>NC_140781.1:32721434-37566488 GCF_044657685.1 Stegodyphus dumicola
TCAGAGTAAAAGATGTTCAAAAAGAAGCATACTAGATATTATTTTCATGTAAATATGCTAGGAAAAGTGCTGCAGAAGTATACTAAATGATATAAGGAAATAATGCTGCACCACAACACATATTCCAATATTTGTCTCAGCACTTTAGTAATAGCAAGAAGCGGTAAGAAGAGCAAAAAGTCAGGAAGCTTTCAAAAATTGAATGTCTTACAGAGCAATGAGAATAACAAAATCATTGTGGTGAACTAACTAGGTGAGAAGTTTGGATTGTATTTTTCTGATTATGGAAATGCATTCACTGACGATTAACACCTATGAGAAGAGATAACTTTATGAAAGGTTTTAAAGGGAGTTTGGTTTGACACACGGGGAAAACAACTAAAACTCGTGTGTCAGCACATTCACCAAGATCTGAACCCAGACTGAAACTCAGTGTTCAGCACTTTTACCACAAGGCTGTTGGTGAGCCTTTGGCATTCACAGGACAAAACCGATTCACACCATGGGTCATGGTATAAATCTGGACATCTGGCAGTACGATTTAACAGCAAGATATGAAGAGAGTGAGTTTATGTTTCAAAATTTTTCCTGCAGAATACATCTAGAATTTATGTCAAATGGGAACAAATGTTGTTAAAAATGAGTTCTCTAATAGAATGTAAAATGCCGTCAAGCTTTATATAGGCCTGACAAATCCCACAACATCCTGCTATGTTGCACAGTGGTTGTGATAAACCTTATAAAAACAATTAAAATAAATTAAAATGTTCAAACAAATGAAGACAAATCATTGCATTCTGCTGGACAAAAAACCAAAAACTTACCCCTCTGGCAACAACCCTGGTTAGCAAAAGCGTATATGTGGCTTAAAACAACTAAAAAACATTTCATTAAATCAAACTAAGTTACTTATTTGTAGAGCTTTCAATAAGAAAATGCGATATTAGTGTGGCCTCACGGGAAGTAAAGTAGTTAAAGTGTTTTCCAACATTTCTATGGAAAATAGTAAAACAGTTTCACAACGTTTTTCTCATTTATGACTAAAATTTCAACTTCTTAGTTATTAAGCAACAAAATTTTTTGCATTAGTAAATTTCATCTATATTAGGTGGTTGTGGATGCTGGAAAAAATCATCAGTTGCTTGGGATGGTTTGCATAAAAGAACTAATTACTTATCTCAGCAGATTGATGATGAAATTTTCTCCTACCACAACGTTTGGTAGATGCCACATCTAAAAGTTTTGTAAAGGCCCTCTGATAAGAAACTTAAGTCCCTATCACATAGGCTATTTGTAGCCAGAACATGGCATCGAAAGAAACATTTCTAAAAATGTGAAACCTACCCAGCTGGGTTACCATCTTCACTTGGTAAACAGACTTGAAAGACAAACAGGAGTCAGTTATTACTCAGACTGGCAAAAGAGACGTTTGCTTTCAAGTTCCGTGTACATACAAAATATATTTTGTAATTGTTTTAATACTGTTGGCTCAGTACCTTGGCAAAATGACATTTGTTTATTACATTAACTGTTACTTTTAAATTGTACATTTGTTTACACTGATCCTTGTAATGAGCTGTTGTATATAGTTTTACAAAGACTTTTACATCGTACATTCAGTGACCTGTCATTATTTCTGATTTTATTATTGTAAACAGTACTTTTGTATCCATGTATTTATTTAATAACTTTTATGTACACAATACAATGTCATTTATTGATATATGTTTTGTGATGAGTCAAAAATACTTATTTTATCCCCAAAATATTAAATATTTCATACAGGTTACATGCTCAGTTTTTATGTTTAACTTCCCAAGTAAACTACAAATGCAAAAGTTGTGCGTAAATGGGTGAATTTTAATGACTAGCCTAATGCACAAAATGCACTTCAATTATTTTTCAACTGTGTATTCCATATTCAGGATAGTACACTGCCAGTTACATGATTGTTATAAGAATTAGAAGTAACTTTAAATAAACTTTTTGGCAATGTTCATTTATATATATATATTTTACATATATATTACATATATATATATATATATTATATATATATTATATATAAACAAATTTAAATTCTAACAAACACGTATAAAAGTAAAAAAGCAAATTTAAAGCCAAAATAAAGGAAAAAAACCAAAATAATTTTTTAAAAATGTGCAAACATATAAAAGATTTAATTCTTGAACTAATGTACAATATCATTTGAATTCAGAAGCATAAGCAAGTCAAGTGCAAAACCAATCCATGAAAATAAATTCACTAATTTAGCAAATTAAAATTAAACCAAACAATTTTTTTAAATGCATAAGTGAATGACTGTTGAGTAGGCAGGAGACACACTTATCAAGGGGAAGTTGCCTCCAAACCTAACTCTCCAATCATTTAATTCGTGTTTCGTTATTCATGCAGGCAAGGGTAAAAGTCAAAACCAAAAGTAAAAAGAAATACCAATAAAGTGGTTTAAAAAAAAAAAAAAAAGTTTAAGTTAATACTTGACTTTACTTGCTTGTTTCTCAAAAGACTTCATTATTTTCCTTTTAGAACTTTAATTCTTAAATGTTAATTTCTAAGGGTACCACTTTACTGGTATTTCTTCATCACTTCGTCCAGATGGAACATTTCTCGGAAACTTTGCATTTAAACCCGAGCTACTAGAATCTTGTTTCTCAGAAATGTTCTGCCTAGCCATGTGTGCCAATACATACATACTGTAGCGTTTCTGTATGGGTTCATGAATTTGGAGTGATTAACGACGACACTTGATGAAGTATCAAAACACAATTTATTTGGGCAGTATTACTCAGGACAGCTCCATAAACACCTATATAGTCATCAAAAACTACATAAGCTCAAACAATTAGTAACACAGCCTTCAGGCTTTAACGGTGAAGACAGTTTTCCAGTAAAGCACTACAGCACACTTCCCGACTCGATCGCTCGCTCTCAGGGCTCAACACACTCGACGATGCACTACAATATGCTTCACACTAGATTGATGATCAACTCAATAGACTGCAAGACACTCGATAGACTGCTACCCGCATACAAGCAAGGTTTATATAGATTTTGGGCTACTTTCGAGAACATGCTCGATCAAACCAGTAAGAATTCTTTCTAAAAGGTTCTCCATCCATCTATGGCATATCGCCAATTTTGCCACCAAATGGGCGATTTTGTGCTAAATCTAGCAACCCTAAATCCACCTTGTGGGGAAGCTGTCTTACTACGGCTGGACAATTTGTAACACTGCCCCTCCCAAAGACTGCACGTCCCAAGTAGTACAATCCTTGGTCAGAAGCCAAATTCGATACAAATAAAGTGAAATAAAACTAACAAATAACATAATTAAAGAAACAAATATTTACACTATGTACAAGTTATACACTCAAATTAATCACGTAACAATTTTAAATTATAAATTTAAAGTTCAGAATGAATTTGTCTCATGCACTTCATTAAGTTATACCCGGGTCAAATATTCTTTCACTGCAGTTCTCAGATGTATATTTCTGTTTTTTGCATATCACAGTATTATGATTCAGTCCTTTTAGGCTTTTCATCCACAGGGAGATCTGAAACAGTTTGCTCACCACTTTCTAGTTTATTTGCATCATGTGTACAGTTCACCTTGGTACTTTTAAAAGTTGGTATACTCTTATTTTCCTCTATTTCTTAAAAACCAGTTCCGACTACTGCATCAGAGTTTTGAATTGAGTCCGATTCTTTACGAACAAAACTGTTCTGGTTTAAAATCAAGTTTGGGTCTGTAAAAATTGTATCATGAGATACATACTTTGTTCAAGAAGTGGTTGTATTTTCTTGCAAAACCAGAACTTTCTGCTTAAGCTGCACATCAGCTTCTCCCATACCTGCTAACTGTCACTTCTACTTAAGGCACTTGAGAATCGAACGCTTCTTTCCGTTTTTTTTATTTCTTCATGTTTTCGTTCTTTTTCTTTAATCGCATTAGATGTTTCATCCATCATTTCTTCATATTTCTCAAACACTTCACTGGCTACTTCCTTCATTTCTTCATCTTTTGATTCTTCAGATGCCATTTTTGTCCTTTCCATATCTTTCATGGCTCCAGTTCCTTCTGCAAGCTCCACTTTCATCTGCTGGAGTTGTTCTCGCAGCTTTTCTTGGCCAACTTTCATCTCTTCTCCTCTGGTATTTATCTCTCCCAGTACGACTTACATCTCAGCTATCATCTCTTCATATCTAGCTTTTATCTCATTATATCTGGCTTTTATCTCTTCATATCCGGCTTTCATCTCAGGCTTCATCTCTTACAGTCTAGCTCTTACAGCTGCTAAGAAGTCCGTGAACTTCATTTCCTGTGCCACGGCTTTGCCCTGCAGGTGTTAAATAGCTACTTGCCGTGAGAGGTTTCTACTTCCTCTTATGGAGGAAACTAAACTCTTAAGAGTTTGCTAATTACCAAACTTTTAGTGATCGTATAGGTAAAACGGTAATGCATTGCGTTGTGAAAATGCATCCGGGACTGCGCCGTGAGAGAATCGAATAAATAACATGTAAAATCAATACATATAAGTAAAACACATAACAGATATAAAGAAAACATAAGTATCAGTTTATTCAAATTCCTCACAATAAAAATAAAATCTTATCCTCATCAGAGAGTCTAAGGGGAATTCTTCAATTTGTCATTTACTTTTTGTTACATTTAAATTCATGATTTGCAAATCTATTAAATGACACTTTTAATTTAACGGGTACCCGATCTATAATTTATAAGAGGTTAAGGAAAACATATTATTTGCAATTCACATCTGTTCTAAGGAAGATTACACAAACAACTTAAATTATTACTTCCTAATTCATATAAAAACCTTAAGGTTTGTCTTGGTAATTTAGAAGGGGAAAGGGAAACAATTGAAAGCCTGAGAATTAAATTAAGATTCGACGTTGTTATTTTTCATTCCAAGGAAATCGTTGAAACCTTACTTAAAGTTCAAACGCAAAAATAGACTTATCTGGTAAGGACGTCTTGAAGTGGAGGACTCGTATCCTAATAAGCGTTGACGTCGGCGGGGCTCATTTTTACGGTCACAAATGGAAGTTTCAGAAGACATCGTCCTGTCCTGGCACTATTGGCGAAACACACACGCAGGTAACTGGTTTTCACGAAGCTATTTTAACTCTGGAAAACAGAAACAGGAGCACTGCTGCCCAGCACGGCTATCCGCCTGGTCTTTGAAAGTCTTAAGTCACTCGCCCGGTTCAATTTCGCCTTTTAACACAAACGCGGCAGGGAGCATCTCTCTTCGTAAAGTACATCATTTAGAACACTCAGTCCCAGAGCAAGTTTCAAGAGTAATCTCCAAAGTAAGTTCCGCAAGCAAGTCTTGCCAAGTCTCGCACGAAAAATGTGTCACACAAAAATGTCTTTCCAAGAGTAAGTGAGTAAAGTCTTTAAATTTTTCAGCAAATATTCATACCTCTTCAATCTCGCCTCTTAACCAAAATGCAGCCGGGGAGCATATTTGCCGCTCCCTGCTGGGAAAAATCTCTCTTCGTAAATTACATCTTTTCTATCGCTTTCAAGCAAGTTTCAAGAGTAACGTCCAAAAGTAAGTTCAGCCAGCCAGCCAGTGATTCAAACTCGAATTTTCTTCGTCTCCTTCACAAACGCGGGCTCCCACTATGGCTTCAATTATCGCCCCCTTAATTTTGGCAAAATTTGCATTTTCAACCCCTGAATGCGGAAATAAGGGTGATCGTGCATGCGCGCCCTTCTTCACTTAGCCAACAACCGAACCCTCAATCGCCAAAACCTGAATGACTTACATCGAAAGTCAAGTAGCAATCTTTGACCCTTTTGTCACGTACTTCCTGTCTTAAGGTCAACTACACAATGAAATTCCTTCTAAAACATTCTAAAGGACAAAACGCGCGAAATCATGACTTAGCAAAAATTGCCTCCCTTTCCCTGCTTCTTTTCACAATGAATCAAAGCTTGTACAAAATTGCAAATAAAAGAAAAATAAATAATATTCTTTTAAACTAAATAATATTCTCAGAAGCATCTGTTTTTCCCCAAAATTAAAGCATTAAAATAAATAATTCAGAATCAAATAAAATTAAGATTTCCATAAATCAGAAAATCATTCCCCTAGTTTTTTAAAACGCTATCAGACAAATTCTCTACACAACACAGGTGGGTCACTGGCATTCCTGGTATTCACTCGCAAATCCCACTTCTGACACCAGCTGTTGCGTTTCTGTACGGGTTCGTGGATTTGGAGTGATTAACGATGAAACTTGATAGTATCAAAATACTATTTAGCCAGTATTACTCAGGACAGTTCTAGAAACATGTTTAAAATTGTCAAAAAACTACAACACAAATGCTGAAACAATCAGCAACACAGTCTTCAAGCTATCAGGCTATAATGGTGAAGATAGCTTCACGGCAAAGCATTACAGTACAGCTTCCAATTCAATAGATTGCTCCCAGATTTCAACACACTCGATGACACACTATGATATATTCGGAACTAGATGGACAATCAACTCACCAGACTGATGATCAACTCAATAGACTCTGAGACACTCGATAGATTCACTATCGACTGCTACTCTATATACAAGCAAGGTTTATATAGCTTTTCGGCTGCCTTCAAGAGCATTTTGGGCCAAACCAATAAGAATTGGTTTTAGAAGGTTCTCCATCAACGGCATATCGCCAATTTTGTTGCCAAAAGGGCGATCTTGTGTCAAATCTGGCAACCCTAAACCCACCTCACGGGGAAGCTATCCTACCAAGGCTGGACATTACATAACAGTACGATAGGGGTATTAGAAAGAAGGCTGCCCTTCTTTCTAATACCCCTATCTTATCCCTTGGTGTAACTACAGACAAGTTATGCCAGCTGAGTTTGGGCATCCTGCAAGGAAAGACTGGAGATGGTAAAGAGGCAATGACTCAATTCAAATAGATACATCTTCCCAGACAGCATGCATTCATAAACTGAGCCAAAAAAACATGTGCAATTTATGAAAGGTCCATCATATAAAAAATATAAACCTTGAATGTAAAAATATAATAAGAAGTTTCAGGGGGGAATAGCAGATACTTATGTATACAGGGTGTTCCGTAAATGTTGCAATTAACATCTGGCAGAGCTAGGGCACACCATAAAGAATTGCATAGAAACCCATGTCAGAGGTAAGTGGTAGCAGAGTTAGAAGATGGGAAAGGAAAAAAGAGAATGATTAATTTGAAACATTTATAGGACATGAATACAAATGGTGCACGACAGCTTCAATGTTACAACAGATGCTCGAAGGTTGTACCATCAGACGCCAAACATGCCTGACCACTGATTGCCAGACATGTTTGCACACAACAGGAGTTTCTTTGCTTGCTTTCAGCATTAAAAAATCACTGCATGGAGATGGTAGACATTTTATCGTAATGTCCGTTGATAACAAAAGACTTTGTTGTAAAGAGTACCATAGCCATACTGTTTATAGATGCAAAGTATGTAATTTAGCTTTACATCATGATTGTAATCAAGCTTTTCATGCTTGACTCTTTCAATTGAAATAATCTGTATTTGTAAAAGAAATACAATGTATATTTTAATATTAAATTAATTGCAAGTAAAGTGATTTGTAGATTTATAAAACATTATACAGCTAAAAAGTAATCCTGCGCTCCACTCAAAAGAAACATCACACAAGTACAATCCTACTCACTAAACGTCCGCAGTCTTATTCCGCTGATGTTGCGCGAACGTAACACTCACGTTTTCCACAGGTAAGAGCATTTAAAAAAAATTGTCAATGTAAATTTATAATATAAATGCTTAATTTAATATTTGTTATTATTTTCATGAGAAAAGAAACATTCCTTGTAGTTTTGGCGGTTAATGGGTTAAGGGCAATCTGGAATTGTCTCTCTGCAATCCTCAAATCTGCACCTTGACAACTTAATATGAAGGCCATGAACATACAATGATCCTGAATCAATAGGACAGAGTTCTCGTAAAACCAAATTAATTTTTAAACTGAACAAAGTAACACTTAAAACTGAGCCTTGAGGCACCCCTCTTCTTGTTTAAAACTATTTCACAGAACAGAATCAAACCTTATTTGAAAATTCCTAGCCCTAAATTTTGAATGAAATTAGGTAGGTTGCCATGCAATTACTCACATAAAGATCATGTAAAATACCATATCTCCATGTCCTATCTGGGGTTGCCACTCAAACGGGAGAATGAAATCCCCTGACTTTTCCAGGTGTGTTTTAAGAAAATTCCAGTCTATCCACGTAATGCACATTAGCTGTTCTAAGAGGTATATTAATTATGCTACCACTTGAAAACACAAAAATTTACCAATTACAATCCCCCTATTATAACTATTATAACTATAATAATTAATTTTTCCACAGAAGATGCCCAATATGGATTTAAAAAAAATTAATTTTTTTGCTGACATTTTGCAACTAAAAGAAGAAAGAAATGTATTTAATGATATTTTAAAATAAATTCAGGTACTTTATATTTATTTAGCAGCATACATGAGCAAAAAATATGTGTATTAAATTTCATGATGGTATGTCATCATAATGCTAGAATTAGTTTCAGGATTATGCCAGAGAAAATTTTCTGAAATTTGAAAGTATTATTTACTAATTATAAATCAACTTAGAGGGAAGAAGCAACATTAAATGATATGAGTAACATAAAAAAAAACTTTAAAATTGAATTAGAATAATCAATGATATTTTAGTGAATATAGTTATATTAAATGGTTAGCCTGGATGACTAATTACAATTTTTTTATTTTACTGCAAAATGACAAATAAGGCATTTATTAAAAAGAAAAAAAAAGGTTTAAAAGATTTTGTGGTAAAATCCTAGTACAGTCAAAAGTCGTTAATTTGGACACCCATAATCCGGAATTATCTATAATCCGGACCTCAAAGCTACAAACTTTCTGTGCATGCGTCGCTTTGACGCAGTAATAAAAAGAATTACTAATAACTTAAGTAAAGTAACGGGAGTAAATAAAAAGAATTACTAATAACTTTTTATATGAGGTTTACTGCATCATTACATTAAAGAAAAGCCCCCGATGTTCCTTTGAGAGTCCTTTTATAGCCTCTGGAAAGGCGGAGCTTCCAAGAAATGACGTCAACCTCGTCAGCCATTCCAGTTCGTTTTAAATATTCCCAGAACATTCTATAACTGTACGTGTAGAAAAAGCGGGAAAAACAACTTGACTACGAGGCTGTGGATTTAATTCCACGTACTTTCAAATAAGAGACCGTCACCATTATAAATTAAAAGAACATACAGTTAGAATTTCAAATGTATTCTTGACTATGGAATTTTATTATTACATATATATATATAGGAAATACCAGGATAAAATGAAGTATAAAAAAATCAGGCATATCCTAC
The DNA here is from genome assembly GCF_044657685.1 of Stegodyphus dumicola. Lineage (NCBI taxonomy): Eukaryota > Metazoa > Arthropoda > Arachnida > Araneae > Eresidae > Stegodyphus > Stegodyphus dumicola. The sequence goes on from NC_140781.1 coordinate 32,730,878, forward strand.
TACTGATGCATGGGGGACGATTATTATTTAAACGTATTAATTAGTACAGTACAAAGTCCGTAATCCAGATGTCCATTATCCGGAATGATTTATAATCCGAACCTCAAAGCCCCAAACTTACGCATGCGTGTTTGATGCACGCGTCCACTACGCATGCGCGTAAAGCCAGTACAGCGTTTACCCATGTGCGTTTCCGATAGTGAAGAAAATAACACAGAACATTATTGAAAACGAAAAAATTTCAATTGACAAGTTAGTTGGTATTTTCGACACAGCAATTACAGGACTTTAGCGGTGGAACTTTGTAACTGAACAAGAAATTATGTCTGTTTATACAATTAAAGAGAAAGTATTAGCATAAAAAATGAAGCAAACTTAACAACTTACATTGAAACAAATGTTTACTAAAAAGTAAACAAATAAATATTTAGCTTATATATATATATATTTTTTTGTAAATTTTGTTATCCTTTAGATCATAATTGCTCTTTATTTCATAAATTACGGTTTCATATTTGTAATTGTATAATTTTTGCATGTCAACTTACCAGATTTAAATTGATGATCTACAATCCGGGAAAAACCCCTAGTCCGGAATTGCCGAAGTCCTGACGAGTCCGGATTACAGACTTTGTACTGTATAAAATAAATGCCTAAAAATTTTTTGTAGTAACCTTTAAACCAATTCTGAAAAGCAAAACTCAAATTATTATGGGTCTAATGAAAACCACAAAAATTCTGCTAGGAAGTTTTGGGAGAACAGGAAAAAAAAATTTTTCTTTTAAGTACCACCTAAATATGATGGATGTGAAGAAGCTCAATTAGACAACTGGGAAGTTTGAACCTTGTTACAGCATTACAGAGTAAAAGCAACACTTTCCTGCTAAGCTTGCCAAAGTATGTTATCATTATATACCTACTCACAATTGAATCTCCAGATTAGCATAGTAAATATCTGTTATCTTGATATTGTGTGGCATAGGATGAAATAACAGTTCCAAAAAATATTGCAGAATTCCTTCAATGAATATGTGGATATTGAATTTGGGGGGGGGGGCAAAGGGAGATTCACTGTGTTTACATAATATGCTCTCTTATTTGGATTCTGGTGCAGTTTCTTTCCTATCGCCAGCTCTCAAGAAAATTTTATCAGCACATATTACAAAGAAACATTCTTGAGAATATTTGTCCCCATGCAGCTTCATTTTTAGTGTCAGTTCCTAGGTACTCATCTGGTGGCTTTTAACGCAGGACTTCTACTGATATAAAAACATGGTAAAAATGTTGTTTAGCCCACTAGTTGGCATGATTTCGAAAATCGGCAAGTTTCGTGCATTTTGTGCACTGTCTCTTTTAGGTATAACTTTCCATAAGCTTGTACTCATACAGTTTTTTACATCAAATTCTTAGAACATTCTTCTGAAGCTGCCATTCCGGCAAAGCATAACTCCTTTTCCTTAATTGTTTCAGATATTTATTTTTAATTATCATCTCCAAAAGTCCTTTTAATTTTTATAATTATTCGAATAAATTCAAATACGCTTATAGCTTACAACGAATCATAATATATTCAAATAGCTTATTCGAATAAATTTGAATAAGCTCTGAAACTGATGTAACCAGCCTTCCTTAAGTGGTCAAACCATCATTGACTAACACGCATGCCTGATGTCACAGGTGACACCAATATCAAAAAGCTCTCCCTCACCCCATTTTGAGAAATGTTGCCAATCTTGGCACGGTTATCACCACTTGGTGTAATAAGAAGGCTAAGCATTCCACCAAAAATATTAATGCTGATTTCTGTAGCAATCTGAAAAACTGTCGCAATCAATGCCATCTTCAACTGATGCTTCCCAATCTAAAATATGACAGCTCAACAACTGACAGCTGCATAGGAAGGTGCTATGTCATTATAAACTGCAACCATACGTTCTTGAATAGGTGTTAGTGTTGGCTTTCTTTGGGAAGGATGATGATTGGGTTCTTGATTAGAACTCAATCATGGAATGATTCTGTTAACAATAAAAATATCAAACATCAGTGACTGACATTTAACAGATTCTCAAAGATCAAATAACACCTGCTGTATGTATTTCATTTTTATGTTTCCAAAGAATGATGCAATCATTCACCACCACATTTTGTTATCCAACAAACAACACACTTAGGCTCAAAACTTATTGAACCAACCTCTAAATCTTTTAATCGTATGAATAACTGAATATTTGAAGCACACAAAGAGCCACCACCTCAAGTAGGCATAGTTTTAAACCCAAAACTGAAAGGCTTAAGTATATGGCCTATCACAGCATTAAAATAGAAAATGAGGTGTTGGAGTCTGCATAGATCTCTCAATTCAGGATCTTTCCCATACTTTACCACAATGCAGCTTTGTTTCCTGAAAATCCCTGAAAGGCATTTTAATGAGCTCTGCACAGCTGTATCTCACAAGCAGTTAACTAATTGCATCTGAATGTGAGTTGTTTGGTGTCAACAATGTTTAATAAAAATTCTATTAGTCTACTCTCCACATAAAACAATCACTTGCAAACATGGAAATAAGTATGCAAATGGTTTGCAATGAGATCTGGTGGTTCATCCAGCTAAGAAAGATTCACATGCACAAGGTGTCTAAATAAAATACATCTTACAGCATGATAATTTGCATATGTTGCTCATTAAATGGATACATACAGCTTCACACATTCTGCTTGAAATAGCTTAAAGCATAATTCACCCAACCAAGCCATAAAGTACCATTCTCAGTCCAATGATAATATCCTCTAGCCAAGATAACGCATACAGCAATAACACTATTACCTAAATTAATTAATGACTGTTAAACACAACACATGCTGTGCAATCAGTTGACTGACAGCTCAGCAAGCGCTAGCACTGAGCTACACTATTATCAGATGAACTCCCCTTTGCTGAGTGATTCTTCTCTTCTTCTGAAGCAGAAGGTCTCATTCTAAAACCACTTTAGTCACTTGCTCATGGCAAGTTTGGCACATGTTTTCATATGCTGCTGATGCCTGCCATGAATTAATATGTTGATATGATCACTTGTCTGAAGAAGTCAGACCTAAGCCCACGAAATTCCTTGTGGCAATGAGTGCTATGATACGTTTGCCGTTGGCAACAGCCTTGAGCGCCATTTAGGTTACAGTGTGATTTAGTTCGATTCTGTCGCTAGTTTTGATGGAAAGCACCCTGGGAAGACAGGCCTGAGGGTCTCCCACTCCCTTCCGCTTCCACCAAACCACACAAGAGGTCTTTCGGCTTACTGCATATTTAGAGCACCACCATGCCACACCAACACTATACATTTACAAACATCCATACCTTCTCCGGGATTCGAACCCGGGTTTTTTGGCACAGCAGTCAGCAATGCTAACCACTATACTAGTCGGCATCAATTAACATAGTACCGCTTGTTATCCGTAAAAGCCCAAAAGCATTCATTAATTTGGAAATGGATTTGGCTGACCATTTAGCTCCTACAAAGAAATGACGACAAATCATACATACTTCAACCCTTTTGGACCTAATGGGTACATACATCCCAGATATTATATTTCATTATCGATTGGGTCACTTTTAAATGGGCTTTTACGTTTGCAATGTTTTTAAGGAATTGGGGAACAAATACACGACTAAAGAAACCTGGCAACATTTTTAAGTTGCAAATGGCGTACTTATGTTTTTGAGCAAGAAGACTACTTAAATTTTGTTTATTTTTTTTTTAATTTTACAGTAAATATAATTATACATAAGGCATGCTTAGTATGAAATAGTTCTTAAGTAGTAATTTAACTCTTTTAATGTCAGATTTAAGAAATTTTGCATAAATCCTTTTTTTGAATATATTGTCCCAATTGTATTAAACAGCGGATTAATACAGCCTACCAGTGATCAAATTACTACATGCTGATTTATTGTGTTTGTTTGTGAAACATATATGAAAATTTCTGTTGTATATGAACTGGTGCATGTGACAGAGTTTATGTTTTTCAATATTCACATTATATATTACCACAAATTTTAGTTTTGTTTTCTGAGAAAGGGTAATATCCTAGATGACTGGGACAAAGAGTCCCAGTTGAATATACAATTGGGACATACTGTCTCAGGAGATTTCCAGGAAACGGAAAAAGTTAAAGCTTTAAATTCATATTACACTTCTTTTATTAGGTCAACATTAAACTACTTTTCATAGTTAAATTTTTAATCATGCAAAATTCGGGTTGAAAGGGTTAAATCACTAAACCTCTCTTGAAGTGCAATTTCTAATACAAACAATGGTTTTGTCATAAATCCATTATTTAGATAGAACGGTTTCAAAGGCAGAGACACAGTAAGAATCGTAAAATGAAGCTATACCTAATATTCTGGCATTTATTCATTTCTTTCACCTTTACAAAGGAATCACTGTCACAAGGAGAAAAGTGCATATTACTAAGTTTCCTGAATTCCACATGTGAATAAAACTTAAGTACTCTTCAACACTGAAGACGAATTTCAAGCACCCTAAAATGATCATCTCTGTTTTTAAGGACCCTAGAATGGTTATCCGGTTTTTCAAAGCAAGAGCTACAGACATTCCTTTTAAAATCTTAAGATACAAGCACTAAACAGAATTTATCAAACAATTATTTCATATACTCATATAACAAATTCTAAATCGCATAAAAAATATAGTCCTTATAAAAAAAAGGACTGAAAGGAAGGAAAAAGAAAATTGAATAACAATGTAATGATTTATCTATACTAATTTTGAAAAGGAATTTAAACAAAGCTATAATGTTACCAACAGTTATATTTAAATATGCAAGGAAAAAACACACATACTTTTACCTTAAAATGAATATACACTAAATTACTTTCTAACAATCCTTACTTGAATACTGACCTGTTGCAGAATTTCTGGATGTTGCTTCAAAACTCTTAAACATGTCTCTTCTTCACGTTGATCAGAACCACTTGTACGTCGCTGTTTCCCAGCCCTCATAACCTTTTTAAATATGTATGTAACTAAATGATCTAATGCAGCACAGCATCCAGCACATACCATTGTATCTAAACAACAGGGAAAGTTTTATGATTAGTATACCTACCTATGTACCTAAAAGAGTAAAAAAAAGGTCTAATACATAAGCAGTTGCATACCTGATGATGATAAGCCTTCTGAAATAGATGATAAAATGTATAAAAATAGCTGTGGTTCTAAAGTGCTTAAGAAATTCATATGATCCTGGGCAAGACATTCTAACAAAACATAGTATGTTTGGCTTAATTTTGGATAATGCTGCAAGGCAAAATCTTAATTATAAAAAAGAAAAATTTAGAAATACATAAAAAAGTGATCAAAAATTATTTTCACTCTTTTAAATTTATGAACAATGAAATGTTACAGAGGAATACAAATATAAACTGGTGCTCAAAATTAAACAAAATGTTCATGAAAGGGTAAAAAAATTTACGAAGACACTTTCTGTTATTTACAAGTTGAATGATTGTAAATCAGTGCTGCTAATGCCAAACTACATACAAATATAAAACATAAGAAACTGTGCCTCCTCTGTTCTTGAAGATATGATTATTTAATGGATGTATAATCTTTTATGATGGAAATGCACACTTCACATGATTCATTAATCAACACTTGCACCAGGAAATCGATACAAGTACTGGCAGCAAATGCAGAAGTGCACTTTGCAATTAATGGTATTCTACTTGGCTTCTATTCCTCAGAACTTTTTTTCAATCCCCAAGGGCATTTGCAACTTTGAGCATAATGACACAGAAGAGGCTTTGCTCTTCCCAACCTTACTACCAGATGACATAACAGCCAACCTTGAAATCTTCAAAACCAGGAAATTTTTGTGAGAAAACCAGAAGTTTCATGCTGCACAGTGACAGCATTTCGAAGGAACTCCAGACTGACATATCACTTTATAATACATGGTTCAGGTTATTGATTTTTTTTTTTTTTAAATCTTGATGGCAAATAATATCAGCATTTAACTGGATATTCTAAACAAAGAATTTAAATCGGGAGAAGTAAAGCTTCAACAGCACAGCAGCGCCAAGGAGAAAAATTCGGTCTAAAATGCGTAAGGTGCTGACAAACTTTACAGGCGTAAAAACAGACCTTGAAATTCACCCAAGACTGCTATCCAAAACCATTGGCAATATCAGAGAACCTGTCAGAAAACTATACTGTTTTAAAGATATGAATTCTTTGCCTAAAACTTATCATTCTTACTTCCTTAATTTTAGAAATATGCTTAAGTTGACAGCTTTAATTTTGTTAAGAATCCATTTCACGACATGAGAAGGTGATAAAAAAAATTGCAGGTAATGAGCAATGGAATTTGAAACTCTCATTGGAACATTTTATTTTAAAATTATAACCCAGATTATTAAAGAAATTAGGAACATCTGAAAGTATCTAAGTATGAAGTTTTCTTATGCAATGCAGATTACCTGCCTTACTTTTAAAAAGCGATGGCTACTGTGGCGACTCTGTAAACATGTGTTGTACTCGCCAACCGCGCGCCATTATCACTAACTGTAACCGAAGGTGGTTTCGGTGACACACAGTCACGTCTCGTCGTCGGTGCGGTTGGTCGCTCGTTTTCCTCCAACGTGATTCTCTATCGACTGTAGTAATTAAGTTTTAATATTGTGACGTGATTAAATGTTTTTGTTATCAAAAATTGGCTCTTATGGCATGTTATGAATTCATCTTTAAAAGCACTGGCAAATTCCAATACGCATAGTTTGTTGTTGCACACAGCCGCAACCACGTGCAACAAATGGTCACTTCAGGACGGTGAGGCTTAAGCCAAATGAATCGTCGAAATTTATAGTACAGCAGAAATTTTGTGCTTAAACAAGACCTTGTAATAATGTGCGAAATGCAGCTGAACCTATTTTTTACTTATGTGTATTGGATTACTTATCGTGTCTATTGGATCGTGCATCAGTTTCATCATATTACAGCCACGTGGATTACCTTCATGTTCTATTTGTGATCATCTTTCAGACATGCGGAGTACCTTCATCTTCCATTAGTGATAGTGTTCCAACATCAAGCGAGTGGATAATTTCTGTACATCAAGGTGATATTTTTAACCTTTTATGTATTCTTGAACTATATCTTTTTTTTTTTTTTTTTTTTTTTTGTTATCTGTATTTATTCATATTTATTATGGCTACTAGCAATCCTCTAGCAACTGATGACAAACAAATGGCTCGCGTTGCTGTGAAACTTGCCCCATTTTGCCATAGTGACCCCAACCTCTGGTTTTTTCAATTAGATGCACAATTCAAGCTCGGGGGTATAACACGCGACAACACGAAATTTTATACTGCAATTTCCGCCCTCGACACTGAGGTTCTTCAGTCAGTACGCGAGATTGTTCTGAAACCCCCCACGGATAATAAATACGAGGAATTGAAAAATAAATTAATTTCAGTTTATGAGGAGTCTGAAAACACCAAACTAAAACAGTTATTACAAGATTTGCAGTTATTGTCAAAAATGCAGGAGCTTGCGGGTGACAATTTTAAGTCCAATTTTTACAATCATTGTGGCTCAATCGTCTCCCGAACAATATCCAAGCTATTCTTGCCTCCAGTAACGAGAACCTACCCCAACTGGCCCAAATGGCAGACAAAATTCATGATGTTCTCCAACCACAAGCAATCCGTCAAGCATCCCAGTGTTGATATTTCATCTCTTCAACAACAAATCAGGAATTATCATTGCAGGTCGCAGCCTTACAGACACAATCTCAGTATCATCTGCGCGGAACCGAAATAATAGGGAATACCAACGCACTCATTCTGGTACTCAATCAGACATTTGTTTCTATCACAGTCGATTCGGTGATAAGGCGCACAAATGTACACCTCCATGCAAATTTCAGAAGACCTCTTTAAACTGAAGGGGCCGTCACTCGAAGCCATGAGTGACAACGGCCCGTGCATTAGTCGATTGTTCGTAACAGATAAACCATCAGGCAGACGTTTTCTTGTTGATACAGGTGCTGACATTTCGGTTGTACCTCCCTCTTTTGCCGAATCCAAACGGCCGCCTGGAAAATTTAACTTATTTGCAGCTAATGGGTCAAAAATTGCAACATATGGAGAAATACTGATGTCTTTGGATCTAGGATTGCATCGTAAATTTCAATGGCCATTTGTCATCGCTGTGGTTTCGCACCTAATAATTGGTGCAGACTTTCTGCAAAAATTTTATCTGTTGGTCGACATTAAAAATCGACGCTTACTCGACTCCATCACACAATTGTTCGCGGTAGGTAGCATTGGAAATGCCACTAATTTTGGAATTAAATTAATTTCCGGTAATTCTCCTTTCCACAAACTACTTGAGCAATACCCTAACGTCATCCGCTCAGTAACTGGCAAACCGACTGCTGACCACGTTATTGTAGACGTCATAGAGACTACTGGACCACCAATCTTTGCCAAAGCACGGTGGTTGCCTCCAGAGAAATTAAAGGCTGCAAAAGAAGAATTTAAATACATGCTTGAGCAAGGAATCTGTCGGCCATCTAAAAGTTCATGGGCCAGTTCACTCCACATGGTCCCTAAGAAAAACGGGCGTCCTTGTGGGGATTATCGACGTCTTAATTCAGTTACTTTGCCTGATAGATATCCGGTTCCTCATATTCAGGACTGCATGCAAGTCTTGGAAGGCAAAAATATTTTTTCTACGTTAGATTTCACTTGTGCTTACCATCAGATCCCTGTCAATACACCTGATATACCAAAAACTGCTGTAATAACACCTTTTGGATTATTCGAATTTCCTGTCATGACTTTCGGATTATGTAACGCTGCGCAAACGTTTCAGCGCTTCATTAATGAAGTCCTTCGAGATTTAGATTTTTGTGTCCCATATTTCGATGACATTCTGGTAGCCTCGACAACTGAAACCCAGCACCTTGAACACCTTTGCATAGTCCTTGGACAATTTCAGTCTTATGGTGTAGTCATTAATCCATCAAAATGTGTTTTCGGGAAATCTAAAGGGTCATTTCTTGGTCACAAAGTTTCTTCGGAGGGCGTTCGCCCACTTAGTGACAGAGTTACTGCAATTCAAACTTTCCCAGAGCCAAAAACTGTTCAGGAGCTGTGTCGTTTTCTGGCCATGTTAAATTTTTATCGTCGCTTTCTTCCTCATGCTGCTGAAAAGCAGGCACCTTTGCACACATATTTGGTTGGGAGTAAAAAGAAAGATACGCGGCCAATTATTTGGTCTGATGATGCCCGTACAGCCTTTGTACAATGTAAGAATGACTTAGCGTCGGCAACAGCTCTTAGCTATCCTTCTAAGCACCCTTTAGCATTAATGGTTGACGCGTCTAATACGGCCATGGGTGCGGTTTTGCAGCAACTGGTAGACGGAGCATGGAAGCCTCTAGCTTTCTTCTCGAAAAAATTTTCTGCAGCACAATCAAAATACAGCATGTACGACCACGAACTTCTTAGTGCGTATGAGGCTGTTAAACATTTTCGTCATATGGTAGAAGGTCATGTGTTTTCTATCTATACCGACCACAAGCCGCTAATTTTCGCTTTTCGACAAAAGCCTGACAAGGCTTCTCCCAGGCAAATGTGTCATCTTGATTACATAGTGCAGTTTACAACCGATTTTAGGCATGTAGAAGGCCCTCAAAATATAGTTGCTGATGCTCTGTCCAGAATTGAAGAGGTTCAGTTGCCATCAACAACAGATTTCTCCGCCATTGCTGAATGCCAGAAACAGGACCCAGAATTGCAACATCTTTTGTCTGACAAGTCTTCTCATGGACTTAATTTAGTACCTATGCAGTTAGAACCAGATCTTTCACTGTACTGCGATGTGCAAGGTAATGTGGTGCGGCCATACATTCCACTGAAATTCCGGCATGGTATTTTTAGCGGCCTCCATAATTTATCCCATCCTGGCATCCGTGCTTCTCGCACGTTAATTCAACAGCGTTTTGTATGTCCTGGTATGCAGAAGGACATCGCTGCATGGGCGAGGTCATGTACAGACTGTCAAAAATCAAAAATTCACAGGCATATTTGAACTCCATGTCAATGCTTTGAGTTACCATCTGCTCGCTTTAGCCATGTACATATCGATTTGGTTGGACCCTTACCCCCATCACTAGGTTATACATATCTTCTTATGTGTGTCGACAGATACACACGTTGGCCAGAGGCTATCCCTATTGTAGATATGTCCGCCGACACTGTGGCAAAAACCTTTTTTTCTGTATGGATTTCACGGTTTGGGGTACCCGAGTACGTTACCACGGACCAAGGACGGCAGTTCGAATCTCAATTATTTACTGCATTAACAAAATTCTTGGGAACTAAAAAGATCCGTACATCACTGTACCACCCGAATTCCAATGGACTTGTTGAGAGATTCCATCGCTCTTTTAAACAGGCTATTAGATGCCATACTGCTATTCACTGGGTTGATATCCTTCCTACTGTGTTGTTAGGACTTAGAACGGCTATCAAAGAGGACTTGGATTCGTCAAGTGCTGAAATGGTTTATTGTACCAATTTACGTTTACCAGGAGATTTTATAAATCCCGCAAAAAACTCGCCCAATGTCCAGCCCCATGCATTCCTCAAACAATTGCGTGAAACCATGGCTGCATTATACCCTAAGCCCACAAGCATACATTCTTCAAGACCTGTGTTTGTGCCTAAAGAACTCGCTACATCCTCACATGTGTTCTTACGGTGTGATGCATCAAAAAAGTCCTTGGAGCCTACCTATACAGGCCCACACCTAGTTCTAAGTCGCACATCCAAGAACTATCAGATACTAATCGGCGACAAAGAGACAGTGGTGAGCCTTGATCGTCTCAAACCAGCCTTTATCTTAGCACCACAAACTGTCGAGACTGGTACATCAGTCCCACCTCCTTCGAAGGCACCTTCATCTATTGGGTCTACACCAACATCTGCTACTATGCCAGTTCCTGTGCCTGGATCCCAGAAAACAAGTGCTCCTCAGGATACACGTTCCGAACATAGAGTCCGATTTAACCCTCAGTACCTTTAATACGTTGCCACTGGAGGGGGAGTACTGTGGCGACTCTGTAAACATGTGTTGTACTCGCCAACCGCACGCCGTTATCACTAACCGTAATCGAAGGTGGTTTCGGTGACACACAGTCACGTCTCGTTGTCGGTGCGGTTGGTCGCTCGTTTTCCTCCAACGTGATTGTCTATCGACTGTAGTAATTAAGTTTTAATATTGATTAAATGTTTTTATCAAAAATTGGCTCTTATGGCATGTTATGAATTCATCCTTAAAAAGCACTGGCAAATTCCAATACGCATAGTTTGTTGTTGCACACAGCCGCAACCACGTGCAACAGCTACCAAAGATTTCTAAAAACCAAACTTCATCAAATCCCTCAAATTTTAACATAACAATAATGTTAACCACAAAATGGATAATCCTAAAAACCTCCATCTGAATAGAACAAAATAACATCCAACAGAAGAAATTCCAAACTAACTCTTATCTTAAAACCTAAATCTTACTTCAAAATAATTAAAATACTAACCCCAATAAAAAAATTTGCTAATTCTTTTGCATAATGAAGGTGCTCAAAAACATTTTTGGAAGCATTAAATTATCCTAATTAACATTTCTTATTAGTAACAATGTATTGTAATTCTACATACAATACTAATACTAAATACAAACTAGTTTGCTTATATTTCCAACACTCCGCCAGCTGAGCGGTAAGAATTGGTTCTTTCACCCTTCACCTAAAACCAACCCTTCTCCTAAACCTGTCAAGGACGTGATCAGTATTTGAAAGAGTCACCACAGCAAAGGGTTACTTAACTGCTACTCTCCGAGGTTTTTTTAAATTATTTTAAAAATAATAAATGTTACATTTATGAGTTTATCTATGGAAATGTATTTAGACATTTAAAATGAAAGCATAATATAATATAGTATTACATTAGAAATATTAATGTAATGCTAACCAATTATATAATATTTATGTGCAAAAATTATTAATTGTAAAATTAACACTTTTTCTGTAAGACCCTTCAAAAAAAAACTGTATGCAAAGTACATTGCAAAATAATAATTTTAAGTATAAATAAGAACAAAAACTAATTCTCCAATAGCAGACTTATGCTTTGTAAATCATTAACATTTGAAGTAGAACGAATTTTGCCAGCACCCTGCGCATTTGCTTCACCGCATAATGGCTTCAATTCATAAGTCGCCTGAGGCGAATCAGGCTGGTTTACATTGTCTACGAGAGTGAGCCATTTTCTCTCCTTCAAATTCTTTGATTTTAAATTTCATGTTCTTTGGCTAATTTCCATTTTCAATTTTCTTATACTTTTATATGAAGAATCCCCAGGAGTGAAAGAAAGCTCTTATTTATCGGAGTACTTTTAAATAGGATTACAATAAAATTAATAGTTAATGTACATAGTAGTGTGACTAAACTTAGTAATACACCGTATAATGCAGAAAAAGAATTAAATACAAGTACTAACTGATTAAACATTGGTTGAATCTTCATATAAAAATCTACAAATGTGTACAGAAGATTACGACAACACAGATCGAATGAAATTTTATAAGACAAACATCATAAAATGTAACACCCCCCCCAAAAAAAAAGATTAAATAAATCTGAAAAGAAAAATTATTCTGAAAGTCAAGGACAGGGAAAAAAATTTGTTTAATTTTAATTTCATTATTTCAATAAATTTCATTTATTGCTGGGAAACATTTTTGTTAGCAAAGGTTAAAAATTAAAAACAAGGAGATTCGGTGATCTACTGCAAGACTCATGGTAAAAACTGGTAGAGTTGGCAGCTATGCACTAAAAATTTAAACTTAAACTGCAAAGGAGAAAAAGAACCAGGACTCCAAACATACATTTTCATATATTTGTACTCTTTACATAGATACCGAGAAAGAGATCTAAGTTTGCCTGAGTAAGTTTTAATGAAGTATTTAATAATGTGAATGTCCCTCACCAACAGATAACTAAATAAACTAACATAAAAAAAAATTTAAAAATATAAGAAAAGCAGTAACACAGAAACAAGTGAATAAAATGTTAAATTAACAAACTGGAATAAATTTCAAGGAAACTGCAGACAGGCAACTGTTGAAGTAAAAACCAATACCATAAAGCTGTGCATCAAAACTTTACATATTTACCTTTAATTTATAATCTCGATAAACAAGTGTGAAAAACATAATCAATGTGTTCACACATATACTTATTTAACATCTTTCTATACAATTTGTGGAAATACTGATTAAAATTAAGTGACAACCTGAAATTAGCTATACTTAATTTAACAGATTTTTTATACAATTTGTGGAAATACTGATTAAAATTATGTGATAATCTCGAACTAGGTACTCTTTTTTACAGTGAGATATATGTTAAATCTGAAGAACATCTACATTACATGTTAACACTATAATTATAGAAATTCTCAATTTGACTGGAAACAAAATTAAACAGTTTGTACTTCTTAAATTTTTTTTCTAAACATTGATTTTTTAAAACTTTATCTAAAATTTATACCATGTTGACAAAATAATTTATTCGGCTTGTTTGAAATGAATATTTTTCATATATAACTGCATATACCTAGAATTATGGCTAGCGGTCATTTTGACTGGTCTTCTTCCCTGTTCAGTAAAAGGCTAATTCAACTTGGTGTAGCAGCATTTTAATGCCATTTTTTAAGGTTTTCTTTTTATTTTCGTAACTGGTTGGAACAGAAGAGAGTCTCCCGCTTCTAGAAGCGAAAATGTCCCAAAGGGGTTTCATGTTTCTTGTCTGAATTTCTTAACAAATTTAATCGATTTCTTCTGATAAATAATGGATTGTTTCAAATACAATAAATGAATTCGATTCATCAAATGATGGTTAGGTTATTCCTTGAAAAGGAAACTGCCATAATATTTCACCTTCTGGACCTGAGGAAGAATAAGACATTCCTTCATCATTTCCATATTGCACTGATTCCACAAATAAAATTCTAGCAAAAGGAAGTTGCAGAGGTTTAAGAATTTGGCCTTTAATGAGAATTTAGTCAAGGATGAAGCAGACATAGTCCAAAAAGACAACAAAGGCTTGGAACAAGCCACAGTCCTATAAGAAAATGAAGGCAAATTAGATGTTTTGAAAATGAAGAAAATTAATCAAAAGATGAAGAAATAGCAAATGATGTCAAGGAAATCATTTCAGCAAATTCACTTGGAAGACTTCCTTTTCAAAATATTTTCCAAAACGTAGGTGAAGCAACTACTTTACAAAGAGAAAAGTAATTGATGGAAACACAAGTAGTGTGTGGGACTTTTTTTAATCTAAGATGAAAAGGCTCCATATGCTGCAGGTGTTCCCATCAATTATGAAAAAAATATTGCATCATATACAACAATCTACTGAAACCAATGCATGTCAGAAGTCAGGAAATCTAAACTGCAACTTGTCACTTGTTGGGCTAGATGTTTTTATTGCTCTATTATATAAGAAAGGATTTGGTTTGAGTTTATGTCCAAACCCCGAGACCCAAAATTCTTCAGTAAAATGATGGCTAGCAACAGATTATTGGAAATAAAGATTGATTTGCATTTTGTCTTGAAATTAACTTGATCGTAAAAATTACAAATTGATTCATATGCTCTTAGTTTAGAGGTAAGGATACCTGCACTGAGAAGTGTACATTGTGTTACAAAGCAGAAGAAAATGTTAGAACTGATGAACAATTCTTCCTACAAAGACAAGATGTCTTTTTATTCAGTGTATGCACAAAATAAGTAAATAAATAAATTAGGCATGAAATTTGAGCTTTTGCCTGATGTAAAAACTAGTTGCCTTGTAAATTTATACCCGTATCTTGGAAAAGATGAAAGCAGAATCTTTTGGGGGACATTTTGTTTACTAATTTATTCAGCCCTTTAGATCACTGGAAGAACTGTTGCTAAAACTATTTCTCTACTCCTTTGAATAAATAAAAAATTTAAGCAATAAAGGAATTAATTATGCTGGCACAGTCAATTGTGCAAAGAAAGTAGTGTGTAAAATTAATATAAATGGTTTATGCTGCAAAGGACGAAATGTTACCATGATATTCTGTGAAATAAAAAATACTAATAGTAATTAAAAACATTTTTTGAAGAATTTTAATCACATAACTAAAATATATTTAATAAACTAAATTATAATATATTTTATTAAAAAGAATAAAATGCCAGATTTCCTTCTATTAAAGTTGCTGTCAAAATAATTTCACATTGTAATAAGATTTAAACTAAAAATGCAGTATCGCTAGTTTTAAGTGCAGTTTGGAGCAGTCAGTGTAGTAACAGATGTGCTAAATCAAATACAATAAATAACTATATTTTATTACTAGTAACAGGTTTTTAATGAAAAGATTGTAATAAAAATGCACTACATGACTTACCAATAAGTCTGGCTGTGGAATAGATAATAACATTTTAACAAATGTATTTAAAGCATCATCCAAGGCAACATCTCCATACCAACGAAAAACACCAAAATTAACATAACCTCCACACAAAGCTGACTTAAGCATTGAAAAACAGATGGATATACCTTTTAACGTAGTTGGGTTAAGAAATACTCTTTCATAAGATTGATGTTAATACACAAAAGACATGCAGCAAGTGAACAAGTCAGTATATAAATTAGGTAATTACAAAAAAAATATGATGTAACAAGTCATAACTATTATTATATGATAAAAATTACACAATTATGCAAAAATAACATTTTTCATGAATGAAAAGCTAAAAATCTACTCATCTTACTAGCTTAGTTCTATACTGCTTTTGGCTACATGGTTTATTTTAAAGTCGCACATTTACATTATACCATGCTAAATAAAACTTTAGTGAACACTGCTGACATTACCGCACAAACATTAAAGATTTGAAAAGGAAGAAAAAATTACAATATCAAAATTTAGACACTGGTAAGCAATAAAATTACAATATGTAGAAAAAGTTAAGTCTTCAGTAATCTTTAATAGATATACAGATTTGTGTGTGTGTGTATGATTCTCAGAGTGTAATGCTGTTATATGCAGTTCTAATAATATGTAATTAAGATGAGCTTGCAACCATAATTAATTGGTTAAATTCTTCATGCATGTTCAAGAGACAGAAAAAAAAAATCTACCCACACAATTTATATTAAATTTTAAATATTTCAGCAGATTAAAATAGTATACTTTTAACCATAGCAGCTTCCTTCCTCCTATGTGCAAAATTCCTGAGTCTGATACCTAGTATGGAAGTGACCTAGAAGCATTCTATACTTAACAGTTTCCAAGAGTAACAAACAGTTCCTATAACAAAGTCTCTATGACAATTCCCCACTTATCAAGGATTATTTTGCAACAGATTAAAAACTCAGACAGACTTGCAACAGATTATGCACACAGTACTGGAAAGGTTTTACTTAGTTTAATAAGTATCAGTCTCAGTTTCGTTGCTTTAATTAGATTTAATGTAAAAAACTTTTTAAAAAAGTAAGTTATATTTGAAAAAAAAACCATGACTTTAATTTTGGCATATAAGAAAAAAAATATTTTCATATTTACTATTTGAATCAAGCAGCTTACTACATTTCTGTTTCAGTTCAGTGGGAAATAAGCAGTATTTTAGGATTCTAAAGCAAATTAGATTAAAAAGGATTACTGAACTATGACAAAAAAAAAGCTATATGCCTATGTCACATCACAGTTTTGATCACACACACCTTGGCTGAAGAAATCTGAAGGCCTTACATCCCTCTTTTCCAACAAATCTCCACCTGAAGGTATTCACAGCAAGTATTCATAGCAAACTGCTTTAACATATACCATTTTTTGCTATTTGAAGCAACTAGGTCTACAAACATAATCTACAAAAGTTGTTGAAATCAATCCTCAATAATTTTTTTCTTTTTGACATAATGTTCCCCACAAATAACAACTAAAACATCTAACATACAAGGCTGTTTTCATTTAAAATATTACTGAATCAAGGATCTCTTACTCCTACAGTTATGGAATTCAGGGGGATTCAGAATTTCCCAATTCATTTGAGCAGTGATAATGCCAGCTAAGGTTACAAAAATTCAGTTGAAAAAAAAGATAAAAAAGTTGCTTAAAAACAATACAATACAAAAACTGGAAAAAAAAAAAAAAAAAGAGAGGAGCCTTTTTTCTAACAGGACAACAACCATGCTTACTGGGCACTGTTAAATTTGTTGTTCTCATCTCTCACGACAAATTCCTTCAAAGTGAATTTTTCATAGCAAGTCCTTGTTCTTGCTTTCAAAAGGTTGTTAAGTAATTTTTTTAAAGTATTTTTTCGATTTTATTCTTCGTCAAATGAACTAATGATTTTGTTTAGCTTATTTAGGCATGGGAAAGGTTTGTTTAGGTATTAGCAATGGTATAATTTAGGTATTTGGTTTACGTAGGTATTAGCACTTGAGGTCTAGCTGCATAAGGGGAGGGATGCCTTTGTGGAGTAATTTCTAAGACAAACTGTCTTGTATACACATTACACATAGGGAAAACCATGAAAATGACCATGCAGCCAGTTCATTTGCCAGGATTAAAAATACCAGTGTTCAGCAACTGTACTACTTAGCCACTGGTGATGAAAGTATGTTTACTCGTTGGAAGTACCAAGATAACAGGCACATTTTTCTAGAGATAACCATTTGGTTTATGTTCTCTATAATGAAAAGGTCTCCCCAAATACTAAAACTCAGATTTTTCTCTTTAAAAAAAAAAAAATGCATTTATAGATTCATGTAATTCAGACAAAAAAAAAATTGTCCTCTTCCTCCATAAATTTCAATGTTATGAATCATCTACCACCATTTCAACATGAAGGAGGAAAAAAAAAAAAAAAAAAACCTGCATACATATCGAAATTTTTACTGCTTCAATCATTAAAGCAGCAAAGAAGTGTGTATCAAAACCCTTTTCATAATTCTATGCAGCTGTGATCACAGATGAATACATCTAACAATAATGGAATATCAGAGGATTTTACTGCATGCAATATTAAATTCTCTACTCGATTTATCATTTCACATAACTTCAAAAAAGAGCAACACTGGAACAGAAAACATTTTGTATAACAAAATTTGTGAAATGCAAATCAGCTATATCTGCTCATTAAGAGCTTGGAAGCAAATAATTCATCTGAAATTATGTGATGGAATGAGCAATTTCAGACAAAGGTACCTCTGTAAAAGGAAAAGATCAGGATGCCTCATCTGTATCAGAAGTACAAATGGAGTCTCTGCATGTTATCTAGAAGAGATTGTGAATTATGTGGATTGTAAATTAAAGGCATCGATCATGATACGACAATAATCAAAGTGCTACAAAAGAAACTAAACTTTGTGTCAAATATCTCTCTGGAGTCTGATATACATGGACTACCTTGACAAACTATGGTATGCAAGAAGCAACTGCAGATAATAATTAGATGACATCCTTGCATTCAACAACAAGACAGTGTTTCTTTTAGACACTTCTACTTGGAGAACAGACATCAATCAAGTAACAAGAATACTGGATAGGATTTTACTGTTGCAATTTAGTTTTAGTGCAGCTTTTTTTTTTTTTTTTTTTTTTTTTTTTTTTTGTACACTGTCTAAACGATAAGCTCACACAGCATTCTTTACCACTGAAGAAACACTGACATAAAACTACTACCTTGTTGAAAATATGGCACTTGTCTCACTTGCAAAAAAGATGAAAAACTTTTTCAATATCAAAACCATGCAGCAACAAAATGGATTTCTGCTGTATTTTTTTTAATGTTCAGAAGTAGTTACCTGATACTCTGCATGGATGGATCAAATAGATGACATGGAATGGATCTACTGGTGTTGGCCTGTACAATCCCAATCTCATCCATGTGATTACTTCCTTCGGAGACATGTCAACAACAAAGTATCCGTAACATCTTACCTTGCATATCTGATTTGAAGGACATGAGTTTTGCTATTGTAAAATATGTCCAGAAGGAACTACAGCAGGGAGTGGCTAGAGTTATAATGCATGGACCTCTGCTACAAAAATTGCTTCTATCAAAATCATGCAGCCATATGCTTTAATAACTTGCATTGTTCGTCTTTTATTTCATAACTTTTTTCCTCTTATTTTATTTACATATATCTAAAAATACACAATTTCAAAATCTTGAAAAATTTTGATGAATGCTGTATTTTACTTCCCAACTATAATGTATATATATACATAATATGAAAGTAAAACAAATCAATCCAACTATTCATCCAAGCATTTAAAAAAATAATTTTGAAAGGATATTTCATTTTATATATCTGATCTTTTGGTACAGCAGTCATGGTTAAAATTCGAGAACCTAAAGAAAAAATGAGTATTATTTAACAGCACATATACACACATAAAATTTACATATATAACAAATGAAGAATATACATATTTACTTATAATAAATAGATATTATAGGAAATAGAAAAAATGCACAGATTTGTTGTGTCAGCCAAATGGCTAAACATTTAAATATATATTTCTTTTGGGGAGGGGGGAAGCTGTAATGGATTTATGAGCTGTCACTGTCAGCTTAAAATACCGCCACACATAAAAAAAAGCACAGTAATCGGAAGTTTATAATAAACATCTATATAACATTGGCTATGTTAATTTGCATAAAAGAAAATTGAAAGGGGGAAAGATCCCTTTTTACAACAAGGTAAACAATGAGAAAATACATATTCATACAAATATTATAATAAAAGGTGCCTTTGTTATAATAATATATATTATCCTGCTATACTTTTTCTTCAGAAAAGAGTCTCTATTCATCATGTTATTTCTCTAGCGAAAAGTCTCAAACCATTACCTCAAGAAATGGAGATGTAATGTTTTACTAGATATCAGTTCTACTAGTCATGTTTAAAATAATGAGTTATCTATACTGCTGGCCATTAAATTTGCAACACCAAGAAGGAATGATCTGATGAACATCAAAATCACATAAAAGGAAGAAGAGTTTGGATATGCAAATGATTGGTATTTCAGCCCATTTAGACAAAGCAGGAGAGAGAAACATCTGAAGATCTGCATAAAAAAAAATTGTGTAGTGAATTTCTCCTTCAGTAAACACTTTGTAATGTTGGAGTTTGCTCAGAATATTATGTTAGGTCTTGAATAATAATAATAAATGCTTACCAGCAAGTGTTGGAATGCGATAGAGGCAGGATCATTGCCTATCGAGAGTGTGGATTATCGTTCCATGATAGCAGCCATTGCACTGGTCAACACCCAACTACTGTCATGCAAATATGGAACAAATGGGTTGATGAGGGTCATATTGAATGGCATAAATGATCTCAACACCCTCCTATGACTAATGCCCCAGAGGACAGACATATTGTGAGGACAGCCCTGTAAAACTGTACAACCACATCATGGACCATTAGTCAGGAAATGGGCATGTTTGCAGCATACCTAGTATCTGCTCATACAGTGCACTGACGTTTGCAGCCGCCTGGACTATCAACACGATGACCATGACTTCAGCTTTCCTTGACAATGCAGAGAGACAGCAACTCTGGTATACTGAACGACAAATACTGGAAACTGAATACGACAAACTGGATACAACACCTTTTCAGACGAGTTCTGGTTCTTCGTGCAGTATTCTGATTCGTGACAGTATACGTGTCTGGAGTGGCCGAGGAGACCACAAATCACCTGCTTGCATTTGATATCAGCATAGGGGTCCTGCACGTGGTGTAATGGTTTGAGCAGCCATGGGTGCACGACATGCACATCTCTAGTTCGGATCGATGGTAATTAGAATGCAGAACGGTACATTTCTGACATCTCACATCCAGTGGTTGTACCCTATCTTTGAGGTCTGACAAATGCCATCTTCCAACAAGATAATGAAAAACCACTTGTTGCACATTGTGTTCTGACCTTCCTCGGTACACAGGGTATTTGATTGCTGCCCTGACCTGCAGTCTCTAGATGTCTCACCCATTGAAAACATCTGGTCATAAGCTACTGAGAGACTGGCCCACCACCCTTCTCCAGCTAATAAGGTTGAAGTGTGGCATAGACTTGAAGAAGCATGAAATGAGTTGCCCGTTTCAGTCATCCAAACCCATTTTTCGTATTTGCTTTCCTTCACATTGCAATTTTGATGGGCAGCAGTGTATTTCAATGATATAATTTGTACCTTACTGACATAACACTTCAAAAAAACTGTAGAAAATTCAAATATCACTTGCACACTGGATCACAGCAAAGAGCAGAAACGGCCATTAAATTCACTTGACATAAATTTTGTCTGAATTCAATCTCCCAACCCGATGGTTACTTTATCATTGCATATCATAATAAAATATGCTTCCTTACATTAAATTTTAACTGCTTTATAATCTTAATATATGGTCATTTTATTTCTGTGATCAAATTATTTATACCTCAATTAGAAAATTTTTTTAATGCCGATTTAAATCACAAAATTTAACTAGTAAAATGGTATATGTTTATTGACTTTAGTAGGAGTTTCTCTCACACTGTGAATAAGTGTATCATGCACTTCTTTATACTTTTACACCCCTAAATTTATATTTCTGAAGTGGCAAACATTTCTAGCATTAAAAATATAAAAATTTTAATCTACTTGTATCAAGTTGTTCTTAATTAGTTTTTTAAAGCATGTAAAGAAATATTATATATTTCACAATGTAAGGAAAATTACACAAATTAACAAAGCACAAATAGAAAACATAAATTTTTATTTTCATCAAAGAATAAATTATCTTTCAGAAAAATTTTTTAACATTCTACTAGTTTAAAAATAAGAAAATATAAGATCTGAGAAACAGTTTCAATAAAATGATACAAAGGAAAGTGCATAATGAATCACAGAAGGCTTAAAAAAAATATCTTCCAATTTTCAAATACATGGATTTTATATGTATGAAATATTTTTTACTTCATTTTCAGTTACAACATACTATTATTGTCATAGTCATATATTTTCATGATTATAAACAAACAATCAAATAAATTTAACAAAACATTTTAATGTTAGAGACATAGTTTAAAAAAAATTCTCTGTTTAAAAATGTAATTACAACATTATTTTTAATATCATAATTAGTGATATGATTACACTCACATTAGCAGAACAGTTTGGTGCTAAACACAGCATTAAAAAATATTCTTATAATTTAAATGAGTAACTGCAACATTATTTTTAATAATATAGACAAGAACTTTAGACACTCAACTTTCACAACAAACACAAAATACTTTTTAATTAGTTCAACACACATCCATAACATATAATTATCTGGGTTAGAAATATATTTTCCTGAATACAAATAAACAGGTTTGCCAATTTCATTTTAAGAAACAACATGCATTAAAAGATTCACATAATAGAAGTTTTCAAAATAAATACACCATTTGAAAGAGTTGTTAATACCATTAACTAATATCCAAAATACTTTCTTCAAAACTGCAAAAACCAAGAAGTATCCAGATTATATCAGAAGGGATAACATTCACATAAATCATGTAATTGAACACAGCACATACAGTTTGAAAGAACCTTATTGATTTAAACGAATAAATGCAGCACTGTTTTAACTCTATAAAAACATCCAAATTCTACCAGAATAAAAAAACATGTTTCATAATAACTCTACATCCAAAGGCTACTATTACCTATATCAGAAATATTTAGCTATAATCATAAATAAGCAGGGTTAAGTTTTCTGCTTTCATTTTCAGGAATATAATATGCATGAACAAATACACTTAACCCTTTGTGGCGCATTATACTTTAAAGTCAGAATAAATAAAAAAAAAATAGTTGTATGCAGTCTGTCTAGGCCTAAAGGAGTATACAGGTAAAATTTTGTAAATATTGCATTTATTGTTAATTTGTGGGTGTTCCATGAGGTGGAACACTGCGCTGATAGAGCTCTTAAAAGTGCAACTAAGCGAGCATTGCAGTGAAGCGCGGATTTGTATAGTAATGAAAAAACACTGTATTATGGCTGTATACATGGTTTTTTTTTGGATATACATAACATTCTTGAATATATATGGATAAATGAGATAAATATATGTACATACACAAGTCCTATACACAATGATATTTACAAAATTTTCAATTTCTTAGCTTTGTGAAATTGTTCAAAGCCTGTCGCACCTTTTTGATAAAAGCACTAACAAACTTTGCAGGTTTTGAACACAAAACTTGTTTCGTGCAACAATATGTTTAGAATTCCAAGTAAAAACTTGAGGCTGCGTAGAGGGACCTGGGTGAGATGGATGATCAACCTTCTTATCAAATAAATGAGTTTCATACGACATATCATCATCGGATTACACAAGTGGTTCAGGAGCATATATCTCAGTATTGCTGCTATCTTCATGCTCTGCTACAGAATAAGAGGGTAACTCATTAAGCACTTTTAGCGCTTCGGAAAGAGTTAGAGCTCTCCACGCCACTTATGGAAAATTAATAATAAAAAATTAACTACAATTAATATTAACAATAAAGTAAAATAAGCTATAAGATATATATACACAAAAAAAATATCTACACAATTATTGAAAATAAACGGGAATGAGACTAAAAAAGTGACAGCAAATAATTCGTGCAGCTCCCTAAGTAAAGGGGGCCCACCAGTGGCCGAGCGGTAAAGATGCTGAACACTGGTAGTTCGGTCAGAGGTTCTAATCCCGCAAACGAGCTGGCTGCATGGGTTTTTTTGTGGTTTTCCCCATGTGTAATGTGTATACGAGCCAGTTTCCCTTAGAAAGTCCTCCATGAAGGCATCCCTCCCTTTAGGCAGATAGCCTTCATGTGCTTTGCCATAATTAAATTAAATAATCTAATCCAATCCCTAAGTAAAGGTGACTCGAGCTACTGATAAAATTCCTGCCTGAAAACTACTCACAAAAAATTCAAGATGCCTATGTTAGGGCTTTCATAGCAGAAACCACACCTTACCCCTCAAGACTGCTTCGCTTGAATTCCTTCCCCCACAACAACAGAAACAGAAAAATATATAATGGATGTCTCCTCCTAAAACAGATGTTCTGATGCTAATAGCATGAGATCGCTAAAGGCGCAGTGTTCCCACTAATGAAACATGCTGTTTTATTCAATGATTCAGCGCATGCTTTTTGTATGAAAAATGTAAAAAAATATATAAAAAATAATATACAGCCATCAAAATTATACAGAAATTGTTTTTCAAACAAATATTTTTCAGGGTTGCCACTCAAACAGGAGAAGAAATTCCCTGACTTTTCTAGGTTTTCCAGGTGTATTACAAGAAAATTCCAGTCTATCCGCATAATGTATGTTGGCTGTGCTGAGGTAAATTAATTATGGTATTACTTGTATTGTGTAGCAAATTCACTTAATTATTCAATAAATCCCAGAGATCATTTATTCTTAATTATTCTTGGTACACTTTGTCTGATAATTTTGTTTACTTTTCCACTTAAGAAACTTAATAAAATTTAAGATATATACATTGGATAACAAATGTACGTTTTATATAATTATTACTCATGATCATCACCAGTTCAACACAAGGCTAATCCGGTTCTTATAAATCACAATGCAATGCTAAATAGTTAGGTTAGATTTTAGGTAAATTTAATTTGTGTGAGGTGTCTTTTTAAAAGGCATCTTAACACTTGAAAACACAAATATAATTATAATAGGAGTTGTTTTCTCCACTAAAGATTGAGATTAGAATCTGCCCAATCTGGCATAAAATTAGGCTTTTTTTGCAGACATTCTGCAGCTAAACGAAAGAAAGAAATCTATTTAATGATATTTCTTTTAATAAATTGAGGTATTTATATTTA
Organism: Stegodyphus dumicola; assembly: GCF_044657685.1. Taxonomy (NCBI): domain Eukaryota; kingdom Metazoa; phylum Arthropoda; class Arachnida; order Araneae; family Eresidae; genus Stegodyphus; species Stegodyphus dumicola. The sequence continues at coordinate 32,755,868 of NC_140781.1, forward strand.
TTTCGCAGCATACATAAGGAAAAAATAAGTGCATTAAATTTCGTGATGGTATGTCATCATACTGCTAGAATTAATTTCAGGATTGTGCCAGAGAAAATTTCCTAAAATTTGGAAATATTATTTACTAATGATGAATAAATTTAGAGGGAAGAAGCAACATTAAATGATATGAATAACATAAAAATAATTACTTAAAAATTGAATTAGAATAATCAATGACATTTTAGCGAATATAGTTATATTACATGGATAGCCTAGATGACTGATTACTATTTTTTATTTTACTGCAAAATGACAAGGTATTTATTAAAAAGAAAAAAAAAAAAAAGGTTTAAAAAGATTTTGCGGTAAAATCCTAGTATACATTATTACGGCCTTCGCACGATTTTGAAAATTGTCGCCAAGAACAAAATGAGCCGTTTACTGCTCATCATCATGTCGCCAAATCCGGCTGTACCATACATGGAGATTATTCTAACCAAAGAGCGTCTATATAAAGTAGAAAAGGTTTCATACACGTAAATGCTATTACGCTGCTAGAAAGCGGAGGGAAAATTTGCCAAGGGATTTGGCGACATAACCTGGCGGGCAGAATTTCCCTCTCCGCGATGTGTACTACGAAAATGCATTTTTAAATTATTGCGAAAAATCCAAGAAGAAACGCTTTATCAAAGAACGTTTTTTCTTGGGTTTTTCGCAAAAATTTTAAAAACGGATTTTTGTATTTTTTTTACCTCAAAATAACTAATCCATGAAATTATTTACTTGCGCCAAAAAATATTTTCTTTTCCTTTAGAGTTTAAAGAAATTTTAAACAATATTTATTTTATGAACTCTTGGTATCGTGACCTTCAAACTTCGACACCGGTTTCGAGCTTTGGCGACAGATATATCGCGCATGCACAGCTGTTTCCTTCTATGATGGAATGATGCCACGTCTGTTGCAGAGAGGTTTTCCTTCTTTACAATACGTATTCTTTGATTCTAACCTCCATGGTATCGTACAATAAGATTAAACCCATTTTGTTTTATAAGAAATAGGTACTTTCTTCAGTTCATGCACTGCACATGCGATTCTCCCGATTCTCGAGGTTACTGGAAACCAAACGTTGCGAGAAACTTGCTTTGCCTTTCTAAAAGACAATGAAATTGGAGCTGCAAAAATTGGCTCTATGCCAGCTGCCCGAATGACACTCACGTGATACACAATTCACCAAAAAAGTGATCTCTTCCGACGTCGGCATAAATCTCGCCTTTTTTGGCGAGATCATTGTATGAAATTCCCTGACTTTTCCAGATTTTGACTAAAACACTTAAATTCCCTGACTTTTCCCTGAATTTTTTGGTCAATTTTCGAATTCCCTGACTTTTTCTGGTTTTCCAGGTAGCGTGGCAACCCTGATTTTTGTATCACAAAAAAAAAATTTGGAACATTACTAGAAAATAAATGGATTTTAATAACATATAAATGAAAATTCTGGGTCTCCTTGTGATAGCTGCCATCTACTATTTAAAAAGAGAAGTTCAAAATATATTATAAAGGCATTTTCTATCCATTTACGGTTGAATTTAATGGTTTCAGAAGCGATTCAAGATGGGTGTTCCATGTAGTGAAACACTGAGCAACAAAGGGTTAAACAAAATTTTAATAATACATACACTATTTAAAAAAGTCTTTATGCCATTAACTAATTTCTAAAACATTATCTTCAACAAACAAAAACCATGAAACACTCACACAACTTCAAAATCAAATTTGTGATTAAATTCACATAAATTGTGCATCTGAACATGACACATCCAATTTGAAAGAATCTTAATAATTTAAATGAATAACTGCAGTATTGAATGCTATAAAAGCCTTAAATATTCAGATTTTGCAGAATCATAGAACATTTTTACATTAATTCTACTTACATCAAAGGCTATTATTAGCCACATTAGGAATACACTTTCAAGAATAAAATAAGCAGGTAATTAATTTTACATTAGCACTTTCAGAAATATTATGTTAATGCATAAATTCCATTAACATACATTTTAAACAATAAATATACCATTCTGAAGGATTTCAGTACCATAAAGTAACAACAAAAGCACTGTTTTCAGTACTAAAAAGAATCTGAAATATCCAAACTATACACTAAATCATATATATAAAATAGTCCTCACTAATTAAATATTTCAAATTTAGACACACAATTTGAAACTGCTCTTATGACTTCAACAAGTAACTGCAGTAATTATTTTTATAGTTGCAAAAGCCTTAAATATCCAGATTTAAATTTTAAAAGCATTTATTTGAACTGCATTTCATAAGATAAATAAAACAAAAATAAAACAATTCTTAAACATATCAGTCTAACACAATGAAAACGTTTAAATTACTTTCATGAGCCTAACTTATGAATTCATACTATCTCATTTTATTTTCCTATTTATAAAGCAGAGTGCTATCAAAAGACTTTCAAATTTTCTTCATTTGTAATATGACAAATTATAATGAACTGGGATGATTTTATTCCTGAAAGCAATCTGAATGCATACTTCATATGCTTAGAGAAATTATGTCATGAAGAGATCTAGGAAAGTAATAATAGCACCAATAGGCATGGGAATACAAAAAAACATGGTTGGGAAATTTAGTTGTTTAAACCTTTTTTAAACAAAAATTTAAAATGGTCATTTGAATACACAAGTATTATAACCACACAACTTTACAAGACCATGACAATCAACCCTTCATATATTAGGGTCCAAGTTGTACATAGTTTCTTTTTTTAATTTTCATTAATTTTAAGGGAACAGAGGTCATAAAATAAAAATCTAAAATTAAAAAAAAAAAAGGAAAAAGACTATAAAGTAGTATTTGCTATATTGACCTGCATGTGCTAGTAGCATTTTCTTTCAATACGTTCGATGAGGCATGAATCTGCAGTCTTTGGTAATGTTTATTAACAAAGATAACAGCTTAATGACCGAATTTATATTAAAAATTATGATAAAAATCCCGAATTTTTTTGTACCATTTTTATTATCTACAGATAAGATGTAGCATCTAGCTACATCTTAGCTACACTAGATGTAGCTTTGTAAGGTGAAAAAAATAATTTAGAGGAAAAAACAAGTTATTTATTACGGTCCATGACATTACCTGAGTTAACTTGGGCTTCAATGAAGCAGCCAAGAAAAACACAATCTAGCTAAAAGTTATACAGAACTGTAGTCTAGGTAATACAGTCAAAAGTCGTTAATCCGGACTCATCGGGACTTCAGTGATTCCGGATTATCGATTTTTCCGGATTATAGATCATCAGTTTAAATCTGGTAAGATGGCATGCAGAAATTATAAAATTAAAAATATGAAACCATAATTTATGAAATAAAGAACAATTATGATCTAAAGAGTATCAAAATTTACAAAAAAACAAAAGCTTAATATTTATTTGTTTACTTTATTAAACATTTCTTTCAATGTAAGTTGTTTAAGTTACAATAAGAGCAATGTAATGGCACTTTAACTGCATCAGTTGATATAAAAAATGCCATGTGTGTTTGACACTTAGGAATTCTTTTCTGACAAAGCTGGATAGACAATCTATCTATATAGAGGTTTTATTTATTGCTCTTAGATTTTTCCTTAGCATTAAGATAGACCTTTTTTTTTAATACTTTAGCGAAATTTATTTACACCTAAACAGGAAAATAAAAACAGTATACACGAACATTAAATTACTCTTTTTCTCGCACTGAATGGTGATATTTTTGCAGAACTGGAAAGTGATAGTCGTAGAGATTCTAATACGGACATGTTTGTTTGTTTATATATATTTATTTGAGGCAAGTCAATTAAACATGCTAGTTTTTCATTAAAGATCTTAATAACTTTTTAAATAACTTTTATTTTTATTAATGTGTGATTTGCTTATTTGAGGCATGTTCAAAATTATAATATTCTAGAACTAATTATTTTATAAAAATTTTAAGGAAATATGATAAAGATTAAAAATTAATTCTGATTAATTTAAAACTACCTGAGTGCTTACCTCATAATGCATCAAAAATTGTAACAATTGGACGAAAAATTAAATTTATGCAAATATTTTTCCAAAGTAAGGCTTAGCAGTGCAAATTGCCCGTCCCCACAAGAAAGTGCATCCTGTTAACGCACCATCTCAACAGCGCAGTTTGAGATGCCTATCGCAAACATTTTAATAAGGACTACCTGAGCTTGAGCACAGCTCTGTACGCAAGAATTTGGATTTAAGTATATCGAACAGGTTAATCCAAAAACAATTTTCGACCAACTGCAAACGGATATTAAGTAAATATTTTTTTTAAAATGATTAACATGATGTAATGTTTCATACTTTATCTCTGTCTCCACTATCAAGTAGCCCAGGAACATAATTTTATTAAATTTTGAGATTTTGATACGTAGAGTGCAGGTAATTATAATTTAAAAAGATGATCACAGCAACTAACAAGTTGGCCCACCTAACTCAGATTACTTTTAATATTATAACTTCAGTTTTTCTAAATTACAGCTTTATTATGTGCATTCGTTTATTTTTTATTGAATTTCAATCAATTTGAAACTGCAGGTCTTAAAATTTCTTTGCAAATTTCAATTTTTTTAAAACATATTCTTTTAGATTACTTAATTTAGAACAAAGGATTGAAAATTTTTTTTAATGTGTTCTATTACCTTAGATTAGCAGAATGAAATTGTTCCAGCAAGTTATTTTAAATCTATTGTCTTAAATAAACACCTTAATTTGCCTGTAAAAAACATAACATTTATCTTTCTAGTACTTAAATATTTTACTTTCTTGCTTAACATACAAACTCTGCAGATGAGATCACAATTCCCCCCCCTAATCTCTTTTGTATTTCAGTTCTGATAATAATTACAAATTTCACCTACATATAGTGAGTCAATTACAAGGTACAGAGTACATTCATAAAAAAAAAAATTAAATAGATATTTCATTCCATACTTAACCCTAGAATGCTAACCTGCGTAAATTTTACTCATACAACAATGAAATGCATACGTAACTTATAAAACCTTGCACGTAGCTCCAATATCACTCACATATACTACCTATGTTCTTTTGTATTTAAGATGCTGTTGTAACTGAATGTGGGATATTTTCCATCTTTCAGGAAATACCCTTTACTAAATGTAAAGGGTTAGTATTCTAGGGTTAAGCAAATTTTATAACCAATACTCAAAGGTAAAAAATCACATTAGTGTGGTTTGAATTAATTACTCATTTTTCATTTATATTTGCTCAAAAATCAGATAAATCTTAAATGCATGTAGGAAGAAAATGCTATTGTTTGGAAAATGAAAAAAGTCTCTAACTTAATCCATTCAGCAAATTAAATCTGGATACGAGATTAAAACTCAAACTATGCACCGAGGACAAACTTTATGGAGTAAGAAACCGACATATGGCAAATTTCATTTCCAGGCATCCATTTTTATTCTTCCAATGCCACACAAGTGAACATTTATGCAATAAAACTCTGGCCAACTGCCAAACCATCACAACCAATACACAATAGCTTCTAGAAAACATTTCAGATGAACTTCATGGCAGTCAAAACTGCCATGAAGAATTAAGAATTCAAATGATGGGAAACAGTTAGAGGTAGAAATGGGTGGGACACAGAAACTTTATCATTAGTCGTACAGGTATTGCAATACAGTTCCTGCTAAAGTAACTGTGCAGTTTGCCTTAATTTTGAAGAACACTTGGTGGCAACCCAAGGGTCTCCCAACCCTCTTTCTTAAACACCAACCTCTTGACAGGACTTTCGGCCCACTGTGTATTTTGAGTGTCTTTTTGCTGCACAGACATTATACACTTACAAACATCCAAGCCTTCTCCGAGATTCGAACCCGGACCCTTCGATACGGCAGTCAGAATCACTAATCACTATAGGAACAAAGAAGAAACATAAATTCATTGATATTTGTGGCATGATGTTTCTAATGCAAGTTACATCAATGCACATCCACCTCAATAGCTTATTTCCAACAATAAAATTCTGTGTTAAAAAACAGTGTAAAGAATTCAAAGAAAATAAAACAAAAGACTTCTGAAAATAAATTGATGCGATCAATTCAGCTGGACTGCTTATAATACAAATTCAACCTGAACAGCTTTCTTGGAATTAGAGGAAACTATGCCATAAAAATGCAAGTGCACCTGCATAAAATAATTGTAAGTGTAGGTACAACATAAATTGGTTAATTATTTATTTACTTTCCATTTATTACATCAACAGAACTGTGATTCAAATGTAAACTCTTAGTAATAAACTTAGTAAACTCTTAGTAGTATGAGAGTTACTCTTAGTAGTACTTAGCTACTCTTGATAAACTCTTAGTAGTACTTAGTTACTCTTAGTAGTCTGCGAACTCTTAGTAATAAACTCATGATGCACTTGATGATACACTAGAGTACAGCTCCCGACTCGGTTCAGTCATTCCCAGAGCTCATCACACTCTAAGATGAAACTCGATGATGCACTAACTCGCGATATACTAAGAAACTCTCTAGTAATCTTGAGAACCAACTCGGCACTAGTCTATGAGTCACTCGCTCACTGACTCTTAGCTGACTCTACAAGGCACTCTCTGACTGACTATCAACTTGCTAGACGAGACACTAACTGACTTTCAACATATAAGCAGGGTTTATATAGCTTTTGACTTGTGTTTGAGAACATTGTGGGCTAAATCAGTAAGAATTTGTTCCAGAAGGTTCTTTATCCGTCTACTGCACATCACCAATTTTGTTGTCAAATGTTCTCACCAAATGTGGCAACCCTATACCTGCTTTGTGGAGAAGCTATTTTACCATGGCTGGACATTTCATAACAATATAGTCTATCTCCCCTAATTAAGTAGCACTTTTTAGCATGGAAAAGTGAAAATTACTAACATATATGCTTGAAAGATGTAGTTTAATTTTATAATTATTTAATTTTGAAAACCTTTCAATTCTTGTTTTCCATTTACAACTCCCTAACAGAACGAGTTTTTAGAATCACACTGAATGCAAATGGGGTAAAAGAAGTATTTAAGAAAGGTTCAGCTTACTTCAGTAGGAGAGCTTAGGAGTTTAGTCTGCCATTCATTAGGCTACTTTGTTAGTGAACCTTTTATGCTGGGGCATAGTGTACGTGCCTGTTGATAATCGCCAGCTAAGTTAAATTAAGGGCCAACTATGTTTGGTACGTACATAATACACTAACTATTAATATGCATTAATATAAAGAACATCACATTAATAGAAATAAATGAAACATGCAAAATATTAAAATATATTAAATTATTAAAGCATGAAAACAAATACTATGCACATAAAAACAAAATTACAAATACGAAATGTAAAAGAAAATTAAGCAGTAATTATCTATAGGTCCTTAAATCAAATTTAATAACTCCTGTGTGTGGAGTAATTCAAAATGAGAATTGACACACAGGACAATGGCAGCATTTTTCAACAAGCAAGTAAGATGCATCACGCATCGTGAAAGCTGGTATCTTTCCCCTTCAGTAATAATGCTGTAAAGTTACTTTTTAATTAAGTAATAATGCTGTAAAGTTACTTTTTAATTAATCAAGAAAGTCTATGTTAAGTTTAAAAAAAATATAAAAAAGGGCAACTGGTATGAGATTTTCCATCACGGAAGTTCGGCGACGTCACACTCGCTATAGTCAGCTAGATGCATTTTCCCACATTCTCCCAACAAAACAAAATAAATGTATCTTAAAAAAAAAATTAAAAAAAAAAAAAAAGAAAACATTAAGCTGGATGCATTTCCTCACATACTAATAACTAAAAACGCAAAAAATAAAAACGAAAACGACCCCCCCCCAAAAAAAAGAGAAATTCCTAACGAAATAAACATGCCAGTATCCCTTTAACTTAAATAACTGTGATTCCCACTTTATTTACGCCAATAAATCTATCAAAATCAAAAGCACAGAACAGAAACTCATGCTCATACATGAAGGTCAAAAGCCTTAAATGATGTGAAAACTGTTACCATTTAGCACCATCTACTGGCATTTAAAAATTCAAATAAATCATTCCGTTTTCAAGTTATATGCAACGCAGGGCTATAGAGATTGATTGGAACTCATCGCATATACGCAACACTGGGCTGGTAAGAGTGAAATCGTTGTGGCATGTATACGCAACACGGGTCCCGAACAGGCTAAAGAAGCACCATGCCATATTAAATCAGTTTTGTGCATCCTTCATATGGTTTAGCCTTGTTGTTTTAATTCTTTCTTGCTAATTCTCAAACATTTTAAAGCTAAGCATTTTGGAAGATGGTGTTGAATTTTCTCACATCAATCATAACTTTAGTTAACACAGCAGCTATAAACTGGCAAATTTCGCCCCTCTATGTAAAGATTACCCAACTGTTAAACAAAGCAATTAATCAGACATGAAAACATCAACAACTGGTACTGAAAACTATTTGCACCTGCTCACAGTGCACAAAACCAATACAGAGGATGTATAAGAATTCACGGAACTCATCCTATACCATGGTGTCAATTGCCAATCATGAGGCTCTTTTGTATTTTCTGTGATTGCTTCATGATGCTTTATAAGCCCTCTTTGTTTTGTCACCTTGTCTTCACCCTACTCTGAAATCTGTATTATTGTCAGTTTAATAAAGATACTATAATTCCTCGTACAATGAATTTGGTATGTTTCATTTTTTTCTAACAATGTCCCTCATTAGTTATGCTAAAACATCTCACTTTTCTTCAGCAACTGTAAAGTAATATACATATAGAAAATGTATGCCACTCATACACAGCTAACTATTTTACATACGTCAAAATAATGTTCTTGAAAAAATTGCACATCATTTCTTCCTTTCCTTTCAATATTAAAACTTTCATTTATACTGTTCAATAACAAACCTAAAGTAAGCAGATACCATTTTAGAAAAAGGTAAATTTCTTAAATAAACATGTTAATTCTATATTCAAAAATATCTTAAGGAAATTTGAATAATCATAGGAAACGTTAAGTCTCAAATTACAAAAACACAGTAAAATATACATCAGATTTCTTTTGAAAAATACTAATTATTATAATTTTATAATCTTACCATAATTCACAATAACCTTACTCGCTTCTCGAAATAATAAAATACCATTTGGTGAAGACACATCAAACTGCAGCCGCTGAGATCTATTTACAACTAATTCAGCAAACAGCTTTAAGACTGGTGTAGTAACAGATGGATCATGATACCACATTTCTATGGCTCGATGTAATATTGGTGTATAGGTAGGGTAGCTAAATAAAGTTAAAGATTTGCAAATGTACATCCATAAAATTTAATAACAAATAATTAAGGCTTTTCAAACAGAATTTTTTAAAATATGCTAATAACAAGAATTTATACGTGCATTCTGCAAGTCGCTAAAATTTTATAACCTTGAATTCATTCAAAAGGGCATGTACTTTTAATCATACTGCAGAACGACAGACACAGATAAGAATTCTTATGCAAATGCTGCAGAAGTATGGGGTACGACAAATGGGTTAATAATACTATACCTATATTAAGGCATTAAGTATGTGTCTAAGTGCTCCCACTAAACATTTTTCTGATACTATGTTAAGATCAATTTCATACACACACACACACACACACACAGACATTACACAACACATGTACACTATGGTTATAATTTCCATAATTAAGAGTTCTCTGCAGCATTAGTACGAAGCAGCCAGTACGATCAATGAATTTTAAATGCCTGCATTATGAAAAGATAATATAGCCACGTATTTGAATCAAGCCCACTAGCATGACAGCCAGTGTCTACTGCCCATTTATACTGGCTGAAATGCCCAGCCAGGCTTGACTTACTTAAGACTTGCAACAATGGCTTGATCATGAAACAGAAAATATTGCTTGAAGTCTATATTTAGGAATCAGGATATTTTTCTTTCCCATCTCATTTGTTAGATTAAAAAACTAGTGCTCCTGCTCTCAATAGACAAATTCCTAAAGTTGTATTTGGAAAAGATACATGAGCCAGTAACATGCATGCTTCATTTAGGATGACTCATACCCACTAGCGCAGTAGTCAGTCTCTAGCAATAACTTCATTGACAAGGATGCAGAAAAAAAAAAAAAAGAGATTAGTAACATCATTGTTTCAAATGTATTAATGCCTCCTACAATTATACATATATTCTTTACTTGCACATACAATCATGTTTGTATATGTTGAGCACTTACTGGAATTCAACTCCTGAAGGCCCTTCTGAAACCTTCTAAGTAAATTATAATTCAAATGTATGCCAATCTAAGGCTGCCTTTTTGCCTATATGTAAATACTTCTTTATCAATTTATAACAGAAAAGAGCATAATAAACACTGAAAAAATATGGGATTTTCAAAAAGGAAGAGGGCAAAGTTTGCCAGCACATAAAATTACAAGTTACATTTATCTGCTTATAAATGATTCTATTTAAATGATTGATTCTTCCCTGGTTCAGATAGGCGTAGTTTAATTGTTTAGTAGTCCTGCAAATATACTGTTTATTCGTACAAATTTACCATTAGTAAAGAAGAGCACTTTAAGGTGCTATTACTTGCATCTTGCATGAACTGCCATCATTCCTACAATACAAAATCAATATTTTAATAATTAAAGAGGAAAAGAAAAAAAATAATTGTTATAATTAAGGGTTTTATTGAGTGCTATGGGTGAACCCTACTGAACTTTGTAGTTCCCCAAAAGCAATGAATAAGTGGTATTTATTAATTACAATTTTTTTTATTATAAATGAGCCTCTTACTCAATACCTTGATTATTGTCCATCTAGCATACATCCAAACCAAAGATGGATGCATCTGAAGCTGGCAGAAATTTTGTGTGCATAACCATTGGAGGGTTAAGTATATTTAGATGGTAAAAGATTTGAAATGGGTCACAACCAGCTGGTGGGCAACAGAAGTACGATGAGCCGCAATTCAGCAGATGACTTACCAATTTAATTAAAAGAGATGACTTTAGAGAAGAACATGCCATCAGTCACATCTTTGAGAAGAATCACTTCCTCACTATGGGGTAAAGAAACCATCCTTCAACTACAGTACCTTTACTCGCTGCAATGCACAAAGATTCATGTTAGTAAAGGAATATCGCCACTGGGGCTTTGATGCATGGAAGAAAGTCACCCGAACTGATGGCTGTAAGTACAAACTGGTACACAATGGTAGCTGAGTACATCATAACACCCATGAAGGAATGAATCCCATTTGACAGCAGAGTACAAGATGGACAGATGGGGCAGCCTCATATAAGGACTGTGTATGTGAGAAAAGCCATATTATACATAGTTCATTTGCTTTTGCACCTTACTAGTGAATGATACAAGGCTACTGCTGTCAGATCATGTGCTTCCATTTGTTTGCCTAGAGCTACCTTAAGAAGACCAGCACCTACAAGACAATGCACTAGTTCACTGTTCCAGATTTTTTGCCATATAATTTAAGGAATTCTCCACAGATGTGATTGCATGAAACAAGCTTGTGAAGATTGCAAAAGTCAAAGCTGTGAGACAGAAAAGCTAAGCATGTATTAATTTTTACAGTAATGTATGTCAGATGAGTATAAAACTTGATAACAGATTTTTGAAATAAAGGCAGAAAACAGAAAGACTATATGCATTTCATTTTTAACATGTTCATATGAATTCTATTGATTTATATATATATATTATACTCTCTATTCTATCGAGTTCTATTGAATTCTATCGAGTTTGAGACATGTCTATAAGCACACAAGTAAATTACCTTATGTGTGGTCACATCATTTGTAAGCTGAAGAAAAGGTACTGTCAACAGTGTAGCTAAAGACTTGGTTGTTTCATTGTTCTGCATGTGAGAAAGATCAAAACAACAAAACTGCTTGAATGATCCCCCCAGCACTGATCACCCAAGGAAAGCAATATCAAAGGGTAATAAATATATAGTTACAGATGTCAGAAAAGACTGGCATCAAGATTTGAAGACATTATTGAGCCATAACTGAGGATATATTTATAGCCATAATTGCCAACCTAACAAGCCAAAAAAAAAAAAAAAAGATTGACAACAGACTACACATACATAAGGAGAAAAGCAGAAGACAATGTTCACTCATGTCGAAACCATAGTTCACTATGACCAGATGTTCACACTAGACATTTTACTTTATTTGAACATTTTGTACCGTTTAAAGCCTGAACATCAGAGACACCTTTCACAATGGCATGTGGAGCACTACTGGACCATACATCCACAGGATATGGTACTCATCTCTAATGAAAGTCAAATCAATCTTTTTAGATGATTCTAGATGTCAGCTATCTGGAGAGTGAATGAAACATAGTTTAATTACAGACAAACCTTAGGAAGAAGACATCATTATGGAGTCACATTCATGCCTCTATACTGAAAAACATTAATATAAAGGTATACCCATTATGCTCAGATACAGCATACAGCTTAGTGATTATACTGAATTCCACATTTTATTAGAGTTCTATGATAGCAAACAACTATGGTAGTGAGACCATCCTTCACTATGCGAATTTTTCCCAAGAAGTCACTGTTTCTGATTTATGGGGCGTTGCACTTAAATTTTCATTGATGGCGAAACCACCGCATTATTCCTCATAAAAAGGAAGTCATTAGATTTATATGCAGTAAATGAATCACTGGAAATTGAGGATGGATAGGCCTGCAAGAACCCCATACAACCTCTGAGCAGACACTTAGTGGTATATGCACACAACACTGCCAAGTATCCATCAACTCTTAAGAATGGACAATGGAGTGGACAACACTGCCTTAAATGCTTTCTGGCAGTCTCATGTCAATTATGATAAAAAAAAGAATAGAAAACAATCACTGTTGCTCATCATATTTCCCATTAAAATACCACCATTAGCCTTCATTCCATTTCTAAATTGGATGCAATTCTCAAATCTTGTTTAGCCTTTTCATTTAATATATGCATTTTAATATATGCATTCAACTCTACACATGTTTTTTCATTCATTGATGCAGTGCATACCGATGTCTCTGTGGTATGACTTTCATTTCTTTGTACTGTTCTATCCATGACATCATCTACAGTAACTGCTGTTAGCCCCGCAAAAAAAAAAAAAAACGGCCTTAAATTTGCATTTATAGCTCAATGTCATTTAACTCATGTATTGCACAAATCCTCAAGTTTTAATTAACTGATGCGGCTACACAGATTCCAAACAGTATGACCAAAGGCTTCTCATAAAACTTAAAAGAACTAATATTTTTTGAGACTCTTATAATGCAATTTAATTTGTTATGTAACTCCTTTAGCAATAAGCAACTGCATCAAATTTTTTTACATATTTGTCTAGCAGGCATATTAAGATAACACGTTTGATGATATGATACTCTTGATTAGCTATGGCCTGCATTTCATTAACTGTACTTTTAATTGTTTGAAAACTTTTTATTTCTAAAAGCCTTTTAACTGCTTGCCTGATTATCCCGAGTTATCTTGGGCTCGTATATTTTACAGCTAATTATTATCCCAAGAAAAGTTGGGCGAAGCAGAATTTGCCAATATGATTTGTTTTATCACGGTTTTACTCAGCCTGTAGGAAATAAAAGGAAATATTCAGCTTTGGTTGGCAGTTTGCCAAGTTTTGTAGGTTTCGCAGTTCTTTTTTTGGCGAGACTGGTCATGTGTTTTCCCTATTGCATAGTATATGTCAGCTTGTGGATTAGTAATTATAAAGAGGGATAGCTTCATTGAAAAAAGTAAAATAATGGCGATGATGCAAGATAGTGAAAGCAATGATTTTTTAGATAGTGATTATAAAATGGTGGACATGGAAAAAAGTCCAGATGTTATTCCTGCTACTGAAAAAAAGTCAAACCCAATGACACAGTGTACTTTGCTCCTGTAGAAAAGATTCTAGAGGTAAGCCAGTAAGAAAAGAGACCAGATACCAGTGCACAGAATGTCAGGTATCACTTTGTGTTGTCCCTTGTTTCAAAATTTATCAAACAAAGACTACTATTTCACTTTTTTTTTTATTTGCCCGAGATAACTCAGGATATTAAACTAATATTAAAACTAAATTCTTTTACACCGGCCAAAAATTAAAAATTCAACTTAAAAAACCTATACTTTTTGTTTTTTTTTACCTTGTATTTAATAATAAAATTAAAAAAGTGATGATTTTTTAAATTTTTTTCAAAAAAATTTGTAACGGAAGTGGTTAATGAAACCCAAAAATAATCTTGTACTATGTATCCTGGGCTAAAATCAACATACTGCCATAAGTCACCCCTTTCCCATTTTCAAGAATTATGAACTCATAATAGGGAAATTTAAAGTAATATTTTACATACATTTTTATAGTAGTTTTTACAAACTTAAGTAAACTTTTAGAGTTTTCGTCATACCTAAAAGTAAAATTTAAAAAAATCTCTTAGAAAAAATAATTACTCAGTTTCTAAAGGCTATGTTAGGAGGAGAAAGGAAATATTTTCATGTTCATTACATGATTTCCCTAATTAGCACCTATGTCTATTATTTCATACCTGTTCATGAAATACATGAGTGCAGCCCACATTAGTGATCATGAAATCATTTTACTTGCACTATTTTTATGCACGTTCCAAAATGCCTGCAAGTAGTACTTATTTCAAATACTATTAAAATTGCTGCACTTCATGCAGAAAAATTACAATTCTTCTATACTTAATATGAAAATTTAAATTCACCTACATAAACTATTTAAATTTAAATAGTGTCTATTCTTCCATGCATATGAATATTTGTTAAAGACAGCAAACCCCTGAACCTTTACCCATTTTGCTGAAATTCCTCTTTTAAACATGGACCTAATTCACATTATTTAGACACAGTACTCCCTGTGTTTCAAGGATTCATAGGAGATGAAGGGTGAGGGAATTGCCTGTTAACACTGTTAGAATGAAATTACTCTGTAACTGCACTTATAGCAAATTCCAATAATTTTGTCTATCCAGAAATTGCTTTGGCTTATACAGATTTGTCCTTATGCAATCTGTTATTTTCCACTTTCACATTCAATTTTATAGACACAACTGCGTCATTCATACAATACCTCTTATCCTTGAATTATGCAATTTAACTAGCTATGGTGAAAGTTAATTTTAGGCAAAATCACGTTTTATCCTTTCTTTCAAGGAGGGGAAAGGAAATACACTGAAAAAATATCTGGATTCACAAACCCGAATTTAAATTTGGAATGTAATATCTTGAAATATACAAGATATTACAGGGATGGCAAAAAAGCAAATAAATAACAGTTGAAAGTAAAAAGGCACAATGATGGTAACTAATTAGATAACCTGATTTGAGCACACAATATATATACTATTAAAGACTTCACTTCTCTCCATAATATTGTATGGTCTTATTTTTTAAAATATCTACTCATGAATTTATTATCAGTCCATAGGCTTGATGACTAACAAATAAGCCCACATTACACCTTCTTTCTGGATAAATGCAACTTGTAGTATCTTACAACATCATGCTTGAAGAATTATTGCACTCACAGCACTAAAAAATGCATTTAATACAATATAATGTTACTATTTGAAATAATTTAATCAATAAGAATTTTAAAAAATAGATCTCTTAAGACAATGAAATTCAGGATACAGGAGAGAAAAATGTACTCTATTTCACATGAAAGTTATTTAACCAGAGAAGGTCATTTGCTAAAAGCTTACAAGGACTGCCATCAAAATAGTATGAATATAATAACACAGCTGCACTAACAAATTTTAACATATAAAGAAAATCTTGATACTGTATCTTCTATATATTTTATCAATTTCAGTTAACATTTTATTTATTATATTTGTTTTAAACCTTCTCTCATTTTTACCGAAGGCCTCGCCAGCACTACCTTCAACACAGCTCTATAAAGCCCTATCTTTAAAATCTTATTTGTAATTTTGAAAAGCATGAAAAATGCAGAATTTCCACTAAAAATTTGAAAACAAACACTATTAATAACTTAGCTGTCTTTTCAAGTAGTTTAATCTGGAGAATAAATTTATTTGATTGTGTAAAATTAATTTAACAGATGATTTCATAATTTTAATACATTAGATAATATGTACAATTGAACTATGTACTGTTGCACAACTTCCAAATAATACTATGACATCATCTGCTGTCACTACTGTTAGTCCACATACTTTTCTTTCTATACTTTCTGTCAGCAGTTTAATTATAGGCTGAAGAGTTGTAAGAGTAATTTAAAAACACAGCCTATCTTTTAAAAGTATTGGCACTAGACATAAACTTCCAGTGTTTTTCTTTAAATTGTTAGTGGTCAATTTTATGCTTTCACTTTTGAAAGAAACCTAAAATTAAAAATGCAGAAAATAATTTTAAGCCGCCCATACAGCCAAAAAAGCTAAATTACTCACAATATGCACATAAATTCTTTGTGTCATCACATTTTGTGCTGCAAAAATAGTCACTGAAAAATTGTTGGTCATCTAAGCATTTTAAACAGAAATGTAACAAATAATGAATAAATACAATCCCCAGATAATTTATGCAAATATTCATGCTTTCATTACTTAAACTAGAGTAGCATTGAAAAATATATACAATATTTGCAATCGTCAATACCTACCCCCCACACACACAAAATTAGGAAATGGTCATAAAGAAATAAGGAGTTAACAATCAGGAAATTACTTTTAATATCACTAGGACAAGGCTACCACAGACACAGCAAAATAATCATGTATTACTTTAAGTCCAATATATACAGATTTTAGGAAACAGCGTTTCGTTTGAGATGGACCACAATATAAATTTTAATATTCTATATTCATGCTAGTATATCCCATGAATATAAATTTATCACAATTCTTTATGAGAATCGGAATATTGGGGGGGGGGGGGAAACTAGCACAAGCTATTTTAAAAACAAAGATGCAGTTGAAACTGTAAAATTATGCTGAATACACAGCTTCAATACCATCCTTTTTTTTTTTTTTTTTTTTTTTTTTTTTGTTACAAACAATAACACATAATAAAAAATACAAGATAATGTAAGAACAAAACTCCAAGGATACATCCATTCAAACAACATCATGTAACTAATTTTTGAATTGAAAGCAAATGCTAATCCTCTCAAATCTCGTGCAAGTCCAATTAATAGCTTCTGCTCAAAAAAAAAAAAAAAAAAAAAAGAATGAGTAATAGGTAAACATATACAAATCACAAATCAAAATAAAATGGGCAATGAATAAATATAAATATCTATTAAATACATGTCTAATTATTCAGAAATTAAAATATACTGAAAATGAAATATGAATGAATAATTAGTGAAAAATAATAGTAAAATTCAACCTTTGTTTCACTTTCATTGAAGACAGAAGTCTCTGCAGCAGCCAGTGCATTTCCAACAGTCTCAAATGTAGCTAAAACAATGCACATATAAATTTAAAAAAAAAAAAAAAAGAAGAAAGAAATTCAATATTACACATAGAAAAGTTTAAAACTTGCACTTACCAGTTAGAGGCATCATGAACTGCTCAAATTTATCCTCATCCTCTCCTAAATTTATTAACAACAGCCTTCCAAGAGCAGTATAGAAAATAGACCTACACCTCATATCTGATAACTGCATAGCGCTACCCAAGAATGGAAAATGTTCACTCTGAAATATTTTCAGCAATATATGAAATGAGATCAGTAAGTTAAAACAACATAATTAATATTACTTACAAATTAAAATTAAAATTACTTACAGTATGGTTATTGAGCATAAACTGAACTTCTTCTAATTTCACTAATTTTCTAACACTAGTATAACCGACAGATAAATCGCTCAGAAGCTGAAGAGTTCGGTTGATAATTTGTTCACTTCTACTCCAGTACTTCAAGTTTGTTAATCTACAAAACATACAAATTAATTGTCCCACAAAATATTAAGGCAATTAAAAAACAAAACATGCGAATAATGCACTATATTAAAGCATACATTTTCCTGATAAAAACACTAAGAACCATTGCTTCATCAGCAACACCTAACACTTCAGACAGCCGCTTATAAACTTTGGATGTCCTCTGAATTTGATCACCTACATAAATCTTCCTAAACTGTTCAAAAAAATATATCGTAGCTAGTTCCAGTTTCTCACAGCCACCCTGTGATATACGATTGTCAGTCAGATTCATTAACTGTAATACTCTATAAAAAAAAGTGAAATCAAAACACAAATTTCAAAATGTCAAGAATGAGAAAATGAAAAATTATTGCAAAATTTTTTAGTAGTTTTTAGCGACGTACCTACATATTAGTTCACCATCCATTGCATCATACTCATCTGCAGCATTGAAAGATACTCTCCCTCCTATTGCTGCAGCAATTATATACACGAGCCATGTCAATTGTCCTTTGATAAATATAATAAAATTACATTACATAAAATACTCCATAAGTATAATTTACATGCAGTTCTATAAATTATGAACTTTTTACTTCAACTAAATGAAAATAAATATCATTAAACCACTCAAAAGAATATCATTAAACCACTCAAAAGAATAAAACAAGAAGATATTTTACTTCTACTTGAAGAATACATTTCATATTAGTGAAAAAAAATTTTGACCATTGTAACATAATATTTAATTAACAGTTTGTACCTCAACAAAATATATATACAAGACTGCTTATAAAAAGGGAAATGAAAATGACATAATTAGAAACATATTGTCCAGTGTTAATATAAAAACATCTAATCAAATGAAGTATTTCATTCGTGAAATTCAGAAACCTTAATTTGAAGATGGTCATGAATGGAAATCATTTACATCTCTTCAGACAAATATGTAATATTTCTCAAAACTTTCATAAAATCATATTACTCAATGAACAAGTCTAATATTTTTCTAATGTGCTTTCTCTATGGTGCATCTAAAAAGTTACTATTAAGAAAAACTCTTGCTCTCGATAAACATTAATCACACAACTCTTAACCAAAAACAAAATATCATTCTAAAATTTTTTGAAGGAATGGAAAAGAATTTGACCTTTTGCCATTAAAGTACAAGTGAAATATAATTAAAGCCACATGATTATACATTCTCGCTCACATACCAGGAAACCAAAAAAAAAAAAAAAAAAAAGAATCTGATGAAATCATATGTTTACACTCTTTCCAAACCTTATTCAGTAAAGAGTTGTTCAGTACATCGCACATTTTGCTATTACTTTTGTAAGAAGTTCAACCTTCAAAAAACATGTCACTGGCAAAAGAGATTTCGAGGCCTATTTTGCTTTATGAGCACAAATTAGGAAACAAAATTTCAGAGGCCATTAAAAGAATATGCTTTGCGCTTGGAAAGTTATCAATGAGTGAAAGAACTACTCAAAAGTGCTCCAGCCGATTTTCTTCTGGAGGCGAGAGCCTTTGTTGGCCTCATGTTGGTCGGACAAGACTCATGCTGGTTGTCCATCCGCCCTCGACAAACAAACTCCGGCTGGAGGAGGAAATCAATTTCTTTTTCCTTTTAGTAATATTATTATTTCAGCCCAAAAGTTAACATCAGTTTTTATGTTTGCCTGTTTGTGTATACAACTACTATTTGATATTTTCTTGTCTAACAAACCTGTTTTCATCTTCTGAAATGGCATTTGAAAAATTATCTGCTAATTTCATCCCAGCAATGAAAGCAGATGTTTCACAACACAGAGCAGGACTCATGCCATTAAATTTGATGAAGGGACAGTTCTATATCTCCTGTTCTACTGGGCCAATTGACGAAATTCAAATTGTGTTTTAAATGCCTCGAAAACATGACTTAGGATATATATTAGACTTATATATTGCATATAATTTAAGTTGGTGCATTTTTTTTAGTTTGCGCCATGAATAATTCATTTGGCGAATTACTTAATATATGGCAACCTATTTTCCTTTCCCTTCCATTCTGGAGGAACGGGGAAAAAGTGACAGAGTTCCTAGCTTTTTACATTGTGCATGAGCAGAAAAAAGTCACATCATTTCTACTTTCAAATAATTTTAATAAAGTGCCTAAACCACATTTGATGTTATTATTGCTTTCAACAAATATGACAAATTTCAAAACAAACCCATATATAAATTCATGTACATCTTCAAATTTTGAATAAAAAACTTTTTTTTTTTTTTTTTTTTTTTGTGCAGGTATGCTTAGAAATACATCTACTTTAACCACTTCCCTTACACATTTTTTTGAAAAAAACTGCAAAAACTCATCACATTTTTTTTATTTTATTATTAAATACTAGAAAATGAAACAAAATACAATATATAGGTTTTAAGTTGAATCTTTAATTTTTTACAGGTGTAAAAGCATTTAGTTTTAATATTAGTTTACTATCCCGAGTTATCTCGGGCAAATAAAAAAATCAAATTTTAGTCGTTGTATGAGAGTTTTTGAAACAAGGGACAACACAAAGTGATACTTAACATTCTATACACTGGTACCTGGTCTCTTTTCTTACTGGCTTACCTCTGGAATTTCTTTTACGGGAGCACAGAGGACATTGACTCATTGGATTTGATTTTTTTTCAGTAGCGGGAATAACATCTGGAAAATGCCTTGAGGTCATAGTCACTATCTGAAAAATCACCGCTTTCGCTATCTTGCATCATCACCATTATTTTACTTTTTTCAATGCAACTATCATTCTTTATACATTACTAATCCACAAGCCGACGTATACTAGACAATAGGGAAAACAAGTGACCAGTCCCGCCAAAAGACCAACAAAACTTGGCGAATTGCCAATAAAAGCTGAATATTTCCTTTCATTTACTCCAAGCCGAGTGACACCGTGATAAAACAAATCGTACTGACAAATTCTGTTTTGCCCGAGTTTTCTCGGGATAATAATTAACTGCAATACATACGAACCCGAGATAACTCGGGATAATCAGGCAAGCGGTTAAGATGATGGCAAAATTTTACAGATTATACTTCAAAATTTTTTTGAAAATTTATAAAATATCAAAGGAAGAACAAAATAAGTTTAATTAAAAAAAAGATATATTAATAAATATATATCAAATTCAATTAACAATGAGGAGCTAAAATTTTGAGAACTAATTTTTAAAAAGTACTCATGTGATTTTTACAAAACTTGGCAATTTGGCATAATTTGAATCACAGAATTGAAATATGGCACGTCATTTCAGAAAAAGTCCCATTTTGTGTCAAAATACCTATATTAGAACAATGCTATGTATAAATCTAATACATATTCTAAGCCGTGCTTTCAAAACATGAAAAATGCAAGCTGAATTTTGTAGTCATCCCAGTAGAATGTCAGATATAGAAGTGTTCAAAATTATGCATCATATATATATTCAATATTTCTCAGTAAATCAAACAGTACATCAAAAACATATGTTATCTTCTACTACAGAAATGTTTAACAGTGGCAAAATTTATTAGAATATAAGATTTTTCACTTCTTTTCTGTGTGCAGCAAAGGCAAAACAAACATGATTTTTAAGATGTGTTACGTCCAAACATATTCAGTGACTGCATAACAAATTTCTTTAACTGTTGTTTACGTTTGAAAAGGCCCCCCGCCCAATTATCATTATTTTCAAAGCACCATTTTTTCAAAGCAAAATATATTTTTGTGTAAAATGACATAGCATTTACGATAAACACATTTTTAAAAGTCAAACTGTGATTTGTCAAGACCTAAATTCTAGTCATTACTTATATAATAAATGATTATTGTTTTATATATATTTACACTATTTTTATTATTTCTATTAGTTTGTTATATTAGAATTCATTAAAATTCTTGTAAAATAATTTTAAAAGATTTTCTTTTCTGTGGCTATATTGCTAATTTTATATCAATCAAATTTTTAACACTTGTACATCTACTCTTTCCATCAACTCTACCAAAAATGTACAAATTAAATGTGTGGCTTTGGCAGTTCAACCACTAGCACTATCTATCATATCCCTCCAGACTGGATAAATGATACTAGGCTTCAGTGAGTTTCTGGTCTTAGTTTAAACATCACATTTGAAAATCAAGCATAAATTAGGTTGGTTGGCTACTTAGGGCAAAGTATGTGGAGGTTATCTGACTAAGGGGAGGAATGCCTTAATGGAGGGCTTTTTTAATGAAAAGTGGCTCCTATTTGCAATGTACATGGGGAAAATCATGGATCAGTTTTTTTGCATTTTGTTATGATTATACCACCCGAACCATATGATTTTTGCCAACAAACTGCACTTCATATTAAAAATCTGCATTTAATCATTTTTTTATTTGCTTTATAACTGAAATAAAAGTATTTTCTTTATTAGGTACTTTGCTAGTATCAAAGCTATCTTGTCGCAATTTGGCTATTTTTTTAAGAAAAAGAATGGTAATATCAAATCTTAGAAAGCACTTTATTTCAGGTCATAAATGTTACACATTTTAATTTTAGTTCAATATTTACCCTGTAAAACAATTTATAAATATGTTGCGTCTTCTTTGTTCTGCATACTTTCTGTATGCAATAATTCCAGTCTACCAAAGTATTACTGGCCATTTCTAACTTTTCCAAGCAATATTTAACTCATTAATTCTTTACTCGAGCAGTACATAAATCTGACTGCTGTAGTAAATGGCAGATGACTATTCTCAAACCAATTCCCGCATCAAATTGCTAACATGTTCGTTACACTTTTTCATGCTGCCCTTCCAAAAGGTTGTTTTCAAAACTACGTAATCACCAAATGCAAATCTGAACATTCCTGCTTTTGTGACCTTCCTGCTTCATTTGCAAGCAAATGCGACAAGCACATATTTCAAACTTCAGCTGAAGATAAAAAAAAAATTGTACTTTGCCTTTAGAACTTCTAATACAAGCAGAACAGCAAGTACAAAAATGGTGATGCTCCTCATTCAATCTTACAGTTATCAATATGGTTACCTACAGAACTATTATGTGCATGTTTGCCAGAGTTTGGCAACTTCTACCAAGGTGGTTAGGATATTAGCTGATATTAACAAAGTACCATAATATATATCCAAAGTTGCAGTTTCGAGGCTTGAAAAACACAAGTTTTGTCAATTGGCTGAGCAGAATGGAAGATGTACAACTGTCCCCACCATCCTTTTGTCTTATTTTTTTTTTTTTATTATTTTGACTAAGGGTACTTTAAATAGCATTAATTTTCAAAAGCACATACAGAGTGTATTATTTGATATATTTTTCCTGCCACATTCATTGAAATGATCTAAGATCTATTTTTTTAAATAATTTAAAACCTTTTTATAAAGTAAAACTCACCTTCTTTTATAGCAACATCTACTTGAGATGCAGGAACATTGTTGATTAACTCTTGATAACGCTGTGCAGTTTGATCAAATAACTGAACAAGTAATGTGCATGTTTTTTCATATTCACATCTTCCTATGATGGACAGCTAATAAAGCAAACAAAATGTACATATAGCAATTACATATGTGCCCATAGCAAATTTTAAAAACAATTTTAGTATTAATTGCTTTGTCTAATTAAGTATGGTTTATTATCTTAAATGTCACTGCAATATCTTCCTCGGGAAGATCTTTTGCATGCAGATGACAGACCTGTTATTGTTGCCAAGAGGTACCCTCAGGAGGGATGGAATTAATATTCAAAGATATTCATATTCAAACTAATTCTCTACATTCTTTACTAAAAAAATCTACTTTCATTTTTCATACTTTCATCAAATTTTCTAAATTTTCTTATAAAACGCGATGCTTACATTCTCGAAAGAAAAATAAATCTTTCCTCAGGAATTATCATACTATGCAGAGACAGAAGGCTGGAAAACATTAAAAAAAAACTGATGTGAACACCACATGACTTCCTTGTACGGCCTGTTAAATTATACACATTTTTTGCTGAACTTCATTTAATTTTATTTCTTCGAATTTCATTAATGATGAGAAAATATATAAAAACTCAAAACACCTTCATTAAAAATTGTAAAATATAGAAAAACCTAAAACACTAAATACAGCTACAAACAGTTTAGAAAAACAAAATAAATTTTGCAATTAAGAGTTTCTTTGCAAAAACAAGTAATTTGGCCAACAGGTAGGAAGACAAAATTTTTGGAGCATAAAATTTTAAGTTAACTTTTGGTATCGCTGAGCAAAAAGACACTCAATTTTGTGCACCTACTGGCTTAATTCACTATTCTACCAAGTTTCAAATGTATACAAATGGCAGCCTCTTTAGGCCTAGCATCACTCAAAACTTTTAAATTAGTGATAATTCTACAAAAATTGCCTACAGATTAATTAAAGGATTAATTAAAGGCATAAGAATCTTAACTGGAACAGATGAACAACATAACTGAACCACTTTTAAAGCAAAAAATGCATAATTTACCAATATATAAGAATAAAATACAGAGCTCACAGAGTCGGGTAAGAGGGGGTGCGCGCATTTGTATACATATATACGTCTGGTGCAGCCAAATGAAACAAAAAAAGGGAGGTGCATAACTAGATTTTATAGAAGACCTACATGCAAAAGTCCAATGTTCTACGGTTCATTGTTTTTTAGGTTTGCGAGATAAGTACGTACCTACATACATCACAAAAAGTCTCTTCAGAATCCCTTTTACAATCTGTTTTGGAAAATATAATCCTTTATTCTGTTTGTGCATACATATGTCCCGCATACAAATTGTCTGAATGGATTCAAGAGCAGCCCGAATGGATATTTTCGTTAATAGGATACCAAAATTCTTCACAATTATAATACTTCAATTGCTTCTTAGAAATAAGTAAAAGTGAGAAATGTGACACAGATAAACTGTTAGCCTCAAATAAAAAAATAATTTTGAGGAAAATTACAGTATAAATGGCATTATAACAATAGGCCTATATAAACAAGTTTTTGAAAATATAAAATTTTTCTTACTGTCTTAATTTAATAAAAGCATCAATCAAATTCATATGCACACTTTATTATATTTGAAAGGTACTATTCCTTACGATAACGAAGATCCTGAATATTATTTCTTAAGATAACAATCTATTCTAATCCGTTGATTTTAATTCTGTTTTTCTTGTGTTCTAGATACTTTTTAACTTCATTATACAATAATGCAAAATTTATTGCTATCTCATTAATATATCTATTACATCTGTCATAATTTATTGTTATCTATGTTACACACAAAATATATCATTTATATCAATGCATAATTTTGGTTAAATGGTGGGATTCCTGGTTTAGTTATCCACAATTCTTTTGAGTGAACAAATTATAAAACTTCATGACACTTTTAGCATTTGAGGCAAATGCACTGTCTTGGATATTGGACTTCCTGCAGCATAGATGTATCAAGCTGAAAGTTAACAAAACTTTTAACTTTTATAAGTCCATTAGAACTCAGTCAAGGATTTTCTTACGGATCAGTCCTTAGGAGGTCCTTTTGAAGGTGCATGTCCTTTTGAGGACAACAGTGTTCTCTGATGCTCTGGCATTGATATTAACAAAATTTATCTGACTTAATGACTGTGTTGGCAGATATGTCAAACTTTGCAACATAGCTATTACTCTGTTTTAATCCAACTAAATCTATTGCCACCTTCTTTACTACCAATAAGCACCTGTACAGATATCAGTCAAAGCTGCAGCTAGATAATTAGAAGTTTACTTATCAAAATTCTTTCCATTAGTGTATGTAATGAAACTTGTGCTTTAAAGATAAAGTTAATCGACACCTCTTAAGATAAGTAATATTCTGAAGTCGATGATACACCCATTTCCAAATATGAATCACAAAATTCTCTTCATTAGTTCATATAATGCACTGTGTGCTTTAAAGATAAAGTTAACGGTCACCTTTTAAGAAAAGTAACATTCTGAAGTTGATGCAGAACACATTTACAAATATGAATACTCATGTCAATTTTTTTATTAATCATTTTGAAATAATTTACTGTTATAAATTAACAATTTCATACATGACACAGAGAAAAAATGAGACATCAAATGATAGACACTCTTTTGGAATTTATCTAAAGTTATAAGAACTTGCACAAGAACTAAATACCATGGTAATATATTTAATTGCCAGGAAAAATAGAAATGTCCTGCACTGTTAGGCCATAAACTTATTTTATTACTTTTACCAACAAAATTTGTCCTATAACAGAAATACACAACCACTTTAAATACTGAAGCAAACAAAAAAATCACAATTCTTGCAACAGTTACCTGGTCTAACTGTTGCTGTACCATACCCAAATCTTCTAAGGGATCCTCCAGACCGTCTCTGAAAATATAAAATAATCCTGTAATGCTATCACAGAAAGTTTATATAAATTACAAAATAATAATAATAATCTCAACATTTCAAGATATATAAAAAGCATTAGACAAAAAAGCTCCAAAAACTCAATCTATGCAAGAAGTAACAATGATATGTACCTAAGTATTACTGCAACTGAATCCAGTCTTGAGGTTATAAAGGCATGAGTAACTTCGGGAGTATATGTTTCCAACAAATGTGGTTCTGATGCCTTAACATACGGAACTGAGGCTACCATTCTTTGCCACAAACTTAAAAGATAATGGATGCTATTTGGGGCAAACTGCCACATCTGAAATGGTTATACAAGTGATTAAGCATACAAATACTATAAAAATATAAGTCAGATAGTAATCTGGAACACAATAAGTATTTATTTTATGAATGAATCATAATTAAAGATTATAAAGAGTTACCATAATTCAGATTTTAAAAAGGCCAAGATACTGTTGAAATTAAAGAGTATGGTGCTATTTACAGTACATTATAAAACAAGATTCTGATCAGCAGTTCTCATAATACATGATGTCCACAAACCATTTTTATGCTAAACATCAAAAATGAAAAGATGTATAAGCCAACTAATGTCCATGAATTGAACTCAAAATCATACTGCGAACAAAGAATATAGAAGAAATACCTATAAAAATATGACTGGGAAAGGATTCTCACAAAATATATTTAAATCATAGACATTAAACTTATATGAAACCAAAAGTATAAAAACTAACCTGTAAACTTGTTACAGTAAATTTAGCAATTAAGCTTATTGTATCAGGATAACTTTCAACCCTAACTAGTTCTCCTAACTGATAATTTGTTTTCAATCTAGCAAGCAAACGGCAAAATTCATGATAATTGTTTGAATCAGATAATTTCTGAAAGTAAATAAAAATGAACATGTTAAGTAACTATACAAAAATGAAACAGATACAGAAATACTTGCTACAAAATACATCTCTTTGTTAACATAACTAGCAATAAGCAAGATTAATTTGTACAAGAAACCATACACAGCATTATTTTCTATACACATAAAACATAAAGCTCAGGATGAAAAAAAAAAAAAAAAGATTTTTCCAATACCATTTATGAACATATAGCAATATTAACCCCTGAAATACTAAATTTTGATAAACTTAAACTGCAATTTTGGACAACAACATTCACAATTTAAGAAAATTTTTTAATTTTACCTCAAAAACTTCAGTCAACCTCCACAATCCTTTTATTATTTGTCCATTTCAAAAGCATAAATTACACATATTTTAAGCAAAATGGAAGCTAATAACATAATTAGCTTTGTTGAATACCATTAATTCTTTATACTCAACCTGACTAAGCAACTTTTACAGCTATGCAAAGCTAGAAAAGTAACTACCAGAAACTGCTTTTTATGAATATTTCAAATATCTGTGAATATGCATGAGAATACTTAAAATAGCTTTTTGGGGTGCAAAATTTTCCTCAATCCATACCTGTGACAAAGCATTCAATATATTTCAGTGAAAGAAAATTTTTATTTTGTATGCTAAAATCAAATATTATTAATGAAAAATAAATCTGATGGGATAATACTCAATAAGCTATAAAATTAAGTAAAGCAACAACCTTCTGTTTGGTGCCTATTTTAACCAAGACTATCAATTTCATGGGCTACAGTTGCAGGTCCATCATCATCAGGGGGAAAAATTTGCAATGAAGGAAACTATACTTTTACCAAAAGAAGAATAAAATGAATGAGAAGGTAACACCATCCCACAGAAGTAACAAAACTTGAAAAATTAAGTTAATAGCATTTTAGAAACATTAAGAAGAACTGGATTTAAATTAAAGTTAAACTAAGCAAGATAAATCTTTGTAAACCAAAAAGTCACAAAGAAGATTCCATAGTAACGACCCTGAATACCTTTGAGGGCAGCCTTTGTTATAAAATCTTGTAATACATAAGTTTCCCTCTTGGAAAGTAACTGAACATTCACTAAGATAGCTAACAAGTAGATTGAAAAGATTTAATGGAAAATTAAATCTTTTTAATTGGTGTAAAACGAAAGGCCACCATACATTATTAAAAGCACTTTTCACATCCAACATCACCAATGCCATATGCTTAATCAAATTTCTATTCTCTTTTATTTTATCTAATAAATAGCCATTATCTAATAAATAGCCTTAATAGCCAAGGTTACCTTCCACAAATCCATATTAGGATTGATTCGAAATTTTATTCCTGTTTAAATGAAACCATAATCTGTTCCTCATTAACTTATCCAAGATTTTTCCAAATATCGGCAACAAACAAATTGGTCTACAGGAGGAAGAATCAATCTTGTATTTCCCTTCTTTATTAAACAGAACTAAATATGCCTCTTTCCAGCATTTAGGAAATTTTCCAAATTTCAAACATGCATTATAAATCTTACATATATAAGATGGATCCATTTTTATACAGTCAAAAGTCGTTAATTCGGACACCCATAATCCAGAATGATCTATAATCCGAACCTCAAAGCTACAAACTTTCTGCGCATGCGTCAACGAGACGCATGCGCGTAACACCTTTACGGCTGCGAATATGCGTCTGTGCATGTGCATAATACGTTTACACATGCGCGTTTAATGTATAACAGACGGTATAGGCTAAGCTAAAATTATCTAATTCAGTTAATGTTGCAGATTGCATTGTTTCTTAATCTTCGAATTGGATCCGGCTTATTATTTTTTGCAGACTGTTAGAGCAATTTTATAAAAGTAAGCTTGAACTTTCGATTATGTCAAATAGAATTTCCGATATATATTTACTAATATTTAAAGGATCTACAAAGCAAAAGTATGTTTCAAAGTCCATTAAACAAAAAGTGGAATTGCTGCAAAAAATTGTTAAAGGCATCATATCATTCGTTTCTCTAACCATTCCAAAATCTGTTTATAAATTTCACGCTGCTCTATTTCATCTCGATGTACTTCGTCTTTGATATGATTTAAATCAAATTCCTCGTCATTATAATTCGCTTTCAATAGTGAAGAAAGTGACACAGAGGTTATTGAAAACGAAAAAATTTCGATTGACAAATTAGTTGGTATAGACAAATTAGTTGGTATTCTCGACACAGCAATTATAGGACTTGAACAGCAGAACTTTGTAACTGAAGAAGAAATTATGTCTGTTTATAGAATTAAAGAGAAAGTATTATCACATAAAACGAAGCAACTTAAACAACTTACATTGAAAGAAATGTTTAATACAGTAAAAAAATAAATATTAAGCTTTTTTTTTTTTTTTTTTTTTTTTTTTTGTAAATTTTGATACCCTTTAGATCATAATTGTTCTTTATTTCATAAATTGCGGTTTTATATTTTTAATTTTATAATTTCTGCATGCTATCTTACCAGAGTTAAAATGATTATCTATAATCCGGAAAAATCGATAATCCGGAATCGCCAAAGTCCCGATGAGTCTGAATTAACGACTTTTGACTGTATATTCAATTATGTCTAGACTTAGACCATCTATTCTAGGACCTCGACCTTTTTTGTGGATGTGATTCTACCACATCCACAATTTCCTCCTTAAATTCAAGATCATCATTTTTATTGGAATATCTTATTCCTCTTATTTCTTTTTGAAAATCAGTATCGTCTTCTTCTTTATCGTCTGGAAAGTGATACTTAACGAGATAGTCTATCGTATCTTTAATAAACTAAACTCAGTGGCGTAACAGCCCTAATGGACCAAGGCCTGAAGTGCCCGAAATGTGCTTTCTTGACCGTGAGACCTGGGGTGTATAAGCATATACCCTGACCAAGTCGTCAGCTTGGTGCAGACTGTGTGTCTGACAAGTCAGTGAGAGAGTGGAGTGTCCATTTTCATGAAGGCCAGAAGTGTTTGAGTGATGACCTGAAATCAGGCCAGGCAAACATGGTAATTGCAGCCAAACTCATTGACAAGGTGAACAACCTCGTAAGAAGTGATCGGGGTGTGCCAATGCAAATGTTGGCAGTGATAGTGGAAACCAGCACTGAACAGTGTGGACAGTTGTGCATGACAGGTTGGGTTACTAAAAGATGTACGCACAGTGGGTTTCAAAGAAACTCATTGAACTGAAAAAGGAACTGCGTATGGGGCTAATACTTAGCAAATGTTCTGGTATCATGAAGACCCTGCTTTTTTGGAGCTGATCTTCACCAGTGATGAGAGCTTGTGCCATCATTTTAAGCCAGAGACAGAGTGGCACAGCATGCAATGGAACCGTGCATTGTCACCTTTCCCTAAAAAATTCTAAGCTGGAACCTATGCAAGCAAGGTGATGCTCACTGTATTTTTCAACATCTGACATTTCCGTGCTTGAGGATACTCGTCGAATTCTTCAAACATCACTGTCTCGCAGTACACACAGTATTGCAGTATTCAATACATCACTGTCTCGCAGTACACATCACTGTTAATGGTACTGCGAGACACTTTATAGCCTATGCAAGTCCATTACGATGAAACAGCCTGGGCTGCTTATGGAGGGAGGGATTCTGCTCTACAGCACCCACATCCACACGTCAAGTCATACAAAGTGTATTGGCCAACCTTAAGTGAGAGCAGCTTGAGCATCCACCTTACAACCCAGACATGTCACCCTGTGACTTCCAGGAATTGACTCGCCAAGAAATATCTCAGGTTCCACTAAAAACAGGAAAGCACTTCAACTTCGATCATGAACTCAAGGACACAGTGGAGGACTGGCTCCTCTTACAGCCACAGAATTTCTGGGAACACAGAATCCTTCAGCTCATGAAACAGTGAGATAACTGTGCTGAGGCTTCTGGTAATTACTTGTGAATAAAGACCTCAATTATACCCACAGTGTCATTTTGTACCTTTTCCTCTGAATACCCCTCATTAGTATACAGTTAAAAGAGAGTTGCATTTGAACACTGCACATTAAATCATAAATACAATTTCACTAATGAGACATCAGTCTGCATACTCAAAGGAATAAAGGGAGGTACAAAGTAGTGAAACAAAAACACCACTGAACCACGTATTGTCATTAAGAGTTCTAAATCACAGAATTTTGGAGGGACAGCAAAACAAATCATGCTTTCCAAAACCTCTGGAAGGACAAAAATGCTTGGCCTTTTGTACCTATGTATTCTATATCTATTAAAAAATGAACACAATTCTTAACAAAAACAAGGATTTGAAAACTTCCATCATAGTTTCATACATCTAAAAACTGGTTGTGTTGCAACTCTTATTAAGTTTAACATTTCCTGTTTGTTATTATTTAATCATTTGTTTTGTAATTTATTTTGATATATGAATCTGGCAACCAGTTTTGTTTTTGAATGTTGTGATCAGAAAATTCCCATTCTAAGCAGTTAAGTTATATTACTGAAGTACTGAATGTTTTTTCAT
Source organism: Stegodyphus dumicola (assembly GCF_044657685.1). Taxonomy (NCBI): domain Eukaryota; kingdom Metazoa; phylum Arthropoda; class Arachnida; order Araneae; family Eresidae; genus Stegodyphus; species Stegodyphus dumicola. The sequence continues at coordinate 32,787,745 of NC_140781.1, forward strand.
CATTAAGATGTACGGATTGTTTGATCATTATATTAAACTCTATATGTAAGTAGTCGCATTAATATGTATGTGTTCTGAAAATTAAATAAATTGGATATTAAATGAAGTTTTATTTCGAGTGAAAACAAAAGTGGCAGCCAGTGACTAAGACATTGTACTTTGCATTAAGTAGTGAACCAGAAGCCATTGGATTTACGAATCAACATTACTTTATTGGAGGTAAACCATATAATTTATGAATCTATTTAAGTTTTGATTGCTTCTGAGTTATTTTATACTAAGTTTTGTTTCATGTAGAGTATTTATTTTCAATCTGATATCGTACGTTTAAGAAAGGTAAAATGACTAAAGATTCAGAACAAACAGAAACTGAGGCTAAATTAAAGGCTGATCAAGCGAAACTTGAAATTAAATTACGAGCAGTAGGAACTAATTTATGCTGTCTCTTTGGTATGGCGGTGAATATGTTTGTCGATACTCATCATAAGATTGATGTCAAAAGGGACATTCATGTTCAGTTTGGCAAAGTTTTCAAAAAGGCAGAGCGTTTATTTAAAGTAGACAAAAAAATTTAAAATTTAATTAGTTTTACGGATGAACAATATGATGCAATGTAATCCTACAGATTTACCTTCATTATCTTGAATTATAATCAAGTAAATCTGTAATTTCTAATAAGCTTGCATCTGATAATTTAAAACTTCCCAAATTACGTCTAAAGAAAATCTTATGCCTAGATCATGGGTTGCATTTTGGGGTCAGTTTTTGCAAGTTCATGAAGATGAAAATTTAAGAGAAGATAAATTTGAATATCTGCTTTCTTCCTTGAAATCAACGAGTAAAGCACGTGATATCGCCAAAAGTTATCCACCTTCTAATGATAACTACGTGAAAGTTATTGACCATTTAAATTCTCAATTTGGCAGAAAAGACTTTTTGCATTAGTAAATAACAAATCAATCATCAAGTTAGCTTATTTATGTGATAAACTTTGTTCATATTTACGAGCATTAGAAACATTGGGTGTAACAACATCAAATTATGCAGCAATGCTGTATCCTGTTGTGGAATCAAGTCTTCCGACAGAAGTTTTAAAGGCCTTGGGATAGATTTCGACTCAACAGAGAAGTTGAAGAAGAGGACCCAGTCCTTGCAACGGAAAAGGTTCCGGAAAATTTGATGTCCCTCCTACGTCATGAAGTAGAGGATGAAGAACCTCGTGTTTTAGCAGAAAATGTGTTTGGAAGTAGTGTTAAACGAAAAGAATTGCATACAGCAGTTCAATGAGATGAACCTACTGCTGCTACTTTAATTTCAAACACATCAGCAAGAAAAGTTAGTTGTATATTCTGTGACCATCCTCATCCAAGTTAGGATTGTCAAAAATTACCAACAATTAGTTATGATGACAGAAAATCCCAAGTTCTGCGACAGAAATGCTGCCTTAAGCCTGTTCATACGGCAAAAAAGTGTCCCAGTAGTGTGAAGTGTTTGATTCGTGTACGGAGGCATTACGCATTACTTTGCCCAGACTTACTAAAGATATCAATTCCTCATCAAAGGACAAAGCAGATGAAAAGCAAAATTCTACAGAGACTCTATTGACAAATCTTCCTTCAGAACATAAAACCTATTTGAAAACAATCACGATCATATTACGGCACAGGGGCAAGGAAATACGTGTTCATTTAACGGATGATGGATCACATTGTTCCTATATTGAGAAGAGCTTAGATGATGAGTTAAATCTGCCTCCTTCCGGAAAGGCAGTGTTATCTCAAGGATTGTTTGGTGGAGAAATTTCTCCAGCTGCTGGGCATAATATATATTCAGTAACCATTGAAAGTATTCTACATGAATGCCTCTGCTTGAACAACAGAAAATTCGTTAAATGCTACCCAGAATGTGTGATGAAACATTGCTTGTTAAGCTTGCATCTCGAGGGATAAAACTGACAGATGTTGGAAGAGATACGCCACCTATACGAGTTCTTCTAGGAGCTGATGTACATGGAAGCATTTTAACTGGAAGATTTGAGGTACTTACATCTGGAGTTTCAGCTGTAGAGACTTTACTAGGTTGGACAATTTTAGGACTAGGCAAGAAAAAGCGAGTAATGTGGTCCTGTTAAATCTTCAAAATTTTGAGTTGCTGATGATATGGGATTTAGAAGTTTTAGGGATTATAGATCCGGTAGAAAGAAAAAATAAGATCCTCCTTGAAGAAGAAACTTTGATCCATTTCAGGAAAATGTGAAGATGGACATTATGAAGTAGCTTTGCTGTGGCTAGCTGGGCATCCTGCTCTTTATGATAATTACATACCTGCCAACCTCTAAAGATAAAAATTCAGAAGATTTCTCCAAAATTCTGAAGAACACGAAAAATTAATATCATGCTTTGATATTAAAAAAAATAACAATTTATACAAATAGAAAAAAAAAAATTGTACTTACATTAGTAAATCTCAATTAAGTAGTAACTAAAAAATTTATTAGGAAACATAAAACAAGAACTTAATGTTACACAAAAAATTATTGCAATGAATTTAGAGTGCATTTTTTGGCTTTAGCCAAAAATTCTTTGGAAAATTACCTGTCATAACAATTAGTTTCCTCATAAAATTTAGCAATTAAAATGTTTTCTAGAGTTTTTGGTGAAATTGAAGAACGAAACATAGTTTTGTTTTTCTTCACAACACTGCAGACTCTCTCGCACTCAGCATTACTGTGTGGAATTACGAGAATAGCACATAAAACTCTTGCTAGTCTATCATATTTTGGTGTGCCATCAGCTCTTTTTATTCTTTTTAAGGTACCAACGAGGACATCAAGTCTATCTTCTCCAGAACTGGCAAAGTCTTCAAACTGTGCAGCAGACATTTTCTTTAATTGTTAACAAAAATGGAAATTTATCAATAAAAAAACGAATTTTTTCAAAAGATGAATTTTCAATTTGGGTGCTACTTTGGTAGCCGGTTGCACGGATTTTGGCGATTTTTCTTCTGGCGAGTAATGCAACTTATGGTACACCCATTGCTGGATAAGTTATTTATGGTAACCGATACTTTGTTGTCATTTTATTAAAAAAATAATGCGTTTTGTTATGCATAACTTCCGTGTTTTATATATTATTTATGGCTTCTAAATATTAAAAATCAATTTAATTTTACATTTTTATTTGAAATAAAAATTTTGTTGTTTATAATATTTTATATAATTTTATGTTGATGATGTAATCAATGACGTCACCTTACTTAAAAAGTAATTGGTTTTATTAATATCTATAAATTTAATCTAATTTTTTAAACATTATTTATGGCTGTTAAATATTAAAATACAATTTAATTTTGCATTTGTTTTAAAAATGATTTTATTATGAATGATTATTTAAATAATTTTAATTTTATGCGTGATGTAATCAGCTCCCTGATTGGTTACTGAATATTTGTGCATTACCGCACCATTTTAAAATTTTATTATTCATCTCTTCGAATTCGTCAAATTTCAAATGAAATGGATATCTCTGTTTCGAAGATGAATGTTGTTATTGGTAATTACCAAGAATTATTGGTATCGGAATAAAAAAATTGCCCTTTGAGACCTTATTTTGGAAAACCTGTCTTTCCTAATCAAAGATTTATTTATAAATTGTTAATAGCGTTAGAGGAAATTTATTTAAAATTTTTGGAGGAAACCCCGCTAATTGCTTCTTCAATGAAGTGCGAGATATGTGGATAACAGATGAAGATGGTTAAAAGAGCCGATTCAATTATGATTTTGATTTTTTTGTGGTTCTTATCAATAAACAAGAAGTTAAATTACTCAAAAAAATGTAAGTACATATTTTTATTTTATTTTATAATTGTATACTTCAATTTTTGTTAAAAAATTAATACACTATTTTCAAAAATTGCTGAGATAATTATTGTCACATATGTTTCAATGTTAATTATATTTTATATAACGTTTTTAAAGTATTTGAATTTAATAATATTCTAATTCTTTTAAATGTTGGTAGGATGGTTTTTAATTCGATATTCAATTTCAGTAATATTTTAATCTAATTAAACTTTGGCACAATGTTTTTATAGCGGTGTTTTTATTCTCTTTTTTGCTATATGAAAGTAATAATAGCCTTACTTTAGTATTTTATACTCATAGTAAATGTATTTATTTACACTTGCCTGCCATCTTAAAAAACGACATTTTCAACAAAAAATTAATCCATTACTTTTAACGATATTTATTTTTTTAAGTTTCGAATACTTTACTATGCGTAAAAACAGCATTTTCAAGATGGCTGACGATTGTAAAAATCGCGCCAACGTAAATTGCCAAAAATCCGTGCAACCGTCTACCAAAGTAGCACCTCAATTTGTTTCAAATTTGCCACTTCAGCATTTAAAAGAACTTCATTTTGCAAAGGAAACTTCCTTACAATGTAATCACAGGCTGAGGAAAAGTACTTTCTAACACATTGAAAAAATTCTTTTTTCTCATGATCTTTCAAAGAATTTACAAGTTCCTGGTTTGATTTCCAATTATAAGACCACTGTCATCCTTTTGATTTGCCAAACTATTATAGGCAATACGAATCAACACACTGTTTTTCACAATGGACGGTTTTACAAACTTAGTATAAAGTTCTTTCAAAAGATCATTAAGAGTTTGGATAAGCAGGGAAGATTTTTAGCGAAGCTGATTGTAGAAGGCTATTTACACTTTCAAAAATCTTATGGTACTAAACACAAAACTACAAATTCAGCTTTGTAGGCAGGCCGAAAATATTGAGAATACGGGTTTTTTGAACTCATTTCGTAACAATGACATATTAAGAAAATTCGTAGCACGTGCAAACAACAACAACAAAAAAAAGAATGCGACAATCCACGCTCGCTGAGTAATTCCCTTGCTGCTGAAGCGAACAGGAAAAAAATAATCTGGCGCCCACAAAGAAAAGAGTGGGAGAAACAAGTTCAACGCATTGGATTGGCTGGTTAAGCGGCGAGTTGGGAGAAACCGCAGGTTACTGGATTCGAAGTAGTCGGTAGTTGGCGGTAAAACACGATGCAATTGGCGAAAATCGCTGAATTGGCGAAAAATTCTAAAATTTCGACAAAAATCACTAAAAACACTTGAAAAAGGAAAAAAATCGTAAAAAATGGATTACGATCGTAAAATCGTAAAGACAAACGCATTTTCGTAAAAATTACGAAAAATTCGTAAAAATTGGCAGGTATGTAATTATGATATAGCTGAATCGCGACTTTGCAGCACAGTAACAAAACGTTTGTTAAACAAAAATAACTCTGAAGCCTTTAATGCTGTATTCCAACAGTGAAAATTAGAAGGCATCATAGAAACTGTTCCAATGGAGCAGCTGTTTAAGCTTAGTGATTATCTCCCTCATAGGCCTGCTATTAAGCCATCCAGCAGTACTACGAAGATTTGTCCAGTGTTGGACACTTTTTTCAAGCGACCTGGGTATGCTTCTTTAAATGAGTGCTTGAGTTTTGAACTGAGTCTGATAGATGGTTCCTATGCCGCGAATCGAACCCAGGCCGCTTGGGTGAAATGCCTAGGCATTGTGATAACGATATTCTGGAATATGTAAAGGTAACTCGAAGCAATCGTTTAGTAGTGCTTCTTAAATGTATGGACTTATGAACTGCTATTGACTTTTTCTTACACTTTGATACTTGTAAAGACATTTGTGTGTTCACTGTTCTTTAATATTTTATTCACACATGTAGTTCAATTTCATGTTCAAATTTATGTCTATTATATATGTATACATTTTCATTGCTTTAAAGGAAAACTTGCCGGAAGTGAAAAGGGGGGAGGATGTTGCGACTCTTATTAAGTTTAGCATTTCCTGTTTGTTATTATTTAATCATTTGTTTTGTAATTTTGTTTGATATATGAACCTGGCAACCAGTTTTGTTTTTGAATGTTGTGATCGGAAAATTCCCGTTCTAAGCAGTTAAGTAAGCAGCAGTTAAGTTACGCTACTGAAATACTGAATGTTTTTTCATCATTAAGATCATAATCGTTTGATCATTATACTAAGTTCTATATGTAAATAGTCACATTAGTATGTATGTGTTCGTAAAGTGAAATAAACTGAATATTAAATGAAGTCCGATTTTGAGTCAAAACGGGTTGTTGATTAAACATGGCACACATTTTCTAACCCAGTTAAACAAGGATATCTTATATGGCATTTTATTACACTCTCTGCCCCATGAGAAAAAAAAAAAAAAAAAAAACATAAATTCTCATGAACAATAAAAAAAGTACACCTTTACAAATACTAATAATTTAAATACTGTATCCCAGTGTATGACCACAAACCTTACCATCAACACCAGTATGCCAAAGATGTTAGATGAAAAAATTAAAGCTTTTGATGTATAAGCCATAATCTGAAATGCATACAACTCTATTTGATAACATTAGTTCAGACTGTACATGCAAAAGCTCATGTTTGCAATTATAGCAGAAAGACTCACATTGAGTAGACGTTGGGTAGTACTAATTTGCTGCATTGTTTAGTGACAAGATAAAAGAACAGTGGACAAAAGGGAAGGAACTTCACAGTCATGATTCTCTATGCAACAAATACCAACAGAGTGAAGCCCACAATGATAAATGCCCACATGGATACATATGCCCCACAAAAGAAAATTTTCTTGTTATTTTCAGCTCATACAAAGCAAATTCTTATTTTTAAATGTTGACATACTTTGTGCATCTCAAAATAAAAATAAGTTCTAAAACTTATGCATTAAATTTCAATTCTATAAGCTTTATGTAATAAATAATATACATATAATTAATCAAAGTTACAGATATCCATGCAATTTGAATTTAAAATTAAGCATTTTTAAAATCTTACACAAAATTAAAAATTACTGAAAATATAAATTAAACAAACAATTTGGCTAAGATTGACAGTGTGTAGGAAGAAATTTTGAAAACAAAATTTTTCTTTTACTAAAGAGTTTTCAAGTCAAAACATCTTCAAACGATGGCTTGATCTGAACTTAATACTGCAAATAATGCCTGGTACTCCAAATAGGTTTCTGCTTACTTTGATTAAATCAGAAGTAAGTATTTTTTTAAATAAACATGTATTTCTGGAAGTCAAGGATACCAGCCTCACATATTTAGGACGCCATCAAATAAATTTAAGATGTTGAATAATAATAAAATTGTAAAACATGTACCGGTGAAATGTTAAATTCACAAAGTTAAAAAAAAAAAAAAAAAAAAAAAGAAAGAAAGACTACATACACACATAAAAATTCAAACAGTAAGGAGTAACTATTAAATGACAATGCAAATCAAATTTCTTTTCATTTAACAATTAAAATCACATCAGTAAATAAACAGAAATTTACACAAAGATTAGGCGAAGGAAAAAATTTTGTCTTACTCTGAAAGCTTGCTTTTCTTAAAAAGATAATTACTGTGGAAAGAGGGGTGAAAGTTGGAATGCGAAGCTCGGTTGTTTCTACTGCTGACTTGAAACCGCACCTAATAATATTGCCGATAAAGGCTGTTGCAAACTTGAAAAATCGTAAAAGTCTACTAAAAACGAAATTTTAAATTCTGGCTTAAAACTAAGAGAAAAATGAAAAAGGAATGAACAGAACAGGGAAACTATCTTTACACTACTGGCTGCATAATGACTTTTAGAAAAGGAAATGCACTATTTGTCAAAAGTGCCAGAGAATTTACGTTACATGTTTTACAAATATACATATATATTTGTACATATGTTTTTTTAATATTTACACATCCGCACCTATCCTCCTTGCAGTTTAAATTCAACTCCAAACTATAATTAAATATTTATAGATAAAAAAATTTCACAGTCCGCAGAACAGACAAAGCCAGTCGCATGTAAAAAATTTTACAGTATCCTTACTGAAATCAAACTTAAGCAACCTGTTACCTACTATGTTGCAAAGAGTAAAGAAGAAGCAATTTTGAATAACTTTCTAGCATTTTACAAAAAACTTAAAATTTTAGACTATTCTGACTTCAATATATTTTCAAACATATATATGCACTGTGTTCCACAACAGCTCAGTCGAATTCAGACGTATAGTTAATGGCACCAGAAAACACAAAAAAAGGAATAGACTACATTTTTGTTCTTAAACTGATGGAAATTTGTTCACTTATTTCTGATAATACAAATTATGAATATTACTTCTTTTGAATTATCAATAATCTCCTTTCAACACAACTATTAATAATATTAAAGTAAAAAATATCAGCAGAGATTTTGAGAATCTTTATATGTCACTGCCACTTAAAGAAAATTATAACAGTCTACTAAAACTGTCAACACTATTTCTAGATATGCTGACTCTTTTGGGTTTTAATAAATGGAAAGAAAATCTTGTGCACACTGTTTCACAATTATACTAAGTTTTACAATACAGTTTATCTGCAAGTTAATGATTTTCATATGGGGACTCATTATTCTACTCTAATTTGTAACAATTACTTATTTACTAAAGATAGGTTTCAATAACCACTTTCATTTGATGCATTGTATAAATTTTCTTTTACTTACAAGTACATAGAAGACAAAATTTAAATCAATAATTTTGGTTTAATTGAAACTAGGTGTTAACCCTTCTTGTTAAAAACTTAACTAATGTGGATCAAAATACAATTGATTATCTAGATCTCAGCATTATTATCATAATGAAGTTAAACTATTAGAAAAAAGATGTCAATTTAATACTATTAAGCTCATTAGTTTGCATTCAAAACTACAAAGTAATATTATATTACTCACTGAAACTAACTACAAAGTCCGTAATCCGGACTCGTCGGCGACTCCGGATTAGGGGTTTTTCCGGATTATAAATCGTCAATTTAAATCTGGTAAGATGGCATACAGAAATTATACAATTAAAAATATGAAACCATATTTTATGAAATAAAGAGCAATTATGATCTAAAGGGTATCAAAATTCAAAAAAAAAAGCTTAATATTTATTTGTTTACTTTAGTAAACATTTCTATCAATGCAAGTTGTTTAAGTCGCTTTGTTTTCTGTGCTAATACTTTCTCTTTAATTCTATAAACAGACATAATTTCTTGTTCAGTTACAAAGTTCCACTGTTCAAGTCCTGTAATTGCTGTGTCGAGAATACCGACTAACTTGTCAATCGAAATTTTTTCGTTTTCAATGACGACTTATAACAAGGTCTATTCCAAGGCCCTATTTAGTTCTATTATTCATTCATTTTCAATTTTTCCATATGTTTAAAACCTAAAATTTTAAATTCCATTTTTAGTAGACTTCTAAGCTTCACATTCCAACTTGCTACCCCCTTTCTATAGTAATGGCCTTTTTAAGAAAAGCAAGCTTTAAAGCAAGATAATATCATTTAAACTTTTGACCATTTTTTACTTTGCAAAATAAACATCCCATCAGTTCATCTTTGACAATTTAATTATTATTCAACATTTTTAATTTATTTGATGGATCATAAACACGCACAGTGGATATCCTTAAATTTTCAGAAATGCACATAATTTATTTTTTAAAAAATAGCTATTTCCAGGGCTTCTAAGCGGATCAGAACTGAAAACTGGAAAAAAAACGTTATTTTGGTTGAAATGAATACCAGAATTGAACCGAAAAAATATATTGGTGTATTTCGGTTCAACATACCTTTAGTCATTTGGTTATTGTAACCAACTTATCAATATTTTCTATTTTAACATCAACCATATAATTATCATTATTACATGTACACTGCTTCTTGATTTCCTGTTTTGATGTTCACTAGTACTTTGAGCCTATTGTTGTTCCAAATGGGCTCAGACAGGGTGATGCACTGGTCTGCTTGCTTTTTAACCTTGCCCTCCAAAATATCATAAAAGACTCCAACGTTAATACTTGTCGAACTATCTTTAACATGTCTGTTCAGATTTTTGCGTTTGCTGACGATATCGACATTGTCGCACGCACTCTCGAGTCACTTAGAGAGGCTTTTACATCTTTAGAGGTTGCAGCCAGCAAAATGCATCTAGCAATCAACCAAAATAAAACTAAATACATGTCATGTGGTAATAACAGCAGCCCCTATTTTGAAACTGGGAATTACACATTTTAGAATGTTAGCAAATTTAAATATTTAGGATCAGAAGTTAATACTCTCAATAATTTTATGCCTGAGATCCGTAATAGAGTCACGGATGCTAACCGATGTTTTTCAGTCTCAAAAAATGCTTGAAATCTAACTTCCCTAACAGAAAAACAAAGATTTTAATTTACAAAAGCTTAATCAGACCCATTCTTACATACTCCCCTGAGACCTGGGCAATGACAGAAAAAGCTAAACGTATCATTTCTGTCTTTGAAATAAAAAAATTTGAGAAGTACGTACGTAAGTTGAAAAATAAGTTTCCCCTGTCGACTGTGGTCAGAGTTGTGTATGTAAGTCAAGAAACAGAATGACACATTAAAGATATGACATACCTTTATTTTATTATTCTCGTACGAGTACGTTGAGACATTTTTCATATCGCTTGATAAGCTTCAAAAAGTCCTCCAAGAAAAATTCCCGCTTTGCATATGGAAGAAGCGCTGAACGGCTATGGGCGAAAGGCGACACAGCAGGAAAACGCACAAGTCACCGATACACCATTGTGTAGAGGTCGCTGCAAATCAAGCAGATGGCGCTGTTGCAGTGCCTGTGCAAAGCGAAGACCAGCCTTTCATTTGAGCCCCGGTAGGTATGGAGAGAAGGTGCGTTTTGAATTCGTGGTCAAAGGAGGAAGTGAGAGCAGTTATCCGCTATGAATGGGCACGTGGAGTATCAGGAACAGAAATTCATAACCGCCTCGTGGAAGTCTATGGGCCAGGTGTGATGTCGAAGCAAATGGTGCGGACATGGTGTCGCACATTCAGTGATGGACGTCAGCAAGTGGAGGTCATACCGAGAGCTGGACGGACGCGCACGGCCGCTACAGATGCAAATGTCAGGAAGGTGGATGACATGATTAGAGCGAACCGGCGTATCACCATCGATGAAGTAGTGGAAGAACTTGGAATCTCACATGAGCGAGCTCAAAACATCATCCACGACATTCTTCGATACAGAAAAGTGTCAGCCCGATGGGTGCCCCGACAATTGACCTCGACACACAAGGAACAATGCATGGGGGTCAGCCTGGAACATCTCGTGCGTTACCATGAAGATGGCAATGACTTTCTGTTTCGGATTGTGACGGGGGATGAAACGTGGGTCCACCATTTCATGCCAGAATCGAAGGCCGCATCTATGGAGTGGAAACATCCGTCATCACCTGTCCGAAAGAAGTTCAAGACAACTCCTTCTGCAGGTAAAGTGCTCCTCACAGTTTTCTGGGACACCCAAGGAGTTTTGTTGCTGGACTTTTTGGAGGTTGGAACCATCAATGCTACGCGCTACTGTGACACCCTGTCGAAATTGAAAGAGGCGATTCGGAAAAAGCGGCCTGGCCTTCTCACATCTGGCGTTCTGCTGTTGGATGACAATGCCAGACCACATTCGGCGACGGCAACGCAAAACCATATTGCAACTCTTGGTTGAGAGCGCCTGCACCATCCGCCATACAGTTCTGATCTCGCACCAAGCGACTTCCATCTGTTTCCGGCTTTGAAGAAAAATCTCGGGGAAAGGCGCTTTGGAAGCAATACTGAAGTGAAACAAGCTGTTCAACGCTTCTTCCATATGCAAAGCCCTGATTTTTTCCTGGAGGGCTTTTTGAAGCTTATCAAGCGATATGACAAATGTCTCAATGTACTTGGTCTATGTGGAAAAATAAAGGTGTGTCATATCTTTAATGTCTCATTCTATTTTTTGACTTTCATACACAACTCTGACCACAGTCGACAGGAGAAACTTAATTTTCAACTTACCGTCGTATTTTTGATGGCATAAAATGTAACAATATCTGGAGAAGAAGAACTAACTCTGAACTCTACAAATCTTTTAAAGAAATAGATATAGTAAAATATATAAGGATTCAGAGAATTAAATGGGAGGGACACCTGTGGAGAATGGATGAAAATCGAGTAACTAAAAAGATCTTGGCCAGACCACTTGGCACCCGAAAAAGAGGGATACCTAAACTTAGGTGGCTCGACTGTTTGGAAACAGACTTCAGAATTTTAAAAATAACCAATTAGATGTCCATGGCCAGGGATAGAAGAGTTTGAAATTCAATTCTGAGGAAGGTAAGGCCCCATCCTGGGCTGTCTGGCCATTGAAGAAGAATACCTTTGGTCATTTGGTTATTGTAACCATCTTATCAGTATTTTCTAGTTTAACGCCAACCATATAATTATCATTATTACATGTACATTGCTTCTCGATTCCCTGTTTTGATGTTCACTAGTACTTTTCTGTTTCAGTTTTCATGTGAAACTACTTGTAGAAGGCAGATTTAATTCAGTTGAATGAACTAGAAGTATAGATGATTTTCTATGAAAAATATCAATCTGAGCTATATTTTTTTGCATCTTAGCATGCAATCATCTACGGATGTTCGTACAGACTGTTCAGATTGACAAACCAGCTGCTGAATAGGAATTATCCAGTGTGTCGCCACCCTAAGAAAGAAAGGGATTTTGATTTACACATAATAATCCATGTCTCTGATTGGTCAGGAGACCCAAAAAGGCTAGTGACAGTTGGTATTCATTCATGGTGAGTAAAGTACAATGTCAAGTAGAAGTAAATAGTCAAGTAAAGAATAAATTAAAAATCACGTGTAACTCTCAATTGGCTCTCTATTCTTTTATTTTGCATCTCAAACTCACTCGTGCCCATGGCGGCAACCTTTTTGCCAAGTCCCCATACAGCTCTGTCTTCTGATATTAAATTACTGATATTACTGATAACGTAAGTGCCTGTGTATTAATTTTTAAAATATATTTTTTCTGTATACTGATAGTACATTTTCTCAGTATTTATTCTAAAACTTGTCTATGATCTGTTTGATAGCATACCAATTGAATAAAATACACCTAAACCCCCCTTTTTTAACACGGTTTAATATATTGCTAAACACACATTTTTTTTTTTTTTTTTGAGAAGCACAGTTTAAAAAACTGTCAAATGGACGATTACCCTAAAATTAAGTCATGATGTCAGTATATGTCAGTATATCTGACATTTCCAATATTATCTTCTGCTTCTATGTTGGAATCTGTCATACTCTATACAAGCGGAATTTGGAACGTACCATGAGTGAAGAATATTTTCTATATTTTCTATATACAATATACACTGAGTATTTTTAAACAGTTTTCTGAGGAAACAATCTATCATGTAAAAAATGTTTTGGTGTATGTTAGTGAGCGAGAATATTCCCATAAAGGGTGGCCCCGAAATAAAAAGAAACCATGAAATAGTTTAAATATTTGTTTCAGCTTTATCAATATATGTTGTTTCGGAAACATTAAATAATAAGACACCTACTCTCCTTGCCATTTTATGTCCGACAATATTTTATTGACACTGATTTAAACTGACAGCAGCTGAAGGTGTTTTATTATTACATGTTTTTGGAATAAGGTACCTAAATTGATAAATCAGAGAAAATAGTGACTTTTCCTTAGTCTCATTTTTTTTCTTCTGGACCCGCATTATCAAATTTTGCTTTCCATGTTACAAAAAGTACAGGCTGTGCAAAATTTAAGGAATATTTGGAACAAATTACAATTTTTGGGAAAATATATTTTAATCATAAACGAGGAAATGCAATCTTCTACTGAAAAGTGATTAAAATGAAGACGATTTAGCGACTTTTTTAAAAGTTAGCAATCTGCAATGAAAACATATAGATCCCCTATTTCTACTGAGATTGACACTGAATTCTTTTAAATAATTTTTGAGAATGTATGAAGAGTTGATATAAAGCAAAATATTTTAGATTTCTGGGAAGAGAATAAAATTACCTATCCACACTCGCATAAGATTGCAATGGTGGTTTTAGCAGTTCCAGCTACGTGAGTGTTGAAAGGGCATTTTCAGGTTTGAAATTTATTCTCCCAGACAATAGAGGTTATCTCGGTGAAACCACATTAGAAGATATACCATAATTTCCAAAACAAACGCTGCAGCGTTTGCGTGTTTAAAACTTAAATTTTCAGTAGGTGCGGTGTTTCTAACCATGCAGCATTTAGGTACACTAAAAATAAAATATTTCCTATGATGGTCATTATACATAGTTTGAATAACTTTGTCACTGTACATAGTTTGGATGGCTTTGTCATTGTACATAGACTAGTGCTATTCCCACACAAAAGACCACTCAGTTGCTTCTTGCATACGTTATTTTGTTTATATTCTTTCCCTTGAACGGACCTACATGCCTTATTCACCACAAATGGGATCTCAGAACAATAACATTCTCCCCCCTTTCAAATCAGTATTTTGAATAGTCTCTCGCCTCTGCCATTCGATGAATCTTCCAGGACCCATCCTCTCCCCACCCCTGCCTTTTCTGCAATTGTTTTCAAAGGCGGACACGACTCCACCTGCCTCGCAATATCGAACTCTGACGTATTTCCCCTTCAGCATGAATCGATTTTTCTTGGCATTCTGCCAGATACAGATCCCATCAGTTTGGGTACAAGTACTTGTTGGATAGTTTTTAAGTAAGAAGGGAGCGGAAAATTTTTGAAAATGGCACCTAAACGGCACAGAAGCTATACTGTTGGTTTTAAGCTTAATGTTATTTCACATGCTGAACAAATTGGAAATAGAGCAGCAGCTCAAGAGTTTGAAGTGGACGAGAGATGTATTCGACATTGGAGAACTGAAGAAGAACTTAAAAATATGCCACAACAGAAACGAGCCAAAAGAAGTGGTACTGTAAGGTGGCTGAATCGAGAGGACGACATTGGAAACTGGATAAAGGAGAGGAAAGGGAATGGCAATTTCAACTGTAAAAATTCGCTTAAAAGCAAAATTTATAGCAAAATAAATGAACATAAATGATTTTAAAGGAGGGCCTTGCTGGTGTAGCAGATTTATGAAAAGAAAATATATTTCTGTGCGTACTATAACAACAGTCGGGCAACAATTACCAATGGACTGGCAGGATAAAAAGGCATCTTTTCTAAAATGTGCGACAGATATTATTGACAAAAGAAAAAAAAAAACTTCTTCTGTCACAGATAATAAATATGGATGAAACAACGTTAGCTTTTGACTCTCCAGCAAACAGAACTGTTGGTGAAACTGGTGCAAAAAACTGTATCTGTGCTTACGACGGAGCATAAAAGAATGTCATTTACATGTGTGTTAGCTTGTGCCACAAACGGTGACAAGCTAAAGCTGATGATCATTTTTAAATGAAAAACTATTCCAAAGGGAGTCTTTCCTAATGACGTAATTATTTGTGCAAACGAGAACAGCTGGATGTGCGAAGCAATCATGCATGAGTGGCTACAAAAAGTTTGGCAGTGTTGTAAGGGATCTTTTTCCCAACCAAAAGGGTTATCGATAATGGATTCCATGCATGCTCATTTACTTGAGTCAATGAAAACCAGATGTCAAAAATTGTCTACGACCGTAGCAATAATTCCTGGTGTTTTGACAAAAATCTTACAAACATTACATTTGTCAGGTAATAAATCCTTCAAAGCTGAAGTTCAAAAGCGGTGGGAGTATTGGATGAGTGAAGGATTGCACACGTACACCAAAAGTGGTAAATGCGTAGAGCATCTTGTGAAAAAGTTGCAAAGTGGGTAGGAAGTGCATGGAAATCGGTAAAAACGTCAATAATAGCAGGGTTCAAAGAAGCTGAAATTATATCCTTAGATAAAGAGACTGTAAACCAAGAGGGCGAATGTGATGATCTGGAAAACTTGCGACTTAGATCAGGATTTACTAAATCTTTTTAATTCAGATAGTGAAGAATCAGATTTTAATGGCTTCATATGATGTATAGTTTGCTGTAATTCCTTTTGTAAGTAAGATTTAAAACTTCCTTTTGTCATCCAAATTTAATATTTTGTTGTTGCAACATTTTTTTATAATATAGTCTGAATATTACAAATATGGACTTCTTTAGTGGGTAAATATAAGTATATTCGTGAATATAAATATATTTTCAACATTTCTTACCTTTAATTTATTTTTGAGTTATGGTTTCATTTCATGCATTTTTCTTAACTGATATGTCATATATCAGGACATAGGTTGAGATTTTGCATCTATACGGCTCACGACGATGTCACGCACAATTTAATCTATTGCTGCGTTTACAATGATGTGGCGTTTCTGTTTAATTTTAATTTTTTTCATGCCATTTTTCTCAAGTGCGGCATTTACGCTGATGTGGCCTTTCTTCCGGAAATTATGGTAGTAATAATTAAAGGAAATTTTCATATTTTAAATAAATATATTTTTCACATAATTATTGCAAAGCCAAATGCACGATGTCAGCGGCAAACATCAAGCGACCAGGGTAGACATAATCATGAACCCAGATCTCAAATGCAATTTTGATAACAGATAGCAAAGCCAATGCTTGCCGTTCTCTGCTCACCATTCACTTCGTGCATGCTGGTTAATTGTATCAATTCACATAGTGCATCAATTAAAAAAAGAACTAAATCTAAATTTTGATAGAATTATATTTTTAGTACAAATAAGAATATACATAAAATAAAGTTATTCAATTGGAACTGAACAAAAAACCATTATTTTTGGCAGATTGAAAACTGAAACTGGAACTGAAACAATATTTTTTTTTAGTTGAACTGGAACGAAAAAAATTATGGTTCAAAGCCCTGGTAATTTCCAATTAATTCAGGTTAACAGAAAGGTATTTGGAGTGCCACATGTTAGCTGAAATTCAGATTAAGCCACCCTCTGAAAACATTTTGTATACAATTTTTAATTAAATTTTTAGTAAAAAAATGTTTGGCTTGAAATTTTCTCATAACATACTGTCACTCTTAGCCAAAGGCTGTTGAAAGATCTACACCAGCTGTTTGATTTAAATTTTAAATAATTTTTATCTTAATTTTAAATTCAAAATTACCTGGATAATTAGAACTTATTTTGATTAACTACTGTATACAATCACATCAGCAATTGCAATGAAATATATATATATAAATGAAAAAATACAAAGTAAAAAAGCAATTAGAAACCTCATTGAATGCTGATAGCAGCAACAAGTGATAGTAATAACACAAAATAAAAATTTATGATTTATACCATTTCTTTTAACCTGGCCTATATGTTTTCAAAATTTCCATATAATTTTTTTTCAAATATTGGATTAGAAAATTTGCATTCCCCCCCCCCCAAAGTGTTGGATTATTATTTTTATAACTCTTGTTTTTGAGCTAGATCTACTCCAAATGCAACTTTTTGCGCTATTTACTTCAGCCTGCAGGGGTTGGAGAGAAAGACACAGATTACTTTTATTGTTTTTCTAAGAGTATATTCAAATTTTAAATTTTAATATGCATTTTTTTCGGTTCAGAAACAGGCCGTTTTATGTATTTACTGCTTGCATTGCACCCTGATGATGATTCAATGAAAGATGTAAATCTTATATTTCATTTTCAGTTTTAAAACATTTTGACCCCCCCCCCAATTGTTTGCAGTCTACCACTGTGCTTCTGGTTGTTTGGCTTTTGGAAGTGATTTACTCCAAATTCAATGATGAATTTTAATGCTTTTTTATTTTATTTTGAAATATATATACATACGTATGCATAATTAATAGTTTTAATTAAATATTTTTCAAATATTAATTGCTACAGTACCTGCCACATATTAAAATTACTTCTGCTACAAAAGCATAAGACTTTAATATAAAGTGATTTGCATATTATAAACCATAATATCAGTTTCACACTTTTCAAGTAAAATAATAACTAATGACTAATTCATTAATTATTCCAAATACACTATTTAATGTTTAAATTACTAATTAAATTTTAAATATACTACTTAAAATGAAACAATTTACATAATTTTTAAATTCATTGACATATTTTGTATAAAAATGAAATTTTATCTCTAATATCTATTCTATATGTATTTGTTCTATATTGTTAAACGATACTTTTGTAACTGTATTGTCAACTTTGTATAAATACTGATAACTTTTCTTAATCAGTCCCTGCAGTACTTTTCCAGATTCGACTGGCATATCATAAATTTCTTCATCTGTTTTGTTGTCTATTTCTAAAACTTTCATACTCAGTTTTTATAAATGCTGTATCAATATCATAGTGATCTGACATGACCTATTCTTAAAATGAATCTTTATAATCTCCTTCACTAATGCCTGAGACATAAGCTGCAGTCTGCAATTCCTCTGAGGCTTCTTTTGCATAAAAGCCTTATCTTTGAAAACAATTTTTAGCTACCCCCTGCATTAACTACAATAAGCATGGCCTCTGACACAGATATCAACTTACTAATCTTTAGCTTTCCCAGCTCCACTTTCACATTCAGGTTTGGCACATTCACTCTGATTGGTCAACGCTTATCTCAAGTCGGCATAAAGGTAAAACTTTCGAACTTTATGCCAAGAGCCCTAAACCAGATTTTGTGACGTAACACAGATTGGTTGCCTGGCAACGCAGCTCGGTTTAAACAACTCATGACCTTTATACCATCGTCTGAACGCAACTTCAGTAGCCAAGTATCACAAATATTATGTTTAGAAGTGAAATAAAGATATGTGAAAAAAGAAAAACCTTACTTTAGAACAAGTTTGACGTTTAAGATATTTTTTAGAATGGAGATTAATGATTTCTTGCATGTATTTCTTGATAAAGGCAACTAATCCAATTTAAAACATTAGTAATAATTAGATGAAGGCAACTTTTTTTAGCTTGCCTAAATATTTGACATTGCTTTATTACATTGTTGTAAAGAGGTAAAACAGACTTCAAAAATAATTTATCCTGTTCTTTGATTAACCCTCAGAGTGGCATGACTGGCTTTAACCAGTCATGAGATTTTTTGTAGCTTTTTATACAAGGTCCGGCTATTAATTTCCAGGACTGAAGTAACTGTAGGAGAACGAAAAGTCGGAAGATGGCGCTAATGATTGCATATTGAAGAGCGTTTTCTTGCGCATGTGCAGTGCAATCGCCGCCATTCTGAAGTAAGTGGTTCTCGTGGAAAGGCACATTAAAACGTAGCTCTTAAATTCCTATTGTCAAAGTGAAAATGGAGCATAGAATTAACATTAAATTTTGCTTCAAATTGGGCAAAACAGCTGCGGATACCTATGAAATGTTAAAACAAGTTTACAGCGAGGAAGCATTAGCCCGCTCAAGAACTTTTGAATGGTTTAAACGCTTTCGAGATGGGCGCGAAAGCACCGAAGATGATCCACATATAGGTCGACCGCAGTCTGTACGCACGCCGGAAGCAACTGAAAAATTTCGTGATATGGTGAAATGACAACTTTTCTTAATCAGCCCCTTTCAGTTTAAGAATTTTTCTTAGATTCTGCAGTACTTTTCCAGATTCGACTGGCATATCACAAATTTCTTCATCTGTTTTGTTGTCTATTTCTAATACTTTCATACTCAGTTTTTATAAATGCTGTATCAATATTGTAGTGATCTGACATGACCTATTCTTAAATAAATCTTTATAATCTCCTTCACTAATGCCTGAGACATAAGCTGCAGTCTGCAATTCCTCTGAGGCTTCTAAAAAAAAGCATAAAAGCATATAAGCTCATAAGGTGAAATGTGATCGTTGATTGACTATTCGAGTACTCGCCAATGAATTCAACATGGACAAAGAGATGGTTTGGCGAATTTTGACGCAAAACCTAGATTTGTTCCAGATTCGTTCCTCACCATTTAAGGGATGAAAAAAAGCAACTGAGACTGGACGCATGTGACGAACTTATCGACAACA
The DNA here is from genome assembly GCF_044657685.1 of Stegodyphus dumicola. Lineage (NCBI taxonomy): Eukaryota > Metazoa > Arthropoda > Arachnida > Araneae > Eresidae > Stegodyphus > Stegodyphus dumicola. The sequence goes on from NC_140781.1 coordinate 32,807,686, forward strand.
CTGATGCTGACCCTGCGTTCCTGGATAGGACAGTCACGGGAGATGAGTCTTGGTGTTATCAATATGACCCTGAAACCAAGCGTCAAAGCTCCAAATGTTGGTCTCCAAGTTCACCAAGGCAGAAAAAATTTCGATTTGAAAAGTCCAAAATCAAGGTCATGTTGCTTTCTTCGATTGTGATGGACTCATTCATCATGAATTTCTTCCTCCTAACATGGCTATCAATAGACAGTTCTACACAGAAGTTCTTGACCGACTTCGAAAACGAATTCGTAGAGTGAGGCCTCATTTTCAACAAAATGGGAGTTGGCTGCTGCTACATGACAATGCCCGCCCACACATTGCGTTGCCTGTAAGGCGATTCTTAGCCCAGCATGGTGTCGTTGAAATGCAGTATCCACCATACTCTCCAGATCTAGCACCCACAGACTTTTTCCTGTTTTCTAAGATGAAAACTTTGCTGAAGGGAACAATATTTCAGGATGCTGAAGCCATCAAGAAAACTGTAACTTCACTATTAAAGAGCATTCAAAAAGACTTTTGATTTATTACTTTCTTTAATAATATAAATGCCATCTTAAATGTAAGTTTATGAAAATAGAGAATAACTAAGTAATTACAAAAATTTAGATAATAAATGCTGTTTCAATAGTCTTCATGACAGATCCAAAAACATGCCACTCGGAGGGTTATCTAACAAAGTAAATCTTCCTGATTTCTTAATATTGGATGCAAATAAAATTTTCACCATATATCTAAACAAAGGAAATTTGAAAATTTCAACTAATTTGGATTCCATCTTAATTGGCACTTATGGCGGGAGAAATGCACTTAAGGTGGGAGAAATACCTTAGGCGCATAAAAGCTTATTAGGTATTTCTCCCACCTTCTTAGCACGCCTTTCTGGTATTGGGCCAGCATGCTCGACACGCATTCGAGAAGTCTGTGGTTCGAGTCTCGGCGAGAGCACTGCTAATTTTTCACATCTCTCAGTTTAAAAAAATTCCTAATGTCTCTACAATAGTGCCCGAACTAAAAGGCGGTGAATGATGATTCTTCACCACCAAGTGTACCAAAAAATCCAGTTGCCCTTTAAAAGGGGGAGTATATAAGGTGTTTCTCCCGCCTTTCTTAGCATGCCTTTGTAGTGCAACGCTCAGCACGCTTGACGCGTATTAGAGGTCCGTGGTTAAGTCCCAGTGAGGGCATTGCTCATTTTTCCCCTCTCCTGTTTCAAAATAGCCAAATGTCTCTACCAAATGGATTGGCCTGCCCATAACCCAGACATGAACCTTATTGAGAAGCTTTGGGGTGAATTGGATCACCAAATTAAGGGATGCAACAACCCTCCAGCATCGATGAAGTAACTTACATGTTTTCTTCAAGTCAAATGTGAAAAATACTAATAGTCGTCATAAAAAGATTTGTGGAAAGCATGCCCCAGAGGGTTAAGATTGCAACTGCCACTCTTGGAGGCTCTACCAACTATAAAGTATGAATAAATTTTGCTTTTCTTTTCTATCACATGTGTATAAATACATATTGGTAGATAGTGTATGGTAACGTGAGCGCTTAAAAATGTAAATTAAAATAAAGTCTAAAACATAAGTATCATTAATTGTAGCCATATAACATTAAAAATTGCTTGTGAGGAACCTCACAATATTTTGTCATTTTCACTCAGGCACATAATACTAGTGTGCTTTGCCATAACCCAAATAATTGAATCTAATTCAAATCCATTTTCCCTCATCTGGGGAGAAGAGAAAAACAATGAATAAAAAATTATAAATGAATAAGTTTAAAAATTATAAAAAATCAGACTTAGCACCCAAGCATTACAGCTAACAATTAATTACAAAGCAAAATAACTCACACTGTTTGTATGTACATAAAATACTACTAAACAAGCTTTTTAGTTATCAAGTTTCTATCTTAACTGAGTAAGACTGCATGGAAGAGTTTACCCATATACGAAACCTATTCTTCAGACATCAAAAATCAGTTTAATAGGACAAATACTCCATTTACTATAATTGTGATTATAAATTATTCTATATTGATAATAATTAAGATCTACATTGCTATCAATCGTGCCCTTTCACCTACATGTGCTTTTATCATGTGGGCTTTTATCCATGCAGGTATTTGTCATGTGGGCAATCCTGACCATGCAGTTTGTTCGGTGGGTTTTTGTCATGGAACCACTATGTTCACATCCCTCAATATCGAAAATACATTTGCAAGTTCTGAAACTAGAAAAGTATTTCTTTATTCTCTCAATAAACATATCCTTCTTCAATGCGCAATGAAACAGGGGATAGGAGGGCATGACTACACATTAAATGAATGTTAAAAAAAAGAAAAAACTAGTTTGGAACAATAAGTTAAACATGATGCTAACAGACAATTTAAGTACTTAAACAAAGAAATATAATTTTATCACGTGACAAGAGCTAAAAAGCTAATAATACACTCATGTCCATAAATTAAGGATAATGCAAAATCAGGCAAAGGAAGAGTTAGAAGCAAAACAAATTTGACTTATTTGTAAAGCCTATTTATTAAACAAAAGGTAAAGAGCAAAAAAGATGCTATATGTTTGATATTATTAAAAAAATTTGAGATTTTTTCCTCCCTGGAGCAAATTACAAAAAAAAAAAAAAAAAAAACCCTATTTGCAAAAAAAACAATATTACATGGTTGGTATGATTGTTAATACATTGTAAGTCTCCCAGATGATGCAATACAGTCCGTACAACGCCAAGGCATGCTGAGTATCAAATTATCGATCTGATCTTGGGGGATATTACACCACTCAAAAAGCAATGCTCTCTGAAGTTCCAGTAGACATGTAGGAGGAGGTTGACAGGCTGCAACTCGTCGGCCAAGCATGTCCCACATGTGCTCTACTGGATTCAAGTCCGGTGCGAATGCTGGCCAATCCATACGGATGATATCCTCCGATTGAAGGCATTCGCTTACGATATTTGCACGGTGAGGACGGGCATTGTCATCCATAAACACAAATTGAGCACCCATGGCGCCCCGAAACAAAGGTACATGTTCCAGAATGACGTCCCGATAGATTTGGCTTATCATGGTTCCAATTTGAACATGCAGGTCAGTTCTGGAACCCAGAATAATTCCACCCCAAACGAGCACTCCTGCACCACCGCAAAGGTGTTGTTTAGTGATGAGTCGGTACTACCGAACCGGGTATTTTGTAACGGGTACTTAGTTGTAACGGGTACTGAAAATCGGTACATCGAAGTACCCATTACTTCAGTACCGAAATCGGTACTTTTCAGTATTCATTACTTCTGTACCAAAACGTGCACTTTTCGATATTCGTTACTTCTGACCGAAACGGGTACTTTTCGGTATTCGTTACTTCTGTACTGAAACGGATACTTTTGGATATTCGTTACTTCTGTACCGAAACGGGTGCTTTTCGGTATTCGTTACTTTGTAACGAAAATATGCGTCTCTTTTCGGTATTTTGGTATTCGTTACTGGAGGATCGATGAGGGTTCAGCTCACTTTGGTTTTGGTACGAGGACAGTAGTATCTGGTTGTATTTGCGAAATGGTGATATGCTCTATTTGTGTCCATGAATGGTCTGCTCCTCAGACACTTTCGTAGTTGACATGTTTTCTGATATTCAAAATCTTACTCCGTACAGATAAAATCAAACACGTGGTGACATGGCAGAGTTCCTTCAGTGCGCAAAATCGTAAGCTGCATATTTTGGTACTCCAAATCATTACTAGGGCACTTCGGTACTCCAAATCATTACTAGGGTATTCCGGTACAGTAAACCATTACTAGGGTACTCTGGTACAGCAAACCATTACTCTGGTATTCCAAATCGTTACTTGGGTGCTCGGTACTTGAAATCAGTTTTTGGTACTTTTCAAAGTAACGGTTACTTGAGTAATGGGTATTTTGTACCAGGTACTTGTCTGTACCCGGTACAAGAGTAACGGGTACAAGAATGTACCGAAGTTGCCCATCACCATAGACTCCAACTACTACGGATTCTCCGTAGTTTCTACGGAAATTCATGAAAAACTACGAGCTACGAAAAGTATGGAAAAAACTACGGATTTTACAGAAACAAGAGCAGGAGAACCAGTACGCAAAACAGAACCAACTAATTCATCCGATGATTGGCTGAATACTCGTGTTATCATATATCACGTGTTGAGTGCGTTCCTAGTTTTGAAGAATTAGCCAATCGTAGATCAGTAACTCCAACCGTTAACGACTTGTCAATAGTTCCACCCAATTGTCTGTCTCCCAGGTTCCTCACTGATGCGTGTTTAGGCTGCATTCGGCTGCATTGTGTAGTTTACAGCGAGAGCTTAGCGTGTGTCTTGTGAACTGTGAATCAGGTGAAAGATTTTTAATCATAATGCTGCCTCGAACGAAGAAGCCAAAATTATCAAAGCAGAAGTTTAAAGATTCATATTCTTCAGAATTTCCATGCATTAAAGCGTCCGAAATTTCTGTGAATCACGCACACTGCAGTGTATGCAACAAAGACTTCTCAGTTGCTCATGGCGGAAAAGATGACTGTAAACGGCATGTGTTTTCTCAAAAGCATAGAACTTGGCACCGTAAAATCTAAAGAAATAACAAATTTCTTAATAAAAGATGATGAAACAGATCCTATAAAAGCCGAACGCTATTTTGTTTGTTTTTTAATTGAACATAATCTACCGCTTTCTGTTTCGGATCATTCCAAAGAGCTTTTCAAAGCAATGTTTCCGGATTCTGCCATAGCAAAAAAATTTAGCTGCGGTCATACCAAAACTGCTGCTATTGTGAAAACGCTTGCAGAAAATACTGTTGCTGATATTATAAAATCAGTGTGCAGTACATCATTTTCTCTAAGTACTGATGGAAGTAATGATAACAATGATAACAATGATAACAAACTGTACCCATTGGTTATAACATACTACAGTAAAGAAAAGGGAGTGATAATTACTTCATTGATTTCTATTTTAGAATGCACGAATAATACAGGAGAAGGTATTTTTAATTGTATAAATGAAAACTTTAAAAACAAAGGTTTAGAATGGAAAAATTGCTTATCATTTTCTTCAGATAATGCTAGTAATATGATTGGAAAGTTTAAAGGTGTAGCATCATTTATCAAAATGCATCAACCAAGTATAATCACCCGAGGTTGTCCGTGCCACCTCTTGTATATAGCTGCAAAAAAAGCTACTGAAAAATTAATTGGCTCAGAAACTGAAATGTTGATAATAGATATATATTTTTACTTGGAGAAAAGTTTGAAACGGAAGCATAGCTTCAAAGTTGCTCAACAAATTTTGGGACAGAATGCAAAATCTCATAAAATTTTGAAATATTGCAGTACGAGATGGTTGTCTCTTTTAGAATCTATAACAAGGATTTTGGAACAGTGGGATGCTGTGATAAATTTTTTTGGAGATAAACCAGATAACAGTGAGAATGAAGGAAAGAGATTGCAAAACATTAAAAAAATTTTACAGTCACCGACCACCAAATTGTACTTGTTATTTTTGAAAAATACTTTGCCTTTGTTTATAACAGTAAATATTAATTTGCAACAACAAGCTCCTTATATACATAAATTGAGAAGAGAACTTTTTGAACTTTTAATGAATTTATTTGTTAGATTCGTAAAACCATCAGTAATTTCTAAAGAAAATGAAGATGTTACTCTAACGTCTATTCCATTTCAGAAGTATAGTAAACAAAAAGAAAATGAAAATTTAGTGATTGGTGCGGAAACAAGACTATATTTAAAAAATGCCAAGTTGAATGAAAGTGAAGTGAAATCATTTTTCAATTCTGTGCGAGCTTTTTTTTGTAACTGCATGTTCATATATAATTGATAAATTTCCACTGAGTGATCCATTTCTAAAACATGCTGAAGTTGCTGACATCAACTTGAGAACTGAAGTCTCATTTTCATCTGTTCTTTACTTGATGAATACTTTTCCATCCATTATTGATGAAAAATGTCTTAATCAAGTAGAAATTGAATTTTCCATGTATCAAGTAGATGATTTGAAAGAAATTGTCGATTTGCGTATTGATATAGCATGGGGAGAAATTGCCAAATTAAAAAATATGAATGGGTGTATTAAATACAAAGTATTGCCTTCTGTAATGCTTGCTGTCTTAATAATACCTCATTCAAATGCAGCTTGCGAAAGAATTTTTTCTATTGTTAAAAAAAATCAGACGGAATTTCGACCAAATTTAGGTCTTAAAACTCTTGAAGCAGTTTTGATTGAAAAAATAAATATGCAGGCAAATGAAGAACTGTGTTATAAAAAAACATTCTCAAAATCAGAACTTAAGCTTGCTAAGCATGCTACATATAAATCTTTGCATTCATAAATTATGCGTATGTTGTTTAATACTTATATGTATCATTCTTGGTTATTTAAATTTTATTTCCCTGTAGAAATCATATCCAGAATAAAGATATGATTTATAGCTTCTGATTTTTTCTATGATTAGTAGTGATTTGAAGTACTTTTTATTAGTGAATGCTTGAGGAGTTAAAAGAAAATTTCTAATTAAATGTGCATATAATTTACAAGGTATATTTTTAATTATTCAGTTTTATATGTATATGGATTTTAAATGTAATAAAATTGATTACAAATAATTATTAATTTAAAATTAATGAATGGTTAATTACAACATACGCTACGCGCACATTTTCAAAGTTGTAAAAATGTCATTCGCACGTTGACTACTGACAAGGTTTGCTGAAGGTTGGAGTCTATGCATCACTAGTGTCGTTCAATGATGTTTTCTTGGTGGTAATGGGTACCTGGAGCTCTCCATATGAAAGTCCGGCAAAAATCAGAATGCAAGCTAAACCTGGACTCGTCGAAAAACATCACTTAAGCCCACTGTTGCGGTGTCCACAATGCATGCTCTCTACTCCAGGCTCACCGCAGGCGACAGTGAGTTGCAGTAAGTGGAACGCATCTGACAGGTCTACGAGCATATAGACCAATCTGCCCTAAGTAAAGGTCTGCCTTGAAATTATCATACCAGTGGTTGAAGAGAGCTGACGAGACAGGTCAGGCTGAGTTCCGCCTGTTTCTTTCGGCAGTAACTGCCAAATACCAGTCCTCATTCGGCGTTGTAACTCTGGGGCGACCTGTGCTGTAACGTCTACTCACATTACCATCATCTTGGAATCGTTGTGAAAGCCTGGAGATGACACTCTGGGCAATTCTAATTTTGTCTGATACTTCCAGTTTGGTACGCCCACATTCCAGACGGCCGATAATTCTACCAAGTAAAAAATCATCCAAATGCATCCTTTGTGTCATAACTATTCGTTTATTGCACTGAAATGCTTATAAAGCACCTGCGAACAAATTAACTTCTTTGCTTGTATTCCTTATATATCACTCTCTTACACTCTCATCATTGTGATGTACCATCGGTGACATCTGGTTACTTCCTGAAATTTGCATATGAATCTTGAAGATGTGTGTAGTGATTTTACAGGTGATATATTTATTTTAGAGTTCGATTTCCGCGTGACTCTGAATTATCCTTAATTTATGCACATGAGTGTAATAAAGACATATATCGCTGATTCTTTCACATCCATAATTCAATTACTTAAACTATTCCACAACAAAACTATATTTTTTAAAAGCTAGCACAAAAAGTCATCTTAAATAATATAAATAGTTATACTTTTTTTTTTTAAATCTGATTCTGGCTTTGATTTAATGGTACAAGTTCCCACTTAGGTAATGAAGTTGAGAAGTATCAGTTTTCTACGTAAAAATTAACGGCTTCCCTTACACATTTTTTTGAAAAAAACTGCAAAAATTCATCACATTTTTTATTTTATTATTAAATACTAGAAAACGAAACATAATACAATATATAGGTTTTAAGTTGAATTTTTAATTTTTTACAGGTGTAAAAGCATTTAGTTTTAATATGAGTTTACTATCCCCAGTTACCTCGAGCAAATAAAAAAATTAAATTTTAGTCGTTGTATGAGAGTTTTTGAAACAAGGGACAACACAAAGTGATAGTTAACATTCTATATACTGGTACCTGGTCTCTTTACTTACTGGTTTACCTCTGGAATCTCTTTTACGGGAGCACAGAGGACACTGACTCATTGGATTTGATTTTTTTTCAGTAGCGGGAATAACATCTGGAAAATGCCTTGAGGTTATAGTCACTATCTGAAAAATCATCGCTTTCACTATCTTGCATCATCGGCATTATTTTACTTTTTTCAACGCAACTATCATTTTTTATACATTACTAATCCACAAGCCGACGTATACTAGACAATAGGGAAAACACGTGACCTGTCCCCCCAAAAGACCAACAAAACTTGGAGAATTGCCAATAAAAGCTGAATATTTCCTTTCATTTACTCCAAGCCGAGTGAAACCATGATAAAACAAATCGTACTGACAAATTCTGTTTTGCCCGAGTTTTCTCGGGATAATAATTAACTGCAATATATACGAACCCGAGATAACTCGGGATAATCAGGCAAGTAGTTAAATATATCAGGTATGAACTGAAGATAATTTATTTTACCAAAGATCTGCAACCATATTTTAAGCACTTTTTAAATTTCATATAAATTGTGTAGTCATTATTATTTAAAGGGTTCAAGAAACACATCCTGAACAACTTAGTTTAATTCTCAAACTTTCTTTACACACCATAAGCACATTATCAAACACTACATCATATAAATGCAGAAAAATATGCAATAAACATGGGTATAAGTATGTCTTCATGTTTACATTCATAACATTAACAAAACATCAACAATTAACAAAACATCAACAAGTTACAGAAATAAAATACTCTAATTAAATAAATTAAATATTTAATTCTTGAACTTTGAATACAAACTTCTGTATCCGATATTCATCACAGAGCAAGTCATTTTTATTTAGATAATAAGTATTGTGCAGTCTAATCTGAACTAAAATTTAAAAGGAAGAGATTTTTAAAAAAAATGTGGTATTAAATTAAATGGGACTATTACAGAGCTTAAATAGTAACATAAATACAGAAGTAATAAACAGAAAAATTATACTTATAATTCCTCGATTTTATGATTTTATAATAATTATGTTGTTATGATTTTATAAAGGCTGGTAAATTAATTATTTTTATCAGACTGTAAAACAAAATGTCAGAAATAACAAAATTTTTTGCATAAAAAAGTATTTAAAGTGAATACGAACTGTAGTATAATACATGAAATACAGCAATCTACAATAATTAAATTTGTCCATTCAGAATACATCTGAATTTCAAAAACATTTTCTTTCCAGTTATGAAATGCAAAGCAATTTCTTACCTGAGGATTTTCCAGAATACATTTTATCCCGTTTACTAGCTGTCCCAGATATTTTCCACGCTCTTCATTATTGAATAACGTCCTTCGCACAGAAGCAATTTGAACAATGCAGAGTAAAGCCTTTAAGAATTTAATAAATAAAAAAAGGAGAATTATTAGCAAATGTAATTTTGTAGATATAAAAAAACACATTTAAAGAAAACTATTTGATCAGGGAAAAAATTACCAATAATTCAACAATGAAGCTAAATAAAAGGAAAATTACAGCTCATATTATATTATACAGCTCAACTATAATTTTACAATAAAAGACACTTTTTTCTTCCTCTTTCACAAAAGTTTAAAAGATATGCCTGCCTATCTAGTCTGGATCAGTATCAAACAAAGGTGCATTTCGCATCATAGCTTTCTAGGATAGGATTTGACTTTTTGATTTATAATAAAGCACAAATATACTTCTCTGCTCGAGTTTATAAAGTTTACATTAATTTATTTCAATTTATAGATTTTTCTATTTTTAATATGAACAATTTAATTTTTACATTGTTTGATTACATTATTACTTAAGTAAACATTAAAGCACCTTTGCTTCAGCTGATGACAAAAGAAAAAAATTCTGCACCTAGAAAAACAGGATATGTGAAAATTCTTTTACAAGGAAGACATATGCAATCTGAAATGCAAACAGACTAAAAGACTAAACTGAAAATGGCAATCTCTCTGCATTTTCAGTTTGTGTCTGAAATGCATCAATTAAGTCTTCCAGAAAAATGTGGCAAATTGATGACCATCTGATATCAACTGATTCCAGTACTTCAGAACTGTAGAACTATATACTGCATAGACAGATCTCCCAAGTCAATATTTGAAGTGCTAGAACAAAAACCTCAATAAGGAAGATGTGATGATGAATTCCATTTGAACTACATTTTACAAACACACAACACCTGCAATGAAGTGGAACATAATATCAATAAATGGAACTGTACAGCTCTACACTGGTGATAAAACTATGGTTCAACATTAGCAACTGAAAGTCTTCAAGGACCGAATGACAGGGTTGCCACTCAAACAGAATTAAATTCCCTGACTTTTTCAGGTTTTCCAGGTATGTTTCGAGAAAATTCCAGTCTATCCGCGTAATGTACGTTGGCTGTGCTAAGAGGTAAATGAATTATGGTATTACTTGTATTGTGTAGCAAATTCATTTAATTATTCCATAAATCCCAGCGGACATTTATTCTTAATTATTCTTGGTACACTTTGTTTGATAATTTTGTTTACTTTTCCACTTAAGAAACTTAATAAAATTTAAGATATATACATTGGATAACAAATGTACGTTTTATTTAATTATTACTCATGATCATCACCAGTTCAACACAAGGCTAATCCGGTTCTTATAAATCACAATGCAATGCTAAATATTTAGGTTAGATTTTAGGTAAATTTAATTTGTGTGAGGTGTCTTTTTAAAAGGCATCTTAACACTTGAAAACACAAATATAATTATAATAGGAGTTGTTTTCTCCACTAAAGATTGAGATTAGAATCTGCCCAATCTGGGATAAAATTAGGCTTTTTTTGCAGACATTCTGCAGCTAAACGAAAGAAAGAAATCTATTTAATGATATTTCTTTTAATAAATTGAGGTATTTATATTTATTTCGCAGCATACATAAGGAAAAAATAAGTGCATTAAATTTCATGATGGTATGTCATCATACTGCTAGAATTAATTTCAGGATTGTGCCAGAGAAAATTTCCTAAAATTTGGAAATATTATTTACTAATGATGAATAAATTTAGAGGGAAGAAGCAACATTAAATGATATGAATAACATAAAAATAATTACTTAAAAATTGAATTAGAATAATCAATGACATTTTAGCGAATATAGTTATATTACATGGATAGCCTAGATGACTGATTACTATTTTTTATTTTACTGCAAAATGACAAGGTATTTATTAAAAAGAAAAAAAAAAAGGTTTAAAAAGATTTTGTGGTAAAATCCTAGTATACATTATTACGGCCTTCGCACGATTTTGAAAATTGTCGCCAAGAACAAAATGAGCCGTTTACTGCTCATCATCATGTCGCCAAATCCGGCTGTACCATACATGGAGATTTTTTTAACCAAAGAACGTCTATATAAAGTAGAAAAGGTTTCATACACGTAAATGCTATTACGCCGCTAGAAAGCGGAGGGAAAATTTGCCAAGGGATTTGGCGACATAACCTGGCGGGCAGAATTTCCCTCTCCGCGATGTGTACTACGAAAATGCGTTTTTAAATTATTGCGAAAAATCCAAGAAGAAACGCTTTATCAAAGAACGTTTTTTCTTGGGTTTTTCGCAAAAATTTTAAAAACGGATTTTTGTATTTTTTTTACCTCAAAATAACTAATCCATGAATTAATTTACTTGCGCCAAAAAATATTTTCTTTTCCTTTAGAGTTTAAAGAAATTTTAAACGATATTTATTTTATGAACTCTTGGTATCGTGACCTTCAAACTTCGACACCGGTTTCGAGCTTTGGTGACAGATATATCGCGCATGCACAGCTGTTTCCTTCTATGATGGAATGATGCCACGTCTGTTGCAGAGAGGTTTTCCTTCTTTAGAATACATATTCTTTGATTCTAACCTCCATGGTATCGTACAATAAGATTAAACCCATTTTGTTTTATAAGAAATAGGTACTTTCTTCAGTTCATGCACTGCACATGCGATTCTCCCGATTCTCGAGGTTACTAGAAACCAAACGTTGCGAGAAACTTGCTTTGCCTTTCTAAAAGACAATGAAATTGGAGCTGCAAAAATTGGCTCTATGCCAGCTGCCCGAATGACACTCACGTGATACACAATTCACCAAAAAAGTGATCTCTTCCGACGTCGGCACAAAACTCGCCTTTTTTGGCGAGATCATTGTATGAAATTCCCTGACTTTTCCCTGAATTTTTTGGTCAATTTCCGAATTCCCTGACTTTTTCCGGTTTTCCAGGTAGCATGGCAACCCTGGAATGAAGTCTCAAATTCAAGATGGATCTTCAACTGGAGAACACATTTTTCAAACTGCCATGTGGCTAAAAGCTTAAACAAGTTTCAACATCATTAACAAAATGTTAATTAATTAATGAACCTGCAAAGAATTCATTATGAGTCATAAAAACAAGTTAAAAAAAGAATAAAAGCCATTTCTGAACTGAGGTTTAAGAATCAAATACTGTAGTGTAATCTCGAAATAAATGATAAAAGAATATCGAGTCTTTTACATCATGATCAATAGTCTTGATTATATTTAAAACGAAAGAATGCAGGCATGCATACAACATATGCATTTAAATATGGAATTAACATGTCTATGCAGGAGTAAGTATATAAATAAAAAGTTAAAAATCACATTTAAATATTAATTTGCAATTTCCGCGCATATATACACCATTGCATGCATATACAGTCAAAAGTCTTTAATCCGGACTTGTCGGGACTTCAGCAATTCCGGATTATCGGTTTTTCCGGATTATAGTTCATCAATTTAAATCTGGTAAGATGGCATGCAGAAATTACAAAATTAAAAATATGAAACCATAATTTATGAAATAAAGAGCAATTATGATCTAAAGGGTATCAAAATTTACAAAAGAAAAGCTTAATAATTATTTGTTTACTTTATTAAACATTTCTTTCAATGCGCGCATGCGTAAAGCATACATTAAGCATAGTCGAAATTAGAAAATTGCAAACATAAAACTATTTGATGTGTATTTGTGATATTTATAATGACGGAATTATAAGCCGAATAAAATAAAAACATCTGCCCTGAAGACGAGGATAGTGCTGACAGATCAACTTCCAGTTCATTGCGCGCCGCAATGTTCAGTCCGTTACTTACGGAACATCCGTGATGTAGCTTATACCGTCCGTTATACATTAAACGCGCATGCGTAAACGCATATGTGCATGCGCAGAAAGTTTGTAGCTTTGAGGTCCAGATTATAAACGTCCGGATTAAAGACTTTTGACTGTATATACATACATATATATATATACATTTGCGATGAAAATGATGTAGCAATGCTGACAGCATAGAACATAGATCCATACTGAAGAGGAGATTTGGCAGCTGAGTAAGATTAAATAATGAATTTTATTTCAATTGATATCTGCAGCCACAATTTTCCTGGGACTCCATTCATGCCTATTTAAAAATATTTACATTTTTTTATATGTTGCGATAGAAAGAGAACAAAGTGAAAAAGATGTAGCAATATTGAAGATGTAGAATGTAGATCCCTACTGAAGAGGAAACTAGGCAGCCAAGTAAAATTAAATATTCAGGTTTATTTTATTTGACACTCGCAGCCACAATTTACTTGATGCTCTAATCATGCTTATTCAAGAACATTTACATCTTTCATACTGTTGCAATAGGAAGAGAGCAGAGCAAAATAGCATCCAAGCAGCAATAGAAGTAGAAGCTAAATTGTGCAATTATAAAATATAGAGGCTCACTAAGAAAAGATTTCGGTTTAGGTTGCTTTTTAAGAGAAAGGTTTCAGTTCTCGAAATTTGAGTACAGGTTCCAATTAGCTACTTAATCAATGTTATGCAAGACACACAATATATATGATTATGCAAGACACACGAGTTAGAAATGATGCAGTACAGAAAAGTTATTACAATTTTGAATAGAGAGGAAATGCCCAAATTAAAAATGAGGAATTAACAGGCTATTGCCAAATTAAATTATACAGTTGATTTACATATGTTTTTATCAGAAAACTTGGTTACCTTTTCCTAGCTCACATAACATCAAAAGCTTGCGTGTCAAAACATAATTCCTTCATATTCTACAAACATAATACAGTAGAAGTCCAGAAATCCGCAAAGAGGGACCAGAGGTTGTGATAATATTAGGATTTTGCGGATTTCAGGACAGAAAAGATAAATCATAATATTCAGACTAAAAGAGCAAAATAAATAAAGTGTATTAGAATTATTATATACATTATTGCAATAACTTATTATATGCATTAAATTATTATTACATATATAAATTGAATATATTATTCAGTGTATTATATGTATCGAGGTTTGCCGATTTCACCTCATGCAAAGATTTCTGGTTTCAGATTCTGGTCTTAGAATCTATGTTGCTGTAAAATTTCAACAGTTTTTCTTTATTTTTTCCGTATATCATACACAATCATGTCGCAATTCCATATGATTCTGCTATAAACTGAGGAGTAGCGCCTGTCTCCATCTTTTGCAGAATTTGCCCTCTTTGCATTATCGTCAATGCAACGTGTTTACGTTTTTCAACATTGCAAGCAGTAAAATCATGAATGCGTTTCTTATCTGTAATTGTATTAAAAAGGGCTGAAATTAAAAATATTCTTTATTTATCCACAAAATATCCAGATTTAAAAAAAAAAAAGCAGCACTAAATAATCTCCTGAAATAACAAAGCTCAGAAAATACAACAATGTGAATCGTGAACTTGAAAGAAGAGTTGAGTGAATCGTCTGCTTTTTTACCTTGATGCAGATTAGAAGGGAAAAACTTTTATCATGATGTCAATAATTTGGTATTTCCATTATGACTCATTATTATTCGGTAATTATGACATTGTTATTCAATAGGTATTTTTTCTTCGATATTTCGTACTCAATGTTGCAGTTTCCGGAACCCATAAACTTAATGTTTATATTTTGAGAGGCAACTCGAATTTCAGAAGTTGGTGGATTTCAGGTCAGCGGATTTTTGGTATTTGACTGTAATATCAACCAACTTCCCTACATTAGTCATATGTCACATGGAAAGTGAAAACCAAAGTGAAACATACTGATTACATGAGTACTGAGCAGCTCCCTCAGAATGTGCAAGTATCAGCCCAAGTATTATTGCTTACCAGATAAAGTTAATCCTAGTTGCATCTCTAACAGCACCTACTTAACCCTCCTTCCTCCAAAAACATTAACACCTTCAC
This sequence comes from Stegodyphus dumicola, assembly GCF_044657685.1. Classification (NCBI taxonomy): domain Eukaryota; kingdom Metazoa; phylum Arthropoda; class Arachnida; order Araneae; family Eresidae; genus Stegodyphus; species Stegodyphus dumicola. The sequence goes on from NC_140781.1 coordinate 32,823,067, forward strand.
AGGTAAATGGAAATTTAACCCTCCAGGCGGCAAGGCCGTATATATGCGTTCGAAAATAATGGCTCTCATAGCGGCAAGGCAGCATATATGCGTCCAAATATTTTGGTCCTCATGGCGGCAAGGCAGCATATATACGTAAACCTAAATTTTGGCACGAAACGGCAAAGCAGCATATATACGGCCTGTCTCAGAATGCCCTCCCCTCAGTGCTCTTAATGTAAACTGACAGGTGATAATTTTTCTCTGCGGGAGGTAATTGAGGAGAGGAAACTATCTATTCGCTAGGGGCAAATGGGTTTTATCGTTAGGTTTTGAATAACAGTTCGAAATAAATAGCTCGTTCAAAACTTCCAGCTGTTCTGTGCTTATACCAGCTATAGTAAACTTAAATGTTTATATGTAAATGTAAAGAGAATTTTCATTTTCCAGCCTAATTATTCTCCAAATTTTAGATGCAGTTTGGCAAAATGTAATTGGAATTAAAATTAAAATTGCAAGAAACTGCAACAATATTTTGAAATATGTGATTTCAATTATATTGCAATTGTAATTAGCTTCGCAATTACAATTAGAAAGTAAGTACTTTTTAAATGCAACAATAATGTATTCAATTGCATTTTAATTTTTAAGTCTTACAATTACAATGCAATGATAATCACAAACATTATAATTATATAATCTAATTACAATTAAAAATTTTATTGCATCTAATCACAACTACGGTAATATTAGCTAATTACAACGTAATTTTAACTGCAATTGCAGTTGGTAATTATAACTACGTAATTAGGAAAGTAATTGTCTCTGATAATTAGAATTACTTAACATAGTGAAATTATGATCATAATTGTAATTCTAAGTGTAGTATGCAATTGTAATAAAATTATGCAATTACTAAGTAGTTATAGTTAAAAAGTAGCTGTTTTTTTAATTACAATTACAATTTACGTAATTTCATTTAAATTACAATTACTCTATATTTGTGAAATCCAATTTCATATTCAATGCAACTGCAATCATATAATCTAATTACAATTAGACTGTCATTGTAACTCCAGTAAGTAATTATAATAATGTAATTAGGATAGCAATTGTTTCTGATAAAAGCAGTTACGTAGCCCAGGAAAATCATGATCTTAATTGCAAATGTAATTGCAGAATGCATTTGAAAACACATAGTAATTGGAATAATATTATGCAATTATCTTGTAATTACAATGTAACAATTTTTAATTACATATACAATTTACTCATATGCATTTTAATTATAATTGCATTTTAATTGTGAAATCTAATTGAATAAACAGTATAACTGTAATTATATAATCTAATAAAAATTACAATGCAATTGTAATGAACTCTTAATTAAAATTGCGCAGTAGATGATTGTAACTATTTAATCAGAAAAACAACTGCCCCTTATAATTTCAGTGACATAGGCTAAGGAAATCGTGATAATATTTGAAAATTACAGTCAATAATATTATATTCGAAATGTTTCTGCATTTTGGATAATGAGTTTTTAAATAATACAACGGGATAATCACCTATAAGAAAAATATTAATATTTTCTGTCATGTCTTCTGAATCATCCTACATATATTGTAGTTTGTGGTACCAGCATAAATAGGAGTTTATTTAAAGGAAATATTTTATATAGACCGAAATGCACATAACGTTAGTAAGCAAATATGTATGTTTATGATCTTCGATTTACATGTGAACTTAAATTACAAGATTAAGGGAAAGCAAGCAAAGAGTTTATGCCAGTGCAAAGGGATGCTTTCGCAAAGGATTTGTTACGGGACGCTTGTCTTGTTTACATTACACAAGAAATAAATCATAAAAATTACATTTATCCTTTTCTTTTCAGAAAGGTTTGGTTTGGTTTATTTAATTATGGCAAAGCACACTAGGGCTATCTGCCTATGAGGAGGGATGCCTTCGTGGAGGACTTTCTAAGGGAAACTGTCTCGTATACACGTTACACATGGGGAAAACCACAAAAACACCCATGCAGCCAGCCCGTTCGCGAGATTCGAGCCTCGGACCGAACTACCACTGTTCAGCGACTTTACCGCTCGGCCGCTGGTGGGCCTCTTTTCAGAAAGGAGATCATCAAGGACTAAACTAAGCCTCATAATTTTATCCAACCTATTGCTTTAGCTGGTAAAAAAGGATTCTGATCAGCAATCAGTATGCTTAATTGCTGTGTGTATTAGACATTTTACTAAATCTATTTATTATGAATTACCACCCAGACAGTAAAGCGGTTCGTGACTCTGGTTGCCGTACCGAACAGCCTGGGTTCGAATCCCGGATAGGGCATGAATGTAATTTCTTCGTCCTCTTCATAGGTGGCAACAGTGGTCCACGTATTAGTTCCCTCCTTAATAACATGACCGGCTTTAGTAGTGATCAATGTCTATAAACGGCTACTACCTGCCATTAGAAAAAAAAAATTTACGAATTGGTCTTTTATTCAACATAACACACATTTTCCATAAATAGTTAAAATGCATTATTCAGTTACAAGTGAAAGTATTTGCATGAACTATTTTCCATCATTGTTTCACGTAAGAACAAATAAAAGTACAATTTTCTTATGCACCTGTGATTGTCATATTATTTGGATTACGGTAAAGACTGCAAAGATGCTTCTGTGGAGGACTTTCTAAGGGAAACTGGCTCATGTTCACATCACCCGTTAATAAATGCAGAAAAAGATCTTTACTTAATTGAATGCAACGAAACGTTTAAGAAGAATGATGTACTCATAGAGAACTTTCTAAAATAAAATTATTTGTATTCATGTTACACATAAAGAAATCCACGGAGCTATCTAAACATTTAGATTGTTTGCCAAAATGGGCATCCGATTTGAACTAGTAGTATTCAAAAGACGACTTATTACTCTGCTGAGCGAAAAATCTAATTGTTTTTGAAGTTATATTGTAATTCGAACAATCATTGTATTACAATTATTATTTTTTTTTTTTTTCCCAATGGCAGATTGTGAACAGTTACAGTGCAACACAGTCCATTAATCTATACAAGGCCAGAAGTTGCAGTCACTTTATTATGGAGGCATCTAATATGTGGGCCACCATCGCTTCCTATGAAAGGACAAACAGTTAAAGCCATGCCTTCTCCGGGATTTGAAACCAGGCCCTTCGGTATCGCAGTCAGGCTTCCCTAACCACTATACCATCTGGGCGGCACAATTACAATTATAACTGCATTAGTTGTAGTTTTAACTACAATGAATTACCAGCTTTTCTCAGTCAATAACAGATAGCTTAAACTTTAAAGATAAATGGAAGGTCTTATAATTTGTCGAATGGCAATATTCTAAGAAAGTGTAGTCTCCAGGATGGTCAAAGTTTAATTACAGTCTTACATTTCGCATACTCGCAGCACTTGCCCAAAGGCTGTGCCAAGATTATTTCTGTTCACCTCATCCATTAATTTTGGAGCAGAATCATGTCTAGAGACATTTTTTTCTGAGGACAGTATTTTATATAATAGAAAAAAAAATAATAATAATGCGTCTCCCTCAAGGTGCAGGAAACAATAAGTACTGATAAATTTAATTGAAATTACAATTATAATTTTAGTTAATACAAATATAATGTTACTTTAATGGTTAGAATTACATTATAGCAGTTCTAATGGCAAAAATATCAAATGAGTGTTATAGATTAGTATACTTTTACTTATCACAATATTAAACTTTTAATGCCGTTTTATTTTATTTAGCTTATCACAATATTGAGCTTTTTAATACCGTCGGTACTGAAAAAATGTTTCACTACTGTCATGAAATGTATATTCGATAATAGTTTCTCATTGATGTTTTTCTTATATATTTTTCTGCATAATTCATAAATGTTTGCAATGGAAATAATTCTGAGGCTTTTATAATACTTCTAAATTTTCATGAAATAAAGTTCCATTAAAGTTTACTTGAAGGAGACTCTCAGTGCAAGCACTCGAAAAGAAGTTATGCTACATTTACATATTATGAAATGGTTGAATGTACAGTATTTACTTGTAACAGCGGTGCTCAATATATCGCGTTTTCTGAAAGAATGCATATGTTGCCTAAAATCGAATTTAAAGCACTATAATCAGAATAATTGACTAAAGTATTAAATTGTAATTTTTACAGCATCAATCGAATTAGTGGATTTTATTGAAGATAAAAATGTGTTGATATTGACAAGCTATATTAGTTTTTGTACTATAATGAATGCTAGCTAGTAGCTATATGAATATAATGAATGTACTATAATGAATGCTACCTAGTAGCTACTCTAGTTAATAGCTAGTGTAAAATTCAGGATATGGTAACATTAAATAAATAAATTAATTAAATTTTAAAAAAAAAGAAGCAGAAAACGAAAGCGAAAAGGAACTGAATACATTCGGAAAGAGAAGGCTTACTATGGTGAAACATTAGAAACGTGTAGGCAAAGTGTTAATACTATATGTGAGAAAATACTAAGGACAAATTGAAATACATCATAGCTACGTTTGGTGCTTTCTATATTATTTGTAGCAATATTAATATAAGTACCGAAAAATACTTAAAAAATAGGTATTTTCGAAACTTTAAAGGAACAAAATTGCAGTCTGAAAATTTATAGCAGCGGAACTTTTGAAGTAATTTCATGCCTTCTGAAGGTCGCCATGAACATAACAATTTATAACTGTCAGTTTTTACAACTAGGAATCAGATAAACTCTATTGTCTGGTAAACCGGACTGTCTAGTAATGTTTTCGGTACTGTCTAGTTTCCGGGAATGGCGATGTATGCAAGCTTTTTCCTCTTTCTGCCCTAAGAATAAACAGCTCATAGGGGAATTCTGAAAAATATATAACCCTTTCATATATGTACTCATACCCTGATATTCACAATAGCGTTTCTTTATTTAGATAGCTTTCAGCATGCAAATTCAGTAAAAATCAGAAAACAAGTACCATACTTATAACAAAGCAGGTTATCTCAGTAAATGAAGGGAATTAAGTACCGGCGATGGCAAGATTTTCCCATGGTTTGAAGACTAAGTAATTTATTCCTTTCAGAAAATTTTCTCGGAAAGCAAATCATCACTTACGGATAAAAGAATGTTCTAAGAACTACGGGACAAATTTATAATGGGAATAAAAGAATGAAAGAAATCGGAAACTCTTTTCTAGTAATCATTTTACTCCTCGAAAGTTGGTTTCAGTATCCCCTTTTTAAGGAAATGACACATGAAATGGATTTCAGAAACTGAATCTCGAAATCATCAATAACTATCCAATATTCTGCATTTGTAAATATTTATTTAATTTGCATTTCAACCAAATGTTGAAAACAAAGCGGAAAAAATCTCCTTACAAAAGAAAAAAAAAAAAAAAAAGATTCCCATTTTTTTACAGTGATATTCCATTAAATTATATCAGAAAATCATATCACTGATGGATGCAATAAATACTAATTTCAGACATGTTGCCTGTTTATGTTGTTAACTCTCTTTTGCAACTGAACACTGGTAGTTTTGCCTAAGTTTGAATTCCGGCAAATGCGTTCGTTGCTTGGTATTTTGGTGAATTTTAGGTTGAATATATCAAACCAGTTTCCCTCAAAAAGTCATCTACAAACGCATCCTTTTCCTCAAGCAGGTGCCCATCGTATGCTGCCTGACGAATGTGCAAGAATTTTTCTTCTTTTACACAGCTTTCATAATCATACATTACCCACCAGCGGCCGAGCGGTAAAGATGCTGAACACTGGTAGTTCGGTCCGAGGTTCGAATCCCGCGAACGGGCTGGCTGCATGGTCGTTTTCGTGGTTTTCCCCATGTGTAACGTGTATACGAGCCAGTTTCCCTTAGAAAGTCCTCCACGAAAGCATCTCTCCATTTAGGCAGATAACCCTCGTGTGCTTTACCTTGAATAGCACCATACCAATAATACCATAATCATATATTATATTATTGAACATTTTTAATTTGCAAAACTATAAGTTATGGAAAACTCAATGACATATTTATTTAGATAAATAAAAAGATAAAAATTAAATGCGTCATCGGCATCATTTTGTTAGTAATATCATTACATAATCTATTGTACTTTTTTTTTTTTTTTTTAGTGTACTGGGGAATTAAAGAAAATTTCTCAAAAGTATCATCATGTTTTTGTAAACTGATATATAGTGCTAAATTATTATATTAAATTTCAGTTTATTATAGCAGAAATCGTAAATAGCTACATTATGTATAGCTCTTGCTTCCCTGAGCTTTCAGAAGTTAATCTGCGTCCATCCGCATAATCGAGGAGCAGGTCGATTTGTTTCTCAGTGCAATCGCTGTGGGATCTTAATTCTACTGAACGATGTTCTATAAATTTAAAATATTTTGCCCTGCCTAAATTCTGTAGCTCTCTACATTCTAAAACTTTTGACGTTGTCAAGTGCCAAATTCTTAGAATTTCGCCATCCCTAAATTTTCTTGTTCGATGCCTCTTTAAATTCTAAGAATTTTTCAGCCATTAATCTACCTCCTGGCCAGACGTGTTTTTCAATGCCACATATGTCACTGAAAAAGTTGAAAAATCGGAATTTTAAAAGCAAACTTCCTACTTTTCATCAAATAAATTTTATCGATTAGCAGTGCTATGGAAGCATTAAAACATTTATGTAATAAATACACAAATACTTCAGAAACATTTTTTTCTCTCTACTGAAGAAAGGCCTGTCTCTGACTACCTGCGAATTTGATTAAGTTTTATCCAAAATCTACGTCAAAGCGTTTTTTTTTTTTTTTTTTTGGCCTAATATTAAATTTTACATTGGCATGTTCCTGTCCCTGCTTGATGTTGACAAGATTTATTCAAAACTTACTGTTCTTATTTTTTATTTTAAAACAAACAATTTAAATGGAAATCCTCAGCTTGCTTTTATTTATTTAAATAATAACATTTGATAATGTGAATTGAGATCAAGAAGTAATTTGCGTATTTGAACCCAAAAAAATTTTAAACACCAATTTTGAAGCTTTTGTTTTGGTTTGCTTTATTTTTCCTTCAAAGCACGCGAGAGCTATCTGCCTAAAGGGAGGAATGCCTCCGTGGAGGACATTCTAAGAAAAACTTACTCTCGCCCACATTATGCACAGAGAAAACCACAAAAATTCCACTTTGAAAGGTAAAAGTGTATAATTTTTTAGAGCGAGATTTTCCTAACAATGAATTTTAGCAATTTAATACAAGTGCTATATTTAATTAAGAATTAAAACAATGTTCTTTTGTGATTTACGTAAGGTAACTCTTTCTGTCAAAAATAATCATATGAAAATGCACCGAATTTCAGTACCATGTAATTTAGTTCGGAAACTGAGAGGTATCTGTGACTTGTCTATATGTAGAAAATTTTTAATAAGGTTATTATAACTGAAATTTGTTTCAAAATATTCAATATTTCATAACTTCTATCAACCAATAAATGCGATAAAGGTAAACTCCCCTTTTATAAATATGAAACAAGATAAACGAAAAATTTGTGGTAAAATGAATTACAAACATTATGTCGATATGACTGACACTGAGCATGCGTTTGTTATTTTAATAGTAATTTAATTATCAATTACATGTAGCTTTCAATAGGAATTAGGTATTTTAAGCCTCTTATAAATTTTTTCTTAGCGTTAAAGCTCGATAACATGAATCAAAAGCAGAAAATTAGTTAAACTACACTGTCTCACTAGTCGTAAGATTATATTACTGAAATATGCATATAAAAACAAATTAACATTCTATAAACGTACATTAAAATACCGAAACACAATAAAAATCAATAACATTTATACTTAAAAAGCAACAAAGCCGGGCTCATGTGAATCACTAGAAGAGGCGCCAAATTGGCTATACGAATTCGAAAATTACTTTAATTATTAGAGGGAATAGGCTTCGTCAAACTTAAATCAATAAAACAAACCAAAAAAATTGCAAGAAAACCTGAAAATTAATGCAATATGCATTTCAGTGTTATTTCTTATTTATCAAAAACGAATTTTTTAATGTTTTCATTTGAAAATTATAAATAATTGGCTACATTATTTCTCTGAATTTATAAAACTACGATTAAAAAATACTTTAAGAATTATGGTATAATTATGCTATAAGAGTTATGACATTTTGATTTAATACAATTACTTTTGCTTAATACAAGTGTAGCTATTTTTATATTTATATGGACGCGCATTGACCTTTCTGCCTCAGGCAAAAAATTATCTTGCACGGCTCTGATAAGGGCACGGCAATTAAGATTAGAAATATGCACAAAATTAGTAACAAGGCAATACAAAACTTCCTTTTCTGTTTTGGATTTCCAGAAAAAAATATCTTTTTTCGTCTAACCAAAGCATGGACACAAAACGTGTTCCTTCCTCCGTAAGCGTAATGGCAGACCGCACATTGAGTTGAACAGTGTTAAACGAATGTCGCATACTGCGCATGCCCAGAAAACAATTTGGCGTAATTACTATGTTGGCGCGATTTGAAAAGTAGATAAATACGGTATATGGTAGATGTACCGCCATCTGATTGTAAACAAATCTGGCGTTTAAATCTTCGTAGAGTATAATGTAAATGTAAATTAATTACTGTGTTAAAATACTATTTTTTGCTGTACTGCTCAAACAACTAGAAGGTTGAAATTATTGCGAAGTAATGTGAAGCAGTGTTTGCATTCAAAATGTAAAATATAACACCTATGAAATTCTGCACATTCCTTTGGAACTGTACAAATTTTCGTTCAGAAAAAGACTGAAATTTAGGATATATTAGTTGAAAATTTATTCATTATACTTTTAAGCAATAAAAACAATTCAGGATTTACCATACGTTCCATTCGTACATACATAAAGAAACACTGAGGAATATAATAAAAGTGCTTGCAAATAACACTGAAGAAATTTTACAATTCCTTAATGCTAGTTATTAAATTCTTTGAAATGAGAAAATAAAAGCGCGAATATATGCTAACAAACTAAGCAAGATACTCCAGTTTACAATTATTGAATTATAACATGTAAACAAATTACATTTAAATAACGAATTATTACGAACATATGTTAACAAATATTAAATGCACTGTTATTGACAAATTACAGTGAAATATATATTAGAAAAATAAGCAAATGCAATCGGTATGGGCGTTAAAATAACTAATAAGCAAAGTTCCACAACATTACAGTTGTAAACATCATTCAAACACACTCGACAGCCATGGTGATCACGAATAAGCTAGCGTAGGGTTGCTTAGTCGCCAATATTTCTCCCCGCGCCAAAGGTACACCATCAAGCATGCGCAGTAAACGAAATTTGCTTAACATTGTTCAACTCAATGTGCGGTCTGCCATTACGCCCTCCGTAAGGGCAAAAGCAGCCCATCTGCTTACTCGCCTCTAGGCGGTAATCAAAGGACAGTAGGAAACCATCACTTAAGTGAAACAACTTGTTGATCGCCCTACAAGAAGGGAGGAAGAAAATCTAACAAAGGCCGTTTTCAGGACAATTTTGGTTCACACTAAATGAAAAAAAAATTGTAAACATGGTTAATTTTTACTGCAGTTTTCGAGACGTAAATAGATTTGAATGCAAGCCGCCCGGTGGGTTAAGTAAGCTTTGATAACACAGATGAGTGAAAAGCTTAACTAAAAGTTTTACTATAATACTCCTCCTAATTTATAACTTAAAAGAATATTCACCATTACCTGTGAGGTTTCAAGAACTCAAGTATCTAAATTGATAAAATATACTCTAGTCTCAGATCAAATAGTATTCTAACCCTATCCTATGAAAGTTAAAAATTAATGACAACCTTAAATGACAACTTTGCTTGATATTTAAACTTATTCTAATTTGACTTCTTATGAAAATTAATAGGTGAAACAGAAGGTACAAAAAAAAAAAAAGAATTACCATAAAAATAACGTGCTGTACTAAAATAAACCTTTAACACAACTAAGTACAATATGAACTTGCAAGATACAGAACTCTGATACAGGTTATCTTACCTCTATATAAAATTACCATTCAAACTCTACGATATAGTTTTATATTACCCTTTCTTATAAAACTACCTCCTTTAATTATAGTTTTGTATCAAAACAGTGTTAAACAGAAGTGATCCATCTCATTACATGGAATTCTAAGCTAATAAATAAACAATGTCTGGTTGATGCTAGTTCTCACATTTGAACATATCAAACTCACTTTTTCAGAAATATTTCCTAGAAGTTCTGATATATAGCTGTTGTCCATAAACATACAAAAGGTCTATCCAAACATTCCATGCAGTATTTTAAAATAACCAGACAGCTCATTCAAAACTTCTTTGGTTCTAGTATTCCACTGCTACCAATAACTACACAAATGTATCCAAATACTTTTAAAACTACACAATGAGATTTTCTGAAACTAGTAAAATTCAATTTATTTGGAGCTGTTTCACACAAAAAGCTTAATAAAGATATTATGACACAGGCAAACTATGGCAAATTTTCGTACACAAATATTTTCCTGCACTCTCAACATATGTTTATTTCAGCAAATATTCACCACTATGTATTGATCTTTATGCTACTTACTGATCAGATCTATACCTATGAAAAACTATATTTATCAGCCATAGTTCTCATGGCAAACAAAATCATTTGCCCAGAATACATTTCTGGAGAAAGGATTTGAGTCACTCTCTCTAAGTCTAGAACGCCTCTTTTATTGAAATTTATTGAAATTAAAATAAATCCAAGACTATATTCAAATTTTACCACTTTCACAGCAAAGTCACTGGAAACGCCTGAGCATTCAGTCATCGGCAGGTCACCCGTGTACCTGAGTCAATTATCATCCGTTTCTTTTCCTCATCACATTAGTATATGACTGGTTTCACATAATTGCTTCAAACGTTAGTGCATAATTGGCTCTTTGATTTCGTGAGTTAAATGGCATGGCAATCATTCTTTTGAAGTGACTAAAACCAGCTCTGTTAATTGAATGCACCATCCTCTCCTTTGTTTAGCATCAACATTTAGCTATCGATGCTCACAGCTGCAATCCTTTCTAAAGGGGAAACTGTACACAGTAGGTGGAATTGTGCAAAGATCCCCACGAGAGATGTAACTGCGTCACTTACATATGTTATTGTTAATGTTGCAGCATTCTACTTGGCATGGGGAAAGAAAATCCATTCCAATATATATAGACTATATCCATTCCAATATATATAGAATACATCCATTCCAATATATATATAACATATCCATTCCAATGGGTATATAATATATCCATTCCAGTGTGTGTATATATATAATTATATCATTAAAAAAGTATTAAAGAATCAAAAATTCATACCACAGATGATAGACTAGGTGTTAAACAATGATACAGGTCAAAAAATAGTTGCAGGGAATTGAAATCTAAAAATGCAGGTCTCCAATTAGTGGGTATTTGCACAGTACATAAATCATCTGTTGATTCATCAGGAGATGTGCCAATAAAGTCAAAAGATATACAGTTATATGCAAGTCGCAATAAGCTGTTCATCAAATTGTGCTGAAATTCAAATATAATATAAATAAATACAAACATGTGCATATAAACATATTAATATTTTGTTATCAATACATGAGAAATAACTAAAAACGTGTGATTTAAAATGTCAAAATTTTGTTTTATAGTCATATCAATGAGTCTCCAGAAAAAGATGGAAAAGATGCTATGCTCAGTATTATCTAAAATGACTGCTCATTACAGTAACCATTCTTATGCTCTTAGAAAAGAAATTCCTGATGTTCCCCTGCATATGTGACATTTTTCCTGGGACCAACTGGACACAACCCCCGACATTCTGGCTGAGACCTGTACTTAGACTTGACTCCTGGAGTACATAATCATTCTTCACATTGCCTAGAATCCATTGATTCTTCAGTGATAGGTTCAGGCTCGGCAGGGACCATGCTAGTATTAGCTTGTCTGCAACCAGATTGTGCCAACATTACATGGTTAGATACTGAAGGTTGTCCTTGGGGTTCAGCTTTCTTTGGTCAATACTGGGAGACAGTCTACCTGTACTTCATTTAGGGTGCCACTAGCAAGAGAATAAGGGTGAAGAATATGCAATCTGGACAGTACAACATACAGATGCATTCCTTCCTTTAGAGACTGATGGACATATCAGAATTTCACTAAGAGAACAAATGGTGAATGAGATTTGATTTGGACAGTATAATATGCAAGTGTATTCCTTCCTTCAGAGACTGATGGACATACTGGAATTTCGCTAAGAGAACAAATAGTGAGGAATATTTGATTTGGACACAACAACAAGCAACTGCATTATACATCTGACTCTTTCCAAGTTTATGAAGTGGGATTATTTTATGTGCATTCTCTTACCAGGTTTATCAAGTTTGATATTTTATGTGAGTTTTCGTTCCATTATTTTCTAGTGTCTTTGTTTATATAGTTATGGTTATTTTATCTCAAGTCAACTTGTAGAAACGGTATTTAAAAATCTCTACAAATAATAAAAGAAAGAGTCTGTCATTCATTCGTAGCGCGTAAGCTAATAGACCCAGAGCTACGAAATTTAGTACATAGGTGCATCTAGACAACAGTCAGTGCACCTCGAAGCAATTTTTTAAAAATTCCGAGTCTTTTTTGTATTTTACCTTTTTTTTGATGAAATCCCATCATTTTGAATAGTTTCACTCTTTTAGAAATATTGTTTTGGCAACAGTTCTTCATTCAATGCTTTGTGTATTGGACTGCTGACACTTGGAAAAATAATTCTGTGCAGTTTTTAAATTTAATGTTTCCTTTGGATACTGGACGTTTGTCGAGAGAAGGCAATGGGAAGTTGGTTAATTTATTTATTAGGATATTTAATATTTGTATTAAGGGATATTGCTTATTTCATTGTAATTTTTTTATATGTAATACATTTTTATTAAAATTTCTGTCTCTTTTTATAAAGTTGTTCTGCAGAGTAAAATTGTGTGCAGTTTTTAAATTTAATGTTTGATGTTCCCTTTAGGCACTTTTCCAGTATATTTAAAAGCCAGATGAAGGCTGGCCGTGTAGCTACTAGTTTTAAATATAGAAAACTGGTTTGTGCCTAGGTAAACTTAAAAATTTATTCAAGAAAAGAGAATTCAGTTACTTATAATTTCTTGTCAGTCAATGAAAATGCTTTGTAAGGCTAAGCATTGATTGATATTCTGTTGAAACATTTGAATATGCGAGATTTTAAGCGTTAAATTCAAATGAAGTTAAGAAAAGCCAATAAAGTATCAAACAAAATATTGCACACTAATGTATTATGTTTAAATTGGTAATTCCCCCCCCCTTATGAATTTTGCTTGTAGTAGAAATGATTGGAAATGTCATTTAACCCATTTGATGTAGGGATAGTCTCACCAGCTATCTTAATCTGTGTTGATCCATCATTAATAAATGTGTTTTAATTATAAATTTCTGTTTAGGTTCATTTTAGTGGTCTGTTCATGTCCTCTGTGTGATTCTTATGGAAAACATGGATTGTAAACGAACCTGTGTGATTTTATTTAGTGGGTCTAGTGGGGAAATTAATTTTATATGTATCAGAACTATACAATCAGTTTATTAATTTTATTTGAAATGGTGACTGAATTCTTACTTCTGTGGTTAATCTTTCCCTGATGTTTTGAGGTATCATGTGGCTATCTCTTGAGTTTAGGAATTATAGCATTGAGATAAATGCATTTTCAGGAAAGAAACACGCTATAGTTTTACTTTAAAAAGAGATAGTATTTGTAGAATTAGATAATGAATTGCATTTTTTTAAATAAATAATCTTTTGATTTCATACCAAAACACCACAGAGGATAGTATTGACATAAGTATATATATATATATATATATATATAGTATTGTATTGTATTGACTCTAAGTATTGACTGAAAAATACTGGACGCCAAGAAGTTATCCAAAAGGGACGAAAACCCTTTAACTCCTTGGCGTTATCCGAAAGGAAAGCTTTGAAGTAATATAATTTATTTTACAAAGTTGATAGTTTATGTGATTTAGTTTAACTGCAATCACCAGTCTCAAGATTTCAGACAGAATAGATATTTATTTTAATTTATATGTCTGGCACCAGTTGTCTCAGTGTTCTCAGTGATTCAACAACAAGGTTCAAATTAAATATTCAACTTTTAGTTTTTTTTTTTTTTTTTTTTTTTTTTTTTTTTTTTGTACTTAACACTATTTCAGTTGATTCAGTTGGGTTGTCATCACAACACTCTTACAGCATAGCGGTTAGTAGATGAGATTCTGTACCCTGCAAAGCTGCTCTGCACCCGAACTTAGGATAATCTACTTGTCTTTGTCCTTCTCCAACACTTCTCTAATCAACGCAATAACCAGATTTCTCTCAAACAGCACATGTGTGGGTTCCGAGGAGCAGAGGCCTCTCTGATCATCCCTGGATCACTCCAATCTAACTTACCAACTGGAAGATGTATGGCAAGCAATCTTGGAGGAGGACATCTGGCAACTCCAAGAGTTGACTCCCAAACAGATTACAGCTTGCTTCAAGGCCAGAGGTGGGCCAATACAATTTTTTTCCTTGTAGCTGTATTACCTAAATAAAGCATTCAATCCCCATGATACTGTTAGTGTTTCATCTTCAGAACATTTGTATCACTACTGTTTTTCATCCCTTTCAGATAACTCCTTGGCACATCGCTTTTAATGTTATAGAGTGTGTGCATATACCAGGTGGCCATAATTAAACTGACAGTCCTCACAGTGTTCTGTAGAGCAATTTATTTGCGAGACCGACGCCACATTTTGTAGGAAGATTAAACAAGACGGGGAGGACGAAGGATTCTGCGAAAAAAACAAATTAGTTCCAAAAGTCACCGCTAGGGGAATATTTGGCGCTGTGTAATAGAAAATAGAGTGTTCACAAATGCAAATCAATATGGAAATTACCTTTTATTTTGCATTCAAAAGAGGTTCAATGTGGCTGCCATTGTTGTGGACAACATATTGCATTCTGCGCACAGTATGCACAACAGCAGAAAGTAACATGTCTGCAGGAATCTCCCGTACAATCCGTGATATGTTATCCTTCACACGTAGCCAGGTCCTGGACCACTCCTTGATAGACCTTGGACTTAAGGTAACCCCATAGCCAGAAGTCGCATGGGGTAAGATCAGACGACCAATGTGGCCATGCAGTTGGAAAATAGTGGCTAATGACTCTTTCTGTTGTGAATTTCTGTCGTAGCATCTGTTGCATTCGTACAGCAACGTGTTGAGGGGCTCCATCTTGCATGAAAATGATTTTCCCCGGGCATTGTCTTTGCTGAAGTGCCGGAATGACAAAGCTGTTCAACATGTGGCAATATTTCTCTCCGGTAACAGAACAGGTTTCCGGTCCTGTCCGGGTAATGTTCTCATAGAAGAATGTACCTACGATAAATTCCGCTGTGAACCCACACCAAACAGTTACCTTTGGTGAATGTAAGCGAATTGCTGTGACTGCATGTGGTGATTTGTCATCCCAAATTTGGCAGTTCTGGGTATTCACAGTTCCATTCAGGTAAAACTGGGCCTCGTCTCCCCATAAGATTTTCCATGGCAGCATCATCCACCTCCATTCTGGCAAGAAACGTGAGAGCAAAAGTCAATCGCTTATCATGGTCGGGGTACAGTAACTCCTGTACACGACTGATCTTGTACGGATAGAAGTTGATAATCTTTCGAAGATTTTCCATACTGTACTGTAAGGCATATCCATATTCCGAGCTACTCCATGAGCACTAGAGATGGCAGCAATATTGTCTGGTCCTCTGTCGACAATTGCCGTGGCAACTGCTTCGATTGTATCCTGTGGTACAGGTTTTCGTCCTCTGCCTGAACCTTCAGAGAACCTGTTTTCTCAAGCGTCACAACCATTGCTTTTAGCCCATTAACTGATACAGGACCGATACCTTTACGCATTTTTTTGTGCGTTCTAAAAGCACAAAGAGCGACTGACACGTTGCACTGGTTGAGGTAAAAGAATTTGACCAGTAATGCATGCTCGACTAAAGAAGGAGACGTTGCACATAAACTTTCAATCCGATTGATTCGAAACGTAACACATTGCCTTTTAAAACCCAAGCAGCTGGCACTGTGCGAATGGATGTAAAGTGGAATTTGAATAAAGAACTTCTTCTGCTTAGCGTACGTGATATTGCAGATCACGAGACTTTATCGGTGTTTATGTAGATTGTACGCTTTTTTAAAAGTGTTGCCATATTGCACTTGAACTAAATCAGAAAATGTGCATAATAAAAGGTAATTTTATTCCGTATTAATTTGCATTTGTTAACACTCTATTTTCTATTACACAGCGCCAAATATTCCCCTAGCGGTGACTTTGGGAACTAATTTGTTTTTTCGCGGAATCCTTGGTCTCCCCCCCCTTTTGTTTAATCTTCCTACAAAATGTGGCGTCATTCTCGCAAATAGATCGCGCTACAGAACACTGTGGGCACTGTCAGTTTAATTATGGCCACCCGGTATATAGTGCATGCAGTGTTGTAGCATGTATATATATAGATAGAAAATAAAGTAATTCCAAAAGCTTATCATGTCTACATGAAGAGGCATATCATGAAGTTTCTCATGTCTAAAATAAAATTCTGGGGTTCTGGGCTGAGAGACTATGCTTTCACATTCTACACAGAAAAAGAATTTGCACAAATCAAGTACTTCAAATTATCATTTTATAAAATACCATACTGAAATATTATTCTCAAGCTATAATATTGATGCATATTATTACATATTTTCATGCTAAATATATTTATAATAAAATTGCCTTCATTGAAAGCATTTGCATAGTACAACATACCTCAGCTTCATCTTTAAAAGTTGGTGTTTTCCAACTTTCTAAAGCTCCTCGCAAATAATCACAAGCTAATCGAAATATATCATACAACTCTGTGTCTCTAAAGGATGTTGCAGCTTTACGCTGTTTTGTCAATGATTTATTGGCTTCAGCCTAAACACAAAATAATTTATAAAGATATAAAAATGTCCAAAACAACTACAAAAAAAATGCAGAGGTAAATGAAATACATTCATATTTTAGTTATGCTGCATGAATGTTACAACTGACAATTACAAATATATATACATAGCTAAAATAAATTTTAATGTAAAATTTCCAAAAGGTTTAAGAAAAAGCTATAAACCTACTTCAGTTATTTGGTTGATCTCACATGTAACTTGAGAAAGCAATTGAACACCTATGGAACAATACTCCACAGAGCCCTAAAAAAATTGTGGAGTGTCTAGATTAAAAGAAAGCTGTAAAATCAAACAATATGATGAGCAATTTTTACACATAGATACTCATTACATTATTTGGGTGAATATGCATAGTTTGAGGCAAATGAAGGTATTTCTTTTAGCTCTTATTTCAATGTCCAAAAATTTCCCAGTGCTTCAATGGTGGGTAACTGTGTATAATTCTAAAATTTGTGTAATGAATAAATATGCCCTATACCAGCAATTCTCAATCAGTGGTATGCAAAGAAATAAAGTATTTTTAACTATTAAATTCAAAAATTAAATACTCCAACATTCTATTTAAGTTTCTTTCTCTAACACTCATAAATGTATGCGACCTGAGCTTCGTTCAAAGTCAATAGCAGCTTATAGACTTTAGAAAAATAATAAGTTTTTATTTTCACAAATATTCTAGCCATATACATACAAAATTTGTTATAAATGATGTTTTTAAAAAGAGGAATAGAAATGGTTGTTGTACTTAATAAGAAATAAAAATGAGTCCTATAAAAAGACAACATAGTACGAAGTCCGTAATCCGGACTCGTCGATTTGACTTCGGCGATTCCGGATTATAGATCATCAATTTAAATCTGGTAAGATGGCATTGAATAATGTTAGAATTATAATAATGCAGAAATTATACAATTAAAAATATGAAACTGTAATTTATGAAATAAAAAGCAATTATGATCGAAAGGGTATCAAAATTTACAAAAAAAAATAAAGCATAATAATTATTTGTTTACTTTATTAAGCATTTCTTTCAATGTAACTTTCTTCACTATCAGAAGCGCGCATGGGTAAATGTTTTACTGGCTTTACGCACACGCATAAACGCATTACACACATGATTAAGTTTGTGGCTATGAGGTCCGGATTATAGATCATTCCAGATAATGGACGTCCGGATTACGGACTTTGTACTGTAGTATCTCATTAATTCTTTTAGAGTTGATCAGTTTATTAGCTACACTTTATGTCTACACTTCAACAGTTTATGTCTACTCTTTATTCGCCACCATTTCTGCGCTCATATTGCTCTACTTTCAATCAGAATAATTTTTTCGTAAATTTGCTGTCTCTAACATCACATATTTTGTCTTCTTGTTGCTTTGTATTCCTTAATTTTCTATGCGATTTGAGACTATTGTCATTAGTTTTTTAAGAATTCATAATATATTCTGCATTTAAATATTTGAGAAAAAATAATAAAACTAACCTAGACTTTCAAAATGGAAAAAAGGCTAGGATTGACTGAGTGGAAAAGTGATGATTCACAGGAGATGCATCCAGGACAATCTACTAGCACTATGAATATTGAAAAGAAAAATTGTTTATAGAAAATATGAGTTATTTATCCTTTGGGTTTACTTGTTGTTTGCGGTGAACAATTATCTAATCAAAGTATTACACCATTGTTTCTTAAAAGATACCCTGAATTTAAGCATGCTAATTTAAAGGATAAATCTGAAGAATATTTTAAGAAATTACTGGAGTTCAAAAACAGCAAACAAGTAATGAAAGGTTTTGTTACTTCAAAAAAAAAAGGCTCTGGAAGCTAGTTAGATAATAAGTTACCCAAGAATTGCCAAGACTGGGGCAGGCTCACGCTATTGGAGAAAACCTTATATTACCAGCAGCTAAAGATATCGTTTTAACATTAGTCAATGAAAAAGTGTACACACTGTATTTTCATAAAATTGAATTCATAAAATGGCAAATTCTAAAAAAGACACTTATTCAAAATATAACACACTGAGTATTTCACATTGCAACTGAATGAAAGTACTGACATAACGAACTTTGTTCAATTACTAGTTTACATATGTTTCAAAGAAGATAAACGAATTATAGAAGAGTATTTATTTTGTAAATCTCTTCATGATAGAGCAATTGAAAATGAAATTTTCAAAGTAATTGACTATTTTAAGTCTGAGAATGATATTCTTTGGAGAATATCATTCTCAGTATGCATTGCAGTATGCATTGACTGAGCTCAGGCTCTGTCAAGATGGTGGAAAACATTCTGGTGTTATTTCTCAAATAAAGAAAGTCACACTTGAAACTAAATTTACTACTGCTCCATTCAGCAAGCTTTAATAGGAAAAAAAATCCATGAAATCCTGAAAATCGTTTTGAATCAAGCTGTAAAAATTGTTATTTATATTAAAAGGCGAACTTTAAATTAAAAAATATTTGCGATTTTATGCCAAGAGATGGGCAGTGAAAAAGAAATGCTTTTGTTACATCCCAAAGCAAGGTGGTTATCCAGAGGCAAGCAAAGTGTTCAATCACCGTTTTGAACTTCAAACAGAAATTCAAATTTTCCTCTGTCATTCAAAATCTGAATTGCAAAAAATGTTTATTTAGTGAATTATGTTTGGCTTATTTAGAATATTTAGTTGGTATTTTTGAGTGAATTACATTTAGGATTACAAGGACAAAGTTTTAATTGGTTTACCATTAGAGATAAATGTAATAATAAAAACTCGAGCTCATAATCAAAGAACTGAATAATAATATTTCAAGCTTTTTACCACTTTTAGAAAATTTTCTAACCAAAATTAATTTGAAAATAAAAGAATCCAACATTAAAATTCATTATTTTCCATTGATAAATAATTTCAAAATTGGATGTAATAAATAATTTCAACATTGTATTATGTATTTTCCCCAGGATTATGAAAAAGAAAATTGGATTAAAAATGCATTTTGTTGAAATTTTATCTCGTGAAGAAAAGTAACAATTTCAATAGAAATTTCCCGTGATCGAACTCTAACTGAAGATTTCAATAACACACTTTTTAACTTTTGGCTTTTTTAACCGAAAAAAAAAAAATTTAAAGGCAATAAAGCTATTAAATTTGTATGGCCTTTCAGAACAACCTATTTATGTGAACAAAGATATTCCTCCACATTATACAGTCAAAAGTCGTTAATCCGGACTTATCGGGACTTCGGCAAGGATTTTTCCGGATTATAGATCATCAGTTTAAATCTGGTAAAATGCCATGCAGAAATTCTAAAATTAAAAATATGAAACCGTAATTTATGAAATTAAGAACAATTATGATCTAAAGGGTATCAAAGTTATATAAAAAAAAGCTTAATATTTATTTGTTTACTTTATTAAACATTTCTTTCAATGTAAGTTGTTTAAGTTGATTCCTTTCATGCGATAATACTTTCTCTTTAATTCTATTAAACAAACAAAATTTCTTGTTTAGTTACAAAGTTCCACTGTTCAAGTCCTATAATTGCTGTGTCGAGAATACCAACTAATTTGTCAATCAAAATTTTTTCGTTTTCAATAACCTCTCTGTCACTTTCTTCACTATCGGAAGCGAATTATAATGACGAGGAACTTGATTTAAATCATATCAAAGACAGAGTACATCGAGATGAAATACTACATTTAGTAAGGAATTATAAGCCAAATAAAATAAAAACATCGGCCCTGAAGATAAGGATAGTGCTGACAGATAACTTCCAATTCATTGCGCGCCACGCTGTTTCCCTCTTCCCGCAGAGCAGCGTGAAATTGATAAACATATTTCGGAATGATTAGATAATCAAAGGATATGCCTTTATCCATTTTTTGCAGCAATTCCACTTTCTGTTTAATGAACTTCGAAACATACTTTCGCTTTGTAGATCCTTTACATATTAGTAAATATATATCGGAATTTCTATTTGACATAATCGGAAGTTCAAGCTTACTTGTATAAAATTGCTCTAACGGTCTGCAAAAAATAATAAGCCGGATCCAGTTCGAAGATTAAGGAACAACGCAATATGCAACATTAACTGAATTACATAATTTTACCTTAGCTTATACCGTCCGTTATAATTAAATGCGCATGCGTAAACGTATTATGCGCATGCACACATGCATATTCGCAGGCGTAAAGGTCTTACGCGCACGCGTAAACGCCTATAACTTTCTGCGCATGCGTCACGCGTCAATGCGACGCATGCGCAGAAAGTTTGTAGCTTTGAGGTCCGGATTATAGATTATTCCGGATTATGGGTGTCCGAATTAACGACTTTTGACTGTATTTGAAAAATAAATAGAGAACAAAATTAAAAGTAGAACCTAATTCATGATTAAAACTAAATGAAATAAGACCAGACATACAGAAATTTATCTCTCTTAAACAGGTCCAAATTTCACAGTAAATTTTAGAACTAAAGTATTATAACTTAAATTTTGATAATTAAAATGGCAACGAATTTTTAATCTAATATTTTTTTATGTGTGCACATTTAATGCACATAGGTTGTGCAACGGAAATATATATTAGTCAAAAGGTTGAGAACCGCTGCCCTATACTATTTCTTTTTCACACTAGTACCAGTCTAAAACTTTCCAGAATTTAAGTATTCCGTTTTTAACAAATCACTCAGCGTATCATGCCCTTTCATGTTACACATAAGCTATAAGCTCATTTTGGGTATACTTTGTTTCAGGGAAATATCTTCAGCTCAAGAAAAACGGAATACTGTCATTTGTAATATGAAGTACAGTACAAAGTCCATTATCCAGAATCATCTATAATCCGGACCTCAAAGCGACAAACTTTTTTGTATGCTTTACACATGCGCGTAATGTGTTTACGCATGCACATGTGCGTTGGGAGGATGTGTCTCCAGATACATTAAAAAATGCTTGGCATAATTTATGGCCAGCTACCATATTTCATGGTGAGGACGATGAAGATGATAGCCGCAAATTTGAAGGTTTTCAGACATCGCAAACTAAAGGTGAAATTTTCCAGTTATTAGATTTTGTAAAGAAATGTGGAGAACCGGCAATAAATGAAGATGATATAACAGAATATTTTCATAGAGACAACAATGCCCCAATCATCAATCAACTAATGGAGGGCGAAATCTGTAGTATGGTTCTAAATCCAGAAAATACCGGTAGTGAAGAAAGTGACAAAGAAGTTATTGAAAACGAAAAAAATTTCGATTGACAAGTTAGTCGGTATTCTTGGCACAGCAATTACAGGACTTGAACAGTGGAACTTTGTAACTGAACAAGAAATTATGTCTGTTTATAGAAAACTACTGCTCCAAAGACAAAGTATTGGCACAGAAAAACGAAGCAACTCAAACAACTTACATTGAAAGAAATGTTTAATAAAGTAAACAAATAAATATTAAGTTTTTTTTTGTAAATTTTGTACCCTTTAGATCATAATTGCTCTTTATTTCATAAATTACGGTTTCATATTTTTAATTGTATAATTTCTGCATGCTATCTTACCAGATTTAAATTGACGATTTATAATACGGAAAAACCCCTAATCCGGAACTGCCGAAAGTCCCGACGAGTTTGGATTATGGACTTTGTACTGTAATTGAAATTTTATGCAGCTTTCTTATTTATTGATATTTCACTCATTTACTGGTAGTAACAGAATGAATTATCTGCAAGATAACATGCAATGTAATTCATATTTCTCTTACTGTTTTAAATTGTAAATTACATCTGAATGTTTCTTGATTCAATAATTATAGTACAAAGTCCGAGATCTGGACGTCCAATATTGAGAATGATCTGAAATCCGGACCTCAAAGCCACCACAACCATTTTTGTTTTAAGATTTTTTGTGGGGTGTATGCTTTACGCATGTGCATTTGATTTTTCCAGCTCATAATAAAACATGCAAAATGTCCCGATTCTTAATCTCACTTCGACACTAAATAAAATACTATATTATTTAAGAAACAATCATTTTAGCATAAATTTGTGCGATCAATAATTTGACTCTGTAGCTGTGTGTCTGCTTGGCATATATTTCAAACTGAAACATTCTACATAGAAACATAAAACTGACATTTATTGAAACTTGATTTAACACAAACTAATATTTTATGTCCTTGACACCAACCTGGCAAATCATTATTTATTATATTTTTCTATTATCCCCATATGTTTATCAACACATGACAATTTGAATAATCACTCATGCTTAAATGAATTTCTTTTGTATTAATAATTGAATAACACAGAGAAGGGTACTCTTTTCTGTTGACATTACCCTTGGTGCCGATTATAGATTTAAGTTTAATGTGCCAGGAAATGTCGACGAGGAAAGGTTTAACAAAAATTTCTTTTCATATGCTAAAAATAGATTCCATTAATAATACTCATAGGCCAAATGATTACATTTGCTGCTATCTGAATTAAGAAAAACTGAATTGTTTTTCACATACAGGCAGAAACAGCGCCACAGCTCGCATGGCTGCACTGAGCAGCAGAAATTAGGGAAAAAGAGTAGTTCACAGAAGTTTTTCATTGTGATGACAATGTCCCAATTATCAATCAATTAACCACTGGCGAAATCTATAGTACGGTTCTAGAGCCAGAGAATACCGATAGTGAAGAAAGTGACAGACAGGTTTTTGAAAAGGAAAAACTTTGATTGACAGGTTAGTCTGAATTCTCAACCCAGCAGTTACTTTAAGTAATGAAGCTTTGTTACTGAACAAGAAAGTATATCTGTCTATAGAATTAAAAATAAAGTATTAGCACAAAAAACAAAGCTACTTGAACAACTTAGATTGAAAGAAATGTTTAATAAAGTAAAAATAAGATTTTTTTTTTTTGATTTTTTTTAATCTTTAGATCATAAATGCTTCATTATTTCATGAATCATGAGTTCATATTTTTAATTTTACAATTTCTACATGCCATCTTACTAGATTTAAACTCATGATCTAATATCTGGAAAAATCCCAAATCCGGCACAGCCGAAGTCTCGACAAGTCCGGATCTCGGACTTTGTACTGTACTGCTTTCCTTTTTAACATTTCAATCTTATGCATAAATATTATCACTTGCTTTTGGATTTAAAAACATTGTGATCATATTTCTAACAAATCTGCTTCAGAGGACAGAACACTTCCTCTTACACACACACGCAGATATATATATATATATATATATATATATAACGAGCAAGGTAGTTAGTACAATAATGTATGACCAATTTGGTCTAGATAACACTTTGCGCAATATGCTGCAAAATAAGTAAATTAGAAATTGTAGTAAGCTCGCCTAAAAGTTACCAGGAGCTGTGGCTCCAAAAAGTTCAACACATTTTTAAAACAATGTCATTGAAGGGTAAGAAATATGCTACACGAGAAAAGAAAAAAACACAGTAAAATACTTAGCGTTGGAAACTAGTAATGGCAAAAAATACAGTAAAATACCTATGGATGTGCCACTTGAAAAATTAATACATATGAAAATCAAACCAAGTAACAAGTTAAAACATAAAACAAACAAAATCAGATAAAAATAGAAAGCGGAAAATGGTAAATTAGCTGAACTCGACATCCAAACTTGCTTCTCAAGGGAAATATCTGATTGAACGTCGAATCAAGCTAACCCCATTACGCGTTTCGCCGAAACAGACAATTGAAACTTTTTCGCTACAAAATTTTTTATTTAGACAAAGTGTCTTGGAAAATTTATTAGTCTCGATTCTCTGTTCCAATATATATATACAATGTTGTATGATCTTAAATTCACTTAGTGCGAAATTGAGTTATTCTACTACTTGCGTAATTGCTGCAAAGTAAGTTAAAAATAATTTACTTACTAAATAATATTGATTATAATATCTCCTAACATTAATTTTAGTAGAATTATCTTAAAAGAGTGAATCCATACTTATTAAGTTCTATTACGAAACATGTTTTGAAGTAACTTGAATGTAAATTGTTAAAAATGTTTAATGGGGACTTGAATTAAACCATGAATAACAAAATTTCAATTGTAAAAAGAAATAAATTAAAAGCAAGTAATTAAATGTACGTAATCATTGTCATTGATCGGAAATTAGTTGACTTGTCAAGGGGAACAAACCAACTCTCGTTCAATGAACGATAATTAAGAAATAAATACGAAGGTGTTTCGTCCTTTACTCGAACAATAAGGTGATGCCAAACCGGCAATTCAAGCTACGCCAAACAGTTTCGTGAAGAGAAGTCATTAAGAACCAATGCAGAGAACCAAAGAACTCATTCTAATTAAGCATTTTAGCTAATTCAATTTTGAGTGAAAAGCAATTTCTGCAGTAAAATTGATATCGTTCGAGTAACTGCCCCTCATCATGTTTATGCATTTTAGTTCAATATTATTTGTAAAAATTAAACATTGGAAATTGTTATTATGAAATAGAATTCAAAGTAGTTGAAATAAACATAAGAAAATTACAAAATATAAGAAAAATAATGTAATCTTTGTAAAAACACATCAAAAATTAAAAAATAAATTTTTTTAAAAATATATAATAAGAAAAGTGAATGTACATGAAGATATTAAGGCCAGAAAAAGCATTAACTTACGTTCTTTCTAGTGGGGAGTGGGCAAAGTGTTTTCTTTGCGTCTGACTCAGAAGGGTTGTGTTTCAGAAATTCTTTAGCGGCAGCAGGGGCTTTGAATTATATCAGTCGGTAAGACTTGTGTGAAGTAATTTATGGTAGTGGGAGGGACTAGAAATTCTTGAGAGACGTATGTTGTGGAGCTCTTATTTGAGTGAAACCATCTGTTATTTTTTTTTAAATACTTGTGAATGGAAATTAATTAATTTCTGGCTAATTGTCGTGTCGTAACGATTAAGAAATTAAGGAAAAAAGGAATTTTTACTGTCAAAGAGCTATTTGACAGACTAAAGATTACGAAATAGGCCTATTTTTTTAGTAACAGCATGGCCTGAAGCCTGAAGTAAAGTAAGTCTGAAGACAATTAGCTTTTTACATTATATACAGCTTAGTAATTACACTCTGCACAAATACTTCAACTGATAGCACTTTGAACACCATGACTTCAACTCTATTCAACTTCAGATCTTAGATATCACAAAACACAAATTTTTCAGGAATCACTCTATATACTAAAACAGCGTTCACTTTATCCCTATGGGCTTAACACTTATATACATAGTCATAGAGATACTTCTAAAAAATCCATGTTCAGCCAATTTAAGCTTTGCAGCAACAATACGCAAAGAGGAAAAAGAGGAAGCAAATTAAAAAATAATACGAGATTTTTACCCACTTTGGATACACTTGCATTAAAAAAACAATTGAAATGTTTTTTTGACTTGGAAAACTTCCCCAAGAAACTATTAACTTCCAAACAAAATCTACAACCACAAGAATTAAATTACTACAAGGACACTTACAGATATATTGAAGAACTTATTACAATTAATAATTTTAATAAAATAGAACACTCCGAAATTTATCCAAATTGTCTTACACTTAATAAAACTAATAATTCACAATATAGCATAGATTATCTAGATCTTCAAATCATTAACTACAAAAAAATTTTACTTTTTGACAAAACAAGAAACTTCAATTTCGATACTAACAAATTAATAAATTGGAATTCCAACATATCCAAAAAAGTAATTAACAATACAATAATAAATCAAATACAATGAATTAAAAATATCTGCACGGATACGAGATCTACAACGCCAAATTTTGCTCCTTATTAAAATTCTCAAAAATAATTTAACGGCCAATCAATTTATTAACCATTGCCTTAAAAGAGCAGGCGTTAAATACTCACTCTAAATCATTTAACTGATAGAGATATGATAATTTGTTCCTAAACCTGAGAAGGCGGTATAAGTTGGATGACTATCAGTTGAAGGAAGAGCTCCACAACATACGTCCCTCAAGAATTCCTAGTCCCTCTCACTACCATAAATTACTTCACACAAGTCTTACCGACTGATATAATTCAAAGACCCCCACTGCCGCTAAAGAATTTCTGAAACATAACTCTTCTGAGTCAGACGCGAAGAAAACACTTTGTCCACTCCCCACTAGAAAGAACGTAAATTAATTAATGCTTTTTCTGGCCTTTATATCTTCATGTACATTCACTTTTCTTATTATATATTTTTTTAAAAATTTATTTTTTAAATTTTGATGTGTTTTTACAAAGATTGCATTATTTTTCTTATATTTTGTAATTTTCTTATGTTTATTTCAACTACTTTGAATTCTATTTCATAATAACAATTTCCAATGTTTAATTTTTACAAATAATATTGAACTAAAATGCATAAACATGATGAGGGGCAGTTACTCGAACGATATCAATTTTACTGCAGAAATTGCTTTTCACTCAAAATTGAATTAGCTAAAATGCTTAATTAGAATGAGTTCTTTGGTTCTCTGCATTGGTTCTTAATGACTTCTATTCACGAAACTGTTTGGCGTAGCTTGAATTGCCGGTTTGGCATCACCTTATTGTTCGAGTAAAGGACGAAACACCTTCGTATTTATTTCTTAATTATCGTTCATTGAACGAGAGTTGGTTTGTTCCCCTTGACAAGTCAACTAATTTCCGATCAATGACAATGATTACGTACATTTAATTACTTGCTTTTAATTTATTTCTTTTTACAATTGAAATTTTGTTATTCATGGTTTAATTCAAGTCCCCATTAAACATTTTTAACAATTTACATTCAAGTTACTTCAAAACATGTTTCGTAATAGAACTTAATAAGTATGGATTCACTCTTTTAAGGTAATTCTACTAAAATTAATCTTAGGAGATAATATAATCAATATTATTTAGTAAATATATATATATATACATATTAAACTTAACAAATATTCTCCATTTATATAAAGCTAATATGAATTTAAAATTTAATTAAGAAATTTTAATTGCAAAAGTAAAAAATAAAAATTATTGCTGCGCACTAATTTACAATATCATTTAAATTCTAAAAGCATATGTAAATTAAGTGAACGTATCTAAAACCATGAAAAATACATAATATTCCAAAAAAAGTAATATGAAAAAAATTTTTAAAGGAATTTTTAGGTCCAAATTAAATTGCATAAGTGAATAATTGTTGAGCAGGCAGGAGACAGACTTATCAAGGCTATCCAAACCTATCTCTTCAATTACTCAATTCGTGTTTCGTCATCCATATAGGCAACGGTAAAAGTAAAGTTCAAAACCAAAAGTAAAACCAAAAGTTGTGAATTACCTAAAAAAAAAATTTTTAACTAATAGGAATTTTGAGAAATTTAGCAAGTAAAAGGACTAGGAATTAAAATATTAATTAAACGTCAATTAAAAGTAGAAAACCAAAGTAATTTAGTTTCTTTTGCCTATTGAAAACTCCTCCTACATAAATTATACATGTAAACCTAAAATAAACTACATACAATCTATCAAAATATAATAATAATAAAAAAAAGGCTAGTAAATAGCAAGTTTTAATTTAAATTACCTAGAACTACATACTTGAATTCACGAGTGTGGACTAGCATTTACCAAACTAGGTGAAGTTGAATAGTTTGTTACTACAAACTGTATAAATAGAGGGTGCTAATACAATGTAAAGTTTAGTGTTAAGCTGCCCCCTGTGAGAGCCATTATAAAACCCTATGCTGTAAACTTTAATGTAAAATGCTTGTTTTGTGGTAACTTTGATGCATTGTTAAAATGCGTAAAAAACTAAAAATTTTGAACCGCTACTGTTTGTGAAAATAGATGTTGCAAACTACTAAAGATGTAAAAATTTTTAGTAAAGTAAAAAGTTCAAATAAACATTTTAATTCAATTAATTTAATTTTAATTTAAAGTAGAAAATTTTAAAACTTAAATTTTTTTTAATTAGAAATTGAAATAATAGAGAATTATTGAAAGAAATATTTTTGTATAAGACTGCATTATTTAAAACTGAAGTTCGACAAGTTTAATCAAAACTTTAGCTAAATACTAGCCAAAAGGAAGGAAAATTAGCAAATTAGATAAAAATCTTCACTCAATTCGGGCTATAATTCAGAATTTTGAAAAGAGTTGGCCCTCATTAGTAAAAGGAAAGAATCCAGTATTTATAAAACATACATTTTTACAAATAATTAATTAATAAAAACTGAAGTTCTACAAGTTTTAAATACTGGCCAAAGGTAAGGAAAACTAGATAAAAATCTTCACTCAATTCCGGCTTTTTTTCAGCAGGCTTTAAAAACTAAAATACAGACCATGCACTGAAAATCTGAAGGCTAAAATTCATTGTCATTATTACAAACAGCATGAGTCTAATAATTTTGAAATATCTTTCAACATTTTAGACAAGATAGGGCAGCTGTCAATCGGAATGCATGACATGAACATCTTCAAAATTATAATGCTGCTAATACATGAAGTACAATGCTTCACACATTTTAGCACAGAAATATTAACCACCGAAAACATAACAGTAGACAAGCAATTATTTCTGCAGTAAAAGAATTTGATATAACCAATATATTCTGTCTAGACAGAATATATTGATTATATCTGTACCTATTCTGTATATTCTTATACAGTCAAAAGTCGTTAATCTGGACTCGTCGGGACTTCGGCGATTCCGGATTATCGATTTTTCCGGATTATAGATCATCAGTTTAAATCTCGTAAGATGGCATGCAGAAATTCTAAAATTAAAAATATGAAACCTTAATTTATGAAATAAAGAACAATTATAATCTAAAGGGTATCAAAATTTAGAAAAAAAAAAAAAAAAGCTTAATATTTATTTGTTTACTTTATTGAACATTTCTTTTAGTGTAAGTTGTTTTAAGTTGCTTCGTTTTATGTGATAATACTTTCTCTTTAATTCTATAAACATACACAATTTCTTGTTCAGTTACAAAGTTCCGCTGTTCAAGTCCCGTTAATTGTTGTGCCGAGAATACCGACTAACTTGTCAATCGAAATTTTTTCGTTTTCACTAACCTCTCTGTCACATTCTTCATGTCTTTATCCATTTTTTGCAGCAATTCCACTTTTTGTTTGATGGACATCGAAACATACTTTCGTTTTGTACGATCCTTTGGGAGCTCCAAAAACGGAAATTCTATTTGACATAATCGAAAGTTCAAGTTTACTTTTATAAAATTGCTTTTACAGTCTGCAAAAAATAATAAGCCGGATCCAATTCGAAGATTAAGTAATAACGCAATCATCAACATTAACTGAAATAGATAATTAGATAATTTTATATTATATCGTCCGTTATACATAAAATGCACACACGAAAACGTATTCTGCGCTTGCGCACATGCACATGCGCAGTGGTAAAAGGTCTTACGTGCACGCGTAAACGCCTATGCGCATGTGTCAACGCGGCGCATGCGCAGAAAGTTTTTAGCTTTGAGGTCTGGATTATAGATCATTCCGGATTATGGGTGTCCGAATTAACAACTTTTGACTGTATCCTATTCTGTCTAAACATAATGGATACAGCATACAAGTAGATTTGCAGTGCTTAAAGCTTTCATCTACTCACTGTCAAGTTGAACCTCTATTATCTTTGTTTGATGTAATTTAGAAAATTATGTATGGCAAGAGTGGAGGTTGTTTACATTTTTGTTTTTGAGCTCATTCTTTTTATGAGATAAGGAGAAAAATGGCTTTGAGTTGCATTTCATATGTATTTGATAATTAATGAGTATTATTTTATGCCATTTATATTTTTAGTATTGTTTTGAGATGCTGAAACTACAGTTGTCCCTTATTAGATTTGTAAATAAACTATTTGTGTTGGAATAAGATGTTTATTGAATAATTGATTACACTCATTTAAACTACTAATTCTTCTGATGTTTGAAGGCATAATGAGACAAATGGTGTCCGAGGACCAGATACGGCTGCTTTTTACGAGTGCGTGAAAAATATTTCTATATTTTGTTTTTATTCTTTATTCATTTATGGAAACTATTGAAAGATAGAAAACAACTTAGAAGGTTGTTTACTCGAGCCTGTAATTTATTTGATGAGGAAGAAATTAAACTGAATTATGTTGAGAAAGTTAATAAATTAAAGCTAATTGAAGAGAAAGCTTTATTAATGATAGCATCTGAAGAGAAATATAAACAATTCTTGTATTCTGAAAATATTTCTGATGCCAAAATAGAAAAAGTGGTAGATGAGTCAGAAAGATAAATTGATCATTAAGATCCTTACACAGAAGCCACAAACACTAGTAGGTAGACATTTATCTTCTAAGGATGAAAGTTTGAATGTTATTTTGCAGCCAAACACTTTATTGCATTATCCAAAAATAAAATTATCTACTTTTAATGTTAATGTGAGAAATTGGTTCTACTTATCGGGATAGTTTAAAAAAATTGATTGGGACATTGATTTTCATGATAAATTTTCATATTAATCCCAAGCAATGAAAAAAGGCAGTCCTGCCAAAGAATTAATTAAGAGTCCCCCCTCCAGGTGGTAATAGTTATGGAAAAGCTTTAAAACAGCTGAAAATGTGTTTTGGTAGAGAAGAATTATTCATTCAAGTATCCGTCAGAGATTTAGCATTAGTTCTTCAAAAACAGAATTGTCCTGAAAATTCCACGAGTACCATGAGTTTTAAGCTGTTCTGTAGTTTTATTCGAGCTTAATGAAATTTTGAAATTTTGCACAGTTCATACTGAACCAAAACAAGAGAAAACTGCTATCTATCTGACATTTCGAAAAAGCTACTCTATCCTCTTGAGCGCAGCTTCCTTATTCTGTGCAAAGCCCTACCAATGCCAGAAACTTCAGCTCGTAATGGGTATGAAAACAGAAAATACAAAAAGAAAATTGCTTGGTCAACTTCAGAATAAACTCCGCTTACTTGAACTATTAGGGGTGACTAGGGAAAAATATGCTGCCATGTTATTTCCTCTAGTTGAATCATCGTTACCCAAAGAAACTGTTGTTTGGGAGCACTATAGATCTGCTCATAGTGGAGTTCAAAAGGCGAGTCCAGATGATTCAAATCATAGTAAAACTATAATTGAGAAAAAATATTTAGAATGTATTTTGGAATTTTTACAAGATGGAGTTGAAGTTGAAGAATGCATTTTTCTAGTCTCTTGAAGTTTCAACGCTTCAAAGTCAAAAGCAAACGTAAAATATAATAATTTTTCCAATGAGAAAAAAGTGATAGATAACAAATTTAAGAGTGGAAAGTTTTCAAATGTACTTAGTGTGACAGACTTTCTAACTTCATCTCAAATGTCAAAACAGTGCATATTCTGTTCTAATTCACATTATTCTGGAGATTGTCTAAAAGCAAGTCTTTAATGCAGAGGGAGTCACTTGTTCAACAATCTCGCAAATGCTTTTTTATGTTTAAAATCTAGACATTCAGTCAGGGACTATAACTTGAAAGCTGGTTGCTTGTGTTGTGGTAAAAACACCACATTCTTCTATGTAGAAAAATGAACCAAATAACTTTGCCCAAAAATGAAGAATCCCCCGAAGCTAAAAAGAAACTGAGATTAGTGCTGAAGCTGATCAAGCTCTTTCCAACTTATCTTCTACTCCAGACGTAATGTGGCAACCATCCAGTTATAATTAGAGGTAATGGGAAAAAATGTGTCACAAGAGCTATTATTGATACAGCTTCACAGCAATTGAATTTCTTTTGAAATACAGCTCAAGAAATGAAATATGAACCTCAGAATTGTGAATATTTGCAATACTTTTAATTGGGGAGGGGTTCAGGGGTATGCAAACACAACATATACACTTTGTATTTATCAAGGGTACATGGAAATTATAATTGTAACTTTAATGTTCTTAGTCAACAAATTACTTGTAAGTCAATGCCCCCTACTGTCAACAAACTTTGTCCAAGAGTTAGCTTTTTATAATATAAATCTTGTGGATGATTGTGAAGATCCTATTGAAATCCTTATTGGGGCTGATGTTCCTGGAAAACTCATGACAGCTGGTCATCGTGAGATAGATACCTTGTGGTCTCGTAGCCATCGAAACGAAACTTGGATCGTCAGTTATGGGAAAAATGTCCAATACTTCAAGAAGCGAGTGTACATCACCATTATTAGTTATGTCCCTGTTGTCTACAGTAAAGACAATATCAGATTTATGGACCTTGGGCACACTTGGCATTACTTACTCATCAGTCAAGAAAAGCCAGACTGAATTGCAAGAAGCTGCTCAATTACATTTCCTAAATACAGTCCACGTAGATGATCATTTTGAGGTTGATTTGCCCTGGTTGGAAGATCATCCACTACTGCCACATTATTTTGATTTAGCCAAGAGGAGATTGAACAAAACTGTTAAACATCTCAAAACTGAGTACAATTATGAAGCTTATGAAAATGTTTTTAAGGAATGACTAGAAGAGGGAGTAATTGAAGAGGTTGCAAAAAATGATCATGTTCAAGTTCTTTACCTTTCTCATCAAGAAGTTATCAAAGAGAATAGTACTACAAAACTCGGCCAAAGTAAAGGGGTTTCCTAGTCTTAATGACTGCTTAGAAAAAAGTCAAAATCTAATAGAGCAGATTCCGAGAATTTAAACACAATTTCAAAATGAAGAGATAGGTGTTAATTGCTGATATATAAAGATCCTTTCTATAAGTGTTTCACCCATTAATAGAAATTTTTTTAAGATTCTTACAGCTTGATAGTGATGGTCAGCAGAAAGAGTACAGGCACTATCATGTAGTTTTTGATGTAGCAAGCAGCCCTTTTCTATTAAACTCTACTATACAGTTTCTCTTACAAATTGTTTTTGAGAAAACAGAAACTGGTGAATCCTCATATCCAAAAAGTAACATTCAAAACCTTATGCATGGTGTCTATGTTGACAACTGTGTCAGTTGTGTCAAAAATGAAAACAAACTCAATCTTTTTATGAATGTATCAACTGAAGTAATTGCTGAGAGAAAACTGAGCTTCGAGGGTGGGAGTTCAATGACATTAATGATGATGCTTCTGCTGATACGAATGTGCTCGGTTTAATTTGGAATAAACAATCTGACACTCTACAAATAAATACTGGTAGCTTGGAAAAGTAATTAAGCAGTTAATCTTATCTATAGCTAATAGATTGTTTGATCTTCTTGATATATGTTGTCCTGCTATCCTTATCCCTAATATATTGCTTCAAGAAACGTGAAAGCAGAAGATAACATGGGATGAAGAAGTTGATTTCTGTACGAGAAGTGCATTTTTAAAATGGCTGAAAGACACGGACTGTTTAGAAAAGGTTCATTTTCCCAGACATTTTGGTTCAAGGTCTACAAGTGAAAATACTTCAGTATATATTTTCTGTGATGTCAGTAAGCATGCTTAGACTGTGGACGCTTTCATTCTAATTAAAACTTTTGATTCTGTAAGTTAGACGTGCAGTTAGTTGCATAGGCAGCACCATTCGTCGATTCAATTAGTGTACTTTAGTGTGCACACTTACCTTTTGGGAGGACACATAAGAATTTTAAATGCCAGCTGTTCTTCCATCCAATGAGATTGTCAAAGGATTGTACCCACTTGAAGTATCCAATGATGATCCCATTACTGAAAACTCTTCAACTGAGAAGGTAGGAGACAAAACTTGCGAGAATTTTGCCTCTAATTACGTACGTGTAACTGAACCCCAGATTAAAAAAAACTAGAGCAGGTCGTATAATCAAAGTACCTCAGAGACTAATGAACTATTTAGAATTTTCTTTCATAAGTTAAATGTGTAAGATAAAAAGTTAACTTAAATGGGAGGATGTTAAGTTGAACCTCTATCTAATATTATTTTTGTCTGATACAATTTAGAAAATTATATATGGCAACAGTGGAGGTTGTTTACATTTTTGGTTTTCAGCTCATTCTTTTCATGACAAAAGGAGAAAAATGGCTTTGAGTTGCATTTCATGTGTATTTGACAATTAACCCTCTAAGCGGCAAGGCCGTATATACACGGCCTAGAATATTTATTGCGATATCTGCAAGAATGTATATATATGTGCGTATTAAAATATGTCAACGAAATTAAGGCAATATATCAAAAGAAAACAAATCCAGGTATGAAATAGCAGGAGAGTTTTTGCATTAAAATCAAAAAAATTATTTGTTCTCATAGTAGTTTTGGGAGATTTGTGCTTTCTTAGCAAAAACCCTGGCCGCCCAGAAGGTTAATGAGTATTATCTTACGCCATTTATATTTTGGAGTGTTGTTTTGAGATGCTGAAACTAGAGTTGTCACTTATTAGATCTGTAAATGCACTGTTTGTGTTAGCAACAGATGTTTTACTGAATAACTGATTACACTCATTTCCATTACTAATTCTTCTGATGTTTGAAGGCAAAACGAGACACTAACCAAATACACATTAAAAGAAAAAAAACTAGAAAATGTACATGCCACTAACTTTGTCAAAATTGTGAATAATCAGTACATAACGAGTATCCATAATTATATGTGATTGCCAAACTAGTCTCAACATTTCATGTTCACAGCTATTTCAATTTCATATCATTTTTCCCTTTTTTACTTCCCAGTTCATTTATTTTTAAGAATATTTTTACATTCAAAATTACACACACAAAGAAAAGCACACAGACATTCAAATGCCAGGTTATTTAATAATTAATTCAGCACAAAAAGCAGAATGGCATATTTATAAAACCATATAATACATTAAATTGTTCAAGTAGCAAAGATTTAGAGAAATTCCAACCTATTTTAATTACAACCAACAAAAGATGCATTACAATTCAAGAAAAGAGTACCTGAACAGTTAACAATTTATGTAAACTAATGTCAGTGTTCTTGGATGTTTACTTCAGTAGAACTATGATTTCTGTAATCCTTTGTTGATTGAAAATTTGAAAAAAAAAAAAAAAACTGTAGTTCAGAACAAGCAGAAGCTACAGTGTAAAGGCAGTAACTCATATGGATTCGAAAATTTTCGTTTAATTCTTTGCCCATCCAAATAATGCAAAAACAATCTATTAAAACATTTCTAGTACACAGAATAAGCAAATGTGCATTAATTTCTTTTAAAAAGATCACATAATACAAATTAGCTTTTAAATACATTTATAAATCATGTCTTTCCCTATAGTAATGAAAATTAAATTTATCGAAAGGCCCAAAGATACAAACTGTGCAAATTCTCCAAGGAAAGCCTACAACCACTCCATTATCGAAATTCAATCTAGTTTTTAGCCATGGGTAATGTTTAAATGATTTTTGTTAATAGCTTTTTCATAAATACAGCAAAATTTCAATCTTTGCCCCACTGGATTGAACAGAGTAAGGAAAATTTAAATAAAAAGAAAAAAAAGATAAATATGGCTCCTGGCCACTTGGCCTCTACCCTGGGCATTAGATCAAAGTGAACAGTGACTAATTTCTATGCAATTTATGCCAGCAGTGAAAGCACACATTTTACTTAGTTTAAGATATTTTAATACATAGATTTAATTCCTTACAAAGTTTAGCTTGGCCATTAATCTTACCATAAATGCAAAGAAGTATAAATTGTCTTTTAGGTACTGATTTGCAATTTGCATTCAGACAAACTGTGTGAGAAAATAAAACAAAAAATAAAAAGCAAGAAATAATCAAAAAAGACATCTTTGTCCGAAAAAGATTTTTAAAGATGCATTGAATTCTCAGTATGCAACAATTGTCAAGTTATTTATGAAATATGTTTAAAAGCATAAATAAAACAAGCTGATCAAGGAAAATAATTTTAGTATTTCATACATACTAAGAACTCTAGATTTGATTTTCAATGAATAAATGTGAGTATGTGTGGTTATTAAATTAATAATAAATTAAAAACTATGATATAATTTATCTTTAATTATGAGCAGTGCTTATTTGAAGCCAATTCAAGAAAAAACATATTTCAAAATAATTGCCTATTTATAAAATGTTATATAACATTAAAAAAAATCCAGCGCATAAACTTTAAATTTTTACATTACAGAATAAAATATTACTTGAGGGTTGAAAAATGACCCCAGTAGCATAAAACAGCAGTTAAATGGGAAAAGGTTATTTAATGCACAAAAGAAAAAAAAAAAATCTATATCTACCATACAAAAAATCTTAAACAAATATGAAAATTCACAAACCTGCAAAAAGCCACTCAGCTGAGAAATTAAATTTCTAAAGACATAATCTTTTTTGTAAGAATCAAACCACCCAATTTTGGTTATTCTGGCAAAAAGTAGTACCAATGCCTGAGTTACAAAAGATGCCATTTTCGGACAGGTTGCCAAGTAAGTCAACACGTAATTTCCTGAAAACAAGCATTTATACATTAAAATATGATAAGAAATGCTTTATTTTCCCCAGAAAGCTACATAAATGATGGAATATTTAATAAGCTTGTTTGTTACTTCATTAAAATAGCAAACAACTAGATTGGTACAATAAAACTTTCTACTCCATATCAAAAATTTATACAGAATATAGGAACACTTTTAACTTCTGATTTAAAAAAAAAATTCACAGAATGTTACATATAAATTGTGCAAAAAAATTTCAGATGTAAAGCAAAAGGTATAAAATTTTAATCTACTAAAATAAATAAATATAAAATCAATCTTCATATCCAAAATAATTTCAATGTTGATTTTGCAAATTCCGATTTTGCTCCATATGTTAAAAAATAACAAAAATTTAGAAAACTAAATGTTTCAACTTGGAAATATAAAGAAACAAAACAAATACCTATTCTAAAATCCTGATTTTATTTACATTCACTTAAAATATTTAGGAAACATCTAATGATATTTACATATGTACTTACTTATATCAATTCTTTGTTGCAAGGTAAGAGTTTGAGGATTTCTTGAAACTAGTTTTGTTAAGGTAGTTGCAGCCAACAGCTGAGCATATGAAGACTAAAAGCATAAAAACATTAAGAATTATTTAGCTCACAAATATTCAATTTAATAAAAACTGTGAACCAATTAATCATAAAGACAATGACTTATCACATTTAGGAGGATATACAACCTTTAATTAAAAAACTTTTTTATTCAGCACTAGTGAAAATACATGATTACCATTATAAGATTAAACATTAAAACTGCTTTTTTTAATATAAAAGAAATGCTTCAATAGAGGTTAATGAGTTTAGCATTATGTTTATTTATATATTATTATATTTTAAAAGAAAGGTATTAGAGCTATCTTTAATCTCTCTCACTTCAAGTAGTCTAATACAGTAACCACTTATTCAAAATTTTATACAGTACAAGCTCGTGGATTTCTTCCACAACCACATGCACGAATAGGTAGCACAAAATGTCATCTTTTGGTTTATAATGGAAATTTCAGGATAAAATGCAGCACTTCATCAATATCAACATTTTTGTGGTGCAATTCCACCTGTACAATGCATAACCTTGCTTTTTGTCTATTTTGGGCAATAAAATTTCAATAACACTTGTGCAACGTCTAAGTTAATTTCTCAAAATTGGTGGCTTCATGTATTTTGGTATTTTGTTGACATGATAGTTACAAATTCATATATCTTGTTCACTATGAGGATTGAAAACCAATGCATACAACTGAAAGGTTTTCAAATTTCTGTAGCAAGAGGAATACCAGCATTGTGAAAACATGGACAAAAAAAGAAGACAACACATATACCAGAAAATACAGATATTTTGTTCCATACTGGATTTGCCAACAACCAACATATGGGACTTCTCTGCGATATGGTTTAACGCAGTACAAAAGAACCCCCAGCACAAAATGACAGTGTGCAGTTTGCAAGGCTGAACTCGTCCTGAACGATAATTACCATTTTCTACAATCATCAAAAATATATCAAGATGTATAGTCCTAGTGGTACTGCAGTGTAACTACCATATTTTCTACAATGATTTTTAAAAATTTAATAAAAACTTTGTTGTTTATATTAATCATTACTAATATGTAAACAAATAAACTTTTTTACAGATTACTTTTTTGGGGAGCCAAAGAATAAATACAACTGCAGCTTTACTTAATTTTATCATTCTGAGCGGTGACAGCAAACGTATCGTATGTACTGTGGTTTCTCTCTGATCTCGCGATTTTATCTGTCCCAGTTCCGTAGGGGAACAGCAAACGTATCATACGTACTGCGGTTTTTCTCTCACCTCGTGATTTTATCTGTCCCAGTTCCGTAGGAGGACAGAGCTTTTACGTGTTTACTGATTAGTTACATTCGGGTAAAATGTTCTTATTTAGGACACCACGAGATTCCTCTGATGAAGACGACGAGTTCAGCGAGCGAGACCGGTAGGGTCAGTTCAATCGAATAGGACTTTCCCGTTAAAGAAGGAAGATTTTCTAAAGGAGAATGAAAAGAAGAAAAAGAAATCTAAGAAAGCTAG
This sequence comes from Stegodyphus dumicola, assembly GCF_044657685.1. NCBI lineage: Eukaryota > Metazoa > Arthropoda > Arachnida > Araneae > Eresidae > Stegodyphus > Stegodyphus dumicola. The sequence continues at coordinate 32,862,638 of NC_140781.1, forward strand.
GACAACTTCCGATTCGGAAACAACCAAGAACCCTGTGAAGAAAGCTGACACCAAGACTACTACTCAGAACAAATCAAGGAATATGATTGAAACTCCAATGGACGAAGGTAACAAAGTGCTTACTGAAGAAGATAACGTAAAATACATCCAGCAGCTCTTTGAAACACGTGGTACGAATAATGTTCCGAGACACATAATGCCCGTGAATTTTGGTAAAGGTAGCAGTGACATACCCCAAAGCCAAGGAAACTCTGACGAAGTTAATAAAATGCCGGAAAAAAAGATAAGTGACCAAGACACTGAAGCCGACAAAGAAGAAAAGTGGATTACTCTGAGGAAAACAGCCAGAAACAATGTAATTGAAGAACCGATGGAGATAGCAAAGGAAAACAGATTCCAAGCCCTGGATACATCTATTAATAATGAAGGAGTTGATAAAGACAAAATGTCACCCCCAATTGTCTTCCAGCAGAGCGCTGTGGATTGACCTGAAATTCATGAAATCCTACTCAACACCTGCAGCGATGAGTTTGAAGCAGAGATGAAGACGAAATTGTTATACGTTAACATAAAATCCGTGGATGATTATAAGAAAGCTACTTTAGTCCTACAAAAAAGAATTATACCATTTAATACCTTCCACTTGCTCAGTGAGAAATCAATTAAGGTAGTACTCAAAGGTTTGCCATCGACGATGAAAGAAGAAGTAATACAGGCTGATCTGGAAAGAAGAAAATTTCTGATAAGCAAAGTTAAACAGTTTACCAGGCGCAGAGGGGATATCCTGGAGAAACTCCCGATACACTTACTAAAACTGAAGAAAACAAAAAAAGGACTTAACAACATGCTGAGCGTTAATGTAAAGATCGAGAAGTTTGTCCCGAAAAGACAAGTGATCCAGTGCTACAGATGTCAGGAGTACGGACATTCGCATCTCTGCTCAAATCCCGAGCAATGCTGCAAGTGTGGACAACAGCACAGGAGTAAGGAATGTCGACTGAAGCTGGACGAAAAACCTAAGTGTATTTTCTGTTCACAATCGCATGCGAGTTCTCATAGGGGTTGCCCTGTTTACAAGAAAAGATACGAGGCAAAGAAGCAGCAGACTAAGCCAGCAGTTAAGATCCCGACATCAGCGGATTTCCCGACATTTATAAAAGCGGAGCTAAGTAGCAACAAAAACTAGACGAAATCCCTCTACAGCAAAAAAGTGAAAAGGAAATTGGAACCCCCACCGAAGGATTACAAGGAGGCCTTTGACAGGATACAAGATCCAAAAATCAATGGATTTTTGTGCAGTACAATCGAACATGTCGAGAAGATTCAGGCTGCAAAACCTACGGCTGAGAAGTTTGCTGCCGGGTTCAAAGCAGCCATAACACTTACGAGATTTGCAGAAAGCGAGGAATAATCCCTAGTGCAGAAGCAACAGAGGAAATTTCATGAACTTTAATCGTTTCTTATTTTTTGAATACACAGATTCCCTTGTTTCCAGAAGCAGCTCTCGGGATCAGTAGTTGGATGGGTGACCACCTACGTGACTGGCCTCGACAAATCAACTTTCTTCTACTTGTGAAGGAACCTCCCAGTTCGTACGGCGGCCAATGAAGTGATACCTGCACTATCAGATGTTTGGACCCCCCCCCCAATTACCAAATTCTCATTTTATGTACCAAGTGTACTTGTCTCAGCTTCGCCTATTGGTGTGGTGTTTCACCTTTTTTACTTTTAATCACCCCCCCCCAACGCCTTAGGGCATTTTTTCAAAACGGTGGTCAAAGCAGTGGAGGTGCTAAATGCCACCTAGCCACTCAACTGTTCTGTTGTGTTCTTACTTAATTTTTGATAAACTGCAATTTCTGCAACCAAAACTGCATTAAAAAGGATTGCTCCTAATAGTATTTATTAAATAAAAATTTGAAACACCATACCTAAATGTCTACTAATTTGTTGACATATCAAATGCTAGATAGTGAAGAGGGAAATGTACACATACATTAAGAAATATATTATGATGATGGAAAAGCTTGATAACAGATAATCCTTATATTTAGAAAGTCTTTTGACAAGGCAATCAAGAATGGTTCAAAATGCTTTTCGTGTGGCATCTCTTTCAGCATGAAATAGTTATCAAAATTCCTACAATAAAACATGCAAAAATGCCACATCCACTGATTCAAAAATGACCCTGTTTAATCAAAGTAGTTTCAAATCTTCTTCATCCACAATCACAGTTTTGTCCATAGTCATTCATGCTTTCTTATAAGCTTTATATTCTAATGACACAGCTTTAATATTTTTGAAACACACTTTTTTTGGGGGGGGGAATTTTCCTATAATTAAAGGAGTCATCTTTTCCATACCATTAGAACTTGCACAAAGTAAAACTGGGAAATGTTCCTTACTTTACCTTTCAGCTCCATGACAGTACTCACATTTGAAAGCTAGTGTTCCCACGGGCATAAGTTTAAAGACAAGAGCAGTTTCATCAAAATTAAAAATGTCTTTCAATTTATATCCATCTATGTTGGTAGATAAGTTCTTGAAACACTCTTCAACCAAGCCAGAAAGAATGCTTTTTGATTTAAATTTATGCAGCCATCCACAGTTGAAAAATAAGCCTTATTTCCCATTCAGCTGAAGTGCTATTTCTTTTGACTTCTGAATTAATATGGGGCCATTCATTGGAATATTGGATGCATGACACAGAATGAAAAATTTTAGCAAGGTGGTTTAGATCTCAGGAAACTTTCCCTCTTGTATATACAATATCTTTGAAGCGAACTGTCTGATATTTCTTCAACTTTTGTTTTATCATAAACATTATCATAAACAATCATTTTTAGTGTTGTCACAGAAATATCCAGTTTCTTTGCTAACTCAACTTTCGTCAAACCAGCATTCTTATCACATTCTTTTTGATATTTTAACTTTATCTTTTAATGGTAGTGCCTTTTGCTTTCGTGACATTTTGTATCAGTTACTGTCTTGTATGCTTAACACAGCATCCTGTTAAGAAGGAATCAAGTTTTACCTTCCAAGTATCTCCTCTATTCATAAACTTATCTTTCAAATCTTGTACTAGACTATGAAAACTCATGCCTTTGTTTCTTTCTCTTATCCCTATTTCTGAGAAAAATATTCAAAAGGTGAGGCTGCGAAATGTAAGAACAATTCAGTAAGTCAAACAAAACTGACGTATATCCGAAGTTTTACAACATATAAAAGAAATATTTTACTATTAAAATAAATAGGATTGAATTAGGACCATACAAACAACATATAAATGAAAGAGATGTATATAAATGAGAGTCATATAAAGAGTGCTCCACTGTATATATATTTACATATGAGAGAGAAGTAAATTTTAAATAAAGTGCCAAACGAAATTTCATATGATATTTTTTCCTTATAAATATGCAAGTTTATATTGGTGTATATTTCATTATTACTCAAGAAATGATAACTAGTTATCTGGACAGCAACACAAATTTCTCTGCAAAGCTAGCAAGAGCTTTGGCATTCAGAATAGCAATATAATTGAAAATACAGTCTTTGGTCAAAGAAAGAGCAGAACAACATTTGTAGGACCGTGAAAACTCCATCCCAGATAAAAATAATCTGTAACTTATCAAAATTTATACCGATATCAGTATGTTTAAATATATGTGGCTAAATAATGCCATTTATGCTAAGCCAGCAAGAATTATATGATCTGACACTGAAGAAGTAAGACTCAGTTCATTAATTAATCAACACTATCCATACTAAAGAAATTATTCCAGAAGACCAACAGGTAATTTTTAGACACACAGTGCTTCAAGCTAAAATTGAGAAATGTGTCCTCAGCAGATTTGCAATAATTCAAGATTTGTGTCAGATGGTTGCCAAGAGAATTAATTGATCAAAGTTTCATGAACCCATTTAGTGGTCCTACAGCATTATGCTGATGACAAGCAAGATTTTTTCATGCTGTAACTAAGCACAATTAATTAAGACACCATAACACGCCGAATAAATACTAATTCAGAAGTCAAACAACAAAAATCAGCATTATATTTTCAAAATTTTCACAGGACTAGTTTCGATGGTTTTACTGAGGTGATGGTGGTTCAGTAAAACCATCGAAACTAGTCCTGTGAATATAACGCTGATTTTTGTTGTTTGACTTCTGAATTAGTAAGCACAATTAGTTTTAAAAACATGAGATCTTAAACACAAGTCCTAGTTCTACTTTAATTTTTAGATCACCAACTATGCCAGTCATCATATCAAAGGATGTGAAAAAAATATTCTGTGCTAATTTGTAGTAGCTGAATAACAAAGTAAAAATATTTCTAAAAGCAACATCTCTTATTTTTAGAATAAATAATATATATAAGTATATTGAATCATAGTTCCTATAAATTAGTTCTACAGCTTCTACATTAGAATAACTTTCAAGTTAAAAGGCAGATTTCCAGGATGTACATTTTTCACTTAAGGGGGAAAAAATAGCGAGATTTCCTTTATGATTAAGTTAAATAATGAAGAAAAATGTCTCAACCCCACATTCTAAGTGAAGTTAACATGTTGACTGCCACACACATTTTACGTGGTTTGCCCATGATGCCAATTTGAAATTTTTTATTATGTGATGTATATTATGTTAAAATATTATCTACAGAAGATAATGTGAGTTATATAATTGTGCTTAATGCATTTTTCGTGGTGGGGGTCACCCCCAAGGTACTGTAGACCATTACTGTAATTTATAATTTAAATTTTTATGATTTACTATTCTTCAAACCATTATAGTAACAATGGTACTATTTAAAAATTTGTCAGTATCAATATTTACTCTAATTATGTATTTTACTATTGGTTGCATCACCGGTGGCACCCACAGCACTGTAGCCAAGTTGAGTGCCGGTCACCAGTGACCCCCATGGCAGTCAAAGTGTTAAACAGCATTATCCTTAAATTAGGCAGTTCCTCAACCACTCATTCAAAGTGAGAGCAATGTAACATCAAACAGCCATTATCCCTAAATTTAGGCAATCTAACTATATATCCCCACTATTTTGATTTATGAATTAATGCATAAGATCTGAGGGAAAATCTCAACGAAACATTAACAATCATTTTATATCAACAAAGCAGATTAAATTACATTACAAATCAATGAATGCTTCATTAAATCATGCACACTAATGAAACAGATTACTAATCATTTGCAAGTCAGCCCAACACTATTATCTAGAATTTGCCTTGCAAGATATCTTCAAATGCTGGTGAAGAAGACGTATTAGTTAACCACTAGTTTTAAGTATTTAGCATTTACAAATGCTACACATAATACTGGATATCCTTTTAAAAAGAATATGAATTGAAAGCTGTTAAATATTATAAGCAACTCTTGAGCTAAAAGAATAAGAAACTACAAAACCTAAAAATAATTTTTAATTTTCATACATCTCCTCTTTCAAGCAAAAGACGACATGTTGGTAAGCAATCTGGTGCATGAACAAAATTAACTAAAGCTTTTTCTGCAGTTGCTCTTTCTTCAGGGTTACTTGCATCATAAAGTTGCTTACAGAGTATTTCGAGCTGAGCCAACTCCTGTAAACAATGAAAAAAGGATAAATGTTATTTTTATTTCATATCATTAGTTTATAGCATGCTCACAACAAATAAACTGCCTACAAAAAGTTTATCAAAGGTTTTATAAGAAACGAAAATCAGATATACAGTCAAAAGTCGTTAATTTGGACACCCATAATCCGGAATGATCTATAATTCGGACCTCAAAGCTACAAACTTTCTGCACATAGGTGTTTAAGCGTGCACGTAAGACCTTTACGGCTGTGAATATGCGTGTGCACATGTGCATAATACGTTTACGTAAGCGCATTTAATGTATAACGGACGGTATAAGCTAAGGTAAAATTATCTAATTCAGTTAATGTTGCAGATTGCGTTGTTCCTTAATCTTCGAATTGAATCCAGCTTATTATTTTTTGTAGACTGTTAGAGCAATTTTATAAAAGTAAGCTTGAACTTTCGATTATTTCAAATAGAATTTCCGATATATATTTAACTAATGTGTAAAGGATCTACAAAGCGAAAGTATGTTTCGAAGTCCATTAAGCAAAAAGTGGAATTGCTGCAAAAAAATGGATAAAGGCATATTCCTTTGTTTCTTAACCATTCCGAAATCTGTTTATCAATTTCACGCTGCTCTCTGGGGGGGGGGGACATCGTGGCGCGCAATGAACTAGAAGTTGATCTGTCAGCACTATGATATCTTCAGGGCAGATGTTTTTATTTTATTCAGTTTAAAATTCTGTACTAAATGTAGTATTTCATCTCGATGTATTCTGTCTTTGATATGATTTAAATCAAATTCCTCGTCATTATAAATATCACGAGTACACATCAAATACTTTTCTGGTTGCAATTTTCTAATTTCGACTATGCGTAATGTATGCTTTATGCATGCGCGCGTTGAAAGAAATGTTTAATAAAGTAAACAAATAAATATTAAGCTTTTTTTTGTAAATTTTGATACCCTTTAGATCATAATTGTTCTTTATTTCAGAAATTACGGTTTCATATTTTTAATTTTGTAATTTCTGCATGCCATCTTACCAGATTTAAACTGATGACCTATAATCCGGAATTGCGGAAGTCCCGACGAGTCCGGATTAACGACTTTTGACTGTATTAGAATTGTTACCCTCACTTGCTCTACAACCTTTTTTTTAAATGGCAGATTTCTGCAATTCTTATCAAACATAACTTCTGCTCTTTGCCAAAACTCTCAAAAAACTAAAACTGTAGTATAATGAAAACAGACTGAAACTTCTCTGTTAATTAGGAGGCACTTAGCACCAAACATAAATGTTGGTGCAAAATCTAACTAAATGATGGTAACCACCTAATAATACATAAAATTCCATTAAAAAAATTAACTTGTAATAACAATAAAGTTTCATATAATGTAATATATATGTACGATAAAAAATATGCTAATCAAAATTATAATTTACACTAACAGTAAAACATTAATTCTTCCTCTCTATTCTAAAAGTCGCAATAACTTCTCTGGATTGCGTTATTTCTAGATCATTCTATGGCCTGCGCAGCTCTGATGATGTAATAATTGGGAACTGAAACTACCATTGTAAACCAAAACTGTTCTCTTCGTGTGCTTCCATCTTTTATAACTACGTACTTCAGCTTCTGTCTCATCTTTGCTTGGACATAATTTCGCTATGCTGCTTGCTATTTCAAAAAGATCAATAACGTAAATGTTCTTGAACAGGCACGACTAGGGTGCCAAGTGATCTGTGGCAACATAATGTCAGTTGGAAAATGAAACACCTCGACTGCCAAGTTTTATTTACAAAGTCAACACATTAGCTTAAGACACAATCAGAATATTTCCTCTTCAATATAGGATAACTACACATCAACAGTGCTCCATCTTTTTCTTGCTGATATTATATCAGTTAGTTGGTCAGGATAGTTTCCTGCAGCCTGAGACTTCAATGGAAAATTTAGTTCAGCTCTTCAAATCATCGTTTGGTGATAAATCTAAGATAATGTGAAAGAAATGAATCATCAAATTTGTTTTTTCAGTGTTTAAAAAATAACCAATCATCATTCTGCTGTGGTGTTTTGCAAGTGCTTCAAAAAAATAATCGCGTGTAGCGTTTACAGATTGAAAGTAATCTCTTGATAAATTGAGAAGTTCGAATGTCTAGTGAAAAGGAATATTGAATTTGCTTCGGCCATCTCTATAGTATTTAGAGAAAATAAAGTGCTGTGAGTATGCTTTATCAGTCAATTACCATTTAGGAGATTCAGCATTACAGTGTGTTCAAGGTCCCTAATCTGAGTTTGAAATTTGCAAGTATGTGCGACAGAAAATTATTTGCGCTTCCGCTTTTTCAACAGCTCAAAAATTGCTACATTCCGGTGAATCTAACTCAGGGAAAAAATTATTTAATATGCTGCGGATTCTATACTTTACATTTCAATTTTGCTCAAAATTTCTGCAATTTGATTATGCTGTTTTGCAAAAATGTGAAATACTTGTTCATTAATTTTTCTAATTTAATAGGTATGTGTGAGCAAATTAAGTAACGAATTTTAAGCTATTTAAATTATTCATAGGGAAGGATATTAAGGTATCAATGTGTCGAATTTATGTTGAAAATTTTGAATTGTTGATGAGAATTGATGAAATAATTATGAAAAAATTAGTAGAAAATATGATAAACAAATAGTGTTGTTCTTGAGTGGTATTATAAAATTATGTTAACTGATTAAAAAATGTACGGTTCATACTATGTTTGGATAAACTTTTGAAGGCTCCCACTTTTATTTTTTTAATATAATAATTTTTATTTTTTTTAATATAATGGAGTGTGGTAATTTTTTTTTTTTTTTTTTTTTTTTAATAAATGGGGTGTTGTAATGCAGTTTGCAAAGGCCAGTTACCATATAAAAGAAACATAGGCCTTTCCAATTAACTACCCAAACAGCTGGAAGTGTGTACTAGGAGAAAGCTGTGGGGTCTTCCAGCTTGTACAAAATAAGTCAATTACAAACTTCAATAATAATAGTATATTATTTGATATGAAAATTTAATTACATTATAAAATTTTGAAATTTTTGCACTTTTGTAATGTTAATTAATGGATGTGTTTGAAATTTTTGTATTTGAAAAATTTTCAAAAACCTTTCCTAAATAGATATAATTATGAAATTCATTTCCTTATTTTATATTCACAAAATTATGTGATCCATATTATTATTGTAGGGCAGCGTAGGATTTAATATATCTTTAATTTTGCATCTTTGTATATTTTTTCCCATTTCAATTAATTAGATTGAAGATTTTTTATAGTTATAAACTTTGATAATTATACAATACTAGAGGACAGTTACCTTTATTAAGGAATGGAGGTTTCTATGTGTAATTAATTGTATTTAAAGCATCCCACAGCCATCAGCAAGTTGTCACGCTGATTTGCATTGTAGAGGATTTGCCTGTTGTTATCAAAGTTTATATTGTTATTGTACTGAATTTTTTATTTACTATGTATTAAGTTCTAAATTCCATTTTACATTGCCTTACAATTATGAAAATGTGAATTATTTTATAAATAATTAATTCAAATTTCATGAATCTGTAACAGAAAATTTTTGTTTTATATTGGTAACATCAGTTTTTATGAAAGACTTTTAAGCTAACGACTGCAAAATATTGTGATTATGATATTCAAGGAAAGATTTTACAGAACTGTGAACTTTTCCAGTATTTCTTGAAAAACTTAAAACATTCCTTACAGTGTTTTTACAGTTAAAGACTTTAAACTTCAATAGAATTTTCAATTTGAATTTCTTATTTAAAATGATATCTGTAAGGTTTTATACTTTAAAAAATTATTTATATCAAAATTTTGTGATTTTTTTCTCACTGTTGTATTTATCTAGTTTTGCTAATTTTGTAATGCTTTCTTCTAAAGAGGCTTTTCTGTCGCCATGCCTTTCTTCTCTTTGAATGGGGAAGGGGGGGAATATGTAAGATAAAAAATATGTGAATCAAAATTATAATTTAAACTAAAAGTAAAACATTGATTCTCCCATTAGATTAGTTGTAAAATAATGTTGCATTATTTTAAATGACGCTAATCTTCTATTACTAACTATAAAACCCCAACATTAGGACATTCTGCTTTCTTTAGATGAGAGGCATTTAATAACTTCTAAACCTAATAAAGCCCAGGCATGAATCAATATTTATGGCATGACAAACATGGTGAAATGATTACATCATCCTCTCAAAGTATAAAAATGAAAATGCACATAGGTGTTATTCGATTTCTGAGAAGTTGTTAATTATTATTAGTCAGCAATGCTAGTCTGTTAATAATGAAAATACCAAACACAGTTCAGTGACTTAGTTCTACGAAGGGGGAAAAAGCATACTACCAACAAATATTCATAGCCGCAGTTTGTAAAAACACAGACTTTCTTATGTTAGCATCAAAATGTGAGCTGTGAAGTTTAGACATGAATGTTGGGATGTTAAGCTGCAAGAATTTTTTTAAATATATAACTATAAGTTCAGTAATATCGGTAACTTTCCAAAAATTTTCCTAATGTCCACACACAACAAAAATACTGATTAACATATGTGATGTCACACATAATATAAAAATTTGTAGTACTTTCGGATTATTCATACCTCCATGGAAAAGCTGCAAATTCATTGGAGACTCGGTTTCAAAGTGGTAGAGCACCAACAATTCCATACAAGAGCAAAGCAATCAATAAAATTTAAAAATTTTTAAATTCCATAATAAAACACTTTTTTGAGATATCATTTGGTACTCTTCTGTTATCGGGACCAGATTTAGAACTGTATGCATGTATGCAGATGTGTATGGATGTATGTGCATATATGTACACACACGGACATACAAGGGTTGGAACTTTAATAGTGGCAACACAGCTGAAAAAACGCTACGCAGCAAAACCAAAGAATATTGCGTATACCACACGTGAACTACATACCTACCTTACCTCTCAGCAAAAAGACTCGTCCTGCCTATGTCACGCGCATACGGAGTGACGCGAAGAACGGATCCTTGTATTAGCTCACGGTAAAGTAAGTGTTGTCGGGATGTTTTCAAAACAAGAACAACGATGTTGGATAAAAATTGAATGTGCCAGAGGTCGTACAGCACGACAGTGTCATCAAGGGCTTCAAGAGGCTTGCGGGGAATCTGCATTGCCTTACAGAACCGTAGCAAGATGGGTGAAAGCATTCAATGAAAGACGCCAAAATGTGGCAGAGATGCTGCGGCCAGGTCGTCCGAGTGTCAGCGATGCAGACGTGCAAGCTGTTGCCGCACTAATGGACAGTGATCGCCGCCAAACGATTTGTCAGCTGGCCGGACAAACAGGATTAGCGCATACGACTGTGCTGCACATTCTGAAGGAACGCCTGTCCATAAGGAAAATTGCTTCACGATGGGTTCCACATCAATTGACAGGAATGCAGAAATGGCTACGATACGATGCTGCCCGAACCCACCTGGAGCGCTATGAGCGTGAAGGAGATGTTTTTTTACGCCATATCATTACGCTGGATGAGACGTGGACCCAATCATACCAGTCAGAACTGAAATGCCAATCAAACGAATGGCGTCATCACGGGTCACCACTACGTTTGAAATTTCGTCAGAACCCCAGCAATGTGAAAGTTATGGTGATTCTCGTGTACGACTGTGATGGTGTCATCCTAACGCGCACCGTTCCCCCACAGCAGACCGTCACTGCACAGTATTACTGCTCATTTTTGGAGCACAATCTCCTACCAGCTTTGAGAAAAAAACGGCGACACTTTCTGCAGAACGCACCTCTCATTTTGCATGACAATGCTCGGCCGCATGCAGCGCAAGCTGTGACTGATTTGTTCAAGCGATGGGGCTGGGAAGTGCTTTACCATCCACCATACTCCCCAGATCTAAGCCCTTGTGACTATGACTTAATTCCTAAGATGAAGGAACCACTTCGTGGCACTCACTTCCAAACTGTTCCTGAGATTCTTGCGGCAGTAGACCGGTCCATTCAAACTATCAACAAAACAGGCGCTGCTACAGGTATTCTGCGACTTCCACATCGTTGGAAATGGGTTGTACACAATGCTGGTGACTATATTGAATGACTGTAAACATGGTGACATGAATCACTTTTGTATTCCTTGTAAATAAATAGTTGCCACTATTAAAGTTCCAACCGTCGTATATACATGCATACATGAACAGATACATGCATATATACATTTCTGAACCTGGTCCCGATAACAAAACAGTACCTTACATTCTTTACATATTGTTATTCTCCTCATGTACACAGCAATCTGCTTTCACTTAAAAAAAGCAGAGATTGGCAAAAATTCAGCATCCGTATAACTTTGGCATCTAATCTTCAGCATTGTACACCAGCTAAAATGTGCTATGCATATACCTAGGCTGTCACATAAATATTTTGGGGCAACAATGTGTATTGCTACATTGCTATTTTGGTAACACCACTTTGCCTTATTGCAACTTTCTGGGGTTGGAGGTGAGCATAATCAGAAAGCAACCTTTTTTTTTTTTTTTCTTTTTTGGATAACGAATTGGAAACATTTAACATGTTAGTAAAAAATGGTTTCTATGTTAGTGTGATCTGATCTCATAACATCTGTATATAATTCACCTATGTTTCAACAAGAAGCTGTCAATCACACTAATCTATGGAAAAATATTACTCAAAACAGCAATCGCTGTTGTTACTGAATGACTATGTTCATAATTTTAAAGTATGCTAACACACAGCTAAAGTGTGAAATTTTTTAAAGTTTCCTACTGCTAAAGATTTTTGGGTTCTTTCTCATTACCTACATCCTCCTGAAAAGTATTTGTAAAGCAACCACTATGTCACCAAAACAGGCATCTCAAATGTCACCAAAATGTGTTCATGTGGTAATCCAGATATGTACACATTTCCATCTTCTTATTAGATGGTCATTTTTATCATGGTGTTTGGTTTTACAATGGGTACTGTGGCGACATCATCGGTGTTAATGAAGTGCCATCTGTGAAACTCCTTGCGATTTTCTTTTCGCCAGAGTGGCAATATTAAGCCTTCAAGAAGAAAAAAAACAATGACTGATTTTTTGCCTGTGTAATTCGGTATTAAAAAATGTTAAATAAATTGTTATCCTATTGGAGTCAGAACAGTGTTTAACATTTTCTATGTTCCAGACTTCCACAGGTACATTATTTTTTCTTGTAAAGAATCATAATGGGTCAGAGGAATTTGCTGGCTGAGAAAAAATAAAGCACTGCATATTTTCAAAAATAAGGAGTTTTGTAGGACAGTTGAGAATGCAAAAAAAATGCATTCCAGGAAACTGTATTTCTTAAATGATAGAATAGTATGCATCAAAATTTGTGCACAGTGTCAAACTGATACAATACTCCAACATTCTTTTAAGTGAGAACAAATTGCTGGGTGCATGGGAAAAACAAAACAAAAAAAAAAAAAAAATTCACACAGATTTCGTGAAAATGGCACTTTATTACAAATGATTCTTGCCTTTTATTTTTTTTTTTTTTATTTTTATTTTATTGATCCATTTCTCTTTTATGGAATTCTGAATGCTCAGCTATTTTCAAAATTCAAGTTGCTTTTCGCCAAGCTAATATATGGGCAAAGGAAAGCTAATGTGGGGCCGAAGGGGGATGTAGATTATCAGAAAATACCGATTTTTCTATTGTGATAAATGTAATTAATATAAGGAGGAGAAGGTTAAAAATTAGTGTTTTATCTACAGTACAGTTCAGTAGCAGTTAAGATAGTAAAATATATAAAATTACAGATATGGTTAATAAGTGCTACAAATATGAGTAATCTAAGGCAAATGTTAAACATAAAAGTAACACATTTATACGTAGAACCTTTTAAACCAGATAATGATACTCAATCCAAGAACATATGCAGCTTTAAGTAAATATAAATCTGCAAATTTTTAAATGAGAGGTTTTATTTATTTATTTATTTATTTATTTTTAATAATTTTAGATTTAGGTGGCAGCCATGCATGCAAAGAAAGTTCATTCATTTTGGTTCAAGCCTGAGTCTACCAGTATTCAATGGATTTTTAACAACTCAGCCAGTGGTAGGCCAAAAAGTAAGAAAAAGTAACAAAGCTACATTATTCTCAATCCATTTAGGAAGTTCATATATGAAATCAACAAAGAACAAAGGTAAAGAAAGAATTTTTCTTCTGGACAGACATATCCTGCATCATTTATCAAGAGCTAGCTGGATGAAAAAGTTTTGCTCTATATAAATGATACTGTATAAAATGTTCCGGGAATTTTGCATTGTGCATAAGTTAAACAAAGAAGCACCAGTCGCATTTCATATGAAGGAAACTAAAAATAATTTATCTTTTTTGCCCATATGACGCTAAGCACAACTAGAATACATTCCGACTTTCAAAAGTGATGCAGAAACAAGGGGATATTACTTAAATGCTAGATATTGAAAAAACTTCTGCTCCCCCCAAACACATTAATGAATTAGCACAATACCCACCAAGTATAGAAGAATACATACATTGAAAAAACAAAAAAATGCTCTAACAGGCACTGTAGAATAATTCACATAGCATTAAATTACACTCTTGCAGAAAAAGATACACTAGACTTCTCAGTGAGTAATACTACAATTATTTATGTAATTATTAATTTACACAGATTACTTACAAGTGTCACTTCTGATGTGGAAAATAAAAATAGTATGACACAAATCACAAACTGTCTCACTCAATTTGAAAGGAAATTAGGTTAGAGTTGACTTTAAGGTACCCCTGTATTATCGCAAAGTTGTTGTTTTATTTATGGTAGCCTGAGTAGTTGAATGTTATGGAAACTCTATTGTGACGTAATCGGGTGCATGATTCTGGGAAATTCTGAATCATGGGATGGCACTTTTGTGGCATGTGTTAGTTTTGTTTTATTCTTTAGATGGTAGATTTTTAGTTTTATTGTTTAGATAGTTAGAATGGCTGAATGTACTAAGATTAATTTGAAGTTTCTGGTTAATTTGAAATGAAAGGGGAGAAGAACATTAATTGACCAGTGTGTAAATGAAGGTTTACTTAGTAGCCTTTATAAGTGCCTTGTATGTAGGAAGGAAATGTGTCTGGTCAAACGTAAAGACAGTTCAGATGGATTTAAAGGGGTTTTAGGAAGAAAGGTTCAAATAGTCACTATGTGAAGCGGAATTTATGTGGTGATGCCGATATGCGGATTCGAATTCAGATAATTTTAGGAAGTTTTTGGATGCTGTTAAGGAATTTTGTGTGCCACAAACTGAAGATGAATAAATTTCTAAATAAGGTAGATGAATATTTGCTTTGTTTAGTGCTTAAATATATAAGAGGTTTTTCCTTTTTTTTATGTTATTTTATTAGTTGGTTTAAAATGTAGTTTGTTGAGATTATGTATTTTTTGTTTGCCTCTAATGCAGAACTGGGTGCTCCTTTGACTTTTCAAGTGAAAATGTATCGATGTGTACATGGACAAATTTAAGGGAGTGTGCAATGCAAGTTTGTGCAATTCTGTTTTTTTTTTTTTTTTCTTTAAGTGAAAATAGGTCAATGTGTACGCGGATAAAGTCAAGGCAGTGCGCAATGCCATTTTTGTGCAATTCTGGGATTTTTTTTAAGTGAAAATAGGTCGGTGTATGCATGCATACCGAATTTGTGCAAGTGTTTGTCTTGTTATTTGGGCTTTGTGTACTGGCAATTTTTGGAGCAAAAATCGTCGCTCTGCAAGCCAAAATGCCAAGTCAAAGAATTGCACAAACTCGGTATCCATGTACCGCCAAAAATCGCCAAGTTTCGCCAAGGGGTTCCCTAAAATATACTTTTACCGGAAATTACTTTAAAGTCCTGGATATTATATCTTATTTATGGTATGGCAACCATAATGTAACTAAAATACTCTCCAGGTAATTTTAAGTTAGCAACATATTTGATCAATTCCTATAAATCAAATTTATCACTGTTCATTAACTAGAATCTGGAATTCATTTTCAGAAGGTTGGATTATTTACTATGACAAAGCACTCAAAAGACTTTGCTCTTTGAGCCCAAAGGATCCCTACAGAAATCTTTCATCATCCAAACACACTGCTAATTCGCAAATTAATATTATATTAAGAACAAAAAAGCAACATATTTATGTTTTAATTCAATGAATTTTAATCAATTTAATTAACTTTAATCAACCTTTATTATATTACTTGTACATATCACATCAACGTGGATTAAAAAAAAAATCAAAGTTATAATCAAACTACAGCTTTTAGAACCTTCAAAAGCAAAGATAATTATTTATAAAAATACTATAATGATTTCAAAAATAATAACTGACTTTTAATTTATTGCAATTTTCTTTTTTCATATTTAAACATTTTGAATCTCTTAACTAATGGGCACATTTTATATATGTGCTAATTAAAATTTTAAGTCTCACTAAAATTTGAGCAATTATCAATTATTTGATATAAATCCAAATAAGTAACATGATTTCTTAACAGACAGAATGTTAAAAAATCTTTTTTTTTTTAATAGAAAAACTGAATTTTATTTAAATCGCAACTTTTTTTCCAGCATTACTTTGTTAAATGGTGACTACACACTGAAGATTTTCAAAGTGATTAAACCTTTAACTGGATGATATTCAGATTTTACATGTAAATTAGTATGATAAGAGATAATATAAATGTACAAAACTTTATTAGTTAGCAGCATAATAAACAATAAAACATTTTGGCATGTTCTGGGCATCAGTAACTTATAAAGTCATTTGAATCACTTAACACACATACATATTGGCTAATCTTTGGAATATGGTAACAGGTAGTTTGGCGATATTTTGGTAAGGCGATAAAGGTTACTAGCTAGGACTTCAGCAGTGTACATGGATAAAGTCAAGAGTGTGCACAATGCCATTTTTGTGCAATTCTGGGATTTTTTTTTAAGTGAAAATAGGTCGACGTGTACATGGATGATACCACGTATGTGCAATTCTTAAAAACGCGGGAAGCAGTGGGCGATTCTGCACTTTCTCCCAATTTCGCATCTAATCTTGGTCATGATTAAGCACTTTTGTTCCATAAAAGTTCTAGCATAAGCGTAATTTGGCTAGCAGATTGTTGGAAAAAAAATGTTGAATTAAAAAAAAAGCCTTTACTTCATGAAAACAAAATGCCGTTCAAAAAAAAAACAAAAAAACTAGCAGGTTGCTGTAGCAGGGTTGGTCGCCAAATTTTCGCCAAGTTACCATAATCCAAAGATTAACCTACATAGTTAACCAAAAAATGAAAAATAATCTTTCATATAACAATCAAGCACATAAACAATCAAAGTAAATATAACCATAGGCATATCACACTTGTGATCTATATAACTTTCCCAAAACAGTTTACCTCATCAACATTATTGTCATCTGCATTCTGTGCTTTAACAAAAAAAAAACAAAAATTGCTGCCTTTTCAAACTCCAACTGATTTTTCAATTTATCGCATAGAATTCTAAACACAGAATATTCTTTCAATCCCTGCTGAGGAAGCTCTTCATGCACTTAACATTTCAATGATATACAGTTTTCTTTCCCAAGCATTCTTTCATACAAATTATTGATTTCTACTACTTAAGTACGGTCAGTGACTCAACTGTCTAATTTTCAGAAAAGATTTGGAGAAAGGTAGAATACAAATTGAAAAATAATGCTGAATAAAGCAGTTTTTGTCTGTACATTTTCTTTTATTAATTCCAATGCCTTTTTTTTTTTTTTTTAAACCTCCTGTAAGGCTTTAGCTTTATACATTACTGATAAAATAATATAAAATTTTTTCTCATGATGGAACTTGTCCATATTGTGTTCTAAATAATTTTGTATCAAGATTTTAAATTGTTCCCAAACCTTTCCAAACTTTAACTGCTTCAACAATACTCCAATTATTTTTTGGATTTTATCAATCCAATCAGTTATGGCAAACTGGCTTGAAACAAAGTAAGTGATTTTCTACATTTTGCTGGTTTCCACATTAAGAATATGACTGAATATTCAGTCTGTTGCATCTCAATTCTTTCTGAAATTTGCATTCAAATTAGCCAGTCCTTTATATGGTTTTCAAGGAAGTCGGTCATATATTGAGTTCCAACTTATTTCGGACAGTATATTTAAACTAGTACATTTACGTATTTATATGTTCTATTCATCAAATTTGACTCGGACAAGTTCATGATCCTGAAAATGTTCTGGCCTGAATAACATGCTCAGCAAGTATTTCATACATTTAAAGCTTTGGTCAATAAATTAAATATACACTGAACAATCATAAAATACAAGTTGAAAATTGTTTTCTTATTTTCCCCATATTTCCTGCATTATAGATTACAAAATACAAATTTTACATTTATTTAATCTGAAAAAAAGGAAAAGGATAAAAATAAAAGCCCTAGTAATTCTTTTATCTACAGAAAACTGATTATATTTATTTTACATGCCAAAATGTATAACTTGATTACTCAGAGTATATAAATTATAATAAAGCTAACAAAATGTCAGTTTTTATTAAAATGCTTTTTATACCTAATTAATAATCACACAGTTTTAAAATAACTTTACCTCTTTAAAAAGCTCCTTATTTCCTCACTCAGTAATTAAACTCTCTTCATAAGCATTACAGATTATTTTAATATCTGATTTTAACACATTTTCTATCATTACAAAAAAGGGGCTATCATCTAATTTTGATAATTTTTTTAAATCCCCTGATTAGAATCATGACTTTAATTATTGACTAAAATCGCAGGCTACGTACTTCGCGAAACGAATGCCATGCCACTATAAATCAGCATTTCAGAACACTCCTTTTAATGATTAATCTGACACATAGTTGTTAAAATTTCAAATACATGATAATTTTAAACATAATTCAGTGAAAACAATACGTACACAAAACTGCCATTATTTCATTCATAAAATTTATTGAATCGACCATAACTTTAAATTCAGTGAAACTATATCACCTACATTTAAGAATACTTTTTCTCCCTCCAAGAGTTCAAAGAAGCACAAAGAGCTTTACCAACAGCTATACACTAGCATTCATCATTTTTGTAAACACATACATACATTTCAGTAAAATACCGTTGGAATTTCAAGAAACATTTATCACGTAATGTAAAATAACAGTCATAAAAAAAGCGTTTTTATGGAACCTTATATACATGTTTCACACAGAAATAAAATTTAGAATCAACTGCGTTCCTGAAAACTCCAAGCGCAAAAATATGTCATTAAACATAATTCTTTAAAAAAAAATTTCTTTGAATACTTGGTCATCATACATTTAAATCATGCAATAAATAAATGCATTGAGAAGGACAATTAATAATAAATAATAACGACAACAGACAACTGATCCCCAGGGGTACGCTGCGATCTGACGTATTTATCCGAGTTAGAAGCACATGCCGGATTGTTTACTATCCGTTTACAATTCAAAAATTTACTCACAAATTTTGTATACGTCAAGACAACTCTTTTAATACACAAACTAAGAACCTGTGACATAGGAAAGAACTTCAGACCAATAATATCCTCACCAATTTTAAGGGAAAAAAAATATATTATAGATACGAGTACCTGCTCATCGGCCATGATCGCTCATCAACCTTTTTTTACTACTCGAGTTGTGCTGAAATCGTCCATCTCGATTCCCTATTTAAAGCTGTATCACTGCGCATCAAATATAAATCAAACAACGTAAATGATACACAGATCGTATTTTATTCTCAGAAATTGGTACACATCGCCTCTTTATTCGTCACATGGAAAATGTGACGAATATTATTATTCTCCAGAAATTTCTAAGGAATTCAAAGTAGCAATGTAAATATTTGTTTCGCTCACAAAATATTTAGAAAAGAATATTTCTGAATTCACCCAAAAAATCTTAAATTTCGAAATGCTGATAATTAAGGATAATTTATATAATCAACATTAATAATAGGCATACGCAGCTTGGAATTTATAAGCGATTTATATGCGAAGAAGGAAATTTTCCTACAAAGAGCAAATCTTGTCAGTATGCTGCTTGCTTTCGGCGTGTGACAATAGCATTAAACTAATTACTAACATTTTGATATTTTTAAGACTTAAAATTCCGTGTGTTAGTATTTGAATGTATATAACGAACTAATATGTTAACATATATGTTTTAAAGGCGGATATGCTTTCATGTTTGGGGTCTTATTAACTGCTAGACACCCATTTATAAAAAAATAAACTCATCATAAATCATCATTAATAAATCAAAATATATACATAGCGTTAGGATAACATAAATCTCAGCGATGAATACAGTGTGTACACGCACTCGTAAAAAACAGAATGAAAAAGTTCTCTTTTTGCAGTCACGCAGAGATGAGATTCTTATCGCGCATGCGCGAGGAGGAGAAGTCGAGGCGCTGAAGAAATGTGGTGGGGGGGGGGAAAGGTAGCCCCTCACCATCTCCCTTTCTGGGAAAAAAAAATGTGCTAAAAATCTGAAAAAGAGAAGGAAAATAATTAAGTCTTGCACGAAACGTTTGGGAAAGTGGACACGACGTCCTGAACGAGTTTGGTAATTTGTAACAGTTTTTTCCAGTGGCTGTTCGTTTACTGGATAGGCTGGTTGCTGTGATGAGGCCTTATCCACATCAGTTAAACTAGGAGGTTGGTTTGGTTTATTTAATTATGGCAAAGAAAACTAGGACTATCTGCCTAAGGGGCGGGATGCCTTCGTGGAGGACTTTCTAAGGGAAACTGGCTCGTATACACGTTACACATGGGGAAAACCACGCAAACGCCCATGAAGCCAACCTGTTCGCGAAATTCGAACCTCGGACCGAACTACCAGTGTTCAGCGATTTTGCCGCTCGGCCGCTGGTGAGCCCGTTAAACTAGGAGGTTCAGCTACATAGTCTGGGAGTAAATACGCAGGCTTTTTCTGTCGGTAGACAGTGATATCATGTCCTTTTTTACGTATGGTAAAGGTTTTATCACCACGTCGAAGAACTTTGAACGGATTTGTAGGGCTACCTCCCCCCCCACACACACACAACACATGCATGTAATGAACATATTGATTTCGGAGTCATTCTCATCTTAGGATGCTGTTTCAAAAGTTCAATATAAACTAGAATAGATTTTACATATTATAAAAGAATCCGTGCCATTATTAATTTAATTACTCAATTTCCACAATGCGTTTTTAAATAAACAGAATAAAGCTCATTTGATTTGCTTTTTGTTGTCCACCCAGAGTCTTCATTTCCTTGGCGAGAAAGGGTAATAGGTTCCCTTCTGCCATAGCCTGAAACAAACGGTTACCGACACAAATAAGGAATTCATTCCGTTCTCAGCTGCATAGTTTATTTATTTAGCACATACACATAAACACAATTTAATATAAATTTGTGTTCATTACTTTATTTAATATAATATTGCAAGAAATTTACTTATAATAAACAATACATATACCAAAAAATTCATTTATATGTATATTTATGCTTTGGTTTCACAACTGTTTCAATATTCCTTATGTGGCACATGCTAAACTGTTTTTCCGTTTTACGAAGAGAGTATCATTAACCGCTTTCTTCCCTAAACAGAAGCGGGCCAATTCCTGTTTCTCGCCACAATCTCTATAAAACTACAGTACCCATTATCATTTGTGCGTAGAGCTGACCGGAATATAAAAAGAATATTGTTTTTCAGAAAATTATTCTCTCCTTCTTATTATAAATCTTGATTGTCAGGGAGGGAAAAAAATGTATGTTCAAAACTGCCGAAACGAGCATTTCGGAGGCAAAACTATTGTCGCTAGGATACTAGCAAACAAAATAAATGCAACCTTAAAATAAATCTCAGAAAACCTTATTTTATGGATATATATTTTTCCTACTTGATATGAAGATTTCTTTTTGATACCTACCCATCGGTTTTTATAAGTACATAAATAAAGGATGTCTTAATAAGTACCCTGGCCTTAAAAGGTTTTGCCATCTTGATTGGCCTGTAAGTGAGCAGTAATTAAACAACAAAAGATAAAACATAAATGAGTTTCATTGCTAAAACTATGATCGTAATAATACCGAGAAGATATATTTTTATGTGGTACAATAATATTTATGATTTATGTAATAAAGGTCGTTTATACGCAATTTTTAAACTATGCACAATGGCGAAAACTTGAAAAATCCTAATTTAATTTATTTTCTCCCTCCTTTCAACATGCCTTCGTGGTGTAACGGCAGCACACTCGGCGCGTATTCGAGAGGTCCAGGTTCCAGTCTCGGCGAGACCACTGCTGAATTTGCATGTATCCTACTTTAGAAAACCTAATGACTCTACAGTGGGCCCAAGTTAAGCAAGGTGGTGGGCGATAATTCGTCACCACCAGGATTTGGCGACTGGGTCCCCTCCTTCCCAGTCGCCCTTTAAAAGAGGGATATATAAGATATTTCTCCCTCCTTCCAGGATGTCTTCGTGATCTAACAACAGCACACTCGACGCGTATTCAAAAGGTCCAAGTTCAAGTCCCAGTGAGGAGATTATTGGTTTTGCACCAGAATTTCCAGAATCAATTACTGTAATAACAGAATGTTTAAACTACTTAATTTGGATTCATCTGACAGCGAGGTCGTATAATTTTTAATTCATTTCAAAGTAGAAAATAACTTCTTCCCCACCCCTCTGCTACTGACGCATGTGTTACTTATAAAGAATGTTTATAAAAACAATATGCACAAACGTGCTCATAGTGATTAAAAGAGCTGATAAAATGCGCTAAATAAGTAAATAAAAATATATAAGTAAGCGTGATATTTGGTGATACAGTGTTAACACTTTTCTAGAAATTCCAAATACCTAATTTCCTTTTCCAAACATAGTCGATTCTTGGAACGAAAATATAAAATAATAAACCACGAACTATAAACCGTACCTTAATTTGAATGCATTTTCTTATGACAACGTTCATTCGTTTAAATTTTACCTATTACTTACAGGTAACCTATTTGACAATACGAACTAACTTACAAAGGCTTATGCAGCACCAATTCAGCAAAGTTCTATTGGCTTCTGACTCCAAATTAATCTTTATAGATAGAATTCAGTTTCTTTAAATAACTTTAATCCACATTTTAAATCAAAAATAATCTTTATTATCGTTTTTAGCTATTGTAAACAATTCTTAGAACAACAACATGAATAATCTTTTGTTGCCATTCCAAGAACAATAAAACTGAATAATCCTTTTGTTGCCATTCTCACAACAAAAAACAAATAAAACGATATTAATCAGCATTTAAAATTTCTATATAACTTCAAGCCACAACAGTACTCCCTTCCCAGTAACTAAGTTACAGTAAAGCATATTAGTACCTTTAAAATACAATATTTACAAAAAAAAAATATTATTGATACATGTAAATGCTATTCCCGAAATCGCACAAGGGGTTTTATTGTCCGTCCTATACGCGACTGTTTTGCAGGAAACCTGTTAATTTTAGGAGGTAAGTCGGTTGGAGGTTTGACAGGTTGTCTTATTGACATTGCTGGTTGCTTCGTAGTAACGTCTAGCGTTTGCAAGAAATATGCAGGCCTTAATCTATCAACAGACACTGTGACATCTTTGTGACTGATTTTTACTGTAAAATATTTTTCTTTTCTGTTAGCCACTTGAAAAGGACCATCGTAAGGGTGTTCTAATTGCTTTTAAACTCTATCTTTGGTAGTAAACACGTGTTGTTGTTTTCAAGTCTTTAGGAACGAATATTTTTTGGACATATTTATCGGATACTGTTCTTGGTCCAATTTGTTCCATAGTTATTTTAGCTGCTTGACAAAAATATCCGGTGGTGTAGGAGATGTGCTGTCGAGGAAAAATTCTCCAGGTAATCGTATATTTTGTCCATAAACCATTTGAACAATGGTATATGCAGACTCTTCCTGCATAGCTGTGTGTAAGCCAAGAAGAACAGTTGGAAGTGTTTGGCTCCAGGCCAGGCTATTGTGTGCCATAAGTGCAGTTTTGAGAGATCTATGGAGGCGCTCGACCTTCCCATTTGCCTTGGGGGTGGTAGGCCGTTGTATGTTGCAATTTTATTCCACACATTTTTGATAGGTTGTTGAGCAATTCTGAACTAAACTGTGCTCCACGATCTGTGACTAGTTGAGATAGCGTACCAAATCTTGAAATCCAGTTAGAATAAAATGCTTTGGAAATTGTGTCTGCTGAAATGTTGTTAAGCGGAATCACTTCCATCCAGTTAGAGTACCGGTCAGTGCATGTGAGACAGTAAATGTTCCCATTTGATGGTGGTAGGGGTCCAATGAGATCAATATGTATGTCACAAAATCTTTCTGAAGGCAGTTGAAAATCACCGAAACCTGATTTTGTCTGTCGATTAATTTTACTTTTTTGGCAAACCTTGAAAGATCGAGTCCAGAGCTGCATGTCTTTACGGATTACTTGGGCAAACAAATTTAGATGATAAGAGCTTTTTAGATTACTTAATGCCAGGATGGGCTGCGTTATGCATTTGATGAAATAGTTTCTTGCGATAACTGTCAGGGATATATGATCTGATATTATTCGTTAAAGTTTCACACCACAAAGACTTCCCAGAAGGTAGCGGATACTGCTTGAACTTCAGGGAAATTGCTGATGTCTTCAAATTTTGCAATTCTTTATCCATAATTTGTTCATCTGCAACTTTATCATGGTCGATCAAAAAAATTTC
The DNA here is from genome assembly GCF_044657685.1 of Stegodyphus dumicola. Lineage (NCBI taxonomy): Eukaryota > Metazoa > Arthropoda > Arachnida > Araneae > Eresidae > Stegodyphus > Stegodyphus dumicola. The sequence continues at coordinate 32,887,059 of NC_140781.1, forward strand.
TTCAGTTCAAGATAAAGTAACTGAAACGATGTTGTCTCGACCTTCTATGTGCTGTATATCAGTTAAAAATTGAGACATGTATTGTAAATGTCTAAGTTGACGAAGTGATGCTTTTTCTGGTTTTTGTTTAAATGCAAAGATTATGGGTTGTGATACTTCTTTCGAAGTTTGAAGCAAACTTGATTGATGCAATACAGCAATAACTTTTACTTAACACTCAAAATGGCAACATACAAACAAGATGAGAAAACGTATATTAACATTTAAAAAAAAACAAATACATTCTTCGTGCAAGAGCCACACGTGGCTCTTGAGCCTGCGTTTCAAACATTGCCGTTAACATATACTTTAATGTTCATTTATTTAAATTAATTGTTTTAAATTACAAAACAGCAACCTCTCCTCCAACGGAGAAACTTTTCCCTAAGGGAAAAGTTCTGTAAAATTCGAAAGTTTATGGGCTCGGCTTTCTCATTTAGTTAAAGAGAAAAGGTAACTTCTCTGATAAGTTTCCAAACTTCAGGACCAAACTTTTAAGTTTTAAACAAATACTCTTACACCACATTTAAATAGAAACAAAATGGAGTACGTTCAAATACATCAGTTCAGCATTCATTAAATAATAAAATAAAGTATAAACTTGGTTACACTAAGAGATATTGTATTATTTTAATTCTACTCAGAACATTCCGTTCTTGTGCAAAGATCTTTTGCGATGAATGACGTTAAAATTACAAGGTGTCATGAGAGTGCCCAGCGCATCATTCTAGAGTTACATTTGGCGTTGGATTGTAGCCAGACCAAAGGGTTATGATCAGTTGGAATCAAGAATTCTTGATGACCATCCAGATAAAAATGCAGTTTCTTGATAGCATAGATGATGGCTGTGCACTCCTTCTCAGTAGTACAATAATTCTTTTCAAATTTATTAAATTTTTTGTTTATATACAAGATAGGATGTTCATGTTGTTCATTATCTAATTGGCATAGTACTATACCCATGCCATTGTCTGAAGCATCGGTTTGTATAATAAACCTTTTATCAGAGTCGGGAGCATACAAAATTGGTTTCTTTCATAGCAACTCTTTTAAATTTTTGAAAGCTTTGTCACATACTTCAGGCCATCGTATATTTCCTCTTTTGGTTACCCCCTCCAAAGCGTCCGTGAGGGGTGAAGCAATTTCCGAAAATCTCAGTATGTACTGGCGAAAATACCCTACTAGTCCTAAAAAATCACGTACTTCTGTTTTGGTCTTAGTTGTAGGATACTCCTTTACAACCAGGATCTTTACTTAATCCGGAGTCCGTTGTCCTTGTCCTATCACATGGCATAGGTGTCACTTGATCTTATGAAAATTTACATTTTGATGGCTTTAGTCGTAAGTTTGCTTTTTGTAGTCTGTCTAGAACAGAAGTTAAGATTTTAAGGTGCTCTTTCCCAGGTTTTAGAGTAAATGGCAATGTCATCCATGTATGGTACAGTGAATTCTTCGCATCCAGCCAGGACCTTAGTCATAACTTTTCCAAAAAAATATGGGGCATTTTTTTTAATCCAAAGGGCAAACGTAGAGGTCTGAAACTTCCAAAACTAGTTACAAATGTTGCATATGTTTGCGCACTTTCTGCTAATGGAATCTACCAGTAGCCTCTAGATAAATCTATTACAGTAATATATTTTGCTTTTGCTACAGTTTCGATACGTTCTTCAATATTAGGTATAGGATAGTATTCAGTTTTAGTAACAGCATTGAGTTTACGTTAATCAATACAAGGTCGAGGATTCTTTGACGAAGATACTATCAAAATCATGGGAGATATCTGATTCTCCCGGCTCTATAATTTTTAAATCGAGCATTTTATGATCTTCCTTTTTGAGAATTTCAGTCTGTCGGGGTGACAGTCTGTATGGCTTTATTTGCATTGGCTCGTTGTTTAATAGCTCAATATCGTGACAAACTAAGTTTGTTAGTCCAGGATTATTTGAAAAACAACTGGAATATTTCCATAAAACCTTTCGTAAATCTTCTATTTGCTCGGGCTTCAAACTTTTCTCGAGTTCATTCTCCTCTACGATGTCCAAGAAATTTAATATACTTGGATTGGAAGGTAAATGAGGTATATCCATTTCTAAGTCTCCTTCCACTTCAGTTATCATATTAATCATTTCTGGTCTTTTGTAATATGGTTTAAGCATCTTAATGTGATATACTTGATTTGGCTCATTTTGTTTCTCGAAACCTACAATATAATTGGTTTCTGAAATTTTCTGCTCTATTTTTCCAGGCCCTCTAGTCTAGTCCATTGTACCTCTAGTTTATTTTGACGATTCGTAGATAAAGAACTAAATCCCCTCTTGCAAATTCTCCTTTCACTGTGTTCCGATCGTACCATGTTGGCATTTCTTCATTCGATTAATATATTCGAAAACATCACTGACAACATTATTACTTTCTTCAGTCGATTCTAGCCAATGGTCATAAAGTAAAGTTACTGGCGTTCGTAGGTTTTTGCCATGAACTAGTTCTGCTGCTGTAAAACCAGTGCTTTCGTGTGTGACTGTTCTGAGAAAAAAAAACTGATGGTAGATAGTTCTCCCAATCAGATATCGCTCCTACACTTACGACTCTTAACACCCTTTATAGCTTTCCATGGAATCGTTCAAGAGGATTGCTCTGTGGATGATATACAGAGCTTCTTACATGTTTAATGCCGAAACGCTCTAAAAATTCCACTGTCAAAGCATTGACAAAAGAGGACCCTTGATCTATTTGAATCACTTTTGGGAAACTCATACGACTGAAAATCTCTAAGAAAGCATCAATCACAGACGGCGAAGAAATGCTGTCACCGCAACAGCATCTGGATATTTAGACGATATCCACAGAGCTGTAATAATATAATTTTTTCCAGTCCTTGAAATAGGTAACGGACCAACAGCATCGACATTTATTTTAGGGAATATTTCGGAAATGACTGGTACTAACGTTTTCTTTTTCTCGTTTCCCTTTCCAGCTTCGCTGACAAGCATCACAGGATTTTACAAAATCTTCGATTTCTTTGTAATCTCTCGTCCAATAAAAATGTCTAAAAAGTCTTTGGTCTTTTTGACACCCAAATTACCAGAAGTTCCTTCGTGGCACATCTTTATAATTGACGGCTTGAGGTTTTCATGTATAACTACAAACTGCCCTTCAAAGCTCATTTTATCTGTCTTTTTTTTAACTAAAACCTCTTTTCTTGTCAGACTATAGTTCTCATTTTTGCATGTACTTTCTTTAACTTCTTGGGTGATTTCAGACAGTTCCTGAGCAGAAAGCTGAAGTTCTGCAACTTCTTTTGAGTCAATGTTTTTAAGTTCATGAGCGCTTTATCTTCCGTATTTAATTCCAATAATTTTACTTCTTCTTCAAAGACATCTCTGGATGCTTTATTTTCTTCCTTCATCAGTTCCAAGATCTTCTCTTCAGCTATTTTTCTTTTCCTTTGAGCTCTAGTAAAGACGGTATTAACCTAGTGAGGACGACTATCAGGTTTCTTTCTTTGTTTATTCAACAGTGCAAAAGTTCGATTGTCTAATAAATGCCTTCCTTTGTCGAGTTCATTTCTAATAGTGGCAGCCTTAGTTATTACTTGCCCAAGATCGAAATTTAGCTCGATCTCAGCCAATGGTAAACAGGTTGGATTCAAATCTAATAGCTGTTGCACCCACACATTTTCACCTGTCAGCATTTCCGGCGTGATGTATCTGCGACAAACTATATTAATACTAGCACCCGAATCCCTTAATATAGGAATTTTATGACCATTTACGTAACCCATACTAGCATAAGGTAATAGAAATTAATCGTCTGGTTTTTCATTAATTCTGTTAAGATTAGCAAGAGATTCAGTACTATTTTTAAGTTTTGGACATTGGGGTCTTAAATGTTGATAGAATCCACACTGATAACATTGTCTAGGTCTTCCGTGTTTCATATTTATCATCTGGACGTGGACTTTTAGGTCTATGGAACCAGCTTTGCAATTAAATCCTGACGACAATTTTTTTTCGGTTTTATTTCTATTATCTGAGCTCACTTTACTTTAAGTTAGTGCATTGTATCTTTCTTTTCGCCGATCCACTACAGGCCTTTTTTTTTTAAAGTTTCCGCGAACGTTTTCATAGGCATCACGTTTTTCAGCTAATTTTTTTAGATGAAATCATCTCTACCCACTCATCAAGAAAATGATCTCGAATTTCAGGAGGAACTCGACGTTTAAGTTGGTCAATCACCACCAAATCTAGAAACTGATCAAAAGTCTCAACTTCTAGACCAGTTACCCATTCTTTGCAAAAATTTTCTATTTCATATTTGAAATCCACCCATGTGGATTCGGTACTCTTTTGATGTTTCATAAATTTCTGCCTAAACATTTGCGGGCTTAGCGTTAAACCGTCTTAACAATAAATTCTTCACGTGTTCATAGTTTAGATTTATCAGAGGGTTCTCTAGCTATTAACAGTGTTACTTCGTAAGGAAGTAGTCCTAGTAAATGAGATACAAATTCTTCTTTATTAATTTGAGCCCATTCTGCTTGCCTTTCAAACAGCAGCAAATAGAGACTGATATCTCTTTTCTTGTTATCAAATTTTGCATAAGATGACGCAGCTCCGTCTTTGGCCGGACCTGTCCGGTAGTTTGAGACTTTGTCACTGCTTTAAGTCTGAATCTCTCTAATTCATACTGTTCTTTCCTTCTCCGCTCTTCTGCTTTTTTCCTATCTCCTACGTTCTTCTCTTTTCTCTCTCTCTTTCTGCTTTTCTCTTTCCTCCCTCTCTTTCCGTTCTTCTCTTTCCTCCCTCTCCTTTCGTTCTTCTCTTTCCTCCCTATCTTTTCGTTCTTGTATTATTGTGTCTAAGAGTCCTTTGACGAATGCTTCATCATAATATCTGCTTTCAACAATTTTCTGTTTTAAATCGACTACTTTCAAATCTGCAGTCACATGAAGTCCCAGTTCAGCCGCGAGATTTTTCAAATCTTCCTTACGAGCTTTTCCTAAGTAAGACATTATTTCTATGTTTAAAATTAACGAACACTGTGTTCTTTATACTTCCTCAAAACAGCTCATATCATTTACTTCAATTAATTAATGCAGTCAGGATTCATGGAATTAAATACACTCTGTTAAATACGCAAACCTCAAAAATGAAATATTTAAATTATATGAAACTCATACTCCCTACCATATTAATTGTGACTAAAATAAAAATAACATCATAGAGCAATATATATGTCTACTGTTGGACAACTAAAATGAATATTAAACATAATATCCAATACGGTAATAAAATAAGACAATTCAATATTAACAGGAAGTAATAACCTGGTATCATTAATATTATGTTCAGTGATGAACTAATAGCATAAGGAAATTCAATATTAACAGGAAGCAATAATCTGGTATCCCTAATATTACGTTCAGTGATGAACTAATAAAAATACGCACGATTATTCGATCTCGGCCGGTGCCTCAAATAATTAAGACTGTGATATTTCTTACGCAATTTGAAGCAAACTCCATAGATGTAATACAGTAATAACTTTTATTTAACACCCAAAATGGCGACATACAAACAAGAAGAGAAAACGTATATTGACATTTAAAAATAAAACAAATACATTCTTCGTGCGAGAGCCACACGTGGCTCTCGAGCCTGCGTTTCAAACATTGCCCTTAACATATACTTAATGATCATCTATTTAAATTATTTGTTTTAAATTACAAGATTTCAATAACAATATTTAAAGCTGTAACAGGGTTTATGGTCTCTGAATATTTTATTTTAAACGTTCTTCCTTCCAGTAAAAATTTGAAGTGTTTGATGGAGAGATAAATTCCTAGTAACTCTCTATTGTAAGTTCTGTAATGCTTTTGTACTTCGTTTAGTTTTTTTGGAATAAAATGCAATAGGTTTCCATCCGTTATCTTTACATTGTTGAAGTACCGCTCCAATCGACGAGTCTGAAGCATCTGTATATAATGACAGAGGTAGTTCTGTTCATGATTCGGAAATGATAAGAGTGTTGTATTGACTAAATCATCTTTGCATCGCTGAAAATTGTTCCTTACCTTCATCTGGCCACTGAATTTTTCCTTTATCTTTTTTCCGGGCTCATTTAAGGTAATCGTGTAGGAGAGATTGTTTTTTTTTTATGTATTTTTTAAATATCGCCGATAAAAATTATTAAGGCCTAAGAATGTTCTCAGTTCGTGAATTGACAATAGTTTGGACTTTGTCAGGTAAAGGTCGTGATCCTTGAGGAGTAATTAAATAACCCAAGAATTCTATTTCTTGTGTGCCAGAAATGGATTTGGAAACGTTAATGAGGAGTCCATAGGCATTTAATCTTTCAAATACTAGCTTTAAATGGATTCTGTATTGTTCTTCACTAGCAGATGCTATCAGAATGTCATCTATGTATGGAAAAGCGATATTCAGGCCAGAAAGAACTGTATTTATAAATCTTTGAAACGTTGCTGGTGCATTCCTGAAACCTAAACTCACGACATTAAATTAGTACAATCCAAAAGGAGTAATAATAACAGTTTTACGTCTGGTCTTCTTCGGCAATGGGCACTTGATAGTAGGCTTTTAATAAATCTACTTTGGAATAAATATTCATACATTTTAAAAAATGATGGAAGTCCTCTATCCTAGGAATAAGATATCTATCAGGAACTGTTCTATCTCTACATGGGCGAATAGTACCATTTTTTTAAGCACCACATGAAGAGGACTTGCCCATTGAGAATTTGAGGGTCTTATTATGTTATTGTCCAACATGAATTGGAACTCTTGCTTAACTACTGCAAGCTTTCGAGGATCCAACTGTCTTGCTATAGAATGCACAGGTTGACCATGTGTTATAATATGATGTTGAACAATATGTTTTAAACCTGACAAGAATAAATTTGATTTGCATAAGTTTATTTATTGTTTTAGAAGAGTATTAAATTTTGTTTAATGGTTTACTGTAACGATATCAATATTTTCACTGATGGAAGCAACTTCACCAGTTACCTTTAGTTGAGTTCTCCATCAATCAGTTTCTTGCCATGTAAACCAATTATTAATTAAAATTTGTTAAGGAAATAAGCTAATAAAATTCCTTTATTAATTTTGGCCTCTATAAATGGAAACTGGAAATTTTGAAATTATCAAGGCTATGAAACACATTTTCGAAACTATGAAAAGCAGCATTAATTCTTGATTAATTTTTTTAATTTAGATAAATTATAGTGGATTATTTATTAACGAAATCTACTAATCATCCACTTGTGATTTCTTTAAAACTGTCATGAAAATACTGAATGAATTTGCAAATATTTGTCTAAGGTATTAGACAAATGTTTTAAAACATATAAGTTTTCTATTTTAAATTATCCTAATCTAAAAAGATTTTAAAATCATTAAATACTTTTTCTATTAATTACAAATTGTAGTTTTATTATTTTTCTTCCACCATTTGTGTTTCAGACACTGCACAGTTTGTGCCTCTCAAAATTACTATCATTTGTATTTCTTTGGCAGGTCATTATTTAATTATAAATATGAATGTTTGAATTTAGCATAATCAATGAAAAAAGAAGGCTTTTCTTTATACGTTGTTTATCAACATGTTTTCATATGCAAAACAAATTACTGTGTATGTTTTCGCGTTCTATTCAAAGTGTGCAAATAAAGGTCATCGATTTTAAGCACGTTATTTATTTAAGAAAGGGAATGTAATAATCTTCCATTATCCTTGTAATATTTCTAACTGCTTTGTCTATGCTTAACTTAGTAGAAACCTTGTTGAACTAACTATGTAGCGACTTACCGTTGATTCCAAGTGTGTAAATGAACAAGTCCAGAAAAGGGTTAAACTCACCCTTTATTATCTCAAACTAAGAACACAGATGGTTCTTATTTTGAGATAATAAAGGGGACCATCTGTGTGAGTTAAAGCCCAAATGATGCTTTATTGTAATCCAAATGATGCTTACAGTAAAGCATCATTTGGGCTTTAACTCAAGAAAAGAAAATAAGAAACTAATCTAATGCTAAACTAAGCGGAATTTAGCCGAAGCCTTTCAAAATTATCTAATGTTGCTGGCCCTTAATTAAATTAACTGGCACATATCAGCAGCAGCGCAGGATTTACGTATAAGCTACATAAGCTATAGCTTAGGCCTCCCCCCAAATTAAAATATTGTATAAATATAGTGTAACAGACTTATAAAGGGCCCCATATCTCAAATAGCTTAGGGGCTTATCAAGTCTAAATCCGGCTCTGATCAGCAGGCACGTACAATACAGCCGAGCGTAGTCAGCTTTAAACAACGAAGTAGCCTGACGGTAAACACGCGTCACCTAAGGGCTTCTAAGCTCTTCTGCTGAAGTACGCGGAACCTTCCTTCAAACACTCTTTCTACCTCATTTACATGCAATGCGATACTAAAAATTTATTCTGGTAGGGAATACTCGCAGTAGTTGGGAAACGAGAATAGACAGTAAAGTATGTTTAAAAATTAAAATAACTGTTAGAAACTTTAAAAAAAAAAAAAAAAAAAAAAACCCTCTACATCCTAAACAGTATAAACTAAAGGTAACTACATATACTTAGATGTAATATAAAACAGTGGCTTTCAGAAACATTAGCATTAGTGCTAAATGTTTTAATGTATAATTATTGCATTTTCGAAAGACTAATATCAATCAAATATGAAATATATTTTCAAAGCTGTCAAAATTAACATTTAGTTCTTTAGCCACTTTTCGATTTTATTAATAATAATCGATCCTTCTGTAAAACATTTTTTCGACTCTTTCAGTTGTGATTTCTTTAATCTTTAATAATGGCATGGAAACGCTGAATATATTTCCCAATATCTGGTTAAACAATTATACAAGATATTAACCAGGAAAAGTATTTACTTAAAGTAATCGTAAACTAAGTACATGTTTTAAAAAAGCAAAGAATACTTTTTTATAAATTGGAAATAGCAGTTTTATTATTTTCGCTTTGGTATTTACAATTCCAAACATTGCATAATTTGTGCCTTAAAATTCAAGCAAAATGTAAATAAATTTTATCGTATGCTATTCAGGTTTATATGGACTATATTTAATTACTATTTATTAATTAGCTTAGGTAGTTATATAAGATAATAAAAGATGAGGGGCTGAAGATTTCTTTCTCAACATAAAATAATTGCTTTGTTTTTCAGATGAAAATCATTTGTTATTGAAAGTAAATGATTAATGTATCAAAAAGGAATATTCGTTGGATAATTTAGATAATCTTGTGTCCTGTAAAGTATACTTATGAATAAATTAAGTACTTGAACATAGGTAAAATATTGATTATTATCATTCTTAACTTAAGAATCCTTTCCCAAATTTTCATTAATAAAATGATTGTCAATCTGCTTAAACTAATGTAGAAAGCCTGAAAGGTGAAATAATTTATAAAACTTTAAATAATTAATATTTTTTAACTTCAACCCTAAATTAAAAAGAAGTGTAAGGAAAATATCCTTGTAATGTAAAGATTTTCTGGAAATCGGAAAAAGTATGGCTAGTTTTTTTTTACGAATCCATACCGCAATCACAGCTCTCTTTAACAAAAGAAGATTTAAATTTTTATTTTAATTATTTCAAACTACATTCCTTTTAAGTATACATTAAACATTACTTTTAAGTATTTCAAACTGCATTTACTTGAAAAAGTTTTCAAAATTTCTTCTTTACACATTTGAAAAAAATCTACATTTTTGTTTGTTAGTTAAGTTTCATTATTTTCTATTTATATAAATATATATGTAGAAATATATAACTCTTTCATATTGTGCAGTAGACATAATTTCAAAATATTACTAATATTAAGAAAGAGGAAATTTCTTACAAGCACCAGATATTTAGATACAGATTATGCCAGTCATTCCCATGGCAATATTTGAGAAATGACATTAAGTAGATTGTAGAAAAAAAAAAAAAAAAAAAAAAAAAAAAAAAAAACAGTCTGCGGTCGTTGTATTTCCACAATACTGATCTCAGAAACTAATTGTTAAACTTCGTGTCTATTTAAAAGCGGCAAAATATAAGAAACTGCATGAGTAAGCATTTATATGAAATTTTACATATATATTTTTATACATAATATTTAATTCCAGATTATTTTAACTGTTATTTTCTGAATTTATTTTCCTTTCTCTAGCTCTCTCTTTTTTTTCGGGAGAGGAGGGGAGAAGATCAGGGTTTAAATTATCAGAAAACTAACAAATTGGATTCGGTATTGCGCTAACGAATTCCGATTGCTAATAAAAATGCTAAAAAACTAATGAAGAATAAAGTGTCTTGGAAGGTTTTATTTTTCCCTGAAGGGAAGCTAACTCAAGCATTAAAAAGCAGCCACTAACTTTCACTACGACACAAATTCTCGGTATTTGTTTGGAAGCGAAAGAGACAATAGTATTATTGCATGACTTCTTCGTAAGTAATGTGTAAGAACGAAACTGATAAATCCTTATCGCAAGAAGATACGAGATAACGAAAATGGTCGCAAAGGTACATTTTTAATTTTTACAATTTATATCGAGAACTGCCTTTGAACATGGACTAGAAACTGTGACTCAATTTCATGTACTCTTCCGTAATTTAAAAGTCTAGTGTAACCTTTTCCATGAGTATAAAAATTTTATTTGAAATCCTTGGCTGAAGGGCAAGTGCTCATACACCTAGTTCGATACATAATTACCATGTCGACTAATGCAGTAAGTATTATTTAATATTAAGATATTTCTAAAACGTAGTATTTAATACATGTTATTGTATTATGTTAAAATATTTTTAGAATTACATTTGTTTGTAAGATGAAATTAATCATTTCAATTTATGACAGTAAACGTCTTATAAATATATTTTTATAACACGGAACAAGGGCAAGAAAACGCTTACGTTCTTTCATTTCTCTAGTTATTTAACACCCAATTAATTAAATTTTAAAAATACTGTCACAGAATCAAATTTTATTTCATTCATTCATATCTATTCTTCTTCTACAGGCATTCAAAGAGCTTTAATTTTCTGTAGAATTTTAGTTGAAATATATTCGTTAAACTGTTTCATTCTCTGTAGGTCAGCTACGTTGTTCAAAATCAGAATGTTCTGCAAAATGAGATTTTAATTATATTCATCAAAGAATACCAAACATATATTCTGATGATTGAAATGAAGCTCGTCTAAAAATTCTTGAGCTGATGTTAAGTATTTTCTTTACTAAAGCAACCGAACTTAAAATAATGTATATTGTAATAGTGAAAAAGCTTTCTTAGAGCAGAACATTCAATATATTCAGTTCAATAGTTACAGAGTTGAACATTTACGAAACATATAATGATGAAAAATAGGATTTTATCTCTCATTTATTTATTACGACCCAAGTTGGTGATCAATTTTTTTTTTAGTTTTCTTTCCTTATTAGTTTTGAATTATTAAACTAAAATGAAAAGAAATAAAATATCTATCAATATCATGCTAGCTTTTAAGTCTGATGTTTTATGTACATGATTGTATTTCATCGTTGTTGATATTAAGGAGAGTAAACCAGTGATGTTATACCTATGTTGAAATTATAATATTTTTAAAGTATTTTATTCTTTCAATCTAATGCAAACTGCAAAATCGACCTGAAATTGCCATTCCTTTAAATTTAGTGCAGATTGAACTGGCATGGCTCACTGCATTAGAATGCCAATTTCAAGTCGATTTTTGAGTTCATCCTTCTTGTCCAAAACAGCTGTTTCTCTCTCGAGTTTATATATATTCAATACAGATACTTCCCTATTATTTTTATTTTTTGATTATCCTACCAATTCGGTATAGATACATCCTTTTAGAGTTAAAAATATTCTAGAGAGAAGTAGCTATATTCTTGGCTTAAAAATTCGGGAAAAGATGTTATATTAGTGTAGCGTTTCAGTATTTCTTTAGGTTAAGCAATAGTCCAAGATGCAAGATGGATAAGATTGATAAAAATCTAAAATATTATTTTTACTTAAATTTTGATTCCCTCACTTTTAGAGGATTTTGCTGAGAAATGAAAATTTGTCCTTTTCTTTGCAAAAAGTTTAAATAGTGGGGTTTAAAAGCTTTCACTGTAGGAATCAGTAGTAGCAAAACTACAAAAGTATGACCTTAACAGTAGCTTAAGACAAAAGTAGCAGCTATCTAGCCAATAGTTTATACTTCTTTTGACTACAGTGTATATAAATATTTTACATTTTGCTTGCTAATCCATATAAGACGGCGGCAAATTAATTTGAGGAACAAGATCTTAAATTGCTACATCTATCTATAGATTTCAATACATGTATCCAAGGAGAAAATGAAACAAAAGTGCTAAAAGTTTGTACTTCCTTTGTAAATTTTAAAATGTCATAAAATAGTAATTAAAAACAGCATCAAGAGGGAAGGATTTTAAAAGCATCAAAACTAATACCATACTTTTGTAGCATCAGATTTTTAATGAGTTTACGGACTATTAATATTATGTATTAACGCAGCCGTATAGAACTGAATTAAATGCAGAGTAAAACCCTGTTAAGAATTTTTTTTAAGATCCAAAGGGCTATGAACTTCTTAAGATGGAAGATGTAATATGACAGAAAGCTTATTAAAAGCAACAACTTAAAAACTATCATCATCATCAAAAAGAGGCCATTTACAGATTTTTAAAATGATCAATAATAGATTTATTAAGTAAGTTTCTATTTTGATAGAATTCCAGTATTGTATTAGAAGTCTTACTAAATATTGTGACAGAAGTCAAACTACTAGTGTAAGCGACTTTACTACCGATCGACCGCTCGTGAACCCCTTCTTATGCGAGAAAACGTAGCAAGTGGGAATTAAATATTCCAGAAAAAATATCCATACGTACTGATTTTTCTAAATTTAATTCAATTTTTGTTATATGTACGACCTATATCATACTTCTGTCTTCTTAGCCATGTGACTAGATTGATCATAATGGAGTCAAAACAGGAGGCGGAATAAGATGCATTATTGGGACCACCCACTGTGCAAAGCAAAACACATTTAAAATAATACAGAATACAAAGCTTGAAAACATGTAAAAATATTTGTTGAACTAATAAGTAATTGAAAGAAATCATCAAATGCAGAATATCGTTTTTCAAACAGAAACAATTTGAGACAAATAGATCAAGCAAATGATCTCGATGAAGAATTTGCCATAAGCAAAATTTTTAGTTACTTATTTTTTCTATCTAGAATTTTCTTGCATTTAACATTTAAACTTGTTTTAATTTAGGCCAGTGATATTTAATTTTTATATAGTACAGACTATTCAATGAGATGAAAAAAATATTCGCATTTTGAATATGTTATTTATAAATTGTTTGAAAATAGTATCATAACAGTAAGGTAACATGCGAATAATTGGCCACTTAAACAGTACAAATTATTTTAAAACACTGTATGCATTACTTTTTTAATTTAAAAATCAAAAGTGGTAAAAATTAAAGCCACATGTTATAAAAATTGACAATCAAAGTAAGTATATGCATTTATTTATGCAGCCTGCATAGCCTTTAAAATTTTGTATTCGCTAATTATAAAATACTATATTTTATAATTAGCGAATACAAATTTTATTAATTAAATATTTTGCAGCATATTATGTATAATTAAATATTTTGCAGCAGCACGTAAATAATGTAATATGACTAATTCTTTAGTAATGAATCTGATCGAAGACGGTAATAAACGTTTAAGTGAAAATAACACGCCGAATAATGATTATTGGAGGAATCAAAGCGATAAGAATCAGAGTAATATTTATCAATGTGAGGTTATATTAAGCTGACTCTTGTTGTTTTAACTGCTCTAACAACCGTAATGACTACTTTGATGAATTACCAAATGGTTCTCTTGATAATGAAATCTTGCTTCTTTAGAGACACAAATTTTTATGCTTTTACCCACCTTAAGACCAATGCAAATTCAGCTATCACCAACTTGTTTGTAAGGTTTATTCTAAGCTTTTAACAGTTATCTATAGTTTAAGCTACTTTCCTGTCCTTCCTAATTTTCAGCTTACAATTTCCTACCAGAATGTGTTTTTAGAATCGCGTTTAATGCAAATGAGTAAGAGTGGTATTTAAGTCGAAGTTCCACTGACTGAGAGTGCGAGCCTCAGAGTTTCTGACTAGCGCGGGTTCGCCTTTTGGTTACGTCTCTCTCTAAACTGTTACTACGCTCAGTCGTATTTCAGGCCCTTGATAGCTTCGTTAGTTTATTCTATATTTAGGGACCAACTACTTAGAATTTTAATGGCTTCGGCTATGTCTTTTTAGTTAAGCATTAGTTAGGTCTTAGTTCTTATTAGTTTGAGTTCAAGCCCTAGTGGAGGCTTTGCTGTACGCCCTGAGAAAGGTGCCGACTGTTTAACTCTTATTTTGATAAATAAATGGTAATTAACCCTTCTTGAGCTTACGTCTCTGTTTCTGAACTAAAGAGATTATTCGCTTAGCTGTTCACGAGGTTCCTACACATTTAGCTATTAGATAAAAGGGTGGAACCCCACATGTTTAATATTATCATTTTATTACGGACAAAGAATTATAAAATGTTCTGAATTAGATAATTTCGAGTTACATATTAATAATAAGGAAAAAATTATACACATTGAGACTGCATTAAAAATGAGTCATAGAACTTAAAATGATGTATATTGCTCGAAACACAGTCCTTTTAGATTTTACAAGCTGTGATACGATCAGGTAACAAAGAGAAGATTTCGAAGAAATCTGTTTCTGCTAGGACCCTAAGAACGGGTATTACAAATTTTTGGATTTTTTCGACATCATAAAAATTTTTCCCTGGAGAGAATAAGTCCCAAGAGTTGGTCAATCAGCAAGTAGTTGACAGTTAATTTTAGTCCGGAAATTGCTTTACACGCGTTCAGACAATACCCTCGACCACTTGAGTCTTGTTTGAATTCAACAATAAAAATAAAAATTGTCATGCTAAGAATATGAACTTCACTTTTCGACAAATTGGTGAAAAACTCAGTATTAATATTCGTCTGCTCATTTTGAAGCTTTAAAAATAGCCTACTCAGCTGGGGAAAAAATACTTATCAAAATGCTGACTAGATCTGACCCGTCTGATATACAGTCTTTGTAATGATTCACCATTACTTAATTGCTTAAAATATTAAATAATATATGTGGGCACCAAATTTAACACTGGAAACACTGATGTAAAGGAAGCTAGGAAACAATATACAGTGGACGGTCGTTAATTTGAATTCGACAAATCCAAAGCCCCCACCCTCCAAAAAAACTTGTAGCGGAATTAATATTAAAAATATCTCCCTAATTCGAACTAAATTTTTATCACTTCTGTTAACTCGAACTAAAAATTTCATAAAAAAAATTTGTTTCCTCGTTTAACGGAGAAAATACACGCTGTATTTTTTTTATTTCGGGTGTCAAAGTCATCTGTATTTCTTTTCTGTGTAAAGAGGCACATGCTTCATTCCTATTGCATTTAGGCTAAATGTTAGTAGCTGGTTATTGTCCTACTTTCCACCTCTTATCGGTGCTTAACGGATAAAGCTCCTTGGCCTATACTGTTTTCTTGGATTTATTCTGAATCTTTTATGAATCTGTTGGGGGTAAGAAGAGAATCATTTATTTATATAGTTATCAATTTTCTTGGAATTTCAGAAAAAAAAAAAAAAACAGTTTTTACTACAGTTTCTAGAGAGCTGCGGCAGTTATGCTTGCAGTGCAGACAATTTAATTGTGTTCTAGTTTTTCTTCCTCAGTGTGTGTTGTGAACTTATAAAAATTCAAGATGTCAAGTGGAAAGTATAAAACTCTTAACTTTGGAGACAAAGGTAGAAATTTTAAAGAAAATAGAGAATGGCGAATGTAAAAGGAAGTTAGCAGCGAACAATGGAATTATAAAAAATACCTTGTAAGATTCCAACCTTTGAGTTACTGCTAACTGTGTGGAACTTAAGAACTGGTAAGCGAATAAGCGCTTAGTTCAGAGAGATAGAAACGTAAACGTACGAAGGGTTAATTACCCTTTATTATTCAAAATAAATTTAACAGTCGACTCCTTCTTGGAGTTTACAACAAAGCCTCCTCTTGGGCTTGAACTCAGGAATGCTAAGAAATAAAACTTAACTAAAAATATATAGCCGATGCTATCAAGATTCTAACATAGTTGACGCCTTAACGCTAACTAACGGCGAAGCTATCAAGTACGGCCGAGCGTAATAATAGCTTAAGAGGGAGAGTAGCCTAAAATACGAACGAGTACTAAGAGGGAGAGTAGCCTAAAATGCGAACGCGTGCTCCTCAGAATCTCTGGCTGTCTAACGAAGTCAGTAGAACTTCAACTTTAAATGCTTGTTCTTCCTTCATTTGCATTTAACCGCGCTTCTGAAAACACGTTCTGGTAGGAAAATGTAAGCTGAAATAAAGAAGTGACATGAAAATGGCTTAAACTAAACATTAGCTGTTATAAACTTAGGATAAACCTTACAACCTTGTCAACTTATTTGAAAAACAAGGAATCAATTTTAGATTCATAGTGACGGATGGCTTTTTCGATTTAAGACAAGGCACAATATTTCTTATCAAATTAGTATATATGGCTAAAGCTCTGATGTAAAGGAAGACATATGCACTAATTATGATAGGAAATGGACAGTGTTTTTCTCTACTTACTTGCCGAAAGATATTTTTAAATTGCATTTTTTCATAAACTCTAGCCAAACAAGATATTACATTTTTAAAGGGGATGCTTGCGTAGGAGGTAAAAACAGTTAACAGAGGATTACAACTTTAGTTTGTGCTAAAATGGATGGGAGTGAAAGCTTAAATTATTAGTGATTGGAAAGTCCAAGAATCCACTGTGTTTTAAAGGAATTCGAACACTGCTAGTTGATTATGTATCAAATACAAAACATGGATGACACGAGACATCTTCAGTAACTGGTTAAAAGGATTAGATAGCAAAAACTGGGAAGCTACAATCAATGGATCAAGAAATCATCCAGAATCTTAAAACAAATATTGTAAGAGACTGTTACAACAAATCATTTTTAATTTAGATTGTAGTAAAAACTGCGACTTTACTCTGCTGACAGCTATAAATAAATCTATACGCCGCATGGGATGCATTTAAAGAAACCACAATTAGTAATTGCTTTCTTCGTGCTAAATTCATGCACGCCGAAGAGAACATTCATATAGAAAAATGTGACGATATTAATAGAACTTTTTCATAACGCAAAAAATTTAAATGTGACAACGTTACTTTTTCGGATTATGAAGACTTGGATGTTTATGGAAAACTGAGCAACAATGACACAATAAAAACTATCTGAGAAGATGAAAAAAAAGAGGCCTCATCGGACTTACTTTCTACTGCATATCTTCTGCTTCATTTTATGAAGTCTTTATTGCTTTTAATATGTTTAATTTTAGATAGTATAGTATATTTTCTGTTATACATACAGGAGATTTTCCTTCTTCAGAGATACACTTTCAGTTACAAGTTTCACAAGTTATATTTTTTGATAATTCCAACTCTTTTCTGAAAACCTTTGAGTTCAAATTAACGAGCGTCTACTGTATCATTACCTCTTTGATACATACCAGAAATCATCTGGTAAGTGACCTGATGTCGCAACCCACAGTGCTTCCAATTCCAACCTCAGGCATCTGCGCATGCCCAGAAACTTCGATGACTAACTTCTTTTTGATTTATTGCTATGTTGTTTTTCCGTTAAGTGTCTCTCGTATTGGATCTGAGTGCGTGTTAAAATGATTAATAAATGTGTGTGTAAACTTTTAGTAGCTTTTTGGATTTAGAAGACAGCCTTCCCAGCGTCAACATCTATTTACGAGTAAAGAGACAAGGTAAGAAGATTTAAGATTATTCCATTTCTTTCAACTGTTTAATTAGAATTTAGATTGCTCGTGAAATCTTGGCGCCCGAACAGGGACGCTGGTTTTTAGTAAAAGGCCGCTTTTTAATAAAGAGAAATAGATAATAATGGATGCATTATTAAAAATGAGAACACCACTCAACAAATTTTACCAGAGTCGCTAATAGGCTAGCTGAAGCTCTAAAAGCTAAACCGATAGAAGAAATTGATGCAGCGTTTTCGCTATTAAGCGATAGGTTTACAAAATTAGAAGCTATTGATCGAGATATTTTAGATCTTTTATCAAAAGATCCGAACACGGATCAAAATATGTTTGATCAAGAATATAAAAGGATAAATTCTTATTCCGACTCATACATATCTTTGGAAACGAAAGTGGAACGATTTCGAAATGAACTGTGTAATAACGTATCTAGTAATGATTCTTCTGTTGAAGTGGTGAATAAAAGAAGTGTTAAATTACCTAAAATTGAGTTAACAGAAATATGATGGTTCAATTAAAGGGTGGCTTGGGTTTTGGAGTTTGTTTAAGAAAATTTATGATGACTCATGTTTATCGAATGAAGACAAGTTTATTTTTTTCTCATTCAAAGCACCACAGAGAAGTCGCGAGCTCGTGACCTTGTGGAAAGTTTCCACCTACGTCAGATAATTATCCGTTGGGGAGGGGGGGGTGATTGAATGTATGAAGTCGCGTTTTGGTAAAGACGAATTATTAATCGAAGTGTATGTGCGTGAATTGTTGACTTTAGTATTGAGCCATAATAAATGTAATTTAACGAAGGGATGTAAATAAAATTAATTTTAATGTGTTTTACATGCACATAGGCCGTTAGGCTTCGATCACCTTGTCCTTCGTAAAATAGTCTGTCTGCTGGCACTGCCTTATTTGACGACGGCCTGGCATCCTGTGCCATACCGTCATCAAATAAGAATCCTTATTCCGCTTCAGAGGAACGTAGAAAATTCGTTCCTCTGAAACGAATTTCCTACCATGACATCCATAGCAAAAATAACAGCATGAAAAGTGAACATTTTGCAGGTTCCTTCCCTTATATTTTTTTCAAGGTGCGCTGGAGAACTGCGCATTTCGCATCATTCGCATAACTCGGTGACATGAGTCTACTCTGAAATTTGCATTATTTTCGGGCCACTCCTTCTTGGTGTTGCATTTTTAATTTCGGGTAGTGTATTTTAGTAAGAAATAAATGTTTTTATGCCTTTAACTTCGAAGTCCTGATTTTAGCAATTGTCTGTGGTATTACAGGTGCTTGCATTTCAAAGTATCATCTAACCATTAATTAATACTTTAAAGCAGTTAATATGCCCTGTGTCTTAAAATGAGATGACCACAAAACTTCGAGAAGAAAGGCCTTGATAAGTTCGTTATTGCATATATAAAATAAATTATTGCAATGCAGGAATTGTAAGTAAAACAATTCATTCACTTACAAAAAATTCTTTACAAATGGCTTATTAATGAACTTTTTGGTAGGGTATTACTTTTTGACAATTAATACATTCATTTAATTAAAGCCTGAAACTGAATCACTTTGATGGCTTGAAACAGTTCGGCAACCGTATTCATATTGGAGTGGCAAAACGCTCTAAATGAAATGCGAGGGCAAGTATAATATTTCAATGATTTCATCGGTATCGTTTCTCCCACGTGAAGATCCCGGGCGACAATATTTTCGACCTCTGAGTGTACTTCGAAGCCAGAATGACAGTTTGTCGTCTCTTGATCTCCTGGGGTCCTGGACTGTGCATTCCTCTCTCCTTTCCTGTTCTTCAAAAGTAAATTATGAAGAGATGTAATTTTTGGAGAGATTAGCTTGTAGAGACATTAGGATTTTTTGGAAGGCAGAGAGATGGAAAATTAGCAACCGCCTTCGCCGGGAATCGAATCACGGACGTCTGAAATACCAACTGAGTGTGCTGACCACTACACCACGAAGGAGCGCTAGGAAGGCGGGAGAAATACCTTATATACTCCCGCTTTTAAAGAGCGACTGGGGTTTTTAGGGGATCCATTCGTCAAATCCTGGGTGAAGAGAATCATCATCCTATAAGGTATTTCTCCCACTTTCCTAGCGTACCTTCGTGGTGTAGTGGTTCTGCACGCTGGTTGGTATCCAGAGGTCCGTGGTTCGATTCCCAGCGAAGGCAGTTGCTAATTTTCCATCTTGCCTGCTTCCAAAAAAAAATCCTAATGTCTCTACAATTCATTGTAGAGACCTATGTCTCTATGTATCCTAATGTCTCTACAACACCCTTTTAATTCAGGCGCAACTGTAGAGACAGTAGGATTTTTTGGAAGCTAGAGAGATGAAAAATTAGCCTTCGCCGGGAATCGAACCATTGACGTCTGAAATACGGACTCAGTGTGCTGACCACTACACCACGAAGGCGTGATAAGAAGGCGGGGAAATACCTTATAAGCTTTTTAAGATAATACAGATAACTACTAGAAACATCTATAACTCCTTAACGAGATAATTTGCCGTTGGGTGATTCTTCAAAGAAAGTACCGCTGAAGACTGTAACAATGACTTGGTGGAATTGATGCAGCAGTCTTTTTCCTACTTCTCGTAGAATGTGCCTTGTTGAATTGAAAATATACCACATTTTTCACGAAAATACTGAGCCGAAATTTTGAAAGGTATCAATTATTCGTTAATTCCAATAAAGGATTGCAGAAATAATAATATTTTTATTTGAAGCCAAAGCGGTTTAGATTTGCTCGCAACGATGGCTGATAGATCTATTGTTTAGTCTGAGACAATTATTCAGTTGAAACATATATTTCGTTACTTCCTTTTTTCTGAGTATACATCGGATTCTTCATTGTTAATTCTTAAATTCTATTTAGAGTGCAAAATGTCAGAATTCATCAAGAACTATTAATTATCGAGAATATTAAAATATTACGATTCAGTGTCTGCCAGAGTTGAGCCTAACGTGTCAAAATTTATGTTCTTGATTAGTTTGTAAAGACCTTATTTTTTATTATAACCAATTCTTACTTTTATCTTTACTTTCCTTTCCCTTCTGATTTCAGTTTCCTGCCGAAATGAAAATTTTAAATGACGTAGTATGCAAATCTAAACGTGTTCCAGAAGCAGTGTTTAAGCTGCCTTTCAAGAGCTCGAAAGAAGAGTAGCGGAGTTAGTTTATGCTGTTTATGCTGTGTGCGTGAATTTTATGCTGTGTGCGTGAATTTAGCTCTCTAGTCGGTGTTAGACACCTTTCAGTTTATACTGATATTTCTAGGCTCGGCCTTGCTGTGTGCAGCCGATTTAGCGGTTAGATAACTAAAGAGCCACCCATTAGCCATTCAAATTTATTAGTGATTTGTTACATTTTTATTTTCTGTTAAATTTAGTTAGCCACAATTGGTGGCGAATTGTGAGCACCAAGTGTGTGCATCTGTTTATTTTAGTTATAAAAAGGTTACTAAGGCTTCTTCTGCACTATTTGCTCTTTAAGACATAGCGAGTATTCGCTACTTCGTCTTCTACGTAGAGTCTACTTTGTATGTTCCCAAAAAGAACACACAGGCTCTATAAGTTTTAACTTACTGGCATCGGAAAAGTTCACGTTTGATTTTAACATTATTACTACCCATCATTACAGTACAAATGAAATGTAAAATGAAAATAAATATCTTACATTTATAGATAAGCAATACGTATATCAAAATTATAACTGAAATTAGCAATAGCCCCTTAATTCTTCCCTTTAATTTGGGTATTTCCCTTCTATATTCTGAAAGAAATACTCGCTTACAATACCTTTTACTGGACTGCTTCATTTCTAGATTAATCAATGTAATATGAGATTTACATAACGCTGGTGACGTACATGGAAATAAAACCAATAATAATTTTAGAGCTTTATTAATTAACAAATCAAATGGTATTGAAACCGAAACTAACTCCCGCTGAATTAAGATTTTTGTTTACCGAACTCATCGCTTTTTGCTTCTGCACCTCGTCCAAGCTAGACTGCTACTTGCTGCTCTCTTCTTATCACAACAGTATCAAAAAAGAAAATGTTACGTTCTGCAGTCAGCACAAATAGTGTGTCAAATTATTTTTGGCCGCAAAAGACTTAAATAAAAGAAATATTATTTAAATCTGTTACGACTGCTTTTTATTAGATCAGTTATGTCGGCAGTTATACTTCATGATTCAATATCTGATGCGCTTGACAATTCCAAATCATCGCGCATACATAAAGAAGCAATCAAGCTGAATTTAATTATTTCCTTTCAAATTTATAGTTGACACATTTTTTTCATTAATCCAACACAGATAAAAAAAGGGGGGCTTCACTGCGCCTTGTTCTTAAAGAATTTTTACATCGGTTCCGGTAGACTCGTAAAAAATACTTTTTAAAGACAACGGCAGCAGCAAGTAACGGAACGCATTCAGAAGATAGTGAGAGAGAATAAAAATTTCTGGTTCTCGATTGAAATCTTTAATACATTGCTGCGTTACGTAAGGTCTTAATTAATTTCAATGCGGATTAATTTTGAAATGACGCAATTTAAATTGATATATTATAAGTAGTTATTAGTTTTAAAAGAGAAAGGATCCTTTCTCTCTTAAAATACCCAAATTAAAATGAAGAATAAAGGAGCTATTGCAAAATTAAAGTTAGTATTAAAGTTAGATTTCATAGTTTTTACTTTACATGTATATAATCAATATTTCTTTAGTAAATAAATTATTATTATCTTACTTTGTAGCTATTGAAGCTACAAATATTAGAAAAACATGTTTTCGAACTAAGTGAATTTAAGATCATACAACATTATATATATATATATATAAGAATAAATTGAATTTAATTAAATAAATTTAAATTAAATACAAATTTTGCTTTTTTAATTTTGTTTTTAATTTTGGCTTTAAATTTGCTTTTTTACTTTTATACGTGTTTGTTAAAATTTAAATTTAAATTTGTTTATATATATATTTGGGAAATGTTAACGCATAAAATACGTGTCTCTACTTAATTTTCAAAGGTATAATTAGTTCAAAGAGAAACGTGATCATAAAAGAAGTATTTTTGTTATAAGTAGAGGATAATGCAACACTTTTAGGAAAAGCAATAGTTAGATCTTTTTCCCTTAAAAAGGTATTTTAAGAAGTACAATTAAATTCGAAAGGAGATATTTGAATAGGCAACATTTGATCAAAATATGTCGTTTAAAGTTGTCCGTATGAAAGCAGAAATGAATGCAATTCGAATTATCTGATAAGAATTTTTTTTAAAGTTTTATATTCGGAGCAAAAATATTTAGTAATAAAACATTAACCGATTTCATAACATTAATTTAAAATGTTCTCTTAAAATAAAGACATTGACTTTTACTCCGAATGATTTACTTTTCATGCACATTGAAGCTTATAACTCGGAGAACTTTTAAAATTTTGATTTATCTAATTAGTTTGTTTCAGATATTTCTTTCCCTTAATCCAAATGCTTCAAATCAACCCTGCCCAGCAGATACCAATTAGTCAAATATTTGAGAAAACGTTTCGAATGTTTAATTAGTAGAAGAAAGATGGAGAACTTGAAGCAAAGTTAGGTTTAATCGAATACTCCTAACCGTGTAAACTCTCCCATAATACACTTTTATCGCTTTCACGATATGCATCCTCTTGCTGGTCTATTTTTGAAAGACTTGGCAGTGCAATCAGTGCGTGACATATTGATAAGGCGGTTTAAAAAATCTGCCGTTAGAACAGTTTTAATACGGATAAGATTTTTAATTTGCATTAAATCTTTATTGAGTATTAGCACTTTAATTTAAATGTAGGCTAATTTTAAGCTAGACTTGTAAATTAAAGTGGTCCATCTAATGTAACATTTCTTAATTTCTGACTGTTGACCCAAATATACTTTAGCACGTTAGACTAAATTGTATCTCTGTAAGAACTGTAAGGTTTTTGTGTTAATCGATGTAAGTTACCTTATTATTTCGGTTTTACTTGCATTGACCTCTGTTTTCGTCAGCTTTGACTATAATTCAAATAAGTATAAACAAGCGTAGAGGTCTGGAGTTTAAATATAGAGAGCGTGGTGGCATAAGCTAACAGTCACTTTGCTTAGCTTCTCTGCTTGTTGAATTTAACTTATCTATTTCAGCTTCGACTAACCGCTTTTGTTTAGTGCCAAGATTTAGTGGAAAGTGCTAATTTATAATTTGCATTTTAATTTGAAAGTGAGTTCTCATATATCGTTAAGTAGCGGAGTTCTGTTTCTAGTAAGCTTTTAGTGTCTGTGTATTCGTCAGGTTGACTTGTTAATATATAACTTTTATTTTAAACATGTATCTAAGACGATAAGTCGTTAAAAAACGACGATAGGTCGTTAATTAAAAGCAACCGTATAGAACTAAATATAGAATAATGGTATGGAACCAAATATTCTAATGAGAAAAAAATCACAATATGGGCGAAAACCAACCAGTACCATAAGGATCTAGTCGGAAATGAAAAATGAATCTGATTATCAGTTTGAATTTGAATTTGATAAATTCGAATTGGATTATCACAGGCATTTCAAGGGCGTGTAACTGAATGGGAGAAATGGGAATTAATTCAGACAGACACCTACCTAAAGTTTCGCGAGTGTCTTTACTACATTTCTAGTCCCAGTGAAAATTTTGTCTTACTGGAGATATAAACCGAATACACATTAATAAAACATCTGGCGGCATGGTAGTAGAAGACGGTGGCCATAGGGTTAGGCATGGGTGTTCGATTACCGGAGAAAGTACACAAATTTATTAGCATATAGTTCTTTTGTGATGTGGAGGAACATAAATACTGTCGATCGGAAAGCCTTGTCGAGAGAATGTTGCAGGAAAAGAGGGCTAAAAGATTCTCGGATCCGTACCTCGGCGATCTTCCATCAAAACTGGAAAGAAGGTAAACAACGGCAGGGCTCAACAGCCGACATGCTAAAATCCCAGTTGTCCGAGAGCCCCATCGTCGATGCAAAATGTGGCTGCTTTAGTGTAACAATTCTGAATAAATTCGAAAGTGAAAAAAAAGTTTCATTTTCATTTTTCATTTTATGTACTGCACACATCTTGGCGTATTGCAGACGCTTAAATGATTTATTTCCTTACAAAAAGAATTTTTCGAGAACTGACTTTTAGACTTAATTTTAAATTCCGAGTTATGTCTTTTAAGCTCCACAGGAGAAAACCTTCAAGCCTTTTTCTGTAAAACAAAGAATGTGCGACATTGTAGTGCGGCCGTGCAACGATATGATGTACTTGGAAATTGTATCTTTTGAACTACTGAGGATAATTCCTTTTTATGATAAATTTAAAGCAAAATAAAACTGCCAAGTCTTTCAAAAATAGACCAACAAGAGGATGTATATCGTGAAAGCGATAAAAGTGTATTATGAGAGAGTTTACATGGTTAGGAGTATTCGCTTAAACCTAACTTTGCTTCAAGTTCTCCATCTTTCTTCTACTAATTAAACGTTCAAAACGTTTTCTCAAATTGGGATTTGTACTTTTTTAAAATAAGGGACGATGTTATAGCCCTTCCTGCGGTTTTTTAACTCTTTTGGCGAGGGTTAGCAAGTACTTTCAGGTCAGCAAGTACTTAGCAGGCAAATCAGAAAATCGCATATAATTAGTCAAATAAAAAAGGTGGGATTATTATACGAAACTTCAATTTACATGAAAAAAAAAACGAAATGCAAGTGAAGTGGTAACGATCTAATTGTTTCAATCAATCTTAATATGCTTTTCACACAGAATATTATATTTGATTAATATCTCGACATTCCTGAAGAAACTGTAGCAATATAAAATCGTTTTCTTGAATATAGATTATTCAGTGTGAAAAATCAATGTTCTCTTCTTAAATACATCATTGGGATTAAACTGTTACCTTATTCAAATCATTAATACGTGAACGAGTAATAGCGGTTGCCAAATGTTGTCTCATGAGGCAAACTATCAAAATTTATTGTAACGTGTTAGTGATGATCTTGCCCATTACTTTACAGGAAAACTAACGGCGAATTGTTTCAGCAGGGCATTCTGTAACTCCTGTGCAAGTATAACAGCTTTGCCATATGCCGACTTAGAATAATGCATTAGCAGAATGTCTGATAAGTAAACTTCTACGTTTCAAGTCATATTTTCAACATTATTTTTGTATTATAAGAAAAAGCAGTTTTTTTTTCATTTAGATAAATCAGTTGCTTTTTTTTAAATGCCTTTCTATCCTTTATGTATATGTTAAGGCTATTTTTTAAATAAAAATTAGCTACAATAGAGATATTTATGAATAACAATGAAAACATTTTTCGAATGGCAGTTAGTTTACTAATGATCTAGATGCCACTGAAAAATACAAAAATATTTTAATAAGTATATTGAATTGCACTATTGTTAAATATTATATTTCTAGTTTGAAACTTTAAAGGCCGTTTTTGGAAATAATTTAAAGATTTCCGGGGCCACTACTAGAATTTTCGATATGTCCGGTAGAAGAAACTGCTGGGCGATTTTCAATATATTATGTTACACACAGAGAATAGATATGTTTGGAAGTAATAAAGTATAGATATTGTTTTATTATGCATGTATTATTCCCCACTACTTTAAGCGTTAACTGCTAGAATCGTAAAGACTGTAGTAACTAATTCCAGTTACCATCATCATTACCATCAGAGTCCAGAGGTAAGTGATAATCCGCTTCGTTATTAATACACACACATTTTATTTACAATATAACACACTGGTTTACAAGCATTATTATTAGGCAAACGCCTTCATCATTATTAGGCTTAACATCTTCGTTCTTCCATCAAACTAAAATTAAGTCATAGGATATCAACAGAGACAAGACGTTCGGAGCGCCACCTAACGGCACAAACTATCAATTTATAACATCCTGCCCCCCATGAACTGTAAGTTCATCAATTAAATCTAAGTAATCAATATTATACAATATTTACTTATCAATTACAATAATAATTAATTATCAATACTACAATTAATATAAAGAACAACATAATGAAAATACTACAATAATAGATAACAAAACAATAACTAATGATACTAATAATAATGAGAATAATATACTAGAATTCTAAATGAAATATTAAAGTTCAAATTGTCTTATTTTATCAGCATATATAGTCTATTCTGAAAGTTCCAATGGATTCAAATGTTGTATTGGTCGTTTCACTACACCAGATTTAAGTTTTACACTGTACGAGCGTATCTTACCGTCGCACCCAATATACGTTTCCACAATTTTGCCTAAATTCCACATATTTCTAGGCAACTTGTTGTCTCCAATCAAGACTACATCATTCACCTTAAAGTCTCCTTTGACCTTTGTTGGTGTTATACAGTTTGCAGATTTTAAGTTTAGCAAATATTCGCTTTTTCATCTTTTCCAGTAAATATCTAACAAATTTTGTCGATAGTTGTATCGCTTTATCATATCATTTCTATCTGCATTAACATTTCCATCATATTTTACCGGTGGTAAAGAAATCAAACGTTTTCCTACAAGAAAATGCGAAGGACTTAAAGGAGATAATTCCTGTGAATTACTGCACCCATAGGTAATCGATCTTGGATTTATCACAGCTTCTATTTCTGTTAAGACAGTTCTGAGTTCTTCGGTTGAAAGAGATGACTTCCCAATTATTTTCTTGAGGCTTGTTTTCCCATTTCTCACTAGACGTTTATAAAAGCCGCTCCACCAGGCTCCCTTTTGAACGATGAATTTCCAGTGAATTCCAGTTTTCCCGAAAAATCCTCTAATTTCTTGGCGGTTAATTTTCTTCCGTATTTCCTTCAGTTCTATATTAGCTCTTTGGAAAGTTTTCGCATTATCGGAGTAGATAGTAGAACATATTCCGCGTCGTGAAATGAATCTTCGAAATTTCAAGTAAGAACGTTTCTGTACTTAAATTAGGAACTAGTTCTAAATAAATGGCTCTTATAACTGCACACGTACATTCGGTCCGAGGTTCGAATCCCGCGAACGGGCTGGCTGCATGGGTATTTTCGTGGTTTTCCCCATGTGTATGCGAGCCAGTTCCCCTTAGAACGTCCTCCACGAAGGCATCCCTCCCTTTAGGCAGATAGCCCGCCGTGTGCTTTGCCATAACTGAATAATCCACTAATCCCATAATTAAGCGTTCTGCATACTTGCTCCCTCTAGGAATTAACCATGGGTGTTTTTCTTTCATTTCACATTTTGAAAATTGTAGTCTTCCCTTTATGCATATCAGTTTGTTTTCATCTAATTCTGGATCGAACTCAATAAGTTTCGATACCTTTGCTATTGGATGATCATTAAGCAGTTGATTTCTTTCTTCTTCAAAATACTTTGATTGGATAGTTTTCCCCCAATAAATTTCTGCTTCTGACAGTTCTAAAGCTGCTATGGGACCTTCTTTCTTCTCACCAAATTTTCTCGCATTATATATAAAGCGTTTTATCCAAGCTGTAATTCGATACATTCTTGGCGATTTGCTATATTTTTCTATATCGAGAACTGGTTCTGATGTCGGTGTGACATTACATGTAATTTTCTTACATTACATGTAGTTTTAGTTACACTGTAGTTTTCTATTCAATTTTCAAGTCTTCAGAATTAACTTCACTCAAATTGCTTCGAGGCCATGAACAATCTGGTAACATTAACCATGGAGGATCTTGCCACCATTTAACGTCTTTCACTAAATTTGAAACATTTTTTCTTTTTTTAAGTATATCGGCTGGCTTGTCCGTACCCTTACAATGATTCTAGTTTTGAGGATCGGTATAGTTCTTTATTTCAGCTACCCTATTGGATACAAATGGTTTCCAATCCTTCACCGTTCCTTTTATCCAATGCAATGTAATGGAAGAGTCTGACCAAAGTAAAATATTGCTCACTTTGAATACATCTTTCAGGTAATCGCAATTCTGGCTGCAATCACTGCACTCATTAATTCTAATCTCGGTAGTGTCAGTTTCTTTAGAGGAGAAACTCTGATTTTAGCCATCACAAAACTAGTGCGGATGTTCTCTCCTTCTTGAAATCTGAGATACGCTACTGCACCATAAGCTCTAGGGCTAGCATCGCAAAATATGTGTAACTGCAGTGTATCTCCAATTATTTCCACATTAGTCGGAAAGTATTTCCTTGGAACTGAAAATTACTTCAGAAGTTCTATTTCAGAGCACCAGTTCTTCCAGGTTTCCTTTAATTCCTGAGGTAATTCTTCATCCCAATGAATTCCTCGTTCCCATAAGCCTTGGAAAATTATTTTGAGCCTGACAGTAAAGAGAGAAAGAAAACCCACTGGGTCAAATAGTCTTCCCGCAGTTCTTATTATTGTACGTTTAGTATCATCAGAATTCCAAACAAAATTTAATAGGTTTTTGACGTCAAATTCAAAAGCGTCCTTTTGAGTATCCCATAACATTCCCAATACCTTTCATGAAGTATATGTATCGTCTGGTGTACAAGTTTCAAATCCATAATCAGACCACAGGTTTTCAAGCTCTACAGAATTACTTTTCCAATTTCGAAGTTTCATTCCCGCTCCTTTGATTATGTAGTCTGCTTCTTTAGACCTTCTGAAAACTTCTTCTTCATTCGGAGCTCCTGATAAAAAATCGTCAACGTGCATCGATTCATTTAACATCAAATAAGTATCTGGATACATAGTGGAATACTGCTTCAAGTGGAATTTAATTACAGCAGCTAAAAGAAACGGACTGGAAGTAATACAAACAGGCATCTAGTCATTCGTAGAATTTTTGGTTCGATATCAGATACATTATCTGGCAAATCATCTATCCACAGAATCGTACAACATCACGATCAGTCTCTACTAAACTAATTTGCAGAAATGCCTTCTCAATATCAGCAATAAATACAATTCGCTTAATTCGAAATTTAAGTATAAGTTTTAAGAGATATGGGTTTAACTTTGGTCCAGGATGTAACAATTCGTTTAGCAAAGGAGCATGAGGAGGATGCGATGAAACATCAAAAACAATCCTCAATTTCGTTGTATTCTTTTCCTTTCGAATTACAGGGTGGTGTGGTAAATAATATATCGGATTCTGACCTGTATCATTTTGTTCAATTACTGATTCTACAATTCCCAACTTACAGTGTTCTTCTACCGCAGACTTATAGTCAGCATACAAGAATGGATCCTTATAAAATCTTCGAACCAACGAAACAAGTCTTTTCTTAGCATTATCGTAATTATTTTCCAAATTATCACAGTTATGTTCCCAAGGAAGTTGTACTTCATAACGGCCTTCTTTAAAAGTCAAACTTGATTCGAAACTTCGAAGAACTTCTTCATCAGAAGTGGACACTTTTAAGTCATTATGGATACCTAGCGATTCTAATTCCCAAAACGCTTTTAACTGAGATGACGTTAACTGATCCTCATCCAAATCCTTCATAAGAACAGCGTTTAAAACTCCAATGGATGATGGTTTTACGTTTAAAAACGAATGTGTAACTGGACCTTGAATTGACCATCCCATCAGGGTATCTATTAACATTACCGATGAACTTAAACGTTTTGTTTTACCAGAAACTATTTCCCAAAAATAGTCTGATCCAATTAGAATGTCAATTTTATGATGATTACTTTGACCATCTTCATAATCAGATAATTTAATATTTAAAGATTGGATCTGTTCATTCAGTTCTTGGCTAGGAATTTCTATTAAAGCATTACAAATTTCTGGTGATTCTAATGCTTCAATAGTCACATGTTTATGACGAGTCGACTTAATGGTTTTTTTTTTTTAAACTTTGTCACGAGTTCGGCGAAAAAACGCTAATATAATGATTAAATTAAGTACGGTTTTAATTATATTAAATACGGCACGGCTATGAAAAAAATGGTGTCGACCAATCGCAATATATTATTTGTTATAAAATATTCAGCAATGATGCCTTGAGACCTCGTTTCGAGCGACATTTGTCAACAAAATATAACGCGTTATAAGAGATGCCGGAGTTTTTTTGCCTCAAAATGTGCAAATTTGAAACGTCTGAAATTGGATAATACTACATCCTTTGCTCAGTCTTTTGAAAATGCACTCGAAGCTTCGTATGAGTTATAGCTATTCATCTCAAAGGCCAAGAAAAGTCATATTATTGGAGAAAAACTCGTCAAACTTTGTCGGTTGAAAGCAGCTGATACTGTTCTTCGACTAGAAAGTAAACAAAAACTTTCACAAGCACCGCTTTCTGACAAAACTTGTGAAACGTCGTATTATTGATACGGCCGAAGACATGAAAAATCAGTTAGTGCAGGCCTTGAAAGTATCAAATTTTTTCTCAATACAGCTGGACGAGAGTACGGATGTTGCGAAATGTTGCCAACTGCTAGTTTTCATTCAACACATACAAAATGAGACAATAAAAGATCAGATGATGTTTTCTGCAGAGTTAACGGCTGCTTCAAAAGCAATTCATATAATGATAGTAATTTCTGAATTATTTTGCAAATGTGAACTATCATGGCAAACGCTGATAGGCGTATGCACAGGCGGCACAGCGTCAATGCTTGGATCTCACTCAGGATTCATACAGATGGCCAGAGAATAAAATCCCGATGTTGCTGCCTTTCACTGTGTTATATACCGTCAAGCCTTGTCAGCTAAGATACTTCCAAACAAATTCAATTAGTTCTTAAAATTATGCATCAAAATTGTGAATCATATTAAAAAGAGGGCTATAAATACTCAATGTTTTGAGATTCTTTTTGAAGATTTGGGGACAGAACGTGAAACAATGTTATTTTATACGGAAGTAAGCTGGTTCATAAAAGGAAATACGTTAACAAGATTATCTGAATTTTGAGCTGAAGTGATTCAGCTTTTGGAAATTCAAAATGAAATTGAATTGCATGTGGAATTCCAAAAACCAAGTAGTCAAGTTTAATTAGCTTATCTATCAGATATTTTCGATTCGTTGAACTCATTGAACTTGAAATTACAAGGTTAGGATACGAATATAATTTATCATCAAGATTCCGTCGCAGTATATACTCATAATTTTCAACTTGGGATCGTGCAATTATTACTGCTTTCCCAGATTATTTAGAACTCTGAAAGAAGCGCGCTTTAAGGAGGCTTTTAAGGATACTGAAACTAAGAATAAAATATCAGATCATTTATAACACCTCACTGATGATTTCAAATGTTACTTCCCTTTCATAGATAATAATGTTTATAGATTAGCTCGTGTGATAATAATATTTATAGATTGGCAATTGATCCACAGTAAACCGATATATCAAAATCAATACATATAACCCTGAAATTCTTTTCACATTGACATAGATGTGCTACCAGAAATACTATAAAAGTAAGCTTTAGAAACTAAAAATGATTATACAGCCAAATATGCCTTTGAGGAGATTGATAAGTCATGATTTTGGGTAAAATAGTTGAAAGTTTATCTCAGCATAGCAAAGCAAGCACTGCAACTACACTCACCGTTTTCAAGTACTTATTCGTACGAAAGAGCATTTTCAGCAGTTGTAGCAATAAAACGGAAGTGCAGAAGCCAACTCAGTGTTGCTAGTCATTTACATCGCTCTCCTTCTTCTATTCAACCAACAACTGATTATCTTTACGAAAATATTCAAGCACATCCGTCTCATTTTTTGTTTGTTTTTTCTTACCATATGAATCTAAAACAGAATATTTCTATAATAAAACCTTTATAAATTATGTTTTTTGTTCTTACTATCCTTATAGGCAAGTATTATTATTATTATTGGGGAAGGGAGGAGTAGGAAGTTTCATTTTTGTCTGTAGGGAGGCTGAAAAAAACTTTGGGAACTCATAGTTTAGAGGAAAGGAGCATTTGCCGCATCATATGTAGCTGAGAAAATCGGGTACAAGTTACAATTTTGGAAGCTGGTAATAGCATATTCATTTTAAAAAGTTATTTATTTGAAACGTGGACTTTGTATAGTGGGAGAAAAGCAATGAAATATCATTATTAGATAAGGCTTTCACGAGAAACTGATAAAAATGAATAACATTAAAAATAGACTTGAATCTAAATTATTACAAATGCTTCAGTTTATTTCACAGCCTAGGGACAAAAGCACTGCTGAACGGAAAGAGAAGCCAGTCATTTTTATAAGCTCTTATTTAGCTCACTCTGTGTTTGTCGTTATGGCTAAAAGTTTCTCATCGATTTTTAAACAACTTCGTGATAAGCTATCGAGTTCAAATTTGCAAATTTGATACACGCACTGTTTGTGGATGATAATACGACGTGATTTAAACGATTTTTCCAACGTACGATTTGAGGTTTTTAACGTTTAATGCTGAAACAATTTTTCGTGCGTATCTTCGTTTAACGAGCAAACTAAAAATCTCAGGAATTCAGTGTTTGCACTATCATATAAAGAGAGAAAAAACTTTTAAATGAAATATCTTAACATAATGTCAGAATTTTTGGCGAATTTTTCAAAACGCACTACTTTTTAGACTGTTTCACGTCCATGATTTTAAAATTTCTTTGAAATTGCCAGAGATTATAAAGCAAAATCTGCATTACTCAAGTAGATTTAAAATCTCAACAGAAAAACGAAGTATAATTTAATTACTTTTGGTTATCATTACTGGACAAACGATTTCACTTTCATTTTTGCTGTTACATAAATATGCACGCCCCTTGATAAATTTGTTAAGATAGTGGCTTATACTTTTTACAACGCAGCTCGATCATTCGACTGCGTTATTTAGGACTTCCACGCTTTTATAATCGTGATATAAAATTGTAGATAAATTCTGCAGAAAATTGTTTAATCTCTCGTTCCCATTAAACTATATAATTAATTTTTTTTCACAAATAACAAAACCGAATTATTGAACTGAAGTACCGCTGATAATTCAATTTTCATACTGTGAGGCTATTGATAATTCAATTTTCATATTGTGAGGCTAATTCAATACTCGAAATCATTCGGGGCTCCTAACCCAAATGCATATACTGGCTTGAAATTTGGTGTGTCATATTCACGAAATTTTTCAGTTACGTTGCCCAATCTTTGCATAGTCTTCTTAAATTTCAAAATCTTATCTGA
The DNA here is from genome assembly GCF_044657685.1 of Stegodyphus dumicola. NCBI lineage: Eukaryota > Metazoa > Arthropoda > Arachnida > Araneae > Eresidae > Stegodyphus > Stegodyphus dumicola. The sequence continues at coordinate 32,921,217 of NC_140781.1, forward strand.
CGTAATGCCCTAATTCATTATTCTCTATAAATTATTTCATTGAATTCTGGATATTTTTGAAAAGCCATAATAACTTAAAACAGTAAAGCGATATATCAAAATCAATACAAGTAACGCTGAAATTCTTTTCATGCTTATCATGACAGAGAAAAGAGCTATTCTACCACAGCTTATTAGCATATGCTAGTTTGCAAATAAAACATTCATTCTTGAGTGAAAGGGGGGGACTGTTCATGAAGCTTTTAAATAGCGAGTACTGCGTAAAGGTTTAAATAGCCAGGCTAAATATCTTGTGTTTTATCGATTAAGTATGTGGTTGAGAGCTATTTGCTTAAAGCAAAGGAATTTTTCGAGAAGAACTTTGAATGAAAAAACTGAATGGATCTTTTGTGTTTTTCATTATGTGCAACTTAAATGACAGCCATTTTCTCTTAAAAATTCTTCCATGAAGACATCCTTTCTGATACACAGATAATGCTCACATGCTTTGCCTTAAGCAGTAAATAAAAATTTTAATGAGAACAAGCTGATATTCATGTTACGCTCGGGAAAAGACACATAAGCAACAGAAGCCTAAATTTGATAGGGATTCGAACTCTGGTCAAATTAGAACAAGTGTTCAGCTGTCCCATCCACTTAGCTGTCTTGATCGGTATCATGGTTAGCGATTGAGTTGTTGTAGTGAAGAGCCTAGGTTCGAATTCCGAAGATAGCATGGATGTTTGTAAGTATTTAATGTAATATCTGTGCGGCATGGTCATATTATTATGGAGGCAACTAATAGGTGTGCCTCGGTTGCCTCCTATGAAGGGATAGTTTACATTCATGCCTTCTCCGCGATTGGAGCCCAGGCCTTTCGGTATGGCAGTCAGAGTCGACGACTGCTTCTGAAATAATCCTGAATCATTTCTTTTCTTCCGATTTAGGAAAATTACGATACAATAGATGACCACAGAGAAAACTCTGATGATGATGATTCTTGGGGTTCTGATTTTGACGATGCTTCTGTAAACGCAAACGTAAGACACGATTTTTATTGTACGAAAAATCATAATTTTGCCTGTAAAGTAAACCAAAAATTGTTGTCTAAAACCTTTTTTTCCTGTTTGACAGTATTCCCGAGAAATTGAAGATAATATAATTAACGAAGATCTGGAAGGTAAGATGTGATAAATTGTTTTATAACAGTATTGCAAAGACAGTTCTGATAAGCAATTTTTTTTTTCATCTTTCTGCATACGAACTAGCGATGTTTTACAAAAATATTTTTATCGCCTCATTATTAAAAAATGATGAATATTTACAATTATGACAAATTTTGTCTCTTTGAGAACCCAAAATCAGAAAATACACGGAATTCTAAGCAGAAAAGTTATTCTAAAAATTATTTAGAATAAAAATAAAAATTAGGAAACACATAGCTATTTAACAACCGCAGGAAAAATAAGGTCTTATATTAAAGACCTTATATTAAAGACTTAAATTAAGTCTTATATTAAAGCCTTTAAAAGAACAATTACCGAGCTGTAAGCATTTTATTTACAGCTTCAGAATGTACATTTTTCAAAAGAACTAAAAGCTAAAGGTAGTCAAAACAAGAATAATTCTCCTTTTATAATTTCATTGCATGTTATTTTTCCCTGTTAAAGTCTTTTTATAAGAGACACTTTGCTAAAGCAAGGACGTACAATTTCGACATTGCCAAAGGTACAGCGGTATTTTAAGTGGATAAACATAAAATTTGTATTTAACGATATTACAATAAACAATAAAGCAGCTAACACAGAAATGCATAAAATTAAGGGTTATTTTTCTAAAATTTTAAATATTACACATATTTAGTTATGATTGTAGTTCATTGAGTAACGTTGTATTTTGGAGTTCTAAATAAAGCTACCCTTCTGGGTTATCACTATCACAGGTGAACATTACGTTAAGCGTTAAAGAAACAGCATTTTTCCAAGCGTTGGATTTTATGATATTCATGCAGGGTGGTACAGCACTAAATGATGATGCTAACTACATCATGGTACATAACTAGATGCTGTTTTTCCTGTAAATAAACTTTGCTCTCAACTTTGGAAAGGATAACATGATGAACTGTCACCTTTAATGTGAATAAAAACCAGATCTCCAAACACGAACCTGTGAGGTTTTTGTTCATGAAATATTTGAAGTTATGAGCATATAGAGATGATTCACAGGCAGGTTTAAAAGGTACTACCAGGTTTCAAGCGATGTGCAATAAATATTCCTAAAGAATATTGCTTTTATTATTCATATATTTTAGCTCATTTTCAATTAGGTTTCAGTAAGGATAGCTGCCACATTCAAGGTTTATTATGAGGGTTATGTGCTCTTTTACAGTAAATGTAATTAAAAAGATTAGATTATGAATTTTATTAAAGAATTCCAAGGTTTTACACGTTTGTGTGCTAACTACTTTATTATATGTCACAAATTAATTGAGGTACTTTTTTAATGCTGATGTACCTTTGTATTACTTTATATAACATCGCAAATATCCTTGGTTATGCTTCTTTCGAAATATATCATATTTAATTGGTAAAACATTTTAAATTGTATATCAGATATATTTGATGTAATATATATTTTCATTTCAGCTCAGTTAAATCAGGTCCTTTCTTTGAGCAGTGAAAATCACACATCTGTTTCTGAGCCAAGCAGTGCACCTGCTGCAGAAAATACTTATGGTAATGTGAATGTACTTGGTAATGCTCTTTCAGCATTTTCTTATACCAGAAGCAATGATATCTCAGAAGTTAGTAGCAACAGATTTATCAATAAAACTCCAGGCAATCAAAGGATACCTGCATTATCTACCCCTCCAGTGCAAGAACGGATGGCAGTTGTAACTTCTTCACATAGTTTAGTTGCTTCTAATGAAGTTACAGAAAGGATATCTCCGACAAGTAAAAATAATATTCCCACAGGATGCTCAGATAATAAACAAACTCTTAATCAGAATTCTGAACTAAATCGCGGAAATAAAACACCAGGAAAACTTAAAGCAGATGCATTCGCCTTCCTGAAGAATATTCCAAGTGCTAGGTCGGCAAATGAGGATAAAGAGAGGAAACACCTAGTGGCAACTGCTTTCGTTCATGCTGTAAAACTCGAGAAGCAAAACTTGAGTCAAAATTCTGGCGTAAATATAAGTGATGAAAAATATGAATGGACACATCCTATACCATCAGCTCCACTTTCGTCATCTTTGAGTTCAGACACAGATGAGGAAGATTTAAGAATTAATCCCCACTCATTTCATAACGGTAGTGAGTCGGATAATTTAAGAAACAAGAGAAGTATTCCCACGTTTGCAAATATGAAATCAAGAGAAACTCCGGAAGTTTCGAAACCACCGCTACCCTCTCGCCCTCCACCAATTTTCGCACTTCATACCGGAAAGAACGCAAAAGCAAATACCTCAGTCACATCAGATAAACCACAAATTCAAATTCCTGCTGGAAGATCAACAAAACCTACTCCCACTGAAGCCAGTTCAAGTTTACAAACAGGACATCAGAGAACATCAGTTGGTAAATTAACTGCAGTTGTAAAGGAGAAATCATTGGAGGGTCGACTGCAGGAATCTTTCAGACCAGTTCCTCTTACAGCCCCTTCGCTTTATCCAATAATTGATGAGTCTTCGTCTGGCAATGAAAATGCAGCAACAACGCCTCCAGAAATTTCTCTTGCACCACCATTGCCAAAACCGAAACCAAGGCAAAGTCTTGATACGCATTTATCAAAAGATGAAAATCTGTCAACAAAACAGAATAAAACAGAAGTGGACATTAATGTGCCTAAATTCAGAAGGTAAGGATAAAAACTATAGATTGTTATAATTAAAATTTTTAATTATTTACTAAAATATTATTTAAATATCTGCTAAGTGAGTAAATTATATCGATGCAAGAAACATGAAAAATGTGCAATGCGCATGCCGGGAATCGAACTCCCGATTTCCGGACTACGAATCGGACGTGCTGTCCAGTTACACGGCGAATGAGAGTGGAAAGAAGGGAGAAAATACCTTATATATCTTCTACGCTGAAATATTTTAGTAACAGATGTATAATTTGTTTAAATAACGAGAAGTGTAGAATTAATCGAAAATAAATTTTATATCGCTTCACAAATAAAACGTATCTAAACTCTGCCGCATACAGTTTGTTTCTAAACTGATAAATAATTCTGTAGTTTTACTTCTTAGTTTGCATAAGTTGTCCAAAAATTGCATGAAAACAACACGCCAAAACACACTGAATTTATGTTATATTCAAATTATTTTAAAAAATGCCATATTTTCTGATGTATAAATCGATGGGATTATTTTTAACTATATAATCAGTAGTTTTAGATATACACAGAGTACATGATGACCTTTCATTTGATAATAATAAATGATTCAAGCTTGGCACGAAGTCAAAGCTGAGACTATTGTAAAATCCTTCGATAAAAATGATATTTCAGCTTCTTCAGGTGGAAAAGATCATGAATTATTTGTGTAAAAGTGAAGTTCCGACAATCCAGGTACTAAATAGGAGGCATATGATGATGCAATATCAACGGCGGAAGATAAGAACTGAATTTAAAAATGAGAATTTTATTGCAGATAATGCCAAGTGACCTTAGGTCTGTGTCTATGATTTAAAGATAAGTCAGTAGAAAAATAATATCTTTGCTTGCACTAGTTTAGTTTTCACACATTTTGGCAGCACACACGGGCGGCATTATTACTTTTTCTTTTCATGAAATTCGCATAAAACCGTACTTGTTTTTTAAATTTTCCTACTGAAAAACATTTTTCTTTTAGGTAAAGGTTTAGATGTAGTAGTCACGAAATAAATTTGTTTCAGTACTCAATAACATTCACGAAAATGCATACGATATTTCTTTCGTTCTTAATAATAAAATAAAATTTAATATTAGTATTCCGAAACAGAGGACAACATGTACCACATCTATCAGAAAACGTGTTTATGAGTTCTGTATATGATGGCTAGCTTGCAGAGATTATTTAGGTTTTTTTGAAGCAAAAAGCCAAAAAAGCAGTTACGTTCTCAGCGGTATTCAAGCCACGTCTTTTCTGATTGCTGAATAGACGTGCTAACCTCTAACATTTCGACAGAAGGCACGGGGAAAGCACTAACTGCTTACATACTCTCGCTCTTAAACGGCAATTGGGGAAAGAAGCGAGAGCCAGTCAACGAAGTAAAGGCGGTGAAGAGTTATCGTCTACCACAATTTTTTTCTTACCACTATAGAAACTGTTAGATTTGCCAAAGTAAGAAAGATGAAATATCAATTAAACTCTTGACCGGATTGAAACCAAATGCTGGCCAGACATGCTCACTTGCATGACCAGAGCACTCAATGGGGAATGCAGTAATTTTTTATAAGCTTTCTATTTCAAGCACAAGTGTTTTTGTAAATTTTAGCCATAGGACAAAATGATTTCATCTAGAGATTACGCTAAGTTTTTTTAATTTAATTTTATTGGAAAATTCGAGAGAGAGTACATTGCTTGTACGGAAAATACCTACATATTTCCAACAGAAACACACATTGGTTTCAACAGAAATACAAGCTTATCGGGGTGGCTATGCTGTATATCGAAATGTTTTGGAAATTCACATCTCCTTGAAAACAAGTGTCTCGGATATTGTCAACGCAAAAATTGTGAAATGCGTTAAACACTTCAAAAAACATGAATGAAACATGGAAACATGAAAAAACATGAGAATTTGTATAAGGAGATGTTTTTTTCCAAAGCCTCGGCTTTTGGCTTTTGTGACAGAGATGCCAGAATACGAATTACTGATATCGTCTCTACCATACAAAATGTATAAAGTTTTGGAATTTTCGTAACATTTCCCAATGAAAAAGAAGTTGAGTGTTACCCATCATTAGCATTGGAAATTATTTTTTATCAGTGACGAAGGTTAGCTATGGTTATTGGAATATGATAAAGATCGCAAGGTCTGTCTGACTAGGAAAAGGGATGCCTTCTAAGTGACTTGCAAAGCGAAACTGGCTCTTGTTCGCATTAGAGATGAAAAAACTTTGAAAAACCAAACATACATCCAAACCATTGGCCTCGATTCAAACCAGGGCCGAGTTACCAGCATTCCCAGCTCTCTCAAACATTCGGCCACTGATGGGGCTTAGCGATGAAGGAAAGACGAACTCTTATTTTAAGCAGGTAACGGATTCTAGTCTGCAGGAAAGAAAAGAGGGAGTAGTTTTCGGTTTAAAACTTTTGTACCTCTCAGTTTAAACATATATAAAGCATTCGCACTGGTTACTTAAACATTGTTAAGAAAAATTTAGAGTACCCTTTTGTAAATGCTCTTATGCACTAAAACCAATTTACAAGAAAATACTGCTGCTTTATGATGTAAAATACCTTTGCGGTGTCTAAAAAACTGGAAATTTGATTTGAAGTGGCTTTTGATCAAGCCATAAAAAAGATGCTCCAAGCACTTACTAATTTAAAAAGTTTAACTTAAAAAATGTGTAATTTCTGCGAATAATTTTCAGCGAATGTTTAAGAACTGAGGTACAACATTTAGATCTCAGTACTTATTGCTACCCTACCCATTTGCCCGTTCCCAATGACTGCTAAAAATAACGAATATCTTATCTAAATTCAATAAAATCCAAAGATTTGATAATTATACGATATAGCTGTTGCTGACTCATTTGGTTTATTTTCAGAGAAAGAAATCTGAAAAAACAGCATTGTCCTCGCAAGGATTCGAACTCTGCACCTCCTGATTGCTAGCCGAACATGCTTTCAATTACGAGTACATTACGGTAAGAACGGAGAAAATTCCTTACAGTAATTAAACAGCAATTGTATGGGAAGCTGCTACGCCGCAAGGCAAAAATCAAAAGTGTTTTTGAAGGTTTGGCATGGTAAAATGAAAACTTTATTAAGATATCCTGCAGAATCACACTGAAACTATGATATCATATCCGTTACATGGTACTTTGAAATGTAAGCTAGAGATAAACATTCCTATAAAAGCAAAATGAAAGATTACTCCAAATTAGGTAAAGCAGTGAAAGTAACTATAGTGGACTTAGCAAGAGGACAGCAAGTAAAGTTTGCTTACAAACATTGGGTCGTGTTTCATAACTGTAACTTCCATCAGTGGCCGGAGGATTAAAGACGGCTGAATACATGTAGTTCCGCCCGGATTCGAATCCAGAGAAGCTAGGCTGGTTGCATATTGCTTTTTGTGGTTTTCTTTTGTGTGTAAAATCCCACTAGTGGCCAAGTGAACTGAATACTGGTACTTTCACTCAGTTTCGAAACCGTAGATACTGGTTGGCTGCATGTTTGGATTTCATGTTTTTCCCGTGTTCTTCGTGCATACGTGTTAGTTTCCCTTAGAAGGCCCTTCACCAAAACATCTCTTCTACTCCTTATACGCCTTTCTATGTCTAATTAATCTAATCTCTTATCAGTATGTAATCTCTTTAATAACTAAAATGCTTTTTGGTTATAAACAATATGGCAATCATGGCATTATGTACGGAGCGTATGGCAAGATATATAGGTATATATAAATCATGGTATAGCAAAAATACAATTCACATTCTGTATGAAATATGGAAATGCAGACTCTATATGGGTAGTTTTACGAGTCCATGCTGCAATGTGTGGCAGAATATAAAACATTTTGAAATAATGGTGTCCCAACATCCTGTTTAGAGTTATGATAACTTCGTATTTAATAATATAACAACTTAGTGCTAGAGTTAACTTAGTAACTTATAGTTATAACGTTTGCAATATTGTTATATAACGTTGTTTGTAACTTTGTTTTGTAACGTTGTTATAATTCTAAAGAGCAGTAAGTTTCTGTCATCCCACTCTCATTTTTTAATAATTTATTGTTGTTGGGACTATTGATTTTTTTCCAGATATCATTTCAACACGCTGCCTTCTTCTGGGTGCAGTTTCTTTTGACGGTGAATTAGATTATATCATAAATAATTTAACTAATCTTTATTCTGAAATCGATGAACACTCGTTAGTTGATTATAAGAAACATTTATGCTCTTGGTTTAAGAATCAAACGAAGTGACATGAGCATAATTCCAATACGTTTAATCAATTTGATTACACTTTCTTTCCTATGCAGTTCCTTTAATTTATTAGGAAATTATAATGTCACATATATGCATTTGGAAACTTAAGAAGATTGCATTAAGCATAAATGTTATTTTCTCAGGTCTTTGGGCTCTAGTATGGAGATTTTATCAGAAGCAAAACAGCCATTTCCCTCATCAACTATAATACAGGCATGTATTTGGCTACTTTTTTCTGTAAATTATCCTATATTTTCTCCTCACTTATACTGAAGAAAAGTTTTTTTTCAAAGCCGCATAATTGCAGAAAACATAATTCAATACGAATGTCCATAATTTCCGTAGACAGTTTAATTTCATATTAAGATGGTATAATCTTTAGACTTTTTAACCTATGTTATTATATTAATTTGAGATACTGCTGATCTAGATATTGTAGATGAGTGTCATTAACTTACCATTTTCCTACTTTAGTTCTTTTAATGCATGTTTTTTGAGTGTAATATAGGTTAGATCTTCATTTACAGGCAGCAAACATGGAACAAAAACCAAAGCCACCCAAGCCGATTTCTCCAATAGGTAAGAAAAATATTTTTGTTACAATGAAACTCTCTTTAACAAGATTTTACTTTCCAAGAGGCAATTGTAAAAATGCAAAATTACTAATGATGTTTCAATTAAATGCAGTAAAAGGATGTCACCAGTATAATGTGCAATGTTATGAACTCATTGCATTCTCTTTGTAAGTACGCAAGACCTGAATTTCTATTGGGATTTGAAGCTATGATCTTTCCCTACTGTGAGCAGCTTTCAGATGTTTTCTATTGGATGATAAAACTTATAAATTCTATCTTAACTACAAGATCTACTGACGCTCTCTTGGATATATAGATGTGATGGGGAAGTACAAAACATTGAATATTTTTTTATAAATTGCAAATTCTTTGCATTTCAAAGAAATGCTTTTAAAGAAGACTTGAAAAGCCAAAATATCGAGACCTTATTGATTACCGCGTTAGTTCCTTAGCTTTGCGATGTGTAAGTTTTTATACAAAATATTTTAAAACGCTTGATCATTTACTTGCTTTGGCAAGCATTTTGTAATACTTTGTGAAACAGGAGTCATATTTCCTTTGAATATAAATGAGCTTAAGAGGGGAGAAATATGCTTTAAATAACCTTAATTAAGCTTTGACTTTGTTCTCTTGCGAGGCAGCATTCTTCCTACTTTCTTGGAAGCAAGGTATTTTTAAGAAAGCTATTATTTCTCATGGGGTTCATTAACTGTAGCGGAACAGGCTGTATGAATGATGATTTGTCTCGAACGCAACGTAAATAAAAACTAATTTCTCTTAGAAATTCCTTCATAAAAGTACCCTAAGCAGATTGTGCAGAGCTTTTATCCATCTACCTATTTGTATTCAGAGCTAGTAATACCGATTCTAAATTTAATGCTTGTTAGTTACCAATTCTAACTTGAAAGCTTTGAATGGGGAATTTGTCTTCTCAGTAGCATCTTATAATTTTTTCAGACACTTTTATTTCATGTCAAAACACCAAAGTATTTTTATGTGAGTTATGATCACATCTTTACGTTTTTCTCACAGGTTTCTATACAAATTGTAGAGTCATTAGGTTATATCGGTGCAGGAACGTGGAAAATGTTTAGTGCCGTCGCCGGAATTCGAATTGTGGACCTCTCGGATACGCGTCGAGCATGCTTCCAATTACGCCACGAAGGTATGCGGGAAAGGAAGAAGAAAACACCTTATATAATCTCCTTTTTTAAAGGGCTGGTGACGAGGGGATCCAGTCGACAAATCTTCGTGGGGACGAATTATCGTTCACCACCTTTTTTAGTTGAGGCACCATTGTAAGGTTTTACAGAATTTTTCGATGTCTGGAATCTGAAGAAATCCGCATTGCCCTCGCCGTGATTCGAACTCCGGGCCTCCCGGATACTTATCGAATGTGCTTCCAGTCAAGCTATGAAGGCATGCGGAAAGGAGGAAGAAAATACCTTATAAGATTATTCTAGATCAGCAATAGGGAAAAAATTCGTTCCGTCAACTTAAACATAAGATTCACTAAAGGGCCAGACGAGAGAAAATTCGGTTATAATAAAACGGTTACAGACGAAAACATCGAAGCGGCCGAGCGGTAAAGATGCTGAACACTGGTAGTTCGGTCCGAGGTTCGAATCCCGCGAACGGGCTGGCTGCATGGGCGTTTTCGTGGTTTTCCCCATGTGTAACGTGTATACGAGCCAGTTTCCCTTAGAAAGTCCTCCACGAAAGACATACCTCCTCTTAGGCAGATAGCCCTAGTGTGCTTTGCCATAATTAAATACACCAACACCGACGAAAACATCGCGGACGAAACCGTTGCGAAGAAAACAACGCAAGGCGAAAACGTCAGGGTACAAAACATCGCGGGAGAAAAGAAAGCAAAGGGAAAACATCACAGTTCTAAAACATCGTGGTACAAAATATCGTCGTCGAAAATAAAGCAGTTCAATAACTTCGCAGTTTAAAAATATCGTGGTAAAAAATAAAGCTCTTACAAATCATCGCATGACGATAACATCGCAGACATGCGTATTTTAGCAATGTTGAAAATACATATTAGCACAGTGATTTGTGAGCGCAAGAAGGAAAGAGGAATGCATTCATTTTTATAGTTCATACCTTTGAATTAGCTAATATATTTTTGCTGAAACAGTGAGGAAACCTGAGCATTTAAAAACTGAAAACAAGTAGAAAATTAATGTAACTTATAGCACTTAATAGAGGTTTGAAACTTACATAGTTAATTAATAATCATGAATAAATTAACATCCAAATCCAACAATGCGATGTTATCGTCACGCGATGATTTGTTAGGAGCTTTATTTTTTACCATGATATTTTCGACTACGAATTTTTTAAGGCATCAGTCATTGGAAGATTAAAATCATAAATGAATTAGTCTTTTTTTTATGAAGTTTTACTGACAAGTTTTCATGAAAAATATATTCTAAAAAAATTTAGAAAAAGAGAGATAGGATGAGATTACCTCTAAAAATTTGCTTAATTAATTGTTAATTTATTTTCTTTCACGTTTGTTAATCTGATATTCTTTTACTGAAAATTATATGTTTTGGTTCCATTTATTTTTAAAGTGCCATTAACATTTTCACGTACAGGGTGCAGCCAATTATTTGGATGTCAATTTGTTAGTTATGATGAAATTCAGCTACATAATATTTCAGCGGGGTATTTGGATTCATTGAATTATAACAAAAGCACACTAGGACTATCTGCTTAAAGGAAAAAACGCCTTTGTGTAATGCCTTCTCACGAACTGTTTATATCTGCATTATACATTAGGAAAATCCCGAGAACCTGATGTAGCCAGCTTTTTCGCCGTGTCGAAATACCAGCGACTTTATCGCTACTTGTTCAGCGACATGTCCAGGATCGATGGCAATTTTATCTGTAGCACAAGTTCTGCATTTATGTTCATATTAAGACTAAAACAAAAAGGTTATTTAAACCTTCTTCTGTTTTTTTCCTTGCTTCTTCTTCTTCTGTTAAAACGTAGTGATAACCCACTATCCGTCTAAACGGGGCAGCAGGTCTTTAAATATCTCAAGTTACAATAACAATTCTACAAACTATTCCGATACATTTTCTAAATTGTTTACTTCCAACAAGACAAAATTTGTAGTTATTTTGAAGCAAAGATTTATACGAACTTGAGAAGGGAAGTGCCACGCAGCTGAATTTAAGACCTCTCTTCACACAACAATACATTGTTATAAACAGTGTATAACAAGTCCATGTAACCAAGAACTGATACCCACTGCAAAATGTCTAAGAATAGCTTCAAGAAACTTGAAATGAGTGTAATTTTATTCTGTAACCTTACAACATTTGTTTCGTACTCTCAAGTTACCCTTACCCACTGAACTTCTACTTGAAGATGAGATTCCATTATTCATTGTTGAAGGCACGACCTGGCGTTAACATTATATGTAAATCCTAATACCAAGATTATGCTACAGATATCAATTGCATATGTCAAAAATTATAGCTCTAATAAGCTTGAAAATATGAGTATCCATCTTTCCGTTATGTGAACCTTCTAAATCTATCTAATCTACTAATTTGCTAAACGCGCTATCAGGTTATCCTTACCCATTGCCTTTACTTGAAGATAAGATTAGATTATTCGATTTTGAATATATAATTTAACTGAGGTTAACATTGTGCGTAAAATACATAACCAAACAAGCATTCTGAAATATGTATAGGGTCAAAGAGTGCGCGGTTTATTGGTTGCTACAGCTCAATGGGCCAGGGTTAGTAGATCCGTGTATTTTGCTAATGAAACTTTTTTTTTTTTTATTTCCCAATAAAAACACATGCATATTGTAAAATCGTATATGCGATTGTTCATTAATGGCTGATACACAGTACGGTAAATACAGAAATTTTAATTTATAGTCAGTTGCTAATATTTTCATTAGATAATCTGTATGTGGTTTAGGAATCCTCTAGCCGCATGATTATTGAATAAAACCCGAAAATGGGCGTTGTTATCATAAACCCATTTACATCATTTTATTTATAAAAAGAAGTTTTTTAGTACTTAATATTATTATAAAAACATTTCTTTTAAATCAAAACTGAGTTATCAGGCAACATAATAACAAACTGATAAATTATGATTTAAGAAAATGGTAAAGTTGCATTAAGTTATCTATTACGTAATTCACATGTGAAGTACAAAAGACTTATAAAAAATTTTACTCACATTTTACGCTTATATTACAGATAATTACAATCAAATGCAAAAGTGATTAATTTGTGATTTAAAGAGCCATAATTTTCATTCCGCATTGTTCCATATTTTTTATTTTTTGTCTACAAGTTTACAACTTTAGCTATGTAAAGTCAATATGATACTAACTCTAGCTCACTAATTATTACAGACGATGAAAACTGGCCAAACTATCTGAACCGTCCTCAGCTCCCACAAAAACTTAAACAGACGCATAGATCGCTGTCTTGCAGTAGTTTGGTTCAGTCCTTCAAAGAAATGAGTTTTCCCAAAAGGAATCAATCTAAAGACAAAAAGCCCTTTGAACCATCACCGACACCAAGAATTACAGAAGGTAACAAAATAGTGATAATAATTATGGCAAAATAGTGATAATAACAAAAGTGATTATAATTATGGCGAATGTAATTCAAATTATATTTCTATTAGAAATGTGTATAAACGTCACCCTTTCTCTCTAGATCAGTCTATAATTGGTAAACAAAAAGCTCCCGAGAACTTTTAAACATATATCAAAAGAAAAAAGATCCTCAAATGTAGAAATGTGAAATATAATTAACCCTTTTCCTGACTACCCCGGGCTAACTTATTTACCCTATTTTGGTGCATACCGCAAGTTAATATTAGTCTGAGAAACCCAGCTTTATAGAATTCACTTATCTAAACTCATTTTTATCCGATTTAAAGCGATATGACGATAACTGAAGTACACCGAACATTATTGAGGTGTTTTTTATTTACTTGCGCTTGCGTAAGTGTTAAGAGATAAAAAAAATGCCTTTTTTTCTTTTATATTGCTTTCCTCTAGCTTGCTTTTTTTTTCAGCTATTTATCAGTGTATACTATGGGGTTAGTGCAATTTTGATGTTAGGAAGAAGGCATTTAGAATATTTTGTTTTCATAAAGTTGTAAAAAAGAGAAGGAGTAGAGTTACAAGCATTTGTGAAGAAGCAGGAATTGAAGCTAATGATAATGACGCATACAATATAAAAATTACGAAGATAATGATTTTGAATTTAGTGGGAGAGATTTTACGATCACTTTCGATTTATAAGCTAGTGACTAGTTACGCGAAATAAAACATTGTGGGAGCAACTCAGATTACTTACGACTGTTATTCTTCTTACTATTATTACTCTTCATTAAGAAGTAATGAACAAAATCAGTTTCCAGATTACACCTCGAGTAAGAATCCGTTATTATACACAAAACTACGGGGGGAATTTGATTACCTTTGAAAAGGTCCGTACATTGAAAATATGTACTGCTACTCAACCTGATCTTCATTGGATACAGTTTACTCTACTGAATTCAGCTCAATTTAGAATAAAGTGTTATTTTTTGTCTGAATCTAAGAATAAATATAACTGGAATATGGATAAGTGACGGCAGAGGAACAAATATGCAAAGATCAGTTCATATACCACATGATTTATCACGACGCTTGCGCAACCAATTTCAGTCGAAGGGTGTTATTTAACTATGGGTATATTTTAAAATCTTCTACAGCTAGATGGTGTAATAGTAAAACAAAAAACACGCACTGTAAAGATTATTCTAAACTTTTTTTATATTAGCAGTTACTTTTATTTATTTCATCCTCCATCTTCTGATTCCGTAAGTACAAGACTTCATTCCAGAGGTTATGGAATCTAACTTATTGAAAAAAAATAGCTTAGAGACCCCTCGTTAGTTATAACTCATAACTATTTGAATTGGCTAGTACTGAAATGAATTTCTGCTGTGAAGTACTTTCATTCTCCCTTCTCACTGCTAGTTGAAGTTTATTAGTTATTATTTGAAATTTTGAGTAATAGCTGCATATTCAGGAGTTCCTAAGAATTTTACTTGTTGAATTTTTAAATCATACGTTTAACTTAGCAATTTATGTAAGCAGAGTAATAAAGTGCTATTATTTGAATTATGTTGCAATTACTTTGGTTTCCATCCGGTAAATCGTTCATCACACAGCCTCTTGTTTCAAGGTCGTTTCGTAAAACTACTTGCCAAAATTGTTTAAGCTGAGATACTACAGTGTTTGCGGAACAGTGACAGTGAATTGAAGTGGAAAGAAATGCTCTCTGGTCCGAAAGCAGAAAAATCATAAAATAATAAAAATTTTACTTGCCAAAGAGGAAAGGTTCGAAGCATAAAATAGGGAAATAAAAAATAGTTTACATTAGCACAAAGATGCTTGCAATCGAAATACAAGATTTATGTAAATTAAATGAACTTAAATTGACATCCCCATGCATCACTGTTTATAAAGATATAATGAATAGCCTGTTAAATAATTAGCACTTAGCCTATTAACATCACAGGTGATGAAGCAAAATATATTATAAGAAGTTTTCATCCGTTAGCAGATATTAGCCTTCTAGATTTATATATATGTCTTCAGGGCCGTTCTCAGGCCATTGGCTGCCAGCATAATTTTTTTAAGATTACCCGCCCCCAAATTAAAAAATAAATGCCCGATGACAAATAAAATTTTTATTTTATTTCATACTCAATAATTACTTACGACAAATTATATGAAATGTCCTTACATATGACAAGTACTTACAATGAATTTAAAATATCTAGGCGTAGCTGATTTTGGCCTCCCGCGTACTTTTACGCTCTGTCAGATACAAAGACCCTTTTTAATGTATTTCCCTCAACAATCTGAATGACGTATTGCGATTTCTTTCACGTAGGCAATCGCATCACAACTTAATCCTTTCATAAATACTAATGCCATCCAATAAAATACCTTATTGTACGTTTTCATATTCGAAATGTCGAGGAAAATCATTTTTAATTTGCTAAATTTAAATAAAATTATATATTAGATTAGATTATTTATTACAAGAACTAGAGAGGGAAATAGCTCTCGAGGGCTATTATTCTTATCAAGGAAACGTTCTTGGAGGATTTTCTAGAGGAGACTGACTCGTATTCGTGTTACAGCAATGAACATTAAACACAAATAAAGGAAGGGAAAAATAACTCTCAGCTAGCAGATATATTTGTCGACAACCGAAACAAAGCTGAACTAATAATGCTCAAGAGTCTTAATCATTCAGTTGCTGGTGGGCTCAAATTTTAGCTAGAAAACTCATGCTAAATTGCTGTGTATTTTTACAGCGCACTATAAAGTAAATTAGATAACTATTTTTTAATTTAAAAAAAAAATTTCTTACCATTTTGTATCTCGGAAATGAAACTAAAATATATGAAACGATATATTTTAATATTTTAAACGATATATATTAAAAATATGAGAATTTTTCTGTAGTATTTTTAATAAAAACTTTGATGGAAACGATTGAAAATTTTACCACAGAAATACTACTTCACTATAATTTTAAAAAATGTTTACTGACAGAAATGTTATCTCAGTATTACGAGGAAAAGGGGAGAAAGAAGCAAAGGCTTACTCATGCACACTGCTCAAAAAAAAAAAAAAAAAAAAAAAAAAAAAAAAAAATGGGACAGTCCTATATCTCCCGATCTACTGGGCCGATTGACGAAATTCAAATTGCGTTCTTCATGTCTCGAAAGCGCGACTTAGGATATATATTAGATTTATATATAGCACTATTCTAACATAGGTATTTTGACACAAAATCGGACTTTTTCTGAAATAACATACCAATATTTTTACATATTTCGATTCTACGACTCAAATTACGCCTAAATATGAAATTTCGTAAAATTTGGAGCGAAATTTACGGAGAAATTCACAAATTTATGTTGGCACTTTTTTGTCAGTTTGCGCCAAGAATAGTTCACTTGGCGAACTTCTTAATATATGGCAACCTAGTTTCCTTTCCCGTTAGAGGAAAAAAAGTCACCATCGTTCCTTTTTTCCAAATAATATTCTTTATATTATATTTTTAATTATAACTTATCATTTTAAGTAATTTTTTTCTTTTTCGAATTTCTTCTTAATTGTTTTAGTTGCATGATTTTTTTCGAATAACTGTTTTAAAAATTTCTACTTACCTATTCGAACTGCCTAAATAAAGGTGCAGCGTTTATTTTATTTTATTTTTTTTTCAAATAGTTTTCTTTTTTATATATTTTTTTGTCATAGTTATTATTTTAGGTAATTTTTAAATTCTTAACTTTTATTTTAATTGTTTGTGTTGCATTGTCTCTTCAGATAATTGTTTTAAAATTTTCTATTTATTCCTTCGAATTGAGCATTTTAAATATATTTATTAATATAAATTTTCCAGAATTTGATTTTATTTATTTGAATTGCGTTTCTTTCGGAGGAATACTTTGTAACCCAGACTACAATGCGTTTGAAAACTGCATATATTAAAAGAGAAAATACAGTAAAGCACAGTTAACACGCCTTTCAATGTTCCGTTCAGAAAAGATACATATATATAAATAAGAGAGAAATTTAACTTAGGATTGCGACATTGTAACTTAGGATGACTTGCACACTGCTTTAAACAGTTTTATCATTGTGGCCATTGCTTTACACAATTTTATCCTACATGTGGCTTCTTAAATGTTATTCATATTTTAGTCAAATATTTTATATTTGAAATCGTAAGAATCAAATATCATAATATTGAAAAGTTTTAAATTAAAAAAAAATACAAATACTAAATTTTACCGTAAAATTTATTTTTTCTTCTCATTTTCTTCAGGCATTCTACTTTATTCTTGCTCTTTTTCTTTAGGCATTCCGCAAGTATATTAAAAAGCATTCAAATTTTCGAAATATCTTGATACTTCTAACAATCATTTTAAATAAAGTTATCGCCTTCCATTTCATAAAGGCCCACAAACGGCCGAGAGGTAAAGTCGCTGAACACTGATAGTTCACTCCGGGGTTCGAATCCCGGTAAACGGGCTGGTTGCATGAGCGTTTTCGTGGATTTTCTCATGTGTATCGTGTATGCCAGCTGATTTCCCTTAGAAAGTTCTTCACAAAGGCATCCTTCCTTTTAGGCAGATAGCCCTGCTTTGACGTAACTTAATAATTCAATTCAATCCATTTCATCAATATTTGGTCAGAGCCTTTATCAGTCTTTAGAGGCTAAACATTTTGAAGGTATGAGATGAAAGGAAAGACTGGCTTCATCAAGAGGTTTTGGTTTATTTAATTATGACAAAGCACACTAGGGCTATCTGCCTAAGGGGAGGGATGCCTTCGGGGAGGACTTTCTAAGAGAAACTGGCTCGCATACACGTTACACATGGGGAAAACCACGAAAATGCCCATGCAGCCAGCCCGTTCGCGGGATTCGGACCTCGGACAGAACTACCAGCGTTCAGCGACTTTATCGCTCGGCCGCTGTTTCATCAGGAGGAAAAAAAAAATATCTTTAGGTGACATCCACATACATCACTGGATAAACTTCTGAATCTTCAAATAATTCGAATGAGAAAATCATGGGATTCTCCATTTATGATACGATATGATGTACTATAATGTAATTTAAATTTATACAACCATATAGTCGCTCTTCACTTTAATCTGCAATGATATCGTTTTTTTCTTTTCTGTTAACCACAAGCTCAATTGATGGTATTTGCTGGTGTACACGTCCAAGTGTTTTTTCTTTGAACACCTAAATTCTTTGAAGTATCCTGAAAGTATATTCAAAAGCGTCCAACTTTTTGAAACATCTTGGTATGTCTGACAGCCAAATTTCCCTGGAAATTTTTGCTTACTTTTCTCCCTAATTTTCTTCTTTCCTTCTACAGTTATTTTTAGTGCACACACAAGAAAATTAAGATTTTTCGATTGCTAGACTTCCATAAATTTTGCATTCTTGTCAATTTCTTAAAATATCAATTACATGAATTGCGTTTCAGCTGAAGACAGCTTTTCATTTTCTAGTCATTTTAACTATAAATAAAGTTTAATGCGAAGTCCAAAGGATAAATATTTTAATTAAAAGATTTTTGCTAAATGACAAAGAAATAAAACAGTCCAGCAGGGTTTATTCTCTACCACCGAGTGACCCGATTCTTATATGGGCTGAAACAATCTAAATCATATTAAAGATCATGTTCTTTTACACAATCTATAACGCGAGAGAAAAATTATCTTCTTAAAACATTCTTTCTAAGAGGATTAATATAAAAGATTATATTTATATATATTTTTTTAAAGCTGGGACTTGAACCAAACTGTAAAATTTTTAAAGTTTAATTTACATGGTGGTTATAATTAAAGTTCAAATTTGAAATGGTCATAAAAGGATAACTACCATATCAAATGTTATCAAACTTGGGAATCGTGTAAAGGAGGTTATGGGAATTTATTTTCCGCGAAAAAAAAAAAAAAAAAAAGAGTTCAAAAACTCACCACCAGGGGAAAAATTGCGGTGTATACAAGATTGTTAAATGAAATAAGACACGAAAACATCTGTTGAAAATGTGTTTAATATTTTCCGAAACGTGTTACAAAGCATAGCATGTTCAATGTAGCGTCCAGCAATTTCCGAAAGCAAGTTAAATCCTGTTACTGCATTCTCAACAGCAGCTCTTAGCATATCAGGAGGAATGGTACGAACATGTCAGTGTATCACATTTTTCATTTCTGCCAAATTGTTTAGATTATCACAATAAACAGTGCTTTTGAGAAAACCCCATAGCTAAAAGTCACAGAGGTTGAGGTCTGGTGGGAAGAGGGGAAATGTTGACTTATAAGACGTTCATTCGTGAAATGTTGCCTAAGTAACTGTGCGACACACGTGAGGTGGGGCCCAGCCCTGCATAAAAATCGTAGTATCTAAAATGCCACGTTACTGCAGTTCATGTATCACAAAACATTTTAACATTGACTCTTAAGTGAGCTGCAATCACAGTGGTCCAGCTGTCGACTGCTCTTCAGAGAAAAATGGTTCAGTTATAAAACTAGCTGTCATTCAACACTAAACGGTGTGGAATGACTGCTATTCAATCGAATGCAGTAGGAGAATGCAATGGAACTAGATAGATAACATGAGGGATTTCTTTGGCCCAAATCGATCAAAAGCGTTTTGAATCAGTATCTTCATGTTTTAGGACCGAATTCAGGCTTCAAAAATTACAAATTAGCGATCTGTAAGAAAACGATTTCCAGATTGTACGCACTTGTGCGAGTGATTTGCGATCTCACATTTTCTAATCGCTAATTCGTGGTTTTCACGGACGAATTTCTCACTTACACGGATGGCGCACTCGACGTTTATCGAATTTAACGCCTTTAAATGGTAATTTGCTTACTTCAAAATTTCTTAAGCGTATACAACATATTAAACCCGTGTAACAAAAGGTTAAGTTAGATTCCGACCCATATTTCGTTTAAAAATATTGCATACAGCTCCATTTCGCCCCTGGTGGTGAGGTATGGAACTTCCTTTTTTTCGCGGAAAATAAATTCCTATGACCTCCTTTACACGATTACCAGGTTTGATAACATTTGATCCAGTAGTTTTCGTTTTATGACCGTTTCAATGTGGAACTTTAATTATAACTACTCCGTATGTTGTTAAATTTTCATTTGAAGCTATGCGTTATATGTATACCAAACGTAAATTTTTCGCTTTTATGGAAAAATAAAGAATCGAAGCAAATATACTTAGGATAATGGACCAAAACTGAAAAAATTTCCCCTCCCTTCGAAAATAAAATATTGAAATTCGACCTTGAATTTATTGGGTTATCGAAATATTTAATTTGACTTATCTTCTAAGTCCTAGTTCCGACAACAATTCCGTCAAAAATTCCGAATTACTTAAGCTGAAGTAAAAGATTTAGTATATATTCACTGTATGTTAATAAAGTAATCAGAGTGTAATAAAAATAGATTATAGAATTTACGCTGATGCAACTTTTTGTCTGACTGCACAACATGTAATGGAAGAGAAGGCTTGTAGAGATCTGTTTTTGACATGCCTCTAAAAGTAGATGTCATACTCCTTTTGTCTCTTCAATGTCAAAAAACTTTCCTTTGAGATGCAACTTTAGTTTTTGGGAAAGGGGAAAAAAAAACACAAGAAGACAAATTTGAAAAACGTGCAGGACGATTGAGTACACATACTTATTTTCGGAACACAAGCGGTTCTCCGACTGGTTATTGAATAATGAAAAGATGCATTATCATGCAATACAAAACATTTGGAATACGTTGTATGACTGAAAACGTAAGATTTAAAGTCATCTGCTTAATTCACAGCCATTTACAAGTCAGTGTGGCAATTGCAGTGAGTGGGGCAATTGCAGAATCGTTTTAATCCTGAGCTTGTAAGACAAACCTTATATCACTGGATTTAAACACTTCTTTAATCTTCCGAGAACGTTCCTTCTTTAGCTCATATTCCAAGAATATTAAGTGAATACAATTATTGCAAAAGAAATTGAATATTCATTTGCACTTCGGCTTAGTAGTTTACTAACGAGTTAACAAAACTTAAATTCTGCTTTTTGTGTCTAAGTATACAACAATATTTTAAATATTTACAAATAAAATATTAAATTAGAGATTTAATTGGAGCCTCACCAGTTGCCTAGCATTTGAAGATTGTTAAATACTAATTGTTTACTAATTCAGAAGTCAAACAACAAAAATCAGCGTTATATTTACCAAATTTTCACAGGACTAGTTTCGATGGTTTTACCGAACCACCATCTTCAGCTGCAAAACCGCAAATGAACCAGATAGGAAATAATGATTAGTTTATTATACGGTTTTGCAGCTGAAGATGGTGGTTCGGTAAAACCATCGAAACTAGTCCTGTGAAAATTTGGTAAATATAACGCTGATTTTTGTTGTTTGACTTCTGAATTAGTATTTATTCGGCGTGTTATTGTGTCTTAATTACTAATTGTTTGTTGCGAAGTCTAACCCAGGCTGCATGGTTGGTTTTCGTAGTTTTTTTGGTTCTCTCTACAAAGGTTCTCTATGAAAGCATCTTAACCAAATAGCTCCCATGTTCTTTCTATGTTCAAATAACCAACTAACCTAGTTTAAGCGCGATTTCCAAATGAAGTTACTAGCAAAACCCGAATACTCATTAAAAATCATGTAGCTTGCCAATCGGGAGTAACATGAAAGATACGTCGCCAATAATTAAATTGTTGTTACGGTACGCTGTTTCTAAATTTAGATGGTCATTCCTTAATTAAATAGCCCACCAGCAGCCGAGCGGTAAAGACGCTGAGGACTGGTAGTTCGGTCTGAGGTTCGAATCCCGCGAACGGGCGGGCTGCATGGGTGGTTTCGTGGTTTTCCCCATGTGTAACGTGTATACGAGCTAGTTTACCTTAAAACGTCCTCCACGAAGGCATCCCTCCCTTTAGGCAGATAGCCCTCGTGTGCTTTGCCATAATTAATTAATCCAATCCAATCCTTAATTAAATATAATTGATTTGTAACTTCTACTAGAGCTGACGGTAAAAATTGAAGTGCAAATAAATAATATCGTGTGCAAGCTTGATTAATATAAAATTAAAAATTTTGCATAGAAAAATATTTGCATTCAGACATAAAGTTTTTTGAAATATTTGCAATTACTTTATAAGAAGGATTTATTAATAACCGTAATAATTACTTATTATATTATTGATGATTAGGATTCAGTTCTTGACAATTACATTCTAAATTAGAATTTTAAGGATATAATGAAAATACCCACAAAGATACATTTTAGGATAAAAATGAGTTGATTTTTTATGTTTTAAAACTTCTTCAATTCATTTAATAAACATCGTATCCTCGTTGTTAATTGAATCCAGAATGTTGTGTGTCGTTTATATAATTATTCCTGCTTGTCCACAGAAGCTGCTGACTTATCCAGCCATTAAGTAGCTGCAAATCATTTCTACATAACCATTGAACTTCCACTGATTCAGTCTCTAGATGGTTGTATGTTTATATCATAATTTGACTTATATAAATGATTATTCTAAATCTTATGTTTCTATAAAAATATATTGTGCTTTAAAAATATGGATGGTAGTATCTGCCGCTCTTTCAGCCACTTCAAAAGCAACAGTTTGTTTAGAAATAAATTATGCAGTTTATGTCATAAAATAATTTCATAAAATTCAAATAAACATTAAACGAAAATTCTCAGTTTTAGACAATTCGATTTAAACGAAGTAAAGTAGCAGACGATAAAACGCCGAAGGTAAAAATTTACTCTTAGAAAAATGTACTCTTATTTTTTTTAAAAAAAAAGGAAGAAAGAGAGAAATTAAAAAACATTGTTAAAATTTGAATAATATCATCTATAATTTAAAAAAAAATAGCTTTTCATATAGTATTAATAAATATTTTTTACGCCTTATTGAGGGAAAATATTTCATATAATTAATTCTCCGTAAAATTTTACTTGAAATTTAAGGTTAAAAATAGCTGTGGCAATTCAATGTAACAGAAATCCATAGACCACATTTGGCGTTATTATCGCTCAAAAAAAAGATGCCAAATTTCAAAACGCGAAAATATGTAAATTCTTGTATATCTTAGAAAATTTTGAATAAAAAAGTCTAATTTTTTGCAGATATGCTTAAAAATACACCTACTTTATGATGATGGTAAAAATTTTATAGGTTATAATTCAAATTTTTTTTCGAAAAATTTATAAAAATTATTTAAAAATAGAAATTTAAAAAAT
Organism: Stegodyphus dumicola; assembly: GCF_044657685.1. Classification (NCBI taxonomy): domain Eukaryota; kingdom Metazoa; phylum Arthropoda; class Arachnida; order Araneae; family Eresidae; genus Stegodyphus; species Stegodyphus dumicola. Next base: position 32,944,787 of record NC_140781.1, read on the forward strand.
AAAACACAAAGAATGGGTAAATTTTATTTGGAATGAACCTAAATTTCGAAATGTGAGAGAAAAAATCAAAAAAGTTTAATAAAAAAAGAGATATTAATAAATATTTGCCAAATTCAATTAACATTGAGGAGCTAAAATTTTGAGAGCTAATATTTCAAAAACTACTCATACGATTTTTACAAAACTTGGTATTCTGGCATAATTTGAGTCGTAGAATTGAAATATGTAAAAAAATTGGTATGTTATTTCAGAAAAAGTCCTATTTTGTGTGAAAATACCTATGTTATAATAGTGCTATATATAAATCTAATATATATCCTAAGTCGCGCTTTCGAGACATGAAAAACGCAGTTTGAATTTTGTCGATCGGCCCAGTAGAACGGGAGATATAGCACTGTCCCATTTTTTTTTTTTTTTTTTTTTTTTTTTTTTTTTTTTTGAGCAGTGTACTCACTATTCTTGATTAAAACACTACACTAACGTTGTCATGTAAACTAATTGGTAATTCTAGGTGATAGAATTTATAAATTTCATGGCAAATGACATTTTATTTCATAATCTACTATTAGGTTTCAGAATCGAGCTTTAGTGCAAGGATAACAAAATAAATACATTTTATAAATTAATTAAGAATAAAATTAAAGAAATCACACAATTGTTAAAGAAATGCAAGCCATGTATGCCATTAAAATAATGGTAATTTTTTTAAGTATAACTTGAATCTCTTTTTCTTTAGGAGATTATATTAAGTTCGCTTTTAAAAAAATTCAGTCTGTTACAACAGAAAACTGCAGCTATCTTTTAATACTTTTCTTTTGTAAATTTATCACATATTTTGACGTACTTTTTAATGTACATAATATAACATGTATATAATGTAGTATATATTTTTAATCAAAAAATACTAAAACAGGAATATTTGAGTCATTTGAAATATTTTTGTAATTGTAAGTATATGTCTTCGACCAACTGTTACAAAAATAAAGGCCGCGTAAGGAAATTACCGTGGACACCATTTATGCCTCAACCCAACCGCCACACACTTTCTTGTTTGCAGTTTATAGGGAAAACCGAACCTATTAGTCTTTTCGACTTCTCATCTCCACCGAGAACGCTGCCCAGGATATACAAGGGATTGACAGATATTGCTCACGAGGGAAGAGATGTGACCCTCATAAGGAAAGGTCCATGACACTCACCGTACCAAACAATTTATAATGGAATTCTTCCATTACAAATTATTTGCTCCGAACAGCTCAGGAATGAGTCATTCTTTCCGTTCATAGTTTCACAGTTGGTGACTTTTGCAGCTGACCACGCGGTGTCGAACGTTCTTTTAAAGTGTAAAAGTTGACCATGTATAACGTTATTAATGCTTGTTTATTTTTGCATTCTTAAGCTTAATCTACCTACTTGCGTTAGAACGCTGTAAATCCATCTACCTACGTTAGTGTTCATCAGTTTTCGAAAGATGACACAAAATAGTAACTGGGCTGTCAAAACATTTCCTGGGCAAATTCATCAAAAAATTCCTTGAACGCACTCTACTTCAAGCAAATAAGTAATGTCCACGGAAAAAGTTTGTTGTTACGGATACCAGTAGATCTCAACAGCTAAACTTTAAATCGATTGTTTGGAATCTTGCTTTGGTTTGTGTTGTCAGATGTTAGAAACTGCAATTCATGGAACTGTACAGGATATTTTGAAGAGTCAATGAAACATACACTGTTAGAAATTTATGTATATGGTGTGCACAGAAAAGTAACTAATAACTTGTTGATTTTATTAAAAAATATGCATTTTCAAAGATGCACTAATGCATTAGCACTTAATTGTTATTTTACGTTTTAAAATTAGCATTGATTATTGTCGACTACTTAGTAATAAAAGTTGCCAATTTTTCAGTTGTGATTTCTTTAATATTATTGTAAAAATATTAAATACATTTTTAAATATTTATTTAAACTATTATACAAAAGTTCTAACACATATAAATTTTTTACAGCAAATAACCATAAACTGAAGTTATTTTAAAACCCTATTATGTGTTTTTATTTTACAAATTACAAATTGCAGTTTTATTATTTCTCTTATAATATTTTTAATTCCAAACAATGTGCAATTAGTTCTTTTTCTAAACTAGTGTCATGTGCATTTATTTGTTATTTTAATATAGTACAACATAGCACCATTCCAACACCCAGTATGAACATTTGAATTTAGTTTGTTTAATCATTAAATTAGCTATGTTTCTATTTTCATTGCTTAGTTATATTTATGTTTGGAATAATAATAAAGCATATTGGGGGGGGGAGGGTAAAAGCATTTTAATTTCAAATTGTTTAGTAAACTGTAGACTTTAAGATTCATAACAAGTTATTATGCATTTTATTCAAAGCTTCTGTGCGCAGTATGCAAAGAAATATTATTTATTTTAAATAGTACACTGATTTGTTAAAGGAACTGTGGATATCTCCAACTATCCTAAACAGCATAAATTTAAGATAAATCCATAATTATTGCATTTTGAAACACGAAAATCAAGAAAGTTGAAAATGCATTTAAAAAATATCAAAAACTAGCAATTAATTCCTTTTTCATTTTTTAAATTTTATATTAATAATTTTGAATTTTCTGGCAAGCTTTTTTGATATTTTGTAATCTTTCACTTGTGGATTCTTTAATATTGTCAGGAAAACAGCGAACACATTTGAAAATATTTACTTAAACAATTATACAAATGATTTAACAGGAAAATCTTTTCTCTCAAATAACCGTAAACTAACTAAGAGAATATTTAAAAAAAATAAACATCTTTTTTTTAATTGCAAATTGCAGTTTCATTATTTTTATTTTATTATTTGCAATTTCACGCATCACATCATATGTACCTCTAAAAGAACTACTGTTATGTATATTTGTATGTTGAGGTCACCTTTTTATGCATATGAATGTTTAAATTTAGGTTTTTTTATTATTACACTTAGGTATGTTTCTATTTTCTTCGCCTAGTTTTACATATCGAAATGATATCAAAATTCTCCATAAATGAAGAAGGATTTTAATAATATGCTGTTCTAATTTAGATGAAATATATTTAGTTACCTTTGTTAACTAATTTAAACAATCTTTCATTTGTACATTTTGGTCACATAAAAGCTGACAATTTCAGTTTTTTCCCCTCTGTAAAGAATAATTACTATGTGTTTCAGTTTACAGGATGACTTCCAAAGTAAGAAAGCATTTTTGCAGTTAGCGTGTTGTTTCACACCTCTTTCCCTATTTACCTCAGTTTGTTCAGTACTTAAGGTCGGTTTTCAAAAAGCATTGTTTTAGCGAACGAATGGCATAATAGCTTCTGGTGAAACTTAAGGGCTTTGAAGGAATATCAACAAAAAATGTAAATCTAAGAACTCTTTTGTCATTTGTAAAGAAATTTAGCAGCGAGTTTTCGATGCGTGACTGGTAGTTTGATTTGATAGAGAAGCAATTTACGGCTAAGAAACGGAATTTATTCTTAAAAATACAGGAGCTAAAATGTTCTGATGTCTCAAACTGACGGCTTGCGGGCCACATTCTGCTCTCGAAGTTATTTTGTGCGGCTCACGAATACTCTTCCCGTAAATTAATTAGCATCATTATGCTATTTACTATGACAAGAATTTGAATAAAAGTTTAAAATTTTAATGACCTGCAGTCCAGTTTTACATTACTTTTATTACCATTAAAAATGAACATGAGTAACACCACTAAAAATCCGCTAATTGAGCGAATTAATTTGCACTATGCTATGAATCATATTCAAAGATCTAAAGATACAAATTTGGCTAGCTTTTTTGCGTACTTGTCAAAAGATAAATACCCTCATTTACGAATTTTTGAAATAAGAATGCGTGCTTGATCTGGAAGTATATTTATATGTGAACAGAATTCTTTTTTTTTCCTCAGTTAAAATGAATAAGTCTAGAAAATGAACCATATTGACCAGTGAGCATATAAAATTCGGGATGAAGCTATTTGCTCCAAGACTACAAACTTTATCAAAATCGAAACGCCATCAGGTGTTGTAGCTGAACTTTGTAGTAAGACATAGAGAAGTTTTTAATTATTTACATACAAACATATGCATCAAAGAAGAATTTTATGAATATAAGAAAGAAAATGAGTTGTTATTTATTTTTAAACTTTATCACACTTGGAAAGTTTTTGTATTTTATTTTATTATTATTTTTAGTTTAAGTAAGTTACTTTGTTTTTCCTACTGAAAATACATTTCAATATGAAAATTCAATATTTAACTATCAGTACGTGTGAATTAAAGTGTAACCAACAGAAATTTCTTGCAGATCCCAACCCTTACATTTCGGAGAGAGAATAAACATAAATTAGAGCCCCCCTTTGCGTCATTTTTAATACAGTTTATAAATGTTTTGATACATATTTAGTAAATAAAACTTTAAATTTAGTTCAAAATGTATTTTGCCAATAAATATTTTTATTCTGATTTTCGGCCGGCACTCAGTTTGAGTTTGATACCACTGATACAAAGCACAGATTTTTCTTTCGGTTTATTTTAACTTTTATAACTCAAAGTGCTAATCTGAACTGTTTTATCAATCTTAACTTATTTTGATTTTATTTCATAGGAGGAACTAGCAACAGTCTTCGATCCTTTAATGACACGTTTTTTAGAGGCCTACGAGCTGCCGAACAATAAATCCGCTGAACCTATTAGAGAGTCCTTCCCGAAAGCATCCTTCTCCTTAGGAAGATAAACCTCGTGCGCTTTACCATAATAAAACAATCCCAATGTTAAAGACATATTCTTTCGATCTTTAAAATCAAATTTGCACTGTTCTGTGAATACTTGAAAACAACTTTCGTCGTTTTTTTTCCTGACAGTATAGCGATTTTTTTTTCTTTTTGTATTCAATGATTTAGATATCCTGTCTCCATCAAAAGTCACGGCAGATTTCCATTTATCTCTGATTAAACAGTTTTGGTAAAGAGTGCTTTTACATGTTCTGCATTCAGCGCTTGCCTAAGCGAATTCCTTTTTTAAAGATTTAAAGCTTTGTTATATTTGCTGCTGATACAGGAATATTTGAAGACTTTTTTTTTTTTTTTTTTTTTTTTTTTTACATTTTCTATGGATCTATTGAGATTAACTACATTCGTATTCTTTTTACTCTCTTGGAATTTTCTTTTGTTGCATGTTCACTAAGCAAAAAAAAAAAAAAAAAAAATTAAGTAACTGTTTTAATTCTTAAGATGAATAATATTATCCTCTTTGCATTCGGAAATGATAATTCTATAGCTTTCATAACGTTTCTTAAATACATCGTACATAAAAACGTTTACATAAGAATACATCTCATTACAAGAAGCAAAAATACAATATTCGATCCCAAAATTGTTTCATAAGAATAAATTGAATTTAATTAAAAAATTTAAATTTAATTTTTAACAAACACGTATAAAAGTAAAAAAGCAAATTTAAAGCCAAAATAATTTTTAAAAAAATTTTTTTTTAATTTAAAAAAAAGTGCAAACATATAAAAGATTTAATTCTCGAACTAATCTACAATATCATTTAAATTCAGAAGCATAAGCAAATTAAGTGCAAAATCAATCCATGAAAATAAAATCACTAATTTAGCAAATTAAAATTAAACTAAACAATTTTTTTAAAAATGCATAAGTGAATGACCGTTGAGTAGGCAGGAGACAGACTTATCAAGGTGAAGTTGCCTCCAAACCTAACTCTCCAATCATTCAATTCGTGTTTCGTCATTCATGTAGGCAAGGGTAAAAGTCAAAACCAAAAGTAATTCCAATAAAGTGGTAGGTACCCTTAGAAATTAATATTTAAGAATTAACATTGAAGAATAAATTTAAGAATAAAATTCTAAAAGGAAAATACTAATGAAGTCTTTTGAGAAACCAAGTAAAGAAAAGAATTAAATTAAACTTTTAAAAAAAATTAATTTTTTTAAAAAATTAATTTTCTATAAAAAATAATCTAGAAACCAATGTATTTTAGAAACCCTTGTCTACAGAAACCTCCCCGACACGAATATGCATATCAATAAAAAGAAACTAAAAAAGAACTAGACATAATCCATATAAACCAATAAGAAAGAAAAAGAACTAATTCAAAATTTTTTTAAAAACAAATATATATTGAAAAATATAATTTCATATATAGAAAATACACTCATGTCCATAAATTAAGGATAATGCAAAATCAGGCAAAGGAAGAGTTAGAAGCAAAACAAATTTGACTTATTTGTAAAGCTTATTTATTAAACAAAAGGTAAAGAGCAAAAAAAAAAGATGCTATATGTTTGATATTATTAAAAAAACTAGCGATTTTTTCTCCCTGGAGCAAATTACAAAAAAAATAAAACCTATTTACAAAAAACCAATATTACATAGTTGTTATGATTGTTAATACATTGTATGTCTCCCAGACGATGCAATACAGTCCGTACAACGCCTAGGCATGCTGTATCAAATTATCGATCTGATCTTGGGGAATATTACACCACTCAAAAAGCAATGCTCTCCGAAGTTCCGGTAGACATGTAAGAGGAGGTTGACGGGCTGCAACTTGTCGGCCAAGCATGTCTCACACGTGCTCTACTGAATTCAAGTCCGGTGAGAATGCTGGCCAGTCCATACGGGTGATATCCTCCGATTGAAGGCATTCGCTTACGATATTTGCACGGTGAGGACGGGCGTTGTCATCCATAAACACAAATTGTGCGCATGGCGCCCCGAAACAAACGTACATGTTGTTTCAGAATGACGTCCCGATAGATTTGGCTTGTCATGGTTCCAATTTGAACATACAGGTCAGTTCTGGAACCCAGAATAATTCCACCCCAAACGAGCACTCCTGCACCACCGTAACGGTGTCGTTCAATATTGTTTTCTTGGTGGTAACGGGTACCTGGAGCTCTCCATATGAAAGTCCGGCGAGAATCAGACTGCAAGCTAAACCTGGACTCGTCGGAAAACATCACACAAGCCCACTGTTGCGGTGTCCACAATGCATGCTTTCTACGCCAGGCTAACCGCAGGCGACAGTGAGTTGCAATAAGTGGAACGCATCTGACAGGTCTACGAGCATATAGACCAATCTGCCCTAAGCGTCTGTACACGGTCTGCCTTGAAATTGTCGTACCAGTGGCTGAAAAGAGCTGACGAGACAGGTCTGAGGCTGTGCTCTGCCTGTTTCTTTTGGCAGTAACTTCCAAATACCGGTCCTTATTCGGCGTTGTAACTCTGGGGCGACCTGTGCTGTAACGTCTACTCACATCACCATCATGTTGGAATCGTTGCAAAAGCCTGGAGATGACACTCTGGGCAATTCCAAGTTCGTCCGATACTTCCAGTTGAGTACGCCCTCATTCCAGACGGCCGATAATTCTACCACATAAAAAATCATCCAAATGCTTCCTTTGTGTCATAACTATTCGGTTATTGCACTGAAATGCTTATAAAGCACCTGCGAACAGTTTTACTTCTTTGCCTGTGTTCCTTATATATCACTCTCTTACACTCTCGTTATTGTGACGTACCATCGGTGTCATCTGGTTACTTCCTGAAATTTGCATATGATTCTTGAAGATGTGTGTAGTGATTTTACAGGTGATATATTTATTTTAGAGTTCGATTTCGGCGTGATTCCGAATTATCCTTAATTTATGGGCATGAGTGTACTTAAATACTACATAAAAAATTTTTAAAAATACTTAAAGCAAGTAAATAGTAAGTTTTAATTCTAACTTACCTACTATATGAGTGTTGGGGTCTGCAAAAGTGTTGTTAAAGAGAAGTAAGTGATTTCTTCAAATTATATAGATGGCGCTTATGTAGGTAAAGTTGAGTGTCAAGCTGCTATCTTTGTTATATTAAAAAAATTTTTTTAAACATTAATATTAAAAATTAAATTAAAAAATAAAAAAATTTAAAAAAATCCTAAAGGTAGTAATTATCAATTATTTAGGGAGTTAAGTAACTGAGCCAATCAAGAGATGTAAGTTTGCTTGAAGGAAAATAAAGTTAAGTGGTGTTGTGAATAAAAAATGTAAACTATTTGTAAAGTGAAATATGTGTTCTGTTGAAAAATTGTGTAAAAATTGTAAAAAACGTTAAGTGAAAAATTTTTGTGTGAAAATTGCAAATAATTAAAGTAATTAAGAAAAACTGAAATGTTTTAAAATTAAAGTTTTAAAGTAAAATTTCCCAAAATTTTTGAAACGACGTCCTAAAAAAAAAAAAAAAAAATCCCAGAAATTTCCCAAAAATTCCTTTAGGAATTTTTAAATTTGCTTTTTTACTTTTATACGTGTTTGTTAAAAATTAAATTTAAATTTGTTTAAATATTCGATCCCAAACATGTTTGGGTACTCGATTTTTCAAAGCGGATGATACCGAACTACATCCGATAGTTACTGATCAAAACGATAAGTAACTGATAAACAATTCATAGTGTTTTTAAATAATTAGTTACTGCCAAATTCTTTTTGAGTTTATGACCTTTTTAGACGCTTTCATGATAATCGTTTTAAAAATGTGTAAAAAAGAACCTTTGTATTTCATTACTTTTCTTTTATGCTTTAATGAACGAACTGTTTTTAAGTGCACGCGTATCGACAAAACAAGCTGAAATGTATTCATATCTCCCCAACATAACATTTAAAATGCGTATCTCTGAAATAACCTTTTTTTTCGAAGTGGGAAGGGGAGGGATTCTTTGAAAAAAAAAAGTTCCGTTCCCTGCTTTATAAAAGAATTTTTTATGTAATGTGATTCTCATTTTATTCTTTTCAAATAGGTACGGCAGACAGGTATTTCAAAAGCATCCTTTTTAGTATGGTCTACATTAAAAAGTATTGAATAATAAAACGTATGTGACGGCTTTGTTGCAGAATATCAGAAATACTTTCCTCCAACCTAGTCCCCCCCCCCAAAAAAAAAAATGCGTAAAAGGATTCTATTCGAAAACGCAAATTCAGATAGTGCTCTGTTCATGCCACCTGGCTTTTCCATAAAAAAAATTGCATTTGAACTACAGACATTGAAAACTCATTCAGAACGGAGAAAAATAATTTTTTTAAAGATAAATAATTAAGTAACCGTTTCGACTTTTCTATAGATATTTCACGTTGTTTAGTGACTATATTTGCTAGCTAATTTTTTTTTCATTATGATGAAATTACTCACATTTTGCGGAATGCAACGGTCAGATTGTTTGGATGAATATTAAAATTCTATTTTAACTAATTTATTTAATTGTTTTGGCCTTTTATCTTGGCATACGCTCATTGCTAAGCATCCATAGGTGGTTAAAATTGGTTAAAAGCTGTTCATTTCTAAGAATTACATTTAATTCAGAACCACAGAACTCGCAGGGTTAGCTAATCTGCTGATCGAATCGAACTGATCTACTATGAAATTGGTAAAGAACCGATTGATTGTTATATTTCGTATCATTTTTAGTTAGAATTTCAAATAATAAAAAATTAAAGCCCAAAGAAACAATATGCATGCATTACGAGCTTTATAAAGCTAAGTTAGACTCTTTTCTAGAAAAACGTCACCAATGGCAGAGTGGTTAAGCCAGCTGATTACTAGGAATTCGACCCGGGTCCTTATCCAGGCAAACGGACTGAATGCGTTATGAGTTTACGGGTTCCTCACGTATGACATGAATACAAACCAATTTTTTCATACAAAGAAGTCATGCAACCTTGAACTCTTAATTTTCCTGAAAAAAATACATTTGTGTCTAAGAGCCTAAAAACATGTAATAGTAAAATAACTAGCTGCTAATTATTAAGGTTATTATTATGGTTAAGACTTTGGTTTTCTACCGCCGAATACATTACTTGACAAAACATCTGTGAATTCCCTTTCATATGCAAATCTGAAGGAAAGGTTTCGTGGTTTTCCATATGGGTAACGTGAGTCCCTTATGAAGATTTTTTTAAAATCTTTTCTTTTCCTTATTTATCTTGTAACATACGATTAAGACTTTGGCTTTCTACTACAGGATACATTATTTGACGAATTATCTGTGAATTCCCTTTCATATGCATTATCTAATTCATATTCAGAATTGATGACGCAGTGATCTTTTTGAAGTATTTCGTCTTTTCCCGGAGATTTTAAGTTTCAGAAATTGGATATTTCAGTTAAATTATCTTCTTTTGTTGAAACAAATTATACAACAGACATTTGAGCAACAAATTATACAAACCAAACAAAATTTTATGTATTTATTTGTACCTTAAAATAAAGATAGTTTAGGATTAATTCTAATTTAGTATCTCCTTAATTTATAGAAAATAGCAATGAACTTGACTGCCAGTTAAAGAAACAAACAAAAAAAAATTTGAACTTTGTTAAAAAAGGAAAAAACGTATTGATGGTAGTGTGCATTTAATGAAAAGTATATAAAGTAACATAAATAAATCATGAAATATTTTATTATTTAAATGAATTAAGTTTTAATTTGATTAAGACTTTATGATTTAGGCCTTGATCCTAAGGACAAACTGCTATATCCTGAAGGCGAAACTTGATGCAAATATTTTCCTGACCAAGGCTATTGGACGAAAAGAATTCTTAAAGCCGAGCAGACCCCTGCAGAAAGTTTGCTTTTGATAGATGAAAAGGTTTTGTTCATTTATTTTTACAGAAATAGAGCAGTTATGATTAATTCAATAACTTTCTTTCTGAAGGAGTGGGATCTATATTACTATTCTTCCAAATGGGCTTACATTTTCATATAAATACAAATTACAGTTTAAGGAACTGAAAATCTAAAGATGTGTTTTCGATAAAAATAGCTGAAGTTACTGGTAATAAATTGAATCATTGAAAAATTTTCGGTAATGCTAGCAACTTCTTCTTTAACTATTATGTATTTCTTGATAAGTAGATTCATATATATATTTCGATTAAGAGTGCTAGTATATTGAAAGACCTTTTTTGTTGGAAAGTCCTCTACAAAAACATCCCTTCTCTTAGATAGATATCCCTTGCCTGCTTTGCTAGATTTGATTAATCTACCCTAAACCTTTCCTAGAAAAATGGGAAGTCGATTATAAGATACTTTCTTCCTCCTTCCAGTATGCTTTCGTGGTGAAATTGGAAGCATACTCGGCGAGTATTCGAGAGGTTCAGATTCGAGTCCCAGCGAGGGCATTGCACACTTTTTATGCTTCAGAATAACCTAAGCCTCTACAGTGGCGCCTGAACAGAAAGTTGGTGGATAATTCGTCACTTCCAGAATTTTTGATGATTGACTCCCTCATCTCCAGTCGCCCTTTAAAAGGGGGAGTATATAAGGTATTTTCTCCCTCCTTTCCGTATGCCTTCGTGGTGTAATTAATTGGAAGTATACTGGACGCGTATTCGAGTCTCGCGAAAGGGCACTACACATTTTTACCGTCTCATGCTTAAAAAAAATAACTAATGACTCTACACAATTTTCTTGATGGAAAAGCAATAAAGGGATTTTATCGTTGGATGGAAAAAATTTGCCTCAGCTTGCAACTACAAATAGCAATAAGCAAACAGAAATTGCAGTACGCAAATAACAAACTGCAATATGTAAATAGCTGCAACACATGATATGACATTAAATCTTGTGTTAACATCATGCATTACGATATTTCTACTATGCTGTTAATTAATGTGTTCATTAAATACAGTTCAGCCTTCCATTGCATAAAGTGTTTCATCCTACCTTGTTTTAACAAATACATAGCTCTATTTTACCCAATTTGACAATGAACAAAATTTTATTACTGACTTAACATTTCAATTTAAAAAAATTAAAAACTCACCTACTTTTAAGGTTTTTAGATCCTCCTAAGGAGGAGGCTTCGCGGATTAGAAGCAATGGCTATCTTATACTCAGAAATGAGACGTAGGTACAGGTCCGCACCTGTGCATTCTCAAAGGCGCATTTTAAGTATCTCCGTGCCTTGCTAACTGTTAAACTTCCGCCCCAATTTTCAAGAATAACAGACTGGGGGAGGGGGCGTTCCGAGGGTCTCCAGCTCCTCTTTCCATCCTCCTTTTAATTTAATTAAGTGAGTAACTCAACGCTCCTGAAAACAAAATCTGTTTACAAAACATTTCATATCTGCTCATTTTATTAGCTGCTTTCGTCTCGCCGTATATTTTGTGTGCTCCCTTACCACATAGACACTATACGCGTACAGACATCAATGCCTTCTCCGGAATTCGAATTCAGACACATCAGTAAGGCAGTCGGCATCACTAGTCACTATGCCGGCTAGGCGGCATCGTTCAGAAGTACTGATTTTCTTTATTATTATTATTGCAATTGATTTTAAGTAGAAAACAGAATATAGATATAATTTTTAAAGCTTGCGGTTTCAATAAAATGCTTTAAAAAGGAAAAAATAACTTTTTTAGTATCAGTACATTCTTGATCATACATGACTAAAACAAACAAAAAAAGTAGAACTGTTACTGACTACGGATTTTAAATCAAAACTGTCGAAGAGAAATTTAAAATGGTAATTATTCTGTTATATGCTATGTCTATGTTAGCTCATACATAGGTAGGTCCAACAGTCTCCGGTCTTCTAAAAGAAACAAAATTTTTGAATATTTTATTTTTCAATATGCTCATCTCCTCCATGTACTTTTAGTTTCATTTAATGAGCAACTCTATTCTGCTGAAAAAGTAATACGAAGATTTGTCCTCAGAATATTTCACATCTGCACATTTTATGCCGTCGTCATCATTAAATCCCTTTAGGTAATATTTCAATTCGGAGAACCGATAATTGTGACCTGGAGCTAAAAATCTGGGATGTGAGGGGATGGTCAAGCTTCCACACAGCTTGTTGGAAATGCATCCACATGTTGCTCTTTTTAAACTGCTTTGCAGGGACTTTGTTCATGTGTAGATGCTCATATAGAATACACAAAACATTTGTTTTAGATAGATCCTATCTTGTTCCTTTAATCTCTTGTAACTGTGTATTTTCTACTGGACACGAGCAATATTTTCCGATGTTAGTGCTGAATGGTAAAACTTCACGAGAATCATATTTGACTGATTTTCAGCTCAAGTGAAACTGTTTTGCTCATTCTTTCGCTTTTACTCATTTACCTTCTTTTACTCATTCTTTTAACAGCAACATCGCAAAATAATTTTAAAATGAGCGTTGTTTTAGAATTTCTGATGCACAGTCTGGCGCGCTGGTTTTTTTTTTTTATATATATATATATATATATAAAATTCGCGAAGTGTTACAAAATATGAAATCGATAATAAAACAAATTCAAAATTGAAAATTAGGGCTTTTAGCTGCTCATACTCGGTAGAGGATTACGTTATTCAAAATTTGATGTCTCTAGGTACTGTTGTTTTATCACAATGCGATAAATATACATACATTTATGCAGATTATTCATTATTTAATTTCTTTAAATATAACACAGGGCGATAATATTTGGTGGCAACATTCTGAAAAAGTCAAACGGACATTTAAAGTTTTCGACGCAAAATGCCAAAACAAAATTAATAGCCCTTCTGGACTGACGCCCTTTGGGCTTTAAAAAAAAAAAAAAAAAAAAAAAAAAAAAGAAAAAAAAAAAGAAAGAAAGAAAACTGGTGAGATTTTCTTGAACGGAATTTTCAAATTTATTCATTGTTAATGCCAGTTCATGTCTGAGGAATTTGTTGCTAAACCATTTTTTACATGGCAGTCAGAGTTAGCATAATGATTAAGTGTATTTTAAACACTCAATACTCAAGCACTGAAATATTTTTTGAGTAATAAATTAATAGCTGATATTTCCATTAGTGATCTACCTTTTCACATGCAGATAGGAATGTGAACACCTATATATTTTTTCGTATCAAGAGATCTGAAACTTTAAACAGAATCCTTCAAACAGAGATTTCCAAAGTTTATGAATACTTTGAAGAACTCTGATATGTGTAAAAGTCAGTCGAATAATGGAAGTAAAAAACAGAGCTTAAGTGCTAAGGTTTTATTTATTTTTCACTAATAGCTAATGTTTTAAGTTACGCTTGCCATTCTGTCTTTCCCATTTCTCAAAACATTTCTTTCTCTCCAAGACATAAAATTAACTTAAAATTAATAATTGCATAAAGCAGAACTTTTGAAATTATAATGTTTTTAATTTAATGCACTAGAAAATGACATATATATATATATATATATATATTTAGCTGTTCCAACTTTCTAAAGTACGTGTGACTAAAAATCGCTGGATGCTCATAAAAAATAGTGAAAAGTTAACAAACGGTCATTCAGGGTTGGCGCCAGAAGCGGTGCAACAGCTCCGAGCGGCAGAATTTACGAGCTGCGGAAATTGCACCGGGCGACAAAAAGCCTAGCGCCGGGCCAGGCTTTAATACATGTTTATTATTCAGTATTAACGATAATATATTTAACAGCATTCTTTTTTGCATTTACAGCTCCAAAAACACCTCAGCGTCCAAGTAAAGAAGTTGTTGTAAAAGTAAGTATATAAATAATCTAAACATTAATTTTATTTTAGAAATATTATAGACATGTTACCGTGAAAGACCGAAATTGGAGAATGTCGACTTTCACCGGAGAATATCAACATTCACCAAATACGTCGGTGAAAGACAGAATATTTCACTACATTCTTGTATATTCGGACCCTCACCGGTGTATGTCGACAATCACAGATATGCTCTGGTGAAAGTCGAAAAGAGAGGTCATAAAGTGCCATAATAGTTTAAGTTGTTGCAATAAATAAGATTTGAATCACATAATTTAGTAAGTTTTTTATTACTGTTATTTTATTTTTTCATTTAGAACGTACTGTATAATAAAGTAAGTTTTTAACTTCTATTATTTTCCTTTCTCATTTTGAATGTATTGTGTGTTTTAGGTTCTCATGTTCTTAAATTTTTATTTCAAGTCTCAAGTGCGTTTATTCGCGACTGAATTACGGAGAAGAAAATATAATATTGTTATATGTTCGACATTCACCATGTACAATGGTGAATGTCGACATTGAGCGGTGTAAGTCAGAAATAAGAGTATTTGGAAAATATTTCGGACATACACCAAGAGACTATGTGAATGTTGACATTCTCCAGACTTCGGTCTTTCACCGTAACAGACATATATGTATAACCTCGTGCACTACAGAACGTAAACGGCATACTTTTCAGCAAAAGTTGATGGGAAAAATATTTTAAAGATTCATTTTTTTAAGCCTAATTTTTAGTTTTCACTTAACTCTTTATACATGTAAGATATAATAAAATACGATGGCTATGGTAAGAAATAATTGGCGATCTTAAAATTAATTGACTATTCTAAATTTTATGTTCTCCCAAACTCGAGATCTTTCCAAATTAAGCACTGCTTGAAAAAGGTAACTAAACTAAAATTAACAAATCACGGCTTAGCTTCACATATGCACCTAAAGTAGTATAAATATTGCGTCGCCAGCAATGACGCCTTCCTTTTCTCTGGCCTTCTGCCATGAAAACAACTCTGCGCCGCTTATGCTGTCTAAGACGATTACGTCGTACCTTTTAAACTAGTGTACATAAAAATTTATCGTATTCAACGATGACTAAAAAGTAATTTGTCTGCCAAAGAGATGATTTGAGATGATGTGTAAAAATAAAGTTCAATTCAGTTTTGTTAGCTGCTTCATCAAACCTTCACCCTTAGCCACTACGACTGCATTAAAATATTATATACATATAATCTATTACCTTTTCTGACGTCATTTTCAGCAGGAATTTAAAACGCGCCGGGAATGTGCCTGCGATTAAATGTAACTTATGGCAAATCCTTGAATAGATGTGTAAGCGACTTATTGCTATGACCAAGATGAAACAGAACTAAAGAAGGGTATAAAGGACCCCTTTTATCTCATTTTTTAAGATATCAATAATTTAAGAAAAGGTATTTCTTGTGCTTAAAAAAACCAACCAGCATTTATAGCCTAATTCAGAAGCTAAGAAGTTCAAATTATAACTAAACTAAGTTGTCAATTAGCCAAAGGCTACGCAGAACTGACTAACACGCAAGTTAGCTCAAACCTATACCGGCGTGACAAGCACTGTTGGCAAGAATAACGCAACGAAGACAGACTGCTATCAAAGAACTGCAACTAGTAAAGTGGACTTCAGGCGGAACACTCGCTGATTAAACAATCTAAAAACTTTCTACCTCGAACTAAAAATTAGCATTCTGGCAGGAAAACGGAAAAGGAGAACTACAGTAAAGCTACTTAACATAAAATAACTGGTTAGATAAACATAAATAAATCCTTACACCTTGAATTAGGATTATTTTTAGGCTGCTTAATAAAGCTACTCGAGGTTCTGGAAAACCTGTGAACTCATGAGTTTGCCAGATGGACACTGTAATGGTCTTCATGGATTTCCAGAAATTTAAAATAAAAATTCGATCTAGTTACCATACAGAAGTTCGGAAGAAAGGAATTCTCTATCTAGGCATATAGTCTTAAGAAGTTTATAGAATTAAATTAATCCAATCGCATACATAAGGGAGAACTGGATAAGTTAATTCATTTGAATCTTATACTTTTTGCTACAGAAAAATATATGCTGTGGTAATTTATAAAATTGCTAAAAAAACCATAAATTACGTAATTAAAAATAATATGTGTATCCTTTCTGACAAGGTAGGGTTAATATATATTTAATCATTATAATATCAATTGTTAATATTTATTGTTAATAATGACTTTAATAAGTGAAGGCTATTTATTTATTTATTTATTTATTTATTTACCATCAGATGAGCAGCTGCACCGCCTTTAAGACATTCAGCTTAAGTGAAGGCTATTATTGACATTAAGTAGTTTTCTCAAATTTTCAGATGAATAAAGTTAAAGCACGCTAGCTTGATTTAAAGTATAGAATTTAGAACAGGCCATTAAATGCTAGTATAGGTATCCTAATCTTAGAAATCGGTTAACTTGCGATAAAATTTTATTTACTTTCTGAGTCTCTTAGTCACGAATTATATGCTATATACTCAAGAAGAAGTATTTATGACAATATCAGATAGAAATATCAGAATTGACGCAATCATTTATAGTCAGACTGTCATGCTTGTCGGGATGGCAGAGACGTGACACAATACATTATTGGAAAATGAATCCTTTATTATATAGCAGCACGACTTTTATGTACAAATATTTACATGACGTTGATATTATATGATTTAAGAAAATAATTCCAATCAAACACAGTTGTTTAACACCTTACAAATTAATCAGCCACGCTGGCTAAAACTGAAACTCGAACTCAAGCGTAAACGCCCTACCACACTTTCTGCAGACAGCTCTCGTCTGTCTCACTTGCTGGATTCTTACCGCGAGGCAGCCAGCTGATTGGCTGATCGCAGCCAGATACATGACACAGACTTTTAACAAGAAAACTTACCGTGCCTTCCTTGGTGTAATTGAATGCACGTCCGGCTAACAGCAAGGAGACCCGGAGTTCGAATCTCGGCGAGGGCACTGCTCGCCTTTAATATTTCCTGCTCAAAATAACCTAGTGACTCTGCATGTGATGTGTGAACTAGAATGTGGTGGACGCTAACTCGTTTCCTCCTGGATTTGATAAATGGGGCCCCTCCTTCCCAGTCGCCCTTTTAGTAAGGAAGAATGTAAGAAAGTTTGTTCCTCCTTATCGCGTAGATTTGTGATATTGTTACGAATTTTTTACATAGATAGATAATTTTAGGGAATTTATATGTGAAATTGTTGTATTTTTCTGTATAATGTTACAAGGGCAAGTCTATATAACATTGAGTAAATGGTTATCTCGCTAAATTGGCGAGATATCGCCAAGCTGGCGAAGATTTTGTCTCCAAATTTATCAAGAAATCGCAAAAAATCCCCGAACTTGGCGACCATTTAGTGACGTTTTGGTCCGGTTCCTGTATCGCCGTAATAGGTATTGTAATTGAATAAGTGTAATAGATTGCAAATGCAACTGTAATCGTATCTGGCCCTCATATGGCTTTCGGTAATTTCATGAAGCAGAAAGTACTAGATATATCTCGGCGGCCTGATGAAAAGCTACATAAGATCGTAGAGAGCATCATTTTATCAGTAGTTGTTAGTTAGTTCAGCGTGGTTGGAGTATTGAGATATCTCCGTACTAGTTTCGCTCTTCAGATGCGCTTTGCATTGAATTGTGTTTAACGTCCTTAGTAGTTTGAATTGATGATTGTACGCTGTGATACTGTGAAGAGCTGTAACAAAACTTGTGTAGAAAATTCCAGAACTGTGAAATGTTTCCGTCTGTAAAATAAATTTTATCAAGCTATCATTGGCTCTGTTTACATTCAATCTATTACGAACCCGTACGCACGCAAGAATATAATCCAGGAGGTTCAGTTCCGGTGAGGACATTGATAATTTTTCATGTTTCCTTCCCCGAAATCTAATTAGATTCTGCAACTGTATCTACTTCATCCCACTTGCTAAAAATCTTTATATATGAAATGATCGTCGGTTTGGTAACATTTTTGTTTTTTGGCGTACCAAGTATAACAGCTTAAAGTAACTTTCTAAAAGAAAGGATTTCCTATCCGAAATATATAGGTCGTATATGTCTGAAACTACTGAAAATCAGCGGTTCATCCTATGTTCCATTTCTGGAGATGAGCGGATTGGCTGTATGAGCTTCCATAGCCATCCTCATATGCAATGCGAATTTTCCTATATCCTCTGAGCTGAAACTCTAAGAAGTTTTCCATGAAATCATCTCTAGATATATGTCTCAGTATTTTGTCATAATAAGTAACATAAATGTAATGTAAAATACATTTCGGCTTTCATCATGAAACGCGGCAATTTTTTTTCAACTATAGTTATAAAGTAATACTAATACTATTGTGGGGATTTATTTAAGTTACTTTACAGTTAATTTTGTTTCGAAGCAACTTTTCCTATTGATCTCGCTTTCAACCCAGCCTTTCTTGCCAGAATGTAAATGAGTTAGCGCACGGGTATTCAATTGAGATAGAAAGAAGTTAGTATCTAAAGGAAGGTTTTTGGAAGGTGAATTTAGAGCGTGTTCTGCCTGCCTGAAGGCCTGTTATCGTTGATTTACTAAGGATTAGATTTCTGTGTCGTTCAGCGCTTTTAACCATTAAGCTTGTTTACGCCGACTTTTACAAGTCAGCCTGACTGCGCGTTAAGTAATCTGTTAAAAGTCGTTAGGTTAACTTATTTTTATTATATTTGAAATTATTTGTTACCTTTTGTGTTAAGCCAAAAGTGTTGGTTTTTGTAAGCACGAGTCAGTGCCATCTGTGAATAATATTGAATAAATAAAAGTTCCTTCACAACCTTTCTTTGAACTTTGTCGTACTTAAGAATTAAAGATAATTCCTTACTCAGTCTGTTAACGTCTAGCAGTTTATTCTCGCTAGGATCGCCAGACGTTATACCAGATATGCATAAGAAACTTCTTCTCTTTTGCTGAAATATGACGACACATTTTTTTTACATTGCAGGATATCACTCGGAATGCTTGGTTTCATGATTTAAATGCTGTTCAAGCTCAAGTTAGGCTATTGAACATGAAACAAAACGGGGCCTTCCTAGTCCGGTACAGTAGTAAGCCAACAATTGAAATACCTTATACCATGTGTGTGGCATTTGATGGAAGAGTACTTAACTCCCATATACGCCTTAAAAGTAATGGATATTACGCTCTTGGGAAAGAAAAAGAAGGTGAAAAGGTATATAATATTTATCCATTTACACTTTGTTTATTTTATGAAGATTTTGGATGCGTCAGTGACTAACCTTGAACGTCCATATTACGTGATAGTTGAGTACTTTTACTAAATAAAAACTGTCAAGGTTATTGATTTTTATCAGCAATATTTCCTTTCTATTGACATGCAGATTTCATTTACAAATTATTATTAACCATGAGAAAATAAAACAAAAATTTTATTGAAGACAATATTTATGAGCTATGACTTCTGTTGGAACACACTTAAGTTACGATAGGTATGAAGAGAGATAAAAAATTCTAACTCTAATACAGTATGCAGCCCTAATTAGTAATTTAGCTTTCTAAAATTTGCATTAGATTAGCTAGTTTAATATTCGTATATATATATATATATATATAAATTTAAACAAATTAAATTTAAGTTTTAACAAACACGTAAAAATGTAAAAAAGCAAATTTAAAGCCAAAAAGCTTAAAAAAATTATTTAAAAAAATGTGTAAACATATAAAAGATTTAAAAGATTTAATTCTCGAACTAACCTACAATATCATTTAAATTCAGAAGCATAAGCAGATCAAGTGCAAAACCAATCCATGAAAATAAATTCACAAATTTAGCAAATTAAAATTAATCCAAACAATTTTTTAAAAATTGCATAAGTGAATGACTGTTGAGCAGGCAGGAGACAGACTTATCAAGGGGAAGTTGCCTCCAAACCTAACTCTCCAATCATTCAATTCGTGTTCGTCATTCATGCAGGCAAGGGTAAAAGTCAAAACCAAAAGTAAAAAGTGAAGAATGTCCAAAATGAAATACCAATAAAGTGGTACCTTTATAAATTAGCATTTAAGAATTAAAGTTTTAAAAGGAAAATACTAATGAAGTCTTTTGAGAAACAAGCAAGTAAAGTCAAGTATTAAATTAAACTTTTTAAAAAAAATTAAATTAAAAAAAAATAATTTCTTATAAAAAATAATCTAGAAACTAATGTATTTTAGAAACTCTTGTCTACAGAAACCTCCCCGACACGAATATGCATATCAATAAAAAGAAACTAAAAAAGAACTAGACATAATCCATATAAACCAATAAGAAACATAAAGAACTAATTCACAATTTTTAAAAAACAAATATATACTTAAAAATATAATTTCATATCTAAAAAAAACTTAAATACTACATAAAAATTTTTAAAAAATACTTAAAGCAAGTAAATAGTAAGTTTTAATTCTAACTTACCTACTAAATGAGCGTTGGGGTCTGCAAAAGTGTTTTTAAAGAGAAGTAAGTGTGTCCTTCAAATTAATTATATAGATGGCGCTTATGTAGTTAAAGTTGAGCGCCAAGCTGCTATCTTTGTTATATTAAAAATTTTTTGCAAACATTAATATTAAAATATATAAAAATAAATCTAGAAAAAATTAAATTAAAAATTAAAATTAAAAATCCTAAAGGTATGTAATTCAAGTTTTAATTTTAACGATAAATTATGTAGGGAGTTAAGCCAATCAAGAGAGGTAAGTTTGCTTGAAGTAAAATAGAGTTAAGTGGTATAGTGAATTAATAAATGTAAACTGTTTGTAATGTGAAATGTGTGTTCTGTTGAAAAATTGTGTAAATATTGCAAGGCAAATAATTAAGTAAAAATGAAATGTTTTAAAATTTAAGTTTTAAAGCAAAATTTAAAATGTCAAAAAATTTTTTCCAAAATTTTGTGAAATTTTTAGAGGTTTTTTACATGTATTCCGCTGTTCCGCATGCTGCGTCGAAGCGCGTACAAGTTGGAACTTTAAAATTGTTGTCTTTTCTAAACAGAAGTAGAGCACAATTTTTCATGGAATCACGCGGTACGTATATTATTGTTAAAATACGTAGAACTGATTTCATTCATATTAAAAGGCTTTCATACATTTTCTTTTCAGGTCTACACCTAGAACTTATAAATTTCAACTTAGCCGCAGCCCGCAAATCTGGTGGGTTTGTCCGCTAGTTTGATATTAAAATCGGAGATCATATTCAGGGGCCGTACACAAATACGAGAGAGAAATGTTTGCATTTGTACGTAACAAAAAAATAAAGTATCGATTAGAAAAAGTTTTCTGAGGATTTATAGATTAATTTTAGTTCATCATCTGATCAAATTAGATGTTGATGTATAGAAATTCTAATTTCTAATGATTTATAGGTAGTTTTTTGAATATATTAAGTGACGACTCAGATTATAGGGAAAAATATTGATTAATAAAATACAATTTTCAAACGGGATATTTGAATTAATTAAAAATGAAAAATATTTGCTTTTAAATAACTTTTTACGATTAGCAAATTATGATCCTAAGGTAATAAAATTTCATAAGGATATTAATAATGTATTTTAAACTCTGAAAAACTCATAACTCACTTGAATAAAAATTCCTCGGCATACCAAATTAACAAAATCATTAACTTAGTAAATACTAAAACAATATCATTGAATGACCTTTAAGGCAAGAATAATCAGCCCCAAATTATTCTAATTTATTTTTTAACCGATCACTTGATGTATATTGAAAATGAAGTCAAATATCGCAAATTCTGAAATTAAATATCTCTGCCAATTTTTGTCGTATTTTTAGTGCTTTATTTTTCATAAAAACTACAGTCTTTTCTATTTATATAGGGATTGGAGGAGGTTGAAAGAGTTAGATTTCGTAATTTTTACAAAACTTATTTCTTTAAATTTAAAAATGTCAAAACACGGATAGTTGAGTCATTTAAAAATTTATTATTAACTAGAAAATTTCTAGTTATAATATATTATAACGAGAAATATATGTATACCACCAGAACCGACACAAGGGTAAAGCCTCACTTAGGTACTTGCCTCAACTGAACAGCCAGAAAAGGTACCAAATTAGGTGCCAAAATTTCGATATTTATTAAAAAAAATTACAACTATTAACTTTTAACTTTAAAACATATACAAAGTTTGGTATGTTTTCCTATCATCAAATAGTGTCCAGACGCTTGGTAGACGTTCAGTAAATTACCGTTAATTCTAAAATAATATCTGAAACTAGAGAAGGATGTAAAAGACCCTTTTATTTTAAACTTAAGAAGAATGGAAGGCACACCTGGTGCTTGCAAGCTTAGCCAGCACTTATGTCAAATGTAAAATATAGATTAGATAAGTCAGTCGCCAAAGGTTACACAGGTCAATTAAAAGTTGATTTCCAATCGAACCGGCGTGGGGATTCAGTATCGGAGATTATAATGCAATGCTAAAGACTACAAATCTTATCTGAGCTAGCAACCTAGTAACATGGCGTAGACGACAGAACACGATGTGCATTACAATCTGAAAGCGTCATCTTAAATACAAGCGAGTTAATTTGCATTCTGGCATGGAAAAGGAAGGAAGAAATGAGAGCAAATGTCTAAAATCAGCGATTCTCAATCTGTGGTAAGCGAACCACTGGGGGTACGCGAAGAAACAAAGTATTTTTATCTATTAAACTCAAAAATCGCATGAAGAAAAAGAACAATTGATAGAAATTTCCTGTGATCGAACTCTAACTGAAGATTTTAAAAATAACACACTTGTCAACTTTTCGCTAAACCGGAAAAAAGCTGTTAAATTTTTATTGCTTTTTTTGCACAACCTATTTGTGTGAACAAGAATTATCTTCCATGTTATATTTGAAAATAAATACAGAACAAAGCTAAAAGTGGATCCTAATTCACTGTTAAAACTAAGTAAAATAAAACCAGACATTAAGAAATTGATATCTTTCAAATAGGCCCAAATTTCACATTAAATTTATAATCGAAGTATTATAGCTTGAGCTTTGATAATTATAATGGTAAACAATGTTTAATCTAATATTTTTTATGTGTGCACATTTAATACAATAGCCAGTAGGTTATGCAAATATCAAAATATATTTTTTTTAATATTTCTGTTGAGAAATTGAAAAATAATAGTTGTAAAACGTAGTGGTGGTGCTAAAGTTTTTCAATTTTTGTTAGATGGTACACATTAGTCAAATGTTGAAAACTGCTGAGCTAAATTATAAAATAGTTATTAATTAACATAAAGGAACTCAACACACATCCAGAAGTATAAAAAAATTTGCATTGAAAATAATCCAGCTGAATTAAGCAAAGATGTGTAGCATTAATATTTCTCAAAACTGCCGAGGTTTCACAGTATTCTATATATTCTTTTCTAACTTTAACGTTTAATGTTCGAACTAATGTACTGAGTTTAATTTATACTCGTTGCAATGGTCTTCACAGACTAAACTTGCTCAGGAAGCACCACTCCACCGACATTAATAATATCTATTATCCCCCTTTAATTTGAACTATAGGTCTTCTCTATAACAAGTTTTCCGAAGTCCACTAACTGAGTACTGACGGCGGCATAAATTACCACAGTTTATTGCAGCAGACCTAACACATAAAGGCCAATTGAAATAGATCGGGAGACTAAACAGAGACATTTGAAAGTGAAATCACCGTATTATCAGTCTCATGCCCCACTTTCTGTGTAAAATAGGCAGCTGAACAAGACGCATGGTTTTAAGGTTTTGTCTTGTACCCGTAATTAATTTGCTCCGGAATTTAGCAGTTGGTTTTATTTACGATTATTTCGGAAAAATGTCACACATATTGCTGGACGGAGTAAATTGAATCGTCCATTAGTTTGTCTTATCCTTTGTTAAGCCTGGAATGTAAACATATATAAGAGAAGTACATTTTTTAGTTGTTCTATCGTTTATAATGAAACAATAAAATAAATTTAGTTCCAAAGAAATATAATATAACTGATACTGATATGAAAGAGCAACTTTAAAGGCATTCAGTTTCATTCCGGTGATTCTAAGATAACCAAAATAAAAAAAAAGTTCTATCCTTGGGAAAAGAATTTTAAGAAATACAGTTTCGAAAAGATTGATATATGAAAGAAGAAAAAAAGATGAAAGCGATAAATCTGTTGATTTACGGATTTAAAATAGCAAATTGAAATCAAAACATCAAAGTCAATTAAATCAGGTATGGCAAACATGTTTATTACTAAGAATAAAAATTAGTTTGCAAAAATACCTAATATTCGCGAAATTTAACACGTTCAAGTCGTCTGAACTAACTGATGAAATAAGATAAAAGTAAAGCATTGCCATTCATTAAATTTTAGCTTAAGTTTCGCTCAAGATCGCTCAAGATCATTAAACCTACCTTGTCATGAAAATTCATTTGATCGATAAAAGGAGGGCTAATTAAAGATTAGCTCGTATATTAATCGATTAGAGCGCTAACGAAGCTACATGATTTTAGAGGAATTTTTAGTCATTCTAAGGAAGAACTGTAAATGCTCATTACAGTACCTGATCAGAAACAAACTGATCCATGATAACTCGATAATCGACCCTGTGGGGGACCACATTACTAAACTTAATAAGCATTTCTTCAAAACTGGACTTAGCTGTGATGCTGCAAATTTTTCAGAAGTTCTTAATTCCAAATCATTCCAAAAGATACTTTAATCAGACCATTTCCTCCTCACGTGCTTAAAGACCACAACTTCGTAACCTAGCTTTGATTGTTTACTTCTTTTCTTGCGCAGCGCGATTTTTGTCTCTCGTCTCTTTTGATCTAATTGGCACACATGCACTACAGGAGACAATGGTCTTCCTCTTTTTACCTCTCTTGACCATTCTTGGAGCATTACCTGCTAACTTGTCAAAATCATGTGACCTCAGAGGCTTAATTTTTAATTTTTTTATCTAGCTTATTAAGCCCTCTTCTGGAGTCACATGTGCAGCAGCATAATCGGTATCCATACAGAATATTCTAAGGAAACTGTCTCGTATTCATTCATGTTACACATTGGAAAAGTCCAAAAACTATACGCAGCCGACCAGATCGTCATAAAACGAATCAGGTAAGCTGCTATTGTCACCCACTGGACCACTTGTGGACGCAAACATAACGGAAAATCGAGACCATAACAGCTTAGTACTTTTGCACGCAGCTAATAAAGCTTAGTACTTAGTAGCTGCTAAGAAGAAGTTTCGCAATCAGGGATATCTCTTAAAACGGAAGTTGCAAGTTTTACTTACTATATTGAAAGCTATTATTCGTTAATCTATATTAGAAGTGAAGAAAAAGAAATGAATAAGATATCAAAGTCACTGTATATAACAGAATGGGAACCGACGATTGCAACATATAAGGATACATTCAGGAAAGCCAAATGGTTTCTATACTCACTGATACATACTCACATACGATAAACTGAACTCATGTTCAGTTTGCATCAGTGTTACGATCTGCATAGGATCTGCATAAGATCTGCATAGGAACTGAACTCATGTTCAGTTTGCATCAGTGTTACGTGTGTGTGTGATTATGGCAAAGCCTCGAGGGCTATCTGCCTAAGATGAGGGATGCCTTCGTGGAGGACTTTCTAAGGGAAACTGGCCCGTATACACGTTACACATGGGGAAAACCACGAAAACGCCCATGCAGCCAGCCCGTTCGCGGGATTCGAACCTCGGACCGAACTACCAGTGTTCAGCGACTTTACCGCTCGGCCGCTGGTGGGCCGCATCAGTGTTACGATCTGCATAGGATTATTAGCGTAAATTACGAGTTATGGGTTTTGAAGCCATAATAAATTCATTTTATCGGCAAATTATTGTCAAATATGTATAACCTCAACTACAGTTAGTATTAAAATATCGAATATTTTCCGTTATAAGAAAACATTTGCCAAATCTTGTATTCCTAGTTTCAGTTATAATAGTGTTCTTATTTTCAAAGTAATTATTTCCAATAAAACGTTTTTTTCAAAAGCGCATCATTCTGTTTCGTGTATTACTTATTGAAATAATTAATCAAAGAGACGAATTTGTTATAATTAGAAAAATTTCACTACTGTCAAAATGAGGCAGCCAGGTTGGATTTTTAATGGCAGCGTAACGGAACCGTTACAGAATAGACTAGAAGAGAAACACGCTAATGTGACAATCAAAATCGTAAAACCACCTTGTATTTAGCGTAAGTAAATTGAAACACTCAATCGATTTCGAGGGCAGCTAAAGGTCCCTCCTCATCAGGAGAAAGAATTGCCCTCGAAATCGATTGAGTGTTTCAATTTACTTACGCTAAATACAAGGTGGTTTTACGATTTTGACCGTTACAGAATATTTAACTGTATAACAAATTTCAAGTGGTAGCTGTCGAGACGTAAAACAGCGTGAGATTAACACGTGGTTTGCTACATTACAATAAACATTCCGTTACTTTCCGTATTAGCTCATAAACATTAAACCTTTTCTCCCCTTTTTCTCCCATTCTTTCACTGCTTTCAATAGCGAGTAATTCATTCTTAATTTATGTGCTTATTAAATGCTTCAAAAATAATTAATTTTTTTATTATTTTGAAACACATGAATTTTTCAATATTTGTAGCAGAAGGTAACAGATGCTTCCAGTTTGCTCGTCGCTAGGCTTACACAGTTAACACTAACTTAGCCACAGTTATTGACTAAATTTAACGTTAAATCTTAACTCTGTAAACCAAAATTCATCTTCAAAATTTCGCTATTTAATCTTTTTCAGAAATAAGAATTAACGACTTAGTAAAAATCATTGCATCGGTCAGAATTTGCTGCAAAATGCTGTTTCAAATCTTGATAATTTAAGTTAAGAGCCGATAAAATGTAAAACCTAAACATATCTTATCAATTTTTACCCCCCCCCCAAAAAGCAACGCATTATTTTGTGTAACTCGCTATTTATTTAATCAAGTTTTAATAATGAGCCAAACTAATATGTGAACTGAATTATTTTTACAATACAAATTTAGGAATATTGCGTACATTGCGTATATAACATCTATTTTAGAAACTCAAAAATATCTTCCAAATCCTAAGCTGCAAATATTAAACATAGTAAGTCAATATCGAAAGATAACATAAGCTACAAAATAAGCAATAGTTCAAAATAATCATCAAACTCTTCCCAGAATTCCCTCAAATTTGCTTCCTTTTTTTTTCTTTCTGGAGGTCATTTACTGGTCGAGCGGTAGAGTCTCTGAGTACTGGTAGTTCGGCTGCGACTCTGTTCTAGACGAACAAGCTGGCTCCATTGATGATTTCATGAATTTTCCTATGTGTACTGAAGATGTAAGTCAGTTTCCCTTGGAAAATCCTTCAGCCCTTGGGCAAATAGTCCTGAGTTACCATGCCATGATATGATAAACCAACTCGTCTTCCTGGAGCAGGTTCATTGTATCAAACTGTATATCTCTTATCGGGAGAAACGAGCCGGGGAAATAAAAAAATTGGCGAAAAATGATTTCACTGTTAGTTTTTATGCACTGACCAACTGTGCATATGGAAAATTTAGGTTCTGCTTCAAGACTATCAGTCCACATGTATTATTCTGGCTTGCTAGAAGCCATCTGATGCTCTAACTAGCATTTACTTTAATATTTTAATATAATGGTTTACAATGAGCCCGTAAAGTACACCTTGTGATAATGATTGTGATGTATGGGTGACGCCAACCAACGAGATGTATAGAGGGCGCTAACTCTCAGGCTGGAGAGGCGCCAAAGGTTTAGTTTCCAAGAGGGAGACCGACAAAGAGGTCATACGGAAGGCTCGTGGGAGCCATTAATGAAACCGAAATTCACTTTTATTACTTTATATATTTCAGTTATTAGTATTGTAGTTTAGTATTAGTTTTGTGTTTGTAAAATAAATGTTTAAAAATACAAGAAGGTGGAGTTATTTCTCTATGAGGCGGTGGATGAAGAACGGGATGATATCACACGCTCTCTTTCGAGAACCAGAGCTTTAGATGACGGTAGAGAAACTTCAAGAGAAGCAGGTAGGAAGCTCTTGATCTTATTTACTCAAAGTATAGATGTATTGAAGATATATATATAAATTAAAATGTATAAGAATACTAAGAAAGAAGACTTAGTAAATAAACCTTCTTGGTGAAATTGAAGATACACAAACTGTTGGTTTAACAGTGGTTCAACTAAAAGGTAAAATTGAGGACAGTAAAATATTTAAAGATGATCCAGAATTTGTAATTGGATTATTAAACTCAATAGTTGAGGAAAGAAAAATAGTTGAAGAAAGAAAAATTAGAGAAGAAAATGAAATAAAAGCTGCTAGGGATACACAGTTAGCCTTAGAAGCTCAAAAGGTTGAACTTGAAAAATTAAAATTAGCGCAGCTAGAGAAAGAATTAGAATTAGAAAAAGTTAGAAGTCAGAATACAGTTAAAGATGGATCTCGCGCAGATAAAGACATGATTACAGGTTCGGGAAATTATTCAGAAAATTTGATAAAGAGTGTTAAAACGTTAACTATTCCTGTTCCGGGAAGATCGGAAAATTTCAATTTCTTTTTTCAAACATTAGAGAGAGCATTCACAACTAAAAATGTACCACAGGAGCTCAAATCCGAAATTTTGATTAACATTTTAGGGGATAAGGCAACTAATATATTATTTTACACTAATGATGAAGAACTCAAATGTTATGAAACCATTAAAAAACTAGTATTAAAAGAATATCAGCCAACTGCTTATGAATGTTTAATGAATTTCCGAAGAGCACGACGCGATCCTAAAGAGTCACACGTTCAGTTCGCTTCTAGACTGTCTGCAAATTTCCAGTATTACTGTCAGTTACGTGAAGTTAATGACTTTGATGCACTTTGTCAACTAATGATTTCCAACAAACTTTTCCAAACGTTAGACAAAGAAACGGCAACTTACATTAATATTAAAACAGGATAAAATTGGTTAAAACCTAAGGATTTAGCTAAAGAAGTTGACTTGTATTTTGTAAACAAAGGCAAATCGTTAAACGAAACTACTTTTAACACTAATGAAAACATAGATAAATCGTCCCACTCTTCAAGAGAATCGAAATATATTCCGCCTCATATGAGAAGCAACACAAATAAAAATAAATATCCACCCAAAGACTGTTACATATGTGGAAAATTAACGCATCTCGCTAAATCTTGTCCACAAAGAAACAAATCGGTAACACAAAACCCTCCTCTAAAAAAAAGAAACACCAGAGAAAAATACTAATGATAAAGTAATAGCAAAAATCGGATCTTCATGCTTGTCAAATGAAAGTTTTACGCAACCATTGCAAAAAGTAAATATTTGCGTTGCAGGTAACGAAATCCAAGCCATAATTGATTCAGGTGCTGAAATTTCTGTTATAAATCCGAAACACATATCAAATTTCTCTATTGAGAACAACTGTAATATTGACCTAATTTCGGCATTTGGAGAAACCATATCAGCTAAAGTGGCTAGAATTCCTCTATCCATCAAAAATACTGATAATCCTAATTTATTGAAACCTGTCGAAGTATTAGTAGCTTTAACAGAAAAACTTCATATTCCCTGCGTAATTACTCCAAATGTTTATGATTTATTGACCTCTGAATCTCATTTGCTTAGCGCGAATCGTGATTGCGACACAGTGTCTCCATCGCAGATACCGGAAACGAGGAGTCATCAGTCAAAACAATTCGAAGGCGAAAGCCGCGCTGGTTTATGTATGACAGGAGGAGAGCAAGATTTAGTCATAAGTTGCATTCAGGGCGAAAATGAAAGTGGGGTGGGTCAACATTCAGATGCCAGTATTTTTAAACAACAGCAAAGGGAATGTGAGACATTACGCAGTATCTATAAAAACGCGCAAAGAAATAAAAATAAATATTTTTTAATGGATGACTTGATTTATCATACTGAAAGAATTTCCGGAGAACAAGTTAGTCAATTGGTATTACCTAAAGTTAAAAGGGAACAAATTTTAAAATTGGCTCACGAATCTATTTTTGCAAATCATTTAGGGATGAGAAAAACAAAAGAAAGGATTCGTTATTCATTTTATTGGCCAAACATGTCACGAGATATTGAAGAATATTGTAAAACTTGTAAGGAATGTCAATTACAAAGTAGAGAAAGAACTAACGATCGTATACCCATACTTCCAGTTCAGAGGCCTGAATTTCCATTTGACACTGTGAATGTAGATATAATCGGTCCAATTGAACCTCCATCAGCACGTAAACACAAATATGTACTATGTTTAGTCGACCAACATTCTAGGTGGCCAGAAGCTGTCCCTTTGAGAACTATTACAGCAAAATCAACATGCGACGCATTATTAGAAATCTTTATGAGAACGGGCATACCTCGGGTAATAGCTAGCGATCAAGGTACCAATTTTGTTGCAGAATTAACACAAGAATTCCATGCTAGATTAGGAGCAAGTCCTAGATTTACAACACCAGGACATCCACAAAGTTCGGGATTAGTTGAACGGTATAACCAAGTTCTAAAACGTATGCTTCATCATATCATTAGAAACGACTCTAAAAATTGGGACAAACATATACCATACCTGTTATTCGCTTACCGCGAAATTCCAAATTGTACTACGGGAGTATCCCCATTTAAATTAATGTATGGAAGAGAGGCCAGAGGTCCGTTGTCAGTATTAAAATCGTCATGGTCAGGAGAAATTCCATTACCAATAAAATTGGGTAAAAGTGCTGTTGATTATCTACAGGAGCTAAAGATGAATTTAGAAATAGCAGCAGAGCAAGCATCTATAACTGCAGAATTGAAACAAGGTGCATATGCAAGATATGCTAATCGAAGGGCTATATATAAAGAATTCAACCCTGGAGATCAAGTGTACCTGCTGATTCCAGATTCCAGTAATAAATTATATGCCAGATGGATAGGACCTGCAGAAATAGTATCTCGTTGTAATCCAGATTCTTACAGAGTCAGACTGACAGATGGTACAATAAGAAGAGTACATGTAAATAAAATTCGAAAATTTAATCCAAAAGTACAGGCAGTAGGTGTAATATTTGAGAACGAAGAAGAACTAGGAGAAGTCCATCCCACACCCAGTGTGAGTGACAAGTCCGATCATTTTCATCTTAGCGAAGTAAATTTAAGCCATTTAGATGATGATAAAAGGAATGAAATGATGAACTTGTTAGGAAAATATGAAAACTTATTTATAAATAAGGTACAAATTGCAAGAGTAGGAGAACATAAAATAAGATTAAGTGACAATGAAAGGAAGAAGCCATATGTTTATCGAATTCCAGAAGCATTGAAGCCTCAAGTAGATAAACAAATAACTCAAGTAGATAAACTCAAGTAGATAAAGAAATGTTATGAATGGGATTGATTGAAGAAACCAACGCTGAAATTTCGTACCCTATTGTATGCGTTATGAAGAAAGACGGTAATATTCGCCTTTGCGTTGATTTTAGATCCCTTAATGCAGTAACGAAACCAGATGACTTCCCTATGGAAAATCCTAAAGAGCTCTTATTCTACATTGGAAAAGCCAAAGTGATATCCAGCATTGATTTACTCAAATGCTATTGGGCCATACCATTAGAAAGAGAGAGTCAAGAATTAGCATGTTTCAAGACACATCGAGCTCAGTATCAATTTAAAGTCATGCCTTTCGGGCTATGCAACGCCGCTGCAACATTTCAGAGAGTCATGAATCAGGCCCTTGCTAAATAAAAAGATTTTGCTCGAGCCTACGTCGATGACATAGCTGTTTATTCAAATAATTGGAATGAACATTTAGTACATCTTAACACCATTTTTTCAAAACTGTTAGAACTACAGTTTTCCGTAAATCTCAAGAAATGTTCCTTCGCTAAAACTCATATTAAGTATCTAGGACATATCATCGGTTCCGGCAGTCATCGTACAGATCCAGAGAAAGTGGAGGCTATCCAGAAATTAGCTAGACCTCAAACAAAAAAACAATTGAAAAGCATTCTAGGCCTATGTAATTATTACAGAGACTACATTCCACATTATGCCGAAACAGCTTATCCATTAACCGAGCTCACCAAAAGAAGAAGTCCTGAAGAGCTGTACTGGACAGAAAAACACGACGAAGCATTCATTAAATTAAAGAAATGCCTAATGGAAGCACCTAGTCTTTATACCCCTGTTCCAGGGTTACCTTTTATAATTCAATGTGATGCATCTTCAACAGGTGTTGGAGCCTGCTTATCTCAAAGGAAAAACGGAAAGTTGTACCCGATTAGTTATGCCAGCCAGAAACTTACCAAAACACAACAAGCATGGCCAACTATCGAGAGGGAAGCTTATGTTGTTATTTGGAGCTTGAAAAAGTTTGAAACTTGGATTTTTGGATCACCTGTGAAACTGATAACTGATCACAATCCGTTAACTTTCATCACAAAGAACGCACCACAATCTTCTAAGTTACAGAGATGGGCTTTAGCATTACAAAAGTATGATACTACAATTTCACATTGCCCAGGTGTTAAGTTAAGCAATGCTGATGCGTTGTCCAGACTAGAGACTACTGAGTGACTTGTGTGAAAGAAAGAACTTTTCATAGACATTTATGAACTCTTAATATTATTATTTTTTATGTGTGTGTTTCTTTTTCAGCTACTCACCTAGAGACTTTTAAGTATATCATAGACGCTTTAAGTATTCTATTGCATTAGAATTGTTTGAATACTAATTTTAATCATTTATATATTACAGTTTTAGAAGAAGTCTTGTAGTAGGTTTAGAACTAGCCTGTATAAGTATTGTGTTACATATCTTTCAACTTCAGTATCGATTGATTTGTAGACTTTAGTAGGTAAGTAACTCCTTTGTTTGACGTCACCATAATTTGTCATATTTCAATAGGCTTTCACCCTATTTCAATCTTGGATGGGGGGTGTGATGTATGGGTGACGCCAACCAACGAGATGTATAGAAGGCGCTAACTCTCAGTCTGGAGAAACGCCAAAGGTTTAGTTTCCAAGAGGGAGACCGACAAAGAGGTCATACGGAAGGCTCGTGGGAGCCATTAATGAAACCGAAATTCTCTTTTATTACTTTATATATTTCAGTTATTAGTATTGTAGTTTAGTATTAGTTTTGTGTTTGTAAAATAAATGTTTAAAAATACAAGAAGGTGGAGTTATTTCTCTATGAGGCGGTGGATGAAGAACGGGATGATATCACAATGATAATACTTCTAACATATAGCACTGAATAAACAATGTCATATTAGTTTAGCAATAATTTTCTATTTTACACATCTTACCAAGTATGTTTAACTGAATGGACAATCTACCATACATTCTCTAGGCTATCCAGATTATTAAACTTTCGGAGTAGCTGAATTTTTGTTTCTTATTGGAAAAGTTAATATTATGAATTGATATAATAACGAATTATGCACTTCCATTATGAAATGAACTACATATTCGAAAATATTGAAATAAATAAGCAATTATAACGAAAATTGTGTTTCTTTGATTGGCGCACTAAATGATCAAGATATCAGGTAGTGAAATTAATTTTATTTCGTATAAACAAAACACTCGGTAACAAATAAAACAAGATCAATAGGCTTTTTCAAAAGCGTAGTGCTCGTCAATTATTTTTATTATTGACCTCCCTCTTCTTGTGATTTTTTTTATTTTTTGCTTTTAAACATTGCATTTATGCTTCTTTAGTTTAATAAAGTAATTTTTCTAAACGTACTTTTGGAAAAGTTTTCGTATTTAAAATTACAGTTTTTTAAAAAATTTTCTTTTGCAGACATTCTCAACAATCTCTGATCTAATAAGATACCATCAAGACGTACCTATCGAAATTAATCCTTCTGGGACAGGAAATCTATTTCGCGTATGTCTGCTGGTGACGCCACCAAAATAAATTTAAGGACAAAAAGGTGTTTGATGATGTACATAGAAGATGACCACTTCCAGATTTAGTATTTAAGGTTTTTTTTTTTTTTTTTCAAATTAATGAAAAATGTAATGAAGTTTTAATACATTTGTTTTTTATTTTAGAGGCAAATGAATGGCTTTTTATTCAGATACAATAAATTAAATTAGATATTTAATGAATCAAAAATTTCTGTTGAAAAAATACTTTGTGATTATTTTTAGAAATGTTTCTGGTTAAAGTACACGTGAAAGGCACATACAAATTGTTTTGTACTTAAATTTTACCGTGCATAAAAGAATTTTAAAATGAACTTAAAGATACTGAACACATCGATTAGCTATCTTTGTGCTGCAATAATAACAATAAGTTTTATTCTATTGTATATGCAACTTATAAACTAAGCTAGAACATTCTGTAACTTTAAAACTTGTAAAATTTTAAGACCAATCGAAGCGCATAATTTACTCACAGCCTTTCTTATGTTATGAACATTTTTCTTCTTGAGACAGTGACCTTTGCCTGCCTTTAACGAAATAGACTTTTTCTCGAAACGTAAGGTTAGTCTTTGTTGAATTTTGCCTTAATTAGAATTTTAAATTGCCATTCTTTCTTTCTTCATACTCTTCTAAAACATTGAATAGCGAATAAATATACACATTGCATTTGACATGTTTGTACTACATGAGAATATATGTATATAAAGCAAGGATTTTTGTAGAAGAAAGATTTCAGTTGATTTCAATATTCCTTTTCCCTGATGAAGTGGCATTGAAGTTGACTGAATTCTTCTTCTGTTGTGTTCTTTCTTCTTTAAGTTTCTTAAATTTTTTTTGAATAGGAGTTTTGATGGTTTAAAAGTTTAGATTTTTACATTTATTAAATTCTTTGTTGCATTTATAAAATTATTTGTTGCATTTATAAAATTATTTGTTGCATTTACAAAATTATTTGAAATTTATTAATTATGAATTTCAAAATTTTTGGTCTTTGTGAAACTTTAGTTATAAATTTCTTATTTTATATCCTTCAAGGTAATTTTCAGCAGCTTAAAGCACGAAAACACTATGCAAGTATATATATATATATATAGAGAGAGAGAGACAAATATGCTAGAACATAAAATCTGGAGAATAAGATGATTATTATCTCGGTTTCTGGACAATTTCATCGCACTCAAGGGAAATAAAATTTATACACTACAATGGGGTATGAATATATTAGCTGAAAAATAAAGCAAAGCACTTCTATATATGAGTTTAACTGAAGTATAAAGTAAAGTGTTTGAGTATATACACTGCCATTTCGGCATACAAATGATTTAACTAGTTTTTCATATTTTATTGCCATAAAGCTCTTCCTTTTAAGTGATATATTCAAAATATTACATATTTGTACTATAACGTTGCGCGCCTACAACTTGCACGCAACCAAGGGTGACTGTGAAAGCTTGTATAAACCACAGAGTCTTGTAAAGGGTTTAAGTCCCTTTTTATTCAACGTAATGAATTACAATTGCGTTCTCTTGACGCTTACAAACGGTGCCAACTCGGCAGTCAAAATAAAAATAAGAACCTGAAAAGAAAGTAAAGACAATATTCTAACTACGAGGCTCTCTAAAATAACTAACTCACCGCGTTTTACAAAAGCCGCAGCTAATTCAGCAGACTTGAAGCTCACTGGAACAATTGCAACTACTTCCCGCCAAGCACATAGGCCGCAACGCGGGGTTCTTCAATTCTCGATTTCTACCTCCGCGCTCGCTAAGTAAGAATAATTCTCTCACCGAACTCGTTTCCTTCTATTTAAATCATACTACTTCCGCTGATAATTTGAATGCTTGCGCGTTCTACTCAAATTTACATATTCTGGCATTGGCAGTTCCAGGGGAAAGTAAGGCTTGACAGGAAAGATAGTTTAAACTTAAAATAAATGTTAGTTAAAATAAATATAAACCCTACATTTGCCGCTGCCAAAATTTGGAAAACTTGAAAGCAGGTCCTACAAACGACCTGTTGTAAGTTTATCTAATTCTGAACTAACTGGCGAAAGCCTCGTTTACACAAAAAAATCTTATGTAACAATTATATATTAAAATTCTGTTAGTCGTTACAAAGCTTTCTTCTTACAGCAACTTTTCCTGGACTTCATCAATCAATCTTGGTCTTTCCTTCCAGCATCTGGAAGGAATAAGTATCAGTATCTTTCTACATACATTATAATTTACATTTTCTTGACACAATAAATTTTTGTTTTTAACGTTTCGTCTTTCTTAGTTATTGCTTACTTCACATTCATTCAATTTTTCAAGCATTAATTTAACTTTACCCTGGCTCTCCACCATGTGTGGTGTCAAACGGGAATATCCGTGTTTTAGTCTTACAACACTTCCCCTAACCACCATGATTTGTTAGAATTCAACAACCAAATAGACACACCTTACTCGACATTCTACAACTCAATGAGCTACTTTAATATTCTTAAAAATTCAAATGTAGGTGGAGAACCCTACAAAACACATTCATTCTAACTTCCCCCTCATTCATCTTTAAACATGCAGGCTTTCGCTCTAAAGCATGACTTTACAGTTTAATACTTAAATTTTGAGTTCATTGCTTTTAAGCATTCACTTTTAGCATCTACAATTTTATGCTTCTAGACTAAATTCTACTTTTACATAACATGCAAGTATTTACATACATTTACAAAAGTTTAATACATATGCTTTTTACAATTTACCATAAAATGAATAAGAGAAAATAAATTTTTACTTTACTCATTCTTCGCCAAGCTGGCGGCACTGAAACTAAAATTCTTATTAGTACAAGAATACGAAGTTATTTTTATCTCCGGCCAAATTTTGGCTTTAACATAACAGAATTAGTCTTTCGACCAACAGAAAATGCTTGTTTTTAGCTTTTACACTTAAAGAAAATAATACTTTTGTTTTAGCTAAATAAAGTAAAACAAAACTAAGTCTTAACCGAGACATATTGACTTTCGTCAAAACATAGAACTTCGTACTTATGCATAACATTTCGGAACAAAAGAGAAAAAAAATTTATAGAAGGTTTTAACTTATCTTTGAGTTTTCGATGCTTGAAACTCCGTCATCCGTTTTTGACAAAACTGATCCCAAGTTAGAGGTGTCATGGATGTCAATCTTCTCCTTATTGATCTGCGAGTGTCGTCCCCGTTGCTCTTTCTTTTGCGTCCTCTACATGCTGGCCTCTTGACGGAGTAATCGTCTGGTTGTTGGCCTTTGCGTTTCTGCCTCGGACGGCTGGTCGTGACGTCCTCCGGTCTGGAGTCCTTCTTGAATTTCTTCTGTTCCTCGTACTTCTGTGCCTCCTGTTGGCGTTTCAGTTTCCGGAACGGCGGCCTTGCTGGCACCTGACTCTGTGGCCGTGTGCGCGTTCTCCTTGATGTGTAATTTCTCCTGCCATCTTTTGTA
Organism: Stegodyphus dumicola; assembly: GCF_044657685.1. Taxonomy (NCBI): domain Eukaryota; kingdom Metazoa; phylum Arthropoda; class Arachnida; order Araneae; family Eresidae; genus Stegodyphus; species Stegodyphus dumicola. Next base: position 32,982,842 of record NC_140781.1, read on the forward strand.
GGTGGTGTTTTCGTCTTTACCACCGTTTCTTTACCCGGTTCATCTGTATTTTTGTTTTTCTTAAACGCCGGAGTTTGAAAATCCTTTTTTCTTTTTGATACCGACGTCCGGGTTGTAGAAGTGCTAGGTCTCTCTTTAGTTCTCCGTTTCTTGGGTGGTGGAATAGTTGTTGCAGTCTCTGGCCCTTCTATTTCGTTTAGACTTGAGTCCTGCAAGAAACTTTTAAGGATTTCAAAATCATTTGGATTATAGTATTTTTTCACCTGGTCGGGACTTGCTTTACAGATTTCCCCTCTCTCGTTTTTAAGATATAAGACTACTCCTTTGATTTCCTGAATTACATAGGGGCCTTCAAACTTTGGAGCTAGCTTTGCCATAAAATTGTCTGGGGCACTTGATGAAGAAAATTTCCGTTTCAATACTTTATCCCCAACTTTAAAATCTGCTTCACGGCGTTTTCTATCATAATATAACTTCTGCCTATTTCTTGCCGTATCCGAGGTTTTAAGCGCCTGATCAATTAGCTTTTGCACGTCCTTTTGTCTAAATTCCTGCTCTCTTTGTTGCACAAAGAATAATTTATCTAAAGGCGTAATTAACTTTCTGGCTAAAAATAATTCTGCTGGAGTTTTTCCCGTAGTATCATGATGTGCCGTTCTTAAAGCATAAGCTAATTCATTTATGTAGCCATCCCAGCGCTTGTGATGTGTGCTAACGTAACTGCGAATTATTTTTACAATGTTTTTATTAACTCTTTCTGCTATGTTAGCCTGTGGTCTATACGGAACCATTTTGATATGGCGTATATCAAGTCCATTGCACATGTTTTCAAATATTTGACTAATGAATTGTTTTCCGTTATCGCTAATGACTTTTATCGGTGCACCGTATTTTAAAATGTATCTGTGTAAGAATGCATCTGCGACTGTTTTGGCTGACGCGCGTTTAAGTGGAACAATTTCTATCCATTTTGAAAAATGATCTACTATTACTAAAAGAAAACGATTTTTATTTAACTCGCTCTGGGGGAAGGGACCAAGGAGATCTATGCCTAAAATTTCATTCGGAAATGTAGCGCGAATGCTATTTAAGTACCCGGCCGGGCTGTAATTAATATCATTTATTAACTGACATTGATTGCAGGACCTGACATACGCCGTTACTATTTTGTATAATTGCGGGAAATATACCGCCTCGCGTACCCTTTTTATAGTCTTTCTGACCCCGAGGTGACCCGCTGTTTTTTTTTCGTGCAACTCCTTCAAAATGCTTAATCGAAGCGAGGCTGGGATGACTGGCTTATACTCAAGATTTTTCTTTGTTGTTTTCGTATAGAATAATAAATTATCTATTATTTCATAGTTTTTTGCTCTATTTCTTATCGCATCGATATCTGTATGCTCAAAGCTTTCGGGGTCTTTCAAATAAGCATAGATATTTCCAAATTCAGGATCAGCTTTCAGTTCAGTAATAACCGTATCTCTAGAATCTAAAATTTTTGAAGTCAACACAGCGCATTTAAGTTCATTACCTTCTTCGTCCAGTTTTATACGAGAAAGTGCGTCAGCTACATTGTTTTCCTTACCCGGTTTATATTTTATTGTGATATTATATTCTTGGAGTTTTAAAGCCCATCTTATTAACCTGGGCGTTAGGTTTTTTCCCGAGTAAAGTCTACCAACAGCCGCATGATCCGAAAAGACTGTTACTGGCGATTTGCCGAAATAAACTCGAAATTTGTGTACAGCCATTAATACGGCTAATGTTTCTCTTTCTGTAGCTGTATAATTCCTTTGTGTTTGATTCAATGTTTTACTAAAAAATGCCAGCGGATGGTTATTTTGCATAAGAACCGCACCCACCGCATAGTCTGATGCATCTGCCGCAATTTCCAGGTTTTCGTCCCCCTCAGGGAATTTTAAAACAGGGGCATTAATAAGCGCTTCTTTTAATCTTTCAAAAGCTGTGTTAGCTTCAGCTGTCCACGTAAATTTACTCTTTTTTCTTTTGATTACTAAGAGTGGTTCAACAATATTAGCGAAATCTTTTATGAAAGATCGATAGACTTTCGCTTACTTTCTTGTAAATGCAGTTCATTTATTGCAGCATTTCGAAATTCATGAGCTGCAAATACTTGTACAGCTTATTTACTTTGCTTGCATTACTTGTACAGTTTATATTCATATTTCATCTTTCATTTTATATTTTGCTTTAGGAGGGCGAGATTTTTGCCTATCGTCACTTTCCATTTGATTGTCGTCTTTGCTGTGCAGGAGACAATGGTACACTCTTTATCGATTTCCTTGACCGTTCTCGGAAATTTCAGCAGCTAGATCGTCAAAATCATGTGCCCTGAGAGGCTTCAGTTTCTTATATAGCTTACTAAGGCCATTCTTGGGACACACAAGTAACTTATCTATATCCGTATCTAATTTATCATTTGTAATTCATATCCGTATCCAATTTATCATGCAGGGAATCGCATTTACAAGATGTTCTTTGTGTTTAAGGTCGTGTTATGCCTTAATATACATATATCCTATGTGTTTAAGGAGAAGGAACTCATATCAGCACGTCGTCACCTTACGATTGCTGATTGCGTTGAACGAGATGCAATGAGTATTATGAGAATTTACAGTCGACGGGTCAAGGAGAGCCATACAAAATGAAGGGCAGGACCCCCCACACACACACACACACTTATCGAAGCCTGAAATAACAGAATAGTGTCTGCATCGAGTTTAGATACTGTTCAACCACACTGGAAAATTGGATGTGTTGCGCAACACAAAGATCCCCATGTATGATGCGACGTCATTTGCAACTACACTGCTTGTCAGCAAGGTAACCATTGCTTCAGCTTCTCTTTAGAGCATAGGAATCAACACCTAAAATGGTATATTCAACGACGCACATGGACGCATGAATGGCTTGACTTATTGATTATTTCTAATGAATTTCCTTTTGCTTACAGCATCATGATGACCGTAGCCGTATCCAGATGCAAGGGAAAGAACATTGGGAGGTCATATTTTTCATTGTCGTACGGGCGCAGCTACTGGATTAATTGGTATGACTGCTACTGAGTAATCACTTTACCAATGAGTACAAACTCTAATATTCACATTTACTCCCCATATGTGATATTTTGATCGTTAGATCACTGAGTTATAATGTCTGTACCTATGCTATACTTTCAAGCTTTCCGTCTCCCTAACTTTCAAACGGATAGTGAGAGCCCGCATGTTGTCCACCGCTGACATATGTTTACCCAATGTTCAGGTTTTTCGATTTCTATTTTGGCTGGCTTGTTCTCCAGGTCTCTCCCCAGCGGCGTTGTTAAGATTTTTGTAGTCCAATGCAATCTCTGCGGCTCATAAATTCTACCGCCTGCGCCTCTTTGTTAAACGTGGACCGGTGTTATCAAGCTACACGAGAAAACATGCTAACTGCATTAGGGAATTTATTATTTCCTAATGGCATCTGCACAAAAACTGTTTTACAACTTCCTCGGACATTGCAGACGTCTTCACACCTTTTGAAGAAGAAATCTAACAAAGTTACCCCTTTTTATAAGAAATTAGGGGGTACTATTGAATTCTACATTTCGAAGCTATATTTTAATCGCAGTACGTAAAGAAAAGGTTTCAGACCCAGTACATTTGTACATCAAATTTTACTCACCAGAAATATTTTAAAATATTTAATATTTTATATCTGAATGCTCGTGGACTTGTAGAACGAATTTTTCACGCAAAATTTTAATGTATACCGCTTGAAATTCACCCGTGAAATAATGATTACGCCAGCAGAATGCTTTTACTTACCTCTGAAAAGTGCTCCATAGCCCATCACAGTGCCCATATGTCATTTCGGCTCATACATACCGTCACTAACTCTTATATCGGCTCCCTCTATATTTTTCTCTAATATTTTTGATTCACCATGTACATTCAAACTCTTTCAGTGATTACTCAAATACAAATGGCTTGTAAAGGGTTCAGCGATGATACGATTAGAAAATTAAAGCTCAGCGATTAGGAAATTAAATGAACTAGGAAGAACTTTAGTACCTTAGGGGAATTTAAACTAATTGGAAATAGAGAAACAGAAATTCCATAGTATTTAATGATTTAATTTTTCATGAGAAAAGTAATGGAAGATTCTGTTTAAAAATTAATATTGACATATAAAGGAAGAACTAATTCATTTGAAGCTAGAACAGGGGTGGTAGTCTTAAATATAATTTTACTATCCATAGTATTAAATTTAAATATGTGTTAAATTTGGTGTTTGTTCTGGTGTAAGTGACTTTCTACACAGACAAAAATAAAAAGAGATTTGTGAATGATGCAAGGTATTTGAACACTGAAAATAAAATTATGAGCGCACCAAATTTTGGTTTTGCGTAAAAAACCATATCAAAGTATATTTAAAGTATTGAATTTATGTATATGTTGACAGCGAACCACACCGAGGGATATCTACCTATGGGAAAGGATGCCTTTCTAAGCTACGAGCTAGAAGCCTACGAGCCTTTCTAAGCTAAGAATCAGGAAAGCCCCAATGCAGGATTCTGTTTGTATAGAAGCTTAAATCAATGTTCTTTAGACCCTATTAGACTTACAAGCAAGTTACCACTCTGGCCTGAATTAAGATGACAAAGTTTTACAACGGTTAGAATAAAATTTTATTGAACTCTAAATTAACATAAGGCTCCATCTGTGCTACAGAAAGTTAAGTTCAAATAACGTAGTCTGAGACGCCACACAAAATTGTCTACTTAATCTGTGTCAAGTAATTAATGGCGCGTTTTTAACATATGCAAGCAAAGTGGTTAAAGCCGGAATAAATTTTGAAGGACTGGCGATAGTACGTAACTACAAGGAAGGGTGCCAGAAGCTCTTAAATTTTCAAATTCTCTGTTTAATTTAATACAATTAATTTGTATTTTAGTGAGAATTAGAGAAAGAAGAAGTAATAGTTTATACAGAAAAAGTTTCAGATCATAATAAATGGTTAATTCGCATAAAATTCTACACCTTGTGATCCGGTATTCGTAATCGGGTAGAAAATTTTGTTTTATCCAATCGGCCAGCGGGGGGATTCAAACATATAAAGAAGTTGAAGATTAGTTACAGACGTCAAAACTCCATGTTAATAATTTTTAAAAAATCATATCAAAGCGTTAAATTTTATGTTTATAATAATTTATATATATTGTTATATATTGTGTATATATAGAGAGAATTAATATATTAGCACACGTGCTCTCTCTCACACACACACACATATATATATATATATATATATTATATACAGGGTGATTCTAAACTGCTTTTACAAATTTAGAAGGGTGATAATACCCATCCAGACGAGCAATGATTACCATAGAACATAGGGTCGCATTCCACGATGAGAGGCAGAAAAGAGAAATATTAGAATTCCAACCTGAACTTAAGACAGTGTTGGGAAAGCGAATGAACGAGACCAAAAGTTGCGCAATCAGATTTATTGTTTAGTGAAAAACTTACAGAAAGTGCTCAAAATGCCGACTACGTGTGTCGTTGCACAGTTGACACCGGAAGGAACGACTGGCGTATTCTCCCGAAGATTCTTGATGTTGTGTTAATTTCGTCCGCGGCAACAACGATTCTCGTCATGAGATCTTCAGCTGAGTCCACAGCCGTCTCGTACACTAAAGATTTCATATGTCCCCCAGAAGAAAAAGTCCAGTGGGTTGAGGTCCGGTGAGCTAGGAGGCCAGCCACGGGTCCGCCACATCCGATCCATCGTACCCGATACGTGGCATTCAAAAGGTTACGGACAGTGACGGAAGAATGTTCTGAGGCTCTCGGACATAAACCACATGTCTGTCTGTATCGGGAGCGGAACAGCCAACAATAAACTGGGAAGTATTTTTTCGAAGAAGATACGGTATGTTGAGCCGGTCAAACGGTCCGGCATGATGTAAGGGCCTGCCAGGTTTTAATTACCTAGAATACCTGCTCTAATACTTGAAGCGATGATGTGGCTTTTTCAAGGACGCCGTTTGCTCTGATTGGCTTTCTCCGGTACTAATTAAAAGCAAAATGCTGCCTTCACAGTGCAAATTTACAATACTGTTAATTCTTGATAGTACTATTAGGAGATAGATAGTCTCCTTGTCCTTCATCGATGTGTCTCTACTTGCCTCTTTTCTGCCTCTCAGAGTGGAATGCGACTTTATGTTCTATGGTAATTATTGCTCGTCTGGATGGGTACTATAACCCCTCTTCATTTGTAAAAGCAATTTAGAATCACCCTGTGTATACATAATATATATATATATCTAAGCAAAATTATCGTATTCAATTTTAGAAGAATAAAATGGCATAAAAATCAATATTGCTAATGCAAATAACTATTTTAGGAAACAAGCAATAATATGAGAGCTGTTCTAAAATCCTCAGGCAAATCAGCGCAGTGCAAAACCACACAAAAATAACCTCACATAGAAAAAAAGTGCAGAAAGTAAAGTAAAGTGTGTTTTGCGTATAACCGATACATCTTCATCAGAGGTTTGGTATTCCGAGAAGCGTAAAAGATAAAGGCCTGTTTGTGAACTTACATTATGCATAAAGATATGAAATTTATCTTTAATCAAGGAAATAAAAATTAAATCAATATGTGCATCTATCAGTTCAATCCCTATGGACTGGAAAGGCACCTTGCCCAAATTTAAATAAAGTAAAGGAAATAAACATCAAACCAAAAACAAAAGTGGATCCAAAAATAGAAAATGCAGTACGATGAATAATTTAAAATTTATTAAATGTGTGTGAAAATAATATATCAACCTACCATAATATATCAAACCAATATCGTACTCTGGAACAAGGCAAGTATGTTTGTCAGTATCATAAAACCATCAACAGTGCAGAAATTCAAGTTTGGTACTGAGACAATCTATAAACATGATAATTTTATAAAATATAAACTATTAATTAAATTTAAAAAATATACTAAATACAAACGAGCATAAATTCTGTATATAAATTAAATTAGCAATAGTAATGCAGGAGCAGGAGGTATCCTGTAATGCAGGAGCAAATTTCAAAACAATAATAATCAGATCCTAACATGTATAAAAGATGAAGGAAATATTTTGTGGCTATTAAACAAGTGAAAAAACCCTTAGAATGTCACTTTAATCCTAAATACTTAGAAATAAATAGAATTTAAGTTATTGTAGATCAGAAAAGGAGGGGGAAAATGGCTTACCTGAATATTTGTAGTACTGACTCATAATACTCTACGCAAACGAATTTGTGTTAGAAGAAACTACAGTAATTTTCTTTGATAAAGACAAAGGACACTGGAAAACGAAATAGATTGAGTTGCGCTGTTGCAGACTGCATAATTAACTCATATGGACTATCATGAGTCTTGAAAATAATATGCTCCTTTTTAGTTAGTAAAAGAAGTTTAGTTAGATTTAGTTAGTAAGAAATTATCAAATATTTTATTCAGAATAATTATGAAAATTTAGTATTATTGAAAAAATTGTCTAACTGAACTGTGATGAAAAATCCAGTCTATACAGCTAATAGGTTTAGACGTAAACTTTCATGGAGATCAGCTGCATAATAGCTCAGTTTAGATTGAAGAGTGTAATCCTGCTGGCTGCTTTTTAATAAAATTATGTTGAGTTCTATTACTTTAAGTATTTTTATTAATAATTTGAGTTCTTTTAAAAATTCATCTTGTCACTATACAATTCTCTAACTCTGGTGGTTTGATTTATTATAGTATTGCATTTTTCTGGAAGTGTTTTACTGCGATTAATTAGTTTTGTGATTTTGAAATTAAAAAATCTTCTTTTGTCAAAATTTTTAATTTTGTTAAGGTTATAAATTTATAGGTCTGAAAAATCTGTTTCTGTTTCCTTAGTCTTTTATTTAGTTTAATTTAGGTTAAATGTTTCACTGTTATTGTTAATTGCAAAAATGCCGTCAAGATATTAATTGGTAAATTTAAAAAGTTCAAAATAATAGACTTTGACGATGAAATTAAATTCTTTAACGAAAAGTAATAAACGAATAAAATGGCTGTAGAATAGTTAGTACCCACTGAAATACCATAAATTTGCAGGTAATTTGTGTTATTAACATTTAATATAATTGTGAAAATGTGTGGCTTCAATATATGTGTTCCAATTTTCAAATTCTGAAATTTCTTTAATGTGGGAAAAACGGTTGTAATATTCGATTAAACTATTGCAAATTTCATTAAAAAGTAACATGGCTTAAAGGTTTTCGAAATTATAACATTTTATAATTTCAGTCTGATTTTTAGTAGTGGTTTCAACTGCTTCTTCGTTATTGGTAATAATCTAATAATTATGAAATGCATTTTTAACAATAAGACAAAATTTTTGCTTATCTTTTGCTTTAACATCTATTGCTTTTCTCAGTTATTAATACCATTCGCCATAAATTTGAATTTAATAGGAATTTTATGAAATTTAGGTAGAGCATAAACTAGGAAATTTACTGACATGAGCCTTACTAGTAATTTTAAGTTTTCTATGGAAGGGTTTAAACTTTTTATTAAAGAGTTTCCTTGAGCATAAGAGATTTTGTAAATTACTTTATTTTTTAATTCATTGTTAATAGCTTCCTAACAGAATTTGTTTGGGTAATATTAAAGTTATTTTTTGGTTTTATCAGTAGTGGTAGTAATTAACTGGTTTTTCAGTTCCTTAATTTATTTATTTCAATATGCTTAGAACTGATTTTGGTTAACTGAAATTTATAAATATTACTTTTAATGCTATTGTATACACAGTAGGTATTTTACCTGGCGGGGCAAATTCTGCGGACAGTAAATTTTTAAAATTTGCCGGCCCTAAATTCTGCTGCTGAGGGCCTTCCCTAAATTTTAAATGTATTTTCATTCCTAAATTTTGCTGCTCTGTGCATCTTTAAATTCTAAATGCATTGCTGCTTCCTAAATTCTGGCTCTCGGTACGGTCGCACTGGCTTTGAAACCAGCTCTATCTTTCACTGTCTAAAAATATCTACTTAATAGTTTGAAGGAAACTGGCACAACAACATCCGCCAACTAGCACGATAGATAAACACTCTGGTACAGTCTTCGCCGTATACACTGCAAAACCCGTTAACTACCATCAAAAGTCTGTTTTCAGTCTGACAGTGATCCTGTTCTAAATTTACCAAGTTACGAAATGCACCTGTGAAAATCTACATGTATCAAGAAATTAATATTCCTGAAGTTATGGATTTTAAGTGGCATAATATTAGTAATTAAACAATCATTTAAAACGTTTTATTGCAATTTTTCTCAGCCTTAATCGCTATTTTCTATGATATTAGTGAATACTGAGTTATAAAATAATAAATTCTCTTCACTGTTTCGCATTTTGTGGATTTACTTTATTCATTGTAATCCACTGTTTTTATTAACTCAGACGATGCTGTTCACCATTTCTCATTTTCTATCACTGACTGCAGTGTTTAAAATCAGCCACATTTAATTTTTATGGTATTTTTGTTTAATTTTTTTACTTGTTTGAGTTATTTTATGATTATTAATAATTTGTTTCATACATTATTAGTTACTTATTTACCATTTGTTCTATGTTTCATTGTTTTTAATTATCAGTTCTTTTTTCGTTGTAACTGATGGCCTTCCTCTTAGCTTCTGTCTGGCAGAGAAGTTGAAAATTTCTTGTTAGTTACAATAGATGATACACGTATTACAGTGATCTCAAAAGAGTCCTTTTTTAATATATTATTCACAAAATCGTACTGACTCATTTCAAGTTACAAGTAACTTAGTTCTCAGTAAAAGTCTCACAGAATCATTCTCAGAAAACGTGCTTCATTTAAAAATTCGTTGGTAAATTATAGCATCCCTTACAAATGAGAATGATGATACAGGGTGGTCATAAAAAATTCCCCGAGATATGAACCCTTAGTGGCCTGTCCGCTCAATCAGTCGAAATGAAATTTCAGATACTGTTATTTGAAGGTATGCGCTCGAGATAGTGATGATGTAAAACTATAGAGGCCTCACGGTTACGGTTACAATTTCAAAATTTCTAAATAATTTCGAAAATTTAGAATGACAACACCCTCTTTTTTCTTACTTAAATTGATCAGCGCATTGAAACCATAAATGGCAATGGAATGTATGACGAAAGTTTTCAGCAAAAAACATTTACAAAGAAGAGATCATCATCATTCCTCATCAGATGTAATGAAGATAACAGGTGGCAGCTGCAGATATTATGGACGGATGAGGCGCATTTATCCTTAATTTGGAAGATTATCTCCAAGAATTGCGTTTTCTGGGCTGATGAAAATCCTCACGATATTACACGAAGCTAAAGTCATTGTGTGATATGCTATCCCAAACACATTCGTTCTCGATCCGAACTTCTACGAAGAGGGCACTTCTACAGGTATAAAGACCTACTCCATCACAAATGCTCCGTATACAACAATATTGCAGAATTATATAATTTCGAGAAAATACAGCAGCAGAATGTTTTTAATGACATTGTAAGGATGCAAGATGGTGCTCCTCCACTCACCGCCACACGTGTTCGACAAGTGCTGTAACAACACTTTGCAGATAGAGTCAGCTCCCGTAAATCTGCAATTTCGTGGCACCCGCCTTCTCCCGACTTCAGTCTGAGGATTTCTGGTTCTGGGGCTATCTGAAATCTAAGATATGCACATCACATCTCCAAGATTTGTCAGAATTGAAAGATGCCAAAAAACGAGAAGTTAAACAGATTCGTCCTTCAATGTTACGTTCATCATTGTTATCAAAATCTCCCCGCGTTCAATGAGTTATCGTCTGCGTAGGTGGACAAATTGAAAACTTATAATTCCAAAGAAAGTTTTTCCTTCTCTTCTCTTGTGTTGTCAATGGTGTTTTGCAACGTTTTTCTTTAGAAACGTTTTATGTCGGCAATTTTCGTCATACATGTATCGTTCCAATGCCATTGAGGGTTGTTTGATATGCTATCAATTTGAGCAAGAAAAAAAAATGGGTGTTGCAGTTCGAAAATTTCGAAATTTGTTTCACTAAACCCTAACCGTGAGAGTTCTGTTGTTTTAAATCCTCACAATCTCGATTGCATACCTTCAGATAACAACATCTGAAATTTCATTTCGATTGGGTAAGAGCATAGGTCTCTAGTGGTTCAAAGGAGTTTTTTTTTAATGGCCATCCTGTACATTAGACAAATCAAAATAGTTTTTTATGGCCATCCTGTACATTAGACAAATCAAAACAGTTTTTTTTATGGCCATCCTGTACATTAGACAAATCAAAACAGTTTTTAAATTTCAAATTAAAAGCTCTTAAACTTATGCTTGACGAAGGGGAGTTTATAATTTTTTTTATTTCACATAGTAATTGTCCTCTTTTAACATATATATTTCTATTTTATTGTAAAAAATTCCTCTGGAGAGAGGAGAACGCAATAGGGTTTCTTTGAACTTTTCAGATTTGTCTTAAGACATCAGTACATGGCTCACTACAATACTTCCATGATACAGTATACATCAGCTTTCCTGTTTCACTTCTTCCATGATTTATGTTTTCCCTCTACAGTGAATAAAAACAAGATTTTTTCTATGTTTTTCTATAAATGGCGTTGACTGTTATTTTAATTTTTCTACCTAATTATTTTCTTCACTATGGAATTTGAAGAAGTGAGTTCAGTTACATGAAACACTATTGTCATTCTTAATACGATTACGAATTTTGTACATATGTAAATAAATTTAGTGAAAATATATATGAAACTGTAATACTTTTTTCTATAACATGAAATGATTGAAAGAGACTAAGCTCTGCCGGAGAAATAACATTACAAGGGCAATTCTCTTCAGCATTAAGGTAAATGGCTATCTCTCTAAATTGGCGAGATATCACCAAGCTGGAGATTGTTTAGGCGGTTAATTTTTGTAGCCAAATTAGGCAATAAATCGCCAAAAGTCGCTAAACTTGGTGACATTTTGGTTCGGTTCCTGTATAACTGTAATTACTACTGTATATAAATAACTGTTAATTGATCCATATGTATATATAACTGTAACTGTATCCTGCCCTTATATGTAACTTTAACCGCATATGTAAATTAAGAAGTAATTTAAAATAGAAATCATAGGTACTACAGATTTTTTGGCGGCCGGGGGAAATCTATATGAGCCTGAAGAGAGCATCGGCTCTCAGTTTTACTCAGCTCAGAGTCGACTGTAAGGATCTTAAGTTTTACTAACGTTTATTTTATTTTAAATCTTTACTATCACTTCTTATTTTCTACTTCCGGCCAGAATTATAAGCGTTAAGGTTTTTATGCAAAGTTTGTCTGGCGAACGCCAAGTATTTAAGTTGTGGCCTTTTGCCAAGCGAGAGAGAGGAAGCAGTTGAGTCAAAGCAGGCCGCTTACCTTAGAAGTTACGCAGTTGCTGTTTGCCTTCCAGGCCAGAGGTTTTAATCCTCTTGATAACTTTTAAACGTATTGTAGTGTTCTCAGTTATCTGTACTACATACGCCTTCCTGTTAATATAAGGCCAATCTTCCACGTTTATTATTCTAAAGTTAAATTAGAGTTTAGTTTTATTTTTATACTTTTACGTTAGACCCCGAGTAGCGGGTCGGTGTATTCCGAAGTACGGAAGTTATTGTATATAGAGAAAAATAAAGGGTTTTGTATACCCTTCGTCTGTATCCTGTCTACTTACCCCAATTAGTGAACATAGCTTTAGTAAGCTCTCTGTTCCGAGTCAGATCCTTGTATGTTTCCGAAGAAGGTAAGAAGGAACATTGACCCTGATAGTGGCGCCCAACGAAGAAGAATAACCATGGCCGAGTTTCAAGAAGAACCTGTGCTGCCTGCAGAAACGGCTCAGAATCCAGAAATGCCAGCTGCCGCCCTGGAAGGATTTGGTTACATCGTCCAGACCATGCGCGCTTCGATGAAACCAGAAGCAACATTTAATGGAAACTCACCGGTAACCAGTTTTTTGGAAAAATTGGATGACCACTTCATGCTCTACCCCGTGCACGAGTTTCAAAAAGTTACCTTAGCTAACAGCGCTTTGAGGGGCCAAGCGCTTAACTGGTTCAAATGTATAGGCAGAAGTCTCTTGGGTCAAGCAGGAAGTCCCACCTATACTTACGAAAATTTCAAGACTGCCCTACTAAAAGCCTTCCCTGTTGTAAGGGATCGTGCGAAATTAGAAACGGAACTTTTCAGTATATATCAACAAAGAATCGAAAACCTATCGAGCTTCATTTTAAGAAAAATTCACGTTTTCAAGCTCTTGTATGGAAACCGTCCGGATCCTGAAATAATTCAAGTGATTTTGCCGAGGGTATTATCCCAAGTGCAAGACTTTATTGAATTAAGAAATCCGACTACACTGGAAAAGTTATTTGAGCTAGCAATCCAGTTTGAAAGTAGAAGAACGGCGGACGTCGAAAGAAGACGCCAGTATCAACAGCGAAACCAATTTGGTACGCCAAGACTGCAGCAAACTCAAGCACATGGCTACGGAGAAAAAGCGAATCAGTGGGCAAGGAAACCCGAGCATTCAAAAACAGCCGGCGAACGTCGACAGTTCAATAGCAACCCAGGAAAAAAGTCTCAAGGCCAGTGGAAAAAGAAGGAAAGCACGGAAAGGAAAAATAATTTAAACTAAAACGGATTTCTGCTGACGAGAGGGTGCGGAAATCCGAAGGCCACGAAAACCCCTCTTCCTACAAGTTAAATACAGTAATGGTGAAAAATTTGACTCTTCCGAAGATTGAAGTCTTGGTGAATAATATCCCAGCCACCGCACTCCTAGATACCGGCGCGCAGTGTTCCTGTGTGGCAGAAGAGTTTTTTAGGAAGTATTTTCGCAAATACCGCATATATAATGCGGATAATACGACAGTGTTAGCGGCGCAAGGAGAAAAATGTAAGTGCGTAGGTAAAGTACCTTTGTATATCCGTATCAAGGACGAACAAGTAAAGGTGATGTTTTTTATAGTAAAGAATCTGCAAGCACATTTAATTTTAGGAATAGATTTTCTTTCAGAAGCACAAGCTACGCTGGATTTTAATGAAGCGTCCCTTAAGCTGACAATGAAACCAGTTCGTACAGAAAACGCTGAACCGCCGATGTTAAAACTTGACCACCTCCCTAATGACGAGCAAGGAAGAATCCGACAAGTGGTAAGTGAATTTGCTTCGTTATTTAGTGATATTCCAGGATTTACTCAGGTTACTAACCATAGTATTGACACCGGAGATGCAATGCCAGTTCGTCAAAAACCATACCGTTATGATAAGAATAAGGAAAAAATTATAGAATGGCATATTACCGATATGCTACGAAAAAAGATCATAACGCCCATCTCAAGTAGTTATGCTAGCCCGGTGGTTTTATGTAAGAAAAATAATGACTATCCTTTGACGCATCCAAAAAGATGGAGATTCGCTATTGATTACCGTAAATTAAACTCCATAACTAAATATCCGGTATATCCGTTACCGATTATAGAAGAAATTCTAAGGAACATAAAATCAACCAAATTTATGACGACTTTAGACTTAACGACTGATTATTTTCAAATAGGGGTGAGGCCTGAGGACGTGCCTAAGACTGCTTTTATAACCAAGTCTGGCACTTATGCATTTTTTCGTATGCCGTTTGGCCTTTCAGGGGCCCCGGCAACATTTCAGCGATGCATGGACATTGTGTTAAGACCTGTTCTTGGAAAGTCCACATTTATCTATTTAGACGATATCATTATTACTAGTGATAATCTCGACCAACATGTACAGGATTTAAGACAGGTGTTTTCTTTATTAAATGAGGCCGGTCTAAAAGTTAATGTCGAAAAGTGCAAATTTGCAGCCCCTGAATTAAAATATTTAGGTTACAAAATATCTCAAAAAGGGATCGAGACAGATGAATCAAAAATAATCGCTGTACAAAAGTATCCAACTCCAACCACGGCAAAGAAGCTCTCTTCTTTTCTAGGACTTTGTTCATATTATAGGTCCTCTATAAAAAATTTTGCAGCTATTGCTGAACCATTGTTAAAATTAAAAAGGAAAAAGGCAAGATTCTCGTGGACGGCCGAAGCCAATAGTGCTTTCGAAAAATTAAAACAAGCATTAACGCAAGCCCCTGTGTTGAAATTTCCTGAAAAGGATGAGAATTTAGAAATTTCAGCGGATGCTTCGGATTATGCGGTAGGAGCGGTACTTTCGCAAAATCAGCAGCCCGTGGCATTTTTAGCCGAACTTTAAATCAAACACAAAGAAACTATTCCGCGACCGAGAGAGAGGCACTTGCAGTTCTGTTAGCAGTGCAAAAGTTCCGAGTCTATTTTGGAAAGGTGCCGATAACAGTGTACTCTGATCATGCGGCGGTAACTAGATTGTACTCAGGGAAATTTTATCCCCAAGGTTAATAAGATGGGCACTCAAGCTGCAAGAATATAATCTGGTAATCAAGCATACCCCCGGTAAGGAAAATATCGTAGCAGATGCCCTATCAAGAATTAAAATAGATGAACAAGGGAATACCGTAAAGGTGGCAATGCTCACAGCATGTACAATAAATTCCCGAGAAACTGTAATAACTGAACTGGGTAAGGATCCTGAGTTTGGAAGCATTTATGAGTATTTGAAGGATCCTGAAAATTTTAGCCACCAAGATATCGTGGCGATAAGAAATAGGGCGGCCCATTACGAACTAATAGATGGTCTATTATTCTATACAAAAACTACGAATTCCAACAACGAATTTCGACCTGTTATCCCAGCTAGTCTTAGATTAAATATCCTGCAGGAGCTCCATGACAGCCCTTTAGCTTCTCATGCTGGTATTCGAAAAACTATCCAACGCGTACGCGAGGCAGTCTACTTTCCTGAACTGCAAAAGTTAACAAGGGCGTATGTCCAGTCCTGCCCAACATGTCAAGCAGTTAATTATATTAATTTCCGCCCGGCCGGGTTTCTAAATAATATTAAATCCGAATTTCCAAATGAAATAATTGGCATCGATTTATTGGGCCCTTTCCCAAAAAGTCAGTTAAATAAAAGTCGCTATCTCCTTGTTATGGTTGATCATTTTAGTAAATGGACCGAAATTGTTCCCTTAAAACGAGCCTCCGCGAAATTAGTTACTGATTCTATTTTAAATAAGTATATTTTAAAATACGGGGCGCCCCTAAAAGTTATATCGGATAATGGTCCTCAATTTGTAAGTAATATATTTGAAGACATGTGCCAAAAACTGGGCATACTTCATTTAAAAATGGTCCCGTATCGGCCGCAATCAAATATAGCGGAACGGGTCAATAGAAATATAGTGAAAACTATCCGTAGTTATGTTAAAAATTTTCATAAAAGCTGGGATAACTATGTCAATGAATTTTCTTTCGCCCTTAGGACCGCAAAACATGATACAACGGGCAAAACTCCTGCTGAGTTATTTCTAGGCAGAAAGATTATAACACCGTTAGATAAATTATTTTATGTGCAACAAAGAGCCCCAGAATTTAAAATGGGTGATATAGAAAAACTAATAAAAGAAGCAAAAAAGAATACGGAAGTAGCACAAAGAAAACAGAAGCTCTATTATGATTTGAAACGACGGGGAGTAACTTATAAAGTAGGGGATGAAGTTTTAAAAATTAAGCATTCACTTTCTTCAGCACCAGAAGATAAAACTGCCAAATGTTTTCCACGATTTGAAGGACCATATGTTATAGAAAAAATAACTCACGCTGTAGTAGTGTTAAAAGCCAGAAATGGTGAAACCTGTTCCGCAAACATTGATCAAATCAAGCCCTACTTCGATCGTAATAAAATGCAAATATTTTCAGATCTTTTGCAGGATCCGGCACGGCAGACACCGCAGGACAAGCTCCAGAGGTGGAAAAACGACAAGTACAAGGGCAAGCCAATAAGAGGCAGGAGCAAGTGAAAAGAAAATTGCCCCGCGGAAAAATTGAAGGTAGCAAGAAAAAGAAGCCGTTCCACCGTCCAGAAAAGAGAGTTCACGAACACCCCCAGAATGAAGAAGGGAGAAGGACGAAGTATGTTCCCTTACATACGTCGTATACCAGGAGAGAACCAGAAGAACCAGGAGAAATGACGAAAATGTGTCGAACAACACATTTGTTACAGAGTTGTCGCCAAAGAAGTTGACAGCTTAAAAATTTCATAGCGACAGGGGGAAGCAATTTTGAAAGGTTTTAAATATTTACTATGCCTAATCGACCCTCTCTAAAGCTGTCCTTTCAAGTATATAAGACTAAGTTCTCTGCAGTGGGCTGACGCAAATTGTGGGATTCTCAAGTTAAGGTCTGTCATTTCGCCGCTTCTCTGAGAGCATACGCAATGGATATCCTTCAAACTCTGCCCGAAAACAAGAGGCTAGACTTCGAAGCTCTGTCCGGCACGTTGGAGCTGCGCTTTGGCGCGAAGTGTTTAAAAGACTATAGCAGGCTTCAGTTACAATTTCGCCAATAGAAGTCCACGGAAACATTCCAGGAGCTCGCCACATATGTTGAAAGTCTGGCTCATTTCGCATTTACAGACTGCCCATCAGAAACAATTAAAAGGCAGTCCCTGCAGTACTTTATCAATGGCATACGAGATCCTGAGGTAAAAAGAAGCCTGTGAGTCGCGGATGTCAATGATGTAAAAAGAACTTTAGTGTACAACATAAAACTCAAGGCAGCCCAGCAAGTAACTTTCAGAGACCGCCACCGAATAGAGCTGTTCAAGTCCAAAAGACAGTGAATCAAGTGACTGCTCTTCTAGACGATTTAACCAAGTAAATCAATACCTTGAGGCAGAACAGCAGTGGTAACAAACCAACCCCAAAGTACTGGAACTACGTTGGTGAAAGCCACGTGACTGCTCTTCTAGACGATTTAACCAAGTAAATCAATACCTTGAGGCAGAATAGCAGTGGTAACAAACCAACCCCAAAGTACTGGAACTACGTTGGTGAAAGCCACGTACGAAAGAACTGCAGAACATCCCAACGCATGGAAAAGGATGCAGGAAACAGGTGGTCATCTCGTGAAGCGGAGCTTGTGAGATACTGATAAACCCAAAGCACTTCAGATTTCTGCAATGACTGGCGGCAGTAATGGATTTTTCATCCTGAGGCATATCAATAAAGTTCCTTGCAATATGGCCATGGATACAAGAACCTTGATAAACCGACGGGATTTGCTAAAATTTTACAGCCGAATCAGAAAACGCTGCAAAATTACGTTATGGTGACATTCACAAAGTTTTATCTGGAATCCACCTTAAAAGCAATAAAAAAAGGAAAAGGGAAGAAGCGCTGCAGCTAAAAAAAGTGCTAAATTTTGAATTGATTGTTATTTGCATATTTACGCATAAATGCTTTTTAAGATTATTATGTTAATTAATATTGATTCTAGGTGGCTTTTTTGTTAATAAATTTTCTTTACTATTAAAATAGTCTTGAATTGCTTAAATATATTAAATAAAGCTTAATTTTTTGACTAAAAAGGATTTTCAATTCATAATCAATTATACTAATATGATATTTAGTATATAAGTATACACTGGTGTGCAAAAATTAAGGACGAAGTCGAAAAATTAGCATATCAGCTGAACGAAGAGGCAGAGCGGACAGAAAGACCAATCAGGAGATTAAGTAAGGTGATGTACGGTAGCACATGCGCAGATATGCAGGTAGACGTAATGGGGGAGTGTCTGAGTAGTATAAAGCATGTTGTCGGTGTAAGATCAGTATTTCTGGCAAAGAGATTGAACGCCGTATAGCAGTTAAAATCACACCGAGTTGCTGCCTCAGCGAGAAATGGCGAATAATCAATCTGTTAGACGACATCTGGATGCTTTTACCCGAGGTCGAATCATTGAGAAGTTGGAAGAAGGCCGCAGTGGGACAAGTGTGGCTGCAGATTTCGGAATTGCTCACAGCATCGTTTCACGACTTTCATCTGGAGAGAGCGGGGAAGCCGCAATCATCCCTCGAACATCATTGAAAGGAACAGGTATGGAGGTGGCGGTGTTCTCGTTTAGGAAGGCATCATGCTTGGTAGTCGTACAGACCTTCACATCTTCGACGCAGGTTCAGTCAACGGGACCGTTATTGTAACGAGATTCTTCTTCCATATGTCCGTCTTTTTAGAGGCGCTATGGGTCCGCAGTTCCTTTTCATGGACGACAATGCCCCATGTCATCGCACAGTAGCTGCCGAACAGCTCTTAGAGAGTGAGGATATTGAACGTATGGATTGGCCGGCACGATCCGGATCTCAATCCCATCGAGCATGTATGGGATTTTCTAGGCAGACGCTTGGCAGCTCGTACTTACCACCAGTAACGATTCCGGAGCTTCGATTGGCGCTGCAAGACGAAAGGACAGCAATGCCTCAACAACTCATTGACACCCTCATTCTCAGCATGGGCAGACGCTGTGAAACCTGCCTAGCAGTCAGGGGAGATCATATCTCCTATTAAAGACCGGATGTTTCGTGCTGGACACCCATCACAGTAATGTTTCGGCATTCAGTCGCATTGCGCTCCATGCTACTTTTTCAATAAAGCTTCTTTTTATCCCTCTGATTTCTCTTTTAGTAAGTGTTGCTTACATTACTCATGTCCTTTCGTATTGGGGATCTTACGGTATTAAATGTGTTGATTTGGAAAGCTTTTGTACAAAGTTATATTGAAAAAACTGTCTCGTCCTTAATTTTTGCACACCAGTGTATATACATACACATACGCACACACACATATATATATATATATATTGTATGTGTGTATAACTGTCCAAAATTTCTAGCTAAGTCACTGCCTCCCTTGCTTTCATATCACATATAGTTACCATAAGGTAATTCAAATAACAATAAACTAACTTACTAGATGCATTGAAATTTAAGCATTGTAATGAATGTAAGTTAAAAATTCCAAGATGCAAATTTTATCAGTATCAGAAGAAATCTAATACTAATGTAAGATTAGTTTCATTTCATTGCTTAAGATTTAAAAAAAAAGTTAGAAACTTGGAATTTGAAATTAATTTAATGAATATAACCTTGTTTTAAAATTAAAGGATAATTATCGAAATTAAGTTTTTGTTGCAGCATAAAAGAACACGTGGAAATTTGTAAAGGCACATTACCTGGTTTATATATAATACGATGTTAAAATATTACTGCTAATAACAAACGGTGCACAAAATATAAAACACACAGAACAGATTTTCTGGAATGTGTAATTTAATTGATATGAATTAAACACGGTCACAGAATCACGCACAGAACAACGACGCAGATGCGACCTTCCTTAACAGACTGAGGAACCAAACTAAGTACAAATCCGACGAGCTAAGCTAGATCAGCACCATTTACATACACACACATTTATATACTCTTTTATAAATATCAAGGAACTCAAAGTAAGAAATCAAAGTAAAGTAAAACTCAATGTAAGAATTGTTGAGCTACGTCGAATTGTTTAAACATAGTAAGAGGACTTACAATGTCTTAATTATTTTCAACTTATTTAATGACATTTTCTCTTACCATAATTTTTTTTTAATGTTTTGAATTATTAAATAAGTGGCCACGACACTCGAGTGCATTTAAAAAACGGGTAGTAATGAAAACTGCCATAACGAAAAAGCGTCTCAACTCCCTTCTAATTCAGCAAAAATTCATATCATGTTCCGATTCTTTCAGGATTTAAGTGAACGTATCAGTGCTTTAAAATAAATTGTTCCTAGAAAATAACTCAATAAGAAAAGTCTTTTCCGTTTACTAATTGCTGACCTCTATCAGATTTTCCACTGAAATCTCAGATGTCGTATATTGATAGAGTTCAATACACGCAGTATTCTCGAAGAGAAAATTGCATGATTTCATCAGTATATTTTTACTAATGAAGATTTAATCCTCTTTCAACATTTCACAAGAATTATTTAATTTCAAAATTAACTAACTGTTTAACTTACTAGGCTGTTCTTACGTGTTTCAGAGAACCATTATTTTTTATAAACGGTAGATTTTTAGAAATTGTGCTATTCCTTGTGAATATATAAGCGTTACATTTTCTTTTCCACGAATTTAAATAACCCTACCGATTTAACTAGTTAATTTTGAAATGCAAAAAGCTTGCACGTAACTTAACGTTTTATCTTTGTGATTTTCGGTATACTGTAACAACGCTTTGTTATATTACCCTTCAGCAATGCCATAAACATTGCTATCTACTCTATAGGAAGAATTATTTATTCATTGAAGATAAAGAGGAGCATGGGTCGTTTGTTGAGGAGAGGGGCATTTTGGAAAATAAGTTGTGTTTAGAGGCCGATTACTTGAAGAGCTATTTATGAGCTGTACAAACTTCTCTTAAAAATAGATTCGTTCTATTTTTTTATCTCAAAATGCATCCTTTTCAGAGAGGAGAAAATTTCAACCAAACACCTCTGCCTCATTTGTTTATGAATGCAGAATCACGTTTCCCCACAGGCGGGAACAGCACGTGGATGCTGCAGTGCAGTAGTATTTAGTTGCAAAACAAATTTGAACTGGAAAAAGGAAATAATAGTTTTTGATGTCATATAAAAAAAATTTCAAAGCAAAGATGAACTGGAAAAAGGAATTAATAGTTTTTGATTTCATATAAAAAAAATTTCAAAGCAAAGATGAACTGGAAAAAGGAATTAATAGTTTTTGATGTCATATAAAAAAAATTTTCAAAGCAAAGAAACTGTCTAAAAAACGGATATACATAAAAAAATCAGGGTTTTTGGTAAAGTAGACACTCTATTAGAGCTAGAAGTAAAAACTTTCAAACAGTTATTACTATACTTTATAAAAAGAATGCTATAAGCTATTTTCTCCCTCCTTTCCGCGTGCCTTAGTGGTGTAATGGGAAGCAAACTCGACGCGTATTCGAGAGGTCCATGGCTCGATTCCCGGCGAGAGCACTGCACATATTTCACGTGTTCTGCTTCAAAAAACCAAATGACTGTACAACGCAATCAGCGCCAAGCATAGCTTTGATTTGCCACTATGAATATTTTTTAACACAAAACAAACATTTTATGAAATGGAGTATCTTTTTCCCTTACAAACTGATGCTATATTTGTAAACACCCAAATACGTATTGATGATAGAGCGACTTTTGCAGTTTCGTCCTTAAAACTTGAGAGCAACTTTCCCTAATTAAGACACAATAACACGCCGAATAAATACTAATTCGGAAGTCAAACAACAAAAATCAGCGTAATATTTTCAAATTTTTTTTCAAAATTTTGAAAATATTACGCTGATTTTTGTTGTTTGACTTCTGAATTAGCAACTTTCCAGTTTCATGCTAAAAGTAATTTCATTTAGAAAACTTCTAACAAATGCTGAATCTCACATTTTGGTACATGGGCTGATGTAAGACTCTACAGGATCTGCATTGTTTTCGCTTTCGAAGTACAGTCTTACTGCGATACTCTGTTTTGTTCTGGGCTTCTACTGCGATTTGCAGTACCTCCCAGAATGGAGGTGATCCTTTCGGAGCCTAAAATGTTGATAACCTGTTGTAAGTAGAATCTTATCCTCTCAATTACGCCTTTTATACCAGTATTTCAACGATATATAAACAGGAAACGGACTGCTTTGTGATCTCCCTTTTATCACTCTGACAGTGGCACTTTTCATTTTCTCATCTGAAGAAAATCACTTTCTTTGGTTTAGTCATTGGGTTATTTTTAAAGTCATTGGGTTATTTTTAAAGCAGGAGAGATGAAAATTAAGCAATGCCTTCGCCGGAACTCGAACCACGGGCCTCTCGAGTATGCGTCGAGGGTGCTGACCACTATACTACGAAGGCATGCTAAGAAGGCGGGAGAAATACCTTATAATTTCTTCTGCTTTAAGAATGCTAAGAAATGACATGGGACCTACATCCGTGCTATATGAAGGGTATTTAAGAGTTCCCCCTATACATAGTGGATATTGTTTCCAACCTTCAGGAGCAACATGCAGCCGGGCATTGTCCTGGAGCAAATTCCATTTCCAAGACAAAATAGTAACGTTTACTATTTTGTCTTGATTTAGGCAATGCTGACATTCGTAAACGCAGTGGATGACCTACCAAAGCTTGCTTTGTCGATCACTCGTGTATTGCTTTTGAAGTACTTCTGTTACCATAATACCATAATAGTGAAACAGTCCTGTTTCACTCTCATATGTAAGCTGTAATATTCCAAGTGCTTCATTATGATTCTTCCTAAGGTTAACAGAAAATTTAGTCATACCCCTGCTGTATTTTCACGAAAATATCTTCCGTACGTCTATAACAAAACACAACTCCAAAAGTGAAGCAACAACTTATGTTAGCATAGAAACTCTATCAGTTTCGAGGGCGACCAAAGTCCCTCTTCATCAGAAGCAAAGAAATCTGCAACTGAAAACCAAGTTACGAACATATTTATACCCAAAGGAAGTCGAGAGAGACGAGAAAGTAGCTCCATCTATTAGTAGAAATAATTACAAAAATTGAAAAATTAGGATAATGGATATTTAAAAGCGTTAGATAGGATTGGATTAAAATCATTTAACTACACGGTAAATTTTTGTGAATGTGAAACGTTTCAAGAAAACTTAACTCTCCAGTGGAAGAAACTTTCTGGATAATTTTTGCTGACTCAAAGTCGAAATTATGATTAAATTTCCAACTATGATTAGCAATCGAAGACTTGTAAATTTCACCTTTCCGGACATAAGATTCATGTTCCTTAATGCGAAATCTTAATGCTCTTTTGGTTTGGCCGATATATCTCGATTTCACTTCACTTCAATTTCAGTATGCGAGAAATGGAATTCTCGAAGCCTAGTTTCAAGGCATTAAAGTGATCCTTCGACTGGTTTAATGCAAATTTAACATGGAACGAAACCATAATGGAGTGCAGGGAAGAAATACCTTTAAGTTTTTCAACGACTTCAAAAGAATTGTTTACAGTATAAATATTATTATTATTATTATTATTATTATTATTATTCAAATGGCGGGTACTTGCCTATAACAGCATTGGCCACTCCTAAGGCCAGAAGTGGTAGCCATTTTATTGTGGAGGCACTTAAGAGGCGGCCACCGTTACCTCCTATGAAGGAACAAACAATTTTTACATCCATGCCTTCTCCGGGATTCGAACCCGGACTCTTCGGTACCGCAGTCAGGGTTCCCTAACCACCATCGCGTCTGAGCGGCTAATGTAAATATTACTAGAAAGCTACGGAAACTAAGTACTACACTTAAAGATATTTCTCCCCTGCGTTCCATCACGGTTTCGTTCGATGCTAATTTTTTTCATTTCTGGCATACTGAAATCGAAGATTTAATTTCACTTACTCTTTGAGTCAAGCTTATTTTGTTTTTCAAATTAAAAATTATCGCCAAATTGAAGAATTAGCTATGGGTGATCCCCCCATAGCTAATTCTTTCTCCCATCCATCCTATACTTACTAACATTTACATGCACTATTTTGAAGTCATATTATTAGAGAAACAGTCATTTCGTCTCTGGATTCGCTACGTTGACGACACTTTCTCGCTTTCGGATGGTAACAAAGAAGACTTATCACATATTTTATCTATTATTAATTCGATTGGCCCGTCCATTCAGTTCAAGTTTGAATCTAAATCTGGCAATACTCTTCCCTTCCTTATCTGATTTCAACGCTACCGTTTACCGTAAACCCTTTTCTGTTTGTTTGTCTCCCCATGCTAACTCATGTCACCCGACTAAACAAAAAATGACTTCTTTTT
Organism: Stegodyphus dumicola; assembly: GCF_044657685.1. Classification (NCBI taxonomy): domain Eukaryota; kingdom Metazoa; phylum Arthropoda; class Arachnida; order Araneae; family Eresidae; genus Stegodyphus; species Stegodyphus dumicola. Next base: position 33,007,707 of record NC_140781.1, read on the forward strand.
TGCTATTATGTTTTTCGCGCTCTCAAAATTTGTTCCTCTGAATCTCTACTTGATAATGAACTCAATTATTTGAGAGCAATTGCCATTAACAGAGGATTTTCTCCCATGGTCTCTTCAAAACTTTTCCTCTTTCCATCCAAAAGAACATTCCGCTGTTATAAATACCATCAATAACCTAGTCGTGCTTCCCTTTCATCCTTCTGTCAGTTATAAAATTGGAAGAATTCTCTAGAAGTTCAATTTTCAAGTCATTTTTCTCGCCTATCAACAAAATCCATGGTTCAGTTCTTAAAGATGCTATTTCTGACTTCAATTCTTGGAGAATTTATAGCATATCTTGTCAGTGTGGTTCGAGATATATTAGCCAAACAAAAAGAGCATTAAGGTTTCGCATTAAGGAACATGAATCTTATGTCCGAAAAGGTGAAATTTACAAGTCGATTGCTAATCATACTTGGAAATTTAATCATAATTTCGACTTTGAGTCTGCAAAAATTATCCAGAAAGTTTCTTCCACTGGAGAGTTAAGTTTTCGTGAAACTTTTCACATTTACAAAAATTTACCGTGTAGTTAATGATTTTAATCCAATCCTATCTAACGCTTTTAAATATCTATTATCCTAATTTTTCAATTTTCGTTATTATTTCTACTAACAGATGGCGCTACTCTCCCGTCTTCGTTAGGGCATAAATATATTCGTAACTTGGTTTTTCAGTTATCCCTATATTGGGTATTCTAGCTTAGACCTCAGGAAAAAGAGGCTAGTATATATCACGGCAATTAGGCCATTGATGACTTATGCGTCGCCGGCCTGGTGCACGGCTACCAAGGAGGATATAAAAAGACTTCAAATCATGCAAAACAAAGTCTTAAGGCTTATCACCCATGCTCACTTTTTTGTGAGCAATGCTACACTGCACTGTGACTTAAAACTGGACACTCTAGAAGAGCACCTGAATAAGATCAACAGGAAATCTTTCACGAAAGCTCTAAACTGTGACCATACGAGAAATTTTGATATCTTTACCTACGAAATATTGAATGAGGACGCCAAACTGCGCCCACCTGCGGCCCACCTTATCAGGGATCCAAACTTTCCCACCTAGTGCCCACCTGTAAATAATGTATCTAATGTGTTTATTAGCATTCTTAATTTTGTATCTTACTCATTTATTGTACTGTGTATTTCTTAAATTCACTAGTTTTATTCACATTCTACACTCATTTTATGACTCCCACTTAGTCACGCCTTTACCGGGCCTGTTACTTGCTAGTGAGCTCTTGCGTTGCTGGTCTTCCTATTCTTTATCCGTCTTTGCTCCTCCTTACGACGGACATTATGTGAAGATAGTTCTATGTTATTGTGCCCATCTGGCATAAATTTGATTGAGCCAGATAAACTACTGATCTCAGTGGTATTCTGGCTATAAGTTATCAGTCAGTCAGTCAGTTTTTCAGTTGCAGATTTCTTTGCTCCTGATGAAGAGGGACTCTGTTCATGCTCGAAATCGATAAAGCTTCTAAGCTAAATATCTACCCCTAACACAGGTTGTTGCTTCAATTTTTGATTTATTTGAGGCGTGTTTCTCTTCTCTCGAGACACAACTATATGTTTTTCTTCTCTTTGTCTAAATACTTGAGGCCGTAGCTGTGCAGCTCAAAGTTCAAAACGTCAATGTATGGCTGTGCCTTTCATAAAACCTAGGATTAGGTTATGACATACAGCGACTGCGTTAAAAATTTTCTCTCAGTCCTTGTGTGTCTCAAGAAATGAGTACATATCAAGATATACATCTGATGAACACATATCTAAATCGGTTTAGTCGCAAAATTTTTGTGCTTTATGGGAAAAAGAATACCGACCGTAATTTAGTTTATACACTTTTAAGAATTCTTCGAGGGCAAATTTGTTAAAAACGAATTCATCTGCTTCACAAATAATATGATGCTTGATACTGTATAATAGAGAAGGAATTTCAAATTTAACATTTTATAAAAGTAATGTTTAACAGATGATAGCTATGAAAAAATTTTATGTTAAAAAATTGTCTTTAATAGTCGAAAATATATTACATTTTGCATTATACTTCGTATAATACTTCTTATTCCCTTTTAAAATTCTTATCGTATTCCTTCTTATTCCCATTTATTTAACTTGGTTTATTTATGGACGTAACTTTTATCACTTTTCATATAATTTGTTTTTTATTCTCATAATTTTATTATATTAAAACGTGTAATATATTTTTCTGACTCTTTTGCTCTTTAGATAACTTTTTCCTACATTAGTTCCTTTTTAACATTTCTTGCTTTTTGAGGAGCAAACATTTTAATTAACTTGTCAATGCCAAATGAACGTGCAATGTGCCTTTCTATTGTTATTATAAAAAGACATCTTAACCATTCGTTGGAGATCATAGATAATATGTTATCAATTCTGAAAAAAACATCTGTACCATTGAAAAACTATAGACACTGGCATGCATAAACAAATTCTCAGTGCAGATGACTTATTTGAGAAAATTATTTCCGTTTTGTAGATGTACCGATGTACTGTCAAACAACGGTTGGCAGTTTGTGCCGCCTGGAGAGGACATTGGTTAATGACCCTGACTGCTGTACCTATGGGCCCGGTTTCGAATCTCGGAGAAGACATGGATGTTTGTAAAAGCATAATGCCTGTGCAGGAAGGGGCACTCAAAATATACAGCGAGCCAAAGTCCTCTTGAGAGACTAGTGGTAGGGCAAGAGGAGAGTGGGAGATCCTCGGACCGTTGTTCCCCTGATATTCTCCTTCGGAGTTCCAATTGAGGTGGAATCCTACCTACCAAGGCACGGATATGCCTAATATGCCTACATGGATACGCATGTAGATGCCGGCCTACATATAAGCATTCCGTACCGCGCCACGCGCATAGGGAATAATCCATCCTCTTGATTGGATACGACTTCCGATGGCATTATTTCCTGTACACTTAGGAACTTAAAGTAGAAATTGTGATTCCAACTGTGATTAGCAATCGAAGACTTGTAAACTTGTAAATTTCGCCTTAAATATTACCTTATATATCATTGTTTATAAAAACATTTTTATTTTAATTAAACGGAACAGAAATGCACTCACTACTCCGTGCTCGCAATTAACCACCACTTGAAGCTAAATAACTTGAACAGAAAATAGTATGTACAATTACAATAAATTGTTTAGTTTTCAGTTTAGCTTAATTTAGCTTTTTAGTTTAGTTATAAAAAGTTTAGCTACTCGACTGGCTCCCACTCTACTTAAACCGCTTAATCAGCTGCACACAGCAAAGCTAAGCCTAGAATATCAACATAGTCCAAAAGAAAATGGCTAGCGCCAACTATTAAACTACAAAGTTACTAAATCAACCACGCGGCATAAATTCAGAACCAAGTCTCTTACCGCGAAATCTTAAATTGCTACTTAAATACTGTTTCTAAACTCACTTAGATTTGCATATACGTCATTAAATTTAAGTTCTGGCAGGAAAATGAAATCAGAAAAGGAAGAAAAGTTCCTTAAGCTAAAAATAATTGGTTAGAACAAAATAAGGTCTTTACAACGTAAGAAGAGAACACTAGGGCCTCGCCGTTCATGTGCCTCCGCCATCTTGGATCTAGCTGGAAGTGTTGTAGATAAGCTGAAGGACGTCCGTTTTGATAATTCTATTATTTTGTGCTCAACGAGAATATTGTTTCATAGCTTTTTATTCTTTTTGTGGTTTATGTTTTTCCGTTTTTGGTGTAACGGCATCTTGAACCACGTATTTGAGATGACATCATCAGTTTCTTGTTTGGACATGCTTTTACAAAATGGCATCTGAAGGATGACATCATCAATGAATTATTTGAACATGTTATTTTATAAAATGTCATTTACCGTAAAACATCTTTGTGTGTCTCCGCTTAGATATACGAATATCTCTGGAAGAATTTTTAATTAATAACTCCAATTTCTGGCCAAGTTCCCAAATCTCTTGAATCGATCAGGAATTAAATTTGTCCAATTTTTCTTCTGTTTCTTGGAATTGGAAACTAGCCGAAGTATTATCTTTGATCAAATTTAAAATCCCTATTTCACCTCTTTTCTCACTTAAATATTTCTCCCAGTTATTCATTTCGTATTTGCAAAGTCTACGACACTACCTTCTGCTCCTTCCTTCTTAAAAACTATTTTCTGGGGGAAGGGGACATAATCAGATATTTACTTAATTTATCTTCTCATTCTGATATTTGCTTCAATAAATCTATCTTAAGCTTTTCTCTTTTGAGAACCCAATAAACATTTTCTGTCCTTGTTGGGCACTGCCTGGGACAGATTCATGGGTACAATCTACATTCAACAAAAGCACTATGCAGATAGAAACTACATAAAAAAAAAAAAAAAAAAAAAAAAAAAAAGAATCCATGATCGATAAATACATTTATATGTTCATCTAATTAATGACATGAGGCTGGACTAGCTCAGAATTCAACTCACGTATTGAATAAATATTCTTGTTATAAATACTTTGTTCGTAGATACACCATACACATTATGATGCTCGTAAAATCTGTTTTTGGAAAAGACTTCAAGTTTTATATTTGAAGTTAAACTACATGAGTAAAAAAAAAAAAAAAAAAACTAAACAGAAAAAAAAATGCTTAAGCGGCAGACTATTTCACTTCTAAATTTTCATTTAAAAACAAAACGTTGCATGCCTTACCTTCATTCGGATGGGATCCTGTTTTCAGCATGTTTGGAGAACCTATGAATTAATTACGCTAACCCCAAACCCGTTCCCGCTTTTTCCAAGAAAGCAAAGACTGGTCAGCAGTTGTTATAGAGCATTTGCTCAACAGCGAACTGCCAATAGTCATGACCCTCGAAATTGATAATATTTGATCTGCATTGCATTCGGAAAATAAGTTTAGATTTTCCATCCATACTTTCATTGCCTCGAATTCTTCTAAGGAAAATAATATTATACTTAGATGTAGTTTTCAAAAATTGCTACTACAAAATGCAATACAGAACAACAAGTCCTTTAGAAATAAACTTGTAATAACAAATTTTTAATATCATGAGAGTCTTTAACGACATTTTTTTAGTGCTTTGCCTCAATTAATTATTGATGCTCTCATTGCAGTAACCATATATACCTCTCCCTATGAAACATTGTTTCGGATTCATCTTGAAATCCTCGTACATATTTTACCGTAATTTCCGGAAAAAAATTGTCATTCTTTCTCTCTACTGATGAATTCTTATCTTTAATTATACATTAATATTGAATATAAACAGAAATTTTGAACCAGAGAATAAATTAAATTCTATTTGGTTTTGCATTTTAATTATAGTAATTAACAACCAAGACTTGTAAAGTAAATACTGGGTATAAAATTTAACTCAAATTTAATGAGTAATAATAAATTAAAATATAATAACAATTGATTACACAAAATTGGAAATATTTGCATATTCAGTTCAATGATTTTATATATAACATGCCAAAAATAGAAATATAAAAATAAACAATTCCAAATTATATAATGAATTTTTTTGAGTCGTCTACCCATGATTCTGAATAATTTTGGTGTTCTGTGTTGAAATGGTTACCTTACAGAAGCTAACATGCTAATGAATACCGATTTGCATAGTTAATTTACCCTATCTGAGGGTTTGTTTTCAAGACTGCTAAAAAATTTCTGAATGTCGGTTCAATAATATCTTTATATTAATACAATTACAACTTAATTACAAAGATTAACAGCAAACATCTAGCAGAAATAAGCTTATTTAAAATTGGTTACGTTAAAATTAGTTTCCTATATTATTTAAATAAACCATATTCTAAAAACACGAGATGTAAAATAAAAACTAAATTAAATAAAACTCGATAGGTAAATTTTGCTCAGTTAAACAACACTCACTGCTTGCTAAATTATTGATCCGTTGAACGTCTGCAAATTCTTTGCACTCCTTAGAGTCTGAAAATCTTAAATAAATAATGAAGATTATTTATTTAAGTTTGGCAAATTAAAGGAGGAAAAAAGAAGAAGAGGACGTGGTACAGATAGACGCATTGATCTGCCAACTTTCGCGCGATATCAAGGAGAGCGGTTCTAATGGCATTAAAAATAAACTGCTTCGGGCGCCATTCAAAATTATTTTTATCAATTCTATCTGTTAAGAACAAGAAATGAAAATGTTAATATGAGCAGTATGTGATCATTTAAAGTAGCTCTTAACGTAAATTTCCAAAGGAAGTTAAGGGTTATATAATATGACGTTGAATAAATAGCCATAGTGTACTTACCGTATCAAGTTAAATAAACTTCATTAAATTAATCATTAACTTCTTTTTATATAAAAATAATTTTGCTAATGCAATAAAAACTGGATATATAGTAGCTCCTTAAACATATGAAGAGCATAAAGAACTTTAATTTGGCAGCGAAATTAGACAATTTGATGGCCATTATGCTGCATATTTGATGATGAGTGATGTGTTAAAATGCCGTCGTCATAGCGATCGATATTATAATGATCAGTACTAATACTGGTTTTCTTTTAGACATATTAATGATTTCAGTCGTGATAGCCTGAGGGAGAGAAGCGCCAGGAAAGAGTTCTTCGCATTTTGCCTTTAAATAAGAAAATAAGTTTCAAGCAACATTTAAACCAAAATAAGAAGATAACTTTATTCAGATTTATTTTAAATAATTATTCGACTTTCAAAACCAGCAATAATATTAGGGTACATTTTGTAATTCAGATAACGATTAAAGTACAAGTTCTTAAATCCAGATTTAAATACCAGCTTCTTCCATAATATATATCATCAATGATGAAGTGTGAAGACCGTTAAACATAGTAGTTCGAACTGGTTCAGAATTCTGGCTGATGGTTAATTTCATAATTTTCCTCTTGGGTAACAAATGAACATCAATCATAGTTTTATTGGGCACTTAGCATAAAGAGTTGCTTTTATAATTCTGTCCCTGGTTCTGTCATATAACTTCGAGATGAGTAAACCACTAAGCATTGTTTCACCCAAGTATACTTCCGAATAGGAGCGGACTGTGTAAATTTTAAAAAGTGGCTCACACTTGATCTTATGAAAGCAAAACATCAAATTCTAATTTCATTTTCACCTTTTACGAAAACCTAAGGTGCAAATAACTGTGCATAAACAAATAACCTTTTTAAAATTAAAAAAAAAAAAAAGAAAGAAAGAAAGAAAGAAAAGAAAAACTTCAAACAAGTTGAAAATTTAAAAAAAAATTAAAAATTAAAAAAAAAAACACAAAATAACAGAGAAATTACGTAAAATAACGAGTAAATTTAACTATGCAGCAGAATTTATGCTAACAACTGCCACACATAATTTTCTTTCCCTTCACATCAATTGATTTCTCTCCACATCAGTTGATCAAGGCGATGATTTCTTAAAAATGTTTTTACGTAAGATTTAGGATTAAATTTTCATAATTTTCCAATTTAAAGGGACTGCCATTAAGTCTGAAATATGTTCTATACCAGGGGTGGCCAACTTGCGGCTCGCGAGCCGCATGCTGTTCTTTGAGGGATTATTTGTGGCTCTCGATAAATGTACCCGAGTTCTCTTTTCATTCAAAATGTCTTTTAAATTACTGACAACAAATCTGAAAGACTAAGTCCAACGTTGTAACAAACGTCGTATTTTCTTCCCTTTTGACTGCCTCGTGAATAATAAGAAACATATGGGAGCCAAGGCCTTGTTCGGCCGATTACTTCTCGACGAATGACTATCTACGATCTACGTAATTGACCGACTCCAGCCCGATTTTGAATTTTTAAACTTCCATTGCAACGGACAGTTGACATTGTACTCTGGAGAAAACAGTTTGTATCACTCTTGCTACGGATATAATTTGTAATCTGGAATTGTTGGTAAGTTAACTATAATTTGTTTCGTAGTATGTAGCACATGTTGCAAGTTTATTTTGTAACGAGATATAAACTACACATGTTGTTGTAGTTTATATCTCGTTACAAAATAAACTTGCATTTTCTAAATTTCTTCATTTATTTCCAGTTCTTTTAAAAATATGACGACAGAGAACGAAAATAAGAAAAGAAATTACGAGCAAGAAAATAGAAGTTTTAATAATGAGTCGGAGGAGAATTTCTTTTTTATTGGCAATAACGGAAAAGCATTATGTGTTATTTATAATTCTACTGTCAGAAATTAAAAAGCTAGCAATTTACGTCGACATTATGAAACCAATCATCCTCAGTTTTCTAATCAGTATCCACCAAATTCCAAATTAAGATAAGATAAACTTGCTTCTTTAAAATGAAATTTAAATAAACAACAGTCAATTCTGATGACCTTTAGCAATCAAGCTAATAATGTGGCTGAAGCCAGTTTTGTTACTGCCTGGAATATTGCTCGTGCAAAACGTCCGTATGGAGAGTTTAGTAAAAAAAATTTGGAAGATGTGCTTAAAGTTTTAGATCCAAATAATGCAGCACTGAAAAAAGTTGTTTCGCAAATTTCCATCTCGAGACACACAACCGAACGACGCATTTCTGCAATTAATACATCTCTTGAATATAATTTAAAAAACGATTTGAAGAACTGTATTGCATTCAGCTTAGCCCTTGGCGAATCGACAGAAGAATTATTAGATTTAGTAGAACTTCAAGAGTCAACCCGCGGTGTCGATATTAAAAATGCATTAGATTCCATAATGAAAACTTTTGATGTGCCTCTTAATAAACTTGTAAGCATTGTAACTGATGGAGCTGCGGAAATGCTGGGTTAAAAAAATCGATCTTATTGGGCTTTTAAGAGATGATTCTCAAATTCCACAATTCATACCGATTCACTGCAAAATTCACCAAGAGCATCTCGTTACAAAATATTTAAAATATCCTGATGTTATGAAAACAGTGTTACACATTGTAAATTACATTCGCACCAATGCAAAAAATCATCGACAATTGAAAAATTTCCTTGAAGAATTAAAAGACGAAGAACATCCAAATGACAATAATTTCTTTTCCATTGTTATATGGTTATCTAGCTACAACGTATTAAATCGATTTTTAGATTTGGTTGATCCGATAACTGCATTTCTAAAAGAAAAGGAAATAACTTATTCAGAATTAGACGATGACGAGCGGTTACAAGACTTGATGTTTTTGACTGATGTCATGGAACATTTGCAAACTCTGAATTTACAATTGCAGAGAAAATATAAAATAATATCTGGCCTCTCACAGTGTATATTTAGTTTTCAAACTAAATTACAGCTTTTTTAAAAAGGACATTAAAAATAAAACATTTTGCCATTTTCCTCGAACTAAAAAAATTTGTTCCAATATTATACAAGAACTCAATGAGTATATAAAAAAGCTAGAAGGAATATTGACGGAATTCCAAAATAGATTTCAAGACTTGAAATATTTTAAATCGTTTCTTGATTTTTTTCCTGAATCCATTTGAAATTAACATAATTCAAGGTGAGTTTTCCATTTCCAATATAATTATGACCCAAAAAGCATACGGAAAATTAGAATTAATAGAGATGCAAGAAGATCAAGCTCTACAATTAAAATATAAGTCGTCGCTGATTACTGGATTTTGGAAATTTGTACCAGAATCGAAGTATCCTGAATTAAAAAAGGCTGCTTGTCGAATTATTTCAATACTAGGAACAACGTACTTATGTGAATCATTTTATTCCACTTTAAAATTCGTGAAATCCAAACACCGATCATTATTAACTAACCAGCATCTCAAAGAATTACTGAGAAGTGCTGTCACCAATTATTTACCAAATTTTAAAGATTACCAAATTTTAAAATAAATGTGTTTAATTTTTAATATTTAAATTCAATATACACATTTTGTACTTTTATTTATATGTTTTCAATAAATATAATTTCTATAAAAAAATTTTAATACCTTTTTTGCACACCTTTTAAATACGTATTTAATTGCGGCTCGCGAAAAATTTCAAATTTTGAAATATGGCTCGGACTACCAAGGAGTTTGGCCACCCCTGTTCTATACTGAAAGATCGTGTTTGCTAAAATATTGTTCATCGAGCTTAAATCTAGTCCAGCATCAGCGCTAATAATAGCGATAGTCTTCATAAAGGCTTAAACTTTCTTTATACTATTGGGAATTTTCGTTATGCAGTTGTACCACATGCTTTAATATGAAATTTCATTTTACCAAACTATAATTATGACACTCAAGACATGTATTTTTATTGGAATAAGGAAACAAGACAAAAAAAAAAGGCTAGTCAAAGATAAATTGGCCCACCAGCGGCCGATCGGTAAAGTCGCTGAACACTGGTAGTTCGGTCCGAGGTTCGAATCCCGCGAACGGGCTGGCTGCATGGGTGTTTTCGTGGTTTTCCCCATGTGTAACGTGTATACGAGCCAGTTTTCCTTAGAAAGTCCTCCACGAAGGCATCCCTCCCCTTAGGCAGATAGCCCTAGAGTGCTTTGCCATAATTAAATACACCAACACCAAAGATAAATTGAGGAGTTGACACTGAAAAAGAGTTTGATAAAAATATAACTTTACAGAAAAGGAAAAAAACGACTGAGACTCACTAAAATAACTGCTAAAACCGTACTATTGAGTCTACAATCGTTTTATTTTCAAAACAAACTCTCAGAACATAAACATGAAAACATTATTTACATATGTTTTCGTAAAAATCATGGTACTTCAGCTCCAAAATTTCAAGCATCTGAAGGAGATCTTTATTTTTTGCCTCATTAGTAATAGATACTTTCTGATTCTTTTGCAATTCTTTCATTTTCATGAATATGATATATTTTCCTAAGACTGAAAATTCTTTCCATAGTTTCATCTCACTGAAGGTTTTTCTTGACTCGATCACGGGTAGCTGAGGTTCAAAAATTCGGATTCAAGATCTGTTTGAAATTCGAAGGGGCCCTGTATTCAAGTATTCGTCGCATCCAGCACTAATATCCAAGAAACCTTCCTCTTCCATTCTGACAACGTTGTAAGGATTTTTCACTCTGGTGGCCATCACCATTTCTTGCATTTCTTCAGGAAACCTACACCTACAGAAAATTTTTTCTTTTTCTTTAACTCCGAAATCACGGTCACACGGCACATACGAGTGACCGGAGACGAGAAATTTCATATATATTCAGTCATAAAATCCATTAGGCACTAGAAAATTCAGCATCATCAGGGCCATCCTGTTCTTATTCTGTCCGGCGCAGTTGTCGCACCGTACTTCTAGACATTTTTGGGGTTCATCATCGGAGAGGAGAATATTCTGTACAAACACGGGGCAACTTCATTGCCTTCCCTTGTAGCCATTCCATCATGCCACATGCACATAAAACGTTTTCCTGCACTACTTTCATGCATGCAAAAGTTGTAGTTAGACATCTACATACTGCTGTGGGTCAGTTTTGGAGTGAATGAAACATGTATGACATGCATCGGATCTTGGCCAAGGAACTCAGCCTTGGAAATTCTTTCTCAAAAACTCTCCTATAAAATTTACCATCAATATATGAATCAGGATACTGTTATTTGAATGCAATATGCAACAGATGAATGTTTAAGTCGGGGCTCTAGTACTCCTTTTAAAATTTATCCCTGCCATAATGATTTTCATCACGCGGAATGACTGGATGTGACTTTTGATGACCTGTGAGTGATTTATTGAGTATTTGAATCAGTGAGACACAAGTTGCCTTCCCTTGGCAACTTTTAAAAGCCCTACCTCCTTTTTTCACACGATTTAGCAAACGTTCATTCTTTTTACTTCAAAGTCCGAAAATTGCATTACATATGCTGTTGCAAACTTGTACGTTTCTTTTTGCAGATAGTGAATTATAGGCAACCGAGGTTTCTCATTTAGTGCTTATTATTATTATTTCTCCATCTTCAGTTTTTACTTTTACAACGTCTGCCCACTAGAACCAGATTCATACGACTCATTAAAACCATACCTGCAACCTTTGTTGACAGCTTCGTGAACTCTGATTGCAATTGCCTAAATTCTTGAAAAAGAAGAAAAGGACACTAGTATTTACTCTTGAAAGCAATCTGAAGCAACATAAATGTAGGTTAATAAGTGACTTGAAATAAGTGAATAAGTGAATTGAAATCTCAGTGAGTGGTCGGCCATGGTATTTGAACCCGAGACCTCACGAATGCGTCTCAACATAATATTTTGCACAAAATCTTGGAGTAATCAATATCATGTTCTTACCTCGTCTGGTTAAGTTTCCTTCTTTTTCGCTGTATGTGGCATTTTTTGGAGCACAAATGACGCGAATTTTTGAAATATTACGACAAAATGAGAGCGTCCGAGGTAAACAATGACGAGGGAAGACCATGACAGTTCGTAATATCACGCGAGAATGAAAACAGAAGGTGAGAGTATCCACATGTATATGCTTGGAAAGGTTAGCAACTACCACCCTTTCGACACTAAAAGGTTGTGAGTTGCTACCAACTTTCCCTTTGGAGAAACTCCAAAACTAAATTGCACAAGCTATGCACTTATTTCCTTTAAAACGCTGTTGGCCTCTAATCAGAAATCTGTTTCAATACAAAAACGAATTTTTTGATATTTTGTCACTTAACTCAGTTTTAATGTCAAGGCTTCAATTTACCTCTGCGAGTCACCTAAATATCATCACTGCTTCCGAGTACGCTTTTCACATTCTTAACATATGTTTAACCCGAACGTAGGAAATAATCACCTCCAGGTATTGCTGCAAATCATGTTTTCCTTCCCTTCTAAAGAAGGACCACTTGCAATCAGAATGACAAAACATACTCTTTGAAAAAACTTTTGTGATACATGGAGAGAGTTTCTTTTGTTCGAGTTGCTAATGGCTGTCTTCTGACGCATACGACATATTTTGTGAAGCTGTTGTTTCCCGAGGGCCTATTCCATAAAGAGGGCAAGGGAGCTACTTCATAGAAATCACGAATTCACATGAGTCGCAGCTTATTTTCCAAGATCTACAGTTACACTTTTACATCTTTTTAAAAGTAGTTAACTTGTTTTTGAGTGGAACGAAACAGAACCTAACTATTAATGGCAATAAATTAAATATTGCTATTTGGAATGCTGTTCATATCACTAAACAGATTCCAACGAATCATTTTCTTTATAAATTGTTTCACCAAAGTATTGGTGAAACTTATTACTGCGGAAAGAAAAGTAAGTAAGTAAGCATTCACACGTTGATTTAACGGTCAAAGTCGTTTAGGCTGAACTTCATTGCTAGGCAACTAAACCTTTCTAAGTCACAGAAGCTAGTATAGAGATTTTGTACATTATGGCGTAACGGTCACAAGCAGAATAAGCTGAACTTCGTTATTGGGCAGCTTGTTACGTCACGAAAAATGATACACTGCTTCTCTACAGCTTAGATGCTGTTCGACAGGTATGAACGAAGCTAATAAATTTTAAGCCTTATAACTAAGACAGTTATGATGTTTGAGCCACAGTGTGAAAACCTTTAAGTGTTCTGAACCTTCAACTTTACGGTATAAGAGTCGTCTATTTATTTACTGCGAAGCAAGCGAGGTGAAGACTTATTGATACTGTAGAGACATTAGGATTTTTGTTGGAGGCCGGAGAGATGAAAAATTAGCAATCGCCTTCGCCGGGAATCGAACCACGGACCTCTGAAATACCGGCTCAGTGTGCTGACCACTACACCACGAAGGCGGCAGAAATACCTTATAATACATTCACGCATGCGCAAATTTATCTTTCCTGATTGGCAACGGCTAAACGGCAATTAACCTGTTCGACAGGTGTGAAAGGAGCTAATGAATTTTACGCTCTATGATTAAATACATTTATGATGTTTTAGCAACAGTGTGAATACTCTCTACGCTTCTACTTTATTGATATGTCAGTGACACTAAAAATCACCTGTTTCAGTCGTCAGAAAATTGAAGAGGCCTTTGATAGTTCAAAGGTGAGAAAAATTTGTCTTGCGAAAATAGTAACAGAAAAAATATGACTGGATGTCTTTGAATATCTTCTGAAATTGCTTCAGAATTTTGATAAGAAAATGGAGAGAGAGAGAACAGCAAGTGATTTTACATATGGATCAGTTTCCTGGTTATCTTCTTGATTTCGTGATGCGTACAGCATGAAAGTGATGTTCTCCCCTAACTACATGGATAAATTGCAGCCTCTGGATTATTCCTTGCTTGAAACCCCACCAAACCATAGATCCCCTGAATTCTATTTCTGTTCTAGAGAAAGAAACACTATTTATAATGCATTCCATGCTCAACTCATCAGCGTAAAATATCATTGAAACTTACGTTAAATATTGTATCATAAAAGGGCTTTTAATTTTTAGAATATAATTGAAGAATATGTCAGTAGTTAAGCGAAAGTAATACCGTGAGTAATAGATGAAGAGTATTAATATACCGTAGCAAATGGATAACTTAATTTTAAGGAATTTTTAGATATTGTTTAAAATGCGAAGGTAGCGGAACTGAGAATTGTTCAAGAAATACTAGGTAAAATTCTGATTAATAATAATGGCGAAATGATGAGCAATAAAAAAGACTTAACAATGCAACGTCGGATATTTTCAAAGGTAATAGAAACTTCGCAGGTTTTCTGTTAATAAACGCAAGCAGATTATATTATGCTTTGGATGCCACGCATTGTAGTTGTAACGAACTTTTCCTTCTCTCTATTTTGTTTTTCTTTAGCCGGATATTTTCATGTTAACCATCGCAGATAATAGCTGAACTGTTCGGTCATTTAGCTTTCTCATCATCAAGGAAGGACGTTACTCAAAGAACATCGAAAGGAGCAACTGATATTATAGTCACCAGCATTTTTTAAAGCAGAAAATATGAAAAACGTGCAGTGCTCTCACCGGGACTCGAACCTGGACCTCTCGAATACAGGCCGAATGTGTTACTGTTACACCACGAAAGCATGCAGAAAGAAGCGAGATAATACCTTATAAATATTACACTCTCGAAAAAGGAGGAAAGAAAGACAGCGCAACAGTAAAGCCTAATGCAGGAGTCGAAATTGTGTTCGAACAGCTGTCAGCACCCTTGTGTTCGAAAAGCAGTCAGCGTCCATTAACCATTACGCTGTATTCACGATGGATGGCACCTGAAAGTACGTTTTTTCAATTTAAACAAACTCAAAAATGTTATTTCATATGCGAATAAGATATGAAATTAAAATTTTGAGATTTGTTAGTCATTTAAGGTTTTTTATATTTCAAATCAGTAAATATGACCTTTAATATTTTTCTTATTGTGTGTGTTACTCTAATATAGCTGATAATTTCAAGCTTAAACTTAGTCCGAATTTCGGTTTTGGTTGGTCTCTTTTCCCGTTGTATAAATGGAAGGATCTTCATTTGACAATTTGCAGTAAGTTTCTTGATTGATATAAAATATCTCGCTAATTGCTAAGCTTAACCTTTTAAGATTTTCTGTAAACAAATAATCACATTTTCTGTTATTTTTTATGGCTTTCTCCGCATGTAATGCACACAATAAAAACTAGCTTCTTTTAGCAGACCACCATAGACACATTCTTTGCATGGTTGATACCCATTTACTTCCTTGCTAAAAAATGTCGATTCTTCCAGTCTGTTACTATGCGCTTGATAATTGAAATAAACACAAAATTAGATTCTCACCCTGGAGATGCCCGGTCGAAATCCCAGGAATTCGTGGTTGTTTCGAGGTCCTGGGAGTCTATTTTAATCTACATTAACTTTCATTGTCAGAAAATTAATTGAAATGCGACACATCAAATCAAGTCCGCGCATAATGAAGTACAGTTTTGATATCTTAAAATGGAATTTTTCAATTTTTTAATAAGGCTGCAAAAACCATAAATTACCTAAAAGTTATTTCGCATTTACCTGATACTTGGTTTCCGAAACGGAATAATTAAAACTCCACAATACTAAAAGAGATCAAATTTGGGAAACTGTCATTAAAATAATATCTACATATTTCTTTGTGAGTGACAAAATAAATATATATGTGGACCCCTGACATAAAACATAGAATTAAATACTATACTTCTACTCCATAAATTTAGGAATATTTTTAAAGCATTGCACTGTAACAATTATACCAAATTTAATAAAAATATTTTATATATGTAAAATAATGTCGTAATGTACCGATTTATGCTTTTTAAAGGAAAGTAAATAAACATATATATATATATATTGATAATTCACTAAAAATGACAGTATAATTAATTTCAAATTTTAATACGGTATACTTAATTTTAAAAAATGCTTCATTTCTTGCATTTTTGTACCTGTTTCCTTTCCTTCAGCGAAAAAAAATCATCAAAAGCTACTCAAAATCCAACTTAATTAAAGTTTTGAAAATTTTTCTTCACCAAGTGATGGTATGAAAACATTTTTATTGTTTCAAATTTGTTGAAGCTTCTTACAACACTTCTAAGAATGAATTAATTCGGCTGTTGTTAATTCAGTTGTGGTTATTAATAGCACAAAATTCTCTTTAATCTTCTTTCCTGGAATTCAAAGACGAATGTTCAATAAAAAAACTATATGTTAAAAATATATATTTGCACCTCTATAAAGTAAGTTCAAGAAAGTTGTAAAGTAAACTAATTCATTCAGATTTAATTAATTTTGTTGTTTAAAAGAATTATTTTCATTAAATTCTTATTTTCCTTCGATAGTTAAGTGAATGCATCACTCGCCTTCATCTCGAGTTCGCTTTGTTGCTATTAAATAATATAACTACAGTTGAACTCCAAATATAAAAACTAAGTAGGAATACATTTCATTCGGATATTAAAAAAGTCGTAGCGTTGCTATTTTTCTATAGGCCAGTACATAGTTCTATAGGCCTATAATGTACAATAATGCTGCATTTCATTTTTTTAAGCGTACTTTTTTTTTCCAAAAATTATACATTCGGAAAAAAAACTTATTTACGCAAAGCAAAATATAAAACTCGTTTATTTCACAAATTTAAGCAAATAAACTAATTTTAAATTGAATTTTATATGTTATTTAAAATAGTGTTTCTTTTTCCGTTACATGAGAACTAATAAGGGAAAAAATCGTTTATCTTGACAAAAATCATACTCTAACCTTAAAAACAAAAATCACGCAAAACTATCCAACGTTCATTAAAACGCAAATATTAAGCCGATTTATTCTAAGACAAAAATTCTTTGAGTAGAGAGAGAATTAATATAATGTTCTCATGCTTATTACGTCTGGTTTTTAAAAAGAAACATTTGTTATCGTTAAACAACGACTCACAGAATGTAAAAAGAAGAGTGCAGCCAACCGGGATAGTGGTTAGCGACAAAGGGCCAGGTTCAAATCCCGGAGAAGGCATGGATGTTTGTAAATGTATAGATAGTGTCTGTGTGGGACAGGGGGCACTCTAAATATGCGGCGAGCCGAAAGTCCTCTCGAGAGGTTAGAGGTAGAGGAAGAGGGGAAACCCGTGTACCCGTCCCCCTCCCGGAGTGCTCTGCTTCAAAATTAGGTGCGGAACTGAGCAAAGTCGTACTGTCACCTGTACTGTATGGTGCTCAAGGTTCTTGCCAACGACAGGCGCTATCTTACACTCCTTGCCACCACTAATTTCGTGGACTTGTTCTGATGTTGCTATCAGAGATATGAGATAAGTTACAACAACAGCAAAAAGAAGAGTATGTCTGCATGGAATATGTAATTGTTTCCTTATTAATTTTTAAAGACTGTATTTGTCGAATATTACAGGCAGTTTTCATGTCAAACAAATGCATCTAAATTCATTTAATAACTTTTTAATATATACTGGCTTCTTGATGTTTAGCACGAGATGGCAAAATCAACAAAACTGGGGAAGTAAAGCTTTGATTAACACAAAATTGCACATAAAAATAGCAAATGATTTTATGCATGAAAGAAAACAAGCATTATGTACGAAAAGGAAAACAATATTTGATTTTCGTAAACTATACCCTGCCGTCACATTTCGGTCACTAACTGATGTTTAAAGCAAAAAACAAGCAAACAAAACTAGCATTTAAGGTATATGACCACCCTGGACATCCATACAAAGTTTACAGCAATTGCCCATACTTTCACTGAGACGATAAGCCATTGAAAATGCTAAACAATGGCTAATCCTCCATAACGGCAGCTTTTCTTTCGATTTGGTTTTCTGAAACTTTTCATTTGTGTTCAAGGATTATTCTTAATATTTTAGTAAACTCTTTTATTACTGGGTAAAATTTATTTCTTTCAGTTAAACAAATATTCCAAAAATTTTTTATAAATATTATAAAATTGTTAAATTATTATGAGTCATATCTTACCCTCCTCCGCTTTTATGTGATAGTTCTATAACTCTTAGCGCCGCACGATGATACCAGTTTTCAATCAGCAAAATGTACATAGGAGAAGGCCCCACCAGTGGCAAAGAGTGGTTAAGATCACTGAATACTTTGGCCTGGGCTCAATTCCAAGCAAATAAGCTGGCTTCATGGTCGGTTTCCAAGGTTTACCCAACACAAGCCAGAAAACCCTCCAGGAAGGCATCCTTCTCCTTTCACAGATAACCCTCACGTCCCTTGCCATGTTCAAATAACATAACCTAACCTTAGGACAAGCATCAGCAAGTTGCGCCTATTAGTTGCCTAGTGGTAAAGCCGCTGAGCATTGATAGCTGAAAGCGGATTCAAATCTTGGCAAACTAACAGGCTGCCCGCGAATTTACGAGGCTTTCTCCATATGCCATATAAATTTGCATTTATATATATATATATATAAATTTATATATATATATATATATATATATAAACTTGTATTCGCACTTAATGGATTTAAATTCATACAATATGCGCAAGTAATAATAACTTGTATTCGCACTAAATGGATTTAAGTTCATACAACATTATATATATATATATATATAAATTTGCAAAAATTTTCCTTGACAAGCCAAAATGAACATCGAATTGGCCTAATTAACCATTTACCGCTTCTTAAATTTTAATATTTATTTTTTATTTTTACCTAGATAAATTGATTGTGTTTTACTGTGTATTAAATCTACTTTATTCCTTTAGCATACAGCTTACTACCTTTTGTCCTTCGAAACATGCCTACAAATTTGTTATCAGTGACTGTTGCTTTCAGTATAACATTATTTAAACCACATTTTTTTACCATAAGGCTAATGAAAAGACAGTTAAATGACCCGTTATTGATAAAGAAGGCCAAAAGATCAATCACAGATTAGAGAATTCACAAATGTTTTTGATTTTGATTGTATATTTTACATTTTCCGAATGATTTCTTCAAACTGATTTCGGACTCAGTTAATAGCGATTTCGGGTGATAAAATCCCGTTTGTTAGAGTTCTATTGTACGTACATGTATGTATGTAGGTGTAATATTTTAATCAATGAAACAAGTTAAAAAAATAGGGATACATAAAGGCTAACCACAAGTTCAGTTCTGACACAGAAAGAAGAACAAACGGTTCAGATAAAATGGAGTTTCGGATATTTGGAATCCAGATTATTGTTCTACTGCAAGATTGTTGCTCCTCTATTATAAGGAACAATAATTTTTAAGTTTCAGAGAAATATTATTAACAAAACTTATTATACGTCTTCATCTGATTGATTGTTTCATCTGATTACTATGGATATATAAACCAATAATAAATACTAGCATTTTTTAGAGCTAAGTATATTGTGATTTGTTTGTTGTATTTTTTCTCATCTACCAGTTTAGCTTTAATATATGGCTGCTGACGCCGAAAGCTGTTATATCTCTGCCATGTTCAAGAAATTTCATTTCTCGCTTAGTCAATTTTTTAAAGGAAGTTAAAAAATATTCGTTTTCTACTTCTTTACTTACTTGTTACATTTTTAGCTAGTACAAATAAACCTGAGCATCTTATATCAAATTTCTTCCTAGCATGACGGTAACAAATTATAGAATGTGCGGTACTGTTTAAAGCGTAGCGACTTCTAGTCAACATCTTAAATAATGATTAAACTTAAATTATTTCTTTTTCATAAGTGCTAAAGAACTCACAGGGAATGTTAAGGGGACGGTGGACTTTAAAAATTAGTTTTTTAAGTTTTTGTGTTTTCAACAAGAAATTTTACACATATACATGTTATAACATCAGTTTATAAAATACATATTCAAAATTTCAATTATTTTAAATAAAAAAATTTTAAAACATATTATTAATTGTTTTATTTAATGAATAAAAATGCTCCTTGCGCTCTAATTTTCAATATTTTTTCCTAATTTTTCCTTTTAGTTAGTATTAAAGACTTAACAAAAGATTTTGTGTATCCGTTACTGAATATGATGAATCAAAAATTTTTAAAAAGGACTTTTGTGAACTTAAACCCAGTTTTCCGAAAAATATCACCTTTTGTTAAACATTATCATAAGTTTAAACTTCTTAGTAACCTCATATTCAAAAACGCATACACAGTTCTACTGAAATATATAACAAGATAGTTGATTCCAAATATCATTCATTTTGAACTAAAAATGAGTCGCATGGAGCATTTTGAAGACATAGGAACTGCCAAAAATTTGTCTTGTGAAAACTGAATTTAAAAGTTTTTCTTCAAACTTAGCTTTAATACATGGTCATGAGAAACAGCAAATTAACATTAAATATGAATTTGTAAACACTAGATAACGTTTTCCTATCATTTAACTATTTTTAATCTCATAATAATAAATATGACATATATAAACATATCTGAAATTGGTATGTGATTCAAAGTTATAGGGAAAAACAATTTATGCAATATATCCAATGTATGCAATAAATCACCCGCGCCAGAAATATAAATTCACCCGCGCCATATGTTTTACCTTCATTTGTCACATTTACATTATCTTTTAATGCTTTACAATATTTTTTTACTATTTTTTTTTTTTTTTTTTTTTTTTATCAAAGCAGGTAAACTTCTCTTTTAGCTTTAGTTCAAGCGACGTTGATCCCGCTTTTTTGTAACGAATAGATAAAACGAGTTTTCCCATACTGTACGCGTATAGCATTTACATAACCAAAGTTAAATTCATTAATAGTAGTCAATCCTGACATTTCTAGCCTTTTTTTTTTTTTTTTTAGAAATAAACACTTTTTTTGGGCAAATATATAAATTATAACTGTTGAAATACATTTTTTCTACATTTTCTCAAAAATTTCAAAAGCAAAATTTACAAAAAGCGTAATTTAAACTTTTTCTGCATATTTGATTTTATATTTTAATTGCAGTATCTCCGGAGCCCCTTTCACGTAATTCTAAGGAGAAACTACGGTCGACGAAACTTGCATTAAATAACCTTCTTGAATTTTAACTGCTGAATAATGTTTCCAAATAAAGAGTAATAATAAAACTTTTACTTTCGTTAGGTTATTTCTTTTTTAAAAGTGTTCAACCATACTTTTAAAAGCGAATTTAGCAGCTGATTTCAAAATTTATTAATTTCAGAGAATTCGCAATATTAAATGTATTTGCGTTAATTATGTATTTGAGGCAAGACATCTCTAGTAAGACATAGTTATCTCATCTAGCAAGACAGTTTTATCCGCGCAGTGAATTTCATAATCAACAGATGGCGATAGCATCCCGTTTTACCGCGCGTGCTAGATTGACGCACTTTTCACTCATTTGGCGCTTTTGCTCGGGGCTTGTTTCTAGAAGTGAGGTTTTTTTCTTAATATTTTTTCTGACATTCGCGGTATTTAACAGCGTGAACAGCGTGTCCATGGTGACCGTGAATCTTCTGTTGGCGTGAGTTTTCAGTTTATTTGAGAATTCCGAATAATCTTAGAAACGTTTCTGAACACCACTTTTGAGATCCATATAACTTTTTCCGATTCAAACCTACTGTAAGTTACTAGTCCAAGTTTAATCCTTTTTGTTCTTATATAGTTGGTTGTCAGTTTAGTTTCAGTGTCAGTGGTATTAGACAGTTCAATACCTTTTTATTGAATTCTAAATGCTCAAAAATTCCTGCATTCCTTTGAAATATTTACTTAATGTAAAATGAAAGAGCATAAATTATTTCTTATTATTCCTTATTCCTTAAAAATTATATTTATCTAAAATGTAAGAAAGTTTTCTTTAAAGTTTTGGTGTCATTTAACAGTTTTTTTTAATTTACTGAAAAGATTTATTGGCCTTTCTTAAACACATAACGAAAATTCTTGGAAAATCCAAAAAAGGATATCTAACTCTAAGTTTGAAAACATTTAGAATTTTATTTATTTAAAAAATAATAAAGCAATTAAGGGACGTATTTCAATCAGTTAATGGGAAGTCAATAAAGTGCTGTGGTTAAGCAAATAAGACCTTATAAAAAGCCGCCTTTTGAAGTTTATCGATGGGTACAAAAATTACTGATAGGTACTTTAGCTAGTGAGAACTATATGAATAAATACCTATTCCATTTTTTAAACCAAATTAGTTGAAATCAAGTACCTGAAAAATTACTATTTTCTTATTAAAATTATTATTTAGATTTTCTAGAAATCAGATACTGATTTATGTTCGATGTAAGTTTTCCGCATGTTATTCATAACTTTCTCTATTTTAAGAATCTCTGGACAAATTTTTAAAAAGACTTCTGATAAAGAGTTCCTTATTAATAATTCATTTTATATTTGCTGTAAGTTTCTATCCTGCTTCTATCTGAAGTATAACATTCAACTTACATTATCTTTAAAATATTGTTATTAATAATCCTTATGTTTATATTACACTGGTGATATGAATTAAGAGAATTTGCATATTTTATCGAATTGCATGAAAAAAACTGAACTGAAGGAAAAACCACTGTTTCTAGATTAAAATGCAAATCTTGTACGGCACATACGTAAGCGTACACGTATGTGTATGCGGCGCCAGCATAAAAAGGCTTTATAAGTGTGTGGAGGGAATAATATTATAATAATTGCGTTTTATATAATATAATATAAAACGCAATTATAATTGCGTTTTATATTATATTATATAAAACGCATAATTGCGTTTGATAGCACAACTCGGCGAATTTATTGGTGTTATCTTGCAGCAATCAGTTAAATTCACATCGTAACAGTAAAAATGAGTAACCACCAACGTTTAGATGATGGAATGAGGTGGCGAATTGTGGAGAGGCTAGAGGCAAGATAGTCGCAACTCCAGATATGCAGAGAGTTTAATTCAACGCTCAGCGTCGTGTGTAACCAATGAAAACAGTTCCAGAATACTGGATCCATCGAGAGAAAGCCTGGGCAAAGTCGTCCAAGAGCCACGATGGCCAAAAAAGATCGCTATTTGCCCATTTTTAGCGAGGCATAACAGAGGGGCTACAGCTTCTCAGCTATCTCGGGACCTGTATGCAGCCACAGGAACCCGTGTAACAAAGGTGACTGTTTCTAAAAGACTGAATGAGAGATGGTTGTTTGCCAGGAGATCTGCTGTTTGCGTCCCGCTCACGTCTACGGACAGGGGAGTCCGATTAGCAAATCCAGGCAGTATAGTGATTGAAGTACGGAGCAATGGGCGACTGTTCTGTTCACCGACGAGTCCCAGTTTAGCTTTAACACCGATTCTCGCCGTACTTTCATATGGAGAGAGCCAGGAACCCGCTACCTACCCCCCAATGTCCGCGAAATCAACAATTATGGCGGTGGGGATGTAATGGTCTGGGCAGGCATCATGTCGGATAGCCGCACACCTCTCCACGTCTTTGACAGTGGCTCTGTGACTGGTGTGAGGTATAGGGATGAGGTCTTGGAGCCCGGAGTGCAGTGGGAGTGCAGTGGGCCCCGAGTTCATCTTACAGGACGATAACGCGAGGGCCACAAAGAGATCTTCTGTCGACGAATTTTTCGAGAGGGAGGATATTCTCCGGATAGATTGGCCAGCCAGTTTTCCAGACCTCAACCTTATAGAGCATGCCTGGGACGCTCTGGGAGGGCAATTGCGACCCTCCCCAGAGACGCTGTTTTCAGTTCCTGGATGGTCCCCTCCGAGAACCATCCAGGAACTGAAAACAGAGTTTCTGAATGAGTGGGACCAATTGCCACAGGCCCTGATAAACTGCCTTATTTCCAGTATGGCATCACGCTGCGAGGTCTGTATGGCTGTAAGAGAGGACCATACCCCCTATTAACCCATTTCTTTTGTGCCTTCTGCAACCGCTGTTTCAGACCTTCAGACTCCCATAAGTGTTATACACGAACATGTGTGTCTATTATAACTGTTGAATGTTTATTTTGTTTGTATTATGTCAACCTATGTTCACACCAAATTTTATTAAAATCTGTCCAGTAGTTCTGGAGATCGCATATCAAATATGAAAATTCTCTGAATTTATTTCACCATTGTATATTAGTGAATATTTATAATTTTAAAACCGGACATCGTCAGCTGAGTATAATTTCTATTATATTCTTTGCCTGTGCCCCAGTTATTTACGTGAGGGCCATTTTAGAACAGGTTTAAAAGTTCGTGTAACATGAGCACTATATTTTAAGTTCATTTTTTTGTGCAAGTATTGTATTCGTTTGATCATCATGAGTTTTACATAGGGTTTTTATTTCCTTATATGAAAATGCATGGTTTACTGATCTCTAAAGTCGTAGTATAGTTAGCTTAAATAAGTAATGCGGCTAGTGACATTAAAAGAGCATAAAATTTTAAATTACTTGTTAATTTAGATATACTTTTAAGTTAACTATTTTTCTATAAATGTACGCCAAAATTTGTTACATACTGATATTTGAGTTCCAGCGAGAAGAAGAGTGGAGAGCTCAGTAGTTGTATGATATGTGATGTAAACAGAATTTCTTTATTAGCTTGACAGCAGCAAGAATACCCCTTCTTTTTGCCACTAGGTGGTGGAATATGCTGTACCTCCAAGTTCCAAGATCCAAACGATTCATTAGCATATGTCCGGTTGAAGTTATTGCACGCCGGTATTGGCTGCCATTCGCGATTGGCAGATCACCCAACAACATGATTGTTTCGGTAGATCTTACTCCTTGATACATAATACAAACTTTAGTCAGTGTCTGTGAACCAACACATTTTCATTGTTATTTTAAATTAGGAAAAAAATCCTTAGTTTGGAATAGATTCTGTATCACTTTCGAAGGCGGTCAGACACATATTCATTATACAGAGACTGTTCACGTTTAAACAATTTTGTTTTGCTGTAGGAAAAATCTTCTGCTTGGATTTTTTTTAACTGCAGCTATATTTTTGAAAGTATAAATTATCGTCTGCTACTTGACAGTTTTGTTTTCATGCAAAATGTCGCTTTTAAAGAACAATAGATGGAAAATATAGCTTTTAAAGAAGCAATAGATGGAAGGCTATGTTTGTGTTCTTTCCGAAGAAAATTATTTGTATCTAGTTCTTAAAAAAACGATGTGAAAGCCATGGTTTTTGATATCTGAAGCTACGATAAGCAGTGTTGTCAACAACAAAGGAAACAAAAGTTAAAATTTAGCTTCAAGGGGAAAAATTGTTCCAAATTCTTTTAAAAAATGTTCTCATGCAGTGATTCTGATCGAAATGTAAATTATAATCTACAAATTTAACATATAAAATAAAGTAAATCACTGGCTGTGTTCATTAAAATTATCACTAGAAGAGAATGCACACATATACATAAAAATATACTAGAAAGTATGCATACAAATACAGTGTATATGAATGCAGCGTATGCATGTATGAATTGTTACACAAATACATGCAAGTATCATAGCAATAAAAGTCATAATAGTGAAATTTGAAGAACAAGAACAATTTGAAGAACAAGAACGCGTTTATTTGTCTTAAGTTATGGTATTGATTGCACTAAATGATAGTAGCCGTATAAAGTTGTTAGGTTTTCTGATATGGAAGACGGAAAAAATTCACAATGCCAATGCCGAGATTTTAACTTACGAATACAAGTCGAGTATGCATCTAGTTGCACTACAAAGACCTACGGAAAGGAGGTAAAAATTACCTTGTATACTTCCCTTTTAAAGGGCGACTGGGCATTAGTGGACCCAATCGCTAAATTCCCTAGTAGTGACGAATTATCGTCCACCACCTCTTATTTTAGTTCGGGCGCCACTTTAGAGTCATTCGGATTTTTTAGGTTGGAGACGTGAAAATGAGCAATGCCCTCATCGGGAATCGGAACCTGGATCTCTCGAACACTCGTCGAGTATACTTCCAATTGCACTACGAAGGCGTCGGAAAGAAGGGGAGAAAATACCGTATAGCCATATCACAATTATTACATTTTAAAAAGAGGTCGAAGACATAAAACTAGACTACAAATTACAATAAAAATGTAAATAACCTATGCTGCTAAATGAACGTTGCATCTTGGCAGATTTTTGAATACGCGACCAAAATAAATAAAACTGCTTGAAAAACAGATCACAAATTTGTTTATACTCTGTATGAGCTTTTTCAGTACATAATCTTTATACTTTGTGTTTTATTTTTTTAAAGTTTTACTTTAAATCTACTACGTTTTTTCCTGGTCAATAAAATTTTGAATCAATCATTACACTTTGTTCAGTACTAACAAAAATGAGAATATAATATACATGCGTTTTTGAAAAGTATTTGAGAAATAGAATTTTATTTATTTTCTTCCTGGAGTTCATAATACGCTGTGAGTCTATAAAGATTTAAAACTAATTTTTAAATAAATTCTAGAAATCTTTTTATACTATAATAGACAGCATATGACATTTCAATTTGCTTTTCCTAAAACTATTGTGTGCTTACGGGCAGAATTTTCTACGCAAATAAGCCTTTTCTTTGATCCGATGAATGTCTGCTTGCATGGATTCGAAAGCTAAGCGAAGGATAGTAATAAATACCTGCTGTATAGCGAAAAGGATAAGTCAACAATGGCATTTGAAATCATAAACCATAGGAGAATCAAATATTAGCACGATCCAATGTTTTTTGTTAATACGGATGCATTCGTGATTAACAAGAAGACGTTGATGATGAACCAAATAATTGGTTGTCCTTCGCAATCTCAGATGGGCGAGAACAAGTTTCGATAATAGTTGCTTAAAAATCATCAATTGCCTTTTTGAAATCCAGCTGATTATTGCATCAGTAATGATACAGTTCCCAAAATTGATGTGGAAGACGTAGAAAAAAAGCAAAAATGTTCCCGTTTTGTACCTATAGTTGATTTCAGAATGGAAGGAAGATCGAATTTTTGAATGCCATATTTTGATCCAAATGACGAACATTAATTTTGGTTTTTTAACCTAGTTTTGTTTCGAGGTATAACTTGATGCTTTGCTTATGATCCCGAGGCAAAACAGAAGTCATCATCTTATGTAAGAGAAGGCTCGTAAAATTCGCAAAAAATTCGCTGTCAAAAATCAGGAGTAAAGACATTATTAGTGTCTTTTTTGACTGGAAAAAATAATTCATGAGGAATTTATTCTTGAGGGCAGGCAATGAACTTCACATTTTACAAACACATAATGGATAGACTTCCTGGGAAGATAATCCAGCGCTTTAGGTCAGAAAAAGCTCAATAGAATAACGGTTTCCACTGCACAACAATGGATCGACACACAGTGCCATTCTCACCAAAAGGTTTCTAGCAAAGGGGGAAAAGTGTCACAGTTTTCATTCACCCCATATTCGTCAGATATGGCACCTACAGACTGCATTCTCTTTCTCTTCCCAGAAGGTCATTATTTTAATAGCACTGATCATATTCAGAAAACCGTCAACAGAGCCAAGACGAGTTCTGGGAAGGAATGAAACAGATGTATGAATGTGCCAAGCATTGCGTAGACTTACAAAGGTAGTACTGGAGGCTAAGAACTATGAATGCTATTTTCTTCAACTTTTAATTTTATACGAACTTAGCCCTTTAATTTCGTAGACAGATGCACTTAATAGTAGATGAAAATACTGCGTAAATTACTTTTTTCAGGACTTTTATGCCGAAAAATAAAATATTAAGCAAAACAGTTTACTAGAAAAGAAGTAGAATATAATTTAATACTTAGCAAGACTGTAGTACCAGTTATTCATTATAGCACAAAATGGCAGATTTCAATGCGGCTTGTATTAGTAGGAATGTGACTAATACATTTTACAAACTTAGTCAACACATTATAGTGATATCTGTGGTACCAAAAAAGTACATTTTAAATTACTGATGTTACATTTATAAATTATGCCATAATTTAATACTTTACATGATTCTGGTACCAGTTATTGAATACAGCTCGAAATAGCAGATTTCAATGGAGAAAGTATTAGCAACAATGTGACTACTACTTTTTATGAAGTTAAGTCAACACATTATAGTGGTATTTGAGGTACTTAAAAAGTACATTTGAAATTACTGACGCTACTTGTATATTATGCACAGGATAGGTTATGCAGTAGAAATGTCCTAAATGGCGCATATATTTACATACTAGGAACGATCTATGCCACATTTATGTCTTTTAAATACAGATTTAATTTATCCCTTCAAATGCAAAAGTATTGCGGAAGTTTTACTAAAAATATGCATTTTATGGCTTGGATATCAGTATTTTGTCTGAGAAGTTTTTGTACTTCCCTTGGAGAAATTTAAAACCCGGCATTAATTCTGACTAAAAAAGATAGCTTCATTTCAGAAAAATTTATAAATACTTTTAACCAGTCCTATTGAAAATTCCGTACTTATTTAAATTATTTTACTTATATTAAATTAAACTTTACAGCTACACTATGCAGTGATTCCATTCAACAAGCGCTGTAACACATACGTATACAAATATACATGGATAGGTGTTCAATATACACTGCTGGCTACCCAAATTGCAACACCAAGAAAGACAAGAGATATCAAAACAAAATTTATTTAGTAGATATCATGTTGACTAAGTATCAAATGATTAAATTTACAGACTTCAGTGAAGTGTGGTTTCTTCCAGAATCAGCAGCCAGAGTAGCCGCCATTGTTGGAAATTACCGCTGCCACACGCCTCGGCATTGATTCAAAGAGACTTTGGATGTGTTCTTGGGGTACAGCAGACCAAGGAGCTTCCACAGGTTGCCAAAGTTGATCTGTGTGGCAGCTTGGGATGTAATCTGGGGCAATAGTTCAGCAACCATGGACCACATGTTTTCTATCGGCGAAAGATCCGGAGAGCGAGCCGGCCAGGGAAGCAATTCAATCCGGCGATTGACGAAGAACCCTTGGACAATGCGTGCCACTTGTGGTCGCGCATTGTTGAAATATAGCTGTGGGCAAGCCCTGAAAGTAAGGAAGGACAACTGGCTCCAACACCTCGGAGATGTAGCGCTGGCTGTTTAAAGTACCGGCAATGCGTACTAGAGAAGTGCGAGAGTGATATCCAATACCGCCCCATACCATAATACCCGGTGCAGGAGCAGTGTAGCAGTGCATAAAGCAGCTGTTCAGCATCCTCTCTCCACTGTGTCTCCAGACTCGAATCCGACCATCGTGGTGTTCCAGACAGAAGCGTGATTTATCAGTAAAGACGATTTCATTCCATTCTGCCGTCCACATCCTTCTTTCATCGCACCATTGACGGCGAAGACGTCTGTGGCTCTGCGTCAAGGGTAGACGAAGCAACGGACGTCTTGCGGACAAATCACTCTGCTATAAACGGCGTCGAATGGTACGCGCAGACACAGGATGATGCGTTACAGACTGAATGTGCTGTGCTATGGTTCGTGATGTGACTGAGCGATGCGCACAATGTTCCTGTCATCACGTGAAGTGGTGCACTGAGGTGGATGCGATCGAACACGCCGGTCCGTCGTACCCTCCTGCATCCAACGGTCACATATCCGCATTACAGTTGTTTGGTTTAGTCCAACACGACTACCGAATTTCCTGAAAGGTAATCCACACTCTCGGTAGGCCACTATCCTTTCTCTGTCGAACTCGGATACTTGATCAAACGGTGATCGCTGTTTATTACGAGGCATAATTGATCGTTTTTACTTCCTTGTACGAAGTAAAAAGGAAGTATTGTAATCGCGAAAAGTTTCAGGCAGCATATTTCAACGAAAATATCCATTTTGACCGCTATCGAATGCAATTTAACGATGTTTTTGCGTGATATCTGTATGTAAAGACAGAATAAAATACTCTTTTCATTCAAAAAAAATTATAAAACTGCTTTAAAATTAACTCTGACGAGAATTTTTCGTGGCGTCTGTACGAACGTACGTACGTTCGTGCGTACGTACGTATCTCGCATAACTCAAAAACGAGTAGCCTCAGAACGTTGAAATTTTGTATATAGGAGTGCTATAACATGTAGATGTGCACCTCGTATTTTGGTTGCAATCGGCCGCACCAAACGTATATAAATATATTTATATATATATCCACTCTATTACCCGGCTCAGTGATCTCAGTTTCTTTACTCTTATATGTTTGTAAATTGTACATTTTTTTCTTTAAAAATGATTGAATTATATTGTTTTTATCTTCCGGTTAAGGATTTTATGCCTTTAGTAAATCTGTGTGCAATATTTTTAGAATTATCAGCAATTTTAAAGTTGTTTAATTGCCTCTAAGCCTGTTTTAATGGCGGCCATTGATGTCTACATTTGAAACAGGAGACTAGTGGATTTGTTGCCAATCTAGAGAAACTTAGCTTCGCAACAACAAAGATAACGCATTCATTTCTTATTGCCAATTAAATCATGCTTAATTCTTTCTGGAATTTTTTCGAGGAAATAAGCGTTTGAGATTTACTTCGTAATTTTTAATGTAGATATTTTGAGTTTTTATGTATTTTTGCCTTCTCGCGAAGTAAGAACTGAATTAATTAAATGAGAAATACACAATCGTCTGTGAAAAACTGTTTCTTTTTTGTTTTATTTGCTTAATTTCTTTTATACATAGTTCTAGATTTATTATAGTATTTGAATAGAACATGTGGCAACGATTAGATAATTCTTTAAATGATATACATTTTGTGCATTCTGAGTTATAATATGAATGAAATATAATATTGTTAAGTAAATCTAGCGCCATAGTGTCGCTATGCTAAACAAAGTGAATTTTAAAGAATGCATTTATTCTATTGTGGTTTATGCGCTGTCGGCGAAGTAGGTTTAATTCAATCTAATAAGTTTAAATAAAATGCAAGAAAAATGCGTATAATTTAATATTCCGTACAAGGAAGTCATGTGGTGTACACATCAGATTTTTTTGAAAAAAAACCACAAGAAAAGCACAATTGCCGAACTTGAAATCGTCGAAAACTCCAAGCATTAAGTAGCACTTTGAAGTGGCGCCACAGGCGCGCGTGATGTGCGTCTGCGCTGAAATTCTAATCATTTGCATATCTCACCTCCGCTAATGCATGTTGTAAATTTCATGTTGTTTGCATGCTTCCTTCAGGATGTTGCATTTACGGTGGCCAGCAGTGTATATCTTAAGGGTTAATCATTTGAATAAAGCAAAGAGTGAAATGTCTACAAGCGCTGAAATTAACTACATGTATTTTATAGAGGAACTGTTGGTTATGAAATCCTAGATTTTACTGAATTTATTCCATTCACTAACTTAATAACAAGAAAAATGTGTTTGGCTGGTGGTTTATCAATCGTATAGAGAATTGTGTAGCAGAAATAATACAAAAACAAATAAAATTAAAATTTGAAATATGTATTTAGATATACGATTCGTGTGTATGTATATATATATATATATATATATATATATACACATATATATATATATATATATATATATATACTCCACTAAATTAATTATATTTCAATTTTGTGTGAACTTAGTCCGAAGCAGACAGTGACCTATTTAGTTAAATATTTTTTAGGTAGCAACTAGCTAAAAAGATAGTTTTCTATATTTACAAACTAATGAAATCTATATAAATCAAATATGAAGTATGAAATTATAAATTATTTGACATAGTGCTAATCGACAATTCCAAGACTTGAGAGTTCCGTTTCCTGCGGTTATCAGTAACAAGGCGATTAAAATTTCTGATTAATTTTCTTAGCAAAATTTCTCTCTATGTGTCTAATTTTAACTCGACACAGAAGCATTGATCTTAGGAACATTTTTTTCTATTTAACGTTTGCTGTGAAAGCCAGTGTTTTTCCCACAAAAGGCCTTTTACGAAATCCACTTATAAAGTCCAAAAATAAATTTCCAAGTTCATCTTCTCCATCGCAAAATAGTTATTTATTTCCAAATCTTTCATATACTGGGTAATTATAATACACACCCCGATTCATTTCTAATCAGCTCGTAACTAAAGCATTTCATTAGAACTGAATCATAGATTGTAATTCATTGTTCTTATCATTAGGTTTAGCGAATGCATTTTCACGGTTCTTAACGCATAGTTTTAAGCCCGCGTTTGCAGTATTTTTATCTTTGAAGAACCTTTGAAATTTTGTATGTTCAATTTATATTATCATAAACCTCTACATAAAAATCATTGCGTATCACTATTAACATACATCTTTCTAAAATTACTCAAAACAGCAACCTCTGGAAGAGATTTTGAATAGAAACTCTGTCGATTTCGAGAATGGGTACATACAGGTCCTTCTTTTTTAGAGGCAAAAAGTTCTGTAAAATGGGATAGACAGATATCCGCTATCTGGCCTTAACTATCGTGCTAAAGCACTACTGTGCTGTCTCGATGATATTAAGAACTCAGGAACCGTTGTAAGATTTCGGATGTGGTTATTCTCCTAAGGAGAAGTCGGAAACAAGGTGACGTAAAACGGAATACTTTGACACTTTAGGTTTTGGCCGGCTTTAGCAAGAATTATATCTTCATTTTTCCGACACCTTAGCTGATCCCGGGGTGGGGTTACCACATATGTAAAATCTCAATTGCCTAATGAAAGGGAACCCTTCGAGAAGAACATTCTAAGGAAAACTGGCTCGTATTCAAGTTACCATGAAGGAAACAATCTCGAAAAACCAATCATTCAGCGTATTTCAGTTATGGAAAACATTCGTAATGGACTTTAAAGAAAGTTTGACTTCTGTTTGTATTACGTATAAAAAACCCGCAAAACTCCTTTAGCTAACTGGTTTCATCTCAAACATTACTAGTTTTCAATGTGTGTTACAATGTTATAAGTTTTCAATGTCATTTCAAGATAATCATCTCCTATAAATTTGCAATTTCGTGCCACCGCTATCCTCCGACCACACTAGAAGAATTTCTGGTTCTGGGTTTACCTGAAATCTAAGGTGTACACATCAAATCCACGAAATTAGTCAGAATTGAAAGATGCCATAAAACGTGAAGTTTTACAGATTCTTCCAGCGACGTTACGTTCGTCATTTTTGTCAGTAATCTCCCAGATGCAACTCGTTGACGTCTGCGTGGACACGTTAAAGAAACTGTAATTCCAATAAAAGTATTTTTTCCCTATCCTCTCTTCGGTTGTCATATAAGGGCTAATCAAATTGGTCCCCCATAAAGGTGTGTACCTTATACACAGTCAAAATAAGAAAACAATGCAACAGATGCATTGTCTCTGAAATTTCACTGGTGGGTGAGGATGCGATGACAGAAGACTAGCATCGTCCTAGGGGTGTGGCGGCAGTCCTATGACTCTTGAGCTACTGAAAGTTTTTAAATCCAAAAATTGCAATAAAATTAATACGAAAGTTACACATGTTGATCTTGTTTCTGCGTGTTTGCGCTATCTAAGAGAAAAAGCTACAAATGGCCTATTATTCCTGTCTTCTTCAATTATTTGCAAAGCCGGCGGACGTGTTCTGTGTAGCTTTATCATAAAATTTAGAATTTATTCTGTGCAGAAAATCAGAAATAAATTCCACTTTCAGGTCAGCATGCAGAGTTTTTTTTCTAACGTGGTATGGAGCTACGGTGATTATCCTGAGAATCTTGTTTTGAGTTTTTTTGAAGGGAATAGATGTCATTTTTGCTGGCGCTTGCCCAGGTAAGCGATGCATATGTAAGAATAGGCCAGATGACTGAGGTGTAAATTTGCCCTTTACGATATAGTGATACGAGCCGATCCTTTTGAAGGGGCTATAATCGCAAGGCTACTCCCCACGCTTTGCTGCGCACTCGTTTGTTCTGAGAAGACTATATGAATGAGCGATTTAATGTGACTCGTGATATGCGTATTGTTCCAACGCCATTTAATGTTTTTCAGTGACCTGATCAAATTACGCAGAAAAAAAGTGGTTGTGGCCTTTCAAAAATTTAAATAAAATTTCTTTCGATTGGTTGACCGGATAGGCCACTAGGAGTTCATACATCGGGAAAGTTTTTTATATCACCACCTTATACACGTACCTTTGAGTGGCTTCGGTGCCTTAGTCGGCAGCATTCGCTTGAAGAAAAGCCTGTACGAATTCTAATTTAATTAAAACAGAAAAAGAGGAAAACAGAGCTTTCGTTTCTAACAAACTAAGTAGACAGGGGCTCTTTACTTCTTGTAAATTGAGTATGGAGATACGTGCTCTCTACTTTTGGAATCAAGAATGTTTCTTTACCCACTGATTATCTAACAGGATTTGGTCAGTATACAATATTATTTTGCAGTATTAATGTGCAGTATTACTATTCAATATACTAGTATTTATATTAAATATAGAACATACTTTTCATATTTTTTTTTATCAAATGGTGCACGCTTGTAGCTCAAGATTCACATATATCGAGGGAATAGTGATAAGGTAACATTAATAAAAAATGGTTTCGTTGTATGGTCACTAATTTTGAAAATACAAATATTATATACATACATACATATATATATGTGTGTGTATATAATCTTAAATTCACTTAGTGCGAAATCGAGTTATTCTACTACTTGCACAATAGCTGCAAAGTAACTTAATAATAATTTATTTACTAAAGAAATATTGGTTATATTATCTCCTAAGATTAATTTTAGTAGAATTGTCTAAAAAGAGTGAATCCATAGTTAGTAAGTTTAATTCCGAAAATTGTTTTAAGGTAACTTGAATGTAAATTGTTAAAAATGTTTAACGGGGACTTTAAATCATGAATAGCAAAATTTCAATTGTAAAAAGAAATTAACTTAAAAGCAAGTAATTAAATTAAAAGCAAGTAATCATTGCCATTGATCGGAAATTAGTTGACTTTTCAAGGGGAACAAACCAAATATATGTATGTATGTATATATATATATATTATATATATATATATATATAGAAGTTAATTTGCTGCAGTATACCGCTATGATTCAGGAAAACAATAAGTCCCGTTTCTTAATTGTCTAAACGTTCCTAAAATTTGTGAATTATTTTAGTAGACCTGCTGATGTTTAATTGCATATTTTTAAGGCTGAATGGTTAAGACAGCTTAAAACTGGGAAATCGACCCAGGTTCAGACTCAGGAGGACGGGCTGATGGCTAGATTGTTTTTCATGTTTTTCCCCGTGTGTAACTTGAATACGAGCGAATTTCTCTCAGAAAGTTCTCTACGAATGGATGCTTCCTTTAGGAAAACAGCCTTCGTGGTTTTGGCATATTCAAATAACTTAATCTAACAGGACCGTGAAAACTGGGACTTCAGTACGCGAGAGTCGACAGATTTAGAGAATTGCAATAAATTAAGAAGTTGGGGAAAAAGTCCACCAGCGATAAAATTAACACTAAATCCGCGCGATGCCATCAAGTTTGCCATCGGCTCTTGAATGGGCTGGCTGTATGGCACTTTTGAGAATTGCCTTATATGTAGCAAAACAAGTAAAGTTTTTCTTAGAAAGTATTCTATGACGACAGTCCCTTCTTTGAATGGGTAAGCCTAGTGCGCTTTCCTGTAAGTCAGGAATCCAGTCCAATAAAAAATATTCTTGCAGTTAGAAATTAAATTAAAATTCCTAAAATACTTGGCCGAAGATATGAGATGGGTCAGGCAGGCACTTGCCTGTGATTAAAAAAAATTAAATAGGATACAAAATATAGCAAATTAAAAAGTATCTGTATGTAAATATGAAAGTGATAAAAAGAATATTTAAGGCGAGCAACTTTTAGATTTGTACACTTTAAATACTTAACTTCAAATATTAAAACTTATAAATGTGTGTGTGTATTTAATTATGGCAAACCAAACTAGAGCTATCTGCTTAAGGGGAGGGATGCCTTCGTGGAGGACTTTCTAAGGGAAACTGGCTCGCATACACGTTACACATGGGGAAACCACGAAAACACCCATGCAGCCAGCCCGTTCGGGGGATTCGAACCTCGGACCGAACTACCAGTGTTCAGCGACTTTACCGCTCGGCCGCTGGTGGGCGCAAAAAACTTTTAAATATATCACTCAAAAATTAACTTAAATATTAAACATCAGATATTCGACTATATACTTAATTACTGGTCCAACAGCGGCCGAACGATTAAGTCACAGAACACTCTCAGCACAAATAAGGCTCAGAGCTACTGCACACTAATAAATTACACTTAACTGCTATACTAAAAATTAAAAGTTTTATGTTTAAGTCTTTAAACTTGAGGAGAAGATGACTTTTCACTGCAAAGCCGGACTGACATGTTTTTATATCTGCAGTTAATCGTTACTGATAGTAATCCATGTTATGCAAGTCACAGAACACTGGTAGTTCTGTCCGGAAGTCGAATTCCGGCGAACGGGCTGGCTGCATGGCCGTTTTCGTGGTTTTCCCCATGTATAACATTCATATGAACCATTTTTCCTTAAAATGTAGTCTACGATGTCATCCCGCCCTTCAGGCAGGTAGCCCTCGAGTGCTTTGCCATAATCAAGTGAACCAAGCCATGTATTTAACGATTAACTGCAGATATAAAAACATGTCAGTACGGCTTTGCAGTGAAAAGTCATCTTCTCTTCAAGTTTAAAGACATAAACATATAACTTTTAATTTTTAATATAGCAGTTAAGTGTAATTTATTAGTGTGCAGTAGCTCTGAGCCTTATTTGTGCAAAGAGATTTTGTTTCGAGACTTTTCTTTCCAAATTTGACTCTCATAACTACTTTACATTTTAACAAAATTTATTCAGATACTATAATAAAAAAATAAAATCACTTTACTATGGAGGCACCTAACAGGTGGTCACCGTTGAGTTATGTAATGAAACAGAGAATTTATATCCAGCCCTTCTCCGGGATTCGAGCCCGGGACCTTCGGTACGGCAGCCAGAGTCATTAACCACTTACCAGTCTGGTCGGCGTTACTTTGATGTATCAGCTATCAGTTTAGATATTGTAATGAGAACTACTTCACTGAGTTAATCCGTCAGTTAGAAAATAAACTTGCTTATTTATTTAATTAAAAGTACGGACTTTTCTCGTTGTGATACCCCCATAACACATGTCTTAGTGCCTTTTAATTTATATTTTACATTCTTTAAGAAATGGCTTTCGAAAAATAACTTAGCTGCCTTAATGCCGAGAAACATAATAAAAGATCCATTGTAACATTGTTGTTTACTTCCTTTGAGAACGAGTGTCCGGCTGTTACGTTGAGGAAGATTGTTGCGAGACAGATTGGACAGATTGGCGGCAAAATATGCAAGGGCTCTGTGAGAGATACATTCGTGGATAGCTTTATAAAAGCAACTAATGCGTAGTCACGGTATGCATATGGAAAATCACGAAAACTCCATGTAACCAGCCCGTTCACCGAAATCTATCACTCTGAATTATCAGTATTCAGCGGTCTTATCCGCTCGACGACAGGTGAGCAAATCGCAGTCATAAACCGACAATATTAAGTAGAAACATGCACTTACTACTAGTATATTGATTTTGTTTCTCTCTTGAATAAATGCTGTTTCGATAATCTTTTTATAAAAGTAATTTTAATTTTAAAATTTTGAAATTCAGATTTATTGAAAATTTTTAATTTTATGGAAGGTTAATGATCAACTCTGTGAATATAATGTATTTTAATAGGACATCAATTATAGGATTAAAATTTATAATCATAGGTTTTATTAAAATAAAATTATTTTTAGCTTGGCAAACTTGGCGACGAAAGCGAGCCTAAGCAACCACATATGGCTTACAAAATGAATAAACCAATTCCCACCAGAGCCATTGATCCTTATGTCCGCAAAGAAGACGGCCACTAGCCTTTACACGTCACGCGCTGTGTGGTTGTTCGGAGGAGCTCTTATGCCCCCTGCAAACTATTTCGTTGAAACCTTGATCCAAATGCCCGCGAAATCATGTTGAGTTCTTTTTGTAACATTGAGTACTTTTAAAAGGTACTTAAATTTCAAAAATAGTAATTTCATGAACTCAAAAGTAATGTTTAGTGTTTTTCATCACTTCTGCGAAGACTCTCGGTTCTATCCCGTCTCTTCCTGACGCATGCGCGTTACATTTCGTTCTTCCTATTATTCTCCAGCGGCATAAAACTAAATATTCTACTTTGTTTACTGTCATTCTCTGTGCGGTATTTTTGCTGCAGACTTATCATTTCATAGTTCAGTCACTGTACGATAAAGGTAAGATGTTTACTCATTCGTTTTGCTTTTAGCAACGTCTGTGTTTTTGTGGCTGGTTTTTTAAAGGGGTCACTCATAGGTGCGTCAACTGTGGTGACCTTTAAGGGGAGATTGTGCGCTGGTCATTTTTTGCTCTTCTGAATATTATACTTAAAAATGTAGATTGTTGAATGTTTCGTATTTCTAATGCTTCAAGTAACAGTTTTGTGTTATGCTAACGATTATTTCTGTGTTGACATCCTTTTAAAAGATAATTATGATCTGTGGGACAAGCTATAGGGAAAATTTGATTTAAATTAACGGGGATATAAAAACATAAATGTTTTACTTACACAGAATTTTAAATATTATGATCGTACACTTGATTCAAAGGAAAATTATTAGATTAAATGTTTCTTTTATCCTATAAAATAAATTATGCAAATTATTGCTAAAGAATTTTAATATTTATGGACTTTATTACCACAGTCTTCTATCATGAATTAACTTTCATCTAGGAGGGGGAAAAGGTCTAGTAAAAATTATTTGTAACAATATGTTGCTGAAGGTATTGTATTTAATGAATTAATAAGTACTTTAAAAAATATATTTTTATTGTTACTTATAATGTATTTTTATTATTGTTTGCATTAAAGTTGGTTTTAGGCGGTTTAACAAACTTTACCGATTCATATTAGAAAGGAAACAGTTATAAAAATTTCATCGTACTATCAAATAGAGCGGTCGCTGTGAAGTAATTTTGGTCACTAATTAGAGATCAAAATTTTGAGTCTTAACAATATTCATAACCCTACTTCATTTTTTGAAGCAAATCATATTGTGCATTCATTATTACCTCAAGTTTTAATTATTCAATAAATGGAA
This sequence comes from Stegodyphus dumicola, assembly GCF_044657685.1. Taxonomy (NCBI): domain Eukaryota; kingdom Metazoa; phylum Arthropoda; class Arachnida; order Araneae; family Eresidae; genus Stegodyphus; species Stegodyphus dumicola. The sequence continues at coordinate 33,047,134 of NC_140781.1, forward strand.
AAGCATCTTTTAAATCGATACTCTGTACACCTGTTTAAAATTCTTGTCTTGGCAAAAACTCTTCTCATAGTATTAGAAGTATAACCGTAAATTTTTCGATTAACGAAGTAACGGATATTAATCGGAGCATAATGTGACAGCTGTATGCTATGTTGATTTCATTTTCAATAATCAGCACAGTATACAACACAATATATATGCTACTATAATTAAAATATATGTTACTATAGTTAAAATATATGTTACTATAGTTTAAATAATCAACGTAGTATACAACAAAATATATATGTTACTATACTTAAAATATATGTTGCTATACTTTTAATAATCAATATATTATATTCCTCTTGTATTGGACTATAACATAAAGTTACTTCTCCTATGTTATCTGGAAAATAATAACTGGAAAAGTTAATACCTCATTTTTATTGTACTCTTAATTTCAATTGAGAGGGTATAGTAATTTAAATTTGGTAATTCTCAAGCGTAGTTAGTTTGCGCCATATCATATTTGGTGCGTTTCTTATTCTCGGCACATTATTTTGTATTCCCTGTCATTTCCCCCATTTTAGCAGAAGTATTTCCTTTTCGTTGTTACAAGGCTGTAGATTTTTTCTACATATTGCTATCCCATGTAGTTAAACCCTTTGAGAATTGGAGGCTTCAGATGTTGTGATACTTGGAAATTCTTAACAAAGCTTCATTTTAGAGCCTTTAGCCTGAATTCTTGATCATGAAATACATCCAAAATTTTCCAGTTCCCATAAACCGCCTTTAAATTTGCTGCCATTATTTTATATAAAGTAAACGGTTTACTTACTTCATATTTAAGATATTCTAGCGATTTTTTGTCCTTCCCGAAAAAGAGACCAGTTTAGTAGTTTCTGAAAAGTTTGGCGGAACTGGCAAACTAACTAGTCTTATATTTTTTTAAATTTATTATTTGGTTAACTTATTATTAACAGGTAAGTACTGTTGGAAACTTTTTCTCATTTTTCTCGTGCTCAGTTACAAATGGGTTTCTTTTTTGAAACAAAGAAATCAAAATGTTGTTTTCATTGATTCTGCGCTGTAGAAACTTAATCATACCTTACATACTATGCCGGGGCTCAGATGGCAAAGTGGTTAGTGACTCTGACTGCCGTACCGAAGGGCCCAGGCTCGATACCCGAAAACGGCATGGATGTAAATAGTCTGTCCCTTCATAGGAGGCAATGGTGGCCCACCCTTTGGGTGCCTCCATAATAAAGCGACCACCAGTTCCGGCCTTAGTAGTGGCCAAAGACTATAATGGTTAGTGCCCGCCATTGGGGAAAATATTACATACTAGATATTGTTACATAGCAAAATTTCTGAAGTATCTTGTTAGAAATGTATTTGTGGTTTTTCCCTGACATTTATCTGAATTTTTATTTATCACAAATTCCACGGTATTACTTTCGTTACAAAAGTATTATAATCGTAAACTGCTTAAGTATGTCAAATACTAATGAAGCGTTTCAGAAAAAAACATTCCGCGCGATAATGACTTTGCTTAAGCAACAGCCATAGTACTTAACGCTTTATGAGTGTGTCCTCGTCGTTTATAAAACAAATTTTGTAACATTAAACTCGAAATTATACTTTTTTAATCCATTAAATTTATTACTTTCATATACATTTAAGCTGTTACTTTACTTTTTTTTTTTTTAAATTGACGACAAATTCCTTGGAATATTTTATTCACTTTGTCATACATTGATGAAAATCTGGTTAAGAACAATGTAAGCATAAAGGGTTTGCACATTTTTTTAAAATGATTTAGTAATTCATTCTAGCCTGCCTGTTTTAAGTAGTTTTCCTTTGCACAACAATTTAGTTAAAAAGAACTGTAATTTTAAAATATTGCAAGTGCGTCACAATAGTAGCTGCTTTGAAGAAAACTTTGGTTCCGGAGAAATTTTACAAGAGCAATTTGAAAGTACTAATATAAAACATGCATAAATGTTACATTCGTAAAAATATTATCTAAAACCACTAGATTGTAAATTTTCTATTGAGAAAAATATACTCATCGCTTGTTACAGACATGTTAGAGAAAAGATTTAATTAAGCATTTCGATAGCAAGGTTGTAGTAAGCACCCTTAAGAGATTGCCTCGGAGCTCACGAAATTATGCGCCAGACGAAGGAAGAAAAGAATTAAGAAATGAAATCCAATATTAAAGTTTTTACTTGTTTAATCATCTTTATCTTATGACCGTGTTTCAGTCACTGAGCAGACTGTTTCGTAAAATGTACTAAAAAAAGTACTCATCGTTTCATAATTAGCTGCTATTCTTAATTCCTTAAATAAAGCAGAAATTCCTTAGATTCATTGTGTCCACCAGTCGCTGAACACTAGTAGTTCAGTCCAAGGTTCGAATCCCGCGAACAGGCTGGCTGCATTAGACGTTTCCGTCATTTTTCCCACGTGTAACATGTATACGAGCCAGTTTCCCTTAAAAAGTCTTCCACGAAGGCATCTCTCCCCTTAGGCATCTCTCCCCTTAGGCAGATAGCCCTGGAGTGCTTTGCCATAATCTAGTAAATCAAACCTTAGATTATTTATGCAATAATGAAACTTTCATTATCCTTTTAATAAATCCATGTTATGTATTACGGTGCATTAAGAATAGTTCATTTAGTTCCTAATATTTAAAACTTACTTTATTGTTTAACAGATTTTAGAATATATCAAAAACATCGCGTTTAACCTACTGACATTTTTATGTGCTCGTAAATAATCACGTTTATTCAGGTAGTTCTGTAATTATCAGTGAGCCCGTTGAGTGTATTTTGATTTAAAAGAAAACTATCAATCATTTCTGAGAGTAACGGATTATGTATTTGAAGAGTTTAAATACAAAATATAATTTTGGATCCATAGCACCCAGCTGTAGGAAGTAAAGGTTCAAATGAAGAAAACTGAATGAAATTACTATTAAACAAATATCTAGTGGCTTTCTATTATGCGTTTACTAAATAAATAAGGAAATGTTTTGTTTGATTTTTCATCTTATGAGCTCTTGTTTTTTTATATTGTTCTGTTGGTGCGTATTTTTGCTATATTATTATATTTCAAATTAATTGAAATAATTAGCGGTTTATAAACTTATCACTGGGATTATGATTCTTGCACCCGTAAAATAATTTATTCAAAATTTTCAAATAATTTCGGAAGTTTTACATAAATATCAGCTCTGTTTCCTAGTACAGTATTATTGCTAGTGTGTATTAATGTGTTCATTGTTTTATTATATCTAATTTTATAAAAAGTTAACACATTCCCAGTTACGAATCTGATTACCTGTTGTGTGTTTGTGTGACATTTTACTTACGAAACTTTGAGTTTTGTTGGAGATACTACGTAGTTTTCTGGCAAAACATTTAAAAATATAAAAAAATAAGAAACTTTCTTGGTTATAGTATAAGAAAAAACTTACAAAAACTTTCTTGGTTATAGTATAAGAAAACATAGTTACGAAATCGAGCATTCATTTTTGTTAACTATTTCTGTTGTATGTCCTGAGGCCAACTAACTGCTGTGATCAACGATTTATAATCACTAAAGTAGAATCGTGCAGTCCTTTTTCTCTAGAAATTTTGGGTCATTCAAGCTCAAAACTATCTTCAAATGTTTCTTGCTTGCACTGCCTTGTTTTCGGAAAGCCGTTTCGAACAAGAAACGTTTCGTTCAATTCTGAATATTGGTCATGCATTGTAGGTACTACGATAAATTACTACTAGAAATTCTCTCCTGCTTTTAGGTAACTCCACTTGAAAACTGTCACCTTTGTCTGATTGTCGTTATCTTACTTTTGGAATCCAGATGAGTGTCAAGCTTTCTCTGAATTTACAGTTTTTATCTCTTTCATAAATACTGAATTTTTTTTCATCCTTCAAACTGACTTTATCTTCAGTAATTCTTAAGTTTTTGGAACGTTACTGGGAGTAAATAAGCCTGTTGTACCACTCTGCATAACAAGTAGCCTGCGCCTCGGAAGGCAATACTTTACTTCACTGAAACCACTATGAACAGTTTTAGCTGAAACACTTTCAACCAGTCACAGAAGTCTACATATACCCATTAAAATAGAGGTATACTAAACACTATTTGAGTTTAAACTGTTAAATTATATTAGTTGTCATGCTATTCATACAAAAGTATTTTCCAAAAAATAACAGCTTAAGTAAGGTAAATATGAAAGATACATGCAGATTTGTTGAAATCAACACGTCACAAAAATCGCCATACGGTTGATTGTCTCTTAACTAAAGTTGCCTATGCGGCTCTTTTCTTCTCTTTTGGTTTTATTAAGAACACATCAACTACGCAGTCAAAGTCAGAATCTTGATTCCTTTTCCTAAAGATTATCGCAGTTTGAAAAAATGAATTAAAAGAAATTTCCTTAGATGTGATAAAAATCTTATTGTACAATTAAAGCATGAATAAATTTTACAGTGAATAGGTAACATTATTTTTATAGGTAACATTATTTTACAGTGAATAGGTAACATTATTTTTATAGGTAACATTATTTTACAGTGAATAGGTAACATTATTTTTATAGGTAACATTATTTTACAGTGAATAGGTATTATTGAGGAACATTATTATAGGTAACATTATTTTACAGTGAATAGGTAACATTATTGGGGAAAGTCATGCAACTGTACGGACTATAATTAAAAATTACAAGTCAAGGAGAAATGTACTAAAAGAAATCTTAGAGTGGTTGTCAAGGAATGTTAGTCGTTGTGATGTAAGAATTCTTGTAAGAAAAATTAACGAAAAGATCAAAAGGTAAGCGCTCCGAATCAACTGACTACCTTGCTATGGTAACAGGAAAGCGTCAATCCAGAAACTGTGCGTAGAATTTTTCTAGCTCTGCTGGATCTAATGACAGAACTCTCAGGAAAAAAAAAAAAAAAAAAAAACTCTGATCTCACTTCAAAATAAACAAAAGCGACCACATTTTGCAAATAAAACACGTAAAATACTGTGATTTTTGTGAAACAGTGCTATTTACCGAAGAAAGTTCAGTGTTTTCGAAGTGGATAAATTAGCTCTCATAGATTGCACTATGGATTGATTCGTGTATCTGAAACTGTTGTAAAGTAATCTGCAATCATATATTGAAAAATTGGGATAAGGAAGCAGCGGGGACTTTCAACTAAACAATGATCCAAAAAGTATTGCTAAGATTGTTAGAAAATTACTTCTATATAAAATATAAAGTCAGTTGCATTCGTCATCTCAATTTGTCAGACTTAAACCCCTATAGAACATACATAGGATGAACCTAATCAGTGAATCCACCAGAATACTATTATACAAGCAAAGAAACTCTAAAGGCAGCAATTGAAAGAGCGTGAACTGAAAATACACCAAATACGACAACAGATTTTTTTTTTTTTTTTTTTTTTTTGGATCAGCCAGTTTACGGGCAGCGATAGATGCAAAAGGCGAACCCACATGGTTTTTAAACCTTATTTTTTTATTCATTTGACCAGAGTAAATGAAGTATTTCTTTCTCTGTGTTTAGACTTTCATGACATGCAATGTATCGATTTTTTTTAATATTTTGTTGAAACTCAACGAGCTATAATTTATTTTCTTGATTAGAGACAAATTTGTGTCTCAGAAGTTGCGTTCATTTGTTTACTTCTTAAAATATCAGTATAATTGCAAATAAAGATTCTTTGATCATTGTAGATAGACTTCTGTGTATGTCACAAAATGCTAATGCAGTAAAACGGAGCTCTAGTTTAGTAGTCAAGTAGTCGGTCTTACCTAGCTCTAGTACTCTGCGTAGGGCGAATATTTGCCTATTATTGGCTCTATCTGCTTATTATTGAGGGTTTATATCCTTTTCCTAGAATATTCATCTCCCGTTAGTAATTCATATACACTAAAAAACATCTTATATAAATCAGAGTTTCGTAATGCATCTGTGCCTTTTTTTAAACAACCAAAGAAATAATTATTTAAAGCGATTTGCCTTCAGACGAATGCTGGCCTGCCAATGGCAAAAGAATAAAATCGCTGGATACCAGCAGTTCGACGCAGTTTCGAATATTAGCGAATGGCTAGTTGCATGAATAGGGTATTGTGATTCTACCCGTTTTATAACATGAATATGATCTAGTTTTCCTTAGAAAGTGCTCCACGAAATCATCCCTTCCTTGGCGAACAGGCATTGTATGTTTTATTGTGATTGATTATACAATCGTTTGATTGATTTTCTATTCTCCAGTAGCTGTCATATTTCAGTCAATTATTTCGTTTGTATTTTAAGCATTCTTGAAATAGTAATCTAATACATATGTTGATTAGATATATTAAAAACACATACAAAACAATGCAATTAAAAATCCTACATAAGATTTTCAACTAAATATATGTAAAAGGCAGTTTTTAAAACAAAAAGTGTAGGTAATACTCAGTTTATTACCGAATATATTTATTATTTTTCTCACTGTTGTCTCCCTCCACAAGTTTTTCTAATAAGGCTTTGAGGGTTAACTTCAGTATATATGTGCTTTTTGTGATATTTTGTTGCAAAATGATGTGCATACCAATTTCATGTCAAGCATATTACTTCAATTTATAAAAAAAAAAAAGATGATTTTATGTAAACACCTTGGGCAGGAACAATTTTATCAGATTATGATTTAGAATTTTAGGTACTGTAAGTATAGTCTTATTTAATATGTAAATGTACGTAGCCACATATTATGTCAAGTTTCAAGATTCTGACGTATATTTCTGTGTGTGAATTACTATAATGCAATAATAAGTGTCATTTTATCTTCTTATTGAAATATCGAAAGTAACAAAAACATTTCTTATAATTGGAAATGTTTTACCGCAGTTAAAAGGAACTGATGACAAAAGCAGGTTCTCTCGCAAAAGCATCGAGTTGGCAGATATACCATTTCCCCCCAAAACACTTTAGTTATACGTTGTCCTGTAATAGAAAAGATCCAAGTTTATAAAACAAGAAAGCATTAAGATGTTTACGTATCTCTGTATTAAGATATTTTCAAGTTCATGAAGATCTAAAAGATGCAGAAAATGTTTCCTGCCCTCAAATGTTTCTAAATATGATGTAATAAATGTGGCAAAAATATGATTGATGGATTTCGTAAAAGTGGGAGTTTGAATGCTATTGTTCAGTTTACTTCAGCACCTATTGCTGGGATTGATGACTTAATGAATATGAATGAACATGAATTAAGTTTACTTGAGCTATAAGAAAAATAAATTCAGCAAAGCTTGATGCCTCTCAGAGCGTTTCAGGATGATTTCAATTCATTACTGTGGAAATAAGTGTTTATGGTGCATCGGGAAATTGAATTGTAGAATTGAAATATGCACTATTTTTCTTAAAGCCTGCGTCAATGCGAAACAAGAACTATTCTTTTTAACTTTTTGTGCTGAAACACACATTCGTTTAGTTGAAAAGTCTGGCGGATAGTTCCTTTGTGTTGAAAAACTTTTCTAAATAAGAAAACCTTCAGGAATTTAAAAATAAACGTTATTATTTTAATATAATATTTTTACTTTCATTTCGTCTGATTTTTTTGACCGAGTATTTTTCCCTAATTCAGAATCACGAGAATGAATTTAGAAATTCTCGAATCTTGGAATGCAAAGGGCTCGGAGCATCACAGTCAGCATTTGGTCAATTTTTATTTTCAATAAAATTCAAAATCCTTGTAATAAATTTCGTCAAAGATTATTAAAAGCGAAAATATTTCGCTTTTAATTTTTAAAGTCTAAGAAATGTATTTTAGCAATAAAGTAGGATCGTTTTCTGCATAAAGACAATTAAAACAAAATTCTGTACTTCTTTTTCGTAAAATTCTTGACAAATTTATATGGAAAAGGATTTACTTTCGCATTGTCATCACTTGAACGATTAGGAAAATACATGCTGATTTTTTTTCTTTCGGGAATGTTTTAGTATTAACATATAAATAACCAGATGACATTGAAGAAAATATCGTTGTATTTAGAATACTTCAAGAGATTCAGTTTCTCATTGTAATTTTAACAACTCTTCTGTAATGTCATCAAATTCCTCTGCATAAAAAATATTCTCCAGAATAGTTTCCTTATAAAGGGTGGCTGTGAATGAATTTGCCGTATAGTGTTGTTTTTCAGTGCTGCTTGAATACTGTTCTTTTTAAAAAATCATGTTTAAACAAACGCTTTCTCCTTGTACTGTTTTCTTCATACATTCAACAGCAGTAGTTTGTCTTCCATCAGTATTTGCTAATAATAGAAAGGCTTTTAATTTGTATTAACAGATTTTAGTTCTCGCTCGAAAAAGAAATATATTTTCTTAATAATAAATGCTTTCTCCCCTCCCCAGAAATATTTAGGAAAATTTTAAGAGTAGCTTTCAAACTTGTATCGATAAATTTAATGAAGCATTGTAAAAGATTGAAATCACGTTCGTTTTTATCTTGTTCATTATGGATAAGTCTTGAATCCCGGCAAACGGCTGACTGCATGGGCATTTTCGTGATTTTTCTCCTTTTGTAACGTGTATACGAGTCAGGTTCCCCTAAAGTGTCCTTCACGAAGGCATCCTTCTCCTTAGGCAGATAGTCCTGGAGTGCTTTGCCATAATTAAACCAAACCAACATTCTCCTTGGGGGAGATTTTAAGCCATTTCTCTGTTTTGAAAAATGTGTGGTATGTATTTATCACTAAAATTAAATTTCTAAAACAGTAACGTAAGCACTGAATGTCATGAAAATGTAAATGATAAACTGATAATGAAGCCCACCAGCGATGGAGCGGTAACCTCGCTGAATAGGGGTAGTTAGACCTAGGTTCGATTCTAGTCGAACGGGCTGGTTGCATGGGTGTTTTCGCTGTGCGGAACGTGGATACGAGTCAGTTTTCCTTGGAATGTCTTGCACGGTGGTCTTCTTTCGTTTAGGAAAATAGCTTTCGTATACTTTGCTAAACAGATATCCTAGCTTTTCCTGACGTACTCTTTTTCAGTCCATTCTATGGATAACTAGTACTTCATATGAGCAATGTATCTGAACTTAATTTAGCTATTGCAGGAAATACATATTATAGTAATAGAATTAGAAGGTCGTGAAACAGTAAGATGAAAAGACGCTAGGTATTATTTAGAGAGATTACATTTAGAATTTAATAATGAAATGGACTCAAGTGAATGGAACAATGTTAAAAAATACATTATATTAAACAAAACATTGCATTTAATTTATCACTAATTGAAAAAAAATCATATATTTGTTTCTATTACTGATAAATCAGTCATTAATAAATTAATTTAAAGTAATATTTACAAAATCTACGGAAAATATTTTACTCGCGGCAAATGTTGAGTGAGTCTATCCTGAGACGTAGTTTTTTTTTTTTTTTTTAAAAAAAAAACCAGATTTATTTTATGTAAGATATGTTCTTAAATTTGTACTTGCATTCAACTTTCTATGCTATTTATTTTTAGGAAAGGAATAAAGAGAAATATTTTTCCACTACTTCTACATTTATTAAGGGTAACGAACTTAAACCCCATATCTGAAACTTTTGTTTTGTTTTTGATATACCTAAGTTAATAAGAAATATATCTTTCAATTTGGATTTTAAAATAATGCCATTCGAAAGTTCAACTTCCTTCTGCCTTTCTTTGATTGATAATCTACAACTAAGAAGCAGTATTCTTCAAAGGAATTTAAAATTGTATTTTTCTTCGTGTTTCAAAAAATACTTCTTGAAAGATTTTTTCCATTCTTTGTTAGCGAAGAAAAGCTTTTTCAAGCACTTTTATTTCCTCTCTTCCTGAGACAGCAGTAGCTTGTTCTCAGATAGGGTACTGAGTAATGTTACAGATATTTCAGTCATGGATTCAAAGAATCTAATTTTTTAATCGAAGATTCAATTTTGTCTGAAACTCTAATGAGCGTTTTAAAATTATTAAGTACAAATTTAGATTGGCTCTTTCAAGTAAAATATTCCGTAAGTATGCTGAAACCTGAATGCAATCAAGATGTGTAACTTTGAAGAAAATTTCAAAGTATGGTCTGTTTTATTTCCCTGTAAGCATTTGCTCTCCTTTGCCTTATGCCTTACATATAAAAATCAATACTTCATAAATTCATAGCTATGGGTTGGTTTTAGGAAACGGGGCTTAGGAATCAAGAGTTATGGGTGCTACAGGGTTTAGAAATAAAGTTGCTTTCAAATATAACTGACGAAAATATACATTTTTGGGAGAGGGGGATTATAAAAAGTGAATGCATTTTTCATGTAAATAAATTTAGGATGTTAAAATGTCAATGATGATCAAAAAGGCAAACGAAATGAAATTCTCTTGCACACACTAAACTAGAGGAGGGAGGAGCCGGTGGCTGAGTGGAGGATATCGTTGGACATTCGACAGTTCCTTCGATCCACGGAAATATCCACAAAGGCACGATGGTATTTTCCTAGAACTTTGGACTCTCCACTTCTACTTTTACTATGACTATGGGCTCATTTAGTGATTCAAACACGAAGGCATATTATTGTCTAAAGTAATCCCCCCCCCCACGAATAATCATAGCATTCCTATACAAGGTGACTAAGCAACAATAACCTACCCTGTCCATGAAACTCTTTAGTGACAACGAATAAATTACGACTGTCGGCCCTACCCTGAGATTCTTCTACCGAAAAGGCATCATTCCGCATGGATTTCTAAGAAGGAAGCCTGCTCCGTAGCGTACAGTTCCTTCGATCCGGGTTCAAACTCTTCTGAACGCATTGGCTACATAATCGTTTTCGTGAGTTTCCCGACGTGCTACGTTAATACGAGTCTGTTTCCCTTAGAAAGTCCTCCGTAAGCCATCCTTTTCTAAAGCAAATAGCTCTTGTGTGCTTTGCCATATGATCGATTACACAAGCAAACAAACGCAGGGCGGGGATCATATTTCTGGAATTTGGTTTTCATTATCTAATATAGGAATTCTGCTTTGTATGGTGTTTAGGAAGAGATTTTCCAAAATAATAAAGTTAGAAAATACTTTAAGCTTGGACGATTAATGTGCACTCGTTTCAAAAAAATCCTCTTCCTTCGCTGATTATTCGTGTATCGATTAATGAAAAAAGATGCTGCTCCATTCTTCATAGCATTACAAATCATTTCTCAAACTTCTGACTTATTTGAATGGCAGTTTTCTTATATTTGTCATTTCGCGCCCGCTATAGCCATTTTTTTCCTTCACATTTCTAAACTTGTTAGCATTCTTACGAGTACATATAACTCAAGTGGGAATCATTGAGTGAACCAAACAACCAGATAAATGAATCAGTATAATAGCAGTTTTAAGTTAAAAATAATATGAACAATGCTGTCTGCCGTCCGACTTCACGCCAGTGCCAGTCATTGAAATATTTAAAATAAACTAATCATGTATACGAACATTTAGAAATAGATAATGCTTATTTATTATGTGTAAAACATAAATATGACTTGTAAAACATAAAATTGTCTATAAATCACTTGGTATACTTGTAGGTGATTGACAGTTTTCAGTGTTTTTATAGCACTGGCAGGTTTAACATTACTTCAGTCAGTTGTAATGCTAAGAGCATTACTTCAGTGTCGACTGCATTTAGCCTTCTTCCTTTATCTCACTTCGATTCCTTTCAAATTTTTGGAGCGGGAAAAATGTTTCCAGATCTGGTGCTTCTGCAAATAAAGCTTCATGCTAACTCTTTACTCACGTTGTTATATTATAAATAACTCTAGTCAATAAATTTTAACTTTTTGTTTACCGCCATGAACGAAACGTATTCTGTTTTAGCTAGAATGACTATCCCGAACACGAAAATGACAATAAAAGTTCGTGACACGTAATTTCGCAATAGAAGCGAGATTTATTCGGCCCAAAATTCTAATTTTTTAACATACAAGCATATTTATTCACAAATATATACTTAAGAAACTATGAAAATTCAGGTCACGAAGTACTTATATTTAGTCGAAAGGATAGCGCGGAATGTAATGAACTAATGTTGCTACTAGAAGCTCGACTTTTAACCTTAATGGTACGTTTAAATGTCTCTAAGTTATCTGCTCTATAAGCTTTATATGATATTTTAAGTAACTAATATAAATGTTGAATCAAAAGTAAAAAAAGTCTCGGAATCGATAATGTATGATGCTAAACTAAAACATTCTGGTAATATAATAAATATTCTAAGAGTGAGATATATTTTTAAAACATATAGTTATATATTTCTCTTGTGAAGTTCGTCATTTTTTGTAATTATAAACGAGCAATAGCCTTCTTTCTGTTTTTCGTTCTCGATTTCTCTGGGAAAACCTTTGGATTGAGAAAGAAACTGAATTTGCAGACACACTGTGATTCCTAGTTTTTGGTAATTATTCAAGAATTTTGGAGCCAATGTTGTTACAATTTTCTGCTTCATTTCCCAGATATAAATAAACTACTTTACCAAAAAAATCCTATGCCGATAGTTCACCATCGTTAAATTTCTTACAGAAGATTTCATCAAGAAAGACGCCCACCAGCGGCCGAGCGGTAAAACGTCGCTGAACACTGGTAGTTCGGTCCGAGGTTCGAATCTCGCGAACGGGCTGGCTGCATGGGTGTTTTCGTGGTTTACCCCATGTGTAACGCGTATACGAGCCAGTTTCCTTAGAAAGTACTCCACGAAGGCATTCCTTCCCTTAGGCAGATAGCCCTCGAGGCTTTGCCGTAATTAAATAACCTAACCTAACCATCAAGAAAGAGACTCCAAATTTGAGATACCGCCAGTAACCGAGCGGTTAAGACCGCTGAATGCTGGTTGTTTGACCTGGTTTCGTGCACAGGCGAATAAGCTGGCTGCACGGGGTGGTTTTTCCTGTATTTGTAACACGGGTACTAACCAGTTTTCCTTAGAAAAGTCCTCCTTGAAAGCATCTGTTCCCTCAGACAGATAGCTCTCGCATGCTTGGTGGCCGAAGGAAATCCATTATCGCATCCAATATCGCATCATTAAGTTTTGGAAACTGACGTCTTATGTATGCGAAATCTTCTCCACTCTGCCTTAGACTTTAATCTCCCCCTCCCTCTTTCCAATGTGGTCTAATTTAATAATGTGGCAGCGGCTATAGTATTTTGTTCGAATTAACTAGTGGAACTATATAACAATAAGTTATCCTATGTAAACAATTCTTCCCTTTGTGTGTGATTTTAAGTCACGTCTTGCGTACACGTGTTCATGTGTAAGCAAGTTAGAAAGCAACCAACATTTCGTTTTTCTAACATAATAAACCAAGAAAAATACCTTTTTCATGTCATTGTAATTTAATGAGATAGAAATGCAATACAGATAGAAATGCCATGATGCAGTATGGGGATGATCAAAATGGTGGAAGGGGAAAGTAAAAACGATTCGTTTCTTTTGTAATTTGTGTATAAAACTACTTTTCTTCATAAACCTGAAGAAGGTTGTGTCTATTGTACGCGTGCACTTATGTGGGTCCATAGGATACATAGTAATGTTTTTGATTGCAATATATTTCAATAAGTGTTTTCTCTTGGACACATTTTCTTTTGTCTAGTCCTTTCGATGCATATAACAAATTTTCTCCATTTTTTGGAATCAAAATAGAGTAGTTTTTTAAATGCAATTAAACAATTTTTTCATACATCGCATCATCCCTAAAAGCGTGCTAACAATGGCCAAGTGGATAAGACCGCTGAGTGTTTGGTAGTTCGACTCGGGTTTAGAGCTTTTAGTATTAATTGGAGCCAAGAAAGCTGAGAAAATCAGCTATGCCATCGCCCGGATTCGAACTATGGGAATTCCTATTGCCAGCCGGGGGCCCACCAGCGGCCGAGCGGTAAAGTCGCTGAACACTGGTAGTTCGGTCCGAGGTTGGAATCCAGCGAACGGGCTGGCTGCATGGGGGTTTTCGTGGTTTTCCCCGTGTGTAACGTGTATACGAGTCAGTTTCTCTTAGAAAATCCTCATGAAGGCATCCCTCCCCTTAGGCAGATAGCCCTAGTGTGCTTTGCCATAATTAAATACACACCACACCTATTGCCAGCCGGACGTGCTTCCAATTGCAACACTAAGACATGGGGCAAGGAAGAATAGAAAATTCCTTATATTCTCCCCACTTAAAAGGCGACATGGTAGGAGGGGGCCAAATCCATGTGGGGATGAATTCTCTCCCACCACATTTTAGTTGAACATGACTTTTGAAGTCTTTACGGACTTTAAGAGAGAAAAATGTGGTATATCGGTGATGCCTTGTTAGGATTCAAATTCTGTATATTACGGTTGCTATCCCGACTTGCTGCCAGTTACACGACCAAAGTATGGGACGGGTTATTTATTTGTGTTGAAAATCCCGAGGCTCGGGATGGCTGTATGGTCGTTTTATGGTTTTTATCATGTTTTACGTGAGTATGAACCAATTTCCCTTAGAAGGTGCTTCGTGAACGCATCCCTTCCCTGAGGCAAATAACTCTACTGGGCCTTAATTCAATCAATCCTTTCCGAAAAGGAGATTTTTTATTGAGAAATTTCACAAATTTTTTTGACTGCACTTTACCTCATCAAGATAATTAATATCTTTGCGTGATAATTTTTGTCTTTAATTATCATGCGTATTTCATGTTCTTGGTTTGCCCTCTCTGTTGATGAAATTGCGACCATCCATTACATTATTGCGTCCTTCTTTGACTAAAATGCCGCAGTATGTACTTAAATATTTATGCTCTTGAGGGATCTGTATATATCATCTCTTGAATAAACCATAAGCATTATTTTTGCATGCAAAATACTAATAGCTATATTAATTTACTACTGAATTTCTTATTAAAAACTAAGTTCTCTTTTAATGAATACGCTTTTGCCATTCGCTTAAATTCTAAAATATTTCCAATTTTAGTATCAGATGTGTTGTCAGTATTCCAGTTAAATTAAGTCATGGACTGACAAATTTAAAACTTTCGTTTAAAGTTTAATTTTTCAGTTTTTATAAAGCATTTCGTATTTGAGAGCTTAGTATGAAATGGCTTAGTATCCCTTTAGGACATTTTTTCAGTTTTCTAATGAACCCACTAGCATCCCAGCAGGTTAAGGTTGTAAAATGCTATTAATTTCGTCTAGACTTCGATTCAATGGTCTTACAGGCAGGATACATGGGTGGTTCTACAGTTCCCTCATGCATGACCTGAAAGTTGGCTTCATGATTTCATAAACTGAAATGCGAAAGTGATTTAACCGATCGGCTTGTTCTTATTTTTTTTAAGCATTTGCTATGAGAACTAAATTTATATTGAAATCTAGACAGCAGCTTTTGGGGAAAATTTCTTCGAAGTAATTGCTTAAGGGAAAAAAAATCGTAGCACTAATATTTATTCAGGTCAAGTATTATACTTGAAAATAGCCCATGCATGGTATTAAGTGAAAATATGTAAGGATAGGCTCATGGACTATGGTGAAAATATGTAAGGATAGGCTCATGGACTATGAAAATATGTAAGGATGGGCTCATTCACTATGGTGCATTAAGTGAAAATATGTAAGGATAGGCTCATGGATGCTTTTCCCGTTTAAAAGCTTGTGTGAAGGTCTGCAAAGACATGTTTTATACCTTTATTGCTTTTTCCCCCACTTTTTACAGCGAATAACAATTTTGCTTTTAAACAACAATGTTCAGAATTGTATTAATAACTTTTAGGAAGCTGTAAACAAAGAAAATTATATATATATTTACTAAAGAAATATTGATTATATTATCTCCTAAGATTAATTTTAGTAGAATTATCTAAAAATAGTGAATCCATAGTTAGCAAGTTTAATTCCGAAAATTGTTTTTAACTTGAATGTAAATTGTTAAAAATGCTTAACGGGGACTTGAATTAAATCATGAATAACAAAATTTCAATAGTAAAAAGAAATTAAATTAAAAGCAAGTAATTAAATTAAAAGCAAGTAATCATTGCCATTGATCGGAAATTAGTTGACTTTTCAAGGGGAACAAACCAACTCCCGTTTAATGAACAATAATTAAGAAATAAATGCGAAGGTGTTTCGTCCTTTACTCAAGTAATAAGGCAATGCCAAACTGGCAATTTAAGTTAGGTCAAATATTTATACAACATATATATATATATACGTAATTTGTAATTTTTTCCCTTTATGGAACAAACACACATACGTACTGTTTCAATATATTGCTGCTTTAGCGTTTATCATTATCGCACTTACAGTGTATGAGGTTAAAGCAGAATTATTTCATCACTTTCTTTTTCCGCATATTTGTTTATTAAGCATTGGCCAAGTGTGGCTGATTACATTGTTCATTTAGTCAGCTCATGGCTAAGAACGTTGCTGAGTGTGCACCGCAGGGGGTAAGTCTATATTACATTCATGGAATGGGGGAACAGATAACTACAGATGTCTAACGCTTTCTAGGGTTCGAACCGGTGTCCAACACACACTAGCAGCCGGCTCAGTTAACTACCATACTGAACAGGGCGGTCTCTTTCTTTTTTTTTTTAATTGTTGATTTATAAATCACGAGCACATAGTCTTACATGGTCTGCATTTAGTAGCATTCGTTAAGAATAAAAATATTCATGCCTGTTGTTTCTTGTTACTGTAAGTTAAATGAAATTTCGCTGATATTGCGAAAGAATATTATGTCCCTTATATGTCATTAAGGAAAACGTTACTTAGTTACAGTTACTTATTATACTTATTTATAGTAAAAACTGTAATTATTAACAACTTCAGCAGAGTTTTCATCCAACCTTAACAGATTTTTAACACTGGCATTCTATTCAAATATGAAATGCTAAGGGTTCCTTTAGCTCCACCAGTGGCCGAGTGGTTAAGACCGAGGAATTCTGGTAGTTTGATCTGGCCTAGGTTCGAGCCCAGGCGAATGGGCTGGCTTTTCGTGGTTTTTCGCATTTGTAACGTGAATACGAGCTACAAAGTCCACCATGAAGATATCTCTCCTCTTACACAGATAACCCTAGTGGCTTTCTCATATTCAAATAACCCGATCTTATCTAATTGGCTTTTGTTGGGAGGGGGGGGAATTACCATGCTCTGGCAATTTTTTTCCTTTAGCGAAGAAGTAAGAAGATATACTATTTTATTTCGCTTTCTTACGTAACTAAGTAATCTTAGCAGTACTACGTCCCAGACTAGATTCGTGTGACTCGCTGGTATTTGATTTTTATAATTTTACTCATATGTAACATATATGTACGTATATATATATATATATATTAATACACGTATGAGAACCAATTTCCTTCACAGCGGTTTGTATGTAGTCATTCTTCCCTGAGCCCGGTAGCTCTGGAGTGTTTTATTATAACTTAATAATCTAATCTAGTCTTGTAAAAATTTTACTAACATTTCTTTTTCGCGGTGTTATTAATATCTATCCAAAATGAGTTTTCCTTAAGTAACACAATTATTTGAAAAAGTTTGGGATAATTTTAACGTAAAATGTTAAAAATTAAATATGTATTGAGATGTTTGGACGAATTAAGGAAATGTTCAGGTTTCATTTTCTTAAATATTGGTAGCAACTTTATTTTTAATTTCTTGAATATTTGCAAATAGATAAAAGGCTTATTTTTGCGATATTTCAGTTTTTAATCTTTAAAATGTGGATGTCATTTTATCTAGCATCTATTTAACTACTTTATTTTACTGTATTAATGCTGAATATGTAGTTTTTTACATAAATGTAGAGTAGTTAAAGTTTTGTTGTATCACAAACACAGCAGCAGTTCGTATAATATTTAATCTGTGGCCTATTAGATAGCAGCAGTATTGTACCTCACTGTATAGATTTAAAAAGAATGCAACTTTTGTAATGAAAATGTGTTTAGCAGAGAGGTTTAGAAAGTGTTATCGTAAACGTCTTGATTGAAACAAATTACTATCGCAAAATGAACAATTTTTAACGTTTAGTTATATGATCTTACATTCAAGCTACCATTTTAGTTTTAAAGATATTTGAATTTTCCTGTCTTTTCTGCAAATATTACGCAACTAAAAATGTGAATTTAATAATTAAAATTTAGTGAAAGAAGTGTAGTGATTAACTTAGACCAAGGGAGAAAATCCTGAGCAAACATAACGCAGATTGTGAAATGAAATCTCTCTCTACTCTTCAGAAAGCTGTAAATCATTTTGAGCGTGAAAACAGAATCATAAATAAAAAAGTGTGCGACCCCGAAAGCTATCAGACAGAGAAGAAAGAAAAAGAATGATTAAGGTTTCGAAAAAAAGCGTCTGAGTACACCGACGACAGCAGTAAAGATGAAACACCTTTTTTTGTCCAACTATTCATCTTGATTCAGTGCGTAATGTTTTAAAAAGGGTTGAGTCTGAATCCTGTATAGTATGAAAGAGTCATACTTTAGCCGAAAGAAAAGAATGGGGAAAAAAAGTATTTTTGCAGATCAAAGAGTAATAGGCAAAAATGCTTTTTGAAGTAAAGCAGTGTTTTCAGGTGAAAAAAAGCTTAACATATTCGGATATAGTGATAGCTGTGTAAATGTTTGAAGAAGGAAAGGAAAACATTCTGAACTTCCAAAATTTTAAAAATTGACTGGAACTGCAAAAGACTCCATGTGTTTGCCAGCCAAAGGGGAGGTTATAAAGGCATTTATGGAGGATTTTCTGAGGAAAAGTGGCTCGTATTTATGTTACACGCCCGAAAAACCAAGAAAATGCCCACGCAGCCAGTCTGTTCCCCTAGAATCGAACCCAGGCTGAACTGCCAGTCTTTAAAGACTTTAACTCTATGGTTGGTGGGTCCGTCTTTTGGGAAAGACGTTTCAAATGAAATTTACTTGTATTTACCTTAACACAAGATAAACCTTAACACAAGATAAAACAATAAATGCTACGTAGTTAGCCTATTCAGGCATCAAAAACTGTAACTGATACCAACTACTAGTATTCCGTGATTTTTGTCACTTAGTCATTAGTGTGCATACGAAGAAAGCAATTAACAAGAGAGGAATGCATGTCATTTGCTAGTTATGGAAACCGTGTTATAATTGGCCAAACTTTAAAAAAAGTTTCCAAAAACAGAAAAGCTAAATATTATAAATATTTGACTTAGCTTTCAAAAATAAGGCTACAGAAAGGAAGTACTACTTTCAGCCATACAAGGATTTAAAATTCGCACGTAGCATAATGCTCGCTTTTTTATGTAGTGCTCTGTGTACAACTGATAAATGCTACTTTATGCAGTGCTTTCTTGCAACTTACACAGATAACCCTAGTGAACTTAAAAAAGTTAAGATCAAAACTTAAATCTTGGATGGAAACTTTACGGCGAAAACTAGAAAATAAACTTTTAAAAGTAAAGAAATGTCAATTGAAATTTTGAAGTGTCATTAAAATTAATCTTACTGTTACAAAGACAATAGACCTTGCCAGTGACAAGCAAGCTAAAAGCTATGTAGTGAAAAGCAAATGTACGTTTACATTCGGTATATTTTAGCGAAAATTGGCCATTTTGTTGAAGCGAAGCGTCTGGGTTCGAATCCGGTAAGGTTACGTACGGATATTTCTAACTGTAGTATCTCTGCGGAATGCTGGCAGCTACTGTCCGTCTGTAGTCAAGTTTATTCGAGAATTTTTTATGTTAAAGGAAGAGAATCTTCGAGTTTTTAATCCTTGGGAATGGCCGAGTAAATAAAAATCGCTAAACACTGATAATTTGTTATTCGATTCAAATTTTTGGGATGTGACCCACCTTGGACCCAGAACTGCAATGTTCAAGTTTCGAAAATTTTGAGTATTTGAAAAAATGCTTTTAAAATCAAAAATTTCTTGAGTTTTGTAGAAGTTTTGTTAAATAATACTGAATACTTATTATTCAGTCGTCGTAAATTGAAATTACAACGAAAGAACGTGACTAAATAGTCACTACTTTAAATAATGTCGTCGTAATAAAACAAATAAAATAGCGCTATTCTCCTTGAACAAAGACTTTGTTTTCTTTTTTTTTTTTTTTTTTTTCTTTCTTTCTTTCTTTCTTTCTTTTTTTTTTTTTTTTTTGTTGTTGTTGTTGTTGGAATTATTTCTTAAAGTTGTCACAAGTCCTAACCACTCGAATTTCATTGTGTATACTAAGCAGTCGAACAGATAAGATAGTTAAACATCAGAAGTACCATATCGGAATCGATATCGTCAGAATTCAACGAGGTTGCTGCGTAGAATTTATGTGGTTTCTTTTCACGAGTGAACATAACATTCGTATTAAGAGGCCCACCAGCGGCCGAGCGGTAAAGTCGCTGAACACTGGTAGTTCGGTCCGAGGTTCGAATCCCGCGAACGGGCTGGCTGCATGGGCGTTTTCGTGGTTTTCCCCATGTGTAACGTGTATATGAGCCAGTTTCCCTTAGAAAGTCCTCCACGAAGGCATCCCTCCTCTTAGGCAGATAGCCCTTGAGGCTTTGCCATATTCACACACACACACATTCGTACTAAGATCCCTCAAAAAGCTTCTAATGTTATTTCATCTTACAAATATATACAAGACAAATCATCTTGCAAATATATACAAGACATTTTACAAATATAACAAGATATCATTCTGTTTCTTTGCCTTAAATCAGCAAATAATAAAATTACATTCTAATAACGATAACAAATAATAACTAGAATATTTATCACTTCGAAAGTTGTAACGTAGATTCCTCAAATATTAAATAAGCAATAACTTTTATATTTAAATTTTTGTATACTAAATTCAGCAGTGTTTCTTAGATAAAAATTTTTCTTGATAATTTAAAATCCGTATGCT
Source organism: Stegodyphus dumicola (assembly GCF_044657685.1). Lineage (NCBI taxonomy): Eukaryota > Metazoa > Arthropoda > Arachnida > Araneae > Eresidae > Stegodyphus > Stegodyphus dumicola. The sequence goes on from NC_140781.1 coordinate 33,068,006, forward strand.
TTTATACGGGCTATGTAGTTGATATATTAATTTTTTTTCAGTTTCTGTAATTGAATATTGCTGACACACCGTCGTTATTCCGTGGGAAAAATAATTAATAAATATTTTTTTTTAACTCTGAAGCTCAATCCTAGCTCAGCCTAAAGGTGCGGCATTCAATTGTATTTTTTATAGCTTTGTTATTGCAGATGTTCTTGAATACATTTGTTGTTTTCTTCGTAACTTTATCCTTATGTTTGCATATATTTTACATGATTAATTATGATTTATATTTTATGATTATTTATGTGCATATATTTATATGATTATTTATAAATTTAAAACTATAAAACTCTATTTACTACTGTTAAATACTCGCACTTATTTCTTATTCTGTATGTATTAAGTTTCTTTATGAAAGGTATTTCATGTTCCCAGATCATTTCATAACTTTTTAAAAAACTGGTTAATTTTTGTCCCTGCATTTTCTAAAATTAGTTGATTTTTATTCCAACAACTATGAAAAAATTAGCTCTCTAATTATTTTCTAATCTCTGTTGTCGCTGAAATTCCATTTTGTAAGTTTTTCTTTGTGTTAAATGAAGCGTACAATTTGTTAAGGTAACTGATATCTCTACGCCATATTCTGCTTTTTTAAAATTTCCTTGCATTTTCTTTTCTTTCGTGGATATTTTTATTAGCCTATTATTATTAATCCGGACAAGCAAAAATTATTATAGAAAAGCAAAATAAGACTCGGAAGCGAGTTTTCTTCCTACAGAAAACGATCAGCCTGTTTAAAATATTCATAAATTTTCGCTTGTGATGTAAATGAAGCTATTCATTCTCGATAGCAACCGTATCTACGGAAGATATCAACCCTTCAAGCAGACAATCTTTAAATAGGTTTCTCTTTTCAAATGAAAGAAAATCTTTTTCTAAGCTAGTAAATTAACTGTTTTCACGAGAATTTTGTATTAAGTGCAAGCTTAAAAGCTGTATCGAATAAATGCTTTCATTTTGAAGCTTTTGAAATGCAAATGTCGCAGTTCTGGAAGAGGGAAGTAAATATATATTCGAGCTGTGAGTTTTTATTCTGCTTAAATTAACTTGAACGAAAAATATCTATTTTTCTTAAATGTATTACTTTTGCTTTTGGCAACTGCAATTATGTAACATCTCTGTATTTCAAAATCGTAATAACAACCTTTTATTTAGCGTACATATATTAAAACATTCAATTTGCTGTTTATTTGTTTAGGCGCTTGCGTATTAAGCAATACAAGGAACTTCAGTTTGCGCAGAATTGCAATGATTTATCTTATGATAATTATTATATCGATAAGTTATTGGTTTAGTAGTAAATCAATGGCTTATCAATAAATATCCACCTTTTATTCATCGGTGCCTGCGATTTGCTGTATAGGGGTATTAGCTTTCTACAGAACTGCGGATTGTTGCCGAAACTTTCGCATGTTCGAACACTCATACAATGATGATGTGTTAACAGAGCATTGAAATGTGCCGACAAATGATGAGAGTAGAACAAGAAAGTAATTTGAAGTACCTTATACATAATACTTATATCCGCGGGTAATTCTTTCCAGGCCATAGCGCGGGTACGTAAAACATCGATAAGAGCCAACCATGTCACCAAGGCTAGAGCCAATGCAAACAGTGCAGTTGCATCAGAGTTTGCACCGGGCAGCGAAAAGCCTAGCCCGTCCCTGCATGTAGCATATAATTCGATGATACCTTCGTTAATGAATTTCTAACGGAAATTGTCTCGTAATCACATTACACATGGAGAAAACCACGGAAACTAACCATGCAGCCAACCCGTTCGCCTGGGTTCGAACACAGCAGGATTGTTCAGCAGTCTTAACCACTCGGCCACTGGTAGAGAGTTTATTGATAAATTTGACACAATAAAGCATTATCAGTAATAACCAAATAATAATAAAATTTACAGTATGCTGCACCTCTTCATATACTGTATTTCTATTACAATAATGAAGGATTTACTCATCAAGATTTTTACTTTCTCTCTTATGGATAAAACATCACAATTTCTGTTTAGAAGCTCTGATAGCATCATCTTGGGAACCTTTGTAAGGTAAATAAAAAAATTATCTTGAGTATGAGAGCTGTGGTAGAAGGAAGCTAATGAGAATAGGACGTTTGTCCAAAACAGAGTTGAGAAAAATTTTACAGGAAAATCTGTGCATTTCAGGAAGGGAAGGAGTCGTATGTTTTGACTATTGATATGACATTTTTATAGCCGTCGTGGATGAAAAATGAGTTACGTAAAACGCAGTTATGAGGAATGATCTGTAACCTGAGAACGTTTTCGAAGCTCCGAAGATGACCGTTTTCATCTCCCCTTCCAGTTAGGAACATCCGGTAGGAAAGTGTTTGCACGTGCCTTATAGTTATGATTATTATGGAAATGTAAGTACTTGGCTTGTTTCGGTGGCTGTATTTCACATTTGCCCGTTTATCACTTGGCTGAAACGATAAAGGGCGTCTTTGTGAACGGCAAATATGGAGGTACTACTGAATTTTTTTACACTTTCTAGAATGAATGGACATCAGTGAAATTTTGATGAGAAATATTAGAGGATAAAATCATGTGATGTGGAAAAGTTATCTTTAAAAAATTTGCATTGGCGAAAGAGAGAGAGACCGAAGTCCACATTTCGCAGATCAACAGTTCGAAGTCTCTATATCCAGATCACCGCCGGTGCCGTCGCCCCGGGCAGCAGAGTTTAGGTGCGGTAAAATTTTTAGACTTTAAAGAAGTAACGAGCAGTAAAATTTAACCCTTAAATGCATGTAGTTGCCATCTGGCAACATACTCATATTTAGTCATGTAAATCACATCACAAATTTTTGCTTACTGCATAACCAATTGGATACATACTGTTTACGTATATAGTTTTAAAAGTTTCAGTGTGGTGACACTACTAATGGTCGTTATTGTGAATTGATGTATAGGGTGTGGACATCATTTGTGTTTACGACTTTTTCATTTTGTGTTTGTTGCTATTTTGATGTTTCAAAGTTTTAAAAGTGTTTGAACAAGTTTATGAGGTATGTATCATTACATAAAATTGTTATTACGCATTTGCCTATCATATTTTTTGTAAAAGTTGATAATATTTTTTTCAAAAATTAAAAGGTTAAGGATCTTTTTATTTTTAAGATTTAAAGGTTAAGGACGGCAAAATTTTTAGAATTTATGGAAGGCGCAAGGCAGCAGAATTCAGAGAAGGAGACTTTTAGAATTTAGAAAGACGCTAGGCGACAGAATTTAGGACCTCCAGAGATTGAACCGCACGACAAAATGCCTAGCGCCGGCCTTCCGCTGATGTTACCATGTCATCATTTCGCAATGTTCTTAATGCAGTGGTCTCAAACTCGCAGCCAACAGGCCGAATGCTGCCCCCGAAACCATTTTTATAAGGTTCGCGAAGACATTTCAGCTGTGTTTGTTGCAAATACGGTGTCAAAAGTTTTCAAGATTTTAGTTATAAAGTTTGAGTTTATATTTTCATTTCTATTAAATATGAACATGAATAATGCACCAGTAAATCTATATATGGGGCTAATTAATTTGCAAAGTACTATAAATCTTTTTTAAAGCTTTGAAGATAGAGATCTGATTAAATTTTATTCCTACTTGTCAGAAATAAATATGCTCAGTTACGAATGTTTGCACTTAGAATAATCGCTTTGTTTGTGGATATATTTATATGTGAACGGCTTGTTTGCCATGTTGAAAATTAATAAAAAAAGAGCTTAACTGATGACCATCTGCAATTTGTAATGAAGATAATTTCGTCTGCAAGGCTACAAATTTTATCGGAATTCGAAATGCCATGAAGGGTAAAGCTTATGGTAAGAAATAAAGATTATAATTATTTACATACAAACACGTGTATATTTATTTATGCGGTCGAAGAAAAATTTAAAAAGAGGAAGAGACTAGGTTGTTATTATTCTCAAATTTCGTCCCACTTAGTGAATTTTCTCTGAAAACTAAGGGAAAGTTGTCATAAATTGTTTAAATTAAAGCAAGTTATTCAATGATCAATTATAGTAAGCTATTTAATGATTAATTAATGTAAGCTATTTAATGATTAATTAATGTAAGTTATTTAATTATTGTAAGTTATTATTGTCAGAGTTATTCGAAAGAATTATCAGTTTAAGAATTTAATATTTACTTGTCAGTATATTTGAATTACAAGGAGAAATCAACAAAAGTGTCTTACAGGTGCCAAGCATTAGAACTCGGAAAATAAATAAAAATTGAATTTTTTCTTTGCAATCGATATTATTGCTATAATTTATGTATGTTAGTGATAAATATTTTAAGATAAATTTACAGTGTATCTTGAAAAATTTATTTTATTAGATAAATTTAAAATTTATCTAAAAAAATTTATTTTATTAATTACATTTTTCATTCGGTTGAAAGAAAGAAAAAAGATAATTGCGGCCCGTCAGCTGCTTTCAGATCGTGCATTTGGTCCGCATGCAATTTGAGTCTGAGACCGCTGTCTTAAGCACCAGAACAGATACTTTTCAATAAGGAATCCGTTAAATTCTAGATTCATCAACACACTACTTCAGATGAAAAATATTTTTGTTTTACAATGAAAAATTAACAAAAAATTAATTTCCGAAAACATGTAACTGCTGTGCCCGTTTTTTCAAAATCACATACGAGTACTTAATCCCATAGTACTGACTCAACGGTTGTTTAATAAACAGGTGCAGAATTTTAATGCCTGTTAAGACATGATTCAGCAATTCAGGTGCAGAAATTCTTGAAAGAAAAAAAATGTCATACAACATGTCAAATCGACCAGCAAAATTGAGAATCCTTATTAAATGTAAGCTTAGTTGAAATTTTAAAAAAAGAATGTATTATGAAGTTTATCTTTATGAATGCGGAAACCTTAAAAGTTCATGAACTATTGTAGTGTCAAATATTTTATTTCAATGTTCAAACATAACGACAAAAATTTTGTTTTTCGAGCGCACGGGAATTATTTTAGTGGCATAGTTAACTGGTATTTTGTAGCATTAATTTGATTAATGCCTTGATTTAGACAGTTATGAAGTATTAATAAATAATAATAAAGGGTACTTTAATATTATCAAAAGTCTTCAAACTGTGTTATGCACATAACAGTTCTTCAGGTAACCATATCGATAACTATAAATTTGAATAAAGCAACGTCGCCATTTTCGTACAAACTGTTTTGGTTGTATTTAGAAGCTGTTAAGGCAAATGGCGATATTTTTGGCCTTCAACTGAATTTTGAAATATGCACTTGTGGGATTGGCCTGCAAACGAAGAAAGTTCTATGAAAATTTTGCAGGAATGTTCAGATTCGCATTTGATGATGATGTATTTTGGAAAACAACCTTTTTGCAAATGCAACGTGGGAAAAGTGTAATAAACACGTCGGCATTCGGAACGGTAATTAGTTCGAGAATAGTCCTTTGCCATTTACTACAGCAATCAGATTTATATACGTATTATTAGAGTATAGAATTAACGAGTGTTAAATTTGCTTGGGAAAGTTAGAAATGGCCGGTAAAACTGTGGTAAATTGGATGATTACATGCGGAAGATATGCAGAAAAAAGAAGAAACAAAACATGTTTGTAATTAAACTCGAACTGAAATTAAAATATGTACCTAATAGCATGTATGATATGAACCGATTTGAAATTACCATTCTTACTCTTCAAAAAATAGCCAAATTTCGCCAAGGTGGTTGCGATAATACCAAAGTAACTAATAAAGAAAATACTTTTATTTCAGTTATAAATCAAATAAAAATGATTAAATGCAGATGTATAATATAAAGTACAGTTTGTTGACAAAAAACATATGATTAAGATAGCATAAGCATATAAAATGAAAAAAAAATTGACAGTTTATTTCTTACTACAGAAGAATAGTCACCACGAAACATTAAAATGAGGATCTTCTAATTTAATAACAAATAAATGCAAATATTAGCATGTCTGTTATTAAAAATAGTCAAAACGTTACGTTGACCATATGCATGTCTATTACTTTAAAACTTTTTGGATTTTATATTTACCTCGAAACAAATAGACGCGCTCGTAAAACAAATTTTGTCATCATATTTGAACTTTTAAATGAAATGACTTTCTGATGGTACAATAGCTCTGAACTTTCATAAGGTTTTTAGTAAAATATCAATTAAGATTATAGGATAACATCCCAATAATTCTAATTTAGCTGGTATCTTTTTTTCCCAATAATTCTCTAATTTAGCTGGTATTCCTGCACTTGAAATCTCTGTTCATGTTTTAACCGGAATTCGAATTCAGCATTTATAAATTTGGTGCCAGAAAAGTAGCTGTTCATAATCTAATTCATTAAAACTCAAAATTTTAAAGTCGTCAGAAATAAAAGAGGTCGTCAGAAATAAAAAAAATACTTTACCATAAGCATTCATAAAGTGTGTGATATTATAAAACCGTTACAAAGTTTCTTTTAGAGGCAAAATAATTCTTGCGCATCACTACTAGCAATCTGATTTTTCCCTCTTATTCTGCATGCATATAAGAAGGAAAACATAAATCAGAATTTTCAATGTTGAGTACCTAACAGAAATGTTTCGGTAATATTTTATCTTTTGATTATTTTCACATATTTTATGTACGTTAATTGTAATATAACAGCATCTAAAACGAAAACAAAATCCTTAATTTTTTAACATTTAAATGTCATTCATATGATAATGATTCAGTTCAAAATATGTCAGCACACAATCCTTTATGTTTATATACTTTCTGTATTATGTTTATATTCTTAAAGTTTCTGTGTTTTTTATTAGTTCATATTAATTTTGCTTATATATATATTTCAGCATGAATGAGTAGAATTTGAGATGTAGACGTGGAAACTAAATTTGGAAAAACATAATAAAACGCCTATCGTAAATTAGACTTTATATGAAAATGCATTTCTTTTACAATACATCTTTGCTGTTAAATATTATATATGTCTTAGTACACGAATCTGATGAAAAATTACTCCGAGCCATGGTGAGGAAACTTTTGAAGTTATGTGTAAAAATTATTTGTATTGAGAAACTGTCTCATAACTCTTTACTGTTACAAAATGTGACCTTTGAAAGATCTTAAATTGCGATTAACTTTTTCAATGTGTTTGATATCTAGACAATCCTAATATACAATAATTTTCAGAATAAAATAATTTTTGCTATGTTTTATTACCTGTTTAATGTACCTATGAAGACGTGTGTTGTATTAGTTTCTGTCTTAAAGAAAATTTACAGCATATGGATCAAATGAAATCTTACTGATATGCATCTAGTTTTTTGTAATGTGCGGGTAGGGATAACTTCGGGGAGGACGTTTTAAAGGAAATTGGTTCGCATTTAAAAAAAAACTGGTTCACATGGGGAAAACCAACTATGTAGCTAGCCAATTCGCTTGGGTTCGAACTATTTACCAACATTTAGTGGGCGTAACCAATAGGCCTGTGGCGGGCCCTATAACCTTGACTAATATATCATTATTGATTGAAAAAATATTTTACCTTCCATGTTTAGTATAAATTTTACTGTTTGTTCTTCGCGTTATGAATGCTTACACCTTAACTGAGGATTACGTTTCCCTGTTTAGTAGGTGGATAGTTTAATGTCACAAAGTATTCTAAGGTTATATTCTTAGGAAGAATTTCTTCATTGAACACTTTCTGTGGGAAGTGACTTGTAATTAAGTTACATATAGGAAAGTCGTATGCAACATGTAACTAACCGTTCAGTATCGCCAATGTTCATACACCAAGAATGTGACAAACACTTGAACCATTCGGCTGTAAGTGGCTCATGTTCTCGTTCTCAAAATTATGTTCTTCCAGAAACATCCAAGCTGTTCTCTTAAGTTTGAAGTTGGAGCAGGATATGTATGTTTGCATTCAACAAATGTTCAGTTTCTATTTTCCCGAGCTCAGATTACATGGAGGAAACATAACCATATCTTGGTAGCAAATTCTGAATATGCGCGATATTTCAGAAGATAAATGAAATATGAAATATATACAGCAATACCTCTTTGAAGGAGAATAGATTCATTTCTAAAAAGAAACGGTAGACACGATTTCCAAAAAGATTTCATTCGCCATGCACCTAGTGGCAAGATCCCTGAAAACTGGTAGTTCGATCCGACTTCAAATCTTGATGAACATGCTGGGTGAATGAGCGTTTTCATGGTTTTCCCCTACGTTGTAACGTGAAATGTTTTCCCTGCGTATACGAATCCATGGTTTCCCTATGTATACGAAAAAGTTTCCATTACAAAGTTCGGTTAATCTATTAAGGCAAAGCAACAAGAGGGCTTTCTGCCTATGGGAAGGGATGCTTTCGTGGAGGACGTTTTATGGGAAACTGGCTCATATCCACGTTACACATGGGTAAAACCACGAAAACCGTCCATGCACTCAGCTCGTTCAGCACGTTTTTAACCCAAGTCAAACTACCAGTGTTGAGCGACATTACCGCTCGTCCGCTGGTAGGTTGAAGTTTCCATTAGAAAGTCGTTCATGAAAGCATCCCGCCTGTTAGGTAGATGGTCCTAGTTTGCATTACCATAATCTGATAAATGTGGAAAAAGGCAGCGCTCTTCAAACAATACAATGATTGTCAGCCTATTGACGGGAGATGAAAAAGTAACTTTTATTAATCCTTCTCTTACTTGCTCAGCTTGATACCTTGAGGATTACTATCTGTTCCCTAAAATGCAATCTTGCAAAGTTTGGATAGAAATTCAGGAAAATGCAGAAAGAGCATTCCGATAGGTATTTTCTACGAAAATAATGAAGTTTCATAAACTTAGCAAAAGTTCTGTATCGTTGGAAGCTATGCAATTAAATGATAAGACAGTGATACTTTTACCAAATATGATTGTTTTCAATAACCGTTTTCAAGAACCGTTTTCAAGAACCGTTTTCAAGATCGTTTTCAAGAAGAATATGATCGAATTCAAGACCTTTGTAGACGCACTGAGCGCAATGCCCGGAAATTCCCCGAATGTTTTGTCTTAGTCCTTCGGCCATTGGTTTATAATGTTATAAGCTTTACTTCTGAAATTTGTAGCATTATTTTTAACAATCCGCATTTTATTGCCTTAGTTTATAGAAATTTTTACTACGGAACCAAATGTAAATATCCAATAAAATGAGAAGTTTAAGAAGTAGCCTTTAGTGCATATTTATTAAGAAATCTGTTATCGAATAACTATATATAATTATAGGCATGAAGTTCCAAAAAAATTCGTTAGTATTATAAAAATTTCTGATATCGAATAATTTTATATAATTTTCAGTACGATGTTCCAAAAAATTCGTTAGTATTATAAAAATCTCTAATATCAAATAACTTCATACACTTATCAGTACGAAGTTCCAAAAAAATTGGTATCAAGTAACTTTAAACAGTTGTCAATATGAAGTTCCAAACAATTCGTTAGTGTTATAAAAATCTTATCAAATAACTTCATACAGTTATCAGTGCGAAGTTCCAAAAAACTCTAATATCAAGTAACTTTATGCAACTATCGATGCAAAGTTCCAAAAAATTTGTCAGTGTTATAAAAATCTCTGAGAATCAAATAACTTCATACGATATATCGTATGAAGTTATCGTATGAAGATCAGTACGAAGTTCCAAAAAAATTCATTAGTACTATAAACTGCGGTTAAGTTATCCAGCCTGAACTTCCGATACTAGCAGTAAACTATTCCATCGGTTGTAAGAGCAAATAATTGCAGTGCTAAGTCTTAAGTCATTTCATATGAGCAGATAACAAGCATAAAAGCTTATAAGATTCGTCAAACTAAATACTCTTTAAATTGCACTTTGATATAAAGTACCATATAATATTTATCAGTGTGATTCACTGTTGAATGCCCGCATTGTTTTGGCAGCATAGCGAGTCGCATTGTGGATGATGGGAGGGGGGAATAACTGTCTGACTAATCTTTTTCAATTTCCGTTCGTTTGAAATTTGAGCCACGTCAAAATGAATCATTCCCTGACAATTCACGCTTTTATTTCTTATCAGCTCCGCTTAGTAGCTATATGAAATGCGTTCGAAAATCTTCTACTATATTTTCATATATATATATGAATGAAACATGTATATATGAAACTAACATGTTTTAACATACACACAGATATATATATATATATGAAACATGTATATATGAAACTAACATGTTTTAACACACACACACAGATATATATATATATATATATATATATATATGAAACATGTATATATGAAACTAACATGTTTTAACACACACACACACACACATATATATATATATATGAAACATCTTTATATGAAACTAACATGTTTATATACACACATATATATATATATGAACATGTTACACACACACATATATATATATATATGAAACATGTATATATGAAACTAACATGTTTTAACACACACACACACACACACACAGATATAATATATACATGTTTCATATATATATATCTGTGTGTGTGTGTGTGTTAAAACATGTTAGTATTCTTTAACAGCAATTTGGCTGCTTGTGTTTAATTTCTGCAAAGCGCATGAATAAATTTTTAAATGTTAAAATTAAAATAGATTTCTAGCAACATTAATTACCAATACATAGGACAAGTTTTTTTTTGGGGGGAAGGGGGCAGTTGGCATCGATTAATCAGATAAATCGGATTAATGGTATAATTAACGGTGAACGAATGATGCGTGTCAGTGAAAAGGATTGGATTGTTAAATTCGGGAAAAGCAATCGAGGGCTCCATCTAAATTTTGATGAAAAGCTGAATCTTATAGCCCATCCCCATCCCTTTCCCTAAAATCAACCTTTTACGAGTACTTCTGAAACGTCAGATTTTAAGTATCCCCGTTCTGCAGATACTGTAATCAAGTACGTCCATGTCTTAACGTAAGATTCGAACCCGGGTTAAACGGCATGTGAATCTTATCAGCCTCCACTCCAATAACTATACTGTCCGTGGCAAGTGGAAAAAAGCGAATATTCAGCGTAAAGCATTTATCTTTAAATATGCTTTGTCAAATATGTTCCTGGGAACATATTTTATGCAGAACACATGTTAGATTTAATAAAAAAGAAAGAGATTTCAAGCAGTGCAGAATTAGTGATGAGTGCTGCGTTTTTCAGGCTGAGTTGCTATGCGTAAACCTTGCTGTGAAATGGATTCAAAATTCTTGTAGTGCTTTGAGATCAATACGCATTTTAATATGTAGTGATTCTCTTCCATACCTACAGTTATTACAGAAATTTAGTGTTTTAGAGAAAATTGCTGTTGAAATTCAATTAATTTATTAAGATCTTGAAAGGTCTTTATATAGGCATTCGTTTTGCTTTTGTTCGTGGACACTGTACAAATTTTGGAAATGGGAGGCTGATGTTCAATGAAAACCAGCTATGGTATTTCATATTTGATTTATATCTCCGTGTTCCTGTTTCTCAGAAGCGCTTTTATGGATACAGTGCTGTCTATATTTGAAACAGAGAATATCTTGCGTCACAAAAAGCGCAATGGATCCAAAAAAGTTTTTTTCCATACAGTTTTTCACGGAATAAGGTTGATCCCTTCTCTACAGATTTTTAAATCTGCTCAGTTTTTGTCCCGACATGTCAATTTAAAGAGCTGTTTGAAGGAATTTTGACTTGCGTCAAGTGCTTTGTGAAGCTGCGTTAAGGGGCATGAAGATGTTAATCATATTCTTTTTCGAGTTGTTCGTTCCTCAGTCAGACCATTGTGAAGTTTCAGTCTGTAACTTGGTAACCAATTTTTTTCTGAACGCTTACGGGCTAAAGAGATAATTTCTACTTTGTAAAATTTCATCCTTAATTTAGATTAACTATTTCTTTTTGTTTTATTACTTTTTATTTATTTTTGTAACTTTTCTTGTATTTAATTTTTTTTAATTTCCCTTTTGCCCTTTGCAATGCTATTGTACGTCTGTTTGTTTATTTTGTTAGTATTATAACGTATCTGTTAAGCCTCGTGGTACATGAGGAACACAAGGACTTAAATTAGAGTTACTTTTGTGGATTGGATTATTCAGTTATGGCACAGCATACGAGGGCTATCTGCCTAAAGGGAGGGATGTCTTTCGTGGAGGACTTTCCAAGGGAAGGGGAAAACCACGAAAACGCCTATGCAGCCAGCCCGTTCGAACCTCGGACCGAACTACCAGTGTTTAGTGTCTTAACCGCTCGGCCGCTGGTGGGCGTTACTTTAGTGAAATACGAGGAGTTGAAATTAGAGTTAGCCAAAAACATTAGTTGGGGCACAAAGCATTGTCCTGAAATGTTTGCTTATGATGGATCGATACCTATTCTTAATAACGAGAGAGCCCACCAGAGGCCGAGCAGTAAAGTAGCTGAACACTTAGTTCGATTCCAGACGAAAGGGCTGGCCGTATCTGCATTTTCGTAGCTTTCCCTGTGGGCAACGCAAATCCCATAGAAATTCCTCCCCGAAGACATTCCGCGCCTTAGACAGATAGCCCTTGCGTGCTTTGCCGTAATTAAATAAACCAAACCAAACCAGACCCCAAGCGTTCTTTGCTATAATCATATAAATCTAAACCTTAATTAGAAGAAATACAGATGTGTCAGTCTTGTTTTGATCTTAAAGATAAAACAGTTTTCGGAAGTTCAAAATGTATAAGAGTCGTATCAAAGTGTCTGCCTTATCATTTCCTTGTTAGAACCGAAGGGAAATTAAAGGAAAAAATTGTGTGTCTAGTCGTAGATTCTTATTCTTAGCATGAAATAATGCACTGCAATGGTAATAAGTAAACTGCAACATTCTAATGGTGTATTACAATATACTTTATTGAGTTCTGTATGAAATCGAATAAATGAAGTTATGAAAACCCTCCTGGTATGGAAAATGTTAAATCCACCATACCGAGATTTATTCTCATGTTGTGGTCGTTTGCTTGCATGTATACTTCAGAAATTTGAACTTAGAATGTATACTTAGAAACGAATTAGAATTAGAAACGAATTAGAATGTATACTTAGAAAATGTGAAAGTATCGCAATGGTATCAAGCACAAACATTTTAAATACAGTTGTATTTAGTGATCTTGTGTACCAGCTGGTTTGTAAAAGCTGTGACCTAAACTTAGTTAAGCTTTAGTAAAACAGTTAAGGGAGATTAATTTCTGTTAATTATACAATTTTATCAATAAAGTTATATAAGAAATGATCCTCTGACTTAATCTACTGCACTTTGGGATTAGGCGACTAACAGTCCGATATAATTATACATTACCTCAAAATACTTTATATAAGAGAGGCAGACATCAGAAGTCTGTAGCGATATCAAGCTGAATGTTGTTTTGAGCTTTTATACCCCCCTTATGAATCTTTGAGGGATTCTGGACGCACCATGTAATATTTTTTCTTAGTGGCCTGAGAAGATCTGTTTTTTGAACAAGTCTGTATATGACATTTTCATTGAAATTTTCTGTTATTTCAAAAGCAGTTGGTACGTGCTTCGCAAGATTTATGCATAGTCATGGATAAAACCAGCTGAGAAATTTTTTTTTCCTTTAAACACAGCTCACTTTTTGAATAATTTTTTATTTCATTTTTTTACGTATAAGAAATTTCATGTAATTTTCTGTTTTAGGTGAAACAGACTTGAATTTAATATTGAGGTAAATAAAAGTAACTTCATTGTTTAACTATGTCAAAAAAAGAGTGTTTTGTTTTATGGAAGTATGAGTATTTAATTTTTTGAAATGCATAATCTTTGTCGAAATAAAATACGATTAAACCGAAAGTCATGTGTCTGCATTTGCATTCGAGTCAATATGAATTTAACCACCAGAAAGAAATAGCCTGGCTATCCAAATTTACAGAATATCCGGATGTACTGTGGGCCCAATTAGTTCGACTCTTGTTTATGTACAGAATTTTCAAAAATAAATAATAAGAAATTTTAAAAATAAAGTATACGCTGAAAAAGAGGATTTCAGCCAAATAATTGTAATAATCTTATTACTTGTAATAATAATCAAATTTATCTACAGACATTTATTATGGTAGGAACAGGAAATAAAATTCCGTCCAACTAGTAAGAAACCATAGATCAAACATTAACGCATCTCGACAGAAAATCAATAAAATGGGTTTATAGCGCATGCGCGATGAATTAGTCCTGCGCTTTTTTTAAAGTCGGCCGTTCATAGTTACTCAATCTATTTTCCCAACTGACAGAATTGAAAAGCTAATTTTCTACATTTTATCTATAAAATTTAGATCGAAACTGTTACGAATTTGGAGTGTTTATTGTGCTAATTTTTCTTATTTGATTCCCACTGTTGACCTTGAAAACATCGAGATCGAAATGTCTGTGACAGTTTCACCTTGACCTTTACATCGGCTGCGCGCGATTGTAAAGTTGATTCCAAGGACGTAATCAGACCCCTCACTCCTTCAATATTTATTTTTCCAACGTAAATTTAGACGCTTGTGTTAAATAGTATAGATAAAGTTTAGAAAAAGAATAGTAAAGATTTCAGTAGTGGTGAGAATTCATTTCAACAATAATGAGAATAAGCGCAGCAGTTTATATTAAGTGTTACATGAAATTACAATTAAATCTTAAACTTTTTGAAGCTACTTGTTTCAAAACTTTGGCTAAAATAAAAAACTGTGCAATTATCGGAACATGAGAAAAGGAATTGCGATTATTTAAATATAAATAAAGAGTCAGTGTAAATTGAAAATAATAGATTGGTTTATTTCATTATAGCAAAGCACTCGAGGGTTACCTGCCGAAGGGGCAGGATGCCTTCGTGGAGGACTTTCTATGGGAAACTGGCTTTTATACATGTTACACATGGCGGAAAACCACGAAAATGCCCTTCAGCCAGCCCTTTCGCTGAATTTTGAACTCGGACCGAACTATCAGCGTTCAGCGACTTTACCGCTCGGTGGACGCTGGTGGGCCTGAAAATAATAGAATGCATGATCTTCCTAGTCTGGTAACCTGATTCAGTTTCTGTGAACACAAGTTACTCTTTTCTATTCAGAGTTTACTTCCTCAAAACGTTTATCTAAATTAAAATTATTAGTCCTTATGAATAGTAGAACTTCCAAAACATCTCAATTGACATCACGGCCAAATGTTTAGAATATATCAGTACTTCTATTGCTGACATCAGTTTGTTGATTGCCCAGCACCCTGCCTCAGTTTTTTAATACGAAAAGCTGGATGAAAATACTTAAAAACGAGTAATATATATATATTTTTTTTGAAAGTCAACTCCTACTTTAAAGACCAGAGTTAAAAAATAATTAATTATAATTAATTTTTTAACATCAAGTGTCATCCACTACAAGTTTAAAAAAATGTATCTAAACTTGAGTGGATGAATAAAATGTATTTTATTAACGATTGAAAATTTGAACAAGATACAGGGAGAGTGTGAGCTAATAGTAGGAATTTAAAAATAGACTTCGTCCATTATTAGAATGCTTTTCGTCCATTACCAGAATTTTTGACAGTTTAATTCAGCCAAGGCAGGCTTACACCTATGTATGCCTGGGGCTCAAATCTCCCTGGGTCCCACCTTGATGGAATGATCACCATACAAAATGTCAAAACAAATGTATATAATTAACATTTATTTAATTAAAATTAAATAATTAAAATGATTTGTAAAATAAAAAATCTTAAGGCTATACGAAAAAGCAGTTTACATCTGGGAGATAATCGTATGTTTAAAAAAGCTTATTAATTTGCAATTTCAGATTTGAAAAAAAAAAAAAAAAAAAAAAAGTTTCTAACATTTGTAAACAACAAAAAAAAAAAAAAAAAAAAAAAAAAAAACAGTAAATTTGTTTTTGGCGAGCTTTGATTTCTGAAATATTGTAAAGATTTATCAAAGTTAATAGCTAAGTTAAGTATTAAGTTTTTTAGTTACTGCGTTTTCAATGGAAAGGACTGCAAAACGGTAAGTCGTACTTGGCTTATTTTGTTGATCGAAGATAGCTTTTAATTAACTTAACTCTGAAAAGCTTCTCTAGCAAGAAACGACTAAAACACACACTGCCAAAAGTCGTTAGTGCCAAATATAAGTTAAAGACTGTTGGATTTCCACTTCGTACTCTTTTGTATATTAAAAATTTAACGTTCTTCAGAGGCCCACCAGCGGCAGAATCGCTGAACTCTGGTAGTTCAGTCCGGTGTTCGAATTCCGGCGACGGGCTGGCTGCATGGACGTTTTCGTGTTTCTTCTCGTGTGTAACGTGTATACCAGCCAATTTCCTTTAGAAAGTCCTCCACGAAGGCATCTCTTTCCTTAAGCAGATAGCACTTGAGGCTTTTGTCATAATTAAACAAACCAAACCTTCGGAGGCCCGGGGCGGTACGTTCCTGAAGTAAGCTTATAAAATTAAGTGAAAAGAGTGATACGTAATATTAATAAAAGGAAAACAACATTACATAGGATATTCTTATTCGTGAGTAAGATTATATGTGAAGTATATCTGTTGAGAGATGACGTCCCGCAAGTTAAGACACTAAAGATAAGATTCCTTGGTAACTGCGTAACTGAAGTTGCCATAAACGAATGGTCTTGTCAGTTTGTGTTTGTAGATGGATTATCTTCACTACATCCTTTTTATTTGCCTTTTATATTAATTGCATCTTGTTGTTACACGTATACATTTTATCAAAATCCTTGCCCTATTTAATTGGGAATTTGGCTAACCTTTATTCTGTTTCATTTGCTGTATTCTTATTTCTGCATCATATTCGGTATAGCTGTTTTATTAGCATCCTTTAGAACACTTCCAACAAACACTCATGTTAGTGTCTTATGATTATGAGCTTTTATTGTATTTCATCGTCCATTACTCTATCACCTTTCGAGAATTCTCTTAGGTATTGTTACCTTTAATCCTATTATTCAAAATTAATTTAAAATCTCAGGGTTACAATACCCAAGAGAATTCATGAAATTAATTTTTTTAATTAATTAAAAAGTGTAATCACACTTTACTTCTCCAAATTAATCTTACGTAATCTTAGTCTTTATTTATAATTATTATAGTAAATTTATAATTGTAATAAGTACTTTAAGTACCAAACATTTATAATTATTTTAATTTTACTTATAAATAATATATATAATATTTATAAATACACTACAGTATATTTATAAATAAGGCTTCTCTTATAATATGTGTGTGCGCACGCGCGTTCATAAAATCTTATGGGCTTTATTTCCTGAAATTAATCGTAGCTATGGGCAACATTAAGCAGAAAATTTTATAAAAAAACACTTTCAGCATTGTAGAAAGCTAAGAAAGTTTTTGTATATATGAAATTAATTTTTAAATGATCCCCGTAGAACAAGAAATCAAATCTAGTAGCATTTTAAGTATGCTTTATTAAGTTAAATTCAAATAATGCCAAATAATGCCTTAGAGGTATTAATAGTTAACCTTTCGATGATCATCAATCAACCAGCTCAGCTTGCGTTGCAGTTACGCACCGCAGTGCGCGCAAACAAACGCAGCTCGCATTACAAATTTATGACCGATAGATATCTCCATGGAGTAAGGTAGTAAGATAAATGGAGGTAGGAAGTAAGATACCATGGAGGTATCTCCCTCCATGGTATCTTACTTTCTACCTCCATTTACATCCGATTGTCTCAAAACCCATTGAACTTAATGGTAAATTACCCAATGTTTTGGTCACCACGTAGGGATCGTCATTGCTTCAGAGCAGGGTAATGGGGAAAACCGGTTAGGGCCACTCCATCTTACTTCCTACCTCCATGGATATCTCGCGTATTTGGGAAGAAAGAATTGCTTTATCTCGCAACCGCCGAAGGGTTAATAGCCAAGCGTACAATACGTTTTTACTCAGTATGGAACCGTTGATCTCCAAAACGAGCAGTATCTTCACATGTGTTTTCGTGCCTACCACTGGACGAGTAGCTAAAACCGCCGAATACTGGTACTTCCACACTGGTTTCAAATCCTTGCGAATGAGCTGGCTGCGTAATATTTTTTCCCGGTTTTTACAATATGTAACGGGAATACGAGCTAATTTTCCTTAAAGAGATGCCTTCGTTTCGAAAAATAGCCTTTGTGCTTTTTGCTTTAATCAGTAACACCTAACCTTTCTTTTCCGTCGTTTCCACATAAAGCTGATTCCAATCTTAGCAATAAACACTGGAAATTAATATAGTCAGTAATTTCATTCTGCAGTATCTCGAAGAATTTTGCACCTAAGGTATGAAACTTTTTAATTAAAAAGGTGTAATTGAATATTTCATTAATTTTACTTACTTATTTATTTATTTATTTATTTTTGCGCTGTATAAAAATTACGTTTTGTATTTATAAAACCCTTCTATCTTCAAAGCTGAAACAGTTCATAAAACACTCTAGCTGATTTAAGAAACTTTCTTTTAATGCTTTATTTAACAGCCATTAGCCTTGCGCCATAACAAGGGCCATTTCGTTATGAAAGCACCTAATAGGTGCCTCTTATGAAAGGAAGGACAGTTACAACCATGCCTTCCCCGGGATTCGAATCCGAGCCCATCGCTAGGTCAGTCAGGGTCACTAAGCGTTATACTGTTGGACGGCGATATAAAAAAACTATATAACTCGAAATATGTCTGAATCAGTATTTAAGAAATAAATCATGCAGCCAAATTTTTCGAAAATTTTGTATGTGGAATCGATACATGCCACTGTATAATCTCTGTTGTTCGCCAGGTAACAGAATGTTATTTTGTCTACCATTTTTACTACCTCAGACTTGGGTGGGCTTGGTTCATAACGTTTTTTTCTGCTGACAAACTACTTTAAACTGAAAACTTCCTGTGTGGCAGTTATCTGCCCATTGGCATTTTGCTACTATTTACAGAACTAAAGTTGACTGATTCTATAAAACATGACAGTCCCTGTCGCGTTATAGAGTTTTCTAAGACAGTCTGGGAATTTACAGTAGCCATGGGTGGAAGGTGAGAGGGACCATGGCATTCCACCCATGGCATTTACACTAGCCATGAGTGGAAGGCTCATTTGGACCTATTTGTCTTATAGAGAGACGAGCCCAAAGTGAAATTATCACCTCAGTAGTTTATCCCAGTAGACAGCTGATATTCTTTAACAGAGTTGCTAAAGATGTAATACTGAGTTACAATCTCTGTTCATATTTTACCATCTTCATCCATCAAGAATGTGTATCAGCATTTTCTACAGCGAGTTATAATCCGACGTCCTGATTTTAAACAATTTTTAAAGGTGCACGTAGTACTTTACTTAAGGTCCGTTTTTCTACGATTCGTTTTAACGACGGTCAAAAATTATGCTTTTCTGTAATTTAAGTTCACCGCCTTTATATGCGTACAACATTATTTTTGTGCACACAACGCGATTTGATAATTAAAACGTTTCCACACCTACAAAATGAGCTGTGTAGTCTTTGTCGGAAATATGGGTCAAAGCACAAATCGTTTCGTTGAAGTTTTTTTTTCATCAATAGCGGGCCCTCAGCCGACTTCGGCTTGGCCACTACTAAGGACAGAACTTTATTATGGAGGCACCTAATAGGTGGGCGACCTTTGCCTCCTATGAAGGGACGGACAGTTACAACTATGCCTTCTCCGGGATTCGAACCCGGTCCCTTTGGTATCGCAGTCGGCTTCCCTAACCACTATACCGTCTTGTCGGCCGTTTCGTCGATGAAATTGAAATGCAGATTCGGGAAGCAGTCGGATATTGTAGCAAAATATATGAAAGGGGAATCATTAGTGAATTTTATGATTAAAGAACCAAACCCCCTCCACCGGTTGCCTTGAATTATCCAAATATGTAACAATAACTCGCCTCTTTCTTTAATGAAGCACATCCTTTTTGTTTATCTTAACTAGTTTAAAGGAAGTGTTAATTTTATGAAATGTGTGTGTACGTAGTGCATATATATTGTGAAATGTGTGTGTACGTAGCGCACATATATTTGTATACAAATCAGTTGTTTATAAATGTTACGTACGCTTATCCATTCTTAAACCCATTCTGTGCTAGATAAAGCCTAATATAAAAATATTTTCAAAGCTATAAAGAATAAAATACGTTTCCGACTTACGATTGAAACAGCTGCCCACTTAAGTCTTTGACTTCGACAGCAATCTTAAGTCAAAGGTCATCAGTAAATGGAATTATAGCGGTGGTGTCGTAAATATAAGTGAGTTTAGTTTTTAACAAAAAACAAAAATCTAACTTTTCTTATATCTGTACGGGCATCCTAGATTCTCAGTGACAACAAAATATCAGTATTCCTAGATATGTTCTTGATTTCGATTGATCAAATAAATATCCGCATACTGGGAACCGATGTATAACATTTTTGGTGGAAGAGGTAGAGGTGATTATATTTTCATATCCAATTTTGTTATTTAGAATTCAGGCGTTAACTTTGAAATCTATAATTTAGCCATCTTGGAAGTAGAAACGTCTGAATTATTGGTCTTATCTAGAACTATAAAAGGGTTTTGTAAAGGAAGTTTTTTTTTAGTTTGTCTATGAAAATAAACAGAACTTTCATATGAAATTTTTAAATCTGTCATATTTTAGAATCTTTTATTCATATAGAGCTTTAAAATAAAAGGTACTTACAATACTATTTACGTGAACTTTTTTCATAAATGCCTTCTCACAGCTATCCTTTTCGCGCACTATTTGCCTATTTCTGGAATTTAAATTTCGAATCTGAAAGCAATGCTATGTGTTTGTGCACGAACCTCTTTATGTATATCCTTTCTGTTTTCATATGTATGTAATTTTGGCTTTCAGAACTAAGTTTATTTATGCATTATCTTTCAGTAAATACTTTGCAATATTTGCATTTTTCTGTTGTTTTTATTTTTTAACTCTAATAGGTATTGTCAGTTCAGTTTTAAAACAACCAATAGATAGAGGCTCAATTTATTTGATTTTTTTTTGGGGGGGGGAAGGTTAAGGATTTATCCTAGAATGTCGGATAAAATATGGATAGAACTGGAAAACAGCAGACTAAAATATTGCTGTAAGAATTGCGTTTTTATCTTGTTTTTATATCTTGCATGCATAGACACAGCGTATTAAAGCGTATTTTGAAATAAGCGTCACCTCACCGCTACACTAAATTTCTAATTCAGATATAAATGAAAATAAAGAAACGGGAAATTGAACAGATTAAATTTATTTTCTTCTAATCTCATTGTTTTTGCTCCTTGGGAAGTTAGTAGTTGTGCTCTTAAGACTAAACCTCAGTCAGGGCTTAAATTCAGTTGGAGAGTCCGGCTCTGGTACTCAGATTTTATGTGAAATAGTTAATTTTAGTTGGAGCCTTAAAGAATATAAGATCTGGTATTTAATTTAACCTCTTTATATTTTATTTATTAATAGTTAATTATTTTATTTATTTTTGTTAGCCTCTCTCCTTCGACTGGGATCCGGCAGTTTTAATTTTAGGAGTTAAGCCCTGACCATATTTATTTCTTCCAATATAAGCCAATAAAATTATTTTAATATTCACATTGTTTGGCATCGATTCTTAGAGTAACAGGTTAGGTTAGGTTATTTGATTACGGCAAAACACACAAGGACTATCTGCCTTGGAGGAAGATATACGTTCGTGGGACTTTTTAAGGAAAAATGCCTCATATTTCGTGGGACTTTTTATGAGAAAATGGCTACACGTGGAGAAACCAACTATGCAGCCAGCCCGTTCGTCTGGGATCGAACCTGGGTCGTACTCTCAGTATTCAGAGGTCTTAACCACTCGTCCAATAGTCGGACTTCTGTTTTACCACTCTGTGTTTTAGGTAAAAAAAAAGTCTCAAATATTTATTCAAGTCAAGTTGCATAATGAACTAATATTACTGTATAAGTTTGGTAGACCATCGGCAATAACATTGCCTCTTCAGCGGTAATGTAATGAAAAGGTATTACGTAAACAATACATTATTTTAATGAAACATGGCTTTAAAGACATTCTGAAGGAAAAGTGAACAAATTCGAGGAAAAGACGCGCAGAAGTAAATACTGTTGCATTTTGGTTAATTTTCATTTTAATTTAAAATTTGCCATGTGGTAAATTTCAGTTTTGCTGCATTTTGGAAAACAATCTGCAATTGGCATAGCATTCAAATTAATGAATTACAGAAGCGAAGCAAACGTGTTTCTTATTTATCTCTTCTGTAAGTCACTTCATTAAATCTGTCACATAACTTTCTAATTAAAAATGCTTTATGAACTTTATATTACTAATTAACGTATAAATACTTTCACACCTCATTAACAATTCACATGTCACTAAGTAACTGTCAGCAGTAATTCATTTTGGCTGAAGGATTATCTTCTTTTTACTTCTTTTGAATTTTTATCTTGTATTCGAATATTGTTAAAAGCGGTTGATGTAACTTGATATCGCAAGTAGTTTTTCTCTTCAAGCCCTCTCGTCGATTGGCTTCCCTGCTTTCTCCTTCGTTAACCCTTTGACTACGAATTAAAAAAAAAAAAAAAAGAATTTTACGTCGTTTTCTATCCAAGTGAACAAAATATGTCATAAATAAGGTAAATTTAGCATTTGGGATATTTTTGAGAAACGGTTTTCAAGTTAAAGGCTGGAACACATACGTCCCAGCCGTAGTCTACGGTGGGATACATATGTCCCACAAGTAGCGATCAGCTTACTATAAGCACATCTATTATTCTGGAAAGCTTTATTTATATGGAATAGATTTGTATCATATGGTACAGGGTAAAAAGCATTCTTTGCATAACCCAACATTACACAAAGGGCAACGCATATTTGTTCTTTCCGCTGTGTTCATTTGTTTACAACGAGTACAGCGGCGTCTTGATTTTCCATCTATTGGAAGATGGTCCCCAGAATTCAGGAGATTCTAAGTACTTTTTAACCCAGCAGTAATTTTTAAACTTTTAGTGGGACATATATGTCCCTTTAGTAGTCAGTGAGTTAATACTAGTCAGTGGGTTTGCGTGAAAGTAAGTCTGCTTTTCGGTGTAAGGCTGTGGGGTAAATATTGAACAAATAGGAATTGAGAAACTTACTCATGCATTTAAATCATCTATTATTATCATAGATTACTCTAATTGAAAGCTCCTAAATCTCTGTCAGTTATGTAACTCTGTCAGTTATGTGTAAATTAGCTTAGGATTGTATTATTTAGATTTTAGCGGAACATGCAAGAGCTTCCTAAGAGGAGGAATGCCTTCTTGGAGGATTGCTTAAGGTAAACTGGCTCGTTTTCATGCTATATATGAGGAGTAAACGCGAAAACACTTATGCAGCGAACCTGTTCGCCCATATTTGAGCGCGGCCAACTGCCGGTATTTAATGGTTTTACCGCTCGCCAGCTAGTGGTCTCTCTAAATTAGTGCAATGATATAGTCAACTAAAAAAAATTTAAAACTTGAAATTTTTAATAGTTGAGTAGTATAAATTCATTGAAATAAAATAATTTTATAGGCTCTCATACGATATTCAGAAGAAAATTTTTCTGAAATATGATTTATATCTAGCCATTGGTTTTCTGTTAATTTTTAGCATTCTGTCCTCAAATTTTGTCTTTTAGGATGTGCTTCTTTAAGGTGTGTAAGTTCTACATTTAAATTCGTCAGACTTCCAGTATAATAAAATTTCTTTGCAAACTACCTGTAGGAGGTAAATAGCCATTTGTTGCATTCTTGTGTACTTGTGTACATGTTTTAAAAATATAATCATCTATTCAATGTAGATGATTTAAAATTATGATACAATATCCGCATTATTGCAATATATTTAAATCTCCTGCTTTTGAAGTCCTTACCTGTTACTCTAAACATGCGCAAAATTACCGATCCTGTATTCATCAATCGTATGATCTAATCTTCAATTTCCCAACCAATGTATAATATTGTGCCATTTAGTGACTTAATGTAAGAGCTAAAAGTAATTCTTTGGGGCTGCACTGAGTGACCGTCGACTGATTAATTACTTGTAACGGCCGGTAGCAGACCTACAGCTATCGAGGTCCGACGGAGATCTCCCTCGGACCCTTTATTGGAATGATTGCCATACAAAATCTGAGCACAAATATATAATTAGCATTTATTTGATGAAAATTATATGATTAGAATGATTTGGAAAACAAAATATCTTAACAAAAAGCAACTTGCATCTAGCAGACAAACATATATTTAAAAAAGCTTATTAATCTGTCATTTTTGGTGATTTAAAATGTGTTTTTAACGCTTGTGTCGTTAGAAAAAGCTAAAAATGTTTTTTGAGAGCTTTGCTTTCTGAAATTTTTTATAGAATTATCAAAATTATGCTTTTAGCTACCACAGTTTTAATGGAAAGGATTACAAACCATTAAGTGTTACTTGGCTCGTTGTTGATCGAAGGTAGCTTTTAATCAACTTGAAATTTGAAAAGCGTCTCCTGCAAGAAGCAGCTGAAACGAACACTCAAAAAAAGTCTTCAGTACCAAATATGTTAGGACTGATTCTTGGAAATCCATTTCCACAATAACTTTAACATTTTAAATGCAGATCACTTTTCAGCTTCATCCTTTTTTATATTCTTTCATATGGGTAGGTACAGTACTTAAAAACTGAAGGTTCCTCAGAGGCCTCCATGATAAAGATGCCAGGGCGCTCCGCCCGCCACCTCAGTACGCCCTTGTTGGTGGCGGCTGGCTCAGAGTTGGTAATGTAGGCAGTGTAAATCAATCCTGACAAAGTGTATCCAAATCACGGTAAATTAGATAAAGCTGTATCATCCATTTGTCATAGAAAATGTTTGATACTGGTAAAATCGATCTGTTTATAAAATAGGTTCCAGACATAAAACTAGCGTCATGCGCAAGAACCGCCTCTCAAGTAATTAAAAACAACGTGATTAGAAGATTGCCTCTTAACAAATGAATAATATATTTTAATAGGCTGGTTATGCTAGATTAATTTTGACAGAGCACACGAGAGGTATATGCCGACAAAGAAGTCATCAAGGTCTTCTTAATGGAAACCAAGTCGTATTTTACTGCACGCACACGTTAAAAACACTCATGTGACCTTTGTCCATTCTGACAGACAAAGCAAGTATCGGATTAAGATATCAGTGTTCTGCAGCTTTAGCCATTCATCACTAGTGAGCTTGTTTTAAAGAGTATAAAGTATTTGAAATGGTAAACTAACACGTAACTCCTATTTAAATTCCAGCAGCTTACTTCAGTGAAATGTAGGAGACAAAGAGCTACAAAAGTAAGAAAATTTTCAAAAGAAGAGGAGGAGGAAAGAAAATTTATTGGCTCTGCTGAAAATTGTTTAGAGCTTTTTTTTTTTCTTTTCACCGAATGGAGGCATTTCCTGTAGGGCAGTTAATTGTCTAGAGCTACTTTAAAAAATTATAGGAAGGCGTACCAAAAAGGATTTTGTTAGGAAAATCGGCTTGCCATTCTGCTAAATATTTCTAAATCATTGCCATTTTTTGCGCATAAAAGTTCATGTATTATACTAATATTCTCAGGGTTTCTCACTGGCTGAAGTAGATCATGCGTTTTTGAGATTTAACACATTTCTTGCATTCTTTAAATTTATGGGTAATTGCAACATAGTGGTTTTTGATAAAATTTTCTTATTCGGTTGAAATTTCTTCTTCAACTACTTAATTTGTCGATGCTTTCCTATTCCGAAAGTCGCTGCACACTGGTAATTCCGACCTGGATTCGATTCCAGGAGAAAGGGTTCGCTACATGGGCGTTTTCGTGGATTTCCCCACGCGTAACGTGTATACGAGCAAGTTTTCCTTTGAAAGTTCCTCCACGAGGGCATCCGTTCCCTTAGGCAGATAGCTCTAGTACGTTTTGCAGTAATTTGAATAAACCAAACCAATCTATGCAAAACTCTTTATTTTAATCGAAGACCTCAATTTAAGTTCACTCTCAGCTGTAATATCATGTTGAAGACCTGCTGAGACGTCTAAAAAAATACTATCATCAGATGCATTAATAATTTACTCATCCGTTGAAGCTTACGCAAGTTTCAAGTTTACTAACAGTTAATTTCATCTTTGTTGTTCGAATGTCAAGACTGCTTAGTTCTGTTGGAATAAATCACTAACCCAAGAACGTGGCAGGGGTCTTGGCAACCCAAAAAGATTAATTACCCCAAACAGTAAAAACATTCCATCTTCCATAGTCCTTTTTTCAAGTTTCGGTAGTAGCTAAAAATTCTTTCTTAATAATATTTTTTAGAAGTATAATGCTCCTTAGCACATGCTTGATCGTTAATAATTTCTGTTTTACTAGAAAGATGAAGTATGCTTAATATTTTCATCAAAATAGTGCAGTAACAGAGATACATGTTATTAAATTATTATTGTTACATGTGATATTCCTCAGGTAATTATAAAACACTGGGGGTCACTAGAATCCATTTCGTTATCATGGTTTCACTAAACATCAGACCCCGCTAGTGACCGAGTCAACCACTGAACTGTGGTAAATCAGTTAGGTTAGATTATTTAATTATGGGAAAGACATGAAGGGTATGTGTTTAAGGGAAGAGATGTCTTCGTGGAGAATTTTTTAAAGGAAACTGGCTAAAACCAAAAATGCAGTCAGCCCGTTCACCTGGGCTCGAACTACCGATATTCAGCCATCTTAATCACTAGTGGGGCCCTAAGATAATTCGACTCTGGTTAGAATCTCGATGATGAACGATACAGTAAGTTCCGGAAAGGCAACTATTCCGCTGTACTGTCAACTTTTACTACGTATCCTGTGAAAAATAGATTATATACTATGGGTAAAGAAAGTATTGGCAATTGCCTATAATTGATCATATTACCTAACAAAGGAAATACTTGATAATTTTAGCTGGACATAACGAACATAGGAGGTAATAAACACACAAATCTAATGAAACTTCTAATTTAATATCGTTTTACACAAAATATTCAACAAAAACGTAAATTTGTATGTCAAATACGTATTGGCGAAGTTCTAACTGCTGTGCAAATTTCGTTATGTTGAGGTCACGTGTTTAAGCTGATAAGAACCCCTATTAGTATAAAGTTTACAGTGTTTCTTCAAAACTTATAAAACGTTATTCTGTGATATAATGGCTTCGAAGTTGTAGGAGTTGGACGTTAATGTTAAAAATATTGTTATTCAACTCAGAAATGAGGGTTTAACTTATCGTGCTATACGAATGCAGTTGAACATAAGTTTTCTTACTGTTAGAAGTGTTGTAAAAAAGTTCAAAGAGACAGGATCGATGGAAAATAAGATTAGAAGTGGACGGCATCGAATATTTTCTGTAAGAGGAAACGCAGCGTTATTAAAGAGGCTAAGAAAACCCCTAAAGTAATTGCACCTCAGTTTTAGTCAAAGATGTTGCTAATACTTCGCATAAAACTTTATAGTCTATACGGAATGTCTGACATGGAGGAAGTTATTATGGAAGGGCAGCTAGAAAGAAATCTTTCATTTCAGAAATAAACAGGATAAAGAGATTAGATTTTGCAAAATATCATTTCAGTTTATCAGAAGAATTTTGGAACACTGTTATTTTGTCCGACGAATCGAAGTTTAGCATTTTCGAGAGGGATGGACAACAATATGTGTGGAGAAAGCCTAACAGCAAAATGGAAAAGCAACATTTAACACCGACTGTAAAACATGTTGGAGGGAGCGTCGGAGTTTGGGGCTGTACAGCAGTCAAACGGATCCATAACCGATGCTTCATTGACGGTATTAGGTGTCCGCCGATAACATCGCGGACGAAAACGTCGCGGAGAAAACAACGCAAGGCGAAAACGTCGTGCTACAAAACATCATGGGAGAAAACATCGCAGTTATAAAACATCGTGGTACAAAACATCATCGTCGAAAATAAAGCGATTGAAAAACTTCGCAGTTTAAATACATCGTCGTCGAAAATAAAGCGATTGAAAAACTTCGCAGTTTAAATACATCGTCGTCGAAAATATCGTCGTAAAAAATAAAGTATCCACAAATCATCGCATGACGATAACGTCGCAGACATGCTTTTTTCAGGTTTTAATAATTGTAAATGGATATTCCCATAATGATTTGTGAGCCCAAGATGTAAAGGAGGATAATTTTTACTTTCACATTTTTTATTAACTAATAAATTTTTGCTGAAAAGTAAGAAGGGAACTTTTAAGCACAGAAAATTAAATGCAACTTATAGATTATATACTTTTCACGAAAAATTACCAGTAAAAACTTTATATAAAATGATTTATTAATGGCATTTGTTAGTTAACTATGTCGGTTTAAAATTCTATTAAGTGCTATAAGTTGCATTAATTTTCTATGCTTAAGTTTCCTTCTTATTTTTTCAGCAAAAATTTATTAGTTAATAAAAAATATGAAAGTAAAAATTATCCTTCTTTCCATCTCGCCCTCACAAATCATTATGAGAATATCCATTTACAGTTATTAAAGCCTGAAAAAAGCATGTCTGTGATGTTATCGTCATGCGATAATTTGTAGATACTTTATTTTTTACCACATTTTCGACGACGATGTTTTTAAACCGCTTTATTTTTGACGACGATGTTTTTGTACCACGATGTTTTAGAACTGCGATGTTCACTCCCACGATGTTTTGTACCACGACGTTTTCGCCTTGCGTTGTTTTCTCCCCGACGTTTTCGTCCGCGATATTTTCGGCTATAATTATTATGACACCACTAACGTATAGTGGCATATTGCTTCATAACATGAAATTTAGTGGTCAAAAACTTGGCTTAGGAACATCATTTGTGTTTCAACAGGACAATGATCCGAAGGGATCCAGTGAACCTCACCTGGCAATCGTACTCTGTAACGCTCCTCGCCAGTTAAAGACATTGCCTCAATCGGCTGACATAAATTCAATTGAATATTTATAGCACAAACTGGACATAGAGGTCAGGAAACAAAATTTCGTGTAAAGATGAACTTATGCATATATTCTTGCAAGAATGGCACAAAATTCTCATCAGGACTTAGGTTTTTCCCAACATGACTTTTTCAACAACCAGGACTTTGGTTTTCTCTATGAGAAATAGATTGCAAGCTGTTATAAATGCAAAAGTTATGAGGAGTAGAAAGTATTAAATTTTGTTCCCACATTTTACTGTATGATCTTGCCAATACTTTTAATGACATACAAATTTACGTTTTTGTTATATATTTTGTGTAAAAGGCCATATTAAAACGAAAGTTTCATTACATTTGTGTCTTTATTGCCTCCTGCGTTCATTATGTCCAGCTAAAATTGTCAAGGATTTCCTTTGTTAGCTAGATTAATCAATTATAAGTCAATTGCCAATACTTTTTTATCCACTGTACCTCTTAACTGTTCGGCAGAGAAGTAATTGAATTTTGTGTTTAAACTGGGGAACAAACATAATAAAACGCTAGAATTGCTACAATATACGTACGATGATGAAATACTTAGCCAAGCTTTTTAGCATTCATTCATTTAGTATTTGATTGGATGAGGCTCATAGAAATGGTAATATGCGAGTTATTGACAAAGCATGCTCTCCACTGCGGTTACAGACGTCAAGCATTGGCAAACTCATGGCTAGACAGCAAAGAGTACCTCTGTCATATAAGCATCTCTGTAAACATTTGCATGTGGCTATGAATGGAAGAAAAGATAAAATATGCTTAAAAAATAATGGTTTTGCTTCAAGATAATTTCTGGATGCCTGTTGCTGTTCTAGATTGTCATCACTGTCTGAAAACGATCTGTCAACACTAGAAATAACCAGCATATAGCCTGAACTAGTGATATTTGATTTCTGGGCGTTCGGAACATTGAAAAGGCAATTACGCAGCAAAACGTTCTTTTTAGATAAGGAAGTGAAAAACCCGACATCCGCTCCTCTACATTTATAAAACGCTATGAAAAACGTGTAATTCACTGTGAAGGACTCTGATCGGAAAAAGAAAATATATATAAATAAAATACACAAGCCCTTTAGAATCTGTATCAAAACTTTTCAATCATCCTATGTACACACACGGATTTAATGAATGTCTCCATTTTGGCGAATTTTATTTTGCGTTCCCAGCAAAAGTGAAGAGGGGAGGGGAGAATTCCTATTTAACAATCCTAATTTATAGAGTTATCATATTTTTTCCCAAACCTTTCTTAATCTGATTTTGTTAACGATTTTCTTTAAAAAGTAACTCTATTTAGCATAAGCTATTTAGATAACTTGATCGTTAAACTAAATTTGAACGTTTTTCTTGTTTGATGAAAAAATACGACTTTGACCGGCAGAGAATCTAATAGCTTGAGCAAGATAGTTTTTGTAACATTTAACCTTTTCCCTTTGTCGGGTGCTTCGGGTATGTCGCTGAAGATAGTGTTAATAGACAGGGAAAGTTTTCTTGTCGTATTTACTTAAGATAACATAAAAAAACCTAATACTTTCCATCAGAATTCTTTTAAAACGAAAAATATCGATACTATACAGCAGTGTTTTCCAAATTTTTGTAATCGCGGAACACTTTTTAAGCCTTAAAATTTAAGGAACACTAGAGTAAATTAGAGATTATAGTTATAATAAATTATAACTTTGATCTCTATTAGCTAAAAAAAATTGACATTTACTCCAGTCTTTATAACATATACTTAAAAGAAACGTTTTCCAGTTTTTAACGTTACAAAATATGACACATAACCTAATAATATTAAACAAATTTTTAATACTTAGTTTTCAATGATTTCAATGTGTACGAGTTTTCAAATTATAAATTATTTTAATGTCAGGCACAATGTTAGAAACCTGGAGTTGTGGAAACCCTGCCTTGCGCGAATACGATCTCGAAGGAACTGAATGCTCCTTTTGAAAAGTTCGAATATTCTTCTGAGAAACTTATCCAACATTCGTTTAACAGTAATCTTTAAATTTTTATTTTACGCCGAAACCTGTTGTCAAATAAATTAATTAGTTTCATAATTTTTGTGGAACACTTGGTAACTATTTGCTTAAAACAATTAACAGTAATTTTTTAAAATTTTATTTTACGCCTAAATCTGTTGTCAAATCAACTAATTAGTTTCAGAATTTTTCTGGGAACACTTAGTGACTATTTGTTGAACACAATTTGGAAAATGCTGCTATATAGCTTCTTTTATAGAGAAGCCACCAACAGCCGAGAGGTAAAGTCGCTGTATACGGGTAGTTTGGTTCGGGGTTCAGATCCTGGTGAACGATCTAGCTCCATGAGCGTTTTCGTGGTTTTCTTCGTTACATAGTTTTTCGTGGTAATGTTGCACACCAGACAGTTTCCCTTAGAAAGTGCGCCACGAAAGCATTCATTCCCTTTTCCTTAGGAATGGATTATGCCTTCTTCAGTTAGCCCTCGAGAGCTTTGCCATAATTAAATAAACCAAACAATATTTTTGTGGGAAGAATATGTAAATTGATCAGATTCAAAATTACATTTTGCAGATAATTTCCTCTTCTGTTACTTTCAAACACAGAACGAATTGATAAAACATTCTGAGCTTCTGTTGCTATTACTCCGCTGAACTGAACTTTGAAATGGTTTTATAATAAAAGCATTTTCTATATCGTGCCTTGAATAATCTTCAACATAAAAATAATTAAAAGTAAATCAGAATTCTACAGCCTTCTCAAAAATCCGAAAAGAAATGAGATAAGGAGCGAACTAAGATCACTTTATTGTATAGCGAAAGCGCCATCATTGTTTTCCTGCTCGTGCCACTAGTAGCCGAGATAACAAGACCACCGAACACTGGTAGTTCTTTTTCAAGGGTTGGTTCCCGACGAAAAGGCTGGCTGCATAGCTATCTGCTCGCAAGGACCGTGGTCTTTTTAAATGAAACTAGCTCACATTCATTTCACACTCCTAGAGCTATCCAGGAAGCGAATCAAAATCCACAAAATACGTATTTCACGAAATGTATTCCATGAAACTCCCATGCAGTAAGCTCTGTTTCAGCGAACCGAATCCAGGAAGAACGGCTAGTTTTCCACTGTCTTATTATTTGACCGTTAGTGAGGAAAATAATACTATTCTCTATATTATTAAATGAAAAGCAACAAAATATTCCACAGAAAATTTAAATCATTATGACCATTGCTATACGCTTGTTTACCGTTCTTTAGCTAATTATTCTGTATGAATATTATAGCATTTGTAGCTTGTATTCTTATGTATGAGATTGCTAAATGAATATGAGATTTACCAATTAATAATTTTTCTCACTATGGCCCTCTGAGTTTTGCATGGAAAAAACATCTTGGGTATTTACTGTCTGTGATTTACATGAAAAACGAAATCTGAGCTATGTTGACCAAAAAATAGAATTTATTGTGTTCTCCATTAGTAATAGAAAGGTGATTAAACTCAGTTTAAAATTTAAATCCGCTCTTAGAGTTCTTAAAACTCATCAAAAATTTCCAGAAATCTTTGCTGTGCTTCAGACAGCCTTTGTAAGATGTCAGATTACATATAAGACAATTTAGAATATCTCCAGTGCTTTTTACTGTATTTCCCGTTGTTGTGTTTTTAATCATTTTAATACGCATCCCTAAGACTGGTGGAAAAGAAATTGTCAAAATTCTTTTGTACAGCTCCAGACTTAAACTCCAAACACAAACGTTAGGCTTAAAAATATATAACAACCTGTTTAACGCTGTTTCTTTTCAAGATGCAAAACTTCAAGTGGAAGGATGGAACGGAAGATAGGAACAATAGGGGGGGGTACCTTACCTTCTTGTCTCTGTTCTTTTACTATCTTTCAGGATTTAGTTCTGAATTGAAATGTGTAGCATGGGATATTGCAGGTACGCATTCATATGAATTTGCAAAGCTTCTCTTAATTTTTTTACCGAAAGATGCGATAACTCTGTTTAAGAACTTTTATGCTTTTCCTCGCAGATCGACAGTTAACCGCGTGCAATGCAATTACATTTATTCCTGAGATTAGTTAGTAGTGAATTATACATTATTTCCAATTATGAGTCCAAAAATTGAAAACCTTTTACTTGGTAGACACATTCGTTTCTAAAATGTCTTTTTCTTCTCTTTTTTTTCCTCCATAGAAAAAAAGACTTAGTATCCAACTTAGATCGCAATAGCACGTGGTGTTCCCATAGCAACCGCACGCCTTGCGAACTGTGCACCGTATTCACAATTTATGTCTGGCATGATGAAACCTCATCCGATAGGTAAGCACTGACGTCTTTTAAATTATAACGTAAAATAACAGTCACCGCAGAGTATTTTTTGGTATTTTTTTTGGATGAAATATTACTTTTAGCGTTTCTCAGTTGTAACCGTCAAAAACAAAAAAGATTCAAAGATGAGAAATTGGTTTAGTTACCGTGTCGTTAGAGACGGTTTATAACCTGGAAATTTTGAGATCACCTCAAAATGATACTGTTTGTAATACAGCAGTATCATTTTCGGTTTACTATTATATTATAGTGCTGTTATATAAATAGTAACTAGACATCTTCCGTTTTCTTGTGAGCAGACTTAGTGGTTTTATATTCTGAAGCACTTTCTTCCGATTCAGAACTTTTTGGTGTTTAAAAAGATGCATTTAAAACAGATACTGTTTCCGTATTTACACATTCCGTATTACGTAATTACATTTACGTGTATCCTGAATGTTTAACACGCCGCTATTTGCTTATTATTTGTCACTTTTGGGACGTTTTAATTTTTGTGCTTCGTTCTGATGCTTCAGGCCAAACTTACATCGGAGGAAAAAGAACATCAAATGCACTTTTACAGATTCTGATAACAGTTGCTTAAGCCTTTAATCTTATCAAGCCCTCGACGAGCCATAAATGTCTTTTTCCTGAGATGATTGTAAAACTCCATAAATGTCTGGCAACCGTAATGCTCCTTTAAATTACAATGCTAGACTTTTCCTTTCGCCGTGATTAAACTTTGAGTTCATATGTTTGCTTTCATTTTTGTGTTTATATTATTTACGTATTTCTATTTTTTTAATAATTGAATATTTTCTCTGACATCACGCTATTGTAGTTGTATAGAATGGGATTATCTATACCAGGCAGATCAGGGGTTCTCAATCGGGAGGGGGGGGATGTGATTAACTTTTAGCTGTTCAGTATATAATTTTAATTTATGAATATATAAAAGCTACTTTTATTCAAGCTTTGGTATTTATCTTTTTTTAATACTGTTTGTTGTTTAATTGCCAAAACACTTTAAAAAATAATCTAAATAAATACATATGTATTCTTTAAGTTTTGGAAAGGAAAGAGAGAATGAGCTTGTGAAAGTGTGTGTATGAAAGCAAAAAAGTTTGAGAACCCATGCTGTAGACTTTTTCACTCATCTCCTTTTCATTCGATAAAATTTTCCACTCCTGCATCATTTGAGCAGAAGCATAATTTTTAAAATTTGAGATCTTAAGTTGACGTTTTTCTATATAACAAAACTGCAATATAATTTTGCCTAAATTTTGACCACATATTCAACTGTATGAATAGCTTTTAGAACTTTATTATAATTAAGTATCAGAAGAATTACTTAGTATTTATTTAAATAAGAACTCCAAATACGACATTATGGTATTATATTACGTTATATTGTTTCTGCGATTCCAGAAAGTATTGTGTGACCCTCTCCTCGGTCACAATCTCTTCGTTGAGAATATCCTTAATATAGAATTTGCTTGTTTTATAATAGCTTAGGTAAGGTTATTACTTCTTCATTGTGCTTAAAATTATACTTTGATTACAAATTGTAATTTAAAATTATTAATAAAATTCACTATAAAAACTTCAGCGTTTGAAACATACTTACTTGCATTTTCCTTCTCCAACTCTAATTTTCTTTGCAGTGCAAATAACGTTTTATCGAATTTTGTCACATTTATATCTATATCGCACAAGTTTTAATAAAAACTTACACAAATAATATTATTCAGTGTTATAAATATGGATTCGAACATCGTAAAAAAGGAAATAAAATTCCTATCTATTTATTTCTACCTACATATTTACTTTTTATTAAGCTAAACATCCGATTACAATCATGGGAAGATCTGGAGAGAAGAAACATGGAATAATCCCCGTAATATCATTGAACATCACACCTTCAGTGTTGGCAGTGTAATACTGACTGGATTTTCTTTGAGCTATCGCACCAACTAGCAAATCTTTAGAGAGGTACTGTAGAGATTCAAAGACATCGGATGAAGTCCTTGATCCCCTTGTGAGACCATACATTGTTGCAGTTAGTCTAGCATTTATTTTTATAGACAATAATGCTCATTCACATAAACCTTGCGGATGAGTACCTCGATTGAAGGTATTACTGCTGGCACTGAGTGGTGCCATATTTGCCCGACCTTTTTGACCCCATTGAAAGTTTTTTGAGATGCCCTAGGAAGAAAGTTTTTGGGTTGACTCTACTTCTATCCGTGGTGTAAATACCAAAAGATTTGAAGCTGTGTTATTAAGGAAAGAAAGGAAAATTATTGCCCACCGGCTGCATTTGGCCACTTAATAGAATTCATGGAACACCGCTTCAGAGCTCGTACGAAGATCAAAAGTAGTCAACAACTTAATTATATTTCTTCTGCATGCTTAGCTTGCGATCCTGTTTTCAAAATGGGATATGCACATGTCAATGATTGCAAATATATCTAAATACATTTAGTATAAATTTTAGTCATACATGTATAACCCTTCGGCGGTTGCGAAACTGAGCAATTTTTTTTTTTACAAATACCAGCGATATCTGCCACTCGTAAATTTGTAATGCAAGCTGTGTTCATTTGCCCCCACTGCGGTGCGTAATTGGAATGCGAACTCAGATTGTCGATAGCCATCAAAAGTATAATAACTAAATTGCTGTTTTCATGTAAAATTTTGAATCATGCATAACTCTTTTCACGTAACTGAAAATTTCGCGTAACTTTTCAGTTATGTGAAATTTACCAACGAGTACGTAACTTTGGCAGCCCATCAGTGGCCGAGCTTCAAATCCTTGCGGAATGGGCTGGTTGTGTGGGAGTTTTGGGGTTCTCCTTGTGTAAACAGTTGTCTTTTGAAATATCTTCACAAAGGCTTCTTCTCAGGAAAATAGCCCTAGTATGCTTTATTATAATCTAAATAATCCCGTTCTCCTTGACTTCTGTAAAACAGTCTGGTCAGCTGCTTTTGAAAAATCTGTATTCAACTGTCTTACACTGCAAGACCAACCAAACCAAGATTTTTTTCATTCATATGTTTTATATAGGCAAGGCCGTATATAAACGACTTAGAATATTTTTATGACGTCTTTATGAAAGTGTATATACATGCATTTTGAAATATGTCCAAGAAATTAAGACAGTAAATCAAAAGTACTTAAATTACATAAATTAGCAGGGTTATTCATTTTACTTTTTATGTGCTCTACTGTTAGCACTACACAGAAAGGAAGGGATACCCCGTGGAGGTCTTTTTAAGGGAAACTGGCTCTTATCCACGTTACACATGGGGAAAACTTACGAAAACGCCCATGCAGCCAGCCCGTTCCCCGGGCTCTAACCTCGTACCGAGCTGCCAGTGTTCAGCAGCTTTTACCGCTCGGCCTCTGGTAGACTACCAGGAATATTTTGGCATTAAAATCAAGAAATTACTTCTTTTTTATTCCAGTTTGGGGAAATTTAAGTTTTCTTAGCCAAACCTCATGCCAGTAAGAGGGTTAACCACTTGGCCACTGGTACATTTAGCGTGAAATGTTCATTTTACTTCATTATCAATTTCAGTAATATCTCTGAATTGTTTACAGAATTCAATATAAAGGAACTTATTCCAGAATTACTTTTTAATAGCCGCCCAGTCGGTATAGTGGTCAGGGAAACCAGCGATACCGAAGGGCCTGGGTTCGAATCCCGGAGAAGGCATGGTTGTAACTGTCCGTCCTTTCATAGGTAAGGCGATGGTGGTCTACCTATTAGGTGCCTCCATAATAAAGAGACCACCAAATCTGGCCTTGTAATAGATTAATGGACTCGGTTACATTTGTAATTGTTCACAATCTGCAATTGGACAAAAAATAGTATACATTAACTAGAATTTCAGTGTAATTAAAAATAAATTTAAAAAAAAAAAGTATATAAGGCAGATAGCCCTAGTGTGCTTTGCCATAATTAAATACAAAACACCACACCACTTTTTAATAATCATGTCATGTTTTTATTTTAATGCAGTAGAAGCGCCAATCGTGTTGTTTTGCGCAAAATGCGAAATACACCTACAACGAGCTGTGTAAGAAAAGATATTTCTTAATAATTATTACAAAGCGATTGTTGCATGTTAAGGCTAAGGCCCAAGATTTTTTTTTTCTTTTTTTTCCGGGGGGGGGGCAGGTAGAATAATTTGTAGACTATTAAATGCACTCGATTCCACTCGTAAGAAACCTCTACATCTGTAAATTTTGATTGATGTGAAAAAATACAGCTGATTTTGTACGGTCAAAAAATATTATGTAAAGTTCCCTGTTAAACATATATGTATAAACAGATAAATAATGTAGAAAAATTGTAAAATATGAAGGTTTTTTAATCGCAAGAGGCAAATCTTTCGAGGAAAAAATTGCGGAAATTTCAGATTTCGGGAAGGTGGCAGTGCAGAACTGCATTGCCAAATAAAAGTTTTTATTTATTATCCAATTTATTACGTGACTGCCATTAGGCACTACACGAAAAGGGAGAAATGTCCGACGGAGAAATGTTGACATTACACATGGGCAAAACCATAAAAACGCCCATGCAGTCAACCCGTTCGCCCATACTGGAACCCGGACCGAACTGCCAGTGTTCAACGGCTTTTACCGCTTGGCCACTGGGGGCCTTTTATACACGTTTTCAACCGTCAGTTTGCATCGATTTGGCCGATGACGATATATAATTCTTAATGCGCAAAATCATCGCAAATTTTTTGTGTATTGTTTACCGATTGGTCTAGTTTACATTATCCAAATAATTTCATTGATTTATTGAAACTGTTTCCTCGGAATTTCGTGCCCACCAGCGGCCGAGCGTTAAAGTCGCTGAACACTGGTAGTTCGGTCCGAGGTTCGAATCCCGCGAACGGGCTGGCTGCATGGGCGTTTTCGTGGTTTTCCCCATGTGTAACGTGTATACGAGCCAGTTTCCCTTAGAAAGTCCTCCACGAAGGCATCCCTCCCCTTAGGCAGATAGCCCTAGTGTGCTTTGCTGTAATTAAATAAGCCAAAGCCCTCGGAATTTCTCCTTATAGCCTACACTTTCAAATAAAGTTGTCAACGGTTAAGTTAATAATTAAGTTAATAACTGCTTATTTGTTACTTATATATGCTTGCATAAAAGCAACCTGTTTCTGCTTCTGATTTGTGTTTAGAACGTAAAATGGAGTATTTTATAATTCTCAATTTATGTTCAGTTCGGCATATGTTGTTGTCGAAAATGTGTTTTTATAATTTCCTCATTGCACCTCATTTTTGCTACATAATTACTTCATAATCAGCGTACTGATTATCATAAGAAACGTACATTTGCGCGATTGCGCGAACATGCAGTAGAAAGTATCACCCTGCGAAAGATAATTTTCAGTTGTTTTCCTGTTTTCCTGTCATTAACTGTTTTCCTGTAGCATATACAGAATTAATAGTTTTGTAAGTTACTTGCTACCAGGCCTTTTTAAGAGTTAAGCAGGAAGAAATATTAAAATGATGTTTTAGGAATCTCTGAGTATTAATTCTGTATCGGAGATTATTTCAGAACACTTTGTATTAAACTTTTCATAACTCGAGGCACCGTTTGTCACCTTTGATGTTTTTTGTTCATTTAATTTTTTCATGATCCGAAGTTCCATTGGGTATATATATATATATATCTATATCGTTTCTTTATAATATAGTTAAAATAAAAATAATGGGGAAAGACTTTACACTAAATGAAATGAAAATATTTTGTGGTGGAATCGTAGGTAAGTGATACGGACGAAAACAATAAGTGTTATTGAAGTAAAGTTGTTTTACTGAAGGCGTACTGAAATGATTCTGTGGCTGCTGCTAAAATGACAACGATGATCTCACCAATAGTAATATTAGTAATCCAAGAAAATATTTTGCTCCAGATGAAAACAAATTGCATTCACGTTCCTAAATATATTAGGTCAAAATATTAAAAAAATTTTCTAATAGAAACCCATCTTTTATTCTAACGAAATGACGCCAAGGAGTTTATGAGCTTAGAAGAAGCTAACTCTGATATATATTAGTTATCACCATCGAAAATAAGCTGCATTTGATATCATTTTCAGTGGAATAATTTTGAGATGGAAATCCCCGTCCAATCATAAAATAAATTCTATTAACACGAAATAATACATAAAATTAGGCAAAAAGGAGCCTTAGACTGGCGTTGGTTTATAGTAAAGCATAGATTTCGAGAGTTTTATGCGTTATGTCTCTTTTCTTCAAGGAATAAAAGTATTCTGAAATAATATATTGCAGCGACTTAGTACGCAGAAGAAGCTGCTCCTTGCTTCGACTTTAA
Organism: Stegodyphus dumicola; assembly: GCF_044657685.1. Taxonomy (NCBI): domain Eukaryota; kingdom Metazoa; phylum Arthropoda; class Arachnida; order Araneae; family Eresidae; genus Stegodyphus; species Stegodyphus dumicola. The sequence continues at coordinate 33,107,711 of NC_140781.1, forward strand.
TGAAGGAAAAATACAAGTGTCATCCGGCCTTTCTTAAATAAATAAAGATCTCGTACTCTCTCAATTTTCATACGCACTTTTTGTTTCCTAAATTCATCATTTATTCCGTTTGCTCGGAAACCTAAATCTAAATAGTGTTTCGCTGTTGGCGGTAGCTGCCAGACCAAGACGACGTTAGGTCTGCCTCTTTATTCCTGCTGCTTATTCTTCCATTCAAGGTGACACTTGTAAATATTTATTACTAGTCACATGATTTTCTTGAGCAGTACTGTGAACTGAAGTATCCGTCATAGGTTTTGTAGATAAATATAAGCTCCGTCCTAGCAGCTTCCCGTAGTTTTAAAAAAAGATACTTTCTTCATTTGAAACATCAAAGAAAACTTTTGCTTAGTTACAGAGCTTTAACTTTGCATTCAATCAATGTAGACAGGGTGCTCAGATATTTGATTTACGATATTACTCAGATATTTGATTGATCTTAAACTTTTCATAATGGATATGGATATAACCTGTCAGGTTTTGTGCCAGGAATACACCATCATATCATATCATAATGGATATGGAATTTTCTAAACTTTGCCATGCATGCTTACCCAAAATGACAGATTCCATATAAACTGGAATTCCTTAAACTCAAGTTAGTTTGACTCCTTTTAAAAGATTAAAGGGACTAAAACCAGACACACATGTAAAGACCAAACTCTGTGTGATATTTGTAAGGAAAATGGACACTTTATTTTTGCGCCAATTATAATTTTAAGAACTTAGCAAATTTAGTAAGATTCACACAATCAAGTATTTGATGAACAAATTGTTGAACGTGTTTTCTGTAATTTATTTCAAGGCAAATAACTGTTAGTCATACTGTAATTTTGATGTTTGTGCTCGGTGCACAAATAAGCAACTGCGTAATATTTTATTATAATTCGTACTTTCTCTTATGACTTCTTCCTGATAATTAGTATTTAATTGATCTGAGTTCCCGTTATCATAGATAAAGTCATTAAAAATATGTTGATTTGCTCATCATTTCTATTATTCTTTTATTTATAAATGCGCTTTATCGAAACTATGCCTCTTGTGACTACATACTGTAACTCCATATTTCCACATAAATTGCGGACTTTAGTATTACAAAATGTAACTCCATCATATTTCATATCCTTTTACAAAATGTAACTCAATATTTCCACATAAATTGCGGACTTTAGTATTTCGTGACAATTTTTTTAATTTTTAGCATTTTTATGCATAAGATTTTGACCTGTTATTTAGAAAAATTGCAGATAAATTATTAAAGGGCTATTAGCATTTAATGGCTTATTTAAGGTACTAAAATTCAGGAATTATTAATTTGCCGAATTCATTTCAAACTGCAGACCTTCGAATCAGTTTTAATAAAAAGAAGACGTATGATTTTTTTAAATACCTCTACGCATATTTTCTTTCCTCAAGCTATTTAGGCAACTTCAATTCGTGAACTGGACACACCATTTGCCGAATAGTTAAGATTATTGAGCATTTGTAGTGCGATCCGGATTCAAATCCCAGCATGGGTTGAATAAATGAGATTTCGTGATTTTTCTCCATGTGTAACATAAATGCGAGTTAGTTTCCCTTGGTATGGTCTCCACATAAGCATCCCTCTGTTTAAGTAGATAGCCTTAGTTTGCTTTGCCAGAGTCAAATAATACAAGATAGTCAAAAAAAAAAAATCCTTCCCAGATATATGAACCCCTAGTGGTCTATCCATTCAACCAATCCGAATGAAATTACAGATATTGTTGTTTGAAGGTAACTCTATATTGTGATGATTAAAAACGTTAGAGCTGTTACGGTTAATGTGAAACAATTTTGAAATTGAACGGAGAGGGGAAGAAACCTTTTATTGGAGTTACAAGTTTTCAACGTGCCCACGTTCGTAGATGATAAAGCCTTGCATGCGGGAAATTGTTTACAACAGTGACGAGTATAATATCGCAAGAACTTCACGATATATGGCATCTTTCAGTTCTGACAGATCTCGTGGATTCGATGTATATACCTTAGATTTAAGATTAATCCAGAAATCCATCGGAGTAATGTCGGGGGGAAGGGGTTTCTGCGGCCACGAAATTGCAAAGTTACCGGAGATGAGTCGAAACGTTGCATCTGTTGAAAACTTGTAATTCCAATAAAAGTCCCCCTCCATCCTGTCTTGTATTGTCACTGGTCCTTTACCGTGCTTTTCTTTGTAAATGTCTTACACCGACAATTCTCGTCACATTTGTATCGTTCCAAAGCATTTTATGGATTTTCAATGCGCTGATGAGTTTGAGTAGGGAAAAAAAATGTTTGATTTGAAAATTTCGAAATGTTCCCATAACCATACCTTAGCCCTATTATTTTAAATCATAATGATCTGGAGCGCATACGTTCAAATAACAATATCTGCAATTTCATTTCGATTGGTTGAGCAGGTAAGCCGCTAGGAGAATATTGTAATTTTTTTTTATGATCACCCTGTACAATCCACTTCCTGAATTGGGAAAAACCTCAGTTTTTCATTGTAGTAATATGAGCTAGTAAAAAATAATTGACCTTATTTAAATTTTTAATAAATGCCTCTAAGATCCTCTGGTTACTTTCATAAGTTGCTATACGCAATTCATTTGTAGATTTCTCGAATGTTTACTTCTTTAAATCTGTTTCGGATTAAAATTTAGGATACGGATTTATTTGAAAACATTTTTCTGTTGACTTTTCACAAACAACATTCACTGAAGTACTGGAAAAACGTGCTCTTATAACTGATACCAATCACTTTTGCCGTGAACATGTTTAATTTTGTCCTAGTCTGAATGACGACTAAGATTCATTATCCATAACTTAGGCAAAACAAGTGCAAGTCGTCAAATGTACACAAAGGTTTAATATGAAAGAAGTATCTTTCACTCGCAAACTATCTTTTGGCAAAAACTGTTTTTAAAGATCACCAGATTCTGTCTTTATAAAGTCCGACACATGAATACGTGTCATAAAATGTGTCTTTTGATCAAATCTTCTTAAGTTTTCTTATCTCAATCTTCTTAAATTCTTTAATCCTCTTTAGTATAGAGGCTTATTTGATACATATAGTAATAAGTTATATTTGTGTTTATGGAATCGCATAAACTTTATTCTCCCTGAACAAAATTTTTCACCACTTCCATTGTGTACGCAAGAGCTAAGTGGGTTCTCTCTTGAAATGTTATTCTAGAGCTTGGAAAGTATTGTTGTTGATAAACGTCTTTAAGGGAATGTTGTAAACTTCGCACTTGCCGATTAGTTGTTTTTGAATCTTCATTCTGATGTTTTTGATTTTTTTTAAGCATTCAACTAAGCATATTTAAATATGGATAAAGCATCAGATACAGAAATTCTACTTGCTTTTTTTTATTAAGATTTTTATAAAAATTTAATCATGCATTATATGCTGTTCACATACACACGCAAAAATTTTTAAACAGCCTTAATTAAAAAAATTAGGGCAAAAACGCATTTGAAGGAATATTTTCAAAAATTTTTAAACAGCATTAAATAAAAAAATTAGGGCAAAAACTCATTTGAAGGAATATTTTCAAAAATGAGTTCTAGTACTTTAAGCCAGAAAGCTAAAATTATATATTTCACAAACAGGCAAAGAAGGAGAGTAACATTCCGTATTAGCGTATATTTCATCAAATGATCTATTTTTTTTCTATAGGATGCAAGGATAGCAATCCTTATATTTTATGGTAATCATGGTAAAACTTTTTTTCTATTTTTGAATTATTGTTATGTATGTGTGTCAGCTATTTTTCATTGATTGAAATCAGTTTTCTAGATTCTCCGAATTAGTTCTTGATTTTCATCGTCTCGCAATGAAAAGTGCGTGCGTTAAATTTTGTTAAGTAATTGCTTGCAAGTAAAATTGTGTTCATATTTATGCTGGTATAACATGTTTGTGGATCAGCAGAGAATTTGAAAATTCTGCAAGACGTGGTGTAACACAGCTAGCATTTAACACTGTCATATTAACGTTCTGAAAGTATTGTGTCCACAGGGTTTTTATTGGGTAAAAAACTGGTATCACTCACAATTTTTCTGAAAGTATTTTTGCTCGAAAAACTAATAATTTTCAATTGAGACGCTTGCTTGCTAGAAAAGCAGGGAAGAGCTGATATATCTGTTCTGTGCTTCTTTAAAAGAAGTGACCCCGCTTTTATATTATTTCTTTCCGGAATAAAAGTGGCTCAAAAAGTGCATATATTTCATTAGTACAGTACATTCATGTGTGCATTTATGTGTGCTTCATATGTCACTGCTTCTTATTCTACCACCCACTCGCATTCTGCTCTTTTTAATGTGCACGAAGAAAACTATGAACTTATTATATACACAATGTATCATTTGATTGGCATCTCTTCTTTGACAAATAGCCTTCATGTGCTTTGCTTCAGTCAAGTCATTAAAATCATACTTAAATTTCTAGAATAGGACACTCTTGTTAGCTATTAATCTGCAGTGCTCTTGTAATATGTTGATAAGTGAGTTTGTTTCAGTAATGAAATGTAGAAAATTGGATGATGTACAATTTGTAATTATTTTAGGTGACGTTTATGTTATTTTACATGAATTTATATTTTTTCAAAAGTTTTACAGCGTAATGATTTTTTTCCAGGTACTCAAGAATTCTTATGAAATCTAAATAAATCCAAGTACAGGATAAATCTACTTGGCCTTCGTTAAGGATTCAATAAATTGCCAACCTACTTGCAATTTTTGATAAGTAAGTTAGCTTTTATGTTGATTCCTAAGTTAAACGTTAAGATATTCGTATAAAAATGCTTTAAAATTTAAAAAAGGAATAGAAAAGATATCATTCATTTGTAAACGAAACTTGAATACGACTTTAAAAAAATAACATAATACAGTTTATTGAGATATGAAATATCAGGTTCAGTTTAGCATACTTTTCGTCTTTTGTTGAATTAAGCGTGAAACCTGGTCATACTTCCACTAAGCGCCCTTATCTTTTCAAATAAAAAGACTAATTCTTAACCCTACATTGCAAAACAATTTGTTTTAGTCCCAAAAAATATATGCTTTTAAAGTGTCTTGTTAGAAGGATGAGGGGGGGGATGTTTTTAGAAGCATTTTCTTGTTTTATTGGGTTTAACATTTTTTGTGGGTTATATAAACTAATTTTTAATACTGTAGCCATTTAGTCGGCTATTCAGCAAGGAAGAGAAAAACAAATTGATAGGGTCCGCCTTCTTTTGCTTCACATCAAATAACTAATTTTAAATTTCTAAATTCTTTGAGCCTTTTTTTAATCCCTTCCTGTGTCATTTACCTCGACGAAGCTTGGGTCCAAGTGTTTTGGTGGTGAACAAGCCAGACTGATACTTGAAAACAATCACAATACGAGCCAAAACGTAAATTCCTGTGTTATAGGTCAGTTTTGCGCGATATTGCTGGCGTGAAAGTAAACTTTAATCCTTCTGCCTTTCGTAGATATTATATATATATATTATATTTTGTAATAAATAACATTTTCAAAATTATATTTCATAAATAAACAATACTTCGAGTTAATCCTTAGTGGAAGTAAACTTTAATTCTTCTGCCTTTTGTAGATATTATAAATATATTATATTTTGTAATAAATAAGTTTCAAAATTATATTTCATAAATAAGCAACACTTCAAGTAAGTAAACTTTAATCCTTAGTGGAAGCAAATGTTAATCCTTAGTGGAAGCAAATGTTAATCCTTCTGCCTTTTGCAGGCTCGTGATGTTTTTGTTTGGCCCGGCTTTCTCTTCACGATCCTGGCTTGTGATGTTTATATTTCTGACAGAATATTCATCACGAGTCAGACTCATTAAAGCACGGGAAGGGGTTAATGCCGTACTGAGAGGGACATACATGTCCCAGGCTCCAGGAAAACGTGAGTGCGTTAATTATTGGCTTGCTGCTATTTGGCAACAACATACGTTTAGTAATAATTCATCTCTCACACTTAATACATATACAGCAAGAACTACAAACAAAAAAGAGGATTTATAAATCACTTTTATGCGCTTTCAAAATGTTATCAATAACAGGAAGCTTCCTTAACTAGTATCTTATTAGGTAGACTTTCTTCTCCAAGAATAAGTTGCTCCACATACATCTTCTACTTCTTCCATAATGCATCTAATACTAGTTATTTTGATTACCAGTGTTGTACAAACTGTCCTGGTGTACCTCCAATAGCAGTTTCGCTCGAGGTTCCTACATTTTGCAATGGACATCTTGACATTCTGCCTGCATTTTCTGATGATACAGAAAGAGTCAGTTTCACTTGAAAACCCTTCTGGATAACAGCTCTGACTTCAGAAGCAACAAGATTTACTATATCATCACTTGTTTTTGTAAATGTATTTTCACTGCTATAAATGTCTTCATCATTCCCACATTCATCTTCATGCCACTAGACACTTCTGTCGAAAAAAAAAACATTCATCAGTTCCCATTAACTAACCATGCTTTTCCATAATAAAAATCTTTTCACTACTCATTTTATTATATAAAACTTATGAGAACAATGCATGAAACTACAGCTCAAAAACACATAACATAAACGGCACGAAATATGTGAGTACCCTGCAGTTGACTGATTAATATAAGTGTATCCCCAGGCTGTGACTAAATGCATGATGTTGCTAAACAGCAAGACAGAATTTTATGTACTCAGAGAGTTGGTCATTGATAAATTTACAGCAATTAAAACAGCAAAAATCATGTCAGTTCTGAGATGTATTGACAAACTCTATTAGCTACATTTCTATACAAATAAAACATCTGGTGATACATATGAATATTACAAAGAACTGTATGCTAAGATCACATATTAACAGTCACTAGATGCGTAATGTTTCAATTTAGAAACACGATAGATGCCTGTGAAACTATGTTGACAAATAGCATCACCATGTAGTAAAGCATCAACTGAGGAAAGTTATATTGGAATATTTTCTGGAATTAATGAGCAGTAAAAGTTCTGTAAGCTTTATTATTATTGTAATATGATTATTTATTATGATTATTCCATTTTCTGTTGAAATCCTTAGCATGATTTTATCCCCAGATACAATGAATATTGCCAATTACGGTAGCCAACAATATTATTTAAAATGTCCCCTTTATATATTATAGGTACAAATTTATCTTTTTGAATGGTTTGAAGAAACAAGTGTTTTTGGTGGCACGATTTTAAATTTAAAGATTTAACTGTATTTCAAGATTTAACTGTATTTTAGGTAAAAATTATAATCATCTTGAGTTATCTTATAATTTAACTTGAATATAATTCAACGTTTTTCGAAATGATCTTATTCTTTTTTACAGAATCCTATCTTCGAAATTTTCAACTTGGTGGAGTTCTGAACCTGCGTCCGAAATGAAATACTGCCGATCTGAAATTTTTTAGTTACATAAGGCAGAGAATCATTAAGACCTATTAAGTTCTTCATTGTGTTGAACGAAACCAGCTTTTGACCGATATACGTGAACTTGCAAAACTCTTTGTAAAAAATATGAAGATGTAATCGAAAATTCTTCTCGTTTGTGAGCCATGAATTTATTTAAATTTATTATAACTGTAGTTTAGTTATTCACGTCATGAGTAGAGTGAAACCAGAGAGTAACACTGAGACCGTGTCTTATACTCCCTCAGTGCCGTCAATCATTCCGGTTGGGTCTTTATCGCCAGCAAATTCGTCTAATTCTGGTATTCCGAGATCACCAAGTCACGAATCTTTTGCTACAGACTTATCTCTAATGTCTTTGTCAAGCCTAGGCTCGGAAATAAATCGGATGCGTGGCTCTATTTTTCGGCCTAAGTCCCATTCTGGGGTTGATGGTGCTGATTCAGGAGATGAAAGACGTAGTCCTGTAATTATGGATGGAGGAGTAGGGGGTTGGGTAGCTCGAAACACAAAACTGACCAGAGGAAACAATAGTGGTTTATTGCAGGTTCCTCCTGAGCAGTATGGTGTGAAACGAGGAGTAGCCGATGATGTTTTATACGAAGAAGAAAATGAGGCAATCCGCAACTGTGGTGCTCTATCCTCTATGTTAGGTTTAATGCGGAGCTTCAGTACTAGCGATCTGGATCAAAATATTTTGATAAATTCTGAAGGTGAAAACCTACGATCATCTGTATCTGAAATGGTTTTGAATAGCTGGAAACATTATGATATGCCTTATGGAAGGTTAGAATACACTTCACGCTCTTGTTCTACATGGGTTGCTGTTGGTGATATTTCAACTACATCTCAGTTGCCATCTCCCCAAACTCTGACGGGATATGCAGCAGAACATCCGGAGATGACGGCCATCGATTTCGTCCGTGCCATCAACAAAAAAGTCCGCCAGATGTATATCCGCAGGCGTCTGGAGTCCACTTACAAGGCGCTAGAACGACTCACCCGGAGTGAACTTAGCTTGGATCTGCCCTCGATTGCTGTTCCTGTTCCAGCAGCTTCCAACAGCGGCCCTCTGGGATCACTTGATGATTCGTCCAACTACCTGGCTACAGATACCCTACGCTCACACGCCCCATTGCCACAGTTTCACATTTCCACTGAGCTCGATCGATCCATTAGACATGAGCTCCAGATTTCTTCTGTTGGTTTCCATGGAGCTAATAAGACTTTAAGCTTAACTGTAAAAGATATCGAGCGAGATAAGGGAAAGCCGCTTTCAAAATACGAAAGAAATATGATGATTTTCAACTGGTTACAGAGCTTAGATGAAAATGCTTTCGATCAGCTGGCATGAGTCTTCTTTTTCAAAAGAAGGAACTCAAAAAGCGAAGCCAAAATATTCTGATATATAAAAATAATAATTCGATGAATCAGTTTCTTTCTACTTTTTTTATTCTAAGCCTTAACCTTAATCATCAGAAAATTAGTTTTTCATTCTCTGCACCGGAAGTTGTCAAAATATAAATTAAAGATCGATTTTTACATTATTTTCGTAAGAATGTATTATGAAATTGTATGTGCCTACAAATTTAAATGCAATAATGAAATTATCTTAAAAAGTTATAAAATTAGTTTAGAAAACCGTTATTGCCAAGTATTGAGCATTTTCTGTAACTAAGAAATATATATTGTTCGTTAATGCTTACTTCTCCATTTTATTCATGTCATCTGTTATTGCAATGTAGTTGAAATTTCTTATCAAGAGAAAAATTTTCTGCAGATCTGTGGACAGTAACTTTATTATGTAAATTAATGGAAATATTCAGTTTGTGATAACTATAATTGTGCAGTTTCGTGTTCTATAAGTTATCTTGATCAAACAGAATGTGTCATAAGCTATTATGTATCATTATTTACATATATGAGTGTTATGTTAAATTTTGGTGGCATAGCTGATGATATATGAATTTTCCTGCGTTGTAACATCATATATTCTTATAACGTTAAGCGTATCATAATGTGAAGTATGTGTTTCCTTGAGGAGAACATTTTATCAACATTTTATCAACATTTTATCATGAATTTATCTGTGAAATCCTTTCCACTAGACATTGAAGTGCTGTATGATTTTAAATGCTTATTATTAGAAAATAGTTTTATGTGCTTGATACATTTAGTGCTGGGCATACTTAAACCAGTGTTTTCCGTGTCTTCTGGGTAATCAGTAAGTACTCGTCCATCATTTTTTAATGGAAATAATCCATCTCTAACATCAACTGCATGTAATAATTATTTCTATCGTATTTTACGATTTTCAGGAAAAACTTGCATTGCTATGAAACTTAAGTAGTTTTATTATATTATTTCCTTCCTTTGCATAAGATGACAAAACATTTTGCCTCCCGGCAAGTTTCTCGTAATTGCCAATCTTTAGAGTATTATGATCTAAATTAGGATTCACTTAAGGCATTCTTTAATAAAAATTAAATGTTTCTTCTAGAAAATAAAAAATAATGAATTAACATTAGCATCAAGATTGTGAGAAAGAAGTCTCTCAGAAAAATGCAGACTTTTTTTTAAAAAGAATGCATTATGATTTTAATTTTATTTAGAAATCCCTCCAAAAAACTGAGAATTTATATTAAAATATATTAAATATTATATGGTTACAATTATTATGAAATATAAAGATCCATTATTCTATTATACTCTGCGAAAAGCTTCTAAAATTCCACATGCCTTGAAGCTCAATGAAAGGAAGAATGGACTTCAAATTTTAGTGTATTATATTATTTTTTATTAATGCATAAATTCAAAATTTCTTCTTGAAATTAATTCCTCTAAATATTCCTTTTTTATTTAAATTAATTGACGTGATTAGCAATAGTTTTTGAACTTATATCTTCGGAGAATTATCTCGTTAAAAATTGGACTAAGTCTTACTTTCCAAAAAGCGAAATATCATTAAGAATAGTCAACTTTACCTGTAGATGAACTAATAAGTTGTTCTGTCTTTTCCTGTTGCAGAATTTAGGATTTTATTACACTCGCATATTTAACACTGCAATGATACTCCTGTGAATTGCATGTAATGGTAACAGTAGAGTGTTCTGTTTTATATATCTGGCTATTCATGTAAAAGAATTTTATATAAATCTTAAACTGTAGATTTTAATACAAGAATTGTGAAAAGTAGTGAAATCCATTGCAAGGAGTTACGATAGGTTTTTAAAATATGCCGGTGATTAATTTGTGTTAGTGTTTATCACATTTCTTTATACTTTTATTACTTGGTGCAGAAATGTGCGACGTAATTTTTTTTTAATTGTCTTAAAAAATGTTATAAACCAAACCGATTTTCCCGGAAGTGTAATTTCAATAAAGCAAAATTAATTCCAAAAATCAACTCGCAGTGATTTAGAGTTTTATATTCTAATGGTAATTTAAAATTTTCGTCCAGTTTCCTAAGAGATGTATTGAAAACGTCTCTTATTTTACTCTTGGAGAGACCATATATGTGATCGTGATGTTAAATAATGCATTGACCTATATTGTTAAACCTTCTTACTGGGTAGAGAGCGTTTATTTTCAATAATTATGTACTGAAAATATGAAATAACCCATGATGCTTCAAATATGGCCTTATGGGCACTATACCATACTTGCTGCATTTTACTTCATTAATTTCCTTAACTGCTATTTTTTTTTAATTTTAAAACACATTAATTTAGAATGAAAGGTACTTAAATTTTTACTCTTGCGTTTTTAAGATATCACTTTTTTGTATTCGTTGAATGTTTTTTCAAAGTTTCTGCTTTAATATTTACACTTATATTTAAATGGTTTCTCTGAAAAGCTTTTAATCATAGTTGTATCAATTATTTCTTGAAATTGTTGCGTCCTATACAACGCATCGCACTAGAGACATGCTAATATATTGTGATTAATAAGTAGTCAAACAACTGTCGTGGTAGCAGTACTTACAAAACTATCGTCTCTTTTTTGTTTTTATGAACTAAGTGACATGTTCGGCATTTCCAGAAATTTAATCTTATAACCTTAAATTAAATTATAATTTATCCTAATGATTTTTGTTCATTTCTAAATTAATTCAGATTTATTTCGATTAAATTTCAAAATTAATTTTTAAATTCATTTGAATGAAGGTATTTCAAAGAAATAAAATTTTGATGTGACTGTTTTAAACTGTTCTGAATTGTTTCGAAAATACTACTGCTTGATCAGATCATTTATATTTGAAACTTTTGAAAGCTATAGGAAAGAAACTAATTTTAAATCTATGTAAAATGCATATATTTATTAACTTTTTTGTCAAATATTTTTTCCATCAATTTAGAAATTTGTAAATATTAATAGATTCTGAGCTTTAAAAATAAAAAAAAATATTATACCTCTTTCAATATTGACAACAAAAATATTTATTTCATCCGTAATGTTTGTTACTATTTCTTTCATTTAAACCGCGGGTTTTAATTATATATGTTAGACCACCCCCCCCCCGAAAAAAAAAAAAGAAGAGCAATCCTTAAAGTAATTACTTGCTATTTAAAACGAGAATTTCTGCTGTACGTGTAGTAGCATTTTCCTCTACTTTTCTAAATTTGAGATACTTACATATATTAGTTTTGTAATTAAAAATTTTTATATAAAAGGGCAATTAACAATGCGTTGTATAGAACATGCCAGTGCCTGTCTTGTGCCAATGCAATAAACTACATTAAGTTATTTTATATCAGCTATCTAAATAAGGCGCTAACATATAAGAAAGCAATGTAATTTTTGAAATGCTGTACTTCAAAGGACAAATTATGTTTTGGAATACTACCCCTTGCAGTTTGATTTGCTGAATTTAATGTGCGGGAATAACTTAATATGTGTGTTAGAGAAAGAACTTACTTCAGACCCTCGTGTATTTCATGCACAGAAATTGTAGAACTTAAAAGTTGCTTAAAACGATCATAACGTTAAAATAATTAATTATGTTTTATAGCGTACTTCAATAAATTCGCAAAATATTTTCGTACTGCATTTGTTAACTGCACATAAAGATTGTTAAAAAAAACTAAAAGTTAGTATATTTTTATTTTTAAATTTTAAAAAATGTTTCTACTACATCATTGTTAGGCCATATTTATTATTCATTTCTATTTTTTTTATGTATGCTTCATAAGCAAATATTTTAACTTTTATTCCTGCTTTCTTCCCTCTATTTTTAAAGAAATCTTTCCTAAAATCAGAGAGGCTATTTTGAGATGTCTTTGAAACTTTCAAATGGTTTATGAAATGTAGATAAGTAGTATATTATAGTAAAGATATATATGCTGCTGAGAACAAATATTTCTATGCTCAAGCTATTGAATTAGTAGAGATTTAAAAACGAAGTTTTTAGTGTTATTGAATGGTTGAATTTTACCGGTCTGCTCAAATTTAGATAATATCAATTTGCTAAACCTACCATTGCGGTAAAATAAATATTAACAATAAAGATAATTTAAATCTAGATAATCATTTTTATATAATATCTTAGTAAATTAATTTATTATGAGCAATTATGTCTACAATTTTGGTCCTTTCTAAACGTTTATGCAGTTTTGTTTTCAAAATATAAATATTTAATGGCTGATATCATTGTAAAAATTAGCTAACATTATTAATAAAACATTTGATTTATTTGAATGAAAAATCATTGCTTGAGTACTTAGAAATTTTACTTTACTATTAATTATTTTCTTAAAAGTTCGTTTTAAATACCATTCACTGTAACATTACCTAAAGCAAATATAATTATTCCTTGGTTCCATTTGCAGTTTTTTCATCATGTTAACTATGTTTTTACTGATAATTAATTGTGCCTCAAATCTTAACGATTAATTGTCTTGGCCATCCAAAGCAGTAACTTTCTTTAATGTTACTCATCTACTCAATAATATTACAGAGACAAACAGTTTGCTGAATCACGTAATTACTATTGAAATGTAAATTTATTTCAATTCATGCATTTTGGTATATTTCTAAGTTTCTTGTCTTGAAAAATTACATTTGTTTTGTATGGATATGCTTGGGTGCATTCCATAGTTAGAGAGCTTAATATACACGTGCTTTAAAAGCTTTGTTAAACTCTTGGATTAGCTGCTGTCGTGTTGTATAGAATTATAATCCAACTCGCTTTAACGTTTTGTTCTGATGGATTACTATTTTTTAATATGTATTTTTATTTAAATTCATTAAAAATTCTTTGAAAACCTTACTTTTCATTAGTATTATTGCATAATATGAAACTGTACCTTGGAAGTGCTTAACGCATACCTCAAAGCTAAATATTGTATGGAATACTTTGTCTGGTGGCAGTTGGATTTCAAAGTTTGCATAAATCCGCTAAGAATGAAAAAAGTAATTTTTATTGAAATTCATCCCCTCAATAATAAATCTGAAGTTGTTTTAATACTTTACTGTTTAAAATACTTAACAGGGGGATAACCCTTAAAACAGCTAAATAAAGTGAATTACTTTTCCATTAAGTCTTAAAAAGTCAATGAGATAAAAAAAAGTAATTTCAACGACTATACATTAATTGTTAGAAAAATCGGGGGAAGAATCGTTTATAATAATTTTATAATTTTTAACCGTACCACTTCTTTTATTTCTTGTGCAATACCAGAAGAAAAACAAAAAGTAATTTACAGTTGTGTGAGTTTGAATTCCATTGTGTCACCGTAACTTGCTGAAATACATCTATCCATATCTTTAACATACGTCATGTACTGGCGTGAAGTATGTATGCATCTATATCTTGTTTCAAAATGATGTTTTAAAAATGAAAGCTTTCGTGTCAAAGGTGCTGAAAAGTATGTGTATCATTATTCAGTTGATTCCAGATGAATTTTATATTCTGTAATCTGAATGTACAAAATAAAATGTTTATGAATGGTATTTTTTTAATATTATTCTCAAGTTGCTCATGCACCAGTTTGAAAATACAAACATCTGGAAGTGAATTCATGAAAACGAAAATCTCTTTCAATGACTGTAATTTGTCTAGGCTAACTGTTAGGCTGTTAAGTATAACCAGCATTAATGTAACATACGATGATAAGAGAGCCAATATAATAAAAATTATTTTATTTTAGTCTAATATCTTTTTCTTATAGTTTAAAGAGATAAATCTTTTAATAATAATGCATTTTCAAAATAAATTTATTTATGAGACTGAATTTTATAGCATTGTAGAATTGAAAAATTAACTCTTCCCATGTCCATAATCAAACTCTCGAATTACTGGTTCATTATTCCTGATCGACATTTTACAAGAGGTCATGGGAGGAAAGATTTTAATTCTATATAAATTTTACATAATTTGAGGTGAATGTCTCCTATAAAATTTGGTGGATGACTTATGAAAGCTGTAAAAAATCCTTTCTATCGCGCAGATTGCATACCCTTAATTTTTAAATGAATATACGCCAAATAATTTGTTTTTATGTCAGTTTTATTTTGGTTGAAACCAGCGTTAAGTCTTTTAGAACAAAAACTAGCTTTCATTGAATAAAAAGAACCCTCAAGAAAACGTTTTTAAGTGAGAAACGTAAGAATGAAAACACTAGAGAGAAAATATTTTTATTAAAGGATTATAATGCCATACTTTAAAGGTGAAGCAAATCTTATCTGACTGCACTCTTCTGAAAGGTTACAGATAAACAGGTACGTTGTTTTAGTGTAATCTATATATAAATTTAATTATACAACTTATTGTCTTCCTATGAATGGCTAAAGATAACCAGTATTTGCGTTTGGAGTTCAATTTCCAACTGTCTACTTGGTCTACACGAAAGGTTTTAAAAAACAAGGAGTGTAGAAATATCATCAAAATAATGAATATGGTAGCAAATAATAGACACTGATTTATGTCCCACCTAACGAAGTGCACCCCATCCATGTAAAATTCCATTTTACACATTACTGTTACATTCCAAATGTTCACATCTTTGTGGAGGGGTATGGAAATTAAACTCTATACAGTAAATAACATAACTGTTTTACTTAGCTACACCTTACAAAATGCAAACATAACGTAACATAACATCTTTAGTTATGATTAAAATAATTGTGTGTTGCCACATTGCTGAAACAAAATCATAGAAAACTTTGTTTGTTTAAAAGCAGAATTAAATTATTTTTAGTGTTTTATGAATAACAGCAGCTTCCGCTTTTGGGTGGGCAGAAACACAGTGAATGTCGTAACACACTGGACCCCGCAACCCCGTCATAAGCTCAAATGAAAATTAATTAAACTTTAAATTTAAAAGAAATTAAATAAATAAATCAAATCAATAAATTATCCATAGAAAGTTATACTAGTTTATGGGTTGTTCTCTTCACTTAACGTGAGACAGTTTTTAAGTTCACCGCTCTTACTCTATTGTGAATTCCCTTATAGCTGCAAATTACTCTTTCCATTTTTAGTTTCGAAAACTTTGTTCTTTTAGTTCAAAAACAAGTTGATAAAATTCCACTAATAATTTTGTAATAGGATGATTCTTAGGCTATATTATCTGATTTTTCATAGACTCGGATAAGTTGGCATTTCTTAAACATCATCCCACAAATAGTAATCTACTACTGTCCATGAACTGATTTAAAGAAAGCACTCTTCTTTGACACCCTCCCTTTTTCTAAAGTAGCTGCTTTCTTTTTTTATAGTCAGTTGTTTGAACTAGTTTCGTTATAATACCATGCGTTTCTAAGAAAGGAGTCAAAATCCTATCCCCCCCCCTCTCATTTCTGATAAACCTTAAACACCGCGCTACCACTCTCCGCAATTTGCTCCAAACTGGAAATTGCTGAAAAAAGCTGCTCAACTAACTCCAACTGAACTATGAAACTTTTAACTGAATTCTTCCTTTGCTCTTTTCCTCTGTCTACATCAGGTAACCCTCTAATCATTTCGGCCAACTCTCACAACTTTTCCGAAGCCAAATTGGACCTAACCACAATTTTACGTTCAGTACAAACTTCTCAGCCGAGATTCCTCTATTAAGCAAATCTGCGGGACGTGCAATAATACCAGTCACTCGTACACGATTTTTCCTGAACTTCGACAACCCGGTTGAAAAAAAACTGTTTCCAGCTTTTCGCACTTCCCTTTTCCCAATCTAAGGGCCCACCAGCGGCCGAGCGGTAACGTCGCTGACCACTGGTAGTTCGGTCCGAGGTTCGAATCCCGCGAACGGGCTGGCTGCAAGGGCGTTTTCGTGGTTTTCCCCATGTGTAACGTGTATACGAGCCAGTTTCCCTTAGAAAGTCCTCCACGAAGTCATCCCTCCTCTTAGGCAGATAGCCCTCGAGGCTTTGCCATAATTACATACAATTTCCCGATCTAAGAATTACTCCAAAACGCTATTCTTCCAATTTTATCCTTGAAAACACTCATAAGATAATTTTGCACTAGCACCTATCACCATTCACCATATACCAAACACCGGCAGCGTTAATTTCTTTAACGGTGACATTCTAATTTTCGGCATCATAAAGGACAATCTAATTCCACTATTCTCACAACATATAAAATAAACAACTGTTAAAACACAACTAAAATAATCAACTGTTACCGTAAGCGCTTGATGAAGCATCGCAAAACACATGAACCTCCGCTTGCTCATTTTTGCAATCTAAGAAACAGTATCTCTAAATAGTAATGTCCATTAGTTTTGCGGTTCTCTTATGCCACGTAATCCACTTTTCTGCAAGTCCTTTGGCAACTCTTCGTCCCGATCACATGCTCTCCCCCAAATTTCCTGTAACAATAACTTTACACGTATCACAAATGGCCAAATCAAACTGATAGGATCAAAGATTCTTGGCGCTGTCTGTAAAATACATATTTTACTCTTCCGCAATCTTTTGCAGGAATCCAACAATCCCTTCACATCCAACGTCAACTCATCTCTCTCAGGATTCCAGTTCCACTTCCAACTGCTGACCTCCCCCCCCCACTATCCACCGTCACTTAGTCCATTTTCTAGCCACAGTTTCTCTAGTTCTTTATTGTTTGACTTCAATTTCCTGAAATGAAACCCATCATTTTGTAATATTGATACACCATCTGACAACAAGTCAAATGACGTTCTCACACTATTTTCACCATAATATAAATCGTCTACGTAAAGAGCCGAGTTCAACATTTCAAATGACTTAGGTTGACCTCTCTCAAAATTTTTATATGATGCTTTACCGTGGCACCCAAAATGAAAGGTGAACTTTTACAGCGAAATGATATTCTTTTCATTGTCATAATTTTTTATACATCTCTAAAGTTATTTGAATACCAAAGAAATTTTAAGAACTTTCTATCGCTATCAGAAATTCTTATCGTTACAAAAAGCTTCTCTATATCACTATTTTGAAATTATGAAAATTTAGAATTACATCGAGAATATTTAGATTTAAATTTGGCCGTCTTCATATTTAAATCCAAATATTCCTTCCTAATAATATTTGGGATTTAAATTTGGAAATTTCAAATAATCGTTCGTAAATTCCAAATAATAGTTCGGAGAAAACTGTCACTAAACACCATATTAACACCATCACTAATGTTACCACTAAACACTGAACTACAGAAAGACTATCTAAACTTTGGTTGTTTCTTTATCTTCCCTAACAACTGCTCTATGATGCATAAATACGCTCATCTCTCTCACATTCATCAGTAACTCCAGCTTGTTTTCGGTCATAAATTATTTCCCTGTATTCATTAGCAACCCAGTCTTTTAGAAAAACCCTTTTCTATCTCATCAAACCACCTTTTAGCTAAAACGTAGTTGTTTCCTAATTCATCGCAACTAAACTTCCAAAATAAAGCAGTTTCATTTCTTTCATTCACAGATTTTAAATTTTTCTCATATTCATCTAGCAACACTTTATCTACTACATTTAATTCTTCCATTTTTTTTTAATTCCTAAAGCATCGAACTCCTACAATGCTTGAAAACCTGAAGCAGCTATACAAAAATGTTGCTGACACTGCACTGTTAATGTTAGACTTATTAATATCTTGACTATATAAAAAAATCGAAAATCGTCGTCTTGCAAGTTAAGTGCTTGCCTAATAATAATTATTTTTTCGAAGGAAGAGGTAATCTGCTAAACCACACATGCTTCAATTAATATCTCAATGTTTATATCACTTTCACAACAGTCCGCTAAAACTAAACAGCGAGACTGCATCATGTTCTAAGCTTCTTGATTTGGAACAGAAACAGGTGCCGCTGTAATGATATCTATTTATTCAAATTGATTAGGGTTATATCTGCTAGATAATTTTAATTCTAGTACTTCACATGATCTCTCATGAATCTCTCTCTTTTCATGCAATCTCTTTCTCTTTAATGAGACGAAGGGAAAAAAACTGAATACATTTCCTATCTAATTGATTTTTAATTTTAAGCAATTTGAAAGTTTGTTCACCAACTGCATTCTGAGCCATTATCACATAAAACGCGCGTTATTTTATTAAATTCTGTTTTATCTACAAGACGTAGCACGTTTAGCGTATGCACTGCAAGTAAATAATAGTATAGAATAGTATAATAATAAATAATAGTATGTATGGCTTATGTGTTGGATTTGATCCTGACACTGAAGAATGGCACAGAATTCACGTAGCGTCAACGTTATCTCGCTTCGAAAGCATGCTCTACGCGTTTTTACATTACACCACGAAGAAAAACATTTAAAACAAAGGTTATTTTGTTTAGTAACTTCAACTCTCTCATTTATTGAAAACCTTTTAAAATTAGTACAACACTGTACCTCGTGGTTTTGAATAGTTTTTCATAAAATACATGTAGGATTTTTTACTCCAGATTTATACATTTGAAACATTTTTATGATTGCAATTGCTATATTTCTTAGCACGATTTCTTTCGCTTCCTTTATTATAGTTAACTGAAAATGATTTTGCAAAAAGGACTTCTGGTTTCTGCTTACCTTTTGATGACAAGTAAATGTTGCATTTACGACCTAAAATTTGGGGTTCGAACCATGGATGCTTCCTGTTTAACTGCTACATGGAACCCTAATTCACGATCGAGTTCCCTGAGTATCTTATCCAGAAAAAATAAGATTATAAGATATTTCTCCCCCTTCTTAGCATGCCTTCGTGGTGTAATGGTCAGCACGCTCAGCGCCTATTCGAGAGGTCCGAGTCCCGGCGAGGGCACTGCTTATTTTTCGTGACTCCTGTTTTCGAAATAACTTTGTCTCTACAAGATCACATAGAGATTCATAACCTTTCACCTTTCTCAATGGACAATAATATCCAAAATTTTAACTTAATCTTGACGAGAATTTTACAAAGTTCTCAGATGACATTTTTTGCGCAGAACGAAAATAATTTAAGCACTGTTGAGAAATTGGCTGAAATTCCTTTAAATTCCTATGCTTCATTTTATCCTCGTTATTAGTATCTTCTTCCTTCACCTAAACCATTAAATTAATAACCTTCTTCCCCAAATATTTAATAGGATTTCAGCTTTTTAAATCTTCGAGTACTTTTTTTTGTCCTGAAAGGCCTTTTCAGTTCATTGAAAAAAGAGATTAAAGGATTCTGCTTTAGTAGGTAGCGAAATTGTTAATGTTTTTACACTTTTAATTAAATTTTCGATACTTCGATTTGAGAGGTCTGTATCAACATTTTGATTCTGTGACAATTCTTTCTTAGTATTAGCTAATATACTAATATTAGCTAATACTATAAAATAATATAACTCTAATTCCATCTTTAACTGAGATAGTTTTATTTTCTCCAACTCTAATCTAATTTCGTTTTCTGATTTTTGTCACTCACTTTGTATTTTCTTTTCCTCTAGAATATTATCAATAACATTTTGTACGAATTAAGCATCACTTCCACAAAATTCTGAATTTTCTGTTGAAGCTTTCAAGGTAACTACTTTCGCTCTACTTGAAATTATTAGCCCTAACTCCTCCGCTACTAGCGTCAACTCGTTCTCTTTAATGCCTTAAGGTACTTAAGGCTTATCTTAGTTTAAAAAAAATATAACAACCCTGAATTGACAATTAGAAGACAATGTTCACAAAAAAAGAACACATCAAACTCACAGAACGAAAATCAACTCAACACATGATAAGAACATACGAAACTTAGTACTGTCAATTCAAATAACTAAACTGTCAATAACTAAACTGTCAATTCAAATTATCAAATAAGAACACTAATTAAAAGGATTTAACACAGTGGCGTAGGTAGGATGGGGCAAGGGGGCACATCTGTCCCCGTGCGTAGCATCTAAGGGGTGCCAAATTGATGCTACGAAATTTTTTAATGAAATGTTTTCCATTCTTGGCATACAGAAAGCGGCTCCAATTCTTCAGTTGTCCCCGGGTGCTGGAAACTCTAGCTACGCCCCTGCCTATATGATGCCATTTTCTGACTAATCGTTGTATGGCACTCTTTGCTGGCACTTTGGCACCATTAAATGTATGAGCAAACAACTGACCACACTGTGTCCACGACTTTATTGTAATATAACTTTCCACAACCAACACCCTCTGCTGCACTGAACTGTGAGTATCATCTTCACCTTTACATTGCTCAACTCGCACTGACACAGCCTGCACTAAGCCCTGAACCGATTTGGATAACGTGTCACGTGGCGTGATTATATATGCATACATTTGCGCCCAATCGTATCCACTCGTTCGTGCCACTTTTATTTACTTTCCTTGTAACCTAGAACAAGGGAACCCTTGTTCCAGGTTACAAGTGTGTTTCTTTGTAACCTGAAACTGCGTTCCCCGGGCCACTTTTATTTGCCCCACCATGTATATGTCAACTAGGTTTTAAAATGCTTAAGTAGATTTCAAATTGAATGCATATATCTGTTGAGAGTAAGAGACAAGAACCTAGTGTTTATACAAGCCAGATATTCTTTTTCAGAAATGTAAAGGAAGCGAAGCTTACCTTTAAAGAAAAGATAGAAAAAATTTATCGTACCTATATCAGGATACTTTTCTTTTTAATTTAGCGTACAATAGCGCAATTATATGCATTAAAACGTTATAACATATTACAATGCACTGATTGATCACTTTTGGCAGTAAAGGACAGACTCCGGTGATTTCGCAAGAGATGACGCATGAACCATGATCAAAACCAAAGGATTGGTTGGTTGTATTCCTATTTCTTTTGCAAAACCTAGCTAGGCTATCTGCACCAAACCAATGATCGAAGCGAAACAATTAAAACACAAATGCCAGTAGTTCATTGATCCTATAAATAATGGAAAATCAAGAATAAAATGGTAAAATAATCAATAGAGCAACGTATGAAATACAGACTAAGTGAAAATGAAGCAATACTAGCTGCAATCACCACAATCTATATCACAGATCAAGAAAATAAATTTGAGATTGAAACAGTGAGAAAGCTGTAGAAAACAAACTCTAATGGAAGGATAAAAATTATCAAAGATAAGACAAAAACAACGCGCAAAATTAAAGTGTCTATTAAGATGGTGCATGCATGTAGTTACAATACACTTTAGTTGTCATAAACTGTAGAAGAAAAAGAGAGAGAGAGAAAGATCACAATTAATGGTAAAAATCAATCTCTTTTAAAAACTGCCATAATTTATAATAAGGTTGTCTTTCTATTAGGTTTTCTGTATCCATATTGAATAAAATGTTTAGGCTAAAATATTTGAAAGACTGAAATTCAATTAAAATATGGCAAAATTTAATTAAAATATGGCCATTGCACTTTACACAAAATGGATCTTCCGCCTCTTAGAGAAAGCTCGCCAGTCATTCGACAGTGACCAAGCGAGTTGAGAATACTTCTTTCCTTCAATTTAGGATAGACGGCCAACATTCTATAGTGGGTTTAACATTTCTTATCTTGCTGTTTACTTGATCTTCCTAATGCATCTACTGTTTGTCGACAATTTCATGTTTGGTTAACGCCCTGATATCTAGAATTGGGACCAGAAGCATGGTATTGTAGTAACAAGACTTAGCTATTAAAACCAAAGAAATTGACATCATTACTATCCTAAATCACGAAAAGCAGAAGTGCATAAATAAATAGATAGAGAAATATCACAAATAAATTATGCGTGCTTCCTTTTATTACATTCCCAGATTATTATATTAAATGATGCAACATTACCATAAGAATGCTCTGAGGTGGCCCTGAAGAGAACTTATCATATCCTTCGATGGTTGTCATTGTACTGTACATTAAAAAGGAATTCAAGCGAATGTAGTTTAATTTGTCTCTTGAAGCAATCCTGTTTCACATTTATCAATAGTCATCATTTTACTACTGTAATCGGATATAAAATGACAACAATAGCCATCCCTATTTTTCATTCACACAAACAGTGTACTGGTGTCTCTCAAATTGGTCCCTGTTGTTGACAGTTCGTCGTCACAATTTACAGGGTTGCTCTCTGTCAGTTAACTAAAATTCTTAAGCTCTACTTAGACTGCCAATTGAGTTAACGCTTCATCTGTGAAATTACCACAGAGACCTAAGAAGGTTTAAAAAAAAACTTTTTTTATTAAAATATTTAAACTGAACAAACTGCGTGACTAGTGCTTAAAACTTAACTCTCCGCTATTTGAGGGATATCAGCAACAGGAAGTTATAATTACACTACAATCCAAAGGACCTAACTATCTCTCAAAATATAAGAGCGCGATTAAACTTTACCCAGAAAAATTGCTAATACAGGATAAGTAACGTAGAAGCGTTGAGTAACATAATAAGTATTAGGATGGATCATCGCAGCCAAACGATATCTCTCTAAAATCTTCAAAACCTCCGACTTAAATACCCTTAATTCATTTAGTACATCCAGGTGAGAGCTATCGAAAAAGAGAAGTGAGAATATATTTCAAGATCACAAGAAAATGGGTTAATTAACATGCTTAAAATATTCTTTACAAATTCAGCAAAGTAATAGGGAAGTATTTCGGATGTTGTTGTTCTCATATTCCGTACAAATATTTTTTCAAGATGACCCCATATACATTCTGATGGTCTGAGTGTTGGCGTGATCAAAAAAAGGTCGTCCAATACGCAGAGAAAGGAATGTCTTTTTCCTCTGCAGTTTTTAGCTTTTAGCTTAAGGGAGTGTGACGTTTTCGTTTACATTTAGCGTAAGTTTCTTTGGCAGCTGCTTTAGAACTTAAAAATCAGAAGATACACAGACTTAGAAACCTTTGTACCTATGTGTTAAATAGACGAATAATTATTTTATATGTGTGCTAAATTTAAGTGAAAAATGGGAAATTGGAAGACAATTGAACAAAAAATAAATGCAAGAAAGCACAAATGAAACATAATAGAAAGAAAAATTATATTATTAATAGAAAACTGACTTCTGTTGAATGAATCTTTTTCCAAATTTAAGTAGTTTTCAAACATAACATAGAGACAAATGTACGAAATACATTCAAGTAATTGAAGAAACTTTATGATCACTCTTGAAACACACTTGTATAATGATAATAGCTATTAGGACTTCGATTATCAATAAAAGAAATTCATAGTATTAATATTTTATGCATTTAAGAACATTTAATTGGAATTTAAGAAGAGGTACAAAATGTTTCAGACATTGCGTAATTATTTTCGTTTAAATAACTGCCAATTTAAAATGATATTTAATGTCACGAAATGCATGCGTATTTCATACATACATTCATACTTATTCATACGTACATTCATGCATATTTTCCAATAATTTGAAATATCTGAAATGAATTATAATATTTTCAGTGAAAGAGGATGAAGCGGAAGTATACTGAACGTTTTACATAAAATACGGCATTTATGTCTTTTTAGCAGGAAATTCATAGCGAAGGAAATGGAACCCTTTATTTCAAGAGTAAAAAGTGTGTCTTTCATCTAGAAATAAACTTGATATGAAATCAATAGCAAGTAATACTACACCAGAAAAGAAAAAGAGACAGCTACTTTCGAAATAAAACATGTCATCTACGACAAATTATGGAGAGAACACCGTATTGGCTAATGTTTATAAAAAAATAATTTAAATGGTTAAACATTTAATATTGATAAAATGACATGAACAGCAAGCTGCATAACATGAAAACAGAAAGATGGCTTGGTTGTTTGAGTATTGCAAAGAATACGAGAGCTAAATAAAACAGGAAAATCACCAGAGTCAACCAGAAGAGGGCAGTTATGGACGCATGAGTGTGTAGAATCACTGAGGAGAACGAAAGTTTCCAGCCTGCATTCGTCATCGCCATACGACTGATCCCTCGACGTGGGGAAAGGAGCAGAAAATAAAGGAGATGCCAGCTAGTTCCCAACTACTTTGGTAGTGGACAGTGCGGAGGAGATTAGTAGCGCCTTTACAGGACTAGAATATGTGTTGCATGTTATACATGTATTATATCCTGCGGTGGTCTGTTCATTCGCGACAGGGACTCGTAAAGGTACTGTCAAACCTGACTAGGGCTATGTGAACCTTAGATGAGTTTTAGATACTCTCTGGTGTCAGACTATTCAGTACTTTGTGGTTTTATGCTGAGTCGGATGGACAGCAGCCCTTACATTTCTGTCGTAAGGCCTGTGGCTGTGTCTTGTCGTCGAGGCCTGCGTGACGCCATCCATCAACAAAATAATGCACGACCGCATATTGTTCGTGTTATCTGACCTTTCTCGGTATATAAAGGTTGTTTGACTGTTACCCTGGCCAGCACGTTTTCCAGATCTCTCACCCATTAAGAACATCTGATCATGGATTGCTGACAGACTGGTTTACCACCACTCTCCAGACTCTATGACTGAAGAACTCTGGAATAGAGTTCAAGCCGTATCTGTCATTGAAGCGCAGCTCGACTCGATGCCTAGCCGTATGTCAACCGCTGTTGCTGCCAGAGGTGGAAACACTGTATGCTGAATTATGTATGCTGTGTATCCTAAAATACCTGCAAATTAATCATGTCTTCCTCTCATTATACTGTATATGTAAAATGAAAAACTGTCTGTTGTTTACTTTATTTCCTGGTGTAGCAATTTTAATGACAAGCAGGGTATTTAAACAACACTCATTTTTCCAAAATTGATATTATTTCACTTTTAGCATGGTACTAAAGAAACAGATTTATTCTTAAGTTTGTACATGACCCCTCTATATGATCTGAAACTCCAGTGGTGCGACGAACGAAATAAAAATCTCGGTCTGTTTTTGTCGTATGGGTGTCAAACATTTTGAGTTTTATTTTTTGTATTGAGAATAAAATCTTACTGATAATAAAGTTCCATACAATCCACGATCATCACCGCGGACTGTATGGAAAGTTAGATTTTGTAATTTCTCCAAAATTAAAGTGCCAAAACAGGAATATTAGTGTTATTTGAAGCATTTTTAATTAGATGTATCTGTTCACCACCAACGGTTATGAAGATAAAAGCTAAGGATTTCTTTGGACAAGATGTATTATGAGCAAACTAGTACATTCACAATGAAAAATACATTTTTTGTTCAATTACTCAGGATTTGCTTAAGTTAAATTAGTTTCTACATTTTGCTTCAATCAAAAGTTGTATTAGCACATAATAATATTTTAAAATTACAAGTTTACTTACACCTACATTCTGAATTTAAACGAAACTTGACTTTAACTTAGAAGGAATATCAAGTGCTACCGCTTTAAATTGCGATTATGTTAACGCTAACTTCAATAAAAAATTTTCAGATGTAAAGAATTCATTTCTTTATAATTTAACTTGACGAAAAAAATATCTATATCTGTACAGACAATAAACACATACACTCATGTGCAGAATTATGTCTATTGCAAATTATGTCTATTTTTACGAAACGTATTGAGCCAAAAGTACTAATTGTGTTGCCAAAGAATTATGCAAATATTCAGAGTTAAATAAGTAAGCGTCTACGTGCTTGTCTTCGGAGTTGTGGTTGTGGGGGAATGTAAGCACTGGAGGGATTTTCGGCGATTTATGTGATTGGTACTTCTTCGTGTCATTCACCATGTTTCTCGTTAGAGGTGGGTAAATTTTATTTTACCAAATAAAATGAATAGCTACGAACGTATGGATAACTGAATGAGATTGAGTATTGTCGGTAGATTAGAGACAGGCCAATCACAAGCGCAGGCGTCTACAGAGCTCAGTATAACGTCCAGTGTTGTCTGCGGTGTCTGGAAAGAGTTTTAGAACACTGAATTCACATCGAAAAGACCTGGACAAAGTCGACCAAGGTCCACGACGACGAGTGAAGATCGTTATTTGGCACTTGCAGCGCAGCGGCACAGGACAGCTACAGCTCCATAGCTCTTACGTGACCTGTATGCTTCCACTGGAACCCGAGTTTGACGATCTGCTTCTCGGTCTCTGAACCCGAAGGCTTCATAAGTTAGTGCTCTATGCCAGAAGACCCGCTGTTTGCTTCCCGCTCGTTGCAGCAGACAGAAAAGTGCATTTAGCATGGTGCAGACAACATGCGCCTTGGACCAGATTTCAGTGAAGCACCATGCTTTTTACAGATGAGTCGAGATTTAGCCTGAATACTAACCTTCGGTTTACCTGTAGACCTTGAAACACGTAATCACTCCTCCCTCGTCAGGGAAAGGGATCATTACCGTGGCAGAGGTGTAATGGTTTAGCGAGCATTATGCTGGACGGACGCAGTTCCCTGCATGTGTTTGATAAAAGCTTTCTAACTGCTATATGGTATAGAGAGGAGATCTTAGAGTTGTATGTTCGGATTTTCAGGGGTGCAGTCGCTCTTAGATTCTTATTAATGGACAGCAAAGCTCGTCCACATAGGCCTCAGCTAGCTGATGATTACCCGTAGAGTGGGTATATTCGCTGCATGTATTAACGAGCGAGATCATTTGACATTAACCCCATAGAACATGTAATTTCATCTCGCCATCCCCCTACGGAACCATCCTGGAGTTAAAAACTGCCTTGGTGCAGGAGTAGGATTGACTGCCACACGGACCCTGTCCAGTATGCCGTTGCTCTGCGCGACTTGTCTTGTGATAGGGCATCACATCCCATATTGATCTCATTTTCAGTTCCGTATCATAATTCAGATTTTGAACATACCTGCACTGCGAACGTTATTGGTAATCATATGTGCATAAAATGACTTTTGAGTCTTATACTTCTTTCTCTGTTATAGATGTATATTCGTACTACATTTGATTAAAAATTTTTCCATCAGTTTTTTCAGAAATTTGAAATAATGTGCAAATTCTCTTAATTTTGCGTACGAGTGTCTATCTACAAAACGCTTAACTTAATCAGCATAACTATTTTTTAAATCTGATTATACCTTTTGACATTGTACCTCCTTTATCACTGTCATGCAAAGCTATTCTGATAAAGTAGCTTTTCTTCTCTTTTCAAAAATTGCTTTAGTAATATTTCCTAATACTTTTCAACCAATATCTTTAAATTGAGTTGGCAAATCTTCTAAACTTTCAATGACAAGTTTTCTTTTATTTATTTTAATTAGTTTCATATCCTGCTATAAATTTCTATTTTTGGCTCCTAAGATTTAATAACCGTTATTTTGTGAGCAAATAATCTAATCATATTATTCAACCTTAACAAATGACAGATTTAACACTAAACTATGTAGATAAACTAGAAACGCAATATTGTTGAAACATCTGATAAGAATTAGACGCTTTATGGAGATTAAAGCTGTGATGAAACTACCTTTATAGAGACTATATAAGAGACCTTGTGATTTGAAAAAGCATTACAAAGGGCAATTTTTGCACAATGTTAATGTCATTGGCTACCTCTATTTTTATCGCAGACTGGAATTTTCTCCGGGCAATTTTGGAAAATTATCGCATATTTACCTGACTCTGAAACATTCTCTGCTTTTATCGAAAGGATTTCTATGAAACTAGACGTATAATCCGCATCTTCAACTTTTGAAGTAACGAAATGATTTTCTTCAACTACTCAACAATCGTGGTATTATTACGTGCTAACTAGCTTAGAAATTAGTAGCAATCATTGATGGTGGGGGGGGAGAAAAATTCCACGAAATAGTTTAATTTATTATCATTTATGGCGGAATTATTTACTAACTTCAATAAGTGATAGCTGTTATTAAGTATCTTCTAAATCTGGCGGTTTTAATGAATTTTTAAAATTTCATAATAATTTTTAAAAGCTTATTTAATTTCTAATTTTTTAACTTCAAAAAGCTGTTTTTTACTTCTGCATTTAGTTAAATACCTCCTACAACACTGGTTAAAAATATTCTCTCAGTTTTCAATCAAGCACAAAGCTGGAATCTTCTACGTTATGACATAATGAATCTGTACCGATATTTGCTTGGAATTGCAAACTGACCGTGCATTCTTGCCATGCATTTCTAATCTGATTTATTTTCCTCATGATATAATATTCACTGACTTCCCCCAACGTTATTTTTTCGTCCACAACGTCCATATTTTTAATATTTATTCATTATGATGAGCAATTCAAATAAAGCAATAGAATGAGGTCATTTTCCATGAACATGTTTTTATGTTCAACATACTAAATCAAAAAGAAAAAGTTAAATTCCTAACAATTTTGGTCACTGTTGTAACGGAGATAAATAAATATATTGTTGTTGTTGCTTACGCTCACTTGTCTGACAATAACATCAGCCTAAGCCCACGAACTACCTCTTGGCAAGAAGCGCAAGATACTTTCGTTGGCAACAGCCTTGAGCACCATACAGGTGACAGTACGATTTAGCTCATGTGCCCCAAATTTTGACGGACAGCACCCCGGGGGGGGGACAGGTCTGAGGGTCTCCCACCCCTCTGCCCTACTACTGGCCTTTCGATAGGACATTCGGCTCGCCGCATATTTGGTGTGCCGCCATGGCGAACCGGCGCTATATATCCATGCCTTCCCCGGGATTCGAACCCGGGCCCTTCGGCACGGCAGTCAGCGTTGCTAACCACTATACCGGCTGGGCGGGTTAGAGAAGTAGGTTGTTCCTACAGTCAAGACATAAAATTTTTGCATAATCTGACTGTTTGGGAAGAAGCACTAATCATTGCTTAAAGTGCGTTCTTTCATTTAATCTCCAGAAAAGTTAAATATATAGTTTAAAGATTAGGGAAAAGCCTAATTTATACCTGTATAAAGCCACAATTCTCACTAATGATACTATACAAAGAAAACTATAAAAAGGTAAATTTGCTTTCATTTAGAAATTTTGTAACACACACACACTCAAAAACAAAGGAATCAGAAATCTGATGTTAAATTTGTTTTGTAAACTATTGCTAAGTGTTTAAAAGTTAATAGACCCCAGTGTCAGACCTTAAATAATTCAAGGGTAAATTATTAGCGCAAAGTGTATTATTTCAAACAGCGCCATCTGAATTTTCGTCGTACTCCTATGCCATGCAGATCACTGCAAGTTACAGAAGAAATAACAACATATCCCTTGTCTTCTTACTTCCTACTAAACCGGACATCGAAATTTTTGTTTCGAATTTAATATAAGACTTACCAACAGCTCGAAAATCGTCCACATGAGATATGCAAAAGTAACACTTTAGTGCGGATGCCCAGACGCCATGAAACTATTCAAATCACAAGGAAGGTCTCCCAGCTCACAATTTTTTTTAAATATATATGAATCCATTTATCAAGAAGTACACTTAAGCTTCTAGTACTTTATAGAAAATTCAAAATAAATTGTTAAATATAGAACTTTTGATCTCTAATGGGGAACTTGCTGGCGAATTTGATAACCAATAGCGAACTTTCCGGCGGAAATTAAGAATTTCATGAAATCTCCAAAACAGCGCTGAGGTGCCGAATATAAACTCATACATTCTCATTCTCATTTCTATTAATTTAGCAAGAAAATTCTTTAACATTATTTACTTCTAAATGAGAGAAAACGTTTTGTAGCTATTCTGTGTATTGCTTTATTTCCAATCATTTCCATTGTTTTCATTGTAAACGCTTCTTTAATCTTTCAGTGAAATTTTAATTTTATTTTAAGGGAACTTTAAGCCAATTTGGGAAAAAGAACACAATGGAATTCACGCCTTCAGAAAGAAAGCTGTTTAGTAAACGTTAACACTTAATTTCCTGTAAACGAAAAGCTTGTAGATATCATGAGTAAACTTTCTGCAGAGATTTACCCAGCTTTGATAATTCTTTTGGCCAATAATCATGGATCAAGAATTTCGCCGATAGCCTTGGATCATATTGGCACAAAGTTTCGCCTTGCAAACATTACAGTTCATCCTTTGAATCGGTCTTTATAATCAATTCTCGGTGCACAATGCTGTCAATATTTTGTAAATATTTTTTGGTAAGGTTGCAAGTAGCATCTTTTTTGACCATCAATCTGCCAAAGTCTAAAAATTAAGGAGGCACTGAATTAAAATTTTAATCCTAAACTGCGTTTTTATTTGAAGGATACATACAATGGAGTTTGGATATTGCTTCAAATTACACAGCCAGGTATTTTGAAATTATCAGATTTTACGCGAGAAGATATTTAACTGAGAAATCTGATTTATAAAATTTAAAAGTCCAAGAAAAATTTTGGATAAAGAAGAAATATAAAAAAAACGGTACTATTCCGTTTTGAGGACCGTAAAAAATCGCCAAACTATTGTTGATGACAGTGCTGCCAAAAATAATTGCGGCAACCCTAACGCAAGAAAGGAAGTATAATAGGAAATAACTATCTAAAGATTATTGTTTTAATTTATATGAAAGGTTAGTTTAATATAATACTTTTTTATTATTATAATTTATATAAAAAAAGGTTAAACATAACTGAATGGAAGCATAAGAGTAAATAAATATTTCGGATCATTATTATAATTTATATAAGAAAAGGTCTATAACCATAACTGAATGGATTCCTGCATCGCTCCTTCACTACCAAGTTATCGCTAAAGCATAATCATCTCGTTGGTTGTTCAAACATAATTTTCTATAATGAAGGATGCCTTTTCTTTGAAAAAATTCTATTGCAGACTTTTCGTCTTGGGCAATTTCCAAATTGTTAAATCCATAGGATATCAAAAAAGGATTTAAAAATTAAACTAGTATTTCAATGGCGTCTTAAGAAATATAGAACTATCTAAACTTACGCAATTTGAAATCAGCGCGTACGCTAGATTTGGCGCGCTGTTAAATGGGCGCTTTTGCTAGATTTGGCGCTTTGGCGCATATATTTTCGCTGCAATTTTTTACGGTCCTCAAAACGGAATAGTACCAAAAAAACTCCTTATTTCGTCAAATAATTGAATCTGGAGGAAGGAGGCAAAAGCCTTAATCATATATTACGGAATTTAAGTAAAGGATAAAATTATGATGTAATATAAGACGAAAACAAAAAGTATAGCTTACAATGTATTTAATTAAATTTAACTGATAGTTCGGTCCGGGGTTCGAATCCCGGCGAACAGGCTGGCTGCATGGGCGTTTTTGTGGTTTTCTTCATATGTAACATGTATACGAGCCTGCTTCCCTTAGAAGGTCTACCACAAAGGCATCCCACCTCATAGGCAGATAGTTAACCAACCTAAATTAAATTTGGACAGGTGAAAAATCTGCAACATTTTTATTGCTGCGGAAAAGAGCTCCAAAAGATGGAGGAAAAAAATATTTTAAGAAACATTTCAATGTAAATGACTTGTATTCACGTTACGCATTGAAGAGAACCATAAAACATTTCCTTCAGGCAATTCATTCATTGTGAATTAAACCCATTTTGAACTGCCTCCAATGTTACCATACTATAAGGTTTGCTCTTCCTGACAAAGGTCAACCAGCATGGTGACGTCGATATCCTGCTCCAAAGCAAGATTTCTCCCACTTTTATGGGTAAAATGACGTCTCTGAGCAGATAGATAAGATATGTCACTGTCTCGAGCATCGGAAGGAAAAATTTTTGACTTCGAAAGAGCATAACCTTGTCTGTCTACTAACCCTGCTACCTGTGATTAGCCTCCCAGTTTTACAACTCGGCCGCCGCCCAAAGTCTTGCCGTTCTCAAACATATAATTCAATTTATTCCGCTAATAGCACATGGTGTAAAATAAATTACTGCTTTGATCGTTATTTACTACATCTCATCTGTACTATACAATCAGTCCACAATCAGCGCATTTATTACCATGTAAATTGTGCACTGTCTGTATCGCGCTAAAATACTTGCAACACGAGACCTCTTTCACAGCAAAATTATAAGATTTCCTGTATTCTGATTTATTTTTTCAAAGGTCAAATTTTTCATCAGTTTTTTTTAACTTAAAATTTTAAATTACTGTGTGTTGACAGCCAAATATAGATATTTGTCTTGGTATCGCTTCCTTCATAATTTTATAGTTTTATTTGCAAGGTTCGATCACTTTAGCGACTTTTCAAATTTTCAAGCCTGAATTTTTGAAAATTTTGAGTACTGTCAAATAGCGCTGTATCGCCAAATCTCGTTACTTTTTATAACATTTTAACTGATTCTCTGTAGAGTATTGAGCAGTTCATTCTTTTAATACTATGTGTTATGGTTTCTAAAGGTCTGGTACCTAAAAGGTTTCCTACTCTGTTGACATAACACATAAAATTTTCTAACAACAGTAATATACTAATATCAATAAGCCCTGTACATTTGCATTGTGTTTTCGGATTAACCCTGAAATCAATTTGAGAATGAGACGGGTGAAAATCATGAGCACACACACAAAAAGAAATAAATAAACATTGACTGATCTAGAAAAGTGAGCCTATTTATTAAATTCTTCAAGAATTACTTAATCCATAATTTGTAGGCAATTTATATTCAATCAGAACTGTAACATATTGATGATTACAAAATGCAGAATTAACTTAGTAAGCAATTATATTCAAGCCGAACTGTAAAATATTGCTTTCTACAAATGCATACCCCTACAGAGTAATATTACTTTTATCTTAGACTCAATAATATCAAACTATTAATTCTATTACATTCAGGTAAACACAATCAGATAAAACTTTGGATAAATTAACAATACCCTCCCCGGGGAGGAAGAAAAAAGAATAATTAACAAGTTATACTTTCCAAAAAAAAAACATGTCACACAGAATAATACCAATGTAATTCAGGTTATTGCACATAGTAACTTTCTATTTTCAAAAAGAATGATTTAACCGGGTAATATGTTAATTAAATTCAGGCTATTACATCCTACAAGCAATTTAGTCCCTAAGAGGAGCAAAGAAGCTCAAATAATGACACCTTTACCAATCAATCTTCACCATGAAAGAAATTCACAAGTTCAATTAAATAATTTAATGAAGAATATATTTCCTTAACCAATCTAACTAAGTTACATTCACTGTTTCAATTAAATAATTTAAATAAGGATATATTTCCTTAACCAATCTAATAATTTACTTTATGGACAAACAAAATGATTTCATTAGAATTAGGTTAATTTACTCAACTACAATATTTTACTTCAACTAATTAAGTTATTTCAATCACTATTAACTATTTTAGTTATTAGAATTACTATTAGAATTTACTATTAGAGTTTTTTTATTTATTTTTTTATACATCAGACCAACAAATAAAAGAAAAATAAAAAACTTATCTGCGGAATCACAGGCTGCAAGTGAACAGGAGGAGGAGAAATATCTTCATATTTAAAAAATTATCAAGATGCCAAGGAGGACGGCTGCCGAGCGTGGTGGAAAATGAGAAGAGTTCATATGTAGATGGATTTTCAATGGAGTCCAGAAGTTTCTAATTGATTTAGGATGCACTAAGGTGGTTCTCATTACTCTGATAGTTGATTTCCAATCCAATATTGAAGTTAGTCGTTGTTCCAATTAAGTGAAGCATTATGTAGTAGCGACCCCGGAGCTAGCAGTGACGGAGTATCTTGCAGAGCGGAAAATAATTCTTAAAGGCGTGAAACATCGAGGCAGATGAAAACTCTATTCGTGGAGGAGAGACTAAAATTTTCTTCTTAACGGCACCAGTACTAGGCATCACCCTTCGTTGCATTTTTCTATTTTAATTATCTTTTGAGTAACTTACATATTCAAACACTAAACTGATGAGACTATAATTTAGTCGAGGTCATGATGCATATAACTAAGTCCCTCGTTCAAAACTCAAGGGCAGGAAGCCCTTAGATCCAAAGGCGGAAAATGCATTTTCCAAAATAAAATTCAGCTGCCAGCGAGTACAGCGTCCGATGGTAAGTCAAAAGTGCAAAAAAAGTGCCCTTGTCCCTCAAAACACCCCGTTAAAAGGGAGGACGCCGGACTGCCTAGTTGGCATAACCCACTCTTCGCCGAAAGTTAAAATAGTTGCAACAACAGCATACCCTCATGTTATCAAACTCGCCAAATCCATTACTTTGAAACCTCAACGGAAAATCTATGTCGCCAAACCCTCGCCAAAGAAAAAACCACCTGTGACAGGGGAAATTAGGAATTTCAACAACCCTGCAAGGGTCCCAACGAAAGAACGCTGAAAACTCGCAAAAAGTGACTTTTCAACCGGAAAGAAGGCATTTCATCCCCCTTTAACTAAATCACAAGCAAACGAGGAAAAAATCTACTAATTAAAGCACATAACTGAAATGCAATTAAAGTTAGAAAAACGAAAGTTATGCCAAATTAAAGAGCTAATTTTTCTGCAACTAATGATATTAAATACTAAGAAATCAATTTAATTTTTGACATGAAAAACTGAGTTTATTACGTGGAAAAAAATACTTATCCATTGTTTGCGGGTACAAGATTGAAGACGCAGTTCGCGTAAACTCGGAAAGCCAAAATATATTACACTAGAATTAATAGGCCCAAAAAGAATATAACCAAACTTGTGTAGCTCAAATTTTGAATAATTACAAATTAAAATTTTGATTTTTATGAATCACTTAATTAAATTAAATTCGCTACACAACATATGTATTTCTAAATGAGTACATTCATATATACAGATATACATTTTTTTTTCCTAGAAAAATCAGGAGTTCAAGGATGGAAGACATTCCTTGTGAGTCATCTTCTGAATTTAGATCATCTTATATCTTCCGCTCTTCAGCATCCTCCCAAAAAATTTTCCCTTTTCAGTTTGAATTGGGATTTTACATATTGTACTGTTGTATTATATATTATATTACATATTTATTTGAATGAGGAATATCAATGAAGATTTTATATATTGTACGATATTTAATATCCTTTTTAACATTCTGATGAAGCGTGAAATTACAAAAAAAAATTGGAAAAGGAAGAAGAAGATTTGGGCATTCCCCGTATCGAGAACTCAATCTCATTCCGGATCCACTCCCCCTTTGGGCACATCGTGGTGGTTCAACCTCCACTATTACCCTCCAGGAGAGCAGCGCACCACCTGGGGAAGTACCCCAGGCAGCACCGGTTGTCTAATGCTCCTACCAGTCGCTTGGGCGAGCCCGTCGCAGCGGGACATTACCCAGCGACCCCGGGGGAGACCCCCGGGTTACTAGTACCACGCTGCGCTAGGACGTGCCAGACTCCGGGGCCGGCCAATAAGTGACCTTTCCCAGAGCCTTCAGAACCACCAAGTTCATAAATTTTATACCCCCGTGGCCGAGACTGCCTAGGTACAGATCCTGGCCAGTAGCTTCACAGAATTCTCTACGTCGACCCCCGGGGGGGAAATTGGAAAAGGAAAAAAATAACTTGAGAGAGCAAGGCCCATTACTTCCATTTCTCAAAGCCAGTCCTAGAGCCTCCAATGAAGAGTGAAGATTGAATGCAGATCCAAACATCAGATATAAGTTGGATCCCGTGTGTGGCTTGTTTCTTTGTGTAAGTGCTCCCTTCTCTCATGTGTAATATCGGTAAACCTTCACTTCATGTGCCCGGAGCAACTTCTCGGTGATGATGCGGCTAAATGATCAATGCATAAAAGATGCAACTGTAGAGCCATTTGTTTTAAAAAATAACAATATGCCCTATAAGAGTAAACAGAATGCAATGTTATGAAGGTTCTGGCAGGACTGATTTTTATGAACAAAAATTTTTTTGTATTAGAAAAGGTCCCCCCCCCCGAAAATTCTAATTTTCAAGCACCACAGAGGTGCTGAAATGAAAAAGGTTATTGAATAAATGTAATACATATACACAGTTATGAAACAGCTTAAATTAAAAGGAAGAATATATTATTCTAAGCTCAGAAATTTAAAGCTAAAGTTGTGTCTGGCTAATTCAGGCGTGTCAAACTCGCTGCTTTTGAGCTGCATGTAGTTCTTCGCTCACTTTTCTGTGACTCTCGGTTCATGATGAGAAAATAAGAAAAAAGTATAGTTGTTATACATTAATAAAATAGAAATTTCACCGATTATCGAGCGTTTTATACCATTTGTAAAATCATTAGGTTTATTTCGGAGAGGGGAAACATGAAAATCAACAATGTCCTTTCCGGAGCACGAACTGCAGACCTCCTAAGTCGGGCGTGTTTTCTAGTTACACTAAAAAGGCATACGGAAAAGAAGAGGAAAATTTCTTACAATATAAAGATGGAGTTAACAATTCACTGCGAATCAGCTCTAAAGTAAAAAGCCCAACACTGGACGAGCAGTTAAAACTGCTGAATAATGAGAGTTCAATCCCAGGCAAATGCGCTGGCTGCATGGTTGGTTTTCTTCGTATTCCTGATGTGTAACCAGAATACAAGATAATTTCCTTGGGAAGGTCTTCCACTGAAATCATCCTTCCTCTTAGACAAAAGGATTTCGTGTGCTTTGCTTTATTCAAATAACCTAAACTAACCAAACCTAAAGCAAAAACTCAGTGAGTTGGATATCCCTGAACTTTACAGATGGATTGTAGATATACAATACCAGGAGTCTAGTAGTATATCTACGGATGAATTGTAGATATACTACTTGTCCATGGAAACTCCCGAAAACAACGTTTTATCATGCTTGATTTCTATGTTCAGTAGTATGTATCAGTGTGAGAAACTTTTCTCATTGCAGTTTCTCTGGGGTAAAGGAACAGTTCCCAGAGAGTTCCAGGCTAATTGACGTTCATTTGACATTTGTTCAAAAAATCACTAGCCAGGACGAACGCTTGTAGCTGGAACACTTCGAGAATGTCTATTTATAGTTCTCGGGAAAGATAATGAAGAAGAGGCGAAGCTATACTTTTTGGTAGAGCTCTTGTCATCACGCAAACGAAAATTCTAATCAGCCAAAGGCCAAGAAAAACGCGCCTCCAAACCGCAGGCGCAGGCAGCCCGCAGCAGGACAAACGCCCCACGATTTCAAGTATTGATTATTTATATTAATATACATGTAAACGAAATGATTAGAAGATTTAATTAATGACAAATTATTTTAATGTATCTGTAAACGAATGATTAGAAAATTTGTTCTACCGTGTAAATTGTGAGTTTCAGAATATTTAAAAAAAAGCATAGTATGCTTACTATTAATATGAGTGTAATTTTTAGAATGACATATGTGTTATTTTACCTCTTAGGTTAATTTTGCAGAATACTGATCAGTTACTCCAGGTATCTGAATGTTCGAGAAATTAAAAAATGTGTTTGATTAGTATATTTTATGTTTAGTTTTTTATTTTGTGTTACTTTGCTTTGGGTCTGTCAAGTCACCCTATTTGATTGAGCAGTAAGACATTTAAGAAACTTGGAGGTCTACTCAGGGTATTATTTAAAGGTTTCACAGCGACCCATTAATTTATGTACTAGTCACTTATTTATAATGATTTGAAGGTTGTTTTGGATAAATTGTAAGGATTTCCTTAGGTGCCAAGATTGTATTTCAACTCTTGCTGTTTTTTAGAAGAAATGCTTGATGGTATTGTTGCCTTGGCTACTAACGTTCAAAATTAATTTATGATTAGAAACAGCATGAATTATAAACAAATAGCTAAGTTTATTGCATTTTATTTTCCAGCTATCGAAATACGACGCTACGAGCAACGTTTTGAAACCAAAACCTAGCAATCATGAATCAGAACTAGAACGAACTAGTTGCCATTCAGTATAAAGAAATTTAAATATAAATATGAACTACTTATTGCCATTCAGCATAAAAGAAATATAAATATGAATATTAACAAAATATTAAAGCTAATTTTATAAAATAATTAAACACATGAACAAATATATGAAATAAAAATTAATTATTTCTCATGCAATAACTGAGCCACTACACTACTCCTCCACCAGTAACTAAGTTACGTTACGAAGATGGAGAAATAGGTAGTAACTAGTATTGCAGTGTTAACCACTATCAGAATAATTTAGAGTCAATCCTGGAATCTAACAGGTAAACGTATAGTTCTGCCTGTGCGAGAATGTTTTTGATTCGCATCTGAATTTGAGTCCGGTCTCTGCAAATTACTGTAGTCAGGTTGTATCAACTGGTAATTTTCCTCAGCTAAAACATATGCTGGTTTCAAGCGATCCAGGGATACATTAACGTGTTTTCCTTTTATGCTAATAGTAAAATATTTGTCCTTGCGATCAATAACAGGAAATGGTTCTTCATAAGGAGGTTCCAGAAGTTTTTTTACCCTATCTATTCGCTGAAACACATGAGAACAAGTTTTTAAGTCTTTATGTAGAAATATCCGTTCAGATAAATTTTTACGAATTAATCTAGGCCCAACAACTTCCATCTGTTTCTGGAGTTGATTAGCAAAAGTCTCCGATGATGTCTGGATACTTGGTTCGCTGAAAAACTCTCCAGGAAGTCTGAGACTCTGGCCATAAACTACTTGCGCAATAGAATGATTTGTATCTTCTTGAATAGCAATACTGTTGGGTTACCAACAGTAAACCCAAAAGTACTGTTGGTAATGTGTCCACCCAAGATATGTTGTTGTGGGCTTTTAATGCTGTTTTTAATGTTCGATGAAGGCGCTCAACTTTGCTATTATACGCGGGGTGGTAGGCAGTAGTGTGTTGTAAATTGATGCCACAGATTTTGGACAAAGCTCGTAATGTATCACTTTTAAATTGGGATCCACGATCACTAATGAGTTTACTTGGCGTTCCGAAACGCGCAATCCAGTTGCTATAAAAGGCTCTTGCGAGGTTCTCAGCGAAAATATTTTCTAAAGGAATTGCTTCCATCCAATTCGAAAATCTATCTATGCAAGTAAGACAATAATTATTCCCTTTAGATGGGGGAAGTGGTCCAATGAGATCAATATGGATGACAGAAAATCTTCCTGGTGGTACTTCAAACTCACCTAATTTTGTTTTGGTATGCCGACTGATTTTAGCTTTTTGGCAAGGAATGCAGATTCATGTCCACAACTGTACATCTTTTTTTATGTTAGGCCAAATGAATTTTGATGTTATTAATTTCATAGTCGATTTTATTCCTAGATGCGATAAACCATGAATTCGCTGAAAGACGTGTTTTCTGAAAGCCTGAGGAATATACGGCCGAATATGTTTAGTTGATGTATCACACCACAAATATTTCCCCGAAGGTAGAGAACATTGCTTTAAATTCAAGGAAGTAGTGGTTTGCAAACTCTTCAGTTCTTCATCTTGAGTTTGTTCATCAGATATTTTATCATAATCTATCGATGAAATTTCATTAACTCTAGATAATGTATCCGCCACAATATTATTCTCACCTTTTACATATTTGATATCAGTCGAAAATGGGAGATGTATTGAAGTTGGCGAGCCTGTCTAGGTGCTGCTTTGTCAAGTTTTTGACTAAAGGCGAATATTAAGGGCTTGTGATTTGTATAAATTGTAAATACTCGTCCTTCTAGATAATGCTTAAAGTGTCTAACTGAAAGATATATGCTTAATAGTTCTCTATCATAGGTGCTATATTTTTGCTGAGTATCACTTAATTTTTTAGAAAAAAATGCTATTGGCTTCCACGAGGAGTTTTCATATTGTTGCAACACTGAGCCTATCGCCGTAACTGAGCCTAGCGCATCTGTAAATAACGCCAGAGGTAGTTCAGAATTGGGAAAAGACAACAGTGCCGTGTTCACCAGTCATTCTTGCACGTTTTCAAACTGTTATTCAGCTTCTTCAGTCCATTCGATTTTACGTTTGTCCCTCTTTTTAGCTGCCTTAAGATACGCATGCAACAATGCTTGATTCTTCGCTGAATCCTTTATATAACGACGATAAAAGTTAAGTATTCCTAGAAAAGTTCTAAGTTCATGAATTGTTTCTGGTCGTTTGTAGTTAGTAATAGCTTGAACTCTTTCTGGCAAGGGACGGGAAACCTTAGGTGTAATTGGGTAGCCTAGAAACTCTGTTTGTGGAACAGCAAATACAGATTTTGAAACATTAATTCTTAACCCAAATGTATGTAATCTTTCGAAAACTAATTTAAGGTGACTTTCGTGTTCTTCATGGGTACTGGATGCAATGAGTATATCGTCTAAATAGGGAAAAACGAATTCTAATCCTCTAAAGACTTCGTGAATAAATCGTTGGAACGTTGCAGGAGCATTTTTAAACCGAAACTCATTACATTAAATTCGTATAAACCGAAAGGAGTGATGATAGCCGTTTTACATTTGTCTTCTTCTGCAATGGGAATTTGAAAATAAGCTTTGAATAAATCAATTTTAGAAAAATATTTGTACCTCTTAAAATATGATGAAAATCTTCAATGTGAGGAATTGGGTAGCGATCAGGTACCGTCTGCGCATTCAATCGTCGGTAGTCTCCGCAAGGACGATATGAACCATCTTTTTCGTAACAAGGTGCAAGGGGCTTGACCACTGGGAGTTTGATGGGCTAAATATTCCATTGTGAAGCATAAATTTAAATTCCTCTTTAACTATAGCTAAGCGTTTTGGATCGAGCTGTCGTGCCTTTGAATAAACGGGTTGACCATCAGTCGTAATAAAATGTGTAACACCATTTAATTTGTGTAGGAAAAAGGTTAGGTTTAGAAATTTCGGAATATTTCGACAGTAAATCGAAAATTTTTATGGATTTATTTAATGTGGTTACTGCGTAATCAGTGGAAATAGCAGCGACATCACACTGGACATAAAGCTATGTTACGCCATCAATTAATTTTTTCTTATTTACATCGATAAGCAATTTATATTTGTGAAGAAAGTCAGCTCCTAAAATAACTTTTGTGACATCAGCAATTATGAATGGAAACTGAAAATCACGACGTAATCCCAAATCAAGTGTTAGCGTTTTTATGCCATAAGTGGAAATATCTGTGCCATTAGCTGCATAGAGTTTGTATTCATTTTTACATTTATTCTCTGAAGTAGCAGGAATTATGCTTACGTCAGCTCCGCTATCAATAAGAAAGTGCAAATTTGATCTTCGGTCACGAACGAATAAACGAAATTTGCGACAATCCTTTATATTTTCTGCAGCAGCGTTTGCCGCTGAACCTACTGCAGATTCGAGTTTTTCTGGTTTTTGGAATCGTTTTTTACCCAAGCACACGGAGGCTGGCATTTCTCTGGAGTACATTTTGCTCCAAATCGAAAGTGATATAAACAAAATTTGCCAGTAGGGTCATATCGTTTACGAGATCGACTTCGAGATCGTGAACGTGAATTACGTAAATCCGAGTCCTTGCGTCTTGAGCGAATGGTTATTTGATCAATTTTTTGTTCAAGAGAGGTAATTCTTTGCAACAAATCATTTGCGGGAACGGAAGGAGCATTAGCACTAAATACTTCTGCTTTCCGATTCATATCACTAATTTTATCTGCCATAGACGCTAACTTGGAAACATCTTCATCGCTAACTAATAATATATTTTTTATTGAGTTAGGTAGCTTCTCCAGCCATAAAGTTTTGATTAGATTTTCAGACACATCTGTAGTAGCAACTGATCTCAACTTCTGCAAAAGTTGGCTTAGTTTCATGTCTCCAAGTTCGATACCAGTAATCAAACGTTTAATCCGTACATTTTCACTTTCTTTGAATAAATGTAATAACCTAATTTTAGTATCCGAATATTTTGTGGCACTATCGTTCGTTACAATGTCCCAAATATTTTCGACGAACTTAGGTTCAAGCTGTGAAACTAAATAATTAAATTTCGTTTCTTCTGAAACGATATTACTAATTCTGAACTGAGCTTCAACTTGAAAAAACCATATTTCCGGTTCATTAGTCCAAAAAGGAGGTATTTTTACATTCACCTTATGAAGCTCCGGTGACTGCATCGTATCTTTCATAGCAGTTTCAGAAGAGTCATTTGTTGACATTTCGAAAATTAATCAGGGTCACCACGATGTGGCCTTGGCTACTAATGTTCAAAATTAATTTATGATTAGGAACAGCATGAATTATAAACAAATAGCTAAGTTTATTGCATTTTATTTTCCAGCTATCGAAATACGACGCTACGAGCAACGTTTTGAAACCAAAACCTAGCAATCATGAATCAGAACTAGAACTAGTTGCCATTCAGAATAAAGAAATTTAAATATAAATATGAACTACTTATTGCCATTCAGCATAAAAGAAATATAAATATGAATATTAACAAAATATTAAAGCTAATTTTATAAAATAATTAAACACATAAACAAATATATGAAATAAAAAATAATTATTTCTCATGCAATAACTGGGCCACTACAGTATTAAGAATATTTCTTCTTTGATATTTGTGAGGTTTGAATTAAGGAAACTGAACTCTGTTACCCTTGAGTTAATTATAGAATTGAGAAATTGATTGAATACGTAGTTAAATGGATCTAAGTAATGGTTTTTATTTATCAGATACTATTCTCTATGTAACCCGAGCATCAGCGATGATTTATTCCTTTTTGTCTTTTAGGTTAAGTTTTATTAAGTGTGAATTTGCATTGATTGGGTGAATTGATTCTAAAACAGTTGACTAAATGAGAATTGGGATAGATCAATTAATCAGTTTCTCTCCTTTTCTACACAGTATAGGATTTAAAATTTCAGATCATTTTCAATCAAATTT
This sequence comes from Stegodyphus dumicola, assembly GCF_044657685.1. NCBI lineage: Eukaryota > Metazoa > Arthropoda > Arachnida > Araneae > Eresidae > Stegodyphus > Stegodyphus dumicola. The sequence continues at coordinate 33,151,214 of NC_140781.1, forward strand.
ATTACTCTTTATTTTTTTTTTAGTTTTATCCGGCACTACTTAAGTTCAGCCAGGCAGTTAGAGCTTTAAAAATTTAAAACACTAAATTTTTAGCTTTGCAACAAGGCAGGCCCCGCAGCAGGGCAAACGCCCCACGATCTCCTTTTTTTTTCCTAACCTCACATCACTGCAACTCCAATCTGTCTCTTCAACAGCCTTACAAGTTCCGAAGAAAACTCGGTTTCCCCACCCACTAGAAACTACAAGCCCAAAAATTCCGCATAAAATGAAACTTAACCAACTCGAGAATTTCTTGTTTTATTTTGCTGAAAACTTCACCTCTCAAACGAATCAAAAGCAGAGACGTTGTATAAAGAACTATTGACCAGCTGGAAACATTGAATTAGAGTTACTAGAGAATTATAGCTATTAGAACCCTTTATAGTAGCCTTACATTGAATCACCCAGAAGCGTGAGAAACCAAAATTCGACCCCCAAACAAACAAGCGGAAAAACTAGAGATAAGTATCAAACTGTTCTTTAAGAATGAATTTACAGAACGCTCTCGTCCGGAAGAAACTGGTTTATTCAATACTTGCAGTATTCGCGAAGTAACCGAAATCCCTAGCAAAAGACATGCGAAACAATACTACTTATACTGCCTTCTGTTTTCGTAAAAGTTATTTTCACAGATGTCCCATACAAAGAAACGATCGCTATCTTTGTTAGAAAAATCGAAACATTGAAAAATATAACTAGCTAAAGATTTTAACTGTTAAAAATACACTCTCCGCAATTTCAAATTTAAATCAAATACAAATAAAAATACTTAAATACTGATTAATTAAATAACATACACACACTTAAAAACTCGCGACCCAACAGAATAATGCATGAAGAGTTGATTTCTCAACATTTATTGAAATAATCCTGCACAGCTTAATGCATAATCTATTACAGTTTAATGCAAAACCCATCGGTTGCTGAGAATACTGTACAAACACACAAATATATACGTACCACTGGTCAGTTTCTATAGTAGATTTCTAGTTAAATTATGTTTGAAAAAGGGAAGGCTTCCATTGGTATAATTTGAGTTAAAACGAAAGTAATGAATAAAGATAAATGGAAATAATTATTTTCAAATGACTATTTCAAAATCTATACTTAGATATTTTGTTTCATATATAATCTTTAATTATTTTACAATATGTTTAAAAATTATAGAAAACACATTTCTTGTTTCTAATAAAATTTCTTAAAATTAATTCAAGGGAATATATGGTTACTTCGTGCATTTTCTCAGGGAGATGCAAATGAGTAGTATTTAATTTTTCTTGAATGGCATTTGTAGAAGAAGTGAGAGTGATATCATTATCGCCGTAATATTTGGGCTTGTTGTCTGCAGCTGATAAACAAACCGCCTTCTTCCTCAATTCTGAACCGGCATTCGAATAATTATTTGTCTTGTACTCGTTCGCTTTCTTCACTTGTTCTTGCGAAAACTGTCAAGAAGATGGCTTCGGGAGGAGATTCACCAGGTATGATAATAATTCATTTATTACGCATTTTTCTTAACCATTTCATATACTGGGGAAGGGGGCCATTTAATTGCCGGCTATTTACGGAAACTAGTAAGTTGAAGCAAGAATATATTGTATTTTAAAATATTTCCACTGGTGTTTTAATGTCATTTCGTTAAGTTTTAGTTTATATACAGATTGTGTAAAGTTATTTTTAATCATTAGCATTCTTTATGCCCGTTGTATGAGCGTTTACATGTTAAACGCCTATATTTATTGATCTGGCTTGGGTGTGGATGGTTACTCCTAGTTTATGCAGAATTTCGCAATTCATCGCTTTCAGCGTACTGTATTTGTTTTATTAACACACAAATATATTTGGTAAATTGCCAATGAAAGATATTTTAATAAACCGCACCGTAATTGTTATTGCATTCAATTGTATTTTGTAATAATTTTTTTTCGTTTTTTGTTTAACTTCGGAAATTTTGTGTATCTTATGCGCACATAATATAAAATACTGAATCAGTATTAGTTTTTTTTTTTTTTTTTTTTTTTTTTTTTGTTAACTTGAGGAAAAAATTGCGTATAAGTTTATGCGATTTTCGATATTTCTTCATGTTTACATCATTCGGAAAGATTCAGAACTTTTAAATGAACGTCATGTCCGGTAGTTTGAAGTATTTTCCCGTCACTGCGATTTTAGTAATATTTAGTATTAAGATATCTATGTTTTAGATGTTGGGAAGTGGTATTTGGGATTAAACCATCTTTTCATAAGTATGTACAGCATGTTGCTCCTCCCTATTTTTTCTTATTTTTTGCATAAAACAATTTTGTGCGTTGATTAAAAATTGTTTTAAAGAACTGCCCACAGTAAAATAACAGTTGGTAACAGTAAATGATAATTGGTTTAAATTTGCTATTTAAATAATTTCTTAGTATGTGCAAGAATAACTGTGATAAATGTCATTTTCCCATTTCTTCCCTTCCTCTTAATTTCCCTTTACTTTTTTGAAAATTAATAACTTGAAGGTGAATGACATTTTGCGTTTAAATTGAAACCTGATTTAATCAATTGTGAGTGTTTGTTGGTTATATATATTATAGAGATTAAATATCAACAAATATACTAGTTAAATTCCTAAAAAATTGTATAATTCCATTATTTTGGTCTTGCCACTGCCGTTTAATTAAGGTTTGAAATAAAAAGTAAGAATTCTTGTATTAAATTTTGTGGGAGGGGAAAACCCTGGTTTAAAAACATATAAGCATATTTTATTCAGTGCATAATAAATAAATCGCAAAAACAAAACATATGGAAAGATTGAGTGCATTTTGTCGTTAAATAATTTTGAACAAAAAATGGTAAAATTATTAGGTTTTTTTTTAGGAAAGAATGTATAAAATTCACATGGTAACTATAAAATGTAACACTGTTAAGAAGAGTTAGAGGAGGTGAAGCTTCCATTAGTAATATTGCCTTAGCCTTCCAACCTTTGTACTGAAGAAGTAGTAATGTTAACTTGCTGCATTCCGTATAAATGTCACAAAATCCAGTGCTGCTTTTTCTTTCATATTGGGCAGAATTTTGTTTTGCAATGGGTAAATGCTGAATTATGACAGTGATAACTTAAAAGCAGTAACATGTATTAAAATTTCAAGAAACAGCACCTTCTAATAGAAATTAGTTAAAAAAACTAACATTTCTTTTTATGTTCTCTCTTCTAATTTTATGAATTTCTGCACTATCTTTATTGTAAATTTGCTAATAACAAAAATCTGTGCATATTTAAAAAATTTGTATATTTTATACAAATATAGAAAATTCTTCCATGGTATTTTTCGAAACCAGTTTGTATTGCTCGTATGCTTTAACATATTTATCAGCACATTTTTGTTTTGTATAAAAGGAAGTTCCTGTGAGCTATGAAGTCAGCAAATAAATATTTTTTCTCAAATTTACTAAGTCTCTAATGAGTTCGAGATTTAAAAATTCATACATTTTAATAAATTTGATTTATTCTAAATTTCTAGTTTATTATCTTGCATGTAATACAGAATTCATCTAAACCACTTTTGGTATCAAGTTTCATATATTAGAAAATCTTTTTTTTTCTCCGTGAAATTTTTGATAAATCGGTTCAAATCATTTCACTGGCTGAGAAATTAAGATCTCCGAAAGCTAGTGGTTTGATTCCTGGGCAGATGGGCTGGCTACATTAATAATAACCAGTTTCCATTTGAAAATCCTTCATAAAGGCAACTCTGTCCTTATGCAATTAGTCCTTGTGTATTGTATCATATTCAAATATTCTAACTTAGTTTAGTTTTTCAAAGATATTTTTAAATTATATCTGTAATCATGTTACCCGAGTTCATATTTTCTCATTATCCATACCTCTGCCGAAAAATTGTCAACTTTCTAGCAACTAATTTTTGTGCCAAGCTAATGAAATAGCAGTATTCAAAATGGTGGTAAACTAAACATTCCATAGACGAGCAATCAAATTAAAAAAAAGCAAGAAATATTTACTTTCTCAATAAATCCTTGTTTTTTCACCCCTGTTCTTTTCATGTAAACAATCTATTTTCACTTAAAAAAAAATAAAAATAAAAAAAAATTGAAGAATTGCACAAAATCAGCATCTATGTAATCCAGTATTGTGCATCAGCCAAAACAGACATGTGGTATGTGCATATCTGGATTGCCACATAAATATTTTCTAGCGCTATCATGGATTGCTGCAGAATTATTCTGGTGACATATGTCTTTACTCGTTAATATTTCCTTGTCACTTCTCAGCTGAGGTGTAGTTAATTGGAGAATACTATTCAGTTTTATGTTCCTCTAAATCTAAAAAAAAATTGATCTTTTTTCAGCATTTACCTGTGGATGCCAATGTGCAGTGAAATGACTGCCACTTAGTTTGACCCAGGTTCGAATCTCAACAAACAGGCATGGCTGCATAGGCATTTCGGTTGATCTTTAGATTATGGTAACTTGGCGATTTTTTGGCGAAAATTTGGCGATTAACTCTCCTACAGCAACCCTCTATTTTTTTTTCCCACCGCCATTTTGTCTTCACGAAGTAAAGACATGTTTCTTTTCTTTTTATCTACTGAACACTTCTTCCAACAATCTACTAGCCGAATTACACTTATGCTAGAAATTTTATCTAACAAAACTGCTTAATCATGACAAATATTCACTGCAAAATTGGGGAAAAAGTGCACAATACCATACTCCTTACGCGTTTTTCAAAATAACACATACACATAAACCATGTACACGCCGACTTATTTTTACTTAAAAAAAATCCCAGAATTGCACAAAAATGGCATTGCGTACACTCTTCACTATATCCATGTACACTGCTTTTTTCTCATAAATTAGAAAAATTTCACGAAAATACATGACAATTTTCTCAATCTTTAAACCCGGTAAAAAGAACATATATGAAATTACCTGATCGCGAAAAAGTATTTACCCTTTCCAAATATGAACATTTCCACATATAAAATAAATAAAATATCCAAAAACTTTTACCTCTAAATCATCTATTATATTATAAACGTCACCATACAAATACTTAGTGTCAGATATTTAAATTATTTCCATGCACGTTTACTTCAACTGAAACGTATACCAAATTCCTACAAACATAAAATTCACAAAATAACTATCATTTAATTAAAATATAATTAAATTCAAAAACACTACTTAAAATATAAATGAGCACATACATTAAATTAATAAAAATTACCTTACAATCCTAATTACTTTAAACTAAATCATTGCTAATAACAATTTTCCCAATAATACCAAATTCCTTTACTTCCACCTTATATTTAGAACAATGCATAAAAATAATATCCTCAAATAATTAAAAATACTAACTTACCTCATCTTCTTCAGAATCTTGAATACGTGTCCGATAAACTTTTCTTTAGTTACGGCCATGGGATCCAAAAATTCACGAACACTGTTTCACACAACACAGAATAAACCAAATATAAAATTTCCAGATTTTTTCCCGATTTCCCCCCTTTTCCTATTAAAGAACCGTAATTCGTCCATTAATATCACATGACATATCCCATGATCTCTCATTTCCCTCACACAAAATAATGCGTAATCGGAACTGAGTACTGCTCACATTATTACCAAAGTCCCAGGTAGTAACCTTTATCGCCTCCAAAATGTCGCCAAACTACCAGTTACCATATTCTAAAGATCAGCCGGCATTTCTTCTTCCCCCATGCTTAATGCAGATACAAACGAGTTTTCCTTAAGCAGAATGTCTTTGCATGCTTTGTCATAATGAAAAAAAACCAAACCTTACCCTCATGGTGTAGCTAAATAAAATTTTTGCAGCCATTCGATAAATTATGTTCACACATATAAGTGAAAATCCTCTGTAGCATTTTTAAACAAAGGCTAGGTTATTTAAAGTGGGAAAGCACAGGGTTATCTAACAAAGAGAATTACTTTCTAAGGAAAACTGGATTGTAGTCACATTGTACTTGGAGTAAACCAAACTTGTTTGCTTAAGATGAAAATCAGATTGAACTATTATTATTCAGCAGGCTTAATTTCTCGGTTACTGGTAGCACCATGTAAGAGAAGATTGCAGTCTAGGCCTTTCTTAAAAGTGAAGCATTCTACTTTTAAGAGTGATCAAAATCGCTAAATGTTGGAAATTTAACCTGAGTCGAACAGGCTGGCTGCATATTTGGTGTTTGTGATTTCCTTTCATCTGTAACATGAATATAAGCCAGTTTTCATTAAAAAGTCATCTATGAAGACATCTCTCCATTTAGGCATATATTCCTTGTGTGTGTTGCCGTATTTTAAGTAATGTAACTTAAAAGTGAAGTCTTCCTCTTTATATTACTATTCAATTAAATTAGCAATTCAGAACTATGAATTAACTATGTTAGTTAACTGAATCTGAAACTCCTTTTCAGTCATTTGGAAAATTAAGTTATGAGAAGTGTCCTTGAATAGTTTAAGGATGAATAAAGTATAAATGCTAAATTTAAAAATGTGGCAAAAGATTTGGTACTTTTTCATTAAAACTATACTGCTTGCCATATTTTGTTTTGCCATATTCCCTTGAAGAAAAGTAAGGCAGTAATTCTTTTTATAAATATCATGAATGTAACAACATTTTTCGCATGTTAACATGATGCCTGCCCTTTAATTTTATATTTGGTTCTTTATTAGTGTGTTAATTGCTGTAACTTTATATTTTAGTTTTCCATATTTTAATCATTTAAGGAATAATAAATGTAATACCTTTTTGCTGTATTTGTTTTATTTCACGATTCTCCTTTATTGAAGAAGGTTTGAGATGAAACCGCCATAAATCAAGAAAACTTATGACCTGCAGTTTGGTACCAAGGGAAGGAAAATTTTTTTAAAAAAAGGAGGGTATAGGCCAAGTATAGTGATAGATGCAGGGAAAGAAACTAATGATGCTAAAATGTATGTTTAACTGAAAAATATAGCATTATCATCTCTTGTTGATGTATCGTCACTTTTAAATTTGATTTCTACTTTGGGATTGAAAAGTATTTTTGCTGTTGGCACAATAGTTTGTGTAAACAACTGTTGGTTAAAATAGGCCTATTCTTGTATCTCACTAAGGCTGCTATAAGCAAGTATAGTGTTCTCTCTCTTAAATTATTCATATTTTTATGCCAGATTCGGCAATTCTTTTACTTCTTTATAAAATCGAAATTTTGATTTGCATTTTAAAGTAGGCAACTAATATGCATTAAAATATTCAATGATAATAATTCTAAAATTTCAGAGAGAATTATTTTGATTTCTAGTATACATTCCAGGTGTTCAGGAAGTTTTTGTTCTGTGACAAAAACACGAGCTGTTATTTTAAGATTGTGGTAGTTTTATTGTTTATAGCAGAGCAGAAATATTTTATGTAATATAATTGTTTAATCTACTGATTATTTTATTGGTTTAAAAATCACTTAGAAATTCATAATGTGTTCAGTATGTATTTTTATAAACAAATTTGTCAATTCCTTTTTATTTCATCTAGTTGTTTTAGTTACTGGTGCTTCGGGATATGTAGCAGCCCATATTGTAAAACTGCTCCAAAGTGAAGGGTACAAAGTACGTGGAACTGTCCGAAGTTTACAGAATGAAGCAAAAGTAAAGCCTTTAATGAATCTTTGCCCTGATGCTCAATATCCTTTAGACTTGGTGGAAGCAGATTTGCTCAAAGAGGATACTTGCAAGGAGTAAGAAATTAATTTTTTTTAAGATTTTCTTCACTTTGTGATTTTAAAAATAGATAAAATATATCTGATTTAATATATATTTTTGAGTTTGTGAAACAATATTATATTAAAGCTGCAGTAAAGTTTATATGTAAGAGAATTGGTTAGCATGCGAGAGATATCTTTATTGTTAATTTCCATAACTTAAATGGCTTTGAATCTTAAACAATTTCTAACAAATTTTATAAGTAGTGTTACGAAATGTCAAGGCATGGTGAGATGACTTCGCTGCAAAGCAATTTTAGGGTTGCGATAAAATGGCAAGGGAAGGCAGAGTTGTCGCATTTGGCAAGAAATCGCCCGTTTGGCAACAAAATTGGCGATATGCCATGGACTCATGGAGAACCTTCTGGAACGAATTCTTACCGGTTTAGCCCAGAAGGTTCTCGAACACAAGCTGAAAGTTATATAAACCCTGCTGGTCCGCAGTTAGTATCGAGTGTGTGTGTGCCTCGCCTAGAGTCAGAGTCAATGAGTGCCTCATCAAGAGGGCGAGAGTGTGTGCCTTGCATAGAGTGAGAGATAGTGTGCCTCCTCGATCGAGCTGATAGTCAGTCATTGAGTGTGTGCCTCGTCTAGCGATCCCTGCGGAGTCTATCAAGTTGTCAGCCGAGCAGCGAGTGCTGGTGGGTCGTCGACTGCTGCTTTTTTGCTTTTCTTTACAATTTATTTTGCCATCATTCGATGTTTTTAACACACTTCTGCAAAGCAGAATTCTATCAATTCATGTTTTGCAATCAATGATTTATGATCTGTTTAAAGACATTTTATCAAAGTTTGTAAAACCAGTCTATGTTTTGTCTTCTATTTCTATATATGATGCGATTTATGGTGAAATAGAAAATCGGACGAAAGATGAAGATTTGGTAATAGAAGCTGCAACTACAAAAGTAGTGGAAGAACTTTCAGAAGACAAAAATATTTTTTATCATGTTAGAAGTTACTTTTGTCTAGTATGTGACAGAAGTAACTTCTAACATGAAAACTACATAAATTTCTAGTCAATGATGAAGAGATTTTGCATGCTAAAATTGCTGATGTTTCTGCTCTAGCAAATGCATCTTTTTCTGATAATATGTACTTTTTGAACAGATTTCCTGTGTTACTTCATTTAGTCATGAAAGATGATGATATTGATGCTGCCACTGATAAATATTGCAGTTGCAGTTTTGAAGTTTACAATTAGAAAATTTGGATGGAGTTGTAAAATCAGCTAAGATTGACACCCAGTGGAGTTTAATTGGAAAACTGAAAGGTGCTGATGGAATTTTAAAATATAGTGAACTGTCTAGAATTATGTTAGCCATCTTGACAGCTCCCTATAGTAATGCACAGTGTGAGGGGATTTTCAGTGTTGTTGCGAAAACGAGGACTAAATTTAGATCTAATATTAGTGATGATACATGAAAAAAAAACTTATTAGTAAAAGCAAGCCTACGTGGCAATTGCTATGAACGAAATTATGAAGTTTCTTTCTTAATGAAAGCAAAATCTGCCACTGTTCATAACATTTGTACGAAAACTGATTAAAGTGTTTTTCCTCCCTTAAACGATGCAAGTAATAAAAATGTGTTTTATGTGTAAGGTATTTTTGTGTTGCTTGCATTTTAAGAATATTTAACTACAGTCAAAAGTCTTTAATCCGGACTGGTCGGGACTTCGGCGATTCCGGATTATCGGTTTTTACGGATTGTAGATCATCAGTTTAAATCTGGTAAGATGGCATGCAAAAATTATAAAATTAAAAATGTGAAACCGTAATTTATGAAATAAAGAGCAATTATGATCTAAAGGGTATCAAAATTTACAAAAAAAGCTTAATATTTATTTGTTTACTTTATTAAACATTTCTTTTAATGCGCACATGAGTAAAGCATACGTTACGCATAGTTGAAATTAGAAAATTGCAACCAGAAAACTATTTGATGTGTATTCGTGATATTTATAATGACGAGGAATTTAAGTCATATCAAAGACGGAGCATATCAAGATGAAATGCTATATTTAGTAAGGAATTATGAGCCGAATAAAATAAATAACATCTGTCCTGAAGATAAGGATAGTGCTGACAGATCAACTTCCAGTTCATTGCGCGCTGCGTCGCCCCCCTTCCCCGCAAAGCAGCATGAAATTGATAAACATATTTCGGAATAGTTGGAGGATCAAAGGATGTGCCTTTATCCATTTTTTGTAGCAATTCCACTTTTTGTTTGATTTCGCTTTGTAGATCCTTTGGTAGCTCCAGAATCGGAAATTCTTTTTGACGTAATCGAAAGTTCAAGTTTACTTTTATAAAATTGCTCTAACAGTCTGCAAAAAATAAGCCAGATCCAATTAGAAGATTAAGGAACAACGCAATCTGCAGCATTAACTGAAATAGATAACTAGATAATTTTAGCTTAGCTTATACCGTCTGTTATACATTAAACGTGCATGTTTAAACGTATTATGCACATGCGTTGACGTATGCGCAGAAACGCAGAAAGTTTGTAGCTTTGAGTTCCGGATTAAAGAGTTTTGACTGTATTTAAAGTTTAATTCATTAACTTTGTGAAAAAATCTCCTGATTTTTTAGTGTCGTATATGGGCAGGTATGTATTAAAAATAAACTGAAACTGTATTATTCTAATATTTATATTATAATCTGTCATCTCTTACTTGCTTCTATGATGTTATAGCATCGTGGCCATCTTTTCTGTTTTATTGGTAGCTGCATATCTATGAATTGGTGAGATCTGTATGTGTTGCTTATATCATTAAATACAATATCACTGTGCTTTTTGCACAAAAGAACAGTAGAAATATGTCTAGAGATTCAACAAAGTTCTAAAAGCAATACGGTGGTATTGTTGGCCTAGCAATTCTGTAATTTTTCACAGTAAATTGATTACAGAGCATAATGTTGTGTCCGGGGCCTGACAAGAACATTACGGTTCAGTCTTCGATACTGAAGAGGTTTTACATCTGCGGAACCTTGGAGGTTAGGTAAGTATACCAGCTTTACTGCTATGTCTTTAAAACCATTCCTGTACAGTGTATGATTGATATCATGGTACATTATCTGCTTGTAAAAGCACATTCTCTAAGCATAAGAGCATGAAAGATTGTAGGCAGCCAGTTCAGTATAATCCAAGCATATGATCTCATCCAGTGTGATAAGAGGACCTATTGAGGACTACATATAGGTGTCTCCCTAACTGTTAACATCTCCATTACCAACCAGTAAAATAGCTGTTTGACAGAAGGGATTGAATGCTATGTGCAGATTACTTCATTCACGAATTCTGCCATTCGCCAGCAGCAGCAGGAATCTTTATACATTGGACTGAACTGAATGACACATTTACAGTATTCTGCTATCCAGCGCAGTATGGTTGTTGATGAATGGCCCTTCTGCACTTGCATTAAAATCTGTCTTAATATGATGTAAGAATGTGTTTTTTGTTAACTAAGTGATATATCAGAGTTTGCAGTTATCTTGCATGTCAGTTGCTGTTAATGGCTACATTTTACATGATTCATGTTGAATTTTTGCTTTTATAGTTCTAGTATACAGAACTGCATATGTTGATATTAAGTATCCAGTGTTGCAAGCACTGATAATTTTTCCATGATCAAACTTGCTTAGATTGCTGTTTTTATCCATGGTGATCTTTGGAATGCCTGTAAAAACTCTTATATTTATACTCTGGGGTGCTGATAAACTGGTCTTCATTGGTTCCCATTGTGCTTATTTATGGTTGCTTCTCGGGTCTTTACAGTGTATATACATATCTTTAATTCAGTTTAATCTGCCTTCTCAGTTTTCCAGTTAAGATTACTCAGCTGTTCTTTACTGTATTGCACATTTCCATTTGCCTTTAAGTTCCAATCTTTAGAAAGTTGAAGATAATGTCTTTTTTACAGGATGGTCATGAAGAAATTTATGGCATGGCTTCATCATTGAACACATCTTCCATTCAGTTCAGCTATTTGGGATATTTCTGCTAGATTGCGACTTGACTCTCCTCTCACTTTTAATTAGATTAAATATGAATAGCTATGTGCACTTTATATTGTAGATGACAACTAGACATTAAAATCTTTGTGTTTATCGTTATTTTGCTATCATTTATTTTTTAAGGTCTTTATATCTGTGTTCCATAAATTGGGGGAGAATTTGGAAATCTCATTTAATCTCGTGTCGAACTTTAAACATTCCAGAGGAAAGGAATGAAAGCTCGTTAAAAAAGATATACATTGTGGACTTTTTCTAATATTGATGGGTTATACACTTGATTCGAAAGCAGTTGTGCTTTAGGTTTTTTCTTTTATCTTGGTTATTTGTGATTGTCTGTGATACAGCATCCAATTATTGTTTGGTGTTTTTCAGCAGGTTAAAAAATATTTCTTTTAGAGATTAACCTTTTTCTCAATTCTCTTCTTTACAATGTTTTAAATTAAAAAGTGAAGTTATGATTCTTTTCATTTATAGGAGAAAATATGAAAGTATCACTTATATAACCAAGTCTCCTATATTTATAGAAAACAAGAACTTTGGAATTTTGCAAAATAGAACAGTGTTATTTGATATTAAGTGTACTGTTTTCTTCGTTTCCTTCCTAGGGCTGTGAAAGGTTGTACGTATGTGATTCATACAGCTTCTCCATTTCCCAGTACTACACCTTCAAATCCCGATGATGTATTAAAACCTGCTGTGAATGGTACAAGGAATATTTTGCAAGCATGTGCTGAAGCTGGTACTGTAAAAAGGGTTGTAATTACAAGTTCTATTGCAGCTATTCATGGTTAGTTATGTTTTAATATTTTATAAAGTTGTCTACTATATAAAGAATTGCCTGCTATATAATATTGTTTTATAGGAGAAATGGTTATGGAAGAAGGGAAAGTATATACTGAAGGAGATTGGACAAATACAGAATCTACTTCATTGGATTTATATTCTAAAAGTAAAACATTAGCTGAGAGAGCTGCATGGGATTTTGTAAAAGAACTTCCAGGTGAGCTCTTTTTCATTACTAGAGGTATTTTTAAATTTTTAACTAGTATATATTCATGTATTTTTTGTTTTTTCATTCAGAAGACAAGAAGTTTGAGTTGTCAGTCATAAATCCTGGACTTGTTTTGGGGCCTGTGATAAATGGATCAATATCAACTAGTGTGGAGGTTTGTAATACATTTGTTTTATTGCTGCTGTTTATATATTTTATGTACTTTATTTATTTTTTAATTTTATTGTAGATTATAAAGAAACTAATGGAGCATTCTATGCCCATGGTACCAAAAGCTAATTTTTCTGTATGCGATGTCAGAGATGTAGCTACAGCACATCTGAAAGCTATGACTCTTCTTAATGCTGCTGATCACAGACATATTATCAGTACTCAGAATGTTTGGTTTAAAGACATAGCTTTGGCACTCTCTAAAGAATTCAAACCTCATGGTAAATTAGAATTATTGTTACATATTAATTTATAAGTAACTGCATTCACTTTATTTTGTATAAAATTTTATCATTAAATGATTTTTTTCAGTTCTAAAAATTTTTGAGTGTTAAGATTTAGTTCCTTACTTTGCTGCTAACATGTACAGTGCTGTTGCATTTTCAGAAGAGTGGAAATCGTAAAATTTTGGCTTAAAGTTTGAAATGAAAATTTGATGTCTAATGGAACTATTTCATAGAACCAAGTTTTTAATGATTGTGAACTAGTATAACTTTGTATGCATAATAGCAATTTGTTTAACCCTCTCAGCATTGTGGACAGAAAATTCTGTATGGAAGGCTGACTTTCTTATCTATTGCACGTGAAAATTTCTACCAGATTTTGATGTATTAAATTTCAGTTTGGATGTATATTGGGAAAAAAAAAGGAATCTGGATAAAGTGCGAGTCATTTTTTAAATGTAATCAAGAAAATATCATTTATTCATGACATTTTGGGGAATTTTGAAATTTCGGGGCTAAACCCATAACCCTCGGAGGATTAAATATGCACTTGATATCTTTAACTATTATTCTGTATTTGTTAGAACATAATAAAGGCTTGCTTTTTATATTATCTTTTGCATTTTAATCATCCTAGAATAAAATAATTTAATTTTTGTGTAATAAACTTTACAACAAAGTATATCATGGTCACTGAACATTGACCTGTGGTAAGCTCTTTCAGAAAGCACAAAGTACTTATGCTAACCTTATTTCTCAAATAATATTTTAATTTATATAATGATAAACTTTAGCTAGTGTATATATATATATATGGATCACTCAGATTATCTTCATTTCAGGATATAATATACCGTCCATGGTTGCACCCTATTTTGCTGTGTGGTTGAACAGCTGCTTTGATAAAATGGCACGAACTATTTTGCCACGTATAGGCCGAGAATTTAGATTTGATAATAAAAGGGTAAGATCATAATTATTGAATCTTTCTGAAATGTAAATAATTTAATGTCTAGTTTATTAGTTTTACAAAGTGTACTTGATTATTGATGATTCATGGTCTGGAATCATCTTTTTATACTAAATGCAAGTGCAGAGTGAAGTATAAGTATTAAGGGTGTCTTGAATTAGGAAAATGTATTTTGATGTTTATAGAACTGAAGTGTAATCATAAGAGTTAACAGAATTTCCAATAAGTTTTCTTTTGGAGTTTTCCAGATTTTAAGAAATGCATGTGTGAATTTAGACAATCAGCATTTTATTATTAAATATATCTAAGTGCAAAAGAGACAAAAACATGTACCTCTTTCTAAAACAAATATTAATTTGCTTGCTGAAAAAGTAATTAAATATCATTGTAAAGTGCTTGTAAAATTTTCAACATTTGCAATCTAATGAATGTCGTACACAAGTTTTAATAGCTCCATGTAAAACATAAATGATGATTCTAAAATCTCTTTTGTTAGCTCTTAAGTTTTTTACTTTTTAATGTGTAGAATGGATATTACATATTATAAGCAAAATTTCTAGGATAATTCTTTGTAAAGGTAAGAAATTCATAATTTTGGAAATTTTGTATTTGTTAGCTATAAAAAATTGTGCTTCTTAATTTCGAAACAAAAATGTTGAAATAAATTTAGAAGTTATGCAAGGTTTTTATGAATTGTAGCTTCTGAGTTTATCTTTCAGTGTTATGGAACTTGTAGGAAACTTAGTTTATTGTCAGTGAAATTTATATGAAGATATATTTCTTTCAACTTGCCCAATCAGTGTTGTTTTAAAGTAGATGGTGAATGAATATAATTTTTATTTCTTTGCCATAACTTTTTATGAAATATTGCCAGAAAAATCTTTTAATCATTAAATTTTGAAAGTAAATTTTATTTCAATTCCATTGAAGGAGAAAAGAAAGCAATAAGCATACATGAGATGTAAATTGCATGATTGTTATTAATTACCAAATAAACTATTAAATTTAGCTTCATGTAATTGTACAGTGTATGCTGGTTTAAAATCTCCAAAATAATGTTTCCATAACTTTTAAAGGTCATATGAATAATTAATATTGAAAACATTTTGTGTATGTAAAAATCAAGCTTACCTAACTTTATTTTCATATCAATTGTTTCATGATCGGTAGGAAATGAATCGTATTTCGGCATCATTTTGCACAGCTGGAAATTGTACGATTTTATTTTCCTTAGTAATTATTTCATATCACTACATAAAAAAGGGAGAGTTTTTAAATGGCAGAAGTTGCATAAAAAGTGTGGGAATCTCTTTGTCAGGTGATAGGGCAGGGAAGCAATATCATCTGCTATGCTCTTGAAACCTGTTTTCTGAATTGCTTGATAGTATTTAAATGAATCTTATTCTGAGAAATAAGTTAAAATTAATTTGAGAAATGTTAATGAGATGCATCATAAAACGTAACCTTCACATATCAATCTTTTATTTGAGACCTGTATTTTTCATTCCCATCGAAGGCAGTTTTTTAAATAACAAAAAAAAAAACCTTTTTTTAGAGCACATATTGGTGCTCAGTTTTTCCCGCGATATTTAAATTTTCCATTTACTAAGTTATGTTGTCTGAAATGTGCTACAGACTTTATGCTAAAGAATTAACAACTTTTAAGAACGTTTTCAAAGAGGTAAATGATTATCATATGTAATATATGTCATTACTAACATCTTTCATTAATATTGTGAGATTTTTAATTTTATAAATTAGGTGTGAAGAAAATTATGGAGAAAATTTATTTCTTTTAAATTGTCTGTTTAAGCCATTAATTACAATTTTAAAGTTGAAGGAGCTTTTGGATCATTCATTCACAGCATTCTTAGAACTGGCTCCTTACCAACCAATGTGATTTAAAAATTCTGTATCTCTTGCATTGACAACATTTGCTATGGTTGTATGGTTAAGTACCTGATTGTATAATGTAATATATTGGCCAAAAAAAATTTTCAACTTCTCTGTAAATGTTGTCATTTTGTTTTCCTGCTGTGATGCAAGAGGTCTGCCATTTGTCATTGGTTTAGGGGGCTCTGTTACAATTTGGCATCCATTCATAATTTTCTCATTCCTAAACACAAATGTAATTGTAACTTTTACCTGATTTAAAACTATCCCGCACGAATGTCAAACATTTACATTAAATTTTACTGTATTTTGTATTAAATTTGCATGAAACGTGAACCTGAAATAAAATATTTCTTGATGTTTTCAAAAGATTTTCAAAAATTATTTCATTTTATAATTTTATGTATAAAATTTCATATTCATATATGGTCTGTTGTACGCAGATGCGAGAAGAACTTGGTATCTCGCCCATCGAGTTAAATCAGACTTTGATAGACACTGCCTATAGTTTAATTGAAAATGGCTTTGTAAAGAAGTCTAAAAAGTATAAGCAGAACAGAAAGGACTCGGTTGATCAGCCAGCTTCAGGTGAGTTGATCTTAAGTACCTTTTTAATCTTCTTCGCTACCTTGATATTTCTAGCTTAGAAATGAACAATTTGATAATAGATTGCTTCTAGTTATAAAAATGCACATATAACTGTTACTGCATATATTATGGTTTAAAAATAAAAAATAAAAAGTATTTTATTTACACTGCATCTTGTATGTGTAATATTCAGGGATACAAGTAAAAAGGTATGTAGACAAAATGGCAGCAAAAACTTCAAAATGTTGAAAAATTATTTAATTTTAAAATGGCAAGCGACAATTGCATTTCATTTCTTAAGAGCAAAAAAAATTGATTTAAAAAAAAGATGCCACTATCATAAAAAGTACTGAATAAACATGAAAAAAATATGACAGCGGCTTAAAAATTGATTATGCCAAGTGTTTATGTAGCATCCATCATGCAGTATAGTAAATTGTATGCACGTCAGAGTGTAAGGAATTTCTGTGTTAATAAAGGTACCAAACATTAAGAATTCAAGACTTATCTGAATGTATGCTATATCATGTCAGTTTTCTGGAGTTGATATATAAATTACTACAAGATTAGTAACCCTGTCTGTGTGATCTAGATACGTAAAAATTTTAGGAAAACAAAATTTTTAAATTTTAAATTTCAGAGATAAAGAGAAATTTATTCACAATAAAAAACGGATTATGTAAAGTAAATGAATTTTTTCCTTCAAATGAGTATTGATGGAGCTGTTAATAAATTAGCAGATACAGTCAGAAATCTAGATGTCCGATATCCACAGTGGTCTAATATCCTGACCTCCTAATCCTGCTAGCAGTAACAGGGATCTGTGTTTTCTTGTTCAGCTGCATGGTAGGTGGGCGGTCAAACCAGAATCCTTTCAGTTAAAATTATGTCACCTTTAAATTTTGCCATTTTCAGTATTTTGTGGCCTTAGCTGATAAGTGAAAATGTATAAAAAAAAAAGTTTTGTTCAGAATCTCTGCTCATCAAGGCGATATCTGATGCACAATTTTCTTTTCTTCTAAAATATCAAACATGGGTTGGCATTCTATTAGTGTGTTTCCACATAATTCTTTGACCATGTCTAGATGTGTCATTTCAGAAATAAATGAGGTCGTCTGAGAAAAACTTTTAAAAGAACTGGCTGAGCAAAATGTTCCGGGGGCTTGCTGAATTTAAAATCCATAGGGTGCCAAATTAAAATCCATATGGTGAATAACTTAACACAAAGCATATTATCTAGATATTCTTAGTTGTAATTAAAGTAGGCTACTGAGGTTGTCCCATGAGAACTTGCGTGCTAAATTCACTGCGCTGTTTTCATCTTCAGCAGTTTGAGTATGCAATGGCTGCATTGTATAATAAAAATCACATGCTTCAATTTTTATTGCATGCTGCAGCAGTCTGGCTTGTATTCATTGTTCTGTCATTTGTCATAAAAATCAGGATTGCACTGCGAATCCAAAATGTGTAAATTGTTATGCTGGTACATCATGCTCATGAATGTGCTCTAAATGGAAGGAAGAGAAAGAAATGCAGCATATTAATGTTATAAAAAAACTATCCTGAAGCTAAGAAACTATTGCAAGGTTTAACCAAGACTATATTTTTTTTTATTCTGAGGCCACAAAATCATATTGGTCAGTAAGTATGGAAAAACATCTGAACCAAAAATAACTAGCAGTGAAAAATTAAATCCTCATCTAAACAGGCAACAAAAAAACTCTGATATAAAAGCACAAAGAATGGACAGCTTAAAAAGGAGAGTTAAGAGCTCTAAAAATGGAAGCCAAAGCTCTGTCGGAGATATTTTCTTAGATTTTTATTGAATCTGAGATGGGGGAAATAGAGGGAGGAGGCACAGACCTCCAAATCATGTCTTATCACAGAAAATAAAAACAGCATCATAATAGACATTCCTAATAGCCATCTTCATATCATGGAGTTATCATGGCTTCTATCAGGATCTTGATGTTATTAAACATCTTATTAACCCTCTCGCTACATTTAACATATCAGTACGTCATGCATTTGTTTGGGCAAAGACTCTCACGATTTTGTAATATGTCTTTGAAACCGAGACTAAATTTAGCTAGTTCATTCTGGTTTATTTCGAAGTAATGTATATGTGTTACAACAGAACAAATATTTTCATTAGTTTGGTGAACCTTGTTAAGATACACAACCTCATAATGACAGACAGGGAATATATTTTATCAAAGTGATGATTTACAAAAAACCACCATTTTTTTTCCCCAAAAATCTTCATTTAGAACTTCATATAAAACATCTAAAGCTTTAGTATAATCAACTAGTCTGTGCAGGCACACAAAGTATTAATTCCAGGTACTTCAGAAAACTGTTTAATATGAGGTAAATTTTCTTCTCAAATGCATTCAACTAATTTTTTATGAGAAGTTTCACTGTTGCTGCTTGATGAGCTCTTGTACGTCTTTTAAGTCTTGTAGTAATTTCACTATTGTTATCACTTTCTAGTTCGATATTCATCATTTTCATTTTGAAATTCCCCTTTGTCACTTAAAGTATCATTATAAAATTCATTACATTCAAGATCACTACTTTCATTAACTATCATTATCACTTTGCTAAAACATATTTTCTATTTCTGTAATTATGGGGTTGTGTATCTCAAACATTTATCAAACTACTGAAATTATTTGTTCTGTTGCAACAGATACATATTACTTTGAAATGAACAATCAAAATCTCATCTCAGTTTTGGTGACAAATCGGAACATCATGCGTGTCTTTGCGCAAACAAATGCATGATGTACTGGCATGCTAAATTTAGCCAAAGGGTTAAATGTGTTCAGTGTCCAAAAAAATTTTCAAAAGTCTACCCAAAGGGTTAATCTTTAACCTCTTTGTGTTGCAGTATAAGATATATTCCTTAAACCTGGTAACCCAGCAAAGCTATATAGGTATTCAGTGATAAGTATAGCACTTTAAGTAGATGTGCAAGTGATGATGCAGGCTTGCTTACTTCTATTAACTTTGTCTATTAGGTGCTCTTTTCGTTAGTTACTTCGCCCAAGCAGTTGATGTATAGATGAACATCTGGGCACTGATTTCTGTCTGTACCTACCAGTAGCCTGAGTAGTAAAATTGCTGAACAGTGGTAGTTCTAACCTGGGTTTGATTCCAGGTGAGTGGGCTAGCTGCATGGGTGTTTTCGTCATTTTCCCCATATGTAAACAAGCCATCTTCCATTAGATAGTCCTTTACGAAGGCATCCTTCGCCTTAGGCAGATAGCCATTGCGTTCTTTGCCCAAATCAAGTTAAACCAAACCTCTGGTATCTATCCTTTCCTAAATAAGAATATTGATCAGAGAGATTTAGATGATTGGCTAGCTACCAGCATCATTTATTCTGGTTGGTGATTTTAATGAATATAATCCCCTGTGGTATATAGATACAAACTCGTGTATCAAATTGAACCAAGGCAAATTGAACAGCTGCTCCATGGTCATTGTCTCTATATCCTCAACAATGTAAAAAATGCAGATTCTTATCAACCAATAAGAAGCTTGACCTAGCCGTCTCTTCGCTTCGCCTTTTCTGCCATAGAACTCCATTAGTGTTGCAAATTATCCATCTAATAGTGACTATTTCCTAGTCTGTGCAGGCACACACAAAGTATTAATTCCAGGTACTTCAGAAAACTGTTTAATATGAGGTAAATTTTCTTCTCAAATGCATTCAACTAATTTTTCATGAGAAGTTTCACTGTTGCTGCTTGGTGAGCTCTTGTACGTCTTTTTAAGAACTTAAGAACTATTTTATGGAAGTCCTGTTTCCAGAATATCTTTTTTTTTTTTTTTTTTTTTTTTTGTTAGATAAAGCAGACTAGTATTCCTTCTCACATCATGCCTATTTCACTGAAGAAATGGTTCATTAACATTATTGAAAGCTCGCATTAACATTACTGAATGATCTTATTTACGGTTCACATCCTATTATTGCCAAAGTTCTGAAAATTGAAACAGATTGTAAAATGTTGGGGATATCAGATTCTCTACTGCTGTATCTATGGCCACGCTAGCATAAAAGAGAAGGAATTATCAGATATTGCATCTAAAGCATTGCAGTAGCAGAAATGCTACCTTCAGGTGCTACTTGGAGATACCGGGATTGATCAAACATAATATTCTCGATAAATAGCAGATGCACTGGGAGGATCAAAGAAACAATAAGCTGAGATCCTGCTATTGAGTGTTGGCTGGCTGTGCTGAATGAAGGGGAAGATGTACTCGCAAGTTTGGAGAATCAGTTGTTGTCGACTGGCTCATGAGCATCTTCCGAGAGGCAAGCAATGCACTTTGTGTAAATTGCTATGGAATTCTGATAATTCGCTATATTTTATTGAAATGCCATTCTGTTAAATATTTTTGCCTAGAGCATTTTTATAGTTTCACTCTGGATTTTAAAAATTTAATAGGAAAATGACCTTTTAATGAATTATTCCAGTTTTTAAAACTTACTATTTTTACTATAAACTGTAATCAGTTTTTATTCTTGTTTTATCAAGCCTAAACTATTGTAGCTGGATACATGCAATATTTTAACATTTTAATCTGTGCATTTCCTTAGTTGCTTTTATTTTTCTATAGTTTTCCCCTGCCATTGTTGGTATGTTTTCCACAGTGCTGTCGGTGTTAGTCTTATTTTTGTAATCTGAGACAAGATCTGTGTTGATTGCAGTAGAGATTACTTCATTTTTTTCTTAGTTTTTATTTTACATGTTGCTTTATAAATTATCCTGCCATTTTATTCTTCATTCTCCATTACTTCTTGGATAACTGAATTACAGAAAATTATCAAATCTGTTTCATTTCAGCCGTTGATTTGGTGCTGATAACCTAAGATGTTTGTGCCAGGAATTTAAATACAAACTGCCAAAGAATAGTCGTATCATTTTTAGCAGCTATAATTTAAAAATTAAATAATAAAATATGGTAAGGACTGATCAGAAATTAGAGCTTGGAAAAGAATATTTCACCTTTAAATTTTTATTTGAAAAAAAAACAGTACATGTGTTGATTATTTGACTAGTAGACAGATCTTGTTTTCAGCATATTTGTTTAATTTTTTTTATTTCTACCAGGGAGGGTTGTTTTTCTTTCCTGTGATTAACAAAAGCTCGGGGTGCCACGGAGATTATTACGGGCTTATGCATATGATACACTAAAGGGCCTTTTTGGCTCGGGGTGTAAAAGTATTTGCCCACCTCTACCGTTAAAGATGGTTCAGAAACTTGTAAGAACATTGATTTCTTTGTTGAGGTAAATGAATTTAGAAAAGTAATTCAGGAATAAAATAAATGAAAATATCCAGGAAAATTTCAGGTTAAAATGGCATAAGTATTTCATAGTATTAATAGATGTTTTTGTTGAAAAGAAGGGGAAGAACTTATTTTTTCTTAATATCGGAAACTGAGGACCTAAAAGTGTTAGTAATGGAGAATGCCTGTTCTCTGCCTTTTTACTGGAGCATAAACTGCCACTGAATACTTTATATCGTGCTGCAGCTTTATTTAGAAAAAGTTTCTTGATAGTGAAATCACCAAGAAATACTCGCTTGCAAGGACCAAAGTGGTTGCAGTTGTTAAAGAAATGGGTATGAAAAATAAATATTCAATTATTGATTGTATTAAAACAGTTCCATTCTGCCTCTCTATAAATGAAAGCAATAATCCCAATTCAAAATTGGATCCATTTGTTTCTTTTTTAATCCAGTGTCTTCAGAAATTAAGTGTAGTTTACTTTCTGCCCCTACTTTAGGACATTTGACTGGCTTTAATATAGCAGAGCTAATTATTAAAACTTTGAAAGAAAATGAAACTTCCCCAGATAATTGTTTGGGTATTTGGTGCTGATTATCACAAGTAATGGTAGGCTTTGGTGTTGCAGTCATCTTGAAAGAAAGTTCAATTTGTAGATTATAAGGCATACCCGTCACCTCCTTAAATTTAGCAGTTGAAAAAAGGGTAGCTTCTTTACCAGTAAGTGAGGATGAACATGACGATATTTATTATCCTGAAAGATCTAAAAAAAGAATGAAAAATTGAAGCAATTTCAATAGCTGCATAACACTAAAATGAAAATTTAATTTTGAAACATATATACTTGCTGGCTATCTGTAAAGAAATGTTTATCTAGAATCTTCGACCAATGAAACCCACTTCTTGCATTTTTTAACGAAGTAAATATGTCTCGAGTTAAGTGGCTCTATTGAAGGTTATAAAATACCTGAAGTAAATGGAGATGTAGTTACTTCCACTGTTAAAAATAGGTTTGAGAAAAATAATTTCTTGAACAATGTGCAATTTAACGGGCAGTTCTCAAAATAATACTACAAACTATAAGTGTAGAGCTGATACGTATTTTTCTGAAAGTAGTAAAAAAAAATTTCTCAACAAGGGATATTATTTCAAATTGCTGTAAGGTTATCTTGCGAGAAACTAATGTTTTTGTCTTTGCTTTTTCTTTTTTGTACAATTCATTTTGCCATCATTCAATGCTCTTAACACAATTCTTCAAAGCAGAATGCATTAATTCATGTTTTATAATCAATGATGTATGATCTGTTTAAAGACATTTTATCAAAGTTTGCAAAACCAATCTTTGTTTTGTTATCTAATTCTGTATATGATATGATTTATGGTGAAATAAAAAATCGGAAGAAAGATGAAGATTTGGTGATAGAAGCTGCAACTAATAAAGTAGAACTTTCAGGAGGAAGACTTAAGTTTTATTTCCACATTAGAAGCTACTTCTGCTGAGTATGTGATTACATAATGCATAAATTTCCAGTCAACGATGAAGTCATTTTACATGCTAAAATTGCAAATGTTTTTTAATAGATCCAGTTTTACTTCATTTAGTCATGAGACTTTGTTGCAACTGATAAATTGCAGTCACAATTTTGCAATTTACAATTAGAAAACTTGGATAAAGTTATAAAATCAGGTAGGATTGAAGGTTCTTAATGAAAGCAAAAGCCGCCACTGTTCATAACATTTGCCTGAAAACTGATTTAAAGTTTTTTTTAAAAAAAAAAAAGATGCAAATACTGCTTTTACATCCATTTTTGTACTGTTTATATCTAAGAATTAATTGCTGATAGTAATTAACTATTGATTGCTGATAGTAATAATTGAAATGTCTGATAGTAATTAACTATTTATGATGGTTAAATACTAATAGTTAATTTAGAAGTTATTAATAAAGTTATTATTAAGAAATATATTTGTCATTGAGAAAAATCTCATGGTTTCTTAAAAATCCGATTTTTGAGTGTCATAGTTTGGCAAATATGCTAGTGCATTCCATACATATTCTATATTAAAATCTGGAGAAGATGTAAAGTACTTCTATCTGCTGCATTCCTTCACTCTCAGGATAATTGGTCACTAGTGTAGCATGGTACGCATATACATTAACATTCATTAGGATTGAAAATTTTGAGGGAGAAGAAATTTCAGCATTTTTGCTTGCTGAAGATGATGAAACACTTGTAACAGCTGCTCAGAATGGGATAATGAGGTACTGGCTTTTATCAGCAAAGCATATTCAAAAGACATGGAAGTCTTTGCACACTGGTCCTGTCTCTTGGATGGCCTTTGATTCAACTACAACATTGCTGGCAACTCGTGGTTCCGATTCAACTGTTAAAATATGGGACATAATTAGAAAATACTATACTCACAATTTAAAAGGTGGCAAGGGTGTCTATAGCAAAATTTGAGAAGAAAGTACTTGTAAAATAAATTAGAATTTGAAGTACCTCGTTGCTGATCTTTCCACTTATGCAGAAAAAATGGGTGCCAAAAATTTGCACTTTTCAGTGTAAGGATGGGTGAATTCTAATATTTACCATGACTAACTAACTAACCAACGAGCCACCTTTTATTAGACTTAAGAGAATTAAGCATTTTTTTAAGTCTCTTAATTTTTCCCACTTATGTATTGTAAATATACTTATGTATACTATTAATGTTTTCAAAAAAAAAAATGTTTGCAATTCAGTGTTAACTTACAAGGAGTTTTATATTCAAACTTGTTTTGTGTTAAATAATGGTTTTTTCACCTTCTAACATCCACCCATTCCACTGTCATTTTAACTTTCTGTGGTTTATTAATACACATATCTAAGGCTTAACTAATGCTGTTAATCCACTTCGAATAACTGCCATGTCTGTATGACACTTTCAATAATTTCTTCATATTATCCATTAGATGGGATCTGAACATTCCCTAGACTAAGACCTTTTTGGATTCGTTAGGGCAAAAGAACACTTTTGCCAAACATTTCTTGCCTACAATTTCATGTTTTAATCCATCCATCATTTCGCATGTACATCAATGAAAATACCATTTGGAAAATTAGTTTGGCATCTTCTTTTAAAAATAACCATGGGTTTTAATTTTGAACCATCCATTAAGCAGGAAGGCACTAATGAAGTGATATTTTTCATGACCTGTTTTTTATGTGAACCATTTTTTGTTCCTTTCACATCAATTCTTGTATTTCTTATCATATCAAACAGTACTAGAGTTTCCAATATGTGACAGTAACGTTTTTTGCTTTTGAAGGTCAATAATGTAATTTTGGAAAGTAATCTATTTATTATCAAAAATCTTTCTGAAGTCTTTATAAAATTTTTGTTTTTCTCACAGAACTAAGTTATTCCATGACGTAAATTTATTACACAGTCAATGTTGCTTTAAAGTTCTCATTTGTGTTCTTTTGGCCCACTTTAAAGCAAATAAATCCTTGTTGCTTTGGCTTTTCTACATTGTTTTTTGTTGCAATTAATCCATTCTGGGGCTTTTCTAGGACCTAGCTTGCAACAAATTCTTCTAAGAAAGCCAATTTTCTTTACACAAAGCACGTTTAGTCTTTGTCATATTAATTGTGATTTCATATATCTTCCACTTACATTATGAAGCTTTCACAAACACCAAACATCTTTTCTACAATAAGATTTCCATTTTCTTTCCCAAAATAACTGTCTTTGCATTTTGAACCAGCCCTGTGTTGCTTTTCGAGGGAGTCGCATATACTACTAAAAGGAACACTAAATCAATTGTATTTCAACTAAAGAAAATGTGATTTACTAAAGCCTTCAATTTTTATTTCAAAATCAACTTCAAATAACTATAGAAAGAGAAAAAATCTGATTCCTAATTCCATGAACTCGTTCAGGTTGGAGGTACATTGTTATTACAAATTATATCTCCCTTCCTCAAAACCTTATATCATTCTTTTGGCGACTGCATTGAATACAATCCACCCTATTTGCAGAAATATTTACACCTGCAAATATTTAACCCACACACATATTGTTCCCTTTATCATTTGTCAATTTGGTACTCCATTGTTCAAAAGACTAGGACAAATCTTCAGATAAGTAACCTCAAAAGATAAGAATTCTGCACGTGTATCTTTTAGGTTTCTTCGTGAAGAATAGGGTATGCATTATACAGCGAATATACCTAAAAATGTAGGTTGAAATTATAGACGGGCATTATAAACCAGTGAGTGTTATATGCTAGAAAATTCAGTACTTGTACAATATTAGCGGCCTTGTGTGGAGGAAAGGAGATACCGGGACAAATTTTGAAAGCAGTGTTTGTCATTTGTAATTTAAAATGCCGAAAAAGAGTTAATTATGAAGAATGTTTTGATGTTTTTTATGAAGTTTGAAGCATTTTATATTGGTGGGAAAGTGCAGTTTACGAGGAAAACTGAAACAATTTCAGATTGATGGTGGCAAAACTACTGATGCGATTGAAAATTTTGAGGGAGAAGAAATTTCAGCATTCTTGCTTGTTGAAGATGATGAAACACTTATAACAGCTGCTCAGAATGCGATCATGAGGCACTGGCTTTTATCAGCAAAGCATATTCAAAAGACATGGAAGTCTTTGCACACTGGTCCTGTCTCTTGGATGGCCTTTGATTCAACTACAACATTGCTGGCAACTCGTGGTTCCGATTCAACTGTTAAAATATGGGACATAATTAGAAAATACTATACTCACAATTTAAAAGGTGGCAAGGGTGTCTATAGCAAAATTTGAAAAGAAAGTACTTGTACAATAAATTAGAATTTGAAGTACCTCGTTGCTGATCTTTCCACTTATGGAGAAAAAATGGATGCCAAAAATTTGCACTTTTCAGTGTAAGGATGAGTGAATTCAAATATTTACCATGACTGACCAACTAACCAACCAGCCACCTTTTATTAGACTTAAGAGAATTAAGCATTTTTTTAAGTCTCTTAATTTTTCCCACTTATGTATTGTAAGTATACTTATGTATACTACTAATGTTTTCAAAAAAATGTTTGCAATTCAGTGTTAACTTGTTAAACTTACAAGGAGTTTTATATTCAAACTTGTTTTGTGTTAAATAATAGATAATATTTAATAATGATGCCTAGTACAGTCAAAAGTCGTTAATTCGGACACCCATAATCCGGAATGATCTATAATCCGGACCTCAAAGCTACAAACTTTCTGCGCATGCGTCGTGTTGACGCAAAACCTTTACGGCTACGAATATGCTTGTGCGCATGCCAGTTACATTTACGCATGCGCGTTTAATGTATAACGGACGGTATAAGCTAAGCTAAAATTATCTAATTCAGTTAATGTTGCAGAGTGCGTTGTTCCTTAATTTTCGAATTGGATCCGGCTTATTATTTTTTTGCAGGCTGTTGGAGCAATTTTATATAAGTAAGCTAGAACTTTCGATTATGTCAAATAGAATTTCGGATATATATTTACTAATATGTAAAGAATCTAAAAAGTGAAATTATGTTTCGAAGTCCATTAAACAAAAAGTGGAATTGCTGCAAAAAATGGATAAAGGCATATCCTTTGTTTATCTAACCATTCCGAAATGTGTTTATCAATTTCATGCTGCTCTGCCGGGTGGGGACGCCACGGTGCGCAATGAATTGGAAGTTGATCTGTCAGCACTATCTTTATCTTCAGGGCAGATGTTTTTATTTTATTTGGCTTATAATTCCTTGCTAAATGTAGTATTTCATCTCGATGTGCTCCGTCTTTGATATGATTTAAATCAAATTCCTCGTCATTATAATTCGCTTCCGATAGCGAAGAAAGTAAACAAATAAATATTGAGCTTTTTTTTTTTTTGTAAATTTTGATACCCTTTAGATCATAATTGTTCTTTATCTCATAAATTACGGTTTCATATTTTTAAGTTTATAATTTCTGCATGCCATCTTACCAGATTTAAACTGATGATCTATAATCCGGAAAAATCGATAATCCAGAATCGCCGAACTCCCGACGAGTCTGGATTAAAGACTTTTGACTGTATATGCTTTTGTTTTATGCTTAAAATAATATTACAAGAGAGGGCAACTTCATAAACAATTGAATTTATTCAGCTAATGTTCTTAAAAATCCATAATTTCCATTTAAAGAAATGTGTATGAACAGTAAATACGTTACTAATATTCTCATGAGGTTTTATTAATTTAGAATCATAATCAGGTAATCATGTAAAAATGCATTAAGTAACAAATGCAAGATTCTGTGAATAAGATTTCCTTTTGATAATAAAAATATTAATCAGGTACACCAATAGTCGAGTGGTTAAGTCTCTGGACACCGGTAGTTTGGTCCAAATCCTGCAAATGGGCTGGCTGCATGGGCATTTTCGTAGTTTTGCCCATGTGTAACATGTATACGAGCTAGCTTCCATTAAGAAGTCCTCCACGAAGTCATCCCTCCCCTTAGGCAGATGGCCCTTGAGGCTTTGCTATAATCACATAAACCAAACCAAGAATATTAATCAATACTTCTCATAATCTGCATAGGTGGGAAAACTTTCTCTAATTTGATATATTATTTTTGTAACACAGCAGCTTTCAAATGCTTGGTTGCAGCAAGACAGATTTCTGAAAATGGTTAATGGCAACAGTAGGAAAAAGTTTAAAAGAAAAATTTCCAGAAAAGCGATAACTGCAAAAACATACAAGGGTAACTGCGAAAACATATAAGGATAAACAAATAATGTTTTAAAAGATGTTGAAGAGGACGGGGAAGGGTAAGTGTCAACGATAAAACTGGAGTTCTGTGGATGTTTTATCTTGTGGCTTTGTACTTTTCCACGACTGGCAATTCTTTCATGATGTAAATAATAAAATGTGAATGCATTTTAACAATAAAGTTGTTTGTTATAATAATGCATACCTCCAATGTAATGTTAGTTTTAAAGGATAGTAAGGTGTTTAATAGGGCACTTAGATTTATGGAATCTTGGTGGTTTTTAATTATGTATACATGCAGCTGTTTAACTCTTAATTAGCTGCTTTTGAAATCAAACAATAAGCTTCTGTTATGTGATTGTCTAATTATTTTTCAGGTGAGGAAAAAACAGAACAAGCTGAAAAAAACGAAACTGAAGGTAATGAAGAAAAGATAAGATCAACTTCTGAAAATGAAGAAATGAAAGAGTTGGAACCTGAAGATAAACCAGAAAAACTTATCAGTGATGAGAGTGAAATCAAAGCCCAAGAAGAGTCGGTGGCACAGTAGACATTAGATATTTGCTAATGAATTTTGCATTTTGCTACCTTTTTTTAAATTCTTTTTAAGCCTTTATTGTACTGCTGAATCTTTATTTTAATTGCTTTTTTATGAAAATTTTCATGTTTATATTGCTAATTGAAGAACTGTTACTTATGTAGTCCTATCCTTAGGACTGAATTTTGTACCCAAGCAGCTTATTTTGTAAAACCTCAAAGCTTTAATTGTATTCTGTGATATTTTCAGCATGTATATACTCATCTTAGTAGCTGGAGAATGATATATTAATGGAAAGCTTATTACATTTTTTGCTTAATTTTTTATTGTGGATATTAAATGGAAGCTTGTATATTTTTCATTTTTTCTTTTTAAAGTTCCTATTGTTATAAAAATGATTCTTTTAAGTTTTGTTTTTAATACTATTTCTGTAAAGTTTTGCTCATTGTCTATTTTGAACATTGTTTTTATACATTTTACAATTATATTTGCTAATAACTGTCCATGTTATATCACTCTCTTTTTTACAAATGATGGTATGAAATGGCTAAAACACTTTATTACTTTTACAAGGAAAAAAATCTAGTATTTTGCTACAAGAATCTTATATAGTCTATTTGCAGGTTATATGTAAAGATCTTTTTATGCTCACATGAATTGTCTTTCTGATGAACTTTTATTATTTGATCTATATTCTTCTTGTATGAATTTCACGACACTTGTCCCAATGTGATTTGTTTTTTACATTATATTTTTCTATTTTAACTGCTTTTACACTAATTTATAACATTAGGTATATTTTTTGCTTTTGCTTCCTATATTATAAAATATACAATTTCTACACATCATATGCTGTTTTATCACAATTTTTAACACACACTGTGAAAACATTAATTTTTGTGCTTGTTTCATAGGCAGGGATAGGAATGTGTATGTCCATGTGTTTTTATGCTTATAGATGTTCGTGTGATTTGTGCTTATAGATGTGTATGTATATGCAAAGCCTCTTCATGAAATTACTGCCTGTATTCTAAGTTCAGCTTGATCATTCTATTGAACATTAACACATTTCATATGCTGTGCATATACTGTTAGAAAATTAGTATCATAAATACTTCGCTTTACAGTATTGTATCTTTAAACCTTTTGATTGGAAAGTTCACGATTTCATTTTTATTTAATTTTTCATCACTCATTTTTTACACAAAGACCAGGTCTGGCCTAATATAATTTGCAAAAAGAAAGCTAATTAAAAATTCCAATGTGTGTTTCATTTGTTTGTGTTAAATATAATTTTTTTGTTCAATAATTTTTTATATGAAATATATTTTTAATGTGAATGTGTATATATAATCATTACAATTTCATGAGCAGTTATCTATATCTATGCAAGATTGATTCCTAAAGTGCTAATCATGTTTGAAGCACATCTGTTATTAATATACACGTGATAAAATATGCAATGAAATCTACTCCTTGAATGAATCTATTGAATTTTAAAATA
The DNA here is from genome assembly GCF_044657685.1 of Stegodyphus dumicola. Lineage (NCBI taxonomy): Eukaryota > Metazoa > Arthropoda > Arachnida > Araneae > Eresidae > Stegodyphus > Stegodyphus dumicola. The sequence continues at coordinate 33,182,011 of NC_140781.1, forward strand.
GTCATGTTTGTGTATAATTACTAATATGTGATATCTAATGAGGCTCGACTTTTAATTTTCCTTATTCATTCTGCAATTCATTATATGAATCATTGAATGTTACCATTATTTGTCTTTCTGATTAAACTTTAAATTCTGATTTTGTTTGTTCAAATTTGCTCAATATTTCTACTAGTTGGTGTTTACACTTATGGGATAAGTTTTTAACATTGCATAGTAAAATGTTAGAATGTTGCCTGATTTGGTGTGAATTTTTCAAGTTTTTTCATTTTCACTTTTGAATGTGAAATACGTACATTTTCTTTAAATCATCCCATAAGGGTGTTGGGATGCTTTTTAAACAAATATTAATTATTAATTTGACAAGTATTTTTTTTCTTTAAAGAAAAAGAAATCCTCATGCACCACAAAGTATCACACAGGACTTACAAATTGTAAGTAAAAAAGGCAAAATTATAAGAAATAACATCAATTTTCAATAATGCAATGAAATCATACACAAAGAAAAAAAAGTAAATACAAAATTATAAAAATGTATAAAGAAATCATTTACAATGCTTAAAAATAAGTCAACAAAATCTTTGAAAGCTTGGTAGGTCGAAGCTGAAGAGACAAAATCGTAACATTTCGACGGCCAATGAATTCCAATTAATTTTAATCTGCATTTCAATACATTTCTTGCTTTATCAAGCAATGGGCAGTCAAAAAGCAGGTGGAAAACGCTTTGCTGAACACTAAGATTCCAATAACACAAACTGGAAGACGTCAGCTTAAGCCATTTAAGATAAACATTAAACTTACCATGTCCGGACAAAAATTGTATAACTTTAAAATTGAGCAACAAATCCTTACTTTTTGGTCTTTCAAAAATAGTTGGGAAGAATGTTTTTATAACAGATCCCTTATCAGAAGAGATATAATCACAGTTCCACTTGTCAATGATTTTAACTTTGAATGATGTTTTGGAATATTTACATCAACATTGATATCATTTTTAGTTTCATTCTTAGTAAGCCAATCAGCTCTCTCGTTTCCATAATTACCCAACTGACCACGGACAAATGTAAAAAACACTGAAATACATTCTCCAGATCTCCGAGAGACTGCTGTATATAAACAGTATCATTACATAAAAAGGTATTTTTAAGGGACTACAGGGAAGCGTGAATTTGTACAGATTAAGTAGCTGGAATCAAGTCCACAAGTATGTTTAATTGTTAATTTATCAAATACTGTTTAAAAATTCTCGATATTCAACTACATTACTTTGGAATATGCATCAAAAATTGAATGTTGCTGGAATTATGTTTATTTCATTACATACAGGATATTTGCAAGCTGTTTTAACAAGAGGAGATCATCAAGAAGAATATTTACAAATACAATATTAAACTGAGACACATGAAAGTAAAGTTAAATGCCCAAGTTGGATTATCAAAAGTGAAGTGAAATGAAATAAAGTGCAGTGTCTCTTTTAGATAGTAAAATACTCAGTGGTTTACATAGCTCATACTGGTGAATGAAAGATTGGTGCATCTTGTTAGATTCTTGGTGATGTCTATCTCATCTCCTGCCAATGATTCTCATGATGAGATCTTCCATGACATCCACTGATATCTCATACACTAATATTTTGTTGATTGACCTTCAGAAATCAGTTATGTCTAATCTCCCATTTAGGAAGTGGCAAACTGCCTTTGAAAAGTGTGTTGGGGGGAATCATCATAGATACGAGTACACTGCATATTGCTCCATTTAATGAGTGAAACACTTTAAAAACTGGAAAATGCTTATTTCAGGAAGACATGGTATGTTGAAGAAATTAGTTCTGGAAATAGGTTAGCTCACTTAGGCAGTCAATAAGCATATTTACCAATATGTTTACATTAAATTTGCTAATGTTTGCTAGTGCATGGGGATTGCTTTCAGGCTAGAAATGCTTATTGCAATTGTTGAAAATGCCTTCCCAAGTAAATGAGACCTCATAATTGAGTAACACCAAAGCAGAAAATTTCATTTTAGTATTTGTTATTTGCAGCACCCATCTCTCAAACTTTACATGGTGGGGATATTTATCTGGTTTTTAAAGATTAGATATTCAGTGTTTGAAAGGGATGCATGAGTGTATATAACATTGAACACCATATTGTGACAAATGCCAGTGTGTGATGCCTCCTCCCATCCTTATCAAAAGAGCTGATTCAAGTATCCAAAATATGATTTTCGGTTTCCAGCATCTGCACACTGCTTACATCCTATCTCTTTCTGGTAGTGAACAAGCCAGTTTTGTGCTGTCTGTTAATAGTGTCAAAGGTAGACTGGTATATGCTAATGATGCATAGGACATCACTTGCATTACAACCATTGTGCTTCATGTACCCTTCCATTCGCTTGACCAAAATTTATGCATTTGAGAGGGAAATGGGAAGCAGATGAATACCTACATATTCTTTCTACATGTAATCTTCCATGATATATATCTAGTTTATTTTGACTATGCATCCTCTTTTAATAATTGGATGCATTTAAACATTGCGTTTTGGTTCGCTTTCTGTTGAGCTTTGACCAAATCAGCTGCGACTGTCGATGGTGCTTCTTTTCATTTGAAATTTTCATGTGGAAAATACAGTGATGTTTTAAAGATTTGCTTCATCTTCAGCAGGACTGAGGCTTGTTGGATGTGCTTCAAAATTATTCTTTTCCGACACTGAGTTAGTAGAATGGTGCTCTAAGTTCCATCATAAATGTTTGTTTTGATGGGTACTGTGACCTTTTATTTTGTTGAAACCGTTTACAAAAGCCCTGTATATTTTACTTCAAATAATAATAAAAAACTATGCTCATTTAACATTCGTTAACGACATCTAATAGGCCTTTGTATTGTAGCATGCATATGGTTTGTAATAGATTGAATGCACTCTGAACCAAGATACCATAATAAAATTTATTTTGCCAAAAAATCACTTAACTGTTCTAGAATTTTTGTACAAATATAGTCTTACAGCTGTTCACAGTATCAACAAGTATAATCGATAGTTACACTTTAAACTAGTAAGAACATTAACACAAATCGATTACATTCCTTCAATTGCAGAGACTGGATAAAAAATAGCGATATCTTGCCAATCTAGGGATATAGCCATTTACTCATTGTTAAATAGCTTTGTCCCTGTATTCTTATTTTCTGGCAAAGCATCATCTCTTTAGATTTTCATGTTGTGTTATATAAAAAAAGTTACAAAATTTCTCTAAAATTATTTATTTAGATACAAAATTCATAACAGCATGTTTTTGGTCTTTCAAGCATTTCATCAAAACTGCTGAATGTGGAAAAAAAACTCCCTGACTGTTATGAACATCTGTCATAGAGAATTCCCAAGCATCTTTTTTTGAAAATACAAAAATGTTAACAGGTCCTGTTTTAGAAGTAAAATTTATTCTAAATTAAATTTTGAGAAACATTTTAAAAATATTTACATCATATATGTTCAGGAGTTCAAGGAAAATTTATTCAGCAGCATTTGAGGTTTTTAGCAAACTAGAGAATCACATCGAAATTGAATGTGCCACAATCAACATGAAACCTTCAGGTTCATTAGCCAAGTTACATGCAAAACAGCTTAAGAATTATAAGAATTGGCCTTACGTTAGATGTGAGAATCTCAAAAATTCTAAGTACCCTCAGCCAATGTAGTATGCGACACCAGTAAATGCTTTTAAAGGCAACAGTGTTAAAATAAAAATAAAATACTACATTCCTGATCTTTTTTTTTTTTTTTTTTTTTTTTTATAAAATATTGTAAAGAACTCTTGAACTTGATTTTTATCCTAGAACACAAATCCATCGCTATGAAAACTGGATTAATAAGACATTGAGTATAAATTAACACTTGCAATATTTTTTGCAAAGCTTTCAAGTGCCACAATCTACAGAAAAGCAGTGTTATGCGCTTCTCTTGGGATTGTTAAAAAACAACAAATTTTTGCTTAACGTGTAATATATGTAATAGATATAAAATATCTGAAGAATTTTATTGCAAATATTATGCAATTTTAAAAGTTTAATTTCATCATTTTCTGTAGGTTTGTTTGAAAATATTATAGGAATTCAAATTATTTCATTTTAAAAAGTGTAAGACTAACATGAAAATAGTATGGTTATACTTTTATTTCGATTACTTATCTGAATAATACTTTTGTCAAAGAGTTTATGGCACAGATGTAGATTTTAAGGTGCATGCCATTTTATTTTTAACCTAAATTTAAGCATAGTAAGGTCTTGAAAAGTTCCTAAGTTTTGTCACAAAGGCATTTTTTAATGTGTCAATGTGTTGTGCTACATCTTGAAAAGAAGTTTGCATTATTTCTTCTTTTCTTCTACATTCCATATATCTGGATATCTTTTCAATCTGTTCTTGGTTTGTACATAATAATCAGTTTACATATTTCGTGATAGTTATTTCCTATCTGTACTCTCTTTTGCTATCAACTTTGTCGACTAATTCTTAATTTAAAAATCCGCTATTGATAGAAAGAAATTCATTTTTGTAGCATGTATGTGCTTTTAAGATGTTTTAAATTTAATTATGTACGGATGGATGGCAGTTTCTTTAATGAGAAGTTACGGATTTGTATTATAGCTCTTCGTATTCTTGAGTTTTTTTGTTTTTTTTTTTTTCATGAAAATGTCTTCCATTATCTACTTTTTATCATCCGCTTCGTGTAATAATGCCAAGGTTTGATTTTGATTTCTGTGAATTTCCTGTTATCTGTGTTCAGGTAAAAGCCGAGATCAAATTAAAAAATATAAGAAAATGTCCTTTAGAAAATCTCTTTATTTCATATCATAAATTCTTGAAGTTTTTGAGATATTCAGCTAACATTTAATTCCCTACTAATGACATGACATTTTATGGCGTAGTTTCGGTTTTTAATCACCCGTCTAAGAAATAAGCGCTCAATAAGAGTGTCATTTCCTTCAACTTCTCAATTATCATGTGCCCATTCAAACGGATATTTGATCCATTGCACCATGTGGAAAACTTAAGCAGAATGCCTCAACGTCGGAAATATATTATTGTGGATACACAGCTTCCTTGAAATGGTTTTTTTTTTACCTGTACAGTCAACAGACTTCTTTGGCTGTTCAGTTCCCGCCCCCTCCGATGTATACTTACAAATGCTGCAGGGGGCTGGGAGGGAACTTTTCCTGAAACTCCCATTTAAGCTACAAAAAGAAATGTCGATAAATATTGGGGAAAGCGACGTATAGCAAAAGCTATGCGTTATTAAATGAAAATATTATTTTAATATGAATCAAGACAGATGATGTATAAATGAGAAATGCATTTATGTCGCATCACTACATTAGGAGCCCTTAATTCTCCAAATCTCGGTAAACCAGTGGTAAATTTTATTAGTAATGTAACCTTGTAATAAGTCTCTGAATTAAAGTCGTTAAGGCTCATTAGATAGTTGATTATGGCAAAGCATGTAAAGCTGTCTGCTTTAGGAGGATTACTTTCCTTAAGGACTCTAGGGGAGTAAGTGACTCTCATTCATGTTGCATATTGGCAGGAAGTTTCATGCAGTGGCGTAGCGAGCATAACTGGCTTCCGCGACACAACTTTTCGTCACCCCCCCACCCCAAAAATATAGTAAAAAAATAATAAAAATATAATGACAGAATGCAGTACCTACCTTAAAATATTCTAAAACATATTACGAATAGTCACTACTTAGCTACTCTTCTACAAAATACTGTTCTTCGGGATAAATAGGGACACAGGCTCAGGTTAGGCTTTAAATTTGAAGGAAAAAAATCTAGTTAAAAAAAAAAAAAGAAAACTAGGACTGGATTCGCAAACGTGTCTGTCAGTGGAATAGCGGACATCTGGTCACGTAGAGTTAGTTAAAAAGATATTATTTATCTTACATATTTATATAATTGTTTTAAAAAACTGTTTTTAAACAATGGGAAAAGGCACTACATATACCGTATTATTCCGGCGTATAACGCGCACTTTTAATACCGAAATTTACGGGATCGCGTTATACGCCGGATAAAAGATAGCTTAAAAATAAAAAATTATAATTTTTACATGCACCCAAACTGCTGCTTATATAAAAGAAATGGCATACGTTATGAAATTAAACATTTTGAGTATCGGATAACATGAACATTTCGTCATGTTCGTCTTCCGTTATATCTTCAGGCGCATCATCGAATTTTGTTTCATCTTCACCATCGTTGTTATTTTGATCTATAAATAAGTAATCATTATCCGTTACATCTTTCACCAATACCAAACATCATTGGCACGATTTCCAGTTTCTTTCATAAAATGAATGGATTTGCATTTGAAATCAGCACTGTGTTTGTTTCTTTTTGCGGGAGCCATATTTACTACTAAAAGAAGCATTAGATCAACTGTCTTTCAACTAAAGAAAATGCAATTTACTAAAGCCTTCGATTTTCACTTCAAAATCACGGCTTCAAATGACTACAGAAAGAGAAAACATCTAACTCCTTATTCCACGGCCCACCAGCGGCCGAGCGGTAAAGTCGCTGAACACTGGTAGTTCGGTCCGAGTTTCGAATCCCGCGAACGGGCTGGCTGCATGGGCGTTTTCGTGGTTCCCCCCCCCATGTGTAACGTGTATACGAGCCAGTTCCCTTAGAAAGTCCTCCACGAAGGCATTCCTGCCCTTAGGCAGATAGCCCTTGATGCTTTGCCATAATCACACACACACCTTATTCCACGAATTTAATCAGGTTGAGAATGCTGTAAAATAGCATTCTTTTGGATACTTGCATTGAATACAAGCCACCCTCTTTGCCGGAGTATTTACTCCCTCAAGCATTTAACGCAGACACATATTGTTCCCCTTATCGCTTGTCAGTGCGGTTTACCATTGTTCGAAAGGCTAGGACAAATGTTCGAATAAGTTACTTCCAAAAATAAGAGCATTTTACATGTATCTTTTAGGTTTCTTCGTGAAGAATTGGGTGCGCTAATATACGGCGAATATACCTAACAATTAAAAGATGTAGGTTGAAATTATAGATGCGCGGAAAATACGGTAACTAGATATATTGATACAATTAATTAATATATATATTTCTTGCTTTTGATGAAGCAAATTTATCAATTACTTCATTAAAGGTCGATCATTTCAAATTCTTCTCTTTCCACACTTAAAAATGCCAGGTCACTTATGCGATCTTCTCTCATCGTTGATCGTAGATATGTCAAAATTAATTTTAACTTGCTGAACGAACCTTCGCAACTAGCTATTGATACTGAAATAGTAAGGAGTATTTGAACTGCGACTCTCAGGTTTGGAAGAATACCGCCATGCGAAATTATGGAGGTAAGAAGCTTTAATGGAATTTTAAGTTCATTTTGTTCATATGCGGAGTAACATCTTTCAATCACATCGACGTAAGAGTTCTGTTCCATTAAAATCTGTATTATAAAATTCACCTAAATTTTTACAATTCTTTTCAAGATCTTTATCAGCGTTATCCTTATTTAATAAACTTTCAACGCTCAGTAAAAATCCAAATTTGGAATTAAGATCACTTTGTCGTGTACTTATTTCCTACTGCAGATGATCAAGAACATAACGGCAGACATTTCACTTTCTGTAGAAAAGCCAACATCTAACAACATCAGCAGCCCCCGGTCACTGACATGGTCTAAATAAAAAATTATTTTTATTATATTAGGTTATTACTTTTGAACAACACAATAACAGTAAATAAAAAAGAACTTAATTTACTTCAAACAGCAAACAATATAGTAATAAAATTTGAATACTGTCTATCTCCTCAATTATTTCACTGAACTATATTAACAATTTCACTCATACACTGTTCACCGAATAATAGAATCGTCGAGTTAGATGTTAAAAGGTAAAATGCATACCAAAGATATCTATAGTATTTCGGCTGCCGAATTAATGATAGTTCAAGATCGAAGGGTTTATAATATAATAAAGGACTAGAGTGTATTGTTTGTTATCGTTTTAAAATGACGGGTCGAACAGCTGCTGAGTAGTAAATTTGCTGAACACTGGTAGTTCGATCCGGGATTCCAAGCCTGGCGGACGAGCTGGCTGCATGGGCGTTTTCCTCCATGTGTAACGTGTATACAAGCTAGTTTTCCTTAGAAAGTCCTCCACGTAGGCATCGCTCCACTTAGGCAGATAACCCTCGTGTGCTTTGCCGTAATCAATAAACCAAACCAAACATTTTAAAATGACAAGTCCAAGCTGTACATGCATTTCGTTTAAAAAAGATAAAAGTATATCAGTATTTTAGAAAAAGTGGTCAGGAACAAAACGTTTTGTATACTAAGATATTTGATTGATTTACTACAAACATTGTCTTGGAGACCATTTCATCATCGCATCGTACTCCACGGTAGACACATTCCCTACTGGCATCTTTTTCAAAGGTGCCGGCTATTATTCATATGCATTTTTCCATTTCTTCGTACACGGCATCAAGAGAAACTTTTTTTTTTTTTTTTTTACTTTTAGATGTTTGAAAACCTTTTATATTCTCTTGAACAATAAACGTCTTTCATTCTAATGTACGAACAGTGTCGCAATAATAATTTATTTTGCTTAGCCTCCACCACCGCTTAATGTTATATAACAATACTGTATTGCAATTTGAAATCCGTTATTGGCAAATGTCCAGCAGTGTACTTCTTCAAGTCCGTACTCGTAAAGCCGACCATAAAATTATAAATGTAATACAATCAGGAATGTAATTAAGTCCTCAATGTAACGAAGTAAGGATCTTAAGTTTTATTTTATTTTAAAACTTTACTCTTTTCTTATTTTCCGCTTCCGGCCAGAATTAAATGTGTTAACTTGTTTATGCAAATTGTACTTGCTAACGCCCAAGTATTTAAGTTGTGGCTTTTTGCTAAGAGTTAGAGAGAGAGGGAGGAAGCGTGAGTCGCCTTGCCACTGCATAACACGCGAGTTTTCAATCAGCTGTTGTTTGCCTTTAAGGCCAGAGGTTTAGTCCTCTTGATATTTTGAAACGTATTGTAGTTTCGGCAGTTTGCGTACTATGTACGTAATCTTTTAAAAGGCCAGTCTTAGTCTTAGGCATTTGTAAAGTAATTCAAAGCACTGTAGAGACATTAGATATATTTTTGGAAGCAGAAAGATGAAAATTAGCAATCGCCTTCGCTGGGAATCGAACCACGGACCTCTGGAATACCGGCCCAGCGTGCAGAACCAATACACCACGAAGGCACGCTAGGAAAGTGGGAGAAATACCTTATAACGAAAGAATGTAACGAAATGTAAGAATGTAACGAAAAGTTTTGCTACTTATATTCACAAGCAAATCGCTATATATAATCAAACTTTAAAGATACTTTCAAATATATTATTATACACCATGTCCATAAAAGCCTATAAGCAGCAATTATTCTCTCAACCGTTGGTCATAGGCATGTACGTCCAAGTACAATAAAAGAGCTTTAGATGACGCAAATATTTATATTATGGTATTTTTAAATTAATAAAATTAATTTTGTTGAAATTACGAAAACCTAACCTTTATCTTATGGTATCCTTGTCTGTATAGTTACATATAACAAAAATTTATACTCAGTTTTAAAAATTAAAAAACAAAAATGTTTGATTTCCGTACGAGAAAAAACTAATCAAATTATTTCAAGTTTTTTTTTTTTTTTTCCCTCAGATTTTAATTCCATCCATTATCCTTGAAGGAATAGATTCAAAAATATATTAAGATTATTCGATATGGATTTTTTCCCCTTCGTTTAATGCCATTCAGTGATATTCCTTTGCGATTTACTCGCGCGCATTATTCTGTAATTTATAATTTTACTGCATTTGGTACGCCGAAATCATTTTCACATAAGTAATTTGTAAGCTTTCAGATGCTAAAACTATGCTAATAACATTCACACGCAGATTTATTATTTTAAAATCATAATCTAATCGTCATTCTAAAAAATTCTTTGGATTAAAAATATTTTGCATTTTTAATTTATGCAAAAAGGAAGGAAACAAAAAAAAAAGTTATAAGTCGGCTATTTATTAATGCTTAAAGACTGACACTGTTTTCTAGAGCATCAATTAATACAATAAGACCTTCTTTCCTGAAAACCCAGTTACATTTATAAAATCTTTTCATGATAGATAGCAAATCAAGACTCGGTTTATTAAATCTATTAATACCAGAAAACTTTTTCTAAACTGAAATTTCTTTCTAAATTTCGATTATTTTTAATTTTGTTTACGTACAGTTTCAATATTTCGCTCTTCAGTTTGCAGACAATTCCTGAACGTTTAGAAAATAGGATCTCAAATTATAAAATTAAAAATCTGGGTAATTTTTGTTCTGCACGAAAGTCAAATATTTTGTGTTTTGTTTTTTAGAACGAGTATAAACTTTCAACTAAATGTAACTATAGAGCCAGAAGACCGTATAAAAATTTAGATTTCATAATTTTTACAAAACTGACTTTTAATTTTAAAAATGCTCAAAATATGAATATTTTCCTTAATTAAAGCATTCTTATAACTGGAAGTATATGTGTAAGACCAATGGTTGCGAAAATAAAGGCCGCGAAATGACTTCTAAACTTTTCGCAGCCAGGAAACGAGAGAAATCAGTTTTGCTGTTCCCGGGATTCGAACAACGGATCTTTTAGTTACCAGCAGGCCATGTTAACCACTTACACAATGAAAGCACCCAAGAGGAATTGCCGTAATTCCTTACGATGCTATGCCCCTACGTTATAGCACAAGTCTATAAGGACGGGGCTATGCGGCGCTAGTTATTGAGCAATGACAAATAGTAGATGTCAGGAAAAAGTGGAGTTAACACAAAAGTGCATAGTAATGTGGCAAATACTGAAAAAAATATACTCGCATTTTTTACTAAACAATAATATTAACCACCGCTATGTTGATTCCTTCATGATACTGAAAGATTTTTTGCGGTTTTACGTGTATATTAAAAAAATAAATAAATAAATATAAAAATTAATAACGATTGCACAGATTTCGAAACGTAAATCTCAGACTTGAAACAGGTACAAAGTTACTCTTACAGTTTATTTTCAGGTCCTTTATTATACATCCCTGCAGTATGTTATAATTAGTATCTGAAATGAATGCGCCGACAGGAACCTCATTTCATTCAACGCAAATGATGAAGTGAGTCACCATTTTTTTGTCCTAAAGAATACGTTTAGTACGGTATAATGATTCGGAAATCCGCATACTAAATATTTCATTCAGTTGAATGCAAAATAAAATAATAGAGACGCTTAGTTTCCAGTTAAACGGTTATTAGTTCATTGTTTAGGCGACTGTATTCTGCTTTTGAAAACATTTTGGCATACCATGTTCGACGCATTCTGATGATTAAAATGCTTTCTCAGTTTCCTCATTATATACCAATCATTGATAAATCAAGTATATATATATAACATTTTGGCATACCTATTCGACGCATTCTGATGATTAAATTGCTTTCTCAGTTTCCTCATTATATCAGTCACCAGTCAATTGATAAATCAAGTATATATAGAGAGAGATAGATAGATATAGATATAGATATATCATTGTATACAAGGCATCTTCTAACTGTAGATTTTGTAAAAGTGGAAAATGATCGCACTTTACGTATTAACCACTTTGGTTATTCTCTCTTCAGGGGTGATGTGTGCACCTATGCGTGAAAGAATGGGTAAGTTTAAACATTAATTACTTAACAAGTTTTTTAATTTCAAGAGAGACCCCTTTTGTAAATTCAATGAATGATGTGTAAATGAAACTGATTACACAAAAATAAAATAGTTTATTCTAGCACTAGATATATATTTTCCTTAAATCACAGAGGAAGTACTGAAGGTAAGTTTCCGATATCTTTTTGTTTTTCCCGAATGTTCTTGAATGTTTCGCGACAAACATTTTTAAAGTCGAAACACTTTTCATCACAGGAACGAAGATTATTCAAGCGATTATAAATCATAAAGTGAAATCTATTTCAAAAGCCGTGGGGTGACTATAAAAGTGAAAAATTCACTGTAATTGAAATAAAACAAGCTAGCTGCACCTAATTCTGCTTTTTCAGCTCAGCTAGGCAGTTCTCATTTTCCACATCTTTAAATTTTTCTCATCAGATTCATTTTATTATTTTTATTAGACTTTAAATTTTTCTCATCTCATCTAGAAAGTTCTCGTAAGATGTTTACTCTTCTTATGCATATTTTGACTGGCTGATTTGTCTATTTAATTTCTTACATTTCATTACTTTCTGAGAGTATTTTATAATTCCCATTTCAGCCTGAGAATGTCTTATTAAATTATATCTATCTTAGCCGTTATGTAGAAAGGTTTTCAAAAGCCGTTATTTTCAAAGTTGAATACTTTACAGATTTATTATCTCAAAAAATTTCACTCAACTTTTATTTCATTTCACAGCTTATACTTAATTTAAATAGCAACTGCTCCTACATTTAGGTTTATAATTGTCTTAATTTCACTAATATGTGTGTGTGTCCGTGTATAATTAAACTAAAATAATGCAGTTCTAAATCTGATTGAAAAACCTTTAAAATCAAGCGCTAAAGCAGCTTAAGATTTAATTAATTAAAAACTTAAAGTAATAATTTAGTAGAAGTAGATGAAATTATCCGAGTAAAATACTGGAATTGTACTAAAACAAACCTATTAAATTTTAAAAACATAAAGTGAAAGCTAAGACAATCGCACAGTGTTTTGGGAAAATAAATTTATTTATTTAAAGTGAACTTATTAAAATTGTAAAACACATATTACATTATTCATATTTTTATGCTACAAGAAGACTTCTCAGTGGGTGTTAATCTGAAACACTGAAACTTGAACAATCCTAGAGAACAGAATCACATTTCATTCCGCATGAATTTTTAGTGTTTCAGATTATTACCGATTGAGAAGTCGGTCAAGAGCATGAAAATATGCATAATCTAAAATGTATTTTATAACTTTAATATGATTTATAAGGTAACTTTAAATATTTTTTTTTCCAAAGTAGCATGGAATCATTTTAACTTATTGACTGCACAAACATTGTCTCTAATCCTAGAGTATTGATTTACGTTTCGTTCCGCATGAATGTTTACTATTTCAGATTATTACCCCTTGAAAATTCGGTTTGGAGCATAAAAATATGAATAAGCTAAAATGTATTTTCTAATTTTAGTATGACTTATAAGATGACTTTAAATATTTTTTTCCTAATTTTTAATTATATCTCATAAATCATATTAAAATTATAAAACCCATTTTAGATTATTCATATTTTCTCGAGATCGACTTCTCAATGGGTAATATAATTAATTATGTATGCATATATAATTATAACGTAAATTTGTAATAGCCCCTTAACTTTCCATTTTACTCTGGATATTTTCCGTTGCCATATTGCAAACTAAAAGTCAACCAAATAATATCGAAGTATTTGACTACCAATAAGAGGATTGCAAACCTAAATCCTTTTAATTTTCAAATAGGCCTCCATCTTGAAGTACGACACATCTCGCTTTCTGCATTTTGGCATATTAATACTATTGCTGTGCCACTCTCTTCTTCCCGCTACGATATCAAAAATGTAAATGTTCTAAAACAGACACGATTAGTGCGCTAAGTTATCTGTGGCCTCAAATGTCAATTAAAATAAAAAATGAATACTTAATCTGCGACGTCTGTCAGCTTATTCTGCCCCTTATTGGATTATCATGACTTTCAAGTATTCTCATAGTATGCTTCAATAACTGAGGTATGAATGTTTCCAAATTATTACAATACGTTACATATATACATATGTAATAATAAAATTCCATAGTCAAGAATACACTTAAATTTCTAACTGTATGTTCTTTTTTATTTTTAATGGCGATGGTCTCTTATTTGAAAGTACGTGGAATTAAATCCACAGCCCCGTATTCAAGTTGTTTTTCCCGCCTTTTCTACACGTACAGTTATAGAATGTTCTGGAAATATTTAAAGCGAACTGGATTGGCTGACGAGGCTGTCGTCATTTCTTGGAAGCTCCGCCTTCCAGAGGCTATAAAAGGACTCGCAAAGGAATATCGGGGGCTTTTCTTAAATGTCACGATGCAGTAAACTTCATACAAAAAGTTATTAGTAATTCTTTTATTTACTCCGGATATCTGATTTTGTAACTGCTATTTCTACTGACCAATAATAAATGGATCCCGTTTTCTAAACTTATCGTCTGATAATTTAAGCTACGACTACATTTATATTTCTTCAGCAATCTATTTATTTCGTACAAAAGCTGGTACATCATATATATATATATATATATATATATATATATATATATATACATACATACATACATATAAAAGGAGCGTTTTAAAATACTAAAAAATCTTTATTTTTTCAGATTAAAGATTGGCGTATCATTTTTGTCATGCTTCAGACCGACTTCTCTAGAGCTTATTATCTGAAATAGTATTAAACATTCATGCGTAATGAAATGTGATTCAAAGCTCTAGAATTATTCAGGTCTAACCATTTCCTTTAACTTCTTTGTTAAGGAACTGGAATAACACTGTCCCTAGAGCCTCAGCTGGTCTTAATTGGGCCCTTTTTCATTTAGTGGATCTACAAAATCGGGAGGATTTCCTTGATTTTTAATAATCTTTATGACGAGTCTTGATTTAATGCATCTTGTCAAAACTTTGCATTTCATTTAGCTCAAGCGTACGAATTTAAAATATAATAACGTGTCTCATATTATAGTTTTGAGAAAAGAAACTCCATTAGAGATAAAATAACGTGGAGTAAACATAAAGACCAGAAAAACGTGCCTTTCAAAAATTTACGCGAAATTCAGACCAATTTTGATATTTTTTTTTAAATTACCCTTCAGATATTGACCTCGTAAAAGTGCTCCTGCGAAATTTTATTTAAAAATAATATTTTGCAAAACAGCGTTAATTTAAGAAACAAGTTTCAATACGTAAGTTTCTCTGAAATGTTGATATTTATGATTAATAAATTCCCACTGCTTTCTATTCATTCCTGGCAAATAATATGTTTGATTTCCAGCATTTATATTTGTGAACTGTTTATACTGCCTCAGAGGTTGCACATGCTCTAGCGCCGGCCTGGCCAGCTTTAACTTATTAACCACAGAAAACAAGAAAACTAAGATGTCATTGAAGTGCTAGAGAAATGTGCTTCACTGAAGGCGGAACTTGCAATCTGTAAGCTTTAGATTACAGTTTAACACTTCGAAGATGAGTTTACCATTAAAACTCTTTTAACTGAAATTTTAGTTTCTGAACCTATCCACGGTTAACTAAAGCAATATAAATAAGTATTCAAGTGCGTTAAAACGAACTTCGTAATGCGAAGAGGATGAATGTGGGGTGAGGTTTTACGAAACAGATATAAGCTGGCGGATAAATAGATGCAAGGCAACTATTTAGCATTACATATAGTGTTAATTTCAAATGACATGCGTATCTACAAACTAATGTTTCTTCGATTTTCATTGATACATGTGGCTAATTGTCCATCTCTGATTTATAAGGCAATCCCATTAATGAGAATTCACTAAATAATTTATTCTTAAAGAAGATAGACTGCAACCTTCTCTGCAAATGCATTATGCATTTTTATTTGACATTATGTTTTCCTGTTTAAAATTTTTATTTAGTCGACCTGTATAAGACATTTTTTTTTCTTCAAATAGGAAGGCATTTTGCTTTCTTATATGAAAAAAAAAGGCCTAATATAGGATGACTTCTGCCAGTCATTCACCTTTTCTTCTTCTTCTTTTTTTTTTTTTTTTGGGGGGGGGGGGCACATGACTGTCATAAATGTAACTTCGTCACGTTAATAGAATACTATAGTAAAGCATACGAGAGCTAAGGGAAGGGATACCTTCGTGGAAAAATCTGTAACTAAAACTGGCTGGTATTCACATTACACACGGCAAAATCACGAAAATCAGTCATTCAGCCAGCCAGTTTGCCTAACTTGGGTCAAACTACCAGCATTCAGCTCGTCGATATATATATCTGTTGATATAAGTAAGAGCTGCCATGTCTAATGTCTATATAGATGCAGTCTTAAGACGTTTTAATAAGCCCATGCGAGCGGGATGCTAGCCACAATTATTAAGTCGGTTGAGGGAAGACAGTATGAGGGAAATTAACTGCCTTCACAAGATTAGAACCATCGTTTCTACAGGCCCATTCAGGTTCTGCAAGGACTGTTAAGGATCCTCTCAAAACTTGATTCGGGCTATGTGTGTTGCTATATGTTAAACAACGAAAGAGTCGTTCTTTGGAGTTTCGTCTCCTTTGGATGATTTTCGGGAATTGACGTTACTGGTGAAGGGGCTATTCGATGGCCTGGATCTGAGCTTTCTCTATAAACTCTTATAGGTAGGTAGAATAAACAAAGAGTGGGCATGTGTATGGTTCATAATTCCTTACTACATATTTACCAAAAAATACCGAATTACAATTTAATGAAGACCTTTTGTAAAAGTATACGTGGTAATATTTTATTGAATTAAATCTGATGAATGTGGCGAGACATATTTACTGGCATACGGCTAAATATTTTTTTATCGTATGCATCATACATATCCATATAAATTAATAGGTTTTATGTATAATATACTGTTTTATCAACAAAAATGTATAATATAAATTAATCCAACAAAAATTATAAAATAACTCATAAATAAATTAATATTAAGCTTAAATTTAAAAGACATGAAATGAACAACAAGCGGTCTGGAAAGGTGGAACTCCACTGTGCACGAAGCTCAAATATTTACAGAAGTTAAATAGATACAAACAGTGAAGAAAATTTTCATGTATTTTAAGCCATGTGAGTGGCAGTTCTCATTAAGGTCATAGTAATAATCTGAGTTTTAAATAACTTTCAATAATATATATGCACATAGTATTTCCTTTTGTTACAGTAAATTTATGTGTATCTGAACACATTCGTTTTATTGCATTCATACTGATGTTTAATATTTACAGAATCACCACTCAGACCAAGATTCAGGATAGTAGAAGACCCATGGATGCTTTTAAATGGAAACTGGGAGCCTGAATTTCTACGTGAGAAATTAGTTTCACTCGCTTCAACTGAAACTACATCTACAGAACAATTTACAACTCTAACAACATTATTTTATGGATGATCAAATAAAAATGTTGACAATTTTTCATGTAATTTTGAAATTTATAAAAATTTATTCAGCACGAGATAAAAGTGAACAAAAATAAAAATTAACTAAATATGCATCATGGCAGTTTCAAATTCAAATAAACAGCAAAAATGTAAAAAGTGCTGTGTATAAGTAATATCTTTACTTAATTCTTGTTATAGAAGTTTATTAAATTTAGGAAAATGTTTTCCTAAAAATTCTTTGTGAACATAGACTTCAGTTAAAGCACTAATCCATCAACATCACTAAAATATTCAGATAAAAAACAAGATACAAGAACTACGATAGCTTAAGATTTTGCATTTAGCCGTTAAATAAACTGACAGTTAAATGCGGAATGAGGAATAATATTATATTCAGTAGACAAAAACTTGAGCCCTGTAAAGTAAATAACTAATATTTAACTGGCAACCTCATGGCATGAATGATAGCAGTAACTTGCTATGGCATTAAGTCTATAGGTCTATGAATGATATGAAGCCATTTTATCGTCAATTACTCACGAAATTCGGAAAAACCTTACGCTGTCTCTGGCTCCTCTTGACCTGCTCTTGACCTAGGCGGTCATTTAGACTTTCGAAAGGACTCATGATCCGCTCAGGGAATATGACAGAGCACCTCAAAATGTTCGTTGAACCAGTTCGGGAAGGTTTAAACTCAATACTATTTATAGTTTTCTTGAAAAACTAGTTTATCCGCAATTGGATTATCAGCAAGATAATGAAACAAGTACCAGTTTATCCAAAACCTGAGTATAGTTTAACTGCACATTAACTGCAACGACGGTCCCCAATTTAAAGTATGCGAAACACCCTCAGAACAACAAAGATTCCCTTCTGTTTGTACCAGATGCTAAATAGGCTGAACTGAAGGCTTCATGCAGCTTTTGATGCATTTTACGTTTGGCATTATTACTAAAATGATAAAAATAGGACTCATCAAGCCAGATGACTCCTTTCCAAATTTATGTATTCCGTTTTTTTTTTTTATGGAATTCCCACCACTGCATTCCAGCCTGTTTGTGTACGAGTGCTATAGTCTGTTACTTTAAAATTGGCACTTCAAGGTCGTAACGACCCTTTCCTTGTGTACCATTGTAACGTGTGCCGTCATCACTACACAGAGAATATCAGAATTTTAGCAAATTAGAGGACTAGACCATATTCCCTAGCAGTCCTTACCACAGTTACAAGACAAGCCAAAAGAAGTAAAAAAGGGGGCCTTGTAGCGCCTATTCTAAAGTAACAGACTGTGGCATTGATGTTTTCCATGATACTTTACATACATCCAGGACATGCATGTTTGTTCTAAATCTGAAATATGTGGTATCTGAATGATGTTTGCAAGTAATTATTTCCTTGCTAAAAGCCGATTTTAGACATGTCACGTGACAATCAGTCGTGGTCCTGACCAGTGAGTACTTTTTACCACAATTTAGATGCTGTGATGTGGATAATACGTTTTTCCATCATTTCAGAACACGTTGCACCGTACTGTATGAAACATCACCAAATTCAGCCATCTTTTGTGCATTATGATCTTTTAGATGACCAAAAGGAATTACTTTTTATTTTTTGCCCCAAAGTGCAAAAAATGTGATATTTAATAAATAAACTTAAACACACAAAAAGTTAATAATAGAAAGACAAAAAAAAAGGGGGGGTCCTTAGTTATCTCACTAAGAAAACTGTACATTGATATGAAGAACTGAGAAAAGACTGAAAAATGTATGCCAACAATTAACACTGTATCTGGAATTCTAAACATATGCTGTTTTAAAAAATGTTGTGATTTTGCTGTTGAATTGTATGTGATGCTAAGAAAGCAATGCTTAGTAATAAAGCTAAAGAGGGGGAAAAGTGTTAGCAGGAGTGAGTCCAAGAACAGATTGGTAATTTTGAGATGTTCAGCGACAGCATATAAAAGCTTAATAAACCCTCTAATACGACGTTAAAATCTAAATCATTTCAGTTTAAGCCTAAGGAATAAGGAGCCTCTATCCTGGTATTAGCTTCAGGCATCATTTGGTCTTAATCAAGCTTTCCTTTTTAGGGATACATTTTTGTGAGATTTTCCTATTATCGAAATATGCAGCAGTGATAAATAACTAAATCTATATAAAAAAAGAAGCTAACGCAAAATGTACAATTCAAAAGGAGAGAAAGAGAACCCTAGACCAGGGATTCTCTACCTCTTTCTTGCATCGATCCCTTTTAAAAGAATGCTTATCTTCATCGAACCCTTTACATGTTTCCCTATAATACACAGCATAAAGCATAATCATGATAAAAATAATTGCAGATAAATAATTTAAAGATAACAATTAGACTAAGAACAAGGCCAAAGGTTTTGAAAAAAAAAAGATTTATTAAATTTATGTATCATTATTTTTTGTATTATTATTATTATTAATAATTTTACAAATATAAACAACTTTTCAGAAACGAAATCATTGGTTCTAATGCCCCAAAAGCTCAATTTTAATTAATGTGGTGGCTGCGCTTGTTGCGCCCAGTTTTCTAATATTTAATATAAAATTGATTAAGTTAATTTTAAATCAACCCGTTGAAAAATATTTAACCTGTTCCTTGTTTTCCGCAGTAAATTATTGACTTGCATTAGGTAAGAAGAAGAAAAAGTGAATAATGTTGGTTCAGTAACAACTTTTATTTTGGGATATTTCTCCCGGATGGCATAATTCACAAGGGCACATTAGTATCGCCACTGGGAAGGGGTTTAAAAAATTGACCAATGAGCTTCTATTGCTTTTGTGATACCTTCAGCACATACCACTATTCTCTTTGGTTCGAGGTAAATTCTATGTCGGAATTTTTTATGAGCTTCCAAACTTTCAAACTAGGCTGTGAGATAATAGCAGCGCATCATCTGTGCAAGATTTTGAAAAAGAAAAAATTATGTTTCATGTGTGTGGAAAGAATGTAGTTATGCCAAAGAATTGTATATATTAATGTTAAATATGTATTGTACATAGACATTCTTTGGTTATGTTTTGCGATTTTAAGTTAAAAACAACTATATCTACAAAATGAGCTTTGATAACATATTTATGAAACCGTGAATTCGTATTAATTATATACCATTACCACAAAAAAGATTATTACTTTTAGCACCTAAAAACAATGATGTAAAAAGGGGGAAACATAATATCATATACAATAAGGGTTTAGATATTTTGTGAAATATCCTTCTATATGCTTCAGCAACGTGAGTATTGATGGAAAAAGAGATCGAAACAAAACAGCCAGAGCTTTTCATTATTTAATTTTCATTATTCATTATTTGCAACATATTTCTTATTTTTAACGTAAAAATAGTATGACAAAGCTTCTTAAGGAATAATGTTTACGGAACGATGATTACGGAACACTCGAAGTAACAACTTTTGAACTCAACTCGTTGTTGTCACACAGTTAATCTTAGTTACTATGCAAAAACATTAAATCATGTTGCCACTTAGAAAATCTTAATAATTATATAAAAACTTTAATTATGTTCCACTAGAGTAACATGCTATGATTCTACAAAATCTTTTCTAAATTTTTAAAAATGTATAAATTAAAAAAAAAAAAAAAAGTTTGCAAAATGCAAAATTAGAAAGTAGTTGAGCTATCTGATTTTGATTTAACATGATTAGTAGAACCACATGCAGAAGTTTTCAAATACAGATTATTTATAAAAGAGAAGCTACCCACTATTTTGAAAGGCTTGAAGTAGAAATTTCTCTAAATAGTGATTGAATTGCATGTGGAGAAAATCCCAAGAAACTTCAAAAAACATGCTCTGTGGATTACATCTTGGTACTTTATTAGATTAGCTTTCAAATTTGTAAATGATTGATAAGAAAACACCCACGGTCATAGTTTATAGAAATGAAATAAAAGAATTACATTTAGGATATCTGTCATTAGTTTTAAAATATCACAATTTGTTAGCAGGTTTTTAACATGTGGTCAGATTTTAAATGAAACTGTTCTAACTAAAACATGTAAAGTTTTAGGAGAGTGCTGGCGTGTTTTCTTCGCTGGAACCACTTTTTATGGAAAACTGCCTTATAATTAGTTTTGTATAATTACCGTCCAGATTTTGCAAAGTACTTCATCTTCATTATATCTATTTTCAGTAAATTTACATTTTATATGCTATGTCATTCCAAAAATAAACTTCGAATAGGAAGAATATTTGCACATTGAACTGAATTTTCTAGATCTGAAGAACTTCTTTTACTTTCAGATTTTTACCTTATGTCTGCGTAACCTGCATTTATTCCATTCGTCTTCTTATTACTGATAGGAAAAATTACAGTTACGTGAGAGATTTGGAATACTGAAGTTCATATGAATGTTGAATAATAGGAACAATCCGGCATTCTGTCATAATTAACTGATACTCTGAATAATAAAATTTTAAGAAAACATCAGTTTCATTCACGGGAATAAAAGAAATACATTTTCCAAAAACGTCCAAGAAATCTATCGCAGGTGTCAACATAAACAATCTACAAATATATTTTTAAGTATTTAAATAACTCATAAGCTAAAGATAAACCAAAAAAGTATCGAGAATTTGTTGGCATATACCAACAGCAAAGATAAAATAGTTTCCAATAGCAAAGAGAAAACACAGTTTCAAAGTGTCTAAAAGACTACCGAGAGCATACGCTAAAAACGTTTTCGAAAAGGCAACGACATCACAAATACATAAATTTTATGAAACATGACATTATGAAAAACTTTTTGTTCGAAATTTTAGTTCTGATAGAGGAAAATAGTCATTAAATGTGGGCATTCGTCTACATGTTTGTACAGAAACACATATATAAATTTTTAGAGAAATTTTGCATATTTTCTAATTTGTTAATAATATTGGTAAGTTAGGAAATTTTTCTATACTGAATTCTTGCAAAACATTCTTTGCAAAAAGCGGAAAATTAATAATCATTTCGATACTTCACTAGAAATCAAGTGTTATAGACGAACAACGATTTAAAAATTAACCAAGAGTGCAACGAAGTACATGTATAAATTATTTTCCTAATCAGTTATGAACGTTTAAGTAGGATATATCCAGAATTTTCAAAATTAGTAATGAAACGTTCAGTTTAACCTTTGAGATTTTACTAAAGAAGTCTCACTAATAGTAAAATGCTAGTTAAAATTGTGCCAACAGAAGGGGGAAAAATATGCCTTTTTTAAAATATCCGCATGATATATAATAAAAATGAAAGCATGGCACCGGTTCAGCATTAAGTAAGAAAAATTTTTAAACTGAGTTTTTATCATATACGAAATGCATTGAAAAAGCGAAAATTAGCAATATATTAGCACTGGACTAGGAAACAAATTTTCAAAGATAATCAAGTGGTAAGAAAATTAACTAAAACGTTTAAAATGTACAAGTTTTTCTTCGAAATAAGTTATGAATGTTGTCGTTTCAGTAGAATGAAGTCAGAAAGTACAAATTTGGTAATGAAACACTCATTTCTGCCTATAAGATTTTATTAAAAAGTGCAAAAAATACATGCGTGCGTTAGTAAAATTCTACTTGAAAAATGAGCAGTTAGGGAAAATATAGCTTTTTTCTTATAGTCACTTGATATGCAATACAATATGTTAAAATATAACATTGTATCATCAATACAATATATTAATTATGTACTGTTATTGTTCTTTTCGAATATTATAAAGAAGAAACTTTTGAGTCAAAGAGAAACATATTTACAAAACAATGATTCTTAGTTTTCTAGTAATTTAAATCAAAGCACTCATGCTTCTTATGAAGGTGAGATATTTCCTTAAACATGTTTCTAATGAAATTAGTATATAAACTTCTTTTAAGAAATAGACTTCATGAGAAAAATCTATGTCAGTGATTCTTGGTGACTTAGAGAAAATATTCAAAGTCTGTATGAGCTGCGTTAAAAGTCTCCATTATCTGCATTCGAATACATCAGTGTCAGAGAAAATTAATCTATTCCTATAATATACTAAGATACAAATTCCATTTCTTTTCTTAAATTTCTGATTCAGTGTTGTTGAAGTTAAATCTTCCAAACGTGTAAAAAGTTATTAAGTCAAGCAATATAACTATTTAATAAAAATTTGTTCGCAAATCTTTACAAGGCGTTGTAAAAGATAAATAAGGAAATATTTGAAAATTCAATGATTTGCAGTGGCCGTTATGCAAAAAGTGGCAATATTCAAAGTGCTCAAAAGGTTTATGAATAACGATAAAATCAATTGACGATAAAATCTGAGTCATCCGCAAATAACTTCCTCCAAAACTGAAAATTTTGTGCGCAGAATTTATTTGAGAACGAAAAGAAACATTAGAGGATTCAAAATGAAGATACTCATGTAAACTTTCCGGAATTAAATATATAGTATTTCAGGAAGTATTCACTTAACTTCCAACTTAATTGTAATTTTGGTATATGTAGTGAGCATATGTGAGACACGAAATGCATTCGGATGCGAAAAAAATAACAAACATTTAACTATCTGGCAATGAATCAAATTTCATTGGAAATGTAATGGCATGAAAAGCAGAAAAATATATCTGAGTGGAATAGCTTCATGATAATTTATGAATGTGTTTGTTTTTTTAAGGCGAAAAATTTTCACTGCAGTTTCCGTTAGGGCTCAAAAGAAACAGTTTGCTTTTTTGAGTTGGAAAAATTTCCACTTTAATATTTTAATACGAAAAATCTCCACTGTTATTTCATCTATGCGAAAACCCATGTTAATTTCAAAATGTAGTTAGAAAAATTACACTTTGAGTTAAAGTTAAAAAAAAATCCGTTTAGATATTTTTTATAGGTCGGAAAAGTTTCATTTTATATTTCTTAGAAAAAAAAATCTCCTTTTTTATTTTGTTTATGGGAAAACACATGTTAATTTCAAAATGCAAGGGGAAAAAGTTACACTTTGATTTTAAAAAGTCGAAAAATATGAGGAGATAAACGACAAAAGCGATAGATGAAGCGGGCCTCAACGCCACTAGACGCCGCTGGCTTCGAGCAACTCGAGCGTGCTGGTAAAAGTATTTTCTTTAAGATAAACGAGATTGCAAACAATCTTGACATTCATATACTCCACCTTCCCCCGAACAGGGATTATTTTCTAAATGTTTATAGAGAGAAATTAGCTAAAGAGCTTGACTTGAAAGAGAAAGAAGCAACGTGACTTGAGAGACTTAAACAGAGTATTTCTGTAAGTAAGCCAAAATCCACGCGAAAGCGCTAAGGCCAGCAAATTAACAACGAGGGGATTTATTATCTCAGCTTCCAGGAAGCAAGTTAAACCTCTGATTATTGACCTAAGTAAGAATATTGAAATTGTAAATGATTGTGGAAATGTAACTTCAAATGTCAGCAATGTAAATGTATCCAATATGGCCGCTAAATCTACTCCTTACAAACCATCTAGTGAAAAGTCAAAGGTGAAGCCTGCTACTGGGAAAAGGTCAAAAGTGAAACCTAGCAGAAACAAATTCGAGGCAATAAAAGAGTCTTTGTTGAACTCTGACCAAAGAATATGTATTGTTAAGAATTTTCATTCGCAGCAGCAGAAGTGGCTCCCTTCGAACGAAAAGGGAAACTGCGCATGCGTGAAATATCTGTCGCCAAAAACGCCAAAGTTCGAATAATTTTAATTAATGAAATGTAGAATATTGAAGGCCTTAACTGTAAATTAAAAACCTTTCTTATGTTTAAAAAATAATTTATGATTAGTGTTATGGAAATCTTTAAATATTATTTTAAATGTAGCCGTATATATTGGCACTTATAACATATTTGCAGCAATTTTCACATTTTATCAGATATTTTTTAACTTTATCAGTTTCTATAAAAATGGAAATTCATAGCATATTATTTTTTGATTCGGGATGTCGAGCGAATGACTAAGTTATTGTATATTTTTTGCTTAGGAAAAGGAAAGCAGCTACCAAAACATGGTATCGATGTTTTTGTTGTGGTACAACATCTTGAAAAAATCCAGAGAGAAGATTCTTCGGATTCCCTAAGGATCCTGTTAAGTAAGAGTTTGTAACTTATATTTATATATATACATAATTTATAAATATTTGATTATTATATCATTATCATATCTTTATCTAGTAAATATACATTATCAATAAATTCAGGTAGTCATTTATTTTGCAGTAACTACTTCATAAACTAGCTCTAATTTTAATTTTTCTACAGTCTAAATCAGATGGTACTTTGGCTATTTAATAAAGATTATTGTAAATAATAAACATTAATGAATTAGCATTCTAATGTGTAGCCAAGATTTCATTAGAATTATTTGATTTAAACGATGCTACATCTCCACTGGCAATAAATTCATTAAATTAAAAAAATGAAGTTATTCTTTTCTGTTTTTACAGGTCAAAACAGTGGGCTGCTGCCTGCAATAAAGATCTGCTCAGCAAATCTACAGATGAATTATACAGAAAAGGAAAAGTGTGTTCTGTACACTTCACTGAAAGTGACTTTCGTACAACCAAATTCCTGTGCTGTACCAAAGAAGTTAAGGCAAACAGGTAACCATGATTCTCTATACATTTATGTAAAATTAAATTTTATTCCTTGTAAATAATGTATGTTTTTATCTTGTTTTATAATTTCAATTTTTAACTGTGCATTTCGTCTTCAATAAATCAGTTATTTTTGTATGGTTTAGTGATGCATCAGTAGCGCTGGATGCAAAGCATTTATTTTTTATATGAAGGTTCATTGAGGTAACGAAAAATACTTTTCATGAATCCTAACAATGAAACTTTTTACAAATTTAATTTTTTCCTAATGGCCATTTATCATTGCAAAAGTTTGTAAGCAGTTTTTTTTTTTTTTTTTTTTTTTTTTTTTTTTTTTTTTTTTTAAATTTAAAGTAAAACTATTTTTCCCATAAAAATCAATGTTAAATGGAGTAATCCATCCTTGGATCACAGGTGATTACTTATTTAAAATTGACTACAGTACCTTGTGTATAAGTTCAGAATCTAAAAGGCAATGAAAATCGTTAAAGATCATTGCTGCTTCTGAAGTTTTGGCATTTTTTTCCCTTGCTGAACTAATTTTTGAAGCCCTTTATTATTCCACATGTTTATTGATAACGTCTAAACCCAAAGCTAAAGGCATAAATATTGTATCGTTTTGTGATTAAAATGAGAAGAAGTATAACTTAAAGAATCTTTTGTCAGTAAGAATAAAGTTGGTATTCTTTTTTAGTTGCACAGCATTGGCTGATATTTTTTAATGTAGCGTTATATCCAGGTTATATTATCTTGCTGGGGCAAGATGGTGCACAGCATGTAGGTAGCCAAATTTAAGAGCAACAAAATGGTTATCAAACATATCTCTGTAAAAAAGGGCAGCCAGTTTTAATTTGCACGTCAGTGGCCAACAGTTTAGAATCGGCACTGGTTCCATCACATTGTACTTAAAAATCTATAAACTAATATTTCACTACAGTAACCCAATCACAAGGCATAGCGCTATTCCTAAAGTAAAAAACAGCTCATAAATAAATAAAAGCTGTGTCAGTAATGATAAGTAATTTAAGAATTAACAGAAAAGTCTTCCAGAAATACTCAACACTCTAAAATTGTATTATGGTATATTTAAATGAAGTATTTTTTATATTTGTTCTTATTAGATGACGAAATTCGAAAGACCGTGGAAGTAGTAGATACTGAAACGATGTCACTGACTCGAATAGAAAAAAACAGATGAGACTGGAACTCAAGAACTGCCATCTGTAAATAATGAGAACGAAGAGAAAGAAGCATTTAAAACACCAGATACACACTCCAAAGTTTACACTCCAAAGAGTTTAAAAATAAAGAGGCTAACAAGCCAAGTATCGTACTTGAAGAAAAAGTACTGCTGCGGCAAGAACTCTATAGCAGATATACTTAAGGTGATTCAATGAATGGTCAGTCCTGTAATTTGCAATTTTATTAAAGGGCAATTGAAAGCATCATCAAAATATGGCGTATCAAATATTTTGTGTCTATTTTCTATTATGCTACTAATCAGTTTTTATATCATATTCTATGTGATTTATTGATAATGGATGCTAATGTTTTTAAGGTGGAATAATAGGTAATGTATGAATTTAGTACGCTTCATGATTTTTAAGTTTATATGGAACTGGTGCTTTTAATTGCCACATGCTGTCTTTTATATATTGAATTTTAAGTATGCAGATATTATACATTTCAGGACAAATTTCTTGATGCAAATTTTATTCTTTGATGATTATATTTATTTATTGTGAAACTGAATACAATATTGGCTGAATCATCCTGAATGCAGTTATGGGGCAAATCAGCCTATTTACACTAGATTTTTTTATAAAATTATAAAAAGAATAATCATCCATAACTAAATTTTGTGACCACTGATTTGTTTAAAAAAATAAATAAATAAGAGAAATAACAAGTATATTTCAAATGTTATTAATAGCAATTATGCATACCAATTTGTCATAATAATGTAATATATTAATTCCATAATAATGTTTCTTTCAGTAATTCATTTAATAGTGTAGAAAATTATCAACTTAATTTATGTTTAATAATAAGGTTAGGATTTGAGTCGCAGTATAAATATTCATTTATGCAATGTTGCACGTAATAAGTACTAAATAATACAGTAAAGTAATAAGTACTAAATAATTATCGTATTATTACTCTTGCATATACACTGATGGGACAAAACATTATGACCACTGAAAAATGTGGGACACATTTTTCAATGAGCTCGAAAAAAGTATCTATGAAACTGAACAACTGGTAGGTTTTCGCAATCTGCCGTTGTTAAACTTTATGCAAATTGGATAAATGACGTTGGAACCAGCAGCAGATGGTAAGATGTTGACACCCACAGATCATCAAAGAAAAAGGACTTTGGAGACTGTCCCTCTTGATACCGCAAAATCGGCACGACACAGCCACTGGAAATGGAATCTTCCAGGAGAACAACGCCCCATGTCACAAGGATCGAATTGTGTTGGAGTATTCGAGGAGCATAATGATGAATTCCAATTAATACCCTGGCCACCTAACTCACCAGATCTTACTACGATATGGCATATTTGGAATTTCATGGAGCGGCAGCTCTGAGCTCAAACATCACCATGTTGGAATATCTCAACTTTGTGTGACCACTGCTTAAACATTTGGTACAAGCTGTCTCCAGTCATCTACCAAGAACTTGTGTCGTCCATGCCAAGGCAAGTTGAAGCTGTTATGTAGGCCAGAGGTTACATGATGTGCTATTGAGTAAGTGGTCATAATGTTTTGGCTTTTCAGTGTTGAAATATGCTTTGAAGAGTAACAATGTGGATTATTGTGAAAGGATTGCAAAACATGGTAACAATAGAAAACTTTAAGTAAAGAACAATTCAGTTTGGGATACATTAAAGAGCATTATGATGAGCACAACAAAAACTGCTATCTATTATTTTAATCTTTTAATAATTATGTTAATAATATGTGGTTTAATAATCCTGCGAAGAGTTTGTAATAAAAACATATTACATTTATGAACAAGAATGTCTTTACATTAAATGTTTTGATAACAAGAAAAAATTTTCTTACATTGACAAATCAGTTAAGAATTTTTTTTTAATATTGTCTGCTGCTCATTAGATAATTAAATGTATATGTATTTTGTCTGCAGTTAGAGAAAATCAATAAATAGAAAATATGTTAAAATAAATTCTGGTGTTTTTTTGTTTTGTTTTGTTTTGTTTAATATTTAAGCGACATATGAGATCTGAATGGAATTATAAAATATGACGTATTCCTAAAAGTAATATCTGATTATTTTAAGTATTACAAATACTAATTAATTGACATTATATAGATAGTTTTTAATGTTGTTTATTAGTAGTAATGATATTTCTGAAAAGCTTTTTTTTTTTAAGTTTTGATAACGTATTAAACAAATGGCATAAGGAAGTATCATGTAGAAGTATGGAAGGAAGGAGGAAAGGGAGTAAAGTATATCATTATTTCTGTTATTAATTTCAGCCTACTTTAAATATTAAAAATTATACTTGGCTGAATTATGAAGATAATTTTTCTATTGTTTACAGTTAGTAAATATGCTTCTGAAAAGTTTTTTAATTCACAGATACAGACTATGTCAAACAAATGACATGAGGGGGAAATATATACAGAAGGTATAGAAAGGAGGAGTGGGTGCAAAGTCTAATATTAATTCTGCAATTAATTTCAGATTATATTAAATATTAGAAGTATAAATGGTTGACATTACATATAGTTGCAGTAGTAATGATATTTCTGAGAATATTTTCAAGGTCTGCATAATATATCAAACGAGGCATTCAAAAGTTAATGTATAAATTTATATATATGTGTGTGCATATACATATAGAAAAAAGCTATGCAAAGACAGTGCTTAAATTGCGCCGGAGCCCTAAATAAAATGAGCTCCGGTACTTCGTTTTATAAAATTGAACTACAATTTAAAGAGAAAAAAATTTAGAATTCTTAACGTTTTAGTTTAACAATAAACAGACTTTGCAATACTCTTTCTCCCTAGAAATACGAACTCATGAGAACATGAAACGTTCAAAGTCCCCTCACTCACATGCGGAAACCTTTCCATTTAAGAAAGGCAAAAAATTTGGGGGAGTTTGTTTAGGAACGCGTAAATTTCTCGCACTGCCATCGAATCTAGTGTATTGTTATCGATGCTTACAGTTAGTTATTCCAACACCTCCTTATAGAGGAGGTGTTGGTTCTATAAGGACCTCTATAAGAATACAAGTTTTCCTTCCTGCGAGAATAACCAACACCTCCTTGTTATTCTCGCAGGAAGGAAAACTTGTATTCTTAAATGTGCGTTAAGTGACAGCGAGTACAATAAGAGTGAAATACTGAGATAAACTGCTCAGGCCCGTCCTATACATTGTCTTCCCACAGTATCCACTGATGGGGGGAGCGTAACCAGCAACTTTATATTCATCCTCAGCAGTCAGATTCAGGACTCATTTTACCACTGACACTTATCTGCCTGATGGCTATAATTATATCAGCAGAGAGCCGAGGTCAAAGAGAACGTTCTCTCTCACCAAGATTCCCCTCGTTTTTTGTTTCCACCCACTCATACCCTCATTCTGTTTCGCCCTGGAATTTTCATCAGCTATAATAATTTTTGTGATGATAAAAGAACTGCCCCCCCCTACGATCGGAGCTTAAATTGGACCGAAGCCCACTGGATATCGGCTCCGGTGCTTCTTGCTTTTTGTAATAAATTATAATTCTAGCTGGAACGCACCGGAAACCTGAATAAGAATTATGCGGCACTTCTTTTATGTAATTGAATAACAATTTCAGTAGAAATTTTATCTCGAAAATTTTATTTTAACAATAAAATTATATTAAAAATCGCTTATTAAATTTCAATTTATCTCTTTACATTTTATTTAATTTTAATTACTTCAGTCTTAAATTATTTCAATACGTAATAATTAATTATCTAATAATTATCAATTAAATTATAATTAACTAATTATATTAGAATTATTGATTAAACAACAATTTATAAACATTAATTAAATATATATTAATTAATCTGATAGTAATTAACTATTTAATTTAAAAATTATTAATGAGTTAATAGTCATTTTATTTATTTATTTACTCTTGTTCTTCTCTGCTGACGGTCTTGTTTAGGGATCCGGCACTTCTCATCTTAGAAATTAAGGCCTGTGCAAAGAGGGAATGTGAGATAAGGTATGGTAGTTTTTGGTGTTTCATCTATATTTTCAGTATTGTTTAAAAAATTGTGAAATTTCTGAAAAGTTTTGTAAGTCTGCCTGAAGTGTTAAAAGTAACATCTGTAAGAAAACATTTATGTAGAGTTATATAAAAAGAGGGAAGATTTTGTTATACAGTCAAAAGTCGTTAATTCGGGCACCCATGATCCGGACCTCAAAGCTACAAACTTTCTGCGCATGCGCATAGGAGTTTACGCATGCGCGTAAGACTTTTACGTTTACGCATGCTCGTTTAATGTATAACGCACGGTATAAACTAAAATTATCTAATTATCTATTTCAGTTAATGTTGCAGATTGCGTTGTTCCTTAATCTTCGAATTGGATCCGGCTTATTATTTTTTGCAGACTGTTAGAGCAATTTTATAAAAGTAAGCTTTAACTTTCGATTATGTCAAATAGAATTTCCGATGCTGGAGCTCCCAAAGGATCTACAAAGCGACAGTATTTTTTTATGTCCATCAAACAAAAATTGGAATTGCTGCAAAAAATGGATAAAGGCATATCCTTTGTTTCTCTAACCATTCCAAAATCTGTTTATCAATTTCATGCTGCTCTGCGGCGGGGGAAACGCCGCGGCGCGCAATGAATTGGAAGTTGATCTGTCAGCACTATCCTTATCTTCAGGGCAGATGTTTTTATTTTATTAGGCGTATAATTCCTTACTAAATGTAGTATTTCATCTCGATGTACTTCTTCTTTGATATGATTTAAATCAAATTCCTCGTCATTATAATTCGCTGCCGATAATGAAGAAACTGACACAGAGGTTATTGAAAACGGAAAAATTTCGATTGACAAATTAATCGGTATTCTCGACACAACAATTATAGGACTTGAACAGCGGAACTTTGTAACTGAATAAGAAATTATGCCTGTTTATAGAATTAAAGAGAAAGTATTATCACATAAAACGAAGCAACTTAAACAACTTACATTGAAAGAAATGTTTAATAAAGTAAACAAATAAATATTAAGCTTTTTTTTTTTTTTTAAATTTTGATACCCTTTAGATCATAATTGTTCTTTATTTCATAAATTACGGTTTCATATTTTTAATTTTATAATTTCTGCATGCCATCTTACCAGATTTAAACTGATGATCTATAATCCGGAAAAATCGATAATCCGGAATCGCCGAAGTCCAGACGAGTCCGGATTAACGACTTTTGACTGTATATATATATATATATGCACAGAATTTAAAGAAATATATGTAATATTTAATTGTATCAAAACTTAATTTACTCTAAAATTTGGAGGTTTTATTATTTAATTAATATTAGGTAATTTGGTATGTTCTATAACTTGAAAATATTTAAAGAAACAGTACGAATCGTGAAAAAAATCACCTTCAGTATATTTAAAAAACACTGATAAATTTATAAAATAATCTAAATTAATATAAAAGATTTTTCTTATGTGAAATTATCTGAGTGCATTTAGTTACAATATTATTAACGCGAATATCGTTTTGTGTAAAGTTAAAGAAAATATTTTTTTTTTCGCACTAAATTACTTATTTTGAGCAAAATAATAATAATAAATAAATAAATAAATAAATAAAGCACGAATATCCGAGTTTAAATTATCGCGATAAGTCAAAGAAACGTTTTGTCAAAGACCAATCCGGTACATTACAAAGGGGAAAATTGTCGCCAACATTTTCCGTCGCCAAATTCCTTGGCTAATGTTCCCTCTTCTTTCTCTAGCGGCGGCCGAGCGGTAAAGTCGCTGAACACTGGTAGTTCGGTCCGAGGTTCGAATTCCGCGAACGGGCTGGCTGCATGGGCGTTTTCGTGGTTTTCCCCATGTGTAACGTGTATACGAGCCAGTTTCCCTTAGAAAGTCCTCCACGAAAGGCATCCCTCCCCTTAGGCAGATAGCCCTCGTGTGCTTTGCCATAATTAAATACACACACTTTCTCTAGCGACGCAGAAGGCAAACTAGTTTACATTACCTCTATGGAGTGTTTCCTTCTTTACACAGACATTCTTTGCTCTGACAAAGGGCCAATTCCAACGCTGAGGTTTCGGTTTTCCCTGGCAACCAGGAGGTACACAGAGCAGAAACGAGTAATGATTCTAGCAAGCATTTGAGGAGTGTCTCCCCCCCCCCCCCCCGCCCGCAGCAACCAAATAATATTCACGCGAAAAGTTACAGACCGTTGGAAGAAAATTTTCGATCTACTGAATTTCAGCTCAAATTGTGGGGCAAGTCAGTGTCCAGATATCGTCAGCAATTTTTTAAGTTTGTGCGATCGTCTTGTGTCCGAAAACATTTTAGTGTATCGAAGTGTGTAGGGACAGCCAATGTCCGAAGATCATCAGTTTAAGTGTGTGTGTGGTGAAAAGTGATGTAGTTTAATTTAAGTATTTCTGTGAATTAATTGTTCTGTCGACACTGTTTTCGGTAAAACTTTAAGAAAGGTGATGTTTGGTTTTATTTTTATATTATAATAAGCATAAATTTTAGATTTTAATCTGTGTTCATAGATAGTTAATATCTGAAATGTTAAATGGTACGCTGAAATTAAGCTTATAAAATTGAATGTTTTAAATGTTAGTAGTTTCAGTTATTTTGTAAAATTTTATTTGAGTAAGAACTAAACATTTTTATTATTTATTTGTTTTTGGTTTTCTGTTGAACGGGTAAAAGGGGAAAGCTAGAAACCCCCAGTATCTTACTTTAACTGTGTGTGAGAAATCAGTGTTTAGTTATGAGCATATGGATATCTGTTGTTTAATTTATTGTACCTTTGAATGCATATTTTAACATATCTCAAATTTTGATGAAAGTATACGGTATTATCATAAGCCTTTGAGTTAACGCAACTGAATTTTAAGTTTGTAAAAGATTAATAGTATTTGTAATCTTAAACTCTCAAGTAACAAATTATATTTGAACTCATAACATGCCTATTATGGTGTAAATTGTTTTGCATTTGTGTTTAGATCGATAGAATATGCTATGAAAAAAATTAAAAGTTCTATTTTACTTCTCTTGTTGTAAAAATAATATTTGTTTAAATCAATCTTATATACAAATAGAGTAAGGGAGCTAAAATTGTTAGGTTGTTATCATAATTTTGGCTTACATCATGGCATTCTTAGCATAGTTAGGAAAAAGGATCTTAAAACCTTGGCTGAAGAGTTAGGGGAAAAAGGTCAGCCCTGAACTTAGGATATTGGATTTAAGACAGCTGATTATGGGAAATGAATCCTATGAGGAGGAACTAGTGAAATGCCTGTTAGAAAATATCACTTCAACAAGAGGGAAAAAAAGAAGCAGGAAAGAATTAGGAGAGAAGAAGAAGAAAGACAGGAAAGAAATAGGAGGGAAGAACTGGTGGGAATGAAGAAAATGGGCTTAAGAAAAGCCGTTACTATCTGCAGAAAATGATTCCAAAATATGATCCTGAAGAGAACGATATTAGTTTGTATCTAGTCATCTTTGAGCGCCAAGCAAAGCGTGCGCATCTTCACTAATCAGAATAGGTTTCTGTTTTATTGAGTTTTGCCAACTTACATAGTTCAGTTGATTATGCGAGATCCGAGCAGCAGGCTTATGACTGCGCTTACGTAAAGGTGATACTGCTTGAAAGGTTTAAGCTTAGTCCAGAAAAATTTCGCATAAAATTCGTGCAATCCCAGAAAGACACTCTAACCACTTGGAGAGATTTTGCTTTTGAATTAAAGAATTATTTTGAAGAATGGATTGCAAGTTTGGAAGTTGCAGATTTTGAATTTTAAAAAAGATCTCATGATAACAGACCCAATGAAGCGTAATGTAAATATCGAAGTGCAGCAGCATTTTATTGACAAATGGTCGAAGATAACGACTCCAGATAAATTAGCAGAAATGTTAGAAGAGTATGAAAATGTACAATGAACACCGGAAGAAGATCTTTCCTGTTCGTAGTTCGGATTCACAAAAGGGCAATAAAAATCATTCAAATTCAAGAGATTCGCAAAAGTATCACCAGTCTGGAAGGAAAACGAGATATGTTCCGAAAAAAGAAACCTTCCGAGATCAGAATGAAAGTCAATTTGAAGTACGTAAACCACTTAAGTGTTATACATGTGACTCCACCGAACACTTAAGGCCTCAATGCCCGAAGGTTCAAAAAGATTTCAAGTCGCCAGCTGTAGTAAATATGGCGCAGGAAAATGAAGAAGATTATTTAGCTCCGCACACAACGGATTCGATTTAAAGTGAACGGATTCGATCTTCCAGTATTGCGGGATTCGGGAGCATCTATAGATATAATTTGCAACAAATACATCCCTCCTTCAATGCTGACAGGTGAAACTGTCTGGATAAAACAACCGTTTGATGCGGCCCCAATTTGCTTACCTTTAGCGCACGTTAGAAAGGAATAGAAGGAAAATTTGGATGGGTAATAACAAAAGCAGCGGTTATTCGAAGCGAGCTGGATCAAGGACGATACCTTTTAGGGAACCGGACAGCAGCGAAATTAGAAGCAGATCAACTCGATAGACTTTCTTTTCAAGTAAACGCGGTAGAGACTCGAGCTCAGAAACTTCAGTTAGTCGAAGAACGAAGTAGGGGGAAGCTATCAACATGAGTTTGAACGCGACAGGTTAGACCCCTCCCCAGGGGAAAATTCTCCCCGCAGTACCGAAAGAAGTAACGTTTCGTCCTAAACAAAAGAAATGGGGAAGGCCAATTTCACCACGCCTGAAACAGAGGTGAACGAACTGTCACTGCTTACAATAGACAAGACGCAGTTGTCTGATCTACAAAAGAAGAAAAGTACAGGTTTAAAACCACTTTTTGACCTAGCCGCGTTAGACGATCAAAGTAACTCTCCGAAAAATATTTTCAAATTAGAAGACGGACTGTTATATAAATGTCAGGAAGACCGGTTAAGAAATGTGCGGAAAGTACTGGTCGTTCCCGAAACTTGTCGGATAAAGGGGCTAAGTTTATGCCATTAGCAGGTCTCGGGACATCTGGGCGTAACAAAGTCGAAAGATCATCTCGCGAGGTATATTTCTTGACCGAAATGTTACCAAGACATGGAAACATATATTCGAACTTGTGGCCCTTGTCAAAGAGTGGGGAAGACTAACGACCGAAAGAAGGCACCTCTAAAATTAGTACATGTGATATCAGAAGTATTCACAAAAATAGACATAGATACTTGTAGCCCCTTGCCCACCACACCTAGGGGGAAGAAATATATTTTGACCGCACTCTGTAACACTAGGACATAATAACGACGTTTTCACAACTGTTGCAAAAGGTGGAATTCTGTGAACACTTGGGCGTCATTAAGACGTTGTGATACGACGTTTTTGCTCGATGATTTCACAACCGAAAGATAACCTGAGAAAGACGCAATAACAATGTCTATGCGACAAAAATCTCATGTGCAAAGACGTAATAACGACATCTTTGCAACGGTTGCAAAACAGTGGAGTTTCCCGGACATCTGGGTGCCTTAAAAGCGACATATTGCAATGTTTCTGCAACAACATCCGCGACGAATTTGCAACGTTGCCGTGCCACTTGGGAAACCGAACAGATTATTTAAATTAGATGAAAAAATTAAAGTAACGTGTCTAGAAATGGAAACTTTAATGAAGATGAATTTATTGAGGAAAGCTATCAAAATCAGTGGTTTCTATGAGAATAAAAATTGATTTGATGTTATCAACCACCGAAAGAAATGGCGATATTTCCAGTGTAGTAAATGAAACCAAGCGAAATTTCCGTCCTTCTAAGCTAAAATTGCAACGTTTTGACGGTAGTATTAAAACGGACTAGGATTCTGGGGACAATTTAAAAAAATTCATGATGATAATAGCATTGATGGAGATGGCAAATTTCAGTATCTTTTACAAGCAACTGAAGAAGGTTCATCGGCCAGAGATTTAGTTGCAAGTTTTCCGCCATTTGGCGAAAACTATTATAATGCTAACGAACAGCTGAAATCTCATTTTGCAAAAGATGAACTCTTAATTTGAATTTATGTTCGTGAACTTTTAAATCTAGTTTTAACGCAAGCGAAAAGTGGCAAAAATTATACTTTGCGGCTTCTTTATGATAAATTGGCAACTCAGCAGCGATCATTAGAGACTTTAGGGGTAACGTTGGAAAAATATGAAGCAATGTTATATCCTTTAGTTGAAATTCTTATCAAGGAGGGGGAACATACACATAACCGTATAGATAATAAAGACAAGATGAACATGTTAGGAAACTCATAAAAATTTCTTCGTTTGGAAGTCGAAAGTGAAGAGCGGTTACAACTTGTTCGATCAGGCTTTGCGAATGATCAATATGAAAAATTTAAAGTGAAAGAAAAAATTCCCACTGCAGCTTGTATTGTATCTAATAAAAAGCAGAGCTGAGGAAATAGCAATAATTTTTTATTTTGTAATAAGTCGTTTCATAATACCTCAGAATGCTTTAAGGCTGCCGAGATGTCATTGGAGGCGAAAAGGATACATTGAAGGAAAGGGCTTGTTTCGTCTGTTTTAAACCAGGACACAATTCTAAGATCTGCAAAGCTTATTTAAAGTGTATTATATGCAAGAAAAAAACACCATAGCATTATGTGTCCAAATATAAATTTAATCAAAACAAGACAGTCTGAATCGGATGCACAGGTTCTTTAGTCACCAAAAAATTCGCCAACATTATTGTTAACTGCATTGATGAAAATCATCAATGATGACAGGTACGGAATCATTCGCGGATTATTTGATACTGGTGCTCAGAGATCTTTCATAAGAAAAGATTGTGAAGAAATTAGGATTGAAACCTGTAGATCAAGAAATCATGAGTCACGGACTTTTTTGGGGGCAGTGAAACTAAACAAGAGTCCCACAATGCCTACAATACTACATTACAAAGCTTGTTTTCAAATTTCAAGTACACTCTTTCAGTTTTGGATGAAAAGAAGATATATGGTGAAATTCTACGTGTAGAGAATTCTGATATTTTTCCAATTTTGAAGAAGAAAAATACGTTTAAGTGATACAAGAGAGTATGTGCCTGAAATAAGTTTCTTAATACCAGATTATCTTGGCACATTATTGATTGGGAGAATTGAGCCCATTGATAATAATTTGGTAGCTATTAAAACCAAGCTTGGATGGTGTAAGCGCATGATTAGAATGTTGAAAGAGATTCTAAGAAGAATTTTGGGCAGAAAAAAGTCTTGACTATGAAGAGTTGAAAACTATTCTATGTGACTGTGAAGCTACAATAAACTCTAGGCCACTTAAATACATTAAAGACAATCCGGAAGGTCTGAAGTCATTAACTCCCGCTTGTTTCTTACAAAGCAGTTTCCCTGCAGTGAAACAACCAATTTAGATGAAATCGACAGTAAAAGCCTAAATATAACATTGCGTTTTGTACAAAAATTAAGGCAGGACTTAAGAATGAGATTTCGGAAAGAGTATTTAGTAATGTTGATTCATAAAGGTAAGAGCCAGGCAGAATCTTTAAGAGTTGGGGAGGTCGTTCTTCTAGAAACTGGCCTTTAGGAATCGTCATTAAAGTCTTTTCTGGAGCAGATGGGCACTCAAAAGTCACCAGAGTGAGAACAGCTGATGGAGAGAAGTTGAGACCATTCCAAAGACTTTATCTGTTAGAAATCAATGGTTCGGAAAAATTACCATTTTTTGCCCAAAATGTTCAAAGGGATGGAAGTGTCTACAAAGATGACACTACGCCTTGCAGCTAATGATTCAGATTCCAGTGAAGATGATGATTCATCATCCAAAGTCCCATATTTTGTCACTAGATCAAGTTGACAAGTTAAAAATTGCCAATAGACTTAACTTTTGTTGCAATTTATTGGTATCCTACAAATTGCAAAGTGGAAGGTTGTTTGAGTTACCAGCTACAACTCAACTGTTTTTAAAAGTTTAAGTTTTTTGTTTTGAAAATAAGCTCTATCGTTTTTGTAAATATCTGCAATTAAAATGTTTTTCCATGTTAAATCCATAGTCATCTACGAATCTTTTAACAGCAAGGTGGCCAAATGGGCGAAACAAAATAGTACCAAGTTCTGAAAATTTTCGTACGTGGATTAAAAGTGATCACTTTCACTTTTTTCCCTTTGGTCTGTACATGGGCATCGCCTACTGATGACCAATTTCTCTAGCAAGGAAAGATCAATTTTCCCTGCTTTTGCCTTGAGAGAAGATGAGGTACAAGTTGGAGTTGGGAACTATGAAGGAATCCACTGATTTACTTTCATTTTGAAATACAGATCTATTTCCTGCTGAGCAAAACAAGGCAATAAAATACTAGTGGTGGAAAAAGAACATGATACTGTTGGTGTTATGATAACATCAGTCACCTAAAAATGCAATCCATTTTAGTACTGTATACATTTTGGCTTGGAAAAAATACTTAAACAGTTTATTCAAGCTTCTATTTTCATTCAAATTATTTATATATTACTACGTTTTAGAATTAGTATTTTACCAAGAATAAAACTTTCGTACAAAGCTGTATACAACATGAGGTGTGGTCATACGATGCAATATTTGTCAAAACAGTTGAAACTTCTGATAATCTGCATTACTGTCATTGATTTATATACATTCTACTACAGCTAGGGGGTGACCGACATTCCAGTGGTTTGTGTATCTGCTGCTATACTCCGCACAGCTAGTGTGATGCGAACCAAAAAAAGACTGAAAAACCTGATCGCCATTCGAAGTCAGGAGTACTGGAAACATTACTACAGTCGATATTCAGTATAACAATCATTCCATTACAATGATTGGTACAATAAGCCCGCAGTTAATGAGTATAGTTAAATCAGTTTTCATTACAGCAACAACTTGTTATAATGTCCTTTCTTGTAGAACACAGTCATACACTAATGAGCATCAGTAAAAGAGTAAAACAATGTTAAAAATATATTTACATCAAGGGTTTACATATCAAATAAGATTTCAATATCAATTAACAGTTTCCTACTTAAATAAATGTGCAACAGAGTAATTAAAAACTAGTCAGCTCTTGTAATAAGTGAAAAAAAAATCCCATAAACTAGAAAACTGAACAGAAGGAAAAGGAATTTTAAATAAAAGGAAAAGAGTGCAGATATTTAAAATTTTATTTAATGTTAAACTACTATCACAACAGGTGTATAATTAAGTTAATTACCTAGTCAAGTTTTCAAGCAAGAACAATTATATAACGAACAACATCACACTATATACCTGAAGTATTAATCAGCTTTATCCTAAGTAAACTTACATGTTTCCGTATTTATGAAAAAAAAATCTGACATCCAAAAACATTCCCATCACTGGCAGATACAATGAATCAGATAGTCACGATACCCTCTCCCTTCAAATCTGCTGTCTCTATCACATAACTTCAAAAAATTTTTAACTTGCTCACACAATAAGCCTGAAAACTAGT
The DNA here is from genome assembly GCF_044657685.1 of Stegodyphus dumicola. Taxonomy (NCBI): domain Eukaryota; kingdom Metazoa; phylum Arthropoda; class Arachnida; order Araneae; family Eresidae; genus Stegodyphus; species Stegodyphus dumicola. Next base: position 33,222,552 of record NC_140781.1, read on the forward strand.
TCGTCATAAAAAGAATATATTGTTAATAATCTTCATCACTAACGACTTAAAAGCGCTCATCACACGGGGAATGAAATTTAAAAAAGGAATTTTTTTCGGCATTCAGATATAATGGAATGAAAGCAGATCATGATAAGGATGAAGTTTGGAGAAGAGCTTTGCTTATGGGCAAGGGCCTCCTATCTGCATTACACATGTTTTCATAGAAGTGCAAAATTAGTCTTCTAAATTTAATGTTTAAAGGTGTAAATCTAGACACAATAACACGCCGAATAAATACTGATTCAGAAGTCAAACAACAAAAATCAGCGTTAATTCACAAAATTTTCACAGGACTAGTTTCGATGGTTTTACCAAACCATCATCTTCAGCTGCAAAACCGCAAATGAACAAGATAGGAAATAATGTTTAGATAAGATAAGAAAGCCTGGACAAGAATAAGCAAGTGGCGCCATCTGTTGGCGAAACCAGAACTAAAACATAATTTCTCTAAAAGCCGAAGGCAAATTTGGATTGGAATTAGGATCGTTAACTAGAACAGAAAGATTTTTATGAATGTGAAATGCCTCTAGAAAATCCAGTTCTCCAATGGAAGATGTTTTTTGAATAATTTTGGCAGCAGAAAAATTGAAAGTGTGATTTTCGGACCAAATTTCGGACCAATGTTGAGCAACAGAAGACTTCTGTGTTTCCTTTTTTCTAACATATGCCTCATGTTCTTTGACGCGAAATTTTAAGGCTCTCTTAGTTTGGCCAATGTAAATTAAACCGCACTGGCAAGGAATCCTATAAATACCCCAGGAATTCATATCCGGAATGGGGTCCTTGAGTATAGAAGTTGGAATTTTATTGATGGGAGAGTAAACAACCCGAAAGTTAAATTTCTGCAAAATATGTGCAACTTTATAGCTAATTGATGGAAAGAAGGGAATGACAACAGAATTTTTATAATCTAAAATAAGAGTGTGGCTTTTAGTGTGTTGAGATGAGAATTTTTTAACTGCTTGATTAATAATGTTGGGTGAAAAGCCCCTGTCAATAGCTATTGCTTTTAAATAATTTAGTTCTTCATCAAGGGCTAGTTTAGAGGAGCAAACTTGAAGAGCACGGAAAACATAGGAATAAAATGAAGCTAACTTTTGTTTAGTCGGATGACATGATTTAAAGTGTGGTGGAAGGCAAACCGATGAAGGTTTACGGTAAACTGTAGTACTGAAGTTGGATGTGTTACGTGTGACCAGAATGTCGAGAAACAGGCCCTATTGTATCAAATTTAGGTACTGCCTCGTATCCATTAGCTAAATATTTAGTTTCTAGATTTTCCACTCTATTAGACAATAACATTTACACCATAAAAAATTCAATAGAGTTTGTAAAAAAGGTTAAAAAATATTTCTCCTCGTAATTTACTCATGGTTTCTTTTGATGTAAAATCATTATTCACCAATGTCCCAGTGGAGGGTGCATTAAGATGTCTAGAAACCAGACTTCGCGAATTTCATTTCTCTTGCATCGAAATTGATGAGCTAATTTCTCTCACTCAACTCTGTTTGAAACAAACACATTTTGTTTTCCAAAATAAATATTACAAGCAAACTGAGGGATTAGCCATGGGAAGCCCCCTCAGTCCCATCCTGGCTGATATCTACATGCATTATTGTGAATCAAAATTGTTTGAAACTTTAAACTTCCCGGCATGGTTCCGCTACGTAGACGATACTTTTACCCTGTTTGAAGGTAATAAAGATGATTTAAATAGAGTTCTTTCAACAATGAATTCTATTGATCCTGCTATTCAGTTCACTTTTGAACTTGAGACTTGCAATTCTCTTCCGTTTCTCGACATTCTGGTCACACGTAACACATCCAACTTCAGTACTACAGTTTACCGTAAACCTTCATCGGTTTGCCTTCCACCACACTTTAAATCATGTCATCCGACTAAACAAAAGTTAGCTTCATTTTATTCCTATGTTTTCCGTGCTCTTCAAGTTTGCTCCTCCAAACTAGCCCTTGATGAAGAACTAATTTATTTAAAAGCAATAGCTATTGACAGGGGCTTTTCACCCAACATTATTAATCAAACAGTTAAAAAATTCTCATCTCAACACACTAAAAGCCACACTCTTATTTTAGGAGATTATAAAAATTCTGTTGTCATTCCCTTCTTTCCATCAATTAGCTATAAAGTTGCACATATTTTGCAGAAATTTAACTTTCGGGTTGTTTACTCTCCCATCAATAAAATTCCAACTTCTATACTCAAGGACCCCATTCCGGATATGAATTCGTGGGGTATTTATAGGATTCCTTGCCAGTGCGGTTTAATTTACATTGGCCAAACTAAGAGAGCCTTAAAATTTCGCGTCAAAGAACATGAGGCATATGTTAGAAAAAAGGAAACACAGAAGTCTTCTGTTGCTCAACATTGTTGGTCCGAAAATCACACTTTCAATTTTTCTGCTGCCAAAATTATTCAAAAAACATCTTCCATTGGAGAACTGGATTTTCTAGAGGCATTTCACATTCATAAAAATCTTTCTGTTCTAGTTAACGATCCTAATTCCAATCCAAATTTGCCTTCGGCTTTTAGAGAAATTATGTTTTAGTTCTGGTTTCGCCAACAGATGGCGCCATTTGCTTATTCTTGTCCAGGCTTTCTTATCTTATCTAAACATTATTTCCTATCTTGTTCATTTGCGGTTTTGCAGCTGAAGATGATGGTTCGGTAAAACCATCGAAACTAGTCCTGTGAAAATTTTGTGAATTAACGCTGATTTTTGTTGTTTGACTTCTGAATCAGTGTAAATCTAGCTTTGAATGATCCGTACGAGCCCCTTAAAGGCTTCAGGCCTTTATGCAAATGCTTACCTTGCATACTCCTATATATGCCACTGTCTTTAGCTCTTGCCCCACTAGTGGTCAAGTGGTTAAGACTGCTGTATACAGGTAGTTTGACCAGGGTTCAAATGAAGGCAAACAGGCTGGCTGCAAGGTCGGTCTTCCTATGTGCATTCCTTAGAAAAAATTTTCTTGAAGGATCTCTTCTTATAGCTGATAGGCCTTGTGTGTTTAGCCATATTAAAGTAACTTACATCAGCCTTCATCTCTTACTACAGATCTAATAAACTTCTTGCATTCACCAAATCTAGCTTTATCAATAAGTTTCTACGTGCTACCATTTCAGTACACATATAAAGAACGAAGCTGGCTTAAAAATTCTGTCAATTATCCTCAGCTTAAGATGCAATAAATGCCAATTCAGTATATATATATATACACCTTCATTTACAAATATAACAAATTATAAGCACCTTCAAGTTATAGAAAGTTGACTTCTCCTAGGAAAATACTGCATGCAAAATTAAATATTAAAAAAAAGATGGGAAAAATAGAAAAGATTCAATTTTTTTTTAATATTTTAAGAAACAACAGTTTATTTCATAATATTTTATTTTAAAAAAGAGTAAATATAAGAAAGACTCAGGTTTATGCTATATTTTGTGAAACAATGGTGTATTTCACAATATTTTATTTTTCAAAAAAGGTAAATAAAAAAATCTTATATACAAGCCATGAAATGCAGTCATAAAGTGAAAATTCTTCATTTTATCTTTACCTACAAGCACGCCTTTTTACAAATTCACATTATGTACATGAAATGCTATTTCTTTAAAAAAAATTTATAGCAATTTCTTTCAAATAAAATGCACACATACTGTTTAGATTAATTCTACTATATGATGACATTTCCTTTTTCCAAGATTCACAATAAAAATTGGAACAGTTCAGCTGAACAAAAATGGAAACAAGGGAACACAGTACACATAATAATTTCAATTTTACATAAAAATTTTACAAATCTTGCAGTGAACTGCAAGTTATCACAGATTACTATGATAACTGGCTTTACTCAACTGTGTTGGGAATAGACATACAGGTTTAACAAAATACACGATCAATCTGCTTTTAAACATTTTCATAGAACATGTATCTCTTCTTAAAGCTATTAAATTAAGTATAAACACTGTTTTATTAAACCCTCTTCCTATAAACAACATTTTTTAAAAACTGGCTCATTATATGCTACTTCAGATATTATTGAAAGATTATATAAAGCAAATTTCTACATTCAAGTAACTTTCAAACAATCATTGAATATAGTACCTTCCATGTAAAACAGAACTAAATTTTAAAATGCAAGATATTATTAGGATGCTGATTGACATTTAAAATTTTAGATCACTAGCATCATGAAAAACTAAAAATGAAAGTCAATAAGATAGCCCTCATAATATCTGACAGTAGTCTAAAAGGCTGTATTCCTGGTCTTAAATATCTAATTCAGCTTTCATGACAGTTTTTCTGAATACTGAATTGAAAGCACACTATAATACAATAATATAATCTTCAAAACATTTCTCAGAAAAATTTCTAAATTTAAATAGCTTTGTCTTTTATTAAATAAGTTATTTGCTCAAGCATACATGAATATTACAAAAAGATCCCTCAAAATACTTTTTTAAATGCCAAATAGATAACCTAATAATAATACATCATCTGGCGACTATTTTAAACTCTGCAAATAAATATTTTTGCCACATTATCTTGAATTTCAAGAGTATCTATCATTCACCAAATATTTGCTGGAAGAGGGTGTGCAGTAGATGTTTCATTGAATGTAAATAAACGACAGATTCATCAAAAGAAATAAATTTTAAAAAATCGATATTTTATCCATTTTTCTCTCGTAAGAAAAAAAAAACTCACTATCTTACTTCAGTTACATATTCTGAATACAGCAAAATTAATAAAATCTCCAGCAAATTAAAAATTAGTTACATGCATAAATGACAAATTTCAAAATGTTAAATATAACAACATCAAACTCTGAATAAGAAATCAATCATTTGGTGTTAGCTTAAAACCAAAATGATAGATTTAGCTAAGCATTAATTTCATACATATTTATATATCATTTAAACATAGATAAAAGTCAGAGGGATTTAATCCTAAGTCAGAATTATGAAATTATGATTTAAAACAAACTACAAAAGAAAAAATGTATATGATATGTAAAAATGATTTAACAAATATAGCAGCAATACAAAAATACTTTGGCATAATGATTACACTGAACACAGTTTTTCTAAAACTATCAAATTAAATAACACAAAAAGAAAACCGTACTTCTATAAAATTCCAATTGAAAGCCACTTATTACACAATCTAGAAAGCATATTTCAATTTGCTTAAGATATTACCTGTCTCTCAAGGTTCAGACTTACAAATGAATATACACTGCACTTAAACTGCAATCGTCTTGTAAATTTTAGATAATATAGTCACATTAGATGACAAAATGATGATTTCACGAGGCAAATCCAAAGCTAATATTACCATTAAATTATTAGATGCATTTTTATAGAAAAATACAAATGTACACTAAACACTTGAATTACATAAATACTTAAAAGTATGCAATATGGGGGAGAATTCCCCAGGCACTAAGATAATTAAGTTTTATTATTTGAGAATAATTTTAATATTAAAGGAGAAATGTGCATAAGTATGAAAAATTACATTGCAAACAATCAAACCCTGTGATGCTCAGAATGATACAGCAAACCATTTCTACTATTCTGAAGTGCCACAAAATTTCATAATAAAAGGAAGATGATTCACTGCTTCACATCATTTGAATTATTAATATAAAGCTTTAGAGTTCAAACTTCCAGAACTTAAGAAAGAATTAGTACTGAAATGTAGAAGTAATTAGATATATTAATCAAATATTCATATAATTTACTTCAAAACAGATCTGCAGTTATTCACAAATTAACTTGCCATTTTAAAGTCAAGCAATGTCACTGAACAAATGAAGGGAGTAAATGTATGACAAGCAATGAAAAAAGTGCTGGTAATAACTATACAATTTAAACACAATTTTTAATGGAATTTTAATAATTGACATTTATCCTTTTGTAAAATACACTTAAGCTTTTTTAATATTTAAGACAGTTCAAGCACATGATATGTAAATTTATTTAAATTCAAGTAGGGAAATCATTTTTCTATACAATGCTATTTATTAACAGAAAGCACAAATGAGTTTGACATACAATTTAACAAGTTTAAAAATTTTTAATTTCACAACTGCAATAAAACCAGCACATATTTAATACACGTGTGTGGTTAACCAAAACACTCACTCGTTTTACACAACTATATAGCTATGATGAACAGAAATTAAACACACAGGAATGGTTAAAGATATCAGACAGGCAAAGGCATTTTATATATAATACTATGCTTTAAGAAGCCATACATTTTTTATGACAGTTGACATACAAAATAAAACTATTAGTATCTATTTTCCTGCTTCAAATGAAGAAGCAAAAAATATGCAAATTTTCATCCAGATAGATATTTTTACTTCATTTGCAGATTGAATTCTATAACTTGAATTTCCCAGTTACACAAATTATGCCAAAATTTTACACTAGAACTATCAGTTTACCAAATGACAGACTTTTCTCCAAGGTAGAAATATGTATATATTAAACGCTGATAGTTCTAGTGTTAAATTCTTAAAAAAATATATATATAATTTATTACTACAGCAAGCATGTAGCAGCAGATAAGTATTACATCTTGAAAGAAACATTCAAATAAGAAGTGATGATAAGAAGAGATTAATAGCACCTTCAATTGCTATTTAACAACATACTTCAATTGCTATACAAATTCAGAATAATATAATGTCTGCTATTTCGATAAATGTCATCACTTTACTAGTCCATAATTTACTCTAAACAATGCACAATAAACACTTTTTATCATGACAATCATCAATATTTGAATTATTAAAAGCAAGTTAAATTCAGTTTCACTCGACATTTTATACAATAAATTAGTATTTTTCAGCACCATAATTATAAGATATTTAATTTTTTAAGCATCTGGAGTTAAAAAAAATTGAACCTAAAACACAATGGATTTCAAGTCTATTCCAACACGAATAAAAAAAATCAAATGATTTTATGCAGCATTAATCACATAATAAAGCGGTGACCTTTTAACAATATTTCAGTGTTTACATATGACCACAACTTCATTATGCAATTGTTATTTAAAGTTGACAAAAATGCTCAAGTTTGACTCGCACTTCAGTAGGAACATAACATAATTTTTACAATTCACAAGCAGTATAAAATAAATTAAGAAGTTTTCATTTGTAGCAAATAGTGACAATAATGTGCTAATGAAAGAATAAAGTAATATATACAAATATAGTCCACTAATGTCAGTATAAATATTTTTGATAATTTAAAAGTTCTCTACTTATAAAAACATATATTAAACAAATGCAGTATAATCTCATTAAAAATGAAAAATAATCAAACAGAAAACTTATCACGGAAGCATAAAAAAGAGAAAACACTGAATCTTATTCAATAAAATAATGTATAATTACTTTGACATTTAACAACCAATGATTCTGATCTTGTACTTCAAGAAAACAGAATGAGAGATTCAAAATAGTTGTCAATTTGCACCTGAAATCTATTTTTACGGCTAACATAAATAGAACAGCAACTGTTAAATTACATTATCTAGTTTGTCACAGACAAATAAAAAAATCCCCCCATCAAAAACATGAAACATGAGAGACAAAAATCACAGCGATCATATACAAAAGACTAAACAATTTGGATTAATTTAATTTTCAGTTTAACATTTAGAGCACTATGTACTACAATACTTGATTATTTTTTCCTATACTGTCCATGACTTTAATTCTCAGCTCAAGTGTTGACCATAGCAGCCAACATGATTCATTTTCATAGTTAATATAAGAAATGCCTTTCTAAGAAATCACAGCTAAAAGCATACTCATACTTTTCAATATCCAGTAGTCCATATTTTCACATTTTGGTATTCTTCTGTAGGCCACGTAAAATAACAAAATTTTGAAGATTAATGGCTCACATATTGTAGGCTACATATATTGGATCTAGTTGATCTGCTAAAAATCCATCACGCAAGTGCATTCGCTGTTTCTCTCCTCTGGAGTTTATAGGCACAACTCCTGGATCGACTACTACAACAACACCTACAATTAACTGGTGTTCTTCCAAAACTACATTTGTGACTAGGGGTACCAGATCTAATGCTTCATTCTCATTGCCGTCCAGTTCTACCACTACAACAAGCAGGTTAGTCCAGGTAAAAACAGCACTGAAAAATAATCATATCATATAGGCAAAATAGATTATTTAAAAAAATTAAATTTATTAATTTAAATTAAAAAGATCAATTTGCCTTTAGAAATTTTAAAATTCTGAGTAATTATCAAAATTTTTTGAAAAATTTTAGTAGTAATTCAAAGATCTGATAATTAATACTGCTGCTTAAAAATTCCTGCTTAGTACATATTAAAATTTTCGGTACTTATGTATTATCGCAACCAGGTTGCCGCTATTTGTGAGTTTGAGTAAAAAAGTATGAATAGAAAGAAAATGTACATTTATTAATTACAGATAATTTTAATACAGTTTCTTATATTATTTTATTTTAAAATATAAAAACGCAATTAAACCCTTCCGGTTTCGAATTTGAATAAGTTGCAGAATTATTTTTTCGGCGGAAATCTTTTGGCTATTGCTTTTAGCACTGATTGAAAACCATATTCGCCATAACCATGTACATGTCGACTTATTTTTACTTAAAAAAACATCCCAGAATTGCACAAAAATGGCATTGCGCACACTCTTGACTTTATCCATGTACACTGCTATTTTCTCATAAATTACAAAAATTTGCACGAAAATGCAGGAAAATTTTGTGAATATCCACAAGCTCTTTTTACAAAACTACGTATAACACGTAGGGTTGTCGTAAGTAGGGTCGCCAAATTTTGCAATTTATGCGAATTTTGGCCTGGTCACGTTAATACATAAATAAGTACCAAATTTTCTTTGCTCAGAGGTACTAAAAAATTTCACGCATAATTTCACACTAGAAACACAATTTTCTGAATGGTAACCTAAAATAAAAGCAAATTTAGTATAAACTTTCATGTAATTTTTGAAAATAATGTGGATAAACAAGATTGCTGAACAAGAATATGCATTTTGACTGACTTCATTATGTTAATATAGGCATGATACCTCCTATTCACAGCAATGCAGAGATAAATTCAAATCAAATGCTTAAGATTAAAATGCTTGAAAATAATATTACAACAAATGGTATTAATGACTTTCTGTCAAGCTTGTTGTTACAATGCACTTGATAATTATATATGTTGCTGCGATCTGCTTGAAAATAATATGTAAAACACATATTAGTAATGGCTGTCAAACCAGTTATTGCAATGCACTTGAGAATTACACATTAATGGGATGCACAGAGGAAGAAAACTGGCTTGTATTTATGATAAAATTCACACAAAGTTAATTATGACAGGTCATTTCTACCTGGAATTGAAATCAGAATAAAGAATGTTTTCCAGCATTAATTACCTAACCAATGGTTAGTCCAAGTGTATTTAAAAAATGTCAAAACCATATGAAACGGCCAAAATATACATTTAGTTTTAGATCAACTTCATGTTGGGAAGAGACAGTACTGATATATTTCAAGTAGCTGAAGGAAAAATCCCCTCCCCAATTCTTTTGATTTAATTGCAAAAAAATAAAAATCACCACAAAAATTTCCATACAGACTGGAATCAGAAAACATGTTGCAATGAAAATTAATGCATAATAAAAATATCAAGACGACAGATAAACAAATTAATAAAAACTACCACATAGAAAAGTGAGCAAAAATAAAATTTTGTATGTAATGAAACATTCACTTCAGACTTCAGTGAAATGGCTTTTGCCTTAAGGCAATAAACTGTATATGACGTTTACATTCTACCCCACAATAAGTAGTCAATTTCATCTAATTAGGTATAATTTAATGGTATAAACAGGTATAATAAATAGTATTAATTTTCAGTTCTGTCGAACATTAGTATCCAAATTCTAGATATAACTGTAGTTAGTTTTTAAGCGATATTTTGAATCATTTGAGTCTTAATTAATATATATACAATATTAAAGACCTTATAGTTCTAAAAATTTTAGTAAAGAGAAAGTAAAACCAAAACATTTAAACATTCGTACACATGAATACATTTACCTTTAAGCATTCATACATATGAACAACTACAAGCACACTAATGCATAAATAAACTAAGCACAAATATTGTATTACAGTTACAGAACAGTTGATACGATACAAATTTTTTCTTAGCTAAATTATGAGCAATTCAAATTACAGAAGAATATAGATAACAACCTGGTCTCTCCCGGAATTCAAATAAAAACATGGATAATATTTTTGCATCAAACAACTTAAAACCCATATGAGGAAAAATGAAATGTTTTGGTATCCTATGATACAAAAATTAGGTATGTTTTCATAACTGATTAATAATAATAAAAACAGAATTCTAATTACTTGATAATCTGAAAATACTCACCACTCAGACACTTTTTTATGGCACCTTAAAACACTGTTTTCAATATCTATTGGATGGTATCTCATTCCTCTAAGCATAACAGTTTCATCCAAAGATCCAACTACAAAAACTGCATCATGCAGTTCTGCAAAAGAAAGAGATTCTGATTATTATCTTCTACAAAATTAAGGTAACAAATTCAAATATCTTCTTTATTAAAAATTCATTTTTGCACACACACACACACACACAAAAAAGCAGCAAGCACAAACACTCATTATAGTGACAATTCAAGGCAAATATTTGGTTATTAAGAAAGTATTCTCAACTTGATTTTCTAGAAGTCATCTCAAATTAGGTATTCCTCATCTAAAACGCAATGCAGGTGAAGTGCAGAATCTTCTGCATTGCCAGAATCCTCTGATTTTAGAATGCATTACTAAAATAAGTTTTAATGTTAAAAATACCTGCATGACATTTTCATGGATGTTATTAAGTAACATTAGTTTTTTTTTTAATATGTAATGTTTGAAACCAAAAAATACCTCCTTCTTATCTCTAACGAGATAAAAATATACAGCTATACATAAGAAAAAAGATCCTGCTTAAAAATGTTTTATTAAAGACATCATTTAGTCAAAATGCTTTAGCAACTGGCCTTAATCCGATTACATAATTTATATACAGAGTAACAACACACGATATGCAAGTTCTGAGAGAACTTCCTGCTCTCTCAGGAATGCACCACAGTATCTACCGTGGGGTCAGTGAAAATGATCAAGGAAGAGTTGTTAAGGACATTCCCCCCTCTCTAGCGATGTTTCCGGAGACTCATCTTGAAAGTGTAAAAAGCTTGCTTTTGTCCACCAAATGTCAAGAGAAAAATGCATTCGAGTGTCGTGAAAGCTGTGGTCTTTTCCCTTCGGTAACAATGCTGTAATGTTAACTTATTTTAATTAACCAAGAAAGCCTATGTTAAATTTTGAATTAAATCTAGAAAGAAAACCAACCTGTCTTAGTTTTTCATCAACATAAGTTCAGTGAGATTACAGTTTAAATTTATTGGTGACAGCGTTTCAATATGAAATCCATGGTTACAGTTTTAGTTTGGCAGTGTTTCTACTCTAGAAAAACTGTGGGCATCAGTCTGGGTAAAGAAGAGGACTGTGAGGTTGCAAAATATATAGCTTGTCTTAAGTTTTTCAGGACAGTCAATGTCCAATGATCTTCAACATCACCGAGTTTTGTAGGACCGCCAGCATCTGTAAATGTTTTAGTGAAGAGAAAACTGTCAGGCTCTGAAATTTAGTTCATCTGCCGCATCATTCAGTTTCGTAGATCCACCAGTGTCCATAAATGTTTTAGTGAAGAGAAAAGGACCATCAGGCTCCAAAATTGAGCTCACCTGAAGTACTGCAGGACAGTCAACATCCAAAAACCTACAGCACGATGCTTCAGTGCAAGACTAGCACTGTCTGAAAAGTGCGAGTGTTTTGAGAAGTGCTTTAAAGTACAGTCAAAAGTCTTTAACCCGGACGTCCATAATCCGGAATGATCTATAATCCGGACCTCAAAGCTACATGCGTTGACGCATGCGCATAATACCTTTACGCATGCGCGTTTAATGTATAACGGACGGTATAAGCTAAGCTAAAATTATCTAATTATCTATTTCAGTTAATGTTGCAGATAGCATTGTTCCTTATTCTTCTAATTGGATCCAGCTTATTATTTTTTGCAGACTGTTAGAGCAATTGTATAAAAGTAAGCTTGAACTTCGATTATGTCAAAAAGAATTTCCGATTCTGGAGCTGCCAAACGATCTACAAAGCGAAAGCATGTTTCGATCTCCATCAAACAAAAAGTGGAATTGCTTCAAAAAATGGATAAAGGCATATCCTTTGTTTCTCTAACCATTTCGAAATCTGTTTATCAATTTCCCGCTGCTCTGCGGGGGGGGGGGGCGACGCAGTGCGCAATGAACTGGAAGTTGATCTGTCAGCACTATCCTTATCTTCAAGGCAGATGTTTTTATTTTATTGGGTGTATAATTCCTTACTAATTTCATCTCGATGTACTCCGTCTTTGATATGATTTAAATTAAATTCCTCGTCATTATAAATATCACGAATACACATCAAATAGTTTTCTGGTTGCAATTTTCTAATTTCGACTATGCGTAATGTATGCTTTACGCATGCTCGCGTTGAAAGAAATGTTTAATAAAGTAAACAAATAAATATTAAGCTTTTTTTTTTTGTAAATTTTGATATCCTTTAGATCATAATTGCTCTTTATTTCATAAATTACTGTTTCACATTTTTAATTTTATAATTTCTGCATGCCATCTTACCAGATTTAAACTGATGATCTATAATCTGGAAAAACCGATAATCCGGAATCGCCGAAGTCCCGACGAGTCCGGATTAAAGACTTTTGACTGTATCAGGCATTAATAAACATTTTAAACTGGGAAAAACAATATCTACAGAATTCAGGTTCAACCAGGCCACCAAGTCTACAAATCTAGGTAGGTAGATAGACCTTGGATTTTTTTATATTGAGGCAGTGAAGTAATTTAGGTTATTTCTGTAATTTAATTTATACAAGTTTTAGTCAACATTGCTTCCTGTAAAGCTTAAAGAAATATGTTGCTTTGGTTTTGTGTTTCAAATAAGAAAGCTTAACTTGTGTCAATAGATCTTTTAATACCTGAAATGTTGACGAGTTCTGCTGAAATTGAGCTTATATAATTAAATGTTAGAGAAAGAATCATTATAATGCTGAAGGTTCTACATTTCAGCACATCATTTCTAATTTAGTTTAAATGTTTTAAATACTAGAATTTCATATTACAGTGTCTAAACCATTAGCTTGCGTAAGAATTATAGGAAATGAAAATTTCAATTAAGCATGTCTACGGAAAAGATTAGAAATTCCTTGTATTTTATATTTAAGCTGTTGTTATATCAATATTTAATTATGTGCATTTACATAATTTTTTAAATTTACCTTTGCATGCATACTTTAATATACCTAAAAAATTTTGATAATCTGAATGTAAAATTTATTGTTTTATAATAAATCCTCAAGCTGAACAATTATAATTTATTGCAGCATGCACATATTCTGGTGTAAATTGTCTTGAATTTGTGTTGTAGATCAGTTAAATCTGTTGTTAAGGATCGTGTGAAAAATCTCTTGGGAAATATCACTTCAGTAAGGTTGGAGAGAGAAAAAGAGGAACAGGATAAAATATAAAAAGAAAAGAGAGGCCATACCAAATTAGGAAAGAAGGAGAAGAGAAGCAAAATAGAATTAGGAGAGAAGAGAAAAAATTCAAAACAACCAAACTGAAATTACAGACCACAGTCTTTAGAAAAAACTGGACACTGGATGCTATTTACTCAGGAACCAGATTGCTGAAAATTAGCAGAAAATGAAAATGAATCACTTTTGTCCTGAACTGATGAACCAGGATTGATATGTCAAACTGTCAATGTCAGAAATGCGAAACTGTCAATACTGAAACTGAAAACATGGGAAAAAATACAAAGGAGTGAAAAGGACAGGTACACAGCCACAGAGAAAATTTCGCCCCCCCCCCAACCAATGAGGCAATTACACAATGACCAGGAACTCTGCTACCAGAAAATAAAGCTGATTCTCCTGAAGAAGAACCGAGGAGCACACCATTGCTTCTGCTTCACACAAAGGTGAATGAGCTACCTTTTTTCAATATACAGGGCTAGGTTATCTCACTTGCAAAGAGCAAGTAAGGCTTTAAAACCATTTTTTGACCTAGCAACATTAGATGCTGAAAGTAGCTCTTAAAAATGTTGATAAAATAGAAAATGTATTGCTTTTTAAAGGACAGGAAGACCTGGAAAATGGTCAGAAGCCAACTGGTCATTCCTGAAGCAATTCAAGAAATTGAATGTGGAGAACTCTTTATATTTGTATTATTATTTGTCCACTGGCCCAAGAGAGGGGGGCTACCAGCTTTCTCCCTGTTCTCCACTAGGGGAAAATTCGGACTGGTTACTGTGTTCCTGGCTGCCGTTGGTGAAGCACGTGCTCACCTCTTTTCCGCCTCATGATGTCTTGGTAGCTGTAAATATGACTTTCATTATTTTTTACCTACATGGATTTGCTACCTGAACTGCATTCAATGTGACTGTGTGTGAGTGAACTTGTGTTGAAATATATATCTTTTCTAGTGTTAAATAAAAATGTTAATATTACCGAGCCAAGCTATCATCATTTTATCTGCAGCAACATACACAACACAAAAATGGCATCCATAAACAAAAGCCATATGAATATAGATATGTGTGAACTTTTACCAATCACACCTACCAGGGGGGATATCAAGATTGCACTTTGTTTAGCTTCCCAGTACTCAGATTCTGTTCTGGTAATAGACATAACTTCTGTTACTGTGTTGGATGCATTATTAAAACTTTCCACTAGAGTGCGATTTCCTAAAGAAATCTGGTACGATCAAGAAACTGTAGTTACGTTAGTTTGGAAGTGGATTGTCCAAAACAAATTATATTGCAAATTTACCAGGAAAGAAAGGAAAATCCACAATTGGCCATTTTTAATTATGTTAAAGCCTTATATAGAGCTGCCTAATGAGAATAATTGTTTGTAAAGTATAGCATTGTTCATCTACATTCAACCAGTGTAATACTAATTTCCTTTTTAGTTTTGCTTGAGTGGCAACAGCTGTAAAATGTTATTAAGTTGGTAAAATAAACATGTTCAGTTGTGTTTACATTTTTGAGAGATTATATAGGTAGAAATAAGTTGATGAATGGAAAGAATGGTATACATTTACTGTCATATCTAACAATGTTTATTTCATTAATTATGTAAATTGAATTGATAATGAAGTGGTTTTTTTCTTATGTTGATGCCAGTTTAAATATGAATGATTATTTTGATGTCATTAAGTGCAGTAATTCAGGATCAAGCTTCAAGTCTCCGTAAAGATACTTCCAGAAACTGATAAATAAATATCCACAAGCCTTCCTTCTCAGCCTGGGTAAATGTATAATACAATATAAGGTTTCAAAAATGTATAATAGTTTAAGGATGTACATTGCATGCATAATAATTGCTTTCAGAAAAACTATGATTTATTTTGTCTGAGTGTAATTAAGCTTAGTCATTATTATTATTTTACAATAGCCTCAATTAAAATTTCAATTTTAATCCTTGTCACTTAACCAGCATACTGTAAATATCTGTCTTTTATAATATTCCTTTTTAGCTGACTGTCTCTAGCAGAGGTAATTAACCAAACTATTAGCAGTGGTAATTAAGCAATCCCCGGGCAGGAAAGGAGTTGTAGCAAAACAACATGTGTGCAGCCTTAGAGAACATAGTGTTCTCTTGAGAACAAATCCCAGTATCCACTGTGGGGGGCCAGTGAAAGTGACCAAGAAAGAGAATCGCTTTGGCAGTATTTTCTCTGAGAGTAAGACACAATCAAGAATCGGGAAAGCTGTGGTCTTTGCCCTTTTGTAATAATGCTGTAATGTTACTTATTTTAATTAACCAAGAAAGCCTAAGTTAAGTTTTTATATCAATCTAAAGATAGTTTGTCCAGTAATTTTCATCCTGGAAGTTAAGCAACATTACAATAGCCTCAGAAAATGTCTGCCTGACTGTGAAAAGTGTTTCGGCTTTAAGAACATATTAGAATTTGAAATACTCAATCTGTGTATGAATTAGAAATAACCGCACAGTTATTTTTTGCAGTTATCTTTATTACAATCTTCTTCGCCTATAGGTCAGAAAATCTCCAACTTTAGAGCCAGATTGTCAATAACAAAATGAGTCTGGCACAAAAAATAAATATTTTACTTCTCTAAGGATTATTATCATTTGAGGCAAGTTTGTCACTTTTTGAGTTGCATGTGACTCTGCAGTTCAATTTCTCAAAAGCAGTAAAATTTATCTATATTTCTCACTGACAAATGATATTTATGATTAAACAGATTTAACATTTAATATTTAGATATACCATCTTTGACTATGTTTTACTCTTAAGAAAACAATACCAAGTATGTTCTGTCTTATTGGCCCACAACTTATAGAATGATTACAAACACATAGCAAAGCTCCTTAAAAATACTTCACAGAGAAACAGGAGGTAATGGAAGACTACAAATTTTGCAAACAGTCACCAATGTGCTGAGACTTCAATCATACTGAAATCCTCTCAAACTTTGTGGATCAAGAAAGCTTGAAAAATCTGAAATTATTTCAGAAGAAAGACTAGAAAAAAATATAATAAATCTGAAAATAAATTCCCTTAGTAAAATCAATCCTCTTAATGTCAGAGATACTAAAAGTTGTAGTTTATAGCAAAACGGATTTAACATAAATTATTGAATTTTGTAGAACATTCTGTACTCCTAGTTAACTATAAATCATGCTATTAGCGTTTACATTCCGATAAATATATGTGATATATGTTTTATTATTTATTGCATAGCAGTAAGAACAATAAAACGTTTTGCACAGTTTTATACATCAATGATCCAAAAATAGAAATTCAATAATCCAGAAAGTATAAACAATAGCACAATGCAGTTTTCATATACATGTACAGAAACAGAGATTTTTTTTTAATAATGAGGAATTTAATTGACAGAAAAAGTAAAATTTTCACCAACAGAAGGCACTGTAGTCATCTTTTCGAAATGACACTCCATATGGATCTGTGTGATGATCACTACAGATCATCGTCAAGGAGTATCGTTTCAAATCTATGTACATGACCTGAGACCAACCGATTTTGAGGAAAATCCTGAGTATGAAAATGAGATGATGCAACAGATGGAAAACAATGTGAATGTTAAATGTCCTACATAGAGAAAACGTAAAGTTTTTTGCTTAATGGAAGTGTAAAGGCACACAACTGCTGCAAAGAGTGATTGAGGATAAACAACTAGACAATGAGTTTATCCTCAATCACTCTTTCCTGCACTAATGTCCACCAAGATTTCTAAACCTTACACCTTGTTACTTTTGGTTATGGAACTACTTGAAGTCACAGTAGTCAGCTGATGTTATAAATCATGCTGAAAGAAGTTATTCTCTATCATATTATAAAAATTAAAAATCACAGCTGGAATCCTCTTCAATTCTGTGCAGTATCATATCATATCTTATGGGCATTTTCCTGAATGACAGCTATCACAATGAACATTTTAATTTGAGGTACATTGTACTCTGTGCTGCACAACTGTACAAACTGCTTACACAACTGAAGCATCACCTACCTATATGTGAAAAGTAGGTACTCTGATCATAAAAACTTTCCTTGATAAAAATTCCCATCTTTTTGCTGTATGAAAACAGTATCATGCTTCTTTTGAAATATCTTTTTTTTTTTTTTTTTCTTTTGTGTTATTCTTGAATCATCTGGTATATAACCAATACACTGCTGAATATTTATTCACACTGATACAGATAAACCTTTGATCATATGTACTAAATCTAAATATTCATTTTCGCATGCTAATTTTTTCCCCCAAAACAATCGTATACATATTTAAATTCAACTTTAAACGTTATAAAATACAAAATTTTAAAGTAACGATAATATAAGGTAAATTATATACAAAATGCACAACTCCACTTCTTAAGACTTTTTTAAGCAGCTTTTAGCCCAGTGAGATGGTGAAAAACAATTTAACTCATACAGAAATAGATCATTCTTCAACTATTTCTTTAAAAACCATACGAAATAACATTATACATATGAATATTATTGACAGACTGCTAAATTGATTACTGCTGCATTAATTTTAAAAAAATCCATTTTTTTTGCCTAGTTTTCAAAATAGCAAATATCTCATTCTTTTACTTTCTAAAAAAACATCTGTTACTGAATTATAAATTCCACAAGCCAACTGTACCTGAATAAGAGCACATATCTTGACATATTATTGAGTTATCTGCACTGCAGTTAGATGCTGCTACATCACTAACCATTTTCATTTAATTATTAAAAACTCCTAATTTAAATAGCATTATTAAAAAGAATTCTTAAATTTAATTTTATTATGGAATTTTTGCAATGCAAAAAATTATTACTATAAAATATGCACTTACCACCATCTGCTTGAACACACTCTGTCCGCCTTAAAAATCCAAGGTAGCCCGTTCGTGCGTAAGTCTGGGATGAATCACCTGTTATTAACCTTACATTAAAATGGTCATTATGAAGAGAATCATCACCATAAATGGTAAAATAACCACTAGCATTATGTGCTGATTGTACCCAAATCTGGAAAAAAAGAAGGAAAAAAAACCACACAGAATGAAAAATACAGCCTTTCTAATCTGTAACCAAAAATTAAAAAAAGAATTCTTTACATCCATTTATATCACTATAAGGATCCACTAATATGGTTCAATTTCCGACCTATTAACCACGCAATCTTCTTAATTTATGTATTTAAAATTTCAACACACACTTTTGTTGTAAAATTAAAAGAAAGATTTTGATCTTAATCCATTATCCTTACTGAGCACTGTTAATTTAAAAAACGAGATAAGTCAAATAACATGAAGTAAAGGGTTCACATACATGACATACAGTTCCAGTAAAATGGAACGTTATCTAGTACTGACAGAAAAAAGAAACAGGTGGGACAGGTAAATATTCTCAGATTATGAAAAAAGGGACAAGAAGCAGTCTTAGCTAAAACTGCAGTGATACAGGACACAATAACATATGCTTTGAACTGTATCATACACAAAAACATTTCAAGGGTATAATGACAAAATCAAACTTCATAAAAATTTCTTGGCAATGGAAGGTATTTTGTTAATTCAAGTATAGTTATTTCATATTATCTTACAAAATCTAAATTTTACTTTACTGAAAAAAAGAAAATGCTTCAAAATAAATTAACTTTTCATTAGATAGAAATTGGAGTGCATAAAATTTATATTTGTTTAAATAACGTAACCCTAAAATCAAATTACAAGAGAAATATGCCAATGCAAAATTTAATATTACATTAAAAGCAATCTTAATTTGGCATTGATTTTGAATGCCTTTTTTTTTTTTTTTAATTTTTGCTCCAACACATGTCCCTCTTCCGGAATTTTTTAAAATATTTTTCCCTCCCCCACCAAAAAGGAGTCAGATCGTCCTCAAAATGAATAGTTTTATTTAAAATCTATGCCTATCTTTCCTTTTTAGCCTCACCCCTAAATCATCAAAATTAAAACATTTCAGAACCTTTAATTATCATGTTTTCTGTAAATTAGCAACAATATTCTTTTGTCACTCAAGGTAAAACCCTCCACTGCAACCTCATTCACCAATGACGCATTAGAAAAACTTAGCTAGCATTAAAGAACTACTCTGTTTTCTGCTTGAAACAGAAAAAATAATAAATTCATGCATCATTCTCTCTACATTTCTTATTACCATGACACAACAAACTGATTGGCTGGATGACAAGTTTTTGCTCCAATTTTAACACAAACCTGCACATTTTTCAGCTCTGAAACATTTAACATTCAGAGTATTAATTAAAACAGATGCATAACACACTCCTAAATATATATGTACACAGTACAAAGTCCAATCTCTGGAATTCAAAGCCACCACTTTTCTTTTGTATGTTTTGTGCCTGCACATTTGATGATCCCCCAAGCATAATAAAACATGTGGAGAATCCCGACTCTTATTTTCACTTTGGCACTAAATAAAATGCCTTGTTATTACAGAAACAATCATTTTAGCATAAATTTGTACAATCAATAATTTGGCTCCATAGCTACGTATCGGCTTGGCATACACCTAACACTGAAACATTCTACATAGATACATCACTAATTTTACACCTACTAATATTTTTATCCAAAGCCAACCTCGCAAATCATTATTTATTACACAATATAAAGTCCAAGATCCGGACTTGCCAGAATTTGGAGATTCTGGATTTGTGATTTTTCCAGATATTAGATCATCAGTTTAAATCTAGTAAGACAGCATGTAGAAATTATAAAATTAAAAATATGAAATTGTGATTTAGGAAAATAATGAAGCATTTATGATCTAAATGATATCAAAATTTACAAAAAATGATTATATTAATATATATTTACTCGTTTACTTTATTAAACATTTCTTTGAATGTAAATTGTTCAAGTTGCTTCATTTTCTGTGCTAATACTTCATCTTCAATTCTACAGACAGACATAATTTCTTGTTCAGTTATAAAGTTACACTGTTCAAGTCTTGTAGTTGCTGTGTCGAGAATTCCGACTAACTTATCAATCAAAATTTGTTTGTTTTCAGTAACCTCTCTGTCTCTTCACTATTGGTAGTGGTAATTTTCTCAATATGGACCCATACTACATATTTTGCCGTCCATTAATTGATAGGTGATTGTCACCACAATGAAAACCTTCTGTTATATCATCTTTATTTATTACCACTTCTCCACATTTCTTTACAAAGTCCATTAACTGGAAAATTTCACTTGTTTGCGATATCTGAAAGCCTTCAAATTCGTGGCTATCATATTCACCATCCTCACCATAAAATATAGTAGCTGGCCATAAATTATGTCAAGCATTTTTTAAAGTATCTGAAGACATCCTCCCATGATCTTGTGATTCTCAACAAAGCATATTTTATGCTAAAATATTTCAAAAATTCTTGAATAGTTTTGCTATTATTCAAGAAATTTAACATGGATTTAAAAAATTATACTTTATTTCTGCATTTCAGCATGTGCACTATTTTGATATGCATAGGCTGAATGATCGATGTACAGTTTCGAGGAAAGAATAACATGGATACATTATCTTTCATTAAATTTTTAAGTGAAATATGAGCCAAACAGTTAGCTAGAATCAGGAAACTTTTTGTGTCATCAGGCAAACCAACCGAATTCGAATTTTGCCCAGCCTTGGTTATGAAATGATTTTCAAACCAATCATACATTAATGCTTCTGTCATTTGTGCTTTTATTTGCATGATATATAACGGGACAATCTTTACTCCTTTAAATGCTCGAGGTCATGTATTTTTTCTGATTATGAAACAATTACACTTGTGCATTCCTTCAGCATTTGCACATACATGTTAAAATTTCTAGTCTCACTTTGGAATCTTTGACACCAGTTGGAGCCTTTTCTGTAGAGGTTGCCAAGGTATTTCATGGTACATATTGCCAAAAAAAGACCAGTTTCATCAGCATTGTAAATTTG
The DNA here is from genome assembly GCF_044657685.1 of Stegodyphus dumicola. Taxonomy (NCBI): domain Eukaryota; kingdom Metazoa; phylum Arthropoda; class Arachnida; order Araneae; family Eresidae; genus Stegodyphus; species Stegodyphus dumicola. The sequence goes on from NC_140781.1 coordinate 33,244,324, forward strand.
TCCTGGAGATAACGTTTCACTATTAATGACTTTAATGAGTTCATCTGCAAATAGTTCAGCAGCTTCAGTATTAGCTGAAGCTTATTCATCTAAAATTTTTACTTGCACTAATACCACAGTGATTTTAAAATTTGGTTTATCAATTTGTTGGATATGTGCACTCAATTTTTAAGTTCATTTCTTCATGAAATATTTTGGCTTGAGCCATTAGCATAGGACTGCTGTAATAATAGGCCAAAAGATTACATTTAGTGTAATCTTTCGGCTTCTCTTAAATTCAAAGAAATTTGTCCTCCCGAAATTCTGCCACCCGGTGCGGCATACGAGCTCTGGCGCCGATTCTGGGTTTATGTGAATAAAACAATCAGTTATTCTTAATTCAAATAGCACTAAATGTAATCTTTTGGCCTATGACTATCATTAGCAAAATCTATTTTTTAGCATATGAAAATTGATTTTTGTTAAATTTTTCCTCATCAACATTTACCACATTTAACTTAAAACTGTAACCATCGCAAAGCATAATGTCAGCATAAAAGGTTTCCAAACTCTTCGTTATTCAGTTACTAATATAGAAAGATTTTTTAGGCATCGCTGCATGCGTCATTACTTAAGTTGTCATGTGTTGATAAACATACGGTGAAGAAAGCAAAATACAGTAAATAATGATTCGCCAGGTTGGCATCAAGGATATAAAATATAAAAAGTTGTAAAATCAGTGATATTTCTAGGTAGAATATATCAGTTTGAGAAGTATGCCAAGCAGATACACAGCTATGGATACAGAGCTAAGTTAATGATCACACAAATTTCTGCTAAAATAATTGTGTCGTCAATAACGAGGTATTTTATTTAGTGCTGAAGTGAAATTAAGAATCAGGATTCTTAACATTTTCTTATGAAAGGAAAAATCAAATGCACATGTGTAAAGCATTAAAAAAATCACCCCCCCCAATTTTTTTTGGTGGCTTTAAGGTCTATATTTTAGATTATTTCAGATATTGGATGTCCGAATCTCGGACTTTGTACTGTATTTTGCTTTCATCACTGCATGTTTATCAACACATGACAACATGACAACTCATGTAGCGATGCCTAAGCAATTTTTTTATGTTAATAATTGAATAACAAAGACTATAAAAGGGAGGCACTTGGTAGCAAAATTAAAAACTCGCAGAGACTGTATCAGGCGGTAAGATATCTGCCGCCGGCTCTCAATAAGCCTTAAGTATATGTGGGAATTTATTTATTCAAGGTTCAGATAAGCCTTAAGCATGTGCAAGAAATACTCATAACTACAATAAATAACTAAACTAATAACATCTGTCTCAGTGCATGATAGAAGCAAGATAAAATTTAGCAGCATGACTTAGCTTTAGTCACTTATCTCATGGTACATAGCCAAAAATGTACAGTGAACGACAGCTAAATTTTATGATGATAGCTGTGAATTTTAAAGGTTTTTGGATATTGCAAACCAAAGAAGAAATTTTCCCCAAAACAGATTTCATAAAGAAATGTGGAGAGTGGTAATAAATGAAGTTTTTTATTGTGATCACAATGCTCCTCAATCATCAATCAACAGATGGTGAAATCTGTAGTATGGTTCTAGATCCAGAAAATACTACTACTGATAGTGATGAAAATGGCAGGTTAGTGAAAAAGAAAAAATTTTGATTGACAAGTTAGTTGGAATTCTCGACACAGCAATTACAGGACTCAAACAATATAACTAAACAAGAAATTATGTCTGTCTACAGAATTAAAGAGAAAGCATTAGCACAAAACAAAGCAACTTAAACTACTTACACTAAAAGAAATGCTTAATAAAGTAAACAAATAAATATTAAGTTTTTTTTTGTAAATTTTGATACCCTTTAGATCATTAATGCTTCATATTTCATAAGTCACGATTTAAAATTTTGTAATTTCTACATGCCATCTTACTAGATTTAAACTGATGATCTAAGATCCGGAAAAATACCAAATCCGGAATAGCAGAAGTTCCTACAAAGTGTGGATCTCGGACTTTGTACTATATATATAGAGAGAGAATGAATAACAACCAAATGATTATTCTGATTTGTGATATGATAGGAGTAACTGTTTGGTAACATGAACAACCAATGTCTTGCAACAAATGGAATGCCCCCCAAAATCAAGTCTTTCACTACATATATTTCTAATGTCAAAAAGTTGATTTTTCATAATGAATATAATTTAGAGTTCATTGGGCATCAGATACTTAATATTCTAAAGTACAAAACTGTTCAATATATTCTGCAACAGTTTATATTCCCTTCTTTTAATATAGCTTACAAACTTCGCTAGAATAAATGGTTGGTTAACGAGGCAAAGTACATGAGGGAATGAATGGAACTATATAAAGGTCTGATGCTTTCTTGGTTTATTTCTAATATAATTATTAATTGTTAAAATGATGTATATTTTCAATACAATTTCAAACTATGATACTATTTTCATCCTAGGCCTTCTCTCCTTTTACAGCAACTATATATAAAAATGTGTAGCCATGATAAATCATGATTACATGCTTAAGTTTATGAGGCTAAGAGACTTGGAGACCCACCTGCACACACACACAAAAAAAAAAAAAAAAAAAAAAAAAAAAAAAAAAAAAAAAAGGCACAGCACATAATGAGCATGGAGGGACTTCCTTTCAAACTTTCCCACAGAAAATAAAATGTTATTTACAGGTTAAACTAAATAATTACGGTAGTCTTCTGGGTTTCTGCTTTAGAAAGGAAGCCTTTAGGGAAAAATTGTATTCACATTACGCAGGAGAAACCATGAAAAACCTGTTCAATCAATCAGTTGGATCCCAAATCCCTTGACCCAAATTTGGGTTAAATGATCAGCATTCAGTCATTTTAAACACCTGGCCAACAAAGGGTTCATATACTTAAATTTTTGATAAGTTCATTTTACTATTAAAATTTATAAGAATTCTGTATGCAAGTGATATGAAATTAAAGTAATACAAAAATAAAACAGGAAATGAATTAAATTGAGAGAGATATTACTTCTCCAAGATGTGAATCACCACACTGCCCTTTTGTTTCTGGATTTGCAATGACTACTTTCACTCCAGGCAATAGTTTCCCGGATTCCATCAAACATAAGCTATGTGGAGCTCCCCTCTCAACCAAAGTCACTCGATCATTGCGCAAAGCTCTCATGTCAGCATAAACTGCAGTGGGATCAGGACTAGATGCACCCTGCAATGAATTTCAAGCATTAAAGTATGTAAAATTAACATTTCTGGAAACAATATGAAGTAAAAGTACAAACTTGCCCAAATGAGATTAAAAAATTAATTCTCAAAATAAAATTTATAATTGCAAAATGAAATTTTTTATCCAGTAGCTTTATACTTCTTCAAAAGTGGCACAGTTATAAACAAAATATAACGCTTTAGACAAACACTATATAGCCAGTCACCTGAACCCTTTCAGGACGGGCATCCCATATACACATTCCCTAAGAACGTCTCTTACAGCCGGGTGTCCCATCCACACATCGCTAGAGATTGCATTCAGAGGATGGGTGATGCGTATCTGAAGGCCACTAGATGGCATCCTATGCCCATTACTTTTGAAATGAACACAGTTTTAGTTCATGACCTTGAGTTTGATATATTCTGCCTGACTTTAGTATTTTACTCATCAGCTCTTGTGAGGGGGGGGGGAAGGGAAAGCGTAAACAGAAGTGAGCTCTTTAAATTGCTGCGTGCTAATGAAAACATTGGCGTGTCTGATTTATATCCAATTCCTTTTTTTTTATTCTATTTTTTCCTTTACTGTGTAGGGTCTTTTAGGGTTAATATGTCAGGTACTGTTACGTTTGGCATTGCCTTCAGTTATATTTCCGTTTCTTCTCTTTTTATTTCGGAAAGCCTCACGTCTAGTCTATTACGCCGGGAAGGCGCTATTTTATCAGAGGAAGAATACCCTTGTATGGTCAATGAACCATTTAATTAACGCAGATAAGAGTGATGATTCATTTTTTAAACAGTTAGAAAGTGACACTTTTTCTAAGAGTTAGAAAGTGATACTTCTCCATACTTCGAGATTTACCACAGTCTTCATTTTAAATTTTGTTACTTCTTACTGTAAATTGTCTTTATTGTGTTGTTTTATTAAGTTTATTAATTTTAAACTTTATAGATGGATTTTATCAATTAAAACTTTGGAATAATTTGAATAGTGCTTCTGAAAATTATTTTACAAGCATTTTTTTAGTATATTTTCATGTAAAATAAAGAAAAAAATGTTATTAAGTGCTAATTTTAACATATATAAGAGCTCGAGTAATAATCTAAAATGATACCAAAAATCACGATGCTAGTAGCGAAATTTTTTTTTTCCTGATTTTTTTTTATAAAATTAGGCTTAGCGATGCAAAACCTCCGTTCTGTACAGTGACTGCCTTCGATTCCCTTCCATCCCACACGAGCATCTTAAACAAAGGTGCGCCGTCACGAAAAGGTTAAGGCACCATACATATGCACATATATATACATATATGTACATGGTAATTAATATACATGCCACTACATTAACAATCTTAAGTTAGAATAACAGGGCTTTTCATGGTATAACATTTTCATTACAGCCCCTTAAATAATGATAAAATTGTGCTCATTCCCAAACACATAAGGTAAATGTAATACACCACATGTTTAGACTTTATCATTAATGAAACAATGCAACCAATTTGTATCAAAAGTTTACAGCAAATAGCTCGTTTTTTGTAATTTAAGCACAAAAATGTAATTCAAATGATCCAATACGCATAATTTGGCTAAAACTACTAACAAAAAATACAGAATTTGATCTAAATTTGAAAATATTTACGAGCTTAAATCTACGTGTTTAGTAATATTACGCATGGAATTATAATTACACTCTACCTCGATAAATTTCACCTAAACTGTGTATCCTAAAAAAATTCTGATATGCTATTTCAAAATATTCAAAAAATTTTTAATGCCTTTTCCACTTAAAAAAAAATGGTACTATTCTGTTTTAGGGACCATAAAAAATTGCAGCAAAATTATATGCGCAACAGCGCCAAATCTAGCATATGTGCCGAAGTGCATAAATTTATAGTTCTATATTTACAAGTCGCCATTGAAATACTAGCTTAATTTTTTTAATTCTTTTCTAATAACACTACGGATTTAACAATTTGTGAATTGCCCAATTTGAAAAAGTATGTAATAGAATTTTTTCAAACAGGCATCATTCATGATAGAAAATTATGTTCGAATATCCACGAGATGAAATTATGCTTTAGTGGTAACTCAGTAGCGAAATGGTGGCGCAGGAAAGAAACCTGTAATGAGAAGAAAGGATTAAGAAGTCAAAATTGGTTCGAAGGATTGAAAATCCCCTTTGTTACAATGGTTAGATTCATCTATTTTTGGTGTCGGGAGATGACATCTATTGAATTTTGTGTATTGAAGTAGACGAAAGCCTTTTCAGTAGAAGAAAGAATAACGATGGACAGGTTCTTCCGCCATAATGTGTTTTCGGCAGATTATGCTGAGAATCGAATGAAGGTTTCTTCTCAATTGCTGTTCCAGAACAATCGGCGAAGACTTTATTGAATGTCATAAAAAAATATCGCAGAAGGAAGCATTATTTATACTGACTGCTGGAAATCGTACAAGTCGGATAAACTGCAAAATACCAGTTTTGAACATTTTACTGCCAATCACTACTACAATTTTGTGGACCCCGAAAGTGAGTGCCATAGACAAACAGTAGAGCGGCCTGACTGGGAGGACATGGTTTTAAAATCATTCATCAAATTAATCAAAAATATAGATAGAAACAGCTCAAGTGGAATTAACTGAATAGATTTTTAGGTGCTTTTCACTATCATCAAAAGATGCTGGAAAGAAAGAAAAGAAAAAAAAAAAAAAAAAACACCTTACTGTTTAAAATTTTCTTTACTGGTATGACTAAAAACTTTTCCAATAGAAACCTAAAGATCATATCTGTTACATACAGCAGTAACCACATGCAAAGTCAGTTAAGAGCATTGCATTGCAAAGACCTACTACTTGATACCGTTATATGCATTCAGATTTGGCTACATGTACTCTAAAGGAAACAATGCTATGTACAACTGAACGTAGTACAGTCAAAAGTCTTTAATTCGGACTCGTTGGGACTTCGGCGTTTCTGGATTATTGGGTTTTTCCGGATTATAGATCATCAGTTTAAATCTGGTAAGATGGCATGCAGAAATTATAAAATTAAAAATATGAAACCGTAATGAAATAAAGAGCAATTATGATCTAAAGGGTATCAAAAATTACAAAAAAAGAAAGCTTAATATTTATTTGTTTACTTTTCTTTCAATGCACGCATGCATAAAGCATACATTACGCATAGTCGAAATTAGAAAATTGCAACCAGAAAACTATTTGATGTGTATTCGTGATATTTATAATGATGAGGAATTTGATTTAAATCATATCAAAGACAGAGTACATCGAGATGAAATACTACATTTAGTAAGGAATTATAAGCCGAATAAAATAAAAACATTTGCCCTGAAGATAAGGACAGTGCTGACAGACCAACTTCCAGTTCATTGCCCGCCATGAGTTTCCTCCCCCCCAACAACTCGCTGAACAACTTGTCGTGAGTCGCCTAGCTCATGATACATGGCCAAATAGGTATAGTGACGGATAGCTAAAATTGATGATGATAGCTGCTAATTTTAAAGGTTTTCAGGTATCGCAAAACAAAGGTGAAACTTTCCAATTAACGGATTTTGTAAAGAAAAATGGAGAAGCTGTAATAAATGAAGATGATATAAAAGAAGTTTTTCATTGTGATGACAATGCTTCTCAATCATCAATAAATTAATGAATGGCAAAATCTTTACAGGACTTCAACAATGCAACTAAACAAGAATTTATGTCTGTCTACAGAATTATACAGAAAGTAGCACAAAAACAGAAGCAACTTAGAACTTACATTGAAAGAAATGTTTAATAAGGTAAGCAAATATATATTAAGCTATTTGTTGCAAATTTTGATACCTTTTAGATCATAAATACTTCATTATTTCATAAATCACGATTTCATATTTTTAATTTTATAATTTCTACATGCTATCTTACTAGATTTAAACTGATGATCTAATATCTGGAATCACCAAAGTCCCGACGAGTCCGGACTTCGGACTTTGTACGGTATAACATTTCAACCTGGTGTTTATAAAAAGCTCACCATATAAAAAGTCACTTTAAAATTAAATTCTTTAAAGGGTTAAAAAGTTAATACACTCACTTGAAGACAAATTGCAACATTTACACGACAGCCAAAACTTGTGCTCACAGCTCTGGGAGACAATCCTAAACCAGAAAACAATTTAGAAAATGAAGTTGTGAGCCCAACTCTTGGTCTCTCTTCAGCAACAACAACACATGTTCTGACACAGCTCAGATTGATCCCTCTCTGCTGTAAAAATATGACATGAATTAAGAAAAACTGCAAAATCCATAATTTTCATTGGTTTTAGCATGTAATTAACATGAAAAATTCATTCAATGGAAAAACACTATATAGCAAAACTGCATATGTTAATTTATTTCAGATATGAAGCTATTTTATATTAATATGAAAAATATTGTTACGAAATGCCTGGCTGCTTTATAATAGCTTCCCTACAAAGCAAGTTCAGGGTTGCCAAAGAATGGCAAGGCAGGATTACTAGACTGGGCATGAAATCGCCCATTTGGTGACAAAACTGGCAATATGCCATAGACTAAGCAAGAACATTCTGGAACAATTTCTTACTGGTTTGCCCCAGAATGTTCTTGAAGGCAGGTCGAAAGCTATATAAACCCTGCCTGTATGCAGAGTAGCAATGCATCGTGACGTTATCATGAACAGTATCTTGAGTGTATCGAATTTGGTAGTAGTGCTGTGAGATTAGCTTGACAGCGATCAACTGAGTTGGGAGCTGTACTATGGTGCTTTGCCTTGAAACTGTTTTCACCATTATATCCTGATGGCTGTGTTGCTGATTGTTTCAGTGTTTATCTTAGTTTTTTTTAAGACTGTAACACATCTTTGGAACTATCCTGTGAAATACGGATGAATTAAACTGTGTTTTCATTCTTCATTAAGTGTTCTCATCAGTCACTCCAAATCTACGAACCCATAGAATGCAACAATATAAAATTACTTTATAATCATGAATATATACATAAAAGTTTAATATCAAAGAATCCTATAATTGAAAATTGAGTAATGCTGCTACAAGAAGAATAATGTAGCTACGCAAATACTAATCAAGATGATTAAATTCTGTATTTAATAAATAAAGGGCACACTAAACTGTAATATTAAATAATTAGAAGAACAGAAAATTTTTTTTCAACTCATGTTAATGTATTTCTGAATATTCCTTACAATCTGACCCCCCCCCCAAAAAAAACATTTTTTCAACTACTCTGTAAAATAGATCAAAACTTCAGTTATAGACAAGAAATCCAGCATATCCAAGCTAATTCATTTAATCCTACAATGCAAATTATATGCTTATATATGGTAAATTTTCAGAGTTACATAATTACATTTCAACTACCATATTATTTATAAGCAAATAATGGTTAGAAGCGAATTATTTCTTAACCCTTTAACTGCCGTGGGCGTATATATAAGTTTTGCTCAACCGGTGCGCTTTGCTTTGCACTGTTACCGATAAAATTATTCACAAAGCTTTTGAATGCAATGCAAAGGAGGATACTATTTTAGAGAAGAGGGGGGGGCAGGAATTGGAAGAGGGAAATGTTTCTGAAACGGTGAAAGTAATGACTGAGCGGTTATGCTTGTGTTTATGTCTCAGTAAAACATATTTTTTTATTTCGTATCTTCTGTTTTCATTTACTATTAGTAGTAGGTGCTTTTTTTATGAATATGTCTGGCAGTGAAATAGATAATAACTTTCCATCATCTTCAAGATCAGACACCTCAGAATATGATATTACATCAGATGAAGAGGATTGCAACTATTCCCTGAAAAAGGTTCGATGTTGGGTATGATTTGATACGAAAAACTTGCTTATGATATCCAACCAATTCAGAAGAAATAAATGTTTTTTTTATGTTTACCAATTTTACAAGGTATAACACTGAAACTCGATATTACAATTTACTGCTCTAAAAATAAATTGATCGAAACTCAATTTTTTGGAATCATTTTTATTATTCAAACATCATTTTTATTATACTTACATCTTCTTTTTTATTATGCTTTTACTTTAAACATTAAATTTTGTATTTTCATTTTTTCTTTTATTCTTTATTTTGTGTAAGTAAAGTTTTTAGACAGCAAAACTTGCACTTATTTTCTCCCAACACGTCGCATAACTACGCACGCCTGAGTAAAAATGGTGGCACTGGGGAGTGAATCTTGTCCGTTTTCGCGGCAGTTAAGAGGCTAATATTTTCTTTCTAGATAGTTTAATAATTCTGAATGTAGAGATTAAATTTTTGTATTTTCAATTAAATAAGAAAGAGAACCAAGTAACAATGTTGCAAAATAATAACCAGACTTTCTTCTAATCTATTCTTCAAAATCCCTGGCATTTTGATACAATATACGCATTATAAAATGTCACATATCTGTATCATTAAAATTACTTTTTGAAATAACTCAAAATGTGCATTCTAATGAATTTCTCACAGGAAGACTTAAATTTAAAACATAAATAATTCTTCAACAAGTTCATATTTAAGGGCTAATCACCTTCAACAACTTTTAAGAAAAGTAAGTTTGGGAATTCTTTTTCAATATGTAATTATTAAAAAAGTAAGAAATTTTGATACAGTGTATGTATTATAAAACGTCACATATCTGTATTATTAAAATTACTTTTTAAAATACATCTCAAGATGTGCATTGTGAAGAATTTTTCACTTTTTCACAGGATGACTTAAATTTAAAACATACATAATTCTTCAACTAGCTCATATTTAAGGGCTAATCACTTTTAACAACTTTAAAAAAAAAGGTAAGTTTTGGAATTCTTTTCCAAACGTAATTATTAAAAAAAGTCAGAAATTTTTGGCTGAATACTGGTTTACTTTCAAAAATGAACTTCAACCCAACATTCAAAATCAAGGTGGTCTAAGAAAAACTTCAGAATGAACTCATCTGCATTGGGAACTGGACTCTATGATTATGGCAAAGCCTGCATCCCAGGGCTAACCTGACTTAAGAAAGGGATTTTTAAGAGAAACTGCTTTATATTCCCATTATACATAGGAAAAACCTCCATACAGTCAGACCATATGCCAAGATAAGAGGCCAAATCAAACTGTTAGCTTTCAAATCTCTTATTCACATAACCAATGGACAGTACATTTGCATAAGGAATATCAATAATCAATTACTAAAGCCATATGCTCCTGATCTTAATGCACCACCTCCAAATTAAACTGCTACATGCAATCTTACGTAACATGCACTGTGGATACCTTTTAATATCATCACATATCAAAATTTCAACAAAGAACTCACTGAATACATATTGCTACTGCTAAATGGTCACATACCTTCCTACATTTGTCTTGCTCTGCCAGTATGTGTCACATGGCTTACTGTCTTTTTTATTATCTAAAAATGTGATCAAGTTATATAAAACTGTGGGATGCATATCACACCCACAAAGATGTGTAACCTAGGTTATATATTGTAGGAATTAAGTGACTAGCAATAAATTGTGTTTTATTTATAGCTACATTTGTCTGTGAATATTATCATATGTATATAAGAAGCTATCTTCTATAATTATCAAGATATTTACAAGATTAAATAAATATTTATAAATAAAACTGACCTAGCATCCAAAGTGTATGCAATCTTTTTAATTTTGAGATGGTGCACTTAAGATTAGGGGCAATCTAAATTTTTACAAAATGAATAGCCAGAAGCATGCCCAGTTTTAGCTTCTCAAGAGTTATAATGTAAATGTATACTTGTTTCAGACCAATGTAACACAACAGAGGGAAAGTGGAAATAGTCTTTACTGAGCCTTATGTAGTATGTTCATAAGTTACAGTAGATTCCCAAGTCATTTTATATTTCTTAGCTCACACTCTACTTTGATGACCATAAAAATATTGATAGTAATGTTATCATGTATGTCGTGAGTGAATTACAGAAGGGAAGCAAGACTTTGGCTCCCAAAAACTGATTTTTCAATCTTGATTTTATAGTTAACTTTTCTAATTCCAAAAATATATAACATGTTTCGGTTTGAAGTACTAGATATCTTGTAAATTAAGATAAAAGACACAAATTAAAGATATGACACATCCCCTTTTTAAAGAGACAATTTTTAATAAGTGCCTTTTATTTAGCCTTTAAACTGAGACTTATCAATATTATTTTGAGTTCTTTATCTATGCATAAGCATTTATATTCAGAATTACGCCTGTTAGGAATAAAAATATTTTCCCGAGATCTGAATTCGAATCAACTTCAGCATATCTATGGATGGATCGAAGCTTTTAAAAATATATTTGTTGGTGTCAAACCACTGAAAACTGAAAAGGAGGGCATAGGAGGTATTTTGAAGACCTCATATTTGGAAATGAAAGGCTGAAAATTTCTTAGATTAATGCAGATGTAAAAATTTTTAAAGTTGAAACAATGATTTATGCTTCCCAACCGGATAATGGTTAGTGATGCCGATTGGCATATCAAAGGGCCCAAGTTCCAATCCTAGAGAAGGCATGGCTGTTTGTAAATGTATAGTGCCATGGGAACACTCTAAATATGAGGCGATCTGAAAGTCCTCTTTAGAGATTGGGTTGTAGGGGAAGAGGCGTGGGAGACCTTCAGACCCATTCCCCTGGGTGCTCTCAAACAATATTAGGCATGGAACTGAGCAAAGTCATACTGTCACTGGCATGGTGCTCAAGGCTGTTGCCAACGGACAAGCACAATCTTGCTGTCCTTTCCACAATTTAGAGGGCATGTTCTGATGTTACTGTCAGACAAGTGAGATAAGTCACAATGCAACAAGTTATAAAATCACTCACAAAATCAGAATCTTTAAAAGACAAAATAAGAGGAAACATGAAGCTTCACGGCCATCATCGCATCTTCATTATGATGCAAAATGTTAAAAAAATTAGAAGCAAATGTATTGATAGAACAACCTTTCCCCTCCTTTTTTTTCCCTCAAAATTTAGGTACATTTTTCTAAAATTTTAACTGCAAAGAAAGCTTCAGATTTTTATTTCATAATATGTAATGCTATTGCATGCCCTAAATGTACTGAATGAACCTTATACTCATTTTCAATTCCAGAGACCTTGACTTTGCTTAAAAATATGCTAAGTTCAAAATTTTTAACTCTACATCTTAGAATAAAAATAGAACCTTATTTCTAAACATATCTGAAAATATCAATGCAACTTCAAAGTGATATTATGCAAAAGAAAATGTTTAAGAATTCTCCAAGTGCAATGATGTATCTGAAACCTGTCATTTCAAAAGAGATTTTTACAAAAAATATAATATTGAGGATAGAAATAAAAAAAGTAATGTGTAGTTTCTATAAATAAAATACTTTGAATCTGCAATGAGTTTTTAATATGATAATAGTAAGGCAATTAATAAGGGGACTTTTCATATTTTGTGCTATCAGAAAACTCGTATTCCCCATAAGAGTTAATTGTAACGCATCAGTGACTAAAAGAATGTTTGGATTCACATATTCCTTTATTCCCATATCAACAGTTCTCTATTTTAAATTTGCTACCACTTTGTCTATAAAATTTCCTGTCTATAAAATTCAGTGCAATTTTTTACAAGCTTTCAATTTCGTACATATCACAATAACATCCCAAAATGTAAGATTTATGATGCTCATATACTTATAATGCTTATACTGCCAGTGTGTTACTGGACATAAGTAAACGGATGTTTAAAATAACATATGTTTTCAGTACCGGAAGTGAATTTCATCTTTTAATTATGTTTTACAGATTATGTTAATGTATCAAAATATTTTACATACAAGAGAGGATTTTTTAGTGTACTGCAATGTGTGCAATATGCTTTATTGTTATTTTATTTAAAATGCTAGTAATATTTTACTGTGAACAAATTATCCCATGAACAAATTATCCCATTATTAAAATTAATCCCATGATAAGTCTCGGAACATATTACTCCCACATAGAAGAGTCATGGGTATTAAAAATACTTTTTATGTTTTTATTAATGCAATGAATATTACATTTTTATTACTGCAATGAAAACTTTTGCATAAGATTATAAAAATATTAAAATAGTCCTATTTTTAACATCAAACAAATAATTACCATAAAACAGAATAACGAATTATACCTTTAACTGTGTTATTGATGATCCTAGCCCCTTAGTACAAAGTTCCATGACTCCATAAGAGCAAAATGTATCACGAACTGCAAAAACATAAAGTAAAATTAAAATAATTTTTAAAAAACCTGCACATATCAAAAGCTTATAATACTAAAATTATCAGAAAGGTTTTATTTTCCAATAGTGCTGAAAACAATGAATTTCTCCAACAACACACAAGCAGATGATAATACTAAAAGTATCTAAAGAAGACAAATGCACTTTATTTTATTTTATAAAAGTTAGGGTTTCCTTAAATGTGTTTTATGAATTCCTGAATCCAATGAAATACTATGTAGAATTCTTTGATAATTTTTAGCACAGTTTACTTTGACAGATTCCACATCTCACACTCTACAAAACACAAAAAGGAAGGCTCCAAACTTCAATTCCAATAAATACAGGCATAACTTTTCAAAAGCTTCACTTTTTAATTCGTGTTAATGCAGACATCAGAACACCTAAATGTAAAGCACTGATGATGATTCAAATGATTCTTGTCTTTTTTTTAATAGCACTGAAATTATTAAAAAAACTATCCGCATTACATTTAATGACTATAAAAATATACTGAATAAAATCCTTAAAAATGCTATGCTTCATCCACATGTGCATTTCTGCACTTCACAGCTGTAAGAAATGCATCATGCAGGTATACAAATAAGAGGAAATTCTGGAAATGAATTCCAGAAAAAATTATGTCATTCTGGAATATTTTATGTCAAAATACACACAATTACAGGCATTGAAATAGACATTTCACATGGAATAACAACTTAAGTAATTTTAAAATTACCAATTATTTCTACAGTATACATACATTTAAAACTTCTTGAACAAATTATTATCTTCATTTATTATTTTAGTATTACTTTTACGAAACAGGAAATGCTAAAAATAATTTCTATGTGTTACTGATACACACAATGAATTAACTACCTACCCCCCAAAAAAATAATAGTTTACTGGATGTTCCTTCATTTTTACTTATTGTACTTAATACTTACACACATGCATGCATTTTGGCTCATCAAATGTTACATTGCAAGGTAATTTTTAAATTATAGAATGAAGAATTAAATGATGTTAGTGCCCCCCCACAAAAACATGAAAATTCACGATGAAAATTGGCATATGTTAATTTCCAATTTTGTTTTAAACTCATACCATTAAATACTGCAATGTAACTACACAATTCTCCTCCAACTTTCACTCATTTTTTACTCAACTTCATCTAGCACATTAGCACTTTTAACTATATACAGATGATTTGATTAACTAGCTTCCAAACAAAGTGCTCTTAGACAATAAAAACAAGGACACTCAACTCAAAAGGTATGGAAAATTAGTTGTCTTTATAAACATATGAAGGTGACTGATCATGTTCTCTCCCCCACAGTTTACTCCGTATTCAGGAAAACAGATATGTAGAATGTTCACGATGAGCATGCCACCTCTATCAAAATATCTCACGCCAGCAAACTATCTCACGGCTGTGTCATACATGAATTGCTGTTTAAATTTACTTTATGGGTGAACCACATACACCAGGTGTACCATATACGACTTTTCAAACAGAATATTTAATTACCTTTTTTTTCCACACTAGATGAAGCAGTATGTCCATTATAGTGAAATTAATCAAAAATGAGGTAGTTGACCTTCATTCCCTTGCAATCTTTTTTTTATTTTTAGTATTTTGTTTCAGAGTGAGATTCATCATTGTTGAGCAATGTAATGGCTCTTTAACTGCATCAGTTGATATGAACAAATGCACATGCTCTTGATGCTTTGAATTTTTTTTTTTTTATATATATATATAATGGGGTAGATGTACCATTTTATTTATTCCTTTTAGATAATTTTTTCTAGTGTTAAGAAGGGTATTTTGTACCATTTGGTGAAATATGTTTACACCTAAATGACAAAATGAAAATAGTATTTAACCAAAGAGTATATCCGAATGACAGTCTTTTTCCGAGAGTGATGATATTTGTGCAGAACTGGAAAATGATAATTACAGCGATCCTAATATGAACATATCTCAGTCTGTTTATATATTTATTTAAGACAAAAATAACACACCTCAGCTTTTTATGAAAAAGATTTTTAATAATTTTTATTTTTACTAATGTGTTTATATTATGCTAAAACTAATTATTTTATAAAATTTTGAAGGAAACATAATAAAGTTTTAAAATTAATTTTGTTAATTATCTGAAAGCTCCTCTCATAACTTACTGAAAACTCAAACAATTAGATCACAAATGTAATTCATGCAAATTTTTTTCCAAAATTAGTCTTAGCAGCATGAATACTTGCTCCTCCCGAGATGGTGCATCCTGTTAGCACACTGTCCTGAGGGAGTGGTTAGGTGACTGAGGTACATCTCGTGAATGGTTAAACATAACCTATAGTTAGTATATATGAGGTCATGCTTACAAAAGAGATTTTTGATCCTTCACGGTGAAACATCTCTATACAATCCTATCTCATCAATATACAGGGATATTTTAAGCATTAGAAATGTCACTGATTACGATCTATGTTGTCCAAAGCTACTACTATTATACCAAAAAACAGTTATATATCTCTACTAGGGAGAGGAAATATTCATGCATCTATAAGGCACTTATTGGACCTTGCAACAATCATTTATAAGAACACACTGGAATACACCCACTGAGGACTTCACTGGTACCTTCAATGCAGCCTAAATTAATAGCCATGTGAATTTTTTCACTCATTATATTCAGTTCAAACATTGTTTCTCAAATAATTTTATTTTAGGAAAACCTGCAGCACAGCATTTTACATATGATGTCCATGAGAAATTGAGATTTTAACATAAAAATATGCAATGTTTTTTCCATATATCATATATAATGTTGAGTTTCTTAAATTTTTATACACCAATGTAACAACAAGACAAATTTTACTACACTGCTTTTTAATTTCTGAAGCACGACACTGAAACTGCAGGAAACTTACCAGCAAAAAAAAAAAAAAAAAAATTACCTTTATATTGACTAATTGTAGACAACCACAGAGCAGGATTTATTTCAACTTCTGATGGTGGAATTAGTATTGTATGATGTCCTGAATACACACTGAAAGAATAAACTGGTTATTTAAGAAATCCAAGTGCATTTCTTTAAACATTACATATTTAAATAAACTAAATGGAAATTGCATATAATAGTAGCACAAGTTGAAAATGCACTTCTTTAATGCTGAAGTTTGTCCAAAGATTATATATTCAAGATAATATCAATGAGGTCCAGGGTACATGAGCCTAGACACACCACTTTTTCCCTAACTGCACAATTACAAGTGACAACTAACATGATATGACAGTTCAAATCTCTCAAAAATAAGCAAGAAAATCGAACCTAAACTTTTAAGTAACATTCATATTATTTATGTTTCTATCCTTGTCAGTTTGTATTCCAATACAGATGACTTCCTTTCACCAGTACTATCAATTCTATTCTCCATTCAACTAATTTTAGATAATTTTTCACACTTCTTTTTTTAACAGTTTAACATTTCATGACTATATGGTTGGATAATTTTTGAAGTTTTTTGAATTAATGTACTGTAGAAATTTTAAAATTCATTATTCAACAATTTTTGCATGCAGCTGTACTCTTAAAATACATCATAAAACAAAATAGAAGCAAATGTAATTGTGCTTGCTACTACTTACCCGCTTCATATTGACTACCATTCCAGTTTCATACACGTCATTTTTACCATCACTCTGTTAGAAGTTTGCACAAATATTTTTGCTTTTTCTTCAATTGTTTTTCACAGTATGTAAATAATATCAAGGTTTTTTATGATTTACATAAAAGAGATTTTGTTATTCTTTTGGTGTTAAAATGTATTTAGCAATACATAATACAGAACAGTGAAAAATAGGTGTGCATCAAATGCTCTGAACGAGCATGGGAGAAAATTTTATGAATATTAATAAAGCCTGTTTCACTTGAAATTTAAATATACAAAAGTTTAAATTGTGACAAGCCATAATTTTAGGAACCTGAAGCAGAAATATTTCATATTTTGAATATTTTAAGCTATAATTTGGGAATAAATTCATAATAAACTTAATACGGAATAATAATAATACAGAATTTTTGTAGTATGTCATTTTTTATTACTTCTTAAGAATGCTTTTCATAAATAAACTTTCCTTCAACACTAAAAAAGTAAAATAATTTATATTACTAATAAAAGTAAAACTACCGGTGTGCGATTCAAATGGACATTGAGTAATTTAAAGTAATTTATTTTTTTTTATTTTTACCACGAAGCTGTTAGAAGACTTGGAGAGAAAAGGAAATTGAATAATATAAAAATTCCTGAAATTTTAGCCTTGATTTTTTCCTGTTTATTTTTGAGAGGAATGTTTTGGCACTTCACTTACATATTCACTTTAAGGCTTTCTATCACTAAGTGATAGAGGGGGGGGGCAATTACACTCAAAGTCATACTGATAACCAGCATCTCTATGGAAACACCAAGAAGTCTAACTCTGATTTATAAATGTACACTGATTACATTATTAAGAATATACACAATGAATGACAGTACTCATAAAAGAGGCACTTCGGAGGAATGTGATGTAAAACCGTACAGTATTAAGGCAAATGAAAATTACACTTAATATTATAAGAAACAAAATTTAATTGTATGCATTAAAATAGCATTATACATGAACCAGAAATACTAAACTAAAAATACTTTAAATGCATAGTTAAAATTAGTTTGATACAAATCTTAGATTCTCAGAAGTATTTAAAAGAATATTAGGAACAATATTTTATATACCTATTCAAACACCAGAGAGCAAAACCTAATCCACAATAAGGATCAAGGCAAAGTGCAATATGACGAGAGGGATACAACTCACAAGCTAGTTTCATACTCCTACAAAGGGATGTTGAGGCAGCATGAGACATCTAGAAAAGGGAAACAAAAGGGAACAATAAAAATTTGCACATTTAAACAAATAACTCTGAAAATAATCTTAGAACAAAATTTTTGATTTACCTTTATTCCAGCAAGCATTCCCGTTGTGCTTACACTAAAATCTAAATATGCAATCATTTCCGGAGTTGGCGCTCTGTAAATGCTTGTTAACTTTTTCTTTGGAATGTCATCAGTGTCCAAGATAAGTGGCCATGATTTTGCATCGACGACATTTCCAGCTTCCTGATTACGAACAGAAATGTATTAAAACACAAAAATGTGCACTTTTCCCCCCAAGTTACTTAAATACAAATTAAGTTAACAGAAATAGATAAATGCATTAGTGAACAGATATAAAATTAAATAAATTTTATGTAATAACACTTATTTAAATATAACCTAAATGTATGTAGATCACACTAGAGCTCCAATATTACAGATCATCTCCTGTCTTTCTATGCCAGACAATATGAATTTTGTTTTTAACTAGTATGATTCTTTAATGTCTTTTATTTATTTAAGTAACATGAAAAGATGATACAGTTAAATGTGTTTGACATGCAAAACTGGATTGCTATGTTTATCAAATACATAATCTAAAAATCTGAATATAAATGTAGTTATATACTACATGACGATTTAAGAAATAAAGAAGACAATTTAATCAAGAAAATAATTTAGAAGCAATTACTGATGAGAATATGCGAGAAACATTATTCTAGAATTGGTGGTGATGCAATATTTAGATATCATCTGAAATCCAGTTGATATTTCCTGTTCAAAGAAAATTTAACTGTTGACACTCATTTAGGAATAACCAAAAATTTACTTCAACAGAAGACAACTTGCATGGAAATTATATCTTCCCCCAAAAGAAATGTAACTTAGGAAATATGAAGAGAATGTGAACTGAACTTGATCTCAAGATCAAACTGATGAAGAATATTTTTAATCAGCATTCTCAATAAATGACAAAAACTTGAATCCAAAAGAATAAGCAATAATACTTGTGTATGAAAAAAACTTCCGAAGTCAACATGGGCAATCCACATTGTTAAATATTTCAGCACAATATGGGATAGTATACATCTGCTTGGTTCATCTCCCCAAACGTAACTTGTATGAGGTACCTTCAACAATTATTACAAGACCAATTCTAAGTAGCTCTCTATGGAAGATGCTTATTCCTTTAGCTATGGACCCAGTTTCTTCTCATTCAAGCACTAAACATATCAACAAAACATATTAGTACTAATTCAGAAGTCAAACAACAAAAATCAGCATTATATTTTCAAATTTTTACGGGGCTAGTTTCGATGGTTTTACCGAAACACCATCCTCAACAGCAAAAGTGCAAATGAACAAAATAGGATATAATGATCAGATAAGATAAGAAAGCCTGGACAGAAAATAAGCTAGTGGTGCCATCTGTTGATGAAACCAGAACTAAAACATAATTTCTTTAAAGGCAAAGATGGATTGGAATTAGTATCGTTAACTAGAACAGAAAGATTTTTTTCAATGTGAAATGCCTCTAGAAAATCCAGTTCTCCAATGGAAGATGTTTTTTGAATAATTTGTCTGGTGTGTTATTGTGTCTTAAAACATATTAGTATTCATTAACATCTGTTCTCAATAAAAAAGCCACTGTAAAATGTACACAGTGAACCTGCTTAGGATGACTGCTTCTCATAAGACTTGTGAAAGGTTATCAGCATTTTTTAAGATTGTAAAGAAAGACTGATATTAAACATGAGATACTTTCATAACGATGTCCTGTCATACAGCTATCTTCACCTTTATGCACACTGGCCACATTTGAAAAGAAGGAAATCTTCATAAGGTTGCTCTGGTATCATGATACCTACACACCAAGATCAATTTCTAAACTTCTTTCATAAGGTGCAAGAATCTTTATGGCAGGACACTGCAATGCAAGCCTGATTTGCATTACCAATTGATTTATTAAGCAGGGAATGAAATAAATTCATGGCACCATCATGCAAGATCACTTTACTTGCACAAAGTTTCGGGTAGATAAGAAAAGGGGTGAATAAGTGGAAAATCTTGAACTGGTATAGCTATCTACAACAATATAAAAAATGCTGAAATGGCATTAATAAAGTGCTTGCACCTTTACAAAAGGGTCATTCTGATATTTTTTAGATACACAAGTTATACTTACAACATTTTAAAAGTGCTGAAAGTAGTCTCCTCCCCCATCAATGCACTTCTGTAGGGAAATTTTCCAAAGATTAAATATGCCTCAAGCCATTCAATTATTGGAATCAATGAAAAAAATTCATTTACAGCCTCATCAATCTCATCTTTAGAATGAAAATGATGCCCACATAAGTTCTTTTTAATTAAAAAATAGCCAAAAGTCACACATAGCTAAGACTGAGTGAATAGGGTGGATGTTTTATTACTTTGATGTGTTTTTGTTCAAGAAACTCAACTGCCAGTCTTGCTGAATGAGAAAATGCATTGTCATGGTGAACATGAGTCCTCTAAAATTCACTTCTTAAAGGATTTCTGGAAGACACTTAGTGGTCTACCAGTCAGCAGTGACTGTCTTTCTCTCCAGCTTGATGGCTTTGACCAGTCCTGTACTTCTGAACAAACGGAATATATTAGCACTTTATCTTTTTATCATTGTGGGTGTGGGATCATCTTCAAAGGCCCATGCTTTTACTTTCTTGACATGTTGGAACATCATAAAATGCTATGGACATTTCATCACCAGCTATGATTTCAGATATAATGCAGGGGGGGCACCATTGTTAAGTAATTGAAGGGTATCTTTACTGACCCTGACACGCTGCTCTTTTTGGTTCTCAGATAAATTTTGGAGAACACAATGCAAAACTAGTTTTTTTCAAATGCAATTCTTCATAATTTATTTTAGGTATGGTGGCGAACCCAATGTTAAATTCCTCCTGAATCATTTGGTAGGTGCAGCAATTATCATCAATTAACATTTTCCGTATGGCAGACACATTATCTGTTATTAGTGCTGAGAACTTTCCTGTTTGTTCTTCATCCTGAAGAGAGTTACGACTTCTGTGAAATTCTGTAAACCATCTGAATGCAGTAGCACGAGATGGACCTTCATTTCCAAAAGCTAATTGTAGATACTGAATGTATTCTTGCTTTTATCCCGTTTCACAGAAAATCATAGTACAATAATGTTCTTGCATCGACTCCATTTTTCCTTCTGCCTAAAATTTATTCTACGCTCAATTACTTGGAACTGTCCAATGAAAAATTGTCTGCAAGGCTTGAAAAATTCATATTTTCAAATCTAACTGTTCATTTTCTTTTTGCCACTTATCGTCTGTGGGTATCTCAAAAATTTTAGAGTGACCCCCATAAAAAATAATGGATTTTAAAGTGCTGACATTTTTACATTGGTGGTTGAATCCCAGAATAAAATTTTAAGGGACTTCAATAACTACCTTACTGCTTAATTAAAACACTTAGTTAACTACTGTTTAATTTGGTGAAAATAAAATAATATGCTAATGTACTTTAATTGCTAATGTACTTAAAATTTTATTTTCATCAAAATGGCAGACTGTTTTACACATAAGGGGTGAAAAGTTATTTAAATAATATTGTTTCCCTTCATTAACCTTTGTTCAGATTTAGAATGCAAGTAGATCAAATATAAAAACTTCTATATAACAAATCATTTTAATCTATCAACTATCTAATGGTCTAAACATCCTTTTTCATTTTTTTCCTGGCTGCCAGTATAATTACCAATTTCAAACATAAAAATATTAAACAAGTATGCCTATATTTGCCTAATAATATCTGAGAACTCAAGATATTAACATAAAACTCTCTGCAAATAAGTACAACAGCTTCGCAATTTTATAAAAATTAATAAGTTACATTTTATATTTAAAGCTATTATATAAAAACACAAATACACCCATTATGAATACACAAGGAAATCTTTCATTGTATATTCTTAGCCCGAATCATTATCATGCTTAATAATGTCGAATCATTATCATGCTTAATAATGTAATTTTTGAATTTTTTCAGTATTGTCAATGCTTTTTTTAAAATCAAAATTAAGTGCTCACAACCACTTCAATGGCATTTTCATATTGTTCTTTTCTCCCTCCCATCAATATAATAAATTCCAGGTTAGATATGCAAAATAAAAGGCACATACATTAGTTTGCTAAGAAAAGATGCCAATTTGGTATAATGGTCGCGACAACACCTCTTACAGTGATGATGAGGATTTGAAGCTTGTGTAATGCATAGATATTCCTGTTGGTCCCACCTTTACAATATAGTGTTTCAAATCCATTCTGTATCCTGGGCAACATTCCCAGAGTAATCAATAAGCTCTGCCATATGGCAAAACCCTAAGACACAAGAGCCTAAAGATTTGATGAATGGAAGAATATTAATAAAATAAAATACTATAGAAAATACAAAAATAAGTATTTTTTCATCAAAGTTATGATATTTGATGTAAAGTGAAGACAAATTAATGAACATAAATGGAAAATAAAATAATAGATAAGAAATAAATAGAATTAAAAACATGTTCAATAACTAAAACTGCTTTATAAAATACATATAGTGTTGCATAATTGTCACATGTCATTCAATTTTAAATTCAATTTTTGTTAGGAAGGTTATCATGCTCATGTAACATGCCAGTATGGTAATTCAAGGAGTACCAGGCTTCAAAGGAATATCTTCATGTCAGACTTTCTAAAACAATCTTGGATTCATACACATAGTAATTAAAATACTGACATTTTTTAAACCCTAATAATGTGAAAAATCACAAATGAATACCTGTTCAAAACTGAGAAATTCGTATGTTGTAAAGTTTCAGAATAAAATCTCCAG
This sequence comes from Stegodyphus dumicola, assembly GCF_044657685.1. Lineage (NCBI taxonomy): Eukaryota > Metazoa > Arthropoda > Arachnida > Araneae > Eresidae > Stegodyphus > Stegodyphus dumicola. The sequence continues at coordinate 33,267,631 of NC_140781.1, forward strand.
CAGTAATTTAGAAAGTTCTATTATAAACATGACAATTAACATAACAGGCAATTCATACCTTGGACTTTAACAGTTTCGAAATGGCAGCAGTTGATAAAATAAGAACTGATTTGCTAACATCCACTATCATTCTTACTGTTGGCAAAGTAGTTTGTAAGTTCTGAGGATGAGGTGGCCTGATAGTAACTGGAACTACACCTAAGTCGAAAACAGGAACAGTATGACTATAAAGAATAACAAAATAGAAATAAAAATTGAGACATTAAAAAAATGTGTGGAGAACATACCTACATATAAGCAACCATAAAATGCACAAATTAGATCCAAGCCAGGTGGATAAATTAGTGCCACATGGTCACCTGTATTCAGTTTACCCTTTTCTAGTAACATACATGCAACTCTTTCAGCTCTTTTGTGAAGCTGAGAGCAAGTCAGCGTTCCAGTAATTCCACCCTGAAAACAATTATATGATCTTTCTATAAACTACATAAAATTAGCTTTTCAGCACGCTAAAGTAAAACCTAACTTTGAACTATTAATGCTATGATAATTAAATTCAACGTAATACCCAGACAACTGTTAACAGTTTGCCTTTATTGAGAGAAACTACTTTGAGTCAAAATATTTCATGACTTTTTAAATAACAATTACAAAGTTTTCAAATAAAATAATGGACGTTTATGGAAGAAAATACCTTACCTTAGCATTAAAAAGTGTAAAAATTACATGATCAGCAGTAGTTGTTACTCTCCACTTCAGTATCTCTGATATAAACTGGTATTTCCTAGCAGTATCACTGTCATCATCAATTATACCAATATCACGACCTTGAGCTGAGGCAAGACGCACACCTTGTACCATATTACCAACCATGACTGAAGCAGGGCCAACTTCTAGCCATAATAATAATGTAGTTAAAAAGGGCCACTTACCAAATAAGTAAAAATAAATATCTGAGAAGTTAACATAAATGAAAGTTGAGAAACTGATTGCACCTTCTCAAGTTAAATATTTTTTTCGTTAAAAATCTCTTACAACACATTTGGAAGGGGAAGTTATGCTCTTCAGTATAACTCTGCATTAACTTTCCATGTTTTTAAATACAAAAAAATTGGATATATTTAACAAGAATTATCACTTTTTTTTTTTAAATCAAAAACTTCACAATATAGTAAATCAATGTAACTTTTAAAGTTTTATATTATGAAATTGATTAAATCATGTTTTTATCATTTTAAGAATATTTGCTGCATTACTATAAGTTGAAAAAAGGAACAGTTAAGAAACAATAAAACCAAAAATTTCTAAGTGTGTTCAAGAATGTCACAAATTTAAACTTAGCAGTAGTTCGTTTTGATTAGAACAGAACAAATCAACCAAAAATTGAAGTAAACGATCCTGTATTCTTTACCTGGATGAACTTCTCTTGGTTTAGGTAAATTTGTCACACAAGTATGAGGACACATAAGAACATTAGCAGGGTGTAAACTTCCCTCTAAAAATCGTCTTTTAGTTTCTGAGAGATGAATGCCACCTAATGGTGTCTAATATAAAATAAAGAAGTATGAATATTAAAGCGGGAAAAACAAATTTTAAACAAAAATTTAAATGAAAACATTATTTATAAATATACTTTTGGTAAGCAGTTTGGAGAAACCAAAGCTAAGCAATATATTCCAACTTGATGGATACTATCAACAGCCTGTAAAACTCTACTCATCCATTGAAAGCTCTGAAAAAACATGAAAGCAGTTGCTTAAAATGTAACCTATACAGCCTAAGATTTAATTCATGCTCTGACAATTTAGCAATAAAATATAATAGCTAAGAGGGGGAAAAAGGTACCTCTTCTTCAGCGCAATCTGGTCTTTGCTCAGCAATGACACATATTCTTTCATCTCGCAACACTTTCACAGAAAACACTGCAATCCTACAAAAATTCATATTTCTATCAATTACACCTGCATATACACAAAAAAATGATAAAGTTTAAATTAATATCAAAATTAATTTTTATCATTAGGCAATTTATTTTCAGTTACCTTCCTCGATAAATGAACTTCATTGGTTCCACTGCCAATACAGTTGCAATGATATCATCTGTATTATGTTTTCTGCCACTAACTTGCATAAGACCATCTCGTGTCCCACAGACGAACACTAAACCTCCCTATAACAAGAAAGGAAAATGGATAATAACACTGTACTACTCCACATGAATGACCAAAGATTAAAATATAGTCATTGAGAGCAAATAAGAAATAATAATGGGGTGATTAGAAACTTTTATCATCCTGAAATTGCTCCTCACACTTCTCCATAAAATGTATTAGAAGAGATAAAATGGCTATTTCATGTATAGAAATTACAAAGTCCAAAATGTTGACCCCCCCCCCAAAAAAAAACTTTTGTACAATGTTTAGGAATGGAGAATATAATACTGAACAAAAAGAAGAATGTGTGCCATCTTTCATCTCACCAAGATTCCTGCATGTTACTGTCAAACACTTGCTAGGAAAACTGCACCACAGCCACAACCATACATTCAGCCCTTGAGTGATTGATTGTGAAGGGTCAGCATTTTTCCTTCCGACATACACAAGTGAAGCTCGAATGTTACCATTTCTATTAAGTCACCTTGCTAGATTTAAACCGATGATTTAAAATCTGGAAATTTCCAAAATCAGAATCACCAAAGTCCTAATGATTCTACATTTCACACTTTGTATTGTATCAGAATATAATCAAATGTGACAACAAGACATTCATAAAAAATACTCGGTTTAAATCAAAATTCAAATTTTGGCCGATCAAAAAGGAATTTACATGAAAATTTCTAAGTAATCTCCTGCTTCAGTGATTAGCAAAGTGAATATTCTGCAGAATATTATTATTCAATCAAAATACAAAGTGATCCATAAATCAGTAATTGTTTACAAATATGTATTTAGCCATTATTAAAGCTCAATTAGTTTATTTATAGCTGGTAGCTAAGTTTATTTCAACCACAACAAATTTAGCCCAGGAATATATAAAATCATGTTTTCTTTCATGCAATACTAGTAAGCAAAATTTCTGTTTACCAGATGGTACTTCATCAGTAAATGAACACAATAAATGTTGAATGAATGCTAGATGTGGCAAGTTATCATTACTACTGAGCACTATCTGAAGATATATTAAGATGACTACATAACAGGAATACCATTTCTGTAAGAAACATTGATACACATCAGCCTGAATGTCTTTTTACATTTTCAGTGATACTAAATTTTTGCATACCTGTAACTTAAGTTAGTCCAACTAATACCAAAAATGGACAGATTTGAGATCTGCCGGCCTGAATTCAGACTAAAGTGATGGCTTAACACTCTGTTTTCAATAATAATTTAGAACAACAGAGAAGCAATGTGGGATGATTTATCTTGTATAAATGTCACAAAATCCATATGCTTTCCCCCCATTTATGAATAATACTGTTTTGTAACAGTATAGTGCTGACTTCTGACAGTGATACTTAAAAAACACAGCCATATAATCAGGATTTGAAGGTACAGTGGCATCTGATGGATAATACTGCAATTAAAAAATTTAGATTTTTACCTTAAAAAAGCAAGTAATTTCATAAGTTTTGGTATTAAATACAATGTATGCTGTAAATTCAAGGAAATACAATCTTTTTAAATGTTTAATAACTTTTGGATCACACTCGCCCTCTTTTTTTTTTTTTTTTTTTTTTTTTTCCCCATTTTATATAACTGCAAAGGTTGGAACTTAATTTCAATACACAAAAATACTTTAAGAAATGGCTAAAAATTATAATTAAGAATTTTTTTTCTCTAAAAATAAATAACATCACATTTATATTTAAATGTAAAGAAGTTTGTAAAACACAAAAAGGAAATTTTGATATGCATCAATCCATCTACTGAAATGAAAATCTCTTCACATTAAAAAACACACTTAAAATGTCTTAAGTATATTTATTATAAATGATTTGATGAGCTAATTCAGCAGAATGAAATTTGAAAGATATGGTGAGGAAATAAAATTTTAGGGCTCCCTTCATCTTATAATTCTTCCAAATTCTTCATTTACTACCAATAGCTATTATTTTGCATAAGAATCACTCGTGCAAAAACTTGCTTTTCATTTTATTTTCACGCTGTCACAAAAATAGTTCTAAATTTAAAGCACATTTTACCAGCACATCTGTTAACTTTAAGAAGAATATACCTTTTTATGTGTGTTCTCAAAACTTAGTTGCTATTAGAATCAATCATTGCAAAACAATTTCATCCCAATATACTAGTCACTTACAAGAATAAATAGTAAATTACCATAGGCTTCTTCTCAGGTGTTAAATCATTAGCCCCCTATTTAATTAACTACTGCTATTTTCTTGATACAAACAACTTACCGGTTCTTCACTCACGTTAAACACAAACACTAGTTGCTGGGTTTACAGCATATTTCAAGCTGAAAGCAAGCCTCAAACGTAACTTTTATTTTTATACAAAGTGGCATTTGTTTTTCAGTTTAACACTCATGAGGGCCAGGCACTACATGGCCTTCATAAAACAATGTTTCCTGGAAAATTTACTGTTCCCTTCCCCAAGAAAAGGTGTTGCCCAGCATGAACAGCCCCCTCCAATCTCTAGCTACACTATTTTCGCTGGCTGAAGTCTCATGGCTTTTCACAATGCCTCTTTACTGGTGATTTTGCTTTCCTGTATTATGTTCATTTGACAAGAGGAACCAATATAACTGCCCCAAGATTTCTCTAAAATACAGTAGGGTTCCATGTACCAACCTTCAGATCATGTGCCTCACTGTATATACATTTTGTACATTATGACAGTAGTGATATGAATATTCAACTTCAATATTCTAGTACATGAACAAATCAAGGCCCAATATACCATACATTTAAGCAAATAGAATTCATACCACTATTCAAATAGGAATTTTGTTTGCATTATTAATCAGAGTAGAAACTAAAACTTGCATAGTAGTGCCCCAACATCAACGTGACAGCATTCTCACAAAAATGTATTTTTCCAAAACATCTTCATAATGGTGCGGACACATTTATGTCAGGACACCCTTGCAAAAGAACTTCTAATCAGTTGCTGATTTTCATTAAGTCACAAGCATCTTTACAATGGAGTACTGTTATGAAGTTGTCACTCAGAAGCAGGGATTTTTTTAACTGGTTACCATGCAAATAAATGGAAATGTTAGAGGATTTAATATCATGCAGCCAACAAAATGGTCACAAAAATATCTTTTGTTTACTATATGCTACAACTTTTCAAAATGCTAAAACTTCTACAAGAAAATGTTTGTTAAGAATGAGGATATTTAACCCTCCGAGCGTTATAGGTTTAGACCTGAAATTTCAAAGTTCCTCAAAATGTCATGAATAAGTGGTATTTTCTTGATTTTAATTAAAAAATGACTCTCTGATTTTGTACCTTGATTCCTTTTCTTCCAATATACATCCAAACCGAAATCAGATACATTAAAAACTAACAGAAATTTTCATGTATAATGAATATAGAAGGTAGCCTTCTATGTGGAATTTTCCGGCCGTAACGCTGAGAGGGTTAGTAAATCAATATTATTGTGTGCATACGGGTTCATAATAGATTGAATGTACAAGTCTGATAATAGGTTAATAAAATTTAATCTGATCAAAAGAAATATATCAGAATTCTGGAATTTTCCTCAGAGATTATCATAGAACTGTTCACAATATTACACAATATAACCAGTAGTTATACTTCAAAAAACTAAAAATGTTAAATACAATGCAATACAAAGCACATCTAAACAGAAAGCTAATCTCAATACAACTCGCAATAACAGTAACTAAGGAAGTGAGCTCAGATGCTCTCTCTGGCTTTTTATAGTTTTCAACTGGTCGCAAGAAATTTCTAGTACTTTTTGCTTCTCGAGATTTCCAGAAAGCAATAAGAGGATGGAATTACGGTTACAGCCAACACAGTGGTCAATTACATTCATTCAATTTCAATACAAATTACCAAGATATTCAAGTGCCCCTGTATTTTTACTTTTCCGGCATAGTTTTCACTTAAAATTTGTCACAACAATTTTAATTATAATTCTACTAAAATTACCTATCTAAATACAAAATTTGTAACAATATTATTAGTAGTAACAATAAACGATATGCACTATGATAATTACAGCTTGCTACACTTCATAGAAATATCTGTGACTTGTTTCACCAAAAACAGTGAAATCAAAGGTAGCTTTTTTGTTACCTTTATATATATGATTAACTCGCAGTCTCCTACGACTCAGAAAATCTTTACTCATTCCTCAAATGATGCAAAGTAGCACACATGTACGAAGATAATCAGAACATTAACAACAACAATAGCATTACAGGCTGGCAATAAACACCACATACACTGCAACTAAATAAACTGAAATTATTTCCGTTATTTCCAATAAAATAAATCAAGACTTAAAAATGATAATTTCATCTGTTTATTATATGTGCAAGTCTCACAGATAAAAAAACACTGCATTTTAAATTGCTGTAAAAGGGGGGGGGAGAAAGAAGAAAGATACATACAGGACCAATGAAACCAAGTAACCCAGTTCGCACCCAATTTTGATCATTCACAGGCTGTCCATCGGCACATAATGGTTGCATCTACATAAAAATACACAACAATTAAATTTCAAATATTAAGAAAAGAAATTTAATATGAACACTAAAACAACTATATATTCCTATTAAATTTAAAAGAACAAAAATTACTTAAGCAATACCTTAAAAATAGTGTTAGTGAGTCCTTGTAAACCCCAATAAGATGACGCTGTTCCATATGAACTAACACAAATTTCTCCAACTTCATCAGTCTTGCAGAGAAACGGAGGTCCATTAACAGCAACAATTGCAGCAAATGCTAAAAAAGGAAAATGCATACTTGAAACTATAACATAAGTAATCTATGAAGCAAAAAGGTAACATTTAAAATGTAGAGAAGCAGATAAATAAAGTAAATGAAATGCTATCATAAATCTTTACCTCCAGGCATTATTTGACCACAATCTTGTAGCGTTAATGATGTTAAACTATTTTCTTGATCCACTCTTATAACACCATAGCTCAAGGCAGACATAGATAGAACACCTCTGCCACAAGAAACAGGGCCCAATATTTGACCAGGCCTAAAAGAAAATAAATTGCTTATTACTTCAAACGATTCCACATAGAATGCCCTAATCTCGTCTACAAATGCTGCAGTAAGTGAAATATGCAGATTTATAATTTAAAGAAATAATATGCTCAGTACTTCCTCCCCAAAATGATGAACATATCAAGATATACAATACTGCCTAAGTAAAGAGAAAAAGCAACCAGTTTAAGTTAAATCTGGAAAAAGATAATGCAATTTTAAATGATTAATCTTTAACAATAAGGCCTTGTAATACCTAAATGGTTTATTGAACTCATGTTAGCCAGGAACGGGAAAATACACAGCACATAAAAACTCTTATGGATACAAATGTGATAATCATTCAGTTAATATTATCTGTGCTATACCAAAACCTTGTATATACACCCAAAAATGGGTCATTCCACCATTACACAAAGTGCACGAGATCTTAATCAATCAACTACACACGCATGTCTTAAAACTTTTTCTAGTGGAAACCACTTTTATAAATTAGAATGCTCAGCATACTCTCTTATTCCCTTTGAAAGCAACGTATTTAGATTATGTAACTAACAGTACACTTACATTTCAAAAATGCAATTAATTAAAATTCATTTAATTTTATGTTAGTATTAATCAATTAACTGAAGAAAAGTTATATTTGTTTTTGATTATGCAAGAATATCTCTAGTTTCGATAATCTTATTAACTAAAAATTAAATAAATGTTGGGACTCGCATTGATGACACGGATCGTCTGCCAATTCTTGCACAGCTGTTACATGTTTGGATGCATGCTGGTAGATTCAAGTCAGAGATTGGATCATACACAAAGTCAATTTTGAGCCTTTGATTTTGAGTTAAGGGGAAAAAAAAAAAACCTTTCTTACACAGATGCATAGAAGCAAACTGATAAATAAGAACCATTGCACAGTTCTACTTTCACTGGTAATGAGGACCAGAAATTAACCAAAATATCTGTTTAGAAAAATTTTCATTTTAAGTCTGGTGTCATTAGATAATTTCATTGACATTCAATTCTCTTTCATTCAATGGCAGTTTGCTAGTTTCGAAACTGCAATGGAGAGGATCAAAAACAGATGAAAATTCATTATATTTACCACTTGAAAATAAGTTTCAAACTATGACCAAAGTTTCGAGATGTGAACATATGTCATTCATAATTCTTTTCCAATAATGATATAATTTTCTACCAAAAAAGGACTCTAAAGTTAAGAATGGTGAAAAATTCTGTTTTAAACAACTAACCCATAAACCTAGTTATGGCTCAAACACTTATATTTTCCATGGACATTCAGAAAGTAAAAAACTACCCCGTAGGCAAAGAATTAATTTTGAGAATACATTAAGTTTTCAGAAAGATATGTCACCAGAAAAGGTCATCAGCAAAAGATTATGCAAAACCTTATTGATTTCATTTACAAATAACTAGCCATTTCTGCAAATATAGGAGGACCACAAGGGCAGGTTTTGAGGACCACTTGTCTGCAGACCACAGTTTGAGAAACGCTGAGATTCCCACACTTATGTGTCTTATAATCACACTTCGTACATGAGAATCAAGTTTATGTATTTACAAAATCTCCACACTTATGTGACTTATAATCACACTTCGTACATGAGAATCAAGTTTACGTATTTACAAAATCTCCAAATTATGGATTAGATTTGCAGCAGTTAGAAACCAAGAACTGCTTATTATGCTATTTTTACCAAGAACTGCCTTATTCAATGAACATGACTCCATGATTTCTGTCTTTGCAATTTTTTAAGCAATCTAGGGAGTATCTGCTTCCCCACCCCAAGGATATCATCTCAAAAGCAGCACTTCTGCTTCAGTACCAATAATCACACTGACAAGCTAGTGTATGAATGAAGTGAAACAAAGCATAGGTTTGACAGTTATCTAGTGAACAAAGATTCACATAGTACACTCGAGGCCCTGTTACAAAATTCTTTTAATGCAGTGATAGGAATCAAATGGTCCACATCAGTTCGACAGACACGATTCCTCAAATACTTTCAATTTGGTGAATCAATTATTATGAGTGAATGGTAATACTTATGCTAACCTCAGTGTTTACTCCTGCAGCAAACCAAATTTTGAAATTTTTTCACCCCATGACATTAAAAAAGTTATAGAGTACAAAGTCCAAAATGGATTGTTTGGATATTAGATCATCGGTTTAATGCTTGTAAGATGGCATGAATTATAAAATTAAAAATATTAAATCGTGATTTATGATCTAAAGAGCAACACAATTGACCAAAAAAAAAAAAAAAAAAAAAAAGCCTAACATTTGTTTACTTTATTAAACATTTCTTCCAATGCAAGTTGTTTAAGTTGCTTTTTTGTGCTATTTTGTCCTTAATTTTGTAGACAGATATAATTTCTTATTCAGTTACACAGCTCCATTGTAGTCCTGTAAATGCTGTGTTAAGAATTCTGACTAAGTTGTCAATCGAAATTTTTTCGTTTTCAAATAACCTCTCTGTCACTTTCTTCACTATCAGTAGCGGTATTTTCTCGATCTAGAACCATACTACAGATTTCGCATCTGTTGGTTGATAACTGGGGCAATGTCATCACAATGAAAAACTTCTGTTATATCATCTTCATTTATTACCATTTCTCCACACTTCTTTAAAAATTCCATTAATTGGAAAATTTAACCTTTCATTTGCGATATCCAAAATCCTTCAAGTTCACGGCTATCATATTCATCAACCTCACCATGAAATATGCTAGCTGGTCATAAATTATGCAAAGCATTTTTTAGTATCTGGAGACACATCCTCCCATGATCTTGTCATGCTCCACAAACCATATTTTACACTAAAATATTTCAAATATTCTTGAATAGTTTTGCCATTATTCAAGAAATTCAACATGAATTAAAAAAATTCCAGTTTATATTTGCATTTCAGCATGAGCACTGTTCCAATATCCATAGGAGATTGATGTACAATTTGGAGGAAAGAATAAAACAGATACATTATCTTTCGCTAAAACATTGAGTATGAGCCGAACAGTTGTTTACAATCAGGATAATATTTTTGTCATCAGGCAAACCAAACGAATTCAAATTTTGCCCAGCCTTGGGTAAAAAATTATTTTCAAACTAATTACTCATTAATGCTTCTCTTATCTGTGGTTTTATATGCATGATATATAATGGGAAAATCTTTACTCCTTTAAATGCTCGAGGTCGTGTATTTTTTTCCGATTACAAAAAAATTAAGCTTGTGCATTTCTGCCACACATGTGAATGCTAAAATTGCTAGTCTCCCTTTGGAATCTTTGACACGAGCTGGAGCCTTTTCTGTAGAGGTTGCCAAGGTATTTTTCAGTACATATTGCCAGAAAAGACCAGTTTCATTAGTGTTGTAAATTTGTTCTGGAGAAGACCTTTAACTATCAATGAGTTCAATGAATTCATCTGCAAATTGTTCAGCAGCTTCAGTATCAGTTGAGGCTTTTTCACCTGAAATTCTTAATTGCCTTATACAACCCTGTCAAATATGAGCACTAATTTTTTATGTTAATTTCTTAGTGAAATATTTGAGCTTGCAAAATTAGCATTTGACCCATAAATGGCATGCCCTTGCTGCGATACTGTCTGAACCATTCAATTATCACTTTGTCATGATCTTTACTTTTAGCATAACAAGTAAGTTTTCTGCTATTCGTTGTGAGCAAGGTGCTGGAATTCACAAAAATTTCCTTTTTTTGTTATCTTATGTCATTCGCAGTTGACTCTCCAATACCATAATCCTCATATAATTTTGAGACGGATATACCTTCATTCATTTTTTGTAGCAATTAGACATCTTGTATAACCGACATCAAAACATGCTTTCACTTTTTAGATCATGTTACAGCTACAGAATTAGAAACTCTTTTCAACATCATCAAAAGCTGAAACTTTAATTTTCATCAAATTGCTAAAATATAAACAGCCTGCAAAAAAAGAATTAAGCTGGATCAAATCAGAAAAATAAGTAATAGTGCAATCTGCTATATTGGCTGAAATTCCCTGGAATCAGTAAAGTATAATTTTAGCCTAGTTCAAAAGCATACGCTATATATTATTGGCTATGTGTCATGAGATTAGGGACAAAAGACAAGTTGTTCCGTTAAATTTTGTCTTGCTTCTATCGCACATCGAGACAATTAAGCATGATTATATTAGTTTAGTTATTTATTATACTTATGTCTATTTCTTGTACATGCTTAAGATTTACCTGAATTCTGAATAAATAAATTCCCATATATACTTCAGGTTTATTGAAGGATGGTGCTAGATATCTTACCACCCAATGCAGTGTCTGTGGGTCCTCAATTCTGCTAACAAGAGCCTAAGTTCTAAATTTTTGTGGACCCTAAATTTTTGGATCACAGTGCTTTCCCTAAATTCTAAAAATATTTTCATCCTTTAATTTTGTTGCTCGGCACTTCTGTAAATTTCAAAAATCTTGTCTTCAGTAAGTTCTGCCGCCCAGTGTGACCATAAGGGCTCCGGCATCGGTTGTGGGTTTACGTGAAAACAAATCAGTTATTCTTAATTCAAATAACACTAAATGTAATCTTTTGATCTATGAATATGATTAAGAAAATCTATTTTTAGCATATGGAAACTTTTGTTAAAGTTTTCCTCATCAATATTTCTTGGCGCATTTAACTTAAATCTCTAATCACTGCAAAGCCTAAGTATGTCAACATAAGAGGTTACTAAACTCTTTGTACTAATATAAAAAAAAATTGGGGGGGGGCATCGCTGCATGAGTCATTACTCAAGATGTCACGTGTTGATAAACATGTGGTGATGAAAGCAAAATATGATGAATAATGATTTGCCAGGTTGACATCAGGGATATAAAATAATAGGAGTAAAATCAGCAATATTTCTATACAGAATGCTTCGGTTTCTTCAATAACAAGCTTCAGCTGCAGCTGCCAAATTATTGCTCATACAAATTTATGCTAAATTATTATTTCTTCAATAACAAGGTACAGTACAAAGTCCAAAATCTGGACGTCCATTATCCGGAATGATCTAAAATCTGGACCTCAAAGCCACCAACGTTTCTCGTAGGCATAACGCTTGCGCATTTGATCCCCCTCCACGCATAACAAAACACCTGGAGAGGCCCCATTCTTAATTTCACATCAACACTAAATAAAATACCTTGTTATTGAAGAAACAATCATTTTAGCATAAATTTGTACGATCAGTAATTTGGCTCCGTTTGTGCGTATCTGCTTGGCACACATCTCAAACCAAAACATTCCATACAGATACATCGTTGATCTGATACCAACCTGGCAAATCATTATTTATTATACTTTCCTTTCATCACTGCATGCTTATCAAAACATGACAAATTGAGTAATGACTCATGTAGCGATGCTTAAACAATTTTTAATTTAGTAATTGAATAATAAAGGAGTATGGTAACCTTTTATGTTGCCATTACACTTGGCAATGATTACAGATTTAAGTTAAATGTGCTAAAAAAATGCTGACGAGAAAAAATTTACCAAAAATTTCTTTCCATATGCTAAAAATAGATTTTGTTGATGATACTCATAGATCCAAAGATTACATTTAGGGCTATTTGAATTAAGAATAACTGATTTGTTATTTACATTAACTCAGAACCAGGTCAGGACTCGTATGGAATACAATTCAGGCTTAATTGTCTCAGTGCACGATAGAAGCAAGATAAAATTTAACAGAACAACTTGTTGTTAAATGCCAAGCTCATTATGCATAGCCAAATATGTATAGTGAAGGATAGCTAAATTTGATGATGATAGCCGCTAATTTTAAAGGTTTTTGGGTATTGCAAAACAAAGGTGAAATTTTCCAATTAACGGATTTTGTAAAGAAATGTGGAGAAGCAATAATAAATGAAGATATAAGAAGTTTTACAATGCTTCTGAATCATCAATCAATTAATGAATGGCGAAATCTATAGTATGGTTTTAGATCCAGAAAATACTGCTACCGATAGTAAAGAAAGTGACAGAGAAGTTACTGAAAATGAGAAAATTTAGATTGACAAATTAGTCAGAATTCTTGAAACAGCAGTTACAGAACTTCAACAATGTGACTTAACAAGAGATTACGTCTGTCTACAAAATTAAAGAGAAAGTATTGGTACAAAAAATGATAAATAATGATACCCTTTAGATCATAAATACTTCATTATTTCATAAATCACGATTTCATATTTTTAATTTTATAATTTCTACATGCCATCTTATTAGATTTAAACTGATGACCTAATATCTGGAAAAATCCCAAATCCAGAATAGGCAATGTCCCGACGAGACTGGATTTCAGACTTTGTAGCGTATTTATTTAGTGCTGAAGAGATATTAATAATCGGCACTCTCCACATTTTATCTACCGGGGAGGGGGGGAATCAAATGTGCATGCGTAAAGCATTTATAAAGAAAAAATGCTGCTTGCAGTTTTGAAGTACAGATTTTAGATCACTCTGGATATTTGACATCCGGACTTTGGACTTTGTATTGTATTTCTTAAAATACTGATCCTTGACAGGCATTTCCAGTTAATAAATTCTTCGAAATAATCGAAATTCTAAGAAAATAGTTTCAGTATTGGATAACAGAACTATTCTGTAGTTAAAATACACACTATTCCATACTTTTACATACAAAATTCACTAAGACATGCATAATTATTACTTTGATGGGAACTGAAATTTAAAAACAAGCACTGCTGTATTTTATAAGGAACCAACATCTGCCAAACAAGCAATTTTTTCCTACTTCCTCCCTAAATCTGGTTAGCATTGGATTACTTAAGTGTGGAAAAACACATTAGGGTAATCTGCTTTTGGAAAGATATATCTTTCCAAAGATTTTTTCTGAAGAAAACCAACTTGTACCACAATACATTTGCGAAAGGCACAAAACAATATATGCATTCAGTACATTCAACAGTCTATAATAGAACTCGGGGTAAATGATTACATGAGGTTCGCTTAGAACTGAGCAGTAAAAAGTAATTTATATCAGTAAAGTCATTCTCACAATAAAGCAGCTGAAAATGATCCAAATATTAGCATTAACTCTGATTTGGCAGGATGAAGCAAATGGGAAAATGACAGATATTGAAAAGCAATGAACGACTCATTGTCTGTTAAAACTTTTAAGTGATGTGAAAAATCTGAACGCATCTTGTATGGTCAGGTTTTCATGTACCCATAAATAAAATTACACATACTATTTATAGATGCAATAAATTAAATTTAAATTGCTTTGAATAGCCAGGTTACAACTAATAAAAACGTATGAATACTTCACTATACTTCATTCATATATACATGCACATAAAGAAAAACTAACTGGTCTTCATTTTATTACTTAATCTTCAATTTTTGGATTGATTGATTAGGTTTATACATACACTATTGTTATGCAGATAATAGCTGAATAGCTTATTTTAGCACATCGTTTTTAATAAAAAAACAGAAAATATATTTTACCTTCTTACAGATACTGTAAGACCTTCTGGTGAGGCTGCACATGGGCACACAGCATCAGGTCGTAGACCACGACTATGAAATACACTGATAAACTGATCGCAAGATGATAAAGACCCTAGAAGTAATTATTTAATATAAGACTTTCAAAGTTTTTAAAAAATGAATGGAATTAAAATTTTAAAAATGTACTTACAAGGGTTAGATCCATCTGCTATAAGAAGTAGCCTTAATGAGCTAAGATTAACATCTTTGTGGTCTTTGGTTGCTAATAAACCCCAATGCAAATCTCTTGATTTACATATTGCAACGCTTGCTAATAAAGAATACATACACTTTTAAGTTTTTGTTTTAAAAATATTGCACAAAACAGAAATGCATTTAAACTGAAGAAGTTAATTAAAAAAAAAAAAATCTAGCATAGAAAGCACCAAGAACAAAATAAAATGTTTTGAACAAACCTTTGAACTTCGTAATCATTATCAACCAGGATGCAGGATTCACTTTCATCAGAGCATATGGTATAAATATAACATGCATGCCATTCAAAACACTCTGGAGAAGAAAAAAAAACTTTACACACCAGATTGGAAAAAAGCTAATCAAAGGTAATTATACTTTATGCATATTGACAGTGCACAAAACATATTTAGTAAGAGAGAGAGGTTAATGTAGTATTTTGGAATTTCATTCTCATTTAAAGAATTTATTAAAAGGAAAATCTCTTGAAGGTAATTAACTTCAGTACAAGTATTTTTGATTTTAAGAAGTTGATTGTGAATAGTTCTATTTAATACTTTTTTAAATGTTGGAATCCAACTGAATTCATTTTATTGTGTTAAACTGAAATCTCTTCTTTTGTCATACAGTATAATTTTGTGTTAACAAATATGTAAATCTAAGTAGTTGATTTCGTTTGTGTACAATTAGTTTTATTAAGAACAAAAAAACTAGAAAGGTAAATATTATGTCTTTCTATTTTCTCAAAATGATTTATAGCAAATATATCTAAAAATACTGGTAAAGTAATTTTTATTAACTTGACTAAGAGATTTTTGGAAGTGAAATTCTTTTGTGAGAAGGTTAAGGTTGAAAATATGTGTTGAAAAGTTCGAACCCATAGAAATGCATTTTCTTTGCTGAAAAATTTAATCTCTACACTGCATATAAATAAGAAATAGTCCACAATTAAGGTGAATTTTGAAGTAGTCTTCAGTAATAACTTCAGGGAAAAGTCCAGGAAGCGTTAAAAGACTTGTAGATTTCTATTAATGGAAGAGAGGTATAGAAATTTCCGAAATCATAACAGATCTCTTTTACTCAGTAGTTTTAAGCACAGAAAGAAACATTATTATTAATAATACAATTGCAATGATGCTCTTCATTAACTTATTTTAAAATAATTCTACACACTTTTTTAAGCTTGAGAGCAAAATTGTGGTCTACTGCCTTTTTGTAATTACTAGTACCATTAGCAATGAAACGCAATTTGACAAATGTTTTATGAAATTTAAGTAAGGCATACAGGCTTGAAAATTTAAGTCTTCAGTGAAATGTTTTGAGCTTTCTGACAATTTAGGAAATGCTGGAACTTACCCTACTGTATTTCAATAAGTTAGCCATAATGCTTTTTTCAAAATTGATTCACCGAGATTCAAAACGTTTTGAAAAAATATTAAATAATACAATTTGCAGAAAACAAAAATTTTTTACAATAAAAAATAATTATACTGGAGTTAATTACATTCAAGAAGAAATATTCCTTTTAATCAATTCATTAATACAGAAAAAAATTCCAAAATACTATATTAACCATTTTCTGAAAAAGCAGGCATTAATTTAAATATTAAATTTAATCCCTATTTTAATAACGATGTGATCGAATTATTTGAAACCTTAAAATAGAGCATAAAGTAAAAGGATAGCTAAAATTAGAGACTTGTTTATATGTAAAAATTCTTTTTTATGCAGTTTCTGTATTATAATTCTGGCATTTATTTGTATATTAACTAAGCTGTTTTATTTTCAAAGACATATGGAGCTGAATTGCATGAAACTTGACTTTAATCCACGCTGTCTTAGATTTCCACAACTCCTGCCAACATGTTAATGTTAATTGTATTTCTCTCTTATGGCCATTTTAAAGGGCTTTCCCAAAATTCATTTTGGCAACCCTAATCTTCACTAGTCTGAAAATACTTGTTTGACAATAATTTACCAGTCTTCTATGTTAACCTTTTGAGCCCGGGGCTTTGGTAACTGCAGTAAAAGCTACCAAAGGACGGGGAATCTTGAACCGAATGCTTCCCCCCCTTTAAGATATCACCTCCTATTTGCAACGAAAATTCTTGTGTGTAGTTTAATGGATTCTCAGAGGGGTGCATCTATGTCGCAAAAGGAAGACCTTTGAAAGAGATAAGTGGTTAAAACCCAAGGGACGTCAACTTTGACATTGCACCCCACTTTTCAGCCTGGAAAATGGAGGAAAAAGACATGGCCACTAAAATGGACAACCCCGTCTTTTCAAAGAGAGGACTCTATAGCCACAATAATGGCCATCCCGTCTTCAAAAGGTTAATGACAATTTTTTCGCCAATGCCATTTTATTAACAACCTTGGTTTAGTTTGTCAGAAGTACAATGTCCAGGGACACAATTTCAACAGTTGGTAGTTTTTCATTTTTGTGTAAAGATCCCGATTATAAATGATGTAGTTCTTTTTAAATCCTACATCCTTGGTAAGAATGCTAAATTTTGCATCATTTTCTTACAGCATAACATTATTTTGCTCCATTCACGAAGTTTTAATATTCCCCCCCCCCCATTTTTCTCTTTGGTGCTTTTAGGATTATTCCACACCATTTACTTTGACTAAAGGGTAGAATAAAGTTTTTTAGTGCATTCTTTGCCAAAATGGCAAATGCTGCTTTTTAAATACCTGAAAAGCTGCAATGTCTTTTAGCATAATTTGCGCATTGTATTTTTAGTGTTATCGTTATAAAGGCATGATTTATAATTCTAGGTCTTTAAATTTCATTTTACAGTAACGTACGATTTGAATTATTTTTGTATTTTAAGTGTTTTCAAGGATTGAATTTGTGTTGTGACTCTCTGGGAGCAAAATTTGTAGGTAAAGATTTTAAGATTATTTTTATTTCTGCACTCAAATAATTATGGATAAAATGAGCATACAGTACTCCATAACTCTTCAATTTAAAAGTTTTAATTAATTACCCCCTCATGAGTCTATCTCAATCATTAAAATATGAATCATTAATATGGAGATTTCATTTGCAGATTTTCATCAAGTTTTTTTTCATCAAGTTTATTTTTTTTAACTGCTAAAAAGTTTTTTCCATACTTTAATTCTAAATGCTTAATACCAAATTCAAAATGTTTTATTAGTTCACACTGTTTACTTAATCTAAATTTACAATTAAAATATTTCTTAAATTTCTCAGATAGTATATAATCTTTATATTAAAAATTTTCTATTTAGCAAAAATATATGCACAAAATGTGTAAATCTGCCATGACTGCAAGCTGCTTCTTACTGCATCTACATGACTTCAATGTCTATGTTCTTAGCCCAAATCATCACATGCACGCACATATATACACATATATATGTATATATAGAGAGAGATGATAAAAGATTACTTTCTGAAAATGTTTATCTTTGTAGAAAACTATGAAACAGTCTCAGCTAGAAGTTCTCAGTAACCTGCTTAAGTTGGGCTATTAAAACCAATCCTATGAAACTTGATATTGATGTTTTCAGCTCTTCTAAGAAATTTGGTTGATCTCTGCAGAATAATATCTTTAACACAGTCTCAAGTCAAATGACAGTATCTCAAGTTTATTAGGGAGGTAAAACAAGTCCTTCACTAAAGCAGATGAAATTATTAGCATAGTTAATTTTGAGCATGCCCAGGATGTCACATGCTGAAAATGAGGGAACTTATTCCACCTAAAATCATCCATCTTGGATCCAGCAAGTAGGCATCAGTAATGAACCCTGTTCTCAAGAACTTCATGTAGTGTTTTGAATGTAGCATTTAAACACACCAAACTACTTTCTAATGGTTTCAGCAGATTTTTGGCCACAAAAGGAAAAATGTTTCGATTCAAAAATGCGAGTCTTCGATAGAATATCGGTAATTCTAATGAAAAAAATTTCAAA
This sequence comes from Stegodyphus dumicola, assembly GCF_044657685.1. NCBI lineage: Eukaryota > Metazoa > Arthropoda > Arachnida > Araneae > Eresidae > Stegodyphus > Stegodyphus dumicola. The sequence goes on from NC_140781.1 coordinate 33,286,550, forward strand.
CAAAAACAATGACTCTGTAAATTAGGTTTATTATTCCCTAGGGTCCCTGTACAAGTAAGCAAAATTTGGTGATACTAGGTATACACATTGAAGAGATATTCAAATAACAAATTAGCCACATGCATTGGAACATTGTGCACAAAACTAATCCCAGATATCAACTAGTTTAAAAAAAACCTCAATGCAAAAGAATGAATTTCTTAAAAAATGATTATTTAATACTGATCATACAGCAGAAATGTTGCTGATTTCTTTACAAATATAGTAAAGCTACATTACTGACTATACAATGTGAAATAAATGAAGGTTTCTAGCAGCATATGAAAAGTTCAAATACAGTCAAAAGTCTTTAACCCGGACTAGTCGGGACTTCTGCGATTCCGGATTATTGGTTTTTCCAGATTATAGATCATCAGTTTAAATCTGGTAAGATGGCATGCAGAAATTATGAAATTAAAAATATGAAACCGTAATTTATGAAATAAAGAACAAAAAGGGTATCAAAATTTACAAAATAAAGCTTAATATTTATTTGTTTACTATTAAACATTTCTTTCAATGCGTGCATGCATAAAGCATACATTACGCATAGTCAAAATTAGAAAATTGCAACCAGAAAACTATTTAATGTGTATTCGTAAAATTTATAATGACGAGGAATTTGATTTAAATCATATCAAAGGCGGAGTACATCGAAATGAAACACTACATTTAGTGAGGAATTATAAGCCGAATAAAATAAAAACATCTGCCCTGAAGATAAGGATAGTGCTGACAGATCAACTTCCAGTTCATTGTGCGCCGCGACGTCCCCCCCCCCGCAGAGCAGCGTGAAATTGATAAACAGGTTTCGGAATGGTTAGAGAAACAAAGGATAGGCCTTTATCCATTTTTTGCAGTAATTCTGATGCAATAGCAAAGTTTAAAGTTTATAAAATTAAACATTTAGCAGCATTAGCAATAGAAGCTCCCTAAGATTATATGTTGTACAGACATTGAAGACAATAAAAGGTTTCAAACTTAACCAATTTATTAACAATATATAAAAAAAAATAAATAAATAAAAATACAATGAATAAATTTAAACAATATCAGTAACTTAGAAAATTATAATATAACCAAAATTTCATATATTAAATAATATTTTACCTGGTCTCCAAAATACTGGCATTCAATATGCGAAAAATGTATCCTAAACAGAAATTATGCGGTTTTAAATGAAATTAGCTACACTGTCAATAGATCCACGCTTAATGATCAAAAAGCACCTGAAAATTAAATTAAGTCCTTGAGGGCACTTAAATCCAGCCTAACGCCGCTCACTGTAGTTGAACACGAGGAATCATAGCCCAGTAAAACATCGCCGCTAACTTATGTTAAATGCCGCCTTCATGAAGAACATGGATGCCGCCCACGGCAGTCACTCATCTTGTAGACAGAAAACAAGGAACTTAATCCGGAAAAGTCAACTTGTAGACTGGAACCAAGGAACTTATTCGGGAAAAACCATCTTGTAGACTGGAACCTCGAAACTTATCTCCGGACTGCACGCATCGCAAGACGTCTTTCAATAGGGACTGGAAACCGCACACCCAAGAGCCAAGAAAGCAGGAACTAGCAGGGATGAGCCAGAGCGACACGAGATACTTATACCAGAAGTAGGCATGACGTCATCTCACGGCAACCAATCAGCTATCGGCACGACTCGGCTTTCCAGATGACGTAATTAGGCTGAAAACAGTCCGTTCTCAACACAATCAGTGGCAGTGAAAAAAAAAAGAAGTAGAATTAACTACTATATCCCTTTAAAATAAGAACTAAACCTAATAAATATTTCAATGAGGAGAGATGATGCAGAAAAAGGGTTACAATAAGTCATATTTTCCAACAAATTCCACTTTTTGTTTGATAGACATCGAAACATGCTTTCGCTTTGTAGATCCTTTGGCAGCTTCAAAATCGGAAATTCTTTTTGACATAATCAAAAGTTCAAGCTTACTTTTATAAAATTGCTCTAACAGTCTGTAAAAAGTAATAAGCCGGATCCAATTTGAAAATTAAGGAACAACGCAATCTGCAGCATTAACTGAAATAGATAATTAGATAATTTTAGCTTAGCTTACACTGTCCATTATAGATTAAACGTGCATGCGTAAAGGTATTATGCGCATAATGCATTGATGCATGCGCAGAAAGTTTGTAGCAATGAGGTCCGGATTATAGATCATTCTGGATTATGGATGTTCGGATTAAAGACTTTTGACTGTATATCTGTTTTGGAATGATTGTAAACCAACTGGCAGAACACTCACTTATTTTCTAATTCTTACATGAAACAGAAGCAAATTAACTTTTATTGAAACTAATTCATTATAATGCTAATTTAAGAAAAGTCTCTCACATAGTATTCACCACCAATATAAAAATGGCTCCTGATTTCAGACACATTTAAATTTTTTACAGCTTGCATAAAACTTTCATTCACCTTAACACTCAGATAATAAATACCATTTGGAACAACATTATTTTTATATCAGATTAAAAATATAGTTTAACTTAATTTTAATTAATAAAGGCATTATAGCAAATGACCCAGAATTTCTACTGCATTATTAAAAAATTTTTACTTCTTGTATGAAGTAAAGGAAGTACTGTAATCACGAAAACTTTCGGGTATCATATCTCGCATAGCTCTAGAACAAGTAGCTGTAGAACGTTGAAATTTTGTATATGTTATTGATATAACATGTAGTTGTGCACCTCCTTTTTTTTTTTTTTTTTTTTTTTTTTTTTGCTGCAATCAGATGCACCAACTATATATATATATATTCCCACTCTATTACCTGACCTTGGTGATTGGTGAGCTTAGTTTTTTATTCTTGCATGCTGGTAAACTGAGCATTTTTGGATTCAAAAGTGATTAAATTATGTGGTTTTATGCCTTTAGTTAATCTGCATGCAATAGCTGTAAAATTATCAACAATTTAAAAGTTTAAGTGGTGAATTAAGCCTAACAAATCGACATTTGTGTACACTTGAAACTCAGTAGAATAGTGAATTCAGTCAGTTTCTGCATCTTCAATGTCTTTTTTGCCGAGTGGGACCAAAAATAAATTTTCAGTTTTGTGCACCAATAAATCTGCCTTCTTGCCCGCCGGCCGAAATCCTTTTTTTTCACATATACACTCTTAATTTTAAATGAAAAACAAAAAAAAAATTTTAACCGTTTTAACTGTATTTGGCATTTTATGTTTTTCTGAATTTTATAATTTTTAATGAAGCTGTATAGAATTTTTACACATTTTTGCTTTTCTGTGAAGTGAGAACTAAATTAATTGAATGAGGAATATATCCCTAATGAAATTAGAGGAAATAAGTTTAAATGAAATGCAGAAAAAAGGTGCATAATTTAACAGGCCATACAAAGAAGTCATGTGGTGTCCGCATCAGATTTTTTAAAATTAACATTTACTACTGTTCAAAAGTAAAATACCTTTGCTGAAAACAATGATAATATTTAAGAAAAACTTTTTTAAAACATGCATTATGTATAAATTTGGTACTTTCTGATTATCACACATGGTGTCAACATTTAGTAGAACTGCTAAAGAACTATGAATTTCTTATAAAATTTGTATTATTTTTATTATTATTATTTATGAACAGAATAATACCTACAATATGTAAAGATGGACAAGTAAACATTTTCTGCCAACTCACGAAGTCACCAGTAAGTTAGCAACTTTTCATGGGGGATGCAGATAATTAGAAAGTACTCAAAATTTAGTTAATTATTTTCACGCTTATATATTTAAATCAAGACATACCCATACTTGCCAACCTATGACACTCAATAATCAGGAGATTTTTCACAATGTTAAAAAGACTTTTTAAATGATAAAAATATAGCTTTTAATAATGAATTAACTTTAAATACTAACTAATTCTTAGATGCAAGCAACACAAAAATACCTTACACATAAAACACATTTTTATTACTTGCATCGTTTAAGGGAAGAAAAACACTTTAATCAGTTTTCGTACAAATGTTATGAACAGTGGCAGATTTTGCTTTCATTAAGAAAGAAACTTCATAATTTCATTCATAGCAATTGCCATGTAGGCTTGCTTTTACTAATAAAAGTTTTTTTTTTCATGTATCATCACTAATATTAGATCTAAATTTTGTCCTTGTTTACGCAACAACACTGAAAATCCTCTCGCACTCTGCATTACTATGGGGAATTGTCAAGATGACCAACACAATTCTAGACAGTTCACTATATTTTAAAATTCAATCAGCACCTTTCAGTTTTCCAATTAAACTCCACTGGGTGTCAATCCTAGCTGATTTTATAACTTCATGCAAGTTTTCTAATTGTAAACTGCTGTTATGCAGCTGTTGGAACTGTTCCAATTTTTCCTTCCTTTTAGAACTCCTTTCAAGATAATAATAAATATCAACAATGTGTTCATCCACATTTACAGGTAAAGAAGCTGCCCCCTTTTCAGCTGCTAAATTTAAGAGGTGACAGGTGCACCTCATAATCTGCAAATCTGAATTTTCCTTTCTTAAGATGCCTGCAATACTAGTCTTCAAGCCTACCAATACTAGTGCGTTATCGGCACCAAGTGCTAAGCAATTATCCAGAGGGACTGCATTTTCTTTTAAAGTTTTAATACTTAGCTGTGCCTAAAGTGGGGACAGAAAGTAAACTGCACTCAATTTCTGAAGACTCTGGATTAAAAAAAGAAACAACAATTGGATATAGTTTTGAATCGATATTATTGCTTCCATCCGTAGAGAGACAGAACGGAGCTGTTTTAGTGCAATCAATAACTGAAGATTTATTTTCAAACCCATTTCTTTAACAACTGCACCTGTTTTGGTTCTTGCACTTCAGTATTTTTTAGCAATTTCACTATCGTGAAACATTTTTCTAAATAAAGCTGCAGCGTGATCCGATGCATTCAGTGGCAGGTTGTGCTCCAGTAAAAAGGCAGAGAACAGACATTCTGCATTAATAACTTTTTGGTCCTTTGTTTCCGAAGAAAAATTTAATTTTTAATTTTTTTAAAAAAACAACTCATGTTATCCTTGTGTTTTTGTGTTCGCACATGTTTGAGAACATCCACCCTTCCACATTGCGAAACTGAAAAATCGCAACGACAGGCAGTACACATCGCAAATTTATTACATTTCCTTAAGGAAAGTCAACTGTGTAAGATTTTTGAAACGTACACGAGTATTTCACCTTTCTCGCAGACATAACAAAAGATGATAATTTCTAAAACTATTTCCCGAAGGCACGTGCACTCACACAACTCAGGACAAATTGAACAAAAACTAAAGAACATCCAAATAACAGCTTGCCTTGTCCTCATTGGCTAATATACGCCAGCTGACATGCAGTGGAGTTCGATGCCCATTGGAGAACTGGAGAACAACGTTTCTGGGATACGTATAATGCTCTTACTCACAAAGCAAATGTTATCTGATTCACAAGGTTTTGTTTTAGATATAATCTAGAGAAAATTCAATTGCTTTCAGACGTCCAAAATCACATTTTTTTTTTTTTTTTTTTTTAAATCATATAACAAAGTATTAAGCCAAGTTCCATAAAAATCGTGAAAAATTTTAAGAATAAGAAAAAGTCGGGAGAAATATATTGTAAATCGGGTTGGCGGGAGATCGGTCGAAAATCGGGAGTCTCCCGCCTAAATCGGGAGAGTTGGCAACTCTGCATACCAATTAAAGCAATCTGTACACAGATAACTGAATTACACGTAAGTTTATTTGAGAATAAATTTCCTACAAAGATATAATAATCTCATCCCCTTTCCCTCAAAAAAAAGAATTCTGAAATTACCATCACCTAAGAATTATCAAAATTTGTAAGCTTTAATGAATAGAAATAACTTGGACCAATTGTAAAAAAAGAAAGTCCCAACTTTCAAACAAAATACATCCCAGAGTATAGCTTTAAAATGACTTGTATGCAAATTAGATCCCAGATTACCCAAATATATACAGCAATGATGATGATAGCACTATAATGACTAACATTATATGATAACAACACTGCAAATACAGCAAAATAAGCAAACCCTGCACTCTTGAGAACAAAGTGCAGAAATACTGTGCTATTTTATTGATTCAAACAGAATAACTCATGCAAAATGTCTCGAAGGAAGATAACAAGAAATTACAGTATATATGCATTTGCAGGAGTATGAAGTAAAAGTCAAAACTACAACAATGTCTTGCTTAGCAGATGGCGTATTTTTCAAATAAGAAGATATGCCAGCATTAAAGTATGATGCTAGTGTGGATACAGTCTGACGGAGAATCAGGATTTTATTTTAGAGCTGGAGTAAGCATTTGATTTTTGAGTCCATTACCTACATCATGAAGTTAGCAATTTATAGATGCAATTATTTTATCGTTAAGTCCTTGGGACTTCGTTTTGACAGTATATAATGTCATAATTAACTCACCTGTAACTCAGGGACTTTAGTAGGCGTGTGTATCATACACTACGTAAAGTAAATACTTTTTCGGGGAGGGGAGTTATAAAAATCTATTTTTACTGTATTACTATCTAATTTACATACTTAATATTTGCCTTTTGTTGATGGCAAAGAAAGAAATAACCATCTCAAGTTTTAAGAACTCGACATTGTAGCCTGCTGTGCAATCAACAGAACAGTAATGTTAAATATGAAATTAAAAGCTATACGCCATTACAACTCACTTCTCTATTTCTGCTGCAAAACTGTAAACATCTAAATTTAACAAAAATCAAAATTATTTTTCTTATTTAAAAAATAAAGGTAAAAATTGCCTGAGAACAACATCAGAACTAGAGGCATTGAAACAGGAAAATATATAATTCCACTTAGCTATGAAAAGTTCTAAAAATAAAATACTCAACAACAGTAATTTTTGTAAACTATGCAAGAAAGATACTAGCTATTGGAAATGTGAACAGCTGGCAGAAATACACAAAATAAACTGTAAATCAAATATTTTTCAAAAGCATCTATATTTTTTATTCATAAATGCATGAAGAATATGTTACATATTCTAATTTCACAATTCAAACATTAGCAGTATACTTTGAAGAGGAAATTTGCTTTTGCAACTAAACTAATACAATGAAGAAGCAGGTTTTCAAATAAGAAATATTACTTTACTATATGGAAGAGACAGGGAGGCTTATAAAAATATTTCTTTAAAAGCTTACAGTAAGGATGCTGTGCCACAGTCCAACATCTCTCTTGAAATCTAACACACAAACCATCACTTCCCCTAGAATTATAAATAAGGAAAAATATTTATTATCTTCATATCTTACAACATACTGAAGAATCGAGTACCAAAGAAAAGTTTATAGCAAATGCTCTTACCTTCAGTATAATTACAAGCTGCAGTTAGCAATCTGCAGTGATTAGCAATAGCTATTCGTGTAATAGCAACACCTTTCATTGCTCCTTCTTTGTCAACAGTATACTAAAATGTTAAAACGCATATATATTTTAATTTATATTATTAAAAATGAAAATAGCACAAACTTACACTACACAAAAGTGACACTCATTGCTATTAAATAAAAATATTTTACGTAACAATTTTACTACATTCTATTTAATGCAAAAGATTAAACACAGCATTTTAAATCTCTAAGATACAATAAATTATGTAAATGTTTTTAGAGATATTTATCTGTTTTTACTGGAACTGGCAAACCTAAAAAATCATGAGCCAAACTTGGAATCCACATTATTTAGAGTTAACCATATACATAAATGAAGAACTGCTGAACAAAACCATACCAAGTACGGATATGAAACATTGTTGTGCATGCCAAATAGAAAAACATTCTTTGAAAGCTTATCATTTCATAACTTGATTAATACCCTTTCCCATTTACTGGTTTATAAAACAGTCAATACTCGTTTTACTAAAAAAATTTTTACCTGTTGCACTACATATATTACACACAAATACATAAATATTAGGCCTTTTTCAGCAATAATAAGTATAAAGTTTGTGCAACAATAGCTTCTGTAATATCATACTTCCACCGAAATTCATTTCCTTAAAAAAATAGTAAGCCTCCAAATGCAGTCTTTATTTTATTCACATGCCAGAGGTCTGATTTACTATTCTTTTACTACATTTAAGTATTGTTTGGCATAGAAAATCAGCCATCAGCATACGAGTATGTTCATAGTTCACTTGAGAGACTCCGACTGCTCTCATACCTGGCTTCACATGTGTTAATAACTACATCATGTATTTTAATTATTAGAAAAATAATGCAAATAACTGAATTTTGCAGTTCCTTCGCCCCATTCTGAAATACATTTGTATAAGCTATTACTTTAATTCTGAGAAAATTATGCCACACCAGGTGGTGAACAACTAAGGCACTAAATACTGGTGGTAGAACTCAAAGCCAAGTGAACAGCTGACTGCATGATTGTTTTTTATAGTTTTGCCCATGTGTATTGTGAACATGAACCAGGAACTAGTTTCTTCTAAAAATTTTCCCATAAAAGCAATCCACTCCTTAAGCAGCTATCAGTCATGTGATTTGCGATAATAACCAAACCTGAACAAAGTTATAATTCATTAGAACTTTATCTTTTTCTTGACAAATCAATGCTTATCATTTACATCTGACATCTTGCTTTATTTTATATATTAACACAACTAGTGATGAAATACCAAAACTGTTTTAACACTGACAAACATGCCCCTGCTTAACGCTTGATAATATTGAATTTCATCTACTATTATAAACTTTAATTCATACCATTAATGTTATTCAGCTTTAAATAACATTTCAATGCCTATCTATACACTTATCTGAGCCACTGAATCTTACCTTATGTGAGCTTTACCTGCTGCAACAGTTCCACATTAAATGAACTCAGTATAAACATGCACATGCTGTCTGTTTGCTCTGAATACCTTTGCATTTTTTAATTTCCCATTAATGTTTTCAAGAATGCTGAATAATTTTAGTGCAATTAAGTATAATCGTTTTTTTTGTTTATGCATATAAGCTCGTTTAAAAAAAGCATATCTATCTACATTGTTATATATTTCAGGGAAAAACGTCTATACTGTTGCTAATAAAAAAGGATAATTAGCAAGAAAATAACCAAAAGTCTCTTTATTATAAACCAGGGGAAGCCAAACTTCACTTCGATATGAGCCACATGGTAGATTTCGTGAATGCTTGAGAGCCACAGATGGATTGTACAAGAATCGAAACTCCATATTTATATTGTTTAAAAAAATAATGAAACATCTGAAGTAAATTAACGAGTATTTCACATTTCATATAATTAACATGGTTTCATAAAAATCCAAAGCTTTATTTCGCCTGCTCTGCTTTCAGAAATGTATGTTCCAACAAATTATAAATTTGAAACTGCTTACTATATGATGCATTTCAACATTATTCTTTCAGGTAAAAAAACAAGCAATTTTTTTTTTTTTTTGTTTCCTTTATTCTTCTTCCTTCATAACTTTTGCTTGGTTTCATTAGAAGTGAACTTAAGTGAAAGGAATATGCATTTGTCTTTAGAAACATATATTGTAGAAAGTTTTTCATTTGAGTGAAGAATAACTCATTAAAAAAGTATTGAAAATTCTTTTCTTAAATTTGGAGTTTTACTTAATGTTTTAGAAAAAGTAAATAAGCGATGCAGGAGGGTGCACACAGCAGAGAAACTGTTACTTGAAAAATAAAACTTATTTTACAAGAAGGTTTTAACTTTTTAGGCTTTTGCATGAAAATAAATAACTTTATTTTTTCACACAATCAACTGAGGGCCAACATCCTCATAAAATCTAACTTTAAAATAATTGAATTAATTCATTAGATGCGAACTGGATTAGAAGTTAAATTTTTTATAAAGGTTAATATTTTGGAAAGGTTAATACTAGGACTTTTTATAAGGTTAAAAAAATACTTTGGTTCATAACTCACTCTCTAATTTTTAAAAAGATTTAACTTCTACAGTATTTTTGAACTATTTTCATCATTCAAATGTACGAACTATAAGCTAAGAAATCATTAAACATCAAAACTTTGGAATGACTTAATATTGCTGCCCAATATATAAGAATTCATGAAAAAAAAAAAAAAAAAGGAATTACAATTTCAGGGGCACCGAAATCATCATTTTTTGGCTCTGAACACTGCAGTATTTCAGAATAATTTCTAGCAAAATTTGCCAGAGCGTTTGCATAACCAGCACACTGTGCATCACTGAAAACGTTTGAAATTATCTATTGAATTTTGTCCACAATTCTGCACCTAGATAAACTACTTCTAATAAATCTAGCACCTCATGTCAAGATATAAATCTCGGCCATATATTCCATCTGTATACCAGTCGAACTCTACAGAAATTAAGACACAATAACATGCCAAACAAATACTAATTCAGAAGTCAAACAACAAAAATCAGCGTTATATTTTCAAATTTTCACAGGACTAGATTCGATGGTTTTACCGAACCACCATCCTCAGCTGCAAAAACGCAAATGAATGAGTTAGGATATAATGATCAGGTAAGAAAAGAAAGCCTCGACAGAAAATAAGCTAGTGGCACCATCTGTTCATGAAAACCAGGACTAAAACATAATTACTTTAAAGGCAGAAGCAAAGATGGATTGGAATTAGGATCATTAACTAGAACAGAAAGATTTTTTTGAATGTGAAATGCTTTTAGAAAATCTAGTTCGCCAATGGAAGATGTTTTTTGAATAATTTTGGCAGCAGAAAAATTGAAAGTGTGATTTTCGGACCAACAATGTTGGGCAACAGAAGACTTCTGTGTTTCCTTTCTTCTAACATATGCCTCATGTTCCTTGACGTGAAATTTTAAGGCTCTCTTAGTTTGGCCAATGTAAATTAAGCCACGGGCAACAGAAGACTTCTGTGTTTCCTTTTTTCTAACATATGCCTCATGTTCTTTGACGTGAAATTTTAAGGCTCTCTTAGTTTGGCCAATGTAAATTAAACCACACTGGCAAGGAATCCTATAAATACCCAAAGAATTCATATCTGGAATGGGGTCCTTGATTATGGAACTGGAATTTTATTGATTTAAGAATAAACCACCCAAAAGTTAAATTTCTGCAAAATATGGCAACTTCATAGCTAGTTGATGGAAAGAAGGGAATAACAACAGAATTTTTATAATCTCTTAAAACAAGAGTGTGCCTTTTAGAGTGTTGAGAATTGTTTAACTGCTTGATTAACAATGTTGGGTGAAAAGCCCCTGTCAATAGCTATTGCTTTTAAATAATTTAGTTCTTCACCAAGGGATAGTTTGGAGGAGCAAACTTGAGGAGCACGGAAAACATAGGAATAAAATGAGGCTAACTTTTGTTTAGTCTGATGACATGATTTAAAGTGTGGTGGAAGGCAAACCGATAAAGGTTTGCGGTAAACCGTAGTGCTGAAGTTGGATGTTACGCGTGACCAGAATGTCAAGAAACAGAAGAGAATTGCAAGTCTCAAGTTCAAAAATGAACTGAATAGCAGGATCAATAGAATTCACTGTTGAAAGAACTTTATTTAAATCATCTTTATTACCTTCAAACAGGGTAAACGTATCGTCTATGTAGCGGAACCATACCGGAAGTTTAAAAATTTAAGCAATTTTGATTCATAATAATGCATGTAGATGTCAGCCAGGATGGGACTCAGAGGGCTTCCCATGGCTAATCCCCCAGTTTGCTTGTAATATTTATTTTGGAAAACAAAATGTGTTTGTTTCAAACAGAGTGAGAGAAATTAGCTCATCAATTTCGATGCAAGAGAAATGAAATTCGCGAAGTCTGGTTTCTAGACATCTTAATACACCCTCCACTGGAACATTGATGAATAATGATTTTACATCAAAAGAAACCATGAGTAAATTTCTAGGAGAAATGTTTTTAACCTTTTTTATAGTGTAAATTTTTACCTATTGACAAGTGGGCATGAGAATATCTTCTCTATTAAATATTCCCAAGAAATAAATTACAAGGTCGAATGAAGAAAAAATAGTCATGTTTTGTTAAGGCGCAGAAAACGTTTATCCTAAAAAAATTACATATATCTTCTCTAGCAGATTTTCTGTGAATCAAATATGAAATTATGCCTGTTTCCTTTGCTGTGTAAATGAAACGCAGCTTCATCACAGAATGCTAGTCTCTCTATGAATCAACTATGCTAAATTTCATCCATTTAACTTTTCGGCAATTTTTAGAACTCTGTACTTTGTAAGACAAACTGTAGAAGCCTGTGCAAAACACACCATAAATTTTCTTACTTGTCTGTTGGTAGGATTCATGGACTTACTGAGGCTGAAGGCTGTAAATGACACAAATGTTTTCCACCATTCCATTATTGACTTCTGTTTATTTGCTGGCCCGGACAAATGTCAGGACGTTTATGCTTTTTTCTCGCACAAGCTACACCTGCCTTTCAACCGTTTCATCTGCTTTTCGATACTGAAACGGTGAGGTCGTTTTCAAGCAAATTTGATTCGAAAATATCCTAAACAATGATTACTAATAGAGTTTTTGTATTAGTAATGACAATGAATCACACGATGAACTTTTTCACTGATGCTGCGATTTTTAATGGCATGAGAAAAATGGATTTTGAATTCCTTTAATGAGTTTTCCAATGAAAGAGAGTTTATAACCTTGTTTCATACTTTCATCTGTAAAATAAATTTATTATAAGGGCCGTAAATATGTTTCTTTGTGGTTCCCACCCCCAATGTTCATCTTAAATTACCTGATGATTGCAAAATTATGTCTCATAAGTGAGTGCCAAGATTCAAGTATCTGCCTATGTTAAAGTTTATCAATGCTAAATCTTGTTTGTATCGCAATAATAAATGCAGACCTAAACAATGAGAAGGATATTGAGTGCAATTAAGTATCTAGTAGTTCGCGAGTGCTACATATTAGTTGAAGAATAAAGAGACCTAATGAAAGATTTAATGACATCTATTTACTTTAAATAAATGCACTCTATATTCCTTACAGGAAGTTCTATATTAATCTCTTAAATGCAGGAGAAGTTGCATATATTTGTGTCATTTGAGGCTAAAGTCTAGTTGAGTTCTTTAGAAACGGCAGTTTAAAGTGATAATTCTTTGAAGTGGAGTCAGTATGCGTATGGAGTTACTTTATAAAGTGAAAGATCATAGTTCAAAATGAAACATTTATGGGGCTAAAATCCAGCACAGCTTCACAGTACATTATGTGAAATTTTAAGTGATCATGGAATGAATAGTAGTACAACATTCCTTTGGGCTACTAAGCTTTCATGAAGAATATCTCAGACATACAAGATGATTGAAAATTAAGATAAAAAAATATCAACTAGTTAAAGATTTGTAGTGCAGGCAACAGAACTGGGACAACCGGTTCAGTGTACTGGATAACACAATAAAGAGGAGAAAAGTTTTAGGAGCACCTAGTGGCAAAGAACATAATATCAGCTCTAACCTAATGTGATATTTGTGAAGGGCTAAAAAGAAAAAGTTCGTCAAGTAACATGCAACGAAAAATCGAGCTAAAGAAATTTCCTTATCATTTTTTTTGACAGAATTTGACAGAATTTATCATTTTGACAGAAGTTGTATATTAGAAAAAAGAAATTTGTACCCTTCACTGCTTGATGCAACATTATTGAAACGAAGGACTAATGATAAAGATGAAAGCTTTCTCTCAGGAATACCAGTAACTGAGAAAAACCTGAACTAAAAATTTTGGCCAGAATTGAAATTGTTGTCAATCCAATGTACATTCTCTTCGTGACCCCAAAACTTTCAATATCCACAACCTTTAGTTACATAAATGATGATCTTTACCTAGGACTATCAAAGCATTAGTGCAAAAAAATGGGAAATGGGGAAAATGTGTTTCAGGTGCAAAAAGTGTAACTGCAGCATTTTAGTACGAGCAGTTGCAAAATATGTGAAGAAAACTGGACAAAAATTACCTAACATGCTTAAAGGCTGGGGAATTAACTTCAAAGGACGCAAGAGCTCCTCCATGGACAGTGATTTTCCTCCATGAAATATGTTTTTTTAGTACTTACCTTAGCTATTAAAAGACCGAGTAAAACTCCTGTTCCATGAAGAATAGCATATCTTTCAAGACAATGGATCATGAATTTCGTTGTGAAGCAAGGAATTTACACAGAAAGAATGTAAGCACTGGTTATTTTAAACAAAATTAACATAAAAGGGGAAAAAATTAGAGAGCATTACTTATAAATTGCCCTCATACTATATATTTTGTGCTATCCCGATGGCCATCACCTGTTCTAAAAGTAACATGATTGTGATAGTAATTGGCAGAAATAGAACTATATGTAGGTTTGTTTGTTATTCTAACGATAAGGCAGATAGCTTGAAACCGATTAAATTGTTACGTACATAATAAATTCAAGAAAGCAAATTACTAATAAATAAAGAAATGTGTCACTGCACAATTTCTAGTCACAATTAAAGGGCCAAAGAGCCACAAAGTCACGAGCCACAGTTAAAGTGTCAGAGGGTCGCCGTTTAGCCATGCCTAATATAAACTAAAAAAGTCCTCATTAAACTCAATTAAAAGTACTTTAAATCAGCCCTTATACTTTTTTTGCCTCAAAAATAAGACAGATGCTATAAAAATGGAGGCTGAATTTTGAATGCTGTCATTACCTCAATATATGCAGGTGTTTCTTCTGTTAATCTTGAGGGAGGCATCCAGTCTTTAGGAGGCTTACTCAAGTGCTCAGTGACAACCCAATTTAATTTTGGCCATCCTAAGGAGGAAAAATATTATATTAGAAAACTAAGTAATTTGATGTAAATCCATTCTAAAATTGCAAAGTAATTCTTATGATTCACAACACTCAAAGTTAATAAGTGTTTTACGTTTAACTGCTTCAGAACAAGTTTTTCCCCCATCTTCAAGAAAAGGAACCCATGTCAGATCATGCTTGAAATTGATAGAATTTTATTCCAAATCTATGTCAAATTAAGATTGCTTTTTTTCTTTCATAATTTTAAATGTTGCATTGCCATGTTTTTACTCCAATTTGATATAGACAGCAGTCTTTTAGCAGATTAGAAAATATTTTTGAATAAAAATTATGAGCAATATAATTTTAACTGTAACTCAGTAAGATATTTAGCTACAGCTAGCTCTGGTAGATATTTAGCTACATCTAAAAAATTCTAGAATTCTAAAAAGAAGTCAGCAACTTACAAACCTAATATTTCATTCCAAAAGTGCATACTCCTAATCCTACATGTATTTGACTATACAGAAGATAGGTATTCTCTCAGCAACAATTTTTGAAATTCAAATATTTACCTCCCAAAAATTGCAGTTTTATTTACGAAAGCCAGAAACAACCTCAAACTAAAAAACTCTTAAGCATACATTTATGCCTAAATTCTGCTCCTGCAGTAATAAATCATTCCACAAATGGAAAACTATCCCACTGGCAATACATATATAATCCATGAGGTGTTCATTTTCAAC
The DNA here is from genome assembly GCF_044657685.1 of Stegodyphus dumicola. Lineage (NCBI taxonomy): Eukaryota > Metazoa > Arthropoda > Arachnida > Araneae > Eresidae > Stegodyphus > Stegodyphus dumicola. Next base: position 33,302,121 of record NC_140781.1, read on the forward strand.
AGCTATAAGGTTATTTTTAAACAAAGCTAAATTCCTCAGAATAGAGGATAAAATACCTGAATGTGGTAGACACCTTTCTAAAGGAAACAGCACCAAGTTCTCCAAAAAGTTAACATTCAAACATTAAGCTCCCTATTCAACCTGCTTACAGATGATTCATAGTTTCACTTAAATGCTTCTTGTCTCATTTAACAGTCTGCACAGATGCTGACCATGCCCTAAATGTTGCTCATTCAACACACACCATGTTCTTAAAACTTCGTTGCCTAATAACCTGATACCTGACTTAAGGAATTTGTGCTGAAATTGATTCTGAATTTCAAGGTAGCTTACAGGTCTCCATCTTCCATAAACTAATGAAATGCCCCCCCCCCCCCAGTTGTCAACACTGTTCACCTTGCATGCAAGAGAAAATCTTAAATACAATGGATTTGGAAACTGCTCAGATAAATGGCATAAAGTGAAAACGTAATTATCACTGATTTATATAAAAGGAGCTTTGTTCTGAGATTTAAAATAAATAAAAACCATCAAAGTATAAAATTTCTATTAGATTATTCAAAACCTAAAAGAAGAACAAGGAAGAAGTAAAAGAAATAGCATGATAACTATAGAAAAAATATGTAAGATATATTCAGCTTCTACAATGACTATGAGCACAAATTATAAATGTGGTGGCACTGACGAGAGTGCACCGAGCTGTTGGAGCTAAGGTAATGAAAGATACAGTGCCTATTGTGTAGAGAAGAAGAAATAGAGATTATTATTACTTTACTGTTATTTGTATCCATCTGATCTACAACTTTTATGTCTGCCTTGCCTAATGCTAAAAGTTGAAATTGATTACACTCTGACAGATGTAAGTGCTTGACAGAAAATAACATGCTTGGCTGCTATGACTGGCTATGTCTTCCTAGATAGTTTTTCACAGGCAATGAAAATACTTAACAAAATCTACCTTATACTCTATCTGATACACTATCATAATTGCTCCGACTTTTCTGCAATCACTAGACAATGCAAATGCTGAACCATACTTCTGCATTTCACTTCAAAAAAGCAAAAATCCTTTTCAGATTTCTTTCATTAATTAGTATGTATTTTAGGTATGGCTTGGTGCTGATCCTCACAAGTTATAACTCCATGTTGCTAAAACAATCAACTTTTTTAACACAGCTTATAAAAATACAGAAGCCACTACACAAATCCCAAACTTTATACACAGATTGGTAAAGACAATGTGTTGTCAGCTGATGGCATGCACAGCTATTGCAAAATCAGCTGGTGGCACGAACAGCTGAACTTGAGATAACCAGAGTATCTCCTCCAGCGAAACCACCGTAAAACAAGAAGGGTTGATGACAAGGAATTCTAATAACGATATGCATATACTGACAAGAGTTATACAATATATTACACCCTGAAATGTAAATATATGATAAAATACAAGATGTACAAATAGTGATATGCACTTAACAATATAGCATGAAATGTTAATTGTACAACATTTTTAATATTTACCTCTAAAAGTATGAATATCACCAGTGGCAGTTTTAGGAAGCCCCTTGTAGCATGCTTCAGAAGTTAGAGCATAACTTACACCACAACTTCCTAGTAAGAAACCTATCTGCTGAGACCCAGCATCCTATTATAAAAATATACAAGAAAGTTAATTTAAAAAAATTAAAAAGGCAGTTTATACACTATAATATCATAATATCACAGTTGCTAGCTTAATCATAGTAAAGAACAAAAGATAAAATAAAAAGAAGGCTTAGCGAATTTCACAGAATAACTGACAGAAATTGATGTGTAATGAAATGAGATAAACTCAACTATTAGAGAAAGAAAATCCAATGAACTAAAATTTAACATATTTATAACAACTGCTTCTCCTTCCCTTGCTAAGACGGAATTCAGAACTATATTTATTATTTTGTTTACATATAACTGCTTTTACATATAGTAAATCAAAAACTGCTAAACATGAAAGTTAAGGACACTATAAAACATGAGAACTGGAAAAGTTTTATTTTTGGTTAATTTTTTCCAAAATTATGCATTTTAAGTAGATTTAATTGTTTTATAGTTTATCAGGATAAAATTATATTTCTTAAAAATAATCAAGAATATTTGTAAAACCACCAAATCTAATCTAAACAAGCTTTTAACATTGATTCAATTGCCAAACTTGTCAACGCACAAAGAAAGAATTCGGATTTAAGAAGAAAAAGTTGTTTTTGCTATCTTAAAGTGGATATATTTATACAGTAGTGCAAATGCTTCGCATGAAAAACATACCTAAAATGCAGATTTAGAACCTAGAGAAAAAATGCAAAATTCACAGAAAAGTTATTTCACAAATAGAAACATAATATTAGGATAGTTTTCTTCGAAATTACAAGAAAATTATAAATCCTGGAATGTACACTGTGCAAATAAGAAAAAAATGAAAAAAAAAAAAAAAAAATGGGACAGTTTTACATCTTCCGGTTTACTGGGCCGATTGACAAAATTCAAATTGTGTTTTTCATGTCTTGAAAGCGCCACTTACGATATATATTAGATTTATATATAGCACTGCTCTAATATAATATTTTGGCATAAAATCGGACTTTTTCTGAAATTACATGCCAAAATTTTTTTTCATATTTCGATTCTATGTTTCAAATTATGCCTAAATATGAAATTTTCTAAATTTTCACGTGAAATTTAAGGAGAGATTAAAAAATTTAACTTCGTGCATTTTTTTTTCGGTCTGTGCCAAGAATAATTCACTTGGCGAACTTCTTATTTTATAGCAACCTATTTTCCTTTCCTTTTTAGAATTGTAAATGAGCGGAAAAAAGTCATTGTTCATTATTTCAAATAATTTTAACAAAGTGCATAAACCACATTTGGCATTATTATTGCTTATAACAAATATGCCAAATTTCAAAATGTGCCAATATGTAAATTCACGTATATACTAGGAAATTTTGAATAAAAAACACCAATTTTTTGCAGGTGTACTTAGAAATACATCTACTTTAAGATGATGGTAAAAATTTTATAGGTTAATTGCTATCTTAAAAGTGGATATATTTATACAGTAGTGCAAATGCTTCGCATGAAAAACATGGCTGAAATGCAGATTGAGAACGTAGAGAAAAAATGCAATATTCACACAAAAGTGATTTTACACACAGAAACATACTATTAGGATAGTTTTCTTAGAAATTACAAGAAAATTATAAATCCTGGAATGTACACTGTGCAAAAAAGAAAACAAAATGGGACAGTTTTATATCTTCCATTTTACTGGGCCGTTTGACGAAATTCAAATTGAGGAACAGAGAATTGAAGCTCCAAAAAGATTTTTTCGGACAATTCATTTTTATTTAACAAATTTTTTTCATCAAACAAGAGCTTCAATGGTCTGTTTCGGCGAAACGCGTAATGATATTTGGCCTAGTTCAACATTCAACCATTTTTCCCTTGAAAAGCCTGGTTGATGTTCCGATTGGACTAATTGACCATTTTCCGCTTTGTAATTATAGTATTTTTTGTAATTTTGCAATTTATGTTTTAATTATAATTTTTGCAATTTATGTTTTCATTTTTTAATTTTATTTTGTTTTAACTTGTTCCGTCGATCTATTTTTATATGTATTAACTTTTTACATGTCACAACGGTCAGATTAGTTTTTTCGTGCATTCACATGTTTTCCAACATTTATTTTAAACAGTTTTATTTCGCATGTAAGCAGTTTTTCTTTTTTTTTCCATGTTAATATATTTTTTTAAAAAATTTCTTCTATGTTAATATTTTAGTAATACTCCATTGAACTATTTCGTGGAGCTACAGCTCCTGGTAACTTTTTAGCAAGCTTGCTGCAATTTTTTTACCTATTATTTCATATTTTTGCAGCATTTTGCGCAAAAAATTTTAAGACCAAATAGGTCTTACGTCTCATTACTTGTTAGCTTTTCAATTTCTGTTTTGATTATATATTAGATTTATATATAGCACTGCTCTAATATAAGTATTTCGGCATAAAATCGGACGTTTTCTGAAATGATGTGCCAAAATTTTTTTTCATATTTCGATTCTATGTCTCAAATTATGCCTAAATATGAAATTTTCCAAATTTTGGTGTGAAATTTACGGAGAGATTAAAAAATTTAACTTTGCGCATTTTTTTTTCGGTCTGTGCCAAGAATAATAATTCACTTGGCGAACTTCTTATTTTATAGCAACCTATTTTCCTTTCCTTTTTAGAATTGTAAATGAGCGGAAAAAAGTCATTGTTCATTATTTCAAATAATTTTAACAAAGTGCATAAACCACATTTAACATTATTTTTGCTTATAACAAATATGCCAAATTTCAAAACATGCCAATATGTAAATTCACATATATACTAGGAAATTTTGAATAAAAAACTCCAATTTTTTGCAGGTGTACTTAGAAATACATCTACTTTAAGATGATGGTACAAATTGTATAGGTTATAATTCTAAAAGTTTTTTTCAAAAAAATTATTTAGAAATATAAATTTTTAAAATAAATCATAAAAAATGGATGAATTTAATTTGGAATGAACCTAAATTTCGAATTCTGGAAGAAAGAATCAAGTAGGTTCAATAAATATATATCAAATGCAATTAACACTGAGGAGCTTAAATTTGAGAGCTAATTTTTTAAAAACTACTCCTGCAATTTTTACAAAACTTGGCAGTTTGGAATAATTTGAGTCATACAATCGAAATATAGAAAAAAATTGGCATGTCATTTCAGAAAAAGTCCGATTTTGTGTCAAAATACCCATATTAGAATGATGCTACATATATATATATCTAATATATATCCTACATCACACTTTTGAGACATGAAAATTGCAAGTATATTTTCATCAATCAGCCCAGTAGAACAGGAGATATAGAACTGTCCGAGCCCTTTTTTTTTTTTTTTTTTTTTTTTTGCACAGGGTACATAATAATAAATATCATAATCTTATTAGCATCTGAAAATAGACTTACGTTCACCACATCACATCATGGAAGTTAATGCAAAGACACTAAAAATACTTTCATTGTAGATTATTTAGTAGTTTAAAAAAAAAAAAAAAACTAATTTTCAATAATCTTTTGATATTATTTTCCAAATTTAGGTACAGTATTACTTATGAAACACATAAGTAACACTATACTTAAATTTGAACAATAATATGAAAAAAGAATGCAGCTCGCATTATACAATACATTTCTCAAAATAAAGTTTTGCCGTTTCTATCAGCTTTTCGCATTCAGTTTACATAATTGCTTAATTAAATTCAATTTAGCATAATTATTAAATTAAACTTCAAAGTAAGCTATCCCACTGATGGGAAAAACATTCATGGATACATATTAGGTAAAAATACTCCTAGAAATACATGTTTGGATAAATAGAGCTCATTTCAGGCTTAAATCAAAATTTAAATGAATATTTTTTATACATTATATGCAGAAAAGTATAAAAATGATAACACACCCTCCTAGTAAGAGGTACTTCAATAGGAACAGGTACTACTCCAGCAGTGACACACCCATAAAATGCACACATAAATGACAGTGGGTCGCTGTTAGGGTATACCAATGCCACCTACATAAAAAAAAAAAAAAAAAAAAAAAAAAAAAAAGTCAGAAAAATTTATTAGTTTAGTTTCAAATACTTTTTTACAATAAAATTAATGAATGGAAATAAATGTATTTTTAAAACTCAGAAAAGAAGCCCAACTTACTCGATCACCAGGTTTTATACCAGTTTCACCTTTTTGACCAATTTTATTTAAAAGGCTATATCCAATTTTTTGGGAGCGACTTAATAATTTACCTACATTTTGAGGGAGAAAAAATAATATAAATTGTATCATATTCAAAAACCAAATATTTATTTAAAAATTAAATTATCTTAACATGTACTTTTTTAATGTAATGCAAGTAACTCACAATGCAAGTCCAATTTTACCAAATAACTCAGAAAACAGTCCAATAGTTCACATAATGACACAATGAACTTTTAGCATTACACTAAGAGTTAAATAAAACCAAAATGCATATATTAACCTCTTCAGGGACATATGTGTAGGTTAAGTTTTTATAATTATTATAAAAATTATTCAAAGTAGGAAAAAAAATCGAAATTGTTTCGCAATAAAAACAAAAAAGGACAGTGTAGAGCAGTACTGATTATATTTCCTTCTACTTTATAATCACTGCCTTTTTCCTGAAACTTTACTAAACTGCACAGACTGTTATTACAAGACAGAATTTAAAAATCCCTTAAGATACCATGATAAAAATCACACAAGATGAACTCACTACATTTACAGAAAATGTTAAAATAAATAAGAGCATAACTACCATAAAGGCAATGTGCCCTTAATATATGAAATATTTTTACTCACTATTTTCCATTAGTGTTCAAGATTCTTTTTGTGTATGTGTGCGTGTTTGTATTTATTCTTTTTCCCCAATTTTCTTAGCTTTTCGAATTACGGACGATATAAAATTCATAAAATTTAGTCGAACCAAAGAATTACATAATTTTTTAGAACTTTATGCAAACGTCTATATACAATATTTAGTCATTTGAAGATTCAGTTTAAATAACAATGATACTGCTTTTGTAATAATATCACGTATGTTAAACTTATGTATAATTTATGCTCACAGGAATACATATTGCACATAAAACTATAAACATAATCCATTTAACTTCAGTTCAGAACAGCACAAATTTCCCCAACTTCTATCACTTATTTCTTTTCAAATTCTGCATAATGGTGTTGGTGTATTTAATTATGGCAAAGCACACAAGGGCTATCTGCCTAAGGGGAGGGATGCCTTTCGTGGAGGACTTTCTAAGGGAAACTGGCTCGTATACACGTTACACATGGGGAAAACCACGAAAACGCCCATGCAGCCAGCCCGTTTGCGGGATTCGAACCTCGGACCGAACTACCAGTGTTCAGCGACTTTACCGCTCGGCCGCTGGTGGGCCCAATTCTGCATAATGACAGAAAATCTTATAAGCATTTTCATAAAAGTTGCAATTACTGAGTCGATGGTGATTACTTCTTTGATCATATAGCCTCCCTCAATTCTAGACACACTTAAAGAAGATTTTAACAGCACATAATATCACCTCTCAATTCTTTATGGCATTTTAATCTGGGGATGGGTCTGTGCACGCTAATTTCATTGCTCATTAAAAATGCCAGTTAAGAGTAGTTTTATTACCTCCTTTATATCCTGCTCACTTACAGAAGAAACATAATAGGATTAGCACTTATTACTTGGATATTCATGCAAAAATCAAAAGGAAATGAGTTCTTGGAAAAACTGAAGTAGCTACATAAAATAAGAAGTATTTGGAGTGCACGTTTTCAATGGGTTTAGAAAGTATTCCAAAGCTGCATGCAGAAAATTTGATTCACAGATCATCAACAAGCACAAAGATTTGGCCCAAATAGATTGGTCTAGCTATTAGTTATTCAGTACATTCTGATAACATATACCATTTCAGTTTCTGGTCCCTCAAAAGATGTGACTGTGTACAATGTTTCAGATCCTTCACATCAATGTGCAAAACTGTACATCTAGTATTAATTTTGAAAGGGATCTGTTAACCTTGTTAGCTTATCTGTTTGCCTGCCCTTCATTTTTCTTATCACAATAAAGAGTGTGAATAACCACAATAATGGGTTTCTCATTAAATCACAGATGCAAAATAATCAAGGTGCAGGCAGTTATGAAATACACATGAAAATAAAGATCCATACAAAATACATATATGTAAGCTTCCTTTAATTAATACTTTACCTAAATCATTTTATACAGTATTCAAAAGCTGACAAACAGGAGTGCAAATAACAATGGGTCAAGTCTAAACTAAGCCAATAAAATGCATTCCTTAATTGCTAATAAATGGATACAAAAAACAAAAAAAACAAAAACAAAAACAAAAAAAATTATTATATACCAACCATAAGTTAAAGGATTACTAATTTTCCCAGCAGTATCTAACACAGTTGCTGCAGGAGCTTTAAATGTTCCAGATCCGTACCTTTTGATAGCTGCTTCACAAGTAAGGGGAAGACCTGACGGAACCTTAAAAATAGAAGTTATAAATAATTAGTTTTTTATTCTTTGCAGACTGCAAGACCCTCAAAATTATTCATGATATAGTGTGCTCAAATTGTAGTTACTACTTTATAACACTCTGCTTTGGTACTTAACCAGTAACTCTTGATAAAAATTTCCAACTATTAAAATTAAAGAAAAATATTTCACAAAATAATAAAGCAGAGAAAGAACACTATGGATAGCTATAATAGCAATACTACAGAGAGCTAAAAACAGATTATAGATATAAGCCTTAAAACAAATTAATTCTATTACATTATGCAAACATAGAATGCATTTTTACGTCATGATTATTAAGAAAGAAGAGGAAAATTCTATCCATTTTACGTAACAAACATTTCAGCAAAAACTTACACTTTTATCAGGAAAAGTGATTAACTGGTATACCAAACAGGCTCTAAGGAAATGAATAGGCAACACTAAATTTATTTTGTACAAGATAAAATGCATATCACCAAGTTACAGTAATACTGCAACATTTCACTGAACATGTATGCATGTGTAACAGCTTGCTCCTCCATAAAATTAAGAGAAAACTTTGTATCAATATTAACCAAAAGATTGTACCTAAAAATTTTAAGATTTAAGATTGAATCTAAAAATTGTTAATAAAAAAATCATTTAATTTGGTATACACAGTAAACTTTTGTCAAATGCGAACTTGCGGAACATGACTTTGCATATACGCGTTTTCTGTCTCCATTTAATTTGTCCAATAAGGGAATTTCAAGTACTTGACAAACGTTTAGTGGTCTGGCATTAAACATGAAGATGATATTTTTATATATGTAACTTTTACCTCAGCTGGAGATGTCACAGAACGGACCACTTATTCAGTCATTTTATGTACAAAGTATTCTTATTGTTTAAATACAAATGTGCAAGCATTCAAAGTTTAACACCTCATAAACAGATGCCATAAAATTAATCATTTACATTTTAGAATGTTAGTTTCATGTCATATGGCATAGCCAGGATAAGGGCACTTGCCTCAGGTGAAAAATTAAAAAGGGTGCTGAATTAGCTAAAAGAAATTAGACAGTTATTTTAAAACAAGATATACAATTAACTTTCATCTTTAGAACAAACACATTAAGAAGTAGCAACAAAATTTCATGTTACAAACTATCCAATGTCCTGATTGGTCTAGAGGTTAGCCACGCTGGTTATTGTACCAATGGGCCTGGATTCGAATCTCAGAAAAGATATCAACACTTGTAAGTGTATAGTGTCTTTGCAACAACAGGGAAGCACTTAAAATACTGGCAAGTAGAAAGTCCTTTCGAGTGGTTTGATGGTACAGGAAAAGGTTTGGGATACCCTTGGATTAAGATGTTTTCCATCAAAATTAGAGTCGGATTGCACAGTTAGTGAAGCGTCACCGTAATTGTACCCCCAATGGCTAAACTCTGGTCTCTTGCATACTTGTACCTTTATCTGTTACAAACTATCCAGCTGAACTAAAAGGAGAATTAATAACATCAGTTTATTTTTTAACTAAGGTTTCACTATATTATATACATATATACTGTTTCTTAACATTTTAATTGATGGTTGGAGCCTATGCATTGAAGTTAACTTACTTTAGTTTACAGTAATGTATTGCTGCATAAAGTAGCCTAGAAAACACTATGCTGTTGACTTTGATAATTCTCTTATACTTTCCTTTAATTTGAACTAGAGCTCTTACTTCGAAATAATAAGCTTCCCAAAGTCCTCTAACTGAATACGGATGGCAGATGAAAATGCATATAGTCTGTTGCAGCATAACGGACCTAACACATAAAGCCCTTCTAAGTAGCATTCAGAAGACTAAGCACAGATGTTTAAAAATGAAATGCAACATACTATTATTTTCCTTAATTTCTTTGCATACAATTTGTCATTGAACAAGATAAACAGTTCCAGGTTTTGTATTATTGTATCCATATTTAACTTGCACCAGAAATGGACTGTTGATTTTGTTTAAGGTTATTTTTGGAACCAAGATTTCATTTAAGGCTATTTATGCATGTCACTGAACACATTAAAGAAATCAGTTTACTAGTCTGTCTCACCATTCTTGGTTAAGAATGGTACATAAATAGGTAGGAAATGGTTATCTTTATTCAAGTTGATCAACTGTTTATAATAAAACAATATAATACATTGTTAGCATCAAAGCAGCTTAAAAAAAAGTTTAAAATTTTGACTTTTTTACTGAAGACAAATCATTTTAGCTCATTTTAATAAAACTGAGGTTGATGTTAAAGAACATGATTTAAAAACTATTACTTCATTCCATTATTTCTAATGTAGCTGCTATAAAGAGGTATTTTTAAAAACAAATATTTCTCTCTTAAAAATTTTTTTAAATATAGTTTTGGAAGGACTGAAATGTGAAGAAAAAGAGACTAGTAAATGTGATAACTTATTTATTGCTGGAAATAAAAATTAGTCAGAAAAACCTATCATATTCATGAAATTTAAGACATTAAAACCTGCTCATATTGTAAGGAGAATGTAAATACCAAAATAATATCTGACAACTGCTATGTTCCATTCAAGCATGTTAATATTTATAATGTAAAAGAACTGTACCAAAAAATAGCAAGAGAACAATAGTTGTTAAAAGATATGGCATAAAAGGACAAATCACTGCATTAGCTTGATAATAATAGCATCTTGAAATAAGTCAATATTAAATTTTTTATGAATGTTATCTATGTGGAATTAGCAAGAAACAGAAAACATAAAGCCTCTCAATCAAAACAAGTAACAGTATATATAGTTTAATAATAAAATTATACCTTTTTTTAATAACAGTAGACAAGAAAATCTTTTCTGGATGTATTCTTGAGAAATGCTAAAAATTAGCATTAAAAATAAATGTGCTTTATAACTTAAACAAAAAGGAAAAGTTCATAAATTAAATTTTTAAGAACCAATCTATAAGAAAATTAATTTTGCAGAAAACTGTTCCTTTCACAGCAGTTAATAATGAACTGTTAGATGTTTTAATCTCACAAATGAAATGCATATATGAAAAACTGAAAAAATGTGCTCCAATTTTCAGTTTTTAACTGATGAAAAAATAATGTCATTGGATTTAAGTAAATTACAAAGCACTCTAATATCCTAATTATATAAATCGTGTAGAAAATCAGTTGGAAATATCTAGTTTTAAAAGGCTCCCTACTTCAGTAATTTCGGACACTAAAGCAGCTACAAGCTTCAATATTTTAAAAATATTTCATGAATATAGTTTAATTTGATGGTATCTGAATTTCAAAGCAGCGTTAGTAATACTTTAAACATTGTCAGTTACTGCTGCTAGTGGTGAAATACCCTTTAGCAAACCTACAATAAGAACATATATACTATATATGTGTAGTAACTTGTATATAGACAAATTGAGAATTTGAAGATAGCACACATATGCAAGATGATATAACAAACACAGATGAAAGCAAAACCACATCTTAATTTATTTGCGGGCAATCTTGAAAAGCAGAAACATGTTCATACATCATTTTAAGTGGGATGAGCACTCTTCACACTTTTATAAAATGGATCACATAATTAGACAATGGTTGAAGCATAGAAAATGAGCCACATGTGTCTGCACAGCAAGAGGAAGGAAAAAGAGGCTGTGCAGTCAGCAGTGGTGATATTTAAAGACTTTTTCTTTGTTACAATTTTGGATCTGCAATTGGATGAGAGCTGTTGCAAGAAAGGAGGCTTTTATAATGTGAATTAGTTTTCAAGAGACACAGTTTAGATTCAAGGAAGGGGGCACAGTCTAATAAAAGGTAATAACTTTGAGTTTTGTATTTTATTTACTTTACATACATAAGATCTTCATTAGGTTTAAAAAAAAAAAAAAAACTTTTAAGCATTGCTCTCCTTTGTATAAAACATAAATTACATAACTGAATAGATTTTGAAGATCACAATGTTTGAAGAATTAGTGCACATAATTTTACACATTAATTATATTACTATATATATATTATTGTTATACACTATTTATCAAAAAGGGAATTTTTAATTGCTTTTATTACTGGTAACTTTAAATGTCCAATTCAATATTGTAAGTTATCACACTTCAAAAAAGCTATCTTTAATTAAATGAAATTATATTTAATGAAACAGGTATACAGTTAACTTGTGTGTATATACCGTATTTCTCATTCCCTCTTTCATTTATTTATTATCATTATCTAATGGTCAGACACCTTGCACTGTATATAGGTGGATGATTTTACCTCTTTTCCTCAGGTGAAAAATTATGTAGGTATGTTTATCAGAAATCATCTGTCAGCCATAGAAATCATCATTAAAAAAAATAATAAGCACCTTAATGAATTTTAAAGAGGTTTAAGATGTAAATTTTTTTTATTTTTTATGTATGTGTAATCCAATACCCAAAATTGAATTTAAAAAAAAAGCTTATAAAGAATGTTTTAACTGCAACATTTGTGACTTTCCTATAGTCTATTGGGTCAGTCCATAAATTCGTGTGCATTTTTTTGGTAAATTTTTAATAATATAAAAAAACACAATTCAACATTTTAATCAATTATATATTTTCCTCCATAATCTACAAATGTTTCGCCATCGTACAGGCAGCTTTTTTATGCCATTGCTGTAGAAAGACTCTGGTTTTGATTTAAAAAAAACTTGAAAGTTCATTGCATACATCCTGTTTAGAATTTAATTTTTTTTTCCCAGTAAAAAATTTTGTAAGGTACGAAATAAGTGAAAATCACTTGGGGCAATACCTGGGGAGTAAGCAGGATGTGGCAAAAGCTCCCAATTAAATTCACTAATTTTTTGCAGCGTTGTTCGAACCGTATGCAGTCTAGTGTTATCATGATGAAACAACACTTTCTTGATATTCACCAATCGTATGTGTTTTTTGACAAATTCTGAGTCTAGATGGCAAAGTTGTCCACTGTAAACTTCTGAATTAATCATTTGATTTGGTTCTAACAGTTCAAAATGTTCTGAACGGGGTTCATCATCAATGCTGCTTTTTCCAACTTAAAAATTTTTAAACTATTTCTGGGCAGTCCTTACATTAATAGTGTGTTCACCATGTATACTATTAATTTTTATCACTGCAAACCTGGCAGATTCACCCCACGAAAATAAATGTAGCACAGCACATTTGAACTGATTATCTATATTCATCTTCTATGGGTACTAAAATGCATTCGATATTTACGATAGTTGGTGATGAACTGAATAATATGTTAGTCAAACGATGACAAGTTTCAACAGGTTCAAAATTGTATTGTTTAATAAATGCGTCATGGTGAATTCCACGCATACTCTTAATGCACATGAACTTATGGACTGACCCGATAGATTCTCTGATTTCTGAAATAATAATAATAATAATAAAGCCCAGAAAAGTAAGAAAAGCAATTTATCAAGCTAAGAACTTACTAAAAGCTCCTCTCCAGTGATAGGTACCATTATGTTTCCCTCAGGCCTTGGAGCATTAGGATCTAGCTGCTTAGCTAAGAAGATACACATATCACAGGCATTAATTTTGTATAATCAGTTTTAAAGAAATATTTGAAAAAAAAAATTGCAAATTTGAACACTCACTTTCTAAATCAGATTCATCATCTACATAGAATTCTGGTAAAGGTCTTCTTTTTGGTCTCTGATACAAGTAAAATAAATATATATACTTAAATGAAGATTTTAATGATTTAGAAAAATACACTTTAAAATCACAATTGGTTCAATAACACAAAATAAAATTTAATCTTTAGCAAACTAAAATTACACACTTCTTAGAATATTCAACTGAGTTTTAAAAAAGATAAAATCCTTAATGAAATCTAAAAGTTTATACAATTACTTAAGAATAGCTGATGCAAGTGATAATTAAATGGTACGCTAAATCTTTTGACTTTGTAAGCACATTAGTAAAAAATCTGCACGATTCCCTGATGCTGTATCTGCCTCAGCAATTGCAGCATGTTCTCTGAAATTGCTTGATGTAGCAAGAACTGATTTTAAAAAATTCCAGAACTTAATATACAAACTTCAAAAACTGAATTCTGAAATAACACACGTTTTTCCTGCACCCCACCCATAAAAATATAAAATGCAGCACATTACTTAAAATAAAAAACCACTTCTATTATTAGATTTGCCTTAAAATTTAATCCCACCCTCTCAGGAACTGAAACTAATTAAATCTGAAATCAGAACAAAATTATAAACCTCTGGGTGTACAAAAAGAAATAAAAGGGAAAAAAATTAACAACTAATAAGAAAAAGAAAGAAAACCCAGATCTATTGCTAAAAAATCTCCCTCACATTAAAATACAAAACACCTTAAAAGTATTCATGTACACCTGAAAAGCATCTTATAAAAATATATTAAGTGAAATGGTTACTTCAAATAACACAGATTTTAAAAGAATTCCAATGAATTCAAGCACATATTACTTGAACACAGACATAAAAATATAAAAGTTTCATTATACATTCACATTAGTACAGTAGCAATAATAATAATAAAAAAAAATTTCGACCTTCAAAGTATTTAGAAGTTGTTGAATTTTGGCAGAGACTTTCCACTTCCCAGTTCCTATAAGTAATATATGAAATCTTAATGTTACACAGAATACTTAAAATTTCAGGTGTTTAAATATCAAATAACATTTACCTACAGATAAAGCTTTTACCTGTATCATAACTGAGCCCAGTAGAGGAATGATGAGTGATACGAACTGATGTCATATGAGCTTGATTGTAACGATTTACATGATCAGCAGATGTCCACCTTGTTACTTCTCCTGAAGTATTAGTGACATCTGGTTGCACATTTAAACCTATGGACAAAAGGGGAAGAAACTCGTTAAAATACATTGACTTCTATTTAAAAAAAGGTTTAACAATATATGACCAAACCATGTTTCCCATGTTGCATAAAAGAGCACACAAGGTATTAATACAGATAAACAATATATAAAAAAAAAAAGGCTGTATGACCTAATACAGTGACTAACTGCCTTAGTGATATATCTATTCAGGAAATTTCGACTTAAATTCAAAACAGTGAAAATCTTTAGCTTTGTACAGAATTTATTTTATAAAATGCTTAAATTTAGTTATAGCACTAATATAACTATACTTACATAAATCATTAAAAATTAATAAAAGTAAACAATATTTTAATATTATTTTTAACTGTAATTTTAGTTTTTTTGGTAATATGTATTAGATCTTTCAAATATAACATTTCAAGTGTTTGTGGTTTTTTAACTATTTTAATCATTCATTAACAAATTCATATGCTATATTTAGTAACTCTGAACCACTGATCAATTCTAGCAGATTAAATTACAAAAATTCTTTTAAATATATTTTGTGAAATATAAATTTTATAACAATAATGAAACATACTAGGAGTGAGATTTTGCATAACATCGGCAAGATTTGTCATAGGACTAGCGCAACCACCATGATGAGCCCAGTAATCATCAACTTTGTTGGGTCTTCCATTGTACCACTGCTGTGGAGAAGGAGTTTCCCTGGTGGAAGAGGTGCTGGAAGTGTCTGACTGAGATGTTGTTGCCTGATGAATAGAATGAGGCAAATGCTCTTGCTCTGGAGTGCTACCTTCATTAAGAGCACTATCATCATCTGATGAAGAATCTAAATTATGAAGCAGGCAAAAACAGAAATAAAATGACTTTCAAGAAATAATGTTCTCACTCATAGCCCTTTAAAGTTAACTACGAAGATAAATAATGGAAAATTAAAATGTTTTAATGGTTTTTTTGTCTATTTAACACTAACCCTCTGGCAGTAACGATGATCTTCATTCATTGTTCTCCTATTATGCATAGCATCTCACAGTAAAAATAGCTCAAACATGTCGTCAATATTTTTATATAAATAGCACTTATTTTTTTTAATGTAGTTTTTTTTTAGGAAAAACTTAAAGGAGTTAGAAGCTGCATTTCTTGTCAGAATGTTTGACCTTTCATGCTAGCAATAATTGTAAAATTAAGTACTTTTAGAACTTTACAGCATTCAAATAGTTTTAAAACACCGTTAACTATTGCTGAACTAATCACCTTGTTATCTTTCCTGAAGTTATTGATGTATCAATACTTCTAACCTGAACTGAAAACTCCACTCTTTTATTCAATCCGATTTATAAACTAATAAAAGTACAACATAGCTTAAAACTCACCTGATGCCCTGCGTTCCCTAGAAGGTGATGTGGCCATAACTGAGGTTCTTTTAGATGGCATTGGGACTGACGGTTTTGGCCTGCTCTGCATAGCAGCAAGAGCCTGTTGTACAGCTTCTTGACGCACCTCTGCAAAAATCAGCCATAAAGATCATTAATGAAGATAAGAAGCAATAATTGCTTCTGAATTGATTTCTCTGATATTCAGATAATACAACAAATGAAGTGGAAGTACTTTATATAACTTATTCTTTTGATAAAATATTTCTGTATGTTTTCCCAAAGTTAGTACAATTTGAACAGCTAAAATTTTAAATTAAAGGAAGCAAATCTTGGTTTCAACACCGAACGATTAAGTATTATACTGAAAAGAAAAAAAAAACCATTTCAAAAGCTTTAAAGAAATCTTATATTACTTCAGAATAAAATTAGAATATTCAACATGAGCGAAATATAAAATGCAGTTTCAAATATAATGGATTAATTAAAAAGGGGAGAGATCCACATAAAATAGTTCCATCACCTAATGATAAATCTATTTGCACTTTTTTTCCTGATCAACAACTATATACACTCACTGCTGCGTAAAGCTAAATACATAAATTTATTTAAACAACCAATAAAATTAAACTATTCAAAAATGAACAACTCGCCCCATATAGAATTAGATATGTATGATGACTATCCAAATATTCTGAATTTCTATAGTAATGCAGGAAAAAGGAATATTTTACTAGGAAATATGTTTTAATGTAATAAATTTAAAGTTCATATGATGCTGTAAATTAAAAACTTGCTTTATCACTTTTGGTAAAATACAATGAAAAATGCAATTTTTGCAAATTATCGCAATATCAAAAATAATTTAGATAAATTACTAAGATTAAGATAAAATCTGGGTGTTTAGTACTAAAAAATAAATCTACTTCATATACAAAAATGACACTTGCATAAAAGAATGCAAATAGATATAGCTACCTGAATGGTATCTGCTTTCATTTCTTGTAAGCCTGCGCTGAGCTCTTCTTTTGGCTCTTGTAGAAGGACTTGCAGCACCTGCATACAAAATTAGACATTACTACAAAACTACTGTTACAATGTTTAAATAAAATGCTAAATCTAATGTGCAAAAACAAAAGAAATATCTTGGCACAGAAAGCAAATTGATTTTATACTGAAACACACTTTCGATTTTTCAGAAAAAGAATGTGAATTCCATACAAGACAAAAATGAGACTAGAAATTTAGAAAAACATAAAATTTACAATTAAACAAATACATTAAATAAAAAAATTCTTAATTTTAAAATTCTACATTAAATAAGGAAAATAAACATGGTGGTGATGGTTGACAGGTTAATTTTTACAGCATAAAATCAATCTACAGTTTATGTGATGCCTAAATTTTATACACATGAAACACACCGTTGAATAAAATTGAAATGGCAAGATATGGCAATGTACATTAAAACAAAAAATAGTATAAAAAGTTTAAAATGAACATCTATTATCCTTTTTGTGTCAACAAAAAGTATGATAACGCTCATATTAAAATGAAAGTAAAATAAATATATTATAATAACAAGTAGTATAATGCATGTAAAAATAGCATACTTAAAAGCAACAGTACAAACAAATCGCTAAAATGTGGTCCTGTAAACTAAATTACAGTTTGCTAATTAAATCAAACATAACAGAAGGGATGCTTACAATGACAATTCAATGTAAAAAGGGAAAACAAAGAAAATTTAATCAGTTCAAGAGATATCAAGTTTCAAGAAGTAAAAGAAAAAGGACTAAACTGAGGAGATACAGTCAAAAGTCAATCCGGACTCTTCGAGACCTCGGCGATTCCGGATTATCGATTTTTCCGATCATCAGTTTAAATCTGGTAAGATGGCATGCAGAAATTACAAAATTAAAAATACGAAACCGTAATTTATGAAATAAAGAACAATTATGATCTAAAGGGTATCAAAATTTACAAAAGAAAAAGCTTAATATTTATTTGTTTACTTTATTAAACATTTCTTTCAATGTAAGTTGTTTTGTTTAAGTTGCTTCGTTTCATGTGATAATACTTTCTCTTTAATTCTATTAAACAGACATAATTTCTTGTTTAGTTACAAAGTTCCGCTGTTCAAGTACTATAATTGCTGTGTTAAGAATACCGACTAATTTGTCAATCGAAATTTTTTCATTTTCAATAACCTCTGTCACTTTCTTCACAATCGGAAGCGAATTATAATGACGAGGAACTTGTTTTAAATGATATCAAAGACGGAGCACATCGAGATGAAATACTACATTTGGTAAGGAAATATAAGCCAAATAAAATAAAAACATCTGCCCTGAAGATAAGGACAGTGCTGACAGATCAACTTCCAATTCATTGCGCGCTGCAGCGTTCCCCCCGCCGAGCAGCGTGAAATTGATAAACAGTTTTCGGATTTCGAAACATACTTTCGCTTTAGTTCCTTTACATATTAACAAATATATATCGGAAATTCTTTTTGATATAATCGAAAGTTTAAGCTTACTTTTATAAAATTGCTCTAACAGTCTGCAAAAAATAATAAGCCGGATCCAATTCGAAGATTAAGGAACAACGCAATCTGCAACATTAACTGAATTAGATAATTTTAGCTTAGCTTACGCCATCCGTTATACATTAAATACGCATGCGTAAACGTTTTATGAGCATGCACACAAGCATATTCGCAGCCGTAAAGGTCTTACGCGCGCACGTCAACGCGACGCATGCGCAGAAAGTTTGTAGCTTTGAGGTCCGGATTATAGATCATTCCGGATTATGGGTGTCCGAATTAATGACTTTTGACTGTATCATAAAAGCATGTTCAAGGGGGGGGGAACAGTATGCCATACAGCAGAAATTAGTTCACTGCATTCATTCAATAACTGGTGTTGGGTCATCTCAGAATAATTGACATTTACATAAGCCTAGAGAGTTAACAATCCTTGAGCATGATGAATTTCTTCTTTCAGACATTCCACGTTCAAATTTATAAAATACTAGTACACTTTTAATGAAAAGCTTTAACATTTAAATCAGAATAAAGCATTTAATATTCAAGAATTACAGCTACAATGAATGAAAGAACATTGCAATTTTAAGTTAAGAGGTCAGCAGCAGATATTGCACGAGTAAATTAGTTTATAAATAATACACGGTGCTCAATTACAATCCAGTTTATTTCTCTTTAACATTTTCTCTTAAGCTAAGTTATCAGCTCATAAGGTTTCACGACATTTTAAAATGCAGTCTTCTAATGATTTAATTAAGATAACAGCCACTTGCATTTTAACAACTACATGCTGTATTTAAAAAACATTCTTTCACAAAGTAATACACTTCCATAATACATTTCTATATGCTTTGACTGCTTCAGAAACTCTGGTTTTGGTGGAAGTTTTCAGAGCATTTTCAGCATTAATATAAAGCAGCAATTTTTCCTAAAAGTTGCTTTAACTCAATGTTCTTTGACACCCCACTAGCAATAACAAATCAGCTTCAACAAGAAAATTGGAATTTCAGCTTTGGAATTTCAATAATTCCAAAATTGAATCATTCTTCTTTAGATAAAAAAAGACCAAGATAAATAATTTCATAGAGTGGTGTGGTGTGGTGTGTGTGATTATGGCAAAGCCTCGAGGGCTATCTGCCTAAGAGGAAGGATGCCTTTGTGGAGGACTTTCTAAGGGAAACTGGCTCGTATACATGTTACACATGGGGAAAACCACGAAAACGCCCATGCAGCCAGCCCGTTCGCAGGATTCGAACCTCGGACCGAACTACCAGTGTTCAGCGACTTTACTGCTCGGCCGCTGGTGGGCCTCTAATTTCATAGAGAAATCCAACAATTTACTTCATAGAAATCCAGCTAACTTCTAAGGGTTTTTTTTTTTTTTTTTTTTTTTTTTTTTTTTAAAGCAGCAAATGAAATTGAAGAGGCAATACCTGAATGTTTAACACAATAAAATCCTTTAAACACTCAATTGTTTCACAATAAGAATTTTAGTTATCTGCTTACTTTATTCTTTATAAGTAAAGCATCACTGCTACTTAAAAATGTATCACATAGAGCTCGACTGGCATCAAGTACACCAATGAGATTTAGAATTATTTTTATGTAAGCCTGTTGATATGTAAAAATGTCAATTTTATTCAGCTCAGTTTAAATTCTAAGAAAATTATTCATTGAGCCTGTGGTAAATTTAATCATTTGACTCAAATAGGAAAGTAATTAATCAACTCCATCTTGGGTAATTCAACAATCATTCCTACAAATCATTACAATGTATTTCTAGATGTAACGTGTCTTAAAAAAAGGGGGGCAAGGAATATCTTTACTTGCGTAGAAATCACGTTTTCGGCGAAGCTTTGGTAGTTGCTCACCCGTGTCGCCATCTATTAATGTCGGTAAGAAGTGCTGCATCACATGACCAGGACCTGAACCTGCGTCGGTTATGTACGAGTATAATTCTTTACCGCTAGCCCAAAAGTGCTCAGTTACACTAGTTTAAAAAATTCCAACTCTTTCAAATTTGCGAGCGTAGAGTTGTTCTCAAGACTGCTACACACTCTATGCCCAAGCATCTATGATGCGATATGAAAAGAACCCCATTTCTGTTGGCTGTGTGTCACCGTTAGGTTGTGCGGTGGAGCGTGTGACGTAGTTCGCCATGTGTCCTCAGTGGAGGGAAGAGTCTAGTTTTCCGGGTCACCAATGTAATGATCATGAGTTTCAGTGAAGCCTCGGTAGCTACTTTGCTCATGTCGCCGTCTATTAACACCAGTGAGAAGTGCTGCATTGCATGAGCATAGCCTGAACCTGAGTCGTTTTGTTACACGAATTCTTTACCACTAGCCTAAAAGAACTCTGTTGCGCCAGTTTCAAGAATTCCAACTCTTTCAAATTTGCGAGAGCTAAGTTGTTCTCAAGATTGCTACACTTGTTTCTAGCCTTCTGTTTTTCATAAAGTCAACAAAGTACTGAATCATATACTTCAATGTTTGTAACTTTTTTAATTTACAGATTCTGGAAGGTGCATCTAAAACATTTGGTGAATGGATGGATATCTCACACACAGCATGAGTTAGAAGTGTTGCAGGGAGCTGCAACACTGCACATGCGCAGGTAGATACCAATGGAGAGCTGGCACGTAGCAATAAGTGCAAGAAACCGAGGCTGAATAGTCTACCAAGGGCAGTAGAACAGTATATGTTTGAAAACAAACGTCATATTTGAATGCAGCAATAGATAAACCACAAGTTTTGCTACAAATTGGGAAAAAACTACCACAGAAATGCATGTAATGTTGGTCCAGGCGTACGCAAGAGATGCAATGAGCAAAAAATGTGTGTATTACTGGTTTAAACATTTTCGGGATAAAAAGAAAACCGTGGACAACGAACCACGTTCAGGTGAACCCTCAGCAAGTGTGACAACTGGGAACATCAAGCGGGTGTGACAGAAGCTCTTAAATAATCATTGACTGTCTTTACAATGGATATCGGAAGATCTGCGAATTGGCAAGAACAGTTTTAGCCCCATCATTCGCACTCATTGTCCGACGAGCAGATGGATACATGAATGCACACTGTTCGAGATTTCATTGACACATATGACTAAGATTCAACCTTCTTGCAAACTATTGTCACATGAGATGAGAGTTGGTGCTACCAGTATGATCTGGAGTCAAAATGGCAAATACTGGAATGGTGGTGCACTAGCTTCCCAGCACCTCTAAAAGAGTCACCTACAGAAATCCAGAATGAAAACACTCCTGCTTGTGTTTTTCGACAGCAACTGCATGATCCACGAAGAATTAAGTCCCGCTCTATTAAACTGTTTTAAAGCATTTACTGCGGCACATTCAAAGTGTTCGCCCACAGATATACAGGCGTGGAAAGTGGAGTTTGCTGCATGAAAATGCCTGCCCGCATACTGCGATCGTGTGCACAACCTCCTGATCCAACATCGTTTAACTGTTATCACACATACACGGTACTTGCTAATCTGGTGCCTGCAAACTTTTTTCTGTTCTTTCGCCTCAAGGGAGTCATCAAGGGCAGACATTTTGATGACATTTGACAATGTGTGGCATCCGTGCTTTGGTTGAATCCAAAAGAGGCCTTTGCTGACTCATTCCAGCAGCTTTATCAATGATATCATAAGTGTATTATGGCCAACAGATGTTACTTAGAGGGTGATTAAAGGTATTTTGTTTCCATATTTGCTTTCATTCACTGAACATTTTAAATGCACCTTGTAATAGTATTTATTGCCATAGCCTTCTAGAAGATGAAAAGCTTCTTGTCAATTATATTAGGTCATTTCACAAATAATGCATTTCCTTCAGTTGAAATGAAGAGGGATGGAATAAATTACAGACATCAGCTTACTAAAAAAGGAAGTATTAATGTTACCTTGCTCTTAGTGAAATTTTTGAAGAGTGAAGTTTATTTTTAACATCACTAATTTTTTCAGAAATTTTAACAGTCATTTTTCCAAAGCTAAGTGGACATGGTAAAGGAGCATATTCAACATATTTTGCTTATGATTTCAATTAAATAATTATTAATAAAAATATTGATGCATATATGGGTATCAAACAATAAGCGTAAGCCAGTATTGATGGTAGTTCCAAAAATTCCGAGCCTGAAACTAAAACCTAGACGATAAGCCTCTTCTTGACAGATTTGTATAGCTCGATGAGGACGTCCTGCAAATCCTGGTGGAACAAAATCCCATTGTAACAATCAAGAACTTACAGAGGGTGAAGGATAGTGTATTTTATACAAAAAAGAAATTATCTTTTACCTTAATTTTGCAAAATAAATATAAAAAACTCTTTGTCCGTGAAATGATCCAATACTATAACGGAAAGCAGTTCTCATATTGAATTGCATCAGATTTTGTAGATTGCATGTAGATTTTAATTTGCTGCAAATAAAGCTAAAGCTTTCACCACTGTTAACAGAAGCTCTTTGAGCATAGTTTTTCACAACTAAACTTGTTTAGTATTATCACACTGTACAATCTAGATTGAGCTTTCTTTTTAAAACTTATCAGAAGTTAAACTCCCCCCTCTCAATCTGAGGACAGCTAATACAGTCAAAAGTCGTTAATTCGGACACCCATAATCCGGAATGATCTATAATCCGGACCTCAAAGCTACAAACTTTCTGCGCATGCGTCGCGTTCACGCATGCGCACAGGCGTTTACGAGAGCGCGTAAGACCCTTACAGCTGCGAATATGTTTGTGCGCATGCGCGTTTAATGTGTAACGGAGTTCTACGCTAAGCTGAAGTTATCTAATTCAGTTAATGTTGCAGATTGCGTTGTTCCTTAATCTTCGAATTGGATCCGGCTTATCATTTTTTGCAGACTGTTAGAGCAGTTTTATAAAAGTAAGCTTGAACTTTCGATTATGTCAAATAGAATTTCCGATATATATTTACTACAAAGCGAAAGTATGTTTTGAAATCCGAAATCTGTTTATCAATTTCACGCTGCTCTGCGGCAGAGGGGGGGGGAGAGAAACGTCATTATTAGATTATGATAGATTAGAAAGATTATGTCAAATAGAATTTCCAATATATATTTACTAATATGTAATTTGTATCTACAAAGCGAAAGTATGTTTTGAAATCCGAAATCTGTTTATCAATTTCACGCTGCGGATTGGAAGTTGATCTGTCAACACTATCCTTATCTTCAGAGCAGATGTTTTTATTTTATTTGGATTATAATTCGGTACTAAGTTTAGTATTTCTCCGTCTTTGATATGATTTAAATCAAGTTCCTCGTCATTATAATTCGCTTCCGATAGTGAAGAAAGTGACCCAGAGGTTATTGAAACGAAAACATTTCGATTGACAAATTAGTCGGTATTCTCAACACAGCAATTATAGGACTTGAACAGCGGAACTTTGTAACTAAACAAGAAACTATGTCTGTTTAATGGAATTAAAGAGAAAGTATTATCACATGAAACATTGAAAACTTACATTGAAGGAAATGTTTAATAAAGTAAACAAATAAATATTAAGTTTTTTCTTTTTGTAAATTTTGATACCCTTTAGATCATAATTGTTCTTTATTTCATAAATTACGGTTTCATATTTTTAATTTTGTAATTTTTGCATGCCATCTTACCAGATTTAAACTGATGATCTATAATCCGGAAAAATCGATAATCCGGAATCGCCGAAGTCCCGACGAGTCCGGATTAACGACTTTTGACTGTACTGATAATCAAAATGTTTGCACTAAATTAAATATAGAAATGGCAATTCTAATGATAAATACTTATATAGTTTCATGATGAAAATGACTACTAAAATGAAAAGAACAATAGATCTTTCTGATTATCTGACTCCTGAAAAGTATTCACAAAGCAATGCACCATATCATCAAAATATATTTATATGGTAACACAAGTATGCATGTGCACAGCAGACAAAAACTTATTTCAGCCTTCAATGATAATTTACCCGATTACTGTTTGCTTTTGTTGCATTTGGGTACTTTTTTTTTCCCTTGTATAGAACCATAATGGGAATGGGGAGTATTCTGGCTGAATCAAAAAATCATTGTATTTCTGCAGAAATATAGCATTTTAACACAATATCTTAAACAACAGAACTTTATGGATAGAAATTTGTGAAATCCTCTGATGTTTTTTTAAACCAAAACAACTCACTTGTTTACATGGAGAGAATGAGAGCATGCACAGTGCCAAGTTATGCGTGATGCCATGTTTAGAAATGAAAACATGTTACTATAATTCTACTCAACAATATACTTATGTTTCTGATTGAAACACAACAGAACTAACATTTCTCACAAGTATTTTTTTCAGTAACATGTTGAACACCATCTTACACAGATATCAGCAAGGGGCAAATTTACCTGCAAGGTCACTGCTATCTCGAGAAGATTATATTTATTTAATTAAGGAAGATTTTACAAATAATCTATAGATATTTTAAAGAGGAAATAATCTATAGATATTTTAAAGAGGAAGATTTTACAAATAATCTATAGATATTTTAAAGAGGATTTTAAAGAGTGTTTAATAAGAACAACCATCCCTCCCTCCCCCTAAATCTGCATTTTATCGATTTAAATAATTTGCCTTTAAAAAAATATACATATATACAGTCAAAAGTCGTTAATTCGGACACCCATAATCCGAAATGATCTATAATCCGGACCTCAAAGCTAAAAACTTTCTGCGCATGCACCGCGTTGGCACATGCGCACAGGCGTTTTATGCGTGCACGTAAGACCTTGACTACTGCGCATATGCGTGTGCGCAAGTGCAGAATACGTTTTCGCCTGCGCATTTAATGTATAACGGACGGTGTAAGCTAAAATTATCTAATTATCTATTTCAGCTAATGTTAATGATTGCGTTGTTCCTTAATCTTCGAATTGGATCCCGCTTATTATTTTTTGCAGACTGTAAGAGCAATTTTATAAAAGTAAACTTAAACTTTCGATTATGTCAAATAGAATTTCCGATGCTGGAACTTCCAAAGGATCTACAAAACGAAAGTATGTTTCGATGTCCAACAAACAAAAAGTGGAAATGCTGCAAAAAATGGATAAAGACATGAAGAATGTGACAGAGAGGTTATTGAAAATGAAAAAATTTCGATTGGCAAGTTAGTCGGTATTCTCGGCGCAGCAACAGCCGCGGCGCGCAATGAATTGGAAGTTGATCTGTCAGCACTATCCTTATCTTCAGGGCAGATGTTTTTATTTTATTAGGCGTATAATTCCTTACTAAATGTAGTATTTCATCTCGATGTACTTCTTCTTTGATATGATTTAAATCAAATTCCTCGTCATTATAATTCGCTGCCGATAATGAAGAAACTGACACAGAGGTTATTGAAAACGGAAAAATTTCGATTGACAAATTAATCGGTATTCTCGACACAACAATTATAGGACTTGAACAGCGGAACTTTGTAACTGAACAAGAAATGATGTCTGTTTATAGAATTAAAGAGAAAGTATTATCACATAAAACGAAGCAACTTAAACAACTTACATTGAAAGAAATGTTTAATAAAGTAAACAAATAAATATTAAGCTTTTTTTTTTTTTTTTTTTTTTTTTTTGTAAATTTTGATACCCTTTAGATCATAATTGTTCTTTATTTCATAAATTACGGTTTCATATTTTTAATTTTAGAATTTCTGCATGCCATCTTACGAGATTTAAACTGATGATCTATAATCCGGAATCGCCGAAGTCCCGACGAGTCCGGATTAACGACTTTTGATTGTAGTTGCTTTTATGACATTCTTCAAAAAAATTTTGAAAATGAATAAGGCACTTTAGGGAAGAGGGTCAGGTATTTGACTAGTTATTTTTCTAATTCTTTTGCCTATTTTTCTAATTTAACAAAAAAAAAAAAAAAAAACTTCTCTTACTGTTCTTTCTCCCCCTCAATTTATTTAACAGTCACATTATTTACTACATATAATGACAAATGAACTTAATTCTGAAGAAAACCAGAGTTAATAGCAGCAATTCACACACAAAGCTTTAGTTTTGAAAGTCAGACAAAAGATTCTTAGGCTGTGAATGCAAAAATTAGTTGAAGAAAAATATAGTTATAAACAAACACAGAAGCTTCAAGAACTTTCTAGTTAAGGCAAGAAACGAAATCCATAACATTATCTACTGATAGAAAAATTATCAAAAAGTAACTAAGAAAAAAATTCATCAATGTTAGCAGTAAACAGAAGTTAAAATTTAGATAATTGTACAAAATTTATTTTAATCCAAGTATTACTACTTCTAAAGCCAATAAAAGTAGCAAGTAAATTGCCATAGGTAAAAACACTTAGACAAGGTCTCACTAAAATTTTTAAATGAAGCCCCTGTTATTTTCACTCCTAAGGATCTTTCAGCTTAAGAAAACTGGTACACAGCACTTTACTTACTGCTTAAATATTTTATTTCCAGCTTTTACTCACTTAGCAGTCAACAGCACTTAAAACATAAAATTTCTCAATAAAAACTTGAGATATTAGTCCCAATACATCAACGTAAAATCATTATGCATTAATTTTGATGCTCATTCTGTTTTAGCTAATATATCGAAGCTAATAAAGCCCTTCTGCAATTAGCCTGTCAGAAATAAGATTCTTGTAAACACTGGGAATAAATTATGCTACCAGCCTTCGTGTGATTCAGTCAACATTTAAATTTATTTAATCCACAACCCTTTAATATAACCTTTTTTACAGCAAAAGGAATTCCTCTTTAATTCTTTTCACAACATAAACAAAAATAAAAGTTACCATGTTACCACTCATTAACTCAGTGAAAAACTGTTAGAAAAAGGATGTTACAGCATGGAGTTTGTTAAAACTTTAGATGTGACATCCTCCCACTTTAAATTCTCAGGATGTAACAACCCAAATTCAGCATACTAAGGTTTTTATAAGTTCAGTCTCTAGAGGACGCCATTATTGTTCTACCAGTTTTGGTTGAGATCTTCTATTGAGTAGTAAGTCCTTGGTCCACCAGGATTTTCTTCATTAACATTTTCAGTTTTTCCACTTCTCATAAGGTTTTCAAGTGCTGCTGAACAGACTTCAAGAGGAAATATTACCAAGCAATGGCTTTAAGAATAGGCCTTTATTCGTCTTGATGCGAACTAACATCATTATCTTATCCCTACCATGAAGCAATCCCATTAATGGCCATTCAACATATTTTGTACCATCATTTCCGTTCAGTAAGAAGTGGTTCCTTCTTACTATTTGTTTTGTTATAGTTGATATGTCGAGCAACCTCTCAAAAGAAGATTAACCAGATTCAGTACTCCAGGAACAAGCATCCAGAGATCAAAATTTGTCAATTTCCTTATTTCTTGACCATGGTTCTTCATAAAAGTTTCCAAGGGTAATTTTGATGAATCCATGTTAAAACCATGGTTGAGTTGATTCAGAAGTACTGTTTAATATTGTTCCATTGGAGATTTTCTATTATAACTTTACACAAATGAGCTCTCGCCATTGTAACCAATAATTCTGAATGAGGAATGGTGAAAGGTCTCGCCAGAGCCACCCATGGTTTTTCAACCAAAACTTGGATGTGGACACTATCAGAGCTCTCTAATCTGTCAAATACAGCTGTGACATATACTTTGCTACTGGCATCGCAAAATGCATGCATACTAATGCCTTGGTAAAGATTAAGGTCTACTGAAAGACAATGTTTAATGGATTCTTCCTTTAGCTGACAAAATTCCAAAAACTATTTCAAAAATTCCTCCTTATTTTCAACTTTGATTTCAGCATCTCATGCAATTCTAGATTTCCACAGTTTCTGCAAAAACAGTTCAGATATTAACACAAATGAACTGGTGAAGCTAATGGAATAAAAACTTTATGTGTGACTGAAAAAATATATCATTTTGATATAGTTATAATTTTCTAACAAATCCAAGTTTATTTTAAACATATTATCTTTATGATCCCACACTAATCATAGTATGGAGGTAAATTAGTCCGGATCCTGGTCTCCTGTATATTGCTATCCTCAAAGTAAGTTTCCCATCGGCTATTATATGATCAGCTTTGTCAATAAAAAGTTGGATTTCACATTTCTTACTCAAACTAGTTACCAAACTATCCACATAAAAGTCTGTTAATTAAAGTCTTAATAAAGTTAATTAAGCCACATAAAAGTCTGTTATTATTCTGCTTGTTGTATTTGGGATTTTCCAGATATTTATCTAGATGATAGCAAAGAACAGCTTCTAACAGGGCTACTTTTTCTTAAGGGCTACTTTTTATGTGAAACACCACTCTTTTGTATTGCATGATCTTCAACTTATTCTTGTCATCATCATTCCACCACAAGAAATGAAGGCTATCTCAATCTTCAGGTCTCACACTAATTTGCAGAAAAGATTTTGGCTATAATGCCCTAATCATGTTCCTTGAATGTCAAAAGACGACTAAATACCAATTCTATCAAATTAGGTTCAGACTCTAAACAGCGATTTAAAGACGAAGAGTTAATATGTCTGTCCAATGCATCAAAAACTGAACGTACACAAATTGTCACTGCACCTTTATAATACATCTATGTGGTAAATAACATTCATGAGACACAACCTCGTCCAATACGTCTTCTATGATTTGTAGTGAAAGCTATTCGTTAAAAACCTTTTTGTATGCTGGAACTAAATTCTGGCTGAAGTTTTTTGGTTGTAGTCTGCAACTGTTTCAAAGTTGTATCTCGGTTGATTGGAATAGGAAGACAATCATCTTTCCATGGCAAAGAAACTTCATAATGCCCTTTTTCATTGATTTTAACAGTTCATTAAAAGAACAGTTTAGTCTGTAGCTCCCTTTCTTTATGGGCTGTTGCTTCTGTGGGTCATAAATACCAAGCACCTCTAATATTAAAACATCAGACATAGTAATTCCCCTTATAAACACATATTATTAACTGCTGCAGTATCTTCATTAACAGTGGGTAAAACTTTTTTTTCCTATCAATGTCCACCATAAATATGTTTCTGTAGCATCCACATGTGCAAGATAAAATTTTTCTTTTCCTGCTGATAAGTCTCCCTGCCATATCAGCATCAATTAGAATGTCAATTAGTGGACTGCTGTCACCAGCGTCAGCCATTGGAATGTTAACAGATTTTCATGCATCTATCCAAGGTCCATTTCTTGCTGATGGAAGAGTATCACATACATTGGTTTGGTCAAGAACATCAAATTTGCAAAAAAATTTATTGTCTAAACTACCTATTTCAATTTTATATAAATTACAGTCAAAAGTCGTTAATCCGGACTCGTCGGGACTTCGCCGATTCCGGATTATTGATTTTTCCGGATTATAGATCATCAGTTTAAATCTGGTAAGATGGCAGTCAGAAATTATAAAATTAAAAATATGAAACCGTAATTTATGAAATAAAGAACAATTATGATCTAAAGGGTATCAAAATTTACAAAAAAAAAGCTTAATATTTATTTGTTTACTTTATTAAACATTTCTTTCAAAGCGTGCATGCGTAAAGCATAAAAGCATACATTACGCATAGTCGTAATTAGAAAATTGCAACCAGAAAACTATTTAATGTGTATTCGTGATATTTATAATGAATTTGATTTAAATCATATAAAAGACAGAGTACATCGAGATGAAATACTACATTTAGTAATGAACTATAAGCCGAAAGCTATAATAGAATAAAAACATCTTGCCCTGAAGATATGGATAGTGCTGACAGATCAACTTCCAGTTCATTGCGCGCCGCAACGTTTCCCTCCCCCGCAGAGCAGCGTAAAATTGATAAACAGATTTCGAAATGGTTAGAAAAACAAAGGATATGCCTTTATTTATTTATTTTTATTTTTATTTATTTATTTTTATTTTTATTTATTTATTTATTTATTTATTTATTTTTTGCAGCAATTCCACTTTTTGTTTAATGGACTTCGAAACATACTTTCGCTTTGTAGATCCTTTACATATTAGTAAATATATATCGGAAATTCTATTTGACATAATCGAAAGTTCAAGCTTACTTTTATAAAATTGCTCTAACAGTCTGCAAAAAAATAATAAGCTGGATCCAATTCGAAGATTAAGGAACAACGCAATCTGCAACATTAACTGAATTAGATAATTTTAGCTTAGCTTATACCGTCTGTTATACATATTCCTTTCCATTTACAATATGAATTAGCATCATTCCAAGAAACATGAATAACTTTATGGTCCATACTAGATCATTACAATCCATTTAATTTCTATCAATTCTGTGGTATTTAATTACATTAAAATGCACGTTCATAGCTACTAAGATTACAGCAGTGATTAAACGCTCACGCATAAATGTATTATGCGCATGCGCACAAGCATATTCGCAGCCGTAAAGGTCTTACGCGCATGCGTCAACGCGACGCGTGCACAGAAAGTTTGTAGCTTTGAGGTCCGGATTATAGATCATTCCGGATTATGGGTGTCCGAATTAACGACTTTTGACTGTATACAATTTTTCACTGATTGTAGCGCCTCTGATCAGTGAATGAGATAATTTTTGCCAATTCAAGGATTTTAAACCTCATATATATGTAGTTTACTTTCTGATATATGATTTTTGATATCTGATATGTGATTTTAGTCAAATAATGCCCTGATTTCATAAAGAAGAAACTTTCCCAATCAAATTTACCTCTAAAGTCTGCAAGAAAACTTTAGATGAATTACAACTAGCCAGATTAATTTACTTATCTTTTTCATATGTTTTATCCCCTTTATTGAAGACATATTTCACTATTGCTATTTTATTACCAGGCAGTTCGGGACACATCACTCACTACACAATGACCCTTGTTACAAAGAGCACATCTCACAAAATTTCAATACTTGTCTCAACGATGTTCTACCTTGAAACTTATGAAGCAACATCTTTTTTTTCTTCAAAAACCTTTTGTTAATCTACTAACATAATTTTTTTGCACTTTAAAACAGTTCAAACAATCATATTACAAAAAATACAGAGCTGTTAGTGCAAATTTGTGTTCAACAAGTATTGTATGAAATTGTTTGTGAGCTTTCTTACACTTTTTGCTTTAATTGAAATTTTATCTCTAAGTCCAAACCTGGCCATGGCTAAATTTATTCACTCTTCAGACTCAACTTTAAATTTCAAGAAGTTAGTAAACTACTGAATCAATCTTTTAGATTGCTGTCGTCGTCAATATTTGGGCTTTTTTCCCAAGCTCCAAAAACAAAATCTTCACACACGCATGATTCAACTAAGGGATAGAGTAAAACCGCATTTTATACGTAGCAATGCCTAGAGATTCAATAATCAGAACCCGAGTCGCAAGATTATCACAAACTGCACAAAAATTATGAGAATTATGTCATGAGGTATTTTTTGAAACTAGCTCTCTAACATATACCTCTACTAATACATCATCCTGACCAGAGATTTTAAAACTCTCCACAGCTTTTGGGTAATTTTCTCTCATCGGAAGTAACTTTCAGTGAATTCTCTAGCCCAAAAATCTTCAACTGTGTAACAAATTATGAAGTTTGTCCAAGTCAACAATACATGGATGTTTAAGTACTTTTTTTCCCCCTCCAAAATTGCAACCATTCTTTAACATCACCATCAAATTTATGCAATTTCAATTTCGGCACTTTGAATTTTCTACTGCTGAAACTGCCAACAGTATCAGCATGATTATTGTTTATGTCAACAGAAGTAACAATATTCATATCCTTATTTTGCCCTTCACTAATAATATGCTTAACAAAAACATTTAATTCAGTTTCAAGCTCACAAATATCTACATCATGTTGAATACCAAGTTTGTCTAATTTACTTATAAAAGTAAAAGCAGAATGCTGAGTTGTGTGAATCTTCAAAAGACATTCCATCTCTAAATGCAAAAATTAATTATGCTTACCTCTGCAATTCTTTGGATTTCAAATTATTCACACTGTCCTGCCGAGGGTACCATTAAAAATTACTTTAGCATGGAATAAAACATGCTACCAGCATTCGTGTGATTCAGGAAAGTGAACACTTAATGAATTTTAATCCAAAGAAAAAAAAAACCTTTTTTACAGCAAAAAGGAATTCTTACTCACAAACTCGATGAAAAGCTGCTAGAAAAAGAAAATTGTTAGAATATGGAATCAGTTAAAACTTGAGATAATTTTGATTCTTTGATGCTAGATGGTAGTAAGAGTTTTTAAATTTCACCCACTGATGGTACAACTTTTGTTGGAAGCCAACCAGAAAAGTATGATTTCCGCTTTAGAACAGAAAGGAATTTAAATTATTGAATTATTAATTAGATTTATTGATTAGATTAATTATTAATTAGATTTATTGAATCTGCAAAGACTGTGAAGTTAGGCTGTGCCTTGAACCCTGTTTTGAACTCTATCATACTAAACTGCATTTCTAAGGTATTTTTTCTTCAGTGCTTTATATTTTCTTAAATTTTATATATTTTACATTTTATATAATGCAATAAATAGAAATTAACTGTAATTCAACTGAAATTTATTTTTAAAAAAATTCTTTTGGTGATAACATTTGAAATTGGTTTTTCTGGAAACTTAGTTTCTCATGATAAAAATCTATATCAAAAATTATTTTCAAGAAAGGAAAAATGCATTTTTCAATTCCCCAACATATATAGATTTAAGATATGAAAAAAAAAAAAAAAAAAGTCTTAGTCTTTTAAACATTACCAATGCTAGTAATTCAATGAAAATGTCATGGAAAATAACCTGAGAAAGCCTTGGGCCCAAGCTCAAATCCTGGTTAATACATGGACATTTGTAAGTGTATAATGTCTTTGCAGCAGCATGCAGGCATTTAAAATAACGTCAAGCTGAAGAGTTACTTCAAGAGATTGATGAAGGGAAAAGGGGTAAGAGATCCCCAGAATTCCTGAGGCACAGTTTCCCCTTTCTCACAGGATTAATGCACTTGCCCCCTGGGCAACCTTCTTTGTGATGAGATAATTAAATGAACAATGGATTTTAACCATTTCCAAGGAATGTATTACATTGCAAGAGTCTCTAACCATTTGGAACCTCAAAAACAACTTAAGAACATTATCCCACAATTCCCTAAATCTTAATTTTTATTAGTTGTATTATTAATAAACAGTATGTGAACTTGAGCTAGATATATGTGCAAAATATGCTTTGAATATAATACAAAAATTAAGATTGAAATTTATAGATATGCATCATATGCCAGATATAAAAATGATAGATTTAAAAATAAAGAAAAGATAAACATAAAAAATTTAGATTTCTGCATGTACCTAAATGCTGTTTATTTTAAAAGAAATTACACCCCTTATGAACTAAAAAAACTTTGATTATCAAGAAAGTATGAAAATTTTGTCATACTCGTCTTTCAGGCACATCACCAAATTCTATTTCGTCTTCACCATCACTGTTACTCTGATTCACAGATAAATAATCATGTTCCATTCCCTCTAGATTGTTCAATATACTACAATTTTTAAATGACTTATTATCCACTCATACACTATTTCTAAACTGGCATGATGCATTTGGCCTCTTTCTGTAACTGTTTTTCACCTTCTATTATCCACATATTCCCCTGTCGTTTTAAATTTTCCTTGAATGATTTACTGACAAACGCATCTAATCGCTGAACTAAAGGCATTAATAAGCCCAGAATAATTGTCATGTCTGTCTGTCTCTTTCAACAATTTCTTTGTATTCTAAACATGTCACAAACTATGACTTTCTGGCAGAATGTTAAAGCTACATTGCCTACTTATAATCAGAAATGTGATTTTGAATTTTATTTTGTGGTTTATATATTTTTCGATCGTTGTTCTGAAATGGGAGAAAATGCTTTCAGCAAATTTGTGGTGAAATTGTTTTGGTGACGTTTGAAATTGGTTTTTCTGCTGTTCGAAGAAGCATTCGTTCATGGCAAGAGCATTTTATTTTATTCTTGTTCTTATTTTGTAGAATGTTATGTTCATTGTTTTTTTAGAATGAATTTCTGCAGTTATTTTTTTTTTTTTGAATCGTTTAAAATTTAGTTTATTTTGTTGATTATGCCTAGATTGTGCAATTCATAGATGTTTTTTAAAGTTTAAACAGAATGCTGTGCACATGGCATTCTTTGAAACTTATTGTTATGTTAATTTATTTAAACTTGGTGTGCATAGTTCATAGATTCCTTCGCTGCATACATTTTTTTAAGCTGTTTTTTTTTTTTTTTTTTTTTTTTTTTTTTTTTTTTTTTAAAGTTAAAACATATCACTGTGTACATGGATTCTTGACAAATATTTTTGGTTAGAAACTTTACATTTTTGCTATCTAGATTTTTTTGTTTTTGTTTTGTTCAGATTTATAGAGATGACATCTTGATGTTTATGTGCACCCATATGGTGGGGCAATAGGTGATGCTTTTCTGTTACAGGACGACAACACAAGACCACACAGGGCTCGCATCATAGATGATTATCTTCAACAGGAAACAATTATGCGCATGGAGTAGCCAGCTCGATCCACGGACTCGAATCCTATCGAACACGTTTGGGATACTTTATGGAGACGTCTAGCTGCTCTCAATCCACCCCCTCAAACCCTTGTCGAGCTTGCAACTGCTTTGCAAGAGCAATGGCTCTCGCTTCCTATGGAACTGATAGACCGCATAATTCAAAGCATCACACATCGCTGTATGTGCTGTATTGCTTCTAGAGGCGATCATATTCCATATTGAAGGTACTTTTCCTATAGCAAACTGACACCTTCGATTTGTTCATTTTACACATCTGTTAATTTCTATACTACCATATTTGTCTGGTAATTTCTTTTTATGTTATTTGATACCTTACAATGTGTTGTATATTGTGGGTAAGTTTCATTAAATTCTACATGTAACTTTTTCAGTAATCGTGATTTTTCCTTAATTTATGATAACCAGTGTATGTAATAATAATTTAATGCATATAATAAGTTATTGCAATAATGTATATAATAATTTAATTAAATGTATCTAATACGCCTTATTTATTTTGCACTTTTAGTCTGAATATTATGATTTATCTTTTCTGTCCTGAAATCCACAAAATCCTAAAATTTGCACAACCTCTGGTCCCAAGCTTTGCAGATTTCTGGACTACTGTAGTAATATGGCATCAATAACATGGAAACTTTTCAGTTAGTTGTTCAAATCTTTTAGAAGCCATGCAAAACTTTTTTTTTTTTTTTTTTTCTCTTCTCACAGAACTATATTATTCCATGCCATTAATCGACTACACCAACTCAAAGTTGCTTTAAAATTGTTACTTTCATTTGTATTCTCCTTTGCCTATTTTAAGGTAAACAGGCTGTTTCTTGTTACAGTTAATCCAATCTGGTAATTTTCTCACACCCAGTTCACAGCACTTTCTCTAGGATAGGCCATTTCATTACTCCTTTATCCAGAGCACATTTATTTTTTAGCACTGATTTCGATTGCAATTTCATTTTTCTTCCACTCATAAGAGCTTTTGTCAATACAAAACATCCTTGCTGCAATATGATTTTCATTTTCTTTGAAAAACTGAATGCCTTGTATTTGAACTCAGCATTGACTTGTTTCAAGCCTTAAAAATCACTGCTTCAAATGACTACAGAAAGAGAGAGAAGACATGACTCCCGATTCTGCGAATTCATTTGGGTCAGAAGTGCATTCTTAAAATTATATCTTCCTTTTCTTGAAACATTAGAATAGCATTCTTGTGCACAGCTGCATTGTATACAACCCACCTTCTTTGCAGAATTATTTATTCCCTCAAGCCTTTTGTGTATACACATCCCCCCAACCTCTTGTCAATTCAGTACACCATTGATCAAAGCCTGAGGGAAAGCTTTGAATTAATAATTTCAAAATATAAAAGCATTGCACATATATCTTTCATGTTTCTTTGTAAAGAAAAAGGTGCATGTTATATGGCGAATACACCTAAAATTAAAAAAGGTTAGAGCTGACTTTAAGGTACCTCTTGTATTATCGCGAAATTGTTGTTTCATTTATCACCAAGTTGTTGTCTCATTTATGACAACCTGAGTAGTTGAAGTCTATGGAAACCCTATTATGACGTAATCGGATGCGGCAAATTTGAATCATAGGAAAAAATTTGGAAAGTTTGTGTTGAATTTTGAATAAGAGCTTGTGTGTGTTATGGATTAGTATGTTGTTATTTTGTGGTTTACACAGTAAATTGGCTGAGTTTCCATAGGATTTGGAATGAAAGGGAAAAAAACATTAATTGACTGGTGTGTAAATGAAGGTTTACTTAGTAGCCATTATTAAGTGTCCTGTTTGGAGGAAGAAAATGTGTATGGTCGAAAATCAGATATTTTCGAACGGAGGATATTTTTTACTCTTATTTTTGTGAATTTATGTGGCGACACCAGTGTACAGATTCTAGTTCAGATAATTTTAGGAAGTGTTTGGATGCTGAAGGAATTTTGTTTAACTGAAGACGCGTAAATTTGTAAATAAGGTAAGTGGATATTTCCTTCGTGTAGTGCTAAAATGAATTTCCTTTTTTAAGTTATTTCATTGTTTGATTTAAAATGTAGTTTATTCAGATTATATATTTTTTTGTTTTGCTTCTTTGACTTTGAATATAGTTCGATGTATACGTGGACAAAGTCAAGGGAGTGTGCAAAGCCTAGTTTGTGAAAGTTACTGATTTTTTTTTTAAGTGAAAATAGGTCGATGTGTAGGATAAAGTCAAGAGAGTTCGCAATGCCATTTTTGTGCAATTCTGGGCTTTTTTTAAGTGAAAATAGTCGATGTGTACATGGATACCGAGTTTGTGCAATTCTTTGTCTTGTTATTTTGGCTTTGTGTAGCAGCGATTTTTGCCCCTACGCAAGCCAAAATAACGAGCCAAACAATTGCACAAACTCAGTATCCATGTACCACCAAAAATCGTCAAGTTTCACCAAGGGGTACCCTAAAATATACTTTTACCTTTAAAAATATAGTTTGGAACTATAGGTGCATGTTATATGCCAGAAGATCTCAAAAATGACAAGTGAGAATAAATTGAGATATTACAGTAAAGTCTTTTTAATATAATTTCAATGCATGACATTGTGCAACTATTTAGATAGCTCTTCACTTTGGCTTCATATAGCTTTCTACTGTATTTGTCAAAATATTTGAGAAATGCTGAAACATACTTATTGTGCTTAAACTACACTGTTTCAGCATGTGATGCAAATTTTTATTTACAAGAATATTTTACTTAACATCAACAGAAAATGCTGACAATAACTAAAAATTTGAAAATGAAGAAAAAAACAGTATGAACACATTACCTGCACTACGAGCTGGCATATAAGGAGCCAGTAATTTTGCTCTTTTCTTTTCATATCCTTTCTGGGTTATATCACCTAAAATATATATATATCTTAAGTAAATACCTCTCAGTACATTTGAAGAAACTATACAAAAAAAGGAATAAAAAATACTATATATTAAGTCTAGTTTACAAATAATAATCTAAAAATTAGCTTATAATGTTTAATGTAGGTACAATGCTGTTTGCTGACAGTCACAGTGTCAAAATTTTTGGAATCGTAACATTTACTAATGAAAGCAGATACAAAATTTCTGATTTAGATGGCAAGCAGAATGTTAGAAGAAAGCAAAATGCATATTTTCACTCAAAGAATTTACATGTTGTTATAAAACATTTACAACAGAAAAAGAAAGCATTTCAGGCTACACATGTAATTGCAGAATAAACAATTCATAATTCTTTATATGCAAATCAGAGAAATTTGCATAATCTGAAATAAATTTCATAAAATACTTTCTGTCTTGCAGCTAACTCTTTCAACATAACAAACAAAAGCACACTGTACATACATACAGACTGTAGATATTATATAACTACCCTGATGACATTACAGTTCCAAGTCCAGTTCTGAACTGCTCAGAAAATTTATAGGCTCTACAATTATAGTCATAATATTTCAGTTGAAATATTATGACTGTATTAATTGTATGATACTCATGATCAGCTAACAGAAAGCTGGAAAAATAGTTATATCTAAATTTCTGCCTAATAACCAGCTGAATTAATTTATGAGACTAACCTTTTTTAGGGGGGGGGAGAAAGGAAAAGGAAAAGAAACTACTAGGTACAAAATAAATAATTGTTTTCTCCCTTCTATATTATAGTGTCTAAAGACGTTTTACTTCAAAATTCATTACAAAATGAATTCAGGGATCTTTTCTGCTATGGGACAACATACCACACAATTTTCTATAGAAAGATACGTGCACCAACTCTGCTTACTGACATCTCTCAATTAAACTTGCAACTATACTACTGTTCTTACCACCCAGTGGCACCATGTTACCCAGTGACTAACATGGTGCGCAAATGCACCACAGGTCCGGAGTTTGATCTCCGGGCAAGGTTGACTCAGCCTTTCATCCCTTGAGTGGGTTGATAAAATGAGTACCAATTTCGCTTGGGGGCTAAACACCAGGGCTCCTGCAACAAGCTGACCACTTGCCGAGGGGATATGCTGATGCACCCCGGGGCCCAAGGTCTCGGGGTGCATCATACTATTTTGTGTGCTTTGTTTACTGAAATAACTAACCTTTAGGTTAGTACAGGATATTGGGCTAGGCTTTTTGCTCTCTAGTACAATCTCTGTGCCTCCCTAAATCCTAAAATTTCTGCAGCCCGGTACAGCAACACCGGCTCTGTTTATGCGAGAAATTTCTTGTATTCAGAAAAATTCTACAACAATTAAAATAAGTTAATGCTATTTCCCCCCCCCTGGAACCACCAAGTTGCTATTATTTGCTCACTTAATAAATGATTCTTTATTCTCTTACTTGTTTTTCTTTTGCCTGTTCATTTCTTATTTAACTTAATCTCTCTACATACATTTCTAGAGAAAATTATTTGGCATATCGAAAGCATCCCAATTCAGCTTCAATTGTAATGCCCATATAATAATGCATGTTTAAAGATTAGAAAATAAGTTCACTTAGATTGATATATTTTCATGAAAATAAATGAAACCAATCGAAAACAAGTTTTCTTAAATTGATAAATTTTTTTTTTAAATTTTATTATTTATTTAGAAAATTTTTATTAGCTTTTCATCTTAATGGCTTTTATGATTTTCAAATAATTTAAAAAAAGATGCGAGTAAGCAAAGCACTGTACGACCTAAGACTTCCTCAGGCAACTTGGCTGGTCTTCCTGTAATGTTAAAGAAAAACATTGAAATCCTCAAGCCGCCAGCCTATGCAGGCCATAAATAACAATAGATGAGAAAATTACACTTGGTTAAAGACAGTTTTATTCTTATATAAGCCACTCACCATACAACTTTTAAATCAGGGTTTAATTTCTAAAATTAGAAGCACCAAAGCCCTACAGAAGACTCAGGAACAAAGAAAAACTGAGGAACAAAAAAATAAAAAATATATTGTTTTTAAATTGAGTAATTAAATTTAAATTAAAAGAAATGTAAAGAAATAAACAGAAATCTAATAAATTATGAAATTATTTTCTTATTGTTAAATTAAAAAAATTATTGGATATCGTCATATTTGGGGATCCGTCTGGAATAAGAATTCCACACAGAAGCTAAAATGCAGCTCAGCCGGTCTCCATCTGAATTTAAGTCCTGATTATATGTATAATGCACTATCTCAAGGCATGACAAATACAAACGCCATTCCTTTTTTGCAGAACACTAATGGAAAAAGATAAAATGATTAAAGCATCACAAAGGGGAATATTGACAACTCTAGAAACAGTATGAGGATATGGAAGGAAACTTTAACAGAAAAGTGCAGCTTTAAAAATAAAGAGGAAAGAGTTCAAGACTTTTTGATCACGATGCCCTGTCGATATAATTTTAACTGTCAAAAAGAATGAATATGATTGGATAATAGCATGAGAATAAATGTAGCATTCCTCCGTACAAGTGAGAGCAGTGATCCCCCCCCATTTGGTTACATCATTCAAAAACTCTATTAGATCTCTGCTCACTAGCATGGAATATACAAGACCAGGGTATCACTTTTAGTACTTTCAGGAACACAAAATTTACTCGCTTTTATAAATTCATTGCATATCCTGGAGAATGAACCTTTGATATATGATTGGGGGCTTTTCCTTCCTTTAAAGGTCTCAAACTTTGTGCAAGGTTTGAGTGCTAAGGAAAGACAGCCTGCATTCGGAAGTTAGAATCAATTTTTAAGGCACGTTTAAATTAAACCAAAATTTATCTGCTAAAATTGTGGTTCACTTACATAATAAAAGGGCGACAGAGCCCTTTTGTTTAGGGCTCTGATGCGCTCCCCCTAAAATTATAATATATCTCGAAAAGTAAGAAGTACCGGAGCAATTTAAGCTATGTTTTAAACGTTTATTTTCCAAGAACTGTTTCTTTTTTATATTGCAATAATTTATAATTGATCCGCTCTCAAGCAGTCACCTTTCGCATTGATTTTATGCATGCTCTTCTACAAAAGTTTAAATTTTCTGCCTGGAGAAAAGATAAACAATCCATCGCGACCCCAGATTGGCCGATTACGGCTTGGTTGGCGAAACACAGGAGGTAAACATTATTTGGCGATATCTGACGTCATTAAAGTCACGTGATACCAGCTCGTCATATTCCAAGCCGGAAAGTTAAATGGAGTTCATATCTAGTGGAATGTTCAAATGAATATTCATTTGACTTAAGTATTTTAAACTATGCATTGTATAAATATAGAAATATTTAAGTTGCTTAAATAAATCTAACGAATGATGTGAAGTTTCAGATGACAAATATAATAACACAGTTAAATTTTCTTATACTTTGCAGACAATTTGATTTTGCACAAAATGTAATATTACTATAACGTACAATACTATTGATTGTAGTACATGTCACTATTATTCTTTCATTGGATATTTTTAAAATTTATTTCTAAAACTCAAAAGAGACTTAACAAAATGTTTAATTATGTAATTAGTCTAATATACAGAAATAATACACTTTTTGTGCAAGATGCTACAAGTCCAAGTTAAATTCAAATGTTAAGAAAGCTCCCTCATGCTTTTACATAATTTGCATGGAATAACAGATTACAATGTACACAAATGAATGTTTAAAACAATTATTTGATTAATGGATTTTTTTTTATTTAACCATACAGGTAATTTATATAATATTTCGTTATTTCACACTGATATTAAGTCTATTAATGAATTATCAGGGAGTGTTAATTTAAGGTTTAGAACAGAGGATACCTTATGAAAGTTATGCAAACTATGGCCCCCTTTCACATACAAAATATGTTTCCACACATTTGGTGACAACATACACTAGCACTTCTTAACATCTACAAAAAGTACCGTATACGATAATAAATAAAGTATGTACCGATTTTACAAAAATTGATTTTAGGGGGGGGTGAAATAAATTAATCTAAGAGCATAATGTTAAGTTGTTACTGTAACTAAACCTATCAGATTTTGATTTTACACAGTGAAGAAGTGACCGAATTCCTCCACGCCTGAATTATTCTCCACAAACAAAGTCTTC
Organism: Stegodyphus dumicola; assembly: GCF_044657685.1. Lineage (NCBI taxonomy): Eukaryota > Metazoa > Arthropoda > Arachnida > Araneae > Eresidae > Stegodyphus > Stegodyphus dumicola. The sequence goes on from NC_140781.1 coordinate 33,344,682, forward strand.
AAAAATTAAGTAATCCGAGTTAACGTGAAAACATTACGTTAAATTTAAAAAAAAAAAAAGTTGTATTTCATATTCTACATTTATTTATTATATTTAAAACAAAAACTACTGCCATAAAAATTAAGTCAAATATTTAAAAAAAAAAAAATTCTCATAACACTATACTCTTCAAATTACTTGAACAAATAATACATGCATTAATTATCACAGAAATACTTCATACAGTTACACAAATTTAATTTTATGTAATGGCATGTATGTTTTAATTTTATACAACTAAATGGTATAAATTAGGAATGAACTCAATTTTTTCTAAATATTACACACGTTTGTTGTGCTGTGATAATGACAACGCTTCATAAGTGGTGGGGCGAAATATCATTATAATTACAACAGTATTTTAAATTAAAGAATTTAAAATTACATATTTTAAATTTTCACGAGTTACACAGTAATGCATTACCTTCAGAATCGGAATCTGATCCACAACCCTCCGAAGAGACGGCTGCTGAAAATCTCGATGATTCAGATCCGGAATCCGATACACTTTCATCAATAATTGAAGGCCAGAAGGCTGGGGGAAGACTATACAACAAAGGAGAAATATGTTGCATCTGCTGTCTCCCTGTCCGGTGGGACATCGAGGCCCCACTAGGCATCATGATGCACTCTATTAGTAAAATCAGCGTGATTATCCCACGCGAAATTCATCAACAGCTCAAAAGCAGCCAGCGAGCAAAATCCCCCCAACAAAATATCACATGAACAAAATCACTATTCAAGAGTATTTAACACATTTCTAAGAGCCACACAGAAGTAATTCCAATCATCTGTACTACTTGCCACATATCACTCACCATACCGACTAAACAGGTACTACAGTCAGTAAAATGTTTAGCAAACTATTGTTATTTTGATGATGTGAGTAGGGTTGCTATCATGGAAAATTCTCGCCAAATCTAGCGATAAAAATTTCCCACGGACGAAATAATAGCAACCCTACACCAGACAAATTTAAGATGATAAAAGAATGAGAATAACCTTCCCCCCCCCCTCCTCCTTATTTAACACATTCGTTTCGATTAAATACGGTAAATTTTTCAATTTTTCATTAGCAAAAAATTATATAGCAATTTTATTCGGGTTAAAAATCAAATGATGGTAATGGTGTAATGGTGTACTTACGATTTTATGAGAAAGGGTTTAAAAATAACATTTAACATACATATTTAAGTTCTTAATTATGCTCGTTGGGTAAGCATGCCATAGAGATAATTCTAAATCCTTGTATTGCAAAAGGAGGTTTTAAAAGATCATTATGTAAATTTAGACGTTGTGTATAAAACACAGACGAACTGTAATTGTGAGACTAGTGTTAGTCATTATGTGTAAATCTGTAACTGAAACTCCATATGCACAGAGCTGTTGGTAACCTGTCTTATTAAAGATATAATAGTTAGGAATAACGATAACCAAATTGAATACTTCTATCAAATCAAACAGATTAACAGAAATAAATTTATACACTTGATTACACAAAACCTGTGTTAGCAAAATTCGAAAAAAGCATTATACGGCAAAGTGTTAAATTGATAATCTTTTAATAGTTTAAAAATGCGGTAGAATTTTTTGTTGTCATTTATTTCTCACGTCACGATCTTACGTGCGGGCTGCCACATGAATAGTAATTGCCAGACGGGGGTGGGGGTCATTTACTCTTTCGGTTACTAATCTTCGACACTGTAGTAATTATAGCATGCCTTGGGCCCGCTCCATCGCAATTTTAATGGAAAGTAGGCTGGGATATGGATTGTCTCACTTTTTTAAAAAGAAAATATCATTTAGAAAACATACATTTCGCTAACTGGGAAGAAAAGTTGCCTTTTTTGGGGGGGGGCGAAAATAATGCAAAAGCGTTGCATATTTATCTGAAAGAGAGTCACAATCTCTGTAGAACGGTGTACCACCCGGGTACTTGGGCTACCCCTTGATCGAATAATAAAACTTTCTTAGTTGTACTTCAATTAACTAGGCATGAAGTTATGATAATAGTTTTTTTTTTTTTTTTTTTTTTTTTTTTTTTTTTTTTGTTTAATTTTTTAACACCTTTAAATTGTTAGGTTGTACCGTTCGAGCTGGTTCGGGAACCTGATATAAAAGGGGGTTAACACATGGCAAGTGCGAAAAACTCTTAGTGCTGCTATTAACTGGCATGTTCAGCAGCAGCTATACAAACTTATTCAATCCAGGACTCTTTTCCCCAGCATCCTGACGAACGAGTTGCTTGCATGGGTTTTTCGAGGTTTTTCCTTTTGTATAACGTGAATACGATCCAATCTTCCTTAAAATGCCCACCCCAAAAGCATCCTTCTCCTTCACATGTTTAGTTATAATCCAATTCTCTTCCCATCAACATCAAACGTCTTCAAAGTTTATTCTAAAACTTAATTAATTGTAAGCTTGTAAGATTTACCTCTTCAAAGGCACGACACATATGAGTACGCTTAGATTTTTTTTTTTTTTTTTAAACTTGAAATAATTCCAAGTGAACAAAAATTACAATCTGTTGTAAAACTACTAACTACAGAATCTCTCCCCATCGCCCCCCCCCAAAAAACCACTCGTCGTATGGCCCTACTTGATAATATTTTATTCTACTTAATAATCACGGCTTTGCCCCTGAAATCAGACTAAATTGATCATTATCCTTAAAAAAAGGTACTAAAAAGGTCCTCCAAGCTATCATAAAAATTTGTAAAGACGAACTCGCTACACCTGCGAAAAATGTAAAGAACCGGTATGCTCTAAATGTATAAAATCTTTTTATAAATGGCCATTTATTTGTTTACTACAGTAAACCCTTGCCGAACGAGGACTTGTGGAACGCGATTTTACGTACATGTATTCACTTAGTTTTCTGCATTTATCCAACGCGAAAATTTCAATTATACGCGGTACGCTGCAGAGCTTCGGCGGCGTTGCGATTGCCCTCTTTACTGACTAGTTTGAAAATTCATTTATTAAAGAAGTTAAATATCACTTGGAACAGCAAAATCTGAGTTTTAAACTTCTCGTAATTCTCGATAATGTTCCAGGACAAGGTACTGAAGCTCTCACAACATTGCATCCAAATATAAATGTTTTATACCTTCCACCGAACACCACTATTTCTTAAGTCAACTACTGGATGAAAGAATCACAAAACATTCAAAGTCTATTATGTCAGGCATTTCTGTAGCTCTGCAAATAGAAGTATCTTTACATCTCTGGAAATAAAGCACTAGACAAAGGAAGCTTTAAACACTGTGGACATTACTATAGTGTGTCTGCGCGAATATTTATTGCCGCCCTCATTAGTATAGAAGTTAGTGCTTCTGGCTTTCGCATCGCTGAATTCGGGCTCGAATCCTGGAGAAGGGCATAGACACTTGCAAGTGCATAGTGACTTTGCGGCAAAGAAACACTTAAAATACACGGTGAGCTAAAGTCTTTTCGAGTGGTAGATGGTAGGGAGAAGTGAAATGGAAGACCCCCTGTGTCCACCATCAAAATTGGAGTGGAGCTTAATAGCTAGTACGGCGGGACTACACCTGTCTAACCCATAGTGAATAACAGATGTCTCCCGATTTGTACCTGTAATCTGTGAATAATAACTAATTTTTGCAATTTTTCTCACTCACCGAATTGCTTGCTGCCGATAAAAATAAAACTTATTCGCACAAAAAATAACACAATTTCTTGGTACTTTCGTCCCTGAAGAGGTTAATGCCGCTTCAGAAATGCTCATTTGTACTAGCTGTTTGTCCATTATATAGCGAGCGACCAATGTTCAGCGTTCTTATCCTCATAATCACTGGTGAGTACATATTATTTAAAGTTAATTTAAAATAATATTAACGACAGGTAGATTAATTTAAAATGTTCATAATATATATTATTGTAAATATTAATGGAAGGGTAAAAAAGCACTGTAGATACGCCACGTGTTCTTTTTATACTATGATAAAGCTATCAAGCGCTTCTTTTCTAATGGCAGCAATGTTATGCAGAAGTATTTTTCAAAAGAAATGCATTTACGTTTCGGAGGGGGAGGAATCACTATTTGATTTTGTCTCAAAAATGTGTTTCGTATCACTTTTTTTAATATATATGTTACCGTGAAAGACCGAAATTGGAGAATGTCGACTTTCACCGGAGAATATCAACATTAACCAAATACGTCGTTGAAAGATCGAATATTGCACTACATTCTTGTATATTCGGACCCTCACCGGTGTATGTCGACAATCACAGATATGCTCTGGTGAAAGTCGAAAAGAGAGGTCATAAAGTGCCATAATAGTTTAAGTTGTTGCAATAAATAAGATTTGAATCACATAATTTAGTAAGTTTTTTATTACTGTTATTTTATTTTTTCATTTAGAACGTACTGTATAATAAAGTAAGTTTTTAACTTCTATTATTTTCCTTTCTCATTTTGAATGTATTGTGTGTTTTAGGTTCTCATGTTCTTAAATTTTTATTTCAAGTCTCAAGTGCGTTTATTCGCGACTGAATTACGGAGAAGAAAATATAATATTGTTATATGTTCAACATTCACCATTAGTACATGGTGAATGTCGACACTAACCGGTGTAAGTCAGAAATAAGAGTATTTGGAAAATATTTCGGACATACACCAAGAGACTATGTGAATGTTGACATTCACCGGTGAAAGTCGACATTCTCCAGATTTCGGTGTTTCACCGTAACATATATATAAACTGAAACACCTGTGTTGAAATAAAAGACGATAAACGAAAGAAAATTCTCTTACATGAGTTACAATAAAAATATACTTACCCTACAGCAAGCAGATTTTTCGAGCACCCGGTTGGACTAGTCCATTAGTCCAGATGCTTCAAGTTCCGATATATTTGAAAATTAAAATGCATATTATCATTCTTTTTATTATTATTATTATTATCGTGCTTTAAAAATAAGGTGGAATATTTTCAGATTCATGATTGTTGTTATTTACAGAATCCGATGAATTAAGAGGGAAAAAACCTCGATCGTTCTCCAGTATCCAAGTGGATAAAATCCTTATGCAGCGGCAGTTCGACCCGGTTCAAATTCCAACAAACCGGCTAGCTGGATGGGTTCACAGCTTTCCCTGTGTGTCAACAAATACAAACGGTTTCCCTTACAAAGGTCCTCTACGAAGGCATCCGTCTCTTTATGCAGATAACTCTCGTGTACTTTGCCGTAATAAATTAAACAAATAAACAAACAGTCTAGACCACTTGTAGAGTACTTTTTTCCAAATCATGCGGCTGATGATCTGTATAAAAAATTAATTAAAATAATAGTAAAATATTTTTAAAAAATTAGACGAGTAAATTAAAATAACAAAAATATATCAAATAATCGATAGTAATCGATGCCCGCGAAAATTATGGCATAAACGAAATCTACTACTTTTATGTTGCTTATCGAAATCGTGGAATAAGACGCAACAGGATTAAGCATTTATTTCATGCGAGAAAAAACAGTCTTTACAGCTCTCAGATGTCTCAACAACAAGATATTTCAATAAAAATTTCACTGCAATTCTTTTAAAAACCTGAACTTTCCATTCTCCAACTTTGCTTTTTCTGAGTTTTACCGGTTTTCTTCCCAAACAGTGATTCGCATATAATGAAACTCCTTTCATTCCTGAAGATATATCAAAAATTAAAAATTTCAAGAAAGATCATTCATGTGCTAGGAAATTTTCGTTTTCATGGAGCCTCATCCTTTGTTTCATGAAATGACCTCTCAGATAATAACAGCAACAATTCTTCGACCATTCAATTTCAAGATGAGGGTTTCCATTCAGTGGAATTAATAAAGGAGACAACAATATTTTTTTCCTCAGGCGATGTTTAATAAATAATAACGGCTAAGAAAACCTTTCACTCGAAATACAGAAAGAGCCACATGTGTATATGTAAAAGGACTACTGGTAGTGTAACGACCTACCGAACAATGAACCATTATACATAACGAATCGCTATCACTTCCACTGCATGAGCGAAACCTTTCTAAAAAGACAGGATGAAAAACACTGGATATAAAGATAAGATTTTTCATCGATGCTTAAAATTGAAACCAAGAAGAGGAAAACGCTGTTTGGTTGAATAATGGGGGGAAGGAGGAACTAAACTAAATTAATGCAAATTAAAAGTGTCTGTGCGTTTGTTTTTTTAAACTATTTCACATTCACTACAAATAGTATAAAGGTAAGTTTTTGTGAAATTTCATAACAGTTCAATTCAAAATACTACATAAAATATAAGGATTGTTGTACATTACGTATTATTGTCATTCTATATAAAGGTAAACTGAACTATGAATGGATTCTATAAGTGTTAGATACAGCAGATTGTACACACAGATTGTAAGTGTAGATATATTAAAAAGACGAAAATTTTGTTAGCTAGAAAATTATGGACAGAGAAATTGCAATGTAATTTTCCGTATTACTAAAACAAGTACCTCCCCCCCCTTTTTTTTTTAATTTCTGCTGTTTTTCTGACATTTGAATTTCAGTTTCAGTCATGGCATAAACACATGGAAGTACATACAATACATACAGTGTTTATAGTTTATTAGCTTGATTAATGGACTCAATGGAAAGAAAACTAATAAATTATAACTACACATTGTTGATAAATTTTTAAAAAACACAGTAAAAAATTTGAAGTTGCTAGTATCGCCGAATACATTTGAGGTAACTACAGTCGTCGAATCCTATGGACGCATACGCAAAATTATACATTTTTGAGAACACTTTTCAAATATACAAGATGGAACAGAACTTGCGGACACAATACTGGAATCAGAGTGGTATTTTGAGCTGATGATTTAATTGTTCTTAAAGCAATTTTACTAGCTTTATTTTACATGATAGGAAAGACACATATAGAGTTCACATCTTTACTACTAAAAAGGGAAGACAAGTTTTGAAACATAGTACAAGTTATTTCATGAGTACAACATTCAAATGCAACTGCAAGCAGTTTATTTTTCACTGATATTCCTTGCATGCAGATTTGGAAAGATCAGCGAAAGAACGTAAAATAGTGGCTGAACATATGCTCTGATCCAAGTAGAAAGAAGGAGCTTTATAACAAAATCTTTCAAACTTTTAAGAAAAAAGTCGGCAGGAATACGAAACATATTATAAAGTTTATTGTTTATTTCCCAACAAAAATATCATAGGATATAACTACAATTTTACAAATGCATTTTGGCGTCGTGACTAAAACAGTTGTATATCGCCTCGGAAAAACAAACAAACAAAAAATCTGATTAAGTCAGAGAATATGCGCAACACTAGTGGATCATCTTCTTAGCAAACTCGCCGATGGCGGCTGGTTTATAATAAAGGAAAACTGCCAAGAGGAACTTTAAAAAAATTGTTGATATTTTGTCAGTCTATATTTGGATAACGAAACTGTTACTGTGAAAATGTGAAGCAGTAACAGAAGGAGCACGCAATACTGTTAGAAGGCGGAATCACAAACTCTACAAACTTATGCTATATTTAGGTTTGTTTGAATACGGCAAAGCACACGAGGGCTACCTGCCTAAGAGGAGGAATGTCTTCGTGGAACACCATCCACGTTATACATGGGAAAACCCACAAAAAACACCCACGCAGACAGCCCGTTCGTCTGGAATCGAACTCCAGTCGAACTACTCACTATTTAGCGACATTACCGTTCGGACACTGATGGGACAAACGTATGCAAAGATTTCGCCTGAAACTCATGAGGCGCATTAAAATACTCAAAGAGAAGGTCAGAATTTTTTTTTTAATGACCCTGTGCTTTATTTAATAACTATTAGCCTTGCGCCTCTACAAGGGCCGGAAGTGGTGGCCATTTCATTATGGAAGCAACTAATAGGTGGCCACCGTTGCCTCCTATGAAGGGGACGGACAGTTACAACCATGCCTTCTCCGGGATTCGGACCTGGGCCCTTCGGTATCGCAGTTGGCTTCCCTACCCACTATACCGTCAGAATGGCTACACTGCCGAACTTTCCTCATTTTGAAGCTAGTCTGGGTCTAGTCGGAAGAACTTTGCTTTCCTTTCCCTCAGTTTTGAATTTGAACTCTGTCGCCGCTGGGACAAACAGAAAAAGGACAACTAATTACGCAGAGACTATGTGTCAGAGCCGCTATGTCATAGGATTATGTAATTTACATCCATCTGTAATCTATGTTCTTTGTGGTTGTTTTGTGTTACATTTCTAAAGTAAATATTTTACTTGTCGAGTCAAAGTCAAAGGAAAGTTACTTGTCGAGTCATTATTACGGGAGGAAATACTCTTTAATGTTACAATATAAATTTCTTGTTAAAATCTATATTTATACATCCCAAAATAGCGTAATATTTTGCTAAATTGTTAAGCAAATTCATCTTCAAAGCTACCGAAAGATAATTACGAAGGGTGCCTATGTGCATCTAAATTATACAATCATTACTTATCCGTCAGTATTTATTTATACAGAAGTGTCCCTGATTTCGATTGTTGCAGCCGAAGGTTCATTAAATCAGGTAATGTTCAGTGGCTTTATACTGTCGGCCACTGATGAATGCATTTTACGAAAAATATTTTCTTATTTTCAGTCTTTCAGTGTTAATAAATCAGTGTTTAGCTTTCAGTACACTGACTAATTTTTTTGTAACTGGTGTTTTCTATTAAGATTTTAGCTAATTTGTAGCGTTGTAAGACAGTTAGACGGATAGTTTCCTGATATTTTTCAAAAGAGTTGTTCAACTGTAAAAATATGCACATGCCCGCTTCACGTAACGGCTCAGGAAATTATACAAGGTTTTTTAACATTACTCAAGGACAACACAATAGCATACAACGCCCTAGGCGTAACCACAATCATCTCCCACTTTCCCACTGAGCTTTCTGAAATAGCACTCAGCATCAAAGGTATAATTCTTTAATCATTCTTTTGTACACAGTGCACATATACACTTCAATATCTGAATTTTGTTCTCCGAAAGTTTCCAATTTGAAAAATGTAACCAACACTTTTTTTTTCAGCTTTACACACTCGTGTGCAAAATTAACAGAATTTATACATTACATTAAATGTCCGGAATACTAATGGTAATACACGAGCTTTACACACTCGTGTGCAAAATTAACAGAATTTATACATTACATTAAATGTCCGGAATACTAATGGTCACATTTTAATGAAATTTGGTAAGAATATACACTTATAAGAGAGAAAGAGATGTACCTATTCAAACTTTTTTATGTAAGCATGATTGTCATTAAAACTCAGAGAGGAGCAATGTCATATCTACGTTGTGATATCGAACTGAAAATGAGTGTAGGTGGAGCGACGTGACGGCATATTGGGCAGGAGGTAGTTGAGGCAAGGAATTTGTATTAATTTAGAAGTCTTCTAATTAATACTTGTTCGGCGTGTTATTGTACCTTAATTATCTTAAAGAATTTGTAGTTCCCTACAAATTCTTTGGTTGAGTAGTTTTGAGCTCCTCAACCAAAGCAAGGCAGTTTTGAGCTCCAGTATTGTTTTTGGAGGGGAAAGCCCAAATCAAACTGGCACCCGAAAAGCATCCCAGATATACTGCATATGGTTAAGGTCACAAGATTTGGCTGGTCAATCCAGGAGGCGAATATCCTCACTTTCCAGGTAATCGTCAACTAGCTGAGCCCTGTGTGGACGAGCGTTGTCGCCCATTCACAGGAACGCAGGATTAACTGCGGCCCTGAAAAGTCGAACATAGGGCTCTAAGATTTCCTCACAGCAGTCAGGAAGCCATTGTCAAACACATACAGGAGTGTGCGGCCGTTCAACATAATGCTTACCCAAACCATTACATCGTGATGACCTTTTTCCTTGAAATAGTATTGTATTCCAGGATCTCTCCAGATACAGATACGTCGACACTCGGTGTCCAGGCTGAAATTTCGGTTCATCTGTAAAATGCACAGTGCTCGGTGAAGTCGGGTCCAAGGCGCATGTAGTCTACACTATATTAAACACACTCTCTTGTCTGCTGCAGTGAGCGGGACGTAAACAGCGGATCTTCGGGCATAGAGCCCTATCTCATGAAGCCTTCACGCAACTTCAGACGGTGAAACTCAGGCTCTAGTGGCAGCATACAGCTCACGTGAGAGCTGTAAAGCTGTAGTAATTCTGTACCTTCGCTCTGAAAGCGCCAAATAACAATCCACATTCCTCGTTACAAATCTTGGTTGACTTTGTCCAGGTCTCGATATGGATTCAGTGTCCAAAAATTGTTTCCACAAATTGCAGAGGACACTGGGCGTTACACTAACCAGCGTTTATGATTGGCCTGGCTCCATTCTACCGACAATTCTCGATCTCATTCTATCATCGATACGTCCGTGGCTACCCATTTTACCTGATACCTTATAAAATTTACCCAACTCTTGAGAGAAACACGACGAATGTCGTAAATAAGTACCAGCACACAAATCGCCAGAAATTCCTCGCACACTTTTTCCCTCCACAATCGCAGCTCCCCCAGACACGCACATGTTACGTTTATGTATTCGACTCTAAATATTTGCATGATGCTTCGACGGCGTAATTAGCACCTTTGGTTCAATACTTTTCATAACAATAGACATAATTTGCAAATTCTCTCCCTTTTGCACGCAAGCGTTATTTGTGAACATCAATCGAAACTATCTACATTCACAGCTACTAACGTTATACAACTAATGAGTGCATATTCGCTCTTTAACAGAATTTTAATTCCTAATAAATAACACACATTTTAAAAGTTTTAAACTATGTGTAGCGCATATCTCGTAATAGTTGCTGTATTAGGCAAGGTTAAATGCGAAACCTTAATCCTAAATAGAAATCTTTTAAGGAAAAGAGATTCCTACATACATACACACGCAGGAAGCGGAGAGAGAAAAGAAAAGAAATCCTATACAACAATGTAATAATTCTGGTCTCCCTCTCCAAATTTTAAGACTAGTCCTCAATAAAATTTTCCCAAGTGAATGTCTTTAAAAAAATAGTTAAATCTATTTAGAAAATTACTGATGCAATTTTTTAACCATAGCTTTAATAAAATTATTTCAAATGTAACAAAGATATTTATAGAAACTTATGTTTATTGCTACAACACAGGCTTTTATTGAAAACGTTAATCAGCTGAAAATTGTAAAACACCTATAGAATATTTTTAAACTATTTTATAGAACCAATTCAAAAGGCGGATAAATAAATCCCATTATTCTTTTCCTGAATGAAGTTTTCAATACTAATTCACGACATAAGTTATAATGACTCTTCAGCAGTTCTTAGAAAAAGGAGAGGACCTGCATAACTTGATACAATTGTGACACTGAATTAGATTTGCTTGCCACACTAAACTGGAATGAATTATTGGAACTATGACAGTGCTAGCCGATCTGAAGGAAGAGATGCCTTTGCGGATGCTCATATTCACGTTTACAAATTATAGCTCTCACGGAGACAGCACTTTCTTGAGGGCTGAAGCCAAGTTGAACTATCAGTAATCAGCAGTCTTACCACACGACCATTGGTGGGTCTGCCAAAATGAAATTTCTTTCTGGAGGTTATGAATACCAAATACATAATTTCCAGGCTTTTCAATATCGAGATCTTATATTCAATATCGCAATACGCTTACCATTGCACTGGTTTAGGTTACTTAACTTTTCACTGGTGAGAAATCTTGGGATCTGAGATTATCTTGGAAAGCAGCATTTAATGTCATTATTTATTCTTTTCATCACCATCACAGATTTAAAATAAATACTAAGAAAACTATAAAGCTCCCCCCCCTCTTCCGTCAAAATAGGGAAAACAAATCACTGTTGGCCCACCAGCGAAGGAGTAGTAAAATCGTTTAATACTGGTAGTTCGACCTGGGTTCGGTTCTAGGCAAACGGGCTGGCTGCATGGGTCTTTTCATGATTTTTCTTAAGTGTAACGTGGATACGAACCAGTATCCCTAAGATAGTGCTCCATGAAGGTATTCCTCCTCTTAAGTAGATAGCTTGCCATAATCAAATAAAACCAAACCATCCGTATTGTTTAACCTGGGAAATATTTTCACTGGTAATTTTACAAACTTTTTATCATTAGTCCCCGCTAGCGATCCATCGGTTAAAAACTGCCCAATACTGGTAGTGTGTCTGAATATACGCTGTACGTAAATACGAGCCAGTTTTCCTTAGACAGTGCTCTACGAAGACGCCTCTCCCCTTCGGCAGATAGCCCTAGTGTTCTTTGCTATACAGTAAGACCCCGCTTAACCGTGGCCTTCGAGAACAAGGCCTTACAGCTCAGTGACGTAGAGCGCGTGACGTCAGTACAGAGAGTGCACCCTTCTTTGGGTTTGAGGGCAGCGTTGGGTCAAAGGTTATTGTTAGTCGCCATTGCTACGAGAGAATCTTGGTATATACCGTGCTTTTTTCGTAGTCGGACACTTTAAATTTGAGTTTTTTGCAATTTGTGGGTTGTTCCAGAAGCAATATAATGTCTTACATGTCTTCAGTGCCGCGATGTAACGGAAATTACAATACATATTTTCGCTTTTCCTGTTGATGCAGATGTGAAAGTGGATACGTGCAATAAAACGGAAGGATTTCATTCGGACTAAAAACAGCAGGGTGAGGTTCCATTACTATGATTTTATTGATATTTAAAGAAAACTAGATTAAATATTTGATACGTTTAATGTGTTTGTTTTTAAAGCTAAAATGATTTCTACTGAAAAACTAGTGTAAAATATTAAAAAATAAACAATAACTAGTGTAAAATATAAAAGTAAACAATAAATTAATTAAGTCCATAATACTACAGGATTATTTAATGTATAGTAAATTTTGTTTCCTGTATTGCTGAAACGCTGTGCATTATGATTATATATTAATCATATAGCGTTAAATGATTTGTAATATCTAATTTATTTCAGTTTTATTTTTAATGTACTACTTGTCATTATAAATTTAAAGATTTTTTAAAGATTTAAAGTAATAATGTTTTTCATTTAAAAATTCTAATTTGTGTTTTTCACATTATCCTTTTTTAAACTTTTTTTTGTCATTTTTCAAAATTATTGTGAAAATTGTAATTAAAATTATATTTTTAAAAATATATAAACAAAACTTGAAAACAATATTGTTCCACCAGTTGCTTATAAAGCTTAGAATTTTTTTATCCTAAAATTTTGCTGTTACGCTTTTTAAATTAAACTTCATTAGCAAAATGCTACATTTTTGAAAAGCTATAGAGTATATGATGTTTTAAATGGATACAATAGAATAAACAATTAAAAAAGATTAAATATACTGGGAGAATGAAGTTCTTTTGCAAGGGACGTCCGGTATCCTATATTATCATTTCACTTTCTTGATCTGATATAGGCTCTACCACGTGCGCTTCGGTAACGAGATGTGCGAACCTGGGCTAACTGCCTTGCATATTTTAAAATTTAAAATATAATTCTGCAATGTGTTCCTTTCAAAATGTTGTCTATTAAATTTTCAAAGAATTATTATTTTTTCCCTCTTTACAATTCCTTAACGATACGCATAAGTGATCCAAAAAATCAAAACTCACACATAGGTGCAGGCACAACTTTCGAAATTAACTATTATGATCATAAACTCTAACGTGGACATATCAAGATTTCGCTAAAGAGTAATATAGAATAGTAAGAATTCATATCGCAATTAAAAAAGTGTTTAATAAAGACAGTCGGCAAAATTAAAGTAAAATGATTTTCTGTGACAGATTAAAAATAGCTCTTTGGTTTTTATTCTGTAAGAATCTGGATCACTGCAAGTTTAATAATTATTTTATTTTAATAATAACAATAGCCCCATTCAACAGTTTAAAACAATGTTCACATTAAAAATTATCCTTAAAAATAAATTTTAATATATTTATTTCGATAAATAAATGATGAAATATTCCTTTTAATATTTAGTTTATTATAAAAGATCTTCTACACTAAAATTTGCTTTAAAAATTAATGTAATAACCGAAAATGCTAGTTCTTTCATTTTATCGCCATACTGAAGAAAATTAAATATTATTTAAAAAAGTCTGTAAGAAAAAGGTTGGTTCTTGTAAAATGCTCTTTTTTTATTCATATTTTTCATGTTTACATATGAATGAAAAATAATATGAAATGTTTCGTTTGCAGTTCGAAGACTTAACATTTTCGTGTTATGAAGTGCTGGAAAGTTTATCCAATCTATGGAAAATAAAATGAGACTAATATAAATAATTATTGATCATCTAGGTGAAAATTTTTATCAAGTATTAAGAAAAATAAGCTCAGATATCTGAAGTTTTAAAGTATGATATATAATAAATGTTAAGATAGTATCATTTATTTAATAATATCATCTAATTTTACATTTACATTAATTAATAATTACTAATTAACATAAAATTAGCTTCTCTGATAAATTAGCGCGCTGTGGGTTCACTCGCTTCGAATGCAGGAGAGAGATTTCTTCGCACTCCTCATCGTGACGTCACGAGAGAGCTGGACGGCCTTGTTTCTCGAAGGTCACGGCTTAACGCTGTTTCGTTTAGCGCTGTTTCGGTTTAGCGCTCTTTTATTTCAACCCGGGGATTCCATGAAATCGCTCGCAGCATACGGGGATTCCCCGAAATATTATGCAGCGATAGGTTTCAAATACATATCCGAAAGAGTGTACTTGTATTTCTTGTTTGGTGCGGTATTGTACAGACATATTTTGAAGGGGTAAATGTGGAAGATGTCGAAGAAATAATTCAAGAAGCAGCGGCTAGTCTTTCTAATGATGAGCTCAAGGAATTAACTGAACAAGAAGAAAAAAAAAATGTTGACAGCAGTGATTCAGAAGAAGAGCAAAAAGAACTTTCGATGGCGTTTGTAAAAAGGAGTTTGTCTACCATAACTGAAATAATGGATCAATTCATTGAAAATGATCCGAATTTTGACAGGAGCTCAAAAGTAAGGCGTGGTGTTAGAGATGCTCTATCCGTTTATGAAGAACTTTTAAGAGAACAACGCAAAAGAAAAAGGCAAACAACATTAGCAATTAGGCAAAATGGCATTCTGCCTTTTGTCACAAAAAGGCAGAACACTGAAAACGCGGAAGGCTAACTAAATATGACTGACTTAGAATTTTATTTGTTTTTTTTTTTTTTAAGAATATTCGTTTTGTTATTTATATTTTGTTTTTATTTTTGCAAGAAATCATAATGTGGTATTAATTTGGGCTTTAAGAAATAAATGTTTGGTTTTATTTTTATTAAAAAAACATACTTTTTAATTTTAATACCTAACCAATTTCCTAGCCATCTTCCCCTAACCCCAATATTTACATGTAAAGATAGCCTCGTTTAGCGATGTTTCGCATTACGCTCTACTTTGATGGAACGTATCCCCCGCGTTAAGCGGGGTCTTACTGTATTTAAATAATCAGCCATTAAACTTTTCTAAATATTTAATATTTTTTAAAACTTCATTCCAATAATAGCAATTCTGCAACAGTTTTTAGTACGGCAGCTTAAAGAAAACAAAAAAGAGGAAAACAAACTCGTTCCTTAAAACCACATGAAAAGATGCGCTAATAAAAATGGCAAAAATAAGAGTTGACGCCAAAACAGGTGCGACAGCACCAGACGGAAGAATATAATGTCAACGAAATTTTTAGAATTTGGTTCAGACATACAGCAAATTTAACGTATAATAAAAACTTTTAGAATACAGAAGAGGCATCTAGGCAGCAGATTCAGGCGGAAGGAGAGATTTTTTGAATTTAAGCAGGCACTGGTCAGCAGAATTTAGGCCCTGCAGAGATTGCAGTGAGCGACAAAATGCCTAGCGCTGGCCGCGGCAAAATAATTGCTCGTACTCAAAATATTAATGAACTAATATTTAATAATTAAAAGACCGAATATTCTTTCGTTTCTTTACACTAAACCGACTGCTACAGTTAGTAAAATATAATCAGCTCTTCTGAAAAGAGTATTTTAAAATTTTGCAAAAAGTTGCTTAAATGTAACGGAATTAACCATCGAGCAGCTATTATACAAGAAATTAATTCTAAGAATCACTTATGACACCCATCCATTTTCTATGTTTCTCTCTCAAGGTTTCTGTTTCGGTTTAGTTGGTTATGGCAATGCACCCTAGGGCTGTCTGCCTATGGGAAGGGATGCCTTCGTGGAGAACTTTCTAAGGGGAACTGACTCGTATACACGTTACACATTAAGCCAGCCCTTTCGCCTGAAATCGAAATCAAATCAGAACTACCAGTGTTCAGCGATTTTACCGCTCGTCCGCTGGTAAGCCTAAAGTGTCAAGGAAGAGCATAAAAAGAAAAATTTACAGCTTAGTTGCATTCCGTTGCTTGGATCTTGTCTGAGATTATCTGATTCAACTTTTGATAAATTTACCTTCCGTTTCGTTTTTGCAAGTTCCAAAGACAGATATTTTGTAAGAAATGAATACAAGGTAATTTGATTCCCCTCCTACATCGGAGTTTGTATAAATACTGCAATTTTTGATATCATCTACAAGATTTGAAATAAGTACCTCACAGATATTGCGCGAGCAATTTTGTGTGATGATAGAAATAATGAAATGTAATCAAAAAGAAAAAAAAAATCGTAAAAGCTACAGAAAATTAATACTATCGTATTTATAAATTCGGTAATGAGACACGTTTTCAGCCTCTTGATCTAAGATTTATTATCTAGATCGTATTTCCATTAAAGTGCACATATGAGATCAAAAATAAATCTTCAGTCTCTTTTACCAGTTAGCAAATCCCTAAACTAGCGTTCGCAAATCAGTCAAGAACTTCAGAAACATATTTATTAACCTTTAAAATACCTCTTCAGGAGACTATAACTGCTTTTTAGCGGGAAAGTTTTATAAAGCTGTCATCCATTACAGGTTACTTGGTGAGAATGGATACTTTCTCCAATACTTTTTAGGAGCAGAATTGCTTCTTTTTAATTAAAATATGGCTACAGCATTATAACCCTACTTCTAAAAATGAATGATGTTGATAAGGAAGTTAGTAAGATCTGCTTTGTGCGAATGGCAAAGCTGTGTCTGACACAAACATGCTTGATCAAGAGAAGCCCCATTTGAAGACTATGAAATCAAGATAATCATAAATTTTTAAACTAAGTTCTAACTCAGAAAATAATATTCTACTACAAGCGGGGGGGCATGATTTACAGTAAGCAGTATTTACAGTAAGGCAAAACAAAATGAACAATACATTCCTCAAGTAATTAACCACTTTGTTTTCGGACTAAAATACTTTACTGCTTCTGAATGTTGCGTTAAAGCAAATTTGAACATACTCCAACGTGCCGATATGCATTATCAGAATCGACATCTATTCTATCTTATCTTAAGCAATGCGATGAAAACCACGTGACCTGCCATTGCAATATGTGCAATGTTGATTTGAAATTTTGAATATTTGCTTCCTTTTCCACAGATTAAGGAAAACCACACGAGAGTAGCCTAAGATAAAAGAAGGTAGCTCGTATTCACTTCACAGGCCAGTCAATAAATGAATTTAAAACCATTTTTTTCCCTGTTTTACGCGTCACAATATCATTATTATATTGCAAAAGTGAAGCTGCAGAATGAAGAATTTAAACTCATTCATCACATAATAAAATTCAAAGAATGCAGTGCTGAAGTTTTGCAAAAAAAAAAAAAAAAAAAAAACACTGAGAATCGAGCGACAATAAAAATTCTAACAGCGGGATGCTGGATCGTAACTTCGTTTCAAAAATTAAAGACTCAGCAAGTTATTTCTTTATATAGTTATTCTTTATAAGTAGATACATAAAGAAATATGTTTTCCTCGAGATGTTTTCAACAGTATGAAACCAAATACTGCCAATGTATTGTATATTCGTTCAATGTTACCTCTAACGTCGCTAATAGTTCGGCCTGGGTTCAAATTCCGACGAATGACATGTCTTTCTATACATGTATATAAGTAACATGAATACGAGCCAGTTTCCTTTAAGAAGTGCACCTCGAAGACATGTCTCCCCTTTGCGGATATTCTTGCGTCCGTCGCCATTTGTCTACGGTTTTTAGTATTTTTCTATTTCCATTAATCACAGATAGTGATAGTGGCAGATAGATAAGTAATCACAGTAGTTAATCATATATAGATAGGCGGATATTAGTATTATTTTATTTTACCTAACTGTTATAATGCAAGTTAATTTTGTACTGGAAGTTATAATGCTACCTTAGGCACTTGTTGGATCTGGTTAAAATACTTGAACATGTCAATGACAATAATGTCATTTTTAATGTATACTGTAAAAATTTAGTATAATTATGTTTAAATTCTTAGACTGTTATAATATATATATAAAAAATTACATTATGGATGCTTCAGATGCAAAAAATCTAAGAATTTTTGTAAAAGCTAAAAATAAGGATGATTCTGAAATAAGTGATTTTATATACATAGCCATTTACTTGACAATTAATTATAAGTAAGATACATAGCCCTCGCATACCCTCACCAAAATATTAAATTTATTGTGAACTGGTTTTTTAAAAAAGGATGGCTGACTGTATTTTATTTATTTATAATAATTTTATTATTATTTATTATGAGAGGCTAGGCTTGTTTTTTAATATTCAGGCATGAATATCTTATATTCATATGCTAATTAAAAATATCTTACAATTAATTTTATTTCAATAAAAATTTCTGTTTCATGGGAGCTCTGAAGAAAGATGTCTCTTATCCAAACGAAAGCACTGAACTTCAGCGTTTGATCTTGCGCGATTGTAAAATAAAGTTATCCAAGAAAAGTAGCGCTTTCAGCAATAATGTCGCCAAACGGCAGATCTTTCGCCAAAACTTGTTCAGACCGCTTCGGCGTCCAGAGGGCGGAGGACTTGTGGGGCTTTTCGAGGTTATACCACGTGGTTTGCTCGGCGTTTGTAAACCAATCGTTTTCTATGATGGAACGTTTCTTGTTGTGCTGAATCAAAGAAGAAAGGGTGCGCGACCTTGCTACGCTTTAATGTTGCACTTCCTCGCATCTTTTCTTTTTTACCTGTTTCTGACTCATTTTAGATTTAAAATGCAAAACAAGACAATAAATAGAGCACATCTATATCTCGTCGACCAGCACAGTATTCCGTAAAATACAACATATCATTAATACGAGTATTTAAATTATTTTTAACACAGAAGTAACGAAAAACAGGGACTGAGACACCAGCGAATATAAGAAAATATAATTCGTTGCTTAACTTATAAATATATATGATTATTCTAATTTTTCCCATATGTCCAAGAGAATAACTGCTGTATTTTTATAACTTTTACGCTTTAAAACTAACTGATGTTCAGGTAAGATTTAGCCGGTTCGGCGAACTGATTTTTAAACTATTTGAATTACTCCAATGCCAACATACGTTTTTAAAAATCATATTAGCCATGCATATGTAGGTTGGTTTCTTAACTGATTAAGGTAAAACATATAATGGATATCACCCTTAATGGAGCGATCTCTTCGCTAAGAACTTAGCAAATCGCAGCTTTCGCTGAACACTGGTATTTTGACCTGGGTTCAAATCCTGGCGAACGAGCTGCCTGCATCGGAAGTAGCTCGTGGTTTCCCTCCTGTGTATAACGTGGATAGGAGCCAACTCTGCTAAGACAGTCAACCACGAATTCATCCCGCACTTTAGCAAGACAGCCTTTGCACGTTTTGCCGCTACCCAAATGATACCCTACAGGAAACTGTCTCGTATTCATGCTACAGATGGCGAAAACTAAGAAAAACCCGATAAACGGGTTCAGTGCAGCCAGTTCATCGAGATTTGCACCGGGATTGAACTATTAAGTGTTCAGCGGTCTCACCCGTTCAGCCACTGGTGGAAGCATTGATTGAATGCTATCCAACCTAAGATAAAGCATATTGGCATATATGGAACCAATCTTAGAGGATACAAAGTTGAGAATATTCCATGTTTCCCAAACATATCTAAACACAAATTCTATTGTATTCTAGTTGATAATACTTAACAATTGTATTTTATATATTAAAAAAAAAAAAAAAATTCCCAGGCGAATCAAAAATATCATTAATGAAGCGGCCCACCAGCAGCCGAGCGGTAAAGACGCTGAACGCTGGTAGTTCGGTTTGAGGTTCGAATCCCGCGAACGGGCTGGCTGCATGAGCGTTTTCGTGGTTTTCCCCATGTGTAACGTGTATACGAGCCAGTTTCCCTTAGAAAGTCCTCCACGAAGGCATCCCTCCCCTTAGGCAGATAGCCCTCGAGGCTTTGCCATAATTACACAAACAAACAAAACTAATGAAGCAAAAATGTTTTTTAAGATCCAAGGTAATTTAAATGGAGCGCCCCCGAAAGGTACAATGGTTATACGTAGCTAGCTGACTGCTAGTCGGAAACTATGAGTTGTGGGTTCGACTTTCATGCAAGGTTTGGCTGTACTTTTTGGGGGGGAGGGGGGGCGTTGAGCGTGTCTGCTTTTTCCCATCTTAAATATAATTCCGTTCGCCTTCACCGGTGTACCCAGAGGAAATGCTCTAAGTGATGAAACAGTTATGCTCGATGGGTTTAGATATTTCCGATGAATACTTTAAAAGCTAGTGTTTGACTATTACGGAGATGAGAGATTAAACAGTTAAAGAATTTTAGTAAATTTCTATGCAAATATGAGATCTTTGCTTCAATTAGTTTTAGATTAGCTTTTTTAAACCATAATTTATTCGTTTTGTTATTATGCATTTTGTTCAAGTAAGATACAATATTAATCAAGAAAAGATTGTTACGATTATCGTTTATAATATTTTAGCATGTTCATATCTGGTAACATCAGGACTGAGAATCATTTGCCTGTGTAAATTCATATTTCGCATATATATCTATACTGAAATGTACTCTGAAGTCTTGTACACCTTAGTTTAAATTTTTACCAAATCGCATAAATCAATGAAGCGTTTCGCACCATTACATGCTTTAGTTCCATTTAGTATCTTAAAAATAAAATAAATTAAATTCAGTACCAGTAATACAGAAGAATTCAAAAGCTTTCAGCCAGTTTAAAAACATTAACATAAATAATAAAGATTTAAATGGTATGCACCCGACAAAGTAAAAACCACTAACATTTTACACGTATTTTTTATAGGTAATAGAAATGACAGATAGCTTCCAGTGAGTTTACTTTCTCTTCATAAATGTGCTGCTTTTAAACTTATCCTTCTCTAATAATTAAATGCTTGAAAAGTTGGTCTATTTCTTCAACTGATTCATAATCGAGTATATACCTTATAATGATTCCTAAATGTTAGCTTAGTTGAGAAAGAAACAGTATCTTGAACGCACAAATAGGCCCATCAGCGGCCGAGCGGTTAAGTTCCTGAACACTGGTAGTTCGGTCGGAGGCCAGAATCCCGCGAACGGGCTGGTTGCATGGACGTTTTCGTGGTGTTCCCCATTTTTAACGTGTTGATATGAGCCAGTTCCCTTAGAAAGCCCTCCACGAAGGCATCTATTCCTTCCGTGTAGCGCCTTAGGGCGGAATACGTAAATAATAATAATAAAATGCGCATACAAGCTTTTCAGTTGTCAATTAGTATCAGAATTAGGTTGCATACGGATCACGCGAATGAGTAAGCTTATTTCAGAAACAATACCCCTAAAAATATATATAAAAAAATAAAAATCTGAAAGCTTTTAGATTTTACATTACTCCCAAAGGGGCATTTTTTAACGTTTTGTGTGTTACCTTTATTGATCAAATATTATGTTCTTCACGATTAAACCATAAAATTCAGTTCAACAGCAATATTGCAATATAATTTTAAAATGAGCATTTATTTAAAATTTTCGATAATACAATCTTGCACGCCGGAGATAATTCCCCCACCCCCGTACAGAGTTGCTCGCTTTTAATCGTTGAGTTTGTTAATCAAAAATTCGTTTAAGTTTTACAAAATATGAAATAGATAATACAACAAATTCAAAATTTGGGCTTCCAGGTGCCCATATTCGGGTGGAAACACGTTATTCAAAATCTGATGGCTCTAGGTACCGTTGTTTTATCACAATGCGAGAAACATACGTATATTTATGCAGATTCTTCATTATTTAATTTCTTTAAATATAATGCGCGGCTCTAATATTTGGTTGCAACAATTTGAAAAGTGAACCGACATTTATAGTGAACCAACGCAAAATGCCAAACCGAAATTAATAGTCCTTCTGGGGAAATTGCCCCTTTGGATTAAAAAGAGACAGAGAAACAACGACTATCTTCCCCAACTACTTTTGTCAATAACTGTCCTACAAAACTTCTGTAAAGTGGTTAAGAAGCTGCTGTGTTTCAGACATCTTAAATGACATATACAAAACCATTTACATTATTATTATTAACAGTATGTTTGTAACAGATTTTACAAAAATTTTATTTAGGAAGCTCGAAAATCAATTAGCAAAAAACGTTTAAGGAAAAAAAAAAAAAAAAGGTTCACATTAGATTTTTGAAAGGAGGCAAAAGCAGTAGCCGCCGTTCAACAGTTGCCAACAAAACTAAGCGGCAGAAACATTCTGCTTATTGCATTAAATGTTTAGAAAAAAAGGTTTTTGAAGAACTAAAAATAATTTAGAAACGACTGTCATAATACGTCTCGTATTATATTTAATTCTAATGGTATTTATTGATTATTTATACATTCCCTGCAGCAATATGTATGCATGATTTCAAAACAATTCGTAATCTTACGCTTGTACTTACTTCCTAAAAACCAAAAAAACAAAAGGAAAAAAATTACTGCAAAACGAAACGGATCACTATGATGAACTCATACAAACCACGTCATTTCCACTTCCACGGATTGCGTAACAATCACAGGCAGCCTGATTGCTCATTCGGATTCTCAGGTAAATGAAGTAACGTTTCCATTCATTGTCTCCTTCATGCGACACAAAATGGGTTAATCATACAATACGGTGAAGGTTCAAGCTTCGATGAGTTTTGGAGGCGAGGATATTTTCGATGAGAATACAATTAATAAAATAACACTTCGTAACAATTTGACATGCATCACTACGATTACCTTTACCACTAACCTATTAAACAACTAAAATAAAACCGAAGAAATGAATACACTGCTTATCTTGACACAGATGCTAATAGCTACAGCTATAATACTTTGCTCTTAATTTTAATCCCGATATCTGGACCCAGTACATTAATTATTGATACGGGAATCTACTAAACTGATATTTCATATATTAAAAAAATAATAATAAATAAGTAAAACTTATTTCGTAAGAGAACGACAATAGGCATCAGTTGTTCGTTTCTAGCTCAGAGAATTCTTTTAGTGTCAGCTGGAACAACTGAACTCCGCTTTGTAGTTAATTTATAAATTAAAAGAGACTCAAGTGCATTTCAAAGATTTGCAGTATGTACTCCATTCTTCAGATGAAAAAATTACTTCTTAATTGAAGTTTATTACAATTTAGTAATGCTCGTGACTACACCCCTAATTTTTTTTTTTTTTTTTTTTTTTTTTTTTTTTTTTTTTTTTTTTTTAGGGGGGGGCTCCTAAATCATCCTATAACTGTTCTTAAGGAAAATGTGTGTTGCAGGACTCCCAACAGAACGGCCTCAGAATATTTTAATCCTTGATCACTGACCTACTATTAACAAAAAATTTTGTACAAAACGTTTAAACAAAAGTCATTGATCCTTACAAAGCAATACCATTTTATTTAGTTTTTTATTATTTCTGTTTCCTATTTTTGGCCCGGGGGGTTCATTTTACTTTACGGAGAGATAACGGAAAAAAGAGCGAATAAAAAAAAAGTTTCTGGCTCAGCATGCGTCGCTTAATTTTTTTTTAAAGCAAAATAAGTAATAAATAAATAAATTGTGCACGCTCTCAGTTACTCAGAATATTCAAATTATAATACATAAAAGTAAAAATATAACAATAATGATCATCGCTCACAGAAAAATGTTTTAAATACAAAGAAAAATTTTGCCCCCCCCCCGGATTTCTTATACTTTCTTGACAGCGGATCTACGTATTATCAAATAATAACACTCTAATTTACATTTAAGGTTGTCACAATAAATATATTTCCGATTCCACAGTCCACAAATTCTTTTTCAAAACCTACATAATTTTAGTCCATGTATCGATATCAGTTTCAATCAATATTTCCAATATTTTCTCATAGTAGTATTTTGATTTATATACTGTTTAGACTGACCTTTGGAAACACATTAACTATATTACAAACCTTCTTCATTCAATTCCAGCATAAGTAATACGAATATGTAACATATTCAGGCAATATTTTGATATTTTGCAATAAGAAAACTGAATTTATGTCTTATTTTCCACTAATTTTCTATAAATAATGAATGATTAGACTGCATTCGAGTTGGTTTCTCTCTTTTTAAAACACTAACAACTGTAACTTGATTACACGAAGCAAAATTGTATTTTTTTTTTTTTTTTTTTGCTTATTACGTGCTTCGCCCTTAGGCACTACACGTAAAGGGAGGGATGCCCCATGGAGGTCTTTCTAAGGGAAACTGGCTCGTATCCACATTACACATGGGGAAAACCACGAAAACGCCCATGCATCCAGCCCGTTCGCCGGGACTCGAACCCCGGACCGAACTACCAGTGTTCAGTGGCTTTTACCGCTCGGCCGCTGGTGAGCCTATTAAATATATTACAGCCACTAATTAATTCTATATAACAAATACCATTTGCCTTGCAATATTTTCACACATGAATATGTTTCCTAAATCCACCTCCGCACACCAGCGGCCGAGCGGTAAAGTCGCTGAACACTAGTAATTCGGTCCGAGGTTCGAATCCCGCGAACGGGCTGGCTGCATGGGCGTTTCTGTGGTTCTCCCCATGTGTAACGTGTATACGAGCCAGTTTCCCTAAAAAGCCCTCCACGAAGGCCTCCCGCCCTAGGCAGATAGCCCTAAAGTGCTTTGCCGTAATTAAATAAGCCAAACCAAACCAAACCTAAATCCACCTCCAAATGAAAAGCGGAGATACATGATTTGCTTAGCGTTCACTCACAAAATAAAAAGCGAAAAGTATATATCTATATTTGATGAAAATGAGAAAAAAAAATTATGCATATATAATATTGCAGGTACGCGAATTAACTTTAATCGGCTTTTTCGGCTACACGTGATATTTCGAAAATTTCAGTCAATTCCGATACCTGTTTGAAACTGGTTATAACACAGCATTGTTTTCAAAATCAAAACCCACTATACAATAACTGCACAATAAAGATCTGAAACTCCAACAGTTCTTTTAAAAACAGCAATTTTTTAAACACTGGATAAAGGCCAACTAAAACAGAAAG
This sequence comes from Stegodyphus dumicola, assembly GCF_044657685.1. NCBI lineage: Eukaryota > Metazoa > Arthropoda > Arachnida > Araneae > Eresidae > Stegodyphus > Stegodyphus dumicola. The sequence goes on from NC_140781.1 coordinate 33,370,172, forward strand.
AAGTATATATCATCGAAAATGGCACATAACTTTGAACTTACAAAAAAGTGCTATAAACAATATATGTTTACCTTTCTACAATGTTTAACTTAATTTGCAAGCTCTCCTACCATCAGCCTTGGCATCTGGTTTTAAGTATAAACTTATGCGTTAGCTTTCTTCCTTTAAAAAAGCATAAAATGCTCGTAGAAGGAAATGACAAAAAATACATACGATACTCGCTTGTAAAACAACTGTCAAAAAATAATAAAATAAAAAAGTATAAAGTTACACTTTCTTTAAGAAATTTTAAAGGAAACGCTTCTAATTATCTCATCGCTTCAGCTCTTAGCCAACAAGGCTTAGCCATTTGCGGTCACACTACTGAACACAGAAAAGCAAGATTTGTCCGTCTCTACAAAACTTCCTGGGAAGTGCTCAAGAAGCTTCTGTGTTTGAAACGTCCTTGCTGGCATGATGTACAGAAGCATGTCCAACACGTTAAATGAAATGTTTAGATTTATACTGTGTTTTATAACAGGATTTTCCAAGAACTTTATTTAAAAAAGATCCAAAATTCATTAGTAAAAAGCGTTTTAAGAAAAGCAAATAGGTTAAAATTATATTTTTGAAGGGAGGCAAACGCGAGAGCTAAATGAATCAATAAGCAATATATATATATATGTTACCGTGAAAGACCGAAATTGGAGAATGTCGACTTTCACCGGACAATATCAACATTTACCAAATACGTCGGTGAAAGACCGCATATTTCACTACATTCTTGTATATTCGGACCCTCACCGGTGTATGTCGACAATGACAGATATGCTCTGGTGAAAGTCGAAAAGAGAGGTCATAAAGTGCCATAATAGTTTAAGTTGTTGCAATTTTGATTTGAATCACATAATTTAGTAAGTTTTTTATTACTGTTATTTTATTTTCTCATTTAAGTTTCTCATAGAAGTTTTTAACTTCTATTATTTTCCTTTCTCATTTTGAATGTATTGTGTGTTTTAGGTTCTCATGTTCTTAAGTTCTTATTTCAAGTTTCAAGTGCGTTTATTCGCGACTGAATTACGAAGAAGAAAATATAATATTGCTATATGTTCAACATTCACCATTCGTACATGGTGAATGTCGACATTGACCGGTGTAAGTCAGAAATAAGAGCATTTGGAAAATATTTCGGATATACACCAAGAGACTGTGAATGTTGACATTCACCGGTGAAAGTCGACATTCTCCAGATTTCGGTGTTTCACCATAACATATATATTAAGTTAAAAATATCTACAGAACTAGCTTTCCATTTGTTGCGCCCCTTTATGTTTCTCCGTTGCAGCATTTATCATCTACGCGACCTGGAGAATGCTGTCATTCCAAAAAACACAAGATCTTTAATTTATCACCTATGTTGCCTGGATAATTGCCAGTTTTCAAAAGTGTAGATATGCAATATAATACCTTTGTTTACACAGACACCCCGATTACTTACGTTAATCAATGTAGGCATCTGCATAATCCGAAAGCAGCCCTAAAAATTCGTAATTAATGTGTGAATATCCTAAACAATTAACTAACTCCTTATATACTTTACAAGACTGAAGTACGGCGTACTCTTTAAAATTTGATTTAATTAACTTAATAATAACGCTCAAATTTCAGGCTTTAATAACATAATAATATCTTTAGTTTCTCTTCTGGATAAAGCCTGCTATACTCTTTTTCATTTCTCCACCTCTTCCCTCTAAGAGACAATAGTCTTCATTCCCCAAAGGCCCACCAGCGGCCGAGCGGTAAAGACGCTGAACACTGGTAGTTCGGTCTGAGGTTCGAATCCCGCGAACGGGCTGGCTGCATGGGCGTTTTCGTGGTTTTCCCCATGTGTAACGTGTATACGAGCCAGTTTCCCTTAGAAAGTCCTCCACGAAAGGCATCCCTCCCTTTAGGCAGATAGCCCTCGTGTGCTTTGCCATAATTAAATACACACATTCCCCAAAGAGACAATAAACCAACAAAGTCTTCATTCTTTCTGGCAATATATCACGGACAGCGCAAAGTTATGATATTGGTATATTCAAACGCAGTGTATTTATCCGTACGCTCTTAACACTTTATCTTAACATTCCAGTCTCAACATAGCCACCTTTTTCGTTTCATCAGGAATATCTTAGTTTGCGGTCTTTTCCCGGTTTCTCTTCAATCATTGCATCAAAAACGCCCTTCGTCTGAATAATGTCCTATTCTTTATTTTGCTAATCTTTCTCCTTCTTCGTTTCTGCCCACCAGCGGCCGAGCGGTAAAGTCGCTGAACACTGCTAGTTCCAACCTGGGTTCGATTCCAGCCGAATGGGCTGGCTGCGTGGGTGCTTTCGTAGTGTTCCCCATGTCTAAACGTATGATACCACCCAATATCCCTTAGAAAGTCCTCCACGAAAGCATCCCTCCCCTTAAGCAGATAGCCCTCTCATGCCTTGCCATAAATAAATAAGCCAAATCAAACCTTCCCCGTTTCTATGTTTTCTTTCACTTATGTTTTCGAACCCCTACAAACAGAAATTATTTCAGTGAGTCTCGGTCTCGTCGCTGTTAACTTCGTCAGCAAATGAAGTAATAACTTCACCAATCTATAATTTCATCGGCAGATCCTTCAAACTTTATGATGAAGCTCAGTTCTTTTGCAACAATGAAATTAGCGTCAAGCTTTTAATGTTAGGTCAGGCCTTAGCAAAGAAATCCACTGCACCAGAAATCGCGAATTCCCTCCTCCAGTCTAAAATAACACGCATTTTCCGCTTCTTTGTAACAATTTTGAAAGTACAAAAATACTAATTTTGGGAGACCGATGCATGGGTAATCCGCTAAATGGATAAAATGACTAGTTTAAAGTATCCATTTTAATAATTTAGCATTCTTTATCAAAGTAATTTTTATTTCCTAGACAAAAACGTGAAACCAAAATTAACGCTAGAGTTCAAACTTTAAGCCGTGGTTAACACAAGCTAATGGTTCCTTGTCCGAAACTACATAACTGGAAAAACTTTTGACTTCAAAACTGATTTAATTAAAAACGAAATCAACGGCGAACCTTTCTCAATCATAAACTTGAAATCTCCGAGCATCCTTAAAGCTGTCGACTTCTGCTTATTACACTTGATACGCTACCTTGTTTTATATGAAATTATTGTACACAATGTCGTAGCCATTCAAAATCAATCAGTATTTTCCTGTCACTAAATTTATATTCTATTTAAAAGCGGCGTCATGTTTGATGTAGTATGATATCGAATGGAATACTTTATCACTGTTTGCTCAGCGTAAACAAATTATTAATCAATAATGCTTGCCTTCATTCTCTTTGCAGAAAGGCTAGTTTTTAGTGAGTCTCCGTCCTTATGTTATATATATATATAACTCGAGTAAAGACGAAACACTTTCATATTTACGTATTTTTATCAATTATTGATCATTGAACGGGAGTTGGTTTGTTCCCCTTGAAAAGTCAACTAATTTCCGATCAATGACAATAATTACATGTCTTAATTTTTACTTTTACAATTGTAATATTATTCTTCGTGATGATTTAACTCCAGTCCCCGTTAAAACATTATTAACATTTTGCTTTCAAATTACTTCAAAACATCTTTCAAAATATAACTTACCAGTATGGATGCACACTTTTAAAATAATTCTACTTTAATTAAACTTAGGAGATAATATAATCAATTAATCAATACTGTTTAGGAAATAAATTATTATATATATATATTATTATTATTATTATTATTATTATAAGTAAGGTTGTAAGAACAAACGAAAAAAGACCAATTTAGGTCAAAGTTCTTTTTCCTTAGCTTTAGACTTATAAAGCTTCCATTCAGATATTCATCGTATCTTAACAATTCCCTATACAAATGCTTATCGTCATATAATTTGGATATTTTATATTTTGCTTTTTATCAGTGAAATTTCGAGCAGATGTACAGCAGAACCCCATTTATCCGAACTAACTGGGAGGCATGCTTTCGGATATGACCCACAGTAGTTATTGTTTTGCAATTAAAGTCAGAAATTATTACTTATAACCAGGGCCTAATTTCTAAAATTAATGCGCTGAAGCCCGAAGGAAGACGAATAAAAATAACTAAGTAAAATAATTAATGACTGATAATTAAAATTAAATAAAATGTAGGAGTAAATAAGAAATTTAATAAATTAAATTAATGATTAACAGTTAAACAGTACATTAAAATACCCAAGTTCATCTTCTTTAGGCAATGGAATAAGAACCATCTCCTTTAAGTACTGGAATTACAATTTTACCAAAAATTAAAATGTACCGACGCCGGGCTCCAGATGAATGTTAGTCCTGCCTATAACATTTTTAGCCAAAATTAAGCAGAACAGTGCACTTATATTCGTATTTCAACATACTTGCGGGGATCATTTCAAATAATGAATAATTTGTGGGGTTTTACTACTCCCGCTTAGCTCTTTCACTGCAACACACTTCTTAATCTGTTAAATTAGACTAGATTTCATTATTTTTTTTTTAAAAAAAAGAAAGAAAGAAGGCTCATTTTTACTTTTAAATCCATTTAGCATATACATAAACTCGTAAGAAAGAAAAAGAAATAAAGTAGATCAATTTTTAAAACATAAGTGCTGAATTTTCATTTTTATTAAAAGTACTACTCTCGAATATTTACCAGCTGGTATTTTTAATACTAACACACATAATATACAAAATTATTTAATCGGTTTGCCAATGAAGTATAATCACTTTTAGAGTTACAATAAAAATCAGAAGAAACTGCTGTTGCACAGTTTATGTTCTTAAAATTATCTCTCTAATATATAAAACTGAAATACACTGGTGACATGAATTAAGAGAATTTCCATATTTGATTTACGATCTCCAGAACTACTTGACAGATTTTAATAAAATTTGGTGTGAACATAAGTTAATATAATACAAACAAAGTAAATATTCAACAGTTTAATAGGCACACATATTCGTGTGTAACACTCATGGGAGCCTGAAGGTCTGAAACAGTGGTTGCAGAAGACACAAAAGAAATGGGTTAATAAGGGGTATGGTCCCCTCTTACAGTCATACAGGCCTCGCAGCGTGATATCATACTGGAAATAAGGCAGTTTATCAGTGTCTGTGGCAATTAGTCCCACTCATTCAGCAACGCTGTTTTCAGTTCCTGGATGGTACTCGGAGGGGGATTGCGAGTTGCAATTGCCCTTCCCAGAGCGTCCCAGACACGCTGTACAGGGTTGAGGTCTGCAGACCTGGCTGGCCAATCCATCCGGCAAATACCCTCACTCTCGAGAAATTCGTCGACCAGAAGAGCTCTATGTGGCTCTATGGTCCTGTAAGATGAACTCGGGGCCCACTGCAGCCCGTAAAAGGCGAACATAGGGCTCCAAGACCTCACCTCTATACCTCACACCAGTCGCAGAGCCTCTTTCAAAGACGTGGAGAGGTATGCGGCCATCTAACATGATGCCTGCCCAGACCATTACACCGCCACCGCCATAATTGTTGAAATCGCAGACATTGGAGGGTAGGTAGCAGATCTTTGGCTCTCTCTATATGAAAGTACGACGAGAATCGGTGTTTAGGCTAAAACGGGACTCGTCGGTGAACAGAACGGTCGCCCATTGTTCCGTACTCTAATCACTATGCTGTCTGTACCATGCTAACCGCACTCTCCTGTCCACAGACGAGAGCGGGAGGCAAACAGGCGGTCTTTTGCCAAACAACGCTCTCTCATTCAGTCTTTTGGAAACAGTCACCCTTGTTACACGGGTTCCTGTGGCAGCATACTGGTCCCGAGAGAGCCGAGAAGCTGTAGCCCCTTTGTTACACCTCGCTAAAATGGACAAATAGCGATCTTCTCTGGCCGTCGTGGCTCTTGGGCGACCTTGCTCAGGCTTTCTCTCGATGGATCCAATATCCTGGAACTGTTTCCATAGGTTACACACGACGCTGGGCATTAAATTAAACTCTCTGCATATCTAGACTTGCGATTGGCCTGCCTCTAGCCTCCCCACAATTCGCCACCTCATTCCATCATCTAAACGTTGGTGGTTACTCATTTTTACTATTCCGATGTGAATTTAACCGATTGCTGCAAGGTAACACCAAGAAATTCGCCGAGGTGTGCTAGCGAATGCAATTCGTCTTACCCGCCACGGGCTTATAAGGCCTGTTTTGCCCACCAGCGGCCGAGCGGTAAAGTCGCTGAACACTGGTAGTTCGGTCCGAGGTTCGAATCCCGCGAACGGGCTGGCTGCATGGGTGTTTTCGTGGTTTTCCCCATGTGTAACGTGTATACGAGCCAGATTCCCTTAGAAAGTCCTCCATGAAGGTATCCCTCCCCTTAGGCAGATAGCCCTAGTGTGTTTTGCCATAATTAAATACACCATAAGGCCTGTTTTTCTGCTGGCTCCGCCTACACACACGTGTACGCTTACGTATTTGCCGTACAAGATTTGTATTTTTATCTAGAAGCAATGGTTCTTTTCATGCAATTCGATAAAATATGCAAATTCTCTTAATTTATTTCACCAGTGTAAATAAAATCTCACGTACACTGATGTAAAAAATTAAAATATAAAACTGAGTATTTAATAATTTATGCGTTACAAAAAGTTATATATTATTTTATTACACGGAAAAAAAATATGAGAATTTAAAACACTATATAAAATTTTAATTTTTTACAAAAGCATTTCTTAAACTGTTACAAGGCAGGAGAATATTTCGGAAAGAAAGGATTGGCTGTAATCAAACATCCATCAATCAATTTTGATCATCAAAGATCAATTTTGTCTAAAATCTAAACATCATTATTATTTAAGCAAACATTGCATAGCACTGCAGGTTTAATTTATATATATATTATATTTGGGAAGGACGAACACAATCGCGTAGCCAGTCTGTTCACATCTCGGGAACAGATCCTGGAATAACATTTCTAGTTTTTAGGGACCTAGCAACAACAGTCACCCTTGTTACACGGCTTCCTGTGGCTGCATACAGGTCCTGAGAAGCTGTAGCCCCTCTGTTACGCCTCCTAAAATGGACAAATAGCGATCTTCTCTGGCCGTCGTGGCTCTTAAGCGAACTTGCCCAGGCTTTCTCTCGATGGATCCAGTATCCTGGAACTGTTTCCATAGGTTACACAAGACGCTGGGCATAGTGAAGATCCTAAATCTAACGATAACGCCGAACAATGACAAAGCGTTTCTACACAAAAGTACTCCAGTTTTCTATTGCAGCATTTTGCATGTCATTTACCAAGCAGACGCCCAAGATTATGTTATACAAAATATTTATTGAAGATCCGAGGACGAAAAATGTACTTTTGTCAAAACCTCGCAATCATAGTTTTATTATACTTCCTTCAAAAGTTAATTAAGTAGTTAAATTAAGTAGCAAAGTATTCTCGAGGGCATATATTAAGTAGCAATATATTCTCGAGTGCATAAGTTTTTTTACGAAGAATTTTTCATATACGAAATATTGTTCGCAATTGCGCTACGCATGATGAAAACCATAAATCCGCTGCCGAGGTAAGAACCCAAAAAGCATAAACAATGTTTGATGATCTTATCCCCTTAATTAGAGTAGGAAGTTTGGAGATCAATTCAAATACATTAAAGCTAAATATAAATGGAATTAATTTTAATTTCAAGTATATAGCAAATGCAGCAACAACAGGTGAGCAAAGATTTCATAGCTTTTCCCCCTATAGAAAATTAAATTTTTTTTAGAAAAATAAAGAATTTTTAAACACTTTTCTTTAAGACCATAAACAACTACTTTAATATAAAAACCGAAAGTTATAAACTGGAAAAAAGAAGTGCTTTTATCTCTTCAGGCGAGATAGAGCTTCTAATCCTTACAAAGCTATCACTTTGAAAATCTATACACATGAGAAGGTCTACGTGAATCTAGTTTAAGTAAAAAATTGTTTCAGGGACAATAAAAAAAGAACTCGTAAATCTTTTTTTTTTTTTTTTTTTTTTTTTTTTTTTTTTAAGTAACTTCGTTTTTTGCATTAGCCTTTGTTGATTTTAGAAGTTATTATTAATGACGAATGATTTGCACACGCAAAAAATAAATGAAGAAGACAGTTAAAATAATGCCCCACCTAAAAAAAGGGGGGAATTTTTAGAGAGATATTTTTATTTTATGCTTGTCCCGATTTCAAGTGTTTTTGATAAGAAATTGTCCCGGTTTTGTCACAATTTTCAATTCTCCCTTAGAATAACATTTAAAAATGGACTTTAAAATCCCCGAAATGCTATTGAGCCGATGTTGCTAATGGTGATAAGTTGTTAATGGTTGTTGCTAATGGTGATGTTGCTAATGGTGATAAGTTCTTTCAGACACTCTCTCTATTAGCACAAGACGCTCCGAAAACGTACAATAGACACTCTTTAAATGCATTCATTAGGGTCCACAGTACATTAGAATGTTTAACGGTATTAAATCCCATTTCAGGTCTTAAAAAAGTCCGTTACGAAGGTATCCTTTCTAATGCAAGCAGTTTTTGAATACTTTGCTTGGTACGTGACTTATATGAGGTACTTTAAAAGCTCCAGCTTTCTAAAGAAATTCTGAAAACCGACTTTGCAAAATGTCCGGATTTACGCAAAATTTCCGTAAAAAAAAAAAAAAAAAAAGAACTACTGACGGGAGATGAAGTTATCTTCGAATGTGCTTTTAAACACATATTTATTCCGTTTTCAGCGTATTCAAAACAATAATGAATCAGTCACTGAGAGAATTTGTTTATTTCCTTTGCTTTATGGCATATTCTCTTGCAAATGTCCGAAAAGTTTATTGACGCGATATTCGCACTGCGTGGAGAAAACATACTTCTCCATAGCACAAAAGATGATGATTTCAATTAAGAACATAAAATTTATGTCACTTTATGTTTTAAGGTGAAATTATTGTAATGATAAGCTACTATTAACAAAGCCAAAGATATTAGAAGAAGCATTTAAGAAAGCCACCCAGCATGATGCATCATCATCCGTTTCTCGCGTTCTTCCTCATGATGTGGACGATTAGGTTCATGTATTCTCTCCCACGCCCACAAGTTCCTCAATTTGACGAAGTGTTTAATTTAATCTTAAGCCTCAAATGTCATGTTTAGAATAACCGAGATCATCAACACTACGACATTACAAACAAAATTTCTCCCCAATCATCCAAAAGAGAGCTCTGCCCCAAACACGTCATATTTGAGATAATTAAATGAAATTTTATCGGGCAACCAATACAAAATAAGAAAATTAAAAAAAAAAAAAAAAAAAAAAAAAAAAACCTTAAAGGTTTCAGATTTTAAAACAGTCGCCCAAAAGTGTTTGTTAAGGCTTTTTATACGCTTTCGCTGAGCTCACAGTCTACCAGCTTGCTGTTATATTCACTCCTACTAACTTTTTTTTGGTTGCTGTTGTTGTTTTCTTTTTAGCTTTAATATTAAGCATCGCCATACACACTTACGTCTTCGCACTTACGCCATACACACTTACGTCTTCGCACTTACGCCATACACACTTACGTCTTCGCACTTACGCCATACACACTTCAACAGCAAAATTACAAAAAAATTAACAGCACTGTTAATTTATATATATACGTTTAAAATTATCGATGCAGCGTTAAGTGTTTGGCATACATTTTTCAATTTTGTTTTCAGTTTTTTCTCAGTGCATCATATCAATCTTCAGTTTTCTTACAAAGATGGCTTTACTCTTTTTGTTTGTTTGTTTGTCTTTCTATTGCTATTGCTAACATTTTGTGTGTTTACTTACACAAAATGTTAGCAATAGAAAGGCTCCACTTATTTTTATTAAATATCAATATCACGTTCTTGGTGCTTACACCACATAACATTCGATGCAACAGCAAAATCATAAAATATTTTAAAACAGCATATTAGAACTTCCGATAGACAGTCTCGCCCACTGGAAATAATCCACCCCCCCCCCCGTACAATCTTGTTACTGCTCGCTTTGAATTCGTTGAGTTTGTAAATTAAAAATCTGTTAAAGGTCTAAATAATATGAAATAGACAATAGAACCAATCCAAAATTCAGGTTCTTATGTTAGGGTAGAAGGCTACGTTATTCAAAATCTGATGGCTCTAGGTATCGTTGTTTTTTCACAATGCGAGAAACATGCATACATTTATGCAGATTCTTTATAATTTGACTTCTTTAAATATAATGCAAGGCGAAATATTTGGTGACAACAATTTGAAAAGTGATACGTCGTTTATAATGATTCAACGCAAAATGCCGTTTCGAGACTAATATTCCCTTCGGGACTAACGTCCTTTTTAGGCTAAAAATAAAAGAGAAAGGAAGAACGAGAGTGGTACATTGGATTATAAAATCTTTTATCTGAATGGCATAATTTCAATTTATCTTTTATTTGAACATACAGTACTGTCCATCATTCGAAGCATTGTCTTTTAGTTTTTATCTCTCAAACTGATTTAGTTTAATAGACGATTATTAAGATTAGAAAAATATTAGGGCGATTAGAAAGAAATATTTAATAGCGAAACTAATTGAATATAAATTCGAGATTATGCCACTTTGCACCAAATCGCACAGTTTCTAATTGCTCACTAATTATTGAAATGAAAAAAAATCCTAATTAGCTGTTCTACAAATAAAAAAGCGGGGGTCCGAGGGAAAAAATCGCCCTCTTGGTGCGGAGGCAATCAATGTTAACAGGATAATGGAAAACGATCTGAAAAGAATAATGCAATAATGCTGGAAACTGCACTATGAAAGTAATAAGCTTATACTGTTATTTACTGAAAAGCAAAGCTTCATATCTGCTTGGCGTGTCTCAATTAACTCCTTTAAAATGACTGTTGCATAACTGCATAATAATTATTTGTATAATATTCATAATATAAAGCATATAATATTCGCCGAATTCAGTTACACATTTTCTTTCTTCATAATCTTCTCACTTCAGCTTTAAATACCCAGTTACTTTAATGACAAATTTTAATATCAAGCCATTACTTCTTACATTTTAAGCAGTTGGTTAACGATGACCGAAATGTCCTGAATGGAAAGTTTACCATCGATCATTGGTGACCGTCATGGCACTTAAACGTCTTAAAAGTTCTCAGTGTAAATGAGATCAAATGCGCCCGAGCAGATCGCAGTTCCTTATGTTGTTTCTTGCCCAATAAGTTGGACTGCCAAACACTACCTAAGACTCAAAGGCCTATTATTAAAAATCATAGAATTTTTTTCAGAAAAGAGAATAATGAAACATGCAAGAAGTTGAAATTTTATTCTCAATAAAAGCGATGAAGTTGCATAAAACACTTGAAAGCCGTCATCTTCTTATCTGATGGGGAAAAGGATATTCCTCATCCACAATCTGTCATGGGCAACGGCGCGAAGTAGATCCAGGCCAATTACTTATTCCCAACTACTAGATGTTCACAAATTCGAAAAGTTGGTAAAAAAAAAACCACTTTAGCTCAAGCTCTTTTTTTAAAAAAAATGAAGAAATTTAAATTTCCCTACCCGGACTGTACAGGCACGGAGATTTCATAGATGAAAAGACTTACGAACAGACAGCGTAAAAGGTTAGGTTTTTTTGGCACCCGCCTACGAATTCAGAAATAAAACATTTGATAATTATCAATCATAACCTTCGTTGTGTATTTACAAAAGACTTTAAAAGAGGTCAAGCAAAAAATTATATTTATAACCAAAACTACCATAAACAAAAGACTCACTTGGCCTTTTAAAATAGTTTTAATAAACAAAACACAATTAAGGTAAAACATTACAATTAAGGGCCTTATAATTACACATTTAAGTTACAAAGTAAATCACGGGGAACACCACGCTTAGTGTTTTGAGTCCAGTACATCGACTGACTGCTATAGTCTTTATTCGCCGGTGTTTTTCTCGGCGACCGCTAGGTGGCGCTAGTTAAGCCCGTGGGGTTACAGACTCCCCCTCTGGCTCGTACGACGTCTCGGCGAAGAGCCAGAAATATGTTTCTTTGGTCTGCCTCGTCTCAAGCTACAGTCTCGCTATCTCTTGAAACAGGCAGTTCATAAGCACGTAAGGCTGAGCTGTGGTAAGTCCCAAGGACTTCATCTGGCTTAGCTGGATCAGCAATATAATACGTAGTGGGTGAACGATTGGATCTCTAAATAAGGTCCTTCACGTCTAGGCATGAATTTTTGGCACTTTCTATTCTGTGATCCGCAAATAGGATGTAACGTCGCCCATACTTTATCACCTGGTTCGTAAGAAACCTTTTGACGTCGACGATCATAATATACTTTTTTCTTGTCTTGCTTCTGTTAGACGTGGTCTTTAATCTCTGCAGTTAAACGGGCAAATCGTTTGAGATATGGGGTTATCTCAGCCACGAGGTTTTCATTATCGATTAATGTTCTTAGGTCGTGGGTAACATCATATGTTGTTCTTAATTCTCTGCCAAACTGCAAGAAAGTTACTGTGTGATTAGCGTTTTCACATTTGGTACTGTTCATGGAAAAACGAATCAGTGGCAGCTTTTCTTCCCAGGAATTGTGTTCATCTCCGACCAGTATGGCAAGTCGAGGCTTTAGATCCCTATTCTTACGTTCTGATGGGTTTGCTTGAGGATGATACACAGGAATAAAGTCTTGCTTAATTTCGAGAAACTTGCAAATTTGTTGCATAACGGCACTTATGAATTGTGGCACGTTATCACTTATCAATCTACGTGGAAGTCCACATCGTAGAAAAACTTCAATTAACGTTTTGGCGCAGTTGACAGCTGTTGCTTCTCTAAGGGCAAATAGTTCTACCCATTTGGTACTGGTATCTTCTACGATAAGGATCCATTCCTTACGAGATGAGGTCTCTGGAAGAGGTCCAAAAAATCAACAGCTAGAGTTTCGAACCTTTGGGTGTAAACTGCAGTTGTAAGAAGACCGGCTGGCTTCTGATTAGTCGGTTTGTACCGGTTACATTCCGGACAATTCTTAACATATTCAGAGATGTATTTGCGCATCCCTGGAAAACAGTACCTAGAGGCAACTTTATTAAGTTCCTTCAGCCCCATAGTGTCCAGCCGTTGGAGAATCATGGTGCTCTTGTAGCACTCTTTCTCTTTCCTGGGTAGGGACTACGAGTTGGGCTTCTTCTCTTTCTACTTCTGGTGAGTAACGATACAGAACACCCTGATTCATAAAATAACCTCTGCTAGTCCAGTTTGCGAAGTTTTCATCCTTTGAGGTGCCTCCAAATTTTTCCAGAGCCCAAACTACTGCAAGTGCCTCACGTTCAGTAGTGGAGTAATTTCGTTTTGCTAGTGTGAGCAGACGACTGGCATACTCAATAACATGTTCTTCTGGGCCTTCTCCTTGAATAAGGACTGCTCCTAGAGCGTAACTGCTACCATCTGTGCGGATACGAAACAGCTTCGAGCCATCTGGTTGTTTTAACACAGGGTGTGTTATTAATATTTTCTTCAATTCTTCAAAAGCTTCTTACTGTTCAGTACCCCAAAACCATTGTACACCTTTTGGTAAGATTACTAAGTGTTCTTGCAATGGTCGCAAAGTTTGGAACATATCTTCTGAACCATGAGCAAGTTTGCAGGAAGAACTGAACTTCTTTTACATTGGTTGGCACAGGGATTCTCTGAATAGAGGATACTTTTTCAGGGTCCACTTCAATTCCATTCCTGGTTATCCAGTGACCTAAATATTTAACTCGGTCACATGCAAAATGACATTTTTCTCTGTTAGCCAGGAGTTTAAACAAAGAAAGTCTCTCTAAAACAGTTCGTAAGTCTCTTACATGTTGATAAAACGTCCCTGGTAAAATAATGACATCATCTAAATAAGATAAAGCAAACATATAAGCCTGCTTTAAATTTGTCAATCAGGCATTGAAAAGTTGCGGGCGCATTTCGTAATCCGAAAGGCATGCGTAAATATTTATATGTCCCAAATGGGCAAATGAAAGCTGTTTTATCTTGATCAGCTTCATGTATTTTGACCTGATGATACCCTGATTTAAGATCGATGGTTGACATATAGGCCGTTGACTTTGCTTCTGTGAGAAGATCGTCCATGCGTATTAAAGGGCGAGTGTCTGCAATCGGTTTAAGAACCATTCGGCTTAAGAACCAAAACAACAGGACTGGCATATGGAGATTCACATTCTTCGATTCTACCACTAGCCAGGAGATTTTCAGCAATAATTCTCTTTTTGCAGGATTCATTCTGTAAGGAAATTTTGCAACTGGTGGACTATTTCCAGTATTAATACGATGTTCACTATATGGGATTGGGTCTCACCCTGGTTCGAAGCAACGCAACTCTTGAATTCTTGCAGTAAAAGATTTAGTTGAGTACGTTGTTCTGTACTTAGATGTTTGCCTTCGTCGCTTCGACGATTTACTGAAGAGGATGTTTCAAAAACTTTAACTGAATTGGTAATTTCTACAGTCCTTGTCTGAGAGTCAGAAATGGATGTAGAATTTTCAGGCTTGGAAATCACCTTGTAAAAAGGGACGTGAGGATTTTCACAGAAACGCCAAGTACCGTTGAGTACATCTAACACAATCCCAGCAAATAGGAGAAAGTTTGTGCCTAACAGTGTTCTGTTTCCTTTTGGTTTCTGGTTTTTAGGTACAAAAATTTTTAATCCCTACTTTTCTCACTGAAAAGTTTTAATTACTATTTGGTCAAATATATAAGTTGCAGCTGCAGTTGTTACCTAATTAACCAGACTCTAATTTCGTTGAAAGATTTGCAAAAATTTTTTACAGTTTTATTTATTTTTATTATTATTATTATTATTATTATTTTCGAATCGATTATTAAATTTTAATTTAAATTCATTTCAAAATTTGCTTTTCTTGATTGTTTGCAAAATTACATTTCGAAATGAATTAAGTGTGTCTTATGAATTATATTTCTTTCTCTATTATGAGCCATTGGTTTTTATTGCTCGGTCCGGGTTCATTTCCCGGCAAATGAGCTGATTGCTTAGGCACTTTCCTGCTTATCCCAGTGTGTACCATACATACCAACCAGTTTTCCTTTTAGAAAATGCTCTCTGAAGACATCTCTTTCCTTAGGTAGATAGACCTTGCGTGCTTTGTTATAGGTGATTAAACATATAAAAGTTGATCTGCTTTTGCCCTGTGTCCTATGTTGGTCTTTAACAAATTTTCCCTGTCATTCCAGGACGAGATTTTAGTTTTTTTTACATAAGTAGACTGCGTACTTTTTATTGCTCCACGATTTATGCCTAATTCTGAATAACCGCACATCACTTAGCACTTTTTTTAAGTCACCATTTTCGTCGCAAGGATAAAGATTTTGGTTTCTCTCTTGGGGGCGTATTTTACAACCGACAAGTGACAGCATTCAACAATTGTGACTATTTCAACAAGTGTGACAATTTATCCATGGAAAGATCAATCCATGGAGGGAAAAAAGTCCTCAAAAAGAACTTAAAATTATGCTATGTAGCCAAAGCGATATAGAAACCAGTTTTATTATAGAGAAGTGCACTGGAACTGGCTGGACAGCTTTCATCAAAAGCACGTAAAGCGCTCGGATGTTTAATAACGAAAGCGAGTGAATAAAGCAGTGCCAAATAATGATAATAATTAATAAATAAATAACATATATTCCCCTCGAATTACATGAATCATAAGACAATAAATTTGAATTCGCAAAATTTATAAACAAGACGTCTTAAACTAGATTTTCAGATTTTCAGTTTTTGCTCATTAAATGTTAGTCGATTTCATTATATATCGACTGTTCACTGAATGGCGATTTCGCAACTCTTCTAGATTACGAAACATACGAGAGGACGCGGACGTTAGCGCCATTCCAATAAATGAAAGACGTTTACAGAAACTTAAATAAAGGAACGGAATCCATAATTTAAGACGAATGTCGATTCAAAACCACCCTCACTCCAAAAGGAACATTCTGTCGCGCAATCAATTGAACACTTGAGAGTTTACATTCAAGGGCAGTCGGCCTCAGAGAAAGAAGTGCAATGTTTGTGTTAACGATCGAATTTAAAAGAAAAAAGAAAGAGTGAAAGAACGAAAAGAAAAAGAAAACAGCTGGCATAACACAGCTGCTTTAACAGCATATACAATCGCTGCCTTATTTCGTTCTGTAATCGGGACAAATAATAAAAGCCAATTAATTTCCGTTTAATAAAATCTTAAAACTTTATTATGTAATAAATATTAAATTACATCGAACAATCGAAATAAATAACTATGCCGTTCCACACATACCAGAAATCTCGAAAACAGATTTAAACAAAAGGATTCACGGAGCTAAGAATATCTAACCCAGAAAGTAAGAATTCTCGTTAAATAAATAGGCTGTTGCTTAGAGCTAATTTTAAAAAGTTAGAAACACACATTTTCCTGATTCAGCACATTCAGCCAATAACTCCTTTTTTCTCTCCGTTTCTTTTCCCCTTATTCAACATATAATGAAAAGCCCATTATTAACAGAGAGGATAAAAATCTGAGTACTGTTTCGGATTTGAAATTCCCAACGATAAAGAGGGCTGCACTGGCATTTTCATGTTTTTTCCAGGTGTAATATGAATACTTGATGGTTTCCCTTAAAAAGTTATCCACGAAAGCATCTTACATGGATAGCTCTCGCGTGCTTTGCCAAAAATAAATAAAGAAACGTTACTTTAGTATTCTTGTTACGAATTATTCGCATTGTTTGTTTAGTTAGCTGTGTATACATCAAAACCAGGTAGTAAAGAATTAGCTGTGTTTTGTTTATTTGATTATGGCAAAGCACGGAGGGCTCTGTCTCGTGCGGCTAAAGTAAGTAAGCGGCGTTTAGCCGCACGAAACAGAGCCCTTCGTGCTTTGCCTGCCTATGCCAGCCGTTCACCAGGAATCGAATTCAGGTCGAACTACCACAGTTCAGGACTTCACTCTCAGCCGCTGTTGGGCGTATTCAGTGGTGTATGATCAAACACAACTGATTCATTACTTTAGTTAAACATGTTATACATAAATTCGGATGAAATACTTTACATTTTTTTATTTGAATGCCAAACTTGTTTAGTATTCAAATAAAAAATGAAAAGTAATAAAGAAAGGAAACTTTAAAGGGGGGGGAATGTCATTTTAAATTTTCAAGGTCTGAATCCATTACGAAAAACTCGAGAAAAACTTTAAGTTAATTAATATCCTTAGGAGACCTACTCACAGCCTGAAAACATCTAACTTAAAGAGGGATTATTGAACAAATCGTTAAAGTTAAGCATTATAACACTGTTCAAATTTTATAAATATCACCCTGTATATATTTTTATGAATGATCGAAACTAATAAGAAATAAACAGAGTAACAGACCCTCGGTTTCTCCCCCACAGTGCTCTCAATAAAAACTGGGTTGCAGTTTGGGCTGATACAGGATGAGGATCCCACATTCCACATTTGTGAAAGATGTCTAAAGCACATGCGTCACTCACTCAAAGGTGATGCTACACCTCCCCAACGATATTAATTTTTCAGGCATTTACTGACTTTTTAGCCATCTGGGTCTGGTATGGTGACTAACTGGAGGGGGGGGGTCTGGTTACAAATCAATGTGCTCAAATTCGAATCCTAAATACGCGATAAAGTTTATGATTGGAGCGACTTTACAAAATGGGGAGGGGAAACTTAAAATCCAACCACAACCATCCAAATGTTGAAAGTTTATGTTTGGAGCGTCTTTTCAAAGCGGGGAGAACTTAAAATCCAATAACCCAAATGTTATTTTGAGAAGCTGGTGGTTGGAAAAGAAAGGTACGAAGACCCTTGAAATCCATCCCCTGAAGTACTCTCCATCAAATCTTGGGAATGCAGCTTAGACAGACAGCTTTCATGAGTTTTGGAAACGTTTAATATTTTTAATCCCAACCAAATATAAGGTTAAAAGTTCTCTGCAAAAACGTGAAAAAGAAAGAAAGATTTCAACTGTCTACAGTATGCAAATGAATACGCAGAAATTTCCATCTTGGTGCATACTTATCATTCAGAAAACTACTAAAAACAAAAATGCTAAAGTTTTATTTTGTTTTGTTTTAACTGAACTTTCTAGAACTAGGAGATAACTATATCTCCCAGAAATTACTAAAAATTTGTTGGAAAAACTTCCATGTAAATATACATATCCGATATCTTTTGTTTTCAACAAATTCTATTACTTATTTGCGGTTAACAAAAGATCACCAAGTTGGAGGTCAATGCTATTCGTCAAAAGTAAAACAAAATCACTTCTTCCTGCAAAGACCATTTATTTTCCCCAAACATGACTACATTAATTACGTAGGACAATAATTCAATATACGAAAAGACATACGAATGACAATAATGTTTTCTTCTGATTCAACATACAAAAAGACAATAGAGAGCTTTTCTGAATAAGTAAATCTCGTATAATTTTTCTATTGTGAGAATGTATGCCGAGAAAAGAACGCACTGACTCATTCAAGAGAAAGGTTATTCTCATTATTGGAAGTATAGACAAACGCGCTTTGGGTTATTTCGAAAACTGTCTTTAAAACAAATTGAAACAATTCAAGGTCTTTAATTGACTTTTACGGTTACTTAAGCGCTCGCTGTATAACTTGCCAAGATAAAACTTTACAGAGAAAATTAAGATAATACGTTTGACTCTAAGGGTAGAACTAAAACGGTGAACTGGTTTAAACACAAGTTCATAGTAATTCTATCAAACACTCTTAACTTCAGCTAGAAACCCAAATTCCGGAAGACAATGTCAGGCGCACTCATTCACATTGTAATAACGCGTAATGAGTGGATAAATTAGAGACTACGTACATATTTAAAAAAAACTATTAATAAAATATATACAATATGTTAAAACTTCTCACAGTAATTTTTTGAATCAAGATAAATTTTCTTTATCAATATTATTAAATCAACACTTTTTAACCAGCAATTAATCGACATTTAATACCCAATCTTCTAAACCTTGTTATTCCGTTTGCTCTAAACGAACTATTGATACCTTACTCGATTACGGTATATTACATGCAATCCTATCATAATATAATTAATTTACTTACAGTCCATATCAGTAAATAATGTGTTTTCTCGAATGATATATACTAATGAGAAATAATAATAATAAAATGAATGTGAAATAAAAGATAAGATAAACCATTTACTGGACTGGATTTTTTCGATTTGCTAACAGTGGCCAAGCACACGAAGGCTGTCAATCCAAAGGAGGCTAGATAAGCTTACTGTAATATGGCAAAGCGCACGAAGGCTGTCAGCCGAAAAAAGGTTATATTAGGTTACTGTAATTATGGCAAAGCACACGCGAGCTCTCTGCTTAACGAATTTTTAAAGGAAGCTGCCTCGTATTTACATTACACGAAAAAAAAAAAAAAATTTGACTAATACCAGCTTCTGGTATACCATGCAAACATCTTATCCAATGAGTTGTTCTCTAATGTTACATAAAATTTTATCTCATAAGAAAACGTTCCGATACGATGTTGCATTCCCTTTTTCAAAATCCAGCTTTCATTTTCTGTTTCATTATAATACCAGCATTTTCATTTTGAGAAATAATCTTTATGCACAGAAGAATACCCAGAGGATAAACTGAAAAGTCATACCATCTTCCATCAGAAAATATCTCCGTAATTATAATACCATCCGTAAAAGTTTAAATTCAAGGAATGACACTAATGTTCGAGTGAGATTGGAATTTATGACCATTTTAAACAGCAGCAGATTAATTTTCATCAATATTCTTCGCACGGCCAACCGCTTAGGTGAACTACAAATAGCGAAACTTCGTACAGAGTGTTTCCCATTCCTTGCACGATTAAAATCACTTGACCGGTCGGTCGTAGACCCTTGGTTCCAGTATAAGAAATGAATTCGGATAAGGGAGAACTGTGAA
Source organism: Stegodyphus dumicola (assembly GCF_044657685.1). Classification (NCBI taxonomy): domain Eukaryota; kingdom Metazoa; phylum Arthropoda; class Arachnida; order Araneae; family Eresidae; genus Stegodyphus; species Stegodyphus dumicola. The sequence goes on from NC_140781.1 coordinate 33,390,172, forward strand.
AATACGATGTTTTTAGTTTTGTGATACTGTGAGTAAAAAACATGAAAAGTAAAATAAAATCTGAAAGTTTTCAGATTTTACATCACGCCCAAATGAGGCGTTTTTGTAACCTTTTTGTGTGTTACATTTATTTACTGAATACCATGTTCTTCGCACTTAAACCATAAAATTCAATTCAACAGCAATATCGCAAAATAATTTTAAAATCAACATATCTTTAGAATTTCCCATTCAAAGTCTTGCGTGGAGACTGTGTATCGATACACAGTGGAGATAAAAATGTTTCTCTGAAATGACATTCGTTTCTTTCCCATCTTCCCCTTTTACAAGGCCAGCATAAAAAAATATCACGTCAACTCTCACTGTCTGAAAGCCTACCTTGTTTATTTCTTAAATTAGAATAACGATCAGATATTCAAAAAACCTATACTCCAACAATCATTTACTTAATAGTCTCCGAATGTTTTTTTACATTTACGTATGTTATACATTCTTGGGTACTACTGATAACCAAACGCACTTGGTAACAGACATCCTAAATATATGTCAAAATGAAATTGACAGGCCTCCTTAGGTAATGCACATTGAAATTGGTAAAAGTTAAAACGTCACATATACTAAATTATGATGGGTTAACACTACAGCCTAACTCTCATAGTAATTACAGTACTAAGTGCTCAGCATCAAAAGGCGTCTTCACTATGGAAAAATATCCAAGGCTTAAGGCACTAAGATATGAAGTCGACCAAGGAAAACGGAAATTCATGGCACCAATTTTATAGCCCTTTATCACGAATGATGGAGTTCGATTCCTTTCTGATGGCTTCAGTTGATGATTAAAAACCAAACGGCTGATTTAAATCAAATTCAGTAATTAGTTTATTAGGAGAAATCACGGAATCAGACAGAAAGAGAGAGAATGGAGACTGTAAAACTGTAAACAATATTGGCTGTGATTTTTTTCCGTAGCACCAACGTTATTTCTACTTTCGAGTCTTTGAAACTAAGTAAGTATTAAAAGATTTACATTTTCGTCGTTTTTGATGATTACTAATAAATTCTGAAAACACATGTGAGTTTCGAAAGTTCCATTTACCGACATATTAGAAGGAACTAAAAGAATGAAGCCAATTATAACGTTGCATGTTCGAGGAAAATCTCATATATTCTATTGGGAAAAATTCGTAACTCGATTTATTCAAACATTTCCCAGCCTACTTATGCAATTTTTTATTGTTTGGTCACGCGTTCTTATTAACCTGACTAAAAAAATTTTCGATTACAATCCAGTGACCTAGTATTTCAATACAAAGCATAAACATCGTGAAATGCAATGGATTAATTATATTTAAAAATGATTATTTTGAAATTCAGAAAAAATACACACATACTCTAAAGCTTGATGTAATAATGTGTTAAAATGAACAAAGACATTTCGTCACTGAAAAGGAATCTAGCACTTAAAATGTTAAATAATGACAAAACATGATCCCCCCCCCCCCTCATTTAATCGTACGGGTAAGGAGAAATTTCAAAGCTCTCGATTTCTTCAAATGTTAAGGTTTTTTGGTTTCGGTTTATTTGATTATGGCAAAGCACGAGAGAGCTACCTCCCTCTTCAAATCCTAGAAAAGGCCGGATTTGAAATTTCAAGAATGTTTATAGTGGATATTTTGATTCTCACAACGCAGTCGGATGAAATCGAATATGTAAACCATTTCAGACGATCGATCGACAGATGATTCAATTCGGTAAACATTGGAAATCCCTACTGCACTTTATTCAATTAACTGCAACCGCGTATTTTTAGAATTATGCTGAACCCACTAATTAAAACGACTTCAAATACCCAGAGACAACTCACCCTCCCCCCCCCCAAGAAAACTGTACTGCAATGAGCTTAAAGATTTAACAAAACCGAAATATTACTGGAACTGACAAAATTCTGATCATAATGGATTAAATTCACTTGATTTTTTCCAAAACACAGAAAAACAAACACTAGATTAATAAAGAAATAACATAATTATTTCAAAACAAGAAACAACATCATCACGAATTAAAATTTACAGCTTTATATCAGAAATGGGATAACAGAAGAACAATAAAAAAGAAAACTTCAAGCATTCAAATAGTTTCTTTTCAAGAATATAAATTTACGTAACATAACGACTGACGATAAGAGACAGGATAGTCAAAATTATCATTTCTGATCAACCATTTTTAATTTTGAATGTGATAACCAAATTTGTTTATTTTATAATAGACTGAATGATCCCTTATGGAATAAAATATTTTACCCATCCCGCCTATCAGAAAAATAAAATTACGAAATTCAGTGAAGATGTCTTGACGTTATGTAATAAGCAACCATAACAGAAATACTTGTTTTTATAAATTAGCAATATACTGATTGATGTGTGTTTTTTTTTTTTTTTTTTTTAGATGTGACAAAAAATCAAGGACAGCTTTCTCAAATAAGTTGCTTTGGAAAGTCTTTCACGAAGGCTTTCCTCCTTCTCGGCAAATAGCCCTAGTCTGTTTTGCCATATTAAAAAAAAATGACACTTCCGATTGTGTCATTCAAATTTTAAAAAAAAATTAAAAAAAAAAAAAAAAAAAACAGTAGCAATCGTAGCATGCTAGAGATTTTACTCGTAAAAGTTAAGCACTGTAAAATGTGGCAATTAAATAAGAAAGAAGGGTGAGAATTAAAAAAAAAAAAAAAAAAAAATCATTCATACTTTCAGACGAAAACACAAACCACGCACAAACAGAGCGACGTCATTGTACAACAGGTCATAAGAGGTTCAGAAACATGTTTCCATCAAGGACACAACACTCATTTCCATCAAAATTTCAAATTTGAACGTTTCTACAATTACTAAACTTCCTTCTCCTATAGAAAGTTGAAGTTGGAAAAAAAAAAAAAAAAAAAGATACGACCATGACATGACTTCCTCTACCTACACAGTCGATCCCGCCAGTGTTCGTAAAATAACAACGTCTGACGTAACAGCACTCCGTGGTTATCAAATAAATACCTTCCTTAGGGCAGGTTAAGGAATTCACTAACGATTTATACGATTTATCTACAAATATATTGAAATTTGGTACCAAGTTCTTTATAAAACATTCATCGTTCTTGCAATATTTTGTACATTTGGAAGCCTCTCTTTTGCCCCACATACAAATATTGTTTTCGAAATAAGGCTATGTTTCCATAACCAACGGCATAATTCTAAGCTTTGTTATCACCAGCCTTCGACAACCAGACGCTGCAGAATTTGAAACCCCCTACTCCGGTATAAATTTCATTCAACCACATTCTTTCTTCTCCACCTGTTTCCGGTGAAAGGAATGACAAATGATACGTTGTGAGGCACTATTAGGTAAAATAAAAATAAAAAAATAAAAAAATAAAAAAAAATGCATAGCTACTGAAATGTTCTCTTGGTTATGTAACATATTGCTTATAAAGTAATTACCGGAATGACCATTAAACAGTAAAAGAAGAGAACATTTTAAAAATGATAAAATTATACACGGGGGAAAGTTATAAAGAATTTGCAATTATTAAATGGGGAAAATTACAAAGAATTTGCTACGTTGAATGGTTTTACAAAATTAAGCACTGAAAGTAAATTATCGTTAATTTAACGTAAATTCTTGAAATCATAAGAAAATATTAACTATTTCTCGTTGAATACGGAAGGTAGGGAGGGTAGGTTCACACAGTAAAGGGAATACTGAAAGAGAGGCAAAAACGTTAATAAACAGTTAAGCAACCCTTGCTCGGTTACTGGGAAAAGTTAAAAATAATTAAGAAAAGAGCTTAAATAAACAGCGTTAAAATTTTTGTCTCTCGTTCTATCAACGGTTACTTCGGTTTTCATCCAAAAATATTTCCCAAAATTTCGGCCGAAAAATTTTCGATAAAATTAATTACACTTCATTGTAAGAATAATTAAATATAATTACTTATTTAAGAAGCAATATACTTACAATTAAAATTAATTAATTAATAATATTTTGTTAAGACACAAATTTTGATTTATATTTTTAAATACAGAAAATAACACGGTTGTAACGTTTACATTTTGAAACACGTTTGGAAATTTTATTTTCAAAATATAAATAAATAAAAATAAAACGATAGGTATAAATCTGCATCAGGCAGATAGACAGCGTTCGCTCATAGTACAAACTGGGACTAGAATCAAAGCCGTTTAATATGGGGGGGGGGAATGACACGAAAATTTACACGTATAAATGTGCTTCAAAAATAATTTTTATGCATTTCAGCCAAACAATTATGCAGGTAAAATGATGCAAAAAAGTAAAATGCACATATACATAATTGAATATGTATGTATGCTTATGTAAATCAAAACTATACGCACACAGGGCCGGGGCAAGGGGGGAGGCAAGTGATGCAGTTGCCTCTAGTGAATAACGACATAGGGCACTGAATTAGCTACGAAAAGTTAGAAATTCATCTCAAAAATTAAATTATGATTGTTAACTCTAGAGCACATTAAAAAACACGGTTTTGAAATATTACCTTTGGTGAATATATAGTAAACATTCAGATATAGTTATTTTACTGTATAATTTGTCTGTGCGCACATTTGTCCTTTGATTCCGGTGAAATAAATATCGCATGTACGCACATTTCGTACATGCATTTATTTATTTAATATAAATCCGAAGTACGCATGCGCATTTCATAAATTATTTTCTTAAATTTTCAAGTCTTTTTTGTCCTTTATATTTTAGTATAAAATGAAACATATACTATATGATTTTGAAGTTAGCGCAGATCGAAGTTCTTTTTTGAATTATTGTAGCACATGCGCCTACACACATTACTTCGAAACTAAATTCTTCAAAGGAAAAGACTCTGACGCTTTAAGAATAGCTATTGCATTGTAGCGCACTTTATTTGCATAATAGTTTTTTAGGCAACACACGCGTAACACTTGAAAACGCGATACATCAAACTGCTTTATAAGCGGGGAAGTACAGTGAACTACATCAGAAACGAATCAACCTCTGTAAAAAGGGAATATGTGACAATTCTTTAGGAAGTCCATTTTACTGCCTGAAAGTTTTCATATCCAAATTCATACACTAGCTTCCGAGAACTAATCTCCTGGGAGAAGTAAATGTTTCTGAACGTAACTTTTACAAGAAAGGTTCACAAATCCCTAGCTAATTTCGATGCTACAGGATAAATATAAGAACAGAAAATGAAGGCATTATAATATTTTACAAAAGACAGACATTTTATAGTTAACAAAGCAGCTCTATTGAAGGATGTTTTAGGTCAAATCACTTTTTCGAGAAAAGAAGTTCCTAAAGAAAATCTTGTCTTACCCGGTTAACCACATCACAGTGTCAAAAATGCCCTCAATTTGATCCCTTCTTACAAATAGAATTTTTTGCAATGAGTCTATTTTAATCATAGATATTTCGAAATGTTTCGATTTTATTATTGCGTAAATTACGTGAATTCTCAAAGTATTCATCTAATTTTTCTTAGGGATTTCAAAAGTAAGTAATTTTTATAAATTTGGCGATGTATTTTGCTCTAACTGAAAAGCGAAAATTAGAATCATAAAAGCCATAAACGGCGGATATGTGCTCAAATTTCAAAATTAATTATAAAGTCTCAGATTTAGAAGAAGCATTGAAATAGCTGAAAGTAATGCTCGTGCACTAACAGACGGAAAGCTTAACAACCCAATTAATTTTGTTTTGTTTTGCATCTATATCATACAGAGATTAGTAAGATTTGAAATCTATAACTGTATAAGTTATCTCCCTTCTTTCCACATGCCTTCGTGATGTAACTGAAAGCAGATCCCATGCATGATCGAGAGGTACGAAGTTCGAATCTCTGTGAGGGCACTGCGGAAATCGCCGATTTCCTTGCTTCGAAAAATTCTAAAAAGACGCTACAAGTAGTCGCCGAACTAAAAAGCGGTGGACGATAATTCGCCTTCACCAAGATTTGGCCCTTCATCCTCAGTCGCCTTTAAAAGGAGGAGTATATAAAGTATTTTCTCCCTTATTTGAGTGCTTCCGTGGTGTAACTAGAAGCACGTCTGATGCGTAATCGGGAAAACCGGAGTTCGAATCCTAGCGAAGAGACTACCGTTTTTCACCATATTTCACGCTTCTGCATCGATAAACCTAATGACTCTATAACTGTCGAAAGTGTCGTTCCTGTTATTTTGAAAAATCGCCGCTAGATAGCAGAAGTTGTCATTATCGCAATGAGCCAATTATGAATCGAACAGTCATGAAATCATCATTTTAGGCCCACCAGCGGCCGAGCGGTAAAGTCGCTGAACACTGGTAGTTCGGTCCGAGGTTCGAATCCCGCGAACGGGCTGGCTGCATGGGTGTTTTCGTGGTTTTCCCCATGTGTAACGTGTATACGAGCCAGTTTCCCTTAAAAAGTCCTCCACGAAGGCATCCCTCCCCTTAGGCAGATAGCCCTAGTGTGCTTTGCCATAATTAAAATACACACACATCATTTTAGAGTTCATACAAATATATTCATATCAATCCCAAATTAAAAACAATAAACTCTTTACACAATATTTTAGGTAAGACTGAAAACAAGGGCGCAATGCAGAAGACTGCCGTAATAAAAAAAATCACAATTAGTTATCAACAACCACAATACATAATTCAAACCGCCCTTTTATTACTGGCAGCTGAGGATTCTCTTGGGAAGTAAAAATTAATCCGAGCATTTTTCCGCATCATTCTAAAGGGATGGCATCCCTTTTTTACTAAACGCAGTTTTCTTCAAAAGGCAGTGGGATGTCCCTTTGAAAATTTAAAAATTTTTATCTTTTGTTTCTCGCTCATATTGAAATATAAGATTTTCTTTGAATTTTGACAATCGTCTTCTAGGGTTTCTATATATCAATGTCAGACTGGTCATAAGTTTTTCGAAATTTGATGCGACGGCACTGACTAGAAAATTTGTTTTTGTCCCTCCTGTCAAATTTGAATTTTGTTACAAAAGATCGCTTTTGTTTAATTTTGAAATTTCAATTAATTTTAAATAAAAATTTCAAAACATAATCTAAAGAAGCGTTCTGAAAGATTCTCCCCCCCCCCGTACTCAAAAATGGCGCAAGGCTCTGAGCTGTTTTAAATACATATACAGCGAGAGAAAAACAGAGAAGCAGAGAAACGTAATTGTCTCTAAATTCTGTCGTTTTATTACAATTTCGATGACAATGCGGTCGTTGATCGCCATTACGTTGCTGCATGTACCACATGCGTGAGTTTGGCCCAGACAGATTTGCAACTGATGGAGATGACCTTCCTAATAAAGAGCTGCTTAAATGATAAAGGAACAAGCGCGTGCAACCGATGTAGACGACGGTTATCATCATGCAGCACATACAAAGTTAACTAAAGACTTAAGTTCTTCTTGGGAAGGTTCTTAAAGAAATGAAAAAGCTGTTCATGTTTAGGACAATGAAATTCCCACTACACAATATGGTATGCAATCATCATAAATTTACTAATAAATTAAGAGTGACCACGCCAAAGCTACCAACCTTGAAATACGAAAAAACTGGATGTTCTCGCACGAAAACTGAGAATTTCCAGGAGTTTTTAGCGCCGCACGATTTCAAAAGAACTCCAAATTGATTTAAATTCATTTTATAACGCATGATTCAGGTTACCGAACTGTTTATAACATAATTCTGATGTAAAATAAATTAATATTTAATTAGGCATTCTAAATGTTATGTTCTTTAGCTAAATCATTTTATAAACTTCTCACCTTTTACACTGAGAAAAGCCCTAAAAAGAGGGAAAGGATACCTTTTATTTATGAAAGTAATTTTAAACACGAGAAAAATTAATTAAAAATCGATACAACTGTGACGATAAACTTAGTAATGCACCATATATTGATGTAAAGCAAGATTAAATACAAATATTAATTGATTGAACATTGATTAATTGAAGATTGATTAAACTATTAATTGATTCACTGATTCATTGCTGAATTAATTGACTGAACACTGATTACACATTGATTAATTGATTAAAGACCGGAAAAAGAAGAAAAGTGGGAAACTTGGCAATGATTCTATGCAGTCGCACGGCTGCAATATACAATTTATAAGCTACACAACGCGAACTTTTAAAAAACGAGGCAAAATAAGAAATAAGATAAGAAATTATATAAGAAATGCATCGACAAACTGATATTCTGATTTGTACTTCAATTATATATACAGGGTGTCCATAATTAAACTTAAAATTTGGAAGCAGTCTGTAGCAAAAACTATACAGCGGAATTGCATGAAAATTGGGTAATGGCAGAATGAAATGATGGGAATTTTATCGAGGGGGGGAAAACAATGAGTTTCAAAAACCACCCCTAGGTGGCGTAGCATAGCTTTATTGAGAAAATATAAATAATCTACAAAAGTTTACAAAATATGCTCGATATGACGTCCACCATTGAAAGTGTAAAATCGCATATTCAGCTATTGAAAGTAGCATTAACTGGGTAATGTTACGCAACATGGCGTTGTATGCTTTCTTTAAGGTCATCAAGGTAGCCCATTGCCTTGAGGTATCCCCACAACCAAAAGTCACAAGGATTCAAGTCGAGGGATCTAGGAGGCCAAGATGTAGGAAACTGTCAGCTGATGATTCTGTCGTCACCGAAATGGCGGCGGAGCACTTGTTTCACACAACGGGCGATGTGTGGAGGAGCACCATCCTGCATAAACACTGTTTAATCACATCGCCTTCCCTGAAGAGCCGGAATAACGGATTGCTCTAATAATGAAGCGTATCGTTGACCGGTGACGGTGCATGTCACAGGCCCTATGGCGATGTGCTCTTCGAAAAAACACGGACCCACAATGAAGGTTGCAATAAAGCCGTACCAAACCATTACATGCGAAGAGTGTAAAAGAGTGTTCTTTTTCAGCAAAATCAGATCTTGAAACGAATAATACATTTAATTCTATAAAATATTTAACATCTACTCCAGATTTATTCAGATTGCATTTAATTCCAGAAGCGTAAGTACCTATGTATTTCAGACAGCGCTTTCGCAAAAATACAAATTTTAAGAAATTACGTTCTTTGACTAGTTTGGATCTCAGATGCGTAGAGAGAAAAACGGGAATTGTTTGGGTAGAGTAAGATTAACATGTATATAACTAAAAGGAAATGTACGCTTAATAAAAAATCTATTTACATGATTCGATTTCACTCTATTGAATAAATTAGCGAATTTTCTGCGACAACAAATTTTTACTAAATAAACGTATTTTCCTCGTCATTGCTAACGAAGTCACTTCTTTTGCAAAAGCGGCAGTCATGAAGTTAGCCGTTATGTTCACACACTGTTATAAGACAATTTACAGAAAGAAGTAGTAATATGTAAAACAAAAATAGAATATTGATGGAACTGTATCAGGTAAATAACAAGCTTATGACCATAGATTAATGGAATCAGGTACACCTATTTATCGAAACATGTAAAATAAAATATGGATAACAATTTTTCGGCAGTTTACTGAATTCAAGAATTCAAAACCGTAAATAAACATTACCAGACGTGAAATGAAACCGTCTCCCTAAACACGAAATTAAAATGAATCCATATATTGGACAAATAGTTCATACCAGAAAATTTACTAGATTCAGATTTCTTTTTATTCATTTGTGACTGGAACACTGTCAGTTGCATACTTCATTGTAGATATCTGCTAATACAAATAATTAAATTATTAACTGTAAATAATTAAAACATTCCTCTAGAGTGTTTTTGAAGTATAATGATTACTTTGTAGAGCCTAATATTTGGAAATCAATGATCGACTTTGGGCAAATGCCCAGTGTACTTTTCGAGAACTTATTGCTCTAAAATCTTTTCTAGGTAGCTCAAGTGTGCTTTGCCATAATCCATTCTATTTCACTTAAATTCCTCCTAATCCTTATAATTTCAGAATAAATTTAACTGACACAGGTACGGTGAAAAATCTCTTTCATGATGAATATTAAAAATCAAAGCTCTGAACTGATGGATGAATGTACAATGGTACAGCTTACCTAAACCAATGAACTGCTAGTCAGCTACCTAATAATTTTAAATTGTGCTTTTCTCCATATTACTACAGAACTAGTATATTACATGAAAATGGCAACTTTCAAATACAAGCTTCTTTGCACTCTATGGGATTAATATGAAGTAATAAGTTAAAGTAAATCAAAAATTGATAAAAAAAATTATGCAAGCGAATTTTATCAAACAACGGCGACGGATGAAAAATGTGTAACTTCGGATAAGATCCACTTGATGAACGAACGTAAATGAAGTAGGGCTGCATCAACATCCAGATGTGATACATAACCGAGAAACCCTTAGTGACTACGTGTTTTGCAATTCATAATACAATAAAATGGCCATGTGTACTACAGTTCGACTAAAACATAATTCTTTACGATTACATAATTCTTTACATACATAATTCATATACATTACATAATTCTCGATAACATAATTCTTTACGATTTAAAATAGCATGAACTATCGATTGTCTGCAAGAATTAAACAAATCGCTACGTATGCCTTATTTAGAGATCAATATCTTATTACACCAGAAAAATGAATGAATATGATAAATAAGTCCATTTATTCACAGTAAAAATAACGCATCCTTTCTTATTTCTGCATCACGGCAGCATAAAGGATGCATTACCGACTGTTTTTATAATGTAATAGCGCCCGATCAATAAGGCAGTGTTTTCAGACGATGAGCAGACAGTGTTCAATACTTTACAGGGATTTCAGTGTCTGAAAACGAATTTCTTGATAAAGATCCCTTTAACTTGGGTCCATTGCAAAATAATGGTCCCAGACGTATTTAAATAATCTCCAGACGAAAATAAACTCGTTTAAATGGCGGCATTTCGATTCAGCTGGAACCAGTTTGTACATTAATTATTTAAAACAGCCTGCATATTACTCCTGCCAGATTTCTTGGGTAAATAAACGGCATTTAAAAAGCAATGATAAAAACCCATAGATGCTCTTTCCAGAATTTCAATCCATTTATGGGTCAATTACTAGAATGAAAGTTTATTCTAGTAAATGCACATTAGATAAACGATAATTTAATGAAATAATAAAATTCACATTTTGCAAACAACAATTTTCGAAAGTGTGCCACGACATAACTAGATATTTGTAGGTGCGCGATTCGAGTAGACACCCGTTAAAAACAAGTGTGTGGGGAGACATCTAGATAATTACTGATATTAGGATATTCTTAAACTATTTTTTAGCAATTTCCTTTGTTTTTTTATGAATAATTTAATTAAGGACCATTTCTGACCAAATTAACAAAGGGTATTTTAACTGTTGGCAACATATATTCCAGAGGAAACAAAACTTTATTTTTAATTATATTTTGCTTTGTATTGTTTCACTCCACGAAATATCTTCATACATTATAGTATTTTTCCTAATTACTGGATTTGCTTTATCACTTGCTCCAAGAGCACTGCGTGCACACAAAAGCTTATACTGTAACCAAGGGTAAGAGGTCGTAATATTTCTTGCAGTTTCATAATATTAGCTTTCAACTCCCTCTAAAGAAAGCTAAAAGTTTCCTATATTTTGCAGTGCCATTTTGCACTTTTTAAAAAATGAGACGGACATTTTTCTCCTTTTAGAAAATTTGAAGTATGTTATTATTTGCCTTTAATTTTAATTTACGTATTTTCTTACATTTAACTTACGATGTTAGTCGTATTTTAGAGTTTTTCCACAATTAACACATGGAATACTAATAATTGACAACTAATACATTTGCACTTACTGCACTTCTTTTCTTCTGATGACACTACGATTTTTAGCCTTCAAAAGCAGATTAATACTAGTGTGTTTCTGTAAATATGTTTAATATTATCTACAAGTTGATTAGCAAAAAGCAGCCTTTTTTATTTACTAGCATACTTTTAGCCGAGATTGCTAACTCTATGAAGCCAAAATGGAAAATTCAGTACGAAGATTAATTTATAATTTTTTTTTTTTAAACGCGTGAATTGGTCTATTTAATTTTCAAGGCTCACGGAATCAAACTCTTACAAGGTGGTTTGGTTTCGTTTATTTGATTACGGCAAAGCACTCGAGGGCTATCTGACTAAAACCTGGAATGCCTTTGTGGAGTACTTTCTGAGGGAAACTGGCTCGTATACACGTTACACATGGAGAAAACGACGAAAACGTCGAAGAAGCCGGCCCGTTTACCGAGATTCAAGCCCCAGACCGAACTACCAGTGTTTAGCGAATTTACCGTTCGGCCGCTGGTAGGCCCCCTACAGGCTGGAACCAAAAAGGCTTTTTGTTCAAATTATACAATTAAACAGCACACAAAAATGAAAGCGAAGACAAATTTAAAAATGCAGTACGAAGGATAATTTTAAATTTATAAAAAAAAAATTTTAATGCCTGAATTAGTCTATTTAATTTTCAAGGTTGACGAAAGAAAATGCTTGCAGGCTGGAATCAAAAAGGCACTCTGTCCGAATTAACACAAAATAATTAAAGAGCAAATCAAAAAAACTAAAATAAAGCCACAATAAGAAATGCAGTACGAAGAATAAATAAAATTTATAACATTTTTTTTAAATGCGTGAATTGATCTATTTAAAATTCAAGGCTCACGAAAAGAAACGCCTGCGGGCTTGAACCCCCCCCCCCAAAAAAAGTGAAGCCAAAATAGAAAATTCAGTACGAACAATAATTTTACATTCATTTTTTTTTTTTTTTTTTTTTTTTTTTTAAATGTGTGAATTTGGCTGTTTAATTTTCAAGACTCACGTAAACAAGCATGAGCGAATTTTCTGATCCGTAACAATGTAACTCAACTTAGTTAATCTCCCAAACTCCTTCATTTTTATCCGTTAAATTACTTCCATTTCTTCAAACACAATTTTATAAGATTCATATGGACAAAATATTCTAGGGAAAAAAAAAACTTCAATCTACATTTTCTAACCATAATAGTTTTAATTCTATTTTTTTCTTAGTATTTTGCATTAAAGAGACATTCAAAAGTTTTTACTTGTATAGTAGCCACAAAATTTTCTCTTTACGATTTACAAATTAGGATTATTTTTTAAATTTGTTCCTGCATTTCAAATTAATTATTAATTATAATTATATTATTAATTATAATTCAAGGTTTACAATATATAAACTGGATTCTGGACAAGGGCAAATGTACATCATTATGTATGTGACCATTTTTTTAATACATTTACCTATCGTGAAATTCTATTCGCGGAGTTTTTGTCAGCGCACAATCTTTGTTCAACGTAGATCGCGTCCGTGTTATCCATCAAACCATACACAGAAAGTATATGAAGAATTCTTTTTAAGAAATCATCACAACAGGAGAGTAAACGAATGAGAACCTAAGACGGCAGTATGATTGTAGGTAAACAGTGTACTGAAACGGAAAATAAAGCAAACGAAACCCCGGAAATTGACAAAAAAATTTCAGTTTTAAAAAACAAAGAGAGAGCAGAAGATGGTGTAATAAAACTTGTAAATAAAAAAGAGCTATTGAGGGAAAACATTCATGAATTGAAAGTGTAAATATTAAGAAAAGAGATAAATGAGAGGGTACAGCTTCAGATTTAATCGTATATAATACTCGAAATATATTACGTGTGAATTTACAATAAATTATGTAATAGTCTACACATACCTTCTCCAGAAAATACAATTTTAAAAGAGACTCCCAACTTGGGGCGGTTCCGAAATTTCTTAAAGCGGTTCCGTTAAGGGGACGGTAAGATGGGTTCTCATTTCAGCCTTTCCATTTAGGATCCATGCTAAAGGGAAAACGCGATGAGATGTGTCTACTATGAGACTGTGAGGAATGCATGAAATGATGTCACAATGATGCTTTGCCATTAAACTTGTTCAGACATTATTAATTTTTTTTTCTTTAGTAATAGCACATGTTATGATTTTGTCCATCTTTTTTTTTAACACCACTCCCCCTACAAACGTCTCTCAATCAACTATAGTGAAAAGAAAAGAGAAGAGAAAGAATTGGAATGGCACGATTTTTGACGTTTTCACTCAGATCGGCTACATCAGGAAAAGCCTCAAATGGCACGATTTTTGCACCCATTCCAGCAAACCTGGAATGAAACATCACGGTTTTAAAATGATGCAAATATTCATGATTTGGCATTTTTAAATTTAAAATAAAAATCAATTTTTTTAAAATTACGGGACCTACGGTCCCCTTGGTCTTTTTACTTAGGAAAATCTTATATTCATCATAAAAAAATAAAATATAAGTGTGATTCTTGTCTGCCAAAAATTGACCAAGATATTTAAATTCAAATTTGGAAATCATATTCAGCAGCCGTGCACTTGAAAACCTACATTTTTACATTACCTCCTTGAGGCTCTGGCAACCATTCTTCCATGAAATGCATTGGCAAGAAAACAACAACAACATGTTTGCATTTGTACGTAACAAAAAATATTAGTTTTAAAAATGGATTTCTGATGTTAATGGATTATGCTGAGTATTTATATATTTCTTTATTATATTTTTCTATTTCTATATTTCTATGCATATCTTGGTGAAAAGAATTAATCAATATAATTTTTTTCGAAAAGGAGATCTTATACAGAGAATCTCACAAAATCTGTGCTCTAAAAACCACAACTCGAAACACTATTTGTACAAATTATAAATTAAAAGACATTTATAATTTAACGAATTTTTGTCTGATTATCAGATTACGATTTGAAACTAATAAAACTTCACAATAATATTATTAATAATATATTTTTAGCGTTTAAAAACTTATAAATTACTTATATGAAAATCCTTTCGGTACATCAGTTGAAGTAAAATTACAAATTAAAGAATGCAACACAAAGTCACAAAGAAATATCATTGCATTACCTTAAATGGAGAAATGGGGGGGAACCCTCATTTTTATCCTCTTATCCAATTTGTTTTGAACCGTTTCCTCAAGGAAGGTGATAAGATTCAATTTTCTAAAGCTGTAATATCCATAAAAATCGTTAACTTGAAAATTAAATATTTCGATCATTTTTTGTCGGACAGAAGTCAAACACTTTCGAGTCATATTTCTTAGAATGAGTATCAATTTTCATTGAATGTAAAGAAAATATGTGAAATGTTCGATTTCGTGTCTTTTTACAAAACTGGTTTCTTAAAAATGCCACAATATGAATATTCCTGTCAATTAAAACATTTTTTTTATAATTGGAAGTATATCTTTATTGTTAACAGTTGAGAAAATATTTTTTTTGTAACCTATACCTATCAGGAATGTCATATGTATTCAAGGTAGTCCTTTGTATTCCCTATCTAGATGTGACTCTGTACTTTTTTTTTTTTTTTTTTTTTTTTTTTTTTTTAAATTTAGACTTAATAAATGTCTGCAGGACGGACATCATACTGCAAGGGCTTGTTCCCGGTCAGTAGTCCTCCTTAGCAGTGTAAAAGTAAAAAAAGTTGAGAAAATAAAGGCCGAGTAAGGACTTTTGTGAACACGGTGTGTGTATGCATGTCTATATACAATATACGTGTATATCACACACACACACACATATATATATATGATTTCATGTTGAACTAAAATTATAATGTGAACGGTTAAATCTACACACTGATGTATCACTCAAGATCGCAAACGTAAACTTCGTCCACGAAGTGTTACCAAATATTTTAAATCCTAACCTCGAGGATAAATGTGTGTGAGAAAATAGTCCAACATCTGGCTGCCAGTTTGTGGCATTTATCTTCAACTTGACGATCTTCTCTCTAGAGTCCGAAGGAAGAAAGTTAAGCAGAAATGCTGTCACTTCAACCACTTGTGCCTGGGGAAGGAATTGCTTACTTTGCATTTTGAGTAACCTCTTCACACACGATAGCATCACGCGTGAAGGGAGGGAAAAGTCATTAATCAACAGATATTAGAGACAGAGCATTCTAAAATGTTCTACCTCTGGTAATAGAATTCTAACCAAGATTTCAATCTTCATTCAAAATCAATCAATGTTTTACTTGGACAAAACAAGTGCTCTTTAACTTCATAACAGCAACAAGCAACAATAAATGGAAGAATTTAAATGTCATTAATGTTAATCACTAGTTTAGATTGCTAGTGACATTTTTTAACAAGCTGAAGCGAAGAATACAACAGTTAAAATAGTTCTTACGTACAAGTTGTTTTTAAAAATTGCAGATAATAGATAAATAAGGCTGTTCTGGTTGAAATCGAAGATTTTGTTGCCTTCACTCAAGCAAATATAAAAGAAGCAAGTCCCAAATTTAATAATAAAAAAAAATTATCACTGCCATCAATACATTCCTCTCCACTTATTTATTGCAAAGTTTTTCTTGCTGATTCTGTTAAAAAATAAATAAATAAATAAATAAATAAATAAACTGATGGAAAAATAAGGAGTAAGTAAGGTGTGGTAAAATTGCATATTCTAGTAAGTCAATTCTCTTTAAATTCTTTATTATGAGACGTGTGGCAAAATGCTAACTTAAAGCAGTAGGATACTATATCTATTGACCGCTACTGGATGTTCTACAAGCAGTTTTTGTTGCATACTTTCACGGCAGTTTTCCACTACTACGCTATGAACTCGTCTGTGGACAGAATAATCGATGATGCCGGCATATGTCCATTATACAATGATCCTTATAAAAAAAAAAACCAGTAAAATAAAATTCAGTTAACGGTACCAAAAGATAGAGCGATTTGTTGGCATAAAACCAACATATTTTCCACTCAGAAAAGTTGACGTAAAAAACCTAAATCCAAAATTAAAGAGACGCCTTAAATTCTTCCGGAGGCGTTCAGTCAAACAGTTTAATAGGAATAAATTTCTCTAAGTATCCTTAATTAAATAAAAAAAAAAAAAAAAAAGGCAAAGTAGAGATTGACTGACACCGTGATAATCATCTCTTTTGAATATAAGGCTGTACTTACATCTTCCCTAACAACTGGTTTGCATCTAAACATTAAGCAAACATATCTATCATAAAAGATTACTTAGTTTACTGTCAGATTTTAATCTCTTATATATATATATATATATATCTAAATAACTGTAAAATATGCATCGTTCTTTCTGCACTTTTTTCCAGAGAATTTAAAAGGTTGTAGAGACATTAGGATTTTTTGGAAGCAAGAGAAATTGAAAAATTAGCAACGCCTTCGCCGGGAATCGAACCGCGGACATCTGGAATACGCGCCCAGTCTCCAGACAACGACACCACTCAGGCATGCCAAGAAGGCGGGAGAAATACCTTATGAAATAACTGATTAAATTATTTTATTAATTTTTCGGACTGCATGCTGAAATACCTAAATACTTTTGCTCAATCATGCAACAGTTTTTACATAAGCCACTCCTCTGTTTTTCGTTTCAAAAAGTAATAAATTAAAAGCAATTGATTTATGTTAATAAATTCCTTTCATCATTTGACATCAGTGTTTATAAACTATTCTTTCACTTAAAATACACTGCTATTCAAAATTAAGGCATACGCGATTATCTCGGAACTGATGGATAGATTTTTATGAAATTTGGATTTGGACACAGGTTGATATAATGCAACAAATATACCATACAATAGTCAATGTACATACGCACGTAAGCTTATCGGCGCAAGAAGTCTCAAACAGAAATTGCAAGATTAAACAAACAAAACAAAAACAAAAAAAGGCTAATACAGGTTATGTTTCCCTCTAACACTCATACAGTTTTCACAACGAGACTTCATACTGAAAATGAGACAGTTTCTGGAGTTCCGGAAGGAGTAAGGCGAGTTAAATTGGCCTCCCAGGAGCGACAAGACATGTTCTATAGAGTTTAGGTATGAAGATCCGGTTGGCCATCCATCCGGTAAATATCTTCACTTTGCAGAAAATCACCCACTAGATTTGCCTCATGTAAACCAGCGTAGCTATCCTTAAACTGAAGACCAGCTCACCCGACTACAAGACCTAGTACGTTCCTCTCACTTCTGCGTATATGACAGCTCGTTTATCATAGTGCGTAGAACATCGTCTTTGGACCAAGCATCAGCTACATCCATTGTCTTTACACATGAATCCCGATTCAGCCTAATCACGGATTCTAGATGCACCTTGATCTGGAGAAAGCCATGGAAAAGTTACGCCATGCGTCAAAATTCGAGGAAAAAAACCAGTTTGCCAGCGGAGGTTTGATGGTCTGACTAAGCATTATATTGTAGGCGCGTAGAGACTATTATGTCTTTATCAGAGGCTCTGTGAATGCCTTTTCAGGGTTGTAGTTGACCCTTAATTCATTTTTACCAGTGCAAGAATAGAGCAGAAAGCACATAGAATGAATCTAATGGATGACTTACTGCAAAGATATTAATTGGATGGTCTGACCAACCTCTCCAGACATAAACCCTACAGAACATGCCCAGGACGCCCTTAGCAGAACAAAAGCAACTTGCTTTCCCTTTCCCAGAACTCTCTAATATCTGAAACAGGATTGAAATAGACTGCCACGAGGTCTCTTAAACTGCCACTTTTCCAGTATAAAGTCAGGTTGTGAAAGTAGTATAACTGTTAGAAGGAATCGTATTGCCTTTCAGCCTCTCATTTTGTTCGATCTTATAATATCTGTTTTAAACCTTCCTGCGACGATGAAACTTAATGCAAAACCATGACCGTTGTAGAGTATATTTTCTTTCTTTTATTGTATCAGCCTATACCCATACCAAATTTACTGAACAATTATAACTGAAATAATTGCTCTGACTTATTATTAAAATAATAACCAAATTACTCAAATTAATCGAACAAATGTGAACACATTCTTAATTTTGAAAACCAGGATTATTGCTAATGCATTGCACATTTTAAAATGTAATTCTCATTAACAGTTGTGAATGGCTACGAATTTCATTTAATACATGTAAGCGTATATGAATATGTGAAATTGTGTGGGCGCAAATACATCCATTTCTAAAGTGCGTAATCTTACATTTTGAAGCTGTGCTTTTCTATCTGCAGAACTATTCAAGAAGATAAATAGTATTTCAACGTGAACTACAATCGGAAACAACCTGCGTTTGTTATTTCAATACCCATTCCTAAATGCTAGCGAAACAAAATATATTGTGCAGCCCATGGCGCCAAAACACAAATTTAAATTGGTTTCGTACATTAAATTGTTCGCTAAATTGGTTCGTTGGCTGCCTCATCATCTCTAATGTAATATAATTTTAAATTAACGAATACTATGAAATGTACGTAAAGTTACTTTTCACCAGGGATAAATAGATCACCAGGAATCTCTTTTAAGTCCTGCTTTTCACTATGTTTAAAGCAAGAAAAAAAGGGGTATTCCTGACAGCAGAAGTTGAGTTCAAATAGTGAACAACCCCACCAAAACACAAGAGAGGAATTCACAGCTGTTGGAGCACAGTTCGCGATTGGATCAGCTGCCTCTGAACTTTGAACGGAAATATAAGCACAGTAGCTTTTTCATGTCAGTCAGCGGAAACAAAAAGAAAATAAAAAACCATGATTCACCAGCAAATACGAAGAAGAATCGATAGTAATTTCGGAGACTCGCATTCCAACACTTTCCCAAAGCCTTCTGTATACACAGCAACGGCAGAAATAATAAAATTGGCAGTTGTTTAAAATCCAGACAGAGATATTTTTCACCCGACTGCCAAAGGAGAGGGTCAACTGATAACATTAGTGAGATAAGGAACCAGAAAAGTTCTAGCGAACACTGATTAAACAAACAAGTTAGCCAAAAGAGAAACATCCCACACGATTTTGCAGGGATTACAAAGGACTCTTATCACTATTTGATCACCTATCGACCTTAGTTTCTTAACCACAGCAAACATGCAACTAATTGCACAATCAATTGTTAGATTTTGAATACATTCCCAAACAATGATACAAACACTGGAGGAGCACAAAATTAAAATACCTGATCACGACTTTAAGCAAAAGTACAGATAATTGTATTATTGATCATTTTGGTAGTTTCACATAATGTCGAAAATGCACTGAGCTCAGAATCAAGTTTTCTTGATATTTTGCTTATGAAACTTTTCAGCATTTTGAGGTTTAAATGTTTAAATTAGACATTTAAACTTTTAGTTACATATGTCTTTTAAAAATGCATTAATATAATTCTTCGATAACTGACGCTACCCCAAATTAAGGAACTTAAAAGTTCTGAAAAACCACAAATACTGAACGTATATATAAAAACTATCAAAATTCAACAAAGCAGAGAAGAAATAGTTAAAAGAAAAAAACTGATATAAATTTCCATTTTTCAGGAAATTTAAGTATTATTATCTAATAAATACTACATTTAAATTATAAACTGTATTGAATACTGCAACCGCAAAACTTTTTTAAAATTTCATAGACAACATTTATGAAACTTGAATGTTAATTTTTTTGGTTCGAATTAATTCTTAATTATGAGTGAAATAATAATTAATTTTAAAAAATCAAAATAAAATACGTGCCAGATACTTTTTATCAGGGAAAAAACGGCACACTACACGAGAACTTTTGTAGTATATTCTCACGACTATTTTAATTAGCTAATTAATAAATATACATCTGCATTAAATTAATGGCAATTGTTCAATTTTACAAGAAAATTATATTTATTTCATCTCTTACCACAAAGCACGTCAGCAAAAAAAATGTGCATGTGAAGATCGAAGTTTGTTTACTTCAATGTAAACTAAATAAAAGTACAATAATAAATGTTTTATAAATGTAAACTATAATTAATCATCTACATTTATGCATTGCATTCCCTAAATGTTTTCAATGGATAAGTAAAGCGGATGGAAGCTACATTACACTAAGCTTGGCCTAGCTGCAAACGGGTGGGAGACATTTATCCATTGCGTGTGTATGTTTCTCGGAGATTGCATATGCTTCATATTTTAAGTACGGAAAACTATATCATTAGAAAAGTTTCTAAACCTCGAATGGCCATCAGTACAAACGTATTCTTCAAATCCGGAAATGATTAAAAACAAATTTGCAAATCCATTTATATTTCGCTTCTAAACCCGCTCTCCTTAGATTTCTACTAAACCAGAGTTTCTTCTGCTCACGTCTTTAAATTACGTGCCATTAGTCACTTCTATGCTTCAGCTAACAGGCATCAGCGTGGATGATTCAAATAATTGAAGTCTCGGATAATTGACGTCAAATAATCGACGCTCTGCTGCACGGATTATCGACGTTCTAGTCGCTGAGACTTCCCAGTTCGTGAGATCAAGGTCTCGGCCCAGCTTACAACTTCTACTTACACATTCCATCGTAAATATTAATACTTCATATGAAACTGTGCATCTGAAATAAATAAAATGAAAAAGTAGTTGGATGTGCAATACACAGTTACTCATTAACCAACAAAATAACATGTTACGATTCCTCCTACCGCTTCCAAAGCGTTTTATTATAACGACAATAACGAATAGCAAATCTTATGAATAAGTGTTATGACGAAAAAAAAATCATTAAGTAATACAACATTCTGAAATCTTATTTCCTCTTGCTGCTAAATACATACACAGAAAATGATTAGCCATTTGATTTCCTCTTTAACCCTAGAGTGCAAATGATTTAATATAAGCCATGTATCTTTGCAAATCTTTACGGTTTGCAGTGAAATACACAATGACACAGCTCGACTTTTTGGTTAATATCGAAAACATACGATACAGAAAAGAAACAAATATAATAAAAATACTGCTATAAAAAGCACAAAAGAGAGATCGCTGAAATCAGGAGATCAAAATTCCGAAGATATATTCCAGCAAAACTCCTTCTCCCCTCAAAAAATAGAGCTAAAAACTGTGTATGTCATAACACTTAAACAATTCCTCTTGTACAGAATGAATGGGATGAAAATTTTGATGTTGATGGTGGATGCTAATAATCAATTACATTTGAGCGTTTTCTCCATCTTTTACAACAATACATTTTCATGGAAGAAAGGTAATCAGCGACATAGTAGCAGAACAGCACGCGGGCGAAGATGCGAAGATTCCAGTACGAATCTTTGGATAGGACTAAAATCAGTTTTGGTTCAACTTGATTCTGATTGGTTGCTAAAGATTTTGGTTTGCAAATTTTATCATTATTGTTGGCTGAAGCGTTGTGTAATCATCTGCGTCATTAGCGATACACACGAATCACGCGGAAGAATTAATTTTGAAATGACATAGTTTAGATATTTATTATTACCATTTTACTGTTTTGGAGGTTGAAAGGGAAATAACTAAATTAAATGTGAAACTTTAGAGGCTATTTCAAATTAAAGTTGGAATTTTTTGTCGTACACACAGAGACACAAATATACATATATACAGCGTGAGATATATCAATAGTTGAAAATATTTAATTAAAAACTATTTAAAAACTAGAATGTCGTGCAAAATGCTGCGAAATAACAATCTACAATTAAAAATAAATCTACAATTAAACAAACAAAATCAATTAATAAATAACGTTGATAAAAATCAAGTCTTTAACAAGGAGCAGTCAACAGAATTATCAACATAGCCAGCACGTTCTTGAATTATATCAGAATAAACTTCAAAAACTGATTGCAGATCCCATTGATGCAAAGCCACTATTTTCTACTACTTGCGAGATTCAAATTCTAGCTGAAATGGGCGTAGAATGAATAAGCCTCCGTTAACCATTAATTCCATCATCTGAGCAGGCCATGGAGCTAAAAGAATCTTTACTTCTTTCATATTTAGACCTTTCGACTTTCGAAAGTCAATGATTAACTAACAGTATAATTGCGCATACATTAAGAAGGAATGGTTGAATGAAAAGAGGTTGCTATTAAATAATAGCGATTTCTTTTCATTCAACATTTTGTTTAAAAGTTGATTTATAACCGATAAAGCTGGATGAGAAAAGCAAGATAAGCAAGAAGAACGAAAATTTATTATCACACTTTAAAAATACGTCCGACGAATAGTTAAGAAGAACGAAAATTTATTATCACACTTTAAAAATACGTCCGACGAATAGTTACATTCCCCTCTTTTTAAAGTCTTTAAAAATTTTTCCCTGCGATGCACGATAATAAAATAAGAGCCTCTAAGACACACTTTGCAAACATAAATAATTACTGTATTGCCTCTGATTCCCAAGCAAAGTAATTGCTCTGCACAACTAATATCATAAGTTAGACATCGCAAAAAATGCCTTTAATTTAGGCGTACAGCACTTCATTTAACCTAAAGGAAAACATTTCTTTCATAAATTGTATGAAAAAGCACATTTAAATATGCAAATAATGCAATGTAGTACGCGACTAACCCTCTTATACACACTGATCTTGGAACAATAACCAATCTTCCCGATGAAGAATAAATTTCAAATTGCTTTTTAGCGGGAAATGACGAATTGAAGAATCAATTGCTTTTTAGCGGGAAATGACGAAAAAAACAATCTATTTTGGGAAAAGGATTTCAACTTGTGTCAGCATAAAAATCTGTTTTTCATCAAGCCTCATCTTCGAGCATCATGTTCGATCAGCCAAATCTATTTTGGGAAAAGGATTTCAACTTTTGTCAGCATAAAAATCTGTTTTTCATCAAGCATCATCTTCGAGAGCAATGGTTTCGTCCAACAAGACAGTATGCAATAATAATGAAAAATAGCGACGTGGAAAATGGTTAGAAGGCGTATTCTGCATCTGGTGAACACTTACGGAATGATCTCAAGGGACTCAGCATGCTAATACACTTTTCGGTTACTGACAAACGATCCGTTACATCTTCCATCTTAGAATACTACTGAATTAGAAACAGCAAACATCAGGAGGTGGCCTCTCTAGAATGCTTTTAAGAGCTGAGAGGCGCGATGCCTCACGATGATTTGATTTGATCTGATTTTAAGGGCGAAAACCCGATCCAGCCAAATCAATGCTTAGCCATATTTGCTTTATGAAGAAACATGAGAGATACACATGTGCAACGCTCTTATCTTCTGAAGTCATTCATCCGAAGACTTTTTCCCGATTTTCTAGCAATTTTAAGCTGAATTAACAAGCGATTATATATGAGGAACAATATTGTGTGGGGATGAATGTTTGAAGGAGTAAATAATTCTGCACAGAGGGTGGGTTGTATTCAATGCAAATGCGCAAGCGAATGTTATTCTAGGGTTTCGAGAAACGGAGAACATAATTTGGGGTAAGAATGCACTTCCGACCCGAATGAATTCTCGGAATTAAGAGTCAGATGCTTTCTCTTTCTGTAAACATTTAACGCAGTAATTTTGAAGAGAACTTCAGTACACCACATTTGCTTTAATTGAAATACAGTTGATCTAATGTTCATTTTTATAGTAAATATGGCTCCCGCCAAACGAAACAAAAGAGTGTTGGCTTCAAATGCAAAGTCATTCAATTTGTGAAAGAAACTAGAAATTATGCTGTAGCAAGACTGTCTGGAATATACGGTATTTATATACACCAGACTATACGGTATTTACTTTTTTTGTGCACATCCCCAATGCCTCTTACATTTTTTTCTTTGTATGATAGACCAACAGTTAATCCGCTGATGCAGCTGATTCTTGCAAAACCACTCTGCTAAGAAAGGTACGTGACATATTTGATAAACAATACACAATTATAAAAATGGCCTTCAGTAAAAATGACGCACAGAGACAATGGTAGCATTTTTTGGAATTAACGTTGACTGTTTAGTGGAATAACCAGCAGGCTGTTACCTATAATTTCGTCTTTCATCTTCTAAAAGTACAAATAAAGTCACAACATAAAAAATTTTAGCTTCGTTAAAATATTTTTACAAGCTACAAGCTACATTTTACCGTGTCCTTCTTTCATTTTCAGAAAATGAGCTGCAACGGATGCTGTAATTCAAAGAAACGGAAAGTGATCATTTAAATAAATATAACGATAAACCCCTGGTAATTACCTTTAAAAGAATTAGTACAAAAAGTTCATACATCTAAAATAATTTCTTGCAGCGTTCAGTGTCGCCGTATAAATTTCTAATTATTTGCCCTTTAATGAATAATATATTTCAGTTTTAGAAACCTAAATATAATTTTACTTACTGCTGTTTCTATGGTAATGTATTCATTTAAATAATCATTTGAACAAATTAAATTCATGAAATCATTAACTTATGAGTGACTTCGAACGCGTTTAAATATTATCTGCTGCGAACTATTTCTATATGAAAACAGATTCTTTCACATTTTCAAAAATAATTTTACTTAGTAGTAGTAGTACTAAAATTTAAAAAAAAAGGGGGAGGGACCTTTCATATACAAAATGCTTAATACTCGATTTTATGCCATTTATTCTTATTGAAGTTTAAGTAACGTTTTTCTTGAACGAAGGCAAATGATAACCTACATATGAATTTCACATGAATTCAAACTTTAGGATTACATTACTGAAGTCTACTGAAGAGAAAATACGCATTTTAGAATATTATACATTTGTCACATGAAAAATAAAGGCTCTCAGAATAAGCACAATTTTAATCTACTGATTAGTACTCAAAACATTAAGATCTGTAAACGCTGAGCTGAATTCAGACAAATACAGCGATAACGAATATACGCGCACACAACAGTAACAGCTAAGAAATCTCTAAAACATCTTTCAAATAAAGTGGAAGCTATATTTATAAAATGCTGGAAGGATTAGGTAATTTTTATAGAATAATGTTCTTGCGATATTTTGACTTGAGTTTTAATTGATTCGAGAAAACAATTACCATTACTTAAAAATTACAACAAATATCCTGAAAGATTTATACCATTTTTAACTTCTTTCAACAGAAAATTATATAACTTACGCTGTGTGAATTATTTAAAAAATTATTGAAAAAAATGGGAATATTTTGCGATCCTTTTTTCCAATACTATTTTATAAATGTTTATTTGCATTAAATAACCATTTATAAAAGTTAAATGAATTATTACTAATCATTATTATAAAATGTATTAATTATAATGGAAGATTTCATGGTGCCGTAAGTTTGAATCTAGATAAGAAAAGAAAATACTGCTTCAATATCGTGTACCTTAAATTACATCAAAATATTTACACTAGAGAAGGCAATATAAAGAAAAAGAAAATTTCTAATATAAAGAAATAAAGGCCGCTGATAAGCGCTTTGATGTAGCAAAATTTTTAGGGATATGCAAATAAAAAAAATTAACATTTAAAATTTTTTGTCTGATAACTTATTTTATAAAATATAAAATGTGGATTTTTGTGTTTTTTCCTGTGTGCAACGAAAATATACAAGTCAGCTTTATTTCCTAGAAATAAAACTGGTTTTTTAGGAAAGCACACTTCCCTTAGGCAGAGAGCCTTCGTGTGCTTTATTGCAGTCAGGTAAACAAATAAACAAACATAAGAAATTTATAGGCAATAAAACAACCGAGTTAAAAAACAAATTACACTGCCCTGATAAAAGTAATAAATCGTTTTGAAATTTTAAAAAAACATCACCTTTCAAAAATACGTCTAATATTAGTATTAAAATGTTTTTATTTTTTTAAATCATAAATTTAGAAAAGATGACTGAAAAAAAGGCCAGTCAAAAAAGGGTAGGAATGCGTTAATTTAATGAAAATGCATTACCTTAAAAAATAAAAACAGACACAGATTTCGGGCAAAACTGTTTTGCTTCACAAATAATTTTAAACACATGGAGTCATCAATAATCCTCCAGGAAAAGGATCTTGAAAATTAGTCACAGTACAATGAATGACAAGAGGGAAGAGACAATGCCATAAACCTGTTACGTTAAATCAATCATGTAACGTTTAAACAAACTTGTCTGGTAGTTGGGAACTTAATACTCATGTAGCACGAGTTTGGAACTGGTGTGGCAATTTTGATATAAGGGGGCTTGACACTGGTACATTTCTTCACAGCTACATTAATATATCTTGCAGATACAAGAAGTTAGAAACGTAATGCACAACTAAATAGAATGGACTTTCAGTTTTGATTTTATGAACTCGCACGGACAGGAAAGTTTGCAAAATCAGAAGCTCCTAAATAAGAATGCCACTGAAAAACGTTTTGGGTATAAATACAACAGTTTGTAAAAATGTAGTCGGTTGCATATCTTGAACAGAAATAGTCCCAGTTGTAAAAAAACACACACAGAGAAATAGTCCCGTTGTAAAAAAAAATTAAACAAAAATTTCCGAGTATGAAAATTTTCGTCACGTGACACAATTAAAATTGTTTGACACATCATTAATTAAATATTTATCATGGGAAACTGGGGACAGCTTACAAATTGTAATAAAGACGGCTGTGCATGTAATTCGAAGTAAACTTTTAAATCATCATTGCTAAAAGATACCTCCCAGTCAGAGAAATATGAAGACATGAACATAGATTACATATTCTCATTTTAAAAATAGTAAATTTCGAAACTTTTATCAATCAAAAAAATTTAATTTTCAATCAATGTCGTTTTTTAAATGGATATTTTCGCCGTTTCTTTTAATTGCATATTTTTCTTTTCAGGACATATTTTAATGCTGCGGAACCGGATAATTGTAAAAAGAAAAAAAATAATAACTAGCAATTATATCTTCCCTTAAAGGTCAGTATAAACATTAAAGCTTCGTACACTTTCGCTCTCACATAACTAGAATTCACGTAATTTCAGAGCACATTCTATTTAATTAACTTTTTAAACTGGAACCACTGGTTTATGAACGAGGGATATTTAAAGGGTATTTTTTAAACATACTGCAGGATATCAGCTAAAAGTATTAAGAACTGACACATAACACAGTACGAAAAATTACAATGAAAGCAAAAATAAGGTATGTATAATACGACTGCCCTTCCTAAATCAATTCTCGATTATTTACTTTGGAAGGGCACAATTACTGTATTTTCCTTCTACAGGCAACCGACCTCAGAAGCATTTACTCTCTCCTATTCAATCCAGATTCTACTCTTTTTCCAAAAAATCTCCGTTTTTAAAATAAATAACATTTAAGTTCTAGATAAGACGGTTTTATGATGGATTTTTAACTCAGTTTTCAAATATCAGGATACACTGTATTTCCCAGAAACATTTCATAAGCAGATTTTTAAACACAAGGAAGATAATTTAAACAAGCTGAAGATTCGGCTTCTCTCTTGTTTGCTGTTTAATCTTGATGCTCTGAGGAAAAAGAATTGTGCGTCATCGTTTAGTCACTCAGACCAGCTGCTCCGTAGCACGTGTTTAGGAATGACGCCCAGTTTAATTATCAGTTGAAATAACCGAAATTAGCTCTTATAACCAACGGTGCAATAAAAGCTAAAATTCAACAATGAACATCTAAATGCAATATATTCAAAGTTTAAAAATTCAGGGAAATGGAAAAGCATTGCTCTTTCATACAAGAAAACATACATACATGAAAAATGAGGGAAGAAAGAACAGCACCGACTTACCATGTAAATATTATTCATAAAGGAAATTACTATTATTATTGTCACGTGTAAGAGGTAAATGCTGGAACACTATTATTATTGTCACGAGTAAGAGGAAAATGCTGAAAATTCAAATAACATTAGTTCACCCTCCCTGAATTCCACAGAGTACATACTTTATTTTCTTTGATACCCATCACAATACATTGCTTTTCTACTGCATAGCTTTTATACAACCCATTGTGTATATTAAAGAACCTATTTTACAATAAAATAATTTCCTTTTTACATCTAATTTAATTTCAGTTTTTATTATTGGCCATTTAATTAATATCTCAGTTTTGAAAATAAACATAAAAAATGAAAATTAAGTATTGATTTCCTTGTACAGTAATTCGTCTTTTATTGTGCCTGGTATGTTATGAAATTTTCCTCGTTTCCCAGGGATCTGCTTAACCTTTTGATGGTTCAGAAGTCAAACAACAAAAATCAGCGTTAATTTACAAAATTTTCACAGGACTAGTTTCGATGGTTTTACCGAACCATCATCTTCAGCTGCAAATCCGCAAATGAACATAATAGGAAATAATGCTTAGATAAGATAAGAAAGCCTGGACAAGAATAAGCAAGTGGCGCCATCTGTTGGCGAAACCAGAACTAAAACATAATTTCTCTAAAAGCCGAAGGCAAATTTGGATTGGAATTAGGATCGTTAACTAGAACAGAAAGATTTTTATGAATGTGAAATGCCTCTAGAAAATCCAGTTCTCCAATGGAAGATGTTTTTTGAATAATTTTGGCAGCAGAAAAATTGAAAGTGTGATTTTCGGACCAACAATGTTGAGCAACAGAAGACTTCTGTGTTTCCTTTTTTCTAACATATGCCTCATGTTCTTTGACGCGAAATTTTAAGGCTCTCTTAGTTTGGCCAATGTAAATTAAACCGCACTGGCAAGGAATCCTATAAATACCCCAGGAATTCATATCCGGAATGGGGTCCTTGAGTATAGAAGTTGGAATTTTATTGATGGGAGAGTAAACAACCCGAAAGTTAAATTTCTGCAAAATATGTGCAACTTTATAGCTAATTGATGGAAAGAAGGGAATGACAACAGAATTTTTATAATCTAAAATAAGAGTGTGGCTTTTAGTGTGTTGAGATGAGAATTTTTTAACTGCTTGATTAATAATGTTGGGTGAAAAGCCCCTGTCAATAGCTATTGCTTTTAAATAATTTAGTTCTTCATCAAGGGCTAGTTTAGAGGAGCAAACTTGAAGAGCACGGAAAACATAGGAATAAAATGAAGCTAACTTTTGTTTAGTCGGATGACATGATTTAAAGTGTGGTGGAAGGCAAACCGATGAAGGTTTACGGTAAACTGTAGTACTGAAGTTGGATGTGTTACGTGTGACCAGAATGTCGAGAAACGGAAGAGAATTGCAAGTCTCAAGTTCAAAAGTGAACTGAATAGCAGGATCAATAGAATTCATTGTTGAAAGAACTCTATTTAAATCATCTTTATTACCTTCAAACAAGGTAAAAGTATCGTCTACGTAGCGGAACCATGCCGGGAAGTTTAAAGTTTCAAACAATTTTGATTCATAATAATGCATGTAGATATCAGCCAGGATGGGACTGAGGGGGCTTCCCATGGCTAATCCCTCAGTTTGCTTGTAATATTTATTTTGGAAAACAAAATGTGTTGGTTTCAAACAGTTTTCCAAAATAAATATTACAAGCAAACTGAGGGATTAGCCATGGGAAGCCCCCTCAGTCCCATCCTGGCTGATATCTACATGCATTATTATGAATCAAAATTGTTTGAAACTTTAAACTTCCCGGCATGGTTCCGCTACGTAGACGATACTTTTACCTTGTTTGAAGGTAATAAAGATGATTTAAATAGAGTTCTTTCAACAATGAATTCTATTGATCCTGCTATTCAGTTTACTTTTGAACTTGAGACTTGCAATTCTCTTCCGTTTCTCGACATTCTGGTCACACGTAACACATCCAACTTCAGTACTACAGTTTACCGTAAACCTTCATCGGTTTGCCTTCCACCACACTTTAAATCATGTCATCCGACTAAACAAAAGTTAGCTTCATTTTATTCCTATGTTTTCCGTGCTCTTCAAGTTTGCTCCTCCAAACTAGCCCTTGATGAAGAACTAAATTATTTAAAAGCAATAGCTATTGACAGGGGCTTTTCACCCAACATTATTAATCAAGCAGTTAAAAAATTCTCATCTCAACACACTAAAAGCCACACTCTTATTTTAGGAGATTATAAAAATTCTGTTGTCATTCCCTTCTTTCCATCAATTAGCTATAAAGTTGCACATATTTTGCAGAAATTTAACTTTCGGGTTGTTTACTCTCCCATCAATAAAATTCCAACTTCTGTACTCAAGGACCCCATTCCGGATATGAATTCCTGGGGTATTTATAGGATTCCTTGCCAGTGCGGTTTAATTTACATTGGCCAAACTAAGAGAGCCTTAAAATTTCGCGTCAAAGAACATGAGGCATATGTTAGAAAAAAGGAAACACAGAAGTCTTCTGTTGCTCAACATTGTTGGTCCGAAAATCACACTTTCAATTTTTCTGCTGCCAAAATTATTCAAAAAACATCTTCCATTGGAGAACTGGATTTTCTAGAGGCATTTCACATTCATAAAAATCTTTCTGTTCTAGTTAACGATCCTAATTCCAATCCAAATTTGCCTTCGGCTTTTAGAGAAATTATGTTTTAGTTCTGGTTTCGCCAACAGATGGCGCCACTTGCTTATTCTTGTCCAGGCTTTCTTATCTTATCTAAACATTATTTCCTATTATGTTCATTTGCGGATTTGCAGCTGAAGATGATGGTTCGGTAAAACCATCGAAACTAGTCCTGTGAAAATTTTGTAAATTAACGCTGATTTTTGTTGTTTGACTTCTGAATTAGTATTTATTCGGCGTGTTATTGTGTCTTTTGATGGTTACCAACGAGCTCAACTCGCATTCGAGTTACGCACTATAGCAGGCGCAAACGAACACAACTCGCATTACAAATTTACGACTGACAGATATCACGTGTATTTGGGAAGAAAAAACTGCTTAATCTCGCAACCGCCGAAAGGTTAAATAACCGACTAATCTGACAAGCTCGGTTATCTAATTGCTATTCACTACCGTTTACGTCTGGTAATCAGGATTCTTGGCAACACCATATCATCAAGTTGGATCAGGTTGCACTTGGGCAAAACCAAATAACTTTCCACAAAAAAGAACTTATAGTAAACATTTATCACATGTAAATGTAAAACAATCCAAAAACAATCATAGATAGTACTTATAAATAAAGTGCGATATCTCTAATTTAATTTCTCTTTTTTTTTTTTTTTTTTTACTGGAATTTTAATTAATATCTGAACTTTTGAATAAATATATTCAGAAATAAAATTTTAAAACAGAATGCATCGGTGAACAGTTTTTGAATATATCAATTTAAAAATAAAAATCTTATAAGATAAACCGAACAAAATATAAATGCAATATAAACGTGTTTGAATCTCGTCATGAATATTGTAAACAAAACAAATGTAATAAACATAAATATGATCCTTCGTTCCTCAAAATTACAAATCTTAGTTAATTTTGTTTTAAAGGTATCGCAGATCTATCGAGCAACAAACAATAATAATAGTATTTAAGGAAAAAATTAATTTTAACATATAAACCAACAAACTCCGGGATTCTTTTCTGGTACCTAGTGAAAAGTTAATCAATAACTTACACACAAGGAATAAATTTTCATTACACGTTTATGCAAACAGTTTGTACGATATCTTGAAATACATAAACGGAAGGTTTGGTTTATGTGATAATGGAAATGCCTCGAGGACTATCTACCTACGGAGAGGGATGACTTCGTGGAGGACTTTCTAAGGGAAAATGGCTCGTATACACGTAAGAAAAACAACGAAAGCGCCCATGCAGCCAGCCCGTTCAAGGGATTCGAGCCTCGAACCGAACTACTCAGCGACTTTACTGCTCGACCGCTACATAAACGGAAGGCTATTAGTATTATAAAAAGATAGAAGTATAAGGATAGTAAAACAATATATATGATAACATTCAAATGATGATCGTTGCCTTTTTATAAAAATTAATCTATTTTGTTTGGAAATTTGCTACATTAGAAAGAAAATTTCAAGAGGTTAGGAGCCAATGAATTTTCTTACAACATAAAGATTACATACAAGCTATTTGTGTTTAAGAACTTACAAAATTATGAACAAAAAGCTGCAAATTTATGCATATATAACAAAACGAAAAATAAATTCAAAAAAATATTGAAGAGTGCAAAGATTACAAGTATTCTATCACGTCCCCTCCATTAATGACTGAAATATATGATCAAAAGCGAGAAAAAAATTATAGGGATCGGAAAATCAGGTCATTTTTCAGTACTGCGAAACTAATATTGTTTAATTAATATGTAAACATTTGCAATAAAGTAATAATTAATAATACATATTAGTTTAATATTAATTAACGAGCAAGCACTAATCCAGTAAACATTATTAATTAATTTTCCAATATTGTTTTAGTATTAGGAGTAAACGGAGAGTAAAATTTATTTGCATATATCAGATATAAATTTGGACCCACACTGAAAAACTATTATTGAAAACTTTGTAGGATGTTTCTGTTAATTAACTAGTTATAATAAGTTGAACCTACTGAACCTTTACTTCTTTCCATAATCCTCACCAGAATGCAAATTACCTGTTGGTCACTCATGCCAAGGGTTTGAATGTTTTAGAGTTGGAGATTCTGGCAACACCGCATCGCAGTGGTACAGTGGTTAGGGGAGCCTGACTACGATACCAAAGAACCCGGGTTCGAATCCCGGAGAAGGCATGGTTGTGAAATTGTCTGTCCCTTCATGGGGTGGTAGCAGTGGCTGCTTGTTAGATGCTTCCACAGTATTAAAATGGCCACTACTAAGGCCCGCCATTGGGGGGGGAATTTTTTTTTAACTGTATTTAGTGTTGTATGTTTTTCTACCATCGGCAGCTCTGCCAAAGTTTTATTCCGGCTTCGTACTAGCCGACGTTTAAAATATGCGCTGTTAATTATATCGCGTTAGTTTAAATAGTCTACTGCTTATGTAGGCTCAGGCTACAATACCTGTTTAAAATTTATTTTACGTTAATTTAAATATGCACCAAATAGCAAGAGTTCGTCTATCGCACAAGCAGTGCCTTCCTTCAGTTCATTTAAGAGCTAAATAAAAAGGGTTATTTTAACCTTCGTATGACTTGGTCATTTGCCTCGGACTTAACACTTAGTAGGGTCTCCAGGACAAAGAGTTAAGCTTCTTGACATAGCAGAACCCTAAAACTTTATCACTTAAAAATTTTTTAAATCAATAAATGTAATTTGCATCACATTAGTTACTAGATTTAAAATTACTTCGTTTATGAAAATGCAATGTGAATAGAGTTAATAGCATTTTTCTTTTCAGAACTATACATTCATTAACAAAGGAAACTTAAGTAAATATTAATTTTATACTTTCGTCTCTTCCATTACTGGATGAATGTCGGAAGGTGATGTAATAAGAATACGCGCAAAACAATCTTTAAAAAATTGGTCATTCCCTAACAAGAAGGTCAGGTAGATAAGCATTCCGAATTTTTATCCCTTCCTACTCGTCGCCCTATGCATAAAAAATAGCTTATGAATTGTACTGGATATAATATCATACGGATACACACATGTTCGCTTACTGTTTGCCTCATGAAAAAATATATGCTTTTAACAATTCAAACACACAATTTAATATTTACAGGACATATTATGATTATAATTATGTTTGCAAGCGGTAAAATGAGTGAAACCCTGATAGTTCGACATGGGTTCAAATCCCCGAGAGGATGCATGAAAGTTTTGTTGCTTTTTCCCATTGTAATGAGAATATCAGCCATTATTCGCTTACGAGCTCACCCTTTACCTCAGGCAGATAGCCCTCAAGTGCTCTGCCGTAATCCTACCCCACTGAAATGTAAATGAATGCAGTACTGAAATCTAAATGAATGCAATACTGAAATGTAAATGAATGTCTTAGCAAGTTCCCTCAGGAAGGCATTCCTTCCCTTTGGCTGTATACCTTGTTTGCTTTGTTATATTTAATTAACTAACTTCGAATATTTTCCTCCAAAATTGCACCGATTTCGATATAATTAAAGTTTCATTTTTCCCTCCATTACGTTTTATACGTAGTAAAAAATAGGTAACAATATAATAAATACACGTACAGACATATTTACTTTTACAAAACCAAATTAAAAATAAAAATATATTTACGTTTTATTTGGGTCTTCAATTTCTCACGATTCCGACTTTAAATTTACAATAATTTTCACGTACTTTTTAATGACCCTATTTTATTTTTACTTCGCGTGAATTTTCCCGCAATATCCTTTAATTCTATGCTTTAGATATTTAATTTATTTTTTTCTAATTAAGTTATTCTTTTTTTATTTTTCATAAATAAAGGAACTCGACACGCATGAGCGCTCTCCTAAATCACCGTAGACTGCGAAAAAAATGCATTATTTTTGTTTCTCCCTCACAGAAATCAGAAAAATTGGTCTCCGAACTCTGAGTACCAACACATTTGTAAACAATTATTTATTTGATTCCTTCCCTGAATATTTCAATTTTCTACTACAATAACTGCAAATAAAACTGAAAATTTACTTAATGACGAATGGCAACATGTATGACATACATGCGGCTACTTTTAGTTAAACGCACAAAACTATCTCAGGCATAAGACTATATTATTTGTTAGTTTGTGGATAATACTAGAAAATGAGGTTTCAAGTCTGGTGGCTGACTTATCATAGTTCACCACAGTGTAATTATCCCAGACCGCACCGGAAAACAGATTCCTTAGAATCTCAGCATCGTAGTCAGGAAATAATCTGTTCTTGGTATTTATTGGTAAAATCTAAAAACGTCTATTAATATTACCCCGTAATGAATAAGGGTTCCGCTGAAATCCGATAATTCTTGTCAACACTGTATCTGTGTATACTCAAAAGAAGACGGCTGTCCTTTGATAAGGAATTTCCCCGTATGCTCTGCAGACTTTAGTCGATTTCAGAAGGGTCGCTAATTTTACCAACTGTAATCAGACATCTGGTTTACCATTTCAAGAAGCCTAACTACGTACCTTCTGTTACTACAAAATAAAGATACTGTTATCAGACATTATACAGATATAAAACAAGACATTATACAGATATAAAACAAGACATTATACAGGTTTGGCAGGCAGATATGTAATTGCTTACGATAAAGCAGGGAACAGAACTAAAATTGAAGTATATTCAACCATTCGCTTATTAGCCGCTATATTCAATTATCCCATCGCGAAAATTATAGTAAAGAGTTACATTTCGAAATGTAATCAAAAGTTGAGTGAAGCTGTGGAACATAATTCTCCATGGGTTCTGCATTAAACAACTGAATGACTGACAACATCAGATTTTACTCGAGCATAACGTAAATATCGGCCTATTTTCCTCCGAAAGTATTCTACAAAAGCATAACTTCCCATATGCAGATAGCCTCATGGCACTTTGCCATAATCAATACAATCTAACCAAGAAACTTAATACTTTACATTATAAGCCATTTAGTCAAACAGATACACAAGCATTATTTCCTTAAATATGGATCGTAGACATTTACTTTCAGTAACAAAATTTCTCTAAATACAGTGGAATCCCTCTTAACCGGCAACAACGGCACCACGCCGATACTTTTTCGGTTAATTGAATATCTATTTCTAGAACTTATCTGCTCACGTTTTGTGATGCCATCTATATAAACTGCAATACCCAAAGTCTGTCAGTCGTATTTTTCGAGTTATCGGCCATTATTAAATAAATAATATCGAAAATCGTAAAGATAATTGAAAATTAAAATACATATTCATGATTTTTATCTTTCAGGAAAACAAAAATAAACATTTTATTGAATATCTTCTCACAGGAAAGCTACGAATTTCTTAGAGAAATGCCAAATAACTTCAAATGTCTACCTGCTTACAAGATTGCCACCATAGTTTTAAAAATTCGCTGTGGATACAATGCAGCTTCATAACATCATGCACGGATATAAATGAACGCTTCTGAGCAAATCTTACGAAAGTCTGCAATTCTTTGTTTCCCTCCACGCAACTCTCCTGCGTGCGTTTCGTCTTCATCTTCATCCTCCCCCTCCTCCTCATCATCTTTCTTCGTCATCTTGACACAGTGGAAGAGAACTGTCTAGATGCATCCGAAAATGCCCCTCTGCAATAACACTAACCTTCTCCGAACATGCAACTAAATCCAAGATGTCTGACACGTAAACCAGACTTGTTTTGAACCAGAAGAATCTTCGTCACTCACCTCTTCATCTAGGAACATGATCACAAGCCACAATTTACGTAGTGTTCTTCAGATTTTCCAAGACAAGATCCAAAGTAAATATAGCATCTTTCAATGCGAATTGTTTTCGAAAGTCCTGAAAACACTTCCTTCAAAGCTCACACACTGACGCATAAAAGGGGTTCAGTAGTTCTTATTCTGGATAAGGCATTGGTTTGATAAGGCTTTTGTTACGTTAGGCGGCAGAAACATTACACATTTTTTTTTTTTTTTTCACATTTAAGTCTTCACACTGTTAACCCATTACGATTTTTTTATCCCATAATCCTAAATTTCGGATTTAAATTTAAATCTACAAAAGTGGCCTTATTTTGATATTGCCAATTCAATGAGTGCCGGTCACGAGAGATTTTACAATAACGAGGAAAATTTTATGAAACAGTTTCAAAAATCTTATAAAACAGTTTCTATGAAAACGAAAAGAATTATTGAAAGTTTCTGGAAACATAAAATTTAGCATTTTATACGATCCTTATACAGCAAGAGAAACCAGTAAGTAAAATGTTCATTATGCTTTTCGTAAGTTAAGTTTGAAAACGCCTCACGTGCAAATTCTCGGATTCACATGTTTACGTGAAAATTTTTGCAGAGATATAAGAGAATGAATTTTTTGGCTTAGATCGCTGTTAATTACAGGAAAAAATATTACTACTTTTCATTCAGATTTAAGAAGAAACAAAAAAAAACAAAAGTTGCCCGTTTAAGGCCATTAATAGGTAGACTCGCTATTAGCTCTGTTTCTCGAACTTATTTTGAAAAGTTTCAAATTTGAAATGCACATCTAAAATCAATACGTAAGAAACAAAACCTGCAGCAATCTTCTTTGAAAAACCCCGTATGTTGCATTATATGTCACCTATACGATATTTTAATTTATAAATATTTTATTCTATTTGTAAGAAATGAAACACATGGAAGTAAAATAATAATATATATTTATATGTGCGCGCGCGCGTGCGTGTGTGTGATGATAATGAAGTTCGTTGCAGGTAACTTGATTTTAGGTAAGCGCTTGACTACAAAAGACACCAATTATTATGCAGTCGCGAGTGGACAGAAATTAAAAGATCACTGAAATATCGATTACGCACAGAAGACGCCGGGAACTTTTGAAGACTTACAAAATCACTTGATAATCCAAACATATCTTTATTATTTGTTGATTACTCTATGTCAAGGCACATCACAACGAACAAAACCTGAATCCCACAATTTTGATTATGCCATATTACATTTTTAACAATGAATAAAAGCAGCCAAGCAAGAGTCGTCCTTTAGCTAGGAGCCTGTTATAAATTGATAGCTCGCGCCGTTTGGTGGCGCTCCGAGCGTCTTGTCTCTGTTGATATTCTATAACTTACTTTAGTTTGATGGAAGGTGTTAGGCCTAATAATGATGAAGGCGTGTGCCTAATAATAATGCTTGTAACCAATGTATTATATTGTAAATAAAACGTGTGTGTATTAATAACGAGACGTAATGATCACTTACCTCTGGAATTAATGCTCTCTGATGGTAACGGAATTAGTTACTACAGAGCCGTAAGTAGGGGGGGGGGGAATGCGTAGTAAGCTGCAGGACTATTTGTAAGCTTGGAAATTCTTTGTTTTAGTTTTGGATAACGATTGGGTAAAAGTTTACAGCTATATGTATACTGCAGGGAAATTGTAGATGTCTTGAAAGGGTTGTGCTTTAATTGAAACTTAGTAATTCAAAGGTCTATTATCAATTGGTTCAATTGTTTTAATTTGGTAATATTTTTTTTTTCATATACTG
Source organism: Stegodyphus dumicola (assembly GCF_044657685.1). Lineage (NCBI taxonomy): Eukaryota > Metazoa > Arthropoda > Arachnida > Araneae > Eresidae > Stegodyphus > Stegodyphus dumicola. The sequence continues at coordinate 33,429,038 of NC_140781.1, forward strand.
ATATCTCACTTCTCAATATGTGAACCCCTAGCAGCCTATTCGCTCAACCATTCGAAATGAAATTTCAGATATTGTTATTTGAAAATATGCGCTCGAGATTGTGATGATTTAAAACAACAGAGCTCTCACGGTTACGGTTACAGTGAAAAGATTTCGAAATTTTTGAATGGTAAAACCCACTTTTTTTCTGCATAAATTGATCAGCGCACTGAAAAACCATAAATGACGTTGGAACGACACACGTATGACGAAAATTGCTGGCGTAAAACATTTGCAAAGAAGAGCATTGTAAAGGACTAATGGCAACACAAGAGAGAAGGGGGGGGGGAACTTGTTAAACTGCGTAGATGTTGATCCAGAAAGAACAGCAAACTTGGCAGCCGAGGGAGATTTAGCAAGTAGCAGTCCTGGCACATAGTAAATATACATTTTTATTTTAATTGACATTTGTAGGCACAAATAACTTGCCAAATTAACTGTGCCCATTTCAAAACATTTACATTTCTGATTCAACATATATCTGTGTTACAGGGCAAGAAAATAGGAATTGTGGAAGTTGTGCATGTACACTATGTTAGAGGTCTCAGACTGCCGGCCCCCCCGAAGCAATATTACGTAGTCAAAGAATATTCTGTAAATTAATTACCATTTAATTATTATTATGAGAATCTGAAGAAAAAGTTTAAGACGTTAATGATTTGGAGTTCAGTTCTGCGATATTTTCATTACCATTAAAAACAAACGCGAGTAACGCGCCAGCAACCCACATACGGAGCTAATGAATTTACAGTTTGATATATATCTTGTAAGGTAGATTTTAATTTTATGACACTTTCCTATTTCTGCTAGCTTCGATTTACAATTCATTACCAGAATGAGTTTTCAGAATCGCGTTAAATGCAAATGAGAAATAGAAAGTATTTAAGTTCCACTGACTTCGAGAGAGAGTGGGGTTTCCTGAATAGCGCGCGTTTGCCTTTTGGCTACCTCTCTCTAACTGTTACTACGCTCGGCCGTATTACGTGCCTTTTGATAACTTCGCTGGCTAGTTTAATATTATGGGCCAACTAGTTTAAAATTGTGTTAGTTTCGGCTAAATCTCTTTAGTTAGTCATTAGTTAGTTCTTATTTCTTACATTTTGAGTTTAAGCCCAAGTGGAGGCTTTGTTGTACGCCCTGAGAAAGGGGCCAACTGTTAAACCTTTACTTTGAGCAAATAAAGGGTAATTAACCTTTCTTGAGTTTACATTTCTGTTCTTGGACTTAAGCGATTATTCGTACAGTACTTCATTAGGTTCCTCGACATTACATTAAATAAAAGTGAGGAACCCTACAATCTTATCCAAAGATGTGAAAATACAGATTAGATGACATTTCTTTGTACAAGTCAAAATATAAATACAGTCAAAAGTCGTTAATCCGGACTCGTCGGGACTTCGGCTATTCCGGATTATAGATCATCAGTTTAAATCTGGTAAAATGGCATGCAGAAATTATAAAATTAAAAATGTGAAACCGTAATTTACGAAATAAAGAACAATTATGATCTAAAGGGTATCAAAATTTACAAAAAAAAAAGCTTAATATTTATTTGTTTACTTTATTAAACATTCCTTTCAATGTAAGTTGTTTAAGTTGCTTCGTTTTTTATGTAATAATACATTCTCTTTAATTCTATAAACAGACATAATTTCTTGTTCAGTTACAAAGTTCCGCTGTTCAAGTCCTATAATTGCTGTGTCGAGAATACCGACTAATTTGTCAATCGAAATTTTTTCGTTTTCAATAACCTCTGTCACTTTCTTCGCTATCGGAAGCGAATTATAATGACGAGGCATTTGATTTAAATCATATCAAAGATGGAGTACATCGAGATGAAATACTACATTGAGTAAGGAATTATAAGCCAAATAAAATAAAAACATCTGCAATTAAGATAAGGATAGTGCTGACAGATCAACTTCCAATTCATTGCACGCCGCCGCGGCGTTGAAGATAAACAAAGTTTAGATAAACAAACGTTAAAGTTTAGATAAACAAAGGATATGCCTTTATCCATTTTTTGCAGCAATTCCACTTTTTGTTTAATGGACTCCGAAAGATACTTTCGCTTTGTATATCCTTTACATATTAGTAAATATATATCGGAAATTCTATTTGACATAATCGAAAGTTCAAGCTTACTTTTATAAAATTGCTCTAACAGTCTGCAAAAAATAATAATCCAGATCCAATTCGAAGATTAAGGAACAACGCAATCTGCAACATTAACTGAAATAGATAATTAGATAATTTTAGCTTAGCTTATCCCGTCCGTTATACATTAAACGCGCATTCGTAAACGTATTTTGCGCACGCGCACACGCAAATTCGCAGCGGTAACTTTCTGCGCATGCGTCAATAGGACGCATGCGCAGAAAGTTTGTAGCTTTGAGGTCCGGATTATAGATCATTCCGGATTATGGGTGTCCGAATTAACTACTTTTGACTGTACCCTCAATTACTAATTTTTGCAATAACAACAATCGTTTTGTTTGAGAGTTTATTCATACGTAAAAAGTTTTTTTACCGGTATTTGAAAATTATAAGTTTAAGAAAAGAACTAGACTGAACGACGACAATTCGTGATTAAGATAATTTCTAGTAATTTTTGTCCAAGATCCAACTTTATCAAAATCGAAACGCCATAAGGTGCTGTAACTGAAAGTTGAAGAAAGAAATTAAAAGTTTATAATTATTTAGATACGAATATATGTATTTTTTTCTATATGCATCAAACAAAAATTCAGTAAATAAAACAAATAGAATAGGTTTTTTTTATTATTTATTCATGCCTTGTTCTTACTTGGGAAGTTATCAGAGTTTATTTATTTTTAGTTTAAATAAATTAAAAATTACTTGGTGGTTAATTCAACATATTAGAATAGAATTTTTGATAACTATCAGTCAGAAAATTTAATATTTAGCTGTGAATATGTTCGAATTACAAAGAGTAACCAACAGAAATTTCTTGCAGATACCAACCTTTAGATTTCAGACAGAAAAATAAATATAAATTGTAAGATATTTTTCTTTTGCGTCATTATTATAACTGCTCATGTATGCTTTGACAAATATTTAGTAAACAAAATTGAAAACTTAGTTTAAAAAAAATTGTTTTGCTTATTTTGGGGGGTCTCCCGTTACCTGCTTTTAAGTTAGCTTATTTGAGTTAGAGACCAATGCAGTATGTAACATAGGGACCAATTAACGAATTTAGCAAACTGTTTAATTACTCATTATTAGAAATCTGTATAAAGAATCTTGCTTATACAACAGATTCCCTCTTTTCATTTCTACGAAAAACAATAGCGCATTGCACTCAAAACGAATTATTTCTTTCAGAAAGTAAAATAAAATTAAATATGAATAATGTTAACCATAATGGTTCAATCAGTTATTATTACAGTCTGTTACCTTAAAATAGGTACTTGAAGGTCATGGGACCCTTGCCTCATTTACGATAGTAACGTGCGTCGTTATCACGGCAGAGAGGGAATTACGGGATTTTAACAGTTAGAGGATTTGGCATTTTTTTCCACAGCAGTTCTTACTATCGTCATGAGACAAGGTTTGGAAGCATAGAATGGTTCCATACAGCCCCAGTTGATTGGAAGTCTACAATATATATTTTCTGATTGTTTTAAGACACTGCTGTGTTGATAATTTACGGTTCTGCACGTGAAAGTTTTCGCAAGTTTTATTAATGTATATCATATTATCATTTCTGCGTTCTTTTTCCTCATTTATATATTTTACACCACTACAAATTCAAATAAAGCATAAAATAAAAGCATAAAGCAGTCTGTACTTTTCCAATGTTTTCCTAAAAAACAATGAGTATTGTACTAGTACATGAGATAGAAAACGTACTGTCGAGCTACACAAAAACCGCTAATTACGGTAATTGAATGCAAATGCACACTGATCAAACGCACTGAATGAAATTGGATGCAAACGGAATGCAAAAACGGTTGGCAAAAATGAGCCAACACATCTTGAAAATTTCAAACCCCTCGGAGAAAGAACACTGCTTCAAAAGCATTTGCAGAACGTTAGTGTAATTACCTTTCTGAATCAAATTAATTTGTTTTTTACGATTTGTTTTAACAACTGGTTCGCTTTCAGTGAGTTCAACCACACTAAAGCCATCAGCAGGTTTTTAAAAACCATAATATCCTCTTCCTCCGCAACCACTTTTCCGACGTCAGAGTGAATAAGCTCGTCGATAAGAATTGAAGTATAATTCGAAGAAGAGTTTCCGTTAGGTGGTTTTCGAAAGCAGGAAACAACATACTTAAAAAAAAGTTGGCTTAGTGGTTTACCCAAGAACATTTTCACGGAAATGCTACTCAATGAAATTATGCAACTTCCATAACCCACAAAATGTAGAAAATTCTATTACGTATATATATATAATAATATGATGAGTAATTTAGCGTTAATTGTCGGATTTCAGATGACAAGTAATTTGCATTTTATACGCACTTTCATTTAATTTTATTTGCTTAATGCTTTTGGCCACTAACAATTATTGTTAACTTTGTTTCTTGGAAGCGCGAACAGAGCTACTTACAGAATTAGCAAAAAGGTTTGCATATATATAGTAAGTACGTTTATTAAAAAGAATGTTTTCTCATTTACGGGAGTGATGTATTTATTTAACATCCAAACCTTTCAACAATAAATCAGTACTTTTAGAATATGTTTATTAGTTTCTAGAGTCCGTGATACGCTGGTAAAGCGTAACAGTTAATTTTGAGGCGTAAGCGAACATTAATTGAGTTTTAAAAAAAGGTGAATAAGTTAAATGAAATACAATTCCCCGACTTTATTTTTCATTCACTAGCAAAAGACCAAATATGACACTTAGTAGCACAGCTATGCAGTGCCTATTGCACCCAACATTTCTTTATTCCACAGCAAAGGACCGAATATGACATTTAGTTGCACAGTTATGCAGTGCTTACTGCACCCAAGATTTTTCAGCATTTAGATTTCTGTCATTCTTTTAGCACCAGAGCTGCTATTAGTACACTTTTTTCCACCATATCACCTTTCAAACGTTGCGACCAAATGCTATCGCCATGTATTACTTTTAAAAAAATACAATGAATATTAAAAAAAAAAAAAAAAATTAAATAATACAGCGAATATTAAAAAAATATATCTGGCAACACAAATAAAAGTATGTTCCCACCAAATGTTATCGCTATATATTATTTTCAAAGGAAATAGCAAATATTTTTATTATTTAATTTAATATAATATAACAAATATTTTTAAAAAATGTATGGCAACATTTAATACTTTATCAAGAATTTCACAGCTATCCGATATAAAATATTTTTAACTTCCACGCGCCATTGTTGCCATTTGGCGAAGCGTAAGCTATTTCTATTTCTTTTTAAATTTAATCTGCCTGTTACTGATTAACACAATAAGCGATTCAAAGCAATAAACACAGTTCCTTACCCCTTTTATTAATTACCAGCTGGACCTGTGAAACCACACTAACTGGATTTATTATATATACTCTTTTTTATAGTAATTATTTTAGGCGGTTGGCCGTAGCAGTGGCTAGTTATTTAAAAAGTGAAACAGACAACAAAACTGATTCGACGCAATTAGTGAAGTCTGAAAATAATAACTTTTACTAGGTTAAAAAATGTGCGCAGCAGCACCACAGGTTCGGGGTTCGATTCCCAGACTCGGCAAGGTCGACTCAGCCTTTCATATCTTGATTTCCATCTCTTGGGTCGATAAAATGAGTATCAAGTTCGCTTGGGGACTAAACAGTGGGGGGTCCTGCGACAAGCTGATCACTTGTTCTGGGCATATGCTTACGCACCCCAGGGCCCATGGTCAAGAAAGCAGATTTCGGGCACTGTAGGCCTTGGCCCATTAGGACTGTTACGCCACTGAGTTTTTTTTTTTTTTTGGGGGGGGGGGTAAAAAATGTACGGCAACACTTAATAGTATATCGGAAATTCTAAGATATGCTGTTTTAAAAAAATTTTTGACTTTGAATTTTGAATTTTACGTGGCTTAAGTGCATGTTTAATAATAAAATTAAAAAGATAGACAAAGTTTATCGGCAAGAGTAAGTCCAAAAACAGAAGGACTACCTGCGAGCTGGGGGTGTAGGAAAAAAAAACTAACAAATTCTTTGGCGCAACGTTCATAAATCCGTTCGGACTTTTTCCGTTCCTTTTTCTTCGCTATAAAAGCTCAGTTTTTAAGTATAATACTAGCGGGCTGAAGCCCGCTTTTCATTGTTCAGTGTTCATGAGTTCCCATGTTCAATTTCGCCGGTATTCGAAAGTTGGACCGAACTACCAGTGTTCAGCGGTTTCGCGCGGACTTTCCCCGCTTTATTCGCGTATGCATCGAGAAGATACTGCATACACGTTACACATGCGTAAAAGCATGAAAACCCCCATGGACCCAGCCCGCGGGCCGGGATGCATACTTCACAATAGCACATCAGCGTAGCCACTGAGGGAGGGGTTTCGAAAATGGACCAATGCGCTTTTATTGCTTTTGTGACGCTAAGTCTTCATGCACGTGAGCGTATGTCGTTTACGTTTTGATTTGCATTTGTTTCGCGGTAAAAAGTGTACGTAGTAGAAAAAAATTTCGTAGAACATTCGTTTCATGAGTTTAAATTAATCGCTGACATCTCACTTTCGCGATTTTTATCACGCATTAATATTTGGATTGATGTTCACGGCATATTATCCCTCTTTACATCGAGGATATGACTCTATAAGCTATAATTAGCCTCGAATATTATGCATTTACTTAACACCTGTGGATTAAGAAAATTCGAGTACACATTTTTTTTTTTTTTTTTTTAAATAATTTTTCATATAAACTGAAATAAAAAGTGCTGACTTCTATTTACATATATAATTGGCGTAAATATTTTTCTCATATGCATAGTTTTATGTAAAGATAGCATTTGGGCTCAGATGCTCAGAACTATATATTTCTTTCTTCATCTTATTTACCACTTATTAAATAATATTTCACATGGATATTTTTGCGGAGTATCCAAAATGTGTTTGCATTTACTTTAAATTCTTTCAACCAGGTAGTGAAATCTTCACATTTGCTTATATTTGATCTAACTTCGCAATAAAAATTTTCAGAAGAAATAGACGATGCTTTAATTATTTTGTACTGAAAATTGCGTAGCAAAATATTTTCAACCATTTTGCTTAAAACTTAAAGCACGCGAAAGGTCATGTGACATGACAGAAATTTTACTGGATGCCCATTGGTCCATCCTAGAAGCCACACCCTCGGTGGCTACATAGATGTGCACTTGTGAAATATGCGGCAGGGATTCGAAAGTTGGAACGTACTACCAGTGTCCAGCGGTTTTGCGCGGGCTAAGCCCGCCTTATTAAAGTTTGCATCCAGAATATACTGCACACACGACACACATGCGGAAAATCAAGAAAACACCCACAGAGTCACCCCGTTGGCCTTTATTCGAAAGTTGGTTCGAACTACCAGTGTTCCGCGATTTTACCCTGGCTGCGCCCGCTTTATTCGCGTATGCATTCAAAAGATACTGGATACACGTTACACATGCGTAAAATCATGAAAACATACATGGAGGCAGCCTGTTCGCCGGGATTCGAAAGTTGGATTGAACTACCAGTGTTCAGGGGATTTGCGCGAGCTTCGCCCGCTCTATTCTCGTATGCATCCAGAAGATACTGCATACACGATAGTTTTTAAAGTATAATATTGTTAATGTTACAATTATACCTCTTTATAAGCTATTTACTATATTTTTCCCCCGCTCTCTTTCTAATAAGGCAGATTCCAAGGACATTAGAAGTCGAGCTCATTAATTTTAACAAAATGATATTCATACGTGTACTTATTATTATGGTTCACAGATCAAAATAGGTAAAAGTAACAACTCTCCCGTCTCACGGCTAACTCTTATACCACTTCATACAAGAGTTCAATTCAGTGATGCATTCCTTAGGTGAGCTAGGGAACACGAACAGCCTTTAAAGAGGGGTTATTTTTTGGAGGAAGGGGAAAAGGAAAAACTTTTAAGCAATAGTGCATTCAAATCTAGAATCCAATTCTTGTAGACAAACTGCCGATTACATTTCTCATGCTCGCGAAACAAACTGAAAATAACTCAAGACATCGTGAAGGACTTCTTTCCCACAGGAAAAAAAAAAAAAAAAACGTACTTGTTATCCATTTCTTGACAGCCACGCCGCATATTCTGGCAAACAAAGCTTGAAACTGTGATGTCCTTAAATTCAAACTCAGCCAGATTACTAAATGCAAAAGCGAAAAAGGAGCACATTTCAAAATAAAATTTAATTAGCAGCATATGTCATAGTCTACAATTCACATAACATATTCATCAATATGTTGATTTTTGATCAACATATTGATGAATATGTTATATTTCCTGTAGCGTATGATATATACTGCTCATTGTAAACATTTCGTACCCTATTATGACACTCTCTAAATTTGACACTGAGTTTTAGTTCATTTTAATACAAAAAAGGTTAAAAAAGACCAAAAAAATTTAAATAGTTATAAAAAGATTGTAAACATTTTTTTACACTCCAAAAATCAAAACATATTAAATGACAAATATGAAACAATACATATTTCGTAGAAGAACCTGGGAATAATGAAAGTTTTCATACCTCCGTTAGATTTAAGTGTATTTCTATCTAATACTCGACGGGCCGAAATTTCCTATTAGATATTCTAATGTTAATATTACTATGCATTCCTACTGGAATGTAAGTTTCTTTTAAAGAAATAATATTATGATAATTACCTGCAGTTTATCTATGACTACTTTTCATTTGCTACGTTCTTACTGTAACCGTGGCCTTCGGAAATTAAATTATTCGCACAATTTTCCCTCTCGATTTTCGAATGGTAAAATTAGTAAAAATGGGGGGGGGGAGGAACACGCACGGTATTTCTACTATACGCTAGCACTGACCACTTTTCCCAACTATGAATTAGCGTTATGCTTTAAGCTTTATTCCCAATCTCAGTAATGAACAAACTGCATCAAAAAATCTGAATTTCTATCAGAAAGCGTGAAGTTTTTCATTTTCAAGTTTTTCCTTTCCCTCTTTAAAAAGGCACGGTTAATAAATAAATCGGAAAACATTTTCATGTATTACCAACATTCCATTAGCTTTAAATCGAAGTTATACCAACTGAAATATGTAGAATCAACAACAGTCTTCTAAAATGTATTAAAAACCAAAAGATTTTCAAACACATAATTTGCATACTTCTTTGTCGCTAGATATATGAGGAATGTCCGATAATTTTTTGACAATAATTCTAGAAATGCCAATAACACTTTAAAGGCGCATTTTATCCCATTTAAACGGGTTGCGATTTCTCAACACGGATACTTAGTTGTGGCACGATTTGAAAGCTTGCTCATTATCTTAACAACCCTTACAACTCGTCTTACTTCAAACGTGATTTCAGGTAAAAAGTTAGTCACGACATTAGGTCACAAAGGGGAAATGGATTGCAGGTGCAATATGACGAAGTTTCTTCCCTGCCCCATGCTCAAAGACATAACTGTACAAATTAGGTTACACAAACAAATTCTCTAAAGTAGTCATATTCATTCTCAGTTACAAAATAAACGTCTTTAAAATGTCGACTGTCAAAGATTACTTCCATTTTGTTAACACAATAAAAATATTCCCACATTTGAGAAGAAAGCAGACTCAGAAGCAATTCGACGCGGTGCATAAACTAAAACCACTTTTCAACCTAACTTTTTAATAGGCTAATATATTAATAACAAACATCTTTTAATAATAACTCTACTAAAAATTTCATTCCCTTACTTCTAACTTTTGTTCTAATGTAACAAAATTCTGATTATTCTAAAAAATGCATGCATAAATGTATCCATAATATAAAATAAAATAAATAATAAACACCTCTACATAACATAATTCTTTTGTAAACCAAACAAAAGAAAAAAAAATGTCCGAATCATCAATAGTGCAGTTGCAGGACATGCCTGCCACAGTTATTTCCCAATAATGAATTTTCATAGCTTAAGCTGCAAACTTCTACGTATGAAAATTCCTAGTGCTTTAATTTCCTAATTCATAAATATTGAAATGCTTCAGAAACAGGACCAGAAACAAAGTCATTGCTCGCTTAGCCTACAATTTGATTAAATATCATATAATAAAAACATTCTTAAGATTATTAACAATCACAAAAATTAGATACGTGATTCGATATGGATAATTCATCAATACTAGAGAGATGAAACAAATTAAAGAGCACATACAAGAAATTCAATATCGACTGTGCAATGTAATCGTAGGTGAAACATAAAAGCATGCGTGAAACATAAAGCGGTGAAACATAAAGCCTTACCAGACTAGATAGATCGCAACACGACGTTATGAGAAACGTGTTAGATGATTCTTTGTGTGAGAAGGCCGCCGGATAAGAATTAGCAAAACTATTAGAAAGTCAAATTTTGTGAGCCTTGTTCTTTTCTCATTCCTGATTATATGAGCTTCTATGAGCGCTTGAAGGAACTTCCACGGTTAAAATGAGAAACTGCTTTTTGCGTATTGCTGGAAAGGTTCTGAGCCTGGTAAAGTCTCTGAAGGTCTAGAGTTAAAAAAGCTTTGAGATAAAAATTTCAGAACAAAGTCCATATTTTAGCAGCAATTATTCCACTTGCTTTTTAATTGGTAATAAAGTTAATTGTGGTAACTTTATTACTAACGTAAGTTGTAAAACTGTGGGCATAAAAAAAAAGTTCTGCTTAAATCCGGTAAAAGGCCAGAGCAACAGACTCTTTGTCACAGTGGTGAAATTTTCTTTTGTGAAAATGGACGTGGAAGTTGAACAGCACGTTAACACTTCGATGTCCGCATATGGGTTAATTTTTTTTTTTTTTTTTTTTAGTTTGTCAGTATCCATGTCGTCATCTGATTCCTCTACATCATTCTACAACGGCAGGGCTCATCGATTTCTTCCGAAATTTACTTAAGGGGAGTTTCGAAAGTTCTGTCTCACTTATATCTTCATCAAAACACATCAATACGTCAAGCCTGTTTTACTTATACCTTCATCTGGTCTGACTTACACTGGTGTGCAAAAATTAAGGACGAGACGGTTTTTTTCAATATAACTTTGTACAAAAGCTTTCCAAATCAACACATTTAATACCGTAAGATCCCCAATACGTAAGAACATTAGTAATGTAAGCAACACTTACTAAAAGAGAAATCAGAGGGATAAAAAGAAGCTTTATTGAAAAAGTAGCATGGAGCGCAATGCGACTGAAGGCCGAAACATCCCTGTGATGGGTGTCCAGCAAGAAACATCCGGTCTTTAATAAGGGATATGATCTCCCTTGACTGCTAGGCAGGTTTCACAGCGTCTGCCCATGCTGAGAATGAGGGTGCCAATGAGTTGTTGAGGCATTGCTGCCCATTCGTCTTGCAGCGCCAATCGAAGCTCCGGAATCGTTACTGGTGGTAAGGTACGAGCTGCCAAGCGTCTGCCTAGAAAATCCCATACATGCTCGATGGGATTGAGATCCGGAGATCGTGCCGGCCAATCCATACGTTCAATATCCTCACTCGCTAAGAGCTGTTCGGCAGCTACTGTGCGATGACATGGTACATTGTAGTCCATGAAAAGGAACTGCGGACCCACAGCCCCTCTAAAAAGACGCACATATGGAAGAAGAATCTCGTTACAATAACGGGTCCCGTTGACTGAACCTGCGTCGAAGATGTGAAGGTCTGTACGACTACCAAGCATGATGCCTCCCCAAACGAGAACACCGCCACCTCCATACCTGTCCCTTTCAATGATGTTCGGGGGATGATTGCGGCTTCCCCGCTCTTTCCAGATGAGTATGCGATGAGAATCGCTACTCAGACTGAATCTGCTCTCATCTGTAAAGAGTACTCGTCCCCATTCATTGTCTCTCCAATTCCGGTGTTCCCGGCACCACAGAGAACGCCTTCTCCGATGGGCAGGCGGGGCCCACCAGCGGCCGAGCGGTAAAGTCGCTGAACACTGGTAGTTCGGTCCGAGGTTCGAATCCCGCGAACGGACTGGCTGCATGGGTGTTTTCGTGGTTTTCCCCATGTGTAACGTGTATACGAGCCAGTTTCCCTTAGAAAGTCCTCCACGAAGGCATCCCTCCCCTTAGGCAGATAGCCCTAGTGTGCTTTGCCATAATAAAATACACCACATACACCACACCGATGGGCAGGCGTTAGAGGTACACACCGTCGTCGTGCAAACAGACCACCACCGTGCAGTCTTCTGGCCACGGTAAAACGCGATATCGGTCGTCCAGTCGCCTGTGTCGTGTGTCTAGCGATTTCTCCCGCTGTCTGCCGCCTGTTTCTTCTGTTCTGTAAGTCAATATACCGGTCATCTGCGGGTGTGTTTCCTCGTGGACGACTACTACTAAACCCCCGGATAGCTGTTCCTGTAGTTTGAAATTGTCTCCAAAGTCGTGAAACGATGCTGTGAGCAATTCCGAACTCTGCAGCCACACTTGTCACACTGCGGCCTTCCTCCAACTTCCCAATGATTCGACCTCGGGTAAAAGCATCCAGATGTCGTCTAACAGATTGATTATTCGCCATTTCTCGCTGAGGCAGCAACTCGGTGTGATTTTAACTGCTATACGGCGTACGATCTCTTTGCCAGAAATATTGATCTTACACCGACAACATGCTTTATACTACTCAGACACTCCCCCATTACGTCTACCTGCATATCTGCGCATGTGCTACCGTACATCACCTTACTTAATCTCCTGATTGGTCTTTCTGTCCGCTCTGCCTCTTCGTTCAGCAGATATGCTAATTTTTCGACCTTCGTCCTTAATTTTTGCACACCAGTGTATATCTTCGTCTGAACCCATCAATCAAGTATCCTACTTCTTCTTCAGAATTCTCAAATTCAGTTGGAAAACGGAATTAATCTTTCAACGCATTCTTCAAAGTGAAACCGTATTTCCTTCTCACTTTGCCTTTAAGAAAAGGTTTAGTTTCACTTAATAAATTATTGACTGAAATTTGAAACTGAAAAGACAGAAATATAAATAACGTGTCACTGACGAAAAGTATACGAACCTACATTTAATCGACAACACACTAATTTGGTAACAAAAGCCTTTGTCTACCGTTTCAAAGATCGTTTCGCATTACCAATGAATGTAGTGAGATCTGCATTTATTTGTCAGCTTTACATATGACATCATCATAGCGCCACCTGATGGTTAACTGAAGTGTTAACATTATGTTTTATGCATTATGTTAAAGTTATGCATGTATTAATGTTAGGTTAGACAGCTACGGAAACGTATAATTTGCAGCAAGCCTACTATGAATAGACCTAATCAAGAAGTCAAGTGTTTTGATGGCACAAACGCTCTAAAAGTTTGTTGGGTGAAAAGTACAAAATCATCTAAGACCTGAGCGGCTGTTAACAACGCGTACTACGGGTAATCTTGACTATATCAGAAAAGACATTTAAGTAATTTCTAACACTATACACATGTTATCCAAGGAACTTGCAATCAACAGCTTCGATTGCCAGCAAATTAAGTGGGAACTATCAAAATGAAAAACAATGCTGATAGCATTTTTGATGCCAAAGTTATGGTACATCATGAATATATTCTCCAGAAACACAATTACAGTTGAAACGTTTGAGGAACAGAATCCATCCAGAAATTTCTTGCAATATATAAAACTTAAACCCCTTCTACATCTTTCGCACTGGGGGGGGGGCTGATTTGACATCATGCCATTTTTTCTATTTCGCCTGGTTGAAGAAGATCTAAAAAGGAAGGCAATACAAAGACATTAAAACTATCGAAAACAGCAGAACGGATGAGTTCAGATTCCTATTAGAGAACGCTTTCTCAGTGTGTTTCCGGAATCCTCAGAAACTTTGGCAGCAATATATCTATTCACCTTCATCGTAGATTTTGCGACTTTTATTTCTTAAAATTATGTACAGATTGACAATAATTAAAGCTGGTTTTATTAGGGTGATCAAAATTAAAATTCAGCGCCGTTTAAATTTATATAGACGCAAGTCAAAGGATTCTACGAGAGAGAAACAATCAATAAAATAATCACTAGAGAGCGATTTACGGCAAAATACAGTAAAAAGAACTAATTAAATAAATGAAACAACCCCCCCCCCAAAAAAAAAAAACTTTTTTAATTTTTCTTACACCATATAAGCATTACGAAGAAAGCAGAGAAAGAAGTGTCAATTCAAAAGCTTTTACCTGATTTAGTCTCATATTCCAGGTGTTGGTGTGTATTGAGGATACGGCAAAGCACACTAGGGCTATCTGCCTAAGGGGAGGGATGCCTTTTGTGGAGGACTTTCTAAGGGAAACTGGCTCGTATACACGTTACACTGATATTCCAGAGTTCAGCACTTCATTCGTCACTCATTTCTTACTGCCTGACCATCATATTTGCTGGAAATCCTATGATTTCTGATTGTGGAGCCATATGAAAATTGCTGTGTATTGTGGATGTGTTTTAACTTTGGGAGAACTGATGGAAGATAGATTAAATATACCTATAACAGGTCACTAGTTTTTCAAAGTTGAAAAAATAAGATTTAAGTTTATATTTAGAAGATAACAGGGTAACAGCTGATTGGTCGACAAACTTACCTTTCACGATACAAAAAGCACAGCCAGTCTTAGTTGCCAGCTACTTTTAAAGCTATACTAAAAAAGTCATATTTCTTTTTAAATATCTAGTTGATATTTTGCGGATTATGCTTACAAGGCATAAAATGAATATATTTATTACTTTTGAAGGAAGATCCACTTCTGGGCCATTATTTATCAAACTGTTATAGTAACTGGTATATTCAAACTGATAAGCCATGTGACCAACAACTACACTGGGGGGGGGGCAAAAATTAAGGATGGGACAGGTTTCACATGTAACGTCGCTCAGATGTGTTCCAAACTGGTATAAAGCGTAACATAACATTGAGATCATAGAAAAGATAAACTACACTAACAAGAAAGAAATCCAAAGCATGCAAAAGACCTTATTCAAAAGTGAATTCTGGCAAACAAATTCGTGCTGGTTCTGAGAACAGCAGCAGGTCAGATAACAGAAAAGCCCAGGCGACAAGAAAAATTTAATCCTCATAATGGGATATAATCGCTCCTACCTGCACTGCAAAATGTGTATCGTCTCTTCATGCTCAGAATAAGGTCTTGGACGAGCTCTTAAGGCATTATGGCCCATTACTCTCGTAGCGAAGGTCGGAATTACACCTAGCGGCAAGCGTCCACACATCTATCACGAAAGTTCTGCACATGCTCCATTGAAGTGAGGTCCAGGGACTATGCTAGTAAATCTATGCGACGAATATCTTCATTGTCAATTAGCTCAGTGACAGCCGCTGAATGATCAGGAACAGCGTTGTTTTCCATGAAGAGGAAGTCAGGTCCAAGCGAAACCCGAAGGGTGGAGAGCCTCACTACATCTGAACCTCATTCTCGGTGAGGAAGGAGAATCCTGGTACAATAACGGTCGTCAATATTTAAATCTCTTCGAAAAACGTGAAGCTTCGTATTACTACCAAGCAGTATGTCTACTCAAACCAGAACGCCTCTAAATCAGTGCCTTTCGACAAATGATGGATGGTAATTCCGTGTTGCCGGCTCTCTCTTGATATTTAAAACTTCCGAATTGCTAAAATCTTTAGAAATGCCGTCCAAGCTCGTAAAATCATGCTATATGCGATCCCGAGGTCCTCAGCTACACTAAAAGAAACTTCACCTTTCTTCTAGCTTCCCAATGATTCACCATCATGTATAGTTGTCCCGAAGTTGTTTAAAGGATTTTCTGCTGGACGTATCGAGATGTGACAGCAACTGGACGTCGTTCAAACCGATGTACAGTATGCAGTAGAGTAGTTTCTATTGAAGTATCGTGCGTACGCCGCTCTCATGCTTTTTACCTTTCCCAAACTGCGTTTATGCGCATGCCCAACAGTACCAAACTTTAGACGATCTTTCCATATATTTCCGTTCCAATCTTTCAGCCGAATCTACATCTTCATTTCACTGTTATATTAATTTCTCTAATTTGTCCTTAAGCTTTGCATACCAATATACAACAATTTAAAATGCATGCTGATTTTCAGTTGTCAAATTTTTTGTTGAGTTTATATTCTAATAAAGTCTTCATATACAAATTGTTCGACTCGCAAATAATGACCATTACTAGAACTATTAACATTTAGCACTGCTGATGTGTACGTTACATTTTATTGGTTTTCCCCATGTGTAACGTGTATACGAGCCAGTTTCCCTTAGAAAGTCCTCCACGAAGGCATCCCTCCCCTTAGGCAGATAGCCCTCGAGGCTTTGCCATAATCACACACACACGTTACATTTTATTGCAAGACCACAAATAAAAGACAGGCACAAAATTATATAGAAAACGAATTTTAAAAAAAGTAATAACGAAGTAGAGAAAGCTCAGAAAATCCATTTAATAGCTAAGCAATAAAGTATCCAGAATAATTTTGTAAAAGAAGTTCAAAAGAGAAATATTAGCTTGGCAAAGGTGCGTATACTTTGCTTCTAATAGTTAAAAATGCAGCACTGTTCTATGGAACAAAACTACGTCAAATGCAAAGTTTCCTGTTTCAAAAGAAAATACTTATACATAGTGCAGCAAAACTGGCAAATGGATGTAAAATTATCCTTTCAGAAAGAGCTGATAAAAAATGTAGACAAGCAGAACTACAGCCAGATAAGGAGATTCACAAAAAGCAATAAGCAATTGGTTTCAAGAGGCAGGCACTTATTTAAAATGCTTCACGTAATTCATGCTGGGTTTCAATTGTTTTTCTAAACCCCAATCCAGAGGAAGATCGTACAAAAGAAGCTATAAGATATAAGAAGTACATACCACTTCAAGAAGCTGAAAATTTTGACTATTTTTTTCACATCTACTTTCGTCCCGCCAGAACTACAACCAGATTAGGAGATTCACAAAAAGCAATAAGCAATTGCTTTCTAGAGGCATGCACTTATTTAAAATGCTTCACGTAATCCATGCAGGGTTTCAATTGTTTTTCTAAACCCCAATCCAGAGAAAGATCGTACGAAAGAAACCATAAGAAATGCATACCACTTCAAGAAGCTGAAAATTTTGACTAATTTTTTAACATCTACTTTCATCCCGCCAGCATATAAGCATTTGGTACCGCGCCGGGAGCATAAGAAATCCGTCTTTGTGACTACCTTGGATATACTTTCGGATGACATCATTCCCTCTTTGTTTGGGAACGCTTTGGTGTAATGACATTTAGACTGGATTTCTATGGCGTTGTTTTCGCTGAGTGACACATAAGAGTGAGATTAACGTGCCGAAAACTTTCCTTTGTTTTCTTTAAATAATAATGCCAGACAAAAACAGTTACATCCAGCCTTCTGGAGACCTTCCTATTGCATGGAATACTACAATTGTAAAATCATCCAAAGATGTTATTAGTATCGAAAGCAATCTTAAGTGCTTAGATGATATAAATAGGTAGGTTGATGAAGTTAATGTAAAAAACCAAAACAGATTGGACAGCAAGATGATCAGACAATCTCGACGCATTTGTAAAGCGACTGTCTGCTCGTAAGCATATTGTTACAAAATGTACAGGCGCGGTAAGATGGCTTCTCCACAAAGCATTTTAGGGTTGCCATAAAATAGCAAAGAAGGAAGGGTTGCCACGTTTGGCGAGAAATCACCCATTTGGCGACAAAACTGGAGATATGCCAAGGACGGATGAAGAACCTTCTGGAACGAATTCTTATCGGTTTAGCCCAGAATATTCTGGAACACAAGCCGAAAGCTATGTAAACCCTGCTGGTCCGCAGTCAGGATGTGTGCCTCGTCTAGCGAGCTGATAGTCAGTCATTGAGCGAGTGTCTCGAAGTCTAGCGTCGAGTTGGTCGTCGAGTCTCTTAGTGTATCGCGGTTAGTGCATCGTCGAGAGAGTGTGTTAAGCTCCGGAAATGACTGTACCGAAGAGTCGGGAGCTGTGCTCTGTGTGTCGTCGAGTGCATTGCGAGTTGTAGCGTGGAGAGTCTCGAGAGTACGTCGAGTTCCGAGAAGGACCGAGCAGAGTCGGGGGCTGTACTCTGGTGCTTTGCAGTGAAGCTGTCTCCACCGTCATTGCCTGACAGTGTGAAGGCTGTGTCGCTGATTGTTCTAGCATGTTTATTGTAGATCTTTGACGACTGTAAAAGTGTTTTGAAGCTGTCCTGGTTAATATTGGTAAATAAAGTGCGTTTCGATATTCCATCAAGTGCTGTCGTCGTTATTCACTCCAAATCCACACGAACCCCGTACAAACGTGAAGGAAGAAAATAACGTAACAATATTATTACTGTAACCTTATTACATTTTGTTCCTTTTACATTGCAAGAGATAGTTCCTTTGCAACTATTTCCGTGTTAAGAGCATTCCCCTTTGAAAATGCATAGATTGTTTTACGCTTTAATTAAATACAGAGATAAAATAGACAAGGCCCGGTTGCACAGTGGTTAGCGCGTCGGTGAGACGTTTGAGACGGAGCTTTCGGCAACCTTGCTGACCGTTATTCGTTTACACATGCCTGCTAGTTGAACTGATTTATCAACTTTAGCCTCGGAAAACTGCATTTGCTTCCCGAATACTCAAGGCCAGCGCTTATTTAGGCGCGCGTTAAAGTGTATTTCACCTTTAATTTGACTCAACATTTGTTCGGTAGTATCTGTTATTCTATCAGTTTTATGCGTCAGGTTGATACGTTAATAAATATGTTTTATTTCAAACCGTTGAGTTTGTAATTGCTGTAATTAGAAGGTAAGACGTCGTCTGACTGTCTCTCCCGTTCTGGGGGGCAACACCCAGCATTCTGCACCTAGAAGCACTCGATTTCTGGGGTATATAATCGTCTTCACAGTGACTAGATTTATTCGATGGTAGGTTCAGGCTCGGCAGGGACCATACTGGTACTGTCTTGTCTCCCCTTGGTAGTGGGGACGTTACATGGCTTGATTTTGAAGATTATCCTTAAGGGTTTTGCTCCTCTTTGTCAACACTGGGGGACAGTCTACGACGTCCCCCCATCTTTCTTGGTGATTGCTTGCCGGTCACCACTGGCTTGTGTTACTTATTCCAAGACTATGTGCATCTAAAATTGTCCCCCTGAGTTGACCGAGGGTTTATACTTCCTTGAATCGCCTCTAGGTGTTGGAATTTTATAACCGTGTAAGGGCATCTTCTAGCCTCTCCTCCCTAGGTTTGGTTTGGTTTCGTTTGGTTTGGTTTGGTTTATTTAATTATGGCAAAGCACACTAGGGCTATCTGCCTAAGGGGAGGGACGCCTTCGTGGAGGACTTTCTAATGGAAACTGACTCGTATACACGTTACACATCCTCTCCTCCCTAGTGTTCTGTCTCTACGGTTCTAGTAGATAAGTACTTTAAAATAGTGTAGAACCGTACACATTTTGGACTAATTTTAATATAATATGTCATTGTTTATATCGTCAGTATGATGAATAAAATACGTTAAGCCCTTTATAACCCCATGTACTATATTCTTCAGCTATGGTTTTATTCATGTGGATTGTATATTTGCCACAGCACTTTTTATTATTACATTTTTTAATACTGAGTGCTGTTTTAGTACAATTTGATAAATCCCCACCGCTCAAAACCTTTTCCCATGTAACATTAATGATAGCTGCTGCTTCACTTTATGTCATTTTGGTTTACGAAAGGTTTCAATGGAATGCTCTACTTCTGCAAAACGAGAAACGTATAGGGTAAACACATTGGTTGTTTAAAGGGAAAAGAAATATTCCTCTAAACAAACAGCGGATGTTTCAAGTTAAAATCTAATCCAGGATTATAATAAAAAAATAGCATTCAGTAGCTTATCTAAATTATTCCTACATTCGCAGAAAACGTAACTTACTCTGACATTCAAATTATCCAAGAGCATTCTTTGCATGGTGAATTAAGACTTTCCTCTACTAAGTTCAAAATGTTTCCGAAAAACTCCTGTACGGCAGGTCCATCCATCAGTTGGGGTTGAAATATAAAAATTTGCTACCTAGTCGTTTTTGAAGTAATATCTACTCAAACACATATACTTGCTCCAATGCGTCTGACACCTAAAAAGATTGGGAGAATGATATTTTTACCTCCCGTCAACACATATACAAAGGTAAGTGAGGTAATGTTTTCTGTCCAAAAAAAAAAAAAAAAAGGTTTGTGACTTTTCAGTGAATAAGCACGAATTAGGGAACCCACAACGCGTTTTTACTATTTTTACAATGTTTGTCTGTATGTATGCGCGTGACAATTTTTTCGTCCACAATTCTTACATGAAACATCCAAAAATTTCTATTTTCCGTATTTAAGCTATAGATTCATATAAAGAGTTGATTAGCTTTCGGATAAAATGGAATAACCGGAACTGGTACTCTACAGAAACCCCATAAGTCTTTGATGGCCAACCGAAACCTTGACTTGAAGCCCATAACGGGCGGGGGAGGGGCAAATTAAACTATAATCCGAAACTTTTCAATCTTAGTACATAAGACTTTTATATCAATGGGAACAATACCATATACTTTGGATAAAACTGATAAACCGGAAATTATACTTTACTTGAACCTTTGAACTGGCAAAGAGGTTAGAATAGAAGGGAAGGTTCAATTCAAACAGTGAAATCTTGGCGGCCATGTTACTACTACTGCTGTGACTTGTGCAAAGAAATCAGTCATTGCAAATTTTTTTTTTTTTTTTTTTTTTTAAATTTTTGAAGCATGGGATCTTGTGCTGCATATGGATGCACGAACCGATTTTCTACAGATTCCTGCGATTACTTTTCACGCGTTTTTTTTTTTTTTTTTTTAATGTAATTTGATAAATATGTTGAAAAACATCACAATGTTATGTTATTTTCTTCCCAGATGTGAAAAAAAAGACTTAATAATAATCAAAGTATGTTAAATACACTTTAATATTTCTGTTTATAGCTGGTATCTTCGTTCCTTGACATACAATGATATATGCTAGGATTTAAAATATATAATTTGAACTTTTCACGTAATTCGTTTTATAATTTAATTAAAAGTAAGAAATCAACTGTTAATATTTTTATGAATTGTAAAGGTGTTAAATAAAATAATGCTTTTTCTTTATGTATTAATTATTATTCATTTTTAAGTTTTGTGAACTGTTATGAATATAATTTGTGCATTTGATGAAGATAGATCGCTTTTGACATGTATCATGCAAATCTATTTGTTGTTTATTTTTATCTGCATTTGTTTAGCATTTTAGGTTTTCTTATTCCATGAAGTTATTTCATTTAATGTAGCTGAATCAAAATTAACACTTTTCTCAAGTTTCTCAAAAACATTCTTCCCCCCCCCCAACAAAAAAAAATTCTAAAAACAGCTGCTATGGTCAATTTAAAAAAATATATGAATTTCTGTTTTAGTGTATATAACTTAAAGCTAAAGTATTAAGCATACTAAAACAAAATAATTTTCTTTCCTGTCTCTTAAACATTTGTATATGAAATAGTTCTTTGATAAATTATGATAATATTGTGAATAAATCAGAAATATCACTTCTTAAAGGAAAAATTGGAAAAAGTACACCCAACAGATTGTTAATAAAACCTAAACAAATCCTTGGAATATGCAGAAACATCATTTTTAAAGGCTTTAATGTTATATACATGCACTTAGATTTAGAGCTATTTCTTAATAATTTTTTGTACATAGTAAATTATGGATATCATCTTTATTACTTTAAAACAAAAATTTAACGATAGCGAGGTATTTCGTTATAAATTTAACATATTTTTTACTGTAAAAATACATGAACGGAACAGCTCAGAAACCCGTACATTTCACTGCCGTATTGCAATATTTTGATATTACAAATATGGACGCCGCTTGTTAGGTAGGGTTTCATTCCCCGATAGTGAGAAACTGGGAACTCTCCCTCCTTCTATTCTAACCTCCTTGATTGTGAGATAGTCTAAAACTTCTAATTTAAAACAGGTATGTGATTGAGAAATATTACATTTATAAGCGTTAAATGTATTCTTGGAATAATGCTAAATGCAATGAGAATAAACTCATTATGAAGAGGAGTTCTCATTATGAAACAATTAAATGTATTAGCCTCAATCCTCAATTTTGTGTTCGTTTCACTTCTGTTTCGAATCACTTTTCAAATGAAGGAATGCTGCCACCAAATATTAGCACTCTGTGTTATTTTTAAAGACATAATATAACAGATATAAATAATACAGCGAATATAAAAAGAAATCCATGGCAACACTTAACACTTTATCGGTATTCCTAAGACATGCTGCTTTTAGATATTTTGTGATCGTTATGTCATTGATTTATATGACTCTGAAACACTATATAACCAAATGTCGATGCGATATTTTCAAATCAAAGGGTGACAGCTGATGTGTACATGAGCACACATCATTGTTCGTCGCTTGGGAGAACAGATTAATAAAAAAATTAGTGTTATTTATAATTAACATTGAGCCATAAAGTTAATAAACAAATTAGATTTTACTTACAAACGGTCAACCGGACGTGAGTTTACTTAGCCAATTATATGTCTTAACATGGAATTGGCGAGAGGGCATGTGCTGACCTCATCATGAGTTTTTTTATGGCTGTCATAGACTGACCGTCATATCGCTTCGAACAGCTAGAATTGTCTGACTTTTCATCGAATTACTACACATATTAAGAGAAAAACCATCAAATAGGAAAGTGAGAAATCTTGCAGTTGTGGTATGACAAGGATCTGTATTCGATTACAGGAACCCAAGTTCCCAAACAACCTGTACTCAAATACAGCATGGCACCAAACGGTCAAATAAGTTTTTCATTTGCACTATAATGCGAACTTTGCTTTCCTGGCTGATTTCACTTCATAGATTTCATATATAGAGAGCATACTAATAACCTTTAATAGCCAATATCAAGTATTGAGAGTTACAAGCGCGTGATTATGACATGGAAACAGGTAATAAATTTCCATTAAGCTTTTGCATTATCTTGGCAGTTTTCATTTGAAAAATTCTCATGCTTCTGATTTTTCCAGGCATAATAAAGTGTCGCATTGTTTGCACGTGACTGACAAAATTCCTTTGCTACAATAAAAGGAATTTACAATTGAATGATGTAAAACTGATCCTTTTACCTCCTGAACTTCGCTCTGCCGAAAGCTGGATGGCAACGAACCAAACGACCGAACATTTCACACATTGACAAACTGGCAAAGTATGAAATACATCTCCATACTATATACAATGTCTAGGGAAAGTACCGTATATTCTGGCGTATAACGCGCACTAGTAACTTCAAACTAAATTCCTAACGCGCCCCCTTTTCTTTACGAATAAACCTGAAAGATACATGTGCGATGCTCTTATCTTTTGAAGTCATTCATTGGAAAATTTTTCCCTCGTATACTGAACTGACAAGCGATAAGGGGAATAATACGCATGAAGGTAAGAAAGGAAGGAGTGGACAAAACGGCAGCATATTTCACAAGTGCACATCAGCGTAGCCACTGAGGGAGGGGTTTCGAAAATGGACGAATGAGCTTCTATTGCTCTTATGATGCTAAATCTTTGTATATGTGAGCGTATGCTGTTTACGTTTTAATTTGCATTTGTTTCGCAGTTATAAATGTATGGCATAATAGCAGAAAATCTCATAGTGCTTTTGTTTAATGAGTTTAATTAATCGCCGACATTTCACTTTCGCGATTTTCATCATGCACTGATATTTGGATTGATGTTCACGGCATATTATCCTTCTTTACATCGAGAAAAATGACTCAAGCTACAATTAGCCTCAAATATTATGTATTTAATAACACCTGTGGATTAAGAAAATTGAAGTGTATACTTTTATTTTTATTGAGCTGAAACGTACTTGAAGCGTTATAATGAATCTAGTGTTTCCTTCTTGAAGTACTTGCATTCTTTTGATTTTGAAAGTGTAAGATTCAGAATTCATATCGTGTATGGTATGATTATATCCATTGTTAACATTAAAAGTTATATGTGAATAAATTGAATATATTCGTTGTGAATAAGATAAATTTATTCTGTTTGATGAGTATTTCTTGTGTAGACAGTACATTTGAGAGTGAGCGGTTGGTAAATGTGAAATTTAACATACTAAATTAGTAAAGTTCACTTTGAATAATATTCTGCATTGGCTATTATTAAACAACATCTTTTTCATATAGACTGCAATAAAAAGCGCTAACTCCTATTTACATATGTAACTGGTGTAAATATTTTCTCATGTGCATAGTTTTATGCAAAGATAGCATTTGGGCTCAGATGTTTATCACATATTTCTTTCTCCATCTTATTAAGTAATATTTCACATGGATATTTTTGCGGAGTATCCAACATGTGTGTGTATTTATTTCTAATTATTTCAACCAGATAATGAAATCTTCACAATTGCTTATATTTGACCTAACTTCGCAACGAAAATTTTGAGAAGAAATCGACGATGCTTTAATTATTTTGTATAGAAAATTGAGTGGTAAAATATATTCAACCGTCTTGCTTAATCATTCTTAAACAACTGTGAAAGTTACTGTGAAGAAATCTAATTATTAAATGTATCCCCTTACATTTTATAATAACTCAGTTACAAGTTTTAAATAATATTTTTTTTAAAAAAATTTATTTTATTCGCTTTCAGAAATAATCAGAGAAAGTTAAGTGCTATTTAAAGCATTTCGCTATTAAAATAAAAGGTACTCTAATTTGAAATGGACCGAATAGAGCACTAATTATAAACTGACTTATAGTTTTTCAATTTAAAACATGCCTCAGAAGCTAAAAAACCATGTCATATTTGAGAAAGTATTTTAGGAAAAAGCTCTATAAATAGAACAGAAATAATGCATAATTTTAATATTAATATTACAATCAACTTTGATCTTAATTACTGTAATCCTGAATAGAACTACCTAAACATTTTTTTTTTTCTAATGTATTAACGAAAACTTGTGAAAATATTTGATTTAAATTAAACCGTTCTGAGCAAACTGTTCTGTGAAAAGTATAGCATTTAATTCCGTTCAGAATGAAATGTTGTTCAAAAAATGTATTCTTTTCATATACTTAGGACTCTGAGGTATTGAAGAAAAAGAAAAAATATACATTTATATGTATATTTACGACATAATTACAAAATATTTACATCCGATCGTGTCAAAACCCATTGAACTTAATGGTAAATTACCCAATGTTTTGGTCCCCACGTAGGGATCGCCAGTGCTTCAAAGCAGGGTATGGGTGAAACCGGTTAAGGCCACTCCATCTTACTTCCTACCTCCATGATAATACGTGGGGCGGGGAATGTTTGAGGGAGTGAATATTTCTGCAAAGAGAGTGGGTTGTATTCAATGTAGCTGTGCATAAGATTAATATTCTAGGGCAGGAATGGGCAAACTACGACCCGCCGGAAGGTTCTATCCGCCCCGCGGATAGAATTTTAACTTGCCGGTCAGAGGCAAATTAAAAGAAATATATAATTATATATCCATCTCCTTTTCTACTTTGTTTAAATATTATTTTTTTCCCCTTTCCTTTTTATTCAAAAAAAACTGATGATCTTTTTACTTTCTTTATTTTTCTTCTACAAAACGCAAATCGATGGAAATAACAGGCACAGACAGCTTTCAATCGGTAAAGTTTTTAAAGCGGGAATTCTTTGTTAGTTATAGATGTAGACTGGGGCCAACAAGTGTTATCTCGTTTTCGAGGAGCAGTCATACAGGAATCCAAAATTAAACGTCACATGTGGCATTTCAACCCCAAACGTTTTTGGTAGCCATTCTGGGGTTGAAATTGATTGATTCAGAGTGCCGTGCTTTTAATGATGAATGGACCTGGAAATATTTTTTTACAGTTGTAAAAGATAAATCAGTGTGTATCATCTGTGATAAAGCTGTAGCAGTCTTCAAAGAATATAACATTTACCGTCATTTCACATCTAAGCATAAGAATTCTAATGAAGCAATGTCCGAATATGAAAGAAAATAAAATGGAAAAAGTTTTTGTAAAAAACTATCAGGCCGACAAAATTTTTCAAGAAGGTAAACAGTATCCAAGAAGCAGCTACACATGCAAGTTACACCGTAGCATACAATATTGCTAAAAATAATAAAGCTCTCAGTGATGAGGAGTTCGTTAAACAATGCATGCTCCAAATTTGTGACGTTTTATGTCCAGACAAGAAAAATAATTTTGAGACTGTAAGCTTATCTCGAAAAACGGTGACATCGATAAAAATTTGACATCAAAGATTGGTCAGTTTAAATTTTGCTCCATAGCTATGGATGAAAGCACTGATATAAATACTACTGCTTAATTAGTATTATTTATAAGAGGTGTTGATGAGAACTTTGAAATTGCCGAGGAACTGGCGTGCATGCGTTCTTTAAAGGGAACTACAACGGGGTGTGATATTTTTCGTGAATTTCAGGAACGGCTTTTAACTTTGAAAATGCCTGTAATAAATATATGTAATATTACAACCATTCTACGCTTTGTGTAAATTTGCACTGAATATGAAACCCGTGCTTTGTGCAGTTGTGAAGCTTGCAAATACTATTCAATCTCGTGGGCTTACTCAAAGGCAATTTCGAGATCTTCTTCAGTCCGTGCAATCTGAATACTCTGATGTACTGTATTACACAAAAGTAAGGTGGCTTAGTGCAGGATGTGTTTTCGAGCGAGTCTGGCAGCTGAGAGACGACACTGTGTCGTTCTTCCACCAGAAGTGTTCTGCGGAGTGCGAAATGTTAGAAGATACGGAATGGCTTTCGGACTTATGATGACTTCATTTTTCACAGATTTTTGTCATATGAGCAACTTAAATGTCAAGATGCAAGAGGAAAATCAAATTATCGACAATATCTTGACCCATCTCAAAGTTTTTAAACTAAAACTTAATCTGTTTGCTGGGCAGCTAGCTAAGAACGACTTGTTTCATTTCCCGAGGTTAAATTCGATACCCTCTAAATGAAGAGAAGCTTAAGAATTATGAAGCTGGCTTGAAAAAAACTGCATTTTGAATTCGAACGCAGATTTCAAGATTTCACTGCCATTCAAACAGAATTGGACATTTTTACCATGCCTTTCAATGTAAATTGTGAAACAGTGAGGTCAGATTCGCAACTTGAATTAATTGAGTTGCAACCTAACAATCGTCTCAAGGAGTTGCTTCTAAATATGCCAGAGTTAGAGTTTTACAAATCATTAGTTTTCCAAATTTAATATCTCACGCCCAGAAAATCAGTGCTATGCTTGCTTAATCTTATATATGTGAAAAAGTGTTTTCAACTATGAACCTTTGAAAGAATTATTTCAGAAGCAGACTGACAGATGAGCATTTAGCTTAGTTCCTTAGAATAAGTATATCTCACTTCGAATCTCAATATAAGGAACTTTTAGAAATGAAATCGCAATTTCAATCATCTCATTAACATATTTAAATTGTAATACTTGTATACTGTTTTTAAAATTTTAGAAAAATTTATCTTGGCCCTCCGAACTTTTTTTTAGGCAGCGATCGAAAATGTTTGTCCATCCCTGTTCTAGGGTTTCGAAAAACGCGGGACAGTTTGATGTAAGAATGCTCTTCGAACCCGAATAAATTAGCGGAATCAGATGTTTCCTCTCAATTGAAATAGAGATTTTGAAGTGAACATCGAAGGCTTTACTAAATCGCATTTGCAGTTGACCTAGTGTTCCTGTTAGTATTAAATATGGCTCCTGTCAAACGAAACAACACACTGCTTCTATCAGACGCAGCAAATCATTCAGTTTGCAAATCGTGCTGCAGCAAGGGTGTTTGGTGTTGGTGAAAGATGGAAAGCATGGTGATTATTTATTTTTAGATCAGAGTAAAAATGATGGTGAAAATGAAACAGAATTCGATGATGTGCCTGAAGATATAATGGAAGACGAATATAACGAACTTTTCATGTTATCCAATAATGAAAATTTTTAACTTCACAAGCTGTATCATTTCATTTAATGAGCATTTTACGTGCATGCAAAAATCTAATTTTTGTATGCTGATTTTTCCCTTAATTTTAATCTGTCATTTTTATATCTGGCGTACAACGGGCAACCCGTAAATTTCGATTTTATTTTTTGTATTAAAAGTGCACGTTATACGCCGGGATATACAGTATCTAATTTTATTCATGCAATTAATTGCCAAATGTAATGAGTCTGACAGAGTATCGTTTCTACAGACTTGGAATTTCTAAAAAAAAAATTTTATGCACGAGATCACAGTTCATTTGTTCTAAGAACTTGCTTAGAATTGAAGATATTCCTGACTACAAAATTCCGCTTTGGTTAGTTGCAGTTGCTCAATCCAGTGAAGTGGCCTAGGATTCGTCAAGTGTATGTGTAAAACAAAATTGCCGAAATATCAGGTGAATTTATATGAAATAAGTAATGAACATAATTAAAAATACCATTCAAGTCTCCCATGTTGCAATGAATTAGTTAATTTATTTTTATATGAAAATGTTGTTTCCTTTAATAAGAAAGGCAGTATTTTTTCGTACAACTTTTATATTTCTTCATGCGCTTTGAATAACAATTTTTTTAATGGCAGTCTTTCATTATCTTTTCAAAATAGCATTTGTATTTATGAGGAATGAACGTCTTTTAAATAACAGACTTATGATGACTTTTTTTCATACTTTGCCCAACAAGGATTTATAATTCTATAGAATGTCTAGGTATTATATACAATGCCTAGGTAAGTATATACTAGTTCTTCTATTTCATATTTTGCCTAAAAATGCCAGGTATTTTACAGAATGACAGCGTTTCATACTTCGCTGGTAACACATTCACAAAGAAACTTCGCATTCCATGATAGTTTTGATTTGGATGAATTTTCAGATTTATATTCGAGATTTTGAGGAAAAATAGTCGGAGGTTAATCTTAGATATGTGGCCATTTAAGTAACCTGGAAAAAGTCAGAGAACTATTTTAAAGTGAAATATCAATTAAAAGTTACCTTTAAACACTGTATCAAAATCTTTTTAGATCAACGGGAGACTGTTAGGATATGCCTTTATAGTTTAGTGGTTATTAAAATTGTTCCAACCTACTTTTAATGCATTTTTTGCTTTTTTTTAATAAGTAATTACGTATTTTTGTCAGTTATTACAGATTTCTATGCTAATCTTGCGCATGGAGTTTTATTATATCTCATTTACATTTATCAAATTTTCTGTGAAGATGATGATGGTACTTAAGATGATACAAAAATAGAAAATTCCATCACTATCGTTCATCAAAAAGAAAAAGAGCTCTTTATATATATACAGTTTATCTCACGTGCTGAAAAACAAAGTGACCTAAAAATTATTTTTGAATTAATTTATAGTCACTACAGAAGAATACAGAAATGCATTCATAGAATCCAGTCCGTTATTGCTCATGAAAACTACAAAATTCTCTTTAGAATCATTATCGTTTATGACGTATTAGCTTAATAAAATTAAGATAACAGTAGGAAAGGTGATACAACTCGGGATGCTGTTACCTTAACCCTTTGACTTCTAACTGCTCCAAGTTGAATGGCTAGTGGCATGAATGGCTTGCGGCCGCAGAATGACTGACCACAGAAACAAAATTTAATTTTTTTCTCGTTGCTAAGCAACGAACGAGGTATGAGGTTTCTGCGAGTGTTGGATATATACGATAGGAATAATTTCCGAACATACACGAGACAGCAGTAAACAGCCAAAGCCATCGCCTAGCATGCATTTACGTCCATAGGGTACACCGCTGGATGACATATGCACCCACAGGCTACACCGATGGTTTTTGATGCATGCATATAGAAGACTCTCTTTACTGGTTTTGAAATAAATATGACTGTATTTAGACTTACCATGTTTCACACAACTAATATAATATTCTATATATGTTGACACAATATTCAAACATATTATAAGTATATTTCGATTCAAATATATTAACATATTCAAATTTGATAGATTATTTATTTCTACAAAGTATGTAAATTAGTTGTTCAAATAGATGTTAACTTCTCACGAGATGAAAAGCATAAACGCCATTTGTCAAATGTATCAAAAATTGAGATGTATGCAAATTAACTAGCCTATATTGTTTCAAGAAAAGCAAGCTGGTCGTTTTTCATTATCAGTAAATCTATAGAGCTGTTTGTTGTTTAAAACTGCATTCTATATGTCACATACACTTGTTTCTAGTTCAGTTCCTTTTACTGAAGAGCAGTGAGTTGCCATACAGCTTAACAGTCCTAAATTCAAGATGCACATTTGGCTCACAGTGGAATCATGGTGTAGCAGCAATTCAATGACATTACTGACATAACAAGACCTAACCAAGGGAATTCAAATAAAAATGTATCAAGGCAAACCATACACTGACAAGCCAAAACATAATGACCATCCCACATTTTTCAATGAACTCGTCTGGATGACATGTGATTAAGTGGGAATGGTATTTAACTGCTGCTTGGCGAACTTGCACTTTTTTCAGTGATGGAAAAGGCTGCTGATGAAAGTGGATTTGATAGAGGACTGGAAATGGAATCTTCCAGCAGGAAAACGCCCAATGTCACAAGGCTCGAATTGTGTTCGAGTGGTCTGAAGAACATAAGGATGAATTCCAATTAATGTCCTGGGCACTTAACTTGCCATTTCTTAGCCCGATAGAGCACATTTGGGATATCATGGAGTGGCAGCTCAGAGCTCAAACACCAACATGTCAGAATACCTTGAATTTGTGCGATTGCTGCTTAGACATTCGATAAAACCTGTCTCCATCTACCAAGAACTTGTGGCATCCATGCAAAGGCAAGTTGCAGCTCTTTTACAAGCAAAAGATTGTGCCACACGCTACTGAGCAGGTGATCAGAATATTCTGGCTCTCCAATGTGTATCAGACACTTGGTGACAATGGCTAAGAGACCTACAGTTGGTCTTACTCTCACAATACATTTCACTTAAACTTTTTTCACATTATTCTTAAAGTGACGATGACTAGGCTCCTGTCTCTTTTACCAAATCAGCTGAAATTCAGCTTGACAAGCGACAGCTGCTATTAACTTATCTGGAGAAAAACAGGAATATAATGTCATAATAATCAAGCTGAAAAGAACAAGATTTTTATTAAGGATGTTGTTTATTGTAGTGGTTAGAGTCATGTTAAATGGTCATACACTCTTGCATATATTCCAGAAAGATAACGTGAATCCTCTTACATCACCTTGTATCCCCAATGTAAGGTTCCCCCCCCCTCAAAAAAAATCTGCTTTCACTAATTTCCCATTAATAAATAATAATGCTCATTTGAAAAGAGCTACACTTGTCAGCAACTTTCTTCAAAGCGAAGATGTTTAAAGAATGCACTGGTTATTTCCAGAACTGAACCACAGAGATAATTTTTAGAAGCATCTCAGCTGATGACCAGTTATGGGTTATACCAAACATATCTTGAATGATGGGATCCACTGAATCAAGATGTCCTAAATGATTTAATTCTGTTATTATACTATAACTATAACAGATCATCCTCTTCTGTATTAAATGAATTTTGTTTCAAAGTACATTTTTTTTTTTTTTAATTTTATACATTTGCAATATAGAAGATATGACACACACACACACAAAACAAAAACAAAAAAAAAAAAAAAAAAAGATTGTGTAGCTTGAAAAAAGAGTGGAGTGAGCAACAACTGTTTGGAATTGTAATGACAGAGAGGATTCCAGTGGTCAGACTGTTAATCAACACTACTACATTGAAGTACTTAGACTTTATGAAGAAATTAGGGAAAAAAGGCCACAGTTTGGAGTGATGGATGGCTGTTGCACCAGGACAATGCACCCACTCCCATGGCCCCATCTGCCAAGCAGTTTCTGACCAGTAAAAACATTACTGTAATGAGGCATTCTCCTTATTCACCAGATTTGGCTCCATGCAACTTTTTTTTTATTTCCTTTTTATTTTTATTTTCAAGTTAAATCTTGCTTAGAAAGGGATCCCATTTTACCTCAGTTGAAGAGGTTCAGGCAAAAACAGAAATCTCCTGAAGGGCTTTCCAAAAGCCTCGTTCCAGAACTGCTACCAGCAATTTCAGCACCAAATGCAGAAATGTGCGAGTGCTGAAGGGGACTACTTTGAAGGTGATAATGTCACGGAGAACTGATTCTGTAAGTAAAATGATTTACTGGACCAGTCTCTTTTTTTCTTCCCCCCTCATATATCCCATTTTACACTTTTCATTAAAAATTTAAGCAATACTCTTTTTGTTGTTTTTTGTTTTGTTACTGTGGATCTGTATATGCTCCTATTCTGTCCCTTTTATCAATACTCAACATCTTCATACAAACCTGACTATTAAGAGTTTCACTTTGGACATTCATGTAATTAATTACACTACACACATAATAGGCTTTCACTAAATGGATTAAATCCAACCACATGTTTCAATTTGTGCAATATTATTCCAAAATACTATACATTATATTCAAATGTTTATTAAAATAGAAATACTGATAATAATTTTTCCACTACTTTTAACTTTGTTCAATTGTGTATTTAATATTACATTTTGCATTGTAATATTCTAAGTCATCTGAAAATAAAATCTTTATCTTAGCAATTTAGTGTCATTGCTTCAGCTACATCATTAAGAATAAATTTTCTAGGGATAAAGTGACTATGTAAATCATTTCACACTAATTTTAAAGTACATAAAATTGCTGCATACAGAAGGTAGACAATGGAAACATATAGTAAAAAAGAGATAGGTATGATGGTTGTATGAAATCTGAAAAGTAAAGCCCAAATATATTAAGTACTAATCAAATAAGGATGTAAGCCAAGGGTTCCAAACAAGGTTGGTATTGATCCCCTGGATGTCAATGAAACTTCAAAGACAGTCATTGATGATCAGACTGGGGGTCGATAGCCAAATATGCACGGCAACAATCTGCATAATCAAGACCCCTACTGATTACAAACAATTTAGTAATAAAACTGATAATCAATTATTTATTAATATGAAGCTATATCTTGTAGTAAGAAAGCAACCATATATGGGGGAAAATATACAAAACTGATTTAAGAAATCATATATGGGAAAAACAGACAAAATGATTTAATATATTTTCTATGACATTTTCCTATTTAACATTACTGCAGCTTCTTAAGCAGTACACCAGCAATGATTGGAAAGTATAGGTGATTTTTAGTGTATCTCAAAAATAAATTGCCTAATATTTGAAGTTTTCACTGCTTTTTACTGAACACGCAATATTTAGTTACGTAAAATATTCAGGAAAAGCTTCACATTGCTACGCATCAAAGCAATAATAGTCAGCATCTGAAAATTACAAGAATTTGCTTCTTCATCTGGAGGTATATTTGATTTCCAAGCATAACTGTAGGCAACATTTTATCGACACTTTTAATACCTTAATAGAATTTTGCCTTGAAGTTGACAAACTTATAGCTGAACAATTAATAAAATTCAAAGCACATATATTCTACATGGTTGATATATATTTGTTTTTCAACACTGCAAAAAGCAAACTGTAAGGAAGAGATAGCAATCTCACTAAAGCTAGAATAATCTTTGGTTTTCATTTTAAAATTGACTTGTTTGAACATTGAAAATAATTTCGTTACTTAATGTGATAATTTAACATGAGTATGCATTATTAAAAAGGGTTGTATTTCCTCTGAAAATACATTGTTATATACCAGCAACTTGCAAAATTTGGAATAAGGTTTTAATACTTGCTTCCAAGACATAGAAAATTTGAATAGAAAAACTGAATAACTGATCTTGATATTATTAGGCAGGAAGAGTTGATTACATTGAACAAGGATATTCAAGCAGAATTCTTCTTCAAAACACATGCAAACTTACTCAAAATACATACAAAGACATAGAAGGTGAATTTTTTTTTTTTTTGAAAATTTGTTTATAAAATTTAAAATAATAATACAAAAACAATAAAACAAATCTAATAAACCATTTTTTAAACTTTTCTTCATATTCTTAAACTAATTGTTACCTACGTTATTTATATACTATAATTATTTGTATTATGATTATAGGTTTTACTTCATATTACAGAGAAAGATATAAGGGAGTGGATGAAGAAAACCATTCTTTTAAAAGGGGTCAATGCAAGAAAAGGTTTGGGAGTCTCTGCTATCTTACATCAGGGATGTTTCTTGATATTTTCTTGAAGGTAATGAACCTATTGTCATTTCCTTTGTTACAATGCCTAACCTAAATATTTTGCAAAAAGATATATTTACTGAAGATGAAACTGAACCTTACTTATTTTGGTTTCCTACTAGGTAAAACTAAAAAAAGAAGACTTGTAGCAAAAGGGAGGATATCAGAAATCATGACCAAGTCAAAAAATAATATTTTGCTACTTTAAAATGGACAGGAGTGTAGTTAAAAGAAAGTGACAGATACAGGCTAGCAAGCAATGACTTGAACTATACACCAAAAATGAAAAATTACACCTGAAGGAATAACAGCATAAATACCAACAAAGAAAACCTGGTTTCATGCTGAGAGGTCATCAAATACTCCAAACAAACAGTTTAAATTGCTGTGTTGCAACACGAAAGTTATTGCTTACAGGTACTAATGTCACAAAGTGCATAGATTAGTTCTGAGAATACACTTGACATTATATTGATCAGCATTATGTAAATTTTTTCCATAAATTATGGAGTGTCATTTAAGTACTGCATTCTGTCTATAAAATAGTGTAGTTTAAGAACATAATATTGAAATTATACTTGTTACATTCAATCACCAAATCTTAATTTTATTGAGCAGTTATGGAAGTTCAAAACACGCCTTCTACATCATTCTTATAACTGAAATGGATTTTGCTAAAATAAATGCAATAAAAATACCTTTATCTTATGAATATATGATCTCTATCTCTACTTTACTTAGGAATGCTGCTGTTCTGAGTGATACACAGTTTAATTAGATGTTATCCTCATTGTGTTCACTATTCTTAACACTATGAATAAATACTGCATAAAAGTATCTAACTGAGTTCACAAAGTAGTATAATTTATTTAATAAAAATGGAAATAAATGCTTATTAATTGGAAAAAAATACTTAGCATGTTATTTTTTTTTTTTTTTAATCCTAACAACTTACTATTTAAGAATGCTTACTTTCGTACTACAGTAAATTAATTTCTTTCATCTGCATAACACGAGAAACTAAGCTTCTACAGAAATTCCAAAGGCATGTATGAAGACTGCCATATGCAAAGGTAAAAATAATATATGAAAATTTTATGAATTACATTTCTTCTGTATTGATTATTTAATTTTCATGTTTAAATTTATAATAAATAAACGGGAAAATTATATTAAAAACACAAAACTTATTTACAAATACAACTTCTAAAACAAACAATTATACCAACTAGTGCAAATAGTGAATGAAAGTAATTAATGTTTATGTGCTTTTATGTAATATGACCTTTAAAATATAATATAGAATTTTAATATTCTTAATGTAGATTATATGTATAATGAATATTGTAAATTTACTGTCACACACATAAAGAATAACTACAGAAAAAAAATTGTCATCTTCAGGAAAAACTTCTCTTAGCATATAGCCAACATTTTTACCACAGTATGGTAGTAGACATGCGGTTATTTCGAAGCAGGAAACATGAAAAATGAGCAATTCCCTCTCTGGGACTGCCATGGAATACACCACGAAGGCATGCTAAGAAGGCGGGAGAAATACCTTATAACATGATCATTCTAGTCAGGTATCTGTTACTAAAATTTCGTTAAAAGATAAACATAATTAAAACAAAGTCATTAAGACTACAAAATAAGATCTCAGAATGCTCTGAAAATAATCATCATTACAAAAGATACAAAAATCCATAATACATCAATGAGTTTGAACATACTATGGGTATAATAATCTATATAAGAGTAAATGGTGCCCATAAACTGTGGATGTATTTTAAACATACTTATGTAGATAATTAACTAACTCAGGAATTTTAACTGTCTTTGTCTCTATAAGCTACTTCTCAAAAACTCAAAAATGTTTTAATAACTAATGCTCTCTATCATATCAAAATCAAATAATCCTGCAGAATATAAATATTGATTAAAAGTGAATGAATATTTGAAGAGAAAAGGCAAATAATCTACTGTATTTCCCAAATAGAATACAGCCTCTCTTACTGGACAACTGTGAATTTTTTTAGGTATTTTTTCTTAAAAAAATGCAATTTCATATTTGAAGGTCCTAGTATTTCTCTATGCAGTACCTAAATTTAAGATATTATTACACAAGCACACAAATATTTAGAAATATGTATCACAGCACTTAAAATGCAATGAATAACTACTACACACTTAATTTTGATCCAAACAGAAAAAATATTAGTAAAAGTCCTTTTAAGACAGTATTTTCAAGTCTTAATGTTACCATACAATGCATTCCCAACATACTGTTTTTACACATTATGTTTGCTAATTTGACTGTATAGTATGCTAGCAGTTTCTGAATAGGTGCATCGAATATATGTAGATGGAAGGCTGTTACAATTTTTGACATTCAGTATATTTTGATTCTGTTCAACATGCAAATGTGTTACAAATGAATGATACTCTGTATCCTTGGTATGCTCATACAAAATGACCTGTTTTTAATGTAGTATTAAACCAAATCACTCACTTATTTAGAGTTACAAATGCTTCAGCACTAAAATGTCCACTCCAAACATTTCTACTCATACAAAAACTAAATGCTAAATTGCTACACTTGTCAACTGAAAGTGAAAAATTATACATTTTCAAAGTAACTAGTATTATGCAAACTGATAAACAGGGTTTTTGCTGGCTTTGTGAATTTTTGGGGAAGAGAATGTTTTTTTAATTATTATTTTTTCTAGATTTAATCAGACCCATTAAAATTTTTTATATTATTAATTTGTATTAAATGACATCACAATCTTTAATGTCTGCTCCCCAATTTTTCACAGTTTTACAAGAGTACATATTGTACATTACTGTTTTTTCTCTCTTTATATTACCAAAACAATTTCTTTCCTTATACCTGGTACCCTTTGGTGAAAACTATTGTACAGCTGATCCCAGAGAAAAAAAGTTAATAACAATTTCAAAATGCTCATGGATTCTGCAATATTATAGTGCTAAATATCTGTGCAAGCAGTGGTTTGTCATAAGGAGGAGGGACCACACCAGGCCCTAATCGAAGGCAGGAGACCATAAAAAAAATCTGATGTTTTTAAATACATATACCTATATTTAGGAAAACAGAAAAGGACAAAGCTGCAAAGTGGTCTACAATGATAATTATAAAGTTTATTGTGGAAATGGACTTCCAAGAATCTAACTATATTTGGCATTAAAGACTTTTTGACAATGGGTGTTTCAGTTGTTTCTTTCAAGAGACACTTTCCAAAGTTGAAGTTTATTAAAAGCTATCTTTGACTAACAATGAGCTAGGTAAGACTTAACAGTTTGGCAATCCTTTTCATTCAAAATGCAGCAGCTGAAAACAAATTTTGATGAAGACATTAAAAAAAAAAATTAGGGAGTAAAAGCTCACAAAGTTTTAGCTTTTTTACTGACTAAAGTTAAAAACATTTTTTAATCATCAAAAATGGCAGATTAATAAGGTTTTATAAATGTATGTTTGTCTGCTAGATTTGAGTTGTTTTTAGTTTAGTCTTAAGGGGTTTGTTTCCTCCCAAATAATTTTAACTATTTAATTTTAGCATATTTTCTACTCTTCATTTCATTTTAATTAAATAAATGTTTATTATATATTTGCACTGACATTTTGTATGATGATCCTTCTAATAAAGGTGGCCCAAGAGTGATTTTTACCTCAGGCCTCAACATCTGTGGGACAGCCAGTGTATGCAGGTACAATTCAGATTAGTAGTAAGGCTCTGTTAACCACTATCAAGGGAACAATAAAGCAAAAGTAAATAGTTTTATTAATATTCATCCCACAGACTTCTAATATGCTTAAAAGACATTTTGACCAAATTCATTCAGCCCATAAAAATTCCTCTGGTTGATTTTGACATGGAAGACATTCTCCCTCAGTTACTGAAGTTTTCCCATGCATTTTGCTCTTTCGAGGCAAACCGAGTCTTTCATTCTGTATCCAATATAAATTTCATTCAACAGTAGTACTAACTGATAAATAAAATGTGGCATTAAAGTTTCTGTTAGTATTGCAATTTAGTTGCACAGTGGTATCTTTCTTACTTAAAGCTCCAGTGCTCTCACACTAGAATTATAATTTCACTCATAAAATTTAGAAGCACTGCAACCGAACGTCCGTTGCATCAAAGACTATTAATTAGCTACTTTTTCTTAGTTATATAATTTGTGTTATGACTCATGTTTTTATCCTGTGTATTACTGCATATGTCTGTTATGTCCGTTACTGCATATGCATAATTTTTTTAATTTTTACTCTTCAGAGGATGA
Source organism: Stegodyphus dumicola (assembly GCF_044657685.1). Classification (NCBI taxonomy): domain Eukaryota; kingdom Metazoa; phylum Arthropoda; class Arachnida; order Araneae; family Eresidae; genus Stegodyphus; species Stegodyphus dumicola. Next base: position 33,467,832 of record NC_140781.1, read on the forward strand.
TAAAGTCTAAATATCAGTTAAATTAAGTGCTTCAAATGTTTCTCTGTTTTGTTTTTAGTCATGCTTCAAATTTCTAAAAATAAGTAAATAAATAAATTTAAAAAAAATACTACATTATCATACAGAACTTTGAAAGAAGATCAGAAATGAGAATAAGCAGCCTGCTTTAAATAAACAACTTTAGACCAAACTAAAGAACTTTACTCTTAAATGTAGAGTACAATGCAAACTTCAAAGCAGAAAACTCATCTCTGCATAATAATAAATGCATAACAATAATGCTTAAAACGTAATAATAAATAGTGCTAAATAGCATAGCATAACAAGGAGATAAAACTATTATTGTAAAAAGCATTTTGGATACTTTTAAATAAAATGTTTGTTTGGTGAAAGTTAATTAGGAGTGTAATAAGCATAATTTAGCAACCTTATTAACAAGGTGAGAGAAAGACTTCATACACGCTGATTTCACCAAAACTCTGCAAAACTATAGAATACTTTAGAGTCAATACAGACAGATTCAAAAATATTTGATAAAAATATAAAGGCAAATATAGGAGACCAAAATAATCAGATTTTGTAATAGAATATATGTGCAAAATTGATGCTTTAAAGTAGTATATTGCAGGGATGGCCAAACTTCAAGACGATGGGAGGTCCATGATAGATTTTATGAACATTCGAGAGCCGCAAGTCCAAATTTATATCGTTTCAAAAATAATGAGACAGATTTTGAATATAAAGAAACTCTGAAGTAAATTAATGAATATGTGATTAACATGATTACATATCAATACATCTTATATCTACCATTTTATGTTCAGAAAAGTGAAGTCCCAAGAAAATACAAATTTGTAACGCTTGTACTGAGGAACTGAGCGTTTTTTCTTCAAGTAGAGAAACCAAATATTTTCTTCCGATTTCCTTTATACCTCTCCGTTTATAATAACTGTTGTTTTATTTTAGTAGAAGTAAAATGAATCAGAAGAATGGTAAAATGAATGGTCTACAATAACATAAAAAATGCTATTTGAGCAAACTACAAATCATTATTTAAAAGGAAACTGAGTTTTTTTTAACTAATGATCAGTCTTTTAGAAAAGGTAAATTAAATTATACACATCAACATGCACTGCAGAAAGTGTTACTCGAGCAAAAATACTTATTTAGAAATAAGCTATTAATTTGTTCATGCTTTCGCTTAAAACGCAATTTTTTTCCTCTACATAATTAACATTAGGACCAACATACTGAGATCATTCGAATCTTTGGATTCTAAACTAAGAAACCGTTAAAACATTTTTTTCCCAAAACTTCGGAATAATTACTTTTACTGATGTGCAGTATAGAAGACTTCACTAAAAAAAGACATGATTGCAATTTCAGTGGTATTTGAAAAATCAGTATTTCTCATGACGTCGTTGACTGATACAGCATTTCAGTGCAGCATCCAACGGAATCCGCCAGAATTTTTTAGTAATTAGTACACAGTGCATCATTGAAAATTCTTGAAACTATCTCCCGAATCATTCCAATAATTTTGGACACAGATAACAGAGTTCATGAGCATCATTGAAAATATCTCTCGAATCATCTCGCTAATTTTGGACATAGATAACGAAGTTCATGCACATCAATGAAAATTCTTGAAACTATCTCTCAAATCATCCTGATAATTTTGGACATAGATGACGAAGTTGATGAAAATTCTCGAAACCACTTCTTGAATCCTTACCATAATTTTGGACATACATAACCTAACACTAATAAATTTATTAGTTCATGACAGGCTATATTAACACTTTGTCAAAAACATACTATCTTCGTCTACCAGCCGAACTCTTAACATAGCTGTTTAATTCTGAGCTTTTTTTCAAATACATGGCAAATTAAAACTAATGTTACATAAAGAAAACATGCCCGTCGCCACTATAACGAATTTATTTCACAAATACAGATATAACATGAATGCGTAACTCTTCATATTCCTATAGACATACACACAAATGTTCGATGTGAAGACCTTTTGTAACATGGCAGATGTCTGAACAATAGTTCCCAGGTTCTTGCCAAATACGTGTATGGATCCATCATATTCTAAATGTTGGACCCATATAGGTGGTCAAATGAAATGTCTCATCTTGAATTTCTAAGTAAAATAACTCAGAAAAATAACTCAGAAAAATTTTTTAATAAATTATTGTCAGCCTAACAGTTACGCAGTACAACTTTCAACTGGGTTACCTAACCTGCTTAAAATCTCAAATTGAGTCTGTAAGCAGAGGATATTTTAGAAAATAAAAGATCGGACATTAAAAATAAACATTTATGGGAGCAAAATTTCACATTATTTCCTGAAATTTCTAGTGATCAAGCAGTGGATCATTGTACAACACTTCATTTGGATACTAAGCATTCATGAAGGACATGTCAGACGTATATGATGATCGAAAATTAAGAAGACAAAAAATATCAACAGATTAAAAGAAGTGTAATGCCGAGCTATCAGAGCCGGGGCAGCTGCAAAGTGGCAGTACTAAGGGGTGAAAAATTTTAGATATGCTGAGCAGCAAAATGCCTCTAACCTAGTTTGAGGTTTAAAGAAAGAAGATCATCAAAGAAGAAATCGAAAAATACAAGAAAATATCACAAGATAAAAAGATTTCACCAATATAAATATGCCAATTTTGATAAAAACGTTCGAGAAGACAGACGTTTGTGTTCTGTTGATCCCTCATTGCTTGATGCAATGCTATTGATATGACGATTTGATGATAAATTACGTTGAAAGGTCTCTATCTGGAATAACAATATTTGATAAAATGGGAATTAAACATTTTGACTAAAATTTAAATCATTGTCAAACCAATGATTCTTCCCACAACTCCAAATTATTCAGCATCCACAACAAATGGCGAAACAAATTTTGATCTCTGCCTAGGATAACCAAGAAATTATCTCAAAATATTGATTTCACGTGGGATAAGTATTCATTAAGCATATTATTGCGAATGGTTGCAAAATCTGTGAAGAAATTGCATAAAAGTGCCTGACTTGCTTAGGGATAGGAAATTAATTTTGAAGGAGTTCCAAAGAAAATTGAGACAACCAAGTAAGAGGCAGAAGGTTCACTGCACCAAAAATAAAATCCTCGTAAAATTCTTCCACAGATTAAAAGAGCTCTACATAGATTGTACTGTGAATCAGGTTTCTTAAGCAGTTACTCACGCCATTTAAGGACTGAATAAAAAAAGTAGTATCCTACAACAAATAGAAAATCTTTCATGTGGATCACAACTGTTATGAACAATGGGATCACACAGGAATGTAAGATACTGCTTGAAGTAAAATTAACTTGAGAGAAAAAATAGTAGTCAGAATAATTAAATAAAAATATTAACATTACGTTATAGATTAACTTCATATTAGTGTATTCCGATGGCCATTACCTGATCCAAAAGTAACATAACCAGGATAGCAATTACTAGAAATGGAATTATTTGTATTTTTATGCATTTGTTGCTCTGACAATGAGCCAGCAGTGGACAGTTTGGAATCTATCAAATTTTTACATACATAATATCAGAAATTAAATTAGTGATTAATAAAGAAACATGGCACTGCAAGATTTCTATTTCAAATTCCATGCGTTAAAAAATTAAACTATGTTTTTTCAAAATCAATCGCATTTCAGATGGCCAAGGACCGCAAGTAGCTCGTGAGCTGCAGTTAAGTTGTCGGAGAGCCGCAGTTTGCCCATGTCTGGTATATTGCATTGTTGAGCAGGTGATAAAAGCATTCTGCTGGTGTAAATCATCCCAACCTGTACTGCAAATGCTATGCAACTGTGGAAATCTTCTAACTGCATTCTACTCATGTGGCTGCAGATAGAAACCAAGCTGCTGCTCTATGGAGGTACTTGCTTCCTTTCAGTTTTTACTGAATTTCAGCCATAGTCCCATAGATAAAATGTATATCAACAAGGTCTGGATACATGTAGCAATGCAACAACTAGCATTTTCACACAGGATTTATATTAACAGAAACAAAATGCCTTTACCTGCCCTTTATCACCATTCTGTACTGATTCAAAGGGGCATTTGGGTACACACATTCCATAACAAAATCCATTCATTTGTGCCTCTCTTACATTTTCGACATATATTTTTGAATCATTTTGTATATCAGCAAACACATCAAATATTTTCCTCAGAAACAAGTATAACTGAGACTAAAGTTATCCCTTACAACATAATGACAACTAATGTTTCTTATTTCTTAACTTTTCATCTTTTGAAAAAGAAAACTTTACTCCATTGTGTCCCTCATGAAATGACTATGAAACACAAAGATTAAAAAAAAAAAAAGTGCTGCATCATTATAAGAATAACACAAAGTAATAATAGTCCAAATTTGATCTTCAAATCTTTGATCTAAAAGTTTGTTTACAAAACAAAAAAGCCAAGCAAACTATCTTCCCCTGCAGCAATGGATAATGGGTGGCTGAAACGAGACTAATGAGTGCTTTCTTCCTCAAATGCTAATTAGTTATTTTTGTCTCTGCTTCTTTAATAATTATGAAGGATTTATGCCATATTTAGATTAAAAGAAATCTGCAGAACAGAAATAAAAATAGCTTCATTTGAGAACTTAATGTAGTTTCTTAGATGCAGAAATAGTCCTGACCAAATAATATGGCACCCCAGTTTTTTATTTACTTTATTTTTTTAGCAACCTATTACATTTCTTGCACCTAGGAATCATGAAATCTTTTAATATCCAACTAACAAACAATTGCCCTAATACTGTTTCACATGAATTTAATATTTAATGCTTGATTTTTCACTTCATAATATAAAAAGTCAATATCAAGCATCGTTAAAATTTACAAAACTATTTAATTATTTATATCAGATGATTTGAATTTACGAAGCATGTTTTGGGATTAAAAGTTTTTTCAGCGATGAAATATCTCCAGCAATATTTTGGTGTCTGCTTAGTTAGGTATTCCCTGTGACAATAACTTGCCGTTTTTTCCTAAAGATCAGAAAAGTAACAAGCAAATTGATATACTGAATGAGTACATTTCTTTTTCTATACTTTAATAACTAAGCATTAAATTAAGAATGAAATAATGTACAGCTTGCAAAATTAGGCAGAGATGGAACTAGAAACTATAACTGTCTTTCGAGAGTTTAATAGGATTAACCAAATATCACTGGAGTTTTGTAGCCAAAAAAATTATTACCAAGATGAATCACTCAGGATAACAGATAAGTACCACAATGTTAATAAAAAAATTTTCATAAATAAAAAGTATACTATCATTATATTTCATTCTTTGTTTACTGAAAATAACTCACCTAAAAGGCATAATAAGAAAAACTTCTGCATTTGAAGTGAGATGGTGACGGAAGTTTTTTTTTTTTTTTTTGTTCTGTTTCTACTTTAGAATGACATTCCATTCGAGTTTTTTTTAGACTTAACTGATTATATAATTAATTTTCTAAAGCAGTTTTACTGAGAACTGATTTGGATAAATAATGAATAATACACCTGGTGTCAGCAGCTTTAAAGAAGATAAATAATTTTTTTTCTACTTTGAATTATATAATACATTAAGCTTTCGGTAATTAAAATTTATGAATACATAAAACAGGAACCAAAAGCCTAATTTATAATCTTAAAAAAATACTATTACACTTAAGTGTATTATTAATTTTTAAATGCAGGAAAACTATTAAATTTGTAAAACTGAATGGTTTTTATCAGGAGCTGTAATAGCTCTCCTTTAAAATTTACATTTACATTATATTAAGCTATTAGGTAAAGTACAAGACATAGCATAAATTTTATTACTAATTATCAATATCATAGATTACTAGAAAATGCAAATATTCAAATTACACTTTTATTAAGTAGCCTATTTACTCGTCACTCCAAACACTGAAATTTATGCTCTTCTTTAATACCTAAAAAAGTTTGCATTTTCACCTTATACATAAAACTTTAATTTTCAACTATTTATATGCTGATTACTTGATCTTTTTACAAGCCAAAATAAGCTCATATTAATAACAGTTTTGGACTTCATTAATTTTAAAATTCTATCCCATCAAAAGTGCTCATCATTAATGGCACGAATGTCAGCTTGGGTGATAAATTAAAAATTTTGATCAAACTGAAACAATAAAGCTTTCATTGAAGAACTCTTAAAGCTTTATCTCTACAGTAAAGAAGAGAACAATATAGAGGTACTCTACTTCACAAGAGCAGAAATAGACAATTAAAGACAAGTACTTTTTCATACCCAGCACTTATGTGTGAATATATTCATTAAAAAATATATACAGTCAAAAGTCTTTAATCCGGACTCGTCAGGACTTTGGCGATTCCGGATTATCGGTTTTCCGGATTATAGATCATCAGTTTAAATCTGGTAAGATGGCAAGCAGAGATTATAAAATTAAAAATATGAAACTGTAATTTATGAAATAAAGGGCAATTATGATCTAAAGGGTATCAAAATTTACAAAAAAATGCTTAATATTTATTTGTTTACTTTATTAAACATTTCTTTCAACGCCCGCATGTGTAAAGCATACATTATGCATAGTCGAAATTAGAAAATTGCAACCACAAAACTATTTGATGTGTATTCGTGATATTTATAATGACGAGGAATTTGATTTAAATCATATCAAAGACGGAGTACATCAAGATGAAATACTATTTTTAGTAAGGAATTATAAGCCGAATAAAATAAAAACATCTGCCCTGAAGATAAGGATAATGCTGACAGATAACTTCCAGTTCACTGCGTGCCACAGCATCCCCCCCCCCCGCAGAGCAGCGTGAAATTGATAAACAGATTTCGGAATGATTAGAGAAACAAAGGATATGCCTTTATCCATTTTTTGCAGCAATTCCACTTTTTGTTTGATGGACACCAAAACATGCTTTCGCTTTGTAGATCCTTCGACAGCTCCAGAATCGGAAATTCTTTTTGACATAATCGAAAGTTCAAGCTTACTTTTTTAAAACTGCTCTAACAGTCTGCAAAAAATAATAAGCCGGATCCAATTAGAAGATTAAGGAACAACGCAATCTGCAACATTAACTGAAATAGATAATTAGATAATTTTAGCTTAGCTTATACTGTTCATTATACATTAAACGCGCCTGCGTAAACGTATTATGTGCATGTGTAAAAATATTATGCATATTATATAATGTGTGCTTTACGCATGCGCAGAAAGTTTGTAGCTTTGAGGTCCGGATTATAGATCATTCCGGATTATGGACGTCAGGATTAAAGACTTTTGACTGTATATATTTTAATGTATAAATATTGAAGTTTTTGATTTTTTAAAGGTCCTCTAAATATAGTTTTAAAGAATAGCTGCTAAATCTCCCTTTCTCAGTTGAGACTGAATTTTAGTTAACAAACAGAGCCATTAAAATTATCAAAAAGGTTATCTATAAAACATTAATGAAATACACAAGTTAAATTGAGAGAACATTACTGCAAGATACAAATTAAGATTAGTCAAAATATACACTAAAAGCTCCACATATATTTAGAGCTATACATTACACGACATTAAGTTAATGCTCAGTATCAAAAGGAAAACTGAAATAAAAATATTGAATTAGAATTTTGTAAGAAAAGCCTTAATATTCTAGGTAGCGTATTTTCACTCACATACGTGTATGTGTACCTTTAGTACATTAACTTAAAACCCTTGAATCACGGGAAAGTTTCATTAATTGCAGTTATGCACTTAAAAGCTCATTAGATGGTTGTAACTCAAACTCCTGACATTTTTGTAATATTCATTATGTAACAAATACAAATGTTTCATCTATGTACAAAAATGTTCGGTACTTTTCCGTTTTGCCGGCGCAAACGACAAAGTCGCCAATAATGGTACGCCAAACGGAATATCTTCGCTGGTAACCTTTTGCGCTTCATTTTCAAAACAAGTCGCACCTTTTTCTTATTAGATTGATTGTTTCTTTCAATACTGGCATACAATTACATAGAATGCTTACAAGATAGATAAATTAAGTCAATTGGAATACAATCACACCGCTCACCTGAAGGCGAAAATATAGAAAAGGCAAAATTAAGGGTTAAATTTATCAATTCTAACGAGAATGCACTGAAGTTTTACATAATTTCTGAGTAAGCTATTCGAACGAATTAAATAATTCTCGCATTTAAACTTGTATTACAGTTCCAAATTAATATTTAACTTGAAATTAATGTAGATAATTACTGAGAGAATTAGATTTTTGTAGAATAGTTTACGTGTGATGAGATCACTTGGGTTCACGTGATATGAACCGGCGAATCAGGATGTTGAACCATGAAAGCATAGTAAATTCTTAAATTTATGTCTTTTTACAAATTTATTGCCTTTATTTATTGGCTTTTTATAAAATTTTAAACCAAATTAAAATATTTATGCCTTTAAAATAAAAAATTCTTAGAACTAACATTTGTTAACATTTTTTTGTGTGTATACTGTATGCTGTCGCCAACAAAGTCTGTTTGGCGAGATTTGCGCCGGCGAAACGGAAAAGTACCAAATGTTCCTTAAGTGATAACTTACAAATAGCTAACAAAAAAAGTTTAAAATTATTTTCATATTAAATTCCATGCTATTAAAATATTTTTAATACAAAAAGGTAGTCATTCAATTTTAGTTACAAAGTTTAGTTTTTGTTATGATTCAATTTTAGTTACAAAGTTTAGTTTTTGTTATTTTGTAACTATGGAAGCTAACAAAGCATAATATAAACATGGCACATAGTAATCTTATATATATATATATATATATATATTTTTTTTGAATTTATTATTGACCTACATACATTTGCGATGACATTTAGAAAATATTTTTCTCTCCTAAAAATCTTCCAGCTTAGATAATTAAAAGCATTTAATTATTTATTATAATCTAACTATTCGGAGTAATAAAATGGAAGGGAAATACAGTGAAACATCTCATTGATACCATCTTTAAAAAACACCAGTATTCCCAAGAACATAATTAAATAAAAGTACTAAACATCACTGACAGTCATGTTTATGCCGATCACTTTGCACGAAATTGCCTGATACTATGGATGGTCATCTTAGGAAAGTTTCACCATAAGACAAAAAGGACAGAATGATGAACAAAACTCATGAGAAACTGTTTACAACAGCAACCGATTTTTATGAAACTTTGCCTTCCTCCTAACATGCACTACTGGCTTGACATTAAAATAAGTACTCTGTCACAGACAAACAGTTAAATTATCAAACATAATTATTAATTATAATTAATAGTAAATTTCACAGAAAATGAAAACTCAGCTAAGCATTAGAAACTTAATATTAACACCTTTCAGTGCCTTAAAAGTACTATAAACACAACAAACTTTTATTTGGACAATTCTATACCTTAAAATATAAGATATAGAAGTTGTTAGATATTTAGTCACTTGGAATAGAATTAAAGCTCAAAATGAAAATAGTCATTTTCGAGATTAGATTAACAACTGTAATTTTATAGAAACTTTCAAATAACCAAAACGTAAATTTCTTTTTTCATTTGCTCTCACTAACTATGGAAGATTATTTATAGCTTCTCAAGTATGCCCAAAATGTCTGGAAAAGATTAAAACCGGGCTAAAAGAAAAAAGAAAAACTATAAACCTTTACAATCAAAAAATCAAGCAGACACATATAGCTACTACATAAGGCAAAAATATTTTCTTTCGTAATGAATATTAAGAATCAAAGCTCTGAACTGACGGGTGAATGTAACAGTATACAGCTTACCTACTCCAATGAACTGCTAGTCAGCTACCTAATAATTTTAAATTGTGTTTTTCTCCAAATTACTACAGAACTATATTGCATAAAAATGCCAATTTTCAAATACAAGGTTCTTTGCACTCTATGGAATTAATATAAAATAAAATTCAGCATCTACATTTCTACATATGTATAAAAAATTAATTAAGAAACTGACCAAAAAATATCAACATAAAAAAAACTGATTACTACACACCCATAATAATTCCAGTCTACTTTTGTCTAACTGTCAACAATCAAACACTGAAAACTCGTATTAAGATTTCACCAATATCTGTCATATCACCAAAAACAGAAATGTGTCATTAAAAGTATAATGTAATGATCTTTCAAAAATTATACAACTGTCCCCTTAATTTGGCAAGCCATAAGAAAGGCATTTAATATGAAAGCTAACCTCTTCAGTATAGGACATAGACAATAAAAACAGAAACTGTCAGTGACACAGTAAGAACTAATAAACCAGAGTCCAGAACTGTATTAGATTTGCACCTATTTTAAAAATTGAAAATTTTGTGTTTTGTTTTCATCAGTATTAGTCATGTTCACAGAAATGTATCACTGAAAGTACATTAGGATATAGTTGTATGACAGGAACCTTATCCCAAATGAACAAACTATGATTAGTTATTAGTGACAAGCCAGATCGCGAGCTCTTCATTGGATAGGTTCAAAGAGACTGAACAGAAAATCCTAAAAGTATATCATACACTCACCTTCAGAAAGTTCTAGTTCTAATTCTGCTAGTTTATCTTTAACATCAGCAGGCAAACTTTCAAAGTCTATATCTTGTTCGGTCATGACGTATAGAAACCGTACAGCCCCTCACTAATCTTTTGTCAGTTACTAAACATTAATAAAGAGTTTGGTTTTTGAATTATATCACGAACAAGGAATGCACAAAAAAGTCATCATCCATCAGTCGTCCGATAAAATATTTACACTGAAATTGAAGCCAACTTTAAAACAATACAGAACTGAAAGTTAGTAAGGAAAATTAGTTGCGATAGAAGTTCAACACAGCAATACAGCAATTGACGCCTGAAACAAATGTAGGCAATAGACAGACGTTAAATTTGCACAAGCAACACCTAATACTGTTCATGCACTCAATTCCATCCACTTCTTCTGAAACATTTTTAATATAACTTTTTCTCTACATTCCAAAATGTGTACCGTAGCCTTCGGTCTAATCTGCTTAGTACCTATTTTGAACAAAAAAAAATAAATAAAAACATCAGGTCGGCATAACGCAACGCTAGCGCCCCTAGTGGAGAGCGCAAGGAACGCTTAAGAGAATTTTCATTGTAGAGAGATGATGATACAAAGCGGGCAACTTCAAGAAATGAGTACAGCGCCGTACAAATTACCGGAGTCCAGTTCTCTTAAACGCGCCCGTTTCGAGGTGTTTCTTTTCTTTTTTTTTCAAATAAAGTCTTAAATAGATTGACATGAACACAAATTCATTTTTACGTACAAATTAAATAACGTATAAATTAATCTATAAGTAAAAATCATCTTACAGTTTTCCTTCCTATTTCTTTTAATAACGAATAAATAATCCGATTTAGATAAGACCTATCTTAAATAAGCTGACCATAATTTTTAAGATAAAAATTGTATAAGTCATATAATTTCCAGGTGGAAGGGAAAAAAATCAGACTATAACATGAAAATTTGAAAAACAAATAAATAAAATGAGGCTAAATAAAAATATTTAATTGAAATATTTCGTAACAGAACCAATGTGTAGTGGTATCGAAACGATGCTACGTAGGATTGACACCGGCACTCCATCGAGCTTGTGTAGATTAGACACCAGCACAGGACTAGTACTGTTTAGAATAGATTCTGTTATAGGATCGACACAGCATATACGTTTGACACTAGAAAACAATTAACATTGTCACAGGGACAAAAAGGCTTATAATTTATACTAGCGCATAACAAAGTTGGCAAAAATTTGATAACAGTTTTTTTTTTGGGGGGGATACCTACTCAGAACCAGCTCGACACCAACTCAGAATTGACAGCTGTATGAAATCAAAATCGGTTTTTGGCCTGCTGTATTCATCCAGTGCGGGGAGAAATTTGATTGAGCACATTATCTTCGACATTCCCCCCTTTCTTCTCTATATTTTTCTTCTTCTCGTCTATATGAGTAATGTGATGTTGTTAGCAGGTTTTTAAGAGATAACAGCCACGAAACTTGCATCTTTTGTATTGAATTTAATTGAACTTTCAAGTTCTTGACTCTGCAAACATAGTTAAGAATATTAACCCAAATGATTTTCTATATTTACATTTAAAGTTCTAGCTAACGCTCTGATCCATTAGTTTTATCTAGCTGTTGGTGAAGTGTTAAATTCTAACATTTTCATGTTATTCTCTTATAGAAAAATTTCATCAAATGTTAAAAACATTCAAAATAAATAAAGCAAGCAAATGATATATAAAAGCAAAGCTTAAAAAACAAAAACACAAACTGAAAATTAGGAAAAGAACCGAAACAAGTGCCAAGACTTTCCGAGTATCGTATTTACACTTGAATTTCCCTCCCTTTTCGTATTAATTTTACCATAAGGGAAATTACGCATATTATTCAATTTCCAAAAGACGCGGTTACAGTCAGAAAATAACAAATGAAAAGTATTATTGATTAAATTACCGATATTTATCCTAAATTTTTTCTTTAAAAAGAACTTACATTTTAATAAGATTTCTTAGTAATATTATCATTCCCAATATCTAACAAGATATCATTATTTCTAATTTCGGAATATTGAATTTCGTCCTCTCTTATTGTTGTCCTCTGCTTTTCTCTAGGCCTCAAATCATTTAATACTGCTGAATCTGTTGTTTCTGTCATCTGCTACAGCTTCCAAATCATAGGCATAAGTCACTGTTGTGTCATCGTCTTCGTCGCCACTCAGTTTGTATTTACACGTTCGATGATCCTCAGAAGTCTCATTAGCTTTAGATAGCTCCTCTTCCTTGAAGATCATCACTCTTATCAGTCCAACCCATACCCCGAAAACCACAACCAAATCAGACACAAGATTCTGGGGTTTTATTTTATTTTCCTAACAGATAATTTTATTTTGGAAATAAATTAACTCTCATTTTTCTCATTTAAACTCTCGTTTTCCAAACCTCGCTTTCTTGCCAGAATGAGATTTTAGTTTCGCGCTTTATGAAAATTGGGGTAGGAAGTTACTATTTAAGTTGAGGTAGGAGTCACTTCAGACAGCAACATCGCTCACATTTTAAGACGTGCATCTGCTCGCTCCTGATTTTGTGATATTAGAACTCTTCTTTTATTATACCTGATCAGAGTGCATGCCGCTGTAACAGTAGGTCGGCATTGCAATAGACTCTGGTTGCTTTCTCCGCTGCTTCATTTTCTGCCATCCGCTCCACCATGGATCGAATGATTGATTTTATTGCCTCTGAGATTACCAACTTAGAATGCATCAAAGAAGCTGATGGATCTCTCTCATCTAAGGACGCACGAGACCTTAAATTCCTTCGACGCCTCAAACTTTTCATTGACAGAGAACTGAACGCTGATCGTTCTTCTACTTCTCTTCCCAAACCAAACATCCCTGCTCCTAAGGTTAATGACAGTGATTCTTCAATAACTGGAATCAACAAAACTAATGTCAGACGAGCCAGCAGCCCTGCGCGCTCAGATGAAGAGCAGTCGAAAAAACATAAAGCACTGAATGAAGACAGCTCCGACACGGACTCAGGTCCTAAAGGAGATTTTACTAGAAGACTAAGAAAACCCTCTCGAAAGTCTACTCTGACGGATTCCTCTGTTTTGTCAGAAGTTTCGACAGCTGAGCGGACCACGGAAATAACTTATGATAATATGGATACAGCCCCAGACGTGGATAATATGGATAAAGCCCACGCTAATGTGGCGCCATCTAGTGAGATCCCCGAAAAGCCGGCTGCGAGTACGTCTCAGACGGAAAGCATGGTGCGGCCTATCGGTGCTGCAGATGAGGTCACGTGCCCGGCTGGGCTAATAGGTGATGCTCATGATCATGAAACTGGTACCAATTCTGCCGAAAATAATGAGCAGGATGTGGATAAATTCATACATCCAAATAAAGTGAGCAATAAAGCTCCCCCGATTATTATACAGGATGGTAAATACTCCTGGTCAAAATATAAGGAAATGTTTAAAGATGCAGGAATTAAGCTAAAATCAGGTATAATGAAAGCTCAAGACCACTATGAGCTAAAAGTTGACAGTATAGAAACTCATAAGAGTTTAACTGCATTACTTAATGCCAAAGGAGTGAAATATCACTCATTTATTTTACCCGAAAACAAGAAGGTTAAAGTTGTTATACGCAGCTTACCGATCGACACGCCAACCTCAGAGATATCTGATGAACTGATAGATAGAGGTTTCCCAGTTGAACGAGTCTCGCAATTAGTAAGACGCAGAAATGGAGAAAAATTTAATCTGCCCCTGTTTCTAGTTATTTTGAAGAGGAATGAAAAAGCGAGAGGGATACATAATATAACTAAATTATGTTTGCTGAATGTTAAAGTAGAAGCTTACAAAGGAAGGAAAGGGCCGGTACAATGCTTTCGGTGTCAAGCATTTCATCATGCCCAGGCAGGATGTATGCATGACCCGAAATGCATGAAATGCGCTGGCGATCATTATTCAAAAGACTGCCCCAAGCCAAGAGAAGATAAACCTAAGTGTATAAATTGCCAATTAGATCATACAAGCAACTACAGGGGTTGCCCGAATTTTCCCAAAATAAATACTCAAAATCCGCCTTTGAAGAATTTCAGTGATAGAGTAATTATCAATAAATCTTATGCCGCCGCTGTTGGCGGGCAAACAATGAATACTCTAGATGAAGCTAGAAGTATTTTTGAAGGGCTTAAAAACCTTGTTGAGGCTATTAAGGCTTCCGGCATTCTACAAGTAAATTTAGCTCCTAGCGCCAATGCTAGTAGTTTCAACGCGGTCAATAATGAACCCAATCATGGATAGGAAAGATAATAATTTTAGGCCAATCAAGATGTTAGTGTGGAATGCTAACAACATAAGAGGAAAGAAAGATGAGTTGGAGGACTTTATGTATGAGAACGACATTGATATTTGCCTGATCTCCGAGACGCACATCACCCCAGGAGACAGAGTTAGCATCAAAAATTATAGAACCTACCGATGTGATAGGTTACATCACAGAGGAGGTGGAGCACTCATCTACGTTCATTGTAAATATTCATCTTGTTTAATTTCGACTGAAAGAGACAAGGGCTATGAAATTGTGATTGCCTCTATTAGCTTGCCTAAGATTGGAGATACCTTATTTGCGGCAATCTACAACCCCCCTACTAATAGGCTAACTGAGGAAATGTTACAAAATATTATTCCGGATTCTTCAATAATGATTGTTGGTGGCGACCTCAATAGTAAGCATAAAGATTGGGGCTGCCGTAGCACTAATCACAATGGTAAAGTACTGAGAGAGTATATCAGTAACCACCCAGTTGGTATATTTGCGCCTGACGTACCGACGTTCAGGCCCAGCAACATCAGGTACACTCCTGATATTCTAGATATCATCTTGACTAATACAGGAATTAATATGGTGCTGGAGGTTCGAGACGACTTAAGCTCTGATCATACTCCTGTGATTGCTACACTAGGGGTCACCAGTATTAATTATACGAATGTTAAGACCCATACCGACTGGAGAATGTACCACAATGTTGTGAAAGTGAGGCTCCCTAAATTAGGTGCTATGAAAAGCCCTTCTGATATTGACAAGGAGATTGATAAGTTTACTACATGTCTTAATGACTCTTACTATGAGGCCACCAA
This sequence comes from Stegodyphus dumicola, assembly GCF_044657685.1. Taxonomy (NCBI): domain Eukaryota; kingdom Metazoa; phylum Arthropoda; class Arachnida; order Araneae; family Eresidae; genus Stegodyphus; species Stegodyphus dumicola. The sequence continues at coordinate 33,483,566 of NC_140781.1, forward strand.
GGTTACTCAAAGGTCTTGTAAAATCGCTAAGATTCCAAGGTACGTCAAATCTCTCATAGCCGAAAGAAACAGGCTGCGAAGGAGGTATAATATCACCTGAGACCCAATTATTAAAACGGAGTTAAATAGGATCAGTAAGCATATTAAGCTTGAAATGCATAAATTAAAGTGTGAGGCTTGGAATGTTAAAATGGAGGAGTTAAACTTAGACAGTGATGCCTTCTGGCAGTTTACAAAAATGTTAAAGAGGACGCATCAGTGTGATAGGCCAATTATTGACAACGGCGTCACTGCTTATTCAGATACTGACAAATGTCAGATTTTTGCTTCACATCTTGAAAAGCAGTTTTCTCCCAATCAGACACCTCGTAATATTCACTTTGAGACCCAAGTCAGAATGAAAGTAGAAGAATGGCTAGGTGCTCCCACGGCTCTAAATGCCGATGGTTTAACTAATCCAAGAGAAGTTACGGATATTATCTCCAAATTGAACCCCAAGAAAGCCCCAGGTATTGATGGAGTTACAAATTTAATGATCAGGAACCTCCCGCGCGGTGGAATCACAAGACTTTCCAGCATTTTTAATATATGCATTACGTTATGCTACTTCCCGGACTGCTGGAAGTACGCAAAAGTTTTCCTACTACCGAAGCCTGCAAAAGACATCACTAAGGCGGAAAATCACAGGCCCATAAGCTTGCTCTCTAATATAGGCAAGATCTTTGAACGAATAATTTTAAGGAAATTCCAGCCTTATTTACAGGTACTTCCGGAAGATCAGTATGGATTTAGGAGCGAACTTTGCACATCTAAACAACTGATTAGGCTTGTGGAATTTATCGGCTCTGCTCTGCATCATAAGAGTTGTACTGCAGTGCTCATGCTGGACGTGGCCAAAGCATTTGACCGTGTCTGGCATGAGGGCTTAATATATAAATTGATAATGATGAATTTGCCTAGAGAACTGATCTTACTCACCAGATCTTATATTGCAAATCGTTACTTTACAGTTAGCTGCAAGCAAAGTCATTCTGGATACAAAACTATCGCTGCAGGCGTCCCCCAGGGGTCCTGTCTTGGCCCAGTACTCTATCTTTTCTATGCGGCTGATTTCCCGCGGGATAAACTCAACAGAAATACATTGCTGGCCTGCTATGCGGATGACACCGCTGTAGCGGTCAGATCTATTCAGCCTAACAGGGCAATTTCTGTTATGCAGGATATAATTATGGACATTGAGGAGTGGTGCTCCAGGTGGAAGATTTCCATCAATGCGACTAAATCACAGCTACTTCTTGTTAGAAGGAAGAAAATACTGGTATCAGTTCAGCCACTTTACCTATTCGGCCAACGTGTCCCGATGGTAAACAAGGCCAAGTATTTAGGTGTTTACTTGAATCGAAGACTCACGTGGAGTACGCATGTCAATTACATTGCAAACAAGACCAGAGGAATTGCTCAACAATTACAAGTACTGCTAGGGCGCAGCTCGCAGTTAGATCTGAGAAGGAAAAGACAGATTTATATTTCCATTTTAAGACCAATTATGTGTTATGCGTCCCCTGTCTGGGCGACTGCTACGAGCTCAGATATCAACAAATTGCAGGTGACTCAAAACACAATCTTACGCACCATGACAGGAGCGCATTTTTACATCCGTAACAAACTCCTGCACGATGATTTACAAGTTGAATATATTGACAAATATCTGCAAAAACTTAACAGCAAGTTCTTTGACAAAGGCTTGAATTGCAGTAAAGGAAACTTTAATGCTGTACTGAACTATGTCTGCATTCCTGAGGACTACAATATCAGGCCTTTTACGGCTCACAGAATGAGGGATCACAATTTTGTCACTTAGCCCACTCGTTTTCAAATATGTAAATAACACATTTTTATGCGTACATTACTTCACTTTCATTTGTTTATTACATGTTCAACACTGTATCCTATGCACATTTCATGTATTTTCATTTCTTTTGCATCTTCATAGCTCCATACACGTGATTATTACTCTTGTCTCAGGGGTAAGAGTTAAGTTACTTTGATGATTGGACTTTGTCACTATGGCCGATGGGCCCTCTTTTCCTTACCCGCTCCGATTTCCTGGCTGGGAACTAGCTGATAGTTGACATTCTGATTGTCCTTAGGGGATTAGATCAATATAGCTTATTAAAGCCCAACTGGGCTAATATAAGCATAAGCAATTAGCATTTAAGCATTTAAGCACTTCAGACAGCATACCAGAGTTGTTCGAGGAGAGACAGGAGACTCGACTTGCGTCGCTGTCCGACGGACGACTCTTCAAATTGCTGCTACTTTTGCTGTGTTAAGTATTACTTTTCTCGTTCTCCTCATGGCGGCCAGTAAGGTACCACCGGATAGGTTTCGGCGTGATATAACCAATAGTGACAATGAAATTGACGACTTTGCTTCAGATTATGCGGTAAATTCTGGAAATAGGCAAAACTATAAGCTCGATGATTTTATAAAGGATCGAAATCTGACAGCCAGTAACTCAAAAAAAAATTAAGCATTAGATTAGTACCGCACAGAAGGATTTTAATAAGACAATTCAAACGCACGCAGATCAGAATGCTGGCACTAGAAGTGATGACAATCCTAGCTTATCTCCGGCAGATATTATCAACGAACTGCAGGCTAAAAAATCTAAAAGACAAATAAATTCAGCAATAGGCAAACTGATGGTCCTGCATTTGCGAAGTTGTATATTTTGTATAATGGTCAATTAGATGGATTTCAAGCAATAACACCCAAACAAAAACTGGACAAAATGCGCTTTAATAGAATGGAAAAGCCCTACAAAGCCCTACAAACCTCCTGTAGTTATGAATGGAAAAAAATAAAAATGGTATATTCCAATCGTTTCGCCCCTCAGTCCATAAGGAAGAGAAAAATACAAACCAAAGCATGCAGGAAAGGAAGCTAAAAAAAAAAAAAAGAAAAGAAAAATTCCCCATTGTTATAACGAAAGAGAATCCGGATTGGCTAGGAATAGAAAAAGTACGGCAGGAACTCTGTAACTCTCATTTCGAAGCGCAGATGAAATCAAGATGTAGCTTCCTGTTTAGAAACTTAACTGAAGACTATCAAAATACAATCACATTTCTTCAAAACTCATACGTATCAACTCAGCTCAGAATCATCCATGAAAATCATTCTTAAAAACATCCCCTGCACAGTTACTGAAAATGCTATTTTTGAGGAATTAGGAAGAAGAAAATTTCCAATTATTAAAGTTAAACAGTTCACGAAAGGAAGAGCGAAAATTATAGTACACTTCTCATTCATTATCTCAAACTCCAAAAAAACTGCTGCAGGAGAAGCTATCCTTAAACAATGTTTTTAACTGTGATGTTTAATGAAACGTTTAAAATAAACGCCGTGATGTTTCAAAACATCACAGCGTTTAGTTTCAGGACCGTTGGTCGTAGATACATTCTTTCAGTTACAAAGTTATTTTAAATGATGAAAATATTCATACTTATCAATTTTAATTTTAACAAAACTAAATTGTATAGCAGTGTATATAGCTCATAATATCACTTTTACAATATGCAATTTACTAAATCTGCCTTTTGTAAAAATTTCAAAATCCGGTCTCTACACTAATATTTAGGAAAATTTTATACTTTTTACAAAATATAAAACGCAAAATGTTTGATTCCTGTACAACAAAAATTGACCGAGATATTTAATTTTAAAATCTGAGATATTTGGCGTTATTTCCAACTTGCCTCGAGGAGTCGGTTAATAAATGTCTTTGAATGGTTCGAAGTCCATTTTTTCTCCTTAAATGTCACTCAGTGATATTCTTTTGTGGTTTAGCATTGTATAACATTCTTCAATTTATAATTTTGTTACAAATGGTATGCCAAAATAATTCCACATAAGTAATTTATAAGATTCTACTAACTAAAAATAAGGTATTAATATTCCCATGAAGTTTTATTCCTTTAGAATCATTATCTAGCAATCAAACAAAAATTTCATTAAACTAGAAATTTTTTTTTTTTTTAAATTTTTCATTCATGCAAATAATGTTACAAGTTGGCTATATACGGATATTGAAGCCTTGTACTGTTTAATAGAACACGAATTCTACAGAACGTATCAGTACAGCGGTAACAAACTTTCTGCAGAGATAGAGTACACCTAGACGATGGGAAATTACATAGCAATGTATGGTTGAAAACGCTTTCCTGTCGAGGTAGTGACGACACAAATCACAAGAAAGGAAGGACACAAACAGGGGAAGGAAACATGTTTATTAGTACAACAGAAATCAAGAAATAAGAGCAAAAATATATAAAAACCGTCATTAATGAAGGTGTTCGAAATTACGACCCCGGACTGTGATGCAGGAGTCACATCTCCAGTGCATGGAAGATGCATGACACACGTTTTCTGCATCACGGTTTGGGGTCGTAATTTCGAACACTTTCTTTGATGACGGTTATTGCCTGTTTTTGTTCTTATTTCTTGGTTTCCGCTGTACTAAGAATAACAAATCTGTTTTCTCGCCCTGTTCGTGTCCTTCTTATCCTGTGATTTGTGTCGTCACTATTCGCGATAGGAAAGCGTTTCCGATCATGCATTGCTATGTAATTTCCCATCATCTAGATGCACTCTATCTCTCTTGAAAGTTTGCTGCCGCTGTATTGATACACTCTGTATAAGATCAATGGATAAGAACGCTTTACGAAAATATTTATATTGTTCAATGCTTTTTACGGCAATCTTCATTGAAGTGCTTGTCATTTAATCTGTTAAAATCAGAAACCTTTTTCTAAACTGAGAGTTTATTTTTAGTTATACACAGTTTATGTCTTTTATTTGTTTTCAGTCCCTGTGTGTGATCTCTAAATTTAGAAATAAAATATCTCGGTTAATTTTTGATGTGCGAGATTCAAACTCTTTGTATTTTATTTTTCACAGTGAGCATAAAATTGCCCAAAAGATAAGTATAAGGGTTGAGAGAATATATAAAAAGTTAGTTTCGTAAATTTTATAAAATGCTTTTTATTAACTTAAAAATTCCAAAACATGAACAGTTGCGTGATTTGAAACATAATAAATAAATAATAATGGAGATAATAAAGGTTGGGTAAGGAATTTTGATGATACAGTGTACAGTATTCATAATATTACACAAAAAGTCTGGATTTTGTCCCTGTTTATCACGGAAACGGCATAGTATTCTGCAGAAGGATAGTTAAGTAGTGCCTATTCGTAATATATCACCGAGTATTTTAAGGTAAGTAATGTAGTCTTTTACTATTTGTATTATATTCTTATTATGAATATATTCTATATACTATATACTATATTAATATTTGGGGGGGGCGCCTAAAACATAGTGTGCCCGGGCGTCGGTTATGTTCGCTACGCCACTGTTTTACCAAAAGAAATACTTTACAATTCTGAAAATTTCCACAAAAGTACTCGTATAGCTCTTCTTAGTATTACAGAGCACAATCAGTATTATACTTCAAACTATTAAGAATGTTAAACACAATGCAATGCAAAGCGCATCTAAAGAGCGAAGCTCACACAGAGATAATCTCAATACGCTGAAGTGGACTGGGAACTACAACTCTTGAAAGCAGATGCTCTCTCCGATCTTACGTGGTTTTCACACGGCCGCCGAGAAATCTCTAATACTTCCCCCCATTTCTAGACATTACTGTAAGGCATATACAGTTCCATCTAAGGGGCCGGATACGGTTATAACTACATATTGGGGTTAATTACAATTCTACACTTACAGTATTAATTCGTATACAGGGAACGAACCGAAATGTCACAAAATGATCACCAAATTGGCTATTTTTGGCTATTTTTCGCCAAATATAGCGACAAAAATTAGTCGCCAAAACTATCGCCAACATGGAGATATCTTGCCAGTTTAGCGATATAGCCATTTAATCAATGTTAAATAGACTTGCCCCTACATTCTATTTTTTCCGATTCAGCTTCGTGATCTTTCAAGCATTTCATGTTACATTATACAGAAAATACTAAAATTTCAGATATAATTTGACCAAAATTATTGACTTATATACAAAATTCGTAACATTGCCGCCTTTCCAAGAACTGCACGTCCAGGACAGAATAATCCCTGGATAGGAAACCACGCTTACAAATAAGGAAAATCAATGTGTGCGTGTGTGTGTGTGATTATGGCAAAGCCTCGAGGGCTATCTGCCTAAGAGGAGGGATGCCTTCGTGGAGGACTTTCTAAGGGAAACTGGCTCGTATACACGTTTCACATGGGGAAAACCACGAAAACGCCCATGCAGCCAGCCCGTTCGCGGGATTCGAACCTCGGACCGAACTACCAGTGTTCAGCGACTTTACCGCTCGGCCGCTGGTGGGCTAAGGAAAAATCAATGCAATACCGAAACAATAATTTTAATAAATAACATACAACAAATCAAACTTTAAATCAATAAATTAAATGCATGAATTTACAAATTTATATCCAAATAGGACCACGGTCTTGGTATTCTCTTACCTTATATACAATATGGGGACTATATACTACGACCATAGTAAGGGGCTAGCCTATCGTAATGAACGATTTCTTTAGACTTAGAATTTGATGACTTACGAATTCGAACTTAAGGCCCGTTTCCACTGCTGCGTATGCGTTGCGGTGCGCATGCGTTTCTCCAATCAGCGAGCGAATTCACTTTGATTGACATCTGCAATCCGGTCGGTGTGCGGTGACGGATGACATACGGATGGAGTTCAACTGTTCAACTTCTATCCGTATGTCTGCGGATGCGTTGGGGTCACGTGGTAAAAAAGGAGCAATCAGGTGCAGTCACTAAAAATTAATGGCGGCAGAAGTAGCGATGAACGTTCGCTTATAGGGAAAGAATGTTTTGCTAAAAAATACTTATTTCTGAATTAACATTATAACGAGAAATCTGCGTGCTGAAAAAGACAGCTATCAGCTGAATTTAGTTAAAAAAAAGATAAGAAAAACAAGATAACTGCAACTACAGTACTTGTTCGTTCAAGAAATTCAGTTCAAGAAAATCAGCGGCAAAAATTATAATTCCAAGTCCATGAAATAGCAAAATTTGTTCTGATAATCATATTTTAGTTCTGCATACTCATTTAGCTTTAATGAAAATGAATGTCTGACTATATCAAACTGCTATAGCAAATTAGATATGCTTAAAAGATTTTCCATTTTTTCTTTTGAACAGGTAAAAACTAAAAACGTTATCAAAATTAATTATAAATTAAATTTGATAGCCTTTTAAATACTCCAGTTCATTGAAGAGTATGTTAAATTTGTATTTCCCTTTATAAATATATCTTTTTGGATAACATATATTTGTAAGCACATGCACATGAAATATATTTTTAGCAGCCCGTTTAACTTCAATCCGAACGCCACTTTAAAAGATAATGTTTTTTGTAAAAAATGTACTAGAAGCTGAAGAACAAACTCTGGTAAATTTTTCAGACGATAGCACACTGAAATAGGACCAAAAAACTTAAGTTTTAAGAATTGATTTAGTTGATGATGTATATAAGCCAAAATATGCATGCGACTCACGTGCAATTCTAGCTTAGTGGTAAAGCTGATGGTAAGGATATTCATTTCTTGGAGTCGTGAGTTCGAATCCCATACGCTTTTTGCACCCTGCCTGCAACTTTTTTTCCTTTTTATTCCAATTTGATGTATATTCGTGTTTTATAATTTATTTCTATTATTATATGCATTATATATATTGTTTTATTTATGCTCTTATTTATTTAAATTTTTCTCGCAAAAAGTTTGAAAATTATATAATACTAATTTAAAGTATATCCTGTACATATATATTTGAATTTAACAAACATTCTCTATTCGTAAAAAGCAAATTTAAAGTGAATTAAATTTAAATGAAATTTAATGCAAACAAAGAAATGATTAATTATTGCTGCGAACTAATCTACAATATCATTTAAATTCTGAGAGCATATGTAAATCAAGTGCAAGTATCAAAATCCATGAATAAATGTATAATTCCAAAAATTTATTAATCCTAAAAAATTTATAAAAATGCATAAGTGAATAATAGGATAGCTTATTAATCCTAAAAAATTTATAAAAATGCATAAAATGAATAATAGGATAGATTTAATCCTAAAAAATTTATAAAAATGCATAAGTGAATAATAGGATAAATAAATTTTTGGAATTATATATTCAGCGTCTTAACTCGCGAACTGCTTGTTTGGCGCCAAAATATTACAGTGACACCTAGCGGTGGAAAATGAAAATATTTTACGGATACGCAGCAGTGGAAACGCTTGTACGGATGCCGTATGCGTGTCTTCAATTGACGCAACGCGTTCGTACGCAGTAGTGGAAACGAGCCTTTAGCATCATTCAACCTGTTAAGAACTGTGTAAGCACCGTCCTGGGGGGATTGTAGTTTTAGAGAAAGTCCTTTCCGTCGAGTCGGATTCGCCATATTGCCCGCGGGCTTAGGGTTGGGAACCCCTGCTCTAGATCATTCTTGCATTCATAATAATCATTTAAAAAATGTAACGGTAGATTTAGTAGGGTTATCAGGTATTTGTACCATGATGATTAAGCATCATCAGATGCTACCATAATTAAGATTAAGATAGTAATTTACTACGTGCAGTTAAATGTAACGCTTTCAATTCTGAGTTTAATGTAACTGATATTTCAAACTGTATTCTCTAAATGGAGGAAATTCTTGTAATATTTTCTGATGCAAAATCTCTGGATGCTTTTATTTAAAACTCAGAAATTTTAGACCTAGAATCAAATTATAATTTTCAGCCTGGTTGTTTGAGTGGCAATACTACTGATTTTTTTTTTTTTTTTTTTTTTAAACATTCTTCGCACTTCTCCTATGGCCTCCTAAATTTTACCTGATAACTTTCTTTCAATGAGGCAGTAAAGCTGAAAATATATGGTAGAAAGACTAATTTGCCTCTAGTAATTTCTTTTTTGGTTTTCGCTCTTATCAGTAATAACCATTGGTTTTTCGCTTGCTGCAAACATTAAGGCTTGAAAATTTCAATTTAATGATAAAGTTGGTTTTAATTCTGTTCAAAGTACGCTCCTTAGTCCAGTCATCCAACATTCACAAAATCACATACAAGCCCTTGAGACTAGGTTTACAGAATGGCAGACAAAGGGATAAAACTATGGCCATTGTTTTTGCAAGAAGAAGAACTTCAAGTTCTACTGCGGTACACTATCTTGTCTTAAAAAAATTCTCATGGATCTCACTTTATTACATCTACTATGCAAAAGATTTGAGCGCGTAAAGCTAAATTCTTCCTTACAACTGCAAGAAACAGCATTCTATTTATTGATAATAAGTTACTCATCTTTAAACCCATTTTGCGTTGTATGTTGTTTTCACCTGTCCAGTATCGACTTATTTGTGTAAAAAGAATAGGAAGCAACTGGAATTTGCCCACGACTGTGTTCTGCAACAGGCTTTAAATTTCCTTTGGTATTTTAGAAACCATTGTAGGATCTAGTACGCTTAGCTCTTACAAAATGCAACTGGATTTAATTAGTTAAGTGTTGTTCCTTACGAATTCTCGCATAGGCTGAAAGATGAATATAACCAGAGAAGGATGTAAAAGATCCTTTTATTGAACACAAAATATTTAACAGATGGCACGGACTTACGTGTTTACTAAACAAAATTGTGTGTGTGTGTGTGTATTTGATTATGGCAAAGCACACTAGGGCTATCTGCCTAAGAGGAGGGATGCCTTCGTGGAGGACTTTCTAAGGGAAACTGGCTCGTATACACGTTACACATGGGGAAAACCACGAAAACACCCATGCAGCCCTAAACAAAATTGATCACTTGCGGTGGGAACTTAAAACATAAAGTAACACTAAATTTAAAGAGTAGTGTGAGACTACACAATTCAATTTAAACTAGCAGGTTAACTCAGAAATCTACACCGGCCGGTCACTAACTTGATGGCAAGAATGCGTAGCGACTATTAAGATTAACAGCTAGTAGAAACTAACAAACGTGCGCTCAGAATAGCGAAATCAAGCTCTGTCTAACCTCTTCACTCCAACAGTTTAAGCACTGTCGTTCACTCTACTTCATTTACGTCATGGGGAGGAAACCAAAGGGTAAATAAGAGAATTTATGAAAGGTTCACAAAATAAAATAACTATTAATAAATGTAAAAAGACCCCTGTGCTTCGTTGCAGGTAGTTTTTTATTGTAATTATTTTATAATATTCAGTTTGTATACCCCTTTGAGAAATTTTACAGCCAAGGTATGTAAGCTCTTTTCCCGCAAATTTATATTTTGCCGCATTCACTTTTAAAACTGCTTCTCTTAACAATGTAAAATCTTCATTTAAATCTATAATACGGCCATCCATATTTTCATTAGTCACTATTACATGGTCGAGGTACATAAAAGTCAATTTTTCCTAGGGCAGGTCTTAATATAATATCTATTTTACGCTGAAGGCTGCTAAGGCTCCATACAAGCCGAAAGGCATTCTGAGAAAGGCATAAGTGCGTGAGTTTGTTTTTAATGCTGTTTTTGGACATCCTCAGATTTCATAGATATTTGAAAATACCCTGGGGTAAGATTTAGCGTGGTCGTATATTTAGTTGATTTTATCTGCCTTATAATTTCTTCGATTATAAGCAATGGATAAAACGTATATTTGGTTAACGATTTAGGTTCTATAGTCATTACAAATCTCCAAGCTTTGAAATTCGTAAAATGTAACGTAAAGGTAAATCATTCTTTTTTTCGGCATAGCTCTACCTAACTAGCATACGGACTGCTGATAAGAATAGTTATTTTATTTTATAACATTCCTGAATATACTGTTCTATTATCTCCGCTTTTGTCATATCATATCTGTAGGGCTTTGTTTTACAGCGGCCGTTATTTTTTTAACTTTGTGCCCACTAGCAGCCGAGCGGTAAAGTCGCTGAACACTGGTAGTTCGGTCCGAGTTTCGAATCCCGCGAACGGGCTGGCTGCATGGGCGTTTTCATGGTTTTCTTCATGTGGTAACGTGTACACGAGCCAGTTTCCCTTAGAAAGTCCTCCGCGAAGGCATCCCTCCCCTTAGGCAGATAGCCCTCGAGGCTTTGCCATAATCACACACACACTTTGTTTTTTTGATGGACAATTCGTGTTATTCCCGCTTTATCAGAAAATGAATCAGTAAATTACTTAACAAGTATTCTAGTTTCTTCTTATCTTTGGCTTGCATATGCCCTAATTCTAAAACCGATGGTTGTTCTTCTGCGTCCTCAGACTTTGCTTGCATTTGTACTTTCAACGTTTCGTCCTGGAAATTTACTAACTTGAAGAATTCCATCTCTAAAATGACTGAAACTTGAAAATTTCTATCAATAAAAAAGAATCTTTTGAGATTATTTTTTTAACTTGGACATTAAACTTTGCTTTACCTAAACACGTGCAATGTTTCTCTTGAGCAGCAATGGCTTTGGTATTTTGTACACTAAACAGTTGGTATCTTTTAAAATTTTTTCGAAAAAAATTTTCAGAAATAAAATTTGCTTGCGCCCCTATATCTAATAACGCCTCTGTTAGCCCATTATTTAATAAAATCTGATTGACTGATAAGGTGAAATGTTTTATGACCACAGTGTTTAAACGCAGTTTAGAGGAATTTCTACATGAGCGAGGTAACTCCACCCTTCTTTCGTCAGGACCCCGGATTACTTTAACTGCTGCTTTCCCGCCCCTTGTTTAGAATATTGCGCCTTTGGCGATCGCCATAACTTTTCTTTCTATCTTGAAATTTTTTCTCGCCGTTAAATTTTCTCTATTTTTGTACTTTTGGCTACTTTCCGATTTTCAAATTTCAAAGCTCAAACAACTGTGCCAAGGTGCTGGAGTTTCTCAGTTCAATAAAGTCCTGTGTCTGGGGCAATAGTCGAGGCAAAATAATCTGTATGATTTTGCTATCAGTCCTTTTCCCGTATAATAAATTAATGACTTGATATTTTTCTTTAAAATAAATTCTGTTACCTCCTCGACTCCTTGATATTTTCTGTATGAAGCTAATTTTTCTGTGTTTCTGAACACGGGGAATGTTTCCACAGGGGCGGTTTGGAATCTTCCAAACGTGAACGTCACACTGCGTATTTCTCCTCGTAAAAATCTACCAGCTTTGAACCAGCTTAGTGCCCTGTCCTCGTAGGGCGATGGTCGCTATCGTTATCCTTTGCATTTTCAGGAGCAGATAGAGCCAAAAGTGGTTGTCCAACTGTTCCAAAAGGTTAGTGACTAATATTCTTCCATCGGAGGTCACAGCGTGTTTCATGGAGGCCTGCATTGTATCCATTAAGAAGCCAAAACCTTCCATTGGGTTTACAGAAGCCGGTGGGGCCTGCATGTTGATTGGGCCAGCGAGAAGATGGCCTGATGTTGGGCCATAGGTCCGGATTTATTCGGGCCCCAGATGTAGTATCTAGTACGCTTAGCTATTATAAAATATAACTAGATTTACCTACGTGTTCCTTGCGAATTCTCGTACAGGCCGGAAGATGAACACAACCAGGGAAGGGTGTAAAAGGCTCTTTTATTGAGCACAAAATATTTAACAGATGGCACGGACTGACGTGCTTACATAACAACACCGACCACTTGCACTAGGAAGTTAAACGGTAAATTAACACTAAATTTAAAGGTACAGAGTAGTGCTAGACTACACAATCCAATTTAAACTTGCAGCTGGACTCAGAAACCTACACCGGCAGGATACTAACTCGATGGCAAGAATGCATAGCCGCTATTAAGACTAATGGCTGGTAGAAACTAACAAACGTGCCCTCGCAGTAGCGAAATCCCGCTCTGCGTAACCTCTTCGCTCCAACAGCTTAGATACTCTCGTTCACCCTACTTCATTTATATCATCATTATCATAAGGGCAAAGCTCCGATCCTCCTAAGCGTCAAGAGCTAGCCATATGACCACAAAGTGGGATTGGCCAGTCTAACAACAAACGAAGAGCCCAGCGGTCCGGCCGTACTCTTCGTTAACTTCATTTACATCTTGGGGAGGAAACGCGAAGGGAAATAAGATAATTCAGGAAAAGTTCACAAAATAAATTAGGTATTAGTATAAATAAACAGAACCCTACACCATCGTATTCAAGAAAAGCTAAAAATAGTTGAATTACGGACACATTATTGCCATCCGACTCTGTCATAACTCACAGTACGAAACCTTATAATGGGAGAAATGTTACAGTAAAAAATAATGTTATACAAAATGTCATGATATTATCCAAAATTAGTTAATGATGGAAATTACCATGTGTATCCAATCAACACATGATCTTAAAATAAAATAAATATATTGCATTGTGTGGAATGCAATAACTCGATTTTAAAATTATGACAAATATTATCTTCTTTTGATCTATTCCTATAAAATTCAGAATAATAATTGTACTTGCTGCTTACTTTTATAATGCCAACAAGATGCACTTCAGACAACAAGACTATCTTCACATTGATTATTTTATTTCTCTTTTTTTAGCAGCTACTAAATTAATTTTTGGTGATTATATGCCATGTTTCCAAAGACATAATACAGATCCCACCATCATTTTTACAGTGCTTGGGAGTTCTACTCATAGCCACATTACACTCGATCCTCAGACACGTGTCTATCCGTAAAGCTGCTAAATAGTCTTTCGACGAAACACTGGACATCGAAAAATCACTGCTGATGATCTGTTCTTGAATTTATACAGATAATTTTATAAGTATGAAGAAGCTGCACTAATTTACGCCTGCTTTATTCTTTAGACGACGGGATATGGCGCACGCACACAATAGCAGGACGAATTCTTAACCAAAAATTATTGTTCTTTGATGAATGAAGATATTTGCTTTAAAAATAAAGTAATCGAAACATTCTCTGTGTTTTGAGTTCACAATTCTTGATTACACTAGTCAAATTTTGCAGGCTGAAAATTTTCACTATACTATCACTGCGAACTTAGGGCGAAGAAGCGTAACCGGGAGAATGAGTTCGAAGCCCCTTTCCCTTGTCGCACGCCGTCTGAAAAAATAGGGATTACTCAATTATGGCAAAGCATACGAGGGCTATCTGCCTAAAGGGAGGGATACCTTCGTGGAGGACTTTCTAAGGGAAACTGGCTCGTATACACGTTACACATGAGGAAAACCACGAAAACACCCATGCAGCCATCCCCGTTCGCGGGATTCGAACCTCAGACCGAACTACCAGTGTTCAGCGTCTTTACCGCTCGGCCGCTGGTGGGCAGTGAAAAAAAAATAGGGAAAGTACCTGTTCGGTGAGAATTTACGCACTTTCGCAGGGCGAATTCGATGAATATTAATTAATCTCAATACAAGTGAGAATGTTTGCTTTCACAGGCTCATAATTTCACGGCAACCAAACGAAAATTAACGATTCTGCTAACTAGTTATGATCATAACGACCCTGTGAATAACAGAAAGCTGAAGGCCATCTTAAATAACAAAATTACTTGATAAGTCTTTGTATTATATTACATATATATATTTTGTCCAATAGCAGATAGTGAATAGTTGCAGTGTAACACAGTCCATTTATATATACAAGGCCAGATGTAGTGGCCTCTTTATTATGGAGGCACCTAATAGGTGGGCCACCATTGCCTCCTATGAAGGGACGAACAGTTACAATCATGCCTTCTCCGGGATTCGAACCCAGGCCCTTCGGTATCGCAGTCAGGCTTCCCTAACCACTATACCGTCTGGACGGCGTATCATATCATATTATATACTTTGTTTATTCAATCAATATACGTAATATTCACTTATGTCTCTATATTCTCAAACTGTAATCATATTGTATTTAAATTGTGTTATTTTATACGAAATGTGTTATTTTACATGTATTATTTTGCACGAAAAAATGTTCACATTTAAATAACAAGCACCAAAAGATTTCACTTACTTCATGTTATTACTAACATCTTGTTTTAGTCTTAAGTTACCATCTCGATAGTTCGAAACTGCCAAGCGCTACTTTGTCTTAATTTGTCTAAATTTATTTTCTTCTTCAGAATTTTATTTTTTTTCTTTTCACATTTTAAATACCTATATTAAGAGTTTTGAAATTTTATTTGTAAGAGATAATTTTTCTCAAACTTGGGGTACAGCCTTGTGGCCTAGGTACCCAGATGTATAACCCATTCTATCAGTTAAATGCAGATTGGCAGACATTTAGATATTCAACAGTCTTGCATTGCATGTGACATTAGAAAAATTATTTTTCCGAGCTTAGATGCTTGCTATTAAGCACATAGGAAAAAGCATATGTTTTAAATAGCATGTTTTATTTAAATATTTTGTTTAGTGTTTATATGTTTTCTGATATAATAATACCCGTCGGTATGGTATTAAACTTACATACGTAGTACCTTTAATGTAATATTTAATCTTGTGAATCCAGTGGCCTGAGGCTTCATTTATAATATTATTATGAACTTTGTATATATATAAATAATTTTAGTGAACTTTTTTTTTTCAAAATTATGTGTTTTATGAGCATGTTGAAATACTATTTTTATTATTTTCTAATATAGTATTGAATTTGTCCTGGAATTTTGAAAGAAAACAAAATTTAAACAACTAATGTGATCTATTATTTCATAGAAATTTGTATGCAATTAAAAATTTAAATTCCAAAAAATATAATAATGCGTTAGTTACCAATATCTAATTTCAGTAACCATACTGGGAACTTGTTCTTGTGTTACTGAATTCGGTTATTTCTAATTATCCGCTTTCTCCCAAAAGGTTTTTCATTGATCTAATACACGAAAGGTAAAGGCCCTTTTGGAAATGGTGCGGGAGGAAAAGAATTCCGTAAAAGAGCAATCATTCAATAAAATTAATAAAACAAGAAACATTGCTAATAAAACACTTAAAGTTTCAAGATATTCTTATGTAAATTTTGGCGTTGTTGTTCTCCCCAAGTACACAGCGATCTATTCTCGTTTAAAAATTCAAAGAATTGCAAAAATTTGGCATCGTGCATATAAATCCAGTTCTTCTTTGCAGAACTTCACTGACGTATATTATTTTGTCCACCAATAAATGAAGCCAATAGCTGTTGTAAATGAGATGCGGCTATCTTTAAACAAATTTCCGATCCGCATTCTATCACTTTGCTTGCAATTTTTTTCATTTCATTTTCATAAAATTTAATCGTTTAAGAAACACAACTACATGGAACTAGAATTTTTGCATTCTGTACTGTTGGACGAAATCTCTTATTCCTGAATACTGCAACGCATACTTTTTTATCAACTGGAAAACTCTGCAGTCCCATTACAATTCGTAACAAGGAGAAAAAAAAAAAAAAAAAAAAACACCCAATGCAAGCACTAATTTGAAAACTGATTGCTGAATTCCAAAATTCACGTGTGCACATCTGCTGCCGCCATAACCAATACGTCTTTTACGCTATGTAAAAGGTATTGCGATTCCCGAGTCGCCACATAAATATATTTTGGCGACTTCATGGGAAGCCACATAATTATTTTGGATATATAATGAGTTGTCTTTTGAATACTTTTGGGGGGGAAGAAGCTATGAATCAGAAAGAACCTTAAATTCTTACAGTCAGGCACCTAAAAGATGTATGAATTATTGAATAATGTTATGTAAAAAAATCTGGGCTAAAATATTAAATAGAATAATAAAACAAATTTAATCTTAATGCTTATTACTGCCATTGTTTAAGCTGTGAATTACATTGTGTATTTAAGGATCTAGATTTTGTGTAACAAGTTATAATTTTTATTGTATTACATAAGAAATATTACGGGTACTTACATATTATCCCATCGACCGAGAAACTGTCGCGATTAACACCAGTTATGGGTAGTCGGCGGCACAACGCAGTCCTAACATCTGCGCTTAAGTTTGATGTAACTCCAATTAATTCTCAATGAGACACCTTTCGTTTTTATGAGTAAGGATGTAAATTAAATGGTATTGTTTCAATTTTTTACGCACCTGTAGGGTGTAGTTACTGTTAAAGGTACAATTTTTTCCTCTACCTACAAGTGGTGTCAGAAAATGTTTAAAATCTGTTTAAATACAAGCATGCGTACTTGATACTTAAGGGTGTTAAGTACTTCCTCTCATTGTTGTTCAAAATATTGCTAACATTTTTCAGTGTCCCTTGTCGTAAAAATTAAGCATATTATGACAGCATTCCATAACGAGTCTTCATACTGTAAACTATTGACGCAATTTCCGTTCATAATGAATCCTGCTTTAAAAGGTAAACAAATTCAAAATCTTGTTTATCATCGAATTGAAACCTCTTAAGTTAGGCTGTTTCTTACAAGTCCCGGTGTCTTTCAACGAGGTTGTTACAAGCTTCCGAAGAAAAGTTCAAATTCTTGATGGAGCAAGTTATTACCTATCTGTGTCAGATTCTTTGGTCCAGTCCCTGTACTTTGTATGCAAGACTATGCGTAGCAATTTGAAGACGAAACAAATTTCTGCACAAATGATATGATTCACGCATATTACCAGATACTTAGATTCTTAGGTGATATTAAAAATTGCCGTGATAATATCTTTTAGATTTATATTAGTATTTTGCATTTCAGACTTCGTAATGCTAGTCGAATATTCCACTGACATATCTGACGAGTACTTTCAGGTTTAATTTCTGTGTTCCTTATTTTGATGACCTTCTATCTATCTCTGATGATGCAGACGAACATTTCAAACAAGTTTCTGCTAGGCTCGGAGATTGTGACCTACCTACAAATCTATTTTTGGCCACTGTTTCATGCGATTTTTTGGCTGCTTATAACTCTCCGACCAGCAAGGCCGTATACTATATGCGGTCTAAAATAATTTTTGTAATATCTTTAAATAGGTATATACATTTATATATAAATACATGCATCTTGAAACGTCCAAGAAATTAAAGCAGTATCTTAAAAGAAAGATTCCATGTATGAACCAAAAGGAATGTTTTTGGATTTTAATTAACAACAACCCTTATTATCATGCAATTTGAGGGAATTTGGGGTATCGGAGCCAAACGCTTTGCCGTTTGGAGGCTTATAACAGCATCGAGCATAAAACCACTACCCACAAACGTTAAAAGCAATGGCATGTGCCTCATCCTAAAAGAGTAGCCAAATTTTGCTATTTCTTTGCCATGATAAAAATTGTGTCAACATTTCCTCCCCTAATGTTTCTTTCTAATAATGTGATAAAATTTTAACTGACGTAATACAACTGAGTCGATAAGATGCAGAATAATTTATCTGAAGAATTTATCAGATTCAGATTATGATTAAAAATTAAACATGTTCAAAAGATTAAGAATTTTGAAATATTTCTCCAGTAAAAATAATTATATCCTAATTTAGAACTCCTCTGAGTTATAACAAAGCGCAGAAATCCATAGGTAACGAAATTACTTGTAAAATTGCTTAGCCCCTGAAATAATACCTTAAAAAAATATAGGAACATTAGATTGACGTTAACAAACGAACAAATTTGTTAGTAAATAGGAAAGCAAAATCACACATAACAGATATTGCACATATCTTACATAAAAAAATGTCAATTATGTAGTAGACATTTTGTTGCAAGAGAACAGAAGAATTTTCAGTAATGTTGGAAATAGAAAGTATATTTGGTCAGTAACGTAGCGTGTGTTTTACCCCGGGCGATACATTTTTAGGGGCAGCATGTTTCCGGAAGCATTATTTCTAGTGGTTAGATTAGATTCTTAACTGACATACGGAATTAAATTTGGAAGAAAAGAGTTTTTACACTAGACAAAGTATTCAAAAAAATCACCTCCTGATTTCAACAGCTAATATACTTTTGTTATACTTTTTTTATTCTGTAGAAACTTTTGGATAAAAATTACAAATATCAACTAATTATGATCGCGGCAACATTCATAAGGAAGAACTCCTTGTTAAGAAAGAGGTATTTCAGAGTTTATTTCCGTTATTGCTAAGAAAGTCGAAACAGGAACGTAGAAGGACAGTTGCAAGGCAAGATCTATTGCAAGGCAAGATCATGCAGTTGCAAGGCAAGATCTAGTTGCATAGCTATGAAGTTCAGCTTATGCCACGTGTTACTAGAAAGCCGTCTTGGGAACGTGTATTAACATGCGTGCGTGAAATCTTCCAATTCTTTTGCTTCACGTCTATTTTTTCCAAAATTCTACATAAAAAGTGGTAAATAGCCAAACATCGCAACTTGTCTCCCAGGCGTAGTGTTGCCAACTTAAGTCACGTGACAGTAAACTACCTTTTTCAGCATTTTTTTGTACACTACTTGTAGAGTCATTAGGTTTTTCTGAGGCAGCAGACGTGAAAAATGTACAGTGCCCTCTCCAGGATTCGAACGTTCCTTCTGAATACTCGTGGTGTGTGCTTCCAGTTATACCACGAAGGCACGTGGAAAGGAGATAGAAAATACCTTATATGCCCCTTTTAAAGGACAAATGGGGATGAGAGAAGCCAATGGCCAAATCCTGGTGGTTACGAATTATCGTCCACCAACTTTTAGTTCGGGCGCCCCATATACAGTCATAAGGTTTTTTTTGAAGCATGAAACGCGAAAAATATGCATTGTCTTCTCCGAAATTCGAACGCCGGACTTCCCGAATATGCGTCGAGTGTCTTCAAGTTACACCACGAAGGCATGAGAAAAGGAGGGAGAAAACACCGTATGAACTACAACACATTCTTCAGTATTTGGTTACAACCTTGATTAGTAGAACATTGTTAGACACATAGGTGCCTGTGCTCAAGGTCTTACCCGAAATCGAATGTACTTAAATTTTCGAATGGTTGCAAGACAATAAATGAAGAAGTATAAAAATTTGTAAAAAGGCAAAGCAAGTGAAGCCACAAACTTGATAACAATTTTGACTTCTGAAATCTGTCGAATTAGTGAGCAACAAAAACAGGTAGATAAGATGGTGCTAACATTAAAAACAGAAGTAAACAAAGATTATATATATAACAGATATTTTCTATTCATATAAAGCTAGATTAAAGTTAATTTAAATTTTAAATTATGAAATTTTAATTGCATGCAAATAAAAGATTAATTATTGCTGCGAACTAATTTACAATATCATTTAAATTATGAGAGCATAGGATATATATATATATATAACAGGATTCTTTTGGCTTAAATGGATTAATGTCTTTTTCTGGATTAAAGATGATGAAGTTCATACTATGTAATTAATTAAGAGACTTATTACATAGACTTTTTAATAGACTTATTCTTGAATTTTTAGCTCAGATATTAAGTTAATAATTAAAGACAGCATTAGAAGAGCAAAACTGGTTAAAAGAAAACTTCAGTTATTTTTAAAATTTATCTTTTATATTTAAATTCTTTTGTTAATATAAAAACAACAATAAACACATTTCTAAATAATAAGATTATTAAGAATCCTTAAGAAAATTTGGAACATTTATAAAGGTTTACAAGGTGAAAACATGACCGATTTTGTTATAAATCACATGCCAGATCGGTAGAAACTTGGTGATCATTGCCCTACTATGAACAAATCTTAACAGATACAAGATATAACATGTGAATATAGAATCTAAAGGAAAGGTAAGGTTAGATTAGGGTATTTGAATATGGCTAAGCATATTGGCTATCAACTTGAAGAAGAATGCCTTTATAAAGAACTTTGTAGGGGAAACTGGTTCGTATTCGCAAAACACATGCAAAAAAAAAAAAAAAAAAAAAAAAGACTGCACAGCCAGCTTGTTCACCAGGATTTGAGCCGAGATTGAACTACCAGCATTCAGTCGTTTTAACCACTCCTAGAAAAATCCATAGAAAATGCTTGTAATATCATGTAATCAAAAGTTAACTACATGTTATATGGCAGGATTGCTTTCGCAAGGGAATATTTAATCTGCTCTTTTTTTTTTTGAAGTGTTTGGTCATGGTATTATTCATTACATGTATTTTTTATAATACATATAGAATACTAATACCGTATTTGACGGTATATAAGACGCACATTTTTCCCTAAATTTGGTCTCAAAAAAGTTACCTACGTGTTATACGTGAAGGACACAGGTTAACTTTCCATATTGAATACTATTTTTACCCCGGATAAAGGTCTAGAAACACATAACTTTTTCTACATCTGCCATAATTATTTTGCGCATGCGTGAAATATCTGTCGCCAAAAAGCGCCAAAGCTCGAAGCTGATGTCGAAATTCGAACAGGTTCGACGGTCACATTACGTCTATGGAGCCTTTCCTTCTTTACACAGACTTTCTTTGACTCAGCCGACACACGTGTCGGTATCGGTGCTACTCTGTATAAACGTGTAGGTATCGGTGCTTAAAACTATTTGTTTAAAAAAAATATCCTGGAAAATATGATTACAGGAAACAAGAGATTAAGCTATACAATTCAGTATAAACTAGGAGTGTTAAACTACGCCAAAGTGCATGGAAACAGAGCAGCAGCAAGGTAAAAAGATCTTGGGAGGACGTAAAGGCTGAAGTAATTGGTAAGTCCTTAAGAAGTGCGGAATGAGTCATGTTCTTGACGGAACAGAAGACGACGCATTATTCGAAGAAAGTGATACTAGCGATGACGGAAGCAGCAGTGATGATGATATTCTCGTTTTCGATGATGATGATAGTGAAAAGGATTTTTATGGTTTTGAAAGTGATTAAAGTCTAATTTCATGATAGGCAACATTTTCCTTGAATCTGTGTTTTTTGTTGTTTCTGCTTTATTTTGTATTATGTTTGATTGCTTGCCGTTCATTCATTTATTCATTATTGAAATGTATCATATTCAAAATAGCTTGCCGTTTGTTAATTTTCCTTAATAAAAATATGTTTGGTAATTGCATTCAATGACTGTTTATTTGGCTTTTACGAAACGTGAGAACTAAAAGAAACTACATTTTAAGTTATTGTGGTACCGCGCTCTCGCTCGGACTAGTGAAACTTTTTCCCCTTGTGTGTGGCCTTCTAAATAAGGGTGCGTCTTATATGCCGTCAAATACGGTATTTCTATTACAAGTGTCTTTTTTCATTTTTAAGTGCTTTGCTTGTTGATATTCTCAAAATTGCATCTGATAATTAGTGCTATTATGTATATAATAGATATAAATACAAAGAAGCATGTACTAGATCAATATATTTTTAGTATGTAATGATTCAATATTATTTTTATGAGGGAAAAAAAGACACTTTTGACTGCACAGATTTTCTGGAAATCCCAAGTTAAACACATATAAAATCATTTGTTTACAATCAATGAACGTTAAAATCAGCTGCCTGCCACAATACAATAAAACAGCGACACAATGTTTACAACAGCCAGCAGTTCCTCCTTTACATGAACAAGAATTAAAAAAAAATTTTTTTTAATTTCTCCTTTTTCAAAAATGAAGTGTCCTTCAATTTCATGCGATCAAGACGCTATAGAACTTATCCTTAAATAGGAAGCAAAAATGTGTACATTTGATTTTTCAAGTAAAATTCTGTGCATTACCAAATGATCCGCGTTTTAAAATTCTCTGTGCTTCAGTAATACAGAGAGAATTTACGCCTCCTTGAACAAAATCAAACATTTAGCTAAGCAACTTCATTTTTGTATGTACGAAGTCAGATCACAAATAAAAATACCTGTTTTTATTCGCCACGCTAATTTGTGAAAGCGCCACCTATATGTGAATTGAATTGGGAATAGGCCTTCAGGGACAAAGCCCCTTTGGACTAATAAAGGTAACACACAAAATCTTAACGCCCCTTTGGACGTAATTTAAAATCTGAAATCTTTTAGTCTTTGTTTCTTTATTTTAATTTTATACTCCAGATGGTATGTTTGCTTGTTTATTTATTTTCCCTTCTTCCTGACGGCTTTCCACTGAGTTCCGGCTCTGCTGATTTTAGAAATTAATCGAATTACATCTATTCGTCGTTGCAGATGAATTCGAGGTGCCGTTTAGCTGTCGCTACGATCACCAATAGGCATGTTACACAAATATGGGGATGTCAAAATGATAAATTACGCGCAGTACGACATTATCAGCAATGTGAGCGAGTCGAGGACTGCAGGTGTGTAGTTCGAAGAGCGGATCTCTCATATTTGTTACATATCTGACACAGCAACCGTAGGCGGTCAGTGAGTGAATTTTCTTTTACGTATTTACCTTCGGGTAAATTAAGATGTCCTTTTGAAGGAACAACGATTCGGATGTGGAAGTTAGGGAAGGAGAATCTGAAGTCTCGTTTAAGTCAAAGAAAACCTTCCCGTTGAGGAAAGAAGATTTTTGTTAGAACAGAAGCAGAGAAAAAATAAAAATAAGAAGGCGAAAGTGATGGATGCGAATGGTGAAGAACCCTCTACTAGCAGTCAGTCTGTGGATGACTTGACCAAAAGGATGGAAATGCTGATGAAATTGGCGGGCATACGCGGAGCTTCTTCATGGGAGGAATTGTATAGATTACCGTCTATGGAAGAATCAGAGAATGGGCGACGTGATAAGGAGACTACAGAGCGGGAAACTTCCGAGAAGCCTGCTGAGCATAAGGAAAGGAAAAATGAGACAGATATGGGGTGGCAATTACCCAGAAAAACAGCGAAGGTGTCGCAAGTTGTGGAAAAGATGGACGTCTTGCAAAGCAATCGTTTCCAGGTCTTAGAACAAACCAGCAACGAGAAGGAGCGCTAGAAGTTGACACGCCCCCGCCCATTGTGTTCCCCAGTGACACTCCTGATTGGCTAGTGATCGACGAACGTTTCGCCCAGAATTGAACCGAAGTCACGAATAGTCTGCCAAGTTGAAGTTGATTCATGTGCATGTGAAAAATGAAGCTGATTTAAAGAAGATGAAAATCCTAAGAGGCGTCGCGTTTCATACGTTTCGGCTTCAGAACGAGAGAAATATCAGGGTGATCATTAAGGATCTTCCGGCATGGATTCAGGAAAATACGATTCACGACGATCTAGTCAGGAGAAAATTCCGGCAGTAAAAGTTAAGCAGTTTTCAAGCTCTAAGAATGGTGCCCAGGTGAAGCTGCCTATCTTCTTCGTTGAATTGAAGCGGAACTTTGAAGGTAATCACATCTTTCAGTTGAACCATATGTTCAGTTTCGACATTCGTGTAGTAAGGTACAAGCCGAGGAAAAGGCCTGTGCAGTGTTTTCGCTGCCAGGCATTTGGACATACGCAGCATCTGTGTAACAATCTTGTGCGCTGTGTCAAATGTGGAGATTTGCACCGCAGGAACATGTCTTAAAAACCGGATGAAAAGCCACGCTGCATATACTGCGGCAAAGACTACGTGAGCAGCTTTCGTGGGTGTGAGACGTACAAGGCGGGATTTGCGAAGAAAACCAAGACCCCAGCGGCAACCTGCTCCTGAAGGTTCAGCAGAGAATATCCCTGAGCTACCCAGGACGGACAAACCTGCAGCACAGACGTCTAGTAGGACCAAATACAGTGATAAAATTAAAAACAGACGAACCTCTGTGCCTAGCATGTTTGATGGACTTTTATCCTTGTAAATGGGGATCGAGCCCGAACATCCAGGAACTAAGCAAACTCATCATGGAGATATTCAGTTTTCTCCAGAATGTTAATATTGTGAAGAAACTTCGTACTGTGTTCCAGACTGTGCAGCAACTTATGGAATACACTAGTAGGGAGTAATTACTTTCTACTTTGAACTTTATGCTTCAGTAATCACCACTTGATCATCAGCTCGACGACCTGGTCTGACCCTCTAATTATTAGTGTTTTATCTATCCTTAAATATTACAAGTCAATTATTCCCTGGTTTTTCCCACTTTTCAAAATTTTTTATTTGAATCATTTGGTTTAATCTTTTTAACGAAGTTTCTTAATATTTAGCTTATCCAAATTCTATAAAGTAATAGGTTATTTCTTGCCAACATTCGCAAAGTTAACATGTTCTACAAGGGGTAGTGCCTTCAGCCCAGGTACCCTGGTGTACCAACGCACCGTTCCACTGGACGCTGAAAATTATCAGCAATACATAAGATAGTAATAATTTCGACCTCCCTGTGGAACGGTACTTGGTACACCTGGGTGCCTGAGCCTAGGCTCTACCCCATGTAGAATAAATAGTGATTTCGAAAGATAGTAGGATTAATCTATCAAATCAGTATATAATTTCTTTTTTATGTTAATATTAAATTTTGATATGAGCAAGAAAGAAGTTAAAGTACTAGGAACTAACATGAGCAAAATTAAGCTGGGAAATTAATCTGTTAATGATTTTAGGCACATAGGCTGTCGAGCTGGTGTTAAAGTCACAGTAAAGATAAATGAAAATGTTGGAAGTCTGAATCCATAAAAGTATAAAATATGCAAGCAAAATACCCAATGCAAATACACAATACAGATGGAATAACAGAAGAAATAATAAACATACGAGCAACATACACAATACAAAAACAAAAACACAATATACAGAGAATACAGACAACCTACTTGTGGTAGTACATAGCAGTTTAAGACAGGAAGGAGGAGAGTGTGGATTACATTATCCAAATATTTTACTGGGCCAAGGCCCTGTCAATGTTATTTCAGCTATTGAAATCATAATCGCATATTTTTATGCTTGGGTTGTTTATTGTGAAAATTTTTGGCAAGTTTGTAATAATGAGATCTGAGCAGCTCAACACCAAGTTCTTCATGGATTCTGTTATTTCGAATGTACCATTCTGCATTTACAATTTGCCTCAGTACACTGTTTTGGCAAAGCTGAAGTTTTTGCCTATTAGTTTTTCTTGTATGTGCCCAAAATGGACTTGCATAACAGAGTAATGATCTGAGAATGGACTTGTAAATAAGTAACTTATTATCTACAGATAACACACTGTTCCGAGAAATTAAGAAGTAAAGTTTCGCTTTACGAACTCGAAGCTTTTGGATAATAGATGTGATGTGTGGAGATCATGTAAGAGTATTATTGAGGATCACCCCCAGATAAAGGACTTGCTTGGCCCATGGAATACTGGTACCATAGAACTGTAGATTCTTAGTTTTTCCTGTGAATAAAACTGCCTTGGTCTTCTCCCCATTTACAAGGATTTTCCATTTGGAAAGTCGTCTCTAGTGTGTGTATGTAGTTTTGTAGCCGTTGGATAAATGGACCAATGAATGCACTTTGTGCTGTGTCATCTGCATACATAGCTAATGTTGTGCCGTGTGTAGTGGGAATGTCGTTCACATATATATTGAAATATGTGGGTCCAAGCAAGAATCTGTGAGGGATGCCAACAAGGATAGTGTGTCTAGTAGAATTTGTTTCTGATACGTGAACGACAAAGTGTCTACCTGCAGGTAAGAATTAGTAATGTTTATGATGTAGTCTGGGAAACACAGAAAGTGTAATTTGTATGTGAGGGCATCCAGCCATACTCTATCAAAAGCCTTGGCGATATCTATAAATAGTCCACCGGTGACTTTTCTTGATGCCATGCCTTCAAAAACTTTCTCTACAACCCCGTATAATTGATTGGTCGTTAAAAGGTGCCTCCTAAATCCAAATCGATGCGGTATAATGATGTTGTTTGCAGGTGGTCATTGATTCGCTTCAGAATTACTGCTTCGAAGATTTTGCACATAGATGAGAGGAGGCTGATGGGTCTGCAGGACTCAGGTTTTGATGCTGATTTGCCAGGCTTTAGGATAGGAACAATTTTTGCAGTTCTTTAAAACTGTAGGAATTGCTGCCAGTTAATAATGATGTTACTGATCTTAGTAAGAGTGAAGATTGTTTTGAGAGGGAACCTCTTGATCATGCAATTGGTGATTGCATCAAGTCCTGGGCTTTTCTTTCGCTTTAGGTTTTTGATGATGGCATAGACTTCTGATGATAAGGCTGGAATTATGTTGTCTGTGCTTGGCCTTGAGAAGGTGAAATTAAATTAGTGAACAAGGTTTTCTGCGGGAGTGTCATTGTTAATGCGAAATTGAGATTCCAGATGCTGAACTAAAAGTTCTGCTTTCTCAATTTCAGTGTAATGGATCCGTTGAGGGCCTTTAAGAATCGGAATGTTATTGTGGCATTTTGTATACCTCTTAATAGCTTTCTATAGTGAGTTATCATCTGTGGAGAGACCTTGGAGGTACTTGGTCCAGCTTTGTTGTGCTTGCAGAGACTTGACGGCATTGCAGAGTTGGTTGAATCTATGTTTGTCCTCCCTGTTACAGGTCCTCTGAAATTGCCTCCTGGTTGCATTGCTTCCTTTAATAAGTTGTTTTAATTCATTACTTCTATGCAAGCGTTCCTGGGGAACTTCTTTTTGAGCATCCAAGTGGGCTTTGATGATATCAGTGGTGAAAGTTTGAACTAAACTATCAATGTCATAGTAATAAATTGTTGTGTATATAATAGTAATAAATTGTTGCATACAGGGCATAATTTTTCTTTCCGTCTCTTCGGTCCCTATCTAAGTAAGTTAAAATAAATAAATACAAAAGTAAAGTTCCATGTTCTTAGGTCCTGGTTTTGTTCTACATGACATCATGAGAGAATTTTATAATTCTTGTGGTTAATCATATATTTAAACTCTTACTCATTTAATTATTTAGCACATTCAGTTATATTTCTCATAATTCGAAACTTTTATCATGTTATTCGATGAGGGGTAGGGCTATGGCGTCCAGGCGCCCTGGTGGTTAAGCACCGCAGTTCAATGTATGTATATTGTGGTTAATCAGCGACTTGTACTTCGCGAACGATTCTGTTACATGACGTCATGCGCAGAGTTTTATAGTTCGTGTGGCTAATTTGCAACTTGCTTCGTTTTGGAAAGTTACTTCACGAACGATTTTGTTGAATCTAACCAGCGGATGATAGAAGGGTAGGTGCAAAGTGAAAAGTTAGAAACTTTACAAACTGAAAGTTTCTCGTACAAGAATTGTGCTGCAACTGTAGGAAAACCATGATATCACATTGTAACTCTACTCTGTCTGGCGTAACAGATCTGCTTTCTAAAAGCTGTCTTTACTCAGAAAAGAAAAGTTCACCAAATAAGATGGAAATGGAAATGGAAAATCCTGAAATGATTGATAATGTGTGCGATTTGGATGAGCTGGAAGAAGTAATTTCTTTTATTTTTGATTTAGCCCTTTACGTATTTAAATTAAAAATCCGTGAAATATTTGTGTAATATTTTAACTGTGTATTTATACTAAAAACAATTGATAACATCGTTGCAATCTCTTGTCAAATAACCTTACTAAAAAGGATATGGAAACTTGCAATACTGCTTCAAGAAACCATATGCTAAAAACGCATGCAAAAGGCATTCCTTTCTTAAATGTTGTGTGGGCAGTAATTTTTTACCGTCTAGTATTCTTAGTGATTATTTAAGAAACGAAAAATAAAACATTCATTTATGGATATTTTAATTTATATTTATTGCACTTAAGTATTTTAGGGTGTGATGGAATCTTTTTAACCTGAATCATTTTCCTAAAATATACCTTAAAAATAAAATGTTCTTCTATTTGAGTTATTTGATCATAAATATGTAAATGTTAGAAAACAAACTGAATTGGTAATAGAAAACATGTGAGTGTTAATCCACG
The DNA here is from genome assembly GCF_044657685.1 of Stegodyphus dumicola. Taxonomy (NCBI): domain Eukaryota; kingdom Metazoa; phylum Arthropoda; class Arachnida; order Araneae; family Eresidae; genus Stegodyphus; species Stegodyphus dumicola. The sequence continues at coordinate 33,512,255 of NC_140781.1, forward strand.
AGAACATGCACCCATTTTCGAGCATGAGAACTCGTGCCGGGTATGTCATACCCTAGTTCATTTCTGCTATTGAAATATCAATTAATACTGTTTATAAGCAAACCTTATGTAATTAACTATTGCAAAATAATACACTAATGAATTTTAGTGAATTTAATTATGCATACATACATGTTTAAAGACAAATTTGGCAAACTACATACTGATGTTCCAACACAGACTTAGTTCGCATTTTTGGCACATAAATCTTGATTTTCTGTCCTTATTACATGGACAAAATGCACATCGTTTATAATTTGCTTTGAGAGTTTATACAAGTGGTTCACTATTATTGATTTCCAGTTTCTTCGAAGTGCTTAGAGTTTCAGGCTTATGGTTTCTGTGTTGTTCTGAAAGAACGAGTTCCTGTGCTTTCAGAAAGAAACGTCTGCTTCTGAACTGTGTGGTAGGATGTTTCATGGACATCAATAAATCCTGACATTAATAACAGCCTCATTCAACATGTAAGATAAAATAACCATTGGCCAGCGATTTCATATCCTTGCTGTAATGTATGCTGGAGCCATTTCGTCGACAGCGTTCACAGCTCCTTTTGTAAGATTATAAAGCGTGATGATATTTGTTTTTTGTTTTAATTCCATGATGGTTTCATCTATTTTATCATCAGTATGAGTTGTGGGTAACATAACTACATTATTGTTCTTTTTTGCAGAATATGAAACAATTGTTGTTTCTTTTTGAAATCCAAAGACTGAAGAGTACAGCTCTTTTTTCTCCAAAAATCCAGGCGGTATTTTTCTTTTATTTTGTTCCAAGTGCTTCAACCATTGTTAAGTTTATTTTTCTATAGTTCTTGCACTAGCTCATATCCCGTATACCAATTGTCAGGGTAAAAGTATAGTTTAGGGTGGTTAGAGTTGACTTTAGGGTACCCTTTGTATTATTGTGAAATTGTTGTTTCATTTATCGTCAAGTTGTTGTCTCATTTATGACAACCTGAGTAGTTGAATGCTATGAAAACCCTATTATGATATAATTGGTTGCGGTGAATTTGAATCATGGGAAAAAATTTGGAAAGTGTGTGTCGGATTTTGGGTCAGGGCTTGTGTATGATGGATTAGCTCGTTGTTATTTTGTGGTTTACACGGTAAATTGGCTGAATGTGGTAAGATTAACTTGAAGTTTCTGTAGGATTTGGAAAGAAAGGGAAAAAAGCACTAATTGACTGGTGTGTAAATGAAGGTTCACTTAGCCATTATTAAGTGTCCTGTTTGGAGGAAGGAAATGCGTATGGTCAAACATCAGATATTTTCGGACGGAGGATATTTTTGTGAATTTATGTGGCGACACCAGTATACAGATGCTAGTTCAGATAATTTTGGGAGGTGTTTGGATGCTGTTAAGGAATTGTGTTTGACTGAAGACGCGTAAATTCGTAAATAAGGTAAGTGGATATTTCCTTTGTGTAGTGCTAAGATGAATTTCCTTTTTTATGTTATTTCATTGTTTGATTTAAAATGTAGTTTATTCAGATTATATATTTTTTTGTTTTGCTTCTTTGACTTTGAATATAGTTCGATGTATACGTGGACAAAGTCAAGGGAGTGTGCAAAGCTTAGTTTGTGAAAGTTACTGATTTTTTTTTAAGTGAAAATAGGTTGATGTGTAGGATAAAGTCAAGAGAGTTCGCAATGCCATTTTTGTGCAATTCTGGGATGTTTTTTTAAGTGAAAATAGGTCGATGTGTACATGGATATCGAGTGTGTGCAATTGTTTGTCTTGTTATTTTGGCTTTGTGTAGTGACGATTTTTGCCCCAAAAATTTCCGCTACGCAAGCCAAAATAACAAGTCAAAGAATTGCACAAACTCGGTATCCATATACCGCCAAAAATTGCCAAGTTTCGCCAAGGGGTACCCTAAAATATACTTTTACCGTTTAGGGTACCTCTTGGCGATTTTTGGCGGTACATGGATACCGATTTTGTACAATACTTTGACTCGTTATTTTGGCTTGCAAAGCGTCAATTTTTGCACCAAAAGTCACCGCTACACAAAGCCAAAATAACAAGACAAATAATTACACAAACTCTATATCCATGTACACATTGACTTATTTTCACTTAAAAAAATCCCCGAATTGCATAAAAACAGCATTGCGCACTCCTTTGACTTTATCCATGTACACGCCGACCTATTTTCACTTAAAGAAAAAAATCCTCGAATTGCACAAAAATGGCATTGCACACTCTTTTAACTTTATCCATGTACATGTCGACCTATTTTCACTTTAAAAGTGGTCTCGATAAGGTGTTGAAAATATAAATTTTCTTCATCGTAATTCAAATAGCGCGTCATAATTCACTAAGCTGACAGAAAAAAGGAAAGATCTGACTGACGCGAGGACTAGCACAGGTATGACATATCCCCGACACCCGTATCTCAAAATCTATTTTTAGAGCTGAGCTAGTTTTTCCTCTGCTAAAAAGAATGTGACTTTGAATACAACTACACGAAATTCTTGCTTAATCTGATAAGAAGAAAGTAACAAAAACGTTGAATGAAAATGCATCGGGCATGTCATACCCGGTGCGGGTTCTCGCAGGTTAACAGTGGTGTAGCTAGGATTCCAGCGCCCGGGGACAACTGAAGAATTTGCACCCCTTTCTGTGTATTGCAAGTAACAAGAGATTTATACAATTTGTTGAAAACTTTTCATATTAACATGTTGGGTATTCCTTTTATGTTTTCGTAGTTGCAAAACATTCTTTAATTCCTTTAAGTTATACTGAGTATGTGATGGCCTTGTGCATATTGCGACATATATTTGATGAATTAGATTCATTGATACTGGTATGAATCATGAAATTTTGATTGAACTGTAGTATCCTCTGACACGTTCGCATAGGATTAGTATGTAGCTTTGTCCTATTTACTTCTGTCTTTGTTCGATTATTTATGAATATTTTTCGATTCCATTCATGAATAACCTACTGATAGTGAGAACAAGTCTGCTCTTATCCATCCAGTTCAAGGCTACAATTTATATTGGTACTTCCAGATTACCCGCACTGCCCTACTTAAAATTCGCCAACTTGGTGGTGACTAATTTTTTGCTGCATTGATATGCAGAAGGCAACAACCGTTTTCAAAATGGTAGTATATTGAGAACTCTGTATAAGAGCAATTGACCAATAAAATGAAAAAAATAAAAATTAAAAAAAATGCCTAATGTAACTCTTAGCCCTTATGTAATTTTTTTGTACCCCATGAGCAAGTTATTTGTTTCTACTTAAAATAATATCAGAGACTTGCACAAACTGTTCTTTCCACATATAGTTTTTGCTTTAAAAAATTGCACAAACTTGGCACTATCATTTGTCACTCCGTGTATGTAACAATCTGTTATCGTTTTAAAAAAAATTGGCTAATTACACACATTGTTGTGTGGATAATTACACATATACGGCATTGCACCCCAGCCACTGAAGATGCATGCGCTTTTTGGAGGTAATTATCCCACCATGGTTGTATTTGAAGATGATTCCGCTTTCTAAAATTTCATTTATGTAAATTTTTTAGGTTCTTATTGGTTATAGGGATTATAGGCTGATTTTTGAGTTGTTGCCAGTGCGAACATTGCCGATATTATCCGATATCACAAACATAATAAATTTGAATTATAATGGGGTTTCTCAACTTCACTTAAAAAATTATGTTGCATTGAAATTTGTGTTAGTTGTAACTCAGCTACAGTCTCGCAAGTGCCTCTAAACTTCTTTTGTCATTTTGCAAATCCCCAGAGTCTCTTTATAATCTGCATATGAGTCTCGGTTTCAGGATCCACAAAGTTATAGCAATGGTTTGCTTTCAAATGTTTAAAGCCGGCTTCTTTAATTTTTCAGTTTTATGCATATGCCAGCAATCTGAAAAATGATTAAGCTGTCCTCAACATGTTCAACAATTCTTTTGAAAAGCATAGTAGCTCTTTGATTAGGCAGTGATATGAGAAAACATTTCATGGTTTTCTGGCAAATGCCACCAAGCAAACCTATGCCTAGGGAAGTAGCTGCCAGCAATTACTTTATTAAGAGAGTTTTGTTGTTTTAAAGGATACATCATGGTCCTCAGTCTTCTTTGTAGATTGTTTCTGCAGATACTGGAAACTAATTCATGTGTATAATTGTTCCAGAGTGCAGTTGCTTCTGGGCTAAAATCCATCTGATGTTGATGCCATGCCATAGAAGCAAGTTCATCAGCCCAAGGCTTTTCTAAATGGAATCCAAAGTCCCGAGAACCAGTTTATCATGTGAAGGCCCAAGAGTATGCTGACAACCAATGACTTTACACCTCCAGTGACATTTCTTACCTACTTGCAACCACATAGTGTAACCATTTGAACAAAAGAACTGTCATGATAAAATTTACTATTGTTGAAAGAGGCTTATAGTGTCTGCTTCATTCTTCGGGAAATTCCAGATTTTCATTGTTGTAACAAAATGATAGAAAAATCTAGTTCTGTTACCAATATTGTAAAGTAAGGCTACTTATTTATAATATCAGCAACCAGTATAAGCCATGATATTTGGAAAGAAGGCCATCTGTTTATAATATCAGCCATTGATAAAAGATAAAATTTGGAGTGATGCCTACATGTTACTGTGTTTTGCCTTCATATATATATATATATATATATATATATACTTTTTGTCCAACAATAAATGAAATGAGTAACAGTTGCAATTAGGTACGGCTATCTTGAAACCAATTTCCAATTTGTATTCTAACACTTTGCTTGTTTTTTCGCATTGCATTTCCTGAAATTCAATCATTTGAGAAGTACAACTTGATGGAATGTGAATTTTTTGCATTCTCTACTGAGCTTTTTTATCAGCTGGTAAACTCCATAGTCCCTTCTATTTATTTCAAGAGAAAATGTGCAAAAACAAACACTGATCAGAAAAGTGATTGGCAGATTTGGTAGGTAGAAATCTATGTGCAGTACTAGGTTACTACATAAATGTATTTTGACATCTTGGGTTGCCACATAACTGTTTTGCAGGCATGAATCCTTTCTGGGGATGTGAATAATCAAAAAGGGCCTTTTATTTGCTTTAAAACTAAACTCTTTTAAGTGTCTTGTACTCTTAAGTGTCTTGGGATCCCAGTGATAACTATGTTATGGGTACCGTATTTGACGGCATATAAGACGCACCCTTATTTAGAAGGCTACACACAAGGAAAAAAAGTTTCAGCGCGGTACCACAGTAACTTAAAATGTGGTTTTAGTTCTCGTGTTTTGTAAAAGCCAAATAAACAATCATTGAATGCAATTACCAAACATATTTTTATTAAGGAAAAATTAACAAACGGCAAGCTATTTTTTTTCAGTAGGTGATGGACTGAAATGCCTTGCTGCTGCTCTGTTTCCATGCACTTTGGCGTAGTTTAACACTCCTAGTTTATACTGAATTGTATAGCTTAATCTCTTGTGTCCTATATTCATATTTTCCAGGGTATTTTTTTAAAACAAACAGTTTTAAGCACCGATACCAACACGTGTGTCGGCTGAGTCAAAGAAAGTCTATGTTAAGAAGGAAAGGCTCCATAGACGTAATGTGACTGTCGAACCTTTTCGAACTACGACATCAGCTTCGAGCTTTGGCGCTTTTTGGCGACAGATATTTCACGCATGCACAAAATAATTATGGCAGATGTAGAAAAAGTTACGTGTGTCTAGACCATTATATGGGCTAAAAATAGCATTTAGTATTGAAAGTTAACTGTGTCCTTCACGTATAAGACGCAGGTAACTTTTTTGAGACCAAATTTAGGAAAAAAAGTGTGTCTTATATGCTGTCAAATACGGTAATTGAAAGAATGTTGTGGCCAGTAGATCATTATGCTCAAGGATCATTATTTCTTTGCATTTGGTTGTTGCATCTAGCTGTGATTTTTGTAAAAAATTTTTCAAATAACACCAAGTGTTAAATTTGCTCTTTTGAAATGTTTTTATCTGCAGCTGGAATTATTATTATTATTTTTTTTTTAAGTTTTGCATAAACCCCGTACGATAAACACATACAAATGAAAGTGATCAACTGATTAAGCAATACTGAATCATTTTCATTATTGGACAACATGTACTGAATGATTTTAAGGTATGTGCAGACTCCAGCTGCTGTTGGTTCACTGTATCTATTGATACAGTGAAACAATTGAAGTTTTTTTAAAAATTACAAGATAAAAAAAATACCAAAAAAAAAAAAAAGTATGAAATTAAATAGAAGGCAGCCAAGGGAAATGGTATGTAAAATAGAACTAACTTATTCCTCTGATGATTGGTGAAATGCTTCTGACATCATGTATCACGTGTTAAGTTGATAGTTTTGCTGATTTTGAAAACTAACTAATCGTAGTTCAGCAAATTCTGTTTCTTACCTTTCCAATTGAGCACTCTGCGATGAAGGTCGCAGGGAAATCAAAAGACATATTTAATTGGAGTGGTTAAGATACTGAATGCTGGGAATTCAAATCCTAGATAAATGGGTTGGCTGCATAGGTGGTTTTTATGGTTTTCTGCAGGTTTAATATGATTACGAACCAGTTTCCCTTAGGAAGTTTTCTTAAGGCATTCTTCCTGTCAGGCAGATAGTCCTTGTGTGCTTTGCTTTGTTCAAATAACATAATCTAACCTTAATAAAATTTGTTTATTGTAAAATTACATCTTAGACATATGTGTTTTTATTGCTTGTTTTATTAAATATGGTAAAGCACCCATAAGCTATTTGTCTTAACTTCTTCACATCCAATCTGCCCGACACGGCCCTACATTGAAACAACCAGAACCGCCCAAAAACGGCCGAGATTATAATCTTCTTTTCTTCCCTCCCCCTAAGTAACAGGTGCACTTTCCCCAAATGCATTATATCAGTTTACTGCAGACAGCTTGTTCTAAGAGGTTTCCTTATCTTTTGGTTGATCGTGACATTTCGTTGTTGATTCTTTTCTGGTACAGTGTGCTTTAAGCTTTGAACAGCAATAAAAAGAGCAGTTTAAAAATTTAAGGATTATATTTATTTTTAAACAATTTATTCCTTCCTATAAAAATACAGAAATAAACAAAATCTCAGTTGTGATCATAACAAAGGCGGAAAGGCTTGTTGATCTGACCTTCAGAATAGTTTTATAAAGAACGGGGTCAAAGGCTAATGGAATCTTTGTTAGAAAGTACAAAGGATGTCATTGGAAATCTTCACACCTATTTTCTGCATTAATGGATGGGGAGGGGAGGAAATTGCTGTGAAACTGGAAAAGTATTTCGGGTATTTTGAGGATACAGCTTAGCAAAGAGTCTGGATTTCAAAGAGTTAAAAAGGGAAGTCTTCGTGTAGGATTTTCTTAGGATAGCTGGATTAAGTATATACATTTCAAGTACTAATATGTGTTTCTAATTAATTTTCATATTGTGTTGTTTTCATAGTTCATATATTTCTATAAACATTATTTTATGTAGGTTTTTGTTGACCACCTTATTATGAGCAAGCGCATAAGAAAGACTTTGTATGCCGGTGATTTCAATGGCTTTACTGATCTTCCTGATCACCCTCCAATTGCCTTAACAGGTCAGTTATGGCTGATAATCTTAGGAGATAATTTTATCCCTTGTTTTTTGATAGCACTTTTCTGTATAAATTAATTTTGATAGCATCAAAAGTTTTCTTTCAGGTTTAGCACTGGAACTATTTTCGAAAGCTGTACCAAATTATGGACTGGATATTTTGGATATGGACTATGTTTCAACTGCAACTAAGTATGTAAACAAATTTGTATTCTTTTAAAAGTTGAAAAATTTTTTCAAGAGTTAAAATTTTTTATTAATCAAAATAGTCAGATTTCTTATCAGAATATCAGAGAATGTGAAAAAAAATCGTTTAGAATTCTGAAATTACATTAGCCTGTAAAAGGAGTTATGGATAGTTTTATTTTACTTTAAGGTAAGAGAATTTAGCAGTAATATCAAGTCTTCTTCTATTTTAAGAACTGGCTGGAAGAATTGTGCAGAGAATCTTATAGTTATTTGATATAGCTGCTAGACTATGTTGATTATCTTTACTTGTCTATAATCACGTTATTAAAATAGGATGTCAACTTCCATCTCATTTCCAATAAATGAATTTTTTATTGAAACATTAAATAAAGACAGATGTGGATAATTATGCTTTGTAAGGCTCTTCGGTACATCTTTGTTATAACAGCCTCCTAGATTTAATCGCCAATCAATTGAGATATTGTGCCAAAATCTGGCTGCGTGTTCTTATACCTTACCCATGTGATCGTATATTAGCACCTGCTGCTTGTTCTTATACCTTGCCACATAATCGTATATTAGCACTGTGCTGCATTTTCTTATAGTATTGGTATTTGGATTTACGTTTGTTTATTTAAAAATATATTTATTGCTCTTTTTTTGTGAATATAGCGCTAACAATATTTAATTTACCAAGTAATAAGGTGGATGTCGTATATTTTTTCAAGAAAGAGGTCTTTTATCCGAGAAACAAGTATGCAAAAATGGCCACAACCTGAAAGTTTACTTTGACAACAAAACCATTTGGAGGTGTGGTGTTAAAAATTGCAGAAAAGAAGAATGCTCTCCAGGTTGGATATTGGTTCAACACTTCCAAAATATGTGTGAAAGTGCTGCAGTTGACTGGAACAATTGCATGTGATAAAGTAATAATACTAAGGATAAGGTTTCTCAAAAATTTTTTTAGGAAATCACTTATGAGTATTATTGTTGTTATTTTATATTGTGTTGTTTATTTTTACATTTGAGCTTCACAATTTTGACAGAATTATAACCGAGATCTTGGGCAAATCTAAAATCACCAAATACGGTTGAGGGCCACTATAACAAAGAAGTACCGGCCATTTTGCTTTGTGTATTGGTAACCAGTTGATTTCAAGTTGTGAAGTCCAGTGTTTAATTGATCTCTGCCTTCTGCATTGTATAGCAGTGCTTAACCTTCTGAGTGGCGTGACTGCTTTTATCTGGTCATGAAATTTTTCTTTCATTTGATATATATTACTTACCTCTGTCCCTTAATAATAGTAGCAAGTGAATTTTAAGCGGGAATTATTGGCGAATGCAACTAAGTTGTGTTGTAGCATAAAATTATGAAGCCTTCAATCAGAATCAGTGTTTCATGACATCTGGCATTTGTTTTGGCACATCTTTCAATTTTTAGGTTAACCTAATTATTACGAATTATAACTTTAATTCCAAGTTCATCTGCTTATTGACATCAGTTGTTTTATTTCAGTTGAAAACCAACCCATTGTAAAATTAAGATTAAAAGAAAGATCAAGTTGTGATTGTCGTCTTGTACTTGATGCATCAAAAGAAAAATGAAAAGTTGCAGAAAGATGCAATTATTTTAGCTGCAAAACAATCTAAAGTACTTAATACAACCACCTTGGTGCAATTTGGTGATTTTTTACAGATGAAAAGTAAAAGTTACTTATTGGATGTAAGTTGGTGGTTTTTGAGTCTTAGAAAGATTCCCAAACTGCCGATGTTTATGGCAAGTCATTTAACATTGCCAGCATATGAAAAGAAAACATACTTTAAAATTTTCAAATATAAATTTGATTTTTGAATAAGGATTATATGATACATTAAAAAAAATAAAACAGTTGCATTCTTTTTCAAATCATTCTGAAATTCTTTTGTACTGTTTTTCCTCCCAAAGTACACATTGATCTGCTTTTGTTTAAAAAAACATTGAATTGCAGAGACTCAGCTTTGTGCAAGCCTCGGTAGCATCGGCTATCAAGAAAATAAATTTTTTTTTTTGTTTCATTTAGAAAATTTTCAGAAAGCTTCTGTAATTTTGCAGAAATTTTACTTTAGTTTGTACCATTAATGGTAAATTCCACAAGCTCGTATTTTAAAACTTGGGAGAAAAATATCAAAATTTTTTATAAAAATCTTTGGAATTTAAAAGAAAAATTAAAAAATGTGTACATTGCATGACTGAAGAACTGAAGAATTATTATGAGCATGGTTGCCAGAGTTCGGCGCATTCTGAAAATTTGGCGACTTCTAGTAAGGTGGTTGGATTTATACTTAAGTATCCAATGTAAGTGCAACAGAATGACCATATTTAGAATTTGAAAGTATGCTTCCAAAATAATTATCAAGGTGAATCTTATTCTAATGTTAATTCATTGGAAAAACAAAACTGTAGACATAAATGCAAAGATTATAGAGAAAAACTTTAAAGACCTAAGACATGTTCATCTTAGCTGAAGAGTATGCAATAGCCTAAAGTGAAGTTTTCTCAAATGCAGTCTATCAGCTCATCTTTATTGTGGACAGTCTTGTCCTAAAAGGATTCTTTTTGTGGTTCCTTAGCTTTACGTTAAAGTTGACTTAGTATGCATTGAGGGGGGGGGGAAGCTCCTTTATTATGACTTGGAAACAATATTGAAATCTTCACCTCCTTAATGTGTTAATGAATGGGGGGGGGAATTTATATGAATCTCAAATGGAATTTCGTGTTTCAGTTTTTTAAAGAATCGGGAGTAAAGGCCTCAGCATTCTGAGGGTTAATGTGCATGCAATGTATGCATTGTCAACAGTCTTTCACCCTTGTTATTCACTGAAATGTCACTAATAACATTTCCATTGCCACTGGATATGTCTTATACAATGGCTTTACCATTGTATAAGACACACCCAGATTTTAGACATGATATTTTTAAAGAAAAAGTGTCTTATACTCTGGTGGGAAATGCAATAAACATTTGTTTGACTAGCTAAATAAGTACGTCCTTTGAAAATCTAAATTGCCAGATTTTAAATTTATAGTTCGGTTAAATGCAATATCAGTACTTATGTATATATTATCCTGTCAGCTGTCGAACTGTTGTCAAGCCGTGTGATTTAGCACCAGTTATGGATATGCATCATGTAACAACACACTTGTAATGTCTGCACTTTTGTTTGGTGAAACTGATTGAATTTTGATAAGCTGTATTTTGTTTTTATGAACAAAGACATAAATTTGTTATTACTGCTGTTCTTTTCCTTGCATTAAAAATATTATTAAAACTTGGAATCTGCTTTCTATAGAACATTAAGCAGTGCATTATTTTTAAAAGTGTGGATTCTACCATAAAAAATATGTGTATTAATGGATACAATATGGTGAAATTAATGTGGCCGACAAAGCAATAAAGGATTGTAACAATTATCTATAAGAAGTATGCACTTATACCGTTCTAAACAGAGATTTTGTAAAATCTCAGTGCCTAACATAATATTAGAAATCAATGAAAGCCTTTTTATGAATTACAACAATAAAGTGGTTCGAATACTGATTGTTAATTAAAGAGGCATCACTTCCTTTCGAATCAATTAGTGCAACTTTGATGGGATCTCAGCCAACTTTCATGGTTTGATTGTAGCCATTTTTCATGGTCGATGGCATAGTAAACAAGTACTGCAATATCTTATGCTTCCGTATAATATTTCTGTCTCATGAAATTTTGAATTGTTTTTATAGGGCTGCCCATATTTCTCCCTGTGCCATGATTTTAGCATTGATATACTTAGATAGACTGCAGAGAAATAATAGTGAATATTTAGAAACAGTATCACCTTCAGGTCTTTTTGTCGTTACAATGGTAAGGATTATCTGACCTAAAAAATTTTTTTGTTTGATATATCTGTATATTTTTTACTTGAGAAAAATAACATTGGAATTTTTTTCATAGCTGGTTGCTTCCAAATTTCTTTTTGAAAATGATGAGGATATTGTGACAAATCAAATGTGGGCTGAAGCTCTTAATTTTGATATTAAAGACTTAAATGAACTGGAATATGAATTTTTGTCAGCAATCGTAAGTAGATGTATTAATTGTGTTTTGAATAATAGTGTAACATTTGCTGATCTAAAGGAAGAAATACTTATTTGTACTGTGTGCATTCCTTTTTATGTGCTTTGAAGTTATGAAGTTTAATATTACATGCATTTAGGTTTTTGTTCTGGTAAAATTTTATGCATCTGATACAAATACACTGGATCAGATATAAATGTAAAATCAGAAAGTGCTGAATTATTTCATCTCTTGTTTTTTGTATGTAAATTATATGATAAATTATTTTATCCTTTTATTTTATGAGTTTTAAAAAAAGCTTATTTTATGAAAGCACTAATTCTTTTTTATTAGATTTAGAATTAGCCCTTTCTGAAAATGTTAGGCATAATTATTTCTACTTTTTCATGTTCAGTTAATGTATAATTTATGGTGTGTGTGCACTCGCACAAAGTGATTTCTAATTTTTTTTAAAGGACTGGAAAGTGTTTGTGGATTATTCGGAATATTTCTTCTACTTATGCAGCATTGAAAAAGTGTAAGTCTTGAAAGCTTTTATTTTATGCCTTCATCGATTTGAAAATACATATTTATAAATATTCCTTCATATGTAAGTAATCTTTTATATCATTGTTAGTTTGGCTGATTAATCCCTTCTAAAATCAGTGTAATATTATGCAAGTCTGTGAAAAGACTGATGGAGGATTTCTTTTATTAAAAGGTTGCACAGTAATATAATCTAAAATAAAATCTTTTATAAGTCTCTTCTTGTTTTATGGAAATTTAAGAAATTTTTGTTTTCAACAAGTAGAGAATTTCACAAGTTAAATTTGCCATCATGAGTGCTATTTTGAATTTCCTTTTTTATTTTAATAATTATATCGATATCATAAAGCTTCAGAACTATACAAATCAAAGTACTATGTAGCTTTTGCTTTATATACTGCAATTTAATAATACATGTGTGATTTTTACTTCTTTTTAAAAGTGAGAGAATCTGAAACCTTAGTTCTTACTTGAATGTACCAAACTTTTTTAAATTTACTTCTTTCTACTGTAAGAATTTTTTATTTTTGTACATTAGATTTTTCTCTATGAGAAATATATTTGTCTTATAATAACCTATTGCTAAATATAGAAAATTCCTGCATGTTTTTTTTTTTACATACCCTATGATTTTTTAAGGACCCTATAATTTCCAATTTAAAATTGATGAAAGGCCATAAAATTGCAAGTTTTGCCATTGAATGCCTTGAATTTCTTATAACTGATTTTTGACATTAAGTGTCAGAAATATAAATGTTAACCTTATGCAGATGTTATTCAAAATTTCTGTTATTTGAACTCTGTGTTTTTGATTTTTCTTGAGAATGCTTGAAAATATGCACCAGTTAACCGTTTCCTGGATTTTGACTTGATATTCTTCAAGGTAAAAAAAAAAAAGATGTACTTTTTTGTGTGTTGTGTTGGATTACATTAACATTTAACATTCAATAATATTTAATTTCAGTTGTCTTGGCAAATATCTTGCATTATATCTGTAATGACTTGTGTGGCAAGATATTTCAAAATCTCATTCTTTTATTACCTTGTTTTCTGGAAGTTTAGATACATCCGACCGAGTGTTTTTTGACATATTCAAGTATGTGAACAAAAGGTGAATTCCAACAGCTAAATGATAAAAATCAGTTAATTAAAATAGGCATAATATGTGGGCTGTAGTAAAAGCTTGGCAGGCAAGACCTTGAGAAACTATTAATATTCTAAACTGTAATACAGTTAAGCTTATGGGGTCCCACAAAATTTTTGTAAATATTAAAGGATTCCCACACCAACAAGTTTAAGAAACCCTGATTTAAAGTTACTATTGATTATTTAGTTATTAGTATACATTTGCACCAGAACATGATTAAGAACACTAAATGTTTGATTTAAAATTATGGTATATAATAAGAAAATACTTTTTTTTACATATTTTATATATGAATTTATAGATTGACATCTTTCTTGTCAGAGGGTTTTTTTTTTTTTTTTGATATGTCCATGTGTTCATCCTCTAATGTGAAATATTTTCATTGTAGTGTAGCTGTTAGACAGTCATCTTTGCGGGATTGGTTATCATATACTGATATTTGTGTTCTGATACAAGATCCTGCATTTCAAAATTTTTGGACATCTTGTGTTAGACAGATTGCCAAGGTATGTTACTTTTCTTGGTGTTGAATTGATTTTATAAAAGTTCTTTTTTTATTTATTTCTATCTTTTGAAATTATTTTAAACGTATAATGTAGCTGCCAGATGTCCTGATTTTAATGGAAAACTCCCGATTTTTCGTCACCACACTTCATGGTTTTTAATTTTAGCCTTTACTGAGGAGAGTATTTGTCAGCAATAAATGGAATCTATTGAATTAATGAAACTTAAATTTTGCCAGTTTTATTCCTCTACCCTTAGTGATTTTCAGCATAATTTTTCTCATTAAATTCTATTTGATCTGAATTTTCTTTACCGTTGACATTTGTAGAAGTTTAAATAAAGATTCAACCAGTGTTTAAACAGTAAATATTTGCATTTAATTTTGTTTTATATCAATATTAGATTTATTATTAGGCATATCCATGTGGTAGTATGTATATTATTTAATTTTATTTCTGTATTTTAAAGTACTTTGATAAAGCTTTCTTTCCCTACTCAGGATTTTCTTAGTATAAAATGTAAGAAAAGTACAGTATGAAATAAGCCAAAGAGTATAAAATTTATAATATTAATATATTTTATATCAGAATGATATAAATAATTAAGTAACTCAGTTCATGTGTTTAAAGTGAATCATGGAAGTTGATTTAAAGTTCTTTTGAAATGGTGCCAATTTGCAGCTCGAAAACCTACTGGAAATGCCCAGTTTATCATATTGGAAGTATAATACAATTATATTAAAAATAAATTAGGTGCACTTAACATTGTAATGACTAATTTTATAAAATGCGAGATGAAATAAATTTATGTATTATGGAATGTTTGTACTCCTAAATTATTAACTGAAAGTTTTGGAACATTATTTTTGCATCTATGTTATTAAATCTGTATTTAAAATCATTGTAATATGGGAAAAAACATAGCTAGTGGAATATTTTCGTAACTCTGATTATATTTGAGTTATGTATATTTTGACTTGGTAATTTTATCAAATAGCTATGTTTTGCTGAAAATTCAAATGAATAAAGACAATTAAAGAATTACAATCTAATACTAAATCTGTTGTTAATATGGAAAATTAAATGTGTGCCATTTAACCATTTTGGGCAGGCATAATACCAGAATCTCCAAATCTATATTGTGAGGTTAGATTTTCCTTGTTCCTGTAGTTTATGGTAATATCTGTGATGGGATTATGCGTTCTTGTTATTATAATAGGTGATACATTGTAATGAGAAAGGAGAACATTTCAGATGAAAAAAATTTCATAAAGGTTTTTAGTCTCTTAGAGATATTTATGCATAATTTTCTCATTTTCTAATTCTTTCCTTACACAAAGTTTAACAGGTGGTTAGGGGTTATTATTTTTTATTCAGTAGCACCTGAATTTTAAGATGCATCTCTTTTCCCACATGCGGTCAGTCCATTGTAGTGATATTTTTTGTATATTTCCCCTTCATTTTATACTGGTTATATGTACATCGCTTTATTGATACTTACTATCTTGTCAAATTTGAAACTGTCACCAGCAGTACAGTTTAGTACCAATTATGAGTAATTGTGACATAACACATTTGCGCTTTCATTCAATATAACTTGACTGATTCTCGATAAGCCACGTTTATTTTTGATGAACAAGGATATAAATTAACTTCTAATGTATTTTTCCTTGCATTTAAGAAAAAAATTATTAAAATTTGGGATTTTATTTCTGCAGAACAGCAAGCAGTTGATTATTTTTAAAGGTATGAAACCCTACCATAAAAAATATATTAATGGACACTATATAGCTGGGGGGGGACCAGTGAGAGATTATGGGAAGTTTGTACTCAAATAACATTCTAAACAGGACTTCCAGTAAAACTGGGGGACCTAACAAAATAGTTGAAATCAACTAAAGCCTTTTTACGAAACACAAGAAACGAAGTGGGTTGAATTTGCATGGTAGCCTACTTTATCAGCTGAAGGGATAAATACCCCTTTATTTTACTTACAATTTTTTCCAAATTTTGAAAATTTTCTGCTGTTATTAAACAGTAAGCTGTTTTGAACTTTCTCTCCTTAATTTTTTCCCTTATTGTGCAAATAGAAAATTTCAGTACTTTTTAAATGAGAAGCTGTATTGAATTGTCTTTGCATTAAGACTTATTCTAACATGCATGAGTTCTTTGTGGACAAGAAGGGGGAGGGCTTTAAGTGGAGACTACTTCACAATGATTTCCTTTAATAAAGTTGTTGGCACCTTTGTGTAAGTTGGTTTTATTCAGGCAGAGGCAAAAACTTTTACAAGGGTGGTCGGCTGCACATTTATGATCTTTTTAGGACAGCACTGTGAAAGTAAGGTTTTTAGGTTTTCTATTCTGATTTATAAAAGGAAATGAAAATCCTACTTACATAATTGATCCTTGGCATAAATGAGCCTGTACCCATTTGAAGTTCATTACCTTCATGCAGAGGGCACTTTTTTGGAGGTTTGTAACTTGTAGAACAGTGACTAGTATGTGGCACCTTTATGACAGGAAGGAGACATCCTTTTGAAAACAAAATTTTAAATTTTTTCATAGTCCCCAGGGATCAGAATGTGCAATTACTAAAATGTTCATTATGCTTCAATAAATTGAATACATAATATAGGTTCTAAATCTTAATGTGCAGTATTTGTGGAGATGTTTGACATTGAATTTGCTAACTTAGGTCACTGTACTGCCTAATATTTAGTAATTTTGATGACATTTAGGTAGAAATTACAAAAAGTTGCTTGTTTTGGAAATTATCAATTTTTAATCAGATAAAGTGATATTATGAACTGTGTAATTAGCAGTGTTTATGCTAAATCCATGGCACTACTGCCTACCAGCGGCCGAGCGGTAACGTCGCTGAACACTGGTAGTTCGGTCCGAGGTTCGAATCCTGCGAACGGGCTGGCTGCATGGGTGTTTTCGTGGTTTTCCCCATGTGTAACGTGTATACGAGCCAGTTTATCTTAAAAAGTCCTCCACGAAGGCATCCCTCCCTTAAGGCAGATAGCCCTTGAGTGCTTTGCCGTAATATAATAAACCAAACCATGGCACTACTAATTATTATCTCCATGAATTTTTCAAATGAGGGCAAATCTAATTTCTGAAAGTATGTTGACCATTTTAATAAATCAATATTTTGCTGCTCATAGGCCACATGGGGTTAAACTTTGTATTTATAGAATATTCCTACCTGCAGTCCTGGAGCTGTTTTAAAAAAGTTCTCTACCTTACGTTGGCAAACTTAATCTTTGCCATCTATTACTCATTATAAAGATACAAGAAAATAAAGTTTGTAGCTACATTTTTAACATTATAAATATTGGCATTTCAATAAATATGCAGTGCAACCCTCTAAATGCTTCTGCTTCTGATGATTTTATTCTGTGCAGAGGATTTCCTTAGAGTACATACTGTTAGTTTATATTGAGCATGAACATTTTATTATGTTCTTAAGTAGACTGGTCACTTCCAGATGTGATCTTCTTAGGAAGAGGCCATTGGCTATGAGAGGTTTCATAATAATTTTATAAAAGTGAACAGTTTTTGTAATTTTAACTTTTGATTTTAGCATGTGTACTAGGACTAAAATTAAAATTCATGTTTTAAAGTATTTGCTATATGTGGTAAAATTCCTACAATGCGCAAATACCTTATTTTTATTTGTATACGAACGGAATTGTGGTTCTAGAAATTTAACCATTTTAGTTAAATTTGTCAGCATTTTTTTTCTTTTATGTATGTGTAAACTTTTTGGTAAAAGTATATTTTAGGGTATCTCTTGGCGAAACTTGGCGGTACATGAATACCGAGTTTGTGCAATGCTTTGACTTGTTATTTTGGCCTGCGTAGCGGCGAGGCCAAAATAACAAGTCAAAGCATTGCACAAACTCGGTATCCATGTACACATCGACCTATTTTCACTTTAAAAAAAATCCCCAAATTGCACAAAAATGGCATTACACACTCCGTTGACTTTATCCATGTACACATCGACCTATTTTCACTTAAAAAAAAAAAAATTCCATGAATTGCCCAAACTATGCTTTATGCACTCCCTTGAGTTTGTCTATGTACACATTGATCTATTTTCACTTAAAAAATCAAAGGAGCACCCAATTCTACAGTAGAGGCAAACAAAAAATACATAATCTCAATAAACTACATTTTAAACTAAACAATAAAACAACACAAAAAAAGGAAAATCCTGTTATGTATTTTAGCACTACACAAAGCAAAACTCCCCTTACCTTATTTAGAAATTTGTTCGTCTTCAGTTTGTGGCACACGAAATTCCTTAACAGCATCCAAAAACTTCCTAAAATTATCTGAACTACAATCCGTATATCGGCGTCGCCACAGAAATTCATAAAAATAAGAGTAAAAAATATACTATGTAGTTTCGGACTATGGCTATTAAGTAAACCTTGATTTACACAATTAATTCACTCGATTAATGCACTTTTCCCTTTCGTTCCAAATCGTACAGAAATTTCAAATTATTCCTATTACATTCAGCCATTGTACCATCTAAACAATGAAACAAGTAATGTGCTTCCTAAGCAACATGTATCACAAAAGCCTTCGCAAAACATTCCATGATTCAAAATTTCCCAGAATAATGCAAACGATTACACCATAACAGGGTTTCCATAACATTCAACTACTCAGGTTACCATAAATAATGCAACAACTTGGTGATAAATGAAACAGCAACTTGATGATAAATGAAACAACTTTGCAATAATACAAGGGGTACCTTAAAGTCAAATCTAGCCAACGTTTTAACAAGGTGAATGTATTTATAACACTTTTTGACTGAAAAGCATTTTTAGTTTACTGATGTAATTTACCATGTTCTAGTGGTGAATTTCACCAAATTTTTCGTTTCAGATAAATGTCTACATTTGTGTGCATATTCTGCTGCCTTTTTAAATTAATTTTGAATTTGAGTGTAATACATGAGTGTAATTTATTTGCCTGCAGTATGTCAGATGTCCACTGCTAAAGTCTTTTTTTTTTTCCGTTTAATTCTGCACAATGCACAAAGTTGTATACAATGATGAAACAGGTTCTTAAGAAAAGCACTTTTAAAGGTTTTTCGAGTATAAAAAAGGAAAATAAAGAAAAAAGAGGCTAACAAATACACAAAATTAATAATTAATATATTAATGTATCCAAAATTTCAGTTCTAGTACTTTTTGTTAATTGATACTGTTACCTGACTAATCTAGCTAGACATGCAGAGAAAACAGGAGCAGTAGGAAAATAAGGATTTGTTTTAGAGAAAAACTTATTGTCAAGGTGATTTTAAGTAGAATATTTATTTACTTTTGTTTAAGAGTGTTAAAATTATTTATCACTTGTTACTTTCTTTCTACCTTTTTTTTTTTTTTTTCTTTTTGATGGAGCCATTATTTTGGTACTGTTCTGGTATCAGGACCATATTCAGAAATGTACGTGCATATTCATGTATTTATAAATGTACATGCTTATGTCTGCATGTATATATGCAGGTATTTTTAAATGTAAGGGCTCATGTATGCATGTGTGTATATATATACACACACGGTTATATACATGAATATATACTTGCTTACATATATACATTTCTGAGTCTGGTCTGGATAACAGAACAGTACCGTATTTTGCTTGTATTTAAAAAAAAATACGATAGTTGTGTATTAAATTTTTAATATATGGATATGATCTTAAAGTTATGTGTTGTGTGAGTTAGCTCCTGATTGCTTATTTCAGAGGCATTAATTGTGGTTAAGAGATGACCAGACAGTTGTGGAAAATACATTTATCATTATAAGAAAAAAGGTCAAATACTTATGAGTGATATACACTCACGTTTGTGAAAATTGCAACACCAAGAAGGAATCGTCATAATTGAATGCAATTTAATACACAGTTGAGTGGTAGTGGTACAAATAAATGATTAAATGTTCAAAGCAAACAAACAAGAACAAGAGATCAGAATCAGTATTTTGTGTGGCCACCACGCGCCGCAATAAGTGCTGCTACACGACGTGGCATGGAGTCAAAGTTTGAATGTCTGACTGAGGAAGAGCATTCCATATCGTTTGTACGCGTACCCAAAGTTCGTCTGCAGACGCAACAGGACGAGGATCACGAGCAAGACGCCGACCAATGACATCCCACACATGTTCAATTGGCGACATATCCGGGGAACACGCAGGCCAAGGAAGAAGCTGTACCTGCTGCGCTGCAAAGAAGGAATTAACAATCCGAGCAGTATGAGGGCGGGCATTGTCCTGTTGAAATACAGCGCCTGGCAAGCTTTGAAGGAAGGGAACAGCTTCGGGCTGTAGAACTTCAGGGATATACCGGTTGCTGTTCAGATTGCCCACAATTCGTAGCAATTGAGATCGTCTATGATATGCTATGGCGCCCCAGACCATAACTCCGGGTGTTCGTCCACTGTGGCGTTCGATAATGCACTCCAGAAGGTGGCGTTCACCGGCATAGCGTCTGACACGAATGCGGCCATCATGGTACCACAAATTAAAGCGGGATTCGTCAGAAAACACGAGATGCTGCCAATCAGCACGCCAGTCTCTATGCTGATTGGCCCATTGTAGCCGCAGGCGGCGATGGTCGTGCGTTAGGGGGATCCTGTATAAAGGAGTCCGTGCGCGCAGTCCACACTGCAGCAGACGTCTACGAATTGATGAAGCACACAATGAAACACCTGTAGCTATTGACCACAGTGCTGCCAATTGTCTAGAGGAAGCTGTACGGTCCGTCCGCGCCATGCGGACCAGGTGTCTATCATCGCGAGCTGACGTCACATTTCGGGGTCCACTCCCGGATTTCCGAGTTGTCCGACACTCGTCCGTCCACTGCTTCCAAACGCGCATCACTGTGCTGCTGTTACGCTGCACACGAGAGGCTACTGCACGATACGACAATCCAGCTTCACGAAGGCCGATGATTCTCCCTCGTTCAAACTCTGTAAGTTGTTCAAATCTCGCTCTCTTTCGTCGACGAGGCATAAGTACAGATTGAGTTAACGTTTACCACTAGCAGATAACCACCGATAACCATACACGCCTCGCTACAGCCGTCTATTTATTCGGATCCATCAGCCGTTCAGAGGGCGCTGCTCAGCATACGCATGCGCTACGGATTTGCAATTCTAATCATTTGCATATCATGCGCTACTTTGCATTTCCTGAAAATTTCAGCTCACTCGCGTAAGTCCTTCATGGTGTTGCAATTTTCACAAACGTGAGTGTAGAATATATCAGGTTTTAAAAAAAGTTTCCTGCCACTGCAAATATCGGCACACAGTTTCATGTTGGCGTGTTTTATCATATTTTGTTAAACGATTTTTGGCATTTGAAAGGAAGAGACTTGCTTTAGAACACTATGTTGTGAAATTTTAAGTACAAGGTATCTGGAATAGAACTATCAGACTACCAGATTAAAACAATCACTTACTTTCAGTTCTGCTGCAAAAAGTCAGCTACAGAATATCACCAAATCATGTGTATAGCTTTAGGTACTAATGTTGTATCATATGACACTGTGAAGGATTGGTACTTTCAAAAACAGAGTATGTCATTCAAGAAGCACAGTGCTCTGGCCGGCCTACTGATGTTGATGAGGCCCGCCTGTGAGAACTTATGGAAGAAGATCAGTATGCAACCACTCAAGAGCTTGCTAAGGAGTTAAGACATTAATACCATGTCCATTAGTTGTGCTATGCATTGCATAAACTTGATGTACAAGTTCAATGGCACGTGAGCTGACTCAAGCAGATAAGGACAAACGTGTTCAGGCCTGCACTAATCTGTTTGAATACCAATGCAAGGACAAAAATTCTGGGCCGGATCATCACTTGAGATAAAAAGTGGATTTACTTCAACAACACAGGCTGGAAAGGGGGTTAATATACGTGTGGCGAGCCCATCGGGAGCCTTGCAGAGTGCAATTTGACTACCAAAAAAGATCATACTTTGTATCTGGTTTGTATGGTATCCACAAAGAGTATCTGGAAGAAGGCAAAACCCTGGACAGTAAGGTGTACAGTGAGATGCTAGTCCGTGGTGATGCTGCTATCTAGAAAAAACGTCGAACTGAGTTTTGGCCCAAAAAGGTAATGTTCCATCAAGATAATACAAGATCACGCATGTCTGCATTCGGCGGCTGGACTCTGTACAGACTCGAATCGGATCTTTCGCCATGCTTAACCATACGTCGCTATTTTGGACTTCTGACATTCTTCCATTCTGCACAAGACATCCAAAATGAGGTTGATCTGTTTCTGGACTTGCCACCACCAAGTTTCTGGGCCAATGGCTTTGAAATACTGCCAAAACATTGGCAGAAAATCATAGATTTGGTTGGCACACTAAAAGTACTGCTTTTATGTTTTTTTGTAACTTTATTAAGGGTGTTTTTTTGCCGAAAATTTTCGTTACAACCAGATATTTTACAAAGTCATTTTTGAAAGAACCCAAGCAACAGAAAAGGTAGATCATTACACCTTTCAGAATATAGCTCAGGATGATGGTTCATCCTTCCCCAGTCTGTCAGTGTGTGCTGATGCGACACATTATTTCAAAAGCTTACTGTGTGCAAGATTCTTGGTCTTAAGAATCGTTCTTTCATTTCTAAGCATGTTATTGAAGAACCATGTTCTTTTAATATGATTTTCGGCTGCACCTACATAATATCCAGAACTACTGTTTATTGAGCAGTAGTATAATTCAGTACTATGCATATTACTGTAAAGTATGTTTTCCGTCAACTTGTTTTATTCAGGTATTCTCTGCATGAAAAATAAAGAATATTTGGATTTAAGGTGTACTTTACCAGTATCTCAAAATTAATATAAATTATATAGGTAAAAGGAATTGATCATTTATAATTTTTTTTTCTTTTTAGGCAACAGTTTTATGGACTGTTGGATATATTACAACTGCATTAGCATTATATGGATCAGGAATGACCATGCATAGATTAACTAAGTCTGTCAAAGACTTATCTGCAGACTACAAAGTGAGTGAGTTGCAGTCACAAATTGCCATATCCTTCAGATCTCTCCATATTCCATCCCAACATCTCTTTGATGATGCTCAGTTTGAGAAAAAATTACATTCAGACACAATTACTTCTACACATCTTTCTGGAAACAACGAACAGCATGATATTACTTATGGACTTCAGGAAATTGTGCCATGTGCGTGTCACTCATTTTCATTTAAAAAGAAAAGTGATATTTTGTCCTGTAGACAGGAACTTACAAAAGCACCATTGTCTAGTAACTTAAGATCATATCCCATTTCTGATTTTCATAATTATTCTATAAATAATCACTTAATTTTCACAAACCACAATCTGACGCATACTTCACAAATGGCTACGTATAGTAGTTGCATTTTATTGGTAGTTCAATAATATTCTTGAGATTCAAGCATTTACTATTTTTGCTGAACTAGAGGTAGTTATTTTGGGTGTTACTTTGTACATATATAATATCTATTATATTTTTATGGAAAATTTTAAATTTTTTAACAGTTTTAATAAAGATTTATATAAAATAAATTCTTCATAGAATTCTACTTTTATAAATAATTCTGTTTATACTCCAAAATAGTTTTTGCTTTTCTTTCATCTTTAAAAAACTATTGTACAGAATAGTAAGAATATAGAAATTTTAAATATCATTAGAGGCATATTTTTTTTTCTTCTTTATCTAATATTTGTTTTGAAATACTCAATGATTTCTAAGAAATTTCAGCTCCTTCTTTTCAGTATCATCTTTTTTCATTATGCAGATTTTCTTTGCAGAGTAACTTTTCAGTTTCTTGTGAAATCACAGCAGTTTATTAATATTTAAAAAAATTATTTTAATAATTGCATACAATGACTAAATGAATAAGTAGTTATGTGACTGAATGTCATGTTTTCTTTCGTATTTGCGAAGATTTTTATATCCTTATATGCATTTAACTTGATCAAATCTATAGAAATATTGTTGTTTTCCTCAGATATATAATGGGGGAGGGCGCACCATGAACTTGTTAAAATCGAATGAAACGTTGATATATGTAAATAAATGCAATATTAGAGTGAAAGATTATTTTTTGGAGAAACTGCAATTCAAAGATGGCTGTAGGGCCTTTCTAGCTTATATATGAGATGTGGTTTATGCAGGCATATAACTTCCATATGATAATCCATGCATATTTCTCTATAAATGTGCAACTATGCATCTAGATCCTGCACATGCTGCTGAAGCTGACTTCATAGCTAGTTCCATAAATGCTTGATTGGTGCTAAATCCGGTGACAAGCAGGTTAGGAAACTCAACCTAGAAAACTTTGTTATGGGAGAGAAAGCACCACTCTGAGGAAAGTGTGTATTGTAAGCTGTGCTGGGAGAAGCAGCAGACTGCTTCAGGACATTTTGCCTAAATTACTTAAGTGTTGCTATTCTTTGCATCATTGCTAGAGGTTATCAGTTGTATCTGACAGCTTTTCAGATTAGCACCAGCACTTGAGCTGTGTGTCACTCTATAGCAAAAGCACTTGCTACAAGGCTTAGATTCTTGAACATGATTGTTGGCTCCCAGAGAGAATTTGGATTGCTTGCTAAATAAGATACAGTTCCAATTCAGGTTTCTTATTCCTGCTGCAAACAACAAAGGCAATGATGGCTGGCTGTGAGTGGCAGGATATATATATAACGGGCACCATATGCTAAATTTCCATCTCTAAGTATTTTGATGCGATTCAGCCATATATGATATCTTCAGTCTATAATGAAGGTACCACATATGGTTGTTAGTAAAAGAAATTGAGCTGTCTTTGGTCCATTATTAGATAAAAAAAAAAATCGTGTGTACCTATGATCTGTTCAAGTTGTGTGTAACCTGTTTGTTATTTTTACATGCCATCATTGCTGTCATCAACTAAAAGCTAGATTCTTTTTGAGATGCTCATCCCTCTTGCTAAGCGATATGTCCTCTTTTGAAATCTTGACTGCACAAAATGTCTGACTATGTTATAGAGGCATATTCGATCTCTCAGCTGCTGAAACCTATGCGACTCTAGATGGCAAGATCTATCAAGTGATGAAACTTCATGTTAAGTTTGCAACAATCCAATAGTTCTGCAGGGAGCATAATACACCCTACAGAATTTGTGAATTAACTCTGAAAATCAAAGCCTTCACTAACCTGTATGTTAAAATACCAAACTGCCCAAAATGGTTTTCGAGAGTCAAAAACAATTTCCTCCCTTCCACATTCATCAACACATCAAGAAGAGTGAAGATTTCAAATGACATCCCTTCTACTTCTAACAAATAAATCCTTTTAGGACAAGCTGTCTGCAATAAACTGATACAGTGCCTTTGGGGAAAATGCACCTGCTACTGCATACCTTAGGGGAGGGAAGAAAACGACATCGGAATTTCGGCCGTTTGGGTCGGCTGTGGTCGTTTGAATGAAAAGGTCAAAGAGGTAATGTATGCTAGAGTAAGTGCATCAGAAGTAAAATTTAAAAAACTGGAATTTGTACTGAACTTTAACATCTCTCTTCCTCCCTTTTTTAATGCTTGAAGTAATAGTTACCTGAAGATAAGTATTTTTGAATAGTTGTTCTTGAACAAATGTATTTAAATGAATTACTAACGTATTTCCAAATTATGTAACTCTCATGTTATGTTACTGGCTTATAATGAAGATTAATAAAAAATCAACTTTAATGGGAAGCATATTCTTTGATGTCTTGATTTTGTTTTCAGTATTGTTACAAACATACTTCGAGTATATTTCTAAATAAGAATTGAATGAATAGAATGTTGCATGTGTAAGTATGAGTTCCAGTAATGTACAATAATTAAATTCAGTTATGTAAATTTAAAATATGTAGAGATAAATTTTTAAATTTTCACACATCTTTCTAGAGTTACTTTAGTGTGATCTACTAATAAAGCAGCTACATTATGATGCATTTATATTAAACAAATTCATAATTAATACTTTATTTATAACTCATTCTTACAGAACAAATTTTGTGAAACAACAAAAATAAATGTTAAGCTGCCGTGAATGTCAAGTTACTACTGAACAGTATGTTTCTTATATATGTGCAAACTGGTAACAACCAAGTTATTTTGAAATAAAAGCAAATATTTAAAAATAATAAAAATATTCACATTGAAATCTCTTCAAACGAATAACACAATCTAAAAAATTATTTAAACATTTGTAAATCCTATAAACAGTTTAACAAAATAAATTATAAACATACTGCTTCATAGCAACAGAAAGACTAAGGAATATTTTGTATCCTTCCCATCACAGAATACACATCTCTCTCAAATATAAATTCTCTAGGAATTTGCAAACAAATTTATCCATTACATCTTGAAAATGCAGCAACACTTTCAATATTCAAATACTTGATTACAGTCTTTACTAAAGAGATACTGGAGGAATTAGAGGCCAGCTCTGTTGATGTAAATGTGACCAAGTCAAAGGACCCAGATTCAGAATTGCTTACTAGAACTGAATAAGAAATTATACATATATATATATATACATAAATAACAAAACTGCTATGAAAACAACACAAAGAACTCTTAGTATGTTCTTTATATGAAAGTCAGCAAGTTGAAAAGTATTTTTTATTTGCAATTATTAAGCTGTTGAGTAAAAGAGTTACATTCAAATCACATACACTACTAATATTGTCCTACTGTTATATGAAGTGGTAACTTTGAGCTACCAATAGATGGATGTTAGCTTGTATACAAACATGGAAGACAGAGGATGGCAACATCAAACAAGATCAGTGAAATGTGGTTTTTGTTATGCGGAGCCTATCCATCTTTCACAGAAGACAATATTGCTTGCATGGAGAATGATATGGAAAATCTGGAATTTCACAGTCAAGAAGGTGGTCACTCTTAGTTAAAGTTAGATTAGCCCATCACATCATTCATGATAATTGAGGTTCTGTAAAGTATGTGCAAGTAAAATATATAAGGGCTAACCATCTGAAATGAAAAGATGCATTCATGCTTTTGAGAGCTGCTTCCATTAATATGATGCTAAAGATGATGCACTTCTGCAGTGTATCACCACTGGAGATGAGAACTGGAGCTATACTTCTAGAGGAAGAATGTCTGAAGATGATGATGCTTAGTTGGCATAAGTGTATTGAACCATATGGTGATTATATATTTCCGAGTTACTGTAGTTATTTCAGCATTTGCCATAAATATTCTGTGAGCAAAAAATTTAGGTTTTCCACTGAATGCGGTTAAACAAGTTAGTCAGAATAAAACAGATGCTCAAGAACTCCATAGATAGAACTGTTGAATAAATCTTAACCAAATATATAGCCAGATATTTCTATGAGTATATACATTTAATTTTTGAGGGTATTCAAAATTGTGTTAAAGCTGGAGCTGCTGATTACCTTAATTTTGCATATGAAATTTTTAAAGGAAATAAATACAGTCAAATACCGAAAATCCACCGACCTGAAATTTGTGTTGCCTCTCAAAATATAAACATTCAGTTTATGGGTTCCGGAAACTGCAACATTGAGTACAAAATATCGAAGAAAAAATACTTGCCGAATAATAACGAGTCATAACAGAAATATCCAATTATTGACATCATGATAAAAGTTTTTTCTCCTCTAATCTCTGCATCGAGGTAAGAAAGCAGACTCAACTCTTCTTTCAAGTTCACGATTCACGTTGTATTTTCTAAGCTTAGTTATATCATGAGATTATTTAGTGCTGCCTTTTTTTTATCCGCATATTTTGTGGATAAATTGAGAATATTTTAAATTTCAACCCTTTTTAATAAAATTACAGATAAGAAACATACTCATGATTTGACTGCTTGCAACGTTAAAAAACGTAAACACGTTGCATTGACGGTAATGCAAAAAGTGCAAAAGATGGAGATAGGTGCATTTTATAGCAGAATCGTATGGAATTGCGATACGATTGTGTATGATAAACAGGAAAAATAAAGAAAAGCTGTTGATATTTTACAGCAACAGTGATTCTAACACCTGAATCTGAAACCGGAAATCTGCATGAGGCGAAATCGGCAAACCTCGATGCTGTGTATATATAATACAATGAATAATATAATCAATTTATATATGTAATAATAATTTAACGCATATAATAAGTTATTGCAATAATGTATATAATAATTTAATTAAATGTATCTAATACACCTTTTTTATTTTGCACTTTTAATCTGAATATTATGATTTATCTTTTCTGTCCCAAAATTCACACAACCTCTGGTCCCAAGCTTTGCAGATTTCTGGACTTTTACTGTACTTATATTGTATTAATTAAAAAAAAAAAAGCCTCAAATTTAGCTTTCTTTCAGTTATAGATTGAAATTTTACAAATGCCACTCGAGTTTTACATACAGAAGTGTGGAATCTAAATAATATATCTGGTTTTACAAGTAGATCTTTATGTATGCAACTGCTATATCTGTTTCAGATTTTGTGACGTTCAGCTTTTTATGCATAGAGACAACGGAATTCACAATAGAGGTGACGGAACAGCTATTCTTATTAAAAACCATATTAAATTCTCCAAATTCGATCTTCCGGACACTTGTAACATCGAAAAGATCTCTGTCCTTATCTATAGCAGCCTGAATGAAGCATATCTCTTTGTTTCTGTATACAATCCTCCTCAAAATTTACTTTATATTAATGATCTCAGCAATCTTACCTCTGCGGACTTCCGCCCCCCCCCCCACATTAATAGCTGACGATCTCAATGCTAAAAACTTAAACTGGAATTCAAGAATTAATAATAGAAATGGTCAAATACCGAGCAATTTACTTCTTAATCACGACTTTAAAATTGTTGCTCCTTCCTCATAGATTCATAGATATAATAGATTCTTCTAAATTGGGTACAAATCTTGTAAAAGAAAGCTCTACTAAATATATTCTATATGACAAGAGAAGTATTTAATATTTAAAAAAATATATATTATTAACCAAGCAGTCTTCATCAGTAGAAGAAATACTTCCCCTTTCATCATTTTCGCCCTTGGATGTCATAGATTTTTGAATCTGAGGGAATCTGTTCAAAGGCTCAGATATTTCAAGTCTTTGGCATGGCATTTTCAAATTCAACCCAAAAAATTTATCTATATTTAATTTATCTACAGAATATAATTGCTTTAAAAGTCCTAAACAATTATTCCCACAAACAGATACAAAATTAGGTAAAAGTGCTAGTCCATGTATTTGTAATAAATATCCCATACAAATACATTATTAACTTTCAGAGAGCTCAAATGAAACTGCCTGTCACAACACAAAAAAGAAGAACTTTTCTCACATACAGATACAAAATTAGGCAAGGACCCTTTAACTCTTAAATGCATGTGTTTCCAATAAACAACCCATTCAAATATGTTACCAGCTTTTAGACAGCTGAACTGAAAAATGTTCCTAAAGCTGGTACAAGAATTCTTCATACTGTCATAAATTAAATGCAAGCTGTGAAGGCATGCGATGTGAGAATGCTATAATCCAGAGCAAAAATTAAACTTTTCCCCCAATTTTACTTTGAAATAAAGCTATAACTGTATTATTTAGGATTTAAATAATAGATTTTGATGGATTATTTTTCACATTAAAGAATATTTTTATTTTAGAATGCCATAATTTGGATGCTTTAAAAACAATCTTAAGCAAATGAGAACACAACGCTTTAATTATGAGGGTGCTGCCATCTATATTTGACTTTTAGAAGCAAAAGATCAATTCTAAATATCAAACACCCTGAAAGGAATAGATTTAAAAATAGAAAATTTGCGTTTTTGCTGTGAGAATGGCTTACGGCAAAAGGTTAAAAACATTGTTGTGGTTTTGATTTTTTGTTTGTACCAACTACTTTACAGGAGGGAAAATGCATTAATTTTATAAAATATATATGTAGTGTAGTGCTTATAAGTGTATGTAGAAAATTAAACTGTTTATAGACTTTATGCAGTCTTAAACACCTAATTTATAAAAATATTATCAAAGATATCAAGAATAAAATAGGTTCTTGACTACGTCAGAATTAACTTATGATGGGATCTCTCGAATGGCATTCATTGGAAGTCGTGGACTACCTGTACTGAACATTCACAGAGCGATTCACGTAAAGATGTGCCTACACAGTTTGCTAGAGCCATAATCATTTCAGATAATAATCAGGCAAGTATTTACTGCTTACTGAAAGTGCTAAAAATCAACTTTAGTTATGAGAAATCACATTACAAAATGAAAGAGTTTTTACCAAACACTGTACACTGCTGTTTAACCTATGCCCAATAGTCACAATATTCAATGTGCACTCATGTTGCCCTCACCAGTGCAATTTAAACTTTCTCCGTTTTCAAAGTGCATAGGTCTGAGATCCATCACGATTTCACTAAGTTCATGTTTTCTCAAAATGAAAAATAATTTTCTTAAGATTAATAAAATAACAGTCTCAATTATTCACTACAGCACCGACAGAAGCAGTCAGCTATGTACACTTAAGTAGATTCAGCACCAAACCTTTAAAAAGTTAATTATATTTTGTGACATCTTTCTATGGCTGAAATTAGTTTTGTCACCTATACTGACTGACAGAGAGAAAAAAAAGAATAGCAATGCTGTATTTAACTATAGAAGCAGAATTTTATGCTGTTTGTTTTCTGTGAGAGTGGGACGGAACCCATCAGAATAGGAAAATTCAAATCTGAAGTTTTATAAGAAAACTATGCATTTCAGGGAAGGGTAGCATAGTTTGCACTTGCTTCATGAATGAAAAATATTCTAAATGTAAAAATATTTTTTGCTAAAAACTACATAGGCATCAAATTTAGTTAACATTTATTCAATAATTCTTTTTATAGAAAGCTTTCAATAACATCTGTTTAACTGTGACTCATGCATAAATATAAGAATTACAGCTGACTGGTTAATTGATTATGGCAAAGCAAGTGAGGGCTATCTGCTTAAAAGAAGTATCCTTGTGGAGGATATTCTAAGGAAAAATAACTAATATTCGTGTTAAAACAATGAAACACTCATGTAGCCAACCTGTTCTGCCACTAGTGGGCTCAACAAAAATACTGACCAGAAATGATATAAAACTACCAGATTGCTAGTAAGTGCTATTATAGCATAGGGGGAAAAAATAAAAGGATAAACAGAAAGCACAAAGGATTACCAGAAGATAGGTAAAATGCATGAAATGTGATAACTAAATCAAAGTGTGAAAAAATTAAAAGTAAAACTTACAAATAAAAGCAAGGGAAAGAATGATCGATTAGTCAGTTATTATTTGATATAAAGCAGTATAAAAAGAAAGTTCAAACCAATACAACAAAATCTGCATTTTAAACAAATGACATATCAATAAATACTAGAAGTTATTTTTAAAATTAATGTATAAAAATGTTATTTACAATTACATATTTCTAATGTTTTCTGCTACAAAATGCAATTAAATGCAGAAATAATTCTAACATAAAATATGCATCACTAAACAAAATACACCAGAACCAAAACTACTAATGAAGCCAGTTCAGAATCCTCATAAGATTTTAAATACATCATATTAATGCTTAATTATTTTATTAGGAAAGAAAAATGATTTGGGCCAAAAAAACAATACTGGTATAGTCTGTTACTTTTAAAACAGATACTTCAAGGTCAGAGCAATCCTTCTCTCATTTACAATCAATACGTGCCATCATCGCCGCACAGAGTGAAATAAAATGATTTCAGAAGACAAGAGGTCTCAACCTATTTTTCTGCAGCAGGTGCTACCATGATTATGAGTCATGTTTTGGAGGAAGAAATGACCTTGAGGGCCAATTCTAAATTAACAGACTGTAATTCAGTCCTAGTGCATTCTATGCT
Organism: Stegodyphus dumicola; assembly: GCF_044657685.1. Lineage (NCBI taxonomy): Eukaryota > Metazoa > Arthropoda > Arachnida > Araneae > Eresidae > Stegodyphus > Stegodyphus dumicola. Next base: position 33,544,301 of record NC_140781.1, read on the forward strand.
TGGTTGATAAGTGGGCTGGCTGCGTGAGATTTTTGTGATTTTTCTTACGTATAATGTTAAATACTAGGCTTAGAAAGTCTATCTCCTCCACTGGCAGATAGCATGCTTTGCCATAAACAAATAAAACCAACGAATCACAAAACGTTTTTTTATTTGATTGATTTTAACTCACAAAGAATAATGTTCTCATTAATAGAATCACAGGCAAAAATACACACAAAATATAATCATTTTGCCCTTAAAATCACTGGTTTTTCAAATACAAAAACTTCATTATTATTATAATTTCAAAGAAATCTTACCAGTTGCATTTGTAGTATACACATCTGGCTTGCAAATATTACCTAAACAAATATAATATATAAGAATAACATAAAAAATATTACAAGACTAGAAATTTAAATAAAATAGCAATATATATTTAAAAGTGAGCTGCACAGCCAAGAATTTAATGACTATCCAGTCCTCATACAAATGAAGACAAGCATACACAGTGTATGCCAAATTAATTAAACATGGTAACTACTATTACTAGGTAATAAGGCAACAAGGCTACTAGGCATAATGTAAGATTATAGCATGATACGAAGCTATAATTGTGATATGCCATATGTGATAATAGCATGATATTATGCTACACATGAATTAGTGTGGTATTACACTGATTCTTGTTGGATTAATTATTCCTAAAATCATTATTCTGCACATTATAACTCATATGGTAACTACAGCAAAACAGTGCCAGTAAATGCAGTGGAATTTAGAAAATAATTGCTGACGTTATTTATTTTCTGAAATCCTATTTCCTTTTCCGACTGTTAAGTTTTTTGCTCATGGCAACAAATGTTTTTATAACATTTTTTCATAAGCCATGCATGAATGCATATTCATGCATGGCTTATGAAAAACTTGGCCAAATATGATTTATCATATTTGGCCAAGTTTGATAAGCGTAATACAGCAGCACATGGAATTTTTTCTTGGATGTTTCAGAATTTGTGATTTTGTATCCATTAGCAGAATGGCCAGGCAAATATGGCTAAAACTATACAAGTTGTTTGAACAGGAGAATATATAAGCTCAATATGTATGGCAGCTGCAGTTGTAATCATCTACTGGTGATCTGATAGATTACAACGGCCATACTTATAGCAAAATTCATGTGTATATGCTAATTACATATCAAAATGTAAAGAATACATTATTATGAGCAAAATAACATCCAAATGATTTTGAACCATTAGAGTTGCTTGATGTACATTAGTCAAAGAGCAGCAAATGCTGCCTGAACAAATGCAGCTTTCAGTTTTTGACAAGGAAAGAAAGTCAATAGATGCCTCCAGAGGAAATGAATTTACTGTGCTGGTAGCCAAAGCTAATACAGTAAGACCCCGCTTAACGCGGGGGGATACGTTCCATCAAAGTAGAGCGTAATGCGAAACAGCGCTAAACAAGGCTATCTTTACATGTAAATATTGGGGTTTGGGAAAGATGGCTAGGAAATTGGTTAGGTATTAAATTTAAAAAGTATGTTTTTTTAATAAAAATAAAACCAAACATTTATTTCTTGCAAAAATAAAAACAAAATATAAATAACAAAACGAATATTCTTAAAAAAAAAACAAATAAAATTCTAAGTCAGTCATATTTAGTTAGCCTTCCGCATTTTCAGTGTTCTGCCTTTTTGTGACAAAAGCATCTAATGTTGTTTGCCTTTTTCTTTTGCGTTGTTATCTTAAAAGTTCTTCATAAATGGATAGAGCATCTCTAACACCACGCCTTACTTTTGAGCTCCTGTCAAAATTCAGATCATTTTCAATGAATTGATCCATTATTTCAGTTATGGTAGACAAACTCCTTTTTACAAATGCCATCGAAAGTTCTTTTTGCTCTTCTTCTAAATCACTGCTGTCAACATTTTTGTTTTCTTCTTGTTCAGTTAATTCCTTGAGCTCATCATTAGAAAGACTAGCTGCTGCTTCTTGAATTATTTCTTCATCTTCCACATTTACCCCTTCAAAATATGTCTGTACAATACCGCACCAAACAAGAAATACAAGTACACTCTTTCGGATATGTATTTGAAACCTATCGCTGCATAATATTTCGGGGAATCCCCATATGCTGCGAGCGATTTCGTGGAATCCCCGGGCTGAAATAAAAGAGCGCTAAACCGAAACAGCGTTAAGCGGGGTCTTACTGTATTGGGAAAAGTCAAACATATAATGCAGGAAGAAACAGTGTGTCAAAATCAGATAGAACTCTAAATAAACAGGAGAAAGAGAACACTTGTTTGAAGTGTGGAGAATATGACATGAAAAAGAAGTACAAATTTCAGGAAAACAGTATTGATGCTGTGTATGACAGAAAATTAAGCAATGATTAAGCTTTCATCAGTGATTATAGATACTGGAGTTACATAACATATTACTAACAGAAATGATTATTCAAGACATTTACAATGTACCAATAGAAATTATGGCTGTATGTAGTTCAATGATGAAAAACATGGGCTTGGTGTAATAAATGTGGATATGTTTGGGTATATCAAGTGGAAGAACAGCATTTTGGAAAAAGTACTCATGCTCTAGATGCTCAGCATTTTGGAAAACGTACTCATGCTCTAGATGCTTCATGAAACCTATTCTCAGTACGTCAAGCTGTAGGTCAGAGTTCAGAATTTAGTTTGTCAAGTGATATATACAGTTTTTTTAAACCCAAAGATATTAATGCTGCCAGAATACATAATGACAATTTATTTTGTGCAAAATAGTATTATTTAAGAGAGACAGTGTGGTTAATACTGTCACCCATGATGTTCAATTCAATGAATTTCTTCAACATTGTGGGAGGTGAGGACATTTGCCTACAATATGTGAAAAAATTGCTCCACTCCCATGGAAGAGAATTAGAACTTGATAGTCAATTTTGTCATGGATGTGTGCTCAAACAGCATAGATTGCCATCCCAAAGCCAATATAATTCTATGAAAGATAGAGGCGAGTTCATACACACTGATGTTTGTGGGCCTATATTTTGTTTAACAACTATTTTAAGTACACAAAAGTATTTTTTCTAAAACATACGTTGGAAGATGCAGGTTAATCTGAAAAATTCTGCATTTTTTCCAAGAATTAAACAGAAAATATAATGAAAGCAGGTTCTTAGCTACGATGGACTGGAGTATAAAAGCGGTTTTCAAAGATATTCTGAAAAAAAGGGGGGGGAGAGTAGAATTTCACTATTGCATTTCCTATAAAATTACAACAAAATGGACCAGATGAATGAACCAATAGGACATTTAGATATTCAGCAAAATTAACCATCAAACAGAATAGAACAGAAACATGCTAATGTAAAATTTAAAATTAGGCAAAAAAGGCAGCTTAGTTTGGCATAGATTTTTAGTAAAACCCTATTCATTTCAAAGGCCATCAAACACTAGTCACTTTTCTCCAGAGGGAAAAGACTTTTCTTGTCCTAAGGTATAACAGTCCTAACTAGTTGAACAACATAACATCTGGAAAACAATGCTTTTGTCTCCCTGTCAAATATTATATACAAAAACCTGACCTTCAAACTAATTTAGCACATTTCTACAATAACTGTATGCTGATTCAAAGTATTGTGGAGTCTGACAGCGATTTCCTTTATCTGGCAGAAAACAGGTGAAACTGAATTCAGTGCAATACTGCACACACCAGTAAAACACAATATTTATAAAATATTATATACAAAAACCTGACCTTCAAACTAATTTAGCACATTTCTACAATAGCCGTATGCTGATTCAAAGTATTGTGGAGTCTGATAGTGATTTCCTTTACCTGGCAGAAAATAGGCAAAACTCAATTCAGTGCTATACTGCACACACCAGTACAACACAATATTTATAATGATTCTCATAGGTGGGTGTTTGTCACTCAGATATTTAATGACAACAGGTTATGTTTATACAATGATATTTATGGCATGACACAAATTTCCAGTTTTCCTGTGCAGCAAAAGTTATTAAATTTTATTCTGAAGATTAAATCATGACTTGTCCATAAAAAAGAATTTACTTTCATTGTTTCAAGCTGTATATGAGATGACAATGGGTCACCTCAACACCCACTGCCATCTCATATACAGCTTGAAACAATAAAGTAACCTGAATGCATAACATATTATGCATTATTGAATGCATAACAGAGAAATATAAAGAAGTACTCTCTCACAGTCTGCTCTTGCCTACTTTATAAGTGACAATTTGTTGAGATGCTATGCTTTTCGTGAAAGCAGAGTTCTGAAGCTTGCTGTCACTTCGCGATTTACAATATCATACATTTCAACAAAAACAGTCATCAATCATGCACGTAATCTTCAGATACAGTCACGTTTTCTGTAAATAGGCACATACATCTGATAACAAACCAAGACTACATATGATGCTACAGTGTACAAAGTTTTGCCAATCAGCTTCCAGTGCACTTCAACTCAAAATTAGGCAAAGAAAAACCTTGAGTTTAGCATAGATTTAATTGAAACTCTATCAATTTTGAAAGCAAATATGTACAGGTCTTTCTTTGGCAGAAACAACAACAAAAATTCTGCAAAGAAAGGAGCAGCTACGACTGTTTTATACCAAAAACAATGGGTATTTATGCCAAAAGTAAAGCAAAAACAAGCATAGCATCCAAAAAAAACAGTATAGAAACATTAAAAAATTAAGATATTGGTACCAATACAATTGTTTACTTCTCCCATATTTGCAGAATCCCTCCAAATGAGGAGGGAGCAGCACTTGTTTGCCTTGTTTGATCAGCACTTGTTTCCATTAAATATATGCCAAATACAAGGTTGCTCTTTTGCTAATTTTAAGTTTCACTTTGGTGTGTTTCTCTTCATCTTCAACTCACTGATTAGATTACAGCTATCTAACATTTGAAGCAACATCAAAACTTCACAGGTTTGTAAGTACATGTCAGAATCATCCAAGAAGAAAACTTTTAAAGGTGCTTTGCCTTAACTGCAGGACTAGTAATCTTGCAATTTTTTGGCCTATTTGATAATAAAGCCATGTTTTATACCGCATGTAACTTTTGTTAATAACCGGTAAGTGATCTCAGATAGATGCACAACCAGGCAAAACCCCAACTTACGAGCTCCATATTAGGCAGGAGGTGGGTCTGTCAGGCAAATTTTCTCTTAATGAGAGTAAAGGAAAAGATGATGTGGAAATGACGGAAGTGGCTTCCGAAGAATCAAAGGTTGAAGAAATGAAAACTGCAGCTAAAAAATTGTCCAAGAAAGATCAAGAAATGAAAGATGAAACATCTGACATCAAAGAAAAAGAACAAAAATATGAAGGAATAAAAGACGGGAAAGAAGCTTTTGATTCCCAAGTGCCTGAAGTGGAAGAAAGTGAAGATGCGACTGTGAAGCTCGTAGAAACTGATAGTGAAGTTACGAAGTTGCAGTCAGCAAGTACTGAACCATCTGAAACTGCATTTGATGCAGAGATGGGAGAAGCCGATGTACAGCTTAAGCAGTGTGTTCCAGTACTGCAAGAAAATACACCCACTACACAAACTGGGTGTGTGGCTCATAGTGCAGGTTGTGTAGACATGGACTTCATTCTACACCAGAATACTTCTTTCTGCTTGTAAAGAATTGGAATCTGTTCAAAGCTCTGATGCAAAAATCGGAACTGGTTTTCAGGAAATAGAGGAAAATAAGCATGTACAAACTGCTAAAAATACCAAGGTGAACTGTACAGATGATGCGAATAAACTACAGAGTGGTGAACAAACTGTTTCAGATCTTCTTGTGGATGAAAAATTTGAAGGAACTGAATCTTCGGACTGTGATGTGTAAAACATCTGTGAACTGCAGTGGAAAAGTATTTACCCCAGGTATAACTTAACGAAAAGCTTGAAATTGAAATTCATTCTGAACTTTATATAATTTAAAATTGTTATGCGGTTACTTTGTGTATATAACTTGTACATAGCATAAGTATTTGTTTCTTTAGTTGTGTTATCTGTTTGTTTTACTATGTTTTGTTTGTATCAAATTTGGCTTCTGACCAAGGATTGTACTTCCTGGGACGTGCAATCCTAGGAAGGGGCCAGTGTTACGAAATACCCAGCTGCGGTAAGATAGCTTCCCTGCAAGGCGGGTTTAGGGTTTCCAGAAGATGGCAAGGAAAGGCAGGGTTGCCAGATTTGGTGAGAAATCATCCATTTGGCAAAATTGGTGCTTTGCCATAGACGGATGGAGAACCTTCTAGAACGAAGTCTTACCAGTTTGGACCAGAATGTTCTCAAAGGCAGCCCAAAAGCTATATAAACCCTGCATGCATGCATGCAGAATAGCAGTCAGAGTCAGTCGAGTGAGTTGATCGTCAGTCAGTGTCTCATAGTCTATCTAGTGTCTCATAGTCTACTGCCTCGTCAGTCAATCGTGAGTCTATCAAGTATCTCATGGTATATTGAGTTTTATCATCAGTCTATTGAGTTCGTGCATTGAGAGTGCCTCGTTGAGGCTATCATTGAGTGCGTCGCGAATTGTAATGTGGAGTTTCGAGAGTACGATGAGTTCCGAGAATGATCTGAGTCGGGAGCTGTACTCTAGTGCATTGCCATGAAGCTGTCTTCACCATTATAACCTGATAGCTGTGTTGCTGATTGTTTCAGCATCCCTGTCATAGGTTTTTGATGACTATAAACCTGTTTTCTGAGCTGTCCTGAGTAATACTGGCTAATAAGTTTGTTACATCAAGTTGTTCATCAACTTCATCAAGTGTTGTCGTCAAGCACTCCAAATCCATGAACCCGTAAGGAATGCAACAATATTATTAAAAGAAGAACACCCGTAACAGCAATGTTCACGAAGTGCTACAATTTGTTAACAGTGCATTTTAATGTCCTAGATTTAAAATGTGTGGAAATTGAAATTAAATTTTCTTCTTTACAGAGAACTGCTACAGATTTGTCTGAATTAGATGATAAAACTTGTACTGCTTTTAACAGATGCCAAATCTGAAGATTTTGATGTTTAATACAAGAAAATTGAAAGATACTGAGAAAAATTAGGTACAGCTCATATTCATACTAAAGAGCCTGAGAAATTATACATAGCTATCCACCAACTGCTGATAATTATACAAAAGCCATTTATAGCCAAAAACCAAAATTTGGCCGCAAAGAGCTAATTGGTGAATATTATGTCTGTGCTATGAACTTTGAACAGAAAATGCTAGCAATGTGAAAACAAAGATGAATATTATGTAGCTGTATGATAGATTGGAGTCCCATTTGAGGTCTTTAGAGTTAATTGATATAACTACCAACAAGTATGCTGCTAAGTTATTCCCATTTGTGGAATTGTGCTTTCCCAAAAAATTGTTAAGGGTTTGGTTAAATAATCCAGTGATCAATAAAGAAGAAAAATACTCTTATGGTGATAAATATCTCAGTTATTGTTGTTTCTTTACGTGAGATTAGTTACAATTGGGAATGGTCGAAGAAGTACCGAGTAATGAAGCGGAGGGAAAAATACACTACCTTCCACACTGACCAGTTTTTAAAGAAAATTCTTCAACATCAGTTAGACAGCATTTGATGCATTTGCAAAAAGAAAAATTTTCCTCCTTAAATGACTACTTAGCAAAGGGCCAGATCTTCTAGAGTTGCTTTCAGCAGTACTGCTAAAATTTAGAGAGAAGAGGATAGTCATTATTTCAGATATACGGAAAGCATTTTTACAAATTTCTGTGGATCAAGATGACAGACATCTTCTAAGGTTTCTGTGGTGGAAGGATGCTAGCTTATAGTGAGATAGTATGACCCATTCAGAAAATTTTTTCCCCAGAAGATATCTTTATCAGTTAAAGAGGATCCAAAAGAAGAAGGGAAACTTTCTTTGCTTGATAAATCTCTTCCTGCCACACCAATGAACCAAAAAAACTGTCTTAAGAAGTGGAAGGACTATTAAGTGACCTTCTAGATTTCTGGAATGAACTTTTAAAATGAATTATTATGTTGAGCTGAGAACTTTATTGCATGTTTTGGTTACTAATTGTATATTATTAATCAAAAGGTGGGAGGATTGTCACATAATTACTCCACCTTTAGGTAGCCACAAAGCAAATCTGGCAACAAGTATAACAAAATAATTTTCTTGATGCGATTGGCATCACTAGAATTAGTTTCATTTTAAAAGAATAAGTTTGTAATAAAATTCTAAGAAGAAAGATTAGTAATCTAGCCATTTTCGATAAGTACTACATGGGACACACGATGCTGCACTGGTCTTATAACAGGGCTTACATCACCTTAGCCTGTGGGCCATTAGAATAAATAAAGTCAGGACACATGTAAATGTCAGGACACACGTAGAATAAAAGTCAGGACACATGTAGAATAAATAAAGTCAGGAACACCTACATGTTATGGAGAACAGCCAAGCTTGTGATTTTATATCCCTGTGGCCAAAACTGCCTAGGTCCAGATGCTAGCCAGTAGCTTCACAGGTTTTCCTGCATCTACCCTCCAGGGAACGGAGTTAATTATATGTGTGCAAAACTTACTTTTTGATCTTAAATACTAAACATAATGCAGCAATACACATATTTGATACCTTTTTTAAATAGCAGTATATGCTGCAATAAAACCATATTTTAAATTGGAGAAGTGTATCATTAAGAAAAGAAAACTAAGAAACAATATACTACCTTTACAATGTGCCAGAATTTCTTCAGTACTAATTGTTTTCATAACTGGATTTCTTCCACACTTTACCAACACATAGTTTTCTTCTAAGGACTGTGTATCTAGATTCTTTGTGATCTCCTTGTCCTTAGTATTACTAGAACTATTATGAGGATTCTGGATAAACGATTAAGTTAAAGATTATTTGTTTCAGATATACAAAGTATCATTACATGGCAATGTATAATTTTAAAACATCATACCTGGTCATGCTTTTCTTGTTCATATAAAGGGAAAGATTGCAATATTTTTAAAATAAGGCCATCTGTGTCACCAAAAAACCTAGGCAGTTTAACAGCAGATACAACTACTACACCACCATCTAATGTGAAAGACCATACTTCTTTTCCACTGGACAAACAAAGACCAATAACCTAAAATGATGACAAGAAATTTTGAGACTCCAAAATATATAAATCAGATTTTTAATTTATTGTTTAATAAACCATTTTACCTTAGAATGTGATGCATTTCTACTTGAAATAACTAATTGAGTACTGCCTTCAACAAACTGTCCATCCATGATGACACTATATATAATAAATGAAATCGATATAAAAATTATAACATTAAATCAAATGTGTTAATTGGTGCTAAACAAATAATTTCAATAATACATACTTACGGGGAATAAAAGAAATTCACAGATTAAAAAACAATCACAAAATTAAATATCAAAGCATTTGACACTACAATTTAAAATATAAAATGCATAGGCATTTTCTGTAAGATTAATTTTTCTGCAAATCAAAACGTTTGAAAAATTTTGAATTTATTATTTTTATATTTCCTTTGAATTTATTCATTTATGTATGCCTAAAGCTTTCTTTTATGTGGTTAAATGCTATGATTCTGCAAGCTTGCTATTCTGTCTCATGAAAATATTAAATAAAAACCCCACCTTTAGAAAATTATCAGAATTTTGAACTTTGTAAGCATTCTTTTTTAAACTGGAAATGCGGAGTAATGTTATGTTGATCATGGGCTAAGACTATGCATTCACCAAATTTTAATCATGCAAGAAAGATAAATACAGTACACTGAGTTTTGAAACTTCCTCTTCGTAAAAAATGGAAACATTGGTTTATGGGCAACATTAGCCACACAACAAAGCCACACATAGTCTGAGGTAAAATTGTTGTGATTAATTTCAGTAATGTGTTCTGTGGGAGACAAAACGTGGTAAATGAACAACAATTTTTTCCAGAATATAAATAAATGAATAATTTATTATTGCAAAAATTCTATATCTAAAATTAATTCTATGCCAAAAATGCTTAAGATTTGTCCAAAGGCCTGACATGTATCTAAATTCAAGAATTGATAACACTGTTTATTGAGTAAAAAACTTCACATGCCATCAAAATATGATTTAGAAGAACTTTGTGGTAGGGAGTTGGTGGAGGCAAAATGGTTGGCTTCAAGGCAGACAGTATTCTCTAGAAACCATTTAAAGACTGAAACTGTTCCTACTAACCTGGGATAAGATAGTAGATGCAAAACTGTTTCTCAAGATATCTGCCTGTATGTTACTGCCGTATTAGCCGAGTTTCAGAGCTTGCATCAACCATTTGAAATTTTGCATCATAGATAATTAAAAACAGATGGCCTAATAAGAAAGGCCTACATAACCACAAAACCTATGGTTCACTAATCTGCAACAAAAACTAATATTAGGGAATATGACCATCACAGAAGCACTGATGTGATGTTATGGAAACAAAAAGAGATCAACAGGTACATTGCCAGCATGCATTCAACAGATCTGTGTCCAATTACAGAGATATCAAGATGTACTTTAAAGGCCCATTTAAATGAGGAGACAAAGTTGCTGAGTGACACAGTAGTCTCTCTTTGCAGACATGTCACTTAACAGCATTTTGTCTCATAGGCAGGTATATAAGTTTCTCTGAGCTACTAAGCCAATCACAGCAATCAAAGCAAATGATGTGATTTGCATCCAAAAGGAGACTCCACCAGTCTCAACAATTATAATTTTCAAAGTCTCAGTACCTTTATTTTAGAGGCTTAATTTACAAAATAAGTTGTAATAATATTAACAGTAATAATAAACACGACATTTAACAGCAGACAGACAGTAACAGTTATTAAAATGCCAATAAAAATGCAAAATCTGAAAAACAAATAAAAACATAAACCATATACATGTAATAACAAAAACTGTAATTATCTTGATGACTGGTTGATAGCTGTAAAAGATTTGAGCAGTTGTTTTGGTGCATAGTTTGATGATGCATAACGAAGCACAGACGTATAGGAGTGTCCGAATTGAACATAATTTTTATTGCTTGACACGAACTAACTATGGAAAAAATATTCTTCATTGCACGTGATCATGGGTGCAATAAACACCCCACAATGTTATACAGAGTATCGCATTTTAGATAGCAGTGTAGTTAGCCAAAAGGCAAAACAAAGAGTTACGTGGAAGAATAGAGGCAAAAGAGAGAGAGAGACTGCACAGCAAAGACCTTTTATCCCATATTACATTTCAGATCATATGACAGATTAATATGTTGGGTTAAGATTAAGTGCATAATACAGACTAGCTGACTGATCTTTTTCAGAATTACAGCGAGTAAAGATTACGTGAGAAAAATTATTGCTTTTTTATTTTTGGAATAAAGGGAGGATAATATATATATATATATATATGATTTTTTCAATCGAATTGATTGTTATGAAATAAATAGATTACTTAATGTAGAGCAATGGTATTCAAACTTTATGGGAATCAAATGGGATCACAACCCTTAGTTTGAATACCGCTAATACAGTGCATAAAATATAACATATATTACTGATAATTAGAATCATAAAGCATCATTTTAAGCACATGAAAAAGGAAAAACAAATTCTCTCACTTTAAAAATGGTGTAACAATTTAACTTTTATATTTATATATAACTAACACAAATTGATTATGTAAATGATTAATCAATAAAAATTTTATGTGTAATAATAAAATAATACAAAATTATTGTTACCTGTAAAAATTTTAATTGTTTTTATAGAAATAAACTCTTTTAATTACAGAAGGACAGAAACATTAAAATATTCATTTTCAGTTAAAAATAATCAGAAAATAGCTCAGCAAGATTTAAACTCACAATCTGCTGGTTCACATAAAATTTAAACACTTTGGTAAAAGAGCCAAGCAATCAAGATAGCTAGACCTAGTCCCAAAGCTGAAAAAACATTAACAATAGAAAATTGGATATATAATTAAATGCAAACAAATGATAAATAAAGCTCTTCTTGTTTGTCAGTCTTCTCAGAACAAGAATATAGTATTCCCCTTAAAGAAGAAAAAATGTTCTACCAGATTTAGCTACTGCTAAATGAGGTGAAAAAAAAATATTGTTCTATAGCTTAAAATATCAAATCATTTGTATGAAGGTGAAAAAAACTATTTTTCAGCATATTTATAAAGAAATTAATTAGAATTTAAGATCCAAAATAAGTATTGCATCACTTATTAAAATAAGAACACAAATTCCAAACAATTTATAGCATATATTATTCAGTAAGCAAAACATTGTTTCAGTTAGCTGCCATTGGTTTTAGGACATACGATTTTCATATGCAGTATCATTGGCTGTGACCAAAATTAAACTGACAGTGCTCACAGTGTTCTGTAGCGCGATCTATTTGCGAGAATGACGCCACATTTTGCAGGAAGATTAAACAAGACGGGGGACGAAGGATTCCGCAAAAAAAATTAGTTCCAAAAGTCACCGCTAGGGGAATATTTGGTGCTGTGTAATAGAAGATAGTGTGTTAACGAATGCAAATTAATATGGAATAAAATTTATCGTAAGTCCATTTTTCTATGAGAACATTACCCCGACAGGACCGGAAACCTGTTCTGTTACCGGAGAGAAATATCGCCACATGTTGAACAGCTTTGTCATTCCGGCACTTCAGCAAAGACAATGCCTGGGGGAAATCATTTTCATTCAAGATGGAGCCCCTCCACACGTTGCTGTACGGGTGCAACAGATGCTACGACAGAAATTCACAACAGAGAGAGTCATTAGCCGCTACTTTTCCACTGCATGGCCACCTCGGTCGCCTGATCTTACCCCCTGTGACTTCTGGCTATGGGGTTACCTTAAGTCCAAGGTCTATCAAGGAGTGGTCCTGTACCTGGCTACGTTGAAGGATAACATATCACAGACTGTATGGGAGATTCCTGCAGACATGTTACTTTCTGCTGTTGTGCATACTGTGCACAACAGAATGCAATATGTGGTCCACAACAACGGAAGCCACATTGAACTTCATTTTAATGCAAAATAAAAGGTAATTTCCGTATTGATTTGCATTTGTTAACACTCTATTTTCTATTACACAGTGCCAAAAAATCCCCCAGCGGTGACTTTTGGAACTAATTTTTTTTTCTCGGAATCCTTCATTCCCCATCTTGTTTAATTTTACTACAAAATGTGGCTTCGTTCTCACAAATAGATCTCGCTACAGAACACTGAGCACTGTGAGTTTAATTATGGCCACCCGTTATGTCTCCATTAACAATGTATCCCATTATGCACAATGATCACCGACATGTATCTCACGCACAGGAGATATGTTGCCTTGTACACACAGATTAGTGCAGGCACTCTAGATATCAAGAGATACTTTCAGGGATATGTCTTCTCATGAAGATGAGCCTTTACATGGAAGTATGCATGTGAACTTCGCAGTTTTCCATTAAGCCCTACAAAAATAGTTTAACACTTCGTTTGACGTGCGGTTGTCGCGCCCTGAAATCACCATTTTCCGAATTTTTTTTCTCCTCTTTTTTCTGAAATTTTTGAGTGAAAATGAATCGATTACTGATCTTTTGCATCTAAATAACACAAAATGACTGTAGAATCATATATGTTTTAGGTAGTAATACTTCAGATCTGCCTTTTAAAATTCGTTTTCGATGAGACAAAATAACTTCATTTTATTAATATAAATAACTTTAAATTTCAAAAGTTAGTCATCGCACATCATGATTTCTATCATAAACAATAAAAAATTGCAGTAATTAAACTGCATATATAAAAAAAATCTCTATATGTATGGCATTTGCTATGTGGTTTCAGGGTGCGACTACTGCGCCACTAGAGCATTGTGTCACAATGCTTACAATCCTCTAGAGGCTCGGTGGTCGCACCTTCAAACCACTGGCGTTTGCTTCTCAATGGCGTTCGCTTGCTTTTCAAATAGGAATGTTTATTTTTACCCGGATATAGATAAAGGGCTTTGAAACCACACAGTTATTTTATTACTAAACAATACATGCACCTGCCCAGTAAAAAGATCTTTCTTTTCCAAATACTTTTCTCTGACATCAACACACTTGCTCCCTAAGCTAGCACTGTTATTTTATAAATTATTTCCTGTGGTTTAAATTTAATGTAAATATACTTTGCTATAATTAAAAATAGAAATTGCGTTAAAGTTTTATTTAAATTAAAAATATTTTCTGAATATTTTGGGACGAAATACGAATAAAATAAGTATGAATGGGAAACGAACGATCCGTACAAAGCCAAAAAGACAAAGCCCCTTCCCCATTAATATAAAAAGCCACAAATTTCATGTGCCAGATGAAAAGAAACTAAATAACACTGGATATATACCAGTGAAATTTAAATCCAGGCAGTGCACATTTTGTAGCACAAGGAAGAAACCTCATAGAACAAGATGTATGTGCGAAACGTGCAATGTGGGTCTATGCATGTACCAAAGAGACAAAACATGCTTTGAACAGTGTCACAAAAAAATATTTGTTCTTTGAATTAAAAAAAAATTGAGTTCTTTTTTATCCTTATTTTATTGAGTTTTTTAATCCATTTATCCAAATTTCCTTATTATGTAGGTACTTATATTTTCACTGCTATAGAAAAATTACATAAATGTTTATTTTTAAATTTTTTTGACGATTTACTTTGTAAAATAATGTAAAAAAATTATATATAATGCAATTCTTGCATACATTTTTTTAAAATCCGTAAATTTCATCATTTATTGGAAACACGTGCAGAAAATGGCAAGATTTTTTCCCCTACTACATCAGTAAGATTCAAAGTCCTAGACGTGCGGTGGCTTCACAATGCGACCACCACCCACAGAACAATGGGCAAGAGTAGATTTTTTTTAATTCATATATTATTCATCTCTAGGATCATAATATTCAATTTCTAGAGTTTTTAGTTAAAAAAATTATAAAAATAATATCGCGCGCATCAAAGGGTTAAGGACCACTGATCCTCAACTGCATATGACACTATAAAAAGTCAAAATTTTGTACTCTAGTTAATATATTTCATATTGGCTGAAGTGTGTGTATGTGTGTATTTAATTATGGCAAAGCACACTAGGGCTATCTGCCTAAGGGGAGGGATGCCTTTCGTGGAGGACTTTCTAAGGGAAACTGGCTCGTATACACGTTACACATGGGGAAAACCACGAAAACGCCCATGCAGCCAGCCCGTTCGCGGGATTCGAACCTCGGACCGAACTACCAGTGTTCAGCGTCTTTACCGCTCGGCCGCTGGTGGGCCATATTGGCTGAAGAAGTTCAGACACTGTCAAATAACAAAGAACTCTGAAAAATATGGCTATGTTATTAGCATGAATATTTAATAAGAAATAATCAATTTCCCATTTCACTAGTATTTATAAATTAATTTTTATCACTATCGCTAATATGACAACAACAGTCATAATTACTATCAGACCAACTGCAATTACCTTAAATGATGATTACTGTCAACATAATTTTTCCATGGTACATAAAAGTTCAAATCAGGTGTCCAATCCAAAACCATAAATTTAGACCCATCCATTGCAACTATAAACTGATTTGATGAATCTGAAATCTTGTAAAATTCTACATCTTCAGCAAAACGTGGTATTCTACATGGACAAAAAAATTAGAAATTAAAACTCACGAAAGAAAAAATTATTTGGGCGATATCTTAAAAATTAAAAAAAAAAAATTACATTTTTAATATATAAAAATATATATTTTAAATAGCAAACAAGTACCTGAAAATGCTTTTTGATAAGAGTTTTTCTGTCTCATTTAAAGCTTTATTACACACTGCACTTGATGACAACATCCATAAATTTCCTAAATACAATAAAGAATTTAAGTGATATACTCAAAAATACTTTAGCATTAGTTATAAAACAAGGAATATATAGAGGCTTTATCCTATATTTGCTACTCTAATGCACTTATATTTGTTTATATAATTTGGCACAGAAATTAATATAATCAGATTTCAAAACATCATATTTAAAAATGTAAGACCTTTTTATTATATTATACAACTGTTTGTATCTATGTGAATTGGGAAGTCTATACAAAAAAGACAGCACAAATCAAAACTATTACAATAAGTAATGCTAAACAGCAGTAATAACATAACTGGTTGGTCAATAAAGACTGAAATAAAAATTTTTCATGCATTTCATTTTGAGAATTATTTACCACATATTCCACTGTATAATGTGCACATTTAACATAAAAATGAGATCCAAATTTACAGGTGCATGTTATATGCTGGATATAAAAATGCTAGATTTAAAAATAATAAAAAAATGAGCTTACGAAAAGAAAATGACATGCCTTATGAACTTAAAAATTTTCATTATTGGATAACATAAAAAGTTCACCATCTTCGTCTTTCATTATATATTCAAGCACATCACCAAATTCAATTTCATCTTCACCATCATTGTTATTCTGATCCATAAGTAAATAATTATCTTCCATTCTATCTAGATTGTTAGATATACTACATTTTTAAATGACTTTTGAACTATGTTGTGCTTAATTTCCTTACATACTTTTATTATCCACTCGCATACTGTTTTTAGACTGGTATGATGCATTTGCCTTCTTTTGTAAATATTTGACCCATGGAATCTGAACATGTCCCAAACTAAAAGACTTTTCTGGATTCTTTAAGGCAAAAGACACTTTTATCAAACCTTTCTTATCCATAGTTTCACACTGTTTTCATTCCTACATCCGTTCATGTGAAAATCAATGAGAATGCTATTTCAGAAATTACATTTCAGCATAGTCTTTCTTTTAAAAATAATTATGGGTTATAATTTTTTAATGTCCACTAAGCAGGAAAGCATTATAGTGAGGTGAGATCTTTCGTAATCTACTGTTTTTATGTGACACTTTTTTGTTCCTTTTAGATCAATTGTTTTATTTCCTATCACATCAAACATTAGATCATCGTCAGTATTTCTAAATATATGACAGAAAACAATTTTTTGGTCTTCATATGTCAAAAACATACTTCTGGAAACGTATCAATTTGTTGTCCAAATCCTTAGGGAGACTGCAAAACTTCTGTTTTTATGCGTGGAGCTACAGTAGTCTATGTCATAATTTGATTAACCAACTCAAAGTTGTTTTAATTTTTTCACTTTTATTTGCATTCTTTTTTGTCCACTTTAAGACAAAGAAATGAATGCTGTTCCTTGTTTCAATTAATCTATTGTGACGATTTTATACGACTCAGTTTGCCACACTTTCTTCTGGGATAAGCCATTTCATTAATCTTTTATGCAGAGAACACTTATTATTCGGCACATTAATTATTGCGATTTCATTTTTCTCCCACTCATGTGTGAAGTATTCATCAACACCAAACATCCTTTCTGAGCCCAAGTTCCATTTTCTTCCAAAAATTGAATGACTTTGCATTTGCAACCAGTGCTATGTTTGTTTCGATTGGCAGGAGCCATATTCACTCCTAAAAGGAACACTAAGTCAATTCTATTTCAACTAAAGCAAATGCGCTTTACTAAAATCTTTGATGTTCACTCCAAAACTGCCACTTCAAATGACTAGAGAAAGAGAAAACATCGGAATCCTAATTCTGCAAATTCATTTGGGTTGGAAGTGCATTCTTACCTCAAATTATGTCCTCCTCATTTCGAAACCCTAGAATAACATTCTTGCAGAATTATTTACTCCTTTAAGCACTTCCCCTGCACGCATATTGTTCTCCTTTATCACTTGTCAATTCAGTATACTATTGTTCAAAAACCTTAAATAGATCTTTGAATGCATGACTTCAAAAGAGAAGTGAATCGCACATGTATCTTTCAGGTTTCTTTGCAAACAAAAGTGTGCATGTTATATGCCAAATACAGTCAAAAGTCGTTAATTCGGACACCCATAATTCGGAATGATCTATAATCCGGACCTCAAAACTAAAAACTTTCTGTGCATGCGCCGCGTTGACACATGCGCATAGGCATTTACGCGTGCGCATATGACCTTTTAGGACTGCGCATATGAGTGTGCGCAAGTGCAGAATACGTTTTCGCGTGCGCGTTTTATGTATAATGGACGTATAAGCTAAAATTATCTAATTATCTATTTCAGTTAATGTTGATGATTGCGTTGTTCCTTAATTTTCGAATTGGATCCGGCTTATTATTTTTTGCAGACTGTTAGAGCAATTTTATAAAAGTAAGCTTGAACTTTCGATTATGTCATATAGAATTTCTGATATATATTTACTAATATGTAAAGGATCTACAAAACGAAAGTATGTTTTGAAATCCGAAATCTGTTTATCAATTTCACGCTGCTTTGCGGCAGGGGGAGGAGAAACGCCGTGGCGCGCAGTGAATTGGAAGTTGATCTGTCAGCACTATCCATATCTTCAGGGCAGATGTTTTTATTTTATTTGGCTTATAATTCCTTACCAAATTAGTATTTCATCTCGATGTGCTCCGTCTTTGATATGATTTAAAACAAGTTCCTCGTCATTATAATTCGCTTCCGATAGTGAAGAAAGTGACAGAGGTTAGTGAAAACGAAAAAATTTCGATTGACAAATTAGTCGGTGTTCTCGACACAGCAATTATAGGACTGTAACTGAACAAGAAATTATGTCTGTTTAATAGAATTAAAGAGAAAGTATTATCACATGAAACGAAACAAAACTTAAACAACTTACATTGAAAGAAATGTTTAATAAAGTAAACAAATAAATATTAGGCTTTTTCTTTTAGCAAATTTTGATACCCTTTAGATCATAATTGTTCTTTATTTCATAAATTACGGTTTCATATTTTTAATTTTAGAATTTCTGCATGCCATCTTACGAGATTTAAACTGATGATCTATAATCCGGAAAAATCGAAAATCCGGAATCGCCGAAGTCCGACGAGTCCGGATTAACGACTTTTGACTGTATACCTAAAAGTTAAAAAATGTAGTCTGAAGTTTTAGGCGTGCATTATATGCTGGAATATATCGTACTTATCTTCTTAATCCATGTAAAGATTATCTTAGTAAAGTTCAGTAGCCGCACAAGGTACATTTTTATATCTAATTTTAATTACTTTCAATTAATACAAGTGTCATGCTTCACCCACATTTATTATTTAAAGAATAGAAAGTTCTCAGAGTACTTCAAAAATTGAAAGCTTTTACTAACAGTTTCTCAACAAAAAATATTCAATTATTATATGAAAGGGCTGTTAATACTTTTTTTGCTCTTTTTATGCTTTGCCCATTTTAATTTTTATATGTGTACAATTAGATTTTACAGCAAACTTTAATATAGTAACTTGCACATTAGTGGAAACCTATTTCAAGCCTGGAAATATGGAAATATTCATTTTCAACTAAAAAGTATTTCATATATAATGTAATACTTAGCTACTATATTAGCAGAAAAATTAAAGATAAAAAGTACTGAGTAAAAAGTCACATAATTAAATCTAATGAAAGGTATTTGAGAATTTGGGTATTTGGTACCTCAAAGTTAATATAATAATTTAATCTAATGGAATTCACGATGTTAAACGCAAATTTTGGTGCCTGTTCATTTGGCATGTGTGGAAAGAAGTGAAACAGGGTGGCTTCAAATTCTAATTGCAAGTACTGCAAGAGCAGTTAGATAATAACTTTCTCTTAATGGATGATAATGCTCGTCCCTATCACGCTACACTTGTGACCACTTATTTTAATAAGGAATTCAGCGGATGAAGTGGGCCATATATTCTCTGGATTTAAATTCATTAGAGTAGTGGCATAGGTTCTCAACCTATTTTGGCTAATTTACTTCTTTCACCATTGCTAGAAGATCATTTCCTCTCCTTTCCACAACTCAAAAAGTATATATATATACATTTATTTAGAGTTATATAAATTTTTAACCTGTTTTATAAATTAAACAACAAACAGTACACAAAATATTGATAAATGCCAAAAATTGTATAAGAATAGTTTTTATAATCATGAACTAATACTAAATTTTTAACAGCTATATAAAAGGCTGACTGCATTTCATCCTGAAAATACAGATTTCCTGCCTGGTTGAGAACCCCTGCAATAGAGTATGTGTTAATCATCAACTACCATTACTATAGCCTCCACCTAACACTCTCCAGGAGCTTTAAGGCTTATCCACTATGAATACACTTTGTTACTACAGAAACACCTCGATAATACAGCATAGAAAATAACAGTAAAGCTTTCATTTTTGTCAGGAATAACTAACATGCTTTATTAATTTTTTCTACGAGTTTTAAAAAGTTGTAACACCAACTTTTACCTACCCTACTTCATATCACATTTCTTATGTTCTCATTTCCCTCCCCCCTAGAAATAAGTACAGTCAAAAGTCGTTAATCCGGACTCGTCGGGACTTCGGCGATTCCGGATTATCGATTTTTTCCGGATTATAGATCATCAGTTTAAATCTGGTAAGATGGCATGCAGAAAATATAAAATTAAAACTATGAAACCATAATTTATGAAATAAAGAACAATTATGATCTAAAGGGTATCAAAATTTACAAAAAAAAAACTTAATATTTATTTGTTTACTTTATTAAATATTTCTTTCAATGTAAGTTGTTTAAGTTGCTTCATTTTTTATGTGATAATACTTTCTCTTTAATTCTATAAACAGACATAATTTCTTGTTCAGTTACAAAGTTCCACTGTTCAAGTCCTATAATTGCTGTGTCGAGAATACCGACTAATTTGTCAATTGAAATTTTTTCGTTTTCAATAACCTCTGCGTCACTTTCTTTGCTATCGGAAGCGAATTACAATGACCAGGAATTTGATTTAAATCATATCAAAGACGGAGTACATCGAGATGAAATACTACATTTAGTAAGGAATTATGAGCCAAATAAAATAAAAACATCTGCCCTGAAGATAAGGATAGTGCTGACAGATCAACTTCCAATTAATTGCGTGCAGCGGCATCCCCCCCCCATCGCAGAGCAGCGTGAAATTGATAAACAGATTTCGGAATGGTTATATAAACAAAGGATATGCCTTTATCCATTTTTTTGCAGCAATTCCACTTTTTGTTTAATGGACTTCGAAACATACTTGTGCTTTGTAAATCCTTTACATATTAGTAAATATATACCAAAAATTCTATTTGACATAATTGAAAGTTCAAGCTTACTTTCATAAAATTGCTCTAACAGTCTGCAAAAAATAACCCCTTTGCGCCGATTGTCACGTCTACATTTAAGCGCGCATTTGTGCTAACCGTCGCGAAGGGGTTAATAAGCCCTTTAGAAATGTTATTCTTTTTTTGAAGATGGCCCATTTTCTAAGTAGGCACATCCTTTTTTTAACTTGTAAACTTATTTAATTAACAGCAACAACAAATTTCAGAAATTCAAGCCTTCATATTTATATTTTCAATAATAGCTTATAATGTAAAACACTGCATCTTTTAAATTTCTGCTGTTTTCTAACATGAATTCATAAACAAATCCCAACATATATTTATTAGTATGCATTATAGATTTCACATACCTGGTTTTTCTCCACAATATAAAATGATGTGGGTTTCATTCTGAAATTCCCATGGGAAAAAGTCTGTGATTGACCCTGAACACTGTTCAAGCTGGACAAGGGAACCTACTATCTGACCAGTTCCTCCAGAAACAACAGCCAAGTAGGAAATATTTTCCTCATCACTTACATTGTACGAGATGACAACGTCTAAGATTCCATCACCATCACAATCAGGCACAACCAATGGGCCAGAAATTGAATGAGCATCATTTATATCACTGTGATTATGCAAATACCATAAACTGACTCCTGGAAATAGATGATACAAATTAGTGAATGAAACATAAATAATTTGATTTTCTAATGGCAGTAATAACCTTATTAACATTGAATAAGAAAATATTTATTTCCTTAGTTCATTATAAAATTGATTATAAATTACTCTACTACTTGCATGTTCAACAAATTTTCTTCTTTTCCTTATTTTTTAACTATTGTACTTAAATAAATACAATTTCAGATTTTCCTGCATAATTCAGCCAAAAATATTTTGTACTTTGCTTAGCACTTCCAAAGGAAATAACAATTTTAACTACGGCTAAACAACAAAGGACATGACATCTGTTCCGTTAGTTATCCCAATGAAATTTCATACTTGTAGCGGCAGCGCCAAACAGGCGATATAAATTTAGTATTAGTTTAATTAAAGGTATTGGAAACAATTTTTTTTTTTTTTTAAATCATGGGAATCTACCAGTTCTGCAGCATATGCTCACTGCTTAGGAAAGTTGAATTTACAGGAAAATCTATCTTTCAAGATGATGAACTATCAGATGCTTTACTCTCCACATGAACATGTCTTCTGTGGCACTAAGGCATAAATATCAGAAGCATAACAATTTGTGCTTTTGCTGCAGAAAATAATAGTGATACCAGTTATGGAGAGGAGAAGGATTAAACACAAAATATCCACTCTAATACCAGAATTCTATGCTGCTTTAAAGTTAATAACAGTTATTCATAAGTTATTCTTTTCATGAAAATGAAAAAAAGTGTCCTGTGGAAAATTTTTTCATAAATTCATTTATATTCAAGATGAATAAAACATATCCCAAGCAATCAACAATTAGAAACTTAATTGCCTTTCTGTATGAGCTGAAACATTTGTAACAAATAAATATCTAATGTATTACAAAAGAGTTATCAGAAATTTATTATGATAAAATTCTGAAAATATATTTAGTTGAATGAACAATTGTGGCTTTTCCATTAAGCCATAGAATTATTTTCTGACCTCTTGCTTTGCATTCTAAATGCAATTTCTTAAAAAAGATTTTTAATACCTACTGTATTAAATTATAAAACTATACTTACAAGAGAACAATACAAAAAAAAATGTTATTTAATCATAGAAAAGTAGCACTTTAGCAAACCTTTCATATAGCAACTATACTAACAAACAAGAAATGCATCATAATTAAATTTCTTTAATGCTCTAAAAATATACTTTAAATTAAAAATGTAAGTTTTTAAATTAACAAAATTTATTTTTAAATATACCCATCCAACTAGTCACAACTTAAGTCTTATTTATTATTATTATTAAAAAACAAATGTTAATTGAGAAAGTAAATTTTTATGTATATATGACTTGTAACATTTTATTCTTCAATGAAATTGTGAGAAAGACAAAGCTAATATATAAGTTACTTAAAATTTCTCAGACAGTCAGCTACAGACACAAGCATAAGTCCTTTAGAATAATCCATCTAATGGTTAGGCCCCTGTCAAATACTTTATAACTAGCATACATTTTGAAAAAGTAATTTAACATAAAGAAATAACATAATACATTCGAATAGCTCTGTTGTACAAAATATACATATACTAGGTTAACACTTGCAATGTCTTATAAGAATGATCAATTCTATCAAGATTTCCACATAGTAAACAGTTGCGGGAAAAGCTTCAGATTCGAGTCTCATCTCTTGCTTACATTTTATTACTGCAAGTCATTTTATTGTGTGTTACATTTGAAAAAGAAATAGCCTAAATGTGCATGAAATCATATTTAAAAGAGAAAATGTTACCTTTTTTAATATCAACTGCAACAAGAAGCCCATTGCTGCCTATCACTAAACATTCAGGGATTCCATCAAGATTTACATCAATGATATTGCAAATGGATGAGAAAGGCGTGGAATGAAATGGTAGTCTCCACTGTTCCTTACCAGTGGATTCCTGAACTGCTAGCAATCCAGATTCTTCATCAGTCAAATAGCCAAATATTATCAGACGCTTCTTTAAAAGACGGCTACTCACAAAATCCAATGGAGAAGTGAAAGCTGTGGGCAGTTAAAATTTATAATAATGATAATTATGTATTTTATATTTTTAGAAATCTTTTAAATACACCCAAAAGTTTAAAAAAAAAGTCTTTTAATTCACCTACAAGTTTGACTACAAATTTAAAATATTTAGAAAAGGCAAAGCAAAGCAAAATAATAATATTTCTTAAAAATGTTATGGCTTTTATAAATTAATGATTAAGACACTAATTAAGTTGCTTGCAGGCCCAAAATGCTGCAGATGAATTTCCATATTGCCATGAATGAACTTCGGAGTTTTTTAGTGCCAGTTATTCTTTTCTTGAGGCATTTGTGACTTACTTGGTTAAAACTGAAAGTACATCCTTGAAATCAAACATATAAGCAGGAAAACACATGTTTTCAGTTATAACTGCAAACACTGATAATGTTTTTAATTGACACTGTAATAATGTCAAAACTAAACTTCTTGTGGAAGCAGATAGAAATTCGATAGCCATTTACATCTCATCATAATTATAAAAAAGGGTATAGTACTGGTCAAGCGATTCTCTTAATAATAGCAGACAAATATATCACCTGAGAATCCAGCTTGTTTTACAAGATGTTACTGAAAAGAACACATGAAAAGTGCACAATTTTTGGAAATTTTAGATGACATGTCCAAATAAGGATGAGCTGAGGGCTGATCTTCATGATAAAATTATGCCAAAGCCCACATAAAAATTTAAGATTTATTAACAACCGGAATATGATATGCATTATTGTTGCATCAGACAAATTTATTTTTTAATCCCAAATATACATTATTTGGGAAATATCAGTATAACATTTTTGATGTAAAGTTAAAAACTTGTTTTCTGAAACCAATTGCATCTATTTCTAGTCTGACATAGAGGTTATAGATTAGGGAAAATGTATTCAAAATATTTCTTTTGATAATTTTAATTTTATGTTACTTTTTGTATGCTTCTTATATGAAAAATATTAATTGTAAATATATATGCTTTCAGAAAAAAACATTGTGAATGGCAAATAGTCATGAAGCATTAACAAGTTATCTTTAGGTAGATACAGTTTTAAAATATAGTTTACTTGAGTAAATTTTGATTGAACTGGAAATCTCTACATTCCAACTGCAAACTTTCGGTCAAGTTCATTGTGAACTTAAAATGAGGCATACAATATAACAAACAAACAAAACAGTTATTATTTTCTAAAATCTTGAAATCTGTTTTTATAGTCTTCTGCTAAAATCAGCCAATACTGTACAATTTTCACTGCCTGAATGATTTTCATACACAGAATTAAAACTTTTTGCTTTTGATGCCACAGTAGCTGTAGTTTCAGTTTAACAATCTTTGATACATTATTTATTAAGTTGCTTTTAGCTGTAAAAAGTATGTTCAGTTCTGCTAAATGAGCCATCAATAAATATCCTTTAAAAAATAATCATCCAACAAATTATTATTTTCAAGTACAACATCTCACGTGCTTGACCTTGCATTAATTTTTCAGTTATATTTCTGCAGGCAGGTTGGACACATCTGAAGCAGAATACAATGAAAGTCATTATATTATAATAGAAAAATTCATTATCTCATAAGGATTGCTTTCTTTTATAGTTTAAGCTATTTCTAAGTTTATATTCTAATTACACTATAACAAAGAATAGTTCAAATAAAATCCATTTTTAATTTTAAATCAGAAAAATATAGAATTTATTCATTTTGTTGTAAAAAGTTACCTAAACTCAACTTTCCACTAAAAAAAGTAAAAAACTACACTACTCTCTCTCCCCCACCTGCAATTTCTTTCTCTCTCTCTTCCCCCCCTTTATACAGCATTTTAAAAACAGAAATAAGGAAATCAAATTTGTTTCAATGCTGTTTATAGTAACTGAACTAATTTCACTAACATTTTTAGATATATTTTGCTATAAACAGATGTAAGCAAAATTTTGAGAAACATAAGCATGTTTTGTGCTTTACCAATCAAATATATAACTTAAATAATGCTAAAATTTTGAAACTTACATAAGTTAAGGAATGTTTTCTGCCATCTGTAATTCAGACTGCAGGTCATATTTAGGCTGCCGTGCATTGAACATGGTATAAAAAATACAAAAATAATTACAAATAAAACACACAATATCAACGAGAGTACAAATAGCAGAATTCGGAGTGGGGACATAGGAAGAGTTTTTGTAACCACATCATCAGTTTCAGACTGCCTGATATTATTTGACAAGCCTTCACAAGAACTGAAAGCATTTTTGAAGCCTAGTTTGTCAACTTTATCTTCTTTGGTTGGACCAGATTCATCTTCATCACTTTGGTTTTGTGATAATGGCATATAATGCCTGGGTGTCGCATTCAACTTCATGGCTTCTGTAACAAAACAAAGAAAATGAAATTATACTGCTGCAAAGAGAACACAGATCTCTTTAATACAAGGTAAAATTGAAAATAATGCTTAATATATTAATTAAAAGTATAACTGTTTAGAGCTCAGATATTATTATATATATGAATGAATTTCTAATTATTTTGCAACTGAATGGATGTCTATGCTTATTTAATAGTATCCACGTATTGCACAAAGATACTTCAAATACAGTCAACTCCCAATTAATTGGTTAATATTATAGATGATGCCTACAGTTAGCTCAAAGTCATGGTTTATCCGACAGCAGTTAAAGAAACACAGGAAAGAGGAACAAAAAAGAGATCATGCATTCAGCTTAATGTATGTTATATCTTCTACAGCATAATGTATGTTTCAAGCTTGGTCAGTTTCTTCCGAACTCATGTATACTCACACATTCTCCTGTATAGCCTCTAAGTTCGGAACTACTCTGATATGCACCCTCAAGTCGCCAAATTTCTCGCCAAACATTTTTGGTGAGAAACTTCATGCTGCCATATTACTATCTAAATTTTTTGTCTACATTTCGAACTTTAAGCCTAAAATGTCTCCAAAAACGCGGTTTCCGCACATGCAAAAACTACATTTTGAACACATGATTTAAGCTAAAAATCCGAAACAAAAACAAAAAATTTAGATAGCAAAAACGTAAAGTTTCTAACCAAAAATATTTGACAAGAATCCATGTACACAGCGACATGTTTTAACTTAAAAAAACATCTACGAATGGCACAATGTAGGCAACGAACAAATCTACGAACTACGCACACCTCGCTTTAATAAATTAACATAACAACAAAAAATTTCAAAGAATACCATGTACACAGCATCCTGTTTAAACTTAAAAAAACATCTACGAATTGCACAATTTAGGCAACGAACAAATCTACGATCTACGTACACCTCGCTTTAATAAAATAAGCGAATTAAATTACAATTGTATAAAAAATATCATTCATAATGTACCTGCATTTTCAAGCTGTTTTAATCTGGACAGAATTTTGGTTGCATACATTACATGGGTATTAAAAAATAATGAAAGGATTAATATTATTAGAAGTTGAAAAACTAAGTTATAAATGGCATAAAGAAACAACATTTACAAGAGACATGAACAATGTCACCGAGTTCAAACTTGCACAAAAAAAGTCCATTAGAACTTTGCAAAGGAGGCAGCCAAATCGGCTGACACAGATGAGGATGCCACATTAAAGCCGATCACCTTTATGAAGCGGCACTCGCTAGAGCTGTTAATAACAGAGTGGCAAAGGAGATGGTACCAGGGCACCATGGGTCGTCGAGCTTACAAGTTCATACCGAAAGTGAGAACAGAGGTCCAGTCTATCTCTTATATGACACAATTTCTTATGGGACATGGTCCATTCCTTACATACAAATATTGCTTCGGCTTCGTAGACAATGACACCTGCGAATGTGGTGAGGTTGGCGACCCAGACCACCTCCTATTCTCATGCAGCCTCAGAGAACGGTACAGGCTAAAAAAGCTGAATGATGACAGCTACTGGTCTCACTGGCTAAAGACCACTAAAAAACTCAAGCAGGATTAGCTAAAGATCAAGGCTGTAATAGACGAGTGTCTCATAATGTATAGGGAGGGGCACACCAACAGAAGGGTGCACACCGTCGGTAACCACACTTAGCGCCGCTACAGATCTTGTATATTTTCAAAAGTACTAATGTATGTTAAATGTTATATTGTACATCTCTACAGCATAATGTACATCTCATGTTTTGCCAAATGGCTGCCACACTGTTCTTTTTCCGTTCTCATGTGTTTTCATGTTTCTTTTAGCCTTCATGTATACTCACGCATTCTCCTGTATAGTTTCATAAGTCTGACACAGATATTCAGTTTAATGTATATTATATGTACTCTTGTACACTTCTACAGCATAATGTATGTTTCAAGTTAGGTCAGTATCCTCAGCATTCATGTATATTCACACATTCTCTTGTACAGCCTCTAAAGTACTAATATTCAGTTTAATATATGCTCTATGTATTGTTGTAAATCTCTACAACATAATGTATGTATCAAATTTGGTCAAATGGCTGTCACATTGTCCCTTTTTTTAAAATTTTTTATATTCAGTTTGATGAATGTTATATTTATTTTTATACACTTCTACAGCATACTGTATGTATCAAGCTTGGTCAGTATCTTCAGCATTCAAGTACATTCATGCATTCTCTTGCATAGCTTCTAAAGTACTAATATTCAGTTTAAAGTATACTATGTGTACTATTGTAAATTCTATAGCATAACTTCTCCAACATAATGTATGTACGTTATGTATCATATTTGAACCGTACTCACGTGCCTCCATGTTTCTTTCAGCATATTTGTATATCATGCACTCAGCTTCAGCTTAATGTACGTTATATCATGCATTCAGCTTAATGTATGTTATATCTTCTACAGCATAATGTATGTTTCAAGCTTGGTCAGTTTCTTCCGAACTCATGTATACTCACACATTCTCCTGTATAGCCTCTAAGTTCGGAACTACTCTGATATGCACCCTCAAGTCGCCAAATTTCTCGCCAAACATTTTTGGTGAGAAACTTCATGCTGCCATATTACTATCTAAATTTTTTGTCTACATTTCGAACTTTAAGCCTAAAATGTCTCCAAAAACGCGGTTTCCGCACATGCAAAAACTACATTTTGAAGTCATGATTTAAGCTAAAAATCCGAAACAAAAACAAAAAATTTAGACAGCAAAAACGTAAAGTTTCTAACCAAAAATATTTGACAAGAATCCATGTACACAGCGACATGTTTTAACTTAAAAAAACATCTACGAATGGCACAATGTAGGCAACGAACAAATCTACGAACTACGCACACCTCGCTTTAATAAATTAACATAACAACAAAAAATTTCAAAGAATACCATGTACACAGCATCCTGTTTAAACTTAAAAAAACATCTACGAATTGCACAATTTAGGCAACGAACAAATCTACGATCTACGTACACCTCGCTTTAATAAAATAACGTAATAACAATAAATTTCAAATAATACCATGTACACAGCATTCTGTTTCAAAAACAACAATAACGACAGAAATTTATACTAAAGAACCAATGAACATAACATTCTACAAAATAAGAACAAGAATAAAATAAAATGCACTTACCATGAGTTAATGCTTTTTCGAGCAGCAGAAATACCAATTTCATACCGCCACATACTCACTATCGTATTTACATGACAGCCAGACACACTCCAGAAAATTCATACTATGGTTCAAAAATAAATAAAATCACAAATCCCTACTTCTATCATGCACAGCCATTAAAAATAATCTCCCAGATCCTCTTTCCACACCTCCAAATACCCACTACCCCTCAACAGGATGGCCACAATGATATTTCCTTTTGCCGAACTTCAATTCAACAACTTCTATTATTTTATCTTTCCCTCCCATCTTCTCAGACACAGAGGCGAATCAACGAGCTCCAGCGAAAGACATTTCAACGTCAACAGGGTTGCCATAGAACATGCAATCGTGCCAAAAACCAGCGCAGAACACATATCGCCACATTTGGTGAAATTAGGGCTTATATCAGAGTTGTACCCTAAGTTCTAATATTCAGTATTCTAATATTCACTATGTCATAAAGAAATTGTCTGCATTAAATATGATTTAATATTTGCTATTACAGAAATGAAATCCATGTCTCACAAAGAAAACCATGTCTCACAGATTCATTTCAATGCATTTATAAATGTTGATATTTTCAGAAATTAAAATTGTCTGATCACTTTTGCCAAAAATTGCATGTTTTCTGGCAGACACTTGATATTTTATCATGACCAAGAAGACAAGAAAGAATACATTATACAAGAAAAATACATGTCTTTTGTCAGACACTTGACCTTTTCTCAAAGAAAAATAGTATCAAATGATAACTATTCTGTGAGTCTTTTTATGAGCCTTCCCATAAAAATTGTTTAGAAAATAGAAAAGAACATTTTTATCTGCGAACTTGAAAATTAGGCTGATCTTTGGAATATGGTAACATGTAGTTTGGCGACATTTTGGAGGCAATAAAGGTTACTACATAGGACTTTGGTAATAATGTGAGAAGTACTCAGTTCCAATTACGCATTACTTTGTGTGCGGGAAATGAGATATCATGAGATATGTCATGTGACATTAATGGACGAATTACAGTTCTTTAATCGGAAAAGGGGTAAATTTGGAAAAATTATTTTGTATTAAGCTTCATTGTATGTTGTGTGAAATAGTGTTGATTAATTTTCGGATTGCATGGCGCTATGTTAAGTGAATTCTGAATTTTTAATGCATTTATCTGATAATAATAATAAGTTGAGATTGTGTGAAAGGAAGGATATTACAGATAAGTTTGAATGGCAGTGCAAGAAATCTGGTGAAAATGGACATTTTGTGAAACGGAGTGTAAGGAAGGGTACGTGGTTTGCTGATAGTTTGAGTATAGGTGAAATTTTATTAATTTCTTATTACTTGGTGAATAGACTGCCAGTTGACTACTGGATTTCGGATTTAGAGATTAGCAGTAGTACTGCAGCCGATTGGAACTCTTTCTGTAGGGAAGTGTGCCTGCCACGTAATGAAGATTCTGAAGAAGATTAGGTAAGTTAGTATTTTTAATCATTTGAGGATATTTTTATGCATTGTTCTAAATGTAAGGAGTAAATAAATTAATATGGTATTATTGGAAAATTGTTATTAGCAATGATTTAGTTTAAAGTAATTAGGATTGTAATCTAATTTTTATTAATTTAATGTATGTGCTTATTTATATTTTAAGTAGTAGTTTTTAATTTAATTATATTTTAATTTAATGATCATGATTTTGTGAGTTATATGTTTGTAGTATTTTGGAATACGTTTGAGTAGTATACGTTGAGTATTTTCAGGCATTTTCATGAAATTTTTCTAATTTATGAGAAAAAAGCAGTGTACATGGATATAGTGAAGAGTGTGCGTAATGCCATTTTTGTGCAATTCTGGGATGTTTTTATAAGTAAAAATAAGTTGATGTGTACATGGTTTAGTTATATTTTAATTAAATGATAGTTATTTTGTGAATTTTATGTTTGTAGAAATTTGGTATACATTGTTTCAGTTGAAGTAAACGTGTATGGAAATAATTTAAATATTTGACACTAAGTATTTAACTATTTTTAACGTTTGCGTATAAATTCGTTGGTGACATTTATAATATAATAGGTAATTTAGAGGTAAAAGTTTTTGGATATTTTATTTATTTTATAAGTGGAAATGTTCATCCTTGGAAAGGGTATATACTTTTTCGCGATCAGGTAATTTCATATATGTGCTTTTTACCGGATTTAAAGATTCACAAAATTTTCA
Organism: Stegodyphus dumicola; assembly: GCF_044657685.1. Classification (NCBI taxonomy): domain Eukaryota; kingdom Metazoa; phylum Arthropoda; class Arachnida; order Araneae; family Eresidae; genus Stegodyphus; species Stegodyphus dumicola. The sequence goes on from NC_140781.1 coordinate 33,576,041, forward strand.
TGCATTTTCGTGAAAATTTTTCTAATTTATGACAAAACAACCAGTGTAGATGGATATAGTTAAGAGTGTGTGCAATGCCATTTTTGTGCAATTCTGGGATTTTTTTTAAGTAAAAATAAATTGACATGTAAATGGTTTATGTGTATGTGCTATTCTGAAAAACGCACAAGGAGTTTGCGATTTTGCACTTTTTCCCAATTTTGCAGTTAATATTTGTCATGATTAAGCAGTTTTGTTCCATAAAATTTCTAGCATAAGTGTAATTCGGCTAGTAGATTGTTGGAAAAAGTGTTGAGTAAATAAAAAGAAAAGAAACATGTCTTTACTTCGTGAAGACAAAATGGCGGCGAAAAAAAAAATAGAGGGTTTGCATAGCAGAGTTGGTCGCCAAATTTTCGCCAAAAAATCGCGAAGTTACCATAATCCAAAGATCAACCAAAAATTGTATTCACTGAGTGAAATAGAGATAAAAAAGCATAACAGAAAATAATATAAAATGTCAAGCAGTATGTTAAAAACCAATAAAAAATGCTGTATGAAAAAAGAAAATAATATAAATACATTTGCACTCACCAGCACAGAAAATGCCGTATGTTATGTAACTCATTTTGTTTTCAAAGTAGATCATATATCTATGTCAAAATTCTTGCAAAAACTAAAGCACTTTATTTCATTCTTAGATTACAGTGCTTTTATTGCAACTGACAGTAAAACAACCTCATCAACCACACTGCTCAAATACAGTAGATGGCAACTTTAATTTATTGAATAAAATATAAAAACTGAGAATGAAATTCAAAAGCACACCACATATTAAAAAAAAAAAAAAAAAAAAAAAAAACAGATCTTTTCATACTTACCAGTTAAATACAGTTAAGTACTAATTTTTATTTATATAAGTATGTAACACTGAATTTTCAATTTATTAAATGTAACTTTATGCTTAATAATATTCTAAATGTTAATTACATTCAATCATTTCCCAGAAAGTTATTCTATTTTATTTCTCTTGATAAAAAATACAATGTACATATGCTTTATGAAATTATTACACATATGGCAAGTCACAGTTTCAAATTAAATGCAAAAGAATTTGACTGTATTACATAGCAGTTACAGCATTGTTCCTATAAGTTATTTTGAAGGTTTACCGTAGTTTATCTTTCTTTGGAAAGTTTCATTTTAATTTCAATACTTTTAAAAGGTACATGAATAGAATATCAATAATCTGCCACCAGAAAAACAACATATCTGCATATGTATCAAGAATTTTGCTTTTATATGCAAATCTCCGTCATTTTCCGTATATGAAAATAACATAATAAGCTTTAAATATCAATCATCAAAGATGCCATGGTTGGGAATATTATTCAGAGGACAGCTTGCTGGCTCTCATGCGATAATGATAACAGTGATTTCTTTGGAAGTACAATAGAAGTTCTCCCATTACTAAATTAAATTCAGAAACATTTGTGCATTTAGTGATAAGGCCGTCCCAAGTGAGAAATTTCGTAATTCATATGAAAAAGTAACTATAGGTCATGGCCAAATTGTCTAAACAGGGCTACAATGAAAACAATCAAATATTCCACTTGCATGTCAGAGATGTTATACTCATTCTGAGAAGAAATGATAAATTACTCCTAGCGCGAAATTTATTAAACTATTGCTTTAGCCTTACATTCCATAAAAACACAAACGAAAAGAAGTTATCGCAAGACCAGAACGGAACAAAAACTACAAGATCAATTCAGAGATATATAGAAACAATAAAGAATTATCTTAAAAATCATTGTTTGTTTACTCACTTCGTACATATCAGCCGATAATAGCTGTCAACAAAGTAACAAAACTACACATTCGCAGCATCACAAACCTTTTCCCTCAACAGACGAACTCGTCTTCATATCATCCAAATAAAAGCATGGAAAAGTCTAAGCACACCAGGTGGCGCTACTGAGACCCTCCGCAGATACGTAACGTTCATAGAGATTTGCTTTAGGATTACACAATGTAATGTGAAAATAGTAATTAACTCGTAAACATCATATATATAACTGAAATACTAATTATAAAACCAAGTTTGCTTGCCCTTTGATTTTCCGTGCTGGAGTATTTTCAGTTAATGATCATAACTCAAATTCAGTTTCTATAAATTCTACAGGAAAATCAGATATTTAAATTCTTATAATGAGCATCTTCATTTATTTATTCACATGTTTATTCTGAGTATACAAATAAGCGTGGTGAAATACAAAGGCATTTTTTTTTTTTTTTATGGTCATCAACGAGCTTTGCTCTCATTCCAGTTACGCACCGGAGTGGGCTCATACGAACACAGTTCGCATTGCAAATTTAAGACTAACAGATATCGCTCATATCGGGAAGAAAAAAATTGCGTAATCTATAACCAGAGAATGGTTATAGAAAATTTATGTTAAAAGATAAAAGATCATGAAATTTTACATCTTTACGCCCAGAAGTTGCAGGGAGGAGAGTGATTACGGTACAGAAAGTAATTTAAATCCCGAGTTATATTAAGATTCTGAGTACACAGAAAGCAGAGACACGTATTTCCAAATCCTAAACCTACTTTGATATCACGATAATATTGACTAATTTCACCTCGTAAACAGAAGGCGCCGTACCCCACTTGCGTTACTACGGCGTGCTTTCCAGTGAAACATGGGTGTATAAGATCTATTGTGTGTTCTTGTTTACGGATATTTTCTTAATTTCTGACAACTCGAAATTTAATCGAAATGTTGAATGAATAAATGGCGTTTGTAGGTATGCATATTTAATCGCTACGTCTAAAGAAACAGGAGATGAACAGTTGAATAGTGAACATAAAAAGTATAATCGATATTGAAGGTTCAGCTCATAGTAGTAAATGCGATGCATTCGTCGCGAAATTTATCAACCCCAGTAAAACAAACTGGAGTGTTCGCGAGACTGAGTCAGATCTTAAGTCACTGTAAAAAGCTATGTGTTTGCCAGCAGTGATTTTAACAAAAAAGCACTGGCAGATACTTCAGGTAAATTCAGATCAGGGAATCAAAATTGCAGTGCATCCGTGTGCATTAAAATTAGGAAGTATTCTCAAGATTTCCTTGCCAAAAGAAAAGTTAGCAAACAAATTAATACATTTTCATGCTTTGTTTAGTGTATATATTTCAAAATTATTAAACTAACTTACGCAGTTGTTTGATTCTTAGAAATATAATAAATTAAAATTTATCTTGTAAGGTATTTTCTCCCTCCTTCCAGCATGCCTTCGTAGTGTAACGGTAGCACACTCGGGGGGTATTCGAGAAGTCCAGGTTCGAGTCTCGGCAAGGGCATTGCTCATTTTTCAAGTCTCCAGCTTCAAAAATCCTAATTATTCTGCAGTGGCACCCGAACTAAAAGGTGGTGAACAATAATTTGTCATCACCAGGATTTGGCAATTGCACCCCCTAATCCCCAGTCCACCTTTAAAAGGGGAAGTATATAAGGTATTTTCTCCCTCCTTCCAGCATGCCTTCGTCGCGTAAATGTAAAACGCGCGTATTCCTGAGGTACAGTTAGAGGGGCATTGCACATTTTTTACATCACCTGCTTTGAAATTACCTAATGACTCTATAGGCCATAAAGAAATACAAATAACATAATAATTATCAAAACATTATATTGTTTTGATGAAACATTGAAGTATATTAAATTACTAGACTTTATGACATTAAGTGTGTTCGTAACCGTGTTAATATATTTTGTTTCATAAAAGCTAAATTAATTTTATTTATTTGTTATACATGAAAAATTTTCTGATCTATTTAATATAGTTATCAGAATTCTCACTTGTTAAATGTCTTAAGAATTTTCATAAACGATTGTGCAATATTTTCACCTTGGTGTCTAGAAAGGAAGGAAAAGTAACCCATATGATTTCAGCATAAGCATTTTATTTTTTTCAAATTTCTGCGTTTAGTAGACAAAAATTACATTTAATGGGTATGTGTGTGCATTTGTGGTGATGTTAACACAAATGCGTTTAAAAGTATAGGGAAAGTTCAGAAAATGGAGGCTAGTTGAGCATATAAAAATGCACTTTATGGTAGAAAGACCAAAGGAATGGAAGAAGAAACTTCTGGTTTAAAATTTTAAGAACAGTCACATTATTTGTTATCTGCCTGAATATCAGAAGTTTCTATTTAATATTATGCAAAATTTTGAAGGAACAGTATGCGATTAATCTTTATAATACATATTAAGTGGTTTGGATATTTAAGTAACAGTTTGTATGACAATAAAGATTGTTGGTTAATTGTCTGAAGATGACCAGCAGCTTTCTAAAAGTTTCGAGGTAACAGTTTGACAAACACATGCAGCAGATTTCGCCAAATACAGTTTTACGTATTAAGATATATTTGTATCCACTTTTCATTAATTTAATAAAATATGTTCCGTAATCTGTTTTACTTTAAACTAATTTGATGTTTACAGTATGAATTTTACATTTTTTTAAATGAAGATTCCAAAATTTCCAATTGAGAGATTAAAAGAGAACTTATTTCTTCCTCCTTGCTGCATGCCTTCGTAATGTAACTGGAAGTACATTCGACGTGTATTCGAGAGGTCCGGGGTTCGAATCCCGGCAAAGCACTTAGGATTTCTTCAGCTTCCTGACATAGAAAAATTCTAAAAGACTCTACAAGTGGTGTCCGAACTAAAAGCTGGGGGAAGATAATTCATCAGCACCAGGATTTGGCGGTTGGATCCACTCATCCCTAGTCGCCCTTTAAAAGGGAGAGTACATAAGGTATTTTGTCCCTCGTTCCAGCTTGCCTTCGAAGTGTAACTGGAAGCACACTCGAAGCTTATTTGGGAGGTCCACAGCTCGAATCCCGCGAGGGCACTGCACATTTTTCATTTTTCACCTTCCTGCATCGATATAAACCAATGACTATATAAATTTTCATCCAAGAAAAAGGATATGTTTACAAATACGTATAGAACCTATATTTTTTTAGTTATTTTCCATTTTCATACGTGTTTGTTTCTCTGATTCGCTATTTCTTCTGCATTTTTGCTCAGAATTCTTCTAATTTGCTTCTAAATTGCTAAAATGTACTGACGTGTTAGATACATAAATTTATTCTGGAAAATCAAATTTTTATACATATTTGTTGTGCTATTTCAGTGGGCTCACCAGCGGTGGAGCAGTTATGTCACTGAACACTAGCGGTTCAAACTGGGTTCGATTAAAGGTAAACGGACTTGTCTGCACGTACGTTTCGCAGTTTTACATGTATAATATGGATACCAATCAGTTTTCCTTACAAAGTCCCTCAGAAAGTCATCCATTTCCTTCGGCAACTATCCTTTGTGTGCTTTCCTGTAGTCAAAGAAGCCAAACCAAACCAGCTTTTTGTTTTAGTAAAAGTTTTGATCTCGATTTCAGTACATTATAAAGCATCTGATCACCTGTTTTTCGTCCTTATTTCAAAGGCAAAGCCTTATCGTTGAGCTGAAACATTGAGACAAAAGTGGAAAAATGCTGCTGGAAATGTAATTACGAACAGAATCAAAAAGCAGACTGCATCTCCAAAAACTATGGGTTATTTGTTCTGATAACATTCATTTTAAAATATTTTAGCGTGTATTTTTCATCTCTGTGACAAAAATGAAGTATTTTCATTCTGCTGAAATAGTAAAAATATGGAAATTTTCTAATAGAAATATAATTCAACATAGAATCAAAAACTGGGAAAAGGGAATCAGAAGATGTAGGCTGGTCAACAAATTATTATAAACCGAAGATCACCAAATATACATTTCCGGAATAAAAGACAACATATTTCCATAACCTATTCTATATCTGAAAGTAATTATGTACTATCTGGTACTATATAGCATTATGTACTAAACATCTTTTCCGGTCATAAAATCCAGTTGACCATGAGAACTGGCATAGATCCCGCTAAACTTGGTTCACTCACTCTGGCAGAAATTTGAAAGAAATAATTGTACTTTATTTAGTTACATATTCAAGAGCTGCAAGTTACGGATATAGCATATAATAAACTTAAATCGCGTGTTGTAATTTTTCATGTTTCACTGCTGTTGTTTATTCATTTTCAAATACAGTCACATATCAGGAGTCAATGAACGATATTCTTGATGGTTGGAACTATTTGCTTAGCAATTTAATGCTTTAAGTGCTTTAAATTTTTTAAAAATATTTTGGCTAATTGAATTGGACTTTAACTGTTATTGCTAAGTAAATAGGACAAATACACTTGCTTCATGTAAATATTGTCTCCCCTCTAGAGAATGAAAAATTCATAAATGCACATGTAGAAATGTTGCATTTGTTACATAAAGCATTTATTGCTAGTACAGGGTGATCTTTTTTAAAGTGACAGCGTTTGGAGTGCCCTGTAGCGCGATCTAATAGCCGAAATGGCACCAAACTTGGTATTTAGACTAATCAAGACATGGAAAAAGGATTCCGTGAAAAAAAATTTTAGTTCCAAAAATTGCTGCTGTAGCTTACAATAACAAGAATTAGCACAAAACACGGGTATCAAAGAAAAATACAAATATTGTGCGATGACAGCGTTAGTAATAGGGGTTATAAAAGCAAGTCGTAGACAGCTCCGACAAATAATCTCAGCTGAAGTAAACGAGCTCCAGTGGACATGCCTCTCACATTACCGGAACGTGCCTTACTGGTGAAGCTGTATTATATGAATCAATGTAATGCATCCGCAGCTCCCCTGACCTCACGCCTCGTTCCCCTGACCTCACGCCATGCGATTTTTGGCTCTGAGGTTATATGAAATCTCAAGTTTATGTTGGTGGAGTATCAAATTTGTCTATTCTAAAGGACAACATAACAAAGACAGTGAGGAATATTCCTCGTGATATGTTACATACGGCTGTGGAGAACGTTGTGCACAGAATGCACGGTGTTATTTCTGAGAACGGTGCTCACATTGAATGCGGTCTAATTCCTCACCGGGGAAGTTAATGTAGTAAATAAACATTAATAATTTAACTTTACGATTGTATGTCTTGATGTCCCATGTATTGATTAGTCTAAATACCAAGTTTGGTGCCATTTCGGCTATTAGATCGCGCTACAGGGCGCTCCAAACACTGTCACTTTAAAAAAGATCACCCTGTACTTTATTATTTTTATACATGTTTTGCGCTGCAGGAGTTATTTTGAGCTTTACAAGTGAGGTTTGGTTTTGGTTTGGTTTATTTAATTATGGCAAAGCACACTAGGGCTATCTGCCTAAGGGCAGGGATGCCTTCGTGGAGGACTTTGTAAGGAAAACCGGCTCGTATACACGTTACACATGGGGAAAACCACGAAAACGCCCATGCAGCCAGCCCGTTCGCGGGATTCGAACCTCGGACCGAACTACCAATGTTCAGCGACTTTACCCTTTACAAGTGAGAATGAGTAGAAGTGGTTGCATTTAGAAAGTGACTGACATGTGCATTGTTAACACATTCAAACATGCTTTGAAATTTTTGGATAAAGTTTGAGACTGTTGTGATACAATGTAGGGAAGAGAAGGAAATAAATAATTTAATCAAAATTATTGAAAGGTTGGATTTTTTTATAATTTTAAGTTGGTATACTTGCCTTCCATATAAATTCTATTTTTAATTTCTGACGTGAATCATAAATAAAGACCATAAAAATATCTAATTTAACTAGGTTGACTATTGCTACGATTTTGAATGTAACAGTACCCGTTTTTCGACAGTTCCTGGTTATCCAATCATTTTAATAAAACTGTCAAATACGTCCTTTTTTAATAAAAGCTTTAAATATATTTATTTTCTAATTAATCATGAAAAGTTGTTCATAATCTGTTACTATACATCAGAAGTCTAAGCATATTTGAGTAGCTTCATCCCTCTTCCAACTAGCATCATATGAATAATTGAACATATAAACTCTTATGACGCCTATCCTGTCACTGGCCGTACATTGTATTGCCTGATGGGCACATATGTGATAACACTGACCCTCGCTATCCTGTAATCGTTCACATATGTGGACATGTATAGATAAGTGACGTTTGCATATAAAGTGAACTGAATATACCGTGTAGCCATTCCACGCTGACTGTTCAGAAGAAAATGCTGTGTGTGAAGAATTTAGTCAAATTACAGTGGCGTAGCTAAGGTTTTCAGCGCCTGGTGACAACTAAAGATTTTGCGCCCCTTTCTGTGTTCCAAGAATGGAAAACATTTCATTCTGTAATGTGTATCATCAATTTGGCGCCCCCTGGATGCTGCGCCCGGGGACGGGTGTCCCCCTTTGCCCCACCCTAGCTACGCCACTGTTAAATTACAAAAATACCATAAACATTTCTTGTAGCTATCTATAAATTATACATATATTTATGTGCTTGTATTTTGGGTGTTATGAAGGGAAAGTACGTGTCCTGATGAAACTTTGAGATAATTTCTGTTGACATTTCTGAGAATATAAAAAGCAAATCCTCTACTTGTATTACTTTCAGTGGTTCCAATGCAGATGTCAGTTTTGGTGCTGTTACTCAGAAAACTGAAATGAATATAGGTTCTGATCTTAAAAGAAACGTAAATAAAGATTTAATTGATGCTATCCCATATACATATATATGTATATAATTACAAAGCAATTTTTTTAAACAAAATATAAATATGCCTAGTATTTTCGCGCTTTAAGCTGCTGAAAATTATCATTAGAGATATAAAGTAAGAAATTTAAACTAATATTTCACAAAGAACAAAAATTTTAAAATTCATAATTAATAAATTTCAAATAATCTTAGAAATGCAACAAAGAATTTAATAAATGTTAATATATCTATATCCATATCTATATACCTCTCTCTATATATGTATGTAACACAGTGCTGATACATTCCTTACTTAATTTCTTTAGTTATTGTTCATCCATTATTTTGATTTAAGCTAAACCTATTGGCTTTTGTAAGCAAGAATTGGTGCCGACTGTTAAACTTTATTTAAGTTAAATAAAGAATCCTTTACACACTTTCCCTTATAAGGTATTTTGGCATGCCTTCGTGGTGTGGTGGTCTGCACGCTGGGCGCGTATTCCAGAGGTCCGTGGTTCGATTACCGGCGAAGGCGTTGCATATTTTGCCTCTTTCCTGCTTCCAAAACACCTAATGTCTCTACACTCTGCCTCTGTGGTAATTACAAGACATAGTGAAAATTCATCAGTTGCCTTTTAGAGTTCTGGTCTAATTTTATGCTACCTTAGAAAGCCAGAACCCTATATATTTATATGCAACATTGTTCTAAAGTGCATATTTTGACATAAAATCGAACTTTTTTAGAAATGACATGCATTTTTTCCGGATTTTGATTTTATGTCAAGGTATGTCAAAATACCAGGTTTTGATAAAAACCATACGAGTACTTTTTTAAACAACACTCAAAATGTTTGCTATGAATTGTTAATTCAAGTTGACTTATATTTGATGATAGAGACAATTCCCCATCATTTGGAGCGCAATGACAGTGCCCTATGGAAGAAAAAGTTAAACTTGTTTATTGAGGAACGACGGAAAAAATTATTATTACAAACCATCATCTTTAAACATAAGTGTCTATGGAAAAGAAAATGCGTGGCTAATCTCAGTAATAGTAGATTATGTCGTCATACTTTATAACTGTTTTGATCCGCAAGTGTATGCACTTTAATTACGCGTAATCTGGAAATGTATACTGCATTTCCTCGCGTATTTCCTTTTCTTCCGAAAATCGAGAGGGGGGGGATTTTTTTTTTTTTTTTTTTAAATTTCTAATGGCAGATTACAAGAACAACTGTAGACAGAACAAGCAAAGATGAAAGAAAACAGCAAAACTAAAAAAAGAGTCCGCAATATAATCTATAAAACGAAATAAAAAAATCTGAAAGCTTTCAGATTTTATATTACGCCCAAAGGGGAGTTTTTTTAAACTTTTTGTGTGTTACTTTTATTTATTAAATATCATGTTCTTCTCACTTAAACCATAAAATTCAATTCAACAGCAATATCACAGAATTTTCGAAAAGAGCATAGCTTTAGAATTTCCGATACACAGTCTTTCGCACTAGAGATAAAAATGTTTTTTTTTCGTACAGTGTTGCCATTTCTCGCTTTGAAATCGTTGAGCTCGTTAACCAAAAATTCGCTAAAGTTTTACAAAATATGAAATAGATACAAAACAAATTCCAAGTTTGGGCTTCCAGATGCCCATATTCGGGTGGAGACGTACGTTATTCAAAATCTGATGTCTCAAGGTACCGTTGTTTTTTCACAATGCGAGGAACATGCATACATTCATGCAGATTCTTCATTATTTAATTTCTTTAAATATAACGCAGAGCTCTAATATTTAGTGGCAACAATTTGAAAAGTGAAACGACGTTTTATAGTGGACTGCGCAAAATGCCTAAACGAAATTAATAGCTCTTCAGTCCAAATTGCCTCTTTGGGTTAAAACGAGTGGAAAATACGAGAATAACTTAATTTCAGAAGGATGTGATTACAGTAGGAGCATAACAACTGAAAAGTTCTCATAGATAAACTTCAGGTAACTGTCACAATATTATTTCTTTAAGATAAACCTACATTCCATTAAAAATACATAGTAAAACTAACATTACAATATCTAATAAGACATCTTCATTTTTCTAGTAACATGAGTCCCTTCCGTTCTTACTGTTGTTTCTGCTACTCTTTAAGCCTCAAATTATCCATATATAATCAGACAAGGAGAATGTACAACTGAATCAGATAATCATAGACTAAATGTCAGTTCTTGTTTCCTTCGTTCTGATTGGTCGATTTTGTAGAAGGCTGGTATAATGTGCAATAGTTTAAGGCTCGGCGTTGATCTCCGCAGGTAGTGTGAGAGGCTTTGTTAGTAATGCGAAAGCAATCACTACACGGACGAATCAATTTTGAAATTTAGGGAAGCTCGTTCTTTGAACGTACTGAGAAAGGGGAAACAACGTTAAAAAGTTTCAAAACCTGGCGCTACGAAGGAAAATTACGCTAGGAAATGTGGTTTATAACATCCTTTAAAAATAAAATGCTGAATATTAAAATAAATCAAATGTACAGCCGTTAATCTCCTGTTTCACACTGAATCCTATTGAAATAGAAGAGTATTGTAATCAAATAGTGTGTGCACTATGAAATGAGCAGGGAAGATTGATCGGACGGCAAAATAAAGGAGAAAAAGTGGATGTGCTAGTATACTTGAGAAAAACAAAAGGAACTTTGAATACTGATTTAATTTATGTAAGTAAATGAATTTATTCTTCAACCTAAGCTGCTTTTGAAATGCTGGTAAATTGTTAATAGTATTCCCCCCTTTCTGTGTTTTTTAACTGCACTCGAATTAGCAGTGATTTTGAGTTAACCTTGAATTTCGTTTTCGAAATTATTCCGATTAGTTCGGAGTTGACTATATAGTGCTTTTAATTAAATTTTCTTGCCTTTTTTCTGCATTACCTGAACTTTCGCCTTAATCCAAAGCATTTCATTTGAAAAGTTTCAAAATATTTAAATTTTAAATAATTTTTATAATTTTTTTGAAAAACCTTCTTAAATTATAACTTATAAAAATTAGCATACATGTTAAAATCGGTATGTTTTAAGCACATTTCCAAAAAAATCAGAGCTTTGTATTCATTACTTTCAAACAAACATAATTACTGTTGACCATAAAATTCTTACTTTAAGAAGGAAAGCTGTTGCAGAGTCGCATTGATTTTACAAATAAAGTACAATGGAGCAATGAAGTAATGTAGTTATGAGGCACTCAACATGCCAGAGTTAATTTGTCTAGTCTGACTGCGGATGTGGTCGTGACAATCTTTCTACTCCGAATCATGGAGAAGGAATGTATGTTTGCAAGTGTATAGCGTCTGTGTGGCATGATGACTCGAAAGTCCTCTCGAGTGGTTTGGTCATGGAGGTAGGAAAGGAAGGAGGGGCCAACCGGCACTAGAAGTGAAGCATTGCTTTGAAGCTTGGGTCACCAGATGGGGTGTTCTTTGTTTACATTCAGAAGCTCGCTTGACAGGGTTCTGATAGTATTTCGACACACGACAGTTCCATACAAATCGAAAAAGGGACACTTTCGCATGAAAGAAACATTCATAGTGTGATGGATAATAGCAATTTGTATAGTTTAGTGACATTTATGCAAAAATCACATCTTGGTTATTTTTCGATAACTAACAACAGCGATTTTGATTATGAATTTGTTTTATAAAGTTCTAAGCTGTTGAACTACAAAAATTTAGATTTTAAGAAAAATGTTATGCTTAAAGAATGAAAAATACCTTACGGTACATTTAAAATTGTATACGTCTTTCGATACCCTTGATAGAGTATTCGCTACTTTTATTTTATTTTCCAAATGCCAAAATGTTTTAAATAAAACAAATTTTCGTGGAGGAATGTTGAAGAAAACTGACCTTTGAGTGGGTATTAAAAATAATGCATATAATTTTCATTCAAATTTCTTATGTAAAACTTTCGGGTGTATGCTAAATTAGTGTAAATTACTTTACACGAAAAATATAGTGAATGTACAGAAATTAAAGATTTGCACATGCCGGAAATGAAAAATAGGAAATATGTATGGGTATTTATGCATGTGCTTGCAAAAAGCATGTATCTGCCTTTGACAAAATACATAAATATTCATTAAATTATTTATAAATGTATTTGAAATGAAGAATTTATTCACTTATAAACAACTGTGAAAGTACTGTGAAGAAATCTAATTATTAAATGTATCTAATTTATAATGATTATAAATGTTATCTAAATATATAATAACCTTAATATTGAATTGTAAACATAAATTGAAATCCTGTTGACAAATACGTTATAAAACTATTTAAGCAAGAATTGTTCGCATTGGAAAGTAATCTGTTAAAAGGTATTGTAAAGCAAATGCTATGAGATGCGCACTTAAGAACGTAATAAAGAGTTTTGGAATATGTATTGTTGAAATGAAGGGTAAAAAAAAATCTGATAAGTATAATTAAAAGTATTATTCCCCTTACATTTTATAATAACTCAGTTACAAGTTTTAAATAATACTTACAAAAAAAAAAAAAAAAAAAAAAAAAACACCTTATTTTATTCCCTTTCAGAAATGTTCAGAGAAAGACAAGTACTATTTAAAGTATTTCGCTAATTCCTAATAATTCTCTAATTTAAAATGAACCGAATAGAGCATTAATTATAAATTGACTTACATTTTTCGATTTAAAAGATGCCTCAGAAGCCAAAAAATCATGTCATATTTAAGAAGGTATTTTAGGAAGAAGCTCTATAAATAGAAAAGAAATAATGCATAATTTTAATATTAATAATACAATAAACTTTGATCTTAATTTTTGTACCTTAACCGAATAAAATCGAATTACCTTAATTTTTTTTTCTAATGTAATTAACGAAAACTTGTGAAAATATTTCATTCAAATTAAACCATTCTGAGAAAACTGTCCTGCGAAAAGTATAGCATTTAATTCCGTTCAGAATGAAATGTTGTTTAAAAATATGTTGTTTTCATATACTTAGGACTCTGAAGTGTTGTAGAAAAAGAAAATACATACATTTATATGTATATTTACGACGTAATTACAAAATATTTACATCCGAACGCGTCAAATCCCATTGAACTCAATGGTAAATGACCCAATGTTTTGGTCACCACGTAGGGATCGCCAGTGCTGCCTTAACCAAAGCCTTAGATTTGGTGGTAGGGAAAGAGGGTGGGAGGCCCTCGACTCCAGTTCCGAAGGGGTTCTCTTTCAAAGACCAGGAAGAAGTTGAACAGGTAATGCGGTAGGACTATAGCTGTGTGAACAGTGGTAAGATTCAAATACCCCACCCATTTCTACTTTTATCTGTGTATCCAGGAAACGTAAGACAGCATAGATAGTATGCGGTTTCACATCTTCCAGGTGAAAATTTGGCCAACTTTGACCCCGAAGATAATGCACAGCTAACAGCATAGAAACATCAGTAATATTACTATCACGTGTTAAGTACCAAGACAAGAGGTGAATGTAACCGGTACCCAATGACAGTCTATATCAGCGGTCGCCAACCAGTGGTCCGTGATAACTTTTTGCTGGTTCGCAGAAAAACTAGGACATTATTTATATTCTTATGAAGATTATGTTTAAAAATGGCGAGTTACAAAACCTATTAGGGAATATGGATTATATATTTTTTAAAATTTTAGCTACTACTTTTAGCGAAATTCCTTCTGAATTTAGCGAACTTTTAGCTACTCTTGCAGGTGTATCTGGCGATATTTGAAAGTGAGAGTTGGCATCCATGGATATGCTGCTGTTATCGAATGATGTTACATCATATGAATGATGTTACAACATATGATGCTGTTATCAATTTTAGCGCGAACTGGAATTCTCTTTCATTTTGAATTACAAGCATATGCTATTGTAATCGTTAACAACACAGTTTTTTCTTCGTATCAATAGGCAACTTGATGGATTTTTATGAATGGAACTTGTTGGAATTATAAAGAAGAATGCAGATGGTTCGTCCGCATTCTTGCTTACAATTGAATCACTAGAAGTTTCCGTTTTTGTTTTGTCTAACTGTTGGTCGATGGCGCTATTGCTGAGTAAGCGATGATTATTATGTTTACAATAATTAAAAATTGGCGTCATAACACTATCAGTTTATTGATATTGCTTTGCGTTTGCCAGTTTGTTCTTGCTTTTCGTGAAGTTCCTTTTCAGTGATATGGAAATGTGAAGCTTTCTGTACAAGAAGGTAAGATTTTTGTACTTTCATGTAATTTTTCAATGTGAAAGACGATGTGTAGTTTCCTGATTATTATTGTATAAATATATTTACCTTTTTTTGTAATTCATATTAGTGGTCTGTCAAATATAAAATTATATATGTAGTGGTCCGTGAAGTTCTAAGGGTTGACGACCGCTGGTCTATATCATAAGTCTAGACACTCTGTTGGTATGTCGAAGAAAATCTCAAGCTTCCCAATGCTCCTTCTTTTCGATGCCTCCACACATGGATATTGCCATCATGATTTTTATGGTCATCACTATTTATGAATTATAATGGCCAACTAAAGCGGTATTTTCCAGTAAATACTACATCACGTCACTGCTGTGTCAATTCATATACTTGGTTGAATCGTTTAATTCACTTCCGTATACTGGCGCATCGATGAATTCACTTTCGTAATTGGAAATCCCTGCGCTGTAACAAAAAGGGAAACCAAAGCAACAATCGCTTTTGCTTACAATCCTTGGCGTTGGAGACTTCATCACGTCCGTAAGGGCGAATTACTTGGTTCTGTGCAACGCATCCTGTTTCCTATATGATGCGGCCGTATGATTCATAAGAACGATGCAGACAAGACTCTTGTCTAGGACGTTGATGGGTCAGACCCGTTTCCACTTTTTGAATGTATTTGAAGTGAAATTGCCTCTGGGCATAGCATGTAAATTAAATCTTGTACACAATGTATATATAGATAGCTTACTTTAAGTTTATTTGCACTTTAGATTTTTCCTGCTTTTCGAAGCATAAGTTGTGTGTAGACTTGTTGGGTTGTATTTTCTACTGGCATGTTTTTAATTTCACATAGTTACTTTTTCTTTATTATTTTCAAGCTGTGCACTATTGATTTCATACTTGCCTTAATCAGTTCGTATTGCCTGTTTTAATTCTATATTTTATCTGATCAGCTCGATATCTTGTCTTTGTGTTTCAGCAGCGTAATTGAAGTAGCATGTCTGATGTAAAGAATTATTTAACTTTCGAAGGACATTTTATGACGAATGATTTTTTTTTCTATTTCTTGATGCTATTTTCGAAAAGACTGTTCTTCGATCGAGTCGGGTCCTCAAGACCGGTTCTAAATGATTGCATACCATTCAGGCAAAACTGACGGGCTGAGATCCCGCATGTATCTCTTTGTGGCTTTCTTGGACCCACTCATTGCAAATTCTCATAACAGTCGTTGAGTCTTGATCAATACGAGCAGCAGATACTCGGCAAGATACGTAATCCACAGTTCCTCACGCGATTGAATTCTAAAATGTATTGTATGAGTTCCTTTTTGTTGTATTAATTCTAATATGACCCCAAAATCTCTTCCCCCCCAAAAAAAACGAGTAAATACTATTTCTGAATGAAAAATAGGCATTTCAGTCTGCCTTTTCATACTGCCTCGATGTGCCAATTATGCCTGTAAGATGCGCATGTTGTGGCTTGCTAATCATTTGTATATTCCAGTATGTCCTACCTTCAACGCAAATCCCAGGTTTGCTGTGGGCATCCTTTATAGGATTTTCGATTCACAGCAGTGCATTAAAATCACTTAGGTAGGAATTCAAATTTAAGATAAAATTAGAAGCGATAATAACGCCAAATCTGGAAACCACACGTTTGCTTTGTATTGTTCAATATTACTCTTAATAGCATATCTTTCCCCCCTTTTTTTTGCTTTCTTTTACCAACGAAATTTAACAAAATGACTTTGAGCAACACTGTTCAGTACTTTAGTTTTAAAATAACAATAAATTAACAATTTTAGCAATATCAGAACTCTATACGAAAGAGTTTTTAGAAGTTTATTTACGGTCTGATATTAATTGATTAAAGTTAATAAAATGTTTGCTTTCATCCGTCACATATCATCTGCCCCTTATCTTCGTGTGCTCTAAATTTTTCCGCATAAAACAACCTAATTTCCCCCTGTTTCTCTCTGCTTCCCCTAAAGGAATTTTAATTTTATACAGCTGAGAGTTACATTAACAGAAAGCCAGTTCTGCAGTTTGCGCAAAACCCATAATGATTTGTGGAATGAAAGGCTGTGGTGCCCAAAACTATATGTTTTAATATACCCAACTTTTTTATTTTATAAACGTCAGAGAAATAATTTACTTATTACATTTCTTTTTTCCAATTTTGTAAAATTTTGACTGTTATTTCAGTTGATAACTTTCCGATGTCCGATAAAAATTATCTCAAGAATATGAAAATTTACCTTTTACTGGTACCTTGAAAATTTTTATTGAGATGGTATTGTTGGATACTACTGAGCAGTATATAAAATTGTGCCTTTTGCGAATTATTTAGGCTGTTATGGTAAAGTGAGCTACAGCTCTATGCGTAAGCGCAGAAATATTTTCGTGCAGAGCTTAAAGGAAATTGCCTTGTATTTGTATCACACAAGGAGAGATCTTGCAAACCATGCAGCCAGCCAGTTCGTTACATTTAAAGCTACAGTGTTTTCGAGGGATTCATATCATGTCATTAATAGCCTATGCAGCTATTAGGCCTTTTTCGGAGCAGGAAACTCGGAAAATTAAGTATGCTTTCACCAGAATCGAACTCTGAAGTTTTTGATTGCCTTCTGGACAAGTTACCAATCACACCTCTGCAACATATAGTGGGGAAGGCGAAAATTCCTCGTAGCTTTCTCACGTTCAACTAAGCAAACAAATTCTCTCGAAATACACTAATTTTTATTAAACACTGATACTATGGCTAAATTTTGATGATTTTAAAAGTTGAGTCTTTCTTTTTTCATCTTACAAAAGACTGAATTTTACCAGTTTTTCATGGTTCAGAATCGTAAAATTCAGACATTACAGGCTCTCAATTTAAATTTTGGTGGAACTTTTATATCTTACACAGTGTGCGAAACTGTGTGTTACTATTATTTAAGTATTTTATTGCAAACTTTCCATACAGTAATGTAAATTAAATTATCAGTTACTTCTTTACTTACTTTGTTAATTAAAAAAAAATGTGCTATTATAATAAATTAGGAAATTCTCCGTCTTTGTTTACCAAAGTAAATTATATCAATTTTCCAATTTTTTATTTTAACAACTAAAAAATGTTACATTTGAGAAAAATGAATAAATGTGCTAAAAACAGAAAACTCATAAAACTCCAAATTAAATGCAAAATTCGTAAGAGAATAAAAAGAAGTGTAAGGAACTGGCATTTTATTTTTAGTGTTATTTAGAGAACCATCTTCTGCGGTGCCTTAGGAAATGTATTTCACTTTGGAACAAGGAACTAATTTTAAAGTTTTCGAAATATAAAATATAACATACATTATTTTTTTACATTTTTTTAAAATTAAGTGAACTAACGATGTATCTAGCTTACTTTTCGCAGCCGAGGCATCGAATGTGATTCACAGGTTTCGTATTGTTCGAAGCCGTGTAAGTTACCGGTGCTTCACAAATACAGATTTATATAGTCGAAATTATTCCTGCGCACTCAGAAAGTTACTCTGTATTCTTGGTTTCTGGCTTCTGGAAGCTTTTCTTGTTGTATGATTTTTAATACATATTTTGTTGAAGTAACTATTAAATAATTATTACTTATGTGGAAGTAGGACAACGATGTTGTACTTAAACGGGATTATGCTATTTATTGAAATACAGTACGAGACGTTTAGTACATAATAAGATGTTTATGCATTCACTAGGTTATTCATTTTTTGTTATATATGCTGTTCTGCTATTTGTATCTCTGGTTAAAAAAGTATATTTAATTGTTTTTTGAGTAATGGGGTATAATGTTCCTCACTACTTTGATAAAATGTCGAAGAGCCTAGCGAACTAAGTAGCGACTTATCGCTGAGTTCAAGTAGACAACGTAAACTCGAGAAGGGATTAAATACCATTTTATTCAGTCACACAAATGATAACAGTTGGTCCCTTCTCGGGCTTACAAGAAAACCTCCACTTGGGCTTTTAAATCAGGGTAAGAAAATAAGAAACTAAACCAAAACTAACTAAAATAGTCTTAGCCGAAGCTAGACATACATACATACCTGAAGTAATTGGCCCTTAATTTAAACTAGCTGGCGATTATCAACAGGCATGTACAATAGGGCCGAGCGTAATAGATTCAAGAATGAAATAGCTAGAAGGCAAACACGCGCCACTAAGGACTACTAAGCACTCTCTATATAAGTTAGTTGAACTTCCTATAAATAATACTTCTGACTTATTTGCATTCAACGCGATTTTAAAAACTCATTCTGGTAGGGAGTTGTAAGTAGGAAACAAGAATTGAAAGGAAAGGGTTTCAGAATTAAAAATACCTGTTATAAACTTAACATACACCTTACAAGGGGTCATGTTGATTCTCTTTCTAAACAAACAAACAAACAAAAAAAGAGTAGATGTAGTTAACAGAAGGTCACTAGCAAACACTGCTATAATTATATTCAAACAAAACAGTTACATTAAAAATGTATATGATATACTTTTTTAAAGCCAACTCAGGAACATACGCATTAAGCTTATTGACAATTATTATTAGTTTGTTAAAGGCTTTTTAACTGCGAAACCTATATTAGGAACAACTTCGATTTCTTTATTCAGTTTTTTAACATATCGCTGAAAAAAATTTAACAGGTTTACTTTTTACATTTCCACATTTCTTCTCTAAAAGCCGTTACATATATGAAGGTTTCATACACACGTTTCCAAGCACTACGTAATACACAACGTACTGATGTTTTGGAGCATTCTCATTGCCACAAGTAAATCCAAATCTCAAAAATCTCTTGTCAATTTAAGAAAGCATTTTTCTCTTCGAATCGCTGCTATTACTCTAGATCTTTCTGTGATGGCATTAGTATTACTGAGGTCAATTTTATAATCAGACATAGATTCTATACTACACCTTGCACTGGTTTCCAAAAAATAAGGAAAAATCCCAAAAATAACGGTAACTCTTTCAAAAATAAGCCAAACTGTATAAAATTTCAATATGCTGTCAAATGAGAATTTCTGAGTAAACCTATAGCTTGCAAATTAGTGGCACTGCAGTTGAAATACGTAGTCTGCGAGGAGCATGAAATTGCATGTTTCAGAACAAGCCTGCAAATTTATCTGTGGTACTGAGATAAGAAATGTGGCATAGCCAATTTGTAATAATGACCTCCAGGCAGCATTTGCACGAAGAACTGCGATGGAAAGCTATTGAAAGACTAGAGGCAGGATAGAATCAGACAAAAGTGGCCAAATGGCTTGTGAGTCCTTCTGTGGTTCAGAGATTTTGGCAACAATTTCTAACCATAGATTTGACACCTAGGAGGTTTAGCCTTAGGCGGCCAACCACTACGATGAGCGCAGTTGACCGATATTTGTTTTTATTCGCTCGAACGTATACAGCCGCAACTCAGAACCTCCCTTGCTGTATCTGTTGGAAGGTTGGTACCTCAACCGTGCGTAGAAGTACTTCACGTCCGCAAGGCGACCAGCCATTTGCGTGCCGCTCACGTGCTATTATTGAACCGAACGTCTGAGGTCGGCACGCCAACATGACCACAGGACAGCTGACCAAAGGAAGCTGTTCTCTTTACGGATGAGTCCAGATTTAGCCTCCAGAGTGGTAGTAGGCGTTACTTGATTTGGAGAGAACCTGGAAACCGTTATCATCCATCAAACATCCGTAAAAGAGATGCAGCCGGAGGAGGCAGGGTCTGCATTTGGAGTGGTGTCTCTTTGGGAAAACGCACAGACGTCTGCGTCTTCTACGTGGAACCATGAATGCTCAGACCTATAGAGATGACATCTTGATGCTTATTTGTCACCCTTATACCCAGGCAATAGGTGATAATTTCTTGCTACAGAACGACAACTCTAACCGCACAGAATTTGCATCATGAATGATGCAAATTCTGATCTTCAGCAGCAAACCATTCAGCGCATGGAGTGTCCAGCTTGATCACCGGAATTTAATCCTATCGAGCGTGTTTAAGATGTTTTAATAAGCTTTATCCTCCTCTTCAGACCCACACTTGCAATTGCTTTTCAAGAGCAATGGCCTTTCACTTCCACCGGAACTGACAGACTTCATAATTGATAGCATTGTACATCTCGGTATGTGTTGTCTTGCTTCTAGCACATACATTATTATCATACTCCATATTTAAAGTAATATTACTCCATATTTAAAGTAATACTCCATATTTACTAATACAACTTAATTAAATACTCCATATTTAAAGTAATGTATACACATACATTATTATCATACTCCATATTTAAAGTAATTTTCCTATTCCAGAATTTTGCATCCGATTAGTTCATTTTATACATATACTAATTTCTGTAACACCATAATTGTCTGGTAATTTCTTTTTATGTTACTTTATACCATGCTATATGTTGTATACTGTAAGTCAGTTTCATTGAATTATATATGTAACTTTTTGAGTAACCGTCATTTTTGTGATTTTTCCTCAATTAATGAAAACTAGTGCATTAGCACTGCATAAATGAAGGTATCATAGAATTTATCTCTTTTCAAAGATCTGATTCGAAGCTAGTTTCCCATTATGTGCAACGGGCGCTATCTAACAGAGACAACTATGAAACTCTATCACATGAGAATAATTTCAAATATCTAACATAGCTATTGGATTAACATACAAGCAGCGAATAAACAATGCATACAATTCCTTATAGAGATTTGATTGACTACAGAAAGTAGAAATAAGAAAGTATTCTAATTTGAATTTCTGGATCTGATTCATCCAGATTTTGAAATAGAAGGAGTCTAAAATTTCTCTCATCATCATCATATAAGAAAACACAAAAAAGTTAATTCAAATCAACGAACAATTTGAAAAAGGCAGAAACTTACGCGATTTTTAAAAAGGTGCAGTTTATTGGTGTATGTGATATTTCAATACGTCCCCAAAGTTATTAAAATAGAGCATAAATTCATGAAAAAGGTTCACTACTCCTGTACATTGTGATGAACTGGGATGGTCTCAGGCTGGGTTATGGATGCGGCATCAGATGGTCAGCAAGAGATGACAAGAAACACCATAGTCATAGTATTTTCAGTCTCTCTTTTGCTGCTATGGCTAGAGGACGAAGTACGTCGGTTGGATAATTGGTAACAAATTTCATAAAACTTCAGTACTGAGAGCAGAAAATACAAATGACAGCTATGTGTGACTTACGAAGATTTTCTTCTATAGTATACGCAGTTCACCATTTGAATTTTATATTTGCCTGTTCTAGTAATCTAGGAAGACCACACACACAGAGATCGTATTTTATTCTCGAGTGTCAAGAAGTAAAAAGCAAGCTTTGAGGACCACAGTATAAGAAACGCTTGCCTTAGCATATAGCCTTCGTGTGCCTTGCAGAAAAATAAATATTATATTGCTGTTACTGAAAAACAAAAGCAAGTTCTACATATTACATTTCTTAAATATGTTCCATAAATCGTTTTCTGTTACCTTTCTTTGTCATAATCAATCCTTCTGCAGTTCATTCAACATCTCGATGAACCGCTTTTATTCGACAGAAATATGGTCACCGTACTGCGAACAGTACGTAGCAGGGATTCTCAACCAGGGACGAATAACAACTTAGGAACGTCCATCGTTTTCTTGGATGGATGCGGTCAGCCTTTGATTTAGCTCTTGAGTAATTAGTTTTAGTTTATGAAGTAGGGACGAAAGATCTGATAGCAATGGCGAAAGAAGTGTATAGTTAAAAAAAAAAGTTTGAGAACTCCTGTTATATAGTGAAAAGTGAAATCTACAGTAAGAGTTGGAACTTTAAAAGGTACAACAATTGCAAGGTAAATCTATGTCATGTAATATGACAAGTTTTACCAGTGGCATATGTAGGGGGGTCAGCGGGGCATCCATTCCTGAGCACAGCATCCAGGGGGAGCCAATTTGATGTTACGAAATTTTAGAGTGAAATGTCGTCCATTCTTGGCACACAGAAAGGGGCGCAAAGTCTTCAGTTGTCCCCGGACGCTGAAAACCCTAGCTATGGCTCTGAATTTTACTTTACGGCAATGAAAGACCGAAATTTTCTGTATAACATACTTCACTTCAGAAATAGTTATGGTACGATTATGTTGAAATGCAGTCCCAAT
This sequence comes from Stegodyphus dumicola, assembly GCF_044657685.1. Lineage (NCBI taxonomy): Eukaryota > Metazoa > Arthropoda > Arachnida > Araneae > Eresidae > Stegodyphus > Stegodyphus dumicola. The sequence goes on from NC_140781.1 coordinate 33,599,023, forward strand.
CTAAGATCTACTTTTCATGGGTTCTATTATTGAAGAATAATGGTATTATGATTTTATGCATATGTTATCAGGGTCAATGTTCCTTCTTTCCTTCTTCGGGAACATACAAGGACCTGACTCGGAACAGAGAGCTTACTAAAGCTATGTTCACTAATTGTGGTAAGTAGACAGGATACAGACGAAGGGTATACAAAACCCTTTATTTTTCTCTATATACAATAACTTCCGTACTTCGGAATACACTGACCCGCTACTTGGGGTCAAAACGAAAAATATAAAAAATAGAACTAAACTCTAATTTAACTTTAGAATAATAAACGTGGAAGATTAGCCTTATAATAACAGGAAGCGTATGTAGTACAGAGACTGTGAACACTACAATACGTTTAAATTTATCAAGAGGATTAAAACCTCTGGCCTGGAAGGCAAACAGCAACTGCGTAACTTCTAAGGTAAGCGGCCTGCTTTGACTCACTGCTTCCTCTCTCTCGCTTGGCAAAAGGCCACAACTTAAATACTTGGCGTTCGCCAGACAAACTTTGCATAAAAACCTTAACGCTTATAATTCTGGCCGGAAGTAGAAAATAAAAAGTGATAGTAAAGAGTTAAAATAAAATAAACATTAGTAAAACTTAAAATCCTTACATACTTCCCGCCAGAGTTAATTAGTTTGAAACTGAGGTCTAAAACGACCTTGTTGAAAACTTTTAGCTCTAGAATCTAACGCGAGGCCAATCTTTTACAAACATACTTCGCTAGAAACTAGAAATTTAAAAGAAAGATTTTTTTTTTTTTTTTTTTTTTTTTACAATAGCAGCTCCCAGGATATACAACAATTTTTTTCATCTGTACTGCATCTAAACAGGAGCTTTTATTCAATTCTGGTTCCTTCCAGAGATCTGGAAGGAAAACTAGTTTAATGAAATGTTACACAATGAAATGGCAAGTAACATATACAATTATACTTCTCTTAACATTCTTATTTCATTCATGACTGTTTTAATTATCTCTCCCCGTGCTCTCTGACATGTGTTGTAAAAGAACACCAAACACGAATGTGTTTCTGTCTACGTGTTCCACACTTCCTCCTACAATCAAAACACTAACGTGTTAAAATTCAACATAACAAGACCTCTTAACACACCCTAATTGCAACTCTAAACCCTGAGGTACTATTCTAAAAGTGGCTAACTCTAAAGTGTAGCGTCAGAGAGCCTAACTACATCATTCAACCTTTAACACATATTCGCCATGATTTAGTCTTTTTTTGCAGTCACACGAATAAAAAAAAATTTTAACATTCACTTCTACCATATCACGGTATTTCTTAACATTTAAAATAACAGTTCACATTGTATATAAGAACATATCAACATGTCGTTAATTTTACACATTTGAGAACATACATTAGTAGTACATTGTTAACTTCTATTCTTTTCAAAGCAAGTGCCAATTCTTTCTACATTGAAATAATACATTTCAAAAAGTCTTTCAGACTAAAACTTCTCTCTTGCTAGAATGTTTTAAATAAAATTTATACAATAACTTTTTTCAATATTTAAGTCTTTACACAACGCTATTATACATCAACTTTAGTTTTACGCGCGAGTAATTGAAAAACATAATACGAAAATCGGTCACAACTCATTTCTCGCCCTTTTGGCGATAAAGGTAGACCTCGCATGAGGTAAAACTTCTTGAAATCTGCCACTTGCAGTAAGAATGAAAGATTAACTTAAGTTTGCAAAGTAACATAAAATTTTACTTATCTTTGTAATATTCGGACATCCTTTTCTGGGCCCAGTCTTTAAAGGTATTGGAGATAGTTGTGTGATTTATCCTCCTTCTTGTACGGGCTCGCCCTTCAGTGCTTTCCTCTGGAAGCTTCCTTTTTTCACCAGTTCGGCCACCCTTGAATACCTTCTTTTTCTCCTCTGCTTGTGGTCTTGGTCGTTTGATGGCAGCTGGTCTTGGCGGAACCGGGAACCTTCTTTCGTGTTCTTGCTTGGACCTCGTTGCTGGCCGTTCAAATTTTCCTTGTACTTTTTCCTCCGCCGCTGATGGCCCTTCCGCAGTTCGGCGACTTTTGCTGCGGAGAGTCCTGTCGGATGAGTAGATCTTCCGTTTTAGAGCCGGGTTATAGTTGCCGTTATTTCTCCTGGTTCTCTTCACATACGTCGTCCTTCTCCCTTCTTCATTCTGGGGGTGTTCGTGAACTCTCTTTTCTGGACGGTGGAACGGCTTCTTTTTCTTGTTACCTTCAATTTTTCCGCAGGGCAATTTTCTTTTCACTTGCTCCTGCCTCTTATTGGCTTGCCCTTGTACTTGTCGTTTCTCCACCTCTGGAGCTTGTGCCTGCGGTGTCTGCCGTGCCAGATCCTGCAAAAGATCTGAAAATATTTGCATTTTATTACGATCGAAATAGGGCTTGATTTCATCAATGTTTGCGAAACAGGTTTCACCATTTCTGGCTTTTAACACTACTACAGCGTGAGTTATTTTTTCTATAACATATGGTCCTTCAAATCGTGCAAAAAATTTGGCAGTTTTATCTTCTGGTGCTGAAGAAAGTGAATGCTTAATTTTTAAAACTTCATCCCCTACTTTATAAGTTACTCCCCGTCGTTTCAAATCATAATAGAGCTTCTGTTTTCTTTGTGCTACTTCCGTTTCTTTTTTGCTTCTTTTATTAGTTTTTCTATATTACCCATTTTAAATTCTGGGGCTCTTTGTTGCACATAAAATAATTTATCTAACGGCGTTATAATCTTTCTGCCTAAAAATAACTCAGCAGGAGTTTTGCCCGTTGTATCATGTTTTGCGGTCCTAAGGGCGAAAGCAAATTCATTGACATAGTTATCCCAGCTTTTATGAAAATTTTTTACATAACTACGGTTAATTTTCACTATATTTCTATTGACCCGTTCCGCTATATTTGATTGCGGCCGATACGAGGTATGCCCAGTTTTTGGCACATGTCTTCAAATATATTACTTACAAATTGAGGACCATTATCCGATATAACTTTTAGGGGCGCCCCGTATTTTAAAATATATTTATTTAAAATAGAATCAGTAACTAATTTCGCGGAGGCTCGTTTTAAGGGAACAATTTCGGTCCACTTACTAAAATGATCAACCATAACAAGGAGATACCGACATTTATTTAACTGACTTTTTGGAAAAGGGCCCAATAAATCGATGCCAATTATTTCATTTGGAAATTCGGATTTAATACTCTTTAGAAACCCGGCCGGGCGGAAATTAATATAATTAACTGCTTGACATGTTGGGCAGGACTGGATATACGCCCTTGTTAACTTTTGCAGTTCAGGAAAGTAGACTGCCTCGCGTACGCGTTGGATAGTTTTTCGAATACCAGCATGAGAAGCTAAAGGGCTGTCATGGAGCTCCTGCAGGATATTTAATCTAAGACTAGCTGTGATAACAGGTCGAAATTTGTTGTTGGAATTCGTAGTTTTTGTATAAAATAATAGACCATCTATTAGTTCGTAATGGGCCGCCCTATTTCTTATCGCCACAATATCTTGGTGGCTAAAATTTTCAGGATCCTTTAAATACTCATAAATACTTCCAAACTCAGGATCCTTACCCAGTTCGGTTATTACAGTTTCTCGGGAATTTATTGTACATGCTGTAAGCATTGCCACCTTTACGGTATTACCTTGTTCGTCTATTTTAATTCTTGATAGGGCATCTGCTACGATATTTTCCTTTCCGGGGGTATGCTTGATTACCAGATTATATTCTTGCAGCTTGAGTGCCCATCTTATTAACCTTGGGGATAAATTTTTCCCTGAGTACAATCTAGTTACCGCCGCATGATCAGAGTACACTGTTATCGGCGCCTTTCCAAAATAGACTCGGAACTTTTGCACTGCTAACAGAACTGCAAGTGCCTCTCTCTCGGTCGCGGAATAGTTTCTTTGTGTTTGATTTAAAGTTCGGCTAAAAAATGCCACGGGCTGCTGATTTTGCGAAAGTACCGCTCCTACCGCATAATCCGAAGCATCCGCTGAAATTTCTAAATTCTCATCCCTTTCAGGAAATTTCAACACAGGGGCTTGCGTTAATGCTTGTTTTAATTTTTCGAAAGCACTATTGGCTTCGGCCGTCCACGAGAATCTTGCCTTTTTCCTTTTTAATTTTAACAATGGCTCCGCGATAGCCGCAAAATCTTTTATAAAGGACCTATAATATGAACAAAGTCCTAGAAAAGAAGAGAGCTTCTTTGCCGTGTTTGGAGTCGGATACTTTTGTACAGCGATTATTTTTGATCCGTCTGTCTCGATCCCTTTTTGAGATATTTTGTAACCTAAATATTTTAATTCAGGGGCTGCAAATTTGCACTTTTCGACATTAACTTTTAGACCGGCCTCATTTAATAAAGAAAACACCTGTCTTAAATCCTGTACATGTTGGTCGAGATTATCAGTAGTAATAATGATATCGCCTAGATAGATAAATGTGGACTTTCCAAGAACAGGTCTTAACACAATGTCCATGCATCGCTGAAATGTTGCCGGGGCCCCTGAAAGGCCAAACGGCATACGCAAAAATGCATAAGTGCCAGACTTGGTTATAAAAGCAGTCTTAGGCACGTCCTCAGGCCTAACCCCTATTTGAAAATAACCAGTCGTTAAGTCTAAAGTCGTCATAAATTTGGTTGATTTTATGTTCCTTAGAATTTCTTCTATGATCGGTAACGGATATACCGGATATTTAGTTATGGAGTTTAATTTACGGTAATCAATCGCGAATCTCCATCTTTTTGGATGCGTCAAAGGATAGTCATTATTTTTCTTACATAAAACCACCGGACTAGCATAACTACTTGAGATGGGCGTTATGATCTTTTTACGTAGCATATCGGTAATATGCCATTCTATAATTTTTTCCTTATTCTTATCATACCGGTATGGTTTTTGACGAACTGGCCTTGCATCTCCGGTGTCAATACTATGGTTAGTAACCTGAGTAAATCCTGGAATATCACTAAATAACGAAGCAAATTCACTTACCACTTGTCGGATTCTTCCTTGCTCGTCATTAGAGAGGTGGTCAAGTTTTAACATCGGCGGTTCAGCGTTTTCTGTACGAACTGGTTTCATTGTCAGCTTAAGGGACGCTTCATTAAAATCCAGCGTAGCTTGTGCTTCTGAAAGAAAATCTATTCCTAAAATTAAATGTGCTTGCAGATTCTTTACTATAAAAAACATCACCTTTACTTGTTCGTCCTTGATACGGATATACAAAGGTACTTTACCTATGCACTTACATTTTTCTCCTTGCGCCGCTAACACTGTCGTATTATCCGAATTATATATGCGGTATTTGCGAAAATACTTCCTAAAAAATTCTTCTGCCACACAGGAACACTGCGCGCCGGTATCCAGGAGTGCGGTGGCTGGGATATTATTCACCAACACTTCAATCTTCGGAAGAGTCGAATTTTTCACCATTACTGTATTTATCTTGTAGGAAGAGGGGTTTTCGTGACCTTCGGATTTCCGCACCCTCTCGTCAGCAGAAATCCGTTTTAGTTTAAATTATTTTTCATTTCCGTGCTTTCCTTCTTTTTCCCCTGGCCTTGAGACTTTTTTCCTGGATTGCTATTGAACTGTCGACGTTCGCCGGCTGTTTTTGAATGCTCGGGTTTCCTTGCCCACTGATTAGCTTTTTCTCCGTAGCCGTGTACTTGAGTTTGCTGTAGTCTTGGCGTACCAAATTGGTTTCGCTGTTGATATTGGCGTCTTCTTTCGACGTCCGCCGTTCTTCTACTTTCAAACTGGATTGCTAGCTCAAATAACTTTTCCAGTGTAGTCGGATTTCTCAATTCAATAAAGTCTTGCACTTGGGGCAGTAACCTCGGCAAAATCACTTGAATTATTTCAGGATCCGGACGGTTTCCATACAAGAGCTTGAAGACGTGAATTTTTCTTAAAATAAAGCTTGAGAGGTTTTCGATTCTTTGTTGATATATACTAAAAAGTTCCGTTTCTAATTTCGCACGATCCCTTACAACAGGGAAGGCTTTTAGTAGGGCAGTCTTGAAATTCTCGTAAGTATAGGTGGGACTTCCTGCTTAACCCAAGAGACTTCTGCCTATACATTTGAACCAGTTAAGCGCTTGGCCCCTCAAAGCGCTGGTAGCTAAGGTAACTTTTTGAAACTCGTGCACGGGGTAGAACATGAAATGGTCATCCAATTTTTCCAAAAAACTGGTTACCGGTGAGTTTCCATTAAATGTTGCTTCTGGTTTCATCGAAGCGCGCATGGTCTGGACGATGTAACCAAATCCTTCCAGGGCGGCAGCTGGCATTTCTGGATTCTGAGCCGTTTCTGCAGGCAGCACAGGTTCTTCTTGAAACTCGGCCATGGTTATTCTTCGTTGGGCGCCACTATCAGGGTCAATGTTCCTTCTTTCCTTCTTCGTGAACATACAAGGACCTGACTCGGAACAGAGAGCTTACTAAAGCTATGTTCACTAATTGTGGTAAGTAGACAGGATACAGACGAAGGGTATACAAAACCCTTTATTTTTCTCTATATACAATAACTTCCGTACTTCGGAACACACTGACCCGCTTCTTGGGGTCTAAACGAAAAATATAAAAAATAGAACTAAACTCTAATTTAACTTTAGAATAATAAACGTGGAAGATTGGCCTTATAATAACAGGAAGCGTATGTAGTACAGAGACTGTGAACACTACAATACGTTTAAATTTATCAAGAGGATTAAAACCTCTGGCCTGGAAGGCAAACAGCAACTGCGTAACTTCTAAGGTAAGCGGCCTGCTTTGACTCACTGCTTCCTCTCTCTCGCTTGGCAAAAGGCCACAACTTAAATACTTGGCGTTCGCCAGACAAACTTTGCATAAAAACCTTAACGCTTATAATTCTGGCCGGAAGTAGAAAATAAGAAGTGATAGTAAAGAGTTAAAATAAAATAAACGTTAGTAAAACTTAAGATCCTTACAATGTCATGAAACGTTTTCAGTCTCCTTTAGTTAAGCCATGATTAAACCCTTTTGTTACAGTCCAGTGTCCCGTTTTTGTCTAACAGATACTTCTATACTGAAGTAGCTATGCTCAATTTTTGTTGATGGATATCTGTTCTATGGTTGTAACACTTTTCAGTAAACCTAATAGAGTTCCATGTGGAACTTGAAACTATGGTGTTACATGACGATATTACCCGGAACAAGAGAAGACGGAATTGAGAGAAATTTTAAGACGTTCCTAAGTTGTTATTACCCTTATGAATTGGGACTTCGAGGATGCTGCCTAAATTTCCCCTTTGAAATGGAATTGTAAGACATTGAAAAATTTCAGCACAATTAAATAATCAATTCTAATTTTCATAGAAGAGGAGACACATTTGAATGAATGTAGACGTCTAGATGATTTTATAATTACGATCTTTAAAAACTTTTTTTGATTCACTTGCAATTTTATGGGCCATTTTCCCTAGTGCTATCCCAAACTAGTGAGGCGTAGAAGAAAATCGGCACGACGATTGCCGTGTAAATTCTCTTGTAAGTAAGATTTAAGCCTGAGCTGTTGAAATGTAGTGGAAAAAGCTTTTGAATTATCGTGTAGACAGACAGACAGACAAAGTAGACAGAAGCCTTGTTTTGCATAAGCTGGGTAGACCAAGTGAAATCATAGTTTAACGTGACTCCTAAACACTTGGGTGAGTTTATGATTCGATGTTCTCTAAAAGAAATCACTTCCTCACTAGTTACAATTTTCAGTGTCCCTAATCGTAGATTTTCTAATTACGAAGACCTAAAAGTTTTCTGAGTTCATTCTTGCTTTCATTTTCTACACTGTCATTCTATCTCCGAAATCTTATCCTGGAACCTTTCAGGCCATGGTTAGGTCATCTGAAACGGGTAATGACAGCATTGTCGTCTGCATAGCAGGGTAATATGCCGCTGTTGTCTTCTGTGAATTTCAGGAAGTAATTCACATATATCAAGTATAGGAATGGTTCAAGAATGGACCTCAGGCATATATCATATAAGGATTGGATGTATAATCTCCGAGAAAGTCTTGCTATCAAGGAATGGTGAGGATAATTTCAAGAGGAAGATCCAACTGAATGAACTTGTACGTAGTCCCTTTATGCCAGACGCTATCAAAAACTTTACCAACTTTAAGTATAATGATAGCTACACTTGTTGTTTATGGCAGTACCAATGAACTCAGAAATCCGGAGGAGTTCATGAATGGTGGTCTTCATCACTCTCTCTTCGGAATGGCCTCTCCGGGATCACTGCTGTTCATCTGAAATTAGCTTAAAAGTAGGTTTCAGCCTACTGAAGATAAGCCATTCCAAGACCCCACTTATGAAGACAAATCGGCCGGTAACCGGAGCGGTCGTGTGGAGGTTTGTCAACTTCTTGTATCAGAAAAACATAAGCATGCCTTCATGGTAGAGGGAAGGACCAATTTGAAAGGCATGCATTGTAAATACTAGTGGGCTTGATAATTACATAAAGAGAGGTTTTTGAGCGGATTATTTGTAGGAGAATAATTTCCACGAGTTTTTTTTTTTTTTTTTTTTTTTTTTTTAAAGCTGCTGTGCTTGTTAATATCCTGAACTTTCCTGGGAATGGCCAATTTAACGATGTTATTAGGGGAGAGTGAGTCAATCCAATTTTGCATTGTTTCTGCTATTTGAAGATTCGAATACTTATTCAAAAGAACATCATTTGGCTGGAATTACTCGTTTTCCTTCGCCTCATTGGAATTAGCAAGTACTAGGCGAGTTTTGGCTGGTCGAGAGCTACCGCACTGTCGTTTCAGGTATCAGATAAAGTTCCAGAAGGAACTATCCTCCAAGTTTATATTATCACTATTTAAATGAAATAAGGGTAGTTTGCTTATAAAGAGACAATAATAATGTTAAACAATGCTCAAGCGTGACAGGTGAATATCACACAAATGTCTTCAGATCAGTTGGCAACACAGAGCGGGCGTGGTGCGGACGTGCAACTGAAAAGTATATTTGCCGAAAACCTACTGCTTATTGAGTTCTGTCGGTTATCTTGGTTCGACTTTTTCTTATCCCTGTTAGGACTTGCAAGCAAAGATTCTGTGTATGGTGCCGTACTCTGATGGCCAAATTTATTATTCATTGGAAACTGCTGTGTACATTACTCAAACTATCATCAGTTCGTGTCTTATAAGTGTATCCGAAGTTTGGTGGTTTGGTTTTTATGTTTCTTACAAAATAAGTTTATTGTAAAACCTGAATAAATTAGCATCCCAGTAAGTTATTTCTGGAAAAATTGATTCTTTTTTTAAATTTTGCTCTGAGTATTTGAAGATTAGCCGAAAATGTCTGATTATTTCAACGAAATAAGAATTAGAACAGTTTATAACGGTGAAATTATGATTACCTACATTGAGCCAACTGTCACCTTTTCTGATTTCTGTAAAGAAATGAGACAAATATGCAAGTTTACTAATGAGCAAGAATTTACAATTAAATGGCTTGATGAAGAAGGTGATCCGTGCACAATTTCTTGTCAGGCTGAACTGGATGAAGCTATCAGGCTTTCTGAGCTCAATAAAGATATAGAATTAACTGTTCATATATTTCCTAGTGTACCTCCTATTGCCGGAATGCCTTGTGTTGGCGAAGATCGTAGCATTTATCGTAGAGGAGCTAGACGGTGGCGCAAATTGTACAGAGTTAATGGTCATATTTTCCAAGCCAAAAGGTTCAATAGAAGAGCATTTTGTGCTTTTTGTGCGGATAGAATTTGGGGGTTAGGAAGGCAGGGATTCAAGTGTGTAAACTGCAAATTAATGATACATAAGAAGTGTCATAAACTTATAACAGTAAGTTGCTTGGCAATTGGAGAATCTATGCCTGAAAATTTTCCAGACGGTATTTCAGTTCCTTCCAATGCTAATGTAATATTGGATAATTCAGGAAAAATTAATGGTGAGATTTCTGAAAAAGTTCAGTTATCTAAAGGCTCGGGTACACCTGCAGCAAGTAAGAGGCAAGCATTAAAGAAATATAGAGAAAAACTAGCTGAGAGTGTATGTGAACAAGTATCTGTCCAAGATGTTGATCAGGTTTCAAAAGATTTGAAAGAACCTACAGATTCTCGCCAATACACTCTGGATGATTTTGAGTTGTTGAGAGTTATTGGCAGAGGATCATATGCTAAAGTATTAATGGTTGAACTTAAAACTACAAAACGGATTTATGCTATGAAAGTCATTAAGAAGGAGCTGGTTCGTGATGAAGAGGATATTGACTGGGTACAAACTGAAAAACATGTATATGAAACTGCATCAAATTATCCTTTTCTTGTTGGCTTGCATTCGTGTTTTCAAACACCAAGTAGACTGTTCTTTGTTATTGAATTTGTACGTGGGGGAGATTTGATGTTTTTGATGCAACGACAACGTAAATTACACGAAGAGCATGCAAGATTTTATGCAGCTGAAATATCCTTGGCATTGAACTTCCTTCATGAGCGAGGCATTATATATCGGGATTTAAAATTGGATAATGTTCTGCTTGACCACGAAGGGCATATTAAATTGACAGACTATGGTATGTGTAAAGAAGGCATCCGCCCTGGTGATACAACCAGTACTTTTTGTGGAACACCCAATTATATAGCCCCTGAAATACTTCGTGGAGAAGATTATGCTTTTGGTGTAGATTTTTGGGCTCTAGGTGTTTTGTTATATGAGATGCTTGCTGGTCGTTCTCCATTTGATATTGTAGGTGCTGCTGAAAATCCAGATCAAAATACGGAAGATTTTCTGTTTCAGGTTATTCTTGATAAAACAATACGTATTCCACGTTCTATTTCTGTGAAAGCACAGTCGGTTTTAAAAGGCTTTCTTAACAAGAATCCTGTTGAACGCCTTGGATGTCAGTCTGGATTTTCGGATATAACATCTCATCCTTTTTTTAAAAGTATTGACTGGCAGTTACTTGAGAGTAAGCAGGTACCTCCACCATATAAACCCAAACTGGAAACAGATAGGGATCTTGATCATTTTGATCCTCAGTTTACCAGTGAGCCTGTTGTACTGACTCCTGATGATATGAAGGAAATAGAAAAGATAGACCAGTCTGAATTTGAAGGTTTTGAGTATGTCAATCCTTTACTAATGTCAATGGAAGATTGTGTCTAACTGCATTTCATGAAAGATGCAAAAATTTTGCAAGTATTTGTTGAGCTATTTGAAAAGGGAAACATGCAATATTTTTATATTTTCCCAAATCATATTTCCTGTATATTTTATAATACTCTCTGGAAATATATTATGAATCACTTGTATATCTTGATATGTTCAGTGATTACTTGTTTTGGATAATAGCATCAAGTGAAATTTTCATTGTTGTATGGAAGAGGAATTATTTATCATAATTGGAAATAGGTATGCGTTCTTTAAATAACTTGAGAGAAAAAAAAGCTGAATGGCTTTTCACAAATTTTTATTTTGTGTTGGTATGGAGTGATATATTGTTATATATAGTCATTGTAAAATTGCAGCATGATATAGTTTGTGATTCTGTAGAATGATAAAGTGCATCTTTATGTGTCATTATTAAGGAAATGAAAATTCTTTTGGAAGCAAATGTTTTCTTCTGATTGTGGAAATTAATAGTTTGCAAGTTAATTCATATAAGCATATAGTTATAGTCAAATCGGCTAAAATACATAAGATTAATTAGTTTAATATTTCCGAGTTGAAGTTGCTTCGGAATATATTCTGTGTTAAATCAGTTTCATATAAAAAAAGTGGAGCTGGTTTTTATTCTGTGTTAGGTATCTCTCCAACTAATACCAGACTTATGCTACACAGGTTTCTTTTGCTTTGAATTAAATATAAGTTTTTGTTACCTTGAAGTAAGCATATTCTAATTTTTAATAGTCAAGATTCTTCTATTAAATTTGATAAGTATGTAATGTTGGACAAATTATTGTTTTAAGCATATATTTCTTTGAAATAATATGTGCATTTTTTTTTACATTATTTTTGTTTGATGTACATTTACAATATGAATTTTGCAGAAGTTTTTTTTTTTTTTCCCGTAAATTAATAGCTGTTTCGCTGAAACAGAGCAGCTACTGTGCGATATGCAGCTAAAATTTTAAAATTCCAAGATTGTGTTTAATTTATTGTAAATTATTTTTAAGTGAATATTAAGTAGATTAAAAATGTCAATAATAAATTAACAAAGTGAAAAAACTTTAACTGTTATCAGTAGTTTTCAAAAATTTTTAAGCAGAACACAACATAAAAAATTATATGAACAGTGCTTTATTATGCAGTATTTGACTGCATGGTTGCAAGTGTATGCAGTTTTATAAATTAGTAGAAAATATAGTCATAAATGTATTTGTGAGGTGAGCAATTTTTTTCTTTGATTGAACTAGTCCTTTCTGTATCAGCTGCTGAAAATAATTGAAATAATTACTAAAAGATTAAAATTACTGATGATAATTTAAATACTGAAGATATACTTCTAATATTATGCGACTTAAAATTAAGCTTTCAGAAGTGCTATATATGTAAGAAAATTTCTTCATGTGCTATATTTAGTGCTGAATTAAGAGTTAGTTATTGTTGTTTGTCGGAAATAAGTACATCATTAAAAGTTTTAGATTTTTAAATAAATGTTAGTCTAAATATTTAATCATTATCTTGTTAATGATTGTGTTTTTTTTTTTTTTTTTTTTTTTTTTTTGTGATAAGAAATTCAAACTTATATAACTGTTATTTAAACTAGGAAGCACTTTGCCATAATGTTGTACCTTATTCTGAGCAGTATATATTTTTGTTTGATAAAAAAGAGCTTATGTTGGTGATGAATATTTTTTATCATGAAATAATTTGATTTAGGTTAAGTATTTAAGGATTTTTAAAATATAATTAAATGTTTAGTTATCTATTAATATTGAAAAAATTGCATTAAAACTCGTATCTCTTATATCATTATTAGTATTTCACAATATGATTTTTTTTTTTTCTGAAATTACTTCAGTGAAAAAATTCTCACAAGTAGAATTTTGCATAAGCAAATTGCATGTATAATTTTATCAATTCAGTGTGCAGGTATAATTCTTAAAAAATAAATTTTATACTGTTTTCATGAATGAATTTTTTTATATCAGTATAAGACATTCTCATTTATCAAAACAGTAAATTATTGTACAGTTATATGTACAGTTTATCAGAAATATGAACATAGATTAGAAGGAAATATGATTATTAAATCATATGAAGGAATATGACCATAGATCATATGTTACATATGACTGTACGCAGAAATTTTATACTTATGAAATCTTATGAAAAGGATTAGATGTATAGAACAGTATCTATTAAATACGTGTTATTGTTCCGTAACTGTATTTAAGTAATTATTTGTAAAGATCTAAAAGTATATGTATTATATTAATAGATAGCTAATCATTATATATATATATATATATATATATAATTTTGTCTACTATTTCATTATAAAAGAAGTGTAAGCAACCAGATGATAAAAAAGGATTTGTTTGCGTGTTACATTGGAAATTTCTTGCCCTTATAAGTCAGAGTTAGCTAAAGCACCTTTTGCAATTTCCAATTATGTATGACCCAGTGCCTTTAAAAAATATTAATCTGCTGGAGAATGCAGATTTTCATGATTTATAACTGATGTTTATAATGAACTTTTAAGACAGCATCCTTTTTGTAAAATAACTATGTAGAGTTGATTATTGGAAAATTGTTGAGATATAATTTTTAAGATTGTGAGAGAGAAACTTCTCAGGACTGGCACTAGAGCTGTGCAACTTATGCAGCAGAATTTTTACAATTTATCTAGGCCGGTCCTTAACTTTTCTCAGTACTTAAATAAGGAAAAATAATATTGAATTAAAATCTTTCTTTATAAACTTGAACAACAGCCTTTTTCATATATTTTTGTTATTAGCAGATCAGTATCAATTTTTACCAAGTGAGAAAGCTTAACATTAATCAGGCATGTCTGTTGCCAGATTTTTTTAAATTTCTAGTGGTTAAAGATGTTTTGTATTATCTATGTATTTTGATCAGTTAAGTTATATCATAAATGTACAATAATGTTTATACTTTTTTTCCTGTTGTTTGTTTAGTTCAGGAACTATTTAATTTGATGTATAGTATTGGAATGTGGACCATTTAAAACTAGGCTTCGTCGTAATGTTATAATAATGAATTTGTTTTGAAATCTATATTCCTTTTATTGTTAAACCTTATGTATTAGCTTGTAATTTATTAAAACAATTTACATTTCATTAGACTCTTCATGCGTATGTCAACATGCATAACTGCATAAACGGGATCGATTGATACCAGGATTCATCATGGTTTACTACGTAATACAGTATTAAAACTTAATGTATAACAATAGCTATACAAAATCATAAGTGTCTTAACAAATTGGTACAACAATTATAAATTGTAATTTGTTATTGATTTCATTGAAATTACTAGCTTTAGTTAAAATTGAAAACAGTCCTTTGTTATGAATATTGATAATTGCCATTATATATGTGAACATTTATGTTAATGTTGCTGATCTCTACAGTGTTCATTAAATGCATGCATTTTCACATTATTTTATGAACTTTTCTCCCATTTTTTTCATGGAATTTAATTTGAATGTTTAAAATTTTTGTGAACTTTTTAAACTTCTAGTGAACTTAAAAGTTGCTTAGTTTTCATGAAAAACATCATAAAAAGTCTCTCTAAATCAGCTTTTTATTATTATTATTCTAAATTTCATGATTTATGGAATCGATAAATATTAAATGTAGTCAAATTTTCTGATCAGCTGTTTTATGCTTTTTGAATGCCCGCGAAATTTTTTAAATCTTTAAATGGTTTATCTTATTGAAAAAAAATGATATTTTAAAATTTCAGCGTATTATTAATATGCTGAAATTAATAATATGAATATATGCATAATATAAAAAAATATGCATAATATAAAACATATATATAAATATAAATATGCATAATATAAAACTTTTTGTTTCTTCTACCTCAGCATGAAGAGGAATTTTTTTTTTTCGGATATTTTTTAAGGAGCTTTAAGAAAATAATGACTTAAAATGGTAGCATGATGTATTTTTTTATCTTATGAACTGTTGTTGCTCAGAAGTTTCATTTAAACATTAAGTCTTCAAACGGTTAAGAAGTCCATACTTCAGTAATTGCCCTGTGAACAAAGTCTTCAAAATATGCTGAATTAATATATAAATGTCAAATTGAATATTTATCATTGATGTATAGTTAATACAGTATTTACATATTAATGCAACCACTTTTGTTGCAGTTTTGTGATTGTTTTTGCAGATGAAAAGATGAAAGTTATTTATCGGGACTTATTTTTTAAAGATTCCCAAACTGTTGATATTTATGAACAACAGTAAACATTATCTGCATATCAAAGGAGGGGGGATAGCTATTTTAAATACAAATTTTAATTATTAAGTAAGGGTAATATAATAAAAAAACTTCACGAAATCAATCCGTAATTTTATGCTGTATTCTTACTGTGTACACACCTTTCTGTTTTTGCTTTAAAAAAAAAAAAAAAAAAAATTGGAGAACTGCACAAATCCGGCATTGCGCAGAACTTCGGCATCGTTAGCAGGCTGTCTACCAGACGCATCTCACCATTGTTCCCTTTAGTGTTTTTACTACAGTTTCTTTTATAGATGTACATTTCACAGATGAATTTTTAAAATTGAGTTTATGGCAAAAAATGTCACTTTTTGTGCATGAAATTATTGAAACTGGGAATACAACAAAAGGAATACATATGAAAATGCCAATGTTATTTATCTGAAAGATTGTTGTAAGTATGGTTGCCTGAAGAACATTTATGCACATGGTTGTCTGAGTTTGACACATTCTGGTAATTTGGCAATTTCTGCTGAGGTGGTTGCAATAATATACAAGTGCAATTAGTGCATAAAATAATTTAATTGAATTTTGCTTAGTTACAAAGACTGTTTTATTACTTTTTATAGTGAACCTATGGAATAATATAAAAAATCCCTCTCCCTTATAAAAGAATTATTTCCTGATATGCAGTATTCATTAGTGTAGTGAGGATTTTAAAAGTAGTGAGGATTTCATAGAGTAGTGAGGATTTTAAAATTACTTTAGAGCAGCTTTTAAAAATGGTGAAATGAAATTTGATATATTCATGAATTAGCATTGATTGATTTATTTTTTCTCTCATTTACTTTTCTGCCACTGAATTTTTCAGCCACTGCTGCTTTTGTGAGTTTTATTCTGACAGCTATTTTTGCTCCACAATGTATGCTAACCCTTTTACATTTTATCAGAATTGACTATCAAACAGCCATAAGTTGTATACTTTTCATTTTTCAAGTGTTTAATCTCATATTCTCATTAGTTGTTGTTTAAGATTGTATGTGTATATGATATTAGTTTTCAGACTTTTATTTTATAAAGTCTTGTATTGACATGTTTGTGATAGTATGCTCCACAGGTTGGAGATGCTTCCTCATCTTTATGGCCCACATTTTTTTAATGCTGCCAAGATTAGCAATAAATTGGCAACAAATATCAAAAACTGTTTCTTAAAGGACCTGCATTGTCTCGAAAGCTATGAGTAGGCATAAGTTAACATAGTTTATTTTCCAAAATAATGTTAAGTTTTGCTTTACTGACAACTGAGGAAGTTATGCTACAATTTCCACATTTTATTTGTATTAACTTGTAATTACTGTAATTATTTGTATTAAGGTGAGGTTGATTGATCAAGGCAATCTGCCATATGGGGAGGGATGCTTCTGTGGAGGACTTTTTAAGTTTGTATTCACTTTACACATGGGGAAAAACATGAAATCCAACAATGCAGCCTGCTCATTCACTGGGGTTTGATCCTAGGTCGAACTTCGAGTGTTCAGCGATTTTAGTGCTTAGCTGCTGATAAGCATCATAACTGCAAAGAAAATAATAAACATGCATATATTGAACTTAAGGAAGCAGTCATATTATCACTTAATTGTAAATAGAGGTAACCTGTTGTGTGGGCCATGCAAGTAGTTTTTGCTAGAGAGAGTTGAGAAAATGGACTCATGAAACAAGGAACAATAAGCAATAAAATATGAAAATACCCTTGCCACTCTTCTGTCGACTTCAGTACCTCTTTAGCCATCAAAAATTATATTACAGCTCACTCTTCCTCTGTGAATATGTTTCTCTATCCTAATATTGCAACAATCAACTACTTAGATGGTGTAAGTGGTGGGCTATCTTACTTTTCAATTGAGGCAGTGGTTTTTTTTTTTTTTTTTCCCTTTAGTGTTACTTATGTATGTTCTTCATTTTCCTTAAACCTGATATCTAATTTATAAACTATGCAGTAAGGAAATTTTCCTGTGTTTCACATAGGGCAGCTAGTTGGAAGGAAGGATTACAAGAGCTAAATACATAAAATTCCTGGAACTAAGATTTCTTGAAAAGATGCATTCAATGAAAGGCTGTGGGAAATTGTTTTCCAGTCAGATGGTGGTTTATGGTTGTAACCCTACTGTCCTGGCAGTTGGTTGTAGTGCATGTGCCCCATAAGTTTTTCAGGACAGTCTTTAGCTCTTTGAATTATTATTATTGATTATTTCTTTATATATATCTTGTAAAATTTTTTAGATATATTGAAACCAAAGTACTTTTAATTAAAGTAATAGACAGCCAACTAAAGAAGAGCTTGCGACCCCCCCAAAAAGGTGGTGAATCAAGGGTTGCGCACCACTGATTTAAGACAGTGCTTATTTTCGTAACGTGTTATATACTTATTTCTCATAAATTTTCAAGAATTTTTTGAAGAATTGTATATATTTATTTGTGTATGATCGTAGAGTTTAAATGCTTTATTCATCACACTGAAATGTTAATTGATTGGATTGTATATTCATTACAGTTAAATACATTATAAATGGATTAGGTTGTATGTTTTTAGTGGAAGGAAGTTGTAGTTTTTTTCAATTATGAGAATAAAGGGATGAGAATTTCTAAATTCATGGCTAAAATCAAACATGCACTTTTAATTTCTTCATTATTGAAGTTAAAATAATAATGCAAGTTATTAAAATTTCTTTTCTTTGTGCTGATTATTTTCTGTGAATTTTTCTAAAATTAATATTCATTTGAGGATGCAAAGCTTAAGCTTCCTGGATAATTCATTTGAGAAACTATGTTTCTGAGTTAGAAAAGTAGTCAGTTGCAGTAATTTTTAGACCTGCAAAAGTAAATTTTTTCTTGATGTAGGGAAAGGAAGCTCACTAAAGCATACTTCTGAGTTTTTCAAAAAGACTTACACATGTACTTGTAGATTTCCTGTATAGTTACTTTTTAATAAGTTAATAATGCTAAATTTTTCTTTGTGCCTGTTTGATTCTTTGTGAAAAGGCAGTAGACACAAGTTCATTATATTTTCTCTATCCATTATTGAGTATTCCCAATTTTCTGAGGCTTTTAGAACAAAAACTAGATGTGATACTGATTTTGAAAATCTTCGTTTTACTTTGCAGTACCAGATATAGTGATTATTTCATTTCCTGTATTAAATCGGCCTGATTTATCTGTTGTATTTGTGAATGGTTGCAAGCAAAGGAATATCATTCTAGTCTAAACTGTCAGCTGCAAAAGTTATATTAAAGTATTGTTTCATATCTAATGTACAGTGTGGTGTTATAGCAATTAATATTTTAAGTGAAAATACATATTTTCAGCATTTTTTCTGTGAATAAAGGAAAATTTCTGTATTAATTGGTGAGTCATTGTAAAGTAAGAATGAAGTAAAATTTCAAAGGTAAAGTAAGGGACATTTGTATTTTAGAAGTTTTTTGCAAATTTCTTGCTTGACTTCTTTACTTCTCAGCATAAAACATACACAATATGTAACTATTAATGGTTATACATTTAAATCGAATTGACTGAAAATTTGTTTTTGGCTTGTTAATTTTTTTTCGTTATGTTTGAACTTTTGCATTTAAAATGATGAATAGCATTCCGTTCATTTCTAATTCTTATGGTTCATGTTTCTGGTTACTAATCATGTTACTTTTGAATAAAAAGATTGTCTCAACAGATATGCTTTTTGCTGAATTTTGGATTACTTTTCTATTAATAAATGCAGGAAAGCTCACTGTTGCCCCCTGTTATGTTGTATTTAAAACTGTGCAGTGACCAATAACCACTTTGTATTTAATTTTATGCTATAAATGTATTATAATTAGACTGAAACTCATAAGTTTAAGTTTTTTATGTAACTGGAAAGCATGAATATTATTTTGTTGACTAGGTTTCATATAACATTACATGTGTATCTTCTAATTCTAACATGCTAATGAGTAGGTATTGTTTATTATTTTTGATTGAATTCAGAGTATAAATTCATGGCCATTAAAAATATATAAGTAATATTCTGGTTTATTGATTTATGTGGTAAGATTTTTTTAGGGGGGTCTTGATCAAAATACCTTTAATCTTGAATTATAAAATATACAGGGTGGCATGTGAATTGTCATACCATTCGGTCACTCCATAAAATGTTTTATATATTGAATGTTCATAGTGTATATTCAGGTGCCTTTGCTCATGGAAAATTCGATGGATGTCAGAAGAAATCAGCATCAGACTCTGATTTGCCAGAAAACAACAGTATGCAAAATGGCAGATAACGACAAGTTGTGTGCTGAACAGAAGGCAAAATCTGTATGTTTTTTGGAGACAGATTAGTTTATTTGAAGATGGCAAAACACACAAGGACTCTCTGTAATATAGAAGGAATGCCTTCATGAAGATCTCCCTAAGGAAAACTGGCTTGTATTCATGTTATGCAAAGGGAAAAACCGTGAAAAACAGCCATGCAGTCAGCCCATTTGCCTGGGTTTGCACCCAGGCTTCCAGGCAAGAAAATGCTCTGCTAGTGGACTAGTTCTTAAAAGACATTTTCCTTCACACTTTGGTACAACATGGTCTTCTTGCAAACAAACCATTCACAGGTTACGTTAGCAATTGGAATCTGCTAGGTTTGTGCTGGAAAAGAATTGACAGTGCTGATCATGTGTTCACACATCTGAAAATGGCAGCAACTGAGGTTCATCTAAGATGGAGCCCACCCACATGCAGCATTTTTGATTTCCTGTATGAGATATTTGATGTATGTTTAATGCTGCATCAGTTTCCTGAATGTTATCAAAGTGGAAGACAGTTGAATTGATACAAATTTACACACATAGCATGGGTATTAATCCATGTGATTTCTTTTTATGGGACTTTTTTGAAAGATGAGGTATTTGCGAGGAAGCCTTTCAATGTAGCACAACTCAAGGCTATTTATTATCAAGCAGTTGTGCTATGCAGCTATGGAACACTTTTAGAAGACATTTTGCTGAATTTTGTGACAAATGTAAAGGTTTGCTTGTAAGAGGCTGTGAAACCGAATGGTGAATGCATTCTGAACTAAATTCAGTTCACTCAGATAGTGAATTATGCATTCATTTTGCGATATTTCCATTATAAATAAATGTGTATTAAACAAAACAATGGGTATGACATAATTTTTCCCACCCTGTACATTTTAGACTCTTCTAAATATAATAGTAGTTAAAAATGTTAAAATTATTGTATAGAAGTGGTAGAAGCATTTATACAGAGAAAGAGAGGCTGCATTAAAATATGTGAACCGGTATGTAATTTTATAAAATTGCTAAATTTTTAAATGTGTATTTAAACATGTTTTATAAAGTAAATTAGCATGTGTGTGTTGTTAGGAAAGGTCAAATCAATTTATATTGTTAATTTCAAGAATATATACTTTTAATGTGTATACTTTTTAATGTCATCTAATCTTAATCATTTGATATGATAAATAAGTAATTCAAAGTGTATGAAGTTGGGAATTTAAAATTGAACTGAACAGAATTAGAAAATTTGGATTACTAAAACTGAAGATTATGAACTTAGAGGATTACAAATGCTTCTTTAAATAGTGAAAATTTTAGAGGTAACATTTTTAAGCCTTTTTGGTGGCTGTTTAGTGAAACGTTCAGAATACATTTATATCTGCTTGTCATCATAAAAAGTAATTAATTTTTAAAGGTTGAGACTTAAAATGTTTTATTTACACCTTTGTTCATGTTGAGTTTTATTGCGGTGTTAACTTCAGTGTAGTTGGAAATTTTCATCTGAATGTTCATGATTATTCTTTTAACATATTAAAATTGTCCATTGCAGTAAAAAAATATTAAAAGTAATCAGAATGAGCTGAGAACATTTTAGAATTGGGGGGGGGATTTTTATGTGTATGTTTTCAGTTTTGTATATTTGAGACCTGTAAGAGTAATTTTATCCATTCTGTAATATTACATGTTTCTTAATTTTATTGAAACATATTGGGGTTAGGGGAATATTTCTTTGGCTGATTAAAAAATGTATTATAAATATTTCATACCCAAGAAAAAATTTAAAAATATTAATGTGTAAGGATTTTCCTCTTTTCTTATTGCATGTCCCAATTTTCTTGTTTTCTGTATCTATAAATACCTAATGACTGTACAAGTGTCGACTGAACTAATAATAATTTGGCCCCACCTGAATTTGGCCATTGGATTTCCGTCTGCCCAGTCACCCTTTAGGCGGAGAGAATATAAGGGATTTGTCTCTGCCTCTGTGGTATAATTGGAAGCATGTCTGGCCACCATTATGAGGTCCTAAGTGTGAATTCGGAGAGGTCTTCACTGATGTTTTTTGTATCGTGCTATAATAAATACAAAGTGACTTTACACGTATACTAATTGTTGGGTTGTCAAAACCTTCTAGTAAACATTTGTTGCGCTTTATATTGTGTATTTGACTTTATTTAGTTCAAAGGTTAGAAGAATATTTCAAGTGAATTTATGTAATTAATGCTGCCTAATGTATAAAATATATGCAGTGCATTTAAAAAAAATGTTAAAATTGATCTTTAACAGATCAATTTTGGCATTGCTGAAATCCAAATTTTTAGATACTTTAACAGAATCTAAAACTTTGGGATGTCAAATTTATTAGTTGTTTCATTGTTGTGAACAATTTTCAGAAATTCTGTAAACACCATGTTAAAAAATACAGCTCTGGATTATTTATGATTAATGCGCAAGTGTGCATGTGTAATTAAAAAAAATGGACTTATAAAACTGTAATTAATCCATGAATACTGTAAAAATATGCTCTTCAGAGGTTCTAACCCTCTGAGCATTATGACCTGATTTATCCAGTCATCAGAAGTTTTGCTACTTGGTATATAATCTGTCAGTGTACATGTTCGCCACCACTATTCAGGCAATATGAGTAAATGCTTGGAAAAAGCTGTGATTATTAACTTGTAAAGCATCACAAATTGCTTACTGTTTTCCATTGCCTCACTGTGGCCACTCTTTTTACCTTTATTCTTCCTTCTTACCTTTTATTATCTTTATCCTTTCACTCCTTTATCCTTTTTTAAAAATTTCATTTTCATGCCATTCTGATGGTTTTTCTTAAAAGAACATTAATAATTTTGTGTTAAAGAATAAAGGAACTTTATTAAATGATAAAGGACTAAAAGTTTCTGATCAAGAATTATCTCATTTTCATAAATTTCTTTTGCTTTCATCCTTCGTTTTTCTATCTAAATCTCTGTGTTTCTTGCACCTGCTTTTTTCAACCCCTGAAATACCATAAATAATTTGAACCACATCTGATGTCTCTGCACATTAGTAGCAGAACTTTCTTACTTTACAATGTCAGGGATGAGATTTTTCGGCAATAATTGTTGCAGAAAATTAACTTCGTTAAGTGTGTTACCAGTGCATGAAAATTTTCTTTTATAACATCATCAAATTTTCAGCTTCAAGTACTAGTCAGAGAGCTTTTTTATGGGACACTGTACAGATAGATGATCAGGAGTTCAGTGTGTAGGAAAACATTTTCCTCCACAATGTTTAGAACTGTGAATGTTTCATGTATTCTATTTTCTGCAAATACATATTTATATTTTTGTTAAGTACCTAAGAAGATATTTTAAGTGTTAAATCTGTGCATATTGCTGAATGATTTTTTTGAGAAGTCAAGCATAGATATTTTAGAATATTTGAATGCATAACATTTATTAATAAATTGTCATATATGTAAAATGTGTGTTTTTATTATGTCTAAAATGTAGTTTTCAGTCTTTACATTATTTCTCTTAATAAGTTTCAAAAATGAAATATTTTGAATTAATGTACATAAGACTGAAAATTACTGTGTGAGGATACTTGCTTTTTTCCCCCAAAGTTACGAGATATGTGGCTTATTTTGATACTTATATAATTTATTATTTGTGTAAGTACTACATTCCATCAAAACATTTTTAATTTAACAGATATGAAATCCTTAAATTTGAGTAATGAATTTTAAATACCTTGTGTATTGGCTTTTATGTTAAACTTATTTTTTCAGAAAGACTTACTTGTCTTACATACATTTTTACTCATTATACATGGTTGCAAATATGTATTTTTATAAAATTAACTTATTCAAATCAAAGTATTTAGATATTTTATGTATATTTTTGTAAAATTTAATACAACTGATGATTTATTATAATATTTGTAGACAATTTTGTATAAATATGAACTTCAAATACATTTTTTTACTTAAATATATTAAAATTTATTAAGAACTGCATATAAAAGCATTCTTAAACTGGTTTTGGAAATTTGATTTTTCATAATGCATAAAATTATTAATTCATGAAATTTTAGTGATATGCCATTCCTTACCCAAAATGGGTTCATGATCATTCCTTGGAGTATTCTTTCATATTTTAAGTATTCAAAAATCAAATTTCCTATTTATTATAACATTTTTATTATTATTCAGAACTAATTATAAATTATTTCCCCTGCTGTCCATCTACACTTGTTAGCATTTTGTTGTGTTGATTGATATTTTGTATATGAAGATCATTTCCAATTTAAAAAATTTGTGCCTTTTTTCCTAAATAAATACTTATTGTTCTTTAGCTGTGGCATTTCTAATAAAAACTTATTCATAGAATTTAATAAAATATTTTTAGTAATTGTATTTGTAAAAGAGAGTGTGTTGTAACTTCAACTATAAATATAGTGTGACTAAATCAAGGAGTTATAACCAAACAAATAGTTTATAAATTGGAGATCTAGCCATAGTTGGTAAGGGGCCTATAATTGGCCAAGGAATTTTGAATTATTTATTATTCCATGCAGAGCTTAAATAGCACTGGGGTCCACCGGAGCTTGGCTCCAATACTTCTTAGTTTTTGGGATAAATCATAATTCTAGACGGAGTGGACCGGAGCCCTAAATAAGAAGGCTCGGGCACTTTTTTAACTGGAACAACAATTTCAGCAGAAACCTCATCTCGAAAAGTTTATTCTTGGTAATAAAATTATATTAAAAATAGCTTATTAAATTTTAATACATATCTGTACATTTAATTTTAATCATTTACTTACTTTTATCTCAGCATTAATTAATTGAATAGTAATTATTAATTAAATAACAGTACAAATATTAATTATCGATATTAATTTAATAATTATTAATTATTGCCTGATTCCATGTAACAATGGTTGCTTACAGGTTCCTCAGCTGCTTAATGTAGAAGTTTGAAACATCCTGAGCTTTGTTCCTGGAAAACAGGCTGGTTGTTTTAACTTCCCCATCTTGTTTTCTGAATGCAATACAGTTTTACATGAAAAGTCTTCTGTGAAAACATTCCTTTATTCTTAAACAGATAGCTGATGAGGTCTTTGACATAATTAACCATTCAATCAGTTGATAAAATTGCAGTGCATTCTAATGCTAATTTTTGAAACTTGCGGTGTGCATTGAATCCATAGCATTTTCATAAAGAGGGAGCGATTATAATTTCCAAGATATATGAAGGCTCGATGCCTCGGGTACATATTGATTCGGTATCTGCGATGTACTATGGTTCCAAGAAATTTTGGAAAATTTTATGAATTAATGTCACAAATTGTGCATCAAGTGAGAACATGAAGCCTTATATTGTGAAATACAACACCCAAATGTTCCTAGTACTGTCTTCCATGGCAGTTTACATGATGAGCAATATGTGCAACTGATTCAATGTTCCATTTCTCATGCGATTTTTTCCATGAAGAGAATGGTAATTTTTCATTGCTAGCGAATGATCATAATCAATCTGCTTTCAGTAATACTGTACGAAACTTAATTTTTTAATCGACCTGCCGAGGGGGGGGGAGAGTGTTTTATGTAAACGAATTAATGAGTCCGTGAAACAAAAATTTCTGCGAACCCGTAATCAAAATTACCTAAGCTATCATTAATTAAAATTTTTGTAGCCGTCAACATGTTGAAGGTAGCTCGCATGTGCATTTTCGAATTGAAATTTCTGAAAGATGCTTTTACATTAAATTCAGTATTTTGCCTGACAGAATTAACTACATTACGTGGCATCTTAACTCTGTTTTCGTTGTCTTTGTCGTGAGGTTAAAGTAGTTGTAAAGTATGAGTAAAGTCATAATTTTTCCTATTTCTTGTTTTGCAAGTTACGGATCCTGCCTCTTTCCCGGAAAAGAGTCTTTGGCAGAAGAGAAACAGTTTTCTAACCAGAACTCTGTATTCTTCGTTCGAGGCTTAGCAAAAAATAAGTTTATTTGTTTAAGGGTAATTTTACATATAGTCTGGCCTCCGTTAATTTACAGTTTCTGAATCTCTGACTCTTGAAATAGGACCCTATGCTGGCCAATAAGGCTTCCAACAGGATGTTTGATAAAAAATTTGTGCTTTGTTCTATTAATGTCAATGTTGTTATCATTTCTTAAACACAGATCTTATAAAATGGGTTTAATATTTAAAAATTATATATATATAGGCTGTATTTAAAGCTTAAAAGAATGTTGTCTAAGTAAATGTTTCTGCATCTGATTCGGTCTAAAAAAAAGAGGGGAAGGATCACCAAAATCCTTCTGAAACTGTGCATGTTTTTAACTCCAAGCTTACATGATTTGTAACCTTTCAATTAAAAAAAAAAAAAAAAAAAAAATATCGGACTTTATGCCGGACACTAAGGAATTCCAAGAAGCAACACTTAGAAAAAACAGGTGTTCCATTCTTTAAAATGTAATTCCAACAGTTACTAGGATACTCGGGAGAGGAAGAGATGAGGATACTTCATGTTCTGTCGTTAATTCACATCTTATGGAAAATTGTGTGGTAAATATGTTTTGGAAACTGAGTGGTTTTGCTATAAAAAATTGAGAAAAGTAGGTTAGACGTATAAATGGCTTCGTAAGCGATGTTCCCTTGCACATTTGTCTTGAGAAAAACAGGGTAACTTTGGGATATTGAGGTACATGTAAAAAAGGGATGTGTTATTCAGATGACAGTTCAAAGAGGCTTGGCTGCGCGTACGAAAAACAGGGCTTTATATGCTATTCCGTGAGAATTAAGGGAGTATAAAATGCATGTATTCATATGTAAATCACCCCCTTAGGGGGAAAAACAAGCCTCAAAATTATGTACTGACATGTAAATTGAATTAAGCTTGAGAGAACTAAATACATCAATTTTCTACTGATGCGGCCAGCACATGACCCAGCATTAAGAATATTATCACTTCCGTTTGACTGTTTAAATAAAATCTAATTTGTCTATAAACTGTATAGCTCAATGTTTATTAATTTTATAGCTCAATGTTTATTAATTTTAAGCACTACTCATTTTTTATTATATTCTCCCAAGCAATGAACAATGAACAAACAATACGTGCTCATGAATACATTTGTTCTCATGCTTTGATTTGAAAATATCCCATCGATCGTCCTCTGGTCATGTAGTTTCGAATTCAAGAATCGATGAATTAATCTTAAAATTTCACAATCACAAAATTTTTAAAAATAGCATATCTTTAGAATTCTCGATGGAGTGTTAAGTTTTGTCATGCATTTCTTTTCCAGTCTTTTCTCTTATAGCAAACAATGTTCAGTTTTCTTTGTCATTTTATTTATTTATCATTCTAACTTTATTAGTTGAACATCACTTTCTTCGCCTTAACCTACATAAAATTGAAGAAAATTTTTAAAATCAGCATATCTTAAAAATGCCCAATGTGGTTAATTGTTGCCGAACCCCTTTTTATATTCGCTGTATTATTGTATTTTCCGTATTATTTCTTTAATACACAGCGATAAAATTTAGTGGCAGCATTCTCTCATTTAAAAAGTTATTTGATACAATAGTGAAACGAACACATAATTGAGGACTGAGGCTATGTTTATATGGCTATGAGGCTTATGTTTTCGTAATTGAGGACTTAGGGTAACATTTCACCGTTTTCGTAACAAGAGCTCATCTTCATAATGAGCTTATTCTTGTTGCGTTTAGCTTAATTCCAAGACGTATTTAATGCAATGTAGTACCGTATTCTCCCAAGCTTTTTAGTGTCAGATTCTGACATAAAAAATATTCGCGTAATTTTCCCTTTCTTCGATGCGTTCAGCGAACGACCTTTCCTAAATTTTAAAATGGATTCTTCCACTTACTTATTGTTTTTATCTTACTAATAAAGGCACACCTTCAAACTAACTGCAAAGGTTATGCCGAATCTTTTCTTTCTAATAGTTGAATTTTATGCTAGCCTCATACAAGAAACGACCGATCACACGAAACACGAACTGACATTCAGTCTACGATTTCGCCGAGTCAGCTGCACATTCATCTTCTTTAATTATTTGTGAATGATTTAACTCTTTGAAAGACGGCTTTCCTGCTGAACGTCTTACTCACTCGTGTGAGTGGTTTTCAAGACTGACCGTTTCTGAAGTTCCCTTGTAGCTCACTAGATGGCAATCAAGAAACATACGCCAATCAAGAACATAAGCCAGTAGTTAATGCAGCAATTCGTCTTCAAGAAAATAAGCATCAGCCATCGAAGAGAACAACACGACGATGTGCGCTTTGCAGTACCAAGAAAAATCCTATGAGAACAGTGTGGGAATGCAGCACATGCAAAGTTTGAAAAACTGTTTCTATGAGTACCATAGAGACTGGTTTGTAGGGATGTGTTCTGTGGCCGGTGGTCACCGACACTAACCACCAGAAGTGGTCATTTTTTTTCCACGCATCTTGAACAAAATATGTGTAATTGTCGGAAATAATTTCATTGTACGAGTAATACCTGACATTGTAATACCTGACATAATAAATAATGAGTTTTCCTGAAAAACTTAGTTGCCTTTTCCCGCCTCTCAAAGAGTTAAAGCCTAAGAAATGCCAGAGATAACATTAAAAACGGCCTAGATTCAAGTTACAATGAACTTGAGAAAGATTGGTTTTCTTTATTTAATTATGGCAAAGCATTCGAGGGTTATCTGTCTAACAGGAGGGATGCCTTCGTGGAAGAAGTTGCAAGGGAAACTGGCTCGTGTACACGTTACACATGGGGAAATCCACGAAAGTGCCCATGCAGCCAGCCCGTTCGCCGGTATTCGAACGTCGGATCGAACTATCGATGCTCAGTGACTTTATCGCTAGGCGCTAGTGAGCTTGAAGTAGGAACAAATATACGTTATTAAGATATTTTAATATCACTATGTTTTCTTACTGGAATGTGTGTTTCTTTTAAAGAAATAATATGATAATTACTTGTAGCTTATCCATGACTGCTTTGCATTTGTTATGTTTTTACTGTAACTATGTCCAGAAATTAAATTATTCGCATAATTTTCCTCTCTCGATTTTCAGACTAAAATTAGTAAAAGTAGAGGGGAAAATATGCGAGGAAATAGGGTATGTTGTTCTCAATCACATAGCTGTTTTAAATATCAAATTCAGCTTCAGTTGAAGTACACTGCTGGCCACCCAAATTGCTACACCAAGAAAGACGAGAGATATCACAACAAAACTTATTTAGTAGATAACATGACCAAGTATCAAATGATTAAATTTATAGATTTCTGTGAAGTGTGGTTCCTTCTAGAATCAGTAGCTAGAGTAGCCGCCATTGTTGGAGATCACCGCTGCTACACGGCTCGGCATTCATTCAAGGAGACTTTGGATGTGTTCTTGGGGTACGGCAGACCAAGCAGCTTCCACACGTTGCCAAAGTTGATCTGGTGTGGAGCTTGGGATGTAATCTGGGTCGATCGTTCAGCAACCATGGACCACGTTTTCTATCGGCGAAAGATCCGGAGAGCGAGCCGGCCAGGGAAGCAGTTCAATCTGGCGATTGACGAAGAACCCTTGGACAATGCGTGCCACGTATGGTCGCGCATGATCCTATTGAAATATGGCTGTGGGCAAGCCCTGAAGGTAAGGAAGGACAACTGGCTGCAACACCTCGGAGATGAAGCGCTAGCCTGTTTAAAATACCGGGAATGTGTATTAGAGGAGTACGAGAGTGATATCCAATACCGCCCCATACCATAATACCTGGTGCAGGACCAGTGTGGCGGTGCATAACGCAGCTGTTCAGCATCTCTCTCTCCGCGGTGTCTCCAGACTCGAATCCGACCATCGTGGTGTTGCAGACAGAAGCGTGACTCGTCAGTAAAGACAATTTCATTCCATTCTATCGTCCACATCCTTCTTTCATCGCACCATTGGCGGCGGAGACGTCTGTGGTTCTGCGTCAAGGGTAGATGAAGCAATGGACGTCTTGCGGACAGACCACTCTGCTGTAAACGGCGCGCAGACACTGGATGATGCGGGTTGATCTTTACAATATGGTAACTGGTAGTTTGGCGACATTTTGGAGGCGATAAAGGTTACTACCTGGGACTTTGGTAATAATGTGAGCAGTACTCAGTTCCGATTACGTATTATTTTGCGTGAGGGAAATGAGAGATCATGGGATATGTCATGTGATATTAATGGACGAATTACGGTTCTTTAATCGGAAAAGGGGGGAAATCGGGAAAAAATGTGGAAGTATTTAGCTTTATTCTGTGTTGTGTGAAACAGTGTTGTTTAATTTTTGGATCTCATGGCCCTAACTAAAGGGAATTTGAAATGGGTATTTAGGCATTGTGATAAAGAGAAGTTTGCTTTTTATTTAGCGGAGGAAGTATGGAGGAAAAATTCGCAAAAAAAATCTTTCAATAATTTTATTGAATGAATTAGAAAAGTGTATCCGCCACGTAATCAAGATTCTGAAGAAGATTAGGTAAGTTAGTATTTTTAATTATTTGAAGATATTATTTTTATGCATTGTTCTAAATGTAAGGTGGAAAGGAATTTGGTATTATTGGGAAAATTGTTATTAGCAATGATTTAGTTTAAAGTAATTAGGATTGTAAGGTAATTTTTATTAATTTAATGTATGTGCTCATTTGGGATTTTTTTTAAGTAAAAATAAGCCGACGTGTACATGGTTTAGTGATATTTTAATTAAATGATAGTTATTTTGTGAATTTTATGTTTGTAGGAATTTGGTATACGTTTAAGTTGAAATAAACGTGCATGGAAATAATTTAAATATTTGATACTAAGTATTTGTAATGCTTGCGGTATGAATTCGTTGGTGACGTGTATAATGTAATAGATGATTTAGAGGTAAAAGTTTTTGGATATTTTATGTATTTTATATGTGGAAATGTTCATATTTGTAAAGGGTAAATACTTTTTCGCGATCAGGTAATTTCATATATGTTCTTTTTACCGGGTTTAAAGATTGAGAAAATTGTCATGTATTTTCGTGAAATTTTTCTAATTTATGAGAAAAAAGCAGTGTACATGGATATAGTGAAGAGTTTGCGCAATGCCATTTTTGTGCAATTCTGGGATGTTTTTTTAAGTAAAAATAAGTCGGCGTGTACATGGTTTATGTGTATGTGTTATTTTGAAAAACGCGTAAGGAGTATGGTATTGTGCACTTTTTCCCAAATTTGCAGTGAACATTTGTCATGATTAAGCAGTTTTGTTTGATAAAATTTCTAGCATAAGTGTAATTCGGCTAGTAGATTGTTGGAAGAAGTGTTCAGTAGATAAAGAGGAAAGAAACATGTCTTTACTTCGTGAAGACAAAATGGCGGCGGGGAAAAAAATAGAGGGTTGCTGTAGGAGAGTTGGTTGCCAAATTTTCGCCAAAAAATCGCCAAGTTACCATATTGTAAAGATCAACCATTTTTTACAGACTAAATGTGCTGTGCTATGGTTCGTGACGACTGAGCGATTCGTCACTGCCATGCGCACAACGTTCCTGTCATCACGTGAAGTGGTGCACTCAGGTAGATGCGATCGAACACGTCGGTCCGTCGTACCCTCCTGTATCCAATGTTCACATATCCGTATTACAGTTGTTTGGTTTCGTCCAACACGACTACCGATTTCCCTGAAAGATAATCCACACTCTCGGTAGGCTACTATCCTTCCTCTGTCGAACTCGGATACTTGATCAAACGATGATCGCTGTTTACTACGAGGCATAATTGATCGTTTTTTTGGAAAAAAAAAAAAAAAAAACAATTGCCGAACTTGAAATCGTCGAAAACTCCAAGCCTTAAATAGCGCTTTGAAGTGGCGCCACAGGCGCGCGTGAAGTGCGTCTGCGCTGAAATTCTAATCATTTGCATATCTCGCCTCCGCTAAAGTTATTTGCATGCTTCCTTCAGGGTGTTGCATCTACGGTGGTCAGCAGTGTATAAATCAATAATAAGAAAGTGCTTTAAACCCATTATCCACTACATCAATCAATACATAGTTAAAACAGGTTATAAATTTGGTCTTCCCATTAGTATCTTTTTAGATGGATGAACCACATTATTAAAATGATTAAAAATGAAGTTCTTAGTATCAAATTCCGAATTTTCAAAATAAATACTCAGAGCTATTTAACTACATCTAGGTACTGAAAAATCAATTTATCATTATAATAATTTTAGCGCCATTTCAGGTACTGTTTATTATAAACTCACTGAAACCGAACTGAATAATAAAATTAAATACAAAAATTCCCATTTCAGTCAAAAACATTAATTTCAGAAAACTAACAGCTTTCCACAAAATTAAAAGATTTCGAATAAATCGTACTACAACAAATTTCTCTATCTTTATACGTTTCCAGAATTTCATAAAACACTAAATTCAGATTAATTGCAAATGGAACTAAAATTTATAAAAAACATCAACTTTATTTTCGAAAAAGTTAAAAAAAATCGTTAATTACGTAGCCCACAATTCCAATTTGCCTCCTAACCATTACTGGATTATTAAAATTAATCAAAAGGAAATTAAAACTTAAAACGAGTACATTTATGATATTAAAAGTTATGATTTTGAAAACCTATAGACCTCTCTTCCCTTAAACCATTGGTTTTCAACGGGGCTTGTACCGCCCTCCAGAGGGCAGCGCAAGGTTGCTGAGGGAGTGATGAACATGTTTGGGCGGTAAGGACGATGAGCATTTCTTTTGGCACTCGAAATCTGATTTACACCATTTGTACCAGCAGTAAAACGAACTTACGCGACGTTTGATGCAATTCAAAGAATGGTGAGACGAATCTGCAAAAAATTCATCCTGACAAACAAAATAAAGATTTGTTTTACCCGAACATCAAAGCCAGTTTTCTGAAAACACCGTCTGTCTCAGGGTTACTAGCAACCTCATCAAAAAAAAAAAAAAAAAAAAAAAAAAAAAAAAAAAAAAAAAAAATCGACGTTGGTTTGATAACCTTTTATAATATATCAAAATTCATTGTTAAATCAATGAAAGCTTATACCGTGGGCGAAGATTTGATACTGCCGGCTGTGCTGTCAAGGAAGTTCTAGACCATGCAGCCGCATCCAATGTTATGAAAAGTGTCCTATTAAGCAATGATACAGTGTGACGACGAATTAACGGCATGACGGAAGACGTTGAAGCTTCGTTATGCAAACATTTGATACCCACCGAATTTTCTCTTCAGGGTGATGAATCAACCTTACCAAGTACTAATGATGCTTTACTGTTAGCGTATGTCCAGTTTGTGAAGGAAAGAAAAATTATTCGAGGGATTCTTTTTGCCAAACATAAAACATATAATTGCAGATACTGAAGGTGAATCTATTTTTAATACTGTCAAAGATTATTTTAAGGAGTAAAATATTACTCTTGTAAATATTATGTCTGTTGCCCCCCCTAAATGAAGATCCTACAATGGTGGGCCGTCATCATGGGCTCATCGCCCTTTTGAAGAAAGAGATACCAAGTATTTTAGCTGTTCATGCATGATTCATAGTTTGCATGAGTCATTAGAATATGCCATCTCTACCGTAAATAAAATTGGCAGTGATGCTGTCAACGATCAATTAGCTGTGTAATTGATCGTTGAGATTAATCGGGTAGCTGTGTAACAGCGGTTCACTGGCTTTCCAAAGGCGCCTGCTTGGTTCTGGAATCTTTTCGACTCTGTACTTGAGTTCCTCGAAGAGAAAAATGTAGCTCTGGAAGATAAATTACTACAATTTAAGATTGATGTTGCGTAAATGACCGATTTATTCGCAAAATTCATTTTAATTAATTTACAGCTTCAAGGCGAAGAGCTCAATTTGATCATAGCAAAATCTGTTATTTCTGACTTTCTAAAAAAACTCACTTTGTGGAAGTAGAATTTTGATCGCAACGAGTTCAGCCAGTTTCCAATCTTGTTTGATCTCCATAAGAGCATTGAATCCCGTTCGATGAAACACATAGTTACTGTCAGCATCTTTAGTCCTCGCACAAGACTTTACTGAGCGGTTTGAGGATATTTTGTCCTTGAAAGTCCCTCAGTGGTTCATGAACCCTTTTATGAAGCAGAGACAGCAGAAGCTCAGCTTCAGGAGGAACTGGTAGAATGGTTCAACTAATGAAACTTTGAAAGCTAGCTTCCAGAATGGTGATCGTCTCACAGAATTTTTCATTCAAAGTAACATCAGTCGCCTCTACCCAGGATTGTGGACTATCGTGAAAAAATTTTTAATTCACTACCCTTCCTCTTACCTAGTCGAGGGAGGAATAAGTGCTGTGACTGATCTAGTTAAAAAAAAAAAAAGTTCCAAATCGTGGAAAGAGGGGACTTGCGCCTTCATCTCTCTAAAACTATTGTACCGAACGTTCAGAAACTGGCTCTGAACCATTAAGCATAGACATCCTATTGATCATACTTGATTGTTTCATTGATATTACTCTTTTAGTATAATTTTCTATTCTTTTTTAATTATTTAATTAAGAATAAAGAATTTTTAAACATAAAACATCGCTTAAGTAATATTTCTGGTATTAGTCATTTCAGTTTAAACAAAAGAAATCAAACAAAACAAACAAAACAAAACCTTCCAGGCGAAACTATCGAGTTAAATCAGACAAATTTGGTATGTAAGTCTACTGAAAAAAATTACTTTGAATTTTTGCCTTTTATAATTAAGGAACCCCCCTTTTTCCAAACCTAAATTACATGATTTTTACAAAGGGGGGAGTTGAAAAATTTTTCGGTCCTTAGGGGTCGGCAGCTTCTAAAAGATTGAGAATCACTGCCTTAAACGAAATCGATAATAGTTTTATCAAACTTTACGAAATTTTTCCAGAACTCCATTGATTTTTTTGGGGGAAAAATTTAAAAAAAAAAAAAAAAAAGAATTACCTACCTAAATGTTCACTTTTCCATAGTTTTAAAAGTTTAAAGATAAAAGTTTTTCTACATATTATTTGAATTTCCTTGGGCAAGAATTTTTCAACTTTCATTTGCAATCTATTTCTTTTTGTACAAAAGTTCAAGTTTATGCAAAATTAGGAACAAAAGGTAAAAAAAAAAAAAAAAAAAACTTTTAGATGCGGAGATAACCTTATTACTTTCAGTAATTCTGAGTTAATTGAAACTGCTAATATTTCAAGGAAAAGAAAAAAGAAAAAAAAAAAAAAAAAAAAAGACTTTTTTAACTTCTGTACCATTAAACTTGTACATCGGAATTGTAATATTTCTAAAAAAGTAATTACTTAAACCATTGTTAATCAAGTCCTGAAAGTAAAAATATTTGCACTGGTGCTGAGAACTTTAAAAAAAAAAAAAATTCAGTAGCTCAGAATTTCACTCATCAAATTCCACTTAATTTTATTAACTTAATTCTCCATACATTATACGTTTAATATACTACATATCGTTTTAAATTTTCTTGTTACGTATGATAGAAAATCCTTAAACCAAAATTGGAGGTGTTTACTTGGATGCGTAATAATCGTAAGTATCTTTGTAAAATTATATATTTTACAAATTATATACCAAAAAGTCTAAAATATATACCAGTCCTAAAATTATATACCAAAAGGTGAAGGCTTTTAAGTGTTATCCTCTTTTTCCGCTTCACAAGTTTTTCTACTCCCCGTTTCATACAAATTACTTGTTTTAAATTTTACATTTTTAAATACTTAAATTCAAAGCTAATTCAGTTTTCCTCACGATTAAAATACTTCTATTAAAGTTTATTTTTAAAAATTAAAAATTTTAAGCAAATATTTTTTTTTCATACTATGGACATTGATAACTATACGTGCTCATGTACACATCTGTTCAAATATACTCTTCAGACGCAAGTGGACACGTATCCGATCACACCTTATTAAAAAAATAGCCCTGTAATAGTTAGTCAGTAACTTTCTTTTTCACTTAAAGTTTCCTTGTCTTAGATTATCTTAGTTGATAATGGAAATTATCACTTTGTCAATTATAGATTTATACTTCTGGCTTTTAAAAAGTGCACCACCAAAAAGCTATTTTCTAATAGTAGAACCCTCGATATCGAAGATGTGAACGAATCCATTAGGGAGCGTTCTTTCATTGGCTTAATTATCCCAATTGGCGTTAAATGAATTTTGTTTCTAGGCAACACAACTTTCCTGCTTCATTGAAATTGGTATAAAGACTTTGCCTAAATATTTCAGTTTTTCAACTTTACACCAAGATGGCATGAGAACGAAATATTATAACGAAGCATGCAAGTTGAAGACTTATAAACTCATTCACGCATGGGTGGATTTATGTTACCTGATTGGCTACAGCTTGCGACTTTGTTCGACATGTACAAATGAATCTGATGACATAGGTATTAAGATTATGACTATTATCTCCCCATAAAGATAAATGATTGGAAGTTTCTGTACAATATAGCATTCATTTTTACTTTCTAGGTAAGCCTAAAGACAGCCAGTGATATACGTCTTGCAGTTACAAACTTTTAAAAGAAACTGAATAATTTCCTAAATCAGGCTACTAATACCGTAGATGAAAAATATAATCACGGGGAGTAACCTCCTATCGGGAAGGTGATTACTAACAGAAACTCCGGAAGGTTTTGCATAAAACGCAGGACTTCTCTCTTAAAATTAATAGTCTAACTGGAAGACTTAATCGTTCGTTCATTTAAGAATACCGCAGAGAATTATGGCATGCTAAAGCTGAAAATCTTGTGCGGGTCGCACGTCTGATCGGTTGAAAGAGATGAATCAGGCGCTGTGACAGCTCATCTGACAATCAGTCTGTCCTCCCGATCTGTTGTGGCCCTAGGTCGACCGCTACCATCATGACGCTGAAATCTGCCATTGTCCAGCCCATTCTTGTCAGCATCTTCTAATCGCCGCATCGCTTCGACTCATATGACGAGCAATTCTCCGATTTGCCCAACTTGCCTCTTCCAATCCAATGATATGACCTCTTTCAAACTCTGACAGTTGCTCGTAATGAGCTCGAAATCTGCGGCGAGGCATTTTTTCAGCTGTTGAAAGGTATCCTAAATCGCAATGCAACAGAAATTTTTAACCAACAGTTCAAGAACAGTTCCTTATATACATCTGTTGGATGCGCTGGACATCGCAGTATTCATTCATTGGACACCAAATTTTAATCATTTGCATATTTGGTCAAAACATTTACGTGTACGAAATTTCAAAGCAATCGGATGATTCTTTCTTGGGGCGTCGATTTTTTTAAAATAATTTTCCACCCATCTAGCAGTGAATGTTTCTAGTGCGTAAATGATGAGCGTTTCTTTTCGAATTTGCGCAAGTGCCACTAAAAAAAAATGTATTAGGCATATTTCAGATTAAAAAATTAAGTGTGAATAAAAATAAATAAATAAAAAAAAAAAAACACTAAATATTGTTGTACTCCCTTTGTCCCATAATAGTAGTAGCAGTTGATGAATTTAATTTGTCCCATAATAATAGCAGCAAAAGAAAATAAATATAGAATGCAACATTTAACATGAAAAAACTTAAGTTAAACGATAAAGTAAATATATTACTCATTTTTATTTTGAGTGTTCAAATAGTTTCTGGATTTTTCAATAATTTTGTTACTGCATTTAAAACTCGTAGGTAAGATCCTTTGGCTGCAAAACCTTGTATTCCTATATGCGTTAGCTTAAAATTATTGAAGCCCTCATTCTTCACTTGGTATCTCGTTGAGGCACAATTTGTTGAAGTGACAGAAACGCATTTTCCCATATTTCGGGAGAAATATTATCAAAGGCTAGGTGTTCTACTTGAGTGGTACCTCTTCTGCTGAGAGGAATATATCAAAGTTTTTCAAGTGTTTCTCCATAATGTTTGCATTTACGCCTAAGAATCAACATAAACGTAAGATTTACTTTGGCAATTATTTTCGGAAGCACGTTTTCACATTCTTGATATGATCGTTCTGTTACACTTAAATTGTTTTGCAACTAACGCAGTTGCACCTTTCTGCAAGTTTTCGCTTATCTTTCGATGCATCAAAAACTGGAGAATCGCAACTCGATCTTTGTTTGAAAACTCTTTTTTTTTTTTTTTTTTTTTTTCATCTTACTTATAGAATAAGTTAGTATTCAAGTGAAATAAAACAATTGATTTCGATCAGCGGATGAAATTGGAAAAATATTTATAATTCTTAATAAGTAGGTTAACCTGAAAAATGGAAAATGTGTCAGAACAAAAGACAGGTGTCATGAATCATTGATTTTGATTGAAGTCTTCTCAATTTTGTTCTACAACTTAACTTACAGCCGCGTTCGCAAATAATTTTCGTTTAAATATTCATTTGCTATTATTATTATGGGACAGAGGTAGTAATTAAAAGGAAAAATGAAATAAATGTTAATCAAACGGATTTTTATCACTGATACAATTTTTTGCTTGTGACAATGACTGACGGATCTCTTTTTAAAAGTTTGGTGTAAAAAGCGTAAAGTTTTTCATTGCTTTTTATAAAATGTCCTCTTCTTTCTTCATTTGGGACAATTTCCATTGCATCCTTTTTTCATTGGGTCAATCTCCATTGCAAAATAAGATAGCTCAAACTGGCCTTTTTAACAATTCGTTTAATTTCCTTTAAGTTAAAAGCGATTTATCTTTTTCTTCATTATGTCTGCTTTCACGGTCTGCTGATGCTATAAGATAAACGAATACTTCATTCATCATTTCTCGATTAATTCTTTGACTCCCTCTTCTTTAGTATCTAAAAACCCTTTGCCTCCAGTTGCTTTTGTAATTTGTACGATTTTTTTGGCTTAATTTTCATTCGATGGAAGTCCTTTAAAATTATTGATAACTTCTGGTCAGAGCTCATTCCGGCAAACATTCACTGTTGATGAATGAACGTTGAATTGCATGTGAAAGAAATTTTACTGTTTTACCATTTAAATCGAAACAAAGTAACGCGTATAAGGGAATCACGTTTCGCAAATCCACGTTCTGCAAGGGTATACTGTGTGTTAAATTTTAATAATTGCTTTTTATGTTAAATCATTTCAAACTTCAGTTACTATACAGCAAAAGTATTCTTAAAAATGGTTTTGAATAACGAAAATAATGAAATGAGCATTTAAAATTTTATTTCTTTTAACGAATGGATTTTGTTTTATTGTTAATCTGTTAGCTTGGGTCATTTTCTGTTTAATGAGATAAAATAAAGCAACGAATGCTTTATGAAGGGGGATACTTCAGTTTGGAAAAGTTTACTTTTCCACTTTTTTCATTTCGAAACGAATTTTGCAGATAACAGCAGTTACTTAACATTTTAAAATATCACTTTAATAATTTTTTTATGTTAGGTATTTCTTTAATTGTCTGCCAGTGTAGAATCGCTTATTGTTGAGCTTTATTAAACATTTTTCTTATGTTATAACATACCACGCTGTTATACTGACTAAACATAATTCATCGCTTTTTTTCTAACAGTTTCCGCTAACTGAGCAAAAGTAAATTTTGATTTAGGAAGCTAACTACCATGTGTTATTTATATATATTATACATCCTATATACACGAAAATGAGATTCCATCTTTTGCTACATTTTCGTTCTAAAATTTGGTAGGGGTCATATAAACAAGTATGATAAATGAAATTCAGTTTAATAACGATCTCCCGCAGGTGTTGTAACTCAAGGTTTGCCTGGAACATGTCTTCTAGACACAGAATCCTCGGATTCAAACTGATTCCATAGTTGGTGGACTCCACTACGAGACACATTGAAGCGTCTAGCAGCATCAGCTTGCGACATTCCCATTTCCATCTATCCGATTACCCGCCACCTCAAAGAATCGGGCAAAGGAGACTTCTCCAGGACATTGATAGACTATCCTGGATATTGTCCACGAAACTGTAATAACAACTGAAGATCAAAACTCGTGAACAAAAGTTACAGTTTTGCATTTTTTTTCTGCAACTCCTACATAAGTATTCATTTCTACAAAATAAAACTGGTAGAACATGCTGTTCCTTAACATTTGGAGGGCAGTGTATATAATTTAATTTTTAAAGTAAAATTTTTTTTGTTTAGTTTATTATTTACCTTAATTTATTATTTATTTATTTTTCATTTTATTTCGTTTATGTTTTATTTATTGTTATATTAATTATATTTGTTCTATTTTCTAGAATCTCGCAGCTTTTGGACTTTCTGTGTTAGGTATTAACATATGTGTGTGAATGGGTGTGAGTTGGTAAAAATTTTAGCCAGGAGGAGAACTAAATCTTAAAATGTCTTTTCATTTTACACTAGCGGGGAAAAGTACCTTTTTCATTTCGCTGTGAAACAGAAATAGAGCAAATTGCTAAATAGAGTTTACATAAAACTTTTTTTGGGTAGGTAAGCTGTATAACTATCTGGAACTTTGGAACAAGAAAAAAGAATTACTTAGTTTATGAGAAAGTAGACAAGGGCTATCTGGCTAAAAAGGGATGCTTTCGTGAAGGCCTCTTGAAGAGAAACTGGATCGTATTCGCGTTATCCATGGGGGAAAACACAAAAACTCTCTTGTATTTCAAACCGTTCTCACAGATCTGAATCCTGGCTGAAGTGCCAATGTTCAGCAGTTTTACCTTTCGGCCGCTGGTAGACTCTTTTTGGATAAAAAATTCTTGATAAATCCACTGCGCTTTCTCTCGGAGCTGAAACCTAGGCTTCCGTTTAAGACATTGACATGTTGACTGCTATTACACAAAAGCGAATGGAATGGTTATATTAGATTGCATATAATATTGTGTATAATGCTAGTGATAAGACATGGGGGCTATCTGCAGGTACCAAAGACATTCTTTTCTCTTTCTTAACTGCATGCGCGTAAACAATGAACTCTTCTTTACACTAAAACATATCATAACAAAATCGTGTAATGAAAATTTTCGACCATTTTGATAAATCATATTTTTTACACAAATAACCACCCCATTTGTTATAAACACAACCCTGATGTAAGTCACTGCAGTTTGAAAACAAAATTTGATTATTTTTACTAGGCATTATTTTTGACGCAAATATAATGTCTAGGTAGAATATAAATCTCCCAAGGTAGCGCGGCAGCGTCGTTTCTAAGAGAAGCTGGCTCGGATATACGTTACACATGGGGAAAATCCCGAAAACGCCCATGCAGCCAGCCCGTTCGCGAGATTCGAACCTCGGACCGAACTACCAGTGTTCAGCGTCTTTACCGCTCGGCCGTTGGTGAATCTCGCTTAAGTAGGAGTCATGACTTAGTGTATGTTACCAAAACACGTGAGACTCTACAAGATATTCAAATGTTATTGTGAATGCTTATGTTTACCAAGGAAAAAAATTCCCAAAATGAAATAGAACTAATGAGTTTAACTTTTTTTCACCGAAATAAAAGAACTGAATAAAGCCGCATACTATAAATGTTCGATCTACACTAAAAGCGTCGATCGGTATATTGGAGACTCTATGAAAAGTTAATGCGTCAATACATTATGACTTACAGCAGTTATTGACGGTTTTTGTGAATACAGCCTCCAAATTCAGTTAAATCGTACCAAAGAATCATTACTACCAAATGTCTCATAAACAATCATCAGTAAATGATCTTTGGCGACTCTGTTAAATGTCAAACATACATATTTCAGAAAAACCTTTCTAGTATGTTTGACGTCAAACATACTATTTCAGAAAAACCTTTCACAACTTGCCATTCTTCTTAGACGATAATCTGTGAAAATGATCAGTATTCCAGAACGTATTAAATATAATGGTACTGTAACATCAATGACAATAATATTCTCTAAGGCTGTTACCCTCTCGAATCATGGATGATTTTTTAGAAGGTTTCAGTGTATAATTTATAAGAACAGAAAAATATAAAAGGAAGAATACGACAAAATTTAAAATCGCATTTCCTGTTTCGATTCATTACCTATCAGAAAAAATTATTGATGAATTCATTATTTATTTGTGTGAATTATAATAAAAAATTAAGTTTAATTCTTTCTCTACTTACAAAAGGCTCCTATCTCTAGACGACTATGCGGTCACAGGTCTGTTTCGGAGCTCGCGAACCCTGGTGGCTGTCAGGTCCGCCAACAGCTTGATCCACCTTCGTGTTTAACAGTAAGAACCAATGTGTTTAGCATGACTTTTGACGTACATAAAATTCTATATTTAATATAAGACTATTAGTAGCGTGATAGATAATATTTTACTTCAGAAAACTTTTGGGACAGACTTTAGGTTTAGTATACTTATTGATTGGTATTCACCATTGAAATATTGACTTTACCTAAATATGAATGATCATGCATATAGAAGGATATTCTCATTTTAAGAGGGCTAACGGTTTTGGGATAATTTTCTAGAGAAGAATTATAAATA
Organism: Stegodyphus dumicola; assembly: GCF_044657685.1. Lineage (NCBI taxonomy): Eukaryota > Metazoa > Arthropoda > Arachnida > Araneae > Eresidae > Stegodyphus > Stegodyphus dumicola. The sequence continues at coordinate 33,641,229 of NC_140781.1, forward strand.
GAGTTGGAGTGGTGTCCAGTACAAAGTTTGCGCAAACACAATTACACAAGTTACAAACCTATAGTTAACTTTAGCAATTGCAGTTCTATAGTTAGCTTTTGCTACTCAAATAGACCTAATCGCCGATGAAGAAGAAAATACCACCAAACCTATCTTAATTAAATCCAGATATAAAATTAAAATTAATACAGATATAAAATTGTAAGTAAAATTGTAAAAATATAAAGAAAGTTCCTTTTCATGTATGAAATTCAGCAGAGCCAAAGGAAGGTAAAATTTGATGTTTAGAGATAATTAAGAGAAGTTTAGAAGCAAAAGAAATTATCACAGTCTTAATTGGAAATAAAGAAGCATATGTTTCAGCAAATGAAGAATTTCATGTCTCATAAGTAATTATTTAAAACTGGTAGGCAACAAAAATTAGCTAAGACAAAGTAGGCTGCTGTATTAAAACTTTATTTATATCGAAAGGAATCTTTTTTTAAGGGATTTTCAAAAAAAGTTATAATTAAAAATAAATAAATAAATGAATAATAAATTCAAAGTATTCCAAAGGGAGTAAAAATCTTTTACATGAAACGAAATGATGAAGACGACTTTTTCCTTCTTGTTTCCCCATTGATACGCTTGGTTGAAAACTGCAAAAAAAACCTGCCCTTCCATTTTTACCAAATAAAGAATCCTAATTTGGACTTAGTAAGATGACATTGATTAGACTTCTTATTGGCGATGAAGCTCCGTTTAATCGGCAAAAGTAAAGAAGTATGGAAAATTTGAGCAAACTATTAAGTTTGCTGATATTGACAAACATATTATTAATATATTATAAGTATTGATTTAGTCTGTGAAAAATCTTGTACAAATTCCGTTTTTTTCTTCAGAATCAATAAAGGTTTCAAGTTTGATTTTAAAACAAGAGTGTTAGTTATTTTTGATAAATATAAACATAACTTCCAGCGTTATGCATTTAGTGTGTTTGTTACCAGCAATGTGTAAAAGCCTGCATTCTATCGAATATTCAGGTATTTTAAAGAATGCCGAAAATTGGCCGGCAATTTATGAAACTATTAATATTTTATACATTTCCTAGGCATTCCGTAGAATGCCACATGACAAACCAGCGAAGTATGAAATGCATCTCTGATTCGTACATCTTCCAGCTTTACATCTACGAAATTAACTTGTGTTAAGTGCGTTTCCTTTCAGAGATTTCTTCTCGGCAGTAAAAGCAGAGTATCTGCTACAAACTTCTTCGGTTCTTCATTGGCCATATTCTGCCGCTAGAATTGTAATTCTGCTTACGTCCATCGCTTGCCGTTGCTACTGTTGATTAGCCACTGTCGTTTGTTACTACCACCTGCTTATCATCATCGTTAGAAATGTTCAAATTTTTTGAGCACGAAGATCCATTTATATATTGCATTCTTCACAGCTAGACAGCAAGTAATGTTATGGAAGTTTGATTTATTGGTATCACCCATATCAGCTGCGCTTCATTCTGGCACTGAAATACCCATTAGCTTTTGTACCTATAAATGAAAAGTACAAGAACAGCTATTTATGCAGAATTATACATGAATTTCTCAAAAAGATGCAAATGGAAATCCTAGTAAAGATTTCATAACTAAAACTTATTTGCTGGTATAAAAACAAAAGAAACTAGAGAATTCATGAAGCAGATCATTAAAGGTAGGAAGAACAACAATGCAAATAAAATAACTTTTGCAGTTCCCTAACCTGTTTCTATCACATTGATTCAAGGAAAAACTTTCATTGGCTCTAGTAACTGAAGTAATTCTGGGGATTTACGCGTACTAAAATTATATTTAAATAATTTTTAGCTAATATAATTACAGGACAATAGTAAGCCACCGTCCTCAGTAGACAGAAGCAATGTCGCAGTAAAGAGTATATGTTTAGTGGTTTAAGGTAAAATACATAAAAGAAATCCAAGATATTTTTGTAAAGGTGTAGGGTTTATATTTATTTTAACTAACATTTATTTTAAGTTTAAACAATCTTTCCTGTCAAGCCTTACTTCTCCCTGGAACTGCCAATGCCAGAATATGTAAATTTTAGTAGAACGCGCAAGGATTCAAATTATCAGCGGAAGTATTCTGATTTAAATAGAAGGAAACGAGTTCGGTGTGATATTCTTACATCACGAGCGCGGAGGTAGTTAGCGAGAAATTGAAGAACCCCGCGTTTCGGCCTATGTGCTTGGCGGGAAGTAGTGTTAATCGTTCAAGTGAGCTTCAAGTCTGCTGAATTAGCAGCGGTATTGTAAAACGCGGTGAGTTAGTTATTTTAGAGAGCCTCGTAGTTAGAGTCTTGTCTTTTGTTTCTTTTCAGGTTATTATTTTTATTTGACTGCCGACTTGGCACCGTCTGTAAGCGTCAAGAGGACGCAATTGTAATTTATTACGTTGAATAAAAAGGGACTTAAACCCTTTACAAGACTCTGTGTTTTATACAGTTTTCACAGTCACCTCTTGGTTGCGTGCAAGTTGGAGGCGCGCAACGTTATATTGGCGCCCGAACAATTATCGAACTGAAATGGCCGAAAATTGGATGGAAGCCGCTGGACAACACCAAGAAATGACAACTCAGTTGGAAGGATTTGGATACCTGGTCCAGACTTTGAGAGCGTCAATCAAGCCAAACGTCTATTTCGACGGAAAAAATTCGGTGTCGGTATTTCTCGAAGGTCTAGAAAACCACTTTCAGCTCTACCCTGTGCCTGAAAGACAAAAAGTTGCCATCGCCACATCAGCACTAAGAGGACAGGCCGCGCTATGGTGGAAAAATATAGGTAAATTTTTATTAGGGGAATTTGCAAGCCAGACATATACATTTGAAAATTTCAAAAAATCGTTAGTAAAGGCCTTCCCCATAGTGAAAGATCGCGCACGGCTGGAAGCCGAACTATATAGTTTCTATCAACGGGATACAGCACAATTGACGGACTTTATTTTACGAAAAATCAAGCTAACGGATATGCTGTATGGAAAGAAACCCGATGCGGAGATAATTGAAATAATATTACCAAGATTGTTACCCGCTGTCCAAGACTACTTTGAAATTAGAAACCCAAGCACATTGCAGGAACTTTTCGAATTGGCGGTGAAGTTTCAAAATCGCAGAATAGCGGAAAAAGCGAGAGGGGAAACATATTCTCAAAGTACCCGAAGGAAGGAGGAAACCAGAAATGGAAATCGCTCTTATGGGGGAAAGAACTATCAAGCTAACGCATCGAAACTCGAAGGTCAAGGCCCAAAAAGAAAATTTGAAAATAAACATCCGCGTACCCAGAAGACACAGATTGAAAAGAAAGCTTTAAACGAGTAGAGGGGCCTGTGAAAGGGAGGGTCCAGACCCCGGAAGTTTTAAAAAAACCCTCAAATAGACATTTAAACACGGTCATCGTAAAAAACTCACAGCTACCAATTATACAAGTCCTGGTTGGCGATGTACCAGTAGAAGCCCTCATCGATACAGGAGCAGAAGGAAATTTTATGAGTGAAAATTTCTTCAAAAAGAATTTTTATAGGATACGATTATTTAAAACCAGAAATACGGAAATTATAGCGGCGCAAGGAAAAACATGTCACTGCATCGGGAAATTATCATTAAACTTACAGGTAAAAGAGGAAAATCTCAAGGTATTAATTTTTGTGGTGAAAGACCTGCAACACTCTCTTATTTTAGGTATGGACTTTTTAAGGGCCGCGAGGGCCAAATTAAATTTTCAAGATAGTTCCGTGGTGTTGGAGATGGACCAGAGGGTGGTGGAACCTGTGGAGACACCGCAATTGGACCTTAGCCATCTGAATGACCATGAAAGGAAAGCAATACAGCAAGTGGTGAGTAATTTTTCTCATTTATTTTCAGAAAAACCAGGAAACTGCCAAATAGTCACGCACAAGATTCAATTAAATGCCGAAAAACCTTGTAGGACTAAACCTTATCGGTATGACAAACAAAAAGACGTAATCATCGAAGAACATATTCAGGAGATGTTAAAAAATAAAATAATAACGCCCATAAATAGTGAGTACGCGAGTCCAGTCGTACTATGTAGGAAAAAGAACGAGTTTCCTCCTTCGGATAAAAGGGCTTGGAGGTTTGCTATTGATTACAGAAAACTAAATAGTATTACCAAATTTCCAGTTTACCCTTTGCCGGTTATAGACGAGATCATTAGACAGATCAAATCGACAAGATATATGTCTACTTTGGACTTAACGTCTGGCTACTATCAAATAGCTAAGAGACCCGAAGATATACATAAAACTGCGTTTATAACAAAATCGGGCACTTATGCATTTTTACGCATGCCCTTTGGGTTGTGTGGGGCCCCATCAACATTCCAGAGAGCTATGGACATTGTTCTAAAGCCTGTCCTAGGAAAATCAACTTTAATTTATCTAGATGATATAATTATAACGAGTAGTACGTTGGAACAACACATTAATGACCTCGAACAAGTTTTTAAATTATTAAAAGAGGCCGGTCTTACAATTAACGCCTCAAAATGCAAGTTTGCAACTAAAGAACTTAAATATCTCGGTTATAAAATTTCGCAAAAGGGTATAGAAACGCAAGATTCAAAAATAAAAGCTATTAAGAATTTCCCACCGCCCAACACCGCCAAGAAACTTTCTTCTTTCCTTGGATTATGTTCTTACTATCGATCTTTCATAAAAGATTTCGCTAATATTGTTGAACCACTCTTAGTAATCAAAAGAAAAAGGGCTAAATTTACGTGGACAGCGGAAGCTAACACAGCTTTTGAAAGATTAAAAGAAGCGCTTATTAATGCCCCTGTTTTAAAATTCCCTGAGGGGGACGAAAACCTGGAAATTGCAGCAGATGCGTCAGACTATGCGGTGGGTGCGGTTCTTATGCAAAATAACCATCCGCTGGCATTTTTTAGTAAAACATTGAATCAGACACAAAGGAATTATACAGCTACAGAAAGAGAAACATTAGCCGTATTAATGGCTGTACACAAATTTCGAGTTTATTTCGGCAAATCGCCAGTAACAGTCTTTTCGGATCATGCGGCTGTTGGTAGACTTTACTCGGGAAAAAACCTAACGCCCAGGTTAATAAGATGGGCTTTAAAACTCCAAGAATATAATATCACAATAAAATATAAACCGGGCAAGGAAAACAATGTAGCTGACGCACTTTCTCGTATAAAACTGGACGATGAAGGAAATGAACTTAAATGCGTTGTGTTGACTTCAAAAATTTTAGATTCTAGAGATACGGTTATTACTGAACTGAAAGCTGATCCTGAATTTGGAAATATCTATGCTTATTTGAAAGACCCCGAAAGCTTTGAGCATACAGATATCGATGCGATAAGAAATAGAGCAAAAAACTATGAAATAATAGATAATTTATTATTCTATACGAAAACAACAAACGAAAATCTTGAGTATAAGCCAGTCATCCCAGCCTCGCTTCGATTAAGCATTTTGAAGGAGTTGCACGAAGAAAAAACAGCGGGCCACCTCGGGGTCAGAAAGACTATAAAAAGGGTACGCGAGGCGGTATATTTCCCGCAATTATACAAAATATTAACGACGTATGTCAGGTCCTGCAATCAATGTCAGTTAATAAATGATATTAATTACAGCCCGGCCGGGTACTTAAATAGCATTCGCGCTACATTTCCGAATGAAATTTTAGGCATAGATCTCCTTGGTCCCTTCCCCCAGAGCGAGTTAAATAAAAATCGTTTTCATTTAGTAATAGTAGATCATTTTTCAAAATGGATAGAAATTGTTCCTCTTAAACGCGCGTCAGCCAAAACAGTCGCAGATGCATTCTTACACAGATACATTTTAAAATACGGTGCACCGATAAAAGTCATTAGCGATAACGGAAAACAATTCATTAGTCAAATATTTGAAAACATATGCAATGGACTTGGCATACGCCATATCAAAATGGTTCCGTATAGACCACAGGCTAACATAGCAGAAAGAGTTAAAAAAACATAGTAAAAATAATTCGCAGTTACATGAGCACACATCACAAGCGCTGGGATGGCTACATAAATGAATTAGCTAATGCTTTAAGAACGGCACATCATGATACTACGGGAAAAACTCCAGCAGAATTATTTTTAGGCAGAAAGTTAATTACGCCTTTAGATAAATTATTCTTTGTGCAACAAAGAGAGCAGGAGTTTAAACAAAAAGATGTGCAAAAGCTCATTGATCAGGCGCTTAAAACCTCGGATACGGGAAGAAATAGGCAGAAACTATATTACGATAGAAAACGCCGTGAAGCAGATTTTAAAGTTGGGGATAAAGTATTGAAGCGGAAATTTTCTTTATCAAGTGCCCCAGACAATTTTATGGCAAAGCTAGCTCCAAAGTTTGAAGGCCCCTATGTAATTCAGGAAATCAAAGGAGTAGTCTTATATCTTAAGAACGAGAGAGGGGAAATCTGTAAAGCAAGTCCCGACCAGGTGAAAAAATACTATAATCCAAATGATTTTGAAATCCTGAAAAGTTTCTTGCAGGACTCAAGTCTAAACGAAATAGAAGGTCCAGAGACTACAACAACTATTCCACCACCCAAGAAACAGAGAACTGAAGAGAGACCTAGCACTTCTACAATCCGGACGTCGGTATCAAAAAGAAAAAATAATTTTCAAACTCCAGCGTTTAAGAAAAACAAAAATACAGATGCACCGGGTAAAGAAACCGTGGTAAAGAGAAAAACACCACCTACAAAGGATAGCAGGAGAAATTACACATCAAGGAGAACGCGCACACGGCCACAGAGTCAGGTGCCAGCAAGGCCGCCGTTCCGGAAACTGAAACGCCAACAGGAGGCACAAAAATACGAGGAACAGAAGAAATTCAAGAAGGACTCCAGACCGGAGGACGTCAAGACCAGCCGTCCCAGGGAGAAACGGAAAGGCCAACAACCAGACGATTACTCCGTCAAGAGGCCAGCATGTAGAGGACGCAAAAGAAAAAGCAACGTGGAAGACACTCGGAGGGCAGTAAGGAGAAGATTAACATCCATGAAACCTCTAACTTGGGACCAATTCTGCCAAAAACGAATGACGGAGTTTCAAGCATCGAAAACTCAAAGATAAGTTAAAACCTTCTATAATTTTTTTTTTCTCTTTTGTTCCGAAATGTTATGCATAAGTACGAAGTTCTATGTTTTGACGAAAGTCAATATGTCTCGGTTGAGACTTAGTTTTGTTTTACTTTATTTAGCTAAGGCAAAAGTATTATTTTCTTTAAGTGTAAAAGCTAAAAACAAGCATTTTCTGTTGGTCGAAAGACTAATTCTGTTATGTTAAAGCCAAAATTTGGCCGAAGATAAAAATAACTTCGTATTCTTGTATTAATAAGAATTTTACTTTCACTGCCGCCAGCTTGGCGAAGAATGAGTAAAGTAAAAATTTATTTTCTCTTATTCATTTTATGGTAAATTGTAAAAAGCATATGTATTAAAATTTTGTAAATGTATGTAAATACTTGAATGTTATGTAAAAGTAGAATTTAGTCTAGAAGCATAAAATTGTAGATGCTAAAAGTGAATGCTTAAAAGCAATGAAGTCAAAATTTAAGTATTAAACTGTAAAGTCATGCTTTAGAGCGAAAGCCTGCATGTTTAAAGATGAATGAGGGGGAAGTTAGAATGAATGTGTTTTGTAGGGTTCTCCACCTACATTTGAATTTTTAAGACTATTAAAGTAGCTCATTGAGTTGTAGAATGTCGAGTAAGGTGTGTCTATTTGGTCGTTGAATTCTAACAAATCATGGTGGTTAGGGGAAGTGTTGTAAGACTAAAACACGAATATTCCCGTTTGACACCACACACGGTGGAGAACCAGGGTAAAGTTAAATTAATGCTTGAAAAATTGAATGAATGTGAAGTAAGCAATAACTAAGAAAAACGAATCGTTTAAAAACAAAAATTTATTGTGTCAAGAAAGTGTAAATTATAATGTATGTAGAAAGATACTGATACTTATTCCTTCCAGATGCTGGAAGGAAAGACCAAGATTGATTGATGAAGTCCAGGAAAAGTTGCTGTAAGAACAGAGCTTTATAACGAGCAACAGAATTTTAGTATATAAATTGTTACATAAGATTTTTTTTTGTGTAAACGAGGTTCTCGCCAATTAGTTCAGAATTAGAGAAACTTACAACAGGTCGTTTGTAGGACCTGCTTCCAAGTTTTCCAAATTCTGGCAGCGGCAAATGTAGGGTTTATATTTATTTTAACTAACATTTATTTTAAGTTTAAACTATCTTTCCTGTCAAGCCTTACTTTCCCCTGGAACTGCCAATGCCAGAATATGTAAATTTGAGTAGAACGCGCAAGGATTCAAATTATCAGCGGAAGTATTCTGATTTAAATAGAAGGAAACGAGTTCGGTGTGATATTCTTACTTAGCGAGCGCGGAGGTAGTTAGCGAGAATTTGAAGGACCCCGCGTTTCGGCCTATGTGCTTGGCGGGAAGTAGTGTTAATCGTTCCAGTGAGCTTCAAGTCTGCTGAATTAGCAGCGGTATTGTAAAACGCGGTGAGTTAGTTATTTTAGAGAGCCTCGTAGTTAGAATCTTGTCTTTAGTTTCTTTTCAGGTTATTATTTTTATTTGACTGCCGAGTTGGCACCGTCTGTAAGCGTCAAGAGGACGCAATTGTAATTTATTACGTTGAATAAAAAGGGACTTAAACCCTTTACAAGACTCTGTGTTTTATACAGCTTTCACAGTCACCTCTTGGTTGCGTGCAAGTTGGAGGCGCGCAACGTTATAAGTGAATAATTAAAAACTGGCGAATTTATGTTTACTGGTTTTATTATGTTACCGTTAAATAAATCAATATTAAGTAGACAGCGTTAAGTAATATAAAAAAAATTAAATGTTATGATATGGGTACTTATGTTATAGAACTATTTCATATGCACGTATATATAATTGCCTTGTTCTCAGGGGAAAGGAAAAAAAACTGTTAAGATCTATCAAAGTAGGTATTAAAGCTACTTCTAAGAGGAGGGTATTCATAAAAGGGAACAATTTAACTTCTTCGCAGTAATTCGATTTATCTTTATAAGAATTAATCCGAAATTAACTCCTATCACAGAATATTTTAAACTAGTTTGTAGATGTATAATAGGCAGCTCGAAAAACGTTTATTAAATCAATTCTTCAGAATGAATGTTCTAAATATCTTACTCTAACAAGAAATTCTCATAGACAGTGTATCAGGACTGGTATTCCTCTTTACTTGCCTTGGAAACATGAACTGTCCTGACTCGAAACAGGGAGCTTACTAAAGCTATGTTCAATAAATTGTGAAGTAGACAATACACACAGGAAGGGTATACGAAACCCTTTATTTTTCTATCTTTACAGAGATTTCCGGACTTCGGAATACAGAGACCAACCACTTGTGGTCTGAACGTAAGAATATAAAAATATTAACTAAAACTCTAACTAAACTAACTTTGGATTAATATACAAGTGCCTACTTTAAGATTGGCCGTTAATTAACAAAAAGCCGTATGTAGTACAGAGAGCTGCTAAAACTACGATACGTTTGAACTATCAATAGGATTAAACCTCTGGCCTTGAAGGCAACCAGGAAACGAGTAAAACTACTATGGCAAGTGACCTGCTTCTAATAACTCCTTCCTCTCTCTTGCTTGGCAAAAAGCCACAACTTGGCGTTAGCAAGACAAATTTGCATAAATAAGTTAAAAGCTTTTAATTCTGGCCGGAAGTAGAAAATAAGAAGTGATAGTAAAGATTTAAAATAAAATAAACGTTAGTAAAATTTAGGATCCTTACAAGTGTACCATTAAGAAATACCTTAAGTAACTAAATACTTATCTTAGATATCGGAAAGAGACAGAGTATTTTTATACAAGCAAAATTATTCCGTTATTATTTTTACGAAACTATCTTCTTAACATCGTTGTAAACATCGACATCCTAGCAAATAATCAATAAGATTACCATTTACCAGCATTCGCTAACAGCGTAAGAGATATTGCTAAATGCTGCGCCAGGGTAATAAGGGATAACAAGATTATGTTGCATTAAAAGTGCAAGGTAACTTCATTATTCATTTTTCTGTTGCGGGAGTGAGGTTTACAGAAAAAAATGTTTCTTAGATATTAAGAGTAAAAACATTAGCAGAAAATTTGTATAACGTTTCGTTTACAGGATATGGAAAAACACAGGATAAATTTCTTTTTATTACTACAATATTTGATACTTATTAAGTAAATATAACTCGGAGCCCATCAGTCTTTGCTTGACTCAATGCTTTAATGATAGTTCTATTATCCAGACAAAAGCGTCATTTGTCAATTTACTGCTCACGGTCTAACACCTCGCCCGGTGACAGCAAAACTCCCATCAGATTCATCAGTAGTATCGCGCAACACATCAGTTCTTTTACGTCCGAGAGCGGAGCAGATGATTAAGCACCCGTGACATTTGGTATGCGATCTTCCATGACAAAATATCTGTTTGGAGATTGCTGTCTTTAATTATTCAGATGCGCTTCTCGTCCCCTAAAAGAAGGCAATTTTTTTTTATACGCTTCAGTACTCGCTTGATGTTTTCCTTTTCGGATCATTACTTATTTATCTTCTTTAGGTGGTTTTGAATTGGTAACAAATTTGCATTCTGTTTAAAGAAGGATTCGAGCGATAATAGCGAATGCGAGTGATATTTATAATGAATAATGACTAAGAAACATATTTTTTTTCGAATTGTCTTTACTGCTTTTGTAAAGCTCAAGCTATCTGACGATTGAGTTGATGATCAAAGACAACTGAAGTCTACATAAATATTGAGAAAATATCGTTGCAGCTAGTAAATACTTTTTATTTTTTAATAGTTAATAATAGTTAATAGGATTAAGGGTTTTTAATACGACTGAGAGTCTGAATATCTGCTGCTGGTCACAACGTTATGTCCTTACCTCAGATTGATGTTTAATCAGAATGAGGAAATAGCAGTATTTAAGTTGTTAAACATATATTAATGTTTTGGACAGCGAGCAGCAGCAGACTGGAAATTAACTCAAAAGTTGACAAAATATTGAATCTACAGTTGGTATAAAATAAATTAATAAATCAGAAAGAAAGCAGCGCATAATTATTTATTTACTTGAGTCTGTCGACTACATAGCCTGTAGTCATCGTCAGTTTAGAGTTTCAAATAAATTTCGGGCTTGAAGAGCTCATTGTATTTCTATGCCAATGATATCATTGAAACCTCCCAAATGATCGACATCGCCATCTGCCCTGTTGTAATTTTCGTTACCAGCGCTTGAAACCATAAGCCTGATAATTAGTTTTTTGTGCTCTTTTTGTTTCGTTGTAAAGTTAATCCAACATTGGAATCCACATCTGTGAGAAGATGTTACAAGTATTTCCTTCGTGGCTTTCAGCAAGTTCCGAATCGAATGCTTAGGAAAATAGGACAAAAAGAATAATGAACAACGTTTTCATTGATCACAACAGTAAAAGCTGTGAATAGACAGGGAACGTAACACAAAGCCAATAAATTGTTTTTGACTCTCCGGTTAGAGTTACTGAGCCAGCTTAGAGCATATTTAAATTGTGCAGTCTTTAGCTACTATTTCACCTCTTAACTTAAATATGACTGTTCCTTTAGTTGCTTCTGGTTGATTTTGATAACAAATGCGTCTATTAGTTAAAGTCTTCTTAAATAAAAAAAGTTGTTTAAACCTTTTCAAGTCTTAGTAGTTACTTTCAGACATAGTGATAATTTGTTTCACGTCTGTTAAGGGTTTTGGACCAACACCAGTTCCTCATCAAGTAAAACCTCGTATGTTTTACTTTATTGACGAATTTACAGTTGAAATTTATAGTTTGTTGCTGTTTCCCTGCAATGCGAAGTACAATAATTATTTATTTTTCATTAATATTATGTTAGCATCCTATCTCCGTTATGGATTTTGAAATTTTCTACGAACAAAAACCAAGTTTTCATCGTCAGAGCTCTCAAAGAAAGAGCGCACATTTCATGTTATTTTGAACACTGTAAAATAAATTAGTATTAATTCTCTTAGGCTACGCCTCAGCGAACGCTGTCACGCTTGAAACCTTTTCTTTAAACAGCACCTGCTGATGGAAGACGTTCTGCAAGTTTTTTTGAAGTTTTTTCTGCGTGACATAAACGAAGAAAGTAACATGAATGGGAAATACATTACATTTTATTCTCTTGGTGTTTGCCTAATTGCATCTACAAGAATATCAGTGTTACTTTACTTCCGTAGAGCAATTATCCTAATATCTTGAGAAGACTTGCATATTTCTTCCTCACGATCACGTTTATGCGAATCATATCTGAGAAACGATGGAATAGCAAACAGTACGAATACTAACACAATCTTTAGTTCAGATACGTGTGTACATATATATGTAAGAAACGAAAACTGAATGGTGTGTGTGTGATTATGGCAAAGCCTCGAGGGCTATCTGCCTAAGGGTAGGAATGCCTTCGTGGAGGACTTTCTAAGGGAAACTGGCTCGTATACACGTTACACATGGGGAAAACCACGAAAACGCCCATGCAGCCAGCCCGTTCGCGGGATTCGAACCTCGGACCGAACTACCAGTGTTCAGCGACTTTACCGCTCGGCCGCTGGTGGGCCCGAAAACTGAATGGAATGCAAGCGAGAGGGGATATAATATGGAGAAAAATTTAGCAAATGAATTAACACAAAAACCAAGAAAATGAAAAACATAGATTATTATGAAGCGAAACAAAATCTCAATAAATAAATAAATACATAAAGTACTGATAACCTAGTGCAATTCAATAACGAATAAAGCAGTAAATAAAAAATAGTAATTAATCTGAAAGAAAAGATGATATAAGTAAATCTTCACCAAAAATAATTTTTATGCAGCTTCAAAAGGAAAAGTGTTTTTTTATATTGATTAATAAAGCATATAGTTTAAGTTAGGCATTATTCCTGAAAGCAGAGAAAGGTGAAATTACGGTAAACTGGACAACGATAATAAGAGTAATACGACTGCAAATGACAATAAAAGTACCTTTCAAATTAAGCGGGAAAAAAGGAGCCAAATAAAATATTAATACATAAGGCACAACTATATCGGTGTATTTTCACGTATGTGCATGCATTCTTATAATATAAGTATGTACATTTAAGACACCTGTTTAAATGTTTGTCCTTTTAATTTTAGATTGACAACGCTGCCAAATCTAGAGATGGAAAAGCAAGAACTAATAACAAGAAGGTAATTGTGCGGTGTTGATTCATAAACGTGTGCAAGGCCTGCGAATTAAAAAGTTACAGTTTTTAGCTTGGCAACAAGCAAAATAAGCGAAAAATTTAGCTTACGAAGTTTCACAGTGTTTCTTTTCAGTACTGAAATGTATCGATATAAGAGTTTTCAGACGTAGACAGATCATAAAAATAGGCTGTCATTACGCAAATTTCGCCCTTACCAATGAAATATTCGAAAGAAAAGGCAAGGAAAAGTAATAACTTATACACTTAGCTTTAGTTTATTTATAATTATCCTGTTTGCAATAATCCTGCTTGCATTTGTAATATCCCGTTAATGTTGCAAAAGACTTACAAACAAGCACAAATTATCTAACCTTTAGATTATTTTGAAAGTATAAAACAAGGGTCGGTAAAATGTCATGATAATCCTGTTTTATTTTTCCAGCACTTCCGTTAAATAAGCTGGAAAAAAAAAAAAAACCCACAAATAATGAGTATCCTTATATGGTTCTGCTTCAGGCCGAGGCTATTGTGGAATATGCATACCTACAAACCAGCGCCATCATTGAAATTTGACATCATTGAACATCATTGAAGACATCATTGAAATTTGTGGACTGTTTCAGAATCTTGTATCATTTTGCCCAGAAATACTTCATCATTCGACGAGACATTTACGTAGTAATCGTCTCTTTTAAGATTTCAAGTTCCTGTTGAATCTCAGATATTTGTTCGCAAACAAGATCAAAGATAACATACGTTTTACTTTTTAAACTAACCAAGTTGTTCATAGAATACTTTTATTTGGCGTGAAAGAATTTGCATTAGACATTCACTTTCAGTCAACAGATTATAAAAATAGGCTGATAAAAAACTAAAATCTGAAAGCTTATGCTATTATATAGGTTCAATTTATATTTTAATAAAAGCATTATAAGAGTGATGTTGCCTATTTCGTAATTTTTATCTTAAAACTTTCTTGTAGCTCCTATTTCTTCCGTCAGACATCACAACTATGCATAGTAGTTTGACTTGAAATACTGAGAGAATTTGTAGTAGAGAAAGAGAGAGAGAAAGATGCGGAATCCCCCAGGCAGCTGTTAGTCCTTCTGTAGATTCTGTTTTCCACTAGTATGCCGATATACGTGTGGCGGGCGTTTTTGAATTTGTTAGCTAATAAGGATAGAAGCCGCGATAACAGGTGTCGGATTAGTTAGGAACTGAAATTATGTGTTGTATTACACAGATTCAAAGATTTGTAATTTCTAAGACTTCGCAAATAATGGCGGACAATGTTTGCTAAATTTTGATTGAATCTACAATGCGTAGATTTAATAAACCTTATAGTTAAGTTTTACATCCTCTTCGTGTTCTTTGAATTTTAGATTTCCAGTTAAAGGTTAAAACAAGAATTCGTTGAAAGTCTAAGAAACTTTAACAAGCCTAATTAATAGCAAAAGGTTTAACCGTACAATTTAAGAATATAACTGTTGGGTATACTTCATTATTTGTTTTGTTACTGCTATCATATTTTATTATTGAAGCTATTTTACACATCAAGAAATAACAATAAATTTACAGACTTATTGCTTATTGCAAACTGTGAAGATAGATACTGATACATTTTATGCATGCTTTCACTAAATGCATTATTTGACAGAATATATCAGAAGTCTACTAGCAGCTCTTATATCATATTATGTAAGTGGAAAATTTACGCTTCTTTCCTCGGAAACATAGCCAGTCTGAGGCTATATCAGAAATATACCCTCAGAAATATAAACTATTATATATATTACATAATTAAAGGGAAATATATATATAATTATATATATTATTAAAGGGATTATATATATATATAATTAAAGAGGAATACGCCTATTAAAATATATATATATATATATAGATATATATATATATCTATATATATTAAATATAAAATTAAAGGGGAATATATATATAAATATACTATTAGAATATATAATTAAACTATTAAAATATATAATTAAAGGGGAATATATATATAATTAAAAGGGAATACGCCTATTAAAATTAAAATACATATGAGAAAAAAACTGTTAAGCGTTATATTTTAGTTGTAAAGTAGTAACTTAGCACAAACCGCAGGCTATCAAAAGTGGCCTTGTTTTTTTAAACATTTAGCTTTCGAAATGTACTTCTAATAAGGAAGTTTATAGAGTTTGACTTGCTTTGGTAGCATAAACTTGACTCAGACTCCTATCAGAAGTAAAATAAGTTATCGCTGTATCTGAAACTAACCACAAAGGTCTTTGAAATGTTTCAAATAACCTTTTTATTTAAACAAACATGAATATAAATGCACTACTCTTGCTAACAGGATCGACCACCACTTGTGGCGATGTAATTAAAATAACAGTCAAATTAAATTAAAAAGTAGGTTATTAGTCAAGTACTACGCAATTAAATTTAAATCGAAGTTGGCTCAAAACTCTAACCGGTGTCACAAATTAAATGTCGGCAGCAAATAACGAAAACCTGAATAATCTGAAACAAACTTCACTGAGATGGCAGAATTAAGGTAAACTGGCCTCAAGAGGCAAAACCACGCTCCGTTCTACAATCTAAAAACCTCAGCTTAAATACTCCCTAACTCATTTGCATTTCTGGCTAAGAAACGGAACGGAGAAATTATAGTAATGGCTGAAATTATATATAAATGGTTAATGCAAAATAATAGTAACGTTATAAGATTTTCAGTATAACATAGAAAATATTATGAAAACAGTTTTGTCTCCATGAGTGACAGAGCACACTAAATGTGAATTATAACATTTTTGTATGTTCTCGTAAAGCGGTCTCCCAGCAGCTACGTGTGTGAAGTCGCTGAACACTGGTGGTTCTCTGTGGGATCGAATCTCGGCGAATGAGCAGGTTGCATGGTTGGTTTTCATAATTTTTCCTATGTGTAACATGGATATGAGCCAAATTCCCTTAGAAAGTCCTCTACGAAGGCATTCCTTCCCTTACACAGATAGCTATCGAATGCTTTTGCGATAATCAAAATAAACGAAACCTCGTGAAGCAAGACATCTAATTAGTAAAATATTCATTGCTCTGTAATAACTAAAAACAATCGCTTGTTCTTACGTAGAAATATGTACGATCAACGTTTTTATGTCACAAAATACAAATTTAATAACGAGTACTGCTTTTCCAGTATGAGATCGCTAATCACAGAAATGAATTATGTTTGTTTTGCAGTTTTTTTCCCTTAAAAACGGTTGAGAAATCAGAAATTTTCCCCTCTGACAGGAAATGAAAAGTTAGTAATTGCGTTTTTAAATATCTCCGATGAATATTTTGCTGACTGAACTTCTTGCTAGCAAAAGACCAAGCTATTATTCAGACATATTCTGTTAAAGGAAATAAATTATCTACATTAGTGCAACGAGCATTTTTATTGCTTATATAAAAGAAGCTTCCAAAACTCTATTATCATTGCCTGAAAGACTGCTTTTTGGTACATATTTCTAACCGATTCTATACTTTCATTTTAAAAATTAACAACTTTGCATATGCCATTAAAAGATTTACATCTGTTATTAGCTTGAATCTTTAATGGATTTACATATCTCTTACTAGTTCATCAAATTTATTTTGAAGTGTAACATGCCCTGCTAGAAGCGAGGAGGACAAATTTTCTACCAGATCCTGCTCCACCTAACATACTTAGTTCATTACCTAGAAGTTCGTTATTCCTAACTTGCCACGCTATTAGATAGAGCATAGTGGAAATTTTCAAAGATAATTAAATATTAAGATACCAAATTAAGATACTTAACAAAATGTTTGATTCCTTGTAGGCAGAAATTTAAAAAAAAAATATTTTAATCTTTCAACTTTCTTCATGTTACTCAGAAGAGTTGCAAGTAGTATAAAAGTTTGGTAAACTTAAAACCAATTTCTTAAAAGCCACGCCGCGTGAACTTACGACATGGATAAGGTATTCGAAAAAAAAAAAAAAAATAAAGGATTTATTTCCTTAAATATTGATTCTAGCCACGTACTTCTATTCAGAAAGTTTCTCAAAATAAAGTAGAGAACTTTATGGAAGTAGATTCAACAAATGCGGCAGAACGGCTCTGAAAATACGAAATCCAATAATAACATTTATCCTTTAGTACGTCTAGCATGAAAAAAGCGTTAAGAAGGTATGCGTAACTTGTTAAACTTATTTAAAAAGCCTATGGGTAACTTCTTAGAATGCAAAATGGTTGCACAAAGTATTTTTACCTTTTTAAACAGTTCAAAGAGAATTAAAACTAAAATACTTAAACTTTCAATATAAAACTTTTCCCCCTCTGAAAATTGCGAATGATGGAAAATACTTTGTGTGCTGATTTGATTTTCGTTCACCATTCAAATGTATCTAATTATTGCAAATTCTTATATCAAATTCAGCAAACAGTTTTTTTTTTTTACATGCATAAGCCATATGAAAGGCAGGCAGATAAGAATTTCAAGTTTTCTGCTTGTATAAGTGTTTATCGGTATACTGCTTAGGCAAGATAACTAGTTTTTATTGCTTAAACTTGCTGAGGTATTAGACTTAATATTTATTTTTTTATTATGCAGGAATTTTGCTTGTTTTAGATATTTTAATTCTTAACAAAGATAATAATCAATTCTATGTTAGATATGAGCGACCATAAAAAGTATTTGAAAACTATAGGGGGAACAAAATAGGAAAAAGATGAAGATAAAATATTTAGGAAGTAGTCAAATCGCAGGTCTGGGATGACTTTTAGCTGCAGCTAAAATTTTTACTTTAGCGCTAACAAAATTTATAACAATTGAGTGCTTTCCCCTTTTGGTTCTCTAAGCTTAAAATGAAATATGATTTTTTCCGCCGCTTGCGATTGGTGTTAGTACCCGCAGCCAGAATCTGATGCATAAATCTATTTGCTGTTTTGAATTACTAATTTTTTTTTTCTGAAAGCACTATAGTTTTTTTTTAAAGTGAAGGAAAGCGAGAAAAGAAATATAAAATTTCGCTACAAAATACTAGATACTATTTTAATCATATTTAAGTTAGAAATAATCCTAGTCCTTTCCATTTCCTTAAAAATCGCCCACGAGCAAAGGATATCCAGAAGATCAGCATTTGGGAAAATTTCAAAAGTAGAATCCACATTTATAATACACAGTTATATGTAGTCAGGTCCGAGTTTGGCCTAGCACACATATATGCTAGAGATATTTCACTGCTCCTGTCAATGCGAATCTTAAACGAGTTCTTTAAAACAACCCGACATACGGGAACCTGATAGCATGCTTTATGACGGTACCATATAATTTGCAGGCATACAAGTCGACAAAAATATTTTTTGTCGTTTGTGAACATTTTTATGACGACTATCTTCTTAAAGCCACTAAAACATATTTTCGAGGACGCAAATAATACCGATACTGGACATCACTTCTCTCTAAGATGATCACCTCCACAGAAAACCCAAATCCTCTGGAATAGTGAGTGGTTGTCTTACAGAGGTTGACAACACACCTGTATCCAGATTAAAAAAATTGTTCACGGTGTCAAGCGAAAGTAGTATGCATCCATAAATTTACAATTGCTATCGTCTTACTTTCTCATTTTCTGGTTCACTGATAATATCAGTTAATTGAAAACTTTCAAACAATTCTTTTCTGTAGCTAACAGCCTATTTTATGTTGTTGTTGTTACCATTCTCAGTTACCTGACAATGGTCAACACAAGCCCACCGTATTCATTGTCGCAAAGAGTCAAATGAGCTTGTCGTTGGCAAGAGCATTCATCACCATATAGGTGACAGCCCGACTTTAGTTCAGTTCAGCCCCCCAGCTTTAAGAAAGAGCATCCCGTGGGACGGTTCAAAGGGTCTCCCACCCCTACCACCAGCCTCTAAAGAGGGCTTTCGGATCGCCGCATATATTTAGAGTGCCCCCATGCCGCACAGAATCTATACATTTACAAACGTCCATGCCTTCTCCGGGATTCGAACCCGACAGTTCCTTACGGTAGTCAGAGTCACTAACCACTATTCCAGTTGGGCCGCAGCCTATTTTATAAAAATCTATATTATTCATTCATGCGTCATTGTATAAGGCATTTCACCCACCTTCTTGATGTGCCTTCGTGGTGTAGTGGTTCTGCACGCTGGGCCGATATTGCAGAGGTCCGTGGTTCGATTCCCGGCGATGGCGTTTGCTAATTTTTCATTTCTCCGGCGTTACCAATTAACCTAATGTCTCTACAATTGACATTTTTTAGGTATATTTTTCATATGTAATTTCAGAAAACTCTTATTATCTGATGGTTTACTAATTGCACTGTCGGAAAATTTTCAATACTGCAAATATATTTGAAAATGATAACATAAAGCTATTTTTGCGAGCTGTTTAATGTACTCTCCTCTCTATAGGATGACCATCTCTGAAAGTGAGCAGTATTTTTGAGAACATAGACAAACATCGGTATTGAACAAGAAACATGAAAAAAGAACAATGCCCTTGCTTGGACTTGAATTCCGGACCTTTCGACTGTTAGCCGAGCGTTATTTTGAATTACACCGCGAAGGAACGTGGTAAGGATGGAGAAAAACCTTTCAGTCTCCCCCAATCAAATAGCAATTTGGGAGGAGGGGACCAGGTCGCAAATACTGCCGGTGATCAATCTCAAATCCTAATGACTCTACAAGTGGTGCCCGCGCTACTTGTAGAGTCATTAGGCGTATCGAAATAGGAAACATGAAAAATATACAATGCCTTCGCCGGGGCTCGTACTCGGAACTTTTCTATTGCTAGCCAAACTCAACTAAATACATTAATAGTTTCATTTATATTCATTTAAAACTACTGTAAAAGTTTACTGAAAATATCAGTTTTTGGGTAGAATATAATTGCTATATTCTGTCACTATCAACTAAGCAAATGGAAGGAGCAGTTTCATCCAATAAACATTAAACCGTGTATTTTGTTTTCATATCATTAGAATTATCATATATTTATCAATTAGACTTTTAAGACTTCCTTTAATTGTGATCTGAGAAGCCATAAGGCTGACTCTTTCATCTTAACAGATAATTATTAATTAAGTTATTTCAAATCATATTAGCTGTTTCAAATCATATTGGCAGTTTCATTTACAATTAAACTTAATGACTGAGATGCGCAGGAGACAAGGAAGTCTTTCGGATTTTAATTATTTTTCTTATTATTCAAACCAATATGCTCACCTTTTATCATGCCTTTTCCTTATTATTTCGAACATTTAATTCATAATGGTCTAACAGTTCACTTAGATAATTAAATTTTTCCCTGCAGTGTCTAGAACTAGATAAAAATCCAAGAAAGAGTTCTCAGACTGCAATACTAGGAATGTTAATATTTATAATTAACTAGAAACTGTTATAGCATGTAAAGTATTGTCAAGGTCTACAGAAAAATAATTTGCTCTCTTTGAAAATGACTAGTTTTTTGATTTTATGTCATTTGTTAAAATGGATGTAACTTAGGTTTTTAAAAACAGGGGTTAAGTAGTGAGCTATAGGGAATTTAAGCGAGTTGAGGCTACTTTACGTTTATTTATTTTCAGGGATATCAAGGTCATTCTACTGTTGAATCCTTCTCTATTTCAGTAGAGAAAACACTTTCGCCCGTGTTTGTAGACTGCAATTCGTCTAATGCAAAACGACTAACACATATAAAACGACATTATTTCTAACTGTGAACACTACAGCTCCAGTGCCGGATTTAGCATTTTTCCTAGGTGAGGCAAAAACTTAAAACTGCCGCTCTCACATATCTTCCTTTAAGATTCCCTAACAAATTTTAAATTTTTTAATAAAGATAGAAATGGGTAGGGTTTGAGATAAAACGTAAAATCCATTTTATAGTAAGAAATTTTTTAGCGTCATTTTTGTTATAAAAGAAATAGACATAACAAATTGTTTAGTTTCTTTACTTATGGCAAAGCACAAGGGGGCTACCTGCCTGAGAGGAGAGATGTCTTCGCCGAGGTCTTTCCAAGAATAATTGGCTTCCATGCAAGTTACGCATGAATGAAGGAAACGCCCATGCAGCTAGCAAATTCGCCGGAATTCTAACCCCCGACCGAACCACCAGTGTTCAGACTTTACCACTCAGCCGCTGGTGGCCCGGTATACATACCAAAAGTTACATAGGTAAAAAACCCGTGCGAACCCTCCTAATGCAGTTTCCTCTCTGGTGCAATGAAATAATCAAATTTACATTTTCCCTGAAATATGCATTTTTTCAATATTTGCAGCAATAATTACTTATACTAATAAATGATACTAATCGAAAACGATTCAATACTAAACACTAAAATAGTTCAGAACAGTACAAAAAGGGGAATCACACATTATTAAATAATAAAAAAATTCATTTAAACAAATATAAGCAAATTACAAATCACTAATTCAAAGGATTGAATAATTTTACACCAATTTCTTTATACTAGCAGTAATTTTAACCTAAAACGTTAAACATTAATTTCACAATAACGCCTTTATGTAAACTACTCAAAAACTCTCTTATTGTTCTCACACAGCCCGATAACATAATAAATATTTACATATTCACGCTATTTTTGCACTGTAATAATCAAATTTACATTTTCCCTGAAATATGCATTTTTCAATATTTGCAGCAATAATTACTTATACTTATAAATGATACTAATCGAAAACTATTCAATGCTAAACACTAAAATAGTTCAGCACAGTACAAAAATGGGAATCACACATTATTACATAATACAAAAATTCATTTAAACAAATATAAGCAAATTACAAATCACTATTTCAAAGGATTGAATAATTTTACACCAATTTCTTTATAATAGCAGTAATTTTAACCTAACACGTTAAACATTCATTTCACAATAACGCCTATATGTAAACTACTCAAAAACTCTCTTATTGTTCTCACACAGCCCGATAACATAATAAATATTTACATATTCACACTATTTTTGCACTGTAATAATCAAATTTACATTTTCTCTGAAATACGCAGTTTTGCAATATTTGCTCCAATAACTAGCCAAACTAATGGAAAATGATTCAGTACTAAATACTAAAGCAGTTCAACATAGTACAAAAATTAGAAATGATACATTACTAATTAATAGCTGAAACAAATATATACAAGTTACATATCACGAATGCAATGGATTCAATAATTAACATACCAATTTCCCTGAATTAACACTAATTTTAACCTAGCACTATTACATACTATTACATAGATTATTGCTATTACATAAAGACGTTACAGTGAAATTTCATTTCACTGTAACGTCTTTATGTAAGCTACTCAAGAACTGTACTATCGTCCTCACATAACCCGATAACATTATAAATATATACATATTCACACGCTCTTGGTCGGTATGGTATGGCAAAGCACCCGAAGGATATCTGCCCCAGCCAACTTGTTCGCCTGCAATTGAACCTAGCGTACAGCGGTCTTCAATTCGGTCAATAATAGGAGCAAATTTTTAAGATAAACTGGCTCGTATTCATGTTACATATGAGGAAAAATCACAAAAACTGTCATGCAGCCAAATCGTTCTCTTAAATTTGAAACTTTGGTCAAATTGTAGAGACATTAGGTATTTTTTGGAAGCAGGTAAGATGAAAAATGAGCAATCGCCTTCGCCGGGAATCGAACCACGGACCTCTGGAATACCGGCCCAGCGTGCAGAACCACTACACTGCGAAGACACGCTAGGAAAGTGGGAGAAATACCTTATGAAATTACCAAATGTTTAATGACTTTACCGCTTGATTGTTGGTGATCCCACAGTTCTTGAAATTAGGCTTATGAGATCCTGTGTGTTGAACAATATATTAAAGAAGATAGAAGGTACAATATTAGTAAACGCAAAATTATGCTGAATATAGATTTACATGTCTGGTAAATGAGTTATATTTATCTCTGTGCCATCATGAAAATTATATCACAAAAATATCAAGGAAGAAGAAAATGTAATCTAAATATTAGGAGCATTTGCTATTAATTCTAGTATGGCTGAAAATTTTATAAAAATTGTAAATGACCTATAGTAATCACGTTAACTTGTTGCATTATAAATAGCGAAAGTTAGAGATATTATTAGCATAACTCAGCGTCATTTCTCTAAAAAAAATTTTTATTGAAACCTACATTGAAAAATAACATGCATACTAACGATTAGTCAACATGAAGACGTTAAAAACATCTTCTGATAACTAGTGTTATGATGCAGAAGTTTCTAAAAATTATTATTTAAATATAAATTATCATTTAAATATAAATTGCATGAATACAATACAACAATGTACAAATTCTAATATATAGCATAAAGAAGTATATGACGCAAGTTTAAAAAGAAATAGGTGAACAAGAAATTAAAAATTTTAAGCGATGAATATAAGGAAGTTAGAAATTTGTTGTTTAATTATCAAAACGTTTCATCAATCAATCAAACAAATCACTATTTCAAAGGATTGAATAATTTTACACCAATTTCTTTATAATAGCAGTAATTTTAACCTAACACGTTAAACATTCATTTCACAATAACGCCTATATGTAAACTACTCAAAAATTATTAATTAAAAAAAACTCATAATTATTAATTAAATGTGTATTATAATTTGCACATTTAATTTTTAAATTAAATCTGGAGAATGTCAACATTCACATAGTCGCTTGGTGTATGTCCGAAATATTTTCCAAATACTCTTATTTCTGACTTACACCGGTCAATGTCGACATTCAACATGTACTAATTGTGAATGTTGAACATATAAGAATATTATATTTTCTTCTCTGTAATTCAGTCGCGAAAAAACGCACTTGAGACTTAAAATAAGAACTTAAGAACATAAGAACTTAAAACACACAGTACATTCAAAATGAGAAAGTAAAATAATAGAAGTTAAAAACTGACTTAATTATACAGTACGTTCTAAATCAGAAAATAAAAATAAAGTAATAAAACACTTACTAAATTATGTGATTCAAATCTTATTAATTGCAACAACTTAAACTATTATGACACTTTATGACCTTTCTTTTCGACCTACACCAGAGCATATCTGTGATTGTCGACATACACCGGTGAAGGCCCGAATGTATAAGAATGTAATGCAATATTCGATCTTTCACCGACGTATTTGGTGAATGTTGACATTCTCCGGTGAAAGTCGACATTGTCCAATTTCGGTCTTTCACAGTAACATATACATCAAATTTGACATATATATTTATAAAAGCTTTAACTACACTTAACAACATCTTTCCGCTTTAAATAAAGCCGATATATGTGGTATTACGTATATTAAAGAACATTAATTTATGTGTCTTCTGAATACTGGCATTGAACACATGTTGAAATATATGAATTTATTTTGCATCTTCATAACATACGCATGTTTTGAGACTTTGATGCTCAATATATTATGCATATATAATGAGTCTGTATTAGTTATTTGGTGTTTTTGGTAGAGACGTTTGTAAATTATTTATAAATACATACTTTAATTTCAAGTTAATATTTTTCAGGTGACGAGAATAATTCATCAGTAGCAATTCAGTTATTTTTCAGCACTGCTTTATCACAGAGACGACTGGAACTGAAGTCTGCTTTTACTCCCCCCCCTCTTTCTTTCATAAGACTCATAAGTTAAAAAAAAATAATACTTAAAACTGAAGGTATTCATCAAACACTCGTATGAATGCACAAATCTCAAGTAATGCTAGCAACATCATACACTTATTAAAGAAAGTGTATGAAGGTTTCCAGCAAATGAGGTGCTCTACTTCTTTCCCAGACTTTTATAAGTCACAACTCCATTCAATTCGGTTTTAATTTTTTTTTCTGGTTTCGCTTTCCTTTGGGATATTTGGAAAGTCTGAACATCTATCACAATCGGAAACATATTTTAGATAATTAATTTTTGTGTTTAACAATTTTTATAAATTTTAGATAATTTCTAATTGTTTTATTCGAATTTACAGATTTTCAGAATTATCTTTTTGAAAATTCGGGCATCATTTGCAAAAATTAAAAAACAAACATACGGCTGTAATCGTTCTTATTGTACGCTAAAAAAGCTTCTTCTTCTTCTTCTTCTTCTTTTTTTTAAGGGGGCTATACAAACTAAAATTTCTTGATATTTTATAAAAAAAAAACTGAGTCATTTTGCATAAACATAATTTGAATAAATTTTAAAGATAAATATATTAGTTTTAATCAGCGTTTCATAATTAATGTTCATACAGTTCAGAAATGTTATAAATACAACGTAAAAAGCCAGTACACTGAATGAACGTATAGTAAACTGAACTGTACTAAATGAACGCTTAGTTGTAAACATTTAAATTACATTAACTAAATAAGATGTTTTACTGAAATGTTTATTGACAGAGGCAGTTTTCTTCTTTTCAGGAGTAAACTCTTACTGAAGTGAAATACATATTATTTTTGCTTCCTCATAATGCATTTCAGATTATTTTCTTTCATAGGCTCCATAGAGCATAGTTTAAAATTTATAAAGAAACATCTCTTATAATTAACACAATACTATTTTAGGACATACTAATCTTCTTTTTCTGAACTCATCTGCTTTCATTCCTATTTTGTCCGCCGAAACTTCATTATTCTCTCTTAATTTGAAATGTATATATATTGTTTATAGGAACTAAAGTGTTTCTTTACGTCATCGTATTTTTATCACCTTCTGAATAAGTTAAAAAAAATTATTCCCTATTCTGTTAGTTTGATCTGGCAGATCTTCTGTTTACTCTTTTGCCCGTACTCTAACTAACAAACTAACGGATTTCGCTCAGACTGTATATTATATTTTATTAGGTTTACTAATCTCTAAGTATCTAAGTATCTAATCTCTTTTCTAAATTTTTTTCTTTGCATTGCGAAGTTTTAATGTTTGAATTTCCGTGACAGATAGGTCCCTTTCTTTTCGGAAAGCATCGTAACAGCTGACAGCCATTTCTCTCCTCTTCCCGAATATCTCGATTCCTATTCTGGCATGATCGTCTCTGGACATTTTCTACTTATCTGTCATTAACGATTCGTATTAAGATTAGAAGGAAAAGTGAATGAATTTGTAGTGGTATTTACTTTTGCAGTCCGTGCGCATGGATAAAGTCCTCTCATCATGGATTTGAATATCGACTCTTTCCGTTCTTGCTCTAGCTCATCTAGGGAAGAACGCTAGGGGTGACCGCGTCCAGCCAATGAATGGCGTCGTATGACGTCACGTGACGCCATCATCTCCCCCGCCGCGACACGTCCGTGAAGCTGCAGTTTCCGTAGGGGGATCACAAGCTGCGTTTCAGAATAAAGCTATAGACCCACTCGGCGACACAACATCCAAGTGACTGACTCCTCAGGTACCGTTTTCCCTTTTTGTATTTACTAATTTTTTCCCTGTTTCTTTACTGAAGCGGCTCAGGCCGTCAGGGAAAAAAGCAGGGATGGTGATTTTATATCTTTCTCTAGCCGCTAGCGAGTAAAATATTTTCACTTCCGTGTATCTTTAAATCCTCTTGAATCCGGCGATTTTAATCTCGATGTATCGTACGGATCGTGATGGTTTGACCTTCACCTTTTATATACTGTTACCCTCAATCTAATGAACTAGAGAAGGCAATTAAAATAGTTTAGGACCATAAATCTTCAGATAAAAAGAGAATTTGCAATTTCTTTTTTTAAATCCGATAAAATATGAACGACGGAATTCCGAGAGCTGATAAGTACCTTTTCTTTCATTAATATGATTTTAAAATTAGTTAACCAAAGTAAAAATATTTGAAAAATTTTATTGTGTCGAACTGCTTATTTATGACATTTGATACTGATATTTAATTACAGTTTCAATTGTTTTTGTTTATGTGAAAAAATGTAATGAAAATAGCAGTTCGAGGGAGAAAGAATGCGTGAGAGAGTACGATGGGATGCTGTGTTTTCTTGGGAGTTTATCAATACATACGGAGAGCAACTCAAAGAAAACATTTTTATTTTTTCACGTAACGAATGAAACTTTAAACACAAAGTGATTTTTCACACAAATTGAATTAAATACATTTCTTATTTTACCCGCAATTTTTGTTACGAATTTATCTCTTATTCATTTACATGTAGGCTTTTTGTAAATTTATTCGTCAATATGCATCTGTTTTCTTTGCCGGCCTGTATGTGTGTATGTGCTTTTAGCGCATAAACGTGTTAAAGAATTAAAAACTGTAGTACTTCATAGTACGTTGGATGCTAAAAGTGATCACAAATTTTTACGAACAAAATAAGTCATTTAATTATTAATAAAATTGTGGCAGATAAATCAGCATGGCGCTTCTACTTGAGCGAAACTATATTCGTACTGAATATCTCCTTAAGTACATAGGTGATGAGAACTCACATAAAAGTTACAGAGCATAAGTGTTCGTGTGGCTATAATAAGATTCATATTTTAATAATTTACACTGTTTCAGGAAATAATGAAGTATATCTTGGTATAAATTTCAATTAACCTAACCCTTACTTTATAGATAATTTTCAAAAACAATGAACAGAAATTGATTTTGTTTTGAGATGTATTGAAAGTAGCAAACACTTAAGACGCGTTCTTGAAGTATAAATTTTCAATCGATCCGTAGAATATGTCTGAAATATAAAGCTAGATTACTCATGTATATAGAATAATAAAGAATAAATGCAGGCTACCAAAAAAATCACTATCGCTTCTACTTGTCATGACGTGACATGACTTGACATACAGCATTTGACTATATATATAGATATTCCCAGTCCTTCGTTTTTGATAATATGTGTTCCTATGTGCATAACTTTTCTGTAGTAACTGTGGTGTCTAATAAAAGAAGTAGCACTTCAAAAACTAGCATAATAAGTGTTATGGGTATTTAAACATCTATATTCTTAACCAAGCAACGTGGAAAATATTTTCATCCATAAGACATTTTTGAGTTTCAAAATAAATATAGGTTTCTTTAAATTAAGCAAAAAGAATTCTAGAATATCCTTCACAGGGTAAATCTTGCTCAGGGATATAAAAAATGATTCGAAGGAGTCATAGAAGATGTGATACTTTAGGATAAAACAATCTTTTTTACCCATAAATCGGATAGAAAACGATTCAGAAGTTTCAAAGCAACGATTTTCAAAAATGAAGAGTTAACGTCAAAAGCTATAAAGCGATTAGAATTTAAAGTAAGAATCTGCAAGTTATCTTAGAAGGCATTCAATTTATTCTCAAATTATGTAATGTGCTGTTTACACTTGAATAAAGTGAAATGTCTTTGGAGTTTTTTCAATAGAGTTATGGAAAGTAAAATCCACTCTAATCAGTTTGCCTGCTTTTATTTTTTCACGACATTAATTAAATCCAGCTGATCTTTAGAACTCTAATTTTTAACTTAGGTATTTATTTTTAGAATTTCGTAAATTCTGCTACTAATTTTTTTGCATACGCTCTTCGTGTCATATGTAAGTAATTACTAATAGCAAAACAATATCTTCAAACAAAAATTAATTCTATCATATGGCACTACATGCTTAAAAAAAATCTGGATGCGTATGTTTAGGATGTCGTATCTCAAGAAAGATCAAGAAATCTCTGGAACGTGCCAAATCTAGACAAACATGATTTTAGTTGCATTCCATTTTGCATGGAGAATAAAGATTATTAATCCCGTTTCATTTCTTTCATGTTATTTATTCATTTCTGTTCTCACCGTTAAATACATGATAAAACTGATACTTTGTTAAGTTTATTTGTAAGCAAATTTATAGATATTTCTAAGAAGATGTGTCACTGAAAAATGAAAAAAAATTTCGAATATATTTTGTTCATAATCAGTCTCAGATTCCAGTCATTCTGTTTATTACCAATCTCAGATTTCAGTCTGTCTTTTATTACCAGTCTCAGATTTCTAGTCATAATAAAAATCTGTTCAAGCATTTAGGATGAACTAATTTTATAATAAAATATTTTTAACGCAGAAAAGCTAGAAAACCTGTCGAGTGATTGAAACTATCTCAGTTCCTTGTAGTGGTTTGCCAATAAAGCAAGTAACTGTCATTTTTCAGATTAAAATACAAAAGCGAAAACTTTCGAAATAGTAATTGTATTAATTGTTAAGCAGTGTGATATATTTTAGGTAGACTTTAAATTTATTTTTCGAACATACTTGAAACATGGTTTCTTAATAAGAAAAAACTTTTAAAATCAGCTAACGTTTAAAATAAAAAGATGCAATTAGTTTAATCACAATATTGCTCGAAACATAGAAGATTTCAGAAGACCACATACTGGTAAGGGTTTTCTAACGAAATACAAAAAATATCAAACACAGATGCAAACATACAGTTAACGCTAATACGATTTTACCTTCGTTAACTTTTCTTAACTAACTACCTTTCTTTTTAACTAAATAGCAAAAAATGTATTGTCTTTTCCTATATTGTAACGGTTATCTCCGCGTGGGAATGTTGAAACTATAAATAACGACTAGCAATAATACTGGCAACGAGCAGCAGAAGTTGAAATTAATTTGATTAGTTTACTTAAAATGACGCTATCGCTACGAATTGCTTTTATTTACCAGTTTATATATATATACATATATATGTATATTTATATCAGTAGAACATTATCTGTTGGTATTTAGTACCAGAGCATTTGGTGTAATAGATGCTTTAGTAGAGAAGACCATGACAGTTAATTTATCATATTAAATGCAAATAAAAGATAAGTTAGGTAAACTTAAGTGATTGATAAAAGCTTTTTTAAGATATATAATTGTTAAGGAAAAGTGCAATAAAGTTTAAAGCCATAAATCAAAAATATGTTGGTTATTAAAGGAATCCGTGACATGTATTGCAATTATTGGAATTGCGGAAGTAGATTATAAAATAACTACGCATTTTTTTTCAGGTGCAGCCCATACTTAAGCTGTTAAATAAATTAAAAGAAAAATGGGATGAAATATAGCGGTAAAAGCTTGTAATGGCGTCATAGAAAATTTTTTATAATTTTGAAAACATTTTTCTGACGTGTTTATTACCGTAATGTCGTCGCAGTTTTATAAGTTAGTTTGTCCATCATAATTTGTAATCTAAATCCTAATGATAATAACATGCAATAATAGAAAGGAAACATATTTTATGGTGGCAGTTGATGTAAATTAAGGTAGTAGTAGAAGCAGGTGCAGAGCGTTTTTAGAAGCTACCATGTACTGAGACTGATGACTGGAAAATAAATTTTGTTATTTTAGAGCGTATTTTCTTTGGTCAGAATGCAATGCAACGTAGACTAATATTACTTAAAAGTTTTCAAACAATTCTACTTTTCTGCCTTAATAGTCCAAACTAATTTTTAGGTTTCGTTTATTTGATCAAGCATTCGAGGTCTATACGCCTAAGAGGACTTATATACGCCTATATGGAGGTTTTTATAAGGAAAACTGGCTTTTATAAAATTACACATGAGGAAAGCCACGAAAACGCCTATTCACTTGGATTCAAACCCCGGAGTGAACTACCAGTGTTCAACGACGATACCGCTCGGCCTCTGGCAGGCAGCAACTAATTTTCAGAATTCAGTACTTGGTATAATGCTTAATACGCATATTAGAGCATGCTGTTCTGTCAGCAAACACAACTTATCATCTATTTTTATCGGTCTGAAATGTATTTTTAACAAAATAAGTCAAAACAGTTTGTGGCGGTTGCGTGTGCAGAACATAGAGTATTTAATTTTGATTATCATTTAGTTAATATGAAACAGAGTTTGACATGTATAGTTGAATATATAGTTAATTTAACAGATAGTTTTATAATACAGATTAGTTCACAGTTTTAATAATTATTCGGCGTAAGGTGGTTGCCTGAAGTATATAAGTGTATAATCATATCTTAAAAAAAGAGAAACTTAAGTTTTTTGAAATCAGTGCATTTTACGATAATAACAATACTGGTACATATTACACTATCAGTACAACTAATTATTGAAAAGTAAATCGTTGTGAGAAGTATAAAAGGTTAATTACTTGACACCAAAGATAAATAAGGTGTCATCATTGTGAAGAGTATAAAAGGTTAATTACTTGACACTAAGATAAATAAGGGAAGCACTGAAAGCCAAATATACCTATAATGCCTCCAATTATTATAATATACGAAATAATTTAGAATATGATAAAAGAATTAGTAATTACGATGTGTAGTTTGTGGTAATGAAGTCTAAATATTTAACTACAGATTTTCAGATATTACAGATGAACTATTTATGAAATACAGGTTTTCAGTTACAGCATCTATTATAGATAGCAAACTATATGAAAACACCAGGAAAAATGTTTAGCGTGCAGCTTCTTTGATAATAGAATGTCGTTCTAAAAGGAAAAATAACCAAAATTGTCCATTTGTTGCAGAAAATTTTCACACACTGAGTTTCTGATTAATTTAGCTCCAAGCTCTACTCTTTAACCCCGTATCTCCCTTTTTTTTAGCTCTTCTCCACAACTCCGATTTTAATTAATTCCGAAATTCCTCCGCATCCCCTCTATTCAAACATCTTCTTGTTGCAGTTTTTTTTTTCACACTACTTTCAAGGTTTTCGCCAAGAATCATTAAGAGCGATCGATATGTCGTGGCTCACTGGGAACTGACTGAGTTCCTTTTATTTGAAAAGAGAAGGAATACATTCATACTTAAGCGAACATCTAGTTCGCCTAAGCTGACTGCAGCTGAATCCCAGCTGACTGCAGTGTTAGTCAGTATGCGCTGTACCGGAGGAGCTTACATCATCAAGGTAGTAACTGACACTCATGAAATAAGAATCCAGTGAGCCAGCTGGCGACTTAATAAATCCCCAGTTTGTGTCTTAAATTTGTGTGAATCAGTCTTTTTCGTGGTCGTTAAGACAATCTATTGCTCCACTTTCGTTTCACCTTTTTTTTTTTTTTTTTTTTTAAGATATCCTTCTTGATTTAATTACATGAAATAAAACACATCTAAGTTTAAAGAATGCTTAGTTTATGTAGTGACTGTTTTAGCCAAAGAATGTGCAACACATTATTTGCATGTTGTCTGTAAGATTTCTAATAGCTTACTTAAAATTTTCTGTGCTGTTTTGTGGTGAGTACTAAAATGAGTTTTGTGATGAAGTACTAAAATGTTTGCTCAGTGACTGAGGAACCTGGGAATTTGAATCTTGTCAAAATTACACAAGCCTGTAACCTAACTGGTTACCTAGGAATTATCGGCATGGAAACGAGGTGTCTTTATAGAAAACACTTTAAAAAATAATAGGGGGACCGGAAAGTAATGTCGCTTTTTTACATTAGGCTCAAACGAATAAATTTGTAACAAGTTTTTATTTTTAATCAGTAATATAATCACCTCGTTATCAGCAACCTTTTGCCATATAGTATGCAGATTTAAATCCCAGACCGATGAAAATCAATTGGTTTTTGAGTAAAATATATCGAGATGACATTTTGGACATCATCCAAATTTTCAATTTTTTTTGTCACTAAGAAAATGTTGTAGGGATCGGAATAAATGGAAATCCGAGGGTGCGATATCGGGCGAATATGGTGGGTGAGGCCCAGTACCTCCCACCCCAATTCATTATATTTTTCCAGTGTTCGTCTTGCACAGTGCGGGCCCACCAGCGGCCGAGCGGTAAAGTCGCTGAACACTGGTAGTTCGGTCCGAGGTTCGAATCCCGCGAACAGGCTGGCTGCATGGGCGTTTTCGTGGTTTTCCCCATGTGTAACGTGTATACGAGCCAGTTTCCCTTAGAAAGTCCTCCACGAAGGCATCCCTCCTATTAGGCAGATAGCCCTCGAGGCTTTGCCATAATTACACACACACACTTGCACAGTGCGGTCTTGCATTGTCGTGTTGCAGAATGACGCCTTTTCCGTTGACAATCGCCGGATATTTTTCGATTAAAGATCGGTTCACTAGATCCAATTATTCGCAATAAAGATCTACATTAACAGTTTTTTCCAGGTTTCAGCAATTCAAAATGAACAATTCCGCAAATACTCCATCAATCACCCAGAAGCGCCTTTTCGGTACTTAAACCCTTTTAACCCCTATTAAAACTGCCTTTTGAGTTTTGGATTGTCACATAGGACTTATTTTTTGTCTCCATTAATCAAACGATCAAAAAAACGGTTCTGTATGGTGCCGTTGAAGCAATACGTTGCATGTGATGGATAGGTTGGCTTTGTTCTTTTCGGACTAATTATGGGGGACTCAAACACCTGCTTTGCTTATTTTTCCATTCTGCTTTAAATGTTCTTGGATGGTCGACCAAGGGTGGTTAAGAGTGTTTGACATTGTTTTGCTTCCACTTCTGCCTTTAGCATGCTGTCGACATGCGCAGAAACGACATTACTTTCCTGTCCCCCTATTACTTTGACTTATCACATCTATTCAGAATGGATTAGGGAACTTATCTAAGAATAACCGAAACTGAATGTTAGGTTCTGAATATTTTCTCGCAGATTACTGAAAAATGTGAATGAACTTGAAATTACACATTATTTTTTAAACACATTCGCAATATTTTCAGTATAATCATATTCCTTTGCATACAGAAATTGCATATTTATTTATTATGTGACACACGTTGAATAAAAAGATCTTCAAAAATTTTCTTGAGACTAATTATACCATCTACACTTGAAACGTTTCCTGAAATATTTACTCTTAACTGTGAACACTTCGTAACAAGCGCATATCTAAAGGAACGCATGTCTTTAGCATATTAATTAAAAGAATATTGGAAGCCAGAAATTTAAGAGTCGGTAAGATGGAATAACGGGTTTTTCATAAAATTTAATGTAACAATGTTTTAGTTTAAAAAAATTCATTTTATATATGCGCTTTTATTATTTTTTTTTAATTCTTCCTACTTAAATGAATCCAAATTAATAATACTGGGAGCAATAAATTTTAATGAAGACACAGTTCTTGTTTGCATTAAAAATTAAGGAACAAATATTAAAGTCTATGCCATTAAGCTGAAAATAATGTTCTACCTTGCATTATTCATAATGATAAACAATGAAATTCGTCTTGGTAGTTTCACTGGTAGACGTTTAATGTCTAAAAGTATATGATACATTTAACTGTTATTAAATTTAACTGTCATTTAACTGTTATTGTTTTTCTTGAGTTCTTGAATAAGATTTATGTAAAAACACTTATACAATCTTGTAAATAAAGCCCAAATGCTTTAAAATATTGCGACGGTTTAAAGAAAGAATGCAATTCCTATTTGCATACTTTTATTTTTGTGTGAGAAAACAACAGAAATTCTTAATTGTATTGGAATAAAACACGGCTGCCTAATAACTTTTAGTGCTAACAAAGTTTTTCTAATAAACAGCAGTTCCTTGAAGATTTTTAGTGCCAAGCAGATATTTGCAGAAATTAAACCACGACCTCATATTTCATCTACAGCAAAATGACAAAATGATCCTATACATGATGTGGTTGGAAACAGAATTGAATTTTAAGAACACCGGGAAATAAAACACTTCTCTGTGCTTGAAATTCCTTTTATTATCCACATAATGCAGTATTTCTTAAATGAAGTTTTTGTTAAATTTCTTTTATGCTGAATACTTAGCTAAACAAATGCAAATGAGTAAAGGTATACAAAGTAAATCTGCAAAGGTAACGTAAAAGAAAGCAAGACACAAATGATCATCTGCAAAGGTATCTGACTCATGTCCATTCCGGGAAATAATTATTTCTGATAATGTATATTAAAAACCTCTATCCACTTTCCGCTGAAAAGATGTATTTCTGCAATTGCACAAAATTTCTTCCGACACTTTTTTAAATATCAGGCCGCATCAGCATTTATTTCATTCAGGAAATAAAATCGATAAATCTTTAGATCTGTTTGACTTGATGGAAAAGGAAAAGTGATTTTTGGAGGCAGACAGAATCCCGTGATTCGTCTATGAACAGTTTTTCCATAAAAGAAAACTAGCTCGCAACTGGAACAAATTTTTTATCTGAAAACACGTTCAGATGCTTCATTGATTGACCCTTTCCGTTTCGCACTACATTTCATTGAAGCAAGCGCTGTTTTAAATCAAACTGATGATAAACGAAGAAAATACCACGGTCCAATACAGGTCGAGGTCTCACTTCGTCCTTTTGCCCCAAGAGACTTCCAAAACGCTCACACGATTTTCCATTAAATGATTTTTTATTTATCGTTTCCCTAGATCACGCATTTGGACTCACGGGATTTAGAGTAGATGTTTTTCTCTGCTAGACACTACTGAGAGAATAAGACACGCGTGTGATTCGTGATATTTCAAACCCGTCACTTACTCAGAATGAATTTTACTCAGAATTAATTGATATAAAAATAAGGTACATGTCGAAGGAAGGTTACTAAGAAGGACAAATATGATAACTAAGCAAAGCGGAAGAAGCTTCTCACACACATATAGGCCCTTCAGTGGCCGAGTGGACAAGGCGGATGAACTATGGTAGTTCAACTTGGGTTCAAATGCTGGCGAAGGGGCTGGCTGCATGGGCATTTTCCCAGTTTTTTCATGTGTAGCGTCATTGCTAACTATTTTCTCTTGGAAAGTCCTGCAAGAAAGCTGTTGGCAACCGACGTCGATTCCCCTAGCGCATGCGCATGATAAGCAAGTTCTCTGCTGCGTAATACTTATACTTAGTAGGCAGTTAGCCAAAGTCAATGGTGAGTAATGCATGTAAGCGGGAAGGGCTAAGCGCTGTGTAATATCATGTTTCTACTCTGCTGTTCAACGTCTTCGTAGTTTAAATAAATGTTTGTTATGTACATAGAAGACGTCATTTTATTCTTCATAGGTTATGGGCCCAGATAGCGCTTAACTGTGCAGAGCAACTACCATTGTTAAATTCTTTCGGTAAACCAAGCTGCGTCGACTGAAATGAAAATGGCGACGACTAATACAGTGTCAATTGAAAAGTTAAACAAGAACAACTTTGACACGTGGAAGTTGCAAATGGAAGCAATACTGATTAAAAATGATCATTGGGACTATGTAACTGGGAAAATTCCGAAACCAGAACCTGGTGATGAAGAATTTGCTAAATGGAAAACTACTGACCAAAAAGCACGAGCGGATATAATCCTATCCATCTTACCCAGCGAACTTCCGCAAGTAAAGAATTGTGTAACATCTCACGAACTGTGGCGTAAATTGCATTCTATTTACGAATCGAAGGGACCAGCTAGAAAGGCCACAATTCTAAAAAAATTGCTTTTTACAAAAATGAGTGATTCTAAACAAATGACTGTTCATCTAAATGATTTTTTCATTCTTGTGGACAAACTGAAAGAAATGGAAATAAACATTGCGGATGATTTGCTTACAATATTGCTTTTATATAGCATACCGGACTCTTATGAAAGCTTTCGAATAGCAATCGAATCTCGTGATGAACTGCCTTCTCCAGAAATGCTGAAAATTAAACTGTTGGAAGAAGCTAACGCTCGCAAAAATAAAGATTCAACGTTTTCTGAACCACAACATGCGTGCTATTCAAAAGATCGGAAGTATACTCAACGACCGGTTCCTAAACCGAAACCAGATAAATCTGCAAACCGAAGACAGTATCCAGTTAACTACAGATGCAACTTCTGCCATATGTATGGGCATAGAGCATTGGAATGTATGAAGAAAAATAAAGAAACTAAAAACAAACGCCTCAGTGAAACTGCGATGTCTGCAGAATATCAGAATTCCTTGGAGCGAGAAAAAGCCGTAGCATGCACTCATAGCAATTCTAAAGACATTTTTTGTCTGGATAGTGGTGCAACATCGCATATGTGTAACAGCAAGGAACTGTTTCAAGAAATTCACGAGGTAGGTGGTACTTATGTTAAATTAGCTGCTGATAAAACTGTTAAAGCTATTGGAAAAGGAACTGTTAAATTTAAAGTTCGCATAGGTTCTAAAACTGAAAATATCAAACTCAAAAATGTATTGTGTGTACCTGATTTGAAAAATAATTTAATCTCAGTGTCTAAAGTAACTGAAAATAATCTTTCAGTAATTTTCAAAGAAAAATGTGCTCAAATAATTAATTCTAATAACGAAATAGTAATTTTGGCTAAACGCGAAAATGATCTTTATTTTGTCATGCCAATATTTGAATCTGTATCAATTGCTAAAGAAATAGATCAGTGGCATATAAGATTTGGCCATTTAAATGAAAATGATCTTAAAAAACTTCAAATAAATAACATGGTTAGAGGTCTTTCTTTTTCTCAAAATGACTCTCTTTCTACTTGTAAGGTATGCATTCAGGGTAAACAAACCGCAACCTCTCTTCCAAAAGAATCTGAATATAGAAGTACTGAATTGTTGAATCTAATTCATTCTGATTTGTGTGGTCCCATAAGAACTGAATCAATCGGTGGATCATTTTATTTCGCAACATTTATTGATGATAAATCTCGATATGTTCGTGTTTATTTTCTGAAATCTAAGGATGAGGTTAAAGAAGCTTTCAAAAATTTTAAAGCATCTTTTGAAAATAAACTTAACTCTAAAATCAGAATCCTGCAAAGCGATAACGGGCTAGAATATTTAGGGAAAGACTTTAATAAATTTCTTAATGATGGGGGAATAAAACACGAAATGAGCACTCCTTACACGCCAGCCCAGAATGGCGTCGCCGAAAGATTAAATCGCACTTTAGTTTCAATGGCGCGATGTTTGTTATTGCAATCCAATTTCCCTCAGAAATTCTGGGCCGAAGCCGTCAATACTGCTGCTTACATTCGAAATCGCTGCCCAACGCGAGGTTTAAAACATGAAATAAAAACACCTTACGAAGTGATGTTTGGCAGAGTACCTGCTGTCTCTCACTTCAGAACCTTTTGCCAAAAAGCATTTTCGCTAAATAAAAGGCCAGGAATAGGCAAATTTGATATTCGATCTAAAGAATGTATTTTTATTGGCTATTCTGATGAATCAAAAGCGTATAGACTTTGGGATCCCGAGGCATGTAAAGTGATAATAAGCAGAGACGTAAAATTTATTAATGAGTTTGAAAACTGCTGTAGTTATGACTCAGAGCAAGAAATAAAACTGCCTTTCGCTCCGGAGGAAAAAATTATAAATAAAACATGTTGTGATGAATCATCACCTCTGGACGGTAGCGAGTCGCCATTTCACTCTGAAGCTGAAAAGGAAAGCGGAAGTGATTTAGATAGCGAATCAATGTTTCCTATCCTGATTAAAAGGGGGCCTGGTCGACCCAAGAAAATAAAAACAGGTTTGCCAGGAAGGCCTAAAAAGGAATATCATTATACAGTTGTAAATAAAAATGAACAAACTCAAAATGTTGTTGAGGAAAGCATTGATCCTACGGTGCAAGAAGCATTAAGTGGACCATATGCTGAAAATTGGCATAATGCCATGCTGTTAGAATATAACTCGCTTGTTCAGGAAAAGGCTTGGGAATTAGTAAACAGACCTGAAAACAAGAAAGTTATTGGTAGCAAATGGGTTCTTAAATTAAAATATAATCACGACGGCATTATAGAAAAATACAAAGCTAGGCTAGTTGCTAAAGGGTGCGCTCAAATCCCTGGTCTCGATTTCACTGAAAACTTTTCCCCTGTTGCTAGATTAAGTTCCATAAGAACAGTTTTAGCCTACGCAGTAGAACACAATCTCAAAGGTTACCAATTAGATTTTGTAATGGCATATGTAAATGGAAATTTAGATGAAGAAATCTACATGGAAATTCCCGAAGGTTTTCGCGATGAAACTAATTCAGATAAAGTGTGTCTTTTAAAGAGATCATTATGCAGACTGGGCATCAAATGTCGATGATAGAAAATCTTACACCGGTTTTGTATATATATATTAAGTGGTTCAGCTATAACCTGGGAATCACGAAAACAACGCAGTGTAGCTCTATCTTCAACGGAGGCGGAATATATGGCTCTGTCTGAGGCCGCCAAAGAAACTGTCTACCTACGTCGTTTCCTGAAGGAGCTGGGTTACAACATAGAACACCCAACAACAATATACTGCGACAATCAAGGAGCTCAGAAAATTACAAAGAACTCTGTGTTTCACTCCCGTACAAAGCACATAGACATTCGCCATCATTTTGTGCGTGAAGTGTATGAACGCGGTGAATTAGATGTGAAGTACATACCTACCAGTGAAATGGGAGCTGATGTGTTTACCAAACCCCTGACTCCTGTTAAACATCAAAACTGTTGTACAATTGTAGGATTGAATACTGTTTAATATGTATTTTGTTTTATTTTTCAGGAATAGGAGAATCAACGTCGAAAGGGGGTATGTTGGCAACCGACGTCGATTCCCCTAGCGCATGCGCATGATAAGCAAGTTCTCTGCTGCGTAATACTTATACTTAGTAGGCAGTTAGCCAAAGTCAATGGTGAGTAATGCATGTAAGCGAGAAGGGCTAAGCGCTGTGTAATATCATGTTTCTACTCTGCTGTTCAACGTCTTCGTAGTTTAAATAAATGTTTGTTATGTACATAGAAGACGTCATTTTATTCTTCAAAAGCATCTGTATCCTTAGGCAGATAATCTTCGTATGCTTTTTCATCATGAAGTAAAACAAACTAAGCCTTCTTATGCGTGCTTATTTACCTCAAGTAAGGCAAAAGTATTTGAATCAATTACGCTGTAGGGATTTATATTTATTTTAGCTAACAAGTTAAATTTTACAATTTCCTATAAGGCTTCATTCCCCTAATTGTCAATGCCAGAATATTTAAATTTGGTAGCGCGCGGGAAGGAATGCAAATTCTACTTGGAGGAGAAAGAGTTTAAAAAACGAGGTTCAGTAGGAAAGTTAGAGAGAGTAAGGGTATTGCCGTTACTTCTGTTGCTTGAGTTTCTACTCCCGGAGTCATTGCTGGTTTGCTTGGCTTACCGGCATTTACCTTGCTGCCGCTAATTTCGACGCGGGTTTTAAAAAACAGGAATAACTGAGCTCTGTAGCTAAGTTCTACTACTTGTGCATATCTTCGAATTTTTAGTTTACTTCTGTAATTTCAGTTACCGCCCAAAGGAAGCGTAGTGTGTTAGCGTCGAGTTGACGCATTGTAAAATTTAAAGAGTTAATAAAAGGTACTTTTAACCCTCCTTCTGTGTAGTTCCTACCAGAACTTACTGCACGTACCATACTCACTTAGAAGTTAGTAGCCATGAGTGAAAGAATGAAAAAGTCGCAGAATAGTAGTAGTTCGATCTGGGTCTGATTCCAAGAGAATGGACTGGCTGCATAGGTTAGAGCTTTCCGCGATTTGCCCCATGTGCAACGGGCTGCGAAATAGTTTCCATCAGAAAATCCGCCACGAAGCCATTCCTTCCTTTAGGTAGATAGCACTCGTATGCTTTGGCGTAACTAAATAAACCAAACCTGAATGCGAGTTTCTGTAAGATACCTTTTTTAAACATATGAACATTGCTGCAAGCAGCTGTTCGGTTATGTTTCTGAATGATAACTCTAAAATATGTGTTTGATATGTTAGGAATACACGAGTAAAATATTATTATATATTATTATAGTAGTATTATAAATGCATAAATAAGTAACTCGAATTTCTGTTTGCAGAAGTGATAAAATTTCAAATTTTTAGTCTCCCGAAATTCAACTTTTTTACGATCCCTAAAACCAGTATTTTCGTGCTAAGTTGTCATAAAATACGAAATTTGGGCAATTTTTTCCAAGGGTCAGTTCTGCACTTTACGAGCAAGTAGTCTTATTTTCTAAAATATGTTTAGTAAGGTAAGGAACATTTTTCGTAAACGGCATGTATAAAAATTTAGTACATTTTTATTTATTGGTTTATAATTTATTTCTCCAGCTTTCCTAGCGTGCCTTTGTGGCATAGGGGTTCTGCACACTGGGCCGGTATTCCAGAGGTCCGCGGTTCGATTCCCAGCGAAGGCGTTTGCTCATTTTTCCTCTTTCCAGCTTTTCCAATTACCTAAT
This sequence comes from Stegodyphus dumicola, assembly GCF_044657685.1. Lineage (NCBI taxonomy): Eukaryota > Metazoa > Arthropoda > Arachnida > Araneae > Eresidae > Stegodyphus > Stegodyphus dumicola. Next base: position 33,682,623 of record NC_140781.1, read on the forward strand.
GTCTCTACAGGTTCACTTAACTAAAACTGTCATACGCTGAAGGTCTATCTTATTATGAAATTCAAACTTTTTGCACGCTTCCCCTAAAATCGATGTTTTTATTGCGAGTGAAAGAGGTTTAGGTCACACGAATTTAAAGTTTTAAAGTTTAAGCTTTTAAGCGGTAATTTTGCCCGTTATAAAAAACCGTTTTTTAAAATTAGATCAAGGTTGACACTTTATAATAGATAAATGTTTTGCAGAGATGCGAATAAAATTTAAATTTTCTGCACTTTTTTTAAAACATGGCACATAGCCTATCTTATTTGATTAGTTTTTTTAAACTGGAACCGTTTGTCTATGATCAGTCGCTTGAGATATTTAAATGAGAACCTTCTTAGTAGCACCTTATACATAAGCGAAAATTACAGAACCACAATGAAGATTTTTGTCTTTTTCATTTCTCTTTAAAATGATAAAAACCTGAAATATATTAAACGAAAATGAGATAGGTAAGAAACTGAACTTCAGCATATGCGTCTTCAGTGAAACGAGATAGAAGATAGAAATTAGGAGTTTTAGAAATACCTAACCGTTAAGCAAGTATTTGATTTTTTCTGCCCCAGAAGAGATGTCTTCGTGGATGACTTTCGGAGTAATAAGTCTCTCGTATTTAACTGGTATGGCAGAAAAATCGCGAAACATACATACAGACAGCCCATTCAATCAGCAGTTCATCCCGAAAAGATCTGGCATTCGCTGATATTGCTAATCTAGCACTGACTTGTTTGATTGCATACACATACATAAATGAGTTTTCAAATGAAACAGTAACTTTGCAGAGTTAATGAACTTATTTCTATTCGTAGAGCGCAGAAATCTAGAAATTTCCCAGGAAAACAGAATCTAAATTTAAGTCGCAACAAAAAATACCTGCTGATAAAAAAATTTCACTTCGAATAAATAGTCTATACATTTACATATATTCAAAAGTTCACCAGTCTCACATATATTACAATATGTAAAACGTATTAAGCAGTGTTTCAAAATGTTATGAAATAACTCAGTCATTACTTCTGCCCCTAAAATAGTCCTAGTTACCTCTAGTAATTCCTCATGTTTTTTTACAGTCCATGAGTTATGACCTATAATCCTTTAGAAGATCAATGCTTAATATTTCATCCAACCCGGGCGCTATCATAATATCATTTTCTGATAGCATCTATATTCACCTCAAACTTAACCTATAATGGACTGATTTCTTATATATCAGAATAGTTTTTCCTGTCCCTAAAGACTGTTAGAAATAGTGATTGATATCTTCGGACCCATAATTTTCTTTCGCATATTTCAACCTTCACATGCTAGTTTGAACTTCTTTGATCAAAACCTAGTTTTTATTTAACTGAACTCGACGATTTTCTGCTGATATGAACAATCCTTTTCATATGTACTTGTTTTACATATGTACTATAATAACCCTGCTTTTTTCCTTGTTTCATTAATTTTTATCGGGAAGGCTACTAATGATCTACTTTCAGTATTGATTTTTGCTCCAATAACGAATTGTAGGTAGATAGTTTTGGAGATAGTAGACTCGAGTATTATCTGCCAAAAGAAAGAAGCCTTAATGAAGAACTTTCTAAGGGAAATTTGCTCATAGTCATATTTAACACGGAAAAAAATCACTAAAATCTTAAGCATTCAATTCATTATCACCACATGCATCGAATAAGGGGCAAACTAACAGTATTCAGTGGCATCGAATCAGGGGTGCATACGTTTTTATTGGCAATCCCCAAAATATCACTCGACTATTTTGGGGGTTGCCACGAAGGCGTGCTCAATTAATGGTTCTTTCTATAGAGAGGTTATATTTGGTTAAAACAGATATAAAATATATTGGTTAAAACAGATTTATTTAAAAATGGATCCTAATGTTTCATCGTAATTTTTCACTTCTTTTTACACGGCCAACAAATTACTCATCTAAAATCAATTTATATACTTCTGCTGAAAAAATGAACAACAAAGGCAAAACACAGAATAAAACGAAAACTATTTATTGGATATGCATGAAATTGTTCCAAGAGCTTCGCGTGGCATTACTAGGCCACGTAGCAAACAATAAAGCAAAGACATACAAAAACACATATATTACAACCATCACATCGCGAAAGACCAAATGGGTCGGAAGACTCTGCTATGGAGCCATCGCGCTAATAACGAGTATAATGCTGTCTAGCTGAAATGTAAGCTTGACAATGGTGAGGCAAGCTGGAAATAGTGTAGTTGACACCTTGCTGTGGCAGTAGCGCCCATTCCTATAGTAATTCCTGCCAGAGCTCGTGTAAGCTGCCCGGTGGTACACTACGACCTACTAACCGTCGTCCCAAAATGTCCCACAAATGCTGTATGGGATTCAGGTGCGCTGATCTAGTCTTCAGGTTCTGTCTATAAATATCCCGTCTATACCCATAGGAACGATAAAAGGGTGAACAAGAGGGTGTAGTATTTCTTCGCGATATTGGACGGCTATGATGGTAACATTGTACAGACATTAGGTATTTTTGAAGCAGGAGAGATGAGAAATGAGCAATGTCCTCTCCGGAACTCGAACTACGAACCTCTCGAATACGCGTCGAGCGTGCTGACCACTACACCATGAAGGCATGATAAGAAGGCGGGAGAAATACCTTATGTACTCCCCCTTTTAAAGGGCGACTGGGGATTAGGGGACCTCTTGGTGGAGAATCATCATCCACCACCTTTTTTAGTTCGGGTGCCACTATAGAGACATAAGGTATTTTTGAAGCAGGAGATACGAAAAATGACCGATGCCTTGGCCGGGACTTGAACTATGGACCTCTCGAATATGTGTCGAGCGTGTTGACCACTACCCCACGAAGGCATGCGAAGCAGGTGGGAGAAATACCTTATAACACCATGAAACCACAGGGTCTATGCGGCCGTTCATTGCTAACACATCCTATACAAGTAAGCCTTCTCCTTTGTAATAGTCTCTTTCGATGACGTTTCGAGCCCGATATCTTGTCCCTGGCTCTCGCTATATCATTGCCCTTCGAGAAGAGCACTGGATGTTAAATCGAGACTCATCCGTAAACAGTACATGGCTGCAATGCGCTAGTGTCCAACTGCGATGCTCACGGCCCAATTCAAACCGCTCTTTAATATGCGATGGGAACAAAGGAACACAAACCACAGGTCCTCGGGCGTAAATTCCACCTTCATGCGGTCGATGCGACACTGTTTGGCGGGATATGGGCTATCCTGCAACAGCAGGGAGATGCGACACCAGCTGTCGTGCTTTTAGTGATCTACGGTGTCTTGAACACAGTAACAGGAAACGATTGCCTGCCGTTGAGGTAATCCTCCGCTCTCCAGGCGCACGTCTTATACAGGGGTTTTGATCGATTTTGAAACGATTTCACTGCCTCTTGATGACACTACGAGGAACATTCAGCTCTCCCACAGCGGATTTTCTTGCAACATCCCAAGAACACTCCAACGAATTTCATCGGGCAGATGGTGTCTTCGGCTCTGCTTTCTGCTTTGGCCATCTCGGATTACACAGAACTATCGTTGCTTGCGAGCTGACGCATAGGTTCGGCATGTCCTTTTTAAGACGTTGTGGTGTGAAAGAAGATTGCGTTTTATGATAATTTTGGTTGCCTGTTTGCATTGGGCGATAAAACCTCTACATAACATGTTAATTGTATGTTTTAATTCCCCTATTTAGGCCCACTTTAAAATGGGTTCCCATTCATACATGATTCAAGGCAATGAAGCCGCTGACCTTCTGGCCAAGCAGGTTGCTAATGGCACGGAATTGCTAGAATGACCAACTAAACTTCCTTGGTCTCACATTAAAGGAATAACTTTGATAAGAAAAGCCTGTTGCTTTTTTGTGATAATATATATCAGCCGGCTAGCGATTACGCTAGTTTTTTTTTTTTTTAATCTGCAAAAGATCCATAAGAGAAACATGAAGATATTAAAGACATTCAAGGCTTCAGGATCACCAATTTTTACATTAACCGTTTTCGTTTTAAATTTCACCGTTCTTTGCATCTACAGTGCAAGTAATTTCTTCGTTATTCAAGATCTGAAAACTTGCTTTATTGTTTTCTATATTGATCCATTTGAAAACCTTATTATGGATGACGCCTTCGCACCTTTTTATCCACTGAAACTTGTCTACAAATTCATTACCAATTTGTGTCTTATTTAGCGTTACTTTCATTTTTAACCTCATCTTTTATGATACAGCAAACGTTAAATGAACCATTGTTGATAATAATGGCTAAAATACCAATCACTTATAGATAATTCACGAATATTATTGGTTTTCTTTGTACTACAATTGTTGCTTTTCCTGTGATTTCTTTAAACTGATTGCTGCTTTAATTTACAGAAATCTCAGCTCCACTGCATTAAGAATAATCCACAGCGACGAATTGCTAGCCCTGAAATATTTTAACTAAAAAACGTTGCAATTTTCCATTAAAAAAGCTACAGCTAACGAGAACGTATGACAAGTTTAATTGATATTTCTTGGAGAGAGTAGCGCAGTGGTTTGTCGTTAACGTCGCAAAATTTCTTTTTAAATTTTTTTTAAAAGCATATTTAACTGTCCTAAGAGTTTACCTAATGTAAGTGAAAAGATCTATTATTAATATATGCATATGTATCACGAAACTTGCGTGGTAATTAATATTTAAAAAACAGCTGTTTAAAAAGTATAATGAAGTCAAATTAATAACTTCCAATTATTTCTCCCCTTTAATGGAAAAACATAAGTAACAACTTTATTATACTGCACTATTTTAAATTTATGAACTAGGAAAAATGCAATTACCATTTTTCACATTTTCGTTATCTTCTTGTGCTCGAAAATAAGTTGTAAAAATTCCTTCTAAAAATTGAGTTTGCTTTCAGATAAGAAATATAATCGTAGTTTCGTATTAAGAACTAAATCAGTAGAGAGAGCTACGTAAAAGTGAGGCAAAATTAATAATCGATTATTCTTGTTGAAACTAAGACAGAAAATTATTACTTTGAAGCCGATGTCATCTGTCAAGCTCTATTATTTCTGTTTCTGAAATGAACGTCCTTTATCTAACCCATTTAATGTTAGATGAGTAGAGAAAAAAAAATTAATGTAACTAAAAATGCAGATACTAAATTTCACGTGACAGATCATTTTTCTTCATCAATCTTACATAATATGTTTGCTATAGAACGAAATATCTCAGTAGTTTAAGCATATGTTAATCAATAAAAAACAAATTGCACAGTTTGGTTTCCTGTAAGAAATAAATTCTTTATAATCCATTATAGAAGTTGTAGAGTCATTAGGTTATTTTGAAGCAGAAGACATGAAAAATGAGAAATGCCGTCGCCGGAACTCGAACCTGGACCTCTCGAATACGCGCCGAGTGTGCTAACCATTACACCACGAAGGCGTGCTAGAAAGGAGGAAGAAAATACCTTATACATAATAAAAAAGTATGCGTATGAAATGCTGCTTTTAGAAATAGTGATCATTTTAGAGAGATGATGGTCGCGACTGGTTTCACTGTATATTTGCATTCTTAGCATACCTTCGTGGTGTAGTGGTCAGCACACTCGGCGCGTATTCGAGAGCTCCGTGGTTCGAGTCCCGGTGAGGGTATCGCTCATCTTTCATCTCTCCTGCCTCGAAGTACCTAATAAATCTACAGTGGCGCCCGGACTAAAAAATGGTGATTGGATGATGATGCTCCACCACCAGGATTTGGCGACTGAGCCCCCTCATCCCCAGTCGCCCTTTAAAAGGAGAAGTATATAAGGTATTTCTCCCGCCTTCTTAGCATGTCTTCATCGTGTATTGGTCAGCACGCTCGACTCGTATTCGAGAGGTTCGTAGTTCGAGTCCCGGAGAGGGCATTGCTCATTTTTCATCTCTCCTGCCTCGAAATTACCTAATGTCTCTACAATACATATATTTGTAGGTATTTTAACTTTGTTGATAGAATTCTTAGCTACCTGCCAAAGGGGAGGGATGCCTTCGTGAAGGTCTTCTAAGGGAACTGACTCATATACACGTTACACATGGGGAAAACCACGAAAACACCCATACAGCCAACCCGTTTGCGGGATTCGAACCTCGGACCGAACTACCAGCGTTCAGCGACTTTACTGCTCGCCTACAGCGTCTTTACCTTGCCACAGAAATCTTAGGCAAAGTACTTTTAGTGAATTTTTAAGATTGTTGTTACATTAGCTTTCAACTTCCTCTATTTGGCTTAAAAGCAGATACGTCAATGTCAAAAATTGCTTTTTTTTCTTGAATGCACAATGGTATAATTCTCAGGTACGCATCTCAATAATTGTTTTCCTTCGAAACCCTATGAATTCTTAGATATTAGTATATCTAGCAGGATCGTCACACCCTTTTCGATGATATTTTAGCATTAAGACGTTTCTTTAAGCAGTTTTAAAATTGTTGCTTGCTTTGTACTAAGAATAAAAACTGATTTGCAGGAATCCTAAAAGGATTCAATATTGTTTCTATTCAGAAAGCTGTCTCCAAGCGTTTAAAAAATTTACAACACATCAGAAAACTCGACTTAATAAAAGTCTTTCTTTACAAGGAAAAAGTGAACAAAAGAATTTACTTTATTCAACATTTCATTTTCACCATAAATTTATTTCAAATTTGGGAACTAACATATTTTTCGATCTCCTTAGATCTTGTAGCATCACGACTTCATGACAGCTTGATTTCATAAAGACAAATAACTTTTCGCGCTATGCTGTTTAATAAAATAATGCTCTGACTTAATTAAAATTTGCTTGATTGTCAGTTGAATATGTGTTAAAACATAAAACACTAAACTGCAATTACTATTGCAAGATTATTAATTTAAAGCTAACTTGCGTATACTTCGACAAGTCGGTTTTCTTTCTTTGAAGATTCTTAAAAGTTTGCGTTTTGTGCTTTTTATATTCTTGTTAAATTATTATTAATTTTCACTTCAAATCTTTGTGCACCATTGTCTCTTAGACAATCCGGTACCAAATGAGATGACAGTGGAGTATTAATTTAATCCAGTTTTAAATGGCATTGGACAACTGCAAACAGCAAAATATTCCAGACGAAATCAATCTGGAATTTGGCGCTGACATTTTGGAGAGAACGGTAATTTAATACCATATTGACAAATGTCTGGGTGGAGAAATCGAAACTATGAGGAAAATTTCTGTCGCAGCTGGATTTATCCGAACGATGGAATGAATGTATTTTGGGCAGAACAATAGATTTATCAAATGTAAGAAGATCTGTTGCTTTCTCTGGAAAACTTCTTTCTTCGTTCTATGTTTTCTGATTTAATGCAAGAAGATAACTGCATCATATTTATTTTTATCGAAATTTGAGTCACTTATTTTGAAAATAGGATATTTTACAATCTAAATTTGCCAATTATTACAGATATATTATTTCAGTCTATGAAAACATTTCTTAACTCAAAATATTACTCGAGCTCTAAGAAAATATTTTTTTTTTAAAACCTAAATGCATTTATTTTACTTATACAAATATTTATTTCATTATAAGAAATAACGAAGCCTTTTCCAGCTGTCTAAGAATAAGTTATACGGTTTATGAAATTTATGCGAATTAATAAGAAATAATGCAGACTTTTTAGATTACTAAAATATGCTGTACGAATTTTTGGTATTTGAAAAGCCAAATGCTTGGTACTTAAAAATCATGCTGAAATTCTAAAATACTCTACTACTTTAAAATCTGGTCATTCTTGAATTAGCTAATTCATATAAGCATTCACTTATTTTCCAAGCACCTTTCTTGGCCTCCCAATAGGTTAGTGGTTAGGGAGTCTGAGTGCCGTAGCGATGGGCCCGGCTTCGAATACCGGAGAATGTTTGTAAATGTATAGTGTCTGGGCAGGATGGAGGCACTCTAAATATGTGGCAAACCGAAAGTATAAGCATTCATTTATTTTATTATTTATGTATCGTTTTACTTATGTTTTTGTAAACCTCGTGTAATACTTTTTGGTGCACGAGGGAACATATTTTTTTTCTTAACAAATAAATAATAATAAGAAGAATAATAATAAAAACTGAAAGTCCTCTCGAGAGGTTGATGGTAGGGAAAACGGCGTGGGATATTGCTTAACCAGTCTCCCTCAAAGTACTGTCCCTCAGAATTGGGTTGGGGGGGGGCAGAACTGAGCAGGAGTCAGGCTGTCACTTGTATGGTGCTCAAGGCTCATGACAACGACAAGCGCATTTGAGTCCTTGCTATGACGAATGTCGTAGGTTTGTGCTGACCATTGTCAAGGAAGTGAGATTGTGTGGTAACAACAACACATTTTTCTCAAACTAAGATGTCAAATTCAGCTTAATTTAAAATGTCGTTCAATTGCATTTTCACAGGAATATGGTAGTCTACTAAAATCTGATATATTTTGTAACTTTACTCTGCTCCAGATGCCTCCTGGCCTTTTTAAATAACATCACCGCTATTAGATAAATTCACTTTACCAAACTGCGATTCATCAGCATTATTACCTGTTAATCTAACAAAAAATATAAAAATATACTATAGGAGTCACCACAACCAGGACAAGATTGAGACAAGTGTGGCTCTTGGCTTACATGAGGAATTGGAAGGGAAGCCAGCCATACTGGCTTTGAAAATTCAGAAGTTCATTAAAACAACGGAAATTATGATTGGCAGTTTTCAACTGTGGAGCATCTCACGAAGTTTCGAAAGAATTCTGTATTACGAACCATCTAACTGAAATAAGAGAAGAATTATTAATCTAAATTTATTCTAAAAAGTGTTAAAGTTTCACAGTACTATAAATACTGTTTTCTATCATTAATTGGATCTAAATTATTGAAGTTAATTTACACATGCTTACACTAACGTATTGAATCGCTGAAACTTATCTATCCCAGAAAGCATCATGCTGCCAGCATTACAAATTCTTTACTACTTTAATCTGAACTAGAATTCTTACTGCTCTTATTTCGCCATAATGAGTTTTTCAAAGTTCACTAACAGAGCACGGATGGTGACGCAAATGCTTAAAGTTTTATTATAGGAGATCTACCGCATAAATGCTCATTGAAATGACAACGGAAGTCTGAATAAGTTTAGTTTTGTTCACGATTATTTCTGAATCGATTACGCATAGTGACAGATTGATTAAACGAACCGGAACATTGCTCTGTCTCATTCTTTGTCAAGACTGGAATGTAAAAATATAAAATAGGGTATGACTTTATTAAAATTTATTTTATTGTTTATAATGAAACAATAAAATGATTTCTTTTTAATTTTGAATATTTCAAAGAACTCTTAAGGCAAACCATTTTGCATAGATCTAATACGACTGATATTGATATAAAAAAACATGTTTTAAAAAGCACCATTGATACTTATGCAACTGAACCCTGCTTTAATGGATAGCACCTACCTAAGAAGCCCATCTTTGAAAGGAACCACGATTTCTGAGAACGTAAATGAACAAACTACAATGTTCCATCCTTAAAGTAACAGCTATGTGTGTGGAACCTTGAGAACTGGTAATCGAATAATTGCTTTAGCTCAGGAAATAGAAACGTAAACTCAAGAAAGGTTAATTGTTCCCTTTATTGTTCAAAATAAAGATTAACAGATGGCCCTTCCTCAGGACGTACAGAAAAGCTTCCACTTGGGCTTGAACTCAAGAGTACTAAAAATACATAGCTGAAGCTATCAAAATTTTAAAGAGTTGGCCCCTAAATGTTAACTAAACGGAGAAGCTATCAAGGACCTGAAATACGACCGAGCGTAGTAATAGTTTAGAGAGACTGTAGCCAAAAGGCGAACCCGTGCTAGTCAGAATCTCTGGCTCTCTAACGAAGTCAGTGGAATTCGACATAAGTACTGCTCTTCCTTCATTTGCATTTAACCGCGATTCTAAAAACACATCGTGGCAGGAAATTTGTAAGTTGAAATTAGAAGAGAAAGGAAAGTAGCTTTAACTAAAGATAAACTGTTAAAAACTTAAGATACTCTTAAAAAACTTAAGATAAACCATACAAAACTACTGAAGATCAGAGATAGTTACATTCTCTAAAGCGGGTCATCTACAGACGAGACCAAAATGAGCCGGGTAATACGGATATGAGAAAAGATCTTTGAATCCTCAACATACTAAAAACTTAGGAACTAAACAGAAATTGAAGACATTCTTCATTCGTGTCTTTCTCTGCAGAAACTACTAAAAAAAAGCAGATTAAAAAGAGAAATCTTTGATTGTATTACATGAGACTGATAAAAGAAACTTGCTTTACTTTTTTATGTTTCCCTGCACAATTCCCTGAAAAAAAAAAAAAAAAAAAAAAAAAAAAAAAGAAGATATCTGATTGGCCGTGATACTCCGGGCGAACGACCCGAATCAGAGTGATATTTCATGGTTTCATAGCTAATTTCCACGCAAACAGTGTTAGTCTCTAATTGGTACTATTTCGGACATGCAATTTCAGGCTCTAGAACCCCCAAAAGAGGAAAACGATCGTAAATTAATTTTACAGCTGGAAGATTCTACTAACATTTGACATGAAACCATAAACAGGTCGATGTACGTCAAGAGTAACGATGAAAGAGATTTTGCTTGTAGATTACTTTATCCATATTCAAATACATTCCCATATACTTGTTTCATTAAACATTCATATTGTAGATACATATCCTACATTTTTGATTGAAATGGAAGTTTATTGAGTTGGACCGAGATTTATCTTTTGTCCATGTAGAATGACTCTTTCACCTAGCATATGCTTTGAAAATGAAAGTGGGTACATCTTGATGTAAAAGAAAAGGTTGCGAAAAATAGTAAGTTTAGCCATGAATGCTTCTTTAAAAGTCAAAATAAAAAAAGTTGTGAATAATTACTAAATCAAAGTAAATTTTAAAATTACATTAAATTAAGAAAATATAACTGAAGGAGTGGCTGCCTGTGTATGATGAAAAGGCTTAATCTGAGTAATGAAATCTTTTTAATTACCGCCAATGATTACTGGGACATCCATTTACAGACTGAAATCGAGTATCTACAAGGATTTCATTGACGGCTTTTAAACATTTTTAGCGACCAGAACCGTTCTGGAGATTACAAGAACTAATTTACTATTTGTTTGTAGAATATATCATATGGAGTATGCTTAGATCGTAGAAGAATGAAGTTTGGCAGTAAAGAGAAACTTAGAGTGGAGTGCAAAAGTGAGCTAATGCTACAGTGATCTAGATAGAAGTCAGTTACTTTAATATTTATCCGTTTACTTTAATTAATTATTTACTTTTACCCAGTTACTTTAATTCGTACTAGCGACATTCTTAGAAACAATTTCATCCGAAATGAAATTAAAAAACAGTTAGTATTTTTTTATCTAATTGACAAATTCTACAGCTTGTAACGTTTTGTATAACAAAATGGATAGATGTAAAATTTTGAATTTTGCAAATTTTTATTTGTTATCAATAGATGTTTCATTATCAGTCACTTATCATTTTAATTATTTATAGAAAAGCCACATCTATCTCATCTTATTTTACTCCGACAGAGGATTAAATTTTGTGACTGGCGGCTGAGCTGACGAAACTATCCAGAACAGCGGAGGTGCTATATAGTGCTACCAAATGTTATAACCGTGAACCGAGAATACGGAAAAAGCAAATGGTTTAGTTATCTTCTTTGATTCTAGTGCTGTCTTAGAGGCAAATAAAGGTCAGTTAACACTTGCCCAAGATACTCAGCATCAATTGAAGGAAACTGACAGTCTAGGTAAGATCTGCATTCGGGAGAAGATGCCGGCTCACGCTGGCATTCCAGGAAAAGAAATCGAGACATGCTTACCAAAGAAATAAGATATCTAAGCAATGGTAGTAATAATTAAATCGGTCTTGATACTGAAAATGCCATCGCAAGGTTTTGGTTTAGAGGACATACCATCAAAAAACAGTACCAGATTTGTGAAATTAATGCTAATCAAGACATCACCAGAACTATAATTAGATTTAGAACCGACCATATTTTTGACTGTCCAACCGTTTTAAGATCCCTGATTCTTCTTGGATAATATCCTTTTAATCCTTAACTGCTCTATTCCGGAAACATCACGGAGATAATTGGCTTGGTGTTGTCTACACATGGTACTTTGTAATCAATTCTGAGTTCCTGTTGACACACCACACCATCACCATTAAAATTTGGACAATTTTTTAGTAGTGCTCAAATTATTAACTTTCCATGTTTCTCAATAGGAAAAGAACCTTTTCCATTTAAGAATGTTTTAATTACAGAACTCTTTATCTGTTTTGCTGATAGGAAGAGCTTGTATTAAATTTCAGAGTTCAGCAAAGAAACCAAACTAAAAAAAATATGTATTTGAAGTTATGATGTAAAAGAAATTTTTAACATCCATGACAACACCGTATTTCCTATTCTGATACGAAATGCTTTCGATCTGATTCCTTCAAAATATTAGACTGCACATATATTCACAGTCAAATGTTACTTGTTGTTTAAACTTGGAGGCTTTGGTTCTCATTTAACATTTTCTTCATTTTCCTTGCTTGAAAGATTTCGATAAACTGTAAATGTCTTCATTTCTTTCTTTTAATTACATTTAAATTTATTTGTTCATAAGTTGCTTAACCATTGAACCTCAAGAAGGATCTGATATTTTTCTATGGCCATTACTTTGAAGAAGATACCGATTTCAAGGCATAACTGAACCTATAGAAAACGCAAACCAGTTGTTGAAACTTATTCCCATTTCCTCAGAATTTATTTGTTGCTCATTTTACATCTTTACATCATATGAAGACTTAAACAAATGACTAAGAGAGGAAAGGAAACTCATTGGAATACTAAAAAAATCAATTTTTTTTTTACGTATTGGATCATTAATGTATTTCTACTTCTTTGCCTTTTGCAGTTCAAGTAATTGAAGCACTACTGCTTGTCATCTGCTGTGGGATGTAAATTTATTCCCCAGAAAGAATGTCTTAATATCTTTCAAAAGGGGTTACTGATGGTTTGAGCTTACTTCCTGTGATAAAGAGGAGATTGTACCTTCCACCGGCTCCAAACACTACTTCTAGTTGGCATTCCAAAACAATGCTCCCTCAAGCAGCGAATTTCGTCGGTTTAATATGCAGGGCATCACTCGATTTATCTTTAGCCTTGTTTCGCCTTGACGGCACTCTGGCGTTTAAAATTAGAATTAACGCCTTTCCATCACGCTTATTTACATAGAAGTGGGTTCGGGATAGCTAAAGTCATGAGAGCAGTAGCTGTCAGTGGTAGCAGAGTGGCGATCAGGGAAACGAAATGGTATCTTAGTTTTGCTGTGCATAACTTATAAGTTTAATTTTAAATACATTTTGGTAGAGGTATTCAGACCGTTTGGCACACATTTTTGTTACACCTTTTTTATAATATACGTGTATGCATGCAATATTTTCTTTCCTTCATAAATGTTTCTACTGTCTGTTACTGCTTTTGAAACGAAATCTTATATTTTATTTTTGTCAGAATGTTTCCTATTTTGTCGTATATATTTGTTTTTAGGTATAACGTAATTTTATGAACATCCTTACATTCAGGTTTGATTCTCTTTTGTCCGTATATTCCACTTTTGTCTTCTTATATTTGATTATGTGTATTTAAATATATCAGGGAGTCATTAGGATTTTTGATGCTGGAAACGTGAAAAATGTGTAGTGCCCTGGCCGGGATTCGAACGCCGAACCTTCCGAATACGGGTCGAGCGCACCTCCAACCACACAACGAAGGTACGCGGAAAGGAGGGGGAAAATACCTTATAACATAATCAACTATAAATCGACCAACGACCATATTTTATATTTTAATAACATTTGGACTTGAAAAAGCAACTTTCGCCAGATTTAGATTCACTTTCTTTTTATTTGTAAGGAAATCTATGTTATTTTCTGTAATGCTTAATTATTACATGCGGTTATTGTACTTCTATTGAAAGATAATTTGAAATAACGTACTTTTTGATTTGGATGGAGATTTGTGCGTCAGCGAACAAACAACATTACGTTAAGCTTTAGTAGTGTTTCACTAAGATAGGGTAATTATTTACCTCTAGTATCTTAAAAATCAGAACATGGAATATTGAACCTAAAGGCATTAAAAAACAGCAAAATCATTAAATGACAATGGCATTACGAAATTTACTTGAATAAATTCATAAAAATTAGTAATGTAATAAATATATTTGATTTGTTTCACGCAGTCTTCATGAGAAACTCCTTATAAAAAATTTCAGTTTCGTAAATGGTTGCCTCTTTGTTCTTCTACGTAGCTTACAGTATATTCCATTTATGATTCCGTTAAAAATTTACTATGCAAAATATTATTCATTTATACAGATATGGGTATAAAAGACATCCGTTTCTAGTTTAGCGTTACAAGTATTGCTACAGGTTTTTTTTCCGAATGAAAATTCTTTAAGAACAGCTTAATGTGCCTCCAGTCAAAATGGTTTGCTTTCCAAGATGTGAAACTAAGTATTAAAAATTTTTCATTTTAAATTAACACCATGTTAAGGTTGAGTTTTGCAAATAATTAAATATAACACAGACTAAAATTGTGACAGACTTAAAATTTCCTGTATCATGATTATGAAACTCTGCTTCAACAGATTGGAAGGCAAAAATATTAAGATTTCACAGGTGGAATTTTTCCAAAGAAGATTTCCAAAGAAGTATTTTTCTGAATAAAAATTAATACCGTATTTCCTGGCGTATTCTCATCCTGTTTTTACCAACTTTATCGTACGAAAGTCGAGGGCGGAAAATTTTGCAAATAATTTAATTTCGAAGGTCGCTGTTACAATAAGAACCTAACAAATGAAATATATTCATGGATGAAGTACTAGCAACTATCAAAATATTATTTATTTGAAAGAAACCTACATTCCCATAAGAATACATAGCAATATTAACAATCATCATTAGATCATTGCAATCATTGATGAATTATTGATCTATTGCAATATGCAATAGATCATTGCATTATTAGATTATTGCACCATGTTTAATAAGATCTTCTTATCCGTGTCTAATAAGATCCATATCTTCATTTCTACTTCCTTGTATTTTGAATCTCAACCGCTCTTATTGTTGTACACTGCTGCACCCTAGGCCTCAAATCATTTAAAAGCTGCTGTGATTATTGTTTGTGCTTCCTACTACAGCTTGCAAGTCATCGCCATTGCTACGATTAACATCGTCTTTGCCACCGTTCAGTCTGTACTCCCACATACAATGATCTTCAGGACGATCAAAAGTAATAGATGTCTCCATTTACTTGAAACTCTTCTTTATTATTACTTCATCAACCAGAGCTCATGCATCCAAAATCTATGACCAAATTAGTTCGTAAGACGAAAATGAACACCACGTGGATAAGTCCTTCTTAAAATTTAGGGAAGCTCTCTTTATGAAAGCCTTGAGGAAGGAGAATATTGCATGAATGCTTAGAGAATTTTCAGAGACTTGTGCTAAAATCTAGGGGTACAAATATGCATATAAATACGGTGATTAAAGAAAGTTGGCAATCGTTTATATTGGGTTCAGCATCAAGATAGCATTTTGACTTTTACGAAAAAGTGGCTGAAAAGAAAAGCGCTTTAAAATCTTCATTTGCTGAAGGTTTGACATTATCAGTTTACGAAGATCTGGGCCCATTTGCTACACTCACTGGTACATAAGTTACCAATATTTCGAAGCACACATCTTCATATCATTCTTCTCCTAATGAACACATAACTCAGTAGACTATGCCAAAATAATCACCTTCGGATATGTGCTTTTTTTTTATCTATAGCCGAAAGAGTAATTTTGCAAGATTTCAGTTTCTATCATTTTCTCAGGCGACATTGTTCCGATCGTATTATAATTCAGTATGATCCAATTCTTGAATAACAGTCTTCCGTATTAACTTTAGCTTCAAGGCATTTTCTCCGTCTAAACCTTTTTATATTTTACGATTTTAATGATTCCCCCGGGGTGCTCTCCACCAAAATTGGATGGAACTTGCCCATTTTCTCCAGTGTAAAATCGATAGCCCTCGTGGTGCACCTTGAGCAATGTAATGAGACGGTAATGAGACGGCTAAATGAGTATATTGACTGTTCTCGGCAAATGGATTGAGTAGCAAGTGCTCAGTTATTTTAAACAGCAACGATTTTAAAGATTTGTCTCCCTTCCATGTGTCTGTTCCCTTCAAGATCTTAATTTCCTCCATTAATCATATAACTTAAAAATACATGTTCCTTGGAGGCTGACTTGTATGATTCAAATAATCGAATATCGTGCTCTTTTCCATTTAGCCTTCTTGTTTATGTACCCAATAGGAGAAAAAGTCCTACTGCTGGGTATATATATATATATATATATATATATATATATATATATGTTGTATGATCTTAAATTCATTTAGTGCGAAATCGAGTTATTCTACTACTTGCGCAATTGCTGCAAAGTAAGTTAATAATAATTTATTTACTAAAGAAATATTGATTATATTATCTCCTAAGATTAATTTTAGTAGACTTATCTTAAAAGAGTGAATCCATAGGTAGTAAGTTCAATTTCGAAAATTGTTTTAAAGTAACTTGAATGTAAATTGTTAAAAATGTTTAACGGGGACTTGAATTAAATCATGAATAAAATTTCAATTGTAAAAATAAATTAAAAGCAAGTAATCATTGCCATTGATCGGAAATTAGTTGACTTTTAAAGGGGAACAAACCAACTCCCGCTCAATGAACAATAATTAAGAAATAAATACGAAGGTGTTTCGTCCTTTACTCAAGTAATAAGGCGATGCCAAACCAGCAGTTCAAGCTAGGCCAAATATTTCCCTTCAAGAAGAAATTGTTCCAATTCAAGAAGAAATTGTTCCAACAATTGCCCCAATTGTTCAATTACTTCATCATCTTGTATACTTGCATTGTAGAAGCATTATGTTTGTCGGAGTAGGAAACACGAAAAATGTGCATTGCTTTAGACGAGATTCGAATTCCGGACTTTCTGATTGCCAGCCAAACGTACTTTTGAATAACACCACGACATGTGTTAAGGAAGGAGAAAATCCTTACCTTCTCCCCCGCAGTTTGAGAGAACACACTCGTCAGTTATTAGTGATGACGAATTATCGTTCCCCATATTTGATTTCGAGGCCACTTGCAGAGTCATTAGGTTTATCGAAACAGTAAACACGAGAAATGTGAAATGTCCTAGCCGAGATTCGAACTCCAGAGCTTCAGACTGCCAGCCAGAAGCGCTGTGCAATTATACCACGAAAGCGCGCGGTAAGAAACTCCTTACAGAAACAGAAAGACCTTACAGAAGTAGAAGACTCCTTACAGTGTGACCTAATTACATTTTTCGATCCTAAACTAGAAACCAGAAAATGGTCTTAATTTTCTGTAGGCTAGTCGACCAAGATTTGAATTTGCAAGCACATACAAATGTAAGGTTTATTTTAAGTTTTTAACAGTTATCTTTTGTTCTACTTTCCTATCCCTTCTAATTCCAGCTTACAAATTTCCTGCCAGAGTGTGTTTTTAGAATTGCGGTTAATTGCAAATGAAGGAAAGTCGAAGTTCCGCTGACTACGTTAGAGAGCCAGAGATTCTGACTAGCGCGCGTTCGCCTTTTGGCTACACTGTCTCTAAGCTATTACTACTCTCTGCCGTATTTCAGGCCCTTGATAGCTTCGCCGTTTAGTTAACATTTAGGGGCCAACTTCTGTAGAATTTCGATAGCTTCGGCTATATCTTTTTAGCTAAGCATTAATTTTGATTTCCTTAGTAGTCTTGAGTTTAAGCCCAAGTGGAGGCTTTTCTGTACGTCCTGAGAAAGGGCCATTTGTTGATCTTTATTTTGAGCAATAAAGGGTAATTAACCCTTCTTGAGTTTACGTTTCTGTTTCCTGAGCTAAGTTCAAGGTTCCACACTCATAGCTGTAACATTGAGGTTGGAACCTTACACAAATAAAGAAGTTTAATCTTGAATAAAAGCAAATTTCTGAATGAATAAAAACGTGAATCCTCTTTGTACTAAAGGTTTCCAGGATAAAAAAGAGTATTTAATTCATACAATCTGAAGCTATTGGATAGTATAAAAACCTGAATCAAGAAAAATGAAAACTGAAAAAGAAGCCTTTTCTTTCCCAAAGATAATGGTTCTTTGACGTAGATCTAATTGCTTGTATTCAATCGCGTGTCATTTCCAGATGGTTTCTTTAAGCACTGATTATTTTCTTTCGATAGATTAGAGGTTGGAATCATATTTCATTCTGTCAGTTTTCGAAACACAGAATGAAACGGATTTGAAGGAAAACGATGGTTGCTAGATTTCACATTGAAATAATTCCTGAATAGGAAAATGATATTCTGCATAGAGATAAAAGTACAAACGCACATGGTGAAAGCCATTATTGGGATGTAATGTAACATGCGTGAGTAATTTTTATGGAAGGGCATCGGAGATGTAAGTTTCTGAGGGATTTAACTCAATATCCAACTTCGGTTATGCTTCTGCAAAAAAGTGAATTGAAAGTTATTCGGCCGTGATATGAGAAAGATATCTCATTTCTAAGATTTAGAATTTTTATTTTCCAAAATGCAGGTAGATAAAAAATTCTTGTGTTTCTTATTTTATTAGGACTTTCTATTTACTAGTTTGCATGCAACAAGCAATCGGCATATATGATGAGAGTTATTAGAGTCAAAATTCACTCTCTTACTCAGTCAAATAGTATGGTTTATATGATTATGGCATGCTAAGGTTATCTGCTTAAGGGAATGTATGCCTTCGCGGAGGACCTTTCAAAACGAAACTGGCTGTATCTACAATACACAACGCTCGTGCAGCCAGGCTTTTTGCTTGGAATCGAACCCAGATTGAATTTGTAGAGTTCCTCACTTCGGAATTCTAAGTTAATGTTGGAAGCGAAGAATCTAAGAACTGATAAGCAAATAATCGCTTGAGTTCGGTGACAAGAAACAACAAGATAGAAGGGTAATTAACCCTTTATTATTCCAATAAGATTTAACAAAACTCCGCCTGGGAGTGTACAAGCAAAGCCCGCACTTGGTCTTGAAATTAAACTAAGATTAACTAAAGAAGTATAGCCGAAGTTATCAAGGTTCAAATCAAGTTGGCCCCTTAACTTATTTGACTACGAAGCTTAGCAAGGGCCTGAGTACAGCCGAGCGTAATAAAAGCTTTGAGAGAGAGAGAGAGTGGCCAAAAAGGCAGACGCGCGTAAATCAGAAACTCTGATTCTCTCTCACTCAGTAAGTAACTTCGTGGTTTAAATACCGCTGCTCCTCATTAAATATTCAGAAAGATTCCAAAACTACGTTCTGGCCGGAAGTAGTAAGTTGAAGTTAAGAATTTGACAGGAAAGGAACTTTAACTTAAAATTTAACTGTTAATAAAATTAACATAATTCTTACAAATTACCAGTTTTCAGGTACTTTACCGCACATAAGGCCTTCAGCCGCGCTGAACTTGACGCAGCTACATGTAAGACCTGTAAACAAATTCAAACAATTTAAAACTGAATTTTAAATTATGGAAGAAATTGGTAGAGATAAATGATTAAAAGGCTGTCTAGTATTTCTGGAAGAATGGATGATCTGCATGTCCATCATTAAAAAAATTTTTTTTTCCTTTGTATTTTATTTTGTATCATATGAGGTTTAATTATGCCGAGTCTTAGTGGTTAAAATGATTTCTAACCGCTACAAAGTCTTCAGCATTAGCTAATACAGTACAATATTAATAATTTCCTTACCATAAGGTTCTACGTGTAATATTGCTTCAATTATCTGAGTTTGTCAAAAGCTATTTTTGATAGATGTCGACGGAGGTTCTGTAAAATGCATGAACATGAGGTACACAAGTGACGGGTAAAATTCTTTGACATTTTTTAGCACCTTCAAACCATTACTTGGTAATTTAGTTTTTGGAATCTTCTCGTAATTACTGTTCACTATTAACTCACAAACACTTGAATTATTCACACTGAAAAATGAAACATTTATAGCCATTTAGAATGAAAATAAAACTGAAGCTCAAGAAAACGATATAGAGTTCCTTACTCTTTTTGGGCTAAGGTAAATGTCGAGGAACCTAGTGAACTGTTAAGAGACTTATCGATGAGTTCAAGTAACTAAAGACGTAGACTCAAGAAGGGTTAACTACCCTTTATTTCACTCAAAATAAGACGAACAGTTGGTCCCTTCCTCGGGCTTACAACAAAGCCTCCATTTGGGCTTGTAGAATAATTAGCTTATTTCAAAGCAGGAAAGATGAAAAATGAGCAATGTCCTCTGCGGGACTCGAACCACAGACCTCTCAAATTCGCGTCGAGCGTGCTGACCACTCTACAACGAATGTATGCTAAGAAGACGTAAGAAATACCTTATATACATCCGCCTTTAAAGGGCGACTGGAGTTTAGGGGACCCAGTCACCAAATCCTGGTGGTGAAGAATCATCATTCACCATCCTTTTAGTTCGGGCGCTACTGTAGGGTCATTAGGTTATTTCGAAGCAAGAAAGATGAAAAATAAGCGATGCCCTCTCGAATTCGCGTCGAGAGTGCTGACCACTACACCACGAAGGTATGCTAAGAAGGCAGGAGAAACACCTTATAGGCTTAAACTCAGAATAAGGAATAAGAACTAAATTATAACTAACTAAAAGAGACTTAGCCACTTAAAGTTAACACAAGTATCTAACGCAGTTGGCCCTTAATTTAAACTAGCCGGCGAATATCAAAAGGCACGTAATATACGGCCGAGCGTAACAGCTTCAAGAGAGATTTAGCCCGAAGGCAAACAATCGCTACCTAGGATTCCTAGTTCACTCTCACGAAGTAAGTTGAACCTTTCTTAAATACTTTATCTAATTAAGATACAATAACACGCCGAATAAATGCAGTCAAACAACAAAATGAATGATTTTTGTTATTTGAATTCTGAATTTGTACTTTATCTAAGTCATCTGCATTCACTGCGATTCTGAAACCTCATTATGGTAGGGAGTTGTAACTAGAAACAAGAATCGATAGGAAAGCACATTGAAATTAAAATAACTGTTAATTAAAATATACCTTACAATGATTTGAAAAAACAGATCGGGATGTGGAAGATACTTAAACTCCTGCAGCCATAGAAGCTTTCGGTACTTACATATTAACCTATCAACCGTGAAAGTTAGCTTCCATCGAACCATGAAATTTGGCGGAGATCCTATCAAAGTTATGTCAGTCGCATCTGTGGAATTCTGAAGAAACTGAATTTATTTATTTAATAAACGACCAGTATTCAACTTGTTTCGTTTCTGCGTTGCGTAAAAAGGCTTTCGTCGACATCTGCTGTTTTATTTAGCCCTCCCCGATTCTGCCAAAAGCTATGTTTATAAGCTGTGTTGGCTATGAGTATAAATTTTCTGCAAGTAATTATTTCATTATTGTTTTATTATTTATTGAATGTGGTCGACAGTTTTATCGACCATATTCAGCTGCCCATATCATGTTCATTTATCTATGCTTTTTTTGATGGAAGGATTTCATAATTTTTAACTTAATCCATTGCTCGTTGATCTGTAGAAGACAGGCCCAACATTTTAATATATTTTTTTTTCTAAATAGAAGAAAATAATACAGCAATAACAGTTAATTTATATCCTGGTTTGTTAAAACTAAAGGTGGCTGGCTTATCAAGAATCAGTCCGGTTATACCAAACTAAAGTGCAGATGACTGTATTGTTAGTCCCACTTATCCATACCTGGCGATGAATCGCGCTGTTTGGGTGAATTTCGCAGTCAACGGGATAAACGTAAGTACCAATTTTCTATGAATTTGAAACGGCGATTATCTGAGCCGAGGTATGAGAAGAGTTAGTACGTATGTAGTTAATAGAACTCGACGAATTCAGAACATTGAAGCATAGAAAAATGCTTGTTCAGTGAAACATAAATAAATGAAGGCTTTTAAAGCGTTTGCAGGCGCAAATGCGAATTTTTCCTCCTTATTTTTTCTATAAAATATAATTTAATGCCATGAAAAAAATCTTAATGGTTAAAATAAGGGTCTGTTATTAAAAAATAAAGAATGAACATAAAACTAATACAACTGGAATGCAAGTAATGCTTTCTACAAATATCCACTTTCGCTTAAATAAGAAGATCAATTATCGAAGCATATCGATTATTTTAACATGTCCGGCTCCCATTTGGTTGAGATAATGAAGGATCTATGCTGCTACTTTAGAGTTCTGGTTAATCACTTGCTATCAAACAGATATCTTCATCCCTTTCTTCATACTTACGCCACATAAAATTCAATAGCAAAAACACGACATTTTTTAAAGCAGCATTATGTTTAAAATTCTCGATCCATTGCTAAGAGCTGCCATTATTTTTTCTGAGTCTTTTTTTAGCCCATCATATCAATGTTCAGTTTTCTTACTAAAATGACTTACACAACTTTTTTTGTTCTTTGAACTTTATTTATAAAACATCACTTTCTTCTCACATAGAAATGAATAGTAAAATCCCTTATCTAAAACCACCTTATCTTTAGATATCTCGATAGAGTGTTAAGTGTTGCCATACATTTTTTTCCTCTTCGCTATATTATTTCTTAAAAACCACACTTGGCGATAGCATTTGGTGGTAACATTCTTTAATTTAAGAAGTGATGCAGATAAAAAAATGAAGATCAAGGGGGGGGGGGAGAATCCCCGCAGAAGAAAACGGAAGATATTTTGCTGAAAAATAATTCAAAAATACTGTTCTCTGCTTTACACACTATATTTCTAGTATATAAGTTAATAATAGTTATTTTTTATTTTATTCATAATTATAGTTATATTTTTATTTTATTCGATTGTAAATTAATCAGAAGTGTGCCGTAAAGAAGCTGTCGAAGCATTATGTACATCTAGAAGTTTACGCATATCGATTACGCATATCGAATCACGAAGAAGCTAGTTTAGGGGATTCTTTCAATAAAAATATTGAGATGAAATTAATAGCATTGTAAGAAAAAGGCTAATTACTATTTTTTATGAAAAGAAATATGAGCCCGAAGAAGTGAAAAAATTATAATAACAACATATCTGCCAATTATAAGAACTATAAATGAGGATTAACTAATTTCTTTTAAGCATTCAGACAGCACTGATAGATACAATCCAAAAGCAATGCACTGGTTTTACTATATTTCATGTTTGTTAAGATAATATTCTTGCTGTTCAAAAGCTCTATTTCTATTTACCTCATCAACTTAATTTACTGTATTACTTACCATCGTTGTCTTTGTTTTAGTAATAGCTCTGTTTTTGATGTTATATAGAATAATGTTTTCCTCTTAACATTTAAATGAAAGAAAAATATCTTAAAAAAAATTCCATTCAATCACTTCTAAATGATTACTAACCCAAGTTGTGACAAGTCCTTTAAAGTTGTGACATCTTGGAGAAATCTCCAAATCTTCGTTACAAATTCCTACTTTAAAACTGCATTATTATTGCTGATCTGGCAAAACCGTATTTAACAGAGACATAAAATTAGAAACATTTATTTGCAAATCTTGAAAATGAGCGTAATAGTTTCAAGGGAGTTTATAGGTAGAAATCTCTGCCCGGTAAAAGGAAAATCAGATATAGAAATCAGACTATTTCAAATGAGCCTGGCGTCACATGTGGTAGTTACATAATGACAATGGCTAGAATTTTAGTACTCTCTAATAAAAATGATTCCAGTCTAGACGGACATTTCTGTTTTAGAAACGTTAGCGTAACAGTAAGCAATGGAAAAACATTGAATCATTGAAACTGACGAAACATATCCGTGCCATTTTTCATCAAAGCGAGATATCTCTCTTTAATTAAATGAGAAACTAGTTCGAAGAATAAAATAGAACCGGAAGATGAGCATTATGTTATAATTAGTTTCTTCTTTTTCTAATAAACGCATTTTATTTCATGAATTAAAACGCTTATCTTGAGTATTGAATTACAATGAGCCTTTTGTAGGGACATTATTATAATGAGTTACGGTATCCTAAACATGAGAAACATCCACAATTAGCAAATTTATTTGTAAATAAATTGTGAGAAAGTAAATACTAGACTAACAATCCCACAGACATCAGATGCTGACGACCGATTCTGGCAAACAATGGTTCTAATTGACAATGAGTCCGTTCAATGTCTATACCTACCGATAATGAGTCCGTTCAATTTCCGTATCTTTGCAGTGGTCAAGTATGGTCTCTACATGGAACGTAAATTTAGTTGGACGCATGTCCAATCCAAAAATGAAAAAGGTCAGAATATGAAGGGACATCTGTTTAGGTCTTTCTCCAGTTATATGTCGAAACATTCAAAACAAAAGGTTTTATAATAAGCTGATTAAATGCTTAATTATATACTGGAATCCAATTCCCAGTCTAAACCCAACTTTTATATTGATGCCGGACAAAGTAAAATGTTCTTACAGAGTGTGAGTGTTTCCATTTGGCTCTACAAATGACCAGGATACGTCAGAAGCCAAATAGAAGAGCAGGCTGAGGATATACAGCCATCTATTCGAGTAGCAAATAAATAAATAACAGGAGATAACGATTAACTGCAGAATGTATACCTGTAGAGCATTATGTCACAAGGGCAACTGTGAGTTAAAAACCTAGATCTTTTTTTAAAAAGTGAGCTTTTATTTTATTTCTGCTGCTTTCTAAAAGTAAATTATGAGTAATGGACAACTTACTTTTCAATGCTCCTAAATCATGTACATAAACTATTAAAATTAGACCTCCACGGGATATCCCTCCCTGTAGTGCCTAAGGGCAGAGCACGTAATAAGAAAAAAAAAAAAAAAAAAAAAAAGCATTTGAAAAGGACATATTCATGAAGATCTACACCACAATTGTGGACAGCCATGTCATTGCAGCTTAATTTATACGGTTGTTTGAAGAAAAATTTGATTGACGAAAAGACATTAAATTTAATGGGCTATTTGATATTTTCCTCAACTGAAAAATAGCTTTTGTTCATATATAATTATATATTTTTCGTTTTAGTATATATCTCTTAACGTTGGTTAATTTTAATTAAATCAAAGAATGCTAGGGCTATCTGCCAAGGTTGTTATGTACTTCCAGAGGACTTTCTAAGAGAAACAGATTCACGTTACACATCGGAAAGTTTATAAAAATCCCATGGCCCCAGTCCGTCTAGCGGAATTTCAATCCAGTTAAACTACCAGTGTTTTGGTAGTTTTATCCACTCAACCGCTCGTGTGCTTGGTTCAACGAAAGAAATTATGCATATCTTATGCTGAAATGGTTTTTCTTGATTGGCCAACTATATTATCGGTACTTTTTTGTGGTGTTCAAAATTTTATTAATGTATTTGCATTACTAATTATTTCTTAAAAATAATAAAATATTTCCTTTTAATTTGCTTCAAATGTATTTTATTTTGCGTTTACTTCCTTTTGGTCATTAAGTATAGACAAAAACGAGTAAGGAATGAAACTTTAAAAAAAATCTATATTTTATAGAACTTTGCAGCGTTGGCCTACTTATTACATAACACTTTTGAGTTAGCCTACTTATTACATAACACTTTAAGTTTCATCCTTGCATATAACGCTTTTTTAATTCCTTCATGGATGACCGTTTTAATATTTTAAATAAGTTCTATTGATGCATTCATTAAAAAAATAGAGTTATCATTTGAAATGATGGAATTCTTTCAGTGTGGTCGGCTCATGGGTGATACAGAATGTAAAAATTAAGCTGAAGTCATGAATAAATTCTTTTTTTTCTTTACCTTTCGTTTTATTTTTTTCTGATCTTTGTTTCGTTTTCTCTTTTTTTATTTCTCTTTCTTTTTTATTAATTTAGGTTTGGTCATTTAACACTGAAGACATATTCTCCATTTTATAATTAATTTTACGCCTTTCATACCGACTATTAAAAGAAATCAGAGTGTTAATATTTTAGAATGGGAAAAAATTAAATTCGACTTCGTGTTTCAACAAAGCAATTATGTTGCGAAGTTCCCATTTTGGGAAAAGACGAAACTTAACGAAAATTTTTTTCCACTTAGATTTCATGGGGGGGGGGAAGGGGCAAAAATTCTCAAGCCTGACGCAGAATTTGAGTAACAAAATCTTGAATTTATTCAAGAAAATTAGCTCTGTGTTTATTCGTGACATTTATTTTATATTTTTAGATACTCAAATCCGCAGTGCGAGAATTATACAGCAAGCTAAAAATGCATTTGCGAACACTAGAAAATCCATTTCTGGATTTGCGTGCTGGAAAGCAAATATCTCATTCTTAGTAAAGTTCATTCAGATTTTTATTTTAATAGGCTGTTTCTTTATAATTTAAGTTTTATTCAAAACTAAAAACACGTAAGAATAAGTGTACCAGTTCGAACTAAAATATGAGCAGCTATATTTTAAGATGCGTATGAAAGCTCTTCTTTTATACTTGGGGCAATTAATTTTGTTTTCAAATCCATGTAAATGGAATAAATTAAAGTGCATTAAATTCAGCTCCGTTTACTCGAACAATTAAATTAAAAATATGCAGACAAAAATTAATAGATTATTAAATTAATTTTTTTTTGTCGAAGCAGAAAACGTGAAACTTCAGACCTCCTGTTGTCAAATAAAAGTAGCATATTTCACAATTAAATTTTTTTAAAATTATGTTCAAAACATGTCTCTGTTTTTAACGATTCACCTCTCACGATATTATTCTAAGAGGCTAGGCATTTAAAAGTCCTTAAAATTAAGATGTTAAACCAGTAATATGGTAAATTTTCTGCTCCGGAACCTTTTTGACGCTTTTCGTTCCGAAATTCATCTCGAAGCCGGGAAAATATGAAGTCTGCTATACCCTCTTGGGATTTGAGTTCCGGACCTTACTCTGCTAGCCGGTAGCAGACGTTCCTAGAATGTTTTGCTAAGCGGACATCAGTCTAATTACACCAAGAAGGCCTGTAGTAAGGAAAAGAAACTCCCTTTACAAAATCACAAAACTTTGTTGCTTGTTGAATAAGAGGGATATTTGCAAACTTAAAAAAAAGTTAATATTCTGGAAAATAATGATAGCGTGTAGTGATGTTTGGATAAATGTAGGATAATTTTTACTTCTGTGACACTAGGTACAAGCGTCTGTTTTTTTCTTCGCCCTATTTTCAAGCTGACTGTCGTTAAAACTGCGTTTTGTTTTTGATTCTTTGTAAAAGCGACTGCATTGAGTTAGTTATACGGCACCGTGAAAAATTGACAAAAATAATAGTTTTAAAGTTGTTTAATTAGATTAGGACATTAAATGTGTTACTGTATCGTTCAAACTGTACGCCTTTATGAAAATTACTCTTAAACCGTTTATTTATCTTAAACCCTTGCCACACAGAAAAGTAAGCGGATAGCTAAGGGTTTCCCATTCGGGCCCAGAATGAAGAAACTGGTTTTATGTTAGTTCCAAGGAGATGCTAGCTTGTGATAGCCGGGGAAATCCCATGTGGCTCTGAATGATTAAAAATGAACAACGTACATTTTTCAGTTGGAAGAAAATATACTGTTAACACTTGGGTTCTTATTGTAACTCAAGATTTTCCGAGGTATGAAGCTGCTTTCGAAACCAATAACCGGCTTCGGATATTTTCCACTTACGGATGAAACTCGGAACTGTGGCGTTGAGAACATGATCAATTTTCGACGCTCTTTAACTATAAAACGCCTTTGTCACATTTCCCCTTCTGTTTGCTGGTAGGTATATCCCGGACAGGGTAACGCTTATGGTGGAGCCTTCCGCACTTTTCTAAGGCTCTTCTTTATTTGGGTGCTAATACTGAAACTTGTCTATTTTCCCAGTTCCACGTAATCCCCCCCCCCCAGCTGCTGTTAACCACTGAACCACGGAAGCTCGTTACTGTCTGTTGATACATTCATCTCGGAATTGAAATGCCTTATGATAAACTTGCTGTAGGAAGCTTTCTGATAAATTAATCAGGATTCAGAAACGTTTTTCTTACCTATGGCAATACTTGAAAAAATAACCGATTCACTAAGCATTTGTGCGGTAAAAGCTTGTGCAATAAATAATCCACAGATCGATTTGATGAAGGCATCTCATATCCCACTTTGTATATCTAGGTTAAGATACTTTCCAATTATGCTATCATTGCAATAGAAAGATACAAACTTCATTATTCTTTTTCTACTATCGCTGTGCTAAGATAATGTAGCTAATCATCTCACTATCCAACGATAAATTATTATTTCCCCTTAGCAAAAGAGGTTGAGTTCGTTTCAGCAAACATTTCTTTTATTTGATATAATTATTAAAAATAAACGCAAGATTTAGAATGCATTAAGTACTTTAGAAAAGTTTTCATTTCACTGCATTTATTGACGGTCTTATAAAACAGCTCTCATTTTTAAAGTAAGTGCGGAATTATATGCATCATTAGCGTCACGGAATAATCATGTTATACAGAAATGGTTTTTCCTGAGAACTGGAAATTTAATTCTTAATGAAAGTTCTGTGTTTTATTTCTTGGAAACATTGCGCTGCGGTTTATTTCTTTCTTCGGTAAAGGTATAATGCCAAGCATCCATTGTATTTGTTTTCTTATTTTAATAGTTTGTTAAAAGCAGGTGGCTTATTCATGCGCTATTATCGTTTTTGATTCGTAGATATAATAGCTAAATTTAGCCGCCCAAACGTGATAGTGATTAGTGATTTTGACTACCATACCGAAGGACTCGGGCACGAATCCCGGAGAAGATATGGATGTTTGTAAATGTATAATGTCTTTGCGTCTGTCTAAAAGTATGGCAAGCTGTCTAAAAATATGGCAAGCTGAAAGTCCTCTCGTGTGGATTGGTGGTAGAGGCAGAGGAGTAGGAGACCATCCACCCATGAATGCGTTCCCTCAAAATTGGGGAAAAACTGGGCAAAATCTATGGCAGGCAAGGCTTTTGCCAGCGACAGGAGTAATCTTGTACTCCTTGCCGTGATAAATTTCGTGGGCTTGTTCTGATGTTAGGCAAGTGAGATTAGTCGCAACAACAATAGCTAAATTTGTTTAAGGTAAAATATTTCTGTACAATCTGACATTCACTATACAGTGTGAATGTTCCCATTAAGTAAGTATTTTATGAATAGAAAGTCTAATTTTATTCTATTAAAGGGACAGTAGACGTTCAAATACTTTTTTTCAATTATTGTCATAGAATTATGAAATTTTGCATGCATGTATATTTTACTATAATTATATCAAATATCTTTGAAAAAAATTTCTGGATCATTGCAATTTAATTTTTTTTCAAATTTCTTTTGAATTTTTTAAATTTTTTCAAAATGCTCCATGCGACTTAAATTTTTCCGTTTCTTGTTATTTTTGCTTTATTTTTATTAAAAATGCATGGAAAACACAACTTGGTATCAATTAGTGAATTGCATAAAATGTTAGTTTTTAATTAATATTTCTTTCACATATACCTAAATTTTGGACAAAATTTCCCACTTTAATACACTTTAATTGGACTTTTATCCCCTTAATGAAGTCGCATTCAAAAATGCATACTAATTTTTGTTACATGTATAAATGGGAATCTAAATTAGAAATTACAGTCATTTTGATCATAAAATAAAGCGCATGGAGCATTTTGAAGATGTAATAATCGCGAAAATTTCATTGTGAGAAAAATACATTTTAAGAATATTTTTACGCTTACCTATAATATTTACTTCTTAACATGTCCTAATATATAATTTTATTTAATATAAAATATTTTAACATTATTTTACGTATGCATAAAGAATGTTTTTACTAATAAAATCGTAGAATGGCAAGAAATACTTAACATTATTTTAGAAATTTTCTCGAACACTTTCACTAAATTCATCCAAATACTTTTTTTAAAACTAAGAATCACCTTTAAAAACGTCCTGCACTATATGTTTCACCTTCCTCATTTACGTTTTCATTATGTTTACCTACCTTGCATAGCTTTTTTGGTAATTCATCTTTTCTTGTATCCAGTCGAACTCCTCTTTTTGCTTTGAAGCATACGACATTTATCTTGTCTCTGTCCAATAGATATTGAACATGAATTTATATCTTTATGTTCCATACCCAAAGTATTTAAACACTCAAAATTGAAGTCACTAATTGTTGTGATAACAGCTATTTCGAGTCTGTTTTCAGTACAAATGTTTCCTTCTGGCAGTTCTTCCAAATGTCGCTATGTGAACTCTCGTTAGTGTTTTGTATTTTTTCAGATATGGATCATGCTAAAAGCTGATTACTGACTAGTCATTGATACACCGGCAATATTTTGGATAACACATTTACTGTTGATTTGTTTTTCATCATTGAATGAGATTTAGGTTTCATATTTTTAGCAATGCTACACTTTCAAAAAAAAATTATATGACATCTGTTGGGTATTTAAAATGTCTGGGTAACGCATCCGTGAAACGAAATTGCATAAATTGCAGTCTTCATAACCTTACACATTTATATCTTACTAACAGTAAAAATAGTGTCACGTAAATTAAAATAATGTTTCTGAAATGTTTGTTTACCCTTTTATTGACATTTAAATGTCCCTTTAAATGTCACAAAAAAGGTAAACAAGCGTATTCAAACACTTATAACTTCTTTAAAAATAATTTTACATAAAAGCGGGTTTTTGTAGACGATAGAATTAAGACCGAAGAATATTATCATATGAAGTTTTTATTTCCCAATTTTTGGTCGATTTTTGCTAAAATCATCGTCTACTGTCCCCTTAAGTAAAATATATTGCAATTCACTGCTAATGAGCATAACGCTCAGTATGTATTGTTGGATCAAACTTAACTAATTTTTTACTGCCTAACTGCTTTACTAATTTTTTAAGGGCTTCCTTTCAGTTATAAAGTATTTGGAATTTAGGAAAAGAAACTCGCTAATATAAAACTTAAAATTAGGAGGCAAAACAGCAGTTTTATGTTGGTTCAGATATTAAACGAAACTCTATCAATTTCGAAAGGCGCTCAAACACAGGTCTAAAGCCTCTCTAAAGTCTCTTTAGGCCTCTTCTGAAGAAGCCTAAATTTACTTAAGAAAAAATAATTATTACTATTTTCATAAAATTAATCCTTACATTATTTCTGAAACACAAACTAGAATGATTAGGCTTGCAACAGACTTAAATTCTTTACGATAAATAATTGTGTTAAGGAGATTAAAATATAGGCGAAGTTCCAATTCGTTGTTATACGATTTGAGGCTAACGTTGTGGGATAAAAGCCAGTTTCTTTGATGTTGAGCCAATTTAATTGCTTAACCTTTCAAGAGCTCTGTGACATTCATTTGGTTGGGGTGGAAGAATCGCAACTTCTTTGTTTACGAGCGCCAACAAACGCAACCCAGTTCTCAATATGAAATTATTCATTTTTTATTAATAACTGATTGTTTATCTTAATCAGAGTTTACACGATGGCGGTTCAAAAGAGCCTGAAAGATATCAGAAATCGAAACTCATTAAATGGATATATTGTATCAGAGTTTAATAGTTAAGAAATTTGACTACAAGGATAGGAGACGTGGAATTTAAATTTAGCTGCGATAAGTTTACAGTTTTTGATTTTCTTCCTGGAGAAGGTCGTTATTCAATTTTTAACAGTGAATCACCAGATCTTATTGTGAAATATTTTTAGATTTGGCGAAGGATATGGCCACGAAAGTTGTTCTTCTTAAATGAAGCAGACATTTTCTTTTTTTATCTAAATTTCCCACAATCATGGGTACTTCACATGCACAAGACAACAATATGAAGATCTTTTGTGTTTCTTTCTTTTTTACAGGTTCTGCATTGCCCTAACGCATATTCATTGTAAAAATTGCCTGAAGTCCTCCCGCTGCTTTACCTCCAAAAAAAGCTTTACCTCCAAATTTTTTACTTTAAATATAATTATTTTTTTGATTTGCTATAGTTGCTTTTGATTTAGAAACGTTTTTAGCAGTTTTGCATTTTCTTTGGTTCAAAATTTAATTAAACAGCTAATTAGCATGTTGGTTTTAATTTACCCAACAATCTTTCTGGCTTCTTACTTCTAGAATTCTTTTTTTATGCTGTCTATTCTTTTTTTGGTACTGTATTTCTTTATTACATTACTTACATTTTTTTTTGTTTTAGGTTCACATCGAAACAGATAATCTCTTGATGATAGATTGAAAATTTTCAAATTGATTTTTTTTTTATTTTGTTGCGCTTTTAACGGATTTATTTTAATAATTTTAATTAAATTGATTTTTTTGTCTGTCACTTTCTTTTGAATTACTTCAGGAATTTATAATCATCCAGATATAATTCAGAAACGTGCCTTTGTTGAAAATTCCTCAGCTGTTCTTAACAAAAGACCAAAGAATTTAAAACAATTTGTTATATTATTTTATTCTTATCGTATTGAGTTGCTTTATTTTTGTTTCAGTTTTGATACCTGCTGTTAGACAGTTCGCGCCCTTTTTTTTATTTAATTATTAATTCTTGCTTATATTTATATAAATTTTAAAATATTCCCTTTCTGAAGAAAAAGGTCAAGCTCAATATAATTTTAAAATCTTTTCTTTTAAATCTTAAGTGAAATCTACTTCAATTTAAAGCATAAAGGACAGCACGCAGGAAACAAAACAATTCAAAATCAGACATATTTCCTGAGCTGAATTCTACCAAGTGCGCTTCGAATGGAAATGTCTGCTACCTGCAGCGAACGGAAGAGTTTATGGGTCCGTTGCAGGGTATAATTTTCATAATGTCAAAGCAAAGGGGGAATTGTTGACAGCACCTTATCATAAGTTCTGAGAAATGCCTTTTCTCGGCAGGAAACGCTGCTAGAAACTGGATAGTGTTAGCTAAATTTAGCACATAAAATAACTTGAAGAAAGGGGGAAAATCAATTTTCAGCCCTTTCTTGTTCTTACGACCGGCGCGTGGACAGAATGGCAGGTATAAAGAATAACTCCACTGCTTCACACAAAGAGATTTGAAAAAAAAAATGACTTCTACTGAGCATGCCATTTTTTTACCATTATGCACAGCATTTTCTTATACCATTACGTACAGTACGTTATTTTTTTACCATTATAATAAACTTCTTAGTAGGTAGCTTAAAAACTTTTAACTCGCTTATGCAATAAAAGTTACGCCAGAAATGTGCATTTGCTTTAAGACTGGTGCAAAACTATAAGCAGCCATTTGATAAGAACTTTGAAAAAAAAAATGAGGCAAGTCAATTAAGATATTTATGGTTCGTTAATAGTCGTAATCACCAAAGTCAATATCCAAAATACTACTTCCTTAAGCAAAATAGCACTGAATAAAAAATACATAGCGTAGCAGTTTTGAACTGTTTACATTCCTCGTTCCCCGTCAAATTAGCCCAAGTCATAAGAGCTCCGACATAAGAACAACTTGAAACTAAATTACCCATGCCGAAATAATTCCAACAAATGGCTTCCAAGAGTAAATAATTATCATTTAATAATACACGAGAATATTTACAGCTTTAATATGGTACCCCGTCAAAATAGCCCAAAACTAAATAACTTGACCAAATAGTTACAAACACAAAAATGTCCCAAGGCTAAATCTTTTTCTAAAAGAGCGTGACAAACATCCCAAATTTAAATTCGGAATATTTATTAAAATATATTTTAAGAAATATATATACAATATATTAACATTGAATACACAATACTTATATATCAAGATTATGTGTAATGCCACGAAGAAAGTTCATATGTTCCATGTTCCCATAATTTTCCATTAATACGTCCAGGCGTCGATTAAGCAGTGCACATTTAGTTTTGATTGCATCTGTGACAATTTTATAATACTTGACGTAGACTATTATGGCTTATTGACTGTAATAGTAAATGCTGTTTTATAGTACTTGACATTAATCTATTATATATACATTCTAAGATCATTATTTATTATTACTTTATAATACCTGGCATGGAATTTTATGGCTTAGTACCTGACATTAATCCATTGTTGTGTAAAAGCTGTTAAATGTTTTGTGGGTCTTCTTTAGATAAAAGCTATTTAGTCTTGGGCTATTTCTTAGGGACTATTTTGTCGATTATTAAAGTCTTGGGCTATTTTGACAGCATACCGTTTAAAAGATGCAAATATTTTCGTATATTATTAAATGATAAGTAGAGTCGACAAGATATATGATAAGTAGAACCTCAAGAACCGACCAAGAGCTATTTTTTCGGGGCTATTTTGATGGGTCACGGCATTCCTTAGTTTATATGCAATCGAGGCTTTCACATGGAGATGCAGTTGTTCTCCTGAACACTGTTAATGAAGCTTTGTCTCAGATACTACACACACACACACTTCCGTTTTATCCTTTCAACTTAAACTTATAAGAAATAAAGTAAAACTTATAAGAAAATGAAAAGAAGTTCAAGCAACTAAGATAAACCAATACTTATTAATATATATAAGGCCTTCCTATTTAATTGAATGGTATTCGGCCGATGACAAAACTTTCATGATAGCCTTTTCTAGACGATACCCTTCATAGAATGTCGGCTTAAATCATGCAAACTGTAATTACTCATCTACGATAAAATATATACTTACAAGATCTAAGTGATACGTATCATAATATAAGACTATTAAACATTCGCTAATTTTTCTCTAATCACTCATACAAATACAAAATTCGAATATACTTACATAAATTTCGTCTAAGTTGATTTAGGTATCTGCCTAATAGGAGAGATGCCTTCGTGGAGGACTTTCCGAAGGAAACTTACATGTATTCACTTTACAATTGTGAAAACCACGGAAATCAACAATGCAGCGAGCCGTTCGCCTGGGTTCGAACATGAAGCAGGTCGAATTACCGGTACTCAGCGGATCATACGAACTTTGAGCATGTCATCTAGAGTTTTCTATCAGAATAGTAAAACTTTAAATAGCTAGATTGATACTGAGAAGATAGTTCATCCAGATATTCGGAAAACAAAGATAAACGCTTTGTTTTTATTCTGATGCCTTAATACGGAAGTGATATTCCCCCTTTTTATTATATTCTACTTCAACAAAGATTATACAAATAAAAGAATGAAATATTTACATTTAAATGAAGCAAATGTGCAACACACTTCTTGAGAAAAATTAAGCAATGAAATTCTTTATTTGTTGTATTCAAACATATAACCCATTTCTGTTTCATGAAAAACAAAACAATGAAACTCATATCTATGTACGTAAGTCCTAAAATTAAACACATAACCTTGCTTTTATTTTTGCTGAGCTAAAATTAGACGAAGGAATTATTTTTCTTTGAGCCAAACAAGAAACATAACTCATTTCTGTTCCACTGCTATCAAGTCATTATTTTTTATAGCCAAAAAAGAATAAATAGATAAATTTAATACTATCATACATGTTATTTAAAATTTTATTCTGAATGTTTGCTTTAAATTTATGATTTCGATGAAAAAATATTCAAAACACATAAATAAATGAGCTTAATTTTATTTGACTTAGAAGGAAAAAAAAGCGTGATCCAAACAGTTGGAATTTTACAGCAATTGTAACATCATTACAGTAAGCAAAAGAAAACATGTATGTTTTCTTAACCTTTCATGTTGCGGAAGTAGTAATGTGGCACATTCATAACAAAATCTGTTATTAAGTGCAATAACTCGGCGAGCGTGCTACGTGCGCCATAAAATGCACAAAAAAGGGGGTAACCAACGATTTATGACAAGCAGACTGATAAAAACCGTATTACATTTAATAACGGCTAGAGGCCTTTAAAAATAATATTTTCTGTGGATTTTTTTTCTATATACTTCTCATCTACGAACATCGCTTTATTAAATATATGTAGGATATTCACCTGCTCTTTTTTTAATCACTACGAGTCTAGTGATTGATATCCATCCCTTGCAAAGGGTAGTAGGAAGTATAATAATCTACCTGCTCATGTTTAGTTACCATGGAGACCCTAATTGGCTATATTCATTGTCAGGTGGTGCGATGTCCATCTGTTGTTTTTCCTAAAATATACTGGAGTTTTACCCTTTGGGGAAATAAAAGCGATGCATCAGTATGAGACAGTAGACGACTCCCTTGGTGTTCGAGCAGATTTTTTTTTAGATTATTTTTCTGGAAGAAGATATATTTGAATAATATCTTTTACCAGGGTTGGCAACAACATGCTGTAATACGCCATTAACGCCAGAAAAGGCGAACAGTAATTTATGCTTAGTTTGCGACCCGTTTCTTTGCTTTCCCAATTACGATTTCGAAATAATAAAATAGTGATTAATCTTAAATTGCTCAGTTACGACTACTATATTTCAGAAGGTTCAAGGTTTCAGTATGTTTAAAATTAGGTAAAAAAAGCAAGCTTTGTTTGGCGTAGATTTTGAATAAAACTCTATCGATTTCGAGAGTAATCAGACTCAGGCTTCTCTTCTTCAGCAGCAAGAAAAAGTTTTGGAAAATAGGAGGAACGACAACCCCTTTTTAGCAATGGGCTAAACAGCAATGGGCGAAGCAAAGAGAACACGAATAATTTTCTTTTGCATTTTTTTATTTTATATGTTACATTCTAATTTTAGTTTTACTTAATTTACCGAAATATAACGGCTAAGAAAACCTGTTTTTATTCCTACTTTTTTTTTATTAAAAGTATTTTTAAAAATTAGCCCAAATTTTATGATGATAAACGTCTGTTGGGGTGTAAAGGTTTTAAATGCTAGAAAAGCTATCGAATTAATTATGAAATAGTATATATATATATATATATATATATATATATATATATATATAAGAAGTAGCGTTAAAATATTGGGAACTTGTTAACGTAAATGTAGTGTATATAAAGATAAATGTACTTCAAAATCACTTTCGTGGGTGCTTCCTAATTTTTACAACTGGTTAAAATATGCATTTAGGATATGTTGTGTTTGTTTATTTGAGATCAAAATGTGACGAATACTTGGTGAAGGCTTAACTTAAGTGTAACATTTGAGATAATTACGTCCCGAAATTTATTTATACAAAAATAAAATTCGCTTTCCGCATGATAAAATTTGCTAAATTGAAAAGATCAAGATTTATTGAGCTTTCGTAATTTTTTCTTTTATTTGCTAATTATTTTTCTACTATTGTTTTAATCACTAGAAATTGGTTTTCCATTTCTCAGGAACATAAATGTATGCTACCAAAATCTATTTTGAAATCATGTGTCTTGCGAGAATTTCTTCAGATATTTATATTTAAAAAATCAAATTCCAAACAAAATATCCATCAAATTTAAAGCATACTCTCTTAATTTTATAAATGATTGCAATATTAAAACTTCAGTCTTTCCGTTACACATTTTAAAATAGATTCGTTCATCCATTAGACTATTTTTGGAAATATTGTTTTTGTTTTATAGCACAAGAAACAGTTAAAAATATTAAATAAAAATTATTAAAGTTCCTGTTTTACAGCTGTAAAATCTTCCTGAAACGAAACGGTGACTCAATTCTATAAATTCCATCACATTAAGGAGTCGATGAACCGTCAAGTTATAAACAAAAGCAGCTACACTGTTTGCTGATCATGTATTTGATAAAATTCATTGAAATTGAGGAATTCATTAAAATTTGTTTGTTTAACTCAGTTTGCAAGAGATTAATTTTATTTCTTAAACTCTGAAAAGAAATGATGCATGAAACTAAAACAAAATGCCTATCAATTGGAGGCCACAAAGAGCATATCCGTAATCGAAAGTCAATGAATCATCGAAATAAACAAAGCAAGCGTGTTCAGGGAATATATACGCTAACTTCACTATTAAAAGCATTATTTAGTGTAGCAACAACAACTGTAGTAATTATTTTCAGTTTATGATGCTATATAAATGGTATTTAGAAGACAGCCGCACTGAAAATAAAGTTTCGGAACTCGCTTTACACAAGATTTGGAACAAAAATCGGTTAATGATGCTCTAAAACACATATATTCTTAAACCATAACAGTTTAAATTTAAATTAGTCATTTATATGCTTTACGGTATTAATATTTTCGTTTAAATTTTATCCAGATGTCTTTTTTCAAAGCATCTAAATAATTTCAAATGCATGATTTTGCTTTCATATAAATAATACATGCATATATTTTTTTTGCAATGTATGAAACGTAGAATATCAGATCAGACATTTTATACAATATTTGGCGATTTTAGGCAAAGTATGAAATATTAAAATTATTATATACTTTCTCTAGGCATTTTATATAACACCAAGGCATTCTATAGAATGACAAATGCTATTTAGGCAAAATATTCAACAGGCCATGATAAGGCTACTATTTTAAAAACGTGTATTACTAAAAATTATAAATGTTATTTTGAAAAAATAAGGAAAGAGTGCCACTAAAAATTTTATTCAAAATACGTAAAGAAAAATTAATTTTGTACGAAACAAAATTTTCGCTTTTCTTTTTAAAGAAAGAAATATACGAAAATGTATGAAATGTATGGATTTATAGAATAAATGTATTAAATGTATGGATTAAATGTGTGGATATTCGAAGCGAATCAGAATGGCATTCTATTCAAAATGCTAGGTATTCTATAGGATGCTGGATTTCATACATCGCCGATTACATCCACTGGTGTCCAAAATAATCATTACATGCACATAAGGACTGATTTCTCAAAACTATTCAATAAAAACGAATGAATGAATTCATTAGGGAAAAATGGCGACAGAAATCATGAGATTTTTCGCAGCTGTTAACTGCCGCTCATTGTTGCAATAGCATCTGAAATCTTTCAGCATTGATTTCTGTCTTGCATGCTAAATGCGAAGTTTCCAGGCGATGTGTATGCTACACCATGTGCCTAATACTGAAACCTGACCTTGTTATTTGGATTTTATTTGCTTTTGAATTTGCGTCTCTCTCTACACAAAAATATAGTTTTTTAATTAGCTACCTATCAGTGACGTTCTTCCTTTAATTTGACTTCAGCTTAGATTTTTTTACTATATTTTAGTTTGAAATAGTTATTAATTAAATTAAACCAATCTTCGTTAGTAGTTATCAGGAAAAAATTATCACAGCAAAAATTAATGTATGGAAATTTGGTTTCATTTTAAGATGTCCGTTCAAATCTTGAATAACGGTAAAAGAATTAACAAATGTGCTGTGATATAACAAACATGACTTTGTGATTTATGCTCATAATTGGCGTACATCATAATACCTTACTTCCTTACTCTTATCATACGAATGAGAGAAGTAATACACGTCAAAGATACGTATAAATTATGCTGCACTCAAATTTTTAGTATGCATTGAATTTCATCTATGAATAAAGTTGCGTTATTATAAGATACGATGCTGTTGCAAATCTAAGCAACGTAAGTTGCTTTATTTACCTTTAAGTGTAGTAAGGTCACCTGCCTAATTAGGTGTCTGGGAAATCAAATCTGTCGCCTGAATTTGGTGAAGGAAACATATACTGCAGGTGAAAAATGCTTACAACTACAAGTGGAATAGCGCAATACTTATCATTACATTTATAAGTCTGATAATCCAAACTCGGTAATCAAACATATCCATTCCATACATAAGTGCCGTCTGAGAGCTCTACAAATAAACTTCGTAAACTGAATAATTGAATATAAGGAGATGGCATTTTTGCTCTTGCTATAGCTTTGAAGCATGCAAACAGCACAACTTCA
Organism: Stegodyphus dumicola; assembly: GCF_044657685.1. Taxonomy (NCBI): domain Eukaryota; kingdom Metazoa; phylum Arthropoda; class Arachnida; order Araneae; family Eresidae; genus Stegodyphus; species Stegodyphus dumicola. The sequence goes on from NC_140781.1 coordinate 33,722,544, forward strand.
CATAACTGGCAAATCACCTAATATGCATTCAACTATCAACTAATCATTTTTAAGGCTATTAAAGGTTCAAATAGATTTCTGAAGCTGTAGAGAGTAATAAATTCCACAGCACTGAAGACAGAGTGTATTTTTATATTCTCATCAAACAAACAAACAAACAAAATATATATATATATATATCGCTACGAGATAGCCGATGCAAAGCACTTCGTAGAGAGTTGTAGAAGCTTTAAGGACACGAAGAATGATTTTAAAGCAATTAATGATTTTCGCATTCAATTAATTAAAAAAAATACTGACAAATCTAAAAGAAATTGAAAGAAAATAATGGGACATACAAACCCCAATTGATTGTCAGTGGTTGTCCTGGTTTAGTGTCTGAGTGCAATTTATACCTTTTTTTACCATTGTGCTGAAGCCGGAGAAGACACCGTCATTTGCTATAGTGCCACTTGGTGGCTACACGGGTACAGTCAGTCCCCTTAACTAACCAAGATGGGTGTTCGACCCCTGTTTAAAAATTCTTCATGCAGTAGCAATACAGTAGATTCCAAATCATAAAATGGTTAAAAGTATTAAATGATTCATAATGCACATATTAGTCTAATATCTTTTTAATCATTGCACATATTTCTAGAATTACTACATGCATAGTTTTTTTAATGCTTTTCCTACTTAAAGTACCCTAAATTAAGCTTACATACTCGTTTTATTGCGTTACACAGATTTAATCCCACAGTGCGGCGTTTTTCTGTAGCTGCAGTTTTTGCATATTTGGTATTCACGTATTGCCAAAGCTGCTAAGCATGCGGAATAATTAGCCTTTACTAAATAAAAAAAATTAATTATATCTTTTATTTCTTTGATTGGCTGGTCGGTTTCCCAACACAAGAATTAAAATTCAGGTCAACTGTCAGGAGTCAAAGCGAAGTCTGCGCGTTAAGATACCAAATTCTGAATTTTGTTTTCTCAAAGTAGCTATTTTAGCGATTCAAACATTACTTGCATTTTACAAGCAAAACATTGTGTCTATTGTGTTGTATACTTGAGAATTATTATGTTACTTTAATTAACGCGCAGTTTGAAAAAAGACATATTTGCCGGAATGCTTCAGTTAAGAGATAATCAATTATCTGTTCATAAATATGTATTTCTGTTTACTTTTATGGTATTCATAGTCTCTAACATTTTTGTATCCTCTTGCAGAGCATGCTGCAATAATGAGATAATTTAATTTTACCCAATTCCATACGCAAATGAACGCTTCTGCCAGAGAGAAAATATTAATCATGCAAGATGCTTTTCTCGAACGCTCAAATTGTCTGGCGGGAGTGTTTTTTATAAAGGAACCAAGACATTAACACTCTTATTTTCAAAGTATAATTAAATACAACGAAAACTGTAGGATTACCTTCGGTTACCAGAGATAGAAATCCTATTTAATGCACATTTATCTGCTAATTTACATGTATACAATCACCACTCTTTGAAAAGTGTTTCGTCGAATGGAATACCCGTAAATTATGTATTTCCTCCATTTCGTTGCTCCGTATGGCGAACAGCATTAGGGAAAATGTTTATTTAATAGAATTTAATTATTGCATCGGAAAGACTGCATTGGGTAAATTATTATGTAACCTCAACATAAATATGTTTTATAACACGAAATATGCTTCTTCTCATCTTTTCTTTCACAAAGACTACCCTTTTACGGTTTTATTTTGTTTATACAGATTCTTCGTTTCAAAGAAACGAATGCCTTTTTCGTATAATTTCTTGCTTCTTGCATTAATAAATAATGAATCGGTAAACGTGCATTCGTGAAAAATAATGAGACAAGCAATTAGGTGTGTTTTAAATAACAATAGCGAAGGAGAAATAATCTAAGCTTTAATGGACATAATTTGTCTTGGATATTATTTACTGCAGCAAATAAAGAGAGAAAAGAGAATAATTGAAGTCTAGATTCTTCCATCAGCTTCGAATACTACCAGATTTTGCTGTTCTTATTTACATGATGAAAATAGAGCAATTAATAGTTAATTAGCGAATTCTGTACCATAGAACTTTCAGTATAAGTTATCAGTTTTATATAACAGTATAAATATTAACATATGTTATGGCATTCCAAGCAAAACTGATGCGTTGCAAAAATACTTTGCTAAATATGTATTTCAGATGAGAATTTTGTAATTTTCAAACCCATCAGCATTAAAACTTTTCGAGTTGTTAAACTAGCATTTTTTTAATATGGCAAATAATGCTTGAAGTTAGATCGCTGAATATGCTTGAAACTTTGTTGCTGGGGCTAGAAGGAAATATTGTACCTTTTGCTTTTCGCCTAGAACGCAAGTAGCTGATAATGGAGTAAATGCTTAGCAGGAAAACGAGAAAACGCAAATCAGAAACTTTAGTTCTACGATAGAGTTCGTCTATTATGTGAAGGGTAAATTTCGTCCATTGTTAAGGAAGTCGGGTCATGTGAAAGTGAATTTTTAAAAAAATTTTTCATTGCTTATAAAATTCATTAACACCTGAAAAACGTGTTGTCGTAAACCAAAACTGAAGTTTTAAAGCCCCACGGAGTCATCAAAGTGTAAAGAGGCCAGGAGAGCTGGGAAACAGAAATTAACGGTTCAAACCCGTACGATTTTACATGACTGTGGCATTGCCCATTAAGCTCATGTAGCAGTACGTCTACTTAATTATTACATAAGTACTACTTTTTTCCTATCGAAAACACTGAATACAGTTTTCTCAAGACACATTTTTTTCACGCACGATGCAACCTAGTTCAAAAATTAATTGGTCGATCGACATCAAATTCCACACATATATTCTTTACCTTACTGGCATTAGTTTGAACATACAATAACATTAAAATGAATAATAAATATTGTTTATAATAAATTGTTTGTAAAAAAATAAATCGATTTTTTAAAGTGTCTTGAATTTTTAATTTCCTGTTTATTTTCTCAAATTTAGGTTTAAGATTTTTGCAGGACCATATTTTAACGAAAACTGGATTTTTGATTTTAGATAATTAGAAGATCCTATACAATCTGCAGAGCGCAGCCCCTCCCGAAAAAAAAGGAGTCAAATTCGAGAAGCTGTGGCACCGCTATTCTGAATATTTATGACATCAAAAATTTTATTTTCTCATGGAATTTACTGTCAATATTACAAAATTAAATAAATGTTTTCATTTTTTATAAACAGATTTGTAAAAATGTCTGTTTATATTACCCTTCTTCCTTAAATTGGCAACTAGGCCCGCAAGAAAACCTAATGAAATTTAGTTTACATGTACGTTAGTAACTTTTAGCTGCACGTTCTATGCTCATACATAAGCGTGTACGCATATATTATTAGAATACTAAAGTAGGATTCTGTCCTTCCTTATAAACACAAAATAAAATTAGGTAAAAAGTTTTAATTAAAAGCTTATATTTGAAGGTAAAACATTGGCGGCAAAAATGTTAAATAGCCAAAAACAATGCACTAGATTAAAGAAGTGAATGATAAATAAGAATGATACTAAAATTTAAACAAAGTACAATTATAGAAAACTGACATGCATCATTTTCGTTAGAAAAAGAGGAGAAGCATAACAAGAGTCACTATAAAGCGATACATAGAAATTCAAATATTTGAAGTAATCATAAAAACAGTACACAATATTTGTCATTTGAAAGAAGTGAAAAGTACCGCAACGTTAGAAAACTTATCAGCTTAAAAGTTTCTTTCAACCTTTGCCTAAAGGAAGACATTTTAGATAAGATATAACACAAAATAAGATAATATCTGGTTTTTACTACTTTCGTAGTTGAAGACTGCCTTCCTAGTTAACTCTAGTTTTAAAATGAATTAAAAATCTAAGTTAAGGATGAAAAATAAAATGGTAAAACGTAGAACGCAGAATAGCATAAAAGTACGGCTAAAGTTTATTTAGTTCTCATTTGGCTGTAAAAACAATTAACTACAAACCAAAAATTGCTGCAGACCTTGCAGCCTGCTAGAAACAGATGATTTTGTTATTTGCTACTCAGAGAAACATTCCACAATCTACAGGGAAACGCTTATCTAGAAAGTTCATCCCAAGCACGTTTTTCTGATGCAATTTAACTATATTTAAATTTCACTTACCTTTCGCTCTCTCGCTCTGAAAATTGCAAAAGCTCCAGCAAATCATTGCACTCTTAATTTTACTTCTAATTTGTAGCCTTTTTGAATTGATGAGTTATTTGAAAGCAGAAAATCGATAAAAGAGAAGGAACTAAAACTATTTTAATGTTTAGAAAATTAATAAAACCTTACAATAATAACTACTACATAAAAATGAGAAGAAAGAAGAAAAGTAGGGAAATAAAAGTTAAAATGAGATGCAGTAAAAATGGTAAATGATATCTTTTACATATGAGTTTCTTCCCCAGTTCTCCTTCCTCATATTTTGTTTTACATGTTGCAGACCATTTCTTTCTTTCTTTATTTTTTTATCAAACAGAAGGATAAGTTTGAAATTTCAAAATTCTAATTTTATATTTTTAGCCATTTATATTTTATACATTGCTTCCTCAAATAAGTTAAATGCATTTTATTAGTTTGCCCACCAGCGGCCGAGCGGTAAAGTCGCTTAACACTGGTAGTTCGGTCCGAGGTTCGAATCCCGCGAACGGGCTGGCTGAATGGCGTTTTCGTGGTTTTCCCCACGTGTAACGTGTATACGAGCCAGTTTCCCTTAGAAAGTCCTCCACGAAGGCATCCCTCCTCTTAGGCAGATAGCCCTCGAGGCTTTGCCATAATCACACACACACACACATTTTATTAGTTTAAGGTATCCGACCACGTTCGGGTACCATTTTTTTAAAAATGATTTTTATTTTAACTATAAACATATTAATTTGAAGAAAAGCATATTAATGAGTGAAAACAATTTAAAACGTAATGCTAAGTAATTTTAATTTTGAAAAATAATGAAAAAAAGGATAATTTTTGCTTAAATTTTGCCTTTACGGCAACAACGACGGTGAACAATGTATATATAAATACAGTTTTTTTAATTTGTATTTATACTTACACTTGTTTTGTATGCAGTGAAGCAAAATAATTAAGAAATATTCGTATATTTTTGAGATATGTCAAAATGTATAGTATTTACTGTATATTTTCCTATTATTCCATCCAAAATCTAAAAATAAAAAGTAACAATTCAACTTCTAATTAATATTTCTAAAATCTTTTGCTTCAAAGCATGCATCAGATTATATGAAACATGTATAGAAAGTATCATTAAATTTTATCCATAAAATGTTGAGTTATGGCTGTTACCATTGGCAATATTTACAGATAAAACATTTTTCAGAAAACAAGTTTAAAGTTTTCATAAAACAATTTCTTAGTGAAAGAAGCGTCCCTGATAGTTAAAATTCCCCTGCTTTGTAACTTAACACCTTGTTTTTTCTTCCCACACTTTGCGACTTTTCTTTCGAACAAAGTGTAGTTTTTTCTGTGGGATTTTGTAAAACTTGTGGAATGCCACCAAAAGTCATGATTTTGCACTTTATCAAGTTTTCGAATTCCCTGCTCAGTGTAAAATTCAGGGCACATACCTAACCTTGAAAACGCTTCAAGCAAACCTATAAATCCATCATTAGATAACATTAAATAACCCAACACTTACATTTGCTCCAAACATTAATATTCGCAAGTTTATGAACGTTTCTTTCGGAACAATTTGCAATAAAATGCCATTAAAACGTTTCTTGATATTTTGAGTTTTGCCATGTAGACACTTTTTAATAACTCTTGTTTATACCAGAGGTTTTTGCCTAATTTTTTTCTTTCTGATTTTTTCCTGATTTCTGCAATCACACATTCATAGTTGCACCAATTCATTGATTATTGAGGAGGGCATTGGCTTCGAAGAAGAGCTACAATGGAACAAGCAGTTAGTACAACCTGCTGCATCTCAATTAAGTTTCAAACATGACTTCTAATTGCAATCCCTAATTCTGCAGTTTATCAATAAAAGAATCAGTCAGTTTACCTTTTTTTTTCAATTCAAGAGAGGAGTTTTTTTACTTTTCGTAGTCCACTACCAACCCTTTTCTGTACATGTTTAATGCATTCCACTTTCTTGACCGAATCTTTACCATATATATCTTTCCCAATTAAAAACCCCTAGAATACCCATCCTCGTAATACTCCGTTTGCTTCAGCTTTCGTAATGTAATAGATCATTCAAACAGGGAATTAGCACCAACTGCTTCCATACCCGAAGCTGCTTCTTTATAATTTGCAGAACAATTATATTACACTTTACATATGTCGTGCTGAAGATTGCATGCCATTCTGTTTATTTTGTTGCAAATGATGCAAAAATGTGACATAGCTTTCAAATCAAGCACTTTGTCAACGCTAATCGACAAAGCAGCAACACATACATTCAACGTCGAATACCCTCTGCGCCTAACTAAATACGAAATTAAGGGAAAAAACTAACACCAGATTCTTAAAATGTATTACAAAATATCTAAACTTAGTACGCAGGTTTATAATTTACAAAATCTTGATGATAAATAAAGTTTCTAAATAGGTATATTTATTTAAACGCTCACTTCCGGCCCAGAATATTGGAACTTCCGATTTATTCAGTTACAGAAAAAAGCTTATAACTTCAGTTCTAATTAACCTATCAACAAGCAAAAACTTGTATTTGATAGCTAAAGATGTATTCTTTAAGATAATGTAATAAAATAAAAATCGAAATTTTGACCGAAAATCGTCTTTTGTACGAGGTCGGATACCTTAAACTAGCTGTCTACTTCCCCAGCTTCCGTTAATTATAAGTAGCTAATATCTTATTTTTACGTACATTACCTTTATTCATTTGTTTCGTTTGCTTGGATACAATTTTCAGCTTCACATTTTTATACGCCTACCTCTGATCATTTTTAATTTAAATTTTTTTACCGCTCATGTTATTATTTTTAAAGTGCTTATTTTTTTATACGTTTCTGCGGCTTTCCGTATTTGTAACGTGAATACGAGCCAGTTTCCTTAAAACCTTGTCCACGAAAGCATCCGTTCTCTTAGGCAGATAGCCCTTCGTGGGCTTTGGCATAATCTAATTACCTAATCTAACATTTTATACGTCTTTAGATTTAGATTAGAGTAATTTTAAAATGCTTTATTTTCTATATATTTTAATTTTAACACTTTAACTAGATAGCGATTAGCAGAAGAGAAGCTGACAGACTTTCACACCTTTAGGTGTTTCTTCAAATCCCAGATAAGGCATGGAACTAGTGACTGTAAGGTCTTTGCTGCGTGGGCCACTTAAAATAAATTCAGGAAAAGTTCTGCCGAGAGTCTGGTATTAGATAAGAGAAGAATTGTGCTAGAATTTCGACTTCCACTTTCGTAGAGCTCTCCGCCCAAACTGGGATGAAATTCACGCAGATAGCCTATGCGTTTTTTTCCTTGTATTAAATAATCTATTTTGGCTAAGATATGTAATATTGAACACTGAATTTCATTACAGAATCATTGTTTTTGTCATAATTTAACTTTCCAACGTTAAGAGAAAAAGTATCAGCTCATAATGGGAAGCAAGCATAAAAACATGTTTAACAAGCTTTTAACATTTGAAATCTGAAAAAAAGGTAGTTAACTATGAAGCATTTTGTTTTAGTTTAACCACAATTCGTAAGTTTTCTGTTCAATTTCTTATCATTTCTGAAGGACCTGAACGGCAGATGAATGAACAATTATATGCAGAATGTTCATCTATTATTCAGTCAAGAAGAATTTGTTAGAATGTAATGTAAAACTCTTTACAAGTAAATAGATACCTTTAAAGATTTATTAGGAAAAACATTTCTTATTTAGATTTTAATATTTTCAGAGCGGCAGGTTTTTTAAAGTGTAACAGAAGAAATACATGCGAAAAAGCATAACATTGAAGTCATCAAATTTGTCCTTTTTTCAACTGTTCATTAAATTGTTCAAAATGTTTTTTTAATACTGAATTCATGTACAGTTTCTTATATCACCTTTTTATTTTCAGATTCCTCAGTCATTGGCTAGGTAGCTAATATTGTTAAATTCTAACAGCTTTTACCTGTCCGAAATGCATCAAGGTAAGCTGCAGGATTTCGTACCTGTGATAGACGTCATGTGACACCGGACTTTCAAAAACAATCATCTAGATGTATTAATCAGTATTATTCATCTTCATCACGCTTGCAAACATGGCTTCAGCTCTTAGAAAGCTTTTTAAAACTTCGGAGCGGCATAGGTCTGGCGATAGAGCAGGCGGCTGGCGCCGCAAAAACAACAGCAAGAATGGACCCGCCGATTCCCCAACACATCACAACCATTCAGCAGCTATGCGTTTTTTCGGGCATTGTCCAAGCCCTAAAATGTCAAAAAGAGATACAAACAAAATCAGCCCAGAAGATGGTGCCAACAGCCAGAAACTGGCATCTAGTGCGAACGGTGCGAGTGGAATCAGCAGTCATTCCGATTCATTCAATGCTTGCGCAGTCGACAAAACATCTTCCACAGGAAGCACTGCATCTCCAAATCGTAGTGTCCGTTTCAAGTCGTCCAAATCTTCAAAAACTGCCCCTAAAGCACCTATAGCTGAAGGTCCGTCATTAAAGCACACCCAAACGGTCCGAACGCGCCGCTTGATGAAAGAGTTCCAAGAAATTACAAAGTATTCCAGAAGTTTGGAAAAACCGCCGTTTGTGGTAGAGTTAGTGGATGACAACTTGTACGAATGGAACGTGAAGCTCTTTCAGATTGATCCAGAGTCAGATTTTTATCACGACATGCAGGAGGCGGACATTGGACATGTTCTCCTTAACATGGTCTTCCCTGAAAATTTTCCGTTTTCTCCACCTTTCATGCGTGTTATTTCTCCACATGTTGAAAAAGGATTTGTGATGGAAGGAGGAGCTATATGTATGGAGTTGTTAACCCCGAGAGGATGGGCCAGCGCATATACCATTGAGGCAGTTGTAATGCAGTTTGCAGCTAGTTTGGTGAAAGGCCAAGGTCGAATAGCTCGCAAATGCAAGAATGGAAAAGAGTTTAGTCGCAAGTCAGCTGAAGCATCTTTCCGAAGTTTGGTGAAAACTCATGACAAGTACGGATGGGTGACTCCACCTCTTGCTGATGGTTAATCTACTTACCGTGTTCACTTCGGCTCTATTAGGTAAAGTATTACTTTTACTTAATTTTCATGGCTTAACGCTGCCTAAAAATCCGAATCTTTTAAACAAATCAATTTATGTAAATAGATTTAATTTTTTTAGAATTCCTAATTTAGTGTACATAACGAAATAGCATTACTGTACCAGATTTACATGTCGTCAGTTTTCCAGAGGATTAAACAATCCAATTTTTAAAACTGCGCCTGGAGTGCTGCAACTACATTGATATTGCATTGAGATCACTTTTTATATAGAAATGCAAAAAGTAACGAATTATGACAACCAAGATATTTGGAGGCTTAGAAAATATTCATAGATAAAACGCATAAAGCAAGTGCTTTAGTTATTATTGATCAAATCCAATACAATATTAAGGGTAAAAAATAATGGTAAAATGTTGCGAGTACATATTTAGATTAATAATTTGGATTTGTGAAGCAGTATTCTTGATATATTCTCAATCTTCTGAAGCTGAAATATTTTCAATGTATTGCCTGATTAAAAAATATGAAGCAGTTTATTTATTAATGATCAGCATCCAATTAGAATTTTTTCTATATTTTTGAAGGTATATTTTTCTCATTTTTACAGTAAAGAAAGAAATGATGTTTCTCAATAAAAGTAATTAATTTCATATTCATTCTCTGGATTTATAAATGAGGATATTCAGTTATAAAAACATATCATCAACAAAAGGGCAAGATAAAGAGTTACTTTGCTCTTTCTTTTTTTTTTTTTTTTAATTACTAAGCTTTGAGCAAATTTGATTTTTAAAATGCTTCTTAAAGATGAATTTTGCGAAAATTTAATGATAAAAACTGCTAAACTGAGGCATTTTTAAATGTGTAATTACAACGCATGAAAATTTAACAATTCAGAGAAAAGAAATTGCAAATTTCATTTAATTAATGAACGATTTTACAGAGGAAAGTATACGAAAAGATTTTACCTTCTGACTACAAAGCAGACTGTATGCGTACTTTCAGAATGCCTTTCATAAATCCTTTACCTGGCTATTGTGTCATTTATGCAGATGAAATCAGCTTAAGATATCGGGATTCATAGCTATTTAATTAAGATTTTTTCAACATTTCATGAAATAAAAATTGACTTTACATTAATTTAAGATTTCATTTTTTAATTAAACAGTCTAAGTTCACATATTGTTGGGATTGTTTCTTTTACTCTCTTAACTGGTTGGTGCCTTTGGAACAAGCCTGAGGTATAAAAGATATCGCTTTCGAGTTCTTACAAAAAGAGTAAATACTTCTGAAGGGGCGGAGTTAAGCTGAGGATGTCTGTGTATAAGACAGCCACTGTATATAAGAAATATTTATGCAACTGCGGTAAATACTCATTTTTAGCTTTTTATTCACACACATCAAACAGATATGTCTAAATGTCTGTTCATATGCAGTTAATAAACTAAAATAATGTCTATACAAAAATTATTTTGATGCATTGACTCAGAAAAAGATAGCATCAATTAAATCTCTAATCTCTTGCTTTCGAAATAATTTAATACTTATGAAAAAAATGTTATGTTTTGGTGCAGGGCTAGCTTTCTTTCAGTTTTACTTTTGACTTCAGTTATATATTTGATTTTTAAAGTCTTAAATAAAACAATGGAAATCAATTTTAAACTAAATTTTGTCATATTATTTAACTAGTCCAGTGTTCAGACCCCACACCACGAAGGCACGCCAAGAAGGTGGGAGACATACCTTATATACACCCCGTTTTAAAGTCCGACTGGGGTTTCTAGGGGACCCGATCGCCAAATCCTGAGTGTGGAGAATCATCATCCACCACCCTTTTAGTTAGGGCGCCACTGTAGAGACATTAGGTATTTTTGGAAACAGGAAAAATGAAAAATGAGCAACGCATTCACCGGGAATCGAACCAAGGAACTCTAGAATACGCGCCCAGTGTGCAGACCACCACACCACGACGGCATGCTAAGAAGGCGGGAGAAACACACTATAACTGTACGATTCGTAACAGTTTGAATTTTTCAATATTAGTTGAAATATTTCGTAAGAACTTTTCAAAAAATCAGCATTGTAAGGTAAAACTTTTACTTAAAAAATTTCAATAAGATAGCTTTTTATTAGATTTTAATAATAATTTTTAATTTCCGGTATTTTTATTGTATTTGGAATCAGGCAAAAGAGCAGCTTTAGTTTGACGGAGATTATGAATAAATTTTTATCGACTTTTTATCGACATAGATTCTCCTCTTCTTCATTTTTCTTTTTCTTTTTCATAAACTTTCGAAAAAGAGGGTTTGATCATCCTGAAAACCGATGAAGTTTTATGCAAAACCTTTGCCTAACTAAAGCCGCATTTTTATTTAATTTTCAATTTTACTTTTGGATGTCTCTCTTTTAATTTGATTTTCATAATACACAGTTCAAAATATCTCTATTTTTGAAGTTAAATAAGTTCATGCTTTCATGAATTTTAACTAATAATTTTAAAATCTTACGATTGGTTTGCGCAACTTGTAATTTAAAACCTTTATGCCCTTAATATGAAGCATGAATTTCATTCTTATGCTTAATCAGTGCAGTAGAAGAATTTATAAAATATTTTGCAAGAAAATTGCAAAATATGTAAAAAAAAATAATTTTCTTCAACTTTGAAAAAATTTGAAATTTTGAAAAGAAATTATTTTTGTAGCACTTAATGATAAATTCGAAATGAAACCATTTTACCCAACTGTAAACTAGAAAAGAAATATAATTCACTTTCTTTACCGAAAATATAACATATTCTTGAATAATAAATATAAACTTCCATGCAATCATCTGTCAGTCGAAAACAGGGACGAAAAAAATAACTATGTTTAATGATCTCGGCCATTTGACCTTAGTGGGCACTTATTAGAACAACATTAATCAAAATTCCCAGGAAAAAGGATCCTTAAGTGCAAGTATATTTATCAGACATAATCGCAACAACAAATATGCATAATATGACAAATGAAAAAAACTGTAATCCATTCATTACAATCCTAAAAGTTTACCTAATAATATATATCTTCGTTATTCTAGTATTAACACGTAACTTAAAATATTTTCTTTCGCCTTAGTGTTTTTCTTTAAGTAAACTTGCTAATATATATTTTTAACCACGGCCAGAATAGATCCTTGGAAACGTATCGAAAAATGTAGCATAAATGAATTGGTATTTACTCTGAGATAAACAAAACGCATGGGGAACTGATGCGAACCAAATTGTGAAAACTGGATAAAAATTCTATTTTTTAAAGTAGAAGTTTGCGTGATCTGTATGAAATAGCAGCTTGGCGGCGTGCCGGCCCAAGACAGGTATTATAAAAATAAACTGTATACACTGTATTCACAAAAGTCCTTAACCGGCTTTTATTCTCAGAAATGTTGGTTATAAACATATCCTTCCAGTCTCAAAAATGGTTTGCATGTCGCAAAGATTCCCGTTTTCGTATTTTTAAAATTAAAAAAAAAATTTTTTTACAAAATATGAAATCTATCTTTTTACATAATTCTCCGATCATTGTACTCATATTTTGTTAAATTTTGTAAAAAAGGAAACACAAAAGCTTTGACTCCCGTATAGTAAAAATTGGCCGAGAATTCAAAATTTGCGATATTTGACGTCATTTTGAATATGCATTGAGGAGTCGGTTACTAAACAAAGTAGGATAACCCGAGAGTAGGTTCTTTCCTCTTAAATCCCACGCAACGATATGTTTTTTTCTCTGTGTGTGTGATTTATTGGTGCTTTAATTTATACTCTTGTTACATTTGGTTCTGCGAAGGAAATTTCGACAGAGGTAATTAATAAGTTTTCAGAGTCTAGAAATACATCATTAATATACTCATGAAGTTTTATTACTTTAGATTCATACGCCGGTAATCGCGAAATGTTCATTCAAATACAGAGTGTTATAAATGAATGGAGCGGTTTTAAAAATTAACAATAAATCGATGTATTACTTTATATGGGCAAACCTTATAGCATAAGCAGCACCAACTGTCCAAGTTTTTGATGCATTAATCCCAATCTTTCAATATCTACCCTTGGTCACACAACACTCATCTACCACGGTAATCAAATTCTTCTCGTACTCGGTGCAGCATGTCCGCCGTGACGGTCTGCAGTGCATGCTTTATCCGATCAAAACTTCCTCAAGAGACAGGAACACTGAAGGTATATAAACTCGGTCCTTAACAAATTCCCAAAGAATGAATTCGCATGGTGTTAAATCTGGCGAAAGAGGTGGCCAGGAGAGAAGCTTGTTGTCTTCTGTTGCAGCACGTCTAGTCCAGCGTTGGTGAAGAACACGATTTAAGAAGCTCTCGTACATTCATATGAAATTGGGGCGGAGCACCTTCCAGTTGCAAAGCATCATAACTGATATTCAGTTAGGGTAACAACCAGGTTTCCAGCAATGTCTAGAAATGAGTCACCGATCACAACCGATCACAATTTCTTGTTTGAAGAAAAATGGGCCATGAACATTCTCGCGGGACACCGCACAGAAAACGTGCATGAAACTCACACTGCACTGAAACCATAGATCTGGACATCTCAAAACGGAGCACACAAAAAGTCTTTTCCTGTTGCAAAGCCATCTTGGAAAGTGACGCTGCGGCTGCGCAGTAAGCACGACAAGCAAACAGCAGGCAGCACATGAGAACACACTTGGACAGTTGTCAATGCTTACGGTGCAGGTTTTACCACGGGTAAGGTAATTCATCAATTTATTATTAATTTTTAAAACCCCACCATTAATTTATAAATCCCTTGTACAAATGTTTTTTCTTTTTTAATTAATGAAAATGATATTACGAGTTAGCTACGTGCCAGTACTGAAGCTTTGCAGTTTTCTAGAGCATGAAGTCTATAAGATTCTGTCAGTAAGATCTCCTTTCTGAATACGTATATGTATGTGATAAAAAAGACGTAGCATTGTTGATGGCGTAGAATGTAGAATGTTGAATCCATAATGAACAGCAAACTTAGCAGTCGAGAAGGATTAAATATTCATCTCGATTTCAATTGACATTTGTGGCCATAATTCACTTGGCACTCTAAGCGAGTTTGTTTCCAGAATATTTACATTTTTGAAAATATTGCGATAGGAAGAAAGCAGCGCCGCAATGCCCTATCGTCAACAGAGGTAGAAGCAAAAGTGCGCAATTAACCCAGTATGGAGATTCACCAAGAGAAAATTTTAGTTTAGGTTTCTTATTAAGAGAAAAGTTTCATTCAGAAAATTTTGAGTTCAGGTTCCGAATTAGCTACGTCATCAGAGTTACTTAAACCATGTGACATAGACTGACCTAAAACTATACAATATTCCTCTCCCCCTGATGAAGTGGTATTAAGGCTGATTGAATTTCTCTTCTGTTTTTGTTCGTTTTTTTTAAAATTTTATTAATTTTTTTTGTGAGTGGTGTTTTGTTTGTTTGAAATTTTTTGGTTTTAACATTTTAAAATTCTTTGTTGCTTTTATATGATTATTTGAAATTTGTTAATTATGAATTTCATTTTCTAGTCTTTGTGAAATATTAGTTCTACACTTCTTACTTTATCTTTAAAGTTATATATGTAAGATAAAAATATGTGAATCAAAATTATAATTTAAACTAACGGAAAAACTTTACTTCTCCCTTTTCTGTTTTAAAAATCGCAATAACTTCTTTGGATTGCGTCATTTCTAGATCATTCTATGGCCTGCGCATCTCTGATGAAGTAATAATTCGGAACTGAAACTACCATTGTAAGCCAAAACTTTTTCTCTTCGCGTGCTTCCATCTTTCATAAATACGCACTTCAGCTTCTGTCTCTGATTTGCTTGTACGTAATTTCGCTATGCTGCTTCCTATTGCAAAAATATCAATAAGGTAAATGTTCTTGAATAGGCACGACTAGGATGCCAAGCGATCTGTGGCCACGTAATGTCAATTGGAAATAAAAATGGAATTAAAATCGCCTAGACTGCCAAGTTTTATTTACGAAGTCAACGCATTAGCTTACTACGCAATCAGAATACTTCCTCTTCAATATAGCCTAACTACGCATCGACAGTGTTCCGTCTTTTCCCCTGCTTTTATTATATCATATATATATATATATATGTGTAAGTGATGTATCAGCTTTAGTCGTAGCTTAAATAATCAGACGATAAATTTAAAAAACAGGATAAATTTATTATTATTCAGGAGAAATAGAAGTTACAAAATTCATATCTCCGGAGTAAATAAAAAAAGAATTACTAATAACTTTTTGTATGAAGTTTACTGCATCGTGACATTTAAGAAAAAGCTCCCGATATTCCTTTTGCGAGTCCTTTTATAGCCTATAGCCTCCGGAAAGGCGGAGCTTCCAAGAAATGACGTCAGCCAATCCAGTTCGCTTTAAATATCTCGAGAACATTCTAAAACTGTACGTGTAGAAAAGGCGGGAAAAACAACTTGACTACGGGGCTGTGGATTTAATTCCACGTACTTTCAAATAAGAGAACGTCGCCATTAAAAATGAAAAGAACATACAGTTAGAATTTTAAGTGTATAAGTGTATTCTTGACTAAGGAATTTTATTATTACATATACCTATATATATATATATATGTAAAATAAAAAAAAATACGATGGCTTTGCTCTTTGCGAACCAGCATCCTTTAATTAATTTTCTGCAATTCAGCATCTCCCCTTAGACCATTACCTTCTAGAACATTCGCACCTATTACATAACCTCCTCATATAAATGCTGCGTCATAAGTTTTTCTACATTTTTCTAGAATGAAAAGCAATTGGATGTAAACTACCATCAGGATGTTCTTGTTTTAAAACAGCACCAACAGCTTCTTTGGACGCATCAACAAATACATGACAGGGATATTTAGGATTAAACAAAGTTAAAATAGGTCTAGAAATCAATGCATCTTTTAATTTTTGAAAAAGCTTTTTGACATTCATCAGTCCAATTATAAGGAGTATCTTTCTTAAGTAAATTTGTTAATGGGGCTCTAATTTTAGCATAATTTTGAATAAATTTATGATAAACATTAATACTTCCTAAAAATCTTTGTAATTCTTTGACATTTTTGGAGGGTTGCAATTTCTTAATAACCTCTATATTTGCATTACTGGGCTGGTATTTACCTGCTTGAATTTCATATCCTAGAAAATTAATTTTTTCTTTAGCAAAATTACATTTAGATTGTTTTAATTTTATATTCTCTTTCTCACATATATCAAATATTATTTTAAGATGATTTAAATGTTCACCAAAATTTGGAGAGAATACTATAATATCATCAAAATAATTTAAAGCAAATTGAATCTGATATTTGTTTAAAATTTGTATAAGAGCTCGTTGGAAAACAGCTGGGGAATTTTTCCAACCAAAAGGTAATCTAGTAAACTCATACAGTCCAAAATTTGTAGTGAATGCACTTTTTTCAGTATCCTTTTCATTTAATTTTATATGCCAATAGCCTGATGCCAAATCCAATGTAGAAAAGATTTTTGCATTTGTTAATTGATCTAATACAGCATCAATTCTAGGAATAGGTTCAGAATCAGTTTTAGTAATTTGGTTAAGCTTCCTGAAATCAATACACAATCTGCATCTACACTGCTCCGTTATTTCCTTTGCTTTTATTATGACAATTAAGCCGGCAGGATAGTTTTCTGCAGCCTGAAACCTCAATGGAAAATTTAATTCAGCTCTTCAAATCATCGTTTTGTGATAAATCCAAGATAATGTGAAAGAAGTGAATCATCAAGTTTGTTTTTTCAGTGTTTAAAAAAAAAATAACAGATCATTCTTCTGCTGTGGTGCAAGTGCTTCAAAAAAAAAAAAAAAAAAAAAAATCACGCGTAGTGTTTACAGATTGAAAGTGATCTCTCGATAAATTGAGAAGTTCGAATGCCTAGTGAAAAGGAAATCGTCAGTGAAGCATTACAGCGGGTTCAAGGTCGATCCGAGTTAGTGTTTGCAAGTATGTGCGACAGAAAATTATTTGCACTTCCGCTTTTTCAACAGCTCAAAAATTATTACATTCGTGTGAATCTAGCTCAGGAACTAAATTATTTAATGATCTGCGGATTCTATAGTTTTCATTTCAACTTTGGTTAAAATTTTCTGCAATTTGTTTTGAGAAAATCTGAAATTCTTGTTTATTAATTTTGCTGATTTTTCATAATTATGTGTGAGAAAATTAGGTAACGAATTTAAGCTATTTAAATTACTCATAGGGAAGGATATTAAAATAAGTTTTTATGTTTTTGAAATTTTGCTGAGAATTTTGAATACGAATTTTATAATTATTCTAAAAATAAAGGTGTAAAAAATAAGTGAAATTATTACAGATAAGTAATATGAAATTATGGTAAATGCATATTAAAATTTATGGGTTATTGTGTGTTAAGTATAGTATGATGAGGGTGTACTGGTTCCTTCAACAGAGGCCTGTAATTACCTCTGTACAGTTGTTCCTTTTACCCTCTTCATGCAAGATAATGTTGGAGGCTCTCATTTTATGAGTGTGTGTAATTTTTTTATATTATTATTATTATTTTTTATTATGGAATGTATTAGTGCAGTTAGCAAAGGCCAGTTACCTTATGCAAGGAACGGAGGCCTTTTCAAGTAACTGCCTAGGCACCCTGGGCCACCAGTGCATAGAACACACTGGTTAGCTCAAGAGGACAGCCCTACTGATGGATATGGTTTGTTTAGAAGTATTGCGAGGCCTCCCAGTTGGTAAAATACAGGAATTGTAAATGAAAGATGATAACAGTGAAACTATAAATTCTGAAAATCTTAATCCTATTATTTATGATGTTAAATTATAACTTATCAGTATAAAAATAAGTATCATAAATATTTATGTGCATTGCATTTAATTATAAGTAATGATTATGTAAAAGTTTATTTTGTGAGATTCTGTAATAACAAGAACCTTCCCTGAAGAATTATGATTATGTGAACTCTCAAACAAAAAGACTTTTGGACTCAAATGCTGAAAATTCAATAGGACTCTAAAAATTAAAAATTTATTCAAAAAATTGATATTTATAAATTTTACTTTACAGGACAAAATTTTTATGATTTATGATTTTTTTTTTTTTTTTTTTACATTTGCTAGTGTTTTAACTCTTTCTCTTTAAAAAGGCTTCTCTGTCGCTACGCCTTTTTCTTTTTGAAGGGGGGAAATATGTAAGATAAAAATGTATGAATCAGATTTGTAATATAACTATAAACATTAATTCTTCCTCTCTATTCTAAAATCGTAATAACTTATCTGCATTGTGTCATTCAAATTAATCATGCGATCTTACGTAACCGTTAATACCAGATGCCTCTTGACGACCAATCACCGAATTGTAAACCAAAACTTTCCTCTTCGCGTGCTTCCATCTTTCATAATTACGCACTTCAGCTTTTGCTCTCTACTTTGCTAAGATGTAATTTCGCTGGCTTGATTTCTATCTCAACAATATCTAAAATGTAAATCTTCTGTGGAAAGGCACGACTAGAGTGCCAAGTGATTGTGGCCACAAATATTAATTGGAAATAAAAATGGAATTAAAACTGCTTCGACTGCCAAGTTCTTTAGATATTACCAAGTTAGCATTACTAGCATACTACGCAATCAAATTCTTCTTCAGTATGGGTCTAATCACGCATCTACAGTGTTCCGACGTTTTCCTTGTTTTGCTCATATTATGACATATATATATATATATATATATTATGTATATATAGATCAGTGTTTTTTACAATAATCGACACAGAACTGCTACCACGTTATCTCTTAACATCGGAAGCGTTTAGCGTTTCTCTGAACGACAATTTATTTTTAATTACGTACAAATGGAAGCATTTTGCTCTTCAATTTTCGTACGGCCCTTGAATAAGTTTCCCGATTTTTATATCAATTACCTCAGTCAATTTTTTGTGTTTCATTTTTAATAACGAGTACAAACATTTTCTACATATAAGTATAGGGACGTATTAAACATTAGATTTCATGATTTTTACAAAATTTAGACGTGCCAAAGCATGAATCTTTGCCCTATATGAAACTTTTTTGCAGCTTGAAGTATGTGTGTACGCCAGAAACAAAGGCCGCGTATGGACTTTTGTGGACACTGTGTATAATGATTTAAATGAGACCAGTTAATGTAATTTCTATAGGTCCACTACTAGAATTTCATTCAAATATTTAATGAGTTTAATAATAAACCAAAAGTATTGATTTTTTTATTACACTTATTTAATCAATTGTTTCAGTTCAACGATACTTGACTTTAAATGCAATATAAATTATATAATAACTGTAGTGAATACTGCACCTTACTGTACAATTTCTTTAATACGCCAGCTACTTTTAATTATTCTCCAAAAAAGCCTAAAGTAAAAATGTGTTAAAGCTCTTTCTTTTTTCAGAGCATTGTTTAACAATTAAATACGGAACATGAAATTTGGATTAGCCTTTTTTTTCATTCAGACCTTCCCAATCATATCTATATTATTTTTAGCATGCTGTCCTATTTTCAATACATTGGCAGCAAAGACATTAATAAATAACTGCTTCATTTTATTTTGCAATAGTATTGGCTCATTTCATTTTGCTTGTGTTTTCATAGCAGAATTTGATAGCAGGAGATGCAATGGTCGGTCTGTAGCAGCTAACGTATAAGTTATTTCTGTGCTAAAATTCCTATTTTCATTCAATTTATGCAGCGAAGCCTGACAAATCATTTTAAAACAACCATGAAAAAGGAGGAGGTTAATATTATCAAGAAAGAATCTTAATATTATCACATGATAGAAGACAGCCTGGATGGACTATACATAATGAGTACAATTTTGCTCTTAAATCGCTGATTTTTGATAAAAAATACATTGAATTCGTGCAAAATTTTAAATCAATAAAAATTTTCGAAAATCAAAATCCATATTTTAGATGAAGGACTGGATGTGCTCAAAATTTCGTGACTCTAGATATCGCCGTTTTTTACAATGCAAGAAACATGCATACATACATACAGATTCTTCATTATCTAATAACAGAGATATGAAAAAGATACGTAAGAAGTCCTGCTTGTGAAGTCTAGTTAGTTAATTACTCATCTGCAGATTAAAAGTTCTCAACTTCGAATTTTAACGATAGCGGAGGAGAGAAAGTAGCATTTCATCCGTAAGAAATATTATTGTTTCGAAAATGGCTAGAATACTGAAACAATTTCTATTTATAGCTTCCTAAATTTTGAGGAATAGGGAAGGGAGAAATGATGCAACTGTTTTCCCCAAAAATTTCATGAGATAACATCATGAGAAGTCTGATCTCCATGCCGATCATGTGCTTAGTTGCTCCCTTGAGCATTAAGCAATTACTGTATTGATTTTCAAGAAGGAAACTTTTCGCGCCGCCCCTTAATAAAATTAATTTTATGGGAGTCTGACCTTTGTCTCTTAATCGCCATCAACTGAAGTTGAAGAGATAATGCCAACATTAAGATATTGAAGTAATAATTTTTAGTTTCATCATCTTATAATTTTAGGCATTTTTTATTATTATTCGACTACAGCACTAATTTGAAGTACCATACTTATAAAGGTATTAAGGTGTGGTGTGCGTTGTGGTGTATTTTAATTATGGCAAAGCACACTAGGGCTATCTGCCTAAGAGGAGGGAAGCCTTTCGTGGAGGACTTTCTAAGGGAAACTGGCTCATATACACGTTACACATGGGGAAAACCACGGAAACACCTATGCAGCCATGCCCGTTCGCGGGATTCGAACCTCGGACCGAACTACCAGTGTTCAGCGACTTTACCGCTCGGCCGCTGGTGGGCTCATAAAAGTATTAAGAGAAGAACATTATGTGTTATCAAATGAAAGAAATATTAAAGGTAACCTCACCTTTTTCTAGCATTTAATATGAAATACGAAGACTGAGAATTATATATAAGAATTAAAGAACTCACTTGCATTTAATATTAAAAGATATCACGACTTACTCGTATTCAGTATTAAAAGCAGTCACAATTTATGCCAAAATTTTGATTTAATGCTTTATACATTAATTATTAAGTGATTTGCTTCAATTTAATTTATTCTTCTTTTAAATACGACAATTATTAAAAGCTGGTAAAATTTGGTTGAGATTTGAAACGAAGGCCTTTTGTTGCATATTGTCAGTCTCCTCTTATCTTATTTTTCAGAAGAAAGAACAAGCTTTGGATAGTTTGTACTTGAAAATTGAGACTTGGAAGATTTGAATTTAACAGATATGATCTGATTGGTTATAGTGCTTCAGCTACGTAATCTGATCACATGCATCCGCATTTCACAAACTAATGTCTGTTATTTCTCTTAAAAATTAATTGCTTGGTTCTAGAAGATTCATTCAATACGATTACTAACAGTTACTAAGTTTACTTGACGTTTTATGCAATTTTGTGCTCAAATTTAATTTCCGTTTTATATTTTTTTAAATGTCACAGATTTTGAAATTTAGGAATAAGCTTTGTGCACAGATATGTTCTTTCACAAAACTAGTGCAGATAATTGAGAATAAAATAGAAGAACAACTTAAAAACATTATCAGTATGCAGTGACTAATATCTATTTTCTTCCCTACCTTTTGCTGTATGGGGATGAGGCTGTGTAACAGACTTCCAAGTTTGATTTGAGATTTTACTAGAATAGGATTCTATTATGGCATAACTTTTGAACTCAGAGATAAACAAAGACAGCAAAAATCTGACATGAGATATTTATATAATCTCCACTTACTAGTTATTCCTTTCTACTGTTTTCTAAATCCGTACTTCAAAATATTGTTTCAGATTCTAGCTTCAGTTGTAAATCTTTCAGGAAATCGGATTTATTTAGATTTGAAAATAGTCATGATTTAGAATCTATCCCTGTGATTTAAACTGAAATAGCCGCGATTTAGAAGTTACTCTTTTGATTTAAATTGAACTTTTCTTTACCAGTTGCAGACGGTAAATAAAGAGCTTTGAACCCGCGAAGAGATTCATTTGCAAAAATTCACTGCAACTCTTACTTCCAATTATATCTATTTATCAGCCTTGCACATATTCTGTAGATTTTATATAAGGCGGTTAAGTAGAATTCGTGTCAAGCTGAATTATTAGTAGAATTAGAAGCTTCTTGAAGTGGGTAAGTTCGTTGTAATAGCCATTATTCATGTAAAATCATCAGTTGGGAAACAATAAATGTGCGTAAGCAATTTTTATTCTTTCAAGCCACTAGCGTTTTTTCTTTTCATATTTGATGTGACGGTAAAAAGATATAGCCAAGATTTCAACTAATCAACTCTCTTTATCATTTCCCACTTAAAATCTCTCTCCTTTCTGTTTATTTTAACTTTTGAAGCTCTTCATAACGATAAACGGTATCGGACTCGAAGGTTTACATTCGTACCAGGAAAAGCGAGGGAGAGTGCTGAAACGTAATAATATTAAAATAAAATGTTGAAAAAACAACTTTGTTTTGGGTTATTATTTATGAATTATAATGCGTTTTCTTGTAATTAAACTGCATTTATAGTTAAACTTACCAAGCAAAAATTACTTTACACATTAGCCAAAACACCTGTCGAGTAATTCTTTACGTCAAGCGAAATAAAAAAAAAAAACTTTTTAAATGTTAATAGAAGTAAAACATTTTTGTTACTGATAAGCCATTTTTCTGACAACGACTTAATCTACTCTCGAGGAACTTTGATTTAGACACATTTTCTCGCTACATTCCAAAATGAAATACTTTTAAAATCCAAGAGACATAATTTATCTTAAATAGAGGGGGGGGGGGAATCGGATGTGGACACCCGTGGACCTTATAAGAGATAGACTAACCCAGTGGGCGGGCGCGCGTCACCGACATGTCCGCAAGAAAGAGTAGGGACGATCTGGTTTACTTTAACACTGAAACCTATGGCGTTTGTATCACATAACTGTTTTTAATTATTAAATGTGATATGTTGTATAGTGATGAGATTATGAAAGTCTCAGTTTTTTTCAAATAGGATTTAATATATCTCATTAAAGCACTTTTTGCTGCATTTCGCGCATTTTTTTCATGCGTAATTCTTGTACAGACCTCTTTACTTTGGTTAAAATGGTAAAAACTCTAAGCACAAAATTTATGAACTTAATTTTGCTTAAAAATAAAGTAAAATTAAATAAGATGAATAGTACGTGATGCTTTGAAATAAATAAGGTAAAATTAAACAAGATCTGATAATTTTTTTTTAAAATTTAATGACCATTTTCAGGCAGTGATTTTTAAAACTATAATAATATTACAAAACGATTATTTATTTGATTATATCACCATTAAATTATTAACATTAAAGTGGATTATTTATTTTAGTAATTTATAAAATTCGGAGCATAAAATTTTCTGAGTGTAATGAAGGAAACAAAAAGATAAAATAAAATCTAAAAGCACTCAGATTTTATATTGCGCCCAAAAGGAACCTTTTTCTAACGTTTTGTGCGTTACCTATATTTATTGAATATCATGTTCTTCGCCCGTAAACAGCATACATTTGAAAACAGCATATCTTAAAATTTCCGCACTGGAGATAAAAATGTTATTTTCCGTACAGTGTTACCATTATTCGCTTTGAACTCGTTGAGTTTGTTAATCAATAATTTGTTAAAGTTTTACAAAATATGAAATAGATTAAAACAAATTTAAAATTCGGCCGTCCAGATGCCCATGTTTGGGTGGAGGATTACATTATTCAAAATTTGATGGCTCTAGATACTACCGTTGTTTATGTCACAGTGAGAGAAACATACATGTATTCATGCAGATTCTTCATTATTTAATTTCTTTAAATATAATACAGGGTGATAATATTTGGTAACAACAATTTGCAAGGAGACACGGACATTTATAGTGAAACAGCGCAAAATGCCGCTTCGAGCTAATAAATTAAATTAATAGTAAATAAAAAAATCTTATGCAGAACTAAAAATAAATTTAAAAAATAATCACTATAAAATACAAGCAAAATTAATTATTACGGTTAAATACAATTTTAATATTAGAATTAAATGTATAAAAATTAAGGAGTTAAAAGTGTTTATTACTAATTTCCTTACAGCATAGGAAAAGCTAAAAAAATATCCAGTCCTGAAAGCATGCAATAGCTTTATAATTATTTGGAACGCTAATTATGCTTGATAAATATGCTAAATTTTTAAAAATCAATCTCAGTTTCAAAAATAAAAATATGGAGAAATTCTAATTTGTGAAATGAGGCGCTACAACCAGGTTTTTCTTGACGATTATACACGCTGCAATAGGCAACCACTGTTAAATTTCTGCAATTCGTCCCTACTCCTCCGAATGTGATCAAGGTGCCGGGAACGCGTCAGACGAGGGAGAAAACCCATTTGGGTTGGTCTATTTCTTACAAGGTCCATGGTAGACACCACATGACATCTTTATACAGGTTATTGAATTATACATATTTTTTGCTGCGCTTCATTTAAACGTATTTCTCGAATAAAACTAACTTAATTACCCGATTCCTCATAGCAAGTTGAAAAATGACATAAAAAATTGCAAATTTTGAAATTAGATATCCAGCAATTTTTGTCAGAGGGGGGCAAACTTCTTATAATTTTATTTTTTCATAATTAGTGTAAAACTTTCCCAAATATACGTATAGGAAACAGGTCACCGCATTAAAATTTAGATTTCGTTATTTGTCCAAAATACATTTTTTTATTAATTTGACATTTCCAAAACATGAATATTTTCGTCATTTAAAACATTTCTGTGATTGGAAGTATATGACTACGACCAAAGATTGCGAAAATAAAAGCCAGGTTAAGACTTCTAAACCGAGTAAGGCGTGGGTGTACCTATATATATATATAAAGAGAGAGAGAGAGAGAAAGAGATACATCTGGTACTGCCGATTGCAATAAAAAAAGGGGGGTGCACAACTAGATGTTATAGCAGTCCCGTATACAAAATTTCAACGTTCTACGGCTAACCATTTTTGAGTTATGCGAGATACATACGTACGTACGTACATACATATGTACATACGCACAGACGCCAAGGAAAAAAAGCCGCCTTTGAATCCCTTTTAAATCCCTTAAACATTTAAATCCGGTTTGGAAAAAGAGCCTTTTATTATGTCCGTCAATGTATACATACACCAGACAAAAAAATTGTCCAAATGGATTCAGGGACCATGAAAATATACATTTCCGTTGAAGCATGACACACAAAATTTTTAGCGATTACAAGTACATCCTTTACTTCGTACAAGGAAGCAAAAAATCAACTCCCGTAAGATACTACTTCAGCCTATTAATGACGCAGAGTATACAGACACCAACCAAAAAAAAATCGTCCAACTGGATTCAGGAACCATGAAAATATACATTTCCGTTGAAGCATGACACACAAAATTTTACGATTTTGCGATTACAAGTACATCTTTTACTTCGTACAAGGAAGCAAAAAATCAACTCCCGTAAGATACTACTTCAGCCTATTAATGACGCAGAGTATACAGACACCAACCAAAAAAATCGTCCAAATGGATTCAGGAACCATGAAAATATACATTTCCGTTGAAGCATGACACACAAAATTTTTAGCGATTACAAGTACATCCTTTACTTCGTACAAGGAAGCAAAAAAATCAACTCCCGTAAGATACTACTTCAGCCTATTAATGACGCAGAGTCAGTTCGACAAAATTCTTAAGACGTAACTAAAAGAAAATAAATAATGAGCAAAAGTTAAAGGATAAAAAAGGAAATAACATTAAAAAAATAACTAAACGCTTTCGAAAATTTAACAAGATTAAAGCAATTATTTTCGGAAATAAACCTTTCGAACATAAAAAGGAAGCCTAGGAAATAACAAGAAAAAAAAAGAAAAAAAAAAAGGCTAGACTAAAAATATGTCATTAAGGAATTTGTTGGCTAAGAATTTCTCGTTTAGAGCCTCACACAGAATCTGGGAAACTATGCCTTCCTATAAACGTGTTTAACAGTTGACTAAGAAAGAAAATGAAAGAAAAAGTACACCTACATGCTTTGATTACCTTTATATAGTGAAAATGCCAAGGTTACAAAAATAAAATAGCATTTAGAAAGAACAGAAAAGCATCAAATGCGATATAATATATATATATATATAAAGAGTAAATGCAAAGTAAAAAGCAGTTCAAAACCCAATCCAGTCGCGCGGTGAAAGTAGCAACAAATGGTGGTGGTGATAATGCAAAAAAAACTAAAAATAAATACTACTTTTAAAGTTCATCTCATACTCAGTTCGGAATGACCATGGGCAAAAACCAAAAAACCAGAAGTACTCTGGCAAACGGCATGATTAAGGGGGCAAAACATGTCAAAAACAAAAATGAAGAAATTTACATCATTCGCTATATCGTCATCAGGGGGTTGGTGCAAATAGAAAAGTCAATAAATAAGCCTGTTTCTGAACCGAAAAAGGTAATACAAAGCCCAAGTTAGCAGTTTGTAGGCTTAGCAACGATATTTTGCTGCCAAACAGAACGAGTATATACTTTTTCATTTCAAAACTTTTATTGCTCTAATGTTATAGACTTTTAGAACTATCTTCTCTTTTTATTTTTATTTCTATTTTTAAGATTTTAGTTCAAAATTTCACAATGTTGGATTACTTTTGTTTTACATGTTTTTGGACGCATAGAAGGTCGGTTCTCTTAAATGTAAATTACCGTTATTAGATTTTTAAGCTTCTTTGCTTGTTTATGATGTTGCTGCTGTAAAAAGTTTTTTAAAAGTTTTTAAGGCGACCGCTATGGATACAAAATTTATGTATATTTTTATTTTTTCATTAATTGGATTGCTTATATTTGCATGTTTAGTGCTTTGGACTCAGTATGCTCAAAAGAATAATATTTTAAAATTTGCTTATGTTTTTGATGCTATTATTTTGCAATATTTTACTTTGCTTACTTCGGCTTGTCGGAGTTGGACTGATTAAAGACACAAATTATTTTAATTGTTTTTCTAAGGTTATTTTAAGTTTTAAACTTTAATTGGTGTCTTTCTTTGTTCAGAAACAGGCTTTTTTTATTTACTTCTTTCTTTGCACTAACCCCCTAATGACGATGCAGTGAAACATGTAAATTTCTTACTGCATTTTTGGTTTTGACATGTTCTGCTAAAATTTCGGATTCTCCAGAGCAGTTTGAATTCTACTTTCTTTAGCAAGAACACAGTTTAGTCATCTTTAGAACTCAATTAGCTCACGCATAGAAGGTCGTGTTAAGATTTCAGTAAGTTTGCGTTTTTCAATTTTTCAATTACTGTTTCAAATAGGTTTTAAGTTTTTAGCCATTTAAAGCTCAGATTTAACTACTTTATTTATAGAAATCTCTCAGTTTTTTGTTTTCTTGATATTAAAAGTTTAGTTTAGCCTAATCGGGGACTTCCCAGTTTTTTAGTTTCTTTAAATTAGTTTTGCTCTTTATTTATACTTGATTTTGAATTTCAGATTAGAATATTGGTTTTAGACCAATTTGTTTTCTAAATTTTCAATGTACATAATGTAAAGTTTTATAGTTTTTTAATTGTCATTTTGGCACTATGTAAAGTTTTTTCGGTTTTATATGAATTTTAAAATCTTGAATAAAAATTTGATGAAATCTTTTTACGGTTTTTGATCTCAAATGGACCAGAAAAACTAAATATATTTTTGAAGCATATTAATCGACTTTTATGAAGCTTTAATTCATTTTCCCCTGATGAGTTCTTAATTAGAGTTTCAATAAAATGAGATTAACTTTTATTTGTATAATTTTGTATATTTTCCCTTTTGCAATTTTATTTTTCGAGATTGTTCTACTAAGAATTCTCTCTTTAATTGAATTAGTTTTGATAGTGTTAAACTTTTTATACATGGTTGCAATTGTTATATTATACAGGAATTGCCTTGCTTTTATTCAATTTACTAATTTATTTAGATGCTTTAAGTTTAATATATATAGATATATACAGGAATTCAAACGATAACTTAAATTAAAGAATAAAATTCTAGAAGGGAGTAAAACTATTTAAACTTAAGTGCTAAATCTGCTTAAGATTTAATTTAGCTAGAAATTTAGAAATTAAAAGACAAAGATTAAAGTATCCTGGAAAAATTCCTTAAACTAAATTAAAGAAAGAAAAATGATTATATTTGTTAAAATTTAATAAGTATATAGTAATATGTAAATTGAAAGGAAAGTATTTTTAGAAAAGTTTTTAATAAAATTTTTGCAGTATTTTTTTAAAAAAAATTCAGGTGATTATGCGAATTAATTACTTATATTTTAATATTTCGAATCAAATTTTAAAGGGTTCAAAAATTTGTTTATATTTTATTTAAATTAAAATACGTAGTAGTGCAAAATACGAAACAGAAAAAAGCTTTATTATTATTTTCAGACTCTTATTTTGTTTAAATATATATAAAAAAATTAAAAAATTTTTTTTTATAACATCAGTTTCAATTAGAATGTACATTCTTAAGACTTTTTAACGAAATTTTAATGAGTAATTTTTTTTCTTTACTTTCTTAAACTTAGGATTAAGACTGTTTAGTTTTAATTTTAACTCAATGTTTATAAATAGAATCTTAGCAGCAATTTGAGCAGGAATTTTTTTTAAGTCCTTATCAAAGAACTAAAGAAAAGTACTTTTCTTTAGTTCTTTGATAATCGCTGAACTGAAGTTTGACTATAATTAACGTTTTCCTAACATAGTCGGAGCTACATGGTAATCAAATGATGTCGGTGCCAGTGGCTAGAAGAAGATGCAACATACGCGCAAGTAAAGAAGAGTGACATAATGGGTTAGGGAAAGGATGTTAAAATGTTCTCGGTAGAACATTTCTGCAAATTGCAGTAACAGAACTGATTGAACTGATTCGCTTTCCACTATTGTGGCTGAATGGCTCTATCTTATGGTGTAGATGTACACATCGGAATTATTACGAAGCAATTCCCGGGTGAACATCACATTTCAAGAATCTTTTTTCTAAATCTGCTAGTGACCAGTGAGCATCACCTTTGTGTCTGTCCTGATCAATGTTGAATTAAGACATACCTAGTCATACTAATAAGAAACGGCTTGCTTTGGGCATCAATTGCCCAAGCAAGCGAGTGTAGGAAAGAGGCAAGACAACGCGTGAGAACTACTTCTATTGTGAAGCGTTACACATTCCCCGCATCTGGAGTGATTCCCAAAACCGTATCCTGCAACAGCCCAACATTTTCGGTAGTTCTCCATGCTACCTTCATGATAGCACAATAGCACTTCATGATAGGACACCCTAATGCCAGTTTTGGATCTATTATCATCACAGTATTTCCAAGTCAGTTTTAAACGTGAGGATGCTCGATCACATATGGTAAGACACTCCGAGGATTGTTTTCGTAATATTAGCATTGTCCCATAGCTTTCCTGT
Organism: Stegodyphus dumicola; assembly: GCF_044657685.1. Classification (NCBI taxonomy): domain Eukaryota; kingdom Metazoa; phylum Arthropoda; class Arachnida; order Araneae; family Eresidae; genus Stegodyphus; species Stegodyphus dumicola. Next base: position 33,752,276 of record NC_140781.1, read on the forward strand.
TTACCTAATTTACCCGACTTCTTCCTGATCAAGTATGCTTTGCACTTGGGAAGACGCCTCTAAAGCAGTCCCAAAATGTCGAAGAATATGAGTTGTAAGCATATATTTCACGTCAGGAACGAATCGTTTTTGCTTCAGAGAATATTATGCGATAAACTTGTCGCGATTTGTTTACTTCCATCCATTTAACCAATTTTCATCCATTTAAGTATTCTATACATTTAACCATTTTCATAAATATTATACCCTCAAGTTGAAAAGGATAGGAAACACAGAATGAATAGGAAATACAAAATCTGCAAGCAAAATCCCGGACTGATCAAATGTAATCCAAACTGGAACAAATAAATGTTTTATAATTGATACCGTGTAAGATGTTATCTTGCAGATGATTTTGTTAGAACTGAAAAGAATTTTGTAGCTTAGCGAACCATCTTTCTCAAATAAAAATTTCCTGAATTTTCAAGAAATAAAACTTATATTTCGCCTTTAGGTACAGAAAACAAAATGTTCTGTGTATAGCAACTTTACTTAATTGTGATCATTGATTCTAAGCTGAATAAAGGAAGATTCTGAATTGATGCTACTTGTAGCGCAGCATTTTTTTCAATGCAGAAATTGCCCTTGATTTATTCATAAAACTAACTTTAACCCAAGACTTTAGTACTTTTCACATAAGTAATCTAAAGAAAGAAAGCGACGTTTTACTAGATGACAAACTCTTGTATCTTTTTATGAGCAACTTAAGATGTGTATATGTGGCATGCCAAAATATCTCTCTGTATGGAATCAGAATGTTTGTTATTCGTACTTCAAAAAGAACTAAAGATTTCAAAAAGATTCCCCAAACTTGCATTTTTCGCTGCTGTTATTGGAACCATTCTTGGTAGGAGCAAGATCAAATCAGATCTTTCGAAGAGTCATATTATTTTCTCAGAAATGTTCAATTTCCGCACTCGCTTTTAGAAATCTGAAACCAAAAATTCAATACAAGTCCATCGAAACAATAATGAGAAACTCAGGAAAGGCTGACATACAAGTCAAACAGTAATGATGTCTATTCAAAGTCTTCCGGAATTCTAGAAGATAAAAGCGATTTATTTCCGATTTTCGCGAGTAAAACAAAATAGGAAGAGAGAAAATAATAATGGCCGGAATGAGCTCGGATATGGGAAAAATTTATTTTCTTTCCTGTACAATATGGTTTATCGATTTCTTCGCTTCATGGAACATATTTTATCGATTTATTCATTATTATGCTCATCTCATTGTCTTGTGTTCCAGCAACATGTTCGATCATCCATTTATATGTTCATTGCTCAGTTCAAACTTGACTTGAAGTGATTCGTCGTTTTTGTTAGATTTATCCCTCTGTTTGAGCTATTTCGCTTCAATACAAGCAGATTTCACCGACTTTTAAGTCACACAGTTATATAGTAGGATATGTACCATATTTGAAAGTAACTTCGTATATTCGTATTATGTGAAACTGCTCATGGTAATAAATCAGTTTCAAATAATACTTGCGGAAGACATGTACGAGCAACCTCTTTCAGTTAAATGTTTTACTGTTCTTTGGAAATGAATGCATTATTTATTTTTCTATCTATGATTCAGGTTTGATTATTATATCATGTTTTTTCTCTATAACGCCAGTATTTATTATTGAAATAAAATTTAATATGTTTCTTACAACAGAGACTGGTTAATATGTATTATTGTACAATACAGACTGGTTAATATGTTTATGAAGGGCCAAAGGGTTAGGAATTTCTTAAGCAAAACTAACAAAGAACGCTTATTTAGTGGACTAATAATCATATCCATAACAAATTTAGTGGAATTAATGACTCAATGAACTATAGTATATTGGTACTAAATGAACAATTTGGAAACCGCCAACGCCATCAAAAGAGACCTCTGAGAAATTTTTACAACAAATTTATATCTTCTGTTTTGTAGAATAAAGCTATTGTAGAATGAACATATTTAATGTAGTTAACATAACTTACCTCAATTCCAGCGAGGTGTGCGGTATAGGATTCGGTAAGCAATAGGTTATAGTATATATTGGCACATGCTTATTGATTGATTTTCTCATTTAATTAACTGACTAACTAGCACATTACTGACTAAGCTATATCAGCTGCATCAACTAAAAACAGCTTTTAATCTTTCGAAGCTTTGCATACGTGAATCACGTGAATAGAGACTATTCTCATCGTAGCATGTACTAACAGACAACTAGATAGTCATACTTCAAAAGTTGAGTCATTCAATTTAAACATGAAGAAATGTCGTTTTTATATTAAATAAAATGTTTAAAACGAAATTTACTTTAAGCGGAAACTTCTTATCTGAGTTCTACCAAGTAATGCATAAGAGATGTAGATAAGAAAATTCTAGTAGTGTTTTTGAATACATAAGTCTCTGTTTATGGCAGACTATGATATTTATGAAAAACATATTCATAGAATGTGCAAAGATCATTAAGTGACGGAATCAGCTCCGTGGTTTTGAACTTTTAACATATTATTCTTTCAGATGAAATAATCCGAGTCAGTTTATCACATCAGATTTAAGTGAGAAACTTGCCCAACCCATAGAATTTTTAACTTTTCTTAGATATCTCAGAGCTTTGTTTTAACTTTTTACTGAAATAATGTCTAGTGCAATAGCAGCCTGCGTTGGTTTGAGCGAATAACGATTTCAAGATTACGGTAGTAGTAAATTGAAAAATGGTTGTAAAAATTTACAAAATACTTAAAGAAGCCTTTGAGATAAGTAATAACTAACTCAATCAGCTTGGAAGCTCCATTAACAGATTTTACATCCAGAACATAAAAATTCTCAGGTTATATATAATGAGTAATAGTTAAAGTACCAATCCAACTGCAAGACTCGCAAGTAGTACATCAGGGAATGAGAGTACATCTGAGTCGATAGCACGAATAAAAGATGATCCCTGTGTTCGGAATGAAAAGGCAGAATTGACGTTAATGTATTCAATATAATTAACATCTCACAGTAAATGAGAGATTGATTACAAATTAAACTAGCAGAAATCTTGAATAAAAATACCTCTTTGTTAAAAATGTTCGGATTTTTTTTTCAATTGTTATAAAATAACTTCACAAAATGACCAGAAATGTACATTGCAGGAATATATACGTTACGGTGAAACACCAAAATCTGGAGAATGTCGACTTTCACCGGTGAATGTCAACATTCACATAGTCTCTTGGTGTATATCCGAAATATTTTCCAAATACTCTTATTTTTGACTTACACCTGTCAATGTCGACATTCACCATGTACTAATGGTGAATCTTAAACATATAACAATATTATATTTTCTTCTCCGTAATTCAGTCACGAATAAACGCACTTGAAACTTGAAATAAGAACTTAAGAACATGAGAACCTAAAACACACAATACATTCAAAATGAGAAAGGAAAATAATAGAAGTTAAAAACTGACTTAATTATACAGTACGTTCTAAATGAGAAAATAAAATAACAGTAATAAAAAACTTACTAAATTATGTGATTCAAATCTTATTTATTGCAACAACTTAAACTATTATGGCACTTTATGACCTCTCTTTTCGACTTTCACCAGAGCATATCTGTGATTGTCGACATACACCGGTGAGGGTCCGAATATACAAGAATGTAGTACAATATTCGATCTTTCACCGACGTATTTGGTGAATGTTGATATTCTCCGGTGAAAGTCGACATTCTCCAATTTCGGTTTTTCACGGTAACATATATACGATGCCGGAAGAATGAAAAATGTGTTGCTTTCAACCAGCATCCCCGACCGAAAAAAAAAGTGCAGTTCAAAGAAATTCAGGATTGTACGATGAATAATGCTCTGAGATATATTAGATCAGAAGAGTACAAAATAATCCACAAGAAATAAACTTTCGTGCTTTACTTTCATTAAAAAGGAACATCCTTAACATGTGGTAAAGTGTCGCGCTTCGTGACGCAGTTACTGCAGCTTCTAGAAACGCCTCCTATACAAATTGTTATGCTTCCAAAAGCTCAGCAGGCAAAGGGTTAAATAGTGAGAAGCACTTGCAGAAATAATTTCGATAATAGTTTCAAAATTAAATAAAGATTTTCTATGAGACAGGTTTGTTCCTTTCTCACTCTCTCTTTAACAGCGTTGGTTTTCTAATACCTTTGACTTACTGTAGTGTTTTGTGCAGTTAAACAATATGGCATCAACTTTCCCCAACAACGTAACGGTCCTGCTACCAAGATAATTTCTAGGCACTTAAAACTCCTTTTTCACTTTATAAAGAAAAATTTCAATTAAGCACATTAGAACAAGTGTATATGTAAAAACAAAATATTGAGAAGATTAGTGATAACAATAACGAAATCGGTTTGAATTTTTTAAGCTAATTATTCCGCATTATGGTTCGAAATAAAGACCATTTTAAAATGAAAATATCAAAGAAAGCAGCAAAGAAGAAGCAGCAAAAAATGGATAAGATGAGCAATAAAAAAATCTAAGATGAGACTTGAGAAATTTTTTCTTAGCAAGACTTAGCTTCGAAGGGGAAAAAAATAAAGGATTTATTTAAAAAACGGAAGTTTTTTATGTACTTTAAATGCTATCAGATTACTATGCCTCTCTAATTAGAGCTTAACAGATAACACATAATTATTAGATTTTCGTACCGTTGAACTGAAAAAAATGTTTTTAAAAGAAATTTCAGTACTCAGTTTTATTTATTATTTATAGGAAAGCACTATAAGGTATTAAAGCGGAGGAATATGACTTTTTTAAAGAAATAACAAACAGAGTAATAGAAAACTTCAGAAGAGTTGTGAGAAATTTCTCCATAAAAAGTCTCTAGTTTAAAGGGAACAAATTAAAGAATTAACGTAAAAAAGGAGGCTTTATATGAACTTAAAATATTCTTATCCGATTAATATTCCTTACTAATTAGAGCTAAACAAACAACACATAATTATTAGATTTCAACACCGCTGAACTAAGAACATGCGTTTTTTAAAAAAGAAAATTCAGTGTTTGGTTTTATTCATTATTTATAGAAAAGCATTCTAAGATTTTCAAGTGGAAGGACAAGCTCTTGTGAAAGGCTATCTAAGGGTAAATTTGGTATTAGGGATGAAGAAAGCTGCTCAAGGATTCGCAGTTACTAGTAACAATTCAATAATTGATAGCTTTAACTATTCAATAATTGATGAACCGAATAATAAAGGGATACCGATTAACTTATTAAATCTCATTCTGGTTGAAATTCAAAATTTCTAGGTCTTCAGATTATCAGGATCTTTGAAAATAAAGATTATATTGCTGATCTGGAATGAAGGATAATAAAATATAGAAAAAAAAAGCACGATAACGTTGCACAGGTTTGACATTAGATTAACTTTTGTTAAGTTTAAAAATTCTGACTTTCATTGGGGTGAGAAATCAAAAATAAAAGGAAGAGCAGAGCAAACCACACCCTTGATATTATCCTACATTTTGGGAGGACAGGGATTTGGCACGCCATCCAACTTACACAGCTAAACTTTTATTAGTTACAGAGCCGCACCTTAATGAAGTTTCGTTAGATGGTAAAACCGCCCCTTATGTTTGATTTCCTTATATTATATTCTTTTGTTTCCATCACTAATACATTACATTTTAATTATTAAACAATACTCTGAGATTTGCTTAGGCAACAAAAATTTTCTAGCCTCTGTTGATGGTCTGCCTAATAAAACAATGGATTTTTATATTGGAGTTTAAGTGCTCCTTTCTCTATATAATACGTCTATATATAAAATTTACTTCGATCTTAAAGTAAATATCTCATTACAAGTATAAAAAGTTCAGGGGAAATAGGGGTCTTTCTTCAAAATTCTCCGGAACAAGATTTCATTTTTTAGAGATAATAAGTGGATGTGGTGTGGAAGTAAGGAACCCAATTTAGCACACACACACACACACACACAAAAAAAAATATTCTTTATATAACTCTAAGCATCAGAAATTTGTCTCGTTATTTATAATTATACTCAAAACTCAAAACTATTATGTTATAAGGTATTTATCTCACTTCCCTAGCGTGCCTTCGTGGTGTAACGGTAGCACGCTGGGCCGGTATTCCAGAGGTCCGTGGTTCGATTCCCGGCGAAGACGGTTGCATAATTTTCATCTTTTCTGCTTCCAATTAACCTATTGACTCTCCAATGTTAGTGGTGAAACTTTTAAAATGTGAACAGATTAAAAAATAAATAGGTTTGGTTTATATAATTATGGCAAAGCGCTCGAGGGCTATCTGCTTAAGGGAAGGGATACCTTCGTGGAGGACTTCTAAGGGAAGCTGACTCATATACATGTTACACATCGGGGAAACCCCGAAAACGTCTATGCAGCCAGCCCGTTCTCCCGGATTCGAACCCCTGACCGAGCTGCCTATGTTCAACGACTTTACTGCTGGGTCGCTGGTGGGCAAAAGAAGAATAAGTGGGTTTGGTTTGGTTTATTTAATTATTCCAAAACACAGTAGGGCTATCTGCCTAAGGGAAGGGATGCCTTCGTGGAGGTCTTTCTAAAGGAAACTGGCTTGTATACACGTTACACATAGGGAAAACCAGAAAGAATAAATAGGTGTGCGAGCTTTACATTATTTACATTACCAAATCTGAGTTGGAAAGATCTGAAAATTAAAAACTTTCTAGAAATCGGTGTAAATTACTGATTTTCCTGTAGTCTTTTGTCTGATGGGAGAAAAGTGACATAGAATTCCGGAAATTTTCTTTTATACTGGAAAAATGACTGGGAGTGAAACTCTTCCTTGAATTCGTATGTACAGGAGGCGAGAATCAGCTTGTTGACGCCTTTAAATAAACCTTGATTTCTATTAACAGATATAAAATAAGCATATTCCTCGCCTTGTCTTTTAGCGCCAGGTTCTGAAAATAAAAAATTATTAGCGTAATTTACTACCTTAACTCACTTTTCATTTCTATTGCCGATTTAAAGTTAACAATTTAGAACAAATTTAGAAAACAGTTACAAAACAACAACATCCTATTTTACGGGGTAAAAATTTCGTTCCCGTACAGATGCCTATAACTCATGCAAAAAAGCATTGAAAACGATTTCATACTGATGAGAAAATATCTAAGACAGGAAATAATAATATTTTGAATAAATAATAAGACATGGAATGATAAGGTGATAAACAGCAAACAGATACAGAAAAAAAATTGCTTCTGTTTCACTTGCTTCCCTTATCTTTCTCATATTTCACCATCACACAATTCTTTAATTGCATGATGAACATGCAGGAGAACATTTCTCATACCACGACCACCATTAAATGTTAAACAACATTGAAGAAAATAGGTTTAATCTGCTAAGGAGGTTCAGAACACGTGCTCTTCTTTTCGTGTTTTCGTAAGACAAACAACCTTTATGTTTCAGTGGAAAGCAATTGCGGAGAATTAAGAGAAAAGCTTATTGCAAATCCTGAGAGAAAAGTTAGCGTTTCTCTCAAGATTTACGCCACCAGTAAGGATTAGCATCGTGAAAAGATTTTCGTAACAATAGTCAATAGATTTTAATATGCAAAGTGACTTTAACTAAAATTAAAGTCTTGTCGTGTTCATTAGTTTTTCGTTTAACCTACAGAATATTAGACCACGTAGCTTTTCGACCTTCAGTAATACTTTTTTTGGTATCAATTTTTCTAAAGAATAAAAAATATAATTTAATCGCAAAGCTTTAATGTCTGAAGATGTTATTTTCAAAACTAGGAAAGAGAAACTTTCATTACAGGAATGGAATAAGGCCGATTTTCATCTTTTATTACACATAAAATATTTTAGTAAATCTTGTAATCTTGGTTTGGTTGCTTGAATATGGCAAAGCACGCCAGGTCAATCCGCCTAAGGGAAGGGATTCCTTCGTGAAGGACTTTCCAAGGGAAACTGGCTCGTATTCATGTTGCACATGGAAAATTCCAGGAAAACTAACCACTCAGCCCGTCCGGTTTTGAGCCTCGGACGATCTACAAGTTTTGAGCAGCCTTGTAGCAACATAGTCGTAACTGCGTCAAATGAACAAGACCTGTTCTAGGCGAAATATTTACTTATATATATATACAACTATGTACTTATATATACTTATATTACTTATATATAACATTTGAGAAAAACCTTCAAAATACATTTTCACTACAGTGGAGCGCGCAAAAACGCGTCCGCCATTTTCTTTTCCACATCTCAATCTCTTCTTACTCCCACCTGCGACCGAGAGGACAGGTCCGCTTCCCTATTCCGGCCGACTCGAGAAGAGGGTTCACTCTTCCTTCTTTGAAGGTGGGTGACCAAGTGTTCTTCAGAGAAAGTAATGTTATGGCCTGTAACCCAGTGGTCTCCAACCTGTGGGGACAGATTGTTCTAAGGGGGCGCGTAGGTGTTACCAAAATATCAGTTTCGAATACAAACAAACAAAAAAATAGTCAAATCGGTGTCGAAAAAGATGAATCAGCAAAACATTCATGCGTAATTCACAGTCCTCGTTCAAGTGTCTCGAGCACGAATGCTAGAAATCCATTCAATACTCTTGCCGGAAGGACATCAAGTCTCGCTTTTGGGTTCGGAGCCGAGTGCCGGCGAGGCTAGGAAACACAACACAAGCTCTCGGGTTATCTCGGCTACTCTAAACGGGAGTGAGGAGTTGGTAAACAGAAGATTTCGTGCGCAGTAACGGAGTTTGTAGTGCCTGCGAGAACCGTGTTGATGCGAAGAACGAAATATTTCGCTCTTTTTAAAACTGCAATAAAGTATTTTTAATTGATTTAAAATAATATCGCTTTTAGATGGATAAATACTTAAGTGGGTTGAAAATAAAATTGAAAGGAGCAGAGGAACCCTGTAAAAGTAAAAATAACATAAATAGTGGTTATACAATAACACGAAAGAGTAATCCTAAATATAGAAAATTTGATCCCATGTATTTATCATTAGTAATTACATGTAAGGTTATTAAAGGTCAAGTTTGACTAATGTGTTTGCTCTTTTGGCCTCAGATAACATGAAACCGAATAAATTAAACATATTGAAAAAGTATATGCAGACTACGCTGGCAAAACATGAGAATTTTTACAAAGAAAATTAGATATTTTAAATAAACAACAAAAAAACCTTTTTAAAGACAGTGCCTGTAACATCAGAAGCATTACCTGCATAGTATAAGGTCTTCTATAGAACTGCCAAATGCAAAAAATCCCATTCAGTAGGAGAAACGTTGGTGCTACCTGCGGTTATTCACAATGTAGCTACGATACTTGGTAAATCGTATGCTGATCAACTTAGAATGCTTCCACTTGGGGTTAAGAAAGAGAATTTCCGATATATCTGAAGCTTTTTGCGATCGATTCATAGACAAACTAAAACCATCATATTTCGTGTAGCACGTGGAGGAAGCAACAGATGTACGAGTACTTAAAAACGCACACTTAATTGCATATGTAAGATATGTTATAGAAACTGATTGCTACGATGCATATTTATTGTTTGTAAAAGAAAGAAATGGACTGCTGCATGGAATTTGTAAAAAAAATTAAATTAAAAGGATTAATTATTTTAATTTTTTAACTAAGACTTCGTTATTAACTTTCTTCAGAAGCAAAAAATATTTTGCTTGAGAAGAGGGGCCTATGTCTGATCGCCCACAAGATCGATAATTTTATTCAAATTTATTCCAAAATAAAGTTGATATTTGCCTCATTTTAAAAGAAACGTTTTATTTTTTTTCGTAGTAACTTTCCAGTTTAAACGTTTCCTTCATTCGTGGTTACTTTTTCACAGTAAATTATGTATTAAAGATAACAGGGACATATTTTCCGATATTACCGGTAATGACAAAAATCGTAACTTTTCATTCCCGAGTTTAAATGATATGCTGAACAAAAAACTCTCTAACTTTTCATATATGAGTAAAATCACATGCAAAACTTTGAATTGTGAAATAAATTAGACAGAGACAACTGCTGCAATGTTGAGAAATTTGAGATTTCCCTCTGCTTCATTACGAATTTTTTTTAGATCCGAATCCTGCTTGATACAACATGTATAAAATGCGCACCAAACCAAACGAGCATTCAAACACGCTGCGCTTGGCAGAATTTCAATGAAAGCAATCGATACACAGAGCTCCTTGAATTGACGAATCCAGCAAGAAGCTATGAATTTAATGCATTTTTCCCAGGTTTTTAACACACTACCGCTTTTTAGAAAAGCTTTTTAGCTTTTTTTGCTTGAGAAATTTAACTCAAGCAAAGCACTTGAAGGCTGAACTTGCCTAAAAAAGGCCGATCGATATCCGATCGATATGATTATTTAATTTAGGCAAAGCAAGCGAGAGCCATCTATCTAAACTATCCCACTTTTGACCGATGATACTCAGTAAGACTGAATGCGTTGATACGTGTATTATTTCATCAGGTACACAGCTATTAAAATAGCTCCTATCTGGAATCTGAGATGATGCTGTTTTGGGTCTGATGAGGTGATGGTGAAAGAAATGGGCCACCCAGAAAAGCCAATTAACATAGGGCAAACAAAATTTCGGAATCTCCCTTTTTTTTTTGGCCATCAGCCTCTCGAAAAGACTTTTCTCTTGACAGATTTTATGGAGATATTTTACTTTATATGAAAAATAGGTTAAAAATGCCTTAAATTATATGTTCATAATTTAGTTAAATTATCAATTAAAATATATAATCAGATTTGAAAAATCTGTCGATATAGTAAAATGAAGACGTATAAACATTCTAGCGGTCAGACAGTTGTGTTTAACATGTTTCATATGATAACAAGGTGTGACGTGCGTCGAGACGTGGGTACTATATACATTTCATTTAACGTGAAAGCGAAGTGATGTGGGCATCTTCACAAAATACACGAAGGAATAGGACAAACACTTTATTATAACACAAACAAAAACAAATGTGGCTTACGCAAAGTTAGAAACGGGATATTCCCCTGGCATACCGTGTGCTGCTTTCATTAGCGTAACATTCCCTTCTATGCTAATAATCTCGATGTAGGTCAGACAAGTGAGCATTAGTAAACGACAACAACAAAAATTATCTCCACGCTGTGCCACGTGAGGGAGGAAGCGCGCCGATCGCTAAAGTGCGCATGCGTAGTGTTCATCAAATCATCACACAAAGGACGCAAGATTTTAAGGAATCTGAGGAATAATAAACTGAAAATGCATTCTTAACAATAAAATTCTGACTAAGCAGTTGAAAACATTTCCTGTTAAAACTTCGTTCTGAAACTTTAACTTCTCTTGAAGTGAAATATATCCTCAATTATTTATGTTATTATATTGTTTGCAGAGATATACGATTATCCTTACTTTGTAATACATATTTCATCTTTTTTTAAAACTTTAAGTTTTGAAAGCGACCCTAATTATGTGGGAATTTAATATAGGTAGATGTAATTAATATTATTTTCTACTTACGGTGAAAAATAGAGAATGCTTTTGGGCTCATGTATCGTACTTCCAATCTTCTTAATAAAACGAATGAAGTGATTAACTTCGCAACATTGATAATCTTGATTTTAAATCACTCTTAAAAATACTTTTTTTAAAAAAAGGAAATTTTCTATTATAAGATATGAATCTGTGTCTGTTTCTTTTCACAATACAAACCAAACAATTCTGTATGAGGTATATAATATGTGGCTTTAGAAATATCTTTATCTAAATGTTCATAGAAACTACCAGTTTAAATACATTACAAATTAAATATATTTTAATTTACATTAGTTAGATATATTATAAGGTATTTCTCCCACTTCCCTAGCGTGCCTCCGTGGTGTAACGGTAGCACGCTAAGCCAGTATTCCAGAGGTCCGTGGTTCGATTCCCGGCGAAAACGGTTGCATATTTTTCATCTTTTCTGCTTCCAATTAACCTAATGACTCTATGAGTGGCGCCCGAACTAAAAGGGTTGTAGAATGATGATTCTCCGCACCCAGGATTTGGCGACTAGGTCCCCTAAAACTCTAGTCGCCCTTTAAAAAGGGGAGCATATACGGTATTTCTCCCACTTCCCTAGCGTGCTTTCGTGGTGTAACGGTAGCACGCTGGGCCGGTATTCCAGAGGTCTGTGGTTCGATTCCCGGCGAAGGCGGTTGCATATTTTTCGTCTTTTCTGCTTCCAATTAACCTAATGACTCCACAGTATTTTTATTGCTTGTAAATGAGTTTTTAAAGTAATTACAAATTGATTACATTAAAAAATAATTAAAGATATTATGCTTTATCAAATGGCAGTACTCTGAAAAGTAACCATGCGCAAGTTAATGTGGAAGATAAAAGACTTTTTCTGTGGTGCAATGACAACAGTTGCTTAGGTGCGTGGCTGATAAATGTATGATAGTATAATAAGTAAAGCAAAATTTTGGATAGACTGCATTAACATTTCTAAAATCAAAATAAAGGAAGCAAAATCTCATGGGAATGCAAGTATTGTTTTTTATGTTTTCCCTATGAAAATGAGCAGCTATCACCAGAATCACAGTACCATAATGCCGAATATTTTCTTTCACACTAAATGTTATTCCACAAAGAAGTTACTTAAAACAATTATATTAAGAAAAAGGGCATGCGTTATCTTCTTGGTATTTCATTAGTGGTATGTGCTCTTTTCTTCTGAAACCATTAAAAATTGTTTAATTGCATAGCGTTAAGAATAACACAGATAAAAAGATTAAAACAGATGAAAGGCAGAATAAGGAATATGAACAGATTAAAAGAGATGAAAACCAGGTTAAGACAGATGAAATAAACCCATTTGATAGCACATTTTGCAGGCGAGTTTTTCATAGATGGATTTGTGGCTTAATCAGCGGTGAAGGCAAAATAAATTTCCCTTCAGAGCTTGTGATATTTTTGGAGGATATGTTATGCACTCATATTTTGTGCTAGACAAATTAAATATACAATACCTTTCAAAACTAGTTATCGCACTATCACGCTTATTTTGATTCAGGTTTTAGCAAAATAAATGGCATTTGTTAATTCCTCCTCCAACAAAATATATTTTACTGAACGCATAAACTTTCAGTTTTTATGAATTGGATTTAAGACCTTTTTGCTTGTGAATTAAACATTTATATGGTATTTATTCATCACTGACTTTTGTGGTTCAGATTCCTTAAAAATATATAATAAGTTTTAGTTGTTACAATTCCATAATTCCATAGTCATAATAACCATAGTCATAATACGACCGAAATGTCACATCTCGTTCTCAGAACATATTTAATAGTCCTAGGTTCCTAGGTTTAAAAGGCTCTAAATTTTTGCTTAGACTGCCTGAAAAATACGCAAAATTTTAAATAGAAGTAGTATTAAATTATTAAAAAAAAGAATCAGAATATGTAAATTAAAAAATTTGCATATTCTCCCCTCAAAAAACATGAAAATGATTAATTTTTACCTATACATGACTTTATTTATAAATGAAAAATTGAAGTAATTACAGTTAAAAAATAAGGTATTTTAATCTGATTTGAATCTTAAAATAATGTTAAAAATAATGTTTTCTTCATCGAAGTCAGCGTAGTGTAAGAAACGTGCTACAAAGACAAAACGAATTTTTGTGTATTTACGAGAAGATACCGACGCCTCTTTATAATGAAGCTCTTTACAACGGCGCTTTTTATAATAAAGAGGAAAACAATAATATTAAAATAAGGAAAAGAAACAAAAACCTCGCTGCCATCTAAAGATGGAAAATATAATCAGGAGAAAAGATTCGCTTGCAGATGCGTGGTGGAAAATTGTTAAATTTTAAAGACATTGATTAATGTAGACAGATTTTATGCTTTCAAAAAGCATCCATGAAATCTAATTACCAACTAGGGAAGTTTTCTGAAGGATCTTTCGAAATGTTAGCTTGTAACATAAACTTTTCAAATTGCAAGTTTTCTTAAATTTTCTAAACTTTGAATTTTTCACTTTTTCCTTTCCTTTAACATATAGCGTATAAATTGAGAAATGTTAAAATATTGATAAAAAGAACACATCGTTTTTAAATGGCTCCCATATATTTCTTTGATAAGCAAAATGCTGCTTTAATTTGGAAGCTAAATGAAAGATCTATGCTCTTCGAACAAACAATACTTTTGTCTGTTCTTACGTATATAGCCTGAGTGAAATTATAGCAGTAAAGTATGTAACTGTCTTTCAAGTGTTACCCTTTCCATAGAGAGCAATAGGTCTTTGTAATTAAAAAAGCTTTATTTCGAATCCAAAATTTCTTTGATATATTCCTTTTGAGATACAACAGCTGAGAACCTGACAGTTTGTGGTAACCAAACAGCTGATTCCGGTATCAGCCAAAAATGAAATAAGAAACTAAAGGAGGAATTTTATTTTTGGGTTAATATCCTATTACAATTGCATATTTTTATCGGTTACATGACTCATGAAAGCCTTTTTTTATTAATATATGATAGCAACATACACTGGAGTTAGGACTAAAGAAAAATCTATATTTAAACAAACTATCTCTCCTGACAGATACTCCTCCTAGTGCTATCTATCTGTCTGCAAATAATCAGAAGATTAAATTGCGAAATAACTAGATCAAAAGCTCCAGGAAACTGTTTGTAGTTCTCAGAATGTGAGCACGTTAGGTGTTTTACAAAATTATGTTAGCCATTGGATTATCAGAACTATGTTAAATATTGGATATCACGGGCCTTATTACCAGTAAGCTGATATTAAATTTTCGTTAGCACGCTTCAAGCAAAAATAACTTAATCAACAACTTAAATAGACAGTTTTACTTAACACAAAAGGGGAAAAAACTTGAAAGTTTTTAAATTTACAGGAATTTTCTTTTTTTTTAATGCAGTAATTTTATGGTTACAATAAAGCTGCGACTTAGTTTTCTCGGCCTGATAAATAATAATAATAATAATAATAATAATAAAAAACAGCATGTTGCTCTTTCGAAAATTTTCATTTAATCAAAATCATAATAATTTAAATTTTTAAGAATTTGTTCTGCTGAAATTGCTGCTTATTATACGGAAAAGAAAAAAACATTAAAGATAAGTCGTTAAATTTCCAGGAATTTTTTTCTTATTTATTCGTCATCCATAAAAGCAATTGAAATACTTGCAAGAAACTTTACAGGTAGAAGCTAGACCAGCACCTTAGTAGTACCATAAGTGATTGAGGTAGTGCTTGCTGTACGTAGCTAACTGTTAAGCCTCATTTTGAATCTGGAATTCCGAAAGAGAACAATCTCGGGTGGAGGTCTGAAGGTTTCTTCCCCCTTTTCCCTTACTACCAACCCCTTGAGAAAATTTCGCCTCACCTTGAGGGCCCACCAGCGGCCGTGCCGTAAAGTCGCTGAAGACTGTTAGTTTAGTCGGAGATTCGAATGCCGGAGAACGGGCTAGCTGCATGGACATTTTCGTACTTTTCCCCATGTGTATACGAGCCAGTTTCTCTTAGAAACTGCTCCACAAAGGCATCCCTCCTCTTGGGCAGGTAGCCCTTGTGTGCTTTGCTTTAATCAAATAAACCAAAACCAATCGGCTCGCCTTGTGTTTTGAGTGCTCCCTTGCCGCACAGACACTATAAGCTTACAAAAATCCATGCTTTCTTCGGGATTTGAACCTGGATCCTTTGGTGCGGCAATCAAATAGCCACTATCCCGTGTGGGCGGCAAAAAAGCTTTACTATGTACTGGCTGGCGCCCTGGACGATATAGTGGTTAGCGGAGGGTAACCGGCAGTCTCAAACCAATAGTGAGGGCTAGATTCCCGAGCAAGACTTGGCTGCATGTCTGTTGATTTTTCTCCTTTTTGGTGGGTATAATATAGTCATCTTCCGCGGTGCACCCTGGATAACGTTCTTGGTAATGAGGCACTTAAATAATCAGATCTAATTGACCTAGTCGATTTCGGTCATTCTCAGCGAATGCATAAGAGGTAAATGTTAGGCCATTTAATTAAGAAATGAAATTCTATGAACAGCAAACATGTATTAAGTTTCTTACAGATGCCATGCGCTGCTATATTTTGCGTACAAGTGTAGACTTAATGGACTTGTTGCATTATTACACCCTTTCATCAAGAGCAACGATCGTCAACCTGTTTGTTATGTCCCAATACCCTAAAATTTGCAGTACTTAATTACACGCCAGATTTGTCACCTACAGACCACTTTTTTCCCTAAAGGGAAATTTCACCCTGCATTTCAAGATATTTTAGAAATTCAAGGGAAGGTAATAAGGCAAACTAAGAGGATGTCTATACTCGTTTTCTAAGATGACATTCAGTAACTCTTATCAGCGTGGAAAGAGATACTTAATGTTAAAGGAATGTAGGCGATTAAACAGTGGTAAGTTGTTTTCTTCAATTCCTTTTTTAAATTCAGTCTTAAAGATTTATAAGAAGATTACATGTTTTTATTTCACGGATTTCCGGAAAATGAAACATTTTAGGTGTTACATTTTTAAATGTTACATTACGATAAATAGTATCTAAAAATACATTAGTCGAAGAGTGAAATATTTTTAGGTAATCTTTTCTTAAAATATTGTATTGATAACATGGGAAGTATTACAAAAGTAAAAGAAGTAGTTTTGGAATTTGAAAGATGAATTCATCTCAGACATTGAAGAAAAGGGAGGTATTTCTTGTAAAATATCTCGAGGTAAAAAAAAACTTCTCATATTCATGGTTTTTAGACTGAAACTATATAGAACTAATGTTGCGTTGCAATTTTCTATAGACAAATAATTATTTAAAACTTTAGACAAAATTCAGCTTTAGATTGAAGTTTGCTTTATATGCATTTCGAAGTAGCCTGATACGGGTCCCCTTTTTTCAAGAACCCCAAAAATATTCTTCATTATTTTAATAAAAATGCTTCTTATATAGTTGAAAGAAAAAAAATGTCTGCTAAAAGAGACGAAATAAAAATAAATAAATAATAAAAGAGAAAGCGTCCAAATTAGCTTCACCTATTGAGCAAAATAAAAAAGAAAAATTATAAATCATGATATTGTGTTCTTAACCACTTTGGGAAGAACAGGATTGAAATTGGTATCATTGTAAATTGTAATTCATTCTTAGCTTGACAAATAAATCGCTGTGTAAAGCGTTTTAAGAATTTTCCCAGAACTAAGATCTCAAAAAATACGTTTGTAAAGGACTGTAGAAAGAACTTTATTAACATGAGAGGAATAAACTTAAAAACTGAAATTATGAAGAACCCTGGTGTTTTTTGTGTTTAATAAAACGGAATAACAATAATTTTATTGAGATTTTTTACAGGAGTCTATCATTATAAGGAGAAAAAACTCCTATCAGTAATAACAGCTTTGAAATAATAGAATTCCTTAGAAAAAGACGATTTTAAAACTCACCAATTAAACAGACAAAAAAGCAAAGAGTACAAAAAAGCCATTGATTTTATAATTGATTGATATGACTAACATTGAAAAAAAAAAAAAAAAAAAGGAAAATCAAGAGTTCTGAGGAGGTAATCGTGTTGTATGGACTCTTTCAAAATGCACATAGCTTTAAAAACCCATAAGAATAAGTTGTTTTATCAGTCCTTAGTTTTAAAGTCCACATTGTCTCAACTTTCTCTTTCCTGTAAAAGGGGAAAAAAACACCCATCAGCTAATTCCTTTCGAAACAACTTTTAAACATTTTTCATAAAATAAAATATTTGCGTGGTTATTTATTCTTTTTTCTTCTCCTTCTTTTTCTTTCGTTATTCCTCTCCCCTCCAATGCTTCAGTTTTAAATGCGTGATTGCTTGAATTCTGTTTTAGTATATTATAATAAACTTCCTCAAACTTGTTGAAAGTTAAACCTGTTTGAAAAAATTTTGAAAATTTGATTTGATAGTTTTAAATCAAAATTTTTCATTATAATTTGAAGAGATTCAAAAATATATTTCATTTTTTATCTGTACTTGATTCATTTATATTTTAGAGCCACTTTATAATTTCCCATTAAATTATCACTAGGAGATATTTAAAGCGTAAAATGATTTTTGGCAATTCAAAGAGAAATTTATTTTTAGTATGCCTCTGTTGTTTACGCTAGCATTTCCAGACTGTTTGGTTATACTTTTTTAGTACGAGGTTTTCTAGTTGAAAAGGACACCATAATAAAAGAATATTGAAACTTATTGGCATCTTACTTTTAGGGTCGAATTTCGAATTTTGTACTTAATTTGTTTCATTAATGAAATTTGCATCGGTTTCGGAAGGCCGAATTTTAGTATATGAAAATTTAAAATGCTTAAATACAATTTGGCTTTGATCAGAAAGCGGATATTGCCATAAACAAAAATATTCTATCAGACTTTAGTTGAAATCGGGATGCGAATATATCGGAGAATTAAATCAAAATTTTAAACCTTAACTATTCACTTTCTTTTGCGTGATAGAGAAATGGGTTTGCATTCTTATTTTCAAAACAAAAGCAAACATGTTTCATGTATTGGCATTTTCTGCGTCTCAAAGAAGATTCTTACATTGTAATTCTTTTAAAACGTCTTTATATCCATAAAAATAAACTTGCGTGATTATATTGCTACACAAATGCTTCAAGAAGAATGTTAGCGTGAGCACATAGTTAATAACAAAACTTAGAGATGAACCTTATCGTACTGTCATTATACTTACATGCCTTTAGTGGCATATGCTACCGTGCATTAACCTCTTCTCGAATCTGGAAGGCTACAGCTGCTTAGTCGTGCAGTATTATGCGTGTGGTTAAAGCACACTTTTCAAACATCTGCCAGGTGTATTTATTTTAGGTGCACTAGGTAGGACCACTTCATTCGTGTCAAAATATCATGATCAGTAGAGGCAAAATTTGAATAAGTAACATTTTTAGCAAGCACTTAAAGAATATGCTTGTTTATGCAATGAAATGTTTTCATGGTATCATTACTTTTTTATTTCGTTCTGAAGTTAAAAATAATATATTACTATTATAACTTATGTCTTTCATTAACATGCCTTTTTTTTAAAAAAAAGATTGCATTATTTTAAGCTGAAGTATTTGCACGCAATATAACTATAACTTGGAAAATATGTATTTGCTCTACCTTTCGAAATCTAAAGTTAAAAATAGTTTAAGAAATTTTCTTTTTCCTTTTATGAAATAGGAAAAGACTTTTTTAGGAAGTATTATCCAAATATTCCTTAGATCACTGTTTGTGAAGTAATTATTTGCCTTTTTCCTTAAAACAGCCCCTGCTTTTCTAAACCAAGACTTGGTAAATACTTCATAACTCCAATTCATGTTAACTGTACTCGTAGCAATAAACACAAGCTATAAAGATAGAATAAGCTGACTAAAAGCCTAATGTGGCAAAGTTGATGGGGAACGTAAAAAAGTTTATGCAGATATGCACAACAAACAGAACTAAGACTTCATTATGACCAAAAATTAAACACACCAGAATACATTCCGTGACTTAGAGCGGATGCATGCTTGTAATATGATGAATTAATATGTTATGTGACATACAGAAATATTTCATGCTTAAGTTAAAAATCTTACACATTACAAGATGTTATCAACATTAGATAAATTAATAATGAAGTATATTGTACACTGCCTTGAATGCTACAACACTTTCTTTCCGTTAAGTGTTGTAAGTTTTCTTGTTTTTCAACCACATATTTATGATCACATAGTAAAAATTCTATTACAGGGCTGTATTATATCAAGAAATATTTCAATGAAAGGCAAAACAAATTTACTATATTTGGCAAATTTTTAATATGTATTGAAAGTGAGTTTTAATTTCATTCTCATTTTAGTACCACTATAAATCTTAATCCTTTCTAGTAAAAAAATTCACAGATATTAAAAAAGAATAATTAACTTTGTTTTTCGCAAAACGTACTAATCTACTAAAGCTCGTTAGATACTTGAGAACCATAATTTAGAGTGAAGAAGTCCATCACAATATTGTAACACTAAAACAATCATTAATGGTTTTTCTGTTGAACTCCTACAGAGGTAAAACAAATTAAATTTTAATAATAAAAAAATGGAAAGGAGATTAACAATTTTTCACATCTTTCTTAAAGAATGTAAATGTTATTTATAAGTAAAACTAGATTGAAAGGTAATATTATTATTTTATTGTATTAATAAAATGTATGATTTTTAAACTTTTATATTGGGCTAGTTCTGTATCTCGCAGAGTTTCAGGGCGTAAATTTCAGTAACTTTATTTATCCGCTTCCCATTACTAACTCTTACAGGGAATGACAAGGCTTGATAAACAGTATTAATACTTTCAAATTTTACTTTTTCTAACGTATGGAAATGGTGGATCATTAGCTTCTCTTTTGAATAAAGAATTTGCAGCATATGTTAAGAAAATAAAAAGTATTTTTAAGATATTTAAACTATTAAAGAATTACATTTAGATGCGTATACTTAATGCACAGACAGGATTATCAAAGATCAACTGCATGAGTTTGAGAAAAAGTAATGAACATTTTGGTGGGCCTTATTAATAGGTGCAGGCTATCAAAAATTGGGAAATGCTTGTAGAACTAACAAAATCACTACTTAGTCTTGTTCCTTCCCCCTTCATCGAAAAAGTTAGAATTCGCGAACAAAAACAGGGCTGCTTGAAAACGTCATTTATCTCTCTCTAAATGAGACGCAATTGAGACTATAAATCGCTGTCGCTATTTTCGTTTTCCGGATGGAAAAAAATATGCATTCAAGACAAATTAAATGAATCTTCGGCATATATTAAAGTAAATGACATGAGCCATTTATGTTACAATTCGTAGTATTTAAAATAGTCATAAATTCAGTCAATAAAAAAATCAATGAAAAAGTCACACAATTCTGTCAATAAAAAGAGTCATAAAGTCATAAGATTTGATCGTTTTGGCCTATTAATGTCTTACAGCGGGGATACTGAGAAGGAACAGGAAATTACTAACTTCTGGTCATAATTTAGCATTTATTACTATATATTTTCATTTTTACGAAATGTATCGTGTTCCCCCTTTTCCAAATATATGTTCTTATTTTAACTTATATTAAATTATTATTGCATTTTGTACTTATTACTCAAGAAAAATGGATTACGGAAATAACCTGGCAATTTTTGTACAACGAAACAAGTATTACAATCTCCATTTGTGGAATCATTTTTCTGTTTATATTCATTTAGTAAATATTCTCAATTATCTTCTGCCGTTTCAAGAGATTCTGCCGTTTCAAGAGCCATTAATTGCAGCATATACTACATTACCTTGAATTTTGCAATTAACGTCTAAAAGTAAACCTGGATAGAATAGGGAAAAATTGACATTGTATTTTGAATGAAATGCTTCACACGCATGTGTTGTTCTTGCTCATCTCACGAGTCCTGATAGTATTCTGGTTTGGATTCTCATCTAGCTGCTTTCACTTTTTTTAGCAGTATGTAACATAAATAAAGCATTCTCTTATAAGTCATCCATATAGCACCTTCCGATGGACAAACAGCCCTGGAATCTGTTATGTAATTCATTTAGGTAACCTGTTCAAGGGGTTATGTTAACCTCCTAAAATTACGTTTCAATTTGATTAGATTAACTGATTACTACAATCAGTTAATATGTGTCTTAACAAATTGTGTTTCTGAATTCTTAATAGGCATTTGCACAACTAATATTTTTAGGTAAATTTCTAAAAAAGGGTTTGCTACAGAGACAATTACAGACTTCGAAAATACTGACAATTAAAATCATTATGGCCTTTGGCTATTGTAGTTGTTACATCCAGGGCCGGATTTTAGAGGCCTTAAGCACTTATGTCCATTTACATAAGGTTTACATTCAGGGCCTTTTGGAGGCCTTACGCACTTAAAAAGATTTGGTTCCTTCGCATATCCTTACGCCAGTTTTCCCCCTTTCATTCTCTCTCGCTCTTGAATTAGCTATACCATACATTTTTGTTTTCCAATGGTGGACACTAGCCGTTATAAGCGTTGGCCACTACTAAAGCCGGAAGTGGTGGTCACTTTATTATGGAGGCACCTAATAGGTGGCCACCTTTGCCTCCTATGAAAGCACAGACAATTTACATCCATGCTTTCTCCGGGATTCAAGCCGTGGTCTGGCCACCAGCGGCCGAGTGGTAAAGTCGCTGAGCATTGGTAGTTCCGACGTGGGCTCGGCTCCAGGTTAACGGGCTGACTACATAGGCGTTTTCGCGGTTTTCCCCAATGCGTAACTTGTATACGAGCCAGTTTCCTTAAGAAAGGTCTTCTACGAAGGCATCTCTCCCCTTAGGCAGATAGCCCTCTCGTGCTTTGCCATAATTAAATAAATCAAACCAAACCAATCAAGCCTTGGTCCTTCGAGACGGTACTCAGAGTAACTAATCACTTTCCCGTCTGGGCGGCGCTATGCCATACGTTTAGTTGCGAAACTGGCAATATGAAATTCTGTTGCGTCCCCTTTCTTTTTGCTATGATTAATACAACTCTGGTTGCATCACACATATTGATCTCTGTAACTACGTTAGATAGTAGATATGTTTCTTATATTCAAAACAAATTAACGCCTTCATGGTACATATTAATAAAGTCTTTTATGTGTTTTCAGTATGAAACATCTATTGCACAGAAACCCATAACTTTCCTCAGAACTGTAATGCCATGGAATTTGTATAAATTTACAGATATATTAAAAGAATGAAATGACGCCTGTATTTTACTCTATGACACTTCAAATTATTAAGCTAAATAACATTTTTCTAAAGATTTGATTTCATACCAAAGATTGCAATATATTTCTCATTCTCTATCTTACAAATGCTAGGAATACAGGTGTAGTTTCCTTCTTGTATAGAAATGCAAGTGTATCATCTTCAGAATTTGTCAGTAAAGTTTGATTTCAGCGAGCTTCTAAGCAAATCAAGCGTTTATTGTCAGTTTTTAAGTTTATTTTTAATATTTATGATCTAACTTCGAATATTAGCACCGGATGACAACATTAGATTTCAAGAAATTTAGGTTTCGATAAACTCATGATTGATCAGATTGTTAAGTATAACAAGTCGATGGGCATTTGTCACGTAATGTTTCCTGTCTCAAGGAACGATTCTCTCAATAACAACTTTTTGAAAAGGGAATTGATCGGAAAAAATTCGGTCTTTCGTCAGTAGGGAATTACTAATGAGGGGAATAAGGGTAGAAGCGGATGAATCGGCATTACTTTCACCACTAATGACACGACTTAAGATAAAACGAGAAGAACCAGCAGAAATAGACAGATGTTTTCTTGCAATTTCTTGGGACAGAGTAAGTTTTTAAAAATTAAATTAGGAAGCTAATTTCTTCTATAGTTCAAAAACGTCTTGCAGTCATGTTACAAAGAAAAAAATTTGGCGAATTTCATGCAACACAAATCATTTAAGTTCTTAGATACAGGTACAGATTGAAGCAAGGCCGGCACCTATGTATTTCGATAGGTACATATTAATCATCTCCAGACCTTATTAACTGTTAAGCTTCCTCCCCAGTCTCGAGGAAGAACATCCAGGGTGCAGATACAAGGGTATCTCTTCTGTCCCCACCACAAACTTTTGAGAGGACTTCTGTTTGCCGTATGTTTCGAGAGCACCCCTTGCCGAACAGACACTGTAGGCTTACAATCATCCCTGCCTTCTCCGGGATTTAAGCCCGTGACGATCGACAATGCACTCATCATCACTAACAACTATACCGCCTGGGCGGCAGTTCCTAGATCCAGAGGGACTGAACAGCAGTAAACTGAGGATAGGTACATCCTGCAGGATCGGGTAATCCAAACGGCGAAGAAAATTTCTGTGTACATTTCCATGAATACACGAACGTTGCATAATATAATAATAACGTAGTTGTATTCTTAAATGCCAGGCCACACTATTAAAGTTAAGGTGGTAAAATTTCTCAGATTGGTGCAGTCATTAAATTTAGTTTGTCAGCAGACAGCTGATGGAGCTTCACTATTTTGAAGTTTTCCGGTTAGGGTTAAAAGTACTTTAATTAAAGGTTAATTCACCAATTGGAATTACCTGAAATAAATGCCAGTCTAAAATTTAACATTTAGCTGTCAATACCTTTGAATCACAAAGTATTCCAAGGGAAATTCCTCACAGGTACCGACTTCAGGTAGAAAATGCATATAAATTTGAATTTTTTCATTGCGTTATTATTGCAAATGTTTATGTATATTTTAAAAATTATTCAGTAAGTGAACTTTTTCGTTTTCTTAAAAATGTTTAAAATTTTTGTTAAAAAAATGTTCTGGCTCGTCAGCTACATTCACATCAAGCAGTCGGTCCGCATGCAATTTGAATTTGACATCGCTGGTCTAAACTGTAAACTGCGTGAGCTGTAAAAGGAACTACCTTTCAAAAGTAATTTTAACATTTTTCAAAAGTTATTTAATTTAATTTGATTATGTTTTACTAAATTGCAAAACATTCATTTCTTATTTCTTAAAGTACTTGTATGCATTTCTACCTCGCACCATTGTCATGAAAACAGGCTCTGATGACACATTCTAAGGTCGACGTTAGGCTATATGCTGTTCAATGCAATTTCTGCAGTTCATAAATTCTCATGCTCAGTGCCTCTCTAAAAAATTAAGAAAAAAAAAAAAAAACTTTCTGCGGCAGCACCTGTTACTCCGACTCTGTACCCATTTTATTTTAATAAGAATTTCGAGTTAAACAGTATCAGCTCCGCACATGTGGACACTGAATTTGTTCTCCTTACCCGCATTAACCCTTCTTCTATCCCTGAACCACTGACCCATCCAGCACTCATTTTTGCACCCTGCAGCACTCGTCAAAGCAATCAACTTACAAGAAACACACCGGTTTTTGTGGACTTTTGAAAAGGACTGAAACACAGGACAGGACAGGAAGAAGTACAGGGGGCACCCAAACATCGCCATGGGCAAAAATGATATCGCCCCACTGCACTAACCATCTATGAAAGTGCACCCTCACGGGGCACGCTGATGCCTTTCTCGGACATTTGTTTACATTGCAGCATTCATAATAGTTACATTTAATGGTGCATAATTTGCTTTACAAACAATATTGACATAATACATACTTTACACGGGTCTTTGCAGTTGCATGGATAAATACAATAAGTTATTTACAGATGTATGTACTTATTTCCTTTGTGTTTCGGTTTGGAGGAGTTTTGTTGGTGGGGGGGAGTGATTATAGTACATGGTTCGTTTTTTGTTTGTTCTTTTGTTACACGGTTTACAGTTTATAAGTTAATTAATAGTATAGTTCATAGTTCAGCACACAGTTTATGAATTCATAAAGTGTTGAGTGCGTAGTACTGGTGTATCTGTCACACATTGCACAGTATGAAGTAGTTCATATTTCGTAGTTTGGAGTAGGTATGAGAAAAGTCAAGGTTGTTTCAATAAATGAAGATATTTAAGTGTCTACTAAAGGCACTCATGCATAGTCTGAGGGTGGGGAAAGGATATTTTTATTGTTGCATTTTCTGAACTTGGAGAATTATTTTGGGTTGTATGCTATGGATGATACAGGTCCAGTCTTTGGTGGTGTAGGAAATCAATAATATTTTTGATATTTTGGAAGACTTTACGGTGCTTAAAAGGGAATCTTCTAAATTCTATTCCAGTATTGGTGGGATGGCGAATGTAATGGGCTGACGTTAGCGGACACTGAAACATGTAATGTTCAGGGTCTCCGCTTTCTCCGCATATGCATCTATCCGACGTAGCCATGTTGCGATCATAAAAATACTTGGGGAAGGGACCGGGACCCGAGATGTACTGGGTGAGGAAGTAGGTTGATATTGTGGTATTTTCGCCAGTCTTGGGATAGCAGTTCGAATGTACGTCGCTCTTGTGGTCCTTGTTCCCATTCAAGCTGCCACTTTTCCTTCGCTCTTTGATTTAGTTTGTACTTTAATGCTGACAACAGTTTACTTGCCCCTCTGCCAAACATAGGCCTGGGAGCCTGCAATTCAAGAACTTGTCCAGCAAAGTTAGTTCCGTCAGCGGGGCCACCTAGCCCATGCGCTAACTGCCCCAGTGGACCGGCTGTCCCGCCATCGTTGAAAAAAAAGAAAGTTAAACACTATCTAAATACATTAAAATTCCTTTTCTGGATGTAGATGTATTGTATGCTAGAATGTATTAAAATTTTCAGCATTAGTCATTTGGATACAAATCAAAAAAATTAATTAAAATTGAAAAGAGAGTCATATGAAAGATATATTTTATGACATAAAAAAGACTTTTACGGGGCAAAATCATTAAGAGGGCAATAAAATAACAGTTTCAAAGTTCAGCTTTTTCCGTTACCCTGATCATCAAAATAATTAGTTAGCTAGCCACAGCAGTTAACATGAAGACCTCGAAGTAATCAGTGCAGCTTTAAACTGTAAATTTCAAGTTAATCAATCTTCGCTTTCCTTTTTATCAGAATTCAACTAAAGCAGAATGAAGAACTAGGAGATATCTCTCAATTTTTTCCCTATTTTACAAAATAAAATTTTAAATTCTGCATTTTACAAAATAGTATTTTAAAACTACATATCTTGTATAAAAAGTTATCGTTTTTAATTTCTTACAAATAATATTGTTTTCTTGCAGGATAACCGACATGGAATTCCGGCATGTTCATCGTCCAATGACCTGGTCTCAGTCGTGGTTTTGGTGACCATAAATTTGTGATCTTGTTTAATAGAGGATGTAATCACTTGTACTTTATTGTTTATGTGTTCAAAATTATATTTAATGCGTGAATGTTATATTTGATTCTTATATACACCTAGTTGTTCATGAATATGTTGTATTTCTTTAAATGTGTCACTTAGGATACAAATCTGTCTTAGAGATTAAACACTCGGGTTTGAAGTTGTAAATGCCAAAGATTAATTATGTTTTGGTAATCGAATTTCCTTCATTAGATTTATCACTAAAATTTCGCCCAGCGTTCTGTGCAAATTTATGGTAAACACATATTACGATTGAACAATGAAAGTCTGTGATCATGTTATGTGTTCATACATTGCTCATGGTATTTGTAGTTAATTTATTACATCCGAGATATATTTTTTAATTAGAGATTATGTGACGTAAAACGTCATATTAGGTTATTTAATATTATTTAAGACATCTTTTCATATTTTGAGAGATTTCTCACTCCAAAAAGCATGCAACATGCAATAATCTGTGATTAAAAATAAATTATTCCACGTCAGGTGCTACAATTTCATAAAGAAGTTTTTAGCGTGGTCAACCACATGAGCTTCAACTTCACATGCACCTCACTTTTATGGATTAAAAACAAATTAAGATATCTGAATAGAGCGCCAAAGCACAGATTCATGCGTTATAAATGCTTTTAGCAGAAAAGTACAGAGCTTTTCATCTTTGGCACTTACAAAATAGACCGGTCCACAATTAATTGTAATGTCCAAACGTGAAACTTCACACAAAACAGTATTTCCTAGAGGGAATAGGAATTATTCCTAAGATTTCTAATAAAGATTGATATTTTTAGGCAGGGAACGGGTAGCACCTGTTATCTTGTTATCGCAGTACACATATTTGCAAATAAAAATCATCAATAAAATAATGGTATTATTGATTCTTTGTTAATATTTCCTACCCATCTTAAATACAGAAGTAAATATCTATATTAAATACTTTATCTCAACAGTTCAAGCATATTATTGTCTTTGAGTTTCTGTATATTTCTATCAGGTTACTAATACTTACTTTAATTTATTAATTTTTTGTCTTATTAATTAATGATTAACAATTAATTATTTAATTGTTTATAATTATACAAGGTGCATTTTTTATTTAACGGCAAATTTAGATTTCAGTAAATCAGTAAAAATAATATTATCTCAGTGAATAACATGTTTATAATCTGCAGCTGTCTAAACTAAAGTTTATAATAAGATGTTTTCTGACTGTCCCTCAGGAAATAATTCGCATTATTTGATCTCTGTTTTAATTATTCTATCAGATATTAACTATTTTTCATTGCAATTAAACAACTTCGAGATTTTCGTAATAAAGATAAGACGATTCACTTGATTATTAGGAAATTTAGAATTAGTTTTGATTGCATTTGCGAAACAATAATGAATCCACGTCACCTTTAAAAATGTTAAAATAATAAAAAAGCAGTTATTTATGATTTTATAAAACCCCATTCGAAACTTTATTATATATATCGAAAATATTTGACTAAAAGTATTTTATTTTTTCCCAGCTAATAGTTTCATAGTTGTCATTCTCTTACATTCAACAACATTCCTTTTAATAGCTGAAACTTCATGTTGATGGTATGTATATTCAGTATTTATGGTCACCATAAAAACCTTAAAAAAACTTATATTTCATCCATTTATATACAACTTACAGTATAAAAACCTTCTATTTGAAAGTCACTGTTTTTTGCCTTTGAATTTAACTGCCACCGTTCTATACAATATAGAGAAAAATTTATCTGTAAATGTTGCAGTTTTCATTTCAATTTAAATATGAAATTTTATTAAAATGTTTTTAAATGTAGGCTCATGTTTTCCTTTTTATTGCATGCAAAAACACTCATGAAATACTGCCTGCTTAAATAATTGACTAATCAGTTATTTAAGTCCTATTCAATAACAATTAAGAAAAATTACAATAAAATAACAGACTTTTAAATATATGTTGCATATATCATGTATTTATCATGGATATGCACATAACATACACATCCGTCAGGTACTTTTAATGACAACGTTCATGTATTTTGAAGATGAGTTTGTCATTCCATAAATTAACTGATGTGCATCTCTTTAAATGCGAAATAAAAATAATTGTTTATTCATTAACTAGCTATTCGAAATCAAATAATTATTCATATAATTTTTCCAAAACACAGAACAGTGTTTCCACCTTTCAATCCACTATCTACTTATTCAACTAAGTCTCGTGGAAAAATATTGCATAAAGTTTGTTTATGAATGGAAATGTTATTAAGGAAAGATATTTGAAACATGTTGAATTTTTAAAGCAGATACCAACCCTATGATCTTTAACAAATTAAATTAACTTGAAATGCTTATATTTCTGTAAATACAAAAAATTAGAAATGAATTGGATATACATAGATTCCTAAAATAGAATGATGTCTGAATAATGTAGAGAGAACTAAGTAAATTCTTCTCAGAAATAAGTACATTTTTCATACCTATAACAGACTGCATTGAAGAATGAAAAGATGATAGTTTTCTAATATTTAGGGATTAATAAAAATATTCATCTTTTCTA
Source organism: Stegodyphus dumicola (assembly GCF_044657685.1). Classification (NCBI taxonomy): domain Eukaryota; kingdom Metazoa; phylum Arthropoda; class Arachnida; order Araneae; family Eresidae; genus Stegodyphus; species Stegodyphus dumicola. Next base: position 33,781,679 of record NC_140781.1, read on the forward strand.
TCATAATCTAACACAAGAAATGTTCAGATTGCAAGTGAACCTGCTTAATTCCTAGCTTTTTCAAATGCAATTATTCAAAATTTTATTTACAATAATATGACAGGTTTATAATTACGTAGATAGGCTAGTTAAAAGAATAAAAGTTGAGCCATAATGCTAGTAATTTATTTCAATTTATATATATTATCTGATATATATAAATTGATATAAAATGATTTAATATATGTCAGATATATATTATCTGACATATATTAAATGGACAAGAGATTTTACATTTTCAAGGTAAGGTACATGTACTACAGCGTGATTCCTTTAAACTTTTCCATTACAAGTGTGACCCCATGTACAGACATTGTCGACAGCTCTGTTTCAGGTATACATCTTAGGCATTTTAGTGTTTTTAATAGTATATTTTAAATCTTTTTATACGATTTTAAAAATATAGCTTAATTCCTTTAAATTAAGTAATTAAATGCCTTTTTATCTTACCTCTTTGGAGAAATTTTTGAATTACTTATGAAAATATTTATTATGAATTACTTATTACTAATTATGAAAAATTAATAAACTAGTACCCCTCAAACTAAGAGAAAAGGTAAGCCAAGCAAAATTTAAAAAAATTGTGTTTTATTAAAAAAATTTATTAAAAATATTTCAAATGAAATAATTGTTAAAAAGCATTTTAATTTTTTGATGTGGTAAGGAAAATAAAATGCGATTGCTTATTTAAATAGCTTACCGTTTAGATTTAGCTTATATGGATTCAGTTGCACTTAATAAAGTAGAATACAATGCCTGTTCGTTAACTATAAATTACAGAAAAGCTATTTCTGAACATCCATGACGTGTCTTGAATATAATTTTGTTATATGGTGCTTCAAAATGTCAGAATCGAAATTTGACGCATTCTTCCTGAAAATGGAACCAAAAAGAAATTGCTGAAGAATCCTAAAATTGTATTGTTTTTACAAAATTTGCCTTTTTTTTATTGGCTGTACAGACGGTGATTCGGATTTCGACAACGTCCTGTTTTGGCTTGTGATTAAACAAATTTCAAGCAGAAAAATTAAATTAAATTTACTTCCGCTCCGCCAAGCAAAATATTTTGGTTGTTCTTAGCTTTCGTGTCTTTGCGAAACTCTTTTGCTTTTATATCTTTTTGAAAAAATTGCATTTATCCATACCTTTTCACATGATTCTAAATCGTGCACATGTACCTTACCATTAATTTAACCAATTAAAAGAGTAACTTATTCTTCAGAGTTTTTATATTTATATAATCACGAAACCCTACAAATGGTGATTTTAGCCAAGGCAAGCAATTAGAGGACTATAAAAGGTTTAGATTTTATATCAACACTCCTACTAAACATAAAAGAAACAAATACCTTCCTACATTTGAACTAAATAAAGATTACGGTGGATAATTTCCTAAACATTTTTGTCTCATGTACATGAAACTTTGAATCGGATGTGATAATTCTATTCTCATTTCATCTAAAAAGCATTTAAAGATTTTCGAGACTAATAACAATTGTTAATCAAGTATTATAAGTAATTAAGTTAAAATGGAGCTTAGTATTTCACGTGCCAAATTGAAAACTATATTAATGTATAAAAAGCGAAAAATACCAAATTTATGGCTGTTTGGTAAATGACAGTTTCATTTATAACTACTTTCATTTATTAAATCCCTAATATTTTTAATTAACGTCAAAAACCCCTTCAAAGGCTGAAATCAGTTTTCTTGTACATGTTTATATGTATATACATTATTTGTACTCCTTCACATTTTTCTCCTTTAAAGAAGTCTCAGCAAAAAGTCTAATATCAAAAATATGAAGCTCTTACATGTAACTGACTAATTACAAAAGGAAATAAACATCAGCATTCATAATTACTTATTATGTAAAGCTAATTTCCTTTCAAAACTGCCCAGTAAAAAGCAACTGAATAGATTAAGAACCGCACTTCTATTGACAGTATTAAAATAACAAAGCAAAAAGGACATTAAACAGAACACTTTCTGAAATTTTGACTTCTAGGTATGTTTTACAAAAAGGCAGCCAAATTAGATGGAACAGAATTATTGTAAATTTATATAACTTTTAAATTATTACTTAAGTACTTGATTTAAGTTGATAAATTTTAAATTACAAGTGTGTTAATAAAGATATAAATTTCAGCAATTATATATTAATATACTTATATTTCCAGTAAATTGTATTATTAGCCTTTGAAAAGATAATACTTTATTTTAATCTAAACTATTATATCATTGTAATATGAAACAAATATATATAAACAATAAAATTTATTGTTTGGAAACAGATTATTAGAATTAAGTCTATAACTATTGCAAGACCAAAAAAATATAAAAATCTACATTGAATTTTCCCCTTAAAATTTGTCTGGTAAAAGCTAAACATTTTAATAACGTTAAGTTTTTCGAAAAGTGTAGGTTATTAAACAATTTCTATGGATTAGGATTAGAAAAAATGTACATATAGAAATCTTTTTTGCCTGTTTCAACATTGCAGAAACTATACATACATCTGCAGATATAAGTACAACTCTACATCAAAGTCGACTAAAATGTTTATTACAGCACTATTATACTGAAAAGGAAATTTCATGAAGTTTCTTTAATATTTTATTCAGTGCATACAACTGAACAGAATATACCTATAAGTATTTAGCAAATAGTACTTACTCTTTAAAATCGTGAATGAGGCTTCAAATTCGAAAATGTAGATCCTATAGTTGTTCAACTGCACAGCATCTTCCATCCATATCTTTTTCAAGTAAAATTAAGCTTGTCATTTAATTTACAACTGTGTTCTGTAAACGTACGTCTTCTTATTCTATGGTGAAAACAAATGTAGATTGATTCGTGAAAACACTTTTTGCTTTCAAAACATCTACTAGAATTTCTTTGTTATATATATGTTTCATTGTTGTGCACAGCAGAAGATACTTGATTAAGTATCTCATTATTTATAGATGTTTCATCCAGCAAGCACACCTAAGGATAATTATCTGTCATTACTGGATATAATTTATGCTTATTATGCAAATGCTGTATGTATTGAAATTCCACAATCTTTCCTTATTGGTGCTGTATGTCATTGTTATAAATATGTAATTAAAAATAAATAAAATTTATTGTGTTACTATTTCAAACCATCAGCTTTCCCCCTTCATTTTCAATAATTAGCTCAGGTCATTATACAGTTCATATAAGCATTACATTCCACTTAAATAATCTTGACATAAACAGTATTACAGATAAGGAAATTTCATCAGAAATGAGGTTTCATTTATTAGTATCAACTTGGCAAAAATACATATTACTTTATGTTGAGTTGATTGATATCAATTGCTATTGAAATATGGCTGATCAACATTAACATTATTATTAAAATTATCATTAGGAATTAAATCTGCAAGAGAGTTTTAAAAAAGGTTAACATTTTTTTCCTCTATGACAGCTAATAAGCGGAATTCGAAGAATATTTACGTAGATTACTGCAAAGCACTCGAGGGCTACTTGTCTGAGGAAATGATTTCCTTCGTTGAGAAATTCTGAAGGGTAGCTGGCTGGTATTCACAATTCACACAAACTAACCCATTCGCTGAGATTTGAGCCCGACGGTTTTACTGCTCGGCAACTGGTGGTTCGACGAATACAACAAAGAGAATGTATTTGTTTTAACAAGAGACGAATTTTGCTGCTAACAAGTGAATTAGTCAAAGACTGCAATTTGATAAAAATTTTCAAAACAACCTTGCATCTTTTAATTCCTAAAAAATAATTTATTATTTCAGTTCATCTCAATTTTACTTTGTGTGATATGCCCAAATGCCCTTTTTAGCCTTAATGATTGCCGGCGTTTGGATACGAGTTCATAAACTTAGCTTCATATTCTACAAAATCCCCTTTAATGAAGTTGTAACAAATTATTTAAGGAATTATTTTAGAAATTATTTAGTAAAATTATTTTAAAATAATTAAAATCCTTCGAAGAATTATTCACCGGTATAATGCACAGTAAAGGCCTCTTCGTTCAAGACAAAACATAAAAGCTCTTCCAAGAGAAGGATTCTTAAAAAGGTGCAATGGTCGCACTAAGTTTATAAATCTCAATCTGAAGGCAAAGTCAAACGCAGAAACACACTATGGAAACAAAGTTTTTGATAGCTTTTCAGAAGCTCTAGAAGATTAAAAAAAATAATGTATACAATAAGTCAAACACAAATTTAATATACATTACAAAAAATGGGTTTGAAATCAAATACTTTTAGTAGGTGAAATTAGGGACTTTACAATCATTTTTATCTATTCAAATATTCATAATAAGAAAATGCACAAATATTTCTCCCTAATAAAACAAACGGGAACACAAAGTATAATGATTGTGTTTACGAAAAATAATATTTAGTACTACAAGAAAAGATTTCACATAATACCAGCTGTACTTTTTTAATTGAAAGTGTATTTCATTTAAAATCAAAATCTTGTATATATTTTCGAACAAAACGGCTCAGAATGAATTGCCTCTGATAACAAATTTTCAGTTACAACTGTCAGTCAATTAGAACTAATGTGTAATACACCTAATATGATTGAAAACTTTTTTGTTCTGCTTTTGAGAAATGTAAGGTCTTCTGCAATTACAAGTGAAGTTTCTTCAGTATCTAACATCATACTAAGATCTTTATGAAACAAAATGAGGACAACATTGTTTGTTTTAAAAGAAGCTGAGGATGGTTGACAGTAATTGCGATTATCCATTTAATATGCTTTTTTTATAACCTACATTCTTGTGATAATCTAACTGAAAAGTTTAATAAAAGTGTTATTCAATGAATCCAAATACTTTTCATGGGTTATATATCTCAAATAAGCTTAAAGTATTTCAAAAATCATTATTAACAGCAAATAATAGTACTTTATACAGACATAACAGTAAGAGTCAAGACAACGAGGTTTTCAGAGTTTACAATAATTGTTATTACCTCTCAGTGAAGGAAAAATATATGTATATAACGTAATGTATGTATGTAATTTGTAAATGTTAATTAAGTTAAAATTAAATTTAAGCAAACAAAAAGAAAACATGTAAGAAAATAAATAACATATTAGTAAATGAACAAAATAATAGCATTGCAAATTATTATTGGAGTTAGATTACTTGGTTTTAAAAAATTAAAACTAAACATGAAGTCAAAATGACATTTGCCATATCATATAAATTAAAATACAGCCGTGTAAATGACTAAAAAGTGGAAAAAGCTGTATTATTATTTTCAGACTCTTTGTCAAGGGAAGCAAAGCCTTTTTATGGGATAATACGCTTTATTCAGGTAGATTTATTCTGTTTCTGTAAGCTTAAAATTATCCTAGGCATTAAATTAATAATATAAATACTATTAATGTCTCCTAAAATTAAAAATCCTCCTCTACAAGAACAAATCTAACCTACTCGAAAAAAAAATCAATAGTATCAGTCCTATACATGTGAATACAAGCTAACATTTCAAATAAATATTAAAAAGGTGTTAAAAATATAGAAAAATTAAAGAACCCCTTAACTTTTAATCTATTATATTTTGAAATTAAATTAAAAAATTAGTGTCTTTATATACAACAGAAAGAAATAATTACAACGGTGAATACAAAGCCAAAGTATAATTACTTGCACATCGTTGAACTTCTGGTAAAACAAACGACCGTTAGAAATCGGAATTTTTTACTCCATTTTTAGTTTAAATTTTTTTCAATTTAGTTTTTTAAAAATTGAAGTTAACTTATTCCTTAATTGAATAATTTGCTCAATTACTAATTAAAGTTAATTGAAGTTATAATTAATTTGCTCAATTACTAATATATTGGGTATTTTTTACATATTTTTCTTTTGTCTGTTTAATTTTAATTTCAACTTAAGTATATTTACAAATTACATCTCAGCAGCATACAGTTACATATATCTTTTAATTTATGTATATATATACAAGCATAAATAAGCATAAATACATATATTAAGTTTTGAAAGCAGCTGTGGAAAACTCAGTTTTCCAAGTTATTATCTTCTAATAGTACGTTTTTAAACTTCAATGAAACATTTCTAAATCAAATGGCTTTACATCTCTTTGGCATCGTGCTTCAGTCTCTCTTCGGAGTTTAGAAGCCATCAAACTTCCGAAAAGATCCTTTGCAACTGTTGTCTTTATAAAGATGATTTTACACCCTGAGGGTGCGGAATAATCGAACATTATTAGCACAAAGCGTAAAGCTGCTGCACCATGAGTATCCGAAAACATTGCCACTGCCATTATCGACAGTGCACTTGATACTGGTTGAAAGTATTGTAAGGATTGAACTTTGAGTAAGATAATTATATAGGATTCAAAAGTTAAAAGGCAATTGGTAAAATTCGCCACTATTCGCATTATTTTTCAGATAAGTGCATGAAATCTTCCTTTTATTTTCATATTTCCTTTACTAATTAGACTTAAAAAAAAGGAAATGCTATACTATCTTGAAGTTAATTTTTGAACTCGTGAATAAGCAGATATAAGATATAAGATAACTATATGTAGAAAGGAAAAATGCAAATTTGGAAGAGAAAATGAAAAAGGAGTGTGAATTTTGCAGATAAAAACACGAAACTGACAAAAATGTTTCAGAAAAGGTATGAAAGATTGTTCATAGGAGCTAATTTAGTAGAGATTATTGCCTTTTGCAGAGCGAAACCCGAATTGGGGATTAGGGAACTCTTCGGGATTCCAACGATGGATCATCCAGCTGCTTAATTGGATGTACTAACCACTTATACTATATTAGTAAGCCTATTTCCTCTATTTAAATGCCGACTGGAAAAAGATATGAAAACTTGCTGTTCACATGCAGGTGGTGAAGAATTGTAGTCCACGACATTTTGAAAAACGTGGCCTACTAATGAAAGCCTAATAATACATACAATGGCTTGCGAACCAAAGATGGTAATCCACTATTTTTGGTTCGGAAGCCATTGTAGATATTATTAGGCTTTCTAGAGGGAAAAAAAAGCAATAAATCAAGTGTGCGGTGACTGGAATTTGAAACGCAGATTCATTTAACAGATGGGTATGCGAATCGCTTAACCACAAGAGCAATGATTTCTTATCACATTACATAGCAAGTTTTGTAAATATTTTATAGACGCCAATTTTATTACTCCTGAAGTGCACTTCTTAGTTTCTAAAATATACTTAAATGCAGCTGACGTTCTGAAGCATCTCGAGTGCCTAAAAATGACAATCAGGATTTAAATCCAGAAAATGGCAGGTCAGGCCATCCTCTTTATATTCTCGTTATCCAAATACTCGGACACGAGTATCCACCGGGGAGAACTATAAAAAGCTTATTCTTAAAAGAAGAAAAAATAATCCAGATAGCAGCATTGTGACTTTTCCATTAAAGTACAAAGCCAGCATAATGTAACTAGTTTCATCATTGCACAACTACAGCAATAACGGTGCACAAAGCAACGTTATCATATTGCCCGGACGATAGTACCGCTTCTAATAAAGCACTTCATCAGAGAATAAAATTTGTTTTTGGTCGTGTTTTCCGAGTTCCTAGCCTCTCTCGCTCACTTGACATCACTGAGATTTTTTATTGTGGAGTTAGATGAATGCTGCTGTTTATTGTGACTATGTTTCTGGTTTGGTAACATTAAGGACAATCTGTGTTGAGGATTGTTTCCCAATACATATCACATTCGGTCGCTGAATAGACCTGACACCGAAGGGATATTTCAGTTATCAGAAATGGTCACTACATAGAACAGCATTAACTTAATTGACTAGGAGATAAGATAATTTTTTTCGAGTAATGAAAGTGCTTTAAGCGACAAGCCATTAATTTCCCCTTTTGTATGCTTTTGCAAAAAGTAGGATTCAGGAGAGTCTCTATCATTCATTTATGTGTGAATTGTAATGCTATGCTGTTCTATAAGTGCACAATATTCCCTTTTGGATAACTTGAATTTTCTCGAAGTGGGGATCTGCGCAAATATTTTTTCACGCATAGAAAAAATTGGCGCATTTTTGTGACTTGGATAAACAACAGTGGAACCGTGAGAAACATCATTTTGCTTATAGGCAGTTCCAACTCTGAAGCTACAAAGCAAAGTGCAACTGAAGCAATTGAAAAGAAATATTTATAACATTTTTATTAGAAATTATTGATGAAAAAAATGTGAATACTGATGACATTAAGATATAGTACCTTTACTTTAACATAAAGATAATTTAATTTCTGATTAAACATTAGAGCACGAGCACTCTATTATTCTAAAATAACTTGACTATGTATGACAATAAATTTTTTTAAATAGAACGTCTAGTTACAGGAAGTGGTGGCATTTAACTAATATTTACTTAAAAAAAAACAAAGGTCTTCATTTATTAAAAATTAAACAACTGCTTAAAAGACAAACATTCCCTTTCCTTTTCGGTTTTATTAAAACTAAGCAATTTTCATTTATTAAAAATAAGCAATTATCATTTATTAAAAAATAAGCAATTATCATTTATTAAAAATAAACATTAAACGGAAAGATAAATATTTCCTTTATTTTTTTAATTTAAAGGAAATAATTAAGACAAAACGAAATTAAAACTAAATAATACGAATCTAAAATATAGCAACGTATGAACACGTTTGAAAACTGCTTACTTAAAAAGAGAATTTTTACTGTCTGCCATTGCTAAAATTTTCAAAGCTATCAGCTAACACTGTTTTCTTGCTGGCAGGTCAAAAAGTTCATAAAAATCGGGAATTACATTGTGAATTCTAGAACAGACCTCTTGCTGTCCAGGAACTTGTTTCAAAATAAAGAGCTGAATGCAATGAGTAAATACTTTAATATTTAGTACCATAAACTCTTACTGTAAAGCAGGATAGATTACTATGATTCATATTGTTCAGGATGATGTCGAACAGTTCAGAAGGGGGTAAAGATTATTAATTGTGCTTGTATCTTTAAAGTAAGTACATGTTTCCTACTAGCACAAGCTCGCAGTTTCAGTGCAGTGACATGTTTCCCTAAAACATCTCGCATACGATAAATCGGCATAACTGTTACTTTCCTACAATAAAATAAATACAATAAATAAATACAATAAATAAATACATAAATAAATACAATAAAATAAAATAAAGAAAAATAAAAGGAAACGAAGCCTACAATAACAGAAAACTCTTGGCCGACTTTGACCAGGCTGTGTTCTATCTGATACACTACTTAAAAAGAGATTCCAAGGTCTTGATATTCCAACGGCAGTTTGTAGAGTATTGAGACCTTGAACGACTTCATTTGTACTTGTCCCCGCCCCTTTGAATCGACTAATTACAGCGCCATTTTTACCCTTCACTTAATATGACAATTTTATGTCATTACTGATGAATATTAATCGCTTTTAGAAGCCACATTAAATGTAAACTTCAATACAAGCCTGAATTTGAACATGCGCCCATGGCTCCATTACAAAACTTTCCTTGATATTGTGTACAATCAGCGCTGATTGAAGCCAAACCTCACACCTTGATTTCATAGAATTTAACTGTTGTAATTTTTGTATTTAAAGAGTTGAACTAGATGCAGAAGTCCAACTGGGAACTCAGTTGCAGATAAATAACTTAAACAATTACACCATTGTACAGTGGTTGAAATCTTAATCAATGAATACAATTTTTCAGATTATTTTGAAGTTTTGATAAGAAGAGTATTTCACTGCTGTTCTAGAAACACGGCAAATTGGCTAACCTAGAGGCATAACAAATCATTGCATTTTAGGAGCCTTTTCAGGCCAAGTACTTACCTGATTATTACAGAGTGCTTATAATTCTAATACAGATTTCTCTGCAGCAGCATTGTGATTACATGTGTTAAGAAAAGCAGTATTAAAACAGTCCTATAAATGAATAGATTGTATCATATTTCATGTGTTACCTCCATAGTAATTGGTATTGGCTGGACAGCGTATTGATATCTTCAGTCCACTTTACAAGTATTCAGACTATCAGTTCTGTTAGGAACAACACTCTGTTAAAACAATGTCAGAGCTCGAAAGATGATATGCTGAAACCTCAGTTTCTGTCTTTGTTGCAAAATTCCGCTCAACTGCAATTACTGCAATTCTGGCTTTTAACAACCCAGATAGAACAGACACACCTGTGACGCGTATGCAATAAATGTACGCTCTGCTTAATAGCATTTATGTCTATCTGAAAGTTTGCAAAGGCAAGCACGGTACATGTGTGCAATATTGATACAGTCACTCTGAATCAGTGCTTTGCCGGTCATTTAGGTCATCTTCACGAGACAAGATTATAGCCTGCGCCTTCAAATGAGTAACCTATTCGAATTTAGAGCCTAATGAGAGGAACTAGCAGGCCATGAAAAGCAACTTCTAACAACACTGCTAGTATAGAGGGCAGTTTCGGCTAAGATTTCAGCCTTCACAGAAGAACTAAGACAAGAGGATATTCTTTTCCCTGATGGGCTTGTGAAGAAAAAAAAAAAAGCAGCACCGGTAAACATTCTTTTATCTTAAAGACTACAAAAAGAACAATTTTATGATCACGTTTATCTACTAACGCCCAGAGATACAAAAAGCTACTTGAAAAAGTTTCGCACGTAACTCACAAGTACTATCAACCCTAACAAGTTGGGGATTTAGGAGACAATTGCGCAGCCAACAATCTCCAATGAACTTATGATCAGTTACAATAATATGGAAGACATGGCAAAGTTATAACGTAAAACAGAGAAAATTCAGGCTCTGAGTTTAGTAGTCCTTCTGAGCAGCCTGTAGCCAAGAAAAGTGACAGTAGTTATCTTCAGCGCTCTTGCCTCAACTGTGATAGAGGATATTACAAAAGCGCTCAAGAAAGCTCCGAGCTTTCACTCGGAGAAGGTCACATAGAAAATACTACTGGGGAAAACTGAACACATGGCACGTGCCTAACGTATATCTTCTTAGATCGGATAGATTACGATAGCATTACGTCGAAGATTACACTCGAGGCCAGGAAGACATTATATCGCAGTAATGAGCTGCTATAAAGGCCAAAGGCTAAGTCAATGAAGCAGTAGTTGTAGAAGAACCAGAGCTGGATTAAATATTAATCGAAATGAGCATGTACGTAAATCATCAAGAAAAGGGGCCATCGTAAAAAGATGGTTAGGGAGCGTAAATAAAGGTGGCATCACAAAAATTTCCTATTATTTTTTATCGTAGAATATATAGCGTAGCTAACCATAACGGAAGAGAAGAGATGGAAGGAAAAGGTCTAAATGAATGTGGGGATACCGAAATCTTTTTAAGTTAAGTGCCTAGGACGTCTGAACGTCTTGATACGGTCCTGACAGCTCTCTGGCAAAAAATTAAATAAAGTAATTACTTTTAGACATTGATCAGTGTAAGTTTACTAAGAATTTTGTTAAAAGAATTTTGTTTGCATAGCAGCCCCACTTGCGCTCTTTCCACCTTGGAACGGTCTTAGACCTCTCAGTAACAGCTGCTAAGATTAGTTGCACATTCTGCTCTTTGGAAAGAAATCACAGCCATTAAGTTGATTCATATACATGGTGTTTCAGCAAATCGGTTACAAACTTTCAGGAGAGAAAGAGTGCACCTAGAGGATAGAGAAACACATAGCAATGCATGGTCGGAAACTCTTTCCGAGCAGTAGTGACGACACAAAGCCCAAGAAAGGAAGGACACGAACAGGGGGAGAAGATGTGCTTATTATGCTTAGTGCAGCGGAAGCTAAGAAATAAGAACAAAAATAGACAATCTTCATCAAAGAAGGTGTACGAAAATACGTTAGAAACGTATCCTCAACATGGGATCGGCACGGGTGGTCCGGTGCATAGGCCAGAAAGATCGCCAGATCTCAAATGCATTGACTATTTTCTCTGGGGAGAGGTGTATCAAGACATTGGTGTACTAAACTCCCGTTAGAATTGCTGAGGAACGTGTTGCACGCATCGTGGCAGCTGCTGGAGAAGTCCGGGACTTGCCCGGTATTTTTCAGAACATCAGAACTTTCATATGCCCGAGATGTAAGGCCAGCATCAGAGTCCAGGGTCGTAATTTCGAACACCTTCTTTGATGACAATCGCTATCTATTTTTATTCTTAGTTCTTGATTTCTTCTGCGCTAAGCATCATAAACATGCTTCCTTCCCCTGTCCATATTCTTCTATTCTTGTGTTTTGTGTTGTTACTACTGCGCCAGGAAAGCCTTTTCGACCATGCATTGCTATGTGATTTTCATCGTATAGGTGTCCTCTGTTTCTCCTGAAAGTTTGTAACCGATTTGCTGAAACATCTTGTATAAGCGGTTTAAATATTTTTCTTAATATAAAATACTTGTGAGTGCAATTAAATTATTGTACTTAAGAAGGAAAGTGAGAGAAAAGAAGAATGCGTCTGTTCTTTCCCTGCCACACAATTTAAAGTTCTGCAACTGGATTTAATTAGAGTTGGTTTGTTAATTAATTATAGCAAATCGAACCTTACTCAATCCGAATTCATACATGAATATGTCAAGAATAACAAATTACAGGAGAAAACCAAATTACTTTATTAACTTTTTCAAAGTGGAAGCGCCCTGAACATCCTTACATCTGAACATCGGGTATTTTCCTGACCGCCCGGATTCATTGCTTCTCACTTTCACGTAATTAGTTTCCCGGACTTGTTGAATGAGGATTGAATCAGTCTTTATCTCTTGGTGAGAGTATTTGTCTTTACTTGAGTGAACCTATCTCTCTCAGTTATTTAACGTCAGGGCTCCCGTCTTGCTGTTTTTCTGTATTATGATCTTTACTAATGCCGACGTCCATCACTGCAGTCTACCTAAGAGACGAAATTGAAAGAAAGAAAACAAAAAGATAAACCATAACAAAGGACACATGGAAAAGTAACCACTTCAGTTGTAGAGTCATTAGGTTTATGTGCAGTGCCCTCGCCGGGACTCGAATCATGGACCTCTCGAATACGCGTCGGGTATGTTTCTAATTACACCACGAAGGCATGAGGAAAGGAGGCAGAAAATACCTTTTATACTTCCCCTTTTAAAGGGTGACTGGGGATGAGAAGGGTCTAGTCACCAGATCCTAGTGGTGGCGAATTATCGTCCACCACATTTGTTAACACCACCGCTGTTAATATTCTTACAGTTCACCTTATTTTGGGAGAGGGGATTTCTTTCGCAAAGAAATTCGTAAACACGGATATTTCTGAAGTGAATAAAATAGATTTTGAAATCCACCGATGTGAATTTTTTTTTGGGGGGGGGTTTCTGTTACATATGATATTTTAAATTAAAAAATTACATCAAATAACTCTTTGCATTATTCAAAACATTTTTCTAACTGAAAGGACATATTTAAAACCAACGTTTGCGAAAATAATGACCGTTTAGGGACACTTGTGGATACAGTGGATATCGTTTGGAATCCACTAAAACTTATATTCTGGATATCCCCACAGACATTTTTTGTGGACACAGTTTACGGCATTTATAGAACATAACTAAAAGAAACAAGTAGACAGCAAGCTTATGAGTTATTTGGCGCCAGAGATTCAGTTCATTTAGCATGGTTATTAGTATTCAGAGCATGTAAATATTCTTTTGATAGTCAAGCATCACATTTTAGTTTTTTAAATTTTCAGCAGGAAGATAAGCGGCAAACTGATAAAAGAACAGATGTACATTAACATTATTAAAAAATGTGCATTATCTTCCCAAATACTAGACACGAAAATACATTTCAGAGTTTCACTGCAATGACACGTGCTGCATTTCACGAGAAAAGTAATTTCTTTTGATTTTGAGCACTTTAAAGTAAAGGAGAATGCTAAGCATCATCCAGAAATAGTATTTCTTTTTCATAATAACAATAATAAAAAAAAAGATGACTGCGTATTTCGCCACTATTTTGTATCCTACATTAAAATTTTAACAAAATCTTTCAAAAAAATTGATTGTATTTTCAAATACATGTTAATGTTCATACCTTATATACTAAGTGTACAGATAACTTTAACTAGTGTATAGACACTAGTTAAAGTTAACGGTGTATTGCGATTTTGCGTCGAATCACTCTGAATGTCTGTTTCACTTTTCAAACTGTTGCCACCAAATATTATTGCCCTATGTTGTATTTGAAGAAATTAAATAATAAAGAATCTGCATAAATGTATGTATGTTTCCCGCACTGTGATAAAATAACGCTACCTAGAGCCATCGAATTCTGAATGACGTAATCCTACTGCCAATATGGGCATCTGGAAGCCCAAATTTTAAATTTGGAATTTGTTTTATTATCGATTTCATATTTTGTAAAAATGTAAAAAAAATTTTCATTAACAACTCAAGGATTTCAAAGCGAGCAATGGCAACGTTGAACAGAAAAAATATTTTTATCTCCAGCGCGTAAGACTGTATATCTGAAATTCTAAAGATATGCACAATTTAAAATTATTTTGCGATATTGCTCTTGAACTGAATTTTACGGTTTAAGTGTGGAGAACATGATACTTAATAAATAAAGGTAACACACAAAATGTTACAAAAACGCTCCTTTGGACGTAATTTAAAATCTGAAACCTATCAGATTTTCTTTTTAAAATTTGATTACATAACTTTGTTTTTAATTAGAAATCAGGAAAAGTGATTATTGCTGATTATTATTATTAAATAATTTAGTTTTTTTCTTGAGAGCAGTCATATAACCGCTATCGCGGTTTTGTATAAATTTCTGCGGCTCTAGTGCTAATTAAGAAATTCTTATTCACCAGCCCAGAATCCGATCCTAATATTGCCCTATCAAATGTATTTGTATAAATCATTACAAAACAATTTAAATGCAATTTAGAGTAAGTACTAATTTATCTCTTGTAGATTTTCGCTCGTTCACAAAAAGTCTACCTCCACTAAAGGCCTTGACATGCATTTCACGATTTAATTCAGACAGCGGGCGTATCTAGAGGGGCGGGAGTGGCGGTCCGCCCTGGGCGCATTATTTTCCACTTTAAACATTATTTTGTAGGGGTTAATCATATGGATCGTCGAGGCAGGCGAAGAATAATGAAATTCCAAATTCTCGTACGAAATAAAATTATGAAGAAATCTCATTTTTTACTCTAGATAAAGTATTCAAAGAAACCACCCCGAGGTTTCAAGAAATTGCATACTCTTGTTATAGCTATTTTATTTCTTCAGAAGTTTTGAATGAAAATTACGAATCTCAAGTAAATTATGATACGGTGATATTAATGAGGAAGAATTCCTCTTTAAGAGAAAAATATTTCATAATTTTTTTCCCGTTATTGCTAAGGAAAACAACACAGGAATGTGGTAGGGCGATCCTTTTGAATTTTTGCAACGTATTTCAAAATACGATATCCAGAACATAGATTTAAATATTGCAATACTACTACAAAATGTTTGAAGAAATTGGTATAAGTGTTGATAGTTGTGAGAAGTGTTTTTCTAAAAAAAAAAAAAAAAAGCAACTGGAGCAATCAAAGTTCTCTTCAGTGTTGTTGATGGTTTTAATAATAATAATTTAAGTTTAAATGTTGCAAACAAAGTTTTTCATGAAAAATAAATATAGAGTTTTTTTATTTATTTCCCTACACGTCATTTTGATATTTTCTTAATTATGTGTTCGTATATTAAGAAAGGCGTTAAACTCAGAGACCGCCTTGGGCGATTAAAGTTCTAGCTGCTGCACTAAGTCGAGAACATGTAGTGCAACGAGTGCATGTAACGCATGTAGTGCTCCACTGAACCGAAAGCATGTAGTAAATCGTAATGTCAGTAAAAATAAAATATGCAAAGTTTGCCAAATTAAAAAAAAAAAAAAAAAAAAAAAAAAAAAAATTCTTATCAAAATGCGAAAAATTCTTAAATAGAAATATGTGTACAAAAAAATTTTAAAAAAAAAAAAATTAAATGCATATTTGTAACATTTACGGCTGGTGCCATCTATGCTTAGAGTAGAAGTCTTCGTTACTGGCTGTAGCAGGTGTTTTACACATTTTGCTATAAAAAATAATTCTTAAGCAATACGTCGTTTCGGAAGAACCCAAAAGATAAACAGCAGACGGGGAAAAAAAAAATTCTAACCAAGAAAAAAAAAAAAAAATGAACACCGAGCCAGCCAGGATTCGAACCTGGAATCTCCTGATCCGTAGTCAGGCGCGTTATCCGTTGCGCCACTGGCCCACATTACGTATTGAAGATAAATGATTTAAATCCCATGACTTCCAAATTTTAGTAGGGCTGTACGCTTTAATTGCAGTGTTTCTGTACGTTAAATTCCCTTACAAGAAACTTGCAAAAGGCATACTAGTTAGTAAGTTCGTAGACAGGTGGAAAAAAGTAAGGAATGATATCTTTAGTAGATATTATACACATATATATAGATATATTTTCACCTGCTCCCTAATAATAAGCTTTTTGCAATGGAAAATACTGTAAAGTATTTAAGATGGACGCATTTTTATTAAATATTTTTTTATTAGGGATATAGGCATGTAACTTCTTTTTCTGCAAACTGTTGCAAAAGGCATGAAATTAAATTAATTGAATGGAAGAATATCACCATTCATGAAGGAAAATTATACTAAATATTTAATAAATTGTTAGTAAATAAAAATAATATTTATTTAATGCGAGTTAACGAAAAAGGCCCAAGCAGAAGTCAAAAATATTTTACAACTCCTAAAAAAAATATTTCCACCATCAGTATGTGCTACCATCTATTGGTTAAAGAGAACACTAAATAGTTTAATTTTCAATAATTTTCGAAAAATGAATGCTACTGTAGGCATTATTTAATGAAAATGTTCACACATTCTCTTGAAAGTTAGCCCTGAGGTTGACCGCTGTTCAGAAATTAAACTCTTGTGTTTTCACAAAATAAATATCTTTTCTCCCGAGATGATGAAACTCATGTCGCCATCTATGGGTAGCAGGAATAACTATTTGCAAAGTATAACAAATAGTTTAGTGTTCAATAATTCTTAAAATTATTCTTATATATTTATGCAAGATTCTGAAAATTATAAAGGGGGAAGGAAAATTTCTGTGTAGTTGTATTTATGCAGAGAATAAGCATAAAAAACATTTTCGTACTTGTATTTAATCGCTGTACGTAAGAAACATTTCATTTTAGAAAGGCGTATTAATTTAGGCTTTCTGCAAATTAATTTGAGAAATTCTAGATTTCATTATGTTCTGCCATCTAGTGGCCTCGAAATATAACAAATAGATTAGTGTTCAAATAATTCTGAAAGTTATTCTTATACATGCATTTTGAAAATGAAAGGGAAAGAAGAAAAGTTCTGTATAATTGGTATTTATGCAGAGAACGAGGTGTAAGAAACATTTTCGTAATGGTATTTAATCATTGTACGTAAGAAACACGTCGTTTTAGAAAGTGTTTTGAGTAGCTGATTTAAATTTTGCTTCTCTGAGATCAGGTATTATTTCTAAAGGTAAATTTTTTGGACGGGTAATGGATGTGCAAAGTTCGGATATTTATTAGTTTGAAATGCAAGCAGTTCAGGAAATAAACATTTAATTTTAATCGTCTATATTTCCTCTTTACTTACATAAATCATACGATATGTAAGTAATAAATACATACATAAACATATACATATTTATTCAAACTTAACAAACATTCTCTATTCGTAAAAAGCAAATTGAAAGTTAATTAAATTTAAATAATGAAATTTAATTGCAAACAAATAAATGATTAATTAAAAGAATTTTTTTTGGAATTATATAATTATTCAGGGATTTTGATACTTGCACTTGATTTACATATGCTCTCAGAATTTAAATGATATTGTAGATTAGTTCGCAGCAATAATTAATTTTTTATTTGTTTACATATTTATTCATCTATATATATATAGATGAATAAATAGGTATTATTAAGTATTACGTTCCATATAAACATATGCATAGTTGTATATATGTGTATACACACAGACACACACATATATATATATATATATATATGTGATGTACCAGCTTTTGTCGTAGCTTAAAGTATCAGACGATAAGTTTTAAAAAACAGAATTCATTTATTATATTTCAGGAGAAAATAGCAGTTACAAAATCAGATATCCGGAGTAAATAAAAAGAATTACTAATAACTTTTTGTATGAAGTTTACTGCATCGTTGCATTGAAGAAAAGCCCCGATATTCCTTTTGCGAGTCTTTTTATAGCCTCTGGAAAGGCGGAGCTTCCAAGAAATGACGTCAGCCTCGTCAGCCAATCCAGTTCGCTTTAAATACTTCCAGAACATTCTATAACTGTACGTGTAGAAAAGGCAGGAAAAACAACTTGACTACGGGGCTGTGGATTTAATTCCACGTACTTTCAAATAAGAGAACGTCGCCATTAAAAATGAAAAGAACATACTTTTAGAATTTTAAGTGTATTCTTGACTATGGAATTTTATTATTACATATATATATTTCATGTTCATGTATTTATATATGTATATATAAACATGAGCAAATATTTTTTAGAGCTTTTAAATCATCTTGTATATGTCTTGACATGTCCTCAAGAAACCAATAAATATAGATAAAAAAATTAAGTGAAAAAAAAATCGGTAAATGTTTGGTTTGCCAATATTCAAGGCCAAGTAGCTTTTTTTTATAAACAATTAAAATCAAAGAAAAAGAAATAAAGAGTTAATAAGATAAAGAATAATGAAAATGGCTCTTTAAACACACGCTCATCAGTGAGAAGGCGAATTAGAAAAAATTTGACTATTTTAATTAAAACAAAAGCTCTAATTCTGAAATTATACAACCCAAGGTAAAAATTTAAAAATGTCAAATAATAAAAACAAAATAAAATGGCGACTAATCCGCAACCCTAAAAGATGTAGATAAACGGCCATTTAACCAAATTCAAAGCCCTATATTCAGCAAAAATTTAAACCCTTAAATAAAAAACAAATTAAAAAAAAAAAAGGGGGCAGTGCCTGGATTTCATCTAGATGGTAATAATCCAATATGGCCGTTAAGCCAAAAATCACAGCTCAAAAGCTGGTATGATTAAATAGTTATAAAAAATCAAAAAACAAAAAGGAAGAGGGAATATATATATATATATGTACATGGGCATAAATATGCATATGTTTATCTTGCTTGTAAAGAACTATCAGGTGAAAGTCTGTCTATCCTAACTCAGTCACACTATGATAATTACTAACCTAAGTCTGCCTTAATTGTATTTTTTCCTTTTCTGAGATGTAGCTTTCCAGCACATTTTAATAAAAGCACATTTTAACTTACTAGTAAATAGAATTGTTCTAAAATATTAAAGATGTACGCTTTTATTAATGATATAATTATGAGTCGTTATAGTGCTGTCACTAAGCTTTTTGGCCCTTTTTGGCCTCTTGCAGCTCATAAATTTTGCTGCTCCTAAAGTCTACCGTCCATTTCGGTAGCTGCACTACAGCTCTGATGAGCCCTGAGTGGCCGTATTATTAAAAGTAAAAGATGGCGACTAAAGAAATAATAAATTATATAGCGCTTCTAAATTTTGAGTAGTAGAGTAAGAGAAGAGATCTGAGACAATAGAAGTGCAAGTGCGCCATGAAATTTGTTTGTTTATAACTTTCTTCAAATTTAATGGCAAAATGGTCTTTTCAAACGATATTCATCTGATTTTTAACAACTGTAAATAAAAATAACTAAAAATCTTTAGTTTCTTTTTTAGTATTTTATTTTTATTAATCAAGTATTATGGTTTAAGTCTTTATTATACTTCTTTCCGTATTCCTCACCAGAATGAAAATGAGGTTTTGTATATTTATAAGCTGAGGGTTTTGAATATTTGGATTAGAACTTCTTGCAGCCGCGTTTTGCCGTTACTTACTGTTGCCAGCTCAGCCTAAAGTAATATTCCGGCTTTAGTGTCTTGCTAGCCGATGTTCTAAAATACTCGCCGGTAAAATTCTGAGCCAGCTGAATTAGTCTATTTTATGTGCAGTCTCCGACTACGTTATCTACCTTTGAAATTTAAGTTTTTGTTACGTAATTTAAATACCTGCAAGGAGCGGCCTCTTCTCTTATCAAATAACCCCATTATGCTCTGCCATAATTCAAATAATCCAATCCATTCATTGCCCGCGAGTCATGAATCTGCAGTTTCTAATTTAGGTTTACAAGTCTGGCTCCTCTAGTAATTTAAGTAAACAAACATATATTACTTTTAGAACAGATTTTGATATCCATAAAAAACATAAGTTTTAAATGTTCTGAATTTTACATCAGGTTTTTCACACACAGAATAGGGTTAAGATATTTAGAGGCCCCAATTTCTTAAAGGCTGTCATATATATTTATAGTATAATGCAGTAGTTTTCAGCCTTTTTGTCCCATGAACCTCTTTCATCCATTGAGAGAATATCATCCTCCCTCCTTTGCCAAACTCAATATAGTACATTTATTTACAAATATAATTTATTTAAATTTAGACTGTCTTTAATGTGTTTTATAAATTAAACAAAAATAAATGTATAGAAAATGTTGACAAATACCAAAACTTGAATGAATGTAGTTTTTTATACTCATAAATTAAAATTAAATACTTAACAGGTAAATGAAAGGCAGACCGCATGTCCAGTGAAACTACGAAATTCACCTATGGGAAGGGGGAAATCCGAACATGGTATTTTAATTCAACCCCTGATATTTTAATTTCTATCAGCTGAACTTGCAGTTTCAAGATCACATCGCAAATCTGAATAATTAAATAAAGTACTATGATATGCTTTAGAATTGGTAAACATGACTGATGATTGAAACTTGGACAATGTGATAATATTTATCAGGAACGGATTATGGTGAAACAGATTATGCTGAAAGTGAAATAGGGGAAGAATTATACGCAGAGTAAAACTGACTCTCGAGTAAAACCAAAGATAATTGGATTTATTTCACTAGGAGTGCTTTCTACGATTCAATACTATCATCTACATCACCTGACACTCATTTGCTGAAAGAGCTTCTGCTAAAATAAAATTTGCTCTAGTTATTGGTGGTTTTTCACAGAATTAACAATCACTACAAATGAGTATGTCAGGTGAAAAGAAAATCAAATACAAATAAAGCGATTGGTATGAAAATGGCTGAAGGAAACACTTAGATATTTAAATGTTTAAAAGTTACTAGTTTATAGAAATAGTGGTTTAAAATCCAGAAAGGTAAGGTTCTGATGCAGTGCGACATTTATATCCGGAAAGAATCACGATATGATAACAGGTACTAAAAAAAAAATCTTTGAAACAAAAAGGAGAAGCGATTTTTTTATTAATAATCCAAAAATTGAATAAACACCGATTTCTATAAATTATATTACTAGTTATAAAATGACAGATTACGTCAATTATCAGTATTGTTCCGAGAGGTTCTTGAGATTATACAGGTTCCGCTCTGAAACAAAATTTTACATAGTCTCACTACCAGAACTTTTGCTTACGCGAACTGAAGCCAGTTATTGAAAGTTCGGATAAGCAGGGTCATTTTACAGTTCAAAACATAAATAACAGTGACCTCAGAATAAAATTTTACTTTTCGAAATGTAGAAAAAGTTATAATAAATTGAAAAGAATATATATTTTTGTATTATTTATCAAGGTCAGATTTTTTTATAAAATTGCGCACCTTTTGATATCCTCAAACAAATCTTACGTGATGCATGTTCTGTTTTTATGTTTAAAAGAGCTAAGGCATCTAATTTGTCTTAGTGGCATCGTTGTATTTTGGGGACTTATAATGTACTTCAGTTGATAAAATAAACTATCAACTGAACACTTTGTGATCATTGATGTTAAACACACCCGAAAGCAAATGTGTTTACTTGGAAAGGCCTATTCAGTCGTGTCTCCTACATAAACATTATAAAGTTTGCAATGACTGAATTTTGTGATTGCTTTTATTTTTTTCTCTTTCTTTCTTATTTATTTTTGACGGCCAAAGAATTATTGATAGTTATTAAGTACAATTATAATCAGATTTAGATATTAAAGGTGACCAAATTAGGCTAGCGTAATATAGTTGAATCTCCCTTAACTAATATTTCACATTAACGGGAATTTCCTGCATCCCCAGACTTTCGGAGAAGGAGACCAGAGCACTCCCAATTAGCGGACACTCACTGATAACTCACAAAGACTTAGTAACTTGAGTTGCGTCAACGAGGTTTGATTGTAGGCGACTTTAATTAATGCAATTTAGTTGACATAAATAACTATTTTCGAAATGTTTAACGCATAAATTTTAAAAATCTGAAAAGAATTAAAGCAAGTATTCAGTGCTACCACATAGCTTCTCTGGGATGTATTCGTCTTGGCAACTGGAAAGTATGGCCATTGGAATATAGAGTTCTTTTAAGTCCACTTTATCTTTCTTAGACAAGATCAGACGCCTCTCGGCTACTCTAGACTTGAAATCAGCTCTTTACTAGAATTCACGAGGCTTCTGGACTAGACTTCTCCTACAAAATCCACTCGACCATCGGACTTTACTCCTCATAACCGTATCCGCATTACCGTACGTCTTCTAGGTAAGACTTAACCTTTGTGGTGGCACAGGTAGTCTACCTAAGCTGCATGGCGAGGTCCTGCTCAAATTTGAGCTACTATACCTGCAGTCTCTGGGTTTTACTGGTGGCGGTTAACGCTATTAGAACGAGGCATGATCATTTTTGGTCAACTGCAGAGTTGAGTTTTAAAGATTTCTTTCTTCAGAATTCCTAGAAGTTGTAGAACTTGTCTAGCCTTAAAAGTTTTCATAAACGTTTTTTGCCAGTTTTTCGATTTCATAGTGAAATGAAAACGATAATTTCTACGGTTTCTGTAAAAAGAAAAGGGAAATATTTTAGAAGATATTTTTTTTTCTGTAAATTTTTATAACAGCTATCCACCCACATATATAAATATATCTATATTATTCTTAAGATTAAAAAGTTAGGAACCATATGGCACTAACAAGTGTAAATTAACATGAATAAAATAATAATACGTAGTAAATAATGGGTAAATAATTTTGAATAAATCATCGGTAAATAGGAAAAATTAAAAATATAAATTAATAATAAACTAAGAGTAAATAAGTAAATTAATAGGTAAAAAAATAAAATAAAAAAGATAAATTAATAATAAAGTAATTACCCTTACTTAAGCAAATTAATAGGTAAATAAGAAAAATAAAAAAGATAAATGTTTAATTAAATAAGTTAAATTAGTAATAAGCAGATGAAAGGCAAATTAAATAAAAATAAATGCATCCTAACAATTTAATAATACGCAAAGTAAGCAAAAGCTGAGTAACTGAATGATAATAAAACACAGTAGAACAATATAAAAGTAAATATTTTGATTGCATTTTTTTCCATTTTAGTCTACGGAGTATAACTTTTATTCAAACTTTCTTGAAAAAGATACCTAAAATTAAAAAAGCTTAAAACATCGAATCACGTACTAAAATCACTAAATATAAATGTACAAACACAAATTAAATCAAGAAACTTTGGGTCATCTACATTTTGATCATAAAATTGATCCCAAAACGCTTCTCTAAATTTGACAGGCGATTGTTTGATTTAATCTTTAGGTATTCTGACGCAGTTATTACTAAACCTGATTTAACTGTAGGTAAAGAATTCCAAAACCAAATAAGCAAATAACTCTGAATTTCGTTCTATTGGGCTTACGTAAGCACTTTTAAGTTTTAGATTTGAACATCAATGTCGCGTTGACAGATTTTAATACTTGGAGCAAATCTCAAAATTGTGTGCCTTGAATATTATAATCATTTCTAGTTTTTTAGCTAAAAGAAGTACCTCACTCATCCTACCATTACAATGACTCTAGTTAACGTAATTTTCAGCAGCAAATATCCATAAAAGTAAATAAGTTGTTTAATTTATTAAGGCATAATACGCACGAGTATCAGCCTATTTCTTCTGTTTCTGCTGCATATTTTATTTTTATGATGCGAAGGTAGATGGTTCTAAACCACAGTCATTCCGTAAAAGTTATATCTTATCCTTGGTCTGTCAACCTAAGGGAAGGGATCTCTTCGTGGTGGGACCTGTCTTTTGCTATCTTATCTACTTACAAATGTGGTGGTTGGTAAACACATTTGGTTTTGCTTGGGATATACATATCTCTCCATAAATATAGTTTTGCTAATAAATCTTTTCAAAATGCTCATGGAAGAAATTTCACCATTTCTGAAGAAATTATGTAGAATTTAACATTAATTCTCTGGAAAGTAAATGAATCTCCTTTTCAATCTTTTTTTTTTTCTTTCAGAACTTGAATTGAGTGTAAAGAAGCGCAGCTGATTCTATATGATACCATGAAATATACCCGTCTAGAATTACAATAACTTTCAAAAGCTCATCGGTTTCTGTCTGCTCCGACTAAATTCAATTATATGCGATATATATTTTGAATGTCCCACGTAAAACCGGCTTTCTTGATTTGTATGGAAATACGCTTTCTGCTAACTTTCTGCTTTGTACATTAGAAATAATCACTTACTGTACTATTGTGAACAGAACTCAAACAAACCAGTAAGAAACTGCGGCAAATTGTAGTTTGTTTTACAAATAAACAAAATGAAACAGTATTACAAGAGGTACTCAAAAGGTGCTTCTTCTTCTTTTTTTCCGTGAAATCAGGTTTTGAATTTAACTTTAAATGTCAATGTGTTAATGTCAAGTATGACAATATTTTCATAAGCGTTCTCTAAATGTTCAGTCATTTCTTTCTTTTTCTTTTTTTTTTTTTTTTTTTTTTTTTTCGTGAGGGAGGGATGCTTCCATATAGACTTTGTCTTTCAGATATCTCCAGAGATAAAATTCAAAATAAACTTTGCTTCCTAAAAGCCAAAAGTGTTGGCTTATGTAAGCACGAGTTGGTGCCGACTGTAAACCTTATTGGAATTAATAAAGAGTCCTTCACACCCTTCTTCTGACTTTGTAGTACAAAGGACTTGGTGATAATTCGCCAAACAATCTTCAACATCGAGTGCATTTTATGATAGTAAAGATAATATGTCGCAAATTCTTTTGATTACTAAGAATTGTGTCCTCGGTCCCTTACAGTGCTCTTCTTTGCAACTGTTTACATCCGCATTTTTTGCGATACGTGTATCATTCCAACGCCATTTATGGCTTTTCAATGCTCTGATCGGATTGGGACAGGAAAAAAGTGGGTGTTGCCATTCGTAAATTTCGAAATAGTTTCCCGCTAATCGTAACCGTGAGAGCTGTATTGTTTTAAATCATCATAAAATCGACAGCATGCCTTCAAGTAACAATATCTGAAGTTTCATTTCTATTGAGAGCGGATAGGCCGCTAAAGATTCAAACATCGGGGAAATTTCTTTATGATTGTCCTGATTATTGCATTTCATGTGAAGAAAAATGAAGGGGGGGTAGTATATAGAACAACTCAACCATCCAATAAATATTTTGCAAAGACACATACATTTCTGCAGCACATTGCAATAAAAGAAATTAACGCAAGGAAACACTTGATTAGTTTAGGCGAAGTGCATGACGGTTTTCTGCCATAGAAGAGATGCTTTCTAGGAGCACTTTCTCCAGGGCATGGGTTAATATTCAACTTACATATCAAGAAATCACCAAAATCTCGTGGACCTAAGGCCGGGAAATGAGCACTGAAAAAGAAAAGACAACTTTTAATATCCTTTAGATACTCGCTCGCTAGTTGGCTGAGGATATCGGCAGAGCTCGTTTTTGAAAAGAAAATGTATAAATACGTTACACATGTATAAATGGTTACACGATGCACGAGAAAATGAAATAAAATCGTTTTAAAATGGATATTTTTCTGCTTCCATCGATTAGCATAGGACTGCGGTGTTTCGTTCTGAATTTTTATGGTAGTATGTTTCAATATGAAAATTATTGTCACATATTACATGAAAGGTATTGCATTCTACATGAAAGGTATTGCATTATGTCACACCTTTTAGGTAGATAAAAAGTTTAAACTTAAGAAGGGTAGGTATAGACCTACGGAAGAAAAATTATTTCTAATAGATGAGCCCTAGACGTTTCTTTACAAAATATTACAGTGGTATCTTTTTTAAAAATTGCATGATTTTCCTTTAATATACGAGTTATAAAAATAAACAAAATATTGTAAAAAATTGATAAAGAACTCTTGCAGAATGCGCAGAAAAGGTTAAAAGTTGAAATCTAAGGTAGATACATTTCCTGTTTGCTCCTTGAGAATTTATTAACTTAATTAACGATAATATTTTTTTCCACAAATCGGAAAATTAAATTATATCATGATCAGTCACATTCCGTAAGTTGCGTTTGGGTATGAGACACGAATCCAGTGAAATTTTAGTTTACTATCAATTTCAGATAATTTAAAATTCTAATGTTAAATATTAGAATCATTACTAACGTTAGGAAATGTTAGAATCACTAATTAAAGAATTAAATAATACTAAATATATAGTGGAAGCTTAGAATTTTCCTATACTTAAGATTTCATGAATTTAGACTAAAGAATAACTATTTAGAGTCGGATGATGTAAAGTATACTAGTTTATAAACGAAAGCTGGAAAATCAAAACAGACGAAATCTTAAAGTGTTTTAAAATATAAAACGTAAGAGACATTAGAAAATATTAAAGTAGCTTTGTGTTGTAGTTAAATGAAAAGAGTTCTATACTGATAATACAAATACATTAAAAGAAATTATAATCTCCAAGTCGTTTTTCGTTTCTGAAGTGAGGTATATTATAATACAATATTCAGATTCAGTTTTTCATTTTTAATGATATTTTTACACTACGTAATATTGTCTTGCTGAGTTTTACAAAATGGCAACAATCTAAGAACTAAAATTTTGCTTTGGCACGTTTTTCATAGTGTACACTCCAAATTTCTCTCAAACACGTTTTAGAAAACATCTGTCAATATTTCAAAATCTTGCTGCAGTTCTTCTGCTGGTCTACAGAGAATTCGAACGATATTTTCTTGCTTAGATTTCATATAAATTTAAATGTATAATTCTAGACTACTTTCCCTTGATCTATTGGCTTCGAAATTGTACTACAAACTATTCAAAAGATACAGAACACTTTTACCAACATTTTACAAGCGTTTGAAATCCTAAGGTGCTCAACAAGAGTGATGAAAGTAGACATAATCTTCAGGAAGGTTGGGGGGTAACAATCCCAACACTTTTACAAGAAAAGTGGTTGTAATTGTGCAGCAATGAACACATTGAAAAGATTATTTGGAGATCTCGTGTTCGACTCTGAGCTGTGACGCAGCTCATTTTTCAAGGATTTACTCGCTCTGAATGAATGCTTTTGATAAAACTGCTGGTAAGAGCCATTAAAATACGCTAAATATTCACTGAATTGTGATCATATACTATCTGTAAATCCGTCTTTTGACAACGGCTCGAACTTATCAAGATTGACTCAGTATGATGGTGAAATGCAGCAGGAGGAATCTGTGGTCCCTTTTTTTTTTTTTTTTTTCAAAAACAGTACACAACGAGTGAGCCAACATCCATTTGTTTGCAGACAGTTCTAACATCTTGTAAACACTCAATTGAACAAGATAAGGGAAAGTATGGACGCCACTTCAAATATCTCATACTACTCGAATGTTCCTGAGCCCACTTTGAAAAACACATTATCGGTGACACTTTGTGTTATCGCTCTGGAATGTACCACTCTCATGGGAAGATTCACAAGATAGTAGACTGCATGTAATCTCGCTTCAAATCGCGATACATCACAGCAAACACACGACTGGGTCAAACATTAGAGTAGAAAGTGATATCAGTAAAATATTCCCCAAATGATATAGGCATCATTTTCAGTTTGATAGCACTCTGATCTGCTCTTAGGATCCCTCACTTGGTTTTCTTTTGTTTTGTTTATTTAATTACGTCAAAGCACACGAGGGATATTTGTCTTAGTCGACTTTCTAAGGAAAATTGACTCGTATACACGTTACGCACGGGGAAAGCCACGAAAATACCCACGCAGCCAGCCCATTTGCCGAGATGCAAACCCCAAACCGAAATACCAGTATTCAGCAACGTTACCGCTCGACGCTTAGTGAGCGGATACCTAGCTTAGCGATTCGGGCATTTGAGCTGAATTTTTGCACTGTGTCAATTTCTTTTCCTCAACGGTTTGGTTTGCTTAATTACGGCAAAGCACTGGAGGACTATATGCCTAACTGAAAGGATGCCTTCGTGGAGAACTTTCTAAGTGAAACTGGCTCATATACACGTTACACATGGGGAAAATCACGAAATCACCCATGCAGCCTGCCAGTTTACCGAAATTCGAATGCCGGACCGAACTACCAGTGTTCAGCAACTTTATCACTCTGCCGCTGGTGGGGAACTTTTTCGCAACGGACAAGATGCCTTAAAATATTTTCCACGATACTAAATCACTGTGATATGAAATAAATCATTGAATACCTGAAAACACATTAAAACTTGCAAGGTCAAGAAAAACTGGAAACTATAACGTGATAATATTTATTAGTTGTCTACAGCAACAAAATTAGTAAACAAGCAATAGTTAGCATATTAATAAAGGTTAGCTTATTTTACATTCATTTCACAACTCATACTAGTTTGTTTCATTTTGGATCTTCTTAAAGCACTCAAGAACGTGCAGAACCAACAAAGTTCACATTCCCACGTGCTTTCTCTCGTCTTTTTGTTATTTGAACATACCTAGGAAAGTTTTGTTAGATACGCTTTACGTTTTGTAACAAGTTCACATTCCCACGTGCTTTCGCTTCTGATTTGGTTATTTTAACATGCATAGGAAAGTTTTGTAGGTTGTGCTTTCCTTTCTGAAGGTGGGATGTACGTTGGTAAATGTGAGCAATTCTTACCACACAGATTTAACGGCACATTTTCCGCAGATTAACTCCCACGGATATAACATTTCTTACCCGGAAGAGTTAATATTTTTGTCAACTGAAAATGAGAGAAATCCACTGTGATGTTTTTAAAATTTTGTGACGTGATATGATCAAACTGAATTTTTTTTTTTTTTTTTTTTTTTGTGTGTGTGTGTGTGTGTGTGTCTTTGGAAAAGGTTTACCTGTTAATATAGCTTTCGTGTAATAAGGGCGAAAAAACACTTTTGGGTTATGGTTATACTAGGTGATTTGAGTATAGCGAAGCACACGAAAGCTTTCTGCCAAAGGGAAGGAATGCCTTTGTGAAGGACTACCGTAAACTAGCACAAATGCACGTTACACATGAAAAAAAAAAAAAAAAAAAAACCACGAAAGACAGTCATGCAGCCGATCAGTTTGCCTGGGTCCGAACCTGAGTCGAAATACCAACATTCAATGGTCTTTAACCACGTATCCACCTGCTGGGGAAATCCACCTCTCTTCCTACATGTTGACTATGTGTATTTTAATGAGTGACACAGTCTGTTTTTTATTTAACATATATATATATATTTCAAAGTTATTTTTGCCTGCTCATTTTTCAATATTAGTATCATTTGCGTTTATATTTACAATGAGCAAATGTATATGTATTTTAATGAGTGACACATTCTTTTTTTTTTATTTAATATATATATATTTAAAGTTATTTTTGCCTGTTTATTTTTCAATATTAGTATCACTTGCGTTTATATTTACAATGAGCAAATGTATGTGATTTTTTTTTGTCTTTTCATTTTAGAGCTAATCTGAGATTACAGAAATGTGTAAATGAAGATCCCGCATTTCTTCATATCGTACTGGGCTTAATTTCTAAAATTAAAAATGTCAGAGTTTTATGAAAGGCCATAGAGAAAGGCAAATAAAAGTAAATAAATAACATGACAAATAACGAATAATGAAAATTAAATAAAACATAAGGAGATAAAAGTTAATGAATTAAGTTCAACTGATAATAAATTGTTGAATAATAAATAAAAATAGCATAATTTACCTTATTTGGCTTTCTGGCTTGAATTATGTTTCTACTCAAAAATTGAAAACTGCTGGAACCGGGCTTCGGCTGAGTTAAAGTCTTGATTACCTTTGTTCTTTATCAAAACGAAAACGTCCATCTTTGAGACAGATAACACTCGAATGCTTTGTTTCAGTCTATTAACCAACCAACTAACGGATGTTTGTTTCATTACATATAACTTTGTTTCTTTCTGTAAAAATAACAAGTGATTTCAGATAAAGTAATTTGGAAAATAGTTGTGAAAAAAAGATACGAATTTTGTAAATAATATTGAATATCCCTTCAACAAAGCAAATTTAGATAATTCTAAAACGATATTTTCAGATGCGCTGCTTGCTGCATTTAATAATTTATTCAATCTCTTATAAATTTTGAACTTCTTAATATAAACATTCTCTGACTTTCAATATGTATGTTGTGCAGCGAATCGCGCCCTTTTCGAAGTGTTTCTTATACTGTTAATGAAACGAACTTTAAAATTTAAATTTTGATTTATCTAAAGATGTAGTTTTCAGAAGCATGTATATATAAGAACACAACATATGTATGTTTATACAGGCACCCCCAATATTCGACAAGGGACCCAAGGACAGTCAAAACACAGAAATGGTAACCAATATGGTTTTCCTTTCAAAAGCGTTAAGATGGCCAAGAAATATCAACAACGCACATTTACCACTTGGGCGAATGCGTGCGATAGCTAACGTTTCCCCCAGAAAGTCCTCCACTTCGGCATCTCTCCTTTTAGTGGAATAGCTTCGCCTTATTTAAATTCAAATAAACACTCAATTATTTGTTGCCATCAAGGGATGAAAAAGCTGCCACTTGTACGATTCGAATGCTCCGTCTCAGTTTTGATAGAGGACCTTCTGGGAGACATTCTAGTGGTCTCACACTGCTCATCTCCTACCACCAAACCACTCGATAGGATTTTAGGCTAACTCCCTATTTTGAGTGCCCCTGTGCCACGCAGATGTTATACATTTATAAGCATCCATGTCTTCTCCGGGATTCGAACCCGGGCCCATCCGTACGGTTGCCAGTTTCATTAATCTGTACATCGACTAGCCAGGTGCTCTCATTGCCACAGGTGAACAGATGAGAGCTGGTCCAGACACCCAGGTGGCTTACACAGATCATCGCCACCGTGAAATCACCGGGTGAAGTGTTTTTAAATTAGTCATATAAGGCTATGTACGTAGAAGATTACGAATAAATCACATCACTAATAACTAGCAGTAATCACTAATAACTAGCTCTCTACTTTACTCGTATTAATTAGAATAAAGTATTATTAGTTACTGGTTAGATTACTAATAGTCACTTTATTAGTTACAATTACTATGAATATACCATATTAAATCCACAATAATCACTATTAACTGGCTCTTCATTTTATTAGTTAGCTAACCAATTTAGATCTAATTATTAGTGATTAACTTCCAATATCAATATTTATTAAGCATTTTGTAAGTGTCTTTTCTTACTTAAATTTTTTTCTTATGGCAGCACATATCCGAGGAACAAGAATATTGAATTTTCGGAAACTGCATTCATATTTCATAACAAGGAAAACAGATAAAACAAAGAATTTTGAACTCTTTGCATTTTTATAAGTCGAAGTGAAATTAGTCAGACTGAGACAGAGAAATTACTTTACGTTTTATGTAACTTTTATTAACATGCATTTAAACTGATTATGTTTGATTAGCATATGAACGTGTGCATTTTGTTTGTCCTGAATAACATGAATTTTTCACAAACACATGCTGCCGTTGGTCAAAATGTAAAGGTACTGTTTCACGCTACTAGGTAGTCAAAAGTCGTGTAAAATATTAGTTTTAACTTTTATGTGTACAAGATAATTTTATTTATAAAAGTACAAGGCAATTTTTTTCAACTCAATTTTAGATACTATTTTAAAAGAATATATAGATCTAATGTTATATGTTATTTAAAAATTTAACTATGTTCATCTAACTATACATAGAAGTTATATAAAAGTAATAACTTTTTCTAGAAAGGTACTTAAACTAAGGTAAATTTGAAAGGTACTGAAGAGTGAACTGGATACATAACTGTCAACAAGAAGATTAAAATGATTACTGTCTTATATCCTAAGAAAGATAAATTTACACATTTCAACAAGCAGTATGTAAAATGATTAACGCACAAACTTAAGTGAATTGGTTCCAGCGAATTTTGCAAGGTTGACAGATTGTAACATGTAGCTTTTTGCCATAACAATAAAAATGTAATAACCATGTCTTAGTTTTCAGCCGTGTAATTTTTATGAGCAAACTGTCTTTCCTGTTTTTCTTACGATTCCGTTCACGGAACAATGAGAACCAAAAATGCATCTTTAAAAGTAATAAAATGCTTCATTACCTGAGAAGTTTCTCGGCACAAGATTGCTATTTTTTTTGCAAACTTTTGTCGAGAAAGCTCAGTTAGCCCTTTGATGCCTATTTGCAACTGCCATCAGAAACCTTTCAAAATTCAACATTTTGTTTCTACTAAGTGAACAAACACTAATGGGTAATGTTATTGTTACAAAAGTTCATGCGAGTTGACATGCAGTAATAATGTTTTACAGTTACAGTGTAAATCGTAATATCTTATGGGTAAGTTTCGTATCGTATAGGAAATAATCAACTTAACATGAAAGCATGAAAGCCATGAAATTTGATTTTTGAAAAATGATTTTTGAAGCCATGAAAGCAGTTTTTTTGGTAGTTTTTTTTATTACATTTTCAGGCTCATTCTGAATAAATTTAGTTGATTTAGGGAAGGTAGTATGTAAATTCATTGACAGCATTTGATAATTATATTAATGATGATAATGATGGGCATACAAATGCCTATATTAATTGCATTTAGTAGTCTAAATAGATCTTATTTGTAGTAAGATCTCAACAATAACATTGAAAGCCATTGCAGGAATTGTACAATATTTGATGAAACATAATTTGGGGTATTTCACGAAAGAATGGCTAAAATAATAAATGCTCATTGAGCATCATACATAGAGCAATACTGCAAGATGTTACAGTTACGAAAAGAGGATAAATATCTCGACATTAAAAAAAAACGATTGACCCCCTTTTTTATAACGTAGGTGTGCGATTTCACGCATTGTTCCCGTTCTATTTGTTAGGGACAACAAAAGACTTAAAATTTATCGCTATAATACTTAAAGAATAATTTTCCTAAAACCATAGGCCCATTGTTTGACCACGCCGATTATAATGGCATTCAACAAATGGACATCTGTTTCAAAGGCATCGAGGAGATATATCGGACCTCTGATTCCTAAACTTAAACTTCCGTGCCTTGATGTTATGGTTCCAAAGTTTATGACACAGCTTCATTATATCCAACAATATAAATGAACCGTAACATGAGTGTCAGTATATCATGGCTATAAAGAGGTTCATATGCCTTATTTGCTTCAATACTTAAGAGTTTTATGTATATGAGAAAAGAATTAAAATCGTCTACTGCTATTACTTTTTGCTATTTTTACTCTATGGGCGATAAAATTTAAGTTATCGGGTAGCTTAAAATGATGTTAAGTCGCTTTCTTTTTTAATCCTGCTTTTTTCAAATACCTCTAAGCAAAAACAAGCAGAATAATCATGAACCTTCTAATAAATTATGTTTAAAGAAAAGCCTTCTTATTTTAAGAAAACGTAACCATACAAATTATATAATTTTTCTTTCTGAGATGTCATTCCATGGTGAATATATCAAATTTCATATTCAGAAATGAACAGTTTCGACCTTTATGTTGGGTTTATTAAATGGGCAGAAGTATTTAGTTTAGAGAAATTTTAGTTTAAAGTAGAAGAGTTTAGTTTAGCTTAGTAGAAGAGTTTTTAGTTTAGAAGGAAATGCATCATTAAACAGCTCTTTTTTGTACCATGCAAATTACAACTGCACATGTTCATAGTGCCATTTAGTAAGATCTGAGGTGCATTGCTAACGTAGCATGTTGTCAATGTATCTGTCTTTCTTTTGTTTCATATCTGTTTGTTGTTCCGTATCTGTATCTGTCTTTTCTGTTCTTTCTTTTCTGTTGTTCTGTCGTGTATCTGTCTTTTCTATTTTTTTTTTTTCTGTTGTTTCACCTGCTAATTTCAAGAGTAGCATCATGATGGTAGAAAGCTACAGAAAAGGAACTATCTGCCTCTTCTTTATTATACTTTAATGTTTAGTGCACGGTACTTAGTTTGAAATTGTTTAAAAATATTGTACAACCAATGCAATTAAAAATTTTAATTAGTGATTATTCAAAAGAGATTCGTAGCATGATTTCTATTTATAATTATAAATGTATTTCAAAAATAAAACTACTAGTTGTTACAATGTGAGAGCCTGCTTTAAAGTATAAGCAAATGTTTCTTTTCTCTGTGAGATAAAATAAAAAGATAACGTCAGAAAAATAATTGTGCTTTTTTGTGAGCTCAGTATTTGTAGTAATATAATTTCTGTTTACAATTATTCTTTTAAATAACACGCTGAAACGGGCTTCGATATTTGTTCTCCTATTCCTCTTAGTCGGTAGAAAGACCAGTCAATTTATTTTATAATCTGTATGTAATACAGTTATAATCTTGTTGATTATTTGGAATAAGGGAATATTATATTTTTATTTTTATTGAAAACAGGACTAAAACATTTTGCTAAATTATGCTCATTATTGCATCAAACTCTTCTGCATCTAAAAATTAATGGAAAGGTTTCATCAAATCCGCAATGAAACTTATAAACACCATATGGAAAACCAGTATATAACAACTTCTACAAAAGTTTAACTGCAGTTTGCAGATAAGCATTGAACGTAAATATTTTTTTTTCATATTTTGCTTGACCAGTTCTATTAAAAAAGTCAAAAATTGCTGTGCCTACGATTCATGTTCTGTCCTTTCACAGAAAAACGAGTATCCGGTTTTAATGACCATTTCTTTGGAATTTACTGTATAGCTTTACAGAGAGATTCTACAATAGAACAGTTGCTTTATTGAATGCCCATTATTTCAGCTTCATATTGTTGCCGTGGCTTGCAGCATGCATTTTATCGCGAAAGAATTATACGGAAAGAGAAAGCTAACCTTCGCATTGCAATGCCTGTTTCGAAAAAAGGCCTTTGGAATGTAATTTTTATTCAGTTTTAAAAGCTTAGAAACAGCAAACTCGGTTTTCCCCTCTATGCTGTCTTACATCATTTCTAAAGGTAATTTAAACGTTACCATAAACTCCTGAAATTTGTTAGAAAGCAAATTCGCTATTAAAAATGCGAACTTTCCATAAGCGATAGTAATTTCTGGCCTTTAAAAGTAGCACGTAGACACCATTAATGTCCGTGTTAATGATACTGTTGTATCAGGTATTTGCTGAAATTATTATTTTTCAAACAATCTGATGTGTACACCACATGAATTCCTTGTACGGAATATTAAATTATACGCATTTTTCCTGCATTTCATTTAAACTTATTACCTCGAATTTCATAAGAGGCATATTTCTCATTGAAGTAATTCAGTTCTCATTTTACGATAAGGTAAAAATACATAAAAACCTCATAATATCTTCATTACAATTGAAAAATATAAAACACCAAACAGGGTACATATATATATATATATATATAATGTTGTATGAACTTAAATCCATTTAGTGCGAATACAAGTTATTATTACTTGCGCAATTGCTGCAAAGTTAGTTAATAATATTATAATTTACCCATAGATACCTTCTTAAAATGGAAAGCTAAAATTCTTCAACGCATATCCACCGAAATCAGTCACCTCAAATTTAAAAGTACACTGAATTGGTCGCAACTTACATCAGATATTAATAAATTAAAACAGCTTTTTACTATTACAAAAATAGATAAAGCAACTAATAACTTTAGCATTATGTGAAAACAATTCTACGCTGAAATTATTCATAAAGAACTTCTCAACGCAACTACTTATCAATTAGCCAACCTTACAGAAACATCTATAATAAACAGGATTAAAACTTTTCATAAGAAACTCAATATTACGTTCAATGCAAACTACAACAGATTTACTAATCTTTATGAGATTCCCAAATTCCATAAAACACCATTAAAATTTAGATTTATAGCTAATGGAACTAATAATTACAAGAAAAATGTAGACTATTATTTTTCAATTCAACTTAATAAAATCTGTAAATTTATTTTCAATGATTGTAACACTAATCATAACTATTGCTGGATCATTCATAATAACACTCCTGTCATTAATACCATTCAAACCATTAATATCCAAAACATTAACTGCTATGATTTTGAAAACTTATATACCTCACTTCCTCTAGAAGAAATCTATACCAGTCTACTTGATCTACCTAAACTTTTCCCTAATATACTCAATATCATGACTCTTGACAAATAGAAAACCTACCTAAAATGCACACTTTTTCATCAAGTTTCAAAATCAACTTTTTAAACAAGTCAGAGGATTGCCAATGGGCTTACATTCCAGTACCTCGATCTGTAATATCTTTTTATTTGTCAAAGAATTTAACTTCCAAAAAAATCTACAACCACAAGAGTTAAATTACTACAAACACACCTACGGATATATTGATGACCTTATTACAATTAATAATTCTGGTAAAATTGAACACTCCGAGATTTATCCGAATTGTCTTACACTTAATAAAACTAATAATTCACAAAATAGCATAGACTTTCTAGATCTTCAAATCATTAACTACAAAAAAATTTTACTTTTTGACAAAACAAGAAACTTCAATTTCAATACTAACAAATTAATAAATTGGAACTCCAACATATCCAAAAAAGTAATTAACAATACTATAATTAATCAAATACAACGAATTAAAACTATATGCACAGATACAATAGATTTACAACGCGAAATTTTGATCCTTATCAAAATTCTCAAAAATAATCTAATTCCCATTCAATTTATCAACCATTGCCTTAAAAGAGCAGGCGTTAAATACTCACTCTAAATCATTTAACTGATAGGGATATGATAATTTGTTCCTAAACCTGAGAAGGCGGTATAAGTTGGATGACTGTCAGTTGGAAGATTTGTATATAGTGTAATTACTCAATTGTATATATTGTAAAAAGCTAATTGTGTTCAGACATATACTGTTACTATACTGTTACTAAAAAAATGGGCCTATTTCATGCTTTTAGACTGTCTATTAGCTCTTGGACAGTGAAAATGCCTTTTTCCTTTCTTAAATTCTTAATCATTGCGACACGACAATTAGCCAGAAATTAATTAATTTCCATTCACTAGTATTTTCAAAAAAATCTTAACAGACGGTCCCTCTCAGATAAGAACTCCACAAAATACATCCCTCAAGAATTCCAAGTCCCACCCACTACCATAAATTACTTCACCCAAGTCTTACCGACTGATATTATTCAAAGTCCCTACTGCCGCTAAGAATTTTCGGACACCCTACACTTCTGAGTCAGACACGAAGAGAACACTTTGCCAACTCCCCCACTAGAAAGAATGTAAGTTACTTAATACCTTTTCCGGCCTTTATATCTTCATGTACATTCACTGATCTTATTTATATTATTTTCTATATTATTTTTTATATTATTTTTATATTGTCTTTGATTTGTTTTTACAAAGTTTGCATTATTTATCTTTTTTATAATCTTCTATGTTTATTTCAACTTTACTTTGAATTCGATTTCATAATGACAATTTCCAATGTTTAATTTCTACAAATAATATAGTACTCAAATGCATAAACATGAAAGTGTCGGGGACGATTACTCGAGTTAAATAGGATTTCTCTACAGTAATTGATTTTTACTCCAAATCGAATTGACTAAAATGCTTCATAAGAATAAGTTCTTTGAGTATCAGCATTGGTTCATAATTCCTTCTATTCGCGGAAATATTTGGCCTGACTAGAATTGCCGGTTTGGCTTTAACTTATAACTCGAGTAAAGACGAAACACTTTCGTATTTACGTATTTTTATCAATTATTGTTCATTGAACGGGAGTTGGTTTGTTCCCCTTGAAAAGTCAACTAATTTCCGATCAATGACAATGATTACATGTTTTAATTTTTCCTTTTACAATTGAAATTTTATTCTTCGTGATGATTTAACTCCAGTCCCCGTTAAAACATTATTAACATTTTGCTTTCAAATTACTTCAAAACATCTTTCAAAATATAACTTACCAGTATGGATTCATACTTTTAAAATAATTCTACTTTAATTAAACTTAGGAGATAATATAATCAATTAATCAATACTGTTTAGGAAATAAATTATATATATATATATATACATAATCAATTAATCAATATTGTTTAGGAAATAAATTATATATATATATATACTTTTGGTGCGGCCGATTGCAACCAAAAAGGGAAGTGCATATCTACATGTTAAATCAGTCACATATATAAAATTTCAATGTTCTCAGTCTACGCAATTTTGCGTTTTGCGAGATATATTCATACGTACGTAGACTGAGAACGTTGAAATTACATACATACGTATGTACATACACGATTTTTTGCGTACATACACGTAAAAAAATCTCTTCTGGATCTACTTTAAATCCCTTTTGCAAACCGTTTTGGTTAAAAGAGTCCTTTATTCTATCCTAACCTGCAGATGTAACGCAAAAACATCGTTAAATTGCATTCGATAGCGGTCAAAATGGATATTTTCGTTGATAAATATGATACCCGAAAATTTTCTCGATTAAAATACTTCCTTTACTTCGTGCAAGGAAGTAAAAAGATCACGCTATATATGGTCTTTGGTTTGGTTTATATGATTGTGGCAAAGCACTCGGGGATTATTTGTCTGAAAGGACGTATGCCTTCATGGAGAACTTTCTAAGGGGAACTGGCTCATATGCACGTTACATATGGAGCAAACCACAGAAGCGCCCATCCAACCAGCCGGTTCGCCTGGAATCGAACACAGGTTGGAACTACCAGTGTTCAACGATATTACCGCTTCGTCGCTAGTATTCCCCCAGTTATATATGGGTATAGA
This sequence comes from Stegodyphus dumicola, assembly GCF_044657685.1. NCBI lineage: Eukaryota > Metazoa > Arthropoda > Arachnida > Araneae > Eresidae > Stegodyphus > Stegodyphus dumicola. Next base: position 33,820,864 of record NC_140781.1, read on the forward strand.
ATATGAATATAATGTTAAAAATATTTTTTTCAGCCGAGTAAATTTATTTATTTGGAAGCTACTAAATAAAAATTCGAAAATTTGTTCCATCTTTGTCGCATCTCCTTCTCTGTTGTGGCATCTGAGGAATAGAAGTTATGACAGAAATGTCGTGGCATTCTGGTAGACTTGTTATACAATTCACTTAGTCATCTCTTCCGTGTATGCGCATTGAAGAATAGCTTATATTATATTTTAATTCTACAATCTGTCAAGCACAATAGTGACATATAAATGTTACTTTTAAGAGGATATAGTTGCAAAAGTTCATAGAAATCCTCTTACTTAATAATAAGTACACATTTTAATACATTAAACGGCAACAGTCGATTGAAGGTATTTGGTAGAAATCCGTACGCAGTATTTTAAACATGTACCCTAATAGATGCATCAGACACCGTTTTGAGGTATCATTCAATCTTTAGCGGTTATCAAAGAGCGAATTTTTAAAACAAAACTGAATTGTATCATAATTAGTTTTCGAATTTTAAGATACTATTTATTTACCGTAAATTTTGGTTTATTATCTCGGGAAAAAGCGATAACTTTTAGGGTAATAATGGGCAAGTGATCTTGAAATGAGTTATTGTACTGACAATCTGTGGCATTTTACCATGAAATGCCACAGAATAAATCTGATGTTTGAAGGTCTGTTCTATATAAAACCTTCGCTTCATTCACGTAGTTTATTTGCATCTTTAGAAGCACTGAAGGTCATTTCCTGCACCTAGAAAAAAGGAAAATAGTGTATTAACAGCAAAAAAATTTAAATCATCAATTTTATTTAACTTTCAAATGTAAATTTTTCTGACCTTTGATTGTCGTTTGATTATGTCAATGAAGAAGTGTCACATGTTTTGTATGGTTTATTGTCTAGTTTTACGAAAGGAAAATATGAGAATTTAAACTGAGATGCTATAAATTTCATGCTAAAAGTTAATTTTAAAATTTCGAATACATACATGTATGAGTTATTCTTCCTGACTGTATGATGCTTCAGCAAATTAACGCTGAAAAGAAAAATATCTTCCGTAATGATACATAAAAAGTAAAAATGAATGGAAGAAGATTTTGTTTTAAACATAATTTTTTTAAAACAGTGCAACTATTGACTTATTAGTAAATTTGAAAACTTTGCAGAAGACAACAGTCAACATGATAAATAAATTGATAGAAAAGTAGAAATTAGCTGTAAGAACAAGGACATTGAAATAAATGTTTGTTGAGTCCTTAAGGATTTTCATGCAGGAGACATGAAAAATATGCAGTGCTCTCGCCGGGATTCGAACCTTGGTCCTCTCGAATACACGACGAGTGTGCTACCGTTACATCACGAAGGCGTGCTGGAAGGAGGGAGAAAATATATTATTTACTCCCCCTTTTAAAGGCCACTGGGGCTTAGGGGTCGCCAAATCCTCGGGGTGACGAATTGTCCACCATCTTTTAATTCGGGCGCCACTGTAGATTTATTATGTTATTTTTAAGCAGAAAACGGGAAAAATGTGCAATGCCGTCGCCGGGACTTGGACCTGGACCTCTTGAATACGCGCTACGTGTGCTATCGTCACACCACGAAGGCATGCTGGAAGGAAGGAGAAAATACCTTATGTTCTTTTACATTCAAACCTTATGTTCTGTTTACCTACATTGAAAGGACGTCATCAGTGAGAACTAAATATTTCGTATTGATAAATTTAACTTATTCGTAAAAGTCAGAATTTTACGTTACAGAGAAATGTTCTTTGAAAATCTATTGTTTCTAGAGCAAAAATAACAACAACAAAAAAAGTAAGAATTAAAAATATTTTGTTATCATTATATCTCTAGCTTTGATTGCACATTGGAACTTATTCGGCTAATTTTACAGTGGATACCGAGCCATTTATTACACCGCCTTGGTTGACTGTTGCGCTGATGAAAACAAAATGCACCCGAACAGACTTTTACAGCAACTGAATCATCGACAGGATTAAATACATTCTTTTTTAACAAGTCTATTTTTTATGGCCTGTTTAGTTCAAAGCCTCTATTGAACAACATGGAGCAATTTATACTTTTCTGGAAAGAAGTCACATGGGAATGCCCTTTTTCATAAAATATTTTGATTTGGATGCAAATATAATATTTTTTCCTGTGAGTGATAAGAGCTGTTTTTTAAAATATTGATTGGTGTTTTACTTTTTTTTTTACCTCCTGCCAAACTATACACATAGATAAAGGGGGTAATGTTTTCGGTCCAAAAATTCAACAGTGTATTTTCAGGGAATAAGCACAAATTAGGGTCCCCACAACACATTTTTAACATGATGTCTGTATGTCTGTGTCTCTGTGTAAATGTGACGATATTTTCGCCCACTATAACTCTTACATCAAACCCCCAGAAGGTTTCAATTCACGTGTTTAAGCTTTCTGCATTCATATAGAGTTGTTTAGATTTTGGGTGAAATTGAACAACCGGAAGTGCTACTATACTTGACACCCATAAAGGCGGGAGGCCGCTAGTGCGACTTTGAGCGCAAGAAGCGCTCTTGAACTTCGCTCTGCTAAAGGGAAAAAAGGGCATTCACTATTCTTACCTCCTACCAACCTATACACATAGGTAAGGGAGGTAAAATTTAAAATCCAAAAATTCGATTGTGAGTTTTCAGTGAGTAAACACGACTCAGAGTCTTCAGAATACGTTTTTACTATTTATATAATGACGTTTTTGTGTTTGCTTATCTGTAGGTATATGATAATTTTTCAAATTTTTCTTTCACGGTAACTCTTATATGAAACTTCCAAAAATTTTTATTTTCCATACTTAAGCTCCCTAAACTCATATAAAGAGTTGATTAGATTTGGGGTAAAATTCGGCAGCAGGAAGTGGTAATTAACACGAAGCACATAATAGTCTTTAGTGGACAAAGAGATGTTATCATTTATGTATTTGAATCTCATAACAGATTTTGATGAAAAAAAAATACTAAAATATAATCCAAAACTTTTTAATTTTAGTATTTAATACTTTTATATCGATCGAAACAACATATTACATTTTGGTTAAAACTGATAAACCTGAATTTATAATTTACTTGAAGCTTTGAGCAGACTTTCATAAAAAATATAGTATGATATAATCAAGAACTTACCGAATTTGGCATTTAAAATAGGTATATAACTGAGAACAACTGATTATATTATGAACATTTATAAAGTATTTCTCCCGCCTTCTTAACGAGCCTTCGTGGTGTAGTGGTCTGCTCGCTCAGCGTATAATTGAGAGGTCCGCGGTTCGATTCCCGGCGAAGGCGTTGCTAATTTTTCAATGTCTTCCGCTTCCAAATATACTTAATGTCTCTACACATTGTATTCTTGGTATTATAGTAAATGCAACGAGGATAAGCTCATTAGGAAGACGAGCTCTTGTTCTCAAGCAATCAAATGTATTAGATTCAGTCTTCAATGTTGTGCTCGTTTGACTTTTGTGTGGAATCACTTTTCAAATAAAAGGGTATTGCCACCAAATACTATTGCTATGTATAATTTTTAAGAAAATATAAATAATATAGCAAATATAAAAATATGGCAACAATTAACCCAGTTTTAGGAGTTCTAAAAATATGCTGATTTAAAAAATTTTGTGACTTTTGTTGATGAATTTTTTGTGAAGTGATGTTTAATAGATCAAAACGTTGGTCATCTTATGAACACTGATGACATAATGTGAAAAAAGACTGAAAAGAAATGTATGGCAACACTTAACCCACTATAGATAATTCTAAAGATGTGCTGCTTTTAATAATTTTGCAGTTATCAAGGCATTGATTTGTGAATCCGAAGCACTATATGACTAGAGGATATATTACGATCGATGCAATATCTTGAAATCAAAGCATGTAAACGGATGTGTATATGAGCACGCATAGGTATCGTTGTCCAATGCATGGAAGATGAGAATAATAAAAATGAATAATGCTTATAATTAGCATTGAACCGTAAAGTTCATAAAAAATTAGATTTAATTTACAAACGACGAATCGGAAGCGATAGTTTACTTAAAGCTTGTTGTTGTTCGGCCAGTCCGATGTTATAACATTGATGAGAGGTCACATACTGGCCACTTAAGAAGTTTTTTCTCTTGATGCTTGTGCACTTGACTATTATTTATCATCTACAACGTAAAAAGAAAAAAAAATACCATCTGTAGAAGTTGAAAATTTTATTATTCCTATTAACGCTTTGGACCTTGATCAGAGGAAAAAAAAAAAAAAAAAACCTACTAAGTTGCATTTCTACGACCGAAACATATATTTTAAGTAGGTAACATGAACTAAGCACTTGTGCTTTGTATAAAGTTAATGCAAGCACACACTGAATAAATAAGTTTTTAACGATTTTTCTAAGAATGGAGAAAATTTTTTTCCCTTTACGGCTCATGAATTGTGGAGTGGCTTTTTTCAGACTATTTCTATACGCATTGCAGTCCGTTAATATTTCCGATGATTCGATCGTAAAACAAACAGGACAAACGATGTAAAATATTGACTCGTTTTTTTGATCGAATCCATGATCAGAGAAGGCCCAAAATCTTTTGTTTTTCCTCTTTCTTATTCCTGCTTACTTTCTTTGTAAAGAAGTAAAATATCTTATATTCGGTTTCTAAATTCTCGTTATATATATTATAACTTAAAAAATATACGTTTTACAAAGTTTGTTTCTCTTCATGAAATCTCTAGTTTGTAAGATAACTTTAATTTAGATTTTTGAGAAATGCTGATTCTGAAATTACTATTTTTTTGCTAACTCTAATTTCAGTTTTTCGTTTTCCACAAAGTATATTACGAGGCTTACAGAAGTAAATTATAGGACTAAGAAAAATAAATATTTAAAATAATAAAGAAGAAAAAAGAAATAAAATAAAAGAAGGAATAAAATAAAGATAACTGAATAATCTAAATTGAGAATGAAATTCCGAAAAGCAGAAATTGTCTCTTTAGTCAGTAAAAGTTCAGAAACAATTGTGACTAAGATACAGAGAGGTGTTTCAAAGTAGCCTGAAGTATCTTCCTCTGTTGGACATGGTGAAAGCACTCAAGAATATGATTGATACTTTAATTGCCGGCTACCGCAGCTGCACAAATCCAAATCGCTTGAAACTTGAAACAAATCCAAATCGCTTAAATAGCTCTTAAAATTGCCATGTCCAGTCAAAAACCGAGTTACTTTAAAAAATCTGTTGAAAATTGATCAGCTTTTATTCTGTGAAAAATTGCAGAAAATAAACTTTTGGTCTATTGTGCTTTGGGTTAGGTTAGATATTCTCTGTTCCAAATACAGATAGCATCATTTCTATAAAAGCGCTTCTGAAATTACTTAGAAGAATAAAGTCACTTTGAAAAATTGACCACAAGGCTTTTTACATCAAATGACTGAATGATTAATGCTTTTTAAATATGTGACTACAATTTTAACCACTTCAAATGTAACTTGGATTATAAATATTAACACCAGGTAATTTAAGTGATAGCTATCGAAAGTTTCCTCTCAAACTAAAAATTAAAAGATATGAAACATAAACAAGTAGCAGGAGTAAGGAGCGAGTAAATTAACAATTATACGTGTAAATGTAATTTAATTACGTAAATAAATGTGCAATAATAATTATTTTTATGAAACATACGTAAAAATTTCTAGCACTTTCTAAAAAAATTAAGTTGTGCAGTAAGAATGCACTCTAGAAAATCTCATTTGAAGATAGACTCACTAATAAATTAAACCTTTAATTCTTAAGCTGGTTTAGATACCGTAAATTTAAAGTATAATTTAGTTTTCACAATTTAAATATGTATTCAATGCTGATAGATTGGACACATCTTAGTTTCTTCCAGGCGATTCTTCATTTAGCTCAGATATGATTCATTTCGTGTATTTGACAATTTTTCACAAAACAAATTCTGAACTCGGCGCTTAGTTAGCAAGCATGCATTAAAACATCGGATTTCATCTTTCGTTGGCAATGCTATCAAATGTAAGGACAAAGAAAAATTAAGAAACTAATTACTGTTATTAATAGCAATCACAAGTGGGTTCTTATGCACCGATGAAAACTTGCCGATTGAAGCATGAACAGTATTGGAACCAATGGCGAACTGCGGAGGGTTCTTGGGAGTGCTTTATCAAATCTATCTATGATTGAATGTCCCTTGGTTTATTTGTTTGCTTCAAACAAATAAATTATTTCTATGTTAACATACAGGAATCTAAAGGAATAACGTCTGAAAGCACAAAAAAAATTTCATAAATTGACCACGAAAACAATTACTGAACTGCTTTGCGACATTTTTGCAAAATAGATTATTGCAGTAAAGTAATTATGAAATCTAAAATAAAAATTTGGAAGAACTCATCAGCAATGCAGTTAAAAGCGAATTTTAACACTTGTTATCCAGAAACATGGGACACGGAAGAAGTAGCATGCCATGGCAATAAGAAGATGAACAGGTACAAACAATTTTATATTAAAACTCGAAATAAGAAATGTTTTTTGTCTAACAACAGTATAAACAAACTTAATATCATAATGAAACTATCGGTATTGGTAGCACTGGTAGCTGAACGGTGATGTGACACTTGTGCACATGGTAGTTCCACACAAGTGATATCTGCACACATCATCCATGCGGCAGCATGAAATTTTCTAACAGATGTAATCAGTTCCGGGCAACAAGCGATATTTATGCACAGTTTATCAGAAACAATTAATTATTATCTTAAGAACCCCTTTCCAATTTATCATGATAATGGCAACTTTCAATCAGCGTTTAAATTTTTATAAAATGTTCGTTTGTTCTTCGGCTCTTTCAGTTATATTTATGCACAAAGTTAATTAAAATATCTGTAAAAAGGCCTAAAAAGTGAAAATAACGTATATAAAGCCTCCTTTATTTCACTATTTTAATTAACTAAGTAACATGATAAAATATTTCCGAAGAAAATTTAAAAATCCAGATGACTTTCCGACGATAACATCGGACGGTGGTGTATTTTGGTGTATTTAATTATGGCAAAGCACACTAAGGCTATCTGCCTAAGGGGAGGGATGCCTTCGTGGAGGACTTTCTAAGGGGAACTGGCTCGTATACACGTTACACATGGGGAAAACCACGAAAACACTCATGCAGTCAGCCCGTTCGCGGGATTCGAACCTCGGTCCGAACTACCAGTGTTCAGTGACTTTACCGCTCGGCCGCTGGTGGGCCCGTCCTTACGAACATACGCTTTCAGGTTACAGACTCCAGAGGCTTCACCATTTTTCAAATATTTTGTGCGTTATTAACGGTTAGTACGTTATCGTAATTCGAGTCAGAACTAAGTACATCTAAGATGTACATACTCATTAACTGTATTCTCAGAATAGCTTTTATCATTTGTTTTTATGGCGCAGGTATAATAAGTCTGATTTTCCCTTGTTAATGAAAGACAAAAATTTCTTGACTTTGTTTGGGCTCTTTGTATTTCCTACCATTCATTACTCGCATATGTCTTTATTTGCTGCGAGTAGAATTTTATATTTTGTTTTCAGTAATTAACGAATTTTAAAAAATACTGCTATAAAATTTTAAAATAATGTTGATCAGTATTTCTTATTCTTATTACTAACACATTTTTCCCATCGAAATGTTTTTAATCAATCATTATAGAGAAGCAGAAATAAAAAAGATCATATTATTAAAGCAGTTGCAGGGTAGCTTATGTTAATTAAACAATTATAATTTCAGTCTTTACTTCTCCTTCCCGAATTCCTCACCAGAATGCAAATTATGGTTGGTATGGTTGTGGTTATTTAAACTGAAGTTTTTGGTTTTGAGAAGGTATGTGTGATTATGGCAAAGCCTCTAGGGTTATCTGCCTAAAGGGAGGGATGCCTTCGTGGAGGACTTTATAAGGGAAACCGGCTCGTATACACGTTACACATGGGGAAAACCACGAACACGCCCATGCAGGCAGCCCATTCGCGGGATTCAAACCTCGGACCGAACTACCACTGTTCAGCGACTTTACCGCTCGGCCGCTGGTGAGCGGTTTTGAGAAGGAGAGTGCTTCTTATATCACATGCTCGCTACTGGTTAGTTCTCACCAGCTTTAATAATTGCAGCTTTACGATCTTCTGGCCACCGAAAATTTACGTGAAGATGGTGTTTGACGATTTTTTGTAATAGAAAAATTCCTTAAAATTCTTCCATTGAAAGACCGTACTATGAAGAAAGATACATTTTTGTTTTCATAAGATTTGACAAAATAAATAAAGAAAAATGAAAAACGAAATAAAATTAAATTAAAAATAGATAAAATAAATAACAGAAAATAACACTGAAAAAGTTCACTGCGACATACAGCGTATATGCAATTACTAATAAGATTAGTGGATTTATCGCCTTCTGCAACCGGGAATCTACGTTTTCTTCTACTTTGCGTACCACTGTATTATCATACAACGACCTCTGCCTGCAAAAGTAATAGTTTTGAAACAGTTGCAAATAAATTATTAATTTAAGTTGTAAAAAAATATTTAATTTATAATAAAAACTAGTAGTCGTCAACACAGGTTATTTAAATTACTTTTGGAAGATAAAAATACTCCTTTCACGGATTTTCTTTTATACATTATGGCTGAGCAAAGGTGAAATGTTGAAGTTGAATGTAGTAAAACAAATGATCCTTGTTCTACTACATGTAAAAGAATTTATTGTATCACGAAGTGAATTTTGTAAGCAGCTAGAAAATAAAAATTAGTAATCTATCTTAAATTTTTGAATGATACAATGGCAAAGTTCAACGTATTAAATCTAAAATTGCAGGGGGGAAGGGATTGTCATATCGTTAATATGATATGAGTGCAGAAAATGCACTCAAATCTCATTTTGCGCTGCTAGAATTTCATTAAATAAAAAGAAATTCATTACAAGAACTTCCTAATACAAAACATATATCATTGAGAGTCAGAAAACTGAAACTTTTACTAGCTACCGAAAATGTCGAGTTTTAAGGAATAATGAATGGATTAAACAATATTCATTAATATTTCCGTTCAGTACCTAAATACATGACAATTTTATAAGTACTTTTATTCTTTATCCAGTCGCTTAAAGCAACCAATTTCATTTTTGTTGTCATGTTAATTTGCTATATTTTCTTCTCGTTCCACATTTTTCTCTTGCATAGACGATACAACACAATACTTGTTACGTCTAGATATAAACTGAGAAATACTATTTAGAATGAACTGAAAGTTTAGCTTACAACTGGGTACACCTATTAATTTTCAGGCAAGCCTATTAACGGTTAGCTACAGAAAGCAATGGTAATAGAAAATTTCTATTTAATCTGACTTTCTTTAGTCATTTTGCTACTGAACGATCTGGATCTTATTCTCATAACTTGTAAGTTGTAACTTGTAACTTGTTTATAAGGTTGTAGAAAAATTAGGATTTTTTGGAAGCCAGAGAGATGAAAAATTAGCAACCGCCTTCGCCGGGAATCGAACCACGGACCTCTGGAATACCTAACCAGCGTGCAGAACCACTACACCACGAAGGCACGCTAGGAAAGTGGGAGAAATACCTGATATATACTCCCCTTTTTAAAGAGCGACTGGGGTTTTCAGGGGACCCAATCGCCAAATCCTGGGTGTTGAGAAACCTCATCCATCACCCTTTTAGTTCGGGCGCCACTGTAGAGACATTAGAATTTTTTGGAAGCCAGAGAGAGGAAAAATTAGCAACCGCCTTCGCCGGGAATCGAACCACGGATCTTTGGAATACCGGCCCAGCGTGCAGAACCACTACACCACGAAGACATGCTAGGAAAGGGGGAGAAATACCTTATAAGGTATTTTCTCCCTCCTTTCTACATGCCTTCGTGGTGTAACGGTAGCACACTCGGCGCGTATTCGAGAGGTTCAGGTTCGAACCCCGGCTAGGGCATTGCTCATTTTTCATGTCTCGTACTGTAAAAATATCCTAATGACTCTACAGTTGCGCCCGAACTAAAAGGCGGTGGATGGTGATTCTTCACCACTAGGATTTGGCGATTGGGTTCCCTAGTCTCCAATCGGCCTTTAAAAGGGGGAGTATATAAGGTATCTTCTCCCTCCTTCCAGAATGGCTTCATAGAGTAAAAGTAGCACATTCGGTGGGTTTTCGAGAGGCCAGGATTCAAGCGAGGACACTTCACATTTTTCAAATCTAATGCTTGCAAAAAATCCTAATGACTAAAATTTGTATCTGCAATAACGTGCCCAAAATCTTAACAACTGTGAAATAACTAATTGTTATTTGAAATGTCAATCTACGTACTTTCTGTTAAAACCAAAATGCAACAGATTACAACTTAAACATGTAGAAGTAAAGTGCATATATTTTCTTACGAATGAAAGAAGAAATGGGTATTGTTCTACTCTTTCGATCTCAGAACTTAATATATTCGCTCATTCGCTTTCAACAAAATCACTCCGCAGAGGTCAGTAACACCTGAAACTGCCTAGAGCTTTTGACCTTGCATCGCTGGCTTCGGTTGTTTTCATTGAACTGTTTGACCCTTTCACTTTAGCCCCTGGGTGGGCCACATGAAACAGTTTCACTTAAGAAAATTTCCTGAAGCGCAGTTGGAGCATAAGTTACTCATAAAACCACTCACTCGTCATAATTAGTGCATGGAGGGGCAGAGGAAAACACTGATTGGCACCTTGAATTTGTTCCATGTTAATGTACGATATAGTGCTGCACTGTCTGCGCTAAGTTTCTATAGGAAAGAGAGAGGGAGAGATGGATATTGGAGTTGCGATGATAAAATTTCTATATATATATACATATATATAGAAATTTGAGAAATATATATATAGTGTTTTCACTGCTGTTTTTCATATATATATAGAGCATATATATATATACATATGTTACGGTGAAACACCGAAATCTGGAGAATGTCAACATTCACATAGTCTCTTGGTGTATGTCCGAAATATTTTCCAAATACTCTTATTTCTGACTTACACCGGTGAATGTCGACATTCACCATGTACTAATGGTGAATGTTGAACGTATAACAATATTATATTTTCTTCTCCGTAATTCAGTCGCTAATAAACGCACTTGAGACTTGAAATAAGAACTTCAGAACATGAGAACCTAAAACACACAATACATTCAAAATGAGAAAGGAAAATAATAGAAGTTAAAAACTTACTTAATTATACAGTACGTTCTAAATGAGAAAATAAAATAACTGTAATAAAAAACTTACTAAATTATGTGATTCAAATCTTATTTATTCCAACAACTTAAACTATTATGGCATTTTATGACCTCTCTTTTCGACTTTCACCGGAGCATATCTGTGATTGTCGACATACACCGGTGAGGGTCCGAATATACAAGAATGTAGTGCAATATTCGATCTTTCACCGACGTATTTTTGTGAATGTTGACATTCTCCGGTGAAAGTCGACATTCTCGAATTTCGGTCTTTCACGGTAACATATGTTTATGTATATATATATCATTAATCTCCTAAATATGGAAAAGTAGTATAAGAAGTAGAAATATTTAATGAATAAAATAATGATGAATCAGATAGCAGTAAAATTATTTAACGAATTCATTAAAGTCTTAAGAACTAGAAAAGGAGGAATGCCGAAAAACTTTATATTTTAATGAGTAATAATAAAATGTATCCTGTAAATGATAAGTTAAAGGAAACCTATAGCTAGCAAATACAAAAGCCTTTTTGGATTCGTAAATTAAATAAAATATCTTTTAAAATCGCTGAGCGGTGGGCATCATGAATAGCATTTTAAAAGTTGAAACTCAAAGATTTTTTTAAATATGGTAAATAGACTCAATTTCAGTTAACCGGAGTATATAGCGGGACGACATCCATGGTTATCTCAAAATCAATGCTAAACTGAGCTAAACTTTAAAAAAAAGCGTGAAAGAGTAAAGTGTGTATAATGCATAATATAATTTAACAAGAAAATATTATTAGTAATTTACCTACATTTTCAAGCTGTTTCGTTTGGGTACTAAATTCCTTTGATTGCGTAAATTAAATCAGAATTCAATACAAAACGAAAGCATTGTAAACAACTGAAGGATATCGTCATTAGAAATCAAGAAATTAAACTATATTTAAAAATTTAGTTAATTAATTAACTGAACTAAGTTATAAACTACGTTATAAATGCATTGAAGAAGAAGTAAAGCTTGAACAGTATCGCTGATTTCAAGTTCGCCCAAAAATGTCGGTTAGAATTTTTTATTTTTTGGCAGCGTTCGTTTAGCAGACATCAACTGCCATCACTGCTGTTATTTCACTCAGTTTTTGCATTTTTTTGCAGGCAGTTAAGCTGATGATTTTTGGCAGCATTTTCCGCTGTTCTGCAAGAAGCAAAATTAACTTTTTTCTAACGCAAGACCTTGTTTATCTGTCTTCGGTTAACCGGAGTTGACAGTAGAGGATGAAGTAAATTGTCTGAATGGCAGATGCAATATTTACATCATAAAAATAAGTTTTAATAAAATAATAGAGCTGTTTCGAAATCGAATTGATTTTTCAGTGAGGAAGAAAATTTAGGGGAAAATGCGTCTGCAACTCATCAAATCTGTTTTGCACTGCCATTTTCTTTTAACAATCTCTGTTTTTGCTGTAATGTTGAACACTTCTCAGTACCTGTGATGTAATGTGTTATGCTGACTCAAGGAGGTATTTTAGTTTCTAGAAGGTTGGTGTTTAAACAAGTAATTATCTTCAATCTAGTAAGATGATGTTTAGAACAATTTATTATCTTTAGTATAGAAGCGGTATAGTCCCATAACAAATTATTGTCATCACATTTTTTTACAAAATGAAGGGGTTGAGAGACAAAATGTTATGAAAGTTCCTTTAAGTTTACAAAATGATTAATAGTATATTTTCAAATAAATTAGCATCGATTTTAGCTGACCGTCTATACTGTCCTTCAAGTAGTTACTAGATAAACGCTTCACGTTTGTTGTCTTTAATTTTAGTGCAAGACAAAAAAAGTTCATATATATTTTACAAATTATATACATTCATATTATTTTATAAATTATATACATTCATATTATTTTATAAATTATATACATTCATATTATTTTACAAAATATATAAGTTCATATATATTTTTTATTTACTAATACAAACGGAAATCCTAGGTGGGGCAATTGAAGATTTAAATGTAGCTAAACTTTAACCTTAGATTAATATTGGTTTCATGATACAGGAAAGCTGTATAAATTTAGAGGGGGACTGGTAGAAATTTCTCTTTTTCAACGAGAAAAAAATTCTGAATTAATGGTAGAATAATATTTCTCCTTGATGGAGATGATGTTATGCCAATCGCCTCAAAATGCAGAATTTTCTACAAAGCCAGCGTAAGTCTAAGATTGATTATTATGGAGCCATTTCTATAAGAAACAAGAGTTTAAAATTTTCACAAGTGCTCATTAAACGAAAATAATTTTTCTTTACTCACTTATTTTAATCTGCTCTTCAAAATTCACTTCTCATAGCTTACTAAACACCTGCCACCTGTCAAAGACAATGTTTTTCCTGAAATTCTGTCAAAAAAATATACCGACATGAAATTTTGAATCCGATGACAGTTGAATAGGAATAATTTCAACTTCTGAAGATATATTTTGAAGTTAGATACTATATGTTGTTACATAAACAAATAAAGGCTTCGAAAAAACGTTTTAAACACCTAAACAATTTAAGAGGACTCATACACCTTAAAACCCATAAGATGTTCGAATAGGTGACTGTTGCAAGAATTGGGATAACTTATTTATTTTAAAAGCAATTACTACCAACGTTTTACAGCTGACTACATAATATAGCTGCTTTCTGAAATAGTAAGCAGAAAGTTTGTGTTGCCACAAATATTTTTATAATTGAATCTGCTTTGTGACAACATTTTTCGTCATGTTTCCACCTTGCGCGCATAGTTTAAAACATTCTGTTTCATAATTTAATTCCATATTTAATATACAGCTTTTATAACATTTGAAAACTACTTTGAACCTAAAATTCTAAAAATTTCATGTTAAATTTTTATTTTATTTTGAGTTGAATTTATAAAATGTATTTTATTAAAAAAAATTTTAATGTTTTCGTCCATAAAATTTTTCAATATTAAAATATTCATAAGATTGTTGGTTCTGTTAAAAAATAGTGCCCATATAAAGAATTCCATGAAATTTCAAGTATGTATCATTAGCCATTTTTAAAATATCATGCGCGCAAGGTGGAAACATGGCGAAATATTTTGTCACAAAGAGGATTAAGTTACAAAAATACTTGTGGCAACACAAACTATTTGGTTACTAGTTTCCAATGCAGCTATATTGTGTAGTCAGCTGTAAAAAGTTGGAAGTAATTTCTTTTAAAATAAATAAAATATTCCAATTCTTGCAACAGTCACATATTTGAAGATCATGAGATCATGAGGGTTTTAAGGTGTATGAGTCCCCTTAAAGGGGCAACTGTAAGTTTTAAAGACAAATTAGTGATATTTGTTTGCGTAACTATTTACGTATTTAGAAATTAAGGAAAAAAGTTAAAAGATGAAAATAGTAAAGATAGAAGGGGGAGAAAATTTAGGTGCTTAGATTTAGATATATGCTAGCAGCCTTAAAACTGGTTTCCTTATTATAGAAACTTTGCGCAATGCAGAAAAAATTATTAGTAGAAAAATGCAAGTAGTCCTCGACTTAAGACGAGTGTGTTATTTCAGCAGCTGCCTTTTCGATTCTGACATAAGTCGAGGACTTACTTTGTCCTTGATAGCTTTTACAATATTTTTATAAACTAGGCCTTTATTTAACAGGAATATATTATTTAACATGAACAAGAATGTATAAATTTATGTAACATTTATAAAATATTTTTGTTTACATGAAATATTTTCACTTACATATAAAATATTTTCGTATTTATAAATCTCATTTTTTAAAAATATTCTTATATGTTTTCACTTACATATCTATTTTATAAAATTAACATATACACTTCCGTTATTTTCTAACTTGAATAAAATCAGTAAAACATATAAATGATCTATTTAATTAAAAATAATAAATGAGTAATTGCTAATCATTTGGATATTCATTAAACCAGAAAGAGTTTCTTTAATTAAAAATTTTGTTGCCATTGTCTGTTTTCCTTCTTTTTCTCTTTATAGATTTCTTGATGACATCCGAGTTCTTGAATTTGTTTATCAACTCTGACAAAACGATCAGTGTTTTGATCCATAGTTTCAAGTACCTGAAGTCCATGATTTAATTTAGAAAATATTTCAGATAACCCCTTCTGAAGTAAATTATTTTGACCCTTCTCATGTTTTCCCTCTTCCTTGTTATTTCATTCTTCTTCTACAGCTATTTAATTTTTGGAAGTAATCAAATCATCATTAGACAGTTTCATCTTCGTAATATATGTTCATTCTTCTACAGCTTGTATACTGGTGACTAGATTTAACGTATGTGTTATTTCCACCACTTATTCGTCAATTTATTTCAAAATATCATGCTCATTGAGCTACTTCATGTGGTAGAAACTTTTTCCAAGCTCATAGCGTACATTATTCTGAGACTTCATTCCACGGAGATCCAACATTGTGGATACATTGATCAACATCGTAATCTTTTCAAAACACGTGTACTCTCCAGGACGTCTTTTTTCAGTTATTTTAAGTCTCCAAAATATTTTATTTTTTACCACGACAAATAAATAATGGAAAATAAACAACATAGGCGAAGATTTCATCGAGCATTTAGTGGATGGAGCGACGTTTTAATGGTCACGATTCGTTGCGTGTAAAAAACAACACATAGATGGCGGTAAATTTAAATTAGAGGGTATTCAATCTTAGTTTCTGGCAGTTGTAAAAGCGGTCATCGTAGTCGAAAACTACCTGCTTTACTTCATGCAATCTATGTATTTCAGATCGTCATCTTCAGCACGAAATTGCTGTATTAGGAAAAGCAATAAGTTTCAGTCAGACTTGGAGAGGATACCAAAACATTTTAAAAATACATGCTAAAATTTTAGAAGGCTGCAATTTTCACTAAATTTCTTTGAAAGGGCGCAAGTTAATGAGACATAGTATGAGCTCATAAAGTTATTTTTGAAAGCTTTTTATTCAAGGAAGTGAACCCAAAATAAAATAAGAGTTCCATTATTAAACAGCGCTTTGGTCAATTTTTATGCATAATTTTGGGGATGAATAAATATAATGGAATTAAAATAAAACCTAATATCATTGTAAATAGATTAACTTCAATATTTTATCTTTTTTAAAAAATTTTATTACATTTTTCAGATTTATTTACTATTCCTGGCCTTTGTTGCCACGACAGTGATGGAATTCATTAAACTGCAACAAATAAATAAACACATTTACCATAAATAATTACCAAAACGTAAACACGTTTACCAATGCAACAAATGAATAGCACATTTAATGACATTTATTAATTTGATATTTTGTCACTCATTCAAATTTGAATTTACCGCGAGATTTTCCAACATTTCCATCTTAAAAATAAATTTGAATTCCCATTTCTTAAAAGTATTTCCCTTTCTGCTATGCACATTTAATGCAAACGTATGAAAACGAAATGAAATCCGAAGCGGTTAATATTCCTCTAATTTTTCAAAAGTTATTTTCTCACTGTCAGAAGTAAAGAAAAATAATCGTGCTCACAAATTTATCACTGAATTTATTGCCTCCTAATTTCAGACTCTGAAAAGAGCCAGGAAAATATACAGAAACCTCAAACTCTCATACTCACAGATATCACATTTTTGAAAAATAAGATACCACCAATATCGTGCGTTAACAACTAGTCACTCGATCAGAATTCGCTGTTATTGTTAGATAGATATTGTTAGCCATTCGATTAGAATACGCTGTTATTGTTCCAAATGGTTTTAACCTTACAACTTAATTCATTCATCGGGAATGACACAAACCCATCAGTTATTTAGCCATCTTATCAGAGAACAGTGCCCAGGTTTCACCGCAGGATTGAATTGGATTGGATTATTGTAATTTGGCACAAAACCTGTCAAGATTATCTGCGCCAGACAAAGGGTAACAATGCAATTAGTTATTTGTAAAAACTTCTAGCTTAGGTAAAAAGAGACAGATTACAGTCTATAATAAAAGCTGATATCTTTTAAAAAACAGGTTAAATTCTATTATAAAAGCCAATATCTTTTAAAAACAGAAACAAATTTAGATGATGTGTTTTTCCAATTAAATTTCCTAAGTCCAGTTCTGAACAATTAAAATGTTTTTGGCGAAAATAATTAAAACTCTGGCATTCCACCAAGATGTGATGGACTGTCAGATCTGCATTGCAGTTTGGGCAGCTAGGATTCTCTTCTCCCTTCAGAAGATACTCATGGGTCAGGCGACAATGGCCAATTCTCAGTCGAGTCAAGATTTTCACCGCAGGAGGCCACCGAATTGCACTTGTGACAGAGGCGAAGCTTGTTTCCAATTTTGATGGATAACATCACCGGGGAATGGGTTCAAGGGTCTCCCAACCCTTTAACCTTACCACTTACTTCTCGACAGTACTTTCGGTAGTTATCATTTTAAGCGCCGTCATGCCTCAAAGACACTGTACGCTTACAAACATCCAGATTTTCTCTGGGATTCAAAATTGGGACCAAGACTGGCTCCCTATTGGCATGCTAAAAGAGTGGGTTCAATTAGAATATCGTTAACCCAATAAAACTTAAATTTATTAAGGAAGGAGAAAATAATCCGGAATTGTGAAACGAAAAAAGAAAATATCGTGAATAGAATGAAAACGGATTTTAATAAATTTAACAAGGAATCAGAAAATAAGTAGCATTGCCGACAGGAAAAAGAAAGTCTTGAATTCTTCAATTAGATGAGTATATATAATTCACAGTTTGCGAAAACTTTAAAATCGCGTGCCATCGAAAGGGAATATTACAATTCATGCACGCTTCCCGCAGTCACTCGGAATCATGAGATTTAGAATGAAATCGAAGGTGTTACATCTTTCTCATAATAACATCAATGCGACTGGTCCAACCAAAACCAGATCTGGATCGGGCAGGGCCAAATGAGTGACCTAAATTCTTTTCTGAAAATTTAGGTCAACCAGCTCTTTACGATTCTCTTCCTCTTCATTCAATTTCGTTGTATTCCGATCTTCCTTCAAGACACGTAAGAAATGCAGCTGACGTCCGTCTGTAGACCATGACGTCACTATTTCATCATCAACTTTAACGAAACCTTAGAAATAGGTTTGTTTTGACTGAAAGATGCGGATTTTATCCGAAAAGCAAAAACAGAATAAATAGCTTGCTAAACATAAGTTATTATACTTCAAAAATTGTACAGATGCAGAAAGCATAAAACTTTCAAATATGTTCTCTACAAAATACTATATGAGACTTTACTATTTATTTTTTAGGTCTTATGCAAATATATTCATTCTGCATGGCTGGACTTTATGGTAGTCACTGAACTTCCAACTAAGATGCTATGTTAGTAGTGTATCGGGAATAGTCGCTCGATTCTTCTCATTTTGACTTTATTGATTCAATTATGTAAATGTTTGAAGAAATAAGAATCTTATAGGATACTTGAGGAAGCTGCAGAATTCTTCGCATGATGGTAGTTGGAGCTGTAAATAGATAAATTTCAGATCCTCTTAATTTCCATGCATTAGAATTGATGTCGAATTTTCATTGGCATCTCATGTAGCAAATAAAAAAGATTAAAAAAAAGTTTTTATGAAACAATCTTTTATTTAAAGCAAATAAAATAATTAACAACTTGAAAAGAGAAAAACTCAAAAAAATTCAATGTATATATATATTTACAGGATGAAGAGTCTGTTTTATTACCTGTGAAAATTTTAAATCTATACAGCAGGTACTTTTTTTGGACGATAAAACTGTAATGTATGTTAAACGAGTAGAGTATTACATATCACATTTAATCTAAGAAAATCAACTTTTAAAATTCAATGCACAGAAAAATATGCATAAACGTACAAGATGGAAAAAAATGTAGATGACACTGTAGAGTTCATTGAAAATAATTTTCCATAAATTCTGTTGTTTTATATAGTAGATCGAAAAAGAAAAAAATGAGATTAATCAAATGAAATTCATACCATTAAATGGGGAAAAGAATCATTTATAAATTAGCAAAAGAATGCTAATTTATAAATGATTTAAGCTTAATTTCTCCACATGTAATACTTTGTATCAGAAGGTGGATTTATAAATAAGCAAATAAATAAATTCAGTACCTATCCGAAAGGGAATAGTGTGATGTAAAATGACATTCGCAACCTTCGAACCATATTTCCAAGTGCAAGCACTTGCAGCCTGAGTAAGAGCGGAAAGTTGCCTTTTGCTTAAAGCAGGCTTGAACAAAACTATAAAAACATCCAATTAACAATTTTTAATAATCTTTTTTAAAAAAGGGTAGTTTTTGTTTATAATTTGCGAAAGTTCCAAAGCTTGATAACGGATATATTTATGAACGCTGAAATTTTGAAACAATTGCCGAAAAAACAATCAAGATCAAATGGTCCAAAACAAATTAGGTGATTTTTAAAAAATAGCCAAAAATCAGAAATTACATATCAAATTTCACATAAATTTCATTAAAATATGTTTCTCCCGCTCTATCCGATGGTGCAAACAGTAAAATTCTGAGATTTTTAATTTGTTCATTCTACAAAAAAATATATAAAAAAAATCGACAAAAAATTATGTGAACATTAAAATTCGACAAATCTAAATACAATTTGGAAAACTTTGCTTCATCATATTGCAATACATTCATGAAGAATATGTGAGCAACATTTTAGCTCAATGGCTTGCCTGGAAATAGTTTAAAAATCAATGTCAAAGTTTTGATCAACAGCGACAAACACCATGGGCAAGTTAAATAAAAGCTGATAAAAAACACCTGGATACTTTATTTGTAAATAACTTCCAAGGACATCTTTTGGAGTTTTCTGAAAAATTAGAAAAGATGTAGTACTACTCTCCACACCTTTACGAAGGACAGTGTTGAATTTTAATCCAAAGTCTTCATGTAAGTGCCAGTACCTTAAATACGGAGACATCTTTACACCATTAGAATACTAATATACTTTTCTGAATAATTTATTAAGCGGGAGATGAATCATGATATCAATACTGAAAATTACATTATTTACATAACGGTACTGACACCGTTAGTAGAATCGCCAGAGATATACATAAGTGGTACTGGCAACTTTAATATCGGAAATCTGGCTTAAGATATTGGAAGATTTAAAAATTATTAAATTGCTGAATTAGAGGATACAAAATACGTATCTTAGTGGTTTTTATTTCACATATTTATTTTTATTCTCTTTTACGAATATGCTACATGACTCCGCTGATTTTTTATAAACACTGTCTAAGATGCTTTTCCCCAAATTTATGCTTAATGTTTAAAAAATGCTTAATGGTTAACAATTACGGCGCATATATCTCCAAAAATATGTTTGATGGCTGCAGAGATATTTTATAAAATTAATTTAGACCATTTAAGCATAATATTTTCCTGAAGTATTTGTCTTCACGAAAGAAATCGAAAGTTATAAAACCAACACGTGTTCATAATAGAAAAAATAAACATATAATACGTAGAATGAAAGAAATATTGGCGTTTCAGTTATGTGACTATGATAAAATTTAGATAGTTGTTTGCTTAAGTTGGGTCTATGATGGAAGAAATAAAATTTTCTTTTATTAAAAACGCAGTTTTTTTATTCAGTTTCAAGGGAGTTTTAGTACCCAAAAATCGATGAAATTACTGATTTTCCAAATTTTTACTGAACATATACTTTAACACCTTTTCTATACTAAGAAGAAATTTTGAAACGATCTGACTCTAACAAATAGCATAAAAAGACTTCAAAATTTTAAAAACATCCACACCAGCGTTTGTTTTCTTATACTTAATTACTTTGGTTATTTTTTAAAAAGCTGTGTAGAAGAGGAATGTAATTAGATATGACTGCAACTACAAGCAAATTCTATTTGTAGGTGTAATCTAATTGATTTTAAATACTGAATGAATATCGAAAACAATTTTTGTTTTCATCACTTATGAACGTGCAGGCTCTTTCTCCCCCCTTTTTTTAACTCAGCTCAACAAATATTTCTATGTGTATTATCAGTCAATTTTGTTATGCCTCTTTTCAGAAATTATTAATGAGTGACGCACATGAGCTGAAAGAGGTGGCATAATGAAAGTGATCACGTTCTTGAATTTAGCATTATTAAAAATCGTGCTGCAACAAATATTAAACTCTTTAACTAACTAAAGTGCTCCTAAATTAATTGAAAAGGCAATTTATGTACGATAACAAATGAATAAACGATGAGAAAAATTGACGCATGATGCTAGGTGGTTTTTATAAAAAGATTTCTACACCTGTTCAAATTTCAAAATCATACTTTTTGCAAAAATCAATTAAACAACAAATTAATTTTATTGATATTATTATGAATGTTTTAGGAAAACTTTTATGTATTAAAATTTATGTATTAAAATTTTTTGAAGGAGTTTTACTAAACAAAAACAGGTAAAAAAACCATTTTACTCACATTTGCTGATTTGTTTTGCAATATTTACGAAATACCTTCTTAGGTAGCATAAAATTATACCAGACCTCTAAAAGACTAATAGCAAATTCTTACTATGTTTTTCAAGTAACACAGAGACGGAGAAAGGGTGTAAAGGAGTCTTTAATTAATCCAAATAAAGTTTAACAGATGGCATCAACTCATGCTTACAGAAGCCAATAGTTTTATCTTTAAATCAAAGATAATGGGTGAAAAAAAAACTAATAAAATTTAAGTACAACCTAAAGACTTCATAGTATAACTAGCGTGAAAGCTGGCTGTGAATGAAGTCGGCGTAAACAAGCTTACTGATAAGAATAACTCAACGCCGCAAAATAGTTATCACTAGAGAATCAAATTTAGCAAGCAGGCAGAATGTCCTCTGATTCACCCTTCAAAACATTCCTTTAATTTCTTTTTTCTACTTAATTTGAGTATCGCACGAGCTAGAAATTTACATTACGGCAAGGTAATGGAAACGAGGTTGATAGGAAAGGAATTAGCACAAAATAACTGGATCCATATCAGACCTCCCCCCCCCAACGCTTAATTCTCCGTAAACACATTAATTTTAGTATACACTTTTTTACTTGAACATTACTCTCATACTGAGTTACTTTCATTGCAATTGAATCAACAAGCTCAAAACCCAGCATTGATATCAGAATTAAATAAAAGACATAAATGGTTTGCGCAGTAGTGAAATTTGTGAAATATTAAAATTACATTAGATACTTCCCTTATTATTTTTTTTCATTTAGATGAGTAAAATATATTGCAATACTTTATAAAATTATACCAAACAATTTTTAATTAAATCAATTAGTTGTACTCATTTATCAATTTAATGTTATTCCATGTAAAGCAGATGTGGAGAGACTTATCCAAATTTAACAGGCACTTAAATTACCTTTAACTGCAATAAACATTTTATAATAATGTAACGAATTTTGCATATATTTATATATAAAAAAATTAGTTAAATTATATGTGAAATTGTAGTATCTTTTGTATAATGTAATATGAAATGCTTGAAAAAGCAAAGCCCCGCCGGAAACTTAAGGTCACAGGGGCAACTGTATTTAACGTTGAGGTAAATGATTATCTCTCTAAACTGGCGAGATATCGCCAAGCTGGCGATGGTTTTGGCGAATAATGTTTTGTCGCCAAACTTAACATCTCTTTAGAAACTATTATCAGGTTCAATGTTTCTTCTAACCTTCTTCGGAAACATACAATGACCTGACTAGAACAGAGAGCTTACTAAAGCTATGTTCACTAATTGTAGTAAGTAGACAGGATACAGACGAAGGGTATACAAAACCCTTTATTTTTTCTTTATATACAATGACTTCCGTACTTCGGAATACAATGACCCTCCACTCGGGGTCTAACTTAAAAGATATCAAAATAAAACTAAACTCTAATTTAACTTTAGAATAAGATTGGCCTTATAATAACAGGAAGCGTATGTAGCACAGAGACTGTGAACACTACAATACGTTTAATTTATCAAGAGGATTAAAACCTCTGGCCTGGAAGGCAAAGTAGCAACTGCGTAACTTCTAAGGTAAGCGGCCTGCTTCGAACTCACGGCTTCCTCTCTTCTGCTTGGCAAAAAGGCCACACTTAAATACTTGGCGTTCGCCAGACAACTTTGCATAAACTCCTTCACGCTTATAATTCTGGCCGGAAGTAGAAAATAAGAAGTGATAGTAAAGATTTAAAATAAAATAAACGTTAGTAAAACTTAAGATCCTTACATACTTCCCGCCAGAGTTAATTAGTTTGAAACTGAGGTCTAAAACGACCTTGTTGAAAACTTTTAGCTCTAGAAACTAACGCGAGGCCAAACTTTTACAATCATAACTTAGCTAGAAACTAGAAAATTTTAAAAGAAAGAAATTTGTTACAATAGCAGCTCCCGGAATATACAACAATCTTTTTTCTTTTTCATCTGTACTGCATCAAAACAGGAGCTTTATTCAATTCTGGTTCCTTCCAGAGATCTGGAAGGAAAACTAGTTTAATGAAATGTTACAGAATGACATTGCAAATAACATATAGAATATACTTTTCTTAACATTCTTATTTCATTCATGACTATTTTAATTATCTCTCCCCGTGCTCTCTGACATGTGTTGTAAAAACACCAAACACGAATGTGTTTCTGTCTATGTGTTCAACACTTCCTCCTACAATCAAAACACTAATGTGTTAAAATTCAACATACGAGACCTCTTAACACACCCTAATTGCAACTCTAGACCCTGAGGTACTATTCTGAAAGTGGCTAACTCTAAAGTGTAGCGTCAGAGAGCCTAACTACATCATTCAACCTTTAACACATATTCACCATGATTTAATCTTTACAGTCACACGAATAACAAATTTTTTAACATTACTTTCACTTTTACCATATCACGTTATTTCTAAACATTCAAAATAACAGTTCACATGTATACAAGAACATATCAAGATGCCGTTAATTTTACACATTTGAAAACATACATTAGTAGTACATTGTTAACTTCTATTCTTTTCAAAGCAAGTGCCAATTCTTTCTACATTGAAATAATACTACATTTCAAAAAGTCTTTCAGACTAAAACTTCTTTCTTGTTAGAATGTTTTAAATAAAATTTATACAATAACTTTTTACAATATTTAAGTCTTTATACAACGCTATTATACATCAACTTTAGTTTTACGCGCGAGTAATTGAAAAACATAATAAGAAAATCGGTCACAACTCATTTCTCGCCCTTTTGGCGATAAAGGTAGACCTCGCATGAGGTAAAACTTCTTGAAATCTGCCACTTGCAGTAAGAATGAAAGATTAACTTAAGTTTGTAAAGTAACATAAAATTTTACTTATCTTTGTAATATTCAGACATCCTTTTCTGGGCCCAGTCTTTAAAGGTGCTGCAGACCGTAGCTTGGTTGATCCTCCTTCTTGTACGGAATCGCCCTTCAGTGCTTTCCTCTGGAAGCTTCCGTTTTTCACCACTACGGCCACCCTTGAACATCTTCCTTCTGTCCTCTGCTTGTGGTCTTGGCCGTTTGAAGGCAGCTGGTCTTGGTGGAACCGGGAAACTTCTGTCGTGATCCTGCTTGGACCTCGTTGTTGGCCGTTCAAATTTTTCTTGTACTTTTTCCTCCGCCGCTGATGGCCCTTCCGCAGTTCGGCGACTTTTGCTGCGGAGAGTTCTGTCGGATGAGTCAATCTTCCGTTTCACAGCCGGGTTATAGTTGCCGTCCTTTCTCCCGGTCTTTTCCACATACGTCGTCCTTCTCCCTTCTTCATTCTGGGGGTGTTCGTGAACTCTGTTTTTTGGACGGTGGAACGGCTTCTTTTTCTTTGTACCTTCAATTTTTCCGCGGGGCAATTTTCTTTTCACTTGCTTCTGTATCTCATTGGCTTGCCCTTGTACTTGTCGTTTTCCCACCTCTGGAACTTGTACCTGCGGTGTCTGCCGTACCGGATCCTGCAAAAGATCTGAAAAGATTTGCATTTTATTACGGTCATAGAATGGTTTTATCTGGTCAATGTTTGCGGAACAGGTTTCACCATTTCTTGCCTTTAACACTACAACAGCGTGAGTTATTTTTTCTATAACATATGGTCCTTCAAAGCGTGGAAAAAATTTGGCAGTTTTATCTTCTGGTGCTGAAGAAAGTGAATGCTTAATTTTTAGTACTTCATCCCCTACTTTATAAGTTACTCCCCGTCGTTTCAAGTCATAATACAATTTTTGTTTTCTTTGTGCTACTTCCGTATTCTTTTTTGCTTCTTTTATTAGTTTTTCTATATCACCCATTTTAAATTCTGGGGCTCTTTGTTGCACATAAAATAGTTTATCTAACGGTGTTATAACCTTTCTGCCTAGAAATAACTCAGCAGGAGTTTTGCCCGTTGTATCATGTTTTGCGGTCCTAAGGGCGAAAGCAAATTCATTGACATAGTTATCCCAGCTTTTATGAAAATTTTTAACATAACTACGGATAATTTTCACTATATTTCTGTTGACCCGTTCCGCTATATTTGATTGCGGCCGATACGGGACCATTTTTAAATGACGTATGCCCAGTTTTTTGCACATGTCTTCAAATATATTACTTACAAATTGAGGACCATTATCCGATATAACTTTTAGGGGCGCCCCGTATTTTAAAATATATTTATTTAAAATAGAATCGGTAACTAATTTCGCGGAGGCTCGTTTTAAGGGAACAATTTCGGTCCATTTACTAAAATGATCAACTATAACAAGGAGATAGCGACTTTTGTTTAACTGACTTTTTGGGAAAGGGCCCAATAAATCGATGCCGATTATTTCATTTGGAAATTCGGATTTAATACTATTTAGAAACCCGGCCGGGCGGAAATTAATATAATTAACGGCTTGACATGTTGGGCAGGACTGGACATACGCCCTTGTTAACTTTTGCAGTTCAGGAAAGTAGACTGCCTCGCGTACGCGTTGAGTAGTTTTTCGAATACCAGCATGAGAAGCTAAAGGGCTGTCATGGAGCTCTTGCAGGATATTTAATCTAAGACTAGCTGGGATAACAGGTCGAAATTCGTTGTTGGAATTCGTAGTTTTTGTATAAAATAATAGACCATCTATTAGTTCGTAATGGGCCGCCCTATTTCTTATCGCCACAATATCTTGGTGGCTAAAATTTTCAGGATCCTTCAAATACTCATAAATACTTCCAAACTCAGGATCCTTACCCAGTTCGGTTATCACAGTTTCTCGGGAATTTATTGTACACGCTGTCAGCATTGCAACTTTTACGGTATTACCCTGTTCGTCTAATTTAATTCGTGACAGGGCATCTGCTACGATATTTTCCTTTCCGGGGGTATGCTTGATTACCAGATTATATTCTTGCAGCTTGAGTGCCCATCTTATTAACCTTGGGGATAAATTTTTTCCAGAGTACAATCTAGTTACCGCCGCATGATCAGAATATACTGTTATCGGCGCCTTTCCAAAATAGACTCGGAACTTTTGCACTGCTAACAGAACTGCAAGTGCCTCTCTCTCGGTCGCGGAATAGTTTCTTTGTGTTTGATTTAAAGTTCGGCTAAAAAATGCCACTGGCTGCTGATTTTGAGAAAGTACCGCTCCTACCGCATAATCCGAAGCATCCGCTGAAATTTCTAAATTTTCATCCTTTTCAGGAAATTTCAACACAGGGGCTTGCGTTAATGCTTGTTTTAATTTTTCGAAAGCACTATTGGCTTCGGCCGTCCAAGAGAATCTTGCCTTTTTCCTTTTTAATTTTAACAATGGCTCAGCGATAGCCGCAAAATCTTTTATAAAGGACCTATAATATGAACAAAGTCCTAGAAAAGAAGAGAGCTTCTTTGCCGTGTTTGGAGTCGGATACTTTTGTACAGCGATTATTTTTGATTCATCTGTCTCGATCCCTTTTTGCGATATTTTGTAACCTAAATATTTTAATTCAGGGGCTGCAAATTTGCATTTTTCGACATTAACTTTTAGACCGGCCTCATTTAATAAAGAAAACACCTGTCTTAAATCCTGTACATGTTGGTCTAGATTATCACTAGTAATAATGATATCGTCTAAATAGATAAATGTGGACTTTCCGAGAACAGGTCTTAACACAATGTCCATGCATCGCTGAAATGTTGCTGGGGCGCCTGAAAGGTCAAACGGCATTCGCAAAAATGCATAAGTGCCAGACTTGGTTATAAAAGCAGTCTTAGGCACGTCCTCAGGCCTGATCCCTATTTGAAAATAACCATTCGTTAAGTCTAAAGTTGTCATAAATTTGGTTGATTTTATGTTCCTTAAAATTTCTTCTATAATCGGTAACGGATATACCGGATATTTCGTTATGGAATTTAATTTACGGTAATCAATAGCGAATCTCCACCTTTTTGGATGCTCCAAAGGATAATCATTATTTTTCTTACATAAAACCACCGGACTAGCATAACTACTTGAGATAGGCGTTACGATCTTTTTACGTAGCATATCGGTAATATGCCATTCTATAATTTTTTCCTTATTCTTATCATACCGGTATGGTTTTTGACGAACCGGCAATGCATCTCCGGTGTCAATACTATGGTTAGTAACCTGGGTAAATCCTGGAATATCACTAAATAAGGAAGCAAATTCACTTACCACTTGTCGGATTCTATCTTGCTCGTCATTAGGCAGGTGGTCGAGATTTAACCTTGGCGGTTCAACCTTTTCTACACGCACTGGTTTCATCGTCAGCTTAAGAGACGCTTCATTAAAATCCAGTGTAGCTTGTGCGTCTGAAAGAAAGTCTATTCCTAGTATTAAGTGTGCTTGCAAATTCTTTACTATAAAAAACATCACCTTTACTTGTTCGTCCTTGATACGGATATACAGAGGTACTTTACCTACGCACTTACATTGTTCTCCTTGCGCCGCTAATACTGTTGTATTATCCGCATTATATATGCGGTATTTGCGAAAATACTTTCTAAAAAAGACTTCTGCCACACAGGAACACTGCGCGCCGGTATCCAGGAGTGCGGTGGCCGGGATATTATTTACCAAGACTTCAATCTTCGGAAGAGTTAAATTTTTCACCATTACTGCATTTAACTTGTAGGAAGAGGGGTTTTCGTGG
The DNA here is from genome assembly GCF_044657685.1 of Stegodyphus dumicola. Classification (NCBI taxonomy): domain Eukaryota; kingdom Metazoa; phylum Arthropoda; class Arachnida; order Araneae; family Eresidae; genus Stegodyphus; species Stegodyphus dumicola. Next base: position 33,849,276 of record NC_140781.1, read on the forward strand.
CCTTCGGATTTCCGCACCCTCTCGTCAGCAGAAATCCGTTTTAGTTTAAATTATTTTTCCTTTCGGTGCTTTCCTTCTTTCTCCACTGGCCTTGAGACTTTTTTCCTGGGTTGCTATTGAACTGTCGACGTTCGCCGGCTGTTTTTGAATGCTCGGGTTTCCTTGCCCACTGATTCGCTTTTTCTCCGTAGCCATGTGCTTGAGTTTGCTGTAGTCTTGGCGTACCAAATTGGTTTCGCTGTTGATATTGGCGTCTTCTTTCGACGTCCGCCGTTCTTCTACTTTCAAACTGGATTGCTAGCTCAAATAATTTTTCCAGTGTAGTCGGATTTCTCAATTCAATAAAGTCTTGCACTTGGGGTAGTAACCTCGGCAAAATCACTTGAATTATTTCAGGATCCGGACGGTTTCCATACAAGAGCTTGAAAACGTGAATTTTTCTTAAAATAAAACTCGAGATGTTTTCCATTCTTTGTTGATATATACTGAAAAGTTCTGTTTCTAATTTCGCACGATCCCTTACAACAGGGAAGGCTTTTAGTAGGGCAGTCTTGAAATTTTCGTAGGTATAGGTGGGACTTCCTGCTTGACCCAAGAGACTTCTGCCGATACATTTGAACCAGTTAAGCGCTTGGCCCCTCAAAGCGCTGGTAGCTAAGGTAACTTTTTGAAACTCGTGCACGGGGTAGAGCATGAAGTGGTCATCCAATTTTTCCAAAAAACTGGTTACCTGTGAGTTTCCATTAAACGTTGCTTCTGGTTTCATCGAAGCGCGCATGGTCTGGACAATATACCCAAATCCTTCCAGGGCGGCAGCTGGCATTTCTGGATTCTGAGCTGTTTCTGCAGGCAGCACAGGTTCTTCTTGAAACTCGGCCATGGTTATTCTTCGTCGGGCGCCACTATCAGGTTCAATGTTTCTTCTAACCTTCTTCGGAAACATACAATGACCTGACTAGAACAGAGAGCTTACTAAAGCTATGTTCACTAATTGTAGTAAGTAGACAGGATACAGACGAAGGGTATACAAAACCCTTTATTTTTTCTTTATATACAATGACTTCCGTACTTCGGAATACAATGACCCTCCACTCGGGGTCTAACTTAAAAGATATCAAAATAAAACTAAACTCTAATTTAACTTTAGAATAAGATTGGCCTTATAATAACAGGAAGCGTATGTAGCACAGAGACTGTGAACACTACAATACGTTTAATTTATCAAGAGGATTAAAACCTCTGGCCTGGAAGGCAAAGTAGCAACTGCGTAACTTCTAAGGTAAGCGGCCTGCTTCGAACTCACGGCTTCCTCTCTTCTGCTTGGCAAAAAGGCCACACTTAAATACTTGGCGTTCGCCAGACAACTTTGCATAAACTCCTTCACGCTTATAATTCTGGCCGGAAGTAGAAAATAAGAAGTGATAGTAAAGATTTAAAATAAAATAAACGTTAGTAAAACTTAAGATCCTTACACTATGTCTTGCTGTCTTCTTGTTAACTTCGTCTTCGAAGAGTCATTTGTCCATCTGATGAAGACGAAATATACTTACGAATATCTCTTTAGAAACTGTATTTTGGTGTCTTCTTGCTAACTTGGTCTTCGAAGTGGCATTTTGCCAAACCTTTGTCACTTCTTTATGACACATTAGTACGAGTCTAATGTCTGACAAACAATTTTTTTCTGCGAGAATTTCTTACTCATATTATCATGCGCTTTTAAGTCTTTGGTTATTTCTTTTAAACTGATATTTTTATGCAATCTTCAACCATTTGAATACAGTTTTACAGTCATGCACATAGTTAAGAGTGCAAGGCAATTATGCACACAAAATGATATGCTAATGTCTCTCCTATTACTTATTAAGTAAGACGAAAAAAATATCCTTTAACTACATAAAATCTTAAATTAACCATTAATAGTATAATATGTTTTCCCTTAAAATCAATGCGATATGCCATATTCTTTTAACAGGTTTAATTTCGCTGTTGCACTTTTTAAGAATAAAATTAATACTATACTCTAGTATTGAATTGTTTTCAAATCACATGCTTACGGGATCATAAATAACACTTAAAATTTGTTCTTATGTTAATTACAAAAATGTTCTAATATATGTATGGTAGGATAGCATATATCACACCTGCTAATCTATTAAACTGCTTAGATGCAGTTATGCACCCACTATCTATCCTGGTTACACAATCAATCGTCTAACGAAAATGCATAGATTGGGAATTCAATATCAGTGTTATAAGAGGTCTGTAAATTTTATAGCCACATTAAACTAATTTTAACTAAACATTGCTATTAAGTAAATTAATTTATTAAGTAAATTAATTTCTTTCGAATTACTATTATCACTTTTCCTGTTTATGCATATTGGTAAACGAAGTAAAAATATAGTAAAATAAGCCTGAATCGAAATGATTACAGCCTGACGAGGTTTTTCGTTTCAGATAAGTTTCTTTTTTCACAGAGACTGGTAGTTCAGTCTGAGGTTCGAATTCCGGGAACGGGCTGGCTGCATGGGTGTTTTCGTGGTTTTCTCCATGTGTAACGTGTATACGAGCCAGTTTCCTTAAGAAAGTCCTCCACGGAGGCATCCCTCCCCTTAGGCAGATAGCTCTAGTGTGCTTTGCCATAATTAAATACACCACACCACACCACACCTTTTTTCAGAGAGAAGTATTGTATTAATTAAGACTTAGTTTTCTGTAGTTCTTATTCATCTATTAGAGTGATTCTGTGCAGTATTTTCTGCTTTCCGAAGATTTCATAGCATTTTTATTTCACTTAAGCAACATTTCATAAAAGATACTTTCAAGCCAAACTTAATCCTTTTATAATGAACTAATCTCATCAAAATTCACAGTCCTCAAATTATAAAACAGTTTTTAAGCAAAAACAACACAATGTACTCCTAATTATAAATGTAAAGGCAGCGTGAAACATCCCCCTGACGATGACACGGCCAGATACGAAAAGTTTTAAATATGCAAACAGAATCTAAAACAACCTACAGAAGTAAACCTGTTCCCCTCATAAACATACTGAAGAATTTCCAAGGCTGTTTACTTTTTGCTGCTACAATAAGTTACTTCTTAGACTTTGAGGTCACGTGAACTCTAATTCAGAATTTATTGAAATAATACCAATTTTTACTAAAGCACTGAAATATTAGCTGTAAAAAAAACCTTCAAAAGTTTTAAGAAGCTTGTTCAAATAAAAAAAAAAAAAAAAAAAAAAAAAAAGATTCACCCTTTCTTAAATAAAAGATTTCGCAGATAACGTAGCCAATAATTGATAAGGAAAATCAACTCGAATTTTGTGTGGTCAATAATGACCTTTTTGCTTTGCTTTTTGTTTGTTTCCAGTAATAGAAGAATGAATTATCATAAAAAACATGTTTAAATGTCTGCATGTTCTTTGGACCTATAAATTTTAACGAATTTCTTTGTTAAGGATCCATGAAAGTTAATATATAGAAGAGAAGCACGTCAGTTTGTGCTCTAAATTGGCAAATTGCAACTTAGATTGATGATGATTTCCTAAGATTCGCTTCATTATATCGAGGGATTTGTGTCAGTGTCACTTAAAATGCACGCATTTAAAAAATGACATCGCTCAATGAAAGTTGAAGTGAAGTACTAAAATTCGTAATGATCTTTTTAATTACATTTGCGAAAAATTGTTGAAGATCTTGCAAAGTATTTCCTAAGAAGTATTTTTTTCTTAACACTATGCCAAAATTTCAATATGGAAAACTTCTACTGCAGAAGAAGTTTTATTTGAACTTTAAATTAATCAAAATTCAACTTCAGATCGGTGATAATTTGAAAGACTTTCAATAATATCGGGCATAAGTTTCTCTTCATAAAACAAAAACACTGTGCAAAAGAATAATCTTTCTTTTTGAAAAGAAACTTATATTGAATGCTGTTGAAAGGTCCATATCACATCTTTCAAATTAATGCTACTGTGAGGTCGAATTGGTTGATTTTAAAGAATAGTCTCTTATGCTTCGCTTGCATTATAAACATATGTTACGGTAAAACACCGAAATCTGGAGAATGTCGACTTTCACCGGTGAATGTCAACATTCACATAGTCTCTTGGTGTATGTCCGAAATATTTTCCAAATACTCTTATTTCTGACTTACACCGGTCAATGTCGACATTCACCATGTACTAATGGTGAATGTTGAACATATAACAATATTATATTTTCTTCTCCGTAATTCAGTCGCGAATAAACGTACTTGAGACTTGAAATAAGAACATGAGAACCTAAAACACACAATACATTCAAAATGAGAAAGGAAAATAATAGAAGTTAAAAACTTACTTAATTATACAGTACGTTCTAAATGAGAAAATAAAATAACAGTAATAAAAAACTTACTAAATTATGTGATTCAAATCTTATTTATTGCAACAACTCAAACTAATATGGCACTTTATGACCTCTCTTTTCGACTTTCACCAGAACATATCTGTGATTGTGTCGATACCGGTATATGTCACCGGTATCGACATATACCGGTGACGATCCAAATATACAAGAATGTAGTGAAATATTCGGTCTTTCACCGACGTATTTGGTGAATGTTGATATTGTCCTGTGAAAGTCGACATTCTCCAATTTCGGTCTTTCACGGTAACATATATATATATATATATATATATATAATGTTGTATGATCTTAAATCCATTTAGTGCGAAAACAAGTTATTACTACATGCGCAATTGCTGCAAAGTTAGTTAATAATAATTTATATCCTAAATATCGATAGTATTGATTAATTGATTATATTATCTCCTAAGTTTAATTAAAGTAGAATTATTTTAAAAGAGTGAATCCATACTGGTAAGTTATATTTTGAAAGATGTTTTGAAGTAATTTGAAAGCAAAATAGAGAGAGAGACCATTATTTTACTCAACCATATTGAATTCAACATGTTTTATTACAATAAACATAATTTTAGACAAAATATCTACTCTCTTTACAGATATATCTTTTAGCATTGCACTTATGACAAATATATTCTACATACATAATTACTTAATGTTAGCAGCAAATAATTTATAACCTTTATAGTAACTTCCTTTGGAGTCTTTTATAAGATAAGAATGTTCTATTCACATAATTACTTGCTGCAATAATACAAGCAAATAACCTGTAACGGCTGCAGGTATCCCTTGGGATTTTACATGAGAAAAATATATTCTGTTTACTTAATTACTTGCTGTAATATTACAAGCAAATAGTCTTTAACAATTACAGATATATCATTTGGGTTCATACATCAGAAAAACGTGTTCTACTTATATAACTATTTTCTGTAATATTACAAGAAAAAGATCTGTAACTTTCACAGGCATAATTTTTGTAACGTTACGAATTAATGATAACCGATAACCTCAAATAACCGATGGCATCACAGTTTCCATGAGTTTTTTTTTAGTATGTTACAGAATTTTTTTACAGTGTGTCAGATGTTTTAGATAGATAGGTAAGGAGAAGTATGGATCCGATATACAGTTAATTGGATCCCAGTTTAAACTAGAGGTTCATAATTTCTCAACGGTCGTTTCGTGCATATGTCTCTTTTAGGGCCAATCAAATTTCATTGAACAGACTGGATATACAAAGTAAAAACATTATATTTTTTTCTATTCAACAAATCAAAATATGCGAACTAGACAGTATTTCTAATACTGAATTCAAATACGTAACGGAATTTTCCTACCACGTGAGATTTTCGCCGACATAGTCAGAGCTCATATGAGCATACATTAATTAATATATTTATAAATTTTATAGCTAAAAGAAGTCTTTAGGCTTGAGGAATAGCTCTTTTAGGGGTCCCAAAAGGGGCTGAGCGGTAAAGTCGCTAAACACTGGTAGTTCCGATCTGGGCTCGATTCCAGGCAAACGGGCTGGCCTGGAAGTTTTCGTAGTTTTCCCAAGGCAATGCAAGCCAATTTCCTTCAGAAAGACTTCCACAAAGGCATCCCTTTCCCCTAAAAATAGCCCTCACGTACTTGGCCATAATTAAGTAAACCAGACCAAACCAGCTCTTTTAAGGCTCAGCAGCAGTTACACCATAGAGAGACTGCAAAATTTCCTAATGAATATTCTCACTAAACTCATCGGTGACAGCTCCGGTTAACAAAGAAAAGGTAATTCTGAGAGAGCTAAAATTAAAGCTTTCAGAATCCCATCCCGTAGCTTTGAAAATGTTAAAAGATAACCGCTATATTTCGGTAGCTCTCTGCATTAAACTTGCCTTAGAAATGTTTGCAAACAGTCTCGATCGATTCGTATATAATCTACCAATATATTCCCAATATATTGTACAGCTTTCCCAACATTTAGTCCATCTTCGATGATTCTTGTCATCACAATTTTTATTCTATTCATCAAAATACATTTGAGTTCATCACCAGGTTATTTTTTGGTATAATTCGAAACGTCCAACTGTTCTACAAGGGGTAGGGCCTCCGGCCCAAGTACCCTGGTATACCGAACCACCGTTCCACTGAGAAGCCCATTATATTTTCCTAAAAATGCATTCTTTGGTTTAACATCAAATATGCCAGTAATCTCAAACTGGGAACCTGCGTGCGATCCTAAAAGCAAATTTATGCAGCCCTCGAATAAATTTCAAGTTGTTGCAAACACGACGCTGCAAGTATTTCAAGATCTTAGTTATCTGAAGTCCGAGTCTGCATTATTTTCATTACCGTGTAGAGTCTTGCATTATTATTTTTCTAATAGTTTATTTTTTGTTGGAAATAGCTTTCTTTCACACCCTTATTTTCCTACCTACGTTTACCTGCCAGAGTAAATTTCCAGTTTTACTTTTTATGCAAAATAGGATAGAAACTACTATTTAAGCTGAGATCTGAGCTACTTCAGTTTGAGCGTGTTCTGTTTTCGGCCACGTTGCTGTTACGATTTAAAGCTTGCTAATTTAGAGCCGCGCTTATTACATACTTTTTAGTCTACGCCGGTGAATTCAACTAAGAGTCAACTACGCGTTTTAACGACTCTGTGCAGCTTAGGGTGTGATTATTCTACTTAACATTAGTTTAGTCTTACGTTTTCTAATTTAAGTTCAAGCCATAAGTGCTCACTTGCTGTACGCCCAAGTAGGGCCGTCTATAAATATATTTGAATTAAAATAAAAGCGTTTTTAACCCATCGTTTGTGCTGTTAATTACTCAAACAGAACATAGCAAGTAGTCCCTTCACAGTTCTACTAGGTTCTAGCTTTCAAATAACTTTATTTTAGCTAGAACACTACAACCGTTAAAACCAAACGTGAAGAACGTACCAAAAAATTTATAAATTGAGCAGATTAATTCACAATGTGACATAAATCTTATTCAAAGATTTGGAGGTTCAGATTTAATTAATTTTTCTTCGCAGTTGTCAAAAAATAAATAAGTTCAGTTACGAATTTTTGCGCTAAGATTAATCGTTTCAGCCGGGAACACATTTATATGTGAAGAGCCTTTTCAGAATTGAAAATTAATAAAAAAAAAAAAATGCCAGATTGACCTATGAGCATCTGCTATCTGTGATGAGGTTGATTTCAAGTTATTTTTTCCAAGGCTATTATTTAGAATAAATTAAGAGGGCAGCTATACAGAGAAAAAGCTTTTGATTTTAATGATTAGTGATTCCGTCTTTAATAAAATAATGTTTGTTATTAAATTTGTAACTGCACTTTAATGAAAACGATTTTATTAGCTGTATTCCCTTAATATAATGAATTTATTGACTATTCAGCTTTAAGGGATCATGTCAAAAGTTAGGTGTTTTTCCCCTCTACACAGCATCGCCCAAAAGCAGTTTCAAAACTATTTTCATACGATTATACGGTTTGCCTCAGAAAATGTTTTACTAATTGGGTGTATATGACTAATGGATATTCAGATATTATTTGGACGTAGATATTAATTGAGACAAATGGATTGCGACAGCATCATTTATATTTGGGACTTGAGACAGAATCAACCTTTCTGGTGATTGCAGAAAAGAATAGTCACTTTCATGTGGTCGTTAGAAAGAAAGATTTCTCCGTAGTCAGGGAAAGAAAAAGTGTATAAGGTGTTTCTCCCGCCTTCTTAGCATGCCTTCGTGGTGTGGTGGTCTGCACGCTGGGCGCGTATTCCAGAGGTCCCCGGTTCGATTCCCGGCGAAGGCGTTTCTCATTTCTCCTCTTGCCTGCTTCCAAAAATACGTAATGTTACTACAGTGGCGTCCGAACTAAAAGGGTGGTGGAAAGGGTGGTGGATGATGATTCTCCACACCCAGGATTTGGCGACTGGTTCCCCTAAACCCCAATCGCCCTTTAAAACGAAGAGTATATAAGTTATTTCTCCCGCCTTCTTGGCATGCCTTCGTGGTGTGGTGGTCTGCCAGCGGACGCGTATTCCAGAGGTCCGTGGTTCGATTCCCGGCGAAAAAGTTGCTCCTTTTCTTATCTCTTCTGGTTTAAAAATAACCTAATGACTCTACAAGTGAGCATATGGAGAATTGCTCGCTTTCAGAGCGTTTTTAATCTCGATAAGGAACTATTATAGAACAGTTGATCCAAGTTACGAGTGCCTGTGGAGGGGGGCACTAGCCGTACCTTAGAGTTGAATCGCAATAAATGTATTTTTATATTGTAGGACTCCCAGTTATCCGGAAAATCTTGTAGAATCTGAAAATATAAACGTTTTTTCGAAAAGCTCATGGATAATTAGAATTTTTTCCAGAAATTCAGGAATGGTCAAAGAAAGATACAGATTAATACTGTCAAATAATAAACAGTACGTGTTTTAAGTAACTCACAATAAGTGAAATTTCAAATAATAAAAAATGTAGAAATATCTTTGTTTTTCTTGACGAAAATATTTCATTCTCCTATTTGATTCTATTTTATCAACTCATAGTTCTCTTCATAAATTACTGAGCTCCTTTTACTCTTCTCTTCAGAAGAGTGATTGGCTAGATATATTATAATAAATAATTATAAAAATCGTACATTTTTTCAATCCATTGTAATGCTAAGGTTTTTCAATTTATTTATTTATTTTTTAAACATTAAAGAAGTTTAAAATTAAGCGAATAGCAACCTAAGTTTGACATAGATTTTGAATAAAACTCTATCGTTTTCGAAGTCGTCAAGAGCGAAAAGTAAAGATTTTGAAAGAAGATTTTTGCTTCTGAGGAAGGGGAACCTGTGTCTGATTGCCCTTGAAATCAATAGAGATTTATTCAAAATCTGATGAAATATTTCCCCTGGACTCGGATATCTATATTCAATGGAAGTATATCTAGGGTTAATATTTAAGGAAATAAAGTTCGTAAATATCTTTTACGAATATCCACTGCGTAAATACGTATGTACGTAAAGGCAAAAAGTGTGAGTTCTAGAAACTTAAGGGAAGAACTTTGAGGGCAAAAGGTTATCTAGGGTTAATATTTAAGGAAATAAAGTTCGTAAATATCTTTTACGAATACCCACTGCGTAAATACGTACGTACGTAAAGGCAAAAAGTGTGAGTTCTAGAAACTTAAGGGAAGAACTTTGAGGGCAAAAGGTTATTTTATCCAAATAGCCCTGAAAGTTCATTGTTCCGTTGAAGGCTAAATAGAGACTGAGAAACATTCGCGTTGGCTAATAAAGAGTGATAAACAGCCACATCAAATCATTATAATTTTTCCTATAGAACATATTCAGAATTAGAAAGGGAATTAAGGAAATAATTTGCAATTGAAAGTAAACTAAATATCTCTCTGGGAGGGGGTGGAACCATACCATCTGAAATATTTATAACGGTAATCTGTGCAGTTAGAAAGTTTTCGTGAATGGACCATATTTACATGTAATTTAACGGAATAAAATTTCCTCAACATCTTTGGTTTGATGGTATTTTTACAAAAAGACCCATATTTAAGTTTTCGAAAACTTGAATCCATACTGTACAAATCTATTGCCATAAACGTCTTTAAAAATTGTTTAAAATTTAAAAAGAATTTTAATTGGATACAAATTCTATTAATTTTAAAAACATTTTGCAGATATTTTGTTAAGAAATGTAAAACAAATATTCCGTTAAAGAGTGCCCTTTTAAAATAATAGTAGTACTCACTACTTTACCAAAAGGACATTTTTAGAATCATATAACCTTTCATTGAATCTTGTTCTAAATCTTTTAATAAACATTGCTTCAAAAACTATTCCTTTTTTTGTTAAATTATAAATGAATTCAAGAAATAAAAGCAAAGGGACAGTTGTGAAACATAACCTTTAATGTGCTTATTATGTGCAACTTGAAAATAGAAAAATCGTTATTCTTTAGTTTTCTTTTCTTCGCTATATAACAGACAAGAAAAACTCACAATTTTTATCATATCGAGTGTCTAAAGTGAGGCTTATCATAAAAAGGCGTTGTTCTTGTATTTAATTTCTCACCTAGCTGCATTAAAATGTGAAATATATCAGATTTCTGAAAACATGAAACATAACTTCTTGCATAACATTTTGATAAGATCTGAAAAAATATTGTGAGGTAAAAAAGAAAGAGAATACTTTTCGAGATGTAATGGAAATGAACTCGATGCTGAAAATGTGAACTGTTAGAATTTCTTGGGATTTTCACGGATCAGCGCTCTCACGTTACGCTTCAAATCACTTCTAATATTCGATTTCAGCACTTGAAGTTTCTTGCTAATTGTTGTTCTGTTGCTGCAAAGCTTTGTAAAAGGTGATTTCCTTCCCACATTAATCATCATTTATTACACCTTTTACAAAACAATCCCGTGAGAAATTTTCACCATATTCTTAAGTAGAAATAAACAGAAAAATACCAGGTAACGTAAATTAACAATTAAAGGGCAATGGTCTGACATTACTTCCAATTTCAAATTATTTTTCTCTTTCTTCAGCAATCTGTAATCTAATCTTCTTTTTACATTATGTCACTCTCTTCCTTGAAAATACATTACTGTCAAGGAAAAGAATCCAATGCGCCAGCCATCCATCTAAAATGACATCTCTCAACTGATTCACAGACGAAGTAAGCCCCACCTGAGTTATACTTGCTTTTTATGTTTGCTTTTTATGTTTGCTGCCTCTGTTCCTTTCTCTGCTTTATTTCTATTACCAAGGACTTCTGGATGTATCTTTTCTATAGCTGAATCATAATGTCATCTACTTTTCGTATGGAACTTTTATTTACTCTTATATGATAGCCAATCCTCTTGAAGAATGCAATGAAAAATGATCTTTCATGAGTCCGTAATAGTCCGTAAATAGTCCGTAAAGTCTGTTAAGTACAATAGTCCGTAAAGTTAAATTTTATCATTCAATTTTCTAATCAATTTAAGGAACGCTAAGTCCGTACATCGTATCGAGTGCAACGAAAATGTTAAACTTCAATGTTGGAGTAAAGGTAAAACAGCATGGGTAAGAAAAATAAGCAAATAAAAAGTTAAATACGGAAAGATCAGCTCAGGTTACATACACACATGGTTACCACTTCTCAGATTTCGACGCGGAAACCCCAACTTTTAATAAAAATCTCCGGACGCTGATTATATGAACTAAATCTCTAAGTTGAAAATTAATTTTTTCATTCATAGATTATGTTGCGATTTGATAAGTGTCATATGAGTTATGTTTTGATTTCTGAGAGAAAAATTCTTTATAAAGCACTATGAACTGTGTGCAATGGAAACGTTAAGGGGACTCATACATCTTAAAAGCCATAAGATCTTCGAATATGTGACTATTGCAAGAATATGATTAACTTATTTATTTTAAAAGCAATTGCTTTCAACTTTTTACAGCTGACTGGATAATATAGCTGCGTTCTGAAATAGTAATCAGAAAGTTTTTGTTGCCACAAATATTTTTATAATTTAATCGCTTTGTGACGAAATCTTTCGTCATGTTTCCACCTTGCGCGCACAGTTTAAAACATTCTGTTGCATAATTTAATTTCATATTTAATATATAGCATTTATAACATTTGGAAACTACTGTGAACCAAAAATTCTGAGAATTTCAAGTTAATGTTTTATTTTATTTGGAGTTGAGATTATAAAATGTATTTTATTAAAAACATCTGTAATGTTTTCGTGCATAAAAGTTTTTAATATTAAAATATTCCTTAGATTTTTAGTTCAATTAGAAGATAGTGCCCGTATAAAGAATTCCATCCAATTTCAAGTATGTACCATTAGCCGTTTTTAAAATATCATGCGCTCAACGTTGAAACATGACGAAACATTTTGTTCGAAAGCGGATTAAATTACAAAAATATTTGTGGCAGCACAAACGTTCTGGTTACTAGTTCCCAAAGCAGCTATATTATGAAGTCAGCTGCAAAAAGTTGGAAATAATTGCTTTAAAAATAAATAAAATATCCAAATTCTTGCAACAGTCACATATTCGAAGATCATGAGGGGTTTAAGGTGTATGAGCCCCCTTAAACTGAATGTTGCAGTAAAAGGCAGGTAAAATGAAGTAGGTAGGTAAAATAGGAAAATAAAAGTGAAATACCAAAAGACCAGCTCTGTTGCACATTCAACACGCTTTTGCCGCCTCTCCGGTTTTGACCCGAAAACTCCAAATTTTAATACAAATCTCCGGGCATATGGATTGTATCTATAGGTTGAATGATAATGTTTTCGTACATAAATTATGTTGCGATTTGATAAATCGCTTTTACCTTTTAATCTGACAGAAGTGAAAGTTCATAATGTGTTTTACTTGCCTCAAATCGGATCTACTCGGAATTCAATTCGTTTACGCCCTGCAGCAGATGCATTTGAAATATTGTTCATTGCTTCTCAAAAAAGGTCACCGTTAACGTGAGTGTCAAACCAGGATACGACAGAGACGACATTTATAATTAAAGTTAATCTGCCTTACCGTTAAGCAAACGTAAACCGTTTTACACCGTTATATATACAAAATATCGGGCTAAAGCGTTCAATGATATAGTTAATTGTTTCTTATACCTATATTAATGTGACTAAAGATAATAATGCAAAAATAATTTTGTTTAATATTATATAACATTTAATACAAATAGGATAATCACTCGATATAATAAATAGCGATAATACTTTACAAAACAAAACATTTTGAGAAATGTATAATTTATTTATTTTACTGTTATATTAGTTTAAATATCTCTGGGGCGACAATGCGAATTCTCCTTCGTGACACTCACTGAGAGGTGTCAACCGTGGGTTCAGTTACAAACATTTTAATAGACAGTCTCTCCCGTCTTCCTCTCTTCCATTTGAAATCCCATCGAGATCAAACCACTTTTTTTTTCAGCTGGAACAAACAAGGAAATTGTTTCTTTTTCAGTGAGCATAAGAATTTGTATAATTTATTATTTTAATCGTTTATACATGCCAAATGCAAGAAAAATTCAGAATATTAAATTTGCTGTTCGGGATACATATTTTGGTTTAATCCCTTGACATATTTCTAGGAAATACTTCCAAATAATTGTGAGCCAGAAATCTCAATATTTCCTATAAACCTCCATCTGCTCTTTTAGATGTCCTGGAAGAAAGCATCAGAAACCTGCCAGTAGTATGAAATGAGGCATTGAAATGTACGGCATTTCAGTATTTAAAGTTATAGATACCGATTGCATTATCTTAAAACGCCCACCAGCGGCCGAGCGGCAAAGTCGCTGAACACTGGTAGTTCGGTCCGAGATTCGAATCCCGCGAACGGGCTGGCTGCATGGGTGTTTTCGTGGTTTTCCCCATATGTAACGTGTAAACGAGCCAGTTTCCCTTAGAAAGTCCTTCACGAAGGCATCCCTCCCTTTAGGCAGATAGCCCTCGAGGCTTTGCCATAATTAAATAACCTAACCTAACCTAACCATTATCTTAAAACTGGTAATTCAACTATGACACATTTGTAATTTTTTTATAATAACCATTTGCAGGTTTTTAGTAAACCTCTTTAATGCAAAACAGATCATTTACAGACAAAATACCGCAATCATCTGTTCTGAGCTATTTGATACAATATTTAGTACACTCGTGTTCAAAATTAAGAGAATTTGTAATTTATGTCGAATATCTGAAAAACTAGTGGACAGATTTTAATGCATTTTCGTATGGATATACATTTATAACACAAAAAGAGATGCACCATTCAAAAACCATTTTATGTACATATGATTATCAGTAAAGCTCATAGTGCAGGGATGTCCGAAATCCACTTTGTGATAATGAACTGATAATGAGTCTAACATGTTCCTTCTCGCAGCCAGACTTGTGGAGCAGAGTGACGGCATACTGAACAAGAGGCAGTTCACGAGTCCCTGGGGCAGTCGATCCCCCTTCTGCAGCAAGGCAGTAGATTTCAGCTCCAGTCTGGTTCTCAAAGTGGGATGGCGAGATGCAATTGTCCTCTCAAGAGCTTTCCAGACATGCGCTATGGGGTTAAGGTCAGGAGATCTGGCTGGCCAATCCGTGTGGCGAATTTCCTCACTTTCCAGGCAATCGTCGACCAGCTGAGTCCTATGTGGACCATCTTTGTCGCCCATTAACAGGAAATTAGGAATAACTGCGCCCCTGAAAAGTAGAGCATAGGACAATACGATCTCCTCTCTGTAACCTCATAGCTGTCAGGAAGCGTTTGTTAAAGAAATGCAGGGGTGTGCTGATGTCGAACATAAGGTCTGCTCAAACCATTATCCAAACCTGAAACATAATGCCACCTCCACCACCGTAATGATTCTTTTCCCAAATGAGGGAGGGATGGTATTGTGTTCCACGTGCTCTCCAGGTACAGGTACGCCGAGAATCAGTGTCCAGGTTGAATCTTGACTCATCTATAAAAAAACACAGTGCTCTACTGAATTCTGGCCCAAGGTGCATGTTGTTTGCGCCATGCTAAACGACCTCTCTTGTATGCTGCAGTGAGCGGGATGCAAACAACGGGTCTTCTGGCATACAGCCCTATCTCAAGAAGCCTTCGGGAAACTGTAGACCATGTAACTCAAAATCCAGTGGCTTACAACTCACGAGAGAGCTTACTAAAAGCTGCCCAATTAATACGTTAAATTCCATACTTTTCGTAAAAATGGACATAATTTGCAACTCTTAATTTTTCACACGAGTGTATTTTGGGTTACTCTTTCGGAATGCAAATTAAGCGACAGCTACAAAACTTTTAATTCCTTGTTTCTACAAGTAAACGAAATTGTAAATAGTATTGTATTAAACAAATAAACAAAGAAGAAAAGGAGACAGAAAAGTATAAATAATATTAAAACATAAATATTTTACACGCAAATGTTTGTAAGACTTCTTCGTAAGACTATCTTCGAGAAAGAAACACAAAAGATACGGTAAATTGGTAAGATCGTAAAAACAGAGGCCCAGTGGGGTAGTGGCTACCGCGTTGCGTAGTAGCACCACAGATCCGGGGCTCGATCCCCGGGCTAAGCAAGCTTGATTCAGCCTTTATTCCTTGAGTGGGTAGGTAAAATGAGTACCAAGCTCACTTGAGGGGCAAACACCGAAGGGGTCCTGCGACAAGCCGACTAATTGTCGAGGGTATGTGCTCATGTACTCCTGGGCCCACGGTCAAGAAAGCAGACTTAGTGAGCCATTGTACTGCAGGCCATGGCTCACTAAGGGCGGTTGCGCTACAGAGTTTATTTTTTTTAACACCGTTAAAAAATTTTTCACTTTCACGTTTTTCAAATCAGTTTCGATTTATATAATTTTATGAATCTTTTATATTTATATATATTTATTTAGAGGCAGTGGCTTTGCTTTTCTTCCTTTGACATCTCACATTAATGCGCTTATAGTACAAATGACCGAAAGTGTCTTTGCTAAAAGTCAGTTCATCAGCTTGAATTATTTGAAAATACTTCATACGAAGTTCTGATTGTTTCATTTAATAAAATACACATACAAAATACCTGTTACTTACTGCTGATACCAGGTTTAATAAAAAAAAAATCTATAAAAATAACGTTTCCTTAATCGCTTTAAAAACAATTATTTACTTCCTGAAGCCCCAGTTCTCACCTCTGAGAAACTTTAAAAATGTAAATGACAGATTGATTTTTTTTAAAAGATCAGTTTAATACTGCAAAAGTAGCTTACGCAAAGCATTCAAGTGGATATACAGGAAGAAAATATTTCTTTTTTTATGTATATATTGTTCATGAATTTCTTAGGGCTACACTTGTTTAATTTCTTTTCAGTCTTTGTGTAAATTAATGTGCGTAAATTTACGCCTCATTTAATTCTGCTTAAGTGTTTTTTTTTTTTTTTTTCGTTTTAGATTGTGGGAATAAATAGCGGAATTATTCTTACATAGCATTTAATATAAAGAAGAATAAAATATTTAAAGATAAAACACACTTAAATTCTAAGTTAATAATAAATGTAATTCTCTGTCTTTATTTCAGGGGTAAGGTTTGGGAGGAAACGAAGGCAAACAGCTTGCTTTCCTTAAAAGGAAACTCAAACAGTTAATTATAGATATTATTTGCTGTTGTGACTTATCTCAATTGACTGATAGCATTAGATGAAGTTTTGTTGCAGCGAAGAGCACAGGACTACTTTGGACTACACAGGACTTTGTCCCATTCTGTCCTTGGACACATTCTCCGGCGACCCTACCCCTCTTTCGTTAAAACCAAACCATCGAGAGGTCTTTCGGCTTGCCGCAAAGACACTCTACACTTACAAGCATATTCTACATTTGCCTACTCTACACTTACTTCTTTGTGATTCAAATCCGGTCCAACGATAATGCAGTCAGCAACTTTAACCGCTGTACCGATCAGGGCCGCGTAGACATCAGTAAATAATATTAATAGAAGAAAATATAACGAAATTCTTGTACCTTAGTACTTCAATTTGGACGAAATTTAGTTATCTGTTGACTAGAAAAAAACTTTCTTGTGTTTCTTTTGTTTTATGCATGAAGATCATACTATAAGTGTATAAGGAATTACTGCATTTTGCTACGAGTGCTTTCGTACCGCGTCCAACTAACTGTTAGAAGACTCGTGGTTCGAATCTCGGCCTGAACACGAATGATTTATCTTCTCTCCAACCAAGAAAAAAACTCCTCAGTTGCTGCCGAATTAAAATGTAGTGAACGGTAAATTGTTACCACTTTACCCCTTCGATTTTATTCTGGTCTGGTTTTCGTGTCTCTTCACAGTTGACTTGTAATGAATGTAGTTAATGTAAGAAGCCGTACGTGCTTTTTAGAAATAAGAAGTTAGTGAGTCTGGGTAGCAAGAAGAAGTTCTATGGGTCTGTAAAAAAGAGAAAAAACGGTCATAACGCTTCGAACAAAAAGTAAAGAAAAAGTTCAATGTTAACGTGGGAGGGGAAATTTTAGAAACGTTCCTTTCTCCCCTAAAAGAAATCGGCCTTTTCGAACTTTTCCTTTTCGAATCGGTCTTTTCGAATGGAAATCGAACTTTTCCGGCCCGTTTCAGTAAGAGCTGTACGCAAGGTATTGTTGATTAGTTATTTGATTTTGGAAAATAACACGAGGACTAGTATCTCTAGGAATGATTTTATGGAAGACTTCGCAAAGAAGTTGAAACAATACTGAATGGAATTGAAGCTGAGACAAGGTTGAATATTGAACTTGTATATTCTTCACGTATATGGAAAACCATGAAAAGCCTATACTCGTTTCCTGAAGCCAGCGTTCAGCGGTTTTATATCACTTGGCAATTGGTATGCCCAATTCCAAAGAATTTTCAAATTTTTATCGTATATTTGAGCTCACACAATACGACTTTTATGGCATGTACGTACATGGGCAAACATGTATGCAAAGCAATAAAAATTGTCCTAGATTTTTTTGTTTAATTTTTCAAAGTTTTTATTCTAAACAATGTGGAGTATTAAATAAAAATTATAAAGATTTCATTGTGATAGTAAGACTGCGTTCCTATAGAAGAAAAAAATATATTGAAAATCATTTGCAATAGTTAAAGTCAGCTTAGTCTAATTTTGATTTTAAATCACTTCGGAATTTACTATAATTTTTAATTATAACCAATTTCTGGTAACTTAACATTTTGTTTAGTCTCCCGTGGTGAATTTAAACAATTTATTTACTTTCATGCCTTTATTTCTAACTTAAAACATTTAAATATTTTAATTTCGTCGTTTAAAAATTTGCCTCAACTCTTTAATTGGCAAACTGTGAAAACACAAGCAACCGTGCTAAATCAAGGGTTAAAATTCAACAGTAAACACCACGCAAACAACGTTCATTACTTCAATAAACTCAGCTCAATTAATTAACAAAGATATATTTCTTAAGTAGTATTAAGTAACGTGTAACAATTGTGAGTGATCTTCCGGCTAACATCTTTTGTAACAACAAGCCCGAAGTTTCTCAGAGGCTGGCTAACAAGCAGTTTTTGTAATAGCAACTGAAAGAGTTCTGAACATCACTTACATACAAATGTAGTTTAAAACTGATATAGTTTATTCATTTTTAATCGATGTATAAGAAAAGTTCACATTTTACTACAGTGTTAGAAGCAGGAAAAGTAATTTTAATCAAAATAGCGCGAAGACTGTCTGAATGAACGCTCTTAGAGTTCTATTGTTTTAAGTCAGATTATATGACATATTGTCCTCAAATATATCATCAGTATTAATTCCCGAATTCTGTTGTAATCAAGAAGCAAGGGTAACACCTACCGTTGGCTTATGCCTTGGACACATACAAATTTGCCCAGCTCCTTTCCAGTTTCGAAGGAGTATCCCCTCCTCTAGGGAAGACGGATCTGAGAGACTCCAACACTCTTTCCTTTCCATTAAGCTTTCTAAAGGAGTTTCAGTTGCCAGTATGTTAAGTTCCCCATGCCACATAGACACTTTACACTTACAAATATCTATGCCTTCTCCGGGATTTGAACTCAGCCCCAAGGCCATAAGAGCTGGCTCTTTCTACCACTAGGGTGGGATCGAGGATGGTATTAAACTAAACATGCGATTTAAGTAAATTATTCGACATGGATGGCTTATGGAAAGTAATAGAATGATGTTAGTTTACATTCTTCATTTATATATAGCATGCGTCTCTAGGACAATTTGTTTATTCATCCAAGAGTATTTTCTATAAGTATGCTATTCAGATTAGACTCATCTTAATATGAACAGGCCTGTTGAGAAGAAGTGGTAGCGAAGCATCTTCCAGAATACCAGGACCACCCAGAAGGCAATATTTTCATGAATCATACTTTCTCTGATACATCAGAGTATAATGAAATCTCACTATCTCAGCTCTAGGATAAATCGACTTGTTACTCTAGGATAAATCGACTGCTTAATTACCTATTCCTCAAGAAATAATCTTTATCCAACATTTTCTAACATAGATGTGGCTCACATTAATTTACAAAAGGGAAATTTAGAATACGAACAATATTTGGCAGTTGTTAATGATATTGTAAGTGAAGAAGAAATTTTAAGCTTAAAGCAACTCCCTGAATGTGCAAGCATTCCTGATGAACAAGAAAACTCAGAAGATAAACTTGTCATTCCTATCCAAACACAAAATTCCTAGTCCATAGGGAAAATCTGTCAATTTATTCCATCTTATGATGGTAGAGATTTAGTTTTCAAATGCCTACGAAGTTTTAAAGAGTTTGCATGCAATGAAAAGACAAAATAAATAAATAAATAAAAATATAAAATAAATAAAAAATGTTTTATTTATTTTTTAATAAATAAATAAAAATATAAATTAAATATTTTTTATTTTATTTATTTTTTTAATGAATTAAAAAGTAAAAGATACAAATAAGGACTTTCTTAAAAGCATTTAAAAACAGTCCATATTTAAGAACAGGCCGCAAGTTCTGCTCTTGTAAGTGTTTATTTATCATATTACTTAGCGGAAATACGAATTGGTACAGTTATTAATAAACTACGTTTCTATTCTTCTGAAACTTAAATTAATCTGTAAGAATTTTTTTAATTCGTTTCTAGCTTGATAACTCGACATAAATCACCTATCCCTGACTTGTCGACTTATTGAGGCTTTACTCACTATACTAAGCAAGTTTGATATTCAGAACAGAAAGAAAAGAGCACAACAAGAGCTTAGCTATTGACCCCCTTCTTTTCTTGATGACCCTGCATATCAAAGGACATCGCTTTTCAGAAAAACACATACAGAAGGGTAACCAAGTTGACAAAGAGGTTTGGAAAATGAATGTTCTCCAATCTCCGAGGAGGGACTATTACAAGCTATGAATCTTTTCATTTAAATATGCTACGGTACTTTGAAACTGCATGAATTTTTGTCAATTATTTTATACTAGCATAAAACAGCTTTGCACTACGCTGGACACAGTTCCATCTGACTTTAATAATGACAGTATTTACTGGTATTTTGACAGTACCCTACTTTAATAATGACAGTAATAAGATAAGCTATTTTTTGACTTCTTTTTTTATAGTTTGCTTTACTTTTTACGCAGAAAATTTCCTTTCCTACCTACTTTTAAAACGTTTATCATACTACCATGTATGAACTTCTATAAACAGTAATGTTTCTCCTTTTAATTTTGGCATCAAAATAAATCAGATTATTTTAGATTATGGCAAAACTCATGCATGCTATTTTCCTAGCAGAAGGAATCGCTTCGTGGAGAACATTCTAAGGGTGGTGGTGTATTTAATTATGGCAAAGCACACGAGGGCTATCTGCCTAAAGGGAGGGATGCCTTTCGTGGAGGACTTTCTAAGGGAAACTGGCTCGTATACACGTTACACATGGGGAAAACCACGAAAACGCCCATGCAGCCAGCCCGTTCGCGGGATTCGAACCTCAGACCGAACTACCAGTGTTCAGCGTCTTTACCGCTCGGCCGCTGGTGGGCGAACATTCTAAGGGAAACCGATTCATTTATATGCTGGAAAATTCCTGATATTTCCCATGCATCCAGATCGTTCGTACAGGGAGCCCACCAGCGGCCGAGCTGTTAAGTTGCTGAACACTGGTAGTTCGGTTCGAGGTTCGAATCCCGCGAACGGGCTGGCTGCATGGGCGTTTTCGTGGTTTTCCCCATGTGTAACGTGTATACGAGCCAGTTCCCCTTAGAAAGTCCTCCACGAAGGCATCCCTCCCCTTAGGCAGATAGTCCTAGTGTGCTTTGCCATAATTAAATACACCAACGTTCGTACAGGTTTGAAAGCGGGTCAAACAATTAAGACGCAAGTCGGCATAAGGAGAAATAACTTTGTAGAGGATTTTATAAGATAAAATGACTCGTATAGGGGTACAAAAATATGGATATATTACATAACAAGAAAGTACGAAAAATATCCCTGTAGCCAGCCCTTTCGTCAGTATTCTACCAAAATCGAGCTACCAGAATTCAGCAGTCTTAGAGCCCGGCCATTGATGGCCATGCGGCATTTTCATTTGAATAAGCATTGTAATTTACAGCACTAGCGCACTGTATGTAAGAAATTTCATAAATAAAGGGTAATAATTGTCTTTGAATACTTTTTTCAGCTGATGCATACTTTATTAGAATTCAAACATTAGTGTTCAATGCGAACGATTTTCCCCCGATACATAACTGAAAATAACCCTTAAAAATGAAATTTAAATTAATAAATAGAAAACTCTAAATAGCTTTATAAATGACCAGATGAACGATTTTTGTATTGTTTGAAGCCTTTTTCTTTGTTTCTTTCTTTGATAATTTCAACGCATATTTTGTTTCTAGGCTTTTATAAGTTTCTTTTCTTTTCGTTTCTTAACTTTTTTTTTTTTTTGCTTTCTTTTGATTTTATCTTCCTTTTGCAGATGGCCGATTACAAAATAGAAATTCATTTCACTTCAGGACATTTTTCTAACAAAATGGGCCACTAATTTGTCTGTAAGAGCAGCTTCTTTATGCAAAATTTTGCTTTTCGTATTCACTGCACACATCATTCGTAACGTGACTCCCTTCGACGATCTTGGCCCATTTAATAGCGTTAAGACGAATAATGAAGAAATCTGACTCGTATTTATTTTTTTATGCAGATTTAAGGTCACATGTCACAAAATTACGAAGCTTGCTTGCATTTTGGTCAACGCTCTAATTTCTTGGTCAAAAAAAGTTGCTGTGAGTGTCACACAAAATTTCCCCTACATTTAAAAAAGCATCAGGCGCCAAAAAAGTTTTTATTAAAGAAATAAATTTTGAATATGATGTTATCGCTTTTACAGAATAACACCTATTTCATATATAAATAACAAACGTAAGTCTGTTCTTAATACCTGTATATAATATGAATAAAATCATCCAAGGATGTGTATTATGAGCACTCATGATTTGAAAATATAGCTATCTTATGTGTCGTAGCAAACTTATTTCAAACTTCTTTGATGCGGAAAATACACTTTATAACTTTTCATGCTAGTCAGTAGGCCCAACGACTTCAAGAAATTAAAAGCTCTAAATTAAATGATTTTCATTGAGAATAATTTAAGTGGTACTTCAAGTCAACCGAACTCATTCTAGAATTTCTCTGAAAATCTCTAAATTAGACTTTAATTATTCACAATCGCATTGTTTATTTTTCATAACCATTTATTGTAGTTATTTCTACTCGTACTGAAGGCTAAGCAAATAGTTATTTCTTACTGACGCAAAGCAAAAGAGGGAGTCAATGGTTTTGGCTTACAATATTTTTGATTAGGCAGGAGGTATCTGCATCAAGCGTTACGTAAGATCGCCTGATTAATTTGAATGACGCAGTTTAGACTTGCGGCGCTAGTTTTATACAGAGAAATGAAGTCCTCAAATTAAAATAAAAAATAAAAGAGGTAAAAGCCAATTAAAATTAGAAGTTTGCTCTTTATTTTACACACACACACACACACACACACACATATATATATAGAGAGAGAATAATAGCTTTTGCGTTTATGTTCGGAGGCTACATTTTCTTGAACATTTGAAGACAATCTAAATGGAGTAGCCTTTTAAATGAACGCTGATAAAAACTTCTTAAATTACGCACTATACTATCATTTATGCTACTTAAATCAACGAAAAAAAGAACCCACTGTTTAGTTACTCTTTTTCACCTTGAAGAACTAGGAACAGTTTTAAAGCAATTTAACTTTAAGCGGTCCCCTGGCTTTGATGGATTGCACGGACTGATGATTACAAATATTGGTTCTTGTGGTAAACATAAATTACTTAACGTGTATATAATCAATCTTGGAATAATGGTAGATTACCAAGGGACTGGAAAAGATCGACTGCGGTTCCTATAAGGAAAGTCAATAAACCTGCCGGTACACCGGAAAGCTACAAACTTTACCTACAAGATCTTTCAGAATCTTTTGTTGAATCACATTAACTACCACTATATATTCTACATGCTATCTAAAAAAATATAGTTTTAGAAAAGGGCATAGCACTCAAGACCAGGTAATATATTTTACTCAACATGTAAAAGCTGCTGATAATAAAAATTCGATTAATCAAATACGAGTGTGGCTGTTCTGGATTTGAACAAGGCTTTTGAAGGAATATGGAAGAATAGACTAATCAATAAATTATATGAAAGATTTTGCTATTAATGTTAGGGCTCTTCTGTGGATTTACGATTTCTTAGAAACAGAGTTTTCAATGTTAAATATAATGGAGCTCTCTCTTGTAGATACCGATCAAAGAAAGGGAACCCTCAGGGCTCTGTACCATTCCAGTCCCATTCTCTTTGCATTATACAGGGTGTCCCGTAAATGTTGCGACAAACTTCTGAGGTTGGTAGGGCATATCATAAGGATTAAGAATTGCATAGGAACCCATCCCCGGAAATGTCAGGGGTAAGTGGTAGCAGAGGTAGAAGATGGGAAAGGAAACAAAAAAGTGATTAATATGAAACATTTATTGGACATGAATACAAATGGTGTACCGGTGTACGATAGCTTGAAGGCTACAACAAATGCTCGAAGTTTGCGCCATCAGACGCCAAAAATGCCTGACACCGACGGACCATTTATTGCCAGACACGTTCAAACACACAGGGAGTTTCTTTGTGGCAGCTGCGCAGGCGAGTCTTGCCACGAGATCCATTTCAGACACAACTGGATCGTGATACACAATACTTTTAATGGCTCCGCACAAAAAGAAATCAAGGCTGGATAAATCCGAAGAGCGTGGGGGCCAGGGAATCAATCCACGCCCAATCCATCGATGCGGTAATGATCTGTTGAAATGGCTACGAACATCCAGTCTTAGATGAGCAGGCACCCCATCATGTTTTAACCACATGTTTATAAGCTTTCCGT
Organism: Stegodyphus dumicola; assembly: GCF_044657685.1. NCBI lineage: Eukaryota > Metazoa > Arthropoda > Arachnida > Araneae > Eresidae > Stegodyphus > Stegodyphus dumicola. Next base: position 33,873,631 of record NC_140781.1, read on the forward strand.
TCGTATAGCGTTTCATGCTCTTCGTATAGTGCCTACCTCTCGAATGAGGCAATCCTCATTTTCACTAGCACTCTCCTATACAATACCCTCTGGAAGCTTACAATGATGTTTCTGGGCAGAGGTTCCTATACAATTCTTAATCCTTATGATGTGCCCTACCTCCACATGAAGCTTGCCGCAACATTTACAGGACACCCTGTATATCCCTGGAATGCAATCTGTTATTACTTGTGATTGCAAAATTAGTTTATTTCCTGATGACATTGTACTTTGGTGTAGTGTTTGTGCTCAAGACATTGAAAATATCCAATCCAGTATAAACTATTCAGTTCGGAGAATTCAGGATTTTGCTGGGGATCATAAAAATTGTTTAAACCTCTTAAATTTATAAATGAATTCTTTACAACAAACAGACAGCTATATAGTTACGGTCCTAAAATTTTCCAAAATGAAAACCTCTTACAGTGTCAAAGAAATCCTTGATATCTTGGTTTTGTCCGTGACTCTAAAATCATATGTAATAAGCACATCGATCTAATGGTATCTAGGGCTAGAAAGAGACTGAACATTTTAAATTTATCTCTGGCTTCGATTGGGGAGGTGACGCCTGGACAACTTATACCTGTCTTATAAGAATGATTCTTGAATATGGTTAACAAACTTATCACGTCCCCTAGCATACAAATCTTTAGAAACTGGAAAGGATACAACTGGGAGCAACGTGCCTTATTGCAGGACTTCGCAACACTACTCCAGCTGATATTGTTGTTCTCTACGAGGCTGATTTGCAACCCTTGAGGCTGAGAAATATCCTTAGTCTTTCTAAATACTTTAGTAAATTCTTAAGTTGTCGTGATCAACCTCGTACTGAAATCCTTTTGAGTGGTTGACAAAATAATCAAAGGAATAGTTCCTTCAGTCATGCTAAGAATTTGGATGTATTGCTGTCTTCTGTTGAATTTAATTCTTTAAAATTCATTGTATCTCCTCTGCACTCAATGCTTGATGTCTTTTTTCCTGCAGAGTTATTGGCTAATACTAATAGGCCCTCTCAAAGTCCTAAATACTTAATACAGGCTGCTTTGGAGAAGTGTTTAATATTATACCTGTTGAAGCAGTTTTAAAAAATACAGATGGCAGAAAGAATGAAAATGGGCACACTGCTAGCGGACATCTGTTAAGTTTGGCGTGGAAGAAATACCTTTCAAGCGTAGAATTACTGATTTCTGTTCCGTTTTCAGCTCTGAAGCCGTTTCTGTTCTGTTTTCAGCTCTCTGCTGTTGATCTGACTTTGGAAGCCGCCCAACCGGTATAGTGGTTAGCTTCGCTGATTGTCGTGTCGAAGGGCCTGGGTTCGAATCCCGGAGAAGGCATAGATGCTTGTAAATGTATAGTGTCGGTGCGGCATGGCGGCACTTTAAATATGCGGCGAGTCGAAAGTTCTCTCATGTGGTTTAGTGGAAGGGGAGAGGGGTGGGAGACCTTCGGACTAGCCCCACCGGGGTACTCTTCATCAAAATTAGGGGCAGAACTAAGCTAAACTGCTCTGTCATCTGTAAGGTGCTCAAGGCTGTTGCAAACGGAAGGGGTATCTTGCGCTTCTTGCCAGAAAGTATTTCGGGGGGTTGGGCTGATATTACTGTCAAATAAGTGAGCAAAAATAACAACAACATGGCTTTGGAATGTGTTTTACACCGACATTTATTCGGGGAAATTTGGATCCTTACTGGCAGAAGTAGTGTTATCCAATACCTAGATTATTCTAGAGGTTAAGGTAAAATAACACGCCATACAAATAATTCTGGAAGTATTAGAGACCTAAGAGGAATTAAAGTTATCGAAAACCTCAAGACCTTGTCCAGTTCTTCTGTCTTCCATTTACTATAGATTCTATCTCACGTAAATCTAAATTATAATGATATATACTTTACAGGCTAGCAAAGGAGGATACTTTCATGCCTCAGATTCATTCTGAACATTTGACTGCCTTGAGCTATACCTATGACCTGCTTTTGAGCTATTGAAGAAAGGTTTTAATTAATATTTCTTAGAAATAAATACCGACACATTCATGGTATTGTAGTGCAGGTCCTAGTACTGCTATTGGTTTTAAGGTGACGACGGGAAGGACCAAGCGGCTGTTGCTCGGTTGACTTCAGGACGTTTGAGGACCCTCAGATTTTCCAGTGGTACTAAAACACTCTCAACTTGGATCAAGTGTAAAAACCATGAAGCCACTGGGCAACATATACTTAGTTGTGCTGGCTTGGTGCGTAAAGATTAAGTGAAGAGACCTAATTTGGTGCTGGAAGTCATGAAGGTAAATGAACCTATGGATCTGATCTGATCCAGATCAGAGGGATTAGTAATAATATAAGAAATCAACAAAAAATTGAAAACGCGGTAATTAAGCTAAAACATATTTTATGTTATTTTATTTAATCTAAAAAGGAAGAGTAGGTGATTCGGATAAACACGGAGCTCGGTTAATTAGTGTTCTTTTATATGGTCACTGAATAAGCAAAACGTTTTTTAGTTTTATGCCTCTTTTTAAATGAATACGTACATATCACTGAATACTGGTGAATTTCATCCTGAGTTTCTTAGAAAATTATTCCTAAAAAACTCTGACATTATTTTGCGCACATTTTGCCTCAATTAGCTATCGTCCTTAATTTCAGACATCTACTTTAGATGCATGGTATCTTATGCTGAATCTCTAGAAACTTTCCCGAGATCTCTCTTGTGCAAGTAAAACGTTCCCTAGCCGAACTCCGCTTTAACAAAATGGCGCTTTAATGTAATCGGAAAGTAATATGAGAATGAAATGGTAAATTCTAAAACTAGTGATTTCCAATTTTTTAAGTGAACTTCTTTCAATTTTCTTATTATTCGAACTTGGATACATATTTCATAATGTAGTAAGTGTCAATAGTACATTGGACACAAAAATAATTAACTCTTTGTCCAAGAGAAGACGTTTAACTGTCTACTTTTGCTAACGGATTACGTCGATTAAAATCTGAATTGGATTGAAAGATTTTTATAAATATGAACACACTAGCCCCCACAAAAAAGGAAGCCTAAAATAGTTCAATAATTTACAAAAATAACTTTACAGTACATCTGAAAAGAAATTTTACCATGATACTAGGAACTTTTGGGATCCAATATGGCAGAAGAAAGATCTTTTTAAAGACTATTGCTTATCGGAGTACTACCATAAAAACGTTTATTATATGTTCAAAAATAGCTTTATTTTAAGAAGCATTCTAAAGTGTTTAGAAATAACATAATTAAATTAAAAAGCAGTCCTAGCATAGATGTATTTTTAATGCATTTTTGTGCGATTGTACATTTTCACTACATCATACACATAACTTCACAACATGTTATACAACATAAACTTCACTTTATTCTTTTAGCGTTTTATGTATTGAATAAAAATTTTTAATTTATCAGATCTGCAACATTTTCTCGTAAACGAATGAGTAAGACATACCAGTCAATCTCGTCATTAAGTGACTGCTATAGTTTCATGTACTTAGAAACTATTCATTTTGCATTATCTTCAAAAAAAAAAAAATCAAATGAGCTGTTTTAAAAATCTTACTCTAGATCTTTTAGTCTCTGCAGCATTATTTATAACACTAGTAATTAATAAAGCTTATAAAAAATAGTAAATAATAAAGCTTATATAAGTTCTTGGAATAAACGACACTCATGAGGTACATCCGTACTTTAAGGTATTTTAGAATCCACTTACTTGGATTTTCTACTATATTTTCAAGCTAGTGCAATTTTGTCTTTAATTTATGTATGTGTTTTTAATAAGTTTGTTAATGTTTGATAACTTAAAAATTTACTGTGTGTTACTTTGTGTCAGTTTAGGTTATTTAGGTACACTCCTGCGCCAATTAAAAAAAATTCATAGTTCGATAGAAACAAGTTTCTAGTTTTGTTTCAATCAGCTAAAATTAGATTCTTTATTTATTTTAAGAGAAAAAAAATTAAAATGATAATGCATTTAGTTTTAAGGCCTGCGTAAAGAATCAATACCGTTGTTTTACTTCAGTTGAAAGAGAAAAGGCTCATATGCTAGGCAAATAGAAAATATCTTCATTGCTTAATTTTATCGAAAAATGTGTTATATATCCTTATTTGGAAATAAAAATATTTTCAAATTTTTACAGAATAAAATATTTACACTTTTTAATTTAATAGCTTTTATTAAGGCAAATTGTGATAACCAAAATACAAATTTCCGCCATTTGCATTAGAATAAATTTTATGTATTTGATCTGCAGGAAGGGAAAAAAGACCACGCAAAGCATTAGGAATTTGCGAATATCGGAATGCGTCGTGAAAACAGTTAGTCCGGATGTTTAAAGGTCTTCTGTAATTTAAACCACTGAATAGCTTATAAAATGTTTTTATTCATACGTACACGAGTTTTTCAATCATGTTTTATTATATTCAGTGCCCTGGCTTGTTTCACTAACTTCTAATTTTCTGCAATTTCATTTGCCTTTAGACATGCTTAACAGTACTTTGCAAAGAACAATTACACTGCATTATCTTAAAGAAGTGCGTGAATGAAAAGCATTTAAAGAAGAATACCTTCTTAGAGTGAATGACACTTTAAAAGTAGAATCCTGCCGTTCGTTTTATAGCTCGTGCTTAACAGAATACTAATTAGGGTTGAAATACAACGATTCACCATCCTAAAAAAGACGTCTGAGCTTCTCTGCTAACCGGCAAACCTACTCTTCCCTTTACTTATTTTTTTCAAATTCCTTAGGAATTTTTGGAACATAGGTACTAAGTTTTCTGCTCTTATTGTGGCTCGTTAGTTCTAGTTGGATGTTTTTAGTAAGCCTTTTCATAAAGAAAGCTTTTGATCAGTATAATCCTTTCTAGAAGCGATATTTAAACCCATTTGTTACACAATAGACAGATCCTAAAACTGTAATGGATGATTAGTTTTTTCAGATAACTATTACACTGGATATAAGCAAATCAGCCTAACTCATACTCTTTTTGAATGCCGTATCATAAAGGATTTCATTCACCTCTTTCTCGTGTTTTTGCTCTTCTTTGAGTTTAAAACTGGATCATTAATGAGCAGCGATTCGAGCAGGAGATTGCGTTGTCGAATGTTCTTTTATCTGCACTTCAGCGTTATCTTCAGGTAAACTTTGTGGTTGCTTCTACTTTTGGAAAAACATAAATCCTTGCATAAAAGGAAATGAAAGAACTCATTATTTTTATTTCTATTTTTCTATTGATCTGTTTTCACTAGGTAAGGAAACTCTGCGGATGGGATATGAGTTACCATTAAATTTAGACAATGGATGTCAAAAGTGTTTCAAAAGTATCATGAATATTCTGTTCCTATTTATATCAGCAAACGCGCTTAAAATTAGGGCAATGTGCTATGTAATAATGAGTCTTTATTCGTATTTTCTCACAGAAAATTTAAAAGGATAACAATTTCAATAACTTGAAAGGTCATTATGCATATCTAAGTAAACTATCTTGAAATAATAACATATTTTCCCGAAGTGGTTTACCAAATGTTATTTTATTTAAATAAATGATTTTCCAAAGGAATTAAATGCTATGTTAATTGTGCCGTGAGAAGTCAAATGAAAATTTCATAGCAAATTATAAAAGAAAAAAAGTAATAAGGGAGGTTTTTATGGCAAAATTCAAAGCTTATCTTACTTGGGAATATTTGGCTAACTAGAATGAAATTTTTCCTATAACATCGTGAAAGATGAAACAGAGAAAACTAACTCAAATTTGCAAAGAGGAAACCACGAAATCAGTGCATTTACCCAGTCGACAGCAGCCAGGAATGATGCATTCCATTAAATGGCCAGCATTCGGTGGTCTTCATTATTTGGCTACTGGTAGAAGGAACGAAGAGAAGCGTATTCACATCTTAGCCGATCAATAGTTTTCTTCTTCTTTATACTCTCCTCATTATAGAAACCCACGAGTAGCCGAAGGATGAGCAGGGCAAGCGCTAGGCTTTTCGCCGCCTGGTGCAAACTCTGTGACTTCTAAATTGGGAATCTCGGCTCCTCCCTGAATTCTAAAAGTTTTGCGCCTGGTGAGACTCACCGGTTCTGGCCCTGAGGATAAGGCAGTTAAACACAGGTAGTTCTTCTAAGGGGCGACTACATGTACAAATGTTTTTGCCTGTCCTGTGTGTAATGTGACTGCGAGACTTTTCCGTTAAAGCATCGCCCAGAAAGGCATCACTCTTAAAACACTCGCCGTATATTTCGCCGTAGACTCGCCGTGGATATATACTCGCCGTATATTTCGCCGTGTAGCGCGTATTTTTTTGTGAATTTCGCGGGAGTTTGTCATTCACTAAAATTGCAATAAATCGATGCACCACCCTATCACATTTACAATGCCCATCGTATGTACGATACCCGCTTTCCAGCACAAATCTACTGAATACGTACTTTACGTGACCCACGCTCTAGTCACAGACGTAAAAGTACGTTTCCAGCATACAATATGTTAAGGCAGATAGCTTTCGTCTGCTTTGCCACACTCCGACCAATTCCCTTGTGTAACTATAAAAAAAAAAGAATCATGTCGGATATTTCTTTACAATTTATGCCTTTTATTACAGCTGAAATAAATGGCTTTATAATGTTAAATGTTTATAACGATTACTTTTGCGTAAAACGTAAGTGACAGCTTTTGTATAGAAAGCATACGTTAAGACAAATCAATATTTTTAATCATGTGATTAATGTTAATCTAAAATGAAATAAAATTAAAAAAAGAACCGAACTAGACCAGAGCTGATAGTATTTAATAATAGCACGTTGCTTTTCAACCCAGTTCTGCTGAATTGTTTCTGTACTTGCATTTATACTATTGTATTTTTTACGTCATTTTCTATCCTTTTCAGCACATACTTTCCTGACTTTTCTGCTATCAGTGACCGAAAAGTAAAATCGTTAAACACTGGTATTTCGACGTGGGTTCAAATACTGGCAAACGGGGCCCACCAGCGGCGAAGTCGCTGAACAGTGGTAGTTCGGTTCAGGTTTTGGATCCCGACAAAAGGGCTAGCTGAATGGGCGTTTACAGGGATTTTTTTCATGTATATCGTGTATACGAGCCAGTTTTCTTTTAGTTTTAGTCCAGTTTAGAAAGTGCTCCGAGAAGGCATTTCTCTCCTTAGACAGATAGCCTTCGAGTGCTTTGCCATAATTAAATAAACCAAGTTAATCTGGTGAAGTTTTGTAGTTTTCCTCATGTGTAACGTAGATACGAGGCAGTTTCGCTTAAAAATTCCTTCATTAAGGTATCCCGCGCCATAGGCAAATAGCTCTTGCGTTACTTTGCCTTAATGAATTAACCTAACCGAACCATACTGATCTACTTTTCTTTCAGATTACAGTTTTCAACTCTCCATCTCTGCGTATGTTACTGTGTACTGTCTCTGTGTACGCTAGACGCACCCAGTCATACATGATCGAGACCCTACCAGCGATCGAGCGCTTAAGATTCCTGAATATCAGGAATTTGAATTGGATTCGATCCCAAGCGGACGGCCTGACTACTGGGTTGGCTTTCATAGTTCATATATAACTTAGTTATTCTGTAAGGTATTTCTCCCACCTTCTTGGCGTGCCTTCGTGGTGTAATGGTTCTACACGCTGGGCCGGTATTCCAGAGATCCGCGGTTCGATTCCCGGCGAAGATGTTTGCTCATTTTTCCTCTTACCTGCTTCCAAAAATTTCTAATGTCTCTACAACTCTCAGAGAGTCCTCCACGAAAGCATTCCTCTCCTTATAAAGAAAGGCGTTGCGTGCGTTACCGTATTGGAATAACCTAACTTATCATGATTCGATGAAATAGTTAAACTACGATTGAAAGCCGAATAAAGAGTGCTTCATGGCTAAATAAGAATTATTCGGAACAACTTAGAGCTCTTGTAAGCTGAGGCAATCAAAGTTATCGCATGCTGACAGAAGGCCTTAAGAGTGATTGGCGGTTTGTTTAATCAAAGCAAAGCGCACGAGGGTTACCTGTCAATGGAGGAATGCCTCTATGAAGGCCTTTTCCAACAGAAACTCGGTACTTTTCTTTTAAAAGAAAGCATGTCGCATTCGTGTTAGATGTAAGAAAACGATGAAAACGCTCCTACAGCCAGCGAGTTGCCAGGATTCGAACTCGGATCGAGCCATCAGATCTTAACCACTTGCGCTAAAAAAGACGTGCCTCGCACTTCGAGATGCTTTTGTCTCAAACCGCGAGCGACGTGAAAACCACGTCGATAGGCATTTATCGCAAAAATGAAAATAAAGTGGTGCACACGTCGCCTAACAACGAGATTGTTTATTTCTTGAGTTACAGCTCTGGATTGCACTCGCAGACGCGGAGAAGCGTAAACGAGACACTTTACTGCTTGTTATATTGTAGCGCACGGCACCGCAACCGTGAAGTTAAATCGTAGCGCAAGTGGCTAATGATCTAATCCTCTCCACTGCTGATATGCCAGAAAGACCTAGCTTCAACTCCTAGACGAAGCTCCAGTCTTAATTATATCATAGTTCTTTTATTCCTTCTAGATACCTATACTGAAATACCTATAAATGTAGGGTTTAGAAAATTTTCTGTTAATAATTTTAAAATTATCTGAAAAACTTGTTAATTTCGTTCTTTTAGATACGAAACAAAAATTCGCATTATTAGCCCAAAATCTCTAAAGGATATTGCAGATCTATTCCTGTCTGTTATGTATGTCTTTATTATTTAATATGAGGTTATAAAGCTTTATATTGCCTTGAGATTTGAATAAAATTAATTTTTACACTTTTTTGAATTTCTAATTATTTGTTTTAAAATGCATTGACATGTTTCTCATCTAATTAGATGTGTTTTATTAGTATTGAGAAAAGTTTCTGCATTGTCTTATGCCCAAAGCGTAAAATAATCACCTGTTACCTGTTAATTAGTCAATATAATTTGTGGAAATAGTTCCATTCTTTTATTTATCAAATAAAATCTCAACTTTTAAAACTTTTCGAATTTTCCTTCGCTGAAACCCGCCCCATCAGCGGTTAAGCGGTAAAGTCGTTGAACACTGGTAGTTCGGTCCGAGGTTCGTATCCCGCGAACGGGCTGGCTGCATGGGCGTTTTCGTGGTTTTCCCCATGTGTAACGTGTATACGAGCCAGTTTCCCTTAGAAAGCTCTCCACGAAGGCATCCCTTCCCTTAGGCAGATAGCCCCAGTGTGCTTTGCCATAATTAAATACACCACACCTTCGCTGAAACCCACCTGCGGCCGAGTGATAAAAATCACAGAATTCTGTCTCTTTCTTCGATTTGCAATTCTGGCTAGACTGCAGCAGGGAAAAGCTTCTTCTCCGTGTATAAAGTGAATAAAATTTAGTTTCCATAAGAAGTCCTCCATAAAGACACCCTATTATCAGAGACTGCCCTTGTGTGCTATGCCGTAATCTAAATAATCAATGTAATCTCTTCGTTGAAATGCATATGTAATTAAATTAATTAATAAATAAAATTAAACTAAAAGTAATACCGATTCTGGAAATGAGTGTTCGATTTTAATTCCTGAAGATATATTATTACAATCAATGGACAGCTTTAACTAAAATTTTAGCCTAAAAGTAATATTCTATGAAAGCTTCTTATATTAAATAGATAAAAAATATTAAATATATAGATAATTCCAGTCGTTTCGTGTTTCTTCAATTCTTCAATTCTAAAAATAAGCATTCGGCTTTAATTTTAAAAGATATATTAATATAATCAGTCAGATATATTAACAGTATTTTAACCAAAATTCCAGCCTGAAAATAGTATCCTATGAAAGTTAAGTTTCCTATATTATAATTCGTAGGCAATTACAATCGTTCCTCGTTGAGGTGCAGCTTAATTTTACTTATTCGTTTTTAATAGAACGGGGGACAAAATTTTAATTTATTTGGAAATTCATAAATGCGGCTAAATCACATTCAGTATTTGCTACATTGGATTTCATGTCTTCTCAAATTTCCCCACTGCCTTTCAGCAAGAATTCTTGGTAGCCTGAAAATTCGAGAGCAATTAAGAATCCATTTGGGTTAATTGTGAAAGAACATTGCTCCGGTCAAATTTAAAGCATCGCTTTGCCGATGGTGCTGGAATGCCTTTGAATTTCCAAGCGAATTCTTCCTCAGATGAAAGATTAAACCACGGATTTGATCTATTAAAAATTCTCCTCAGTCGATTTAAAAAAGCTCAAAAGTAGAGCACAATTTTCCGCGATGTTAACGGCTGATAAGCGAGTAAAAGGCAATAATCCTTGCTTGGAAAGTGCGTCATATATGCCTACATTTTCTGCACTAGAAAGATAATTTCGACGTGCGACCTATGAATTTTTAATTAGGTAGAAGGTCGTATTTAAATGACCACTTTTAATTGTTGTTTATTGCTTTTTACTTGCTACAGAATTGAACATTGTATGAACTTCACAAGAAAAACACAATATGGCACGGGCAATTAAAATTCACATAAGCATTCTTCTAACGCGTATAGTTTCCAAGTTTTCAAAATCTGATATTATTTACTGTAGCAATATGCATTTAAACAGAAACTTAATGCTTAGTGTTCGCGAGATAAAAATAGAAATAACTTATGATTTTTCAGACATTTAATATTTAATATGAGATACTGTATTTTATTTTTAATTAAGAGTTAATGTTTCAGTTACGTTGTTTTATTGACACTCACATTTATAAGAAACCCCTACTTTTCCCAGAATATGTAAATTAACATATAATAAAAGAATAAAACACGCGAATTTATGTGTTGACTGAGTGAGCATTTGCTATTGCTGGCTATTAGCGCGACGCCAACTGCCGTATCAATGGGTCGGGTTTAAATCTCGGAGAAGGCATGGATATTTGTAAGCGTATAGTGTATGTGCGGCAGGGGGCGTTCACAATAGACTACAAACCGAAAATCCTTTTGAGTGGCTGGTGGCAAGCGAAGAGAGGTGAGAGACCCTTGGATCGTCCCTGGGGTGTTCTCTATAAAAACTGTGGAATGAGCTTAACAATTAGCAAGGCTCGGCGATACCTAGTACACCTTGCAGGATGCACAAGTGCCTACCTTGTTTTAGCCTGAACCTGTTAACACGTTTCGAAGTAAAACTAGTAATTTTTAATTAGTCTATTTTTTATTAGTATGGTGAGAGTAAATGGGCCTCTTTCCAGAATAGAGAAATGTTTGCGTAATTCCAAATATCTTTTGGCTCTCACTCTAATCGGTCTCTGCTATAACCAAGCCCTATTCTCACGCCTTTCCATTACCATTGCCAGTTCTAATAAACGTACAATTCACTGTACTCAGAAACAAGGCATTACTTTGTCCAGAAAGTAAAGTAAAGTAAAGAGTAGTGCCAGACCTATATCTAGATATTTTATTGTCCCAGGCACAAAAATAAACTTGCGCTCCTCCACATACAATCAAATTTGTTACATCTGTATAGCTATTAGCTGTATAGCTATCTGTATATATCATATTTAAAAATATCATATTTTAATCTCAACATCATAATTGTTAAACCATTTTAATAGTAGTTTTATATAATAAAAATGGTCTATAATTTTTAAATAAAAATTGAAAAAAAAAACTTTTTTAATAAATAACAAATCGCATTGAAATAATATAAAGATTAACACATTGGCATAGAAAGCATTACACTGATAACTTTTCTTCTAATTTAATTTTTATTACTTTTGTCAAATCAAAATCATCAAAAATGTGTTTCGAAATCTACATGATTGCTTAATTTACGATTTGATTGGAATAACTATGTTTGTAAGTTTTTATTGACCAAGGAAAGACTTTATATATATTTTTGCTATTCTAAGAGTGTGAAAGCGTCTTTTGCTTTGTCGATAGTGAAATGTAATGTGTGTGATTATGGCAAAGCCTCGAGGGCTATCTGCCTAAGGGGAGGGATGCCTTCGTGGAGGACTTTATAAGGGAAACTGGCTCGTATACATGTTACACATGGGGAAAACCACGAAAACGCCCATGCAGCCAGCCCGTTCGCGGGATTCGAACCTCGGACCGAACTACCAGTGTTCAGCGGCTTTGTCGATAGTGACTGACAATTTAAAAAAATACTCTTAATACAATTTCCGAATTCATTAATGAATATATGAGTTATCTTTAAAAGATATAAGCTTAGTTTTTTTAGAGTCCAGACTTATTGCTATATTGAGTCAGGGCTTAAATTCAACCGGAGTCCGGTTCCGGTTCATATAGCGAGTGAGCTGTTGTTTGAACCGGAGCTCAAAATGAGAAAAGATCCGGCAATGTGATTTGTAATTTAATTCTTTATCATTAATTTAACTAAAAATTTATTTATTTTTAAATGTATTTAATATTAGTTATTATTTATTTATTTTTGCTCACTTTTCCTGACGGCCTTCAATAGAGCTTCTAATTTTAGAAATGAAGCTCTGTATTTAGTTTACATTTCGCAGAGAACAGAAGCTTTTTAGCTGTAGTAAAATTATAGCTGAAAGGTTACCAAATAGGTGTAAAATTAAATGCAGTCGCTTTAAGTCCGATCATAACCTTTTTACTGACTGGTTATAACACGAAAATTGTTCGAAAACTATAACCAGTCAGTAAAAGAAAATGCGCGATTAAGTTTCATTTCACATCTATTTTACTATTTGTCAGCTAGACTGTGAAACTGAAATGCGTCTTTGACAATCGACACGCTGTTGCAATTTCGGTGTTTAAAGATGCATTTAATCGTAATCTTTTAAGCACTTTTAAGTATTATTTTTATTGTATGGTCTTTAGTACCCAACGTAAAGCTAGTATAAAATTTTTAGTTTAATTTCCTTCTGTAGTTATATTGTTTGATAAAGTTACATTTTATAAAAGGCTTGAGGAAGATGATTAATAAATGTAATATTAGCATTTTCAAAATTTACATAATTGTTTGCAAAAATTTCAAGAGTTGTTTCTTCTTTTGAGTCTAAAATTCTTCAGATATGTTTAAAATTCGAGCATAATTAAGAAATAAAGTCATTCAAGAAAACTAATTAATTAAACTTAGTGTTCCCAATGGTTTTCAGAAGGAAATTATTAATTTAGTAACTGCAGATTTATCTAAAAAATGTCCAACTTTATTAAAAATAAAACATCTGGGCCATACTAATTTATTAATTCCCGGAAATCAAGGGATATTTTGAAGATTTACCTATACAATTCTATTAAAGCATTTGTAAGGCATTAACAGAAACGCCTGTTAATTTGATTAAAAGGCCCACCAGCGGCCGAGCGTTAAAGACGCTGAACACTGGTAGTTCGGTCTGAGGTTCGAATCCCGCGAACGGGCTGGCTGCATGGGCGTTTTCGCGGTTTTCCCCATGTGTAACGTGTATACAAGCCAGTTTCCCTTAGAAAGTCCTCCACGAAGGCATCCCTCTCTTTAGGCAGATAGCCCTCGCGTGCTTTGCCGTAATTAAATAATCCAATCCAATCTCATTTGATTAAAAATTTATATGGGGTCGAGGAAATATAGCCATTTGCAAGACGTATCGCTATTACATTAAAAGAGGAACTGATAACGACATATCGTATTGGATGCCAAATGAACCTTTTTCTAATTTTTTGCTGTTTATATTCAAGGCTTATAGCTGGTTTAGGTGTGTATTTTAATTATGGCAAAGCACACTAGGGCTATCTGCCTAAGGGAAGGGATGCGTTCGTGGAGGACTTTTTAAGGGAAACTGGCTCGTATACACGTTACACATGGGGAAAACCACGAAAACACCCATGCAGCCAGCCCGTTCGCGGGATTCGAACCTCGGACCGAACTACCAGTGTTCAGCGACTTTACCGCTCGGCCGCTGGTGGGCCTATAGCTGGTTTAGGAAATTTAGACCTTTTTTCCATTGCAAACAAACGTTAGTGCCCGAAGAAATTTAGGAAAACCAAGAAGCTTTCTATTTCATTCATAAGACTTTTTTGATATTTGTAAGTTGCTAGTTTGAATGTGTTTTGTAACATCGGCAAAAATTTCTTAGTTGCTCGAAATGCCATTTATAAAATCATAACAACCATTAACAACATTCATAAAGTCTTAGACTACAAGAAGTCGCGTTTTTCTACACTCAGCCCAATTGTCTACTTTTATTTACATTGCACTAACAATCCTTTAGGGTAGAATGTAACCATAGAATAAACATTCCCTCGTGTTTTACCGAAGTCAAAACAGGTTTAAGAAAGAAAGAAGTTAAGAAGGAAGAGACACTGCAGTCACCAGAAGTCAGGTTCTCACAGTATCGTAACTAAATAGCCGGAGGCTTGTCTTGCTAGGAAGAGAGTTAATTAGGATTTGGCAATGTTTTCCAAGAGTTATAATTAGTCTTTAGGGCTTTGAAATGTCATTATTCATTGACGGTCGTTCCCTGCAGTGAAACTATTGCCAACAAGTCTGAGAAATATAAGCAAAAAAAATTTTTTCTCATCCAGTTATCAATCGCCCATTATAAATCGACAGCAAAAGAATACAAAATTGGTCTTCCGGGAAAAAGATAATTTTCTGAAGTTGAATGCTATTTTTTGTTCTGGTTTTGAAATCGTCGTGAAAACATAATAGAAAAAAAACCATACGCTAATTGAAAGCCAGGTAGAGTACGTTCAGCTAAGCTAAATTAAATAAAAAACAAATATAACGATGAATCATGGGAAGAGCACTATGAGTTTTTCTTTTAATCTAAAATATAATAGAACTAATGAGAACTTCAACGTGGTATTATTAATGCATTTTTTTACTTGCCTAAGGTGACAAACGCAAGCCTTCAACAACTACTGCTTTCAGATCAATTTACCTGCTAAATTTTAATTTAACTGACATAGAATGATTAATAATTTGTGTTTAATGTATGATTGCATTGGCATTTACTTTTACATTCAGTAATTATAAAACGCTTAAAAAGAGAAAACAGGAGTTCATTATACAAATGTAAAGCAACCCAAGTTTTCCTTTTTTCATATTGCGTATTTCAATGCCCCATTTCATTCTTTACTAAAATAGGTATTTTTTAATTTAATATTTCTTTTTAATAAGATTTTGAGATTCTCTATAATTTTTAAAAAGAATATCAAAATTTGGGAAGTAAATTAATTACTAATTTAAAGGGTGTCCCAAAATTAACGCAAGATTTGAATTTGGCGCCATTTTTGCATTAAGTTGTTGAAAACCCTGAAAAAAAAGAACAGTTTGAAAGCCTAGAGTTTAGGGTTAGTGAAAATGGAGCGTTATACGATACAACAACGTGTCTTCATTATTGAACTATATTTTTAAAAAAATGATAGTTTGGCGGCCATAGTTTCAAAATTTTATACAAAATATGGTAAAAATAGTGTTTTAATCTTGTCAACTGTGAAAAGATTAATTGAAAAATTTGTGGAGACTGCATCAGATGGAGATGCTAAACACACCGGTCATCCAAAAACAAGCCGTTCAAATGTCAATATTGAAGCAGTGCGTGCGAGTGTTGGTGAAAACCCAGGAACATCAATTCGGCGTCGTGGACAAGAATTGCAAATTTCAAAAAGCTCTCTACAGCGTATACTCACAAAAGATCTGTGTCTTCATGCTTACAAAATTCAATTAACACAACAACTGAAGCCTAATGACCATGAACAGCGAAGAGAGTTCGTGAAATGGATTATTAATCATCAAAAAGTGGATGTTGGTTTTTCGAGCAAAATAATCCTAAGCGATGAAGCACATTTTCACCTCGATGGATTTGTTATCGCCAAAATTGCTAACGTGACACTGTTTGGTGCGGAATTTGGGCAGGAGGCATCATTGGACCATACGTTTTTGAGAATGAGGCTGGTCAAGCAGCAACTGTTAATAGTGCTCGATATCGCGACATGATAATACAGTTCTTTCTGCCGAAATTGGATGATATTAATGTGGTCAATATGTGTTTTCAACAAGACGGCGCCACATGCCATACAAGCAATAAAACAATTCAATTACTGCATGAGACATTTCCTGATCGTGTAATCTCTCGTTTCGGTGATCAGAATTGACCCCTTAGATCGTGTAATTTAACATCATTAGATTTGATCTTATGGGGTTATTTGAAGTCAAAGATCTATGTAAACAATCCCGCAACCTCACTTGCATTACAAGAGGAAATTAAACGCTGCATCAACAAAATTCAACCACAATTATGCAGAAAGATCATGGAAAAATTTTGACAAAAAGGGTGCGTATGTGGCAGCAAAGCAGTGGAGGCTATTTGCCAAATGTGTTATTCCATAAATAACCCTATCCTATGTACTTTATGATTCACTTAAAAATAAATATCTAAAGACTAAAAACTCTCTTTTATATTGAATTCAAATCTTGCGTTAATTTTGGGACACACTTTAGAAATAATCGGTCTTGAGAAAGTGGAAAAACACAATCATTATACTGGTTCTATATGCTGCTCATCAAAATGCGGAGTGATATAATCGTTCTTAAGAGCTTTAGCAGAGAAGAACCCTTAGTATTGTAAATTATATGCAGGATGGTCATACCTCGATAAGTGTACAACGTTTCAAGACAAAGTCCTCTCTCATAACTTTGCAATCGTGGCCAACGCGATCGACTGACTTCACTCCGACGGATTTCTGATTCTAGGATTATCGGAAATCTAAGATGTACGCACCAAATCCACGAGATAAGTCAGAATTATAAGCTGCCATAAAACCTGCAGTTATACAACCCCTCCAGCGATTTTACATTCGTCATTGTTGTCAACAAGATACAGCGTGCAATGCGTTGTCGTATAAAAAGGTTGAGCACGTTGAAAACGTTGAATAGGTTACGATAAAAGGAATAGGTACATTGAATAGGAACGATAAGAAGATTGGGCACGTTGACTGACAGCACCTCCGTGCTGTCATTAATCCTTTACAATGCTGTTCTTTGCAAAATTTTAAGCTGGTAATTTTTGTCTTACGTGTATCATTCTAACGCCATTTAAGATTTTTCAATGGGGTGATCAATTTGAGCAGGAAAAAAAGGCTGTTCCTATTCAAACATTTCGAATTTTTCACTGTCGCCGTAACCAGAGCTTTGTTATTTCAAACCATCACGATCTCGTGTGTGTGTGTGTGTATTGAGAATACGGCAAAGCACACTAGGGCTATCTGCTTAAGGGGAGGGATGCCTTTCGTGGAGGACTTTCTAAGGGAAACTGGTTCGTATACACGTTACACATGGGGAAAACCACGAAAACGCCCATGCAGCCAGCCCGTTCGCGGGATTCCAACCTCGGACCGAACTACCAGTGTTCAGCGATTTCACCGCTCGGCCGCTGGTGGGCTTCATCACGATCTCGAGCATATACTTTCAAATAAGAATATCTGAAGTTTCATTTCGAATGATCGATCAGATACGCCGTTAGGGAGTCATATATCGGGGAAGTTTTTTTATGAATATCTGTGCCATCCTGTACATACATGCGCAGACGTATTATAATGTATGTTTTTGTTAAGTAATGTTACCGAGACTTTTTTTTCTATTTCTGTTTGCCAAAAGTAACTTTCATTGGTTATTTGACAAAATGCCATGTTACCCAAAATGATTTTACCCCTTTTATTCGGCATATGCGGAATTTTACAGTAAGGTAGAGTAAGAAATTAGATGGTGAATATCACATCAAACTGTGGAGATAAATAATTCACAGTTTTCCTCCCTAATTTGACTTTCAAATTCTTCTGTTAATCAAGAGAGCACTGTTAGATCACACAGCTAAGATTTATACATTAAAACAATTAGTACTATGAAGTTGAATTCTTTACGTACATAGAGCTTTGTACAAATCTAAGTGTTTCTCGCGATACAACAGCTATATATTCCCTACACACACACACATATATATATATAACGACAGAGAAACGAGAAATATTTATTCTTTCTACTAATGTTATCCTTGTGTCTTTGGACAAAATTTAATTATCAGCTTAATATCCTTGCTGCATGGTAACTATTTTTTTAATTATAAAATTATATTAAAATTTGATCTAGCATTTTCATTGGGAAATATAGCCTGTTCGCTATACAATTTTTTACAATGCCGCGTTACTGTATAAGCAACTCTCAGGTCAAGCTGTTTCAGATCATCACCCTGGGTCAGGTCAGAAAGGGAAAATAAAACTGGTTCCCCCAAGAGCAATACTTCAGATCCAAGATTTCGAACATTGTAAGAAATCCAAGGTATTAAAAAGAAAGAAAGAAAAAAAAACACCCACAAAAAT
This sequence comes from Stegodyphus dumicola, assembly GCF_044657685.1. Lineage (NCBI taxonomy): Eukaryota > Metazoa > Arthropoda > Arachnida > Araneae > Eresidae > Stegodyphus > Stegodyphus dumicola. The sequence continues at coordinate 33,891,978 of NC_140781.1, forward strand.
ACAAAGCACTACCAAGAGCCCGAAAAAACATGCACATGAAAACAAAACCAATAAAACTATTGTATAATGCCCCTTTTTTGTTGCTGTTTTGCTTCATTCGGAAAGTCGTCAGACTTGCTGTTATTTTTCTCCTTGTGATACGCTGTTCAGTAATGGATATGGTTATCTTGGAATTTCAAAAATTGGATTCTTGTTTCTTTATTTCTCTTTGTCCCTGTTTTTATCATTCTTAAAGAAAGGAATGAATTTGTGCGCACTCATAAGGCAGAAAGGAAAATTCTGAATCAAATTATAGATTTATAACTTTCAGAAAAAAAGAGTTTACTTTTAACAAGGACTTTCTCATCATTTATACTCAGTAATATATTTAACCGATCGGCGATGCGAGATTTGTTAGACTTATAATGTGGAAGTAATTATTAGCTAATTATCTTGAAATATATATATCCTCTCTTCACTAGTTAATGGAAATCAAACTAATGCCATATTGCTTAAAAAAATGGGATATTTATTTCAAAAAAACTATGCTATATTATAAAATACAAAGCGGCATAGTGTTCTTTTCATTTAATGATTGCAGTTTTATAGATATAAAAAGAACGAAACGTAACTCCTGTATTAAAAATACCACAGCAAGTAAAATGCAAAACTTATGTAAATCCATTTGCTCAGTTTCTTGATCTGAAAAGTATGTATTTAGAGTGAAACGTGAAATCTGTACCTTTTTCTATCTTCGAGCTTACATCACTTTGTACATCTCTGCAAAACTGCTAGTCTATTGACATCATAAATGAACACTGAATTAAGTTGTGAGTCAAGGGTACCAGCATATAACGGAATTGCCAATTCACATATAATATTTGCATTCCTAGACAACTGACTATTAATACCCAGCTGTTGACTAGAAGCCTTGCTAGTATATAGACATGAGATTCATACACATTTTTCATGCTGTATATTACTGTACGGCATTTTGGCAGTAATGCCAGCTTAAGAGAAAAATCATAAAGAAAAGATAATGTATCTATGGTATTGCACTATTTTCATCGATACCAATAGTTTAGGCCAATCTTTCAGTACGTTTTAGAATGTTTTCTTAAAGGGCAGACAGCTCTAGAGGTGTTACAGGTGACTGGCACTAGAAATAAAAATTGAAGAGAAAATAGAAAAAATATTTGCATGTACAAAGATTCATATTTGAATCATAACAACAAGTAATTAAAGCATAACTTACAGTCAAATTACTAGGTTTTCTAACGTTTGTAATGCTATAATTAAAGTGATGGAAAATTATAGACCACCATGAGAGCTGCTCGTTTTTCTTTAACTATGTTAGCTTACTGGATTGATGGAATTGTTCAGACCAATATGAACTTCTTCTCCGTCGTCGGCTTAAGGAGTACTGGTAACACCGTACACTGCGTTTTAAGCAGATATTAATAACACTGAATATCATCGCAGTACTAAAATCAGAAATTGACTACAATATTATTATAACAACGGAGTGTAAACTGCGTTATCTTTAACCAGGTATGATTTAACTTCACGTTTGTTTAGATTTCTATCACTGCGAGCGGCACGAGATGAAGCCTGAAAATGTTTGTATTTTTTTGATAGGTTATTTATAAGTTATGTCACAACACGCGTATTCTGTTAACATCTTAGTAAATTTAAACTTTTCATGAAAGATTTATGTTTATTTCATGGTAATAAATGATAACATAGATTAGAAGCTGCATGTATTTTTATACCTTCGTGATATAACTTGATGTTTTAAAGTTTCCTTGCTTGCAGCTGTAATTTCAAAAATTACTCCGTGTTTCTAAAACATTTTCCAGTACATTTATTGAAATAAAATCTGTATAGTTCCAAACAAAATCCGTATTGTTCAAAACACAAAAACAAACTGTCCGCATAGTTCAGTCATAAAAACAAATTATCCGCATAGTTCAAACATAGAATATTTGTTAACACAAACAGTTTAAATAAACCTAATTCAAACATTTACTTCAAAGTTCAAACATAGAACTACTTGTAAAAACAAACAGTTTAAATAAACCTAATTCAAACATTTACTTCAAACATCAGTTTCACGATGCTGTAATTTTATTTATTTGTCATTAGAAAAATGAATATGTGCTGTGGAAAATTTATTCTGAAAACTCACTTTCACTAGCGTCATTCATTTTCTTATTTACAGATCATTTGAACGCTGTATAAAGGTTATCTTCTTTTATTTTACCCTAGTCTTTTAATACGCGTAACAATGTTAGCTAAGTTTAGATTTTGTAAATGACAAACTTTCTTTAGACTTTATTAAAAAGAATTGTGTTCACATATGTTAATCATAAAGATATATTTAAAAATTATTTATCTTAATAAGCACCTGAAAAATTTGAAACTTATTTTTAAAAATTCGGTTGTTAGTTAAATTATGCTCAAAAGAAAATACAGAAAGTGAGCAGATCAGGAAACTTTATAGTTAATTTTCATTGCCCTTTTCCTTTTAGAACTTGTTAAAAATTAATGTAACGTCTAGAAAAATATTAATCTACAGCAGGGGGTTTCTTTTGGTTTGGGGACCCCCTAATAATTACGAAAATTTTGTGGGACCCCCTAAGCGTTGCGCAAATCCGTCACACGCGGGAGTGAAACTATCAGTTTCTTCACTTGCACAGTAATATACTATTGCAGTTTTAGGTCATTGACTTTAATTCTTAAAGTGAAATAAACTTTTCTATTATAAAAAAATGCGTCGAAACGTTTTCATTTTTTCTTTGTCTGTACTGTCTTAGCTTTTTCTATTTTAGGATACATTATATAAAAATATTTGGCTGTCATAAAATTATTATAATAAGTTAAAGAAATATCAAAATTGGTAATTTTTTGGCGACACCCTACTACAAGGTCCCCCGACCCCAATTGTAGTCGCGACCCATAGTTTAAGAAACTTTGATCTGCATCTAACAAAACGTTTTGTGTTTCTTATTTAAAGTTTCACGTATCGGAGATTCTTTAAATCAAAAAGCTAGAAAGACTGGATTCTAATAGCAATTAAATCATGCTGATTTGATTTGGGATATGCTTTCGAAGAAAACGACAGTGAAAGGCACTGAACATATAATATGAATTTTAACACTGCATAAGGCATAAAAGCATATTCTGTTAAACATTTGTTAAAAAGTTATCAGTGCTGACGTAAATGTAGTATTCATTTATTGAATAGACATTGTAGTATTCATTTATTTATTGTATAAAATAAAACATATAACTTTATTTTGAACGTCTGCTAACAAACGTTGCATTTATTATAAATGATTTCAAACATCTGTGGCGTAATTTTTAAAAAGCATAATGTATCCAGACAAAATCTGCCTGTACGCAGACCTGAATTCTGGAAGATTTCAAAAAAAATATTAAAAACACTAAATGCTTAAAAAAAAGAATTAAATGCTTTTTTCTATATTGTCTCTAACTTCATGAAACAATTTAACAGGCAGAGTATATTTTTTACATTTTTTCTTAGCTGAATGGGAAATAGCGTGAAATTGAAAAGGTAATATTTATAATCATGCTTTGTAACAATAATCAGGAAATTATTCTTTAAACGTAGAATTTCCTTTACGTTTTGACTGCTGAGTATGTGGACTGGGAGACCAAACGTGAGATAAATTCTTAATTATGGGATAGACCTTTTTAAGAATTTGCTAAACGAGTTGGAATAAGTGGAGGTAGGAGTCAGATTGACGTTGTAGATCTGTGAAGATATACGCTTCCGAGTTCTGTAGTGTTTACCAAAACTGTGTTGTTGCGCAAGGCGATGCGAGTTCACCGATCGTATGTTTGTTACCAGTGTATTTGTCCTTCAACCCTCCCAAGAGATTTATTTTAGTATAGTGGGGATTAAATTTTGGTATTAAAAAGAATGAATGAAATATTGGCTGATCCAGCACTTAGGAAACAAAGAGTAGTGATGAATTGCATCATCTCATTGGAATATTCTTTTATCATTAGGGTGTTCAAGTTTTATAATGGGATACTGTTGATCTATGAGAAAATGATCTCAGTGATTAACCGTTAGCAACTGCTGGAAATGGATGAGAGAGATGAGTGTAAAATACATGTATACCGACACAGAACCATTTCAAGCTTGAAGAACACCTTTTCAGGCTGGAAGGGCCCGTGGAATCATAGAAGCCTACTTCAATGTCTACTTCGCTCTCCCCGCTGAGTTTCTTTAAACTCTGCATCAATTAGCAGTTTCAAATTTAGGGATTCCGCCTATTGTCTAGAGCAGGGATTCTCAACCGGTGGTATGCAAGAGAAAAATAAGTGGTACGCAAAGAAGCAAAGTATTTTTAACTATTAAATTAAAAAATTAAAACCCCAACATCTATCAGTTATGATTCAGTGTTTTCTCTAACACTCGTAAATTTATGCGATCTGAGCTTTGTTCAAAAGTCGTGGTGGTAGTAGTACTTTGTATTGGTGGTACTAAAAGGTTTTAGTTTTTGCTTAGATGGTACGCGTTAGTCAAAAAGTTGAGAACCGCTGGTCTAGAGTCAGTCACTCTTCTATATGGAAAACAAAAGTTAAGTCAGCAGAAAGTATCTCTAGTATAGGTATTAGTATTTGTAATATCTGCTCAGCCGGTATAGTAGATAGTGACAGAGACAGCCGTACCACCACTCACGGAGAAGGCATGACAACCGTACCACCAGTCACGGAAAAGGCATGTATATTTGTAAGGATACAATGTCTTTGCGGCAAGGGGCATGAATCAAAATACAGGGCGAACCGAAGATCCTTTCGAGAAGTTTGTGGTAGTGGAAGAGGTGATCTCCCTAAAAATTGGGACAGAATTTACTCATAGGAGAAACCACAAAAACGCGTATATAAGGCCGTCTGTAGGGCAGGATTTGAATCTCGGTCAAATTACCAATATTCAGAGATCTTATCCACTTTGCCTCTGATGGGTGGAACTAATTCAAAGGGACAACATTTGATAGCTTGGATATACTTCTCAAGTAACTGGTTAGTCCTGTGAAGAGAAAAAATATGTAGTTTTAAATCCGTTAAGAATAGCACATTCAAATTTCAGTAACGCTTCATGCACTTAGCAGAGTAGGTTGTGCGTTGAAACTAATGGATTGAGAATGTCCGTGTCTAATGATAATAATGATGATAATAATGATAATAATAATGATAATAATAATGATAATAGTAATAATAATAATGATGATAATAATGATAATGATAATGATGATAATGATAATGAAAATAATAATAATAATAATAATAATAGAACGAAATTCTTTCACTTTGTAAGAAATGCCGAATTGCTGCTCAGCAATTGTCTGCATTTCTGGTGTGGATCTTAAAGGCATCTTGCTTTATACTAACACCTTTTTTTCATATTTGTGCAATATTTCCTTCCTGATGAAAAACAAAATAATTTGAGAGACTGATATAATAATCGGAGGAATCCGACCTTTGTTCTCAGTTTTTTTATTTTTAAGATAATCTTTCTTCTCGTATGGGGTATTTTGTTCATAAATATATGAATGTTTATTACTAAACTCATAAAAGCCTGATGAATATTTTGCTGCTGCAACATTTTGTTATGTGGAGACCATATAAATTGCTGCATGTTATATTTTCCATCTCTTGTTCTGAACCAACTTTCTCTAACTTAAATTATCTAAGTTAATAAATAAGCTCTAACTTAATAAATGAATCTGAATAAAATAATCCGACTTAATTTGAGAAACTATATAATAGAAAAGGCGCGTTTGAACGTCCATAGATTTAAGCATTGCGTTTTTTTCCCTTAAATATCGATCCTGAGGACACAAAACATGTAGGCATATTTTTCGAAACCTATGCATATATAACGCCTATAGTATCTGAAAACGCATAATTCGTCCAAGCTAAACGTAAATATATGCATTTAGAATCCAGTACAGTAAGACAAAATTACCCATAGCGCACATAGTATCACAAAAAATTGTAAACTAATGCAAAACATTAATGTATTATTAACGTATTTAAAGCAATTTAATTACATGAATATTTCAATTACAGAGCAGTTAAAAACTTTAGTTCAAATTACTTTCTTTATTTCAGTGCAGTGAGTCGAAATTCTCTACATATGTATTTGCAAATACACAAAAAATATACAGGTCACGACTCATCTATTTACGTACTGTAATTAGTTACGCAAAGTTCTCTTACTCGAAAAACACGTTACATACTTCAAATAAAATAAGACACGAGTAACTTTGACATACTTGAGGTTCTTTCCCGTCAGTTTACTTAGCGCTGTGTTTGTTTTGGAAGCAACACTTTAAAGCAAACAAATTTCTCAAGACATTTAGTTACATTAAACAAATATAAATAATAGCAGACAATGACAAGGATACAGATTTCTTGCATAATAAAATATTATACATTAAATTTATTAGTTTGCTTAGAGAAAATATCAATATTTGAGTATTTGAACTTAAACTATTATATTTATTAGTTATTTATCTATACAATGGAATGATTAACAAGCAGAGCAAATGTAAATTCAACATAAAAAAAACCGATATTGTTTCAATACGTGCGACTTTACTATTCTAATAAGAAATATTTTGCTATTCAATTTTTAAGAAAAGATAGGTCTAGGTCTAATTTCAACTTATATAAAGGATTTAATTGTTTAAAATTAATGTGCTGTCAAATTTTTAAAAAATAGAGCAATTCATTATCAGTATTTTTATAGCAACGATTCAACCATAATCAGTTAAAACTTCATTATGATTGATTATATTTCAAAATTGCAAAAGAAAGTCCTCCACGAAGGCATCCCCACCCTTAGGCAGATAGCCCTAGTGTGCTTTGCCGTATTCTGAATACACCACCACACCACCAAAATGCCAAAAAAGTTTGATTGAAATTCACAAAGAGGTGACATGACGCTGAGATCACCAACTTCCCTCTGTGTCTAAGTAAAAGACAATTACAGATGCATTAGCATTTCTTGTTGACTTAACTGGGCACCAAATATTGTTGCATAAGTGCGAGTTCGTAATAGATTGAATGCACAAGTCCGATGATAGGTTAATAAGATTTATTCTTATCAAAAGAAATATATCTGAACTCTGGAATTTTTCACAAAGATATTCGTACAAATATTCACTATATCCTGCAATATAATCGGTTGTTATACTTCAGACTACTAAAAACGTTAAATACAACCAACGTAAAGCGCATCTTAAGAAAAAGCTAACTCTGGTATCTCAGTTCACGCGAAACTAAACAACTCGCAACAACGCTAACAAAGCACATGAATTCAGACGCTATATCTCCGGCCTTTTATAGTTTTCAACTGGTCGCGAGAAATTTTGAGTACTTTCTGCTTCTTGAGATTTCTGGAAAGCAATAAGAGGATAGAATTACTGTTACACTAACATAATGGCTAATTACATTTATTGAATTCCAATACAAATTACCGAAATATCCTTTTACTCAATGTTAAAGGCACGTGGCCCTCTATTCTTACTTTTCCGGTATAGCTTTCTCTTAAAATTTGTCTCGCGCTGCATTAGACAGAAAAATACAACAATTTTAGTTATAATTCTACTAAACTTACCTATCTAAATACAAAATTTGTAACAATATATATCTATATATATATAGATATATATTGTTGTAAAATATATCTGTAAATGCATATTTTACAAAAAGTCACAGTAATAACTTAGAATTAAAACTTACTGTGTATAGTAGATAGAATAATTACCTGATAATTCAAAAAACGGCTCATTCATAAACTTAAAGCTAGTTTTATTTTCTGATACGAATGCAAAAGTAGCAATTAGTAATGATAAATTTAAAGTACGAAGGCCTTGAACGTAGTCATTGTACTGAACAAATATGGTTAGCGGATTGGAAATACGTGTATGTATAATTCCTTTATATAGTTACGAAGCATGTTTATAATAAATACACTTCACGTTCAAACCTGAAAATAATTACTTATTCAGGCTAATTAGTATATATGTTTGTATTTCTTTCTGAGTTAAATTCATGAAGAATTAATACATACTTCAAAACAGAATGCACATAATTCAGTATAAGAAACGTACTAAATTAATCACTTCCAGATAAAATGTCCTTCAGTGGCCAAGTGAAAAGGCTACTGAATATTCGTATATTCAGCACGGAGCTTAGAACCCATCTAGTTACACGAATATTTGCGTAGATTTTCACTGTGAAACTTCAATTAAAGAAAGTTTCCTTTATAAAGGTATTTATGAAGGCCTTCATGCTCCTTTTGTGCGTATGGCCTGTTTGATTAAATAAACAATTCGATATAAGATGATTTGAAGCCTTTTATTGCGAAAGTAGCTTTCAGCTTAAGGGGAGGAGAGGCTTCCGGGAGAGCTATTTAATGCAAGTTACACAAGGAGAAAACCGTAAAAAGTAAAAAATACACGATGGGGCCAGCTTATTCGCCTGGGATAGAACCCAAGTCGAATAAAAGATATACAGAGCTCTTAACTACCCCGGTCACTGAGTGAGAAGGTAACCTTTTTTTAATTCAAATATGTAACATTGCAGGTTTAATTCAGAATCTCTGCTTCTGTCAACTAAATCCATTATTAAGTTATAATTTAACACAAAGCAATTTTGAAAATTTACCATGTTAATCAAATATAATTGCTATTAAAGTTAGTTAATGTTAATAATTATAAAATCTGTTAATTAAGGCTTTCTACAGTATATGCTTCTTTAAATAATAATCCTTGACATGTAATAATAAAATAATAAAATAATGTAATAGGTAAATAATAAATTTTATTGTAAATAATAAAATAATGTAATAGGTAAATAATAATTCTCGGCATGTAAAGGAAGTTTTTTTTTTTAAAGTTGGGAATTCTTGAGAAACCTCTTTTGATTTGTTAATAACTTTCTATGAGATCCTCAAGAAGTAGTCGAATATTTGCGAAGCTTTAAAAGAATGAAAGAATCATATCTTTATGTGAAGAATTCACAGAGATATGCTTTATAAAATCGACCACCAAAATAGGAGATCAGCTACAAATTCACTGGCATTTTATTGTGTATAAAACTTATTAATACTAAAAGCTACCAAATTTTGTTTTATAGCCTTGTCCTATCATGATTCTCAAAATCTACTGAATTTAGGTCACAACAGGCCTGGAGAAAGGACCTAATTCGTTCATTCTTACTGTCCTGACTGGAACTTTTTGTGTTAATGTGATTAGAACATAATAAATATATTAATATTTTTATTTTACGGGACCCAAACAAAACATCAGAATGATTTTCACAGAATTTTTCTGTGCAAGCAAGCCTCCACATTTATTCAACATCAAGTCTGTTCACTGCGACCGCTCAATGACAAAGCTAGATTGACCACTACAACCGGTTTTCTGTCTCTTGTGCTGCTAGACTCCGAAGGTGTAGGGTGTGCTTCTGTCCGTCCTCACCGGGGTTGATGCGTGTCTGCAATTTGTTCTTTTTCGTGCCTTTCTGACGACCATCTCCATATAGTTTCAAGAGAATACATTTTGTCAAAAAATTAATAGTAAGTGATAGGGAAATTCAACTAAAATTGATCTAGATGCTGACTTCTGCGGTAAATGAATGATGTTTTAGGACTTGAGACGTTCTTGAAAGGAATTTCCGTGTACGTGTTGGGTCTTGATGCTACAATTGGCCTTGTGTTTCCACAAAAATATACTGAAATAATAATTCAAGTCAAAGTCCTTCGCTACAAAAATTGAATTTTGTTATCATGCAACTTTGTGTAACGAAGATGAACTGAGATTTTTTTAGATTGGAACTTTACTACGCATTTTGTGCACGAAAGGCTAGGACTCAAAATGGTAGGACTGATTCTTACTGCCGCAGTAATTTCCCGTCTATTGTCTTCTGTCTGGATATGTTTTCGTGATTTATACAAATATTAATTTAAATTTTCACGATGTCAAGATATAATAAATTTCTCATAATTCACATTAATTGAAGTGTCATCCTTTGGGGGTAAGTTACTTTAATCCTATATTTTTTTTTCAGATCACACATTTCATTCTGCACGTATCCAGTATTTCTGGGTTATTGCGGACACCACCCATTTATCATCACATTTGGTACACCCATTTAATATTACACTTTCCTACACACTGTTTTGAAATATTTATACTATGGCTTTATTTGCAATCCGCAAATCTTCTTTTTTTCAGTTAAGTATGGCACTTAATATTATCAGGTATTTCTACATACTTTATGAAATAAATTGAACAATTTGAGTTCTGCTTGAAAATGATAAAAATTTTCTATCACACCACATTAAATTAAGTAAATATTTCACTATTCACACTCTCTCTTTAAAATATCATGTTCTCTGCTCACCCGTGCTGGTTATGTGTTCGTAAAGAAAACCCATCGGCTATTAAGTCATCTAATGAAAGATGCCTATCTGTCACCCTCTGCACAGAGGGTGACAGATATTATACCGGCAGAGAAGCGGGAGACAAAATAAATATCCAAGCATTCTCTGATATTAGAACCCGCGGCCAAAGATATGAAAGTCTGAAACATAATACTCTGAGTTCTGACAAAATACACTTATAAAAACGTTAATTTATTTAAGGATATTAATAGGTAGAATTATTTGAAGATAATCCTCCTCCCAATTTATTTAGTAGACTTACAAATCATTAATAAGAAATTAAACTTCAATATTAAATTTTAGCTTAAAAATACACGACTCTTCCCCAAAACAAAGTAGAAAATTTGAATAAAGGTAAAAGAATTTTTCGTGACGTAATTAAAATGTGATTGTCTATTTGTTGCTCATTGTAAGCGTTTCATTGGAGGAACAATTTATTGACGAAATACCAAAACTGTATATAATAGCTGCAGTGTGGGACGAAAAACTTACAAGTGGTTTTGGTGTCTCTTAATTGCTCGAGCTTTTCATTTTAGTAAGTTTCAGCTATGCCGTCGAAGGTTCGCCCTGTTAAAAGTACTGCTAAAGCAACAGCACCTGTCCCAGTTGATAAAAAGAAGTCTAAGCAGAGAATTCAATCATTCACTGCTTATATTTACAAAGTCCTTAAGCAATTGCATATTGATGCAAATATTTCCAGAAAATCGATGAGGGTTCTGAATAGTTTAATGTTTGATATTTTTGAACGGCTTGCTAAGGAAGCATCCTTTCTGGTTAAAAGTAATAATCGCAGTACTATTACAAGCCGAGAAATCCGAACTGCCGTCCGGTTAGTCTTCCCGGGTGAGCTTGGCAGGCACGCTGTTTCAGAAGGGACCAAGGCTGTGTCTAAATACGCTTTCAACAAGCATTAATATCCTTTGGGAACTCTTTTGTTGAAAATCGCTTTTACTATACATTTTCTAGCTAAGATTTGGAAGCAGAGTTTTATTTATATTATCTATTACACCTGAAGTATATCTTGCACTACCCTAGTGATTCTGTGCTACACTTAAAAATGTTGTTCTGCATGACGTGAAAACGTTTTTCAGCCGTTTTCAAGGGACTTCATTTGATATCAAAATAGCTTCCTGGTGAGTCTGATCATCACTTGAACTATTTCTGTGAATATTTTTAATTATTGGTTTTACCGAAATTTCGTGAAATGAGACTGTGGATGGAAATATGTCTGTCTTGAAGTAATAGTTTTAAAGTGGGCTTCTTACTTGCGCACTGCACTGAAATGAAATGCACTGAAATTTGTGCCGAAACTGTGCAGATGAAAACTTAATTCATTATGTATTTCTTTAGTTCTGATTATTTTTTAATCTAATCTAATTCATAACCTAAATAAATCATAATGCATTCATTGCCTTAGTTTCCATCATGATAAATCCTCTTGACTATTACTTGGAACTGTGAGTTTTTATATCAGCTGAAATTCTTTTTGGTTTTATGTACTACCTTCTTATGTTTAGTATTTTACCATGTTTTTTTTTTTTAACCTGAATTACGTATGTGATTTGATCTATTAAAACCTGCTTCCTATTGTGCTTGAGAAACTTTGCCTCTATTTTAAAAATTACTTAATTTAGTGAACGATATAAAAATATACATTAGACAATTTATAAATAAACTTGCATTTCTATATCTGCGTATGTTTTATGTATACACGAGTAATTCCTACTTGAAAATGAAATTTCGTTTTTAAGTAATTGAACTTAACGTCCGGTAGCTAATTCGAAACAAAGCCTTCAGCTGCAATTCTTAGAGATATATTGAGCTAAAAGACAGAACAAATCATAATTTTTGTATTAAAGTGAAATCCTTCATAAACGCTTACCATAATAGTATATTAAGTATCTTATTTCTGGATATTTTAAAACGTCTACAGTTTTTTCAGAAATCGCTAAAATCGTTGGAATTTTAAATTCCGATATTTGTCGATCATCGGTTTTTTAACCGAGATTTCTCAATTGAGGGAACTTTTATATACAAATAGTACGACTGGGTTCTATCCACGTGTAATTTTGTCATAATTTCCTAATCATACAGTTTATCATTTAAATTGAAAACTTAATTTTAAACGTAAAATATATTCAGTATTTTCTGATAATGAAGGTAAATGAGATGTGCATGATACTGTCTCTGGTAATTACTACTAGTAAAGTGAGTGATATTCACGTCCACGGAATGCGTATGAAGGGGTAAGATAACTTGCATTTTCCATCGTAAGCTCAGATCACTAGGAGTAAGCAGAGAAATTTTTATCTTGAAGTCCATGGAGAGTACAATTACTTACCCAATATGTTATGGAATATTCATACATTTATATAGGCGTCGCTGTAATTCAAATAGTTGATATCTTAGATTGGAATAGACGAATGTGTGTGCGGTGGAATATATTACTTTTGTAACAAAATTTTTACCGAACTGAGTGCAATGAAGTTAAAGTTGGATTTATTCTCTGCCTTTTTAACACTTTCATTCTTATTGCAGTCGTTTACTTGACTGACTTGTTAGAGAATGCGGGGGTTACTGGTTTATGAGAACTGGCTTTGGTTGAGCTTCCCGAAATGCAGAAACTTTTACAACCATAAAGATTTTCATTAATGGCCAAGTTGAAAAGAGTGTAAATTTGTCTCATATTCGACTATGGCGATCTGTGCTGCTTAAAGTTTTCCAAACTGCAACAAAAGTTCGTTCTCATATTTCCCAAGAAAGCATTCCTCTTAAGTAGCTCTTGAAATCTATAATCTAATGAATTTTAGTTCACTAATAAAATGCGAATTACAATGTTGCAAATCCAATTAAAACAAAAAAACAAACAATGAAACAAATCCAATTAAAAAACTTACGTGAAAAGCTTCTGCAAAAGAAAGGTTCATAATTTGTGCTTGCAAAAGTTTGGATTTGGTAATTCATTAATCTAAACTTAGTTTCCGAATTTTATGAAAACTGATTTCGCATAACTGGGCTTGAATCTTGATCAATTGCTCGAATTTGACCAAGATTTTAACTTATTCCTTTTCCCACTCTACCCGTTTTGAGCGCTAGATTGCCGTAAATAATTCAGACAAGTAGAATTTAGAAAGGCAAGCTAAATCTATGCCCCTCCCCCCAAAAAGCAGTTAATGTTTGAGAATTTCAAATGATTTTCTTCAATGCTTAGCGAGCACACTACCGGCCGAATAGCTAACACTGCTGAATACTTCAAATCCCAGCAAATGTGCTGGCTGCGTAAAATTTTAGTGGGAGTAGCATGAATTTGAGTCGATTTTCGTTTAGAAAGGTCCTTCACGAAGGCATCCTTTATCTTAGCCGTTGAGTATTTTGACATATTCACATATTCGAATAAGCAAAATAAATCATTGTTGAGCCAATTCTAGCTTGTGAACTAATAATAAAATTACCGTTCTTTTGCTATCCTATTTTCAATTCGAAAAAAGTAGTTTTAACTTGTGGGCGTATCTTTTGAAAATTCTCGAGAATTTCTTGTTTTTAACTTGAAAAACAAAAACGGTGACGATTAAATAACCAAACAGATTAACAGTTGAGTTGATACGGCCATTTAATATCTCATTTTCATTTGGAGAAAACAAAATGTAGGAAGAGTACTTTTGTATATTAAATTGTTTTAAATTTGACTTTCACAAATAGAATTTCATTTCTAGCTTTTCAGTTTGTACGTTGCCTTTATTTTCCTCAAAATATTTATAAAAAGCTCCTATATTCGTCAGCAGATTCATGTAGTACATTTTGCAGTGAATGTAGTTTAATACTTGAACGTTGGAAATGCATATTGAGTTAATTTCTCTGTAGACAAGAAAGAAAAGTTTAGCAATGAGCGTTTAACATTTCGATAACCGAAATTTTCATAAATTCCAATAAAGATACGATATTCTGGCGTTTATTTGGAATTTTATCACAAAGATGGTTAGTTGTTTCAGAGGTTACCATATTTTGAAACAAAACGTGAATCTATTAGCCAGATTTTCAAGAATATAATGCAGTAAAATGAATTTTGTATTTCATTTTCTACATACTTGTTATCTCGTAAAGTCTATTCAACTGTTTAATCCCTCCCTTTCAAGTTCTAGCAAATTTCGTGCTGTTTGCCATTAATTCTCTCGTTATGCAACCAATGTGTAGTGAATATAAGCAAATTTGCATGTTGGTAACCAATCTCTAACGCAAACAGGCCCAACAGGGGCTGAGAGTCGTTGAACACTGGTAGCTCGGCCCGAGGTTCAAATCCCGCGAACAGGCTGTCTGCATGGGCGTTTTCGTGGTTTTCCCCGTGTGTATCGTGTATACGAACCAGTTTCCCTTAGAAAGCCCTCTACATAGGCATCCCTTCCTTTAGAAAGATTGCGTACGAGGCTTGGCGGAAATCTCATAAAACCAAACCGAACTCTAATGCAAACAACTCTTTTAAAATTAGATTTTAAGCATAAGCGTGATATCAGTACAGTAAACATGCAGACTACATACTTGTGTCTGAATACATCGTTAGCTTTAAAAAGATCCGATCAAGCAATCAGAGCATTGACATGTTCGAAAGTTTTAGATGAAGTTATGCTTGAAAGTTAGGTACTGAATAAGAAAATAGTTTTCACTTTTGATTTTATTTAACATAAGTATTTTCAGGAATTCTGCACTAAAAAATGCGTTCTTGTAAACTCTGGACACTTAAGTACTTATTAGAAAAGTTTGTGATCTGTTGAAATATTTTATTATTTAATTCTGCACAGTGCTAATTAATTAATCAGATACATACTGATATATTATACTTCACACAAAGCCCACTGTCATCAAACGCCAGTTGTAAACGCATAAATATCCAAGCTACATGTGACCAAAAAATAAATACTTTACAATTAATATTTAATCGAAAAAATTAAATATCTCTGCTTAAAATTTTTTTTCCGTAACTCTTGTACGTTTGATATTACCTTTTCAGGAATATTTTTAGTACGTTAATTCTACCAGAAAGTTTCGAAATGTAAAATATTTTCCTATTCTTTCTACTTTAAGCTAAAAGAAATTTTAGTAATCTCAGAATTTTTAAGTACGGGAGCTTCGATTTATTGTAACGACTATATTTTGCTTTTCGTAGAAGTAAATTTTCTTACCATAGTACACTTAAAACAACATTGAATGTTTCATCCCTTATCTGCGGCCAACTAGCGGCCGAGCTGTAAGGTCGCTGAAAACTGGTAGTTCGGTCCAGGTTTCGAATCCCGTCGAATGGACTGGCTGCGTGAACGCTTTCGTGGTTTCTCCTATGTGCATCGCGTATACGAGCTAGTTTCCCTTAGAAAGGCCTCTCTGAAGGCATCCCTCTTCTTAGGCAGATAGCCCTCGTGTGCTTTGCCGTAATTTAATATGCTATTCCATCCCTTAACTGCACACTTTAAAACAACCTCATGCACTCAGTTTGATTACTTTTACAGCGATATTCTAACATGAATGTGGTTATCATTGCAAGGACTTCAGCTTTTTCGAACAAAATACGTCCTATTTATTGCTAAAATAACTGATAATATCTGAACAATAAACACTTTTCTAAAGTAAACTGCTTGTACAGGCAACTGCCAAATTTTAGCGTCAACGGCAGAACAGAATGTTTTCGTCTCAGTTGAGCGGTCAGACCCGTGAGTTTCATTACCCCTATAATCTGGCTGGCTGCTTGGCAGTCTTCGTAATTTTTCTTCATTTGTAATGTAAGTACGAGCCATTTTCCCTTGAAAGGTTCTCCACAAAAGCATATCTAAATAATCGGTAGAATGCTAAAAAGAACGCCTCCGTTTCGATAATCAAATTATCTTTGGTGAATCTTTAGATTATGGTAACTTGGCAATATTTGTCGACCAACCCTACTACAGCAACCTGCTAGTTTTGTTTTGGACGCCATTTTGTTTTCACGAAGTAAAGGCTTTTTTTTTTACTCAACATTTTTTCCAACAATCTGCTAGCCGAATTACGCTTGTACTAGAACTTTTATGGAACAAAAATGCTTAATCATGACGAAGATTAGGTGCGAAATTGAGACAATATCGAATCGCCCACTGCTTGCCGCGTTTCTAAGAATTGCACATAAACGGTAGCCATGCATACGTCGACCTATTTTCACTTGAAAAAAATCCCAGAATTGCACAAAAATGGCATTGTGCACACTCTTGACTTTATCTGTGTGCACATCGACCTGTTTTCACTTAAAAAGTCAAAGAAAATTGACAAAAATCGAATTCTTCTTACTCTTGTGAAAAGCGCCAAACAAATAAGTGGGCGATTTTGCACATTAGCAGCGAAATTGTTTCTAAGTGCTTATTAGCTAAAATCACGATCGGAATTTTCCGGAAAATGTCACATGACATGTCTCATGATCTCGCATTTCTAATCAAACAATCAATCTGCGATTCGAACTGTGTACTTATCAGATTATTGCTAAAGTCCTACCTAGTAACCTTTATCGCCTTACCAAAATGTCGCCAAACTACCTGTTACCATATTCTAAAGATTAGCCTTATCTTTTGTTATAAGTTGACTGTTTGTTCCAATTGTAAATGTTCACATTTCAAGGGCCTATTTTAAATAACTAGTAAGCTCTTTCTTTGCTTTTTTGAATAAATCATATGAAATTGATCTGCCTTAGAGGAACAATGATCTCGTATAAGACTTCCTAAGTGAAAGTAGCTCGTTTTTATGTTCGCATGGGGAAAAGCACGAAATTATTCAAGTAACTAGTACATTTTGACGGGATTCTAACCTGAGTTGAACTTTCAATGTTCAGGGTTAAATCTGCTCGACCACTGGCAAGCACTCACAATTCGGCTATTTGTATAAAAGTTAAGTACAATAACGATGATTCAATTAGATTCATTACTTAAGATGAAATACTCAAGCACTATCTAGCTCAAGAATTATCCAGAATGCCTTTTATTTACCTGTTAAGAAACTATTAATTTAAAGAAACTTTTTATTCCAGTTTTTCTATTTATCAGCATTTTCTATATTTTATATTCTTTAATTTACGAAACACATTAAAAAATTCTTCTAAATTTAAATAAATGTATAGGTATGTTTCGAGATTTGGAAAGGAGGAGAGTGGTGATCTTCTAGCAATGGTGAAAGGGACCCTGGACCAAAATAGGTTGAGAACTATTGATCTAACGACAGGAAAGTCTTCCTTGAGGGTTTTCTAAGAATAACACTGTTTTATTTAAATTTCATTGATACTATCTTTTTCATGGCTAAAAGTCGGAATCAAATCAAATCAGGTTATACTTATTTGTTAAATTTTTATACGGGAAAAAGCAAAAGGGGTATAGTAAAGGACTTCTAAAAGAAAGCTGGCTTGTACTTACGATACACACGAGGAAAGCCAACTATACAGCCGGCCTACTCGCATGTGTTAGCAACGGGGACGAATTACCAGTATTCAGTACTCTTACACCGCTTGGGCACTGTGTAGCCAGAATCACATTTGGTTCCTTAAGTATTGAAAAATATTTTTGGGGAAAGTGCAGAATCGTCCACTGCTTGGCGCGTTTTTAAGAATTGCACATACTCTGTATCGATGTACACATCGACCTATTTTCACTTAAAAAAATCCCATAATTGCACAAAAATGGCATTACGCACTCTCTTGACTTTATCCATCCACACGTTGACCTATTTTCACAAGAAAATTGACAAAAATCCAATTGTTCTTACTCTTGTAAAAAGCGCCAAACAAACGCTAATCAAATAAGTGGGCGATTCTGCACTTTAGCCTATTTTTTTTAACCAACGGAGAGCATTATTTTGTCTTTTTTCGACACTGGGCACCCCTATGGCCACAAGTGGTGGCCATTTTATTGTGGGAGCACCGAATAAGCGGCCGCCATTACCCCTGATAAGGGACGGACAGTTACAACCCTGCCTTTTGCGGGATTCAAACCCGGGCCCTGCGATATCGTAGTCGGTTTCCCTAACCACTATACCTTCTAGGCACCTTACTGAAAAATACTACAAATAAGTATACTATAGGCAGTTAAGGGTTTTGGATGATCTAAGGTAAGCTACTGAAATCTCATTGAACGAACTGCCCCGTTCAGTCTTAGTTCTTCATTTCTCCCCGTTTAATCATATTTTTAAGTAATGTCCTGATTAGCTAATTTGTTTCGCTGAAATAATTACACAAACAGAAATGAAGCGTACGACGTAGAGCCCAAGTCCGGATGTGATGAAGAAAACATTCTGTTTTGATTATTGCACAAAGTACAAATTAATGTCCAAGGAGATCAACTTCGTATACTCATTAATTATTATTTCAAATCACGTCACTGTAATAATTAAAATATGGTTTCAAAATTACAGTAAATTAATCGCAGTTTCTTTTTAAAGATCTTTTTCTCAGCATCTGGATTACCTTCTATAAATGGCAGCCTGAAGAAATCTAATGGAGACTTCAGAATTTCTAAAAACATGTGTTTATGCGGAAAGTATTTCGAAAGGTTAAAGAATGTTTAGAATAAAATGGAGAAAAAGAGTATTCAGTTTTAGGCCAAAAAAGAGGGGGCGTTATAGAAGACTTCATTATTTCCTTACTTGATTTTGTACATTCGAATTGAATAATTCACGTTTACTTCATCACGTTTACTTCATTCACGTTTATTTCATTCATTCTGGTAAATGTTTTTAGTTGAAAAATCATTTAATTTTTTCCGCCGATTTGTTAAAAATATTTTTTAAAGTTGGTTAGTTGGAACATAGCAAAGCTACAACGGCTATCTGCCTAAAAGAAGGACGCTTTCGTGAAGACTGTGGCGGAAACTGGCTCATATTCACGTTGAGCATGAAGAAAAACAATCCTGTAGCCATGCCGTTAAACAAGAAGTTCTGAACTAACGCTTCTCGTACAGGTGTGAAAGGTGAGGCCTTTGAAATTACACTGGCCAGCACCCCGCCTATCGGGATGTCACCAGATGTCAAACTCACTCTGACCTACTTCGACATGATCAAAACCATTAGGTTACATAGCCAAGTTGAAACAGCTTCTCCATCGCATTGAAAAAAAAAACTGCACTGAGGAAATCATTTTGAGCTCTTGAGCTCTAGGACATCATTTTGAGCTCTAGAGCTCTAGCACAGGACCAACATTTGGTCTGTGTCAAAGAAGTACATGGAGACCTGTCCTTCGTTTAGTGTTGTAAGTCCCAGCTAAATTGCAATAATGCGTTGCCGATCAAATGATTATATTTTTGTCTTTGCGCACTACTTTCCATCTTCAGTGTTCATTTTGCGTGCTTTGGTTAGCACAATCAACCTCACGTGGTGGGGTTGTAGAAGCCATATTTACGAAACTGATTAAAATTACATTCATTAATATTATCGATTGATTGTATTGTGTATATTTCCACAGATGATGCCACATTACTGTGATACCGCCAGACAGTCGACGCTATTTCCTTAATCAGATATGGAGAATCTACCTTCCTTTCTGTTACACTGAAACGAGAACCAATCGAAGTTCTTTTTTTGTAATCAGCATTCCAGAATTAGTAAAGATTGGACCCTTGCAATTAGGCACTAAAATGCTTATATAACAGTATTATCAAAAAGTATCTTTATTCTTTCTGCGTTTCTGTCTGTTAAGTAACTGCATCTATATTTTGGAAGATAAATTGGAGATCTTATGCTACGTTTCATGGCAACATTCTGAAAACTAACTATTTGCCAGGTCACATGGCTGGTGTGCTCTAATGTCTCGTGCAGATATTCGATAATTTCTTATATAATTTCAAAGATTTTCATTTTATTTAGAAATGGATTGTAATAAATTTCAAAAATCTTCTACGTACAGAAAAATAGAATCAGAGACTGTTTTGCAACATTTCAAGCTAATTAACGACAAATCACGGATCCAGCCAAACACTGAACTAGTATATCCCGTGTCTTATTTACAGTACTACGATTTTGCTACCTTTCAACATTATATTTTAAAGCAGAAAAGTCGAAGAGGATTTCAGTCAAGATCAATCAGATTTAAAACAGAAGGAAAATGCTGATGATGCGAGACGCAAAATACGCAAATGACAAGATACAAGAAATTTGAAAATACAAGAAACAAGATGAAATAAAATATTTTCTCTGTAAAATGCAGCTGTCATATGTGTTAACTGAAGAATATCTTCATTCGTCAGTCGAAACATATTGTTACGAAATGTACCGGCGCGATGAGATGGCGTCCCCGCAAAGCAGTTTTAGGGTTGCCATAAAATGGCAAGGGAAAGCAGGGTTGCCACATTTGGCGAGAAATCGCCCGTTTGGTGACATTTGGCGACAAAATTGGCGATATACCATGGACGGATGGAGAACCTTCTGGAACGAATTCTTACCGGTTTAGCCCAGAATGTTCTCGAACACAAGCCGAAAGCTATATAAACCCTGCTGGTCCGCAGTCAGGGAGAGTGTGCTTCGTCCGAGAGGGTGAGTATAGTGTGTGTTCCTCATCTAGCGAGCTGATAGTCAGTCATTGAGCGAGTGTCTCGAAGTCTAGCGCCGAGTTGGTTGTCGGATGCATCGAGAGGGTCTTTTAGTGCATCGCGAATTAGTGCATCGTCGAGTTTTGTCTTAGACTGTGCTGAGTCGAGAGCTATACTCTTGTGTATTGTCGAGTGCATCGCGTGGAGAGTCTTGAGAGTACGTGGAGTTCCGAGAACGACCAAGCAGAGTTGGGAGCTGTACTCGGGTGCTTTGCGGTGAAGCTGCCCCCACCGTTATTGCCTGACAGTGTGAAGGCTGTGTCGCTGAACGTGTCAGCTTGTTTATAACAGTTCGACGACTGTAAAAGTGATTTTGGAGCTATCTGATTAGCAGTGGTAAATAAAAGTGTGCTTCGTTACTTCATCAAGTGTCGTCGTTATTCACTCCAAATCTACGAACCCCTTTCGAACGTTACAATATCATTGCAAATATCACCCAAGTAGTTGTTCTTTAGCCTGTGGATCAACAGCATTTCTTTCGTCGAGTTGAGAAATTACAGTTGCAAAACATCAATGAAGCGAGACGGTATTAAAGTGAGAGTAATTATTACAAAATGGAATTTAAATCCGTATCTTTTTCCTGTCTAACCGACAAAATCTAATGTATTGCACAGCCCTGATTTTTATTTTTCCACAAATGTACTTCCGTAATTCTCAATTAAGAATAGAAATTGCTTTCACTTTTTGTTACACAGTTTGAGGCGTGGGAATTCGAAAGAATAGAAGGAAAGAGTAATTAAAAATAAAAACGCGTTTTCAATGTATGTGAATTGCGATGCAATACCTAAAATATTCACTTTTGTAATTCTGAGGAAATGGATTTAAAAAAAGGACATTTCCTCAAATTTTCAAAACGTGAGCGTATTAGCGTGAGCGTAAGTGAGCCTAAAGTGAAATTATTTATTGAGATGAACACAGAGCGCCATTATATAGTTCCATATATTTATGAAATTAGTAAACCTGAAAGATAAAATTATATAACTACTAATTAATATTATTTTTAAGACGAACACATGAAAATAATTTAGAAAACTGAGTGAGCATTTTGAATTACATTACACTTCATATCTCCAAAAATAATCAGAAAATAAAATAAAAATTTTAAAACTTAACTATAATTAAATAAAATAAAAATAGAAAAGCGAAGTGTCAGATAAAGCAGGTTTTTGTGTTTTGGAAAAAAAAAAAAAAAAGTTAATTTTATTATAATTTTTGTTTACTTAAACTGGCTTCATTTTATTGCAACTTAAGAACAATTTTCTTAATGCTCGAAAATATTCATTTTTATTTGAACCTCTATGAAACGAACTTAAAAATAAACTCTAATTAGATTGACGCATGAAGCATTGAGAGGAATGATTCAAAATACATCATTTTAAGTTTAATTTTAATTAGAATACTTTTTGTTTTGACTTTTTATTTACTCAGTAGCACATTTTTACACATTGCGTAATACACCTAATTCTGTTTTCTTGCGATGTGTACGTTGCTGAAGAAAACGTGCCAAAAAGACAGTGTGTTTATCAAAGAAACGAAGATTGGTTCCGGATCTAAAAAATCAACAAAAATAATAAATCTGCAAATATTCGTTATATGTTTATTATTTTATTTTAAAAAATACACATGCAAGAATATATAATAAAATTGCATTATAAAGTAAATTTGCATTTGAAATGAAAAAAATATGAACAATAATAAAAGATAAGTTTTACACATATGATTTTATTCTTTATAATAATCAGTGTATACATTTGAGTACGACTGGAATATCACTGCTATCACAGATATCATCTACTTACTCCATTAGTGAAATTCTATCTGCGATTTCTTAAGCAATATGAGCACGAGTCTCATCTGGTGTTGATGTTCCACCGGTTTTGCAAACGAATTCAGTTATTAATAATTGCTTTCGTGTTTTGATTAAGGCGTTACGGAATTTTCTATAAGAGGCTATCAATAACTCACATTGACAATTAGACTAGTGCATTATTCATTAGGTTCAGGTTTGACAAAATGATTACCCAATCTTTGGCCTGTTCCAGACCAGCTTTTATTAAATCTGCATTTAGAACTGCATTGTTTTCATTATTATCACTACTCTCTGTAGGATTACGAGTATCAATGACAACCTCTAATATTTCATCTTAGGGCTCCGACGACTAACAATTCATCAATATCTTCAAACGATATATCATCGAATCCTTTTCCACTAATTGTGTATGCCATGGTAACGATGGCAGCATATTCGGTCGCCCTATGGATGATGATATCTTTGTTTTCTACACATTGTGGTAAAATCTATCAATTATACCTTGGTCTAGCGGCTGTAACGAAGATGCACTATTAAGTGGCAGAAATAAAATTTGTACTTTAGCCAGGTGCATCGTTAAAAATCAGAACTCTAAATTCGAGACCTTTCACATTCATATAACATCTGACTTCTGGGACAGAACATTCGTTCTGTAAAGATAGCTGTGGACACCAGGAAGTTCTTGTTTTCCATTTAGTAAGTAGACAGTTTATTGATATCTAGACCTTTCACTGAACATGAGTTTAAGGCTCGATTTACCACCATTGGTTTTAACGTACGATCTCCTGAAGCATTGGAATAAAATAATAAATTTTGTCACATGAACCGTAGCTAGTTAAAACCACCAGTTTGTGATTTGTTACGTACATTCTATTTGGCATTCGCTTCCAGAAGACCATTGCCATCTGCATTCAACACTTGATCAGAAGAGTATCCTCCGTCACCAATAATTTTAGCAATTTCCAGGGAAACGGGCCAGCGGAAATGTTTTAGCAGCCGATTCATCTGCAGATGCAGATTCATTTTTAAGACATCCTCTCATTCAAACTGCACTTGCAGAAATTCATACTTTCTGATTGACTGGAATGAAATGCTTGCCTTCTTCTCTTTAATCTGTCTATGAGTCTTAATGCTGTTTGCTTGATGGCTTTTCCATCTACTGGCACTCTTTTTTATGACTTATCTTCTATCCAAATAACCAGGAGCATTTTCAATTTTTTTCTTGACAATATCTCTGGTATATGATGAATTAACACTTATTTTTGCTTCAGAACGTACCGACTTTCTAATTAAAGCTTCGTTTTTCTTAATAGCTTTTATGGTAGCTTCATGCACATCAAAATGCTTTCCTACAGATGTAGCATCTTACCCAGCTGCAACAGGATCTAAAATTTGAATTTTAATTTCGTTTTGGTACTACGTGAATAATATAATATTACATAAGAACCACCGAAACATATATCAGTAATTATTAATAAAAGGGGTATAGAAATTTGTTAACTTACAACTTATTGACTTTCGGTAAAATTAATAAATTATATGGGCACAAGTTTTACTGAAGATTCTTTTACTTTGAAACAAAATTACATGCAAATACTGTATATCTTCCGAAGATACAAAATGTCGGTTTCGATTCCAAATTCTAAATACACACAACTTGGAAACAAAAGCAAAACTAATATATTTAATCACGTGACTTACTACTCACCGTGGGGAGAAGATGAGAATGTAAGGACCGTGGGGATGCGTGTGTGCGTGTACTAATACACTACAAGAAAAAATTGTTTTTGTTAGAATTTAGGGCAAGGGGAATTCTCAGAAACTGGTTTGGACCGCTTGTGATTTAAAATGCTATACGTAAAAAAGGAAAAAAAAAATTAATATTTCAAATTGATGTTAAATCAAATTCGTGTGAAAAAAAAAGGTTCGTGTAACAGAATTAGGTACATTTAAAAATTTAATTATTTAATAAAATTTCAGTAATTTAATAAACAGCGAAGATATTAATATATATATTATTAGAAACAGACGCAAATAATTTCTAAGCATTTCATCAATTATCTTCTGAGTTTTAGGAATCTATATAGTGTAAAGCAACAAAATATGTAAAACGAAGAGAAAGTTATTTTTAAAGTTTGCATTTTAACATTTTTTCTAATAACACACAACTCTCACGAAAACATTTCATATATGTGCTGTATAATATTAGCTATGTGAAATTTATAGTATAGATTGGTTAATGTAGGAACAATATTTTGGCTGAAAGTTTTGAAAACTGGTGCTTTTGATAATTTTATCAAAAAAAAGGAGGTTTCGACCTTTACAAAAGATTACAAAGCATTAAATGTACTGTTAAATACCGCAACACTTCTTTTCTTTCGGTGGCAGTTCTCATCCCGCGTGTTTGAACGAACTAAGGTGAATCCATTCGTCAGATCCTTATCTTCTTTTGTCTGGACGTGGGGACAATGAATGGCAGATCCTTCTTACAGTTATTTCGCATCATTTCATTGTTTAGTTAAGTTCGAATGTACTTTTTACTTCTCGAAATACGTGGGATCATACTTAAGTGCCTATCTTTCTAGACGAGGGCATTGTCTTAGCGAGCCATCGGTTGGCATTTGAAGCCCCATTCTTTTTTCACTTTGCCTTTACTGCTGCTGGGAGATAATTATCTGCCCATCTATTTGCAGGATGCTCTCGTGAAGCACGAATTCTTCAGCCAATAGACTTCAAGTAGTTTCACTGGAAGAAAAAATAGGTTCCATTGAAGTATTTCAGTTTTAAAAATTAGCTTCGTATGTTTTCGTATAATAACCGTCAAAAATAAGAAAAGAAATATATTTCTTAAAATTTGTCGGAGATTTAAGCAGGGTTTTTCAACCTCACTTGAGGTTAAAAAACTTCTTAAATGGAAATCTGAAAAGGTTCGCATTAGGTAATTAAGGGATTATACTGTTCTCCTCCTTTCATAAAATTATTATAATAGCAGGTAAAGTTTTTCTAAGCATTTTGCTGTCGCTATAGCTTTTAAGATATAATTTTTATT
Organism: Stegodyphus dumicola; assembly: GCF_044657685.1. NCBI lineage: Eukaryota > Metazoa > Arthropoda > Arachnida > Araneae > Eresidae > Stegodyphus > Stegodyphus dumicola. The sequence goes on from NC_140781.1 coordinate 33,917,876, forward strand.
TAGGAAAAAATTATTGCAGCAGGGACAGAGAAGCGAAGATGTTTCATCTGTATTTAGAATGAGTGAATTTATCTACCCCTCTTTTTTCTTCTGTTATCAAATTTAACGCTTTTGATATCTGAAGCGTGTACTGTTTAATCTATTCACATTTTACGTCAACTTACGTTACGCAACCTCAACATTTATCATACATGTCCCTTCCTAAACTGCCCGTTTCAAGAGCTGTTGGTGTTCCATAAAACCAAGAGCTTTTATATATCTTTCATAATATAGCAAAGCGTTGCTCATTAGTAAAAATAATTTGCGATCTGAAAGCAATATACTCGTATATAATTCTTAAGGTTATTTTTACCTTTATTTTTTATCATCAACTTATAAGGTATTTCTCCCACTTCCCTAGCGTGCCTTCGTGGTGTAACGGTAGCACGCTGGACCGGTATTCCAGAGGTCCGTGGTTCGATTCCCGGCGAAGGCGTTGTTAATTTTTCATCTCTCCGGGCCTCCCCCAAAAAAAAAAAAAAAAAAAAAAAAAAAAAAAAAAAAAAAAAAAAAGAGACTCTACAAGTGGCGCCCGAACTAAGATGGTTATGGAAGGTGATTCTCCGCACACAGGATTTGGCGACTACGTCCCCTAAAACCCTAGTCGCCCTTTAAAAAGAGGAGTATATAAGGTATTTCTTCCACTTCCCTAGTGTGCCTTCATGGTGTAACGGTAGCACGCTGAGCCGGTATTCCAGAGGTCCATGGTTCGATTCCCGGCGAAGGCGTTGTTAATTTTTCATCTCTCCGGCCTCCAAAAATAATAATAATAACAATAATAATAATAAACCTAATAAATGACTCTGCAAACTTATGGTTAGTGCATTGCTTATCGCTGGGAAAAATATGCATTTAATTAATTTATATTTATATATATCAATAACGATGTATTAATAGGTACAGCCTCACAGTATTACTATATCATATATTAATTGATATGTTTTATAAGTATTTTCACCTTGCGTGTAATTAATAGACATTTTAATGCCATATATTATGTATCTCAGCTGCGGGATAGTTATAATTGTTTATATGCATATTGGCTCAAACATAATATGATTTACTCCACGTGAAGTGTAGTGAAAAGGCCGACCAGACAGTACAGTGTTTAAGGTGCCTGACTGTGATTACTAAGGGCCCAGTTCAAATCCCAGAGAAGCCATGGATGTAAAATTGTCTGTCCCATCATAGGAGGTAACGGTGGCCGCCTGATAAAATGGCCACCACTTCTGGCCTTAGGCGTGGCCAATGCCGTTACAGGCAAGTGCCCGCCACTGGGAGGGAAAAAAAAAAGTGCAGTGAAAGAAAGTTCAGTTTTTCTTAAAAAGTAAGTATTTTGTTATAGTTTGGGTGAAATTACACTGAAACTGGTTTCATTTTCTGATTCCAAATGTGCGATATTTTTATAATCAGACCTCTAAAGTTGCATACCACATTCAGGAGAATATTATTCTGCTCCTTGTAAGCAAATTAATAGTTAAGAAAAAACGTATCGCATTTTTTTCAAATAAATACTTATTAATTTCAAATTAATAATGCTATAAATATACAAGAACAGAGATCTACGAGTAGTTACAAAATACTAAATTATTAAAAACGGTGATATTAATAGATATTTTGATGAAAGTAACTCAAAATTATATTATTTGTGTCTAATAAAAAATCATAATAATGAATAAAAACGATTAATATCTCCACGTTTATTACATTTACTAAAACGCAGAATATTACACGTAATTTCAAATTAAAATTTTTGAGCATTTCTGTTTGAAAAGATCGCTAGCATTCTCAATACATCTTCATTTATTGTTGTTCTGAAGCAATTTTTAATCAATTTTGGCTTTGAAAAATTTCTCTCTGCCTTTGAAACGTTTACAGGAACTGTTAAGCATTCACAAATTTAGATATATAAATTTGGATATATTTCTATTAGTTTTTATTAATAATAATTTTTACATAGTTTTGTGGACCAGCTCCAACTTTGATGGAAATGGCCCTGATTCGAATTATTCATGTAATTGGCATCAATGCAGTGTTTGTTATCTTAATATGCTTCCAAAATTTTTCATTAATTTATTAACGCTATCAGTTCTTTTAAAATAGAAACTTCAAGGACATTTTCTGCCTCTCGGTTTGCCTGGTAACCATGGGCACGACAGCTGCAACTCAGACAGACGATTTGTGGCTCCTAATTTTTCCCCTACTTTGTTTTGTTTCATGAAAAACGCACGCGAACGAAAGCTGATCTGATTTGAACTATAATATCAAATCAGGTGAAGAAAATGAGTGGTGCGCGGTGATAATGACAAGTGTTACTATTGTAAATGGACTGGTAAGGGCATTGAAGCCCCGATTTCAAAGAAGCGGACTAGAGTCGATGTAAAATTGTTAATAAATCAATATCATACACTTTCATTTCAGTTTTTAAAAACAGCTTGTTAAAACAATTAAAATGTTACCTGACAAAGTTTTAAAGAATTCTTATTCCTTTCACCCGATTAAATGATTGGTTCATCCGGAGTTTCGTACTGAAAATGCATTTTCTTTTTCTGTTAGGTTCAAAATGTCAATTATTTCAATATTTCCGAAAGCTTTTTATTGGCTGCACATTATGAGTTCGCTGAATAATTAGTTTTATGAAGTGTTAACACTAATTTATATTGTATTTTTGATAGTGTTCTTAGAAAAAATTCCTCAACGTTTTTGATCATTATCATTTGCTTACGAGTCTGATGACCCTTTATACCTTTTCAAGGTCATGAAACAAATAAATTTATAATTGAAAATATATTTACTCAACAAGTCAGTTTCAGCTTTTGTTTCAAGGCTGTGTTCTCCTTTCGAATTTTCTCAACTTTTAACACAAAATAAGGCCCTATATTAACTCTTTGATACCTTATCGGTCATATTGTTTTAATATGAGATTTTAAGCACGTATCTAACATGTTTTAATATTTAAATATGGACAGTTTTTTCCCTTTCAAATGAGTTTTTTCATATACATAATTATAATCTTTTGTACTTTTGGAGGTTTATGATAAATTCCTATGAGGTATTTCAGTATGAAAAGAAGTAATAGTTAGTCATATAAAAATATGGGCACACCTGTGGCCGATCGCTGAATACTGGCAGTTCGATCAAGGCCCAAATCCTGGCCAATGGGTCAGCTGCATGAGAGCCTTTGTAATTTTACCATGAGTATTACAGATGCGATCCTTCGAAACATCCTCGACGAAGGCACCCTTCACGTAAGCAAATAATCCCCGTGTCTTTACTTCCTCCGTGTCATTAGTTTAATCAGTTAAACTAACATAAAAACTAGATAACCTATAAAATATATTAGTTGGTATTCATTGGAGTGCGATTTTTTAATTACTTGCTAAATCATTGTCTCCCTCTTTCCTGTAGATGCCTTCGTGGTGTAAAGGCCATATTCGAGAGATCCAGGTTCGCGTCCCGGCGAGGCCATTGCTCATTTTTCATGTCTTCTGCCAGCCTTCAATATTTTAAAATATTTTATTAACTAGGAAATATGAATAGGTTATACTTTAATCAATTTGAAAATGTTTTACTGATAATTTAAATACATTTTTTCTAACATTGTTTTGCTAAAATGCTTGTTGCAAAAGAGTGCTAACACGCTTTGCTGAACCAAGGGAATACATTCAAAATAAATAATCCTTCATATCAATGCACTTTTGTGAATCAAGAAACTAATCTGAAAAAGCTGTTGGGGATTAGCAATCTTAAGGATCGCATAATAAAAAAGGGTGGTGGGGTGTAGTGTATTTAATTATGGCAAAGCACACTAGGGCTATCTGCCTAAGGGGAAGGATGCCTTTCATGGAGGACTTTCTAAGGGAAACTGGCTCGTATACACGTTACACATGGGGAAAAGCACGAAAACGGCCAAGCAGCCAGCCCGTTCGTGGGATTCGAACCTCGGACCGAACTACCAGTGTTCAGCGTCTTTACTGCTCGGCCGCTGGTGGGCTTAATAAAAAAGGATAAGAAATTAAACTTCCTTCAGAAAGAAGGTCTTTATTTCTTTAATTTTTCTTTCTGAGAGTATTGTATCGTTTTACATATACTCTCAAATAAAGAAATAGGATATATAAATAAATCATTGATATTTTCCATAATTACAGGCAGTAATACGATCTAATGATCTATTCAGTGTTGTATCTCAATTTTGTATTGATACTCAAGCTAGTTGAGTTTTGTAACTCTAGGAAATTTTAACGCGATTTTACTTTTTCACTTCGAATCAAACATGTACGCAGTAATCGAATATGTTCAAACCTATTGTGCCAGACCATAAAAATTCGAAGATGACAATCTATCCGATGTTTATCAATCGCCTTGAAAACAAAACGCAAGCTGCAAAAGAGAGAAAAAAAAAAAAGAAAAAAAAAAAAAAAAAAAAAAGAAGAGATTTCTTTCGAAAAGCAACCTATAAATTGCTAACATGCCTCGCAGGGAAACGTTTTGCCTTCAAGAAAGAAAAGTTTCTTTGTCTTGGATGAGTTTCTGCTATCTAATCTTCTTATGTTCTTTTCACGAGGCTGCTTTCAACTGAGATGTAACTGAATATATATTTCAAAACTCACAAATATTGTAATCGCTGTGTTTTGTCTTTTCGTTTCTCATTCATAGGAGCATATATAATTACATATAAAATCTTAGCTTTACTATAAAAGGCTAAACAAAATATTTTGAAGGAATATTTTAAAACTTGTTTAGGTTTTGTTGAAAAACATGTCCAGACGGTGCTTGAAATTGGTGTTTAAAACGGCCATACCGTCTAACTGTACTTCTTTCTATCTCTGGTTTTTCGAAAATATTTACCATGGCGGTGCTTTTTAAACCAAAACTCGCGAGCATAAAACAATGAGTTTTTTGTTACAAGTTCCACGCAAATGCAGTTTTCTTTGTGCTCGTAAGCGGAATAAAATATTAATTCAACATAAGATGGCACAGTTATACATAACTAATACCAAAGGGAGCTAAAGTGCGAAGTTTCGAGAACGTTAGATTATATCAAAGGTACTTCTAGATACTTTTAAGTTCCACTCAAATGCAATTTTCTTTGTGTTCATAAGCAGAATAAAATATTTATTTAACAAAAGATGGCACAGTTATACATAACTAATACCAAAAGGAGCTAAAGTGCGAAGTTTTGATAACGTTAGATTATAGAAGATACTTCTAGATACTTTTAGGTTCCACTGAAATGCAATTTTCTTACTGTTCATAAGCAGAATAAAATATTTATTTAACAAAAGATGGCACAGTTATACATAACTAATACCAAAGGGAGCTAAATTGCGAAGTTTCGAGAACGTTAGATTATACCAAAGATACTTCTAGATACTTTTAGGTTCCACTGAAATGTAATTTACTTTCTGTTCATAAGCAGAAAAAAAAATATTTATTTAACAAAAGATGGCACAGTTATGCATAACTAATACCAAAAGGAGCTAAAGTGCGAAGTTTTGATAACGTTAGATTATATCAAAGATACTTCCAGATACTTTTAGGTTCCACTGAAATGCAATTTACTTTCTGTTCATAAGCAGAATAAAATATTTATTTAACAAAAGATGGCACAGTTATACATAACTAATACCAAAAGGAGCTAAAGTGCGAAGTTTTGATAACGTTAGATTATATCAAAGATACTTCTAGCGGCATTTCTTTAGTTGTGTTATTTATCGAAATTACTAGTGTTAACATTTAACATTTAAGAGCAGCTGATAAATGTTAGTTCTACGTTAGCTAAAGGGAATGTTTTCGAATTTCGGTTTTTGAAATTCATGCAGAAAATCTTGCTTGGTAGGTCAGAGTACGTCCTTTTCAATGCCATTGATTACATTTCTTTTGTAAAACATACCTTAACAGTAATTAATAAGTAGATTCAAGCTAAAAAGAATAAGACATGAAAAGAAATACAGGTTGTTTTCGGTGATGTAATTTAATCGATATACAGAACCAGTAGATGATCAACGAGATTTAAATTAATCAAACAAACAGGTTCAATTTTTTTATATACCTTAATGGTATTAAAAATTTTGCGAATTGTCCTTGACCGCCTTTTATTAAGCGATGGTTACTAATACAAGCTGGTATGACTGCATTCGGGAAGATTATGGATTCCATTTCCAACATTAATGATAGAAGAAAATTACTTCGCCAGTGATACGCGACGTTGCATTTAACTTTCAAAAATATTTCAGATGCTTAGCTTCCATTTATAATCATCCAATCAGAGTTGCTTACGTATGTTCTAGGAACAAAGTGTAATTGAGAAGGAATATAATTAATAAAACCTGAAATTCTACTAAAATAAACGAAAATTTAGATAATAAGAGGAAACTGGATTTATTATATTTGTCTATTATAATTGTGTTCAGCATTTCTTTAAAGAATAAAGAATGGAGCTCTCATATCAGGCACCCATCTATGGCCCTGTGCTAAAGTCGCTGGACCCTGGTAGTTCGAATTGAGTTTAATTCCAGGCGAAACGGCTAGCTGCATGGGCAATTTTCCTATGTGTATCGGGATAAGAGCCAGTGTCACTTAGAGAGTCCCCCACGAAGTCATTCCTGCCTTTGAGCATTAGCCCATGCCTGCGTTGCCGTAATGAAATAAATCAAGCGAAACCCATATCGGGCAAAGAGATTGTTAAAATCCCTATAAATGTTCTGCAGTCTTTTGAATGGTTTGTATGCATAAGAGGCAAAAAGATACTCTCCCAAGCCTTTCCCTGTTTTAAGTATAGTTTACTTTCTTAATGCTGATGTTGTTTCCAATGGCCGGACATTTGCAATATTTACATTATCAATAAAGAATGACTTGGGATCCACCAGTCATTTAGCCATCCCATCATCAAGAACATTTGCCTAAGTGTACGACAGAGGGCGACCGATTTTACCCCCCCCGCTAGAATAAGGTAGTTCCGTCCCAATTTTGATGGAGATTACCTTGGGAGAAGGATTTATATCTTACCCTACTACCAAGCCATTCGCTTCATAATAAGCATTCATACTGCTTTTCTTTGTAAGAACTCCCTTTCTTAATTTTTTCTAACTGTGCTGTTTAATTTTATGAGGTATTCCCTGCGAGATGTTAAGACCATTTTCATTTTCATGGTTAATATTGTCCTATCAAGAATCAGTTTATTTTCAATGGATAAGCGGATTTTTTCACATTATAAAATTTCTTTTAATTTATGATTTCCCTACAGCAGTCAAACATCAGCTGATATGGAACTTACAGAGAGCCAGCAGAACGCATTAGTTGTTTCATTGTCCGATTTGCACAAATTTTAACCACAGCAGTCACTTGATATTGCACTCTCAAGGGGAATGTTTATGCAAATAATCTTGCCTTTTTTTGGACTTGATGTATAACAGGAAAACGATCCGGTATCCCTTGAGAAGCGCTCCCCGAAGGCATTCCATTCCTTAGGCTGTGTTTGTTGCTATATTCAAATAACAACCTTCGGTGCTTGAAGCAACCCGGGCTAACAGATATGCTATCGGGGGGGGAGGTTTATTCATATGCCTTTGAAATCTCAAATATGTGTATCGGAATTTTATTGCATTTATGATTTTCCACAAATAAGCTGTAGAGACATTAGGTATTTTTTTAGATGCAGGAGAAATGAAATCGGGAATCGAACCACAGACCTTCGTCGGGAATCGAACCACAGACCTCTGGAATACCGACCCAGCGTGCAGAACTACTGCACCACGAAGGCACGCTAGGAAAGCGGGAGAAATACCTTATATACTCCCCTTTTTAAAGGACAACTGGGGTTTTTAGGGGACCCAGTCGCCAAATCCTGGGTGTGGAGAATCCTCATCCAACACCCTTTTAGTTCAGGCGTCACTGTAGAGACATTAGGTATTTTTTTAGTAGCAGAAGAAATGAAAAATGAGCATCGCCTTCGTCGGGAATCGAACCACGGACCTCTGGAATACCGGCCTAGCGTGCAGAATCACTACACCACGAAGGCACGCTAGGAAAGCGGGAGAAATACCTTATAAAGCATAAAAATGTTAGATGATAAATATACTGAAGCATAAAATAACTAGGTTTTCAGCCAAACTGTTCCTGCATGAAAAGGTTTCTTCAAGCAATTGTACTTCAGCTTTGTTCGTTCAGGCTTCCAGTCTACTAAATCATACTTACATATTTCGGGGGCATATAAATTTTAGAACCGTAAAGCACCTGACAGCGAATTTTATTCTTAGTCACTTTCTTATTCTTTCTGCTCAACTTCGCTTCCGTATATTTCTGTAACTTCCCACTGAATGCAATTGTTCAAATTTTATCCCGTAAATCTTTTATATCTTTAGCGCTTTATTTTTAATTTTCCATGCTACTGTCTTTAAAGTTAACCTAAAAACTTTTCTCTTCTCTGTTATTGGAAGGATTTGAATTCTTATTATTTTTTTCTCTTTTAAAAAGAATCGTGGTTGAAAGAATTTCGCTTTAATTAATTGGAAAAGATTGTTCTTCGGAATGTTCAAACTGCAAGAAAATAATACACTTTCTATTTCAGTAGTATTTACTCAGTCTTTAGCCTCTCATAAAAATTGCAGATTAACTAAAAACCTGTTTGCTATATTATTAGAGGAAGGATTCTCTCGCGGTACTTCTGCCCGCAGCGGTAAAAAGAACTCTCAATTAAATGTATTTATGCTGACAATAGCAGTTTGGCGTCAGGGCAGTTAATACTTCTATCAAAAGAATAACTAAACGAAGCCCAAAGCTCTTACATTCACCTGGCCGCGTTCATTGACAGTGTCACGTGATACTGAACAGGAAGCTGAAAGATGGGATCTCTTTCTACTTTGGCAACTTTATCGCCTAAACATAGAGTTCGATAATTCTGCTTAAAAATATGGACTTTTTTTTAGTTCTCATTGCAGTGCCGATTTTCAATTAGGTAGATTATTTGCATTCCTTCTTCTAGTCATGCACACTTATAAAGTACCTTCAGAATGAAAATTAGAAGTATGTAATAAAATGATGAATAAAGAAAATCGCAGTTACTGTCTAAGGATACATATAGTCGTTTTCCCTGATACACTGAGGTATGGGAATACTCCCAGGATATTCCACTGTTTCAGTATATCAACATTCAGTATCTGATGATGCAGTACAACACGCACGGTTAAAAAATGTTTAACATTTATAGAAATAGATGTTTCTTAAATTATAAAACGCGCGCGCACACACTTACACACTCACTAAGCGATAATGGTCTATAGAAATAGGAAAATACAGTACCCCAAATTCCCACGGTAATCCTGTTTCTGTGGAAACAAATATGGATACGTAACCCAGGTTCGTGTTTCATTGCGTGTGAAATATTATAAAGGAAGATTATCATTTTTATTGCTCTGTTACCATTGAAACTGTGTTTTATAACATACAGCATAATTACTGCGTACAGTTTTGAGGCTTAGGCTAAAACGTTAAACTTTTACATTTATATAAGTACAAAAGAAAGAGGAAAACTAGATACGAAATGTACAATATAATTAAATGTGCAGAAACGTTTATTATTATTTAAGGCTGATAAAGTCTAATTTGTGTCTAATATAGCAATTAAGTGTTACCGTATTTATGCATGCACATCAAAATTGTGTTATACACTGACTACCAATAAGTATTTGGACACCTGTGATAGAAAAGAAAAACTAACTTTATTCAAAATCAATAGTTGGTAGAGCCTCCACGAGAGGTAATTGCAGCGTGGACACTCCGGGGCATACTTTCCACAAGTCTTTTGTTGACAGCTAGTGGTATTTTCTTCCACTCAGCTTGGAGAAGACATAGAAGTTCCTTCACCGATTTTGCATGGGTAGTGCACCCCTGAATTCGGCGATGCAACTCGTCCCAGAGGTTCTCGATAGGGTTCTGGTCTGGACTCTGGGCAGGCCAGTCCATTCGATGAATTCCATTGGCACCATACCAAGCCTTGGTTAACGTCGAAACATGACAATTGGCATTGTCGTACTGAAAGTAACAGGGGTCCAACCCGTAAAACTGTCACAACGTAGGAAGCACATTGTCATCCAAAATAGTGCAGTGGGCATCGGAGTTGAGCTTAACATGAATGGGGACCAAGGGTCCCAGCCCATACCAGGAGAAACACCCTCAGACCATAATTCCACCTCCGCCGAACTTGACTGTTGGCACAATGCATTCTGGCAAGAGACGTTCTCCAGATAGACGCCAGACCCAGACCCTGCCATCCGAACGGTAAAGGGTGAACCTTGATTCGTCACTCCAAAGAACCCGTTTCCACTGATCTACGGTCTAATTTCGATGTGCTTTGCACCACATTAACCGAGCAGCGCGGTTGGACTTTGTGATCAAAGGCTTATGGGCAGCAGCACGACCATGAAAACCAAGCAGATGTGCTTCCTTAGGGATGGTATTCATTGAAACAATACTCCCGGATGCCTGTTGAAACTCCTGGCGGATGAGGGCTATCGGTTGGGTGCGGTTCTTCCGAATTTCTCTGGACAGCACTCGTCGGTCTCTATCTCCCAGTTTCGTTGGTCTGCCGACTCGGGGCACATTCCGACAATCACCGCTCACTTTCGACTTCTTAATCACATAGGCCACTGTCGATTTTGCGTACTTCAGATGGCTAGATATGTCTCTTAAGGATCGGCCACATTTGTGATACCCGATAATTATACCTTTCTCGAAATCAGAGAGCTCCGAACTGCGAGGCATCTTGCATGCGACTAAAGCCGATGCTGTTTCCTACACGATATATACCGGCAGAGTCCGTGACGTACCTTAGGACCGCAGATATCGTCATTTGCATAGGTGTCCAAATACTTATTGGTAGTGTATAGAGCACTCAGTGTTATCTGTGGTTCTAAATAACACAATAGATCTTAGAATTTGTTTTAGGTTACCGAAAAACTGCTGTATTCCTATCACGGATTAAACTGAAAAGTTTTTCCTCATTACTATTCATCAGTTTGTTTTCCTATGCTTTAAGGGTAAGGTAATAAGTTCCTGATTAGCATACCTTACATTTTGATTGTATTATAAAAAAAATAATGCTGATTTGTGAATATTATTTCTGAAAACTACCTTAGCAGAAATTTTAAGCTTAGATACATTTTTAGGAAGCAGTATTAAATATTTAAATATAAAGGCTTCATTTTACAGTGTTTTTATACATGCCCAAGAGTGTGCTGTTCAAGTAATTATATCTAAAGCAAACTACTTGAATAGACACATATGCTTTTTTTTTTTTTTTTTTTTTTTTTTTTTTTTTTATACACTGCTGGCCACCGTAAAGGCAACACCCTGAAGGAAGCATGCAAATAACATGAAATTTACAACATGCATTGGTGGAGGTGAGATATGCAAATGATTAGGATTTCAGCGCAGACGCACATCACGCGCGCCTGTGGCGCCATTTCAAAGCGCTATTTAAGGCTGGCTTGGAGTTTTCGACGATTTCAAGTTCGGCAATTGTGTTTTTCTTTCTTCTTTTTTTTTTTTTTTTTTTTTTTTAGATCAATTATGCCTCGTAGTAAACAGGGATCATCGTTTGGTCAAGTATCCAAGTTCGACAGAGGAAGGATAGTGGCATACCGAGATTGTGCATTATCTTTCAGGGAAATCGGTAGTCGAGTTGCATGAAACCAAACAACTGTAATGCGGATATGTGACCGTTGGATGCAGGAGGGTACGACGGACCGACGTGTCCGATCGCATACACCTCAGTGCACCACTTCACGTGATGACAGGAACATTGTGCGTATGTCAGTGATGAATCGCTCAGTCACATCACGAACCATAGCATAGCACATTCAGTCTGTAACGCATCATCCAGTGTCTGCGCGTACCATTCGACGCCGCTTACAGCAGAGTGGTCTGTCCGCAAGACGTCCATTACTCCGTCTACCCTTGACGCAGAACCACAGACGCCAATGGTGCGATGAAAGAAGGATGTGGACGGCAGAATAGAATGAAATTGTCTTTACTGACGAGTCACGCTTTTGTCTGCAACACCACGATGGTCGGATTCGAGTCTGGAGACACCGTGAAGACAAGATGCTGAACAGCTGCGTTATGTATCGCCACACTAGTCCTGCACTGGGTATTATTGTATGGGGCGGTATTGGATATAACTCTTGCACTTTTCTAATACGCATTGTCGGCATTTTAAACAGCCAGCGCTACATCTCTGAGGTGTTGGAGCCAGTTGTCCTTCCTTACCTTCAGGGCTTGCCCACAGCAATATTTCAACAGGATAATGCGCGATCACACGTGGCCATGGACTTTATGAGAAATAGACTAAACCAAATGGGTTTTCTCCCTCGTCTGAGGCGTTCCCGGCTGTCACCTTGATCACATCTGGAGGAGTAGGGACGATTTGCAGAAATTTAACAGTGGTTGCCTATTGCAGCGTGTATAATTGTCAAGAAAAAGCTGGTTGTAGCGCTTCATTTCCCAAATTAAAATTTCTACATATTTTTATTTTTGAAATTGAGATTGATTTTTAAAAATTTAGCATATTTATCAAGCATAATTAACGTTCCAAATAATTATAAAGCTATTGCATGCTTTCAGGGCTGGATATTTTTTTAGCTTTTCCTATGCTGTAAGGAAATTTGTAACTGCTTTTAGAAAATAATATTTTAAATCTGAATTAATAGAAAATTTGAAACAAGCAATTTTCTCTTGCAATTTTTATGCTTTTTATTGGTGTGAATAAGTAAAATATACTAAAATATTTAAAAACGAATTTTTGGAAGTTTTGTTTAAAATTCTAAATTGTGCTGGTTTCTTAAAATTATAGATGAGTATTATAGCACAATTTCTATAAAGGAATTTTATTTCAATTATATTTCATAATACATCATAGTGCTAAACACTTTTGACTCCTTAAAAATTTTTATACATTTAATTCTAATATTAAAATTGTATTTAACCGTAATAATTAATTTTGCTTGTATTTTATAGTTATTATTTTTTTATTTATTTTTAGTTCTGCATAAGATTTTTTTTATTTACTGTTAATTTAATTTATTAGCCCAAAGGGGCGGTAGCCTAGAAAGGCTGTTAGTTTCGAAGCGGCACTTTACGCAGTTTTACTATAAATGTCCGTGTCTCCTTGCAAATTTTTGTTACCAAATATTATCGCCCTGTATTATATTTAAAGAAATTAAATAATGAAGAATCTGCATAAATACATGTATGTTTCTCGCACTGTGACAAAAACGACAGTATCTGGAGCCATCAAATTTTGAATAATGTAATCCTCCACCCGAACATGGCCATGTGGACGGCCAAATTTCGAATTTCTTTTAATCTATTTCATATTTTGTAAAACTTTAACGAATTTTTCATTAACAAACTCAACGAGTTCTGAGTGAGCACTGTACGGAAAATAACAGTTTTATCTTCAGTGCGTAAATTCTAAAGATATGCTGTTTTCAAATGTATGTGGTTTACGGGCGAAGAACATGATATTTAATAAATAAAGGCAACACGAAAAACGTTAAAAAAAAGTTTCCTTTTGGGCGTAATATAAAATGTGAGTGTCTCTAGATTTTATTGTACTTCCCCCCCCTTCATTACACTCAGAAAATTTTATGCTTCGAATTTTATGAATTACTAAAATAAATATTCCACTTTAATGATTATAAATTTATGATGATATAATCAAATAAATGATTGTTTTGTAATGTTATTATAGTTTTGAAAATCAATGCCTGAAAATGGTCATTAAATTTAAAAAAAAATTATCAGATCTTGTTTAATTTTACCAAAGCATCACGCACTATCAATCTTATTTAATTTCACGTTATTTGTACGCAAAATTAAGTTCATAAATTTTGTGCTTAGAGTTTTTACCGTTTTACCGAAGTAAAGATGTTTGTACAAGAATTACGCGTGAAAAAAATGCGCGAAATGCAGTAAAAAGTGCTTTAATGAGAAATATTAAATTCTATTTGGAAAAAATTGTGGCTTTCATAATCTCATCACTATACAACGTATCACATTTAATAATTAAAAAGAGTTATGAGATACAAACGCCATAGGTTTCAGTGTTAAAGTAAACCAGATCGTCCCTACTCTTTCTTGCCGACATGTCGGTGACGCGCGCCCCGCCCACTGAGTTAGTCTGGGTGGTCTGGACCATTGAATTAGTCTTAGTCCACTGGGTCAGTCAGTTACGTGCAATGTGGCACGCATTGTCCAAGGGTTCTTCGTCAATTGCCAGATTGAATTGCTTCCCTGGCCGGCTCGCTCTCCGGATCTTTCGTCGATAGAAAACATGTGGTCCATGGTTGCTGAACGATTGACCCAGATTACATTCCAAGCTGCCCCACCAGATCAACTTTGGCAACATGTGGAAGCTGCTTCGTCTGCTGTACCCCAAGAACACATCCAAAGTCTCTTTGAATGGATGCCGAGGCGTGTGGCAGCGGTGATCTCCAACAATGGCGGCTACTCTGGCTACTGATTCTGGAAGGAACCACACTTCACAGACTTCACAGAAGTCTATAAATTTAATCATTTGATACTTGGTCAACATGTTATCTACTAAATACATTTTGTTGTGATATCTCTTGTCTTTCTTGGTGCTGCAATTTGGGTGGCCAGCAGTGTATATTAACATATATGTACTAACATTTTTTCTGCCCTGAAATTTTTATGGAGATTTCTAGCATAAAAAAGCAAGCCCTGACATCTTAACATGCTTTAACTAACATTAGTAGTCCTGTGTTACTCTATTGTATTTCCGTATGATAAGTTTACTATTCAATAATTTCTGACATTATGATACTAAAAAATATTATCTCCCAGAGTTACAATCTGTGAGTAAAATTACTCCTAATATCATTAATTTTGGCGAAGCGTAGGTGAGGTATGAAATTTATAAAACTTTACATGACACACTATCTCTTATTTCAGTTTCTTTAACACAGTAAGAAGAGCTAATTTATATTTGTACATTTTTTGTTCAAAGCACTATAAAACCAATAAATCACATACATAGTTTTCAAAAAGAGGCATAACTAAATATGTGATGAACGTAACCATGAACGTACGCTCATTGATCACGTTTATAAAATGAATCATAAAAGGAAGGCTTCCCGATTATACCAGTTTTATTAGCATTATGAAATCTTTTATGAAAAATGTTATAAATTTAAATTTTGATTCAATCTCTTTCTATAAAGAATGTTCCAGTTAGTGAGGTTATTCCTAAAGATATTCAGTCCGTAATACGCAAACGAACTTGAAAACATTTATCTAAACCTCATAAACTCAAAGAAAATTAGCTGATTTTAGCAATCGCATAGAACTGAATTTTATTAACCGTAAAATTTTAATTAGTAAATTTTAATTAGTAAACCGTAAAATTTTAATTCAGTTTAGAATTTGAAGGATATTTTTCTAATTGATATTCTCTTAGAGATGTGTATTTTAAAACGTGGCATGCCCAACCGTACTTTTCAGTCTTTTTAAACGGTGAACCGAAATTTTGGTAAACAATACTTTCTCCAATTTTCACCTTATAAGAAAACATACTTTTTAATACTGATTCGGCTGCAGGAAAAAACATATTTCATAGGCCTTTTTCGTACTTTAACCATATAAAAATTTGTCTTTCATATTTTTATGAAAAGATGCCACGTGATTGAAATTCTAAACCGATGGCCTACTTTGATTTATTCTTTAAACCGGAACCATGGATTTATGACTACCATTGAAGAGCCTTTTTTTCCCCTTTACATCACTTTGTGTAGGAATTCTAGCAGAAGTGTATCTTCAATATCGAAAATGAAACATTATACAGACCAACTTTTATTGTTTATATCATCTTACGTAGAGTAAAAACACTTTTTTTTTTTTTTTTGCAGGAACAAGGTGAGAAAGTATAATCAATTATTTACATTTATTTTACTTCTTTAGACCGGCGCATGACATTTCTACACAGAAATCAAAATTTTTGTTAAAAGTAATTTACAGAGTAGTAATTTTTTTAATGCTCAAAATTTGAAAATGGGAAATCAAGTCGCCGAAAGAAGTCATTGAGGTTTAGTCTTTGTTACATGAACAATTGAGTTTTTATTTAATCATTTTACGAAACTAAACGAATAAAATAACATAAAGAAAAGAGCTACTCACATTTGTGATAGAATCTCTAACGATTCATTGGCAGAATTAGCGTGTTGCTAGAGAGCTTAGCAGAAAGTTAACCGTTAACCACAGAGCTAACAGAAAATTTTGCAGTTTGACAAATTCAAATAATACACCAGATACTACTTAATACTTATTTTATACTCTATTTATACTTATGATACACGATTTATACTTAATATACTTGAATTTTACTAATGATTCGCGCTAGGCGTTTGCAGATGCATTGCTTTATAGAACCTGTATAATTCTGCGGAGTTTGAATGCAATTGATAAATATAAGTTCCTGTGCTTCCCACGTTAGTGTGCTGATTAATATCGTACATTAAAAATGCACTATCAATCATTTATCCCATTATTTATCATTATTCATTAAAACAGCAGGTGAATTACTTTGGCAGCAGATGTTAGCGTCTCTGTGAAGTCCTTTGCAATCATTATCTTGTGACCATGAAAAAGTGTCCTTTCAGAGCTGTGTAAGGATATATTAAACAATGGAAAGTACTGAATCGTTAATGAAAAAAGCAAAGACGTCCATCAATAATGTCACTTTCTTCTCTTCTTTTTATGCGGTGAGTAGGTTGATTACCTGTTAGTTGCAAAGCTGGGGATATAGTTTAACTTTCAGACGAATCCCTACCTTACGCTGTACATATTAATGGAATTTTTCCTTTGTTCTAGTGGATGGTGTTTCTATAACTTTAAATCAGCGCAAACAAATTTCGGGTATTTGCATTTTGTTTAAAATCTATAGCACTCTTGCGAATTTATGATTAATAATAAAAGCTCTAGTTGTATTCAAGTGGTTTCCCAAATATTTTTAAGTTGCGTAGACTGATATATTGGGAATTTGAATTTTTGTCGATTTTCGACGATTGTATTTAAAATCATAAAACTAACTGATAGTTAATAGTTGGAAAAGAGGTTTCGCTGGTAGCAGCTTTCTTCTTCCTTATCAAAGACGATAGAAAGAATAAAGTACGAGTAATAATCGCGATCATTTTTCCTTTTCAAACATTTCTTTCACTTGATTCTGAGTACCAATTAAATTTAACTTCTGTCTATTGTATCACATTTATTTCACATGCTTCTAGGTGCCAACTAAATTTATCTTCTGTCCATTGTATCATATTTTTTTTCACATGATTCTAGGTACCAACTAAATTTATCTTCTGTCCATTGTATCACATTTTTTTCACATAATTCTGAGTACCAACTAAATTTAAATTCTGTCTCTTATTATTATTTAAATTCTGTCTATACATTTCTATATCACATTTATTTCACGGGATTATGAGTACCAAATAAATTTAACTTCTATCTATGGTATCGAAATCTTATTTTTTAATGGATATTTTTGTACTCCATTAATTATCAAATATATTAAATTACATGTCTAAGAAAATTTAATACTCTTAAAATTACCAAAATTCACCTCATTTATATATTTGGGAACATTGATGTTTGCAGAAACTGTTAGACCTATTCAGTTAAAGAAGAGAACCAATCCCATTTTTATGCAGCCTTCAGAGGAAGATCAAGTTAAGTAAAATGAGACAATTAGTTTAAATTTATCACAAATTAAGCAGCTTAAATATGGAAGGGAGATTCCCATCGCTATAAATTTCCGAGAGAAAATTCTTAATCACGTTATCTTTTGCAACTGTTGACAGGCTTTATTAGTATTCTGCTGTCGTGAAATTAAACTGGATCGACGAGACCTTTCACCAGGAGTTATTCACGTACTATTCATTCACAGAACAGAAAATGTCAAGATTCCCTTTATGACCGCTTTTTCTGAAGGTAATCAATTCCCTGAACTTCAAATTGCTTGAAAAACATTTAAACTACAAAAGTTTATGTAAAACAATATTTTCAGGGAATCCCGAAAGTAAGTCTTTGACAAAAATGAATAATAATGACTTTGTTACATAATTTTAGTATTTCTTGTAAGACATCAGCTAAGATTTTTTTTAAAGAAACTTTTCTAGGGATATCTCTGATGCATTACATAAAACGTCAGTGATTGTAAAAATCACATTCACCTGCTCGAATTTCGAGTTACAATGTAGCATTTCACCATGCATCAAAGATTCAGAAGGTGCAAGTAAGCATATTTTACCTTGTTAAAGTGTTATCTCACGCATGGTTGAGTGTTTCAGATTTGCTTTGTTTCGTATTGTGACTAGACAATTGACATATTAAATAGGAACATACTTTTATATTTTTTCCCATTTTCATCAATGAAATAGCACTAGACACGAAAATAGGCGTTTAAAATATTAACTCGAACTTCGATATTAAAAACTTTTCAATTATATGAATCGGAAAACGACAAAAAACTTTGTTTCTGTACAAAAATTATCTTAGATATTCAAAAATTAAAAAAGACTTTCTTTTTGCTTACACATCTCTTTTAAATGCTGCTGTTTCTATCTCACTCTTTTTTTTTCCCACCAAGCACTTGTCATTTTCAACCTTGTTTTCTCCACCCTCAGGCTTATTTATGACGTTTTCAACAACAATAAAAAGGAAATATAGAGCTAAAGAATTTGCTATTACCTTCTAATAGCCTTTACATTTAACATTTGTTAACATGTCCGAAAAACATATTTTATGATCAAGTTATTATTTATTAACATTTATAATGAAAAATTTCGAATTATCAAGTTATTTTAGCAATTTTATTCTTGCATTCTGCAAATTTTTGTAACAGGACATTCCACATATCACTAAACAATATAATAAATATTCAAATATAAGAGGCCCATCAGCGGCCGAGCGGTAAAGTCGCTGAACACTGGTAGTACGGCCTGAGGTTCGAATCCCGCGAACGTGCTGGCTGCATGGGCGTTTTCGTGGTTTTCCCCATGTGTAACGTGTATACGAGTCAGTTTCCCTTAGAAAGTCCTCCACGAAGGCATCCCTCCACTTAGGCAGATAGCCCTAGTGTGCTTTGCCAAAATTAAATAAACCAACCAAACCAAATTAAATATAAGATAATCAATAATATAATTAATATTCAGAAAATAATATAATAAATAATCAAATATAAAAGAATAAATATAAATATTCAGAAAATATTCAAAAGAATAACACTTTTGAAACAATGAGGGTGTGTTTCACATTATTATTTAGCGCAAGCAATATTACACTTTAAAATAATTTTTTAATAATAATAATAGAAGTTTTAAAGGTTCATTTATTACCCGATTTTCTAACATTAACGAGTTTATAAAGGAGTCGAGTATCAGATCTTCGATACTACAAGAACACACGAGAA
Source organism: Stegodyphus dumicola (assembly GCF_044657685.1). Taxonomy (NCBI): domain Eukaryota; kingdom Metazoa; phylum Arthropoda; class Arachnida; order Araneae; family Eresidae; genus Stegodyphus; species Stegodyphus dumicola. The sequence continues at coordinate 33,937,404 of NC_140781.1, forward strand.
GAAGGTTACAACCCGACGTTTCTCTTTCATCATGGAGACAAAAAGAGGTGATGACCTCTTATCAAACAGTTGTTATTCAGTGACGAATTATAATGTATCTCTTTAGCTTCGACGCTAGATTATACATGTGTATTTTTTTCCAATGGCAGGCTCTAGCCCTTTATAGGCGTTGGCTACTATTAAGACGGAATTAGGTGGTGTATTTATTATTGGAGGCACCCCCTAGTAGGTGGGCCAACGTTGCCTCCTATGAAGAGACGGACAAATTACATCCATGCCATATCCGGGATTCGATAGTTTCGTTTGATTTAGTTGATTACGGCAAATACTAGGGCTATCGCACTAGAGCTATCGCGTAAGGGGAGGGATACCTTCATGGAGGAATTTCTAAGGGGGGATTGGTTTGTATGTTACGGTGAAACACCGAAATCTGGAGAATGTCGACTTTCACCGGTGAATGTCAACATTCACATAGTCTCCTGGTGTATGTCCGAAATATTTTCCAAATACTCTTATTTCTGACTTACACCGGTCAATGTCGACATTCACCATGTACTAACGGTGAATGTTGAACATATAACAATATTCTATTTTCTTCTCCGTAATTCAGTCGCGAATAAACGCACTTGAGACTTGAAATAAGAACATGAGAACCTAAAACACACAATACATTCAAAATGAGAAAGGAAAATAATAGAAGTTAAAAACTTACTTAGTTATACAGTACGTTCTAAATGAGAAAATAAAATAACAGTAATAAAAAACTTACTAAATTATGTGATTCAAATCTTATTTATTGCAACAACTTAAACTATTATGGCACTTTATGACCTCTCTTTTCGACTTTCACCAGAGCATATCTGTGATTGTCGACATGCACCGGTGAGGGTCCGAATGTACAAGAATGTAGTGAGATATTCGGTCTTTCACCGACGTATTTGGTGAATGTTGATATTCTCCGGTGAATGTCGACATACACCGGTGAGGGTCCGAATATACAAGAATGAAGTGAAATATTCGGTCTTTCATCGACGTATTTGGTGAATGTTGATATTCTCCTGTGAAAGTCGACATTCTCCAATTTCGGTCTTTCACGGTAACATATACACGTAAAACACGGGGAAATGTATGGAAATGCACATGCAGTCAGATCGTTCGCCTGGAATCGAACACAGGTCGAACAACCAGTGTTCAGAAATTTTGCCGCTTAGCCGTTGGTGGGCCTTCCGAGTTCGAACTCGGGCCCTTCGGTACGGCAGTCAGAATCACTAACAAATTTTCCATCTGGGACGGACTGGCGCCTGCTGTAGGAAAAAAAAAGAAAAAGGGGCATTAGTAGGAAATCTGGAAAAATTTCAGACTACCTTCATCCCGAATCCGACACGATCGGGTTAGAAGGTACCATTTCTGTAATGCCGTTGTAACTCAAAAGCGCATTAATTCTTCTCAACTAGATTCTCAACTTTAACAGATTAAAGTTTAGTATTCACTTTTACATTTAATGTTACATTCATCGAGAAAATGAGAGTAATCGAGACTTTATAATGTAATATATGATATGTGTAGTAAAAAAAGGCTGACATTTGTTTAAAAATTAAATAATGCATTACTGCGTGAATTAAATACAATTATTTTTGCATTGTTTCTGTGATGTAGTTTTTGTTGTTGTACAGCTAACAAATACTTACCAATTTTCTTTAAAAATCATGAAGGATTTTGCTAAAAGCTTGTAAAAATTTATTCGGTGTTATTTAGTTAATAGACACTTAAATATTACAAGAACAGCTGCTCAAAGTATTAAAAGAGTGTATACATCTTTTAAGTTATAAGGTATTTCTCCCACTTTCCTAGCGTGCCTTCGTGGTGTAGTGGTTCTGCACGCTGGGCTGATATTCCAGAGGTCCGTGGTTCGATTCCCGGCGAAGGCGGTTGCTAATTTTTCATCTCTTCAGCTTCCAAAAAAATCCTAATGTCTCTACAATGTAAGGTATCAAGAAACTGTTTGGAAGCGGAATAAAGTAACTTTTAGAAAAGTTTCCATGGGCCATTTTTCTAATACCAACAGAAACCCAATACAGATAGGAGTGCCTATGCTCATGTACAATCTTGGTCAAAATACTTTGACCTTCAGAAAGAAAAAGATTCGTTTCTGTGCTTAACAGTTAGCTTATCCGGATAAAACTGCTATCATGACCAATAAAACCACAGGTATTTCGAAACTTGTCCAGTAACGTATATGTACTTTAACAGCACTTTACTGGAGTGTTCTACGAGAGATGTTATCTAGCAATTGTGAACAAGACTAAATGATAAAATATTTAATATTTAATAGTTTTATAATTTATGGCAGTATCAAAATTATTCAAATAGTTTTTCTTAATAATTTTTCAAATATCGTATCTTAAAAGTTTTGATAGATTTTATGCACTTTTAGTTTATTTTTGTTGGAAACGAAGAGTTAGAATCATGGAATTTGCGGAAAAGGAATACAAATAAAAAATTACAAATTAATTTTTATAGGGTAATAAGAATTCAGAATTCTGTAAAATAAACGCGAATAATACTGTATTCGATATCAGAATGACATTATAATATTTTTGCAAACCTTTAAGCAAACTTGCTGTCTAGAAATTTTTTATCATTTCTGTAAAATCTGCATTGCTTCTCCTTAAGAAGCCCTGTTTATTTCGGAGTTAGCTGAGAAAAAAATTCTCTTCGTTAAATGCACAGCTGAATTTCAAGTGGGAATCGTAATTATGAAATGTTAGTCTTAAAATGAAACCCGAACCCAAGAATAGTTTTTTCGTACCAATGTATAAAATGTTGTACTGATGAACTGCTTGTAATTTCCGCTTCACGTTGAGAGTCAAGTGATTTCTCCACTGATCGTCCTAGTAAGAATTAGCCTGTTATTCTTCCATATGGTAATCACTGAGTAAAAGTATAGTCTCACTGAGTGACCATAAGTGAGTGATTGTCCATTTCCTTCAGACAGGTTTTAATTTCTAAAATTAAAAGTACCGAAGCCCTATGAAAGGCCGTCAGTAAGAGTACTCAAGATTAAATAGTTAAGATAATGAACAACGAATGACAAAATTAAATTAAATGCAAAGAATGGATAAAATATTAATAACTTAAATTAATGAATGACAAATAGTTAAATAATAAGATATCTGAGTCCATTTTTCTTAGAGCTCCGAAAGTAACTGCGATTTTACTCAATGTGTGAAAAGTACTAGAGTTGGCCTCCTGTGGATTCCTATGGATTTAAGTTCTGATTTTAAGATAAAACTAGCTTAATCCTTCCTTTTGACATCGCGGCGGGCACACAAAGATAAGAAATTCATATGTGCGGTTCCCCACAGGTCGCACTTTTTGAGCTGTTACGAGGTGTGAAACGACTCTGATACTGTAGTAGCAATAATTCCTTTAGTTTTGACTCCACCTCACATAACAAGAATTAGAACTCGTCAAGGGATTTTAGAACACGGGCATTGTCAAGGGATTTTAGACTATGGGCATTATCAAGGGATTTTAAAACACGAGCATTGTCAAGGGATTTTAGAGATCTGCGCAGTGTCTGTCACGACCAAAACCATTCCGATTTCAGGGAGTATAACGGACCAATGATCTAGTTGTTTCTGTGATATGGTTTAAATATAATGAATAAGAGGATGTAAAATATTACATCCTCTTATTCATTATATTTAAAACAAGTTTTTAAAAAATTAAGAGAACGTGATTAACTCTTGCAGCTAGTAAGATCCTCACATAATGAGGTTTGAATTATAAATAATCGTTTCTATGCCTTCAATGTTGTTACGTATTGTTAACAGAGCTTCTCATAGATTTATATTAAATAAACTTTAGTTCTATCTGTGGTAACTAACACGCAACCTTAATAAACAAAACCAGCAGCAGTAATTTTTTTCAACTTTTATTGTAATGTTTGTAGCTGCAGCAGAATATTTTTATTGTTATTAATTCGAGAAAAGATTGAGTGCAGATGATTTCAAAATTTGAAAAAAAGGAAAAAAAAAACACATGAGACTGTGAAACGAATGGCTTATGTAAACAGTATTTCAAAATTCGACTGAACGTGCTTCACCACTACCACCACCTCCATTACCACCACCACCACTACTACCACTCCTCCTCCTCCCGCTTCACAGTCTCATGTTTCTTCATATTTTGCAATCAGCTGGGAGCAACCTTTTCTAAACAATAAATAACAACAAAAGAATTCTGCTGCAGCTACAAACATGATGATAAAAGTTCAAAGAAAAATACTGCTGCTGGTTGTGTTTGTTAAGGCTGCGAATTACTTACTGCATATAGAACAAAAATTCATCTCCTCCTCCTCTCAGCGAAAAAGTGCTGTCAAAATTAAGCTCCTGTTCTAAATCAGATGCCCTGAAAATTTACGATTCACCAGCAAACAAATTCGGTTACAGTTTACTCCTCAGTATAAGAAATTTAGAGTAATTTAAAATTCGCTTTTAGGATTGATGAAATAGCCTCAAAATGGATAAAGCGTGGACCATCTTCGCTATCATTAGTTTTGATGAGTTTTAGTTTTTTTCTCAACAGTCAATGCTTTACTCTCTTAACATATTGCCTAAATGCACAAAAATTTTTTACAAAATTTCTGCCCATAAAGAAAAATGAAGCGTATCAAAATGCAGTCATTTAATGAATGAGGATGAAATGAATATTTCTTATCATACCAAACCGATCAAAAATTGCGTATATAATAGGGGGCCGGAAAGTAATGTCGTTTCTGCGCATTTCGACAACAACATGCTAAGGGCAGAAGTGGAAGCAAATCCATGTCAAACACTCTTAACCAACCTTGGTCGACCATCCAAGAACATTTAAGGCAGAATGGAAAAATAAGCAAAGCAGGTGTTTAAGTTCCCCCATAATCCGTCCGAAAAGAAAAAAGCCAACGTATCCATCACATGCAACGTATTGCTTCAACGGCACCATACAGAACCGTTTTTTTTATCATTTGATTAATGGAGACAAAAACATAAGTCCTATATGATAATCCAAAACTCAAAAGGCAGTTTTAATAGGGGTTACAGAGGGTTTACATCCCGAAAAGGCGCTTCTGGGTTTTTGATGGAGTATTCGCGGAATTGTTCATTTTGAATTGCTGAAACCTGGAAAAACTGTTAATGTAGACCTTTATTGTGAACAATTGGATCTAGTGAACCAATCTTTAATCGAAAAATATCTGGCGATTGTCAACGGAAAAGGCGTCATTCTGCAACACGACAGTGCAAGACCGCACTGTGCAAGGCGAACACTGGAAAAATATAATGAATTAGGGTGAGAGGTACTGCCTCACCCACCATATTCGTCCGATATCGCACCCTCGGATTTCCATTTATTCCGATCCCTACAACATTTTCTTAGTGACAAAAAAATTGAAAATTTGGATGATGTCCAAAATGCCATCTCGAGATATTTTACTTAAAAAATCAATTGCTTTTTATCGGTCTGGGATTGAAATCGGCATACTAGATGGCAAAAGGTTGCTGATAACGAGGGTGATTATATTACTGATTAGAAATAAAAACTTGTTACAAATTTATTCGTTTGATTTTAATGTAAGAAAGCGACATTACTTTCCGGTCCCCCTATTACTTGCGCTTTGAATCAGCCGCGTGTTGTTGTTATTTAATCATGCCAGCCTCCGCTTCATTTATATTCTGGCTTTAGGGTCTCTCTAGCCGATGTTTTAAAATGTGTGCCGCTAAAATTCTGAGCCAGCTAAACTACGTTACCAACGTTTGTATTTAACTATCTATTATGTTAATTTAAGTACTTACAAGTGCTAGAAGTTTCGTCCGTAGCACAAGTTGTGCCTATTCTGTTCAATTTAAGACTAAATAAAAAGGTTGTTTTAACCTTCTTCCGTACATGTGAGTTGTTTAAAATGCAGCGATAACTCTTTATACTCTAGTAGGATCTATAGGACTTAAGCTTTTAAATGCAGCATAACTCTACACGTACTATAGTGCTAGAAACAACAAATTGTAAGTACTTTCAGTATTACAGCGCTTTGCGATACTATAGTGCTTTATTACTACACACAGTGAATTCTACAGTACTTAACAGCACTATTGATTACTGAATATGCAAATTATAAGTTACTGGCAAAATGAGAAATGTGACATTGTACATTGTATTTGCTTTAAGATAATGTCCATAAATACATAGATATGTTTATGTACTTTATTTTTTTTCCAACTCTCATTTGCCTTTTGTAGTTTTCTACGAAATTAAACTTTTGTTCACGGGTATCTGCACGATTTTAAAGATTTTTTAAGAGAATCGATTCCTTTATAGGGACAGACTTCAATGTTCAAATAATCTTTATTTTGTTGCAAGAAGCATTATTATAGAATAGTGATATTCATACATGCAATTTCAGATAATAGCGTTTTTTTATATTCGAAACGATGATTTATGGAGCAAAAAAAAAAAAATAATAATAATAAGTGCTACATTATTTATAACTGAATTATCCATGCCGAATTTTTTAAGTAATAATTTAATTAAATTCACTGAACGTCTATCTTCTTTTTATGCTACCCATTTTGTGATAATTTTTTTTTTTTTTTTTTCATGAAAAATCTGTCAACGTGTGGAACACTTGTTACCCTTTCTATAGATAAGATTATGATTAAAATCGCAGATAGAAAAACTAAATCGAAAGTATGTAAAAAAATAGAGTTAAGTTTAATCTTTCAGTACCGATCAGTTCCTCTTTCAAATAAATGAATTTAAAAAAAAAAAAATGCTTTTGCTTCAGTAATCAGCTAATGAAAATCCGCTGTGGAATTTGAGTCCGCGTACTTGAACAAGACATTTTGACAACTCACACTCCTTCCTCCATTATTGCTGTGGTTATATGAGATTACTTGAGGAATAAAAAAAAAGTGTTTCACAAGTTCCTATGACGAAGCCTCTGGGAATGAAGCTGAACAACATGTGTCACCTGTCAGATCGAAATACGCAGTAAAAAATAATTCTTGAAAATTTTTATTGTCAGCTAGGAATTTGGTTGATTCTGCTGGACTCTATCTTTAAAAGAACATAAGGTTCATTTTAACGTATAAATTTTAATGCATAAGGTTTATCTTAACGTATGAATTTTATTGCATAATACCACTGCACACTCATGTCAGGATGCTAGGCTGTTTCCACAGAAAGAATGGAACGATCCAATTTAGACGAATGAAAAAGAGTAAACAAAACATTAAAGTATTTTAACAGGGAATAGTTGATATATGGCAATATTACAAAGATGAGGACTTCAAAAAAGTAATTTGAATAGCAAATATCACCAATTCCATGTTGAAGACTTTGCTGAAGGTTATCTATTACACTTGAAAAACAATTAATCAACCAATTCGAATCAGCAAAGCGACGGACTTACCTGGTCACTTCCTGGTCATATGATTAGCTAAAATTTATTTAAACGAGTCTAACAGAGAGGCTTCGAATACATCTGTTTGTTAGTTGTCCGAGAAGAAGTCTTAGGTTTGATCCGCTTCCAGGACCTCAGGACTGCATCTTTACAAACGTGCCTAAATATACGAAAGCTTTTTGGAGAGGTAGAAGTCATCCACCATTAAATCGGGCAAGTGGTCTTCACCAACAGATCGGTGGGAATTGGTTTATGACTTGCGCAATGATTACTTTCCGTTGGAACCAGTTAGCTTATAGAGTCTTTGGGTTCTGTTTGGTAACATATACTTTACGTAGAAGAGGAGGTAGCGAATACTCGCTATGTCTTCTGAGAATAAATACTGTAGAGGAAGGTTTTTAAATAACCTTTTTATTTAAACTAAATTAAAACAGATGCACGCGGTTGGTGCTCACAAATCATCACCACTTATGGCTAACGTAAATTTAACAGAAAATAAGAATGTAACAAATCGCTAATAAATTAAGATACCTAAGACTGGCTCCTTTAGCTTAACTAAACGCTAAATTGGCTGCACACAGCAAAGCCGAGGCTAGAAATATCAGTATAAACTGTCTCTAACACCGACTAGAGGGCTAATTTCAAATACGCAGTATAAACACGGAACTAAGTCCGCTACTACTCTATTTGAACTCTTGAAACGCAGCTTAAATACTGCTTCTGAAACAGGCTTAGGTTAGAATATTACGTCATTGCAAAATTTACCTTCCGGCAGGAAACTGAAATCAGGAGGTAAAGGAAAGAAAAACTAAAAATAATTGGTTAGAATAAAATAAATCCTTATAAGCTAAAGTCAAACTAAATAGGTTTAGTGTTTGAACTGAGCATGCTAACTGCTCCATAGCAAAAGCTGATAATATAATATAATCATCTGGGATATGTTAACTGCTCCCAATAACTCAGTTAATAGCTTGTTCTCGAAAGGAAGGCTCTGGCTTTGATCCATACACTAAGACCAAGCCATAGCAACTGCTTACAGTATATTCACAGCCAATTTATATAATGAACCCATGAATTATGTACAGTTGCTATCGGTGTCCTATTAATGGCGAATCACAACTCTAACCCCGCTTTTATGAAATTTAACCATATCGTGTGTAAAAATATTATGTGCAGTTGCTATCGGTGTCCTATTAATGGCGAATCACAACTCTAACCCCGCTTTTATGAAATTTAACCATATAGTGTGTAAAAATAAACAAGCGAATGCAATGTTTCATTTTTTGCGCAATTAAATCGAGCTTTGTTAAATACTCAGCAACATCTGCTTAATACGATTTTAGATTTTTAAAAATGCATCTATGAACATAATGCTGGTTCATTTTTATGTGAATTTTAGATATGCCATAAGGTTAGGCAGGTTAATTATGTACTCACTGATTTTCTGAACGACCAGATTCTTGCTGAAGTTAACTTATAGAGTCTCGTATTCTTTAGTAACATAAAATGACGAGCCCTAGAATGACTGTAGAAGAATTATCCTTATATCTTTAACAGTAGGGAGACAAAATCAGAAGAAGGGTGTAAATAGCCCATTTATTCGATCACAAAGAATTGAAAGTCGACCCATTTTGGGTTTACATAAGCCAACTCATCTGGTAATGTTAAAATAAATGTAATTAGACCAGCCTAACTGCTCACATGATAAAATAAACGCGTAAGAAGGCTCTGGCTCGTAGAAGCCGACGGAACAGGCCTAATAGCTATAAGCACTGAACGCCACAGAATCAAATCGCTATTAAATCACCTTAACAACGTGGCCTCAAGCAGTCAGAGCAGGCTCTAAAATCAACTTCCGAAACCTTCTCTTAAATAGACTTCTTTCTCCCTTAATCTGAATATACGCGAGCTATTTAATTTACATTTTGGCATTGAAAGCTTGGGTGAAAAGGAGAGTGAAAGGATAGTAGCTTTAACTAAAAATTAATTGTTAGTCGAATTAAATAAACAAATCCTCATAAACTATTTATAGCAAAACATTCGAGGACTAAAGAAAGATGTTTTCATATGACATTTTTTAATGGAAGCTTGTTGTATTTCTTTATATGCTGAGGTTTAATGATCACTATCGTACAATCTAAAATCTTAGTTTTAAGAGAGAGGTATGAATCTCTGTAATCTGTTACTTGTGGTTTTTACCTGCATTTGGATATAAAAAGAAAAGAAGTTCTGTGAGATATAAAATAAAACTGAGCTGCTGTTATACAACGCCCTTATTCGACCGCACCAGCATATTACGTAATAGAGCTTTTGCAGTTTCTGGGAAAGTACAAAGATATGTGACTACTTGGGCAGAGTCGTAGCTAGGGTTTTCAGCGCCCAGGGACAACTGAAGATTTCGCGCCCCCTACTGCTTGCCAAGGATGGAAGACATTTAATTCTAAAATGCCTTAACATCAGTTTGGCGCCCCTTGGATTCTGCGCCCGGGGACAGATGCCCCCCTTGCCCCCCTTCTAGCTACGCCCCTGTACTTGGGCTAACTTATTTTCTTCATTTCGAAAATTTGTTCACATTCCTTTAAACCCTTTGTTTTATTCAGTGGGTAAAAGTGATATTACTGTTTAATAGTAAGCGATTTAAATTACTTTTAAGTACTTAGTTTCAGTTTATGAATATGTGAGGTTTATCCTAAGCTTTTAACAGTTATTTTTAACTGTTAAAAGCTCCTTTCCTATCCATCCATTTTCTGCACATTTTCTTGTTTAATTTATAAAATACATTTAAAAAATAATTTCAATAAATGTGTAGGTATTTTTTTTAGTTTCGGAAATTAGGAGATAATGATCGTCTGGCAATGGTGAAAAAAGTACATGGAGCATAAAGGGTTGAGAATCACCGCTTTAAAGTATTAGACACATATATTATATCCCTTTTGTTAAAAAAAAATCTGATGTGTACACCACATGACTTCCTTGTACGGAATATTAAATTATATGCATTTTTTCTTGCATTTCATTTAAACTTATTGGATTGAATTACATCTACTTCGCCGACAGCCCAACTCATAATGCACAAAATTTATATCATTTAAAGAATAGAATTATCTAATCGTTGCCACATGTTCTATTCAAATGCTATAATAAAACTAGAATGATGTATAAAAGATATTAAGAAAACAAAACAAAAAAGAAACAGTTTTTCACAGACGATTGAGTATTTCTCATTTAATTAATTCAGTTCTCACTTCGAGAGAAGGCAAAAATGCATAAAAACTCAAAATATCTATATTAAAAATTACGAAGTAAATCTTAAACACTTATTTCCTCGAAAAAATTCCAGAAAGAATTAAGCATGATTTAATTGGCAATAATAAATGAATGCGTTATCTTTGTTGTTGCGAAGCTGTTTCTCTAGATTGGCAACAAATCCGCTAGTCTCAGTTTCAAATGTAAACATCAATGGCCGCCATATAAAAAAGGCTTAGCGGCACTTAGACAACTTTGAAATTATTGATAATTCTAAAAATATTGCATACAGATTTACTAAAGACATAAAAACCTTAACCGGAAGATAAAAACAATATAATAAAATCATTTTTAAAGCAAAAAATGTACAATTTACAAACATATAAGAGTAAAGAAACTGAGATCACTGAGCCGGGTAACAGAGTGGATATATATATAAATATATTTATATACGTTTGGTGCGGCCGATTGCAACCAAAATACGAGGTGCACATCTACATGTTATAGCAGTCCTATATACAAAATTTCAATGTTCTGAGGCTACTCGTTTTTGAGTTATGCGAGATACGTACGTACGTACGTTCGTACAGACGCCACGAAAAATTCTCTTCAGAATTAATTTTAAAGCAGTTTTATAATTTTTTTGAAGGAAAAGAGTATTTTATTCTGTCCTTACCTACAGATATCACGCAAAAACATCGTTAAATTGCATTCGATAGCGGTCAAAATGGATATTTTCGTTGAAATATGCTGGCTGAAACTTTTCGCGATTACAATACTTCCTTTTTACTTCGAACAAGGAAGTAAAAAGGGAGAGAGAGGGAAGAGAAGAAAAATTACTCAGGTAATCAAAATTTATGGGAAAATAATATTCTTTTTTTAGTTTTGTATGAAAGAAAAGAGAGTTCTGAATTTACAAGCATCCTAGTGTCTTTTAAAATTAGACCCCACTTTTCGGATTTTTTAGCCAAATGTCTGAAGATTCTTTCAGTGTTCTATCCGCAGCGAATTTTTCTGTATTTTTCATGCCATTAAATAAACAGCATTATTGTAAATAATATTTTTAACAACGGTATAAAATTTCTTCCAAAATACGCATTCAGTTATGTTTTTAATTTTCTTTGTTTATTGCACTCTGTTGGTGCAATATGATACTTAAAGTTTATTTGGAAACATTTTATTGCTCACTTAATGATTATTTTTACTTATTATATAACTAAGAGTGATTAAGATGCTTTGATACAGAATACCAGGAGACGCGTCATATTCAAATACTAATGAAAAGAATTTTAACCTTAGGTTAAGATTTTATTCTTTTGATGAGTAAGTGCCTGGAGTCCGCCAATAATGGGTTATGTGTTACATCCACTTTCCTTCTATCATCTGCTTGATAGCCACAAGGACAATGCATTGACTTGCAAATCAGGCAGTTCGACAAAACACGCTTTGCACAGAGATATTAAAACTCTTGATAAATGATAATTCGTTTCTGGTCGTTCTACTCCATCAATTTCTTTTTTTCTAATAAAAACTTTCCTCTTTCCCACATAAAACTTGTTTGATAACCAAGTGAAGTCATGTTTGTATTTTCAAGTATAAACCAAGTGCTATGAAGCATTCAAAAACAGTAAATAATATTTAAGCCAAGTATGCCATAATATAGAAACAGAGACTGAATAAGTGTTCTATTAGATGAATCTGAAAGGGATACCAGTTAAAGTAAAATAATAATGCCATTGACTTATTAAAAATATAAATCAGAAAGTATTATGCATTTTGAAATTGAAACTGTAAATTTCACATTAAAGTAACCTTTTGTGAAAAATGGCTTTCATAATCTTATATTGGTAATAAAATAACTGTAATCAATAAGCAAATAATACTTTAGTATATGAAGTATGTACAGTTTTATTTCGGAATTTGTTGAGAATTCCTATACGTTTGTAAACAGAAAAATACACAAACGCATGCGTATATTGCACTCCAAAAACGAAGAAACAAAGAATTTAATGTACATAAATTCGTTTTTAAAATGTGAAAACATTAAGTTTAGTACATCTTCAAATAGTACAATAATTTTGTATTTTAAATTCTTTTTACATTAATAAAATAATAATAATTGTAATCAATAAGCAAATAATACTTTAGCACATGAAGTATGTACAGTTTTATTTCGGAATTTGCTGAGAATTCCTATACGTTAGTAAACAGAAAAATACACAAACGCATGTGTATATTGCACTCCAAAATCGAAGAAACAAAGAATTTAATGTACATAAATTCGTTTTTAAAATGTGAAAACATTAAGTTTAGTACATCTTCAAATAGTACAATAATTTTGTATTTTAAATTCTTTTTACATTAATAAAATAATAATAATTGTAATCAATAAGCAAATAATACTTTAGTACATGAAGTATGTACAGTTTTATTTCGGAATTTGCTGAGAATTCCTATACATTTGTAAACAGAAAAATACACAAACGCATGCGTATATTGCACTCCAAAAACGAAGAAACAAAGAATTTAATGTACATAAATTCGTTTTTAAAATGTGAAAACATTAAGTTTAGTACATCTTCAAATAGTACAATAATTTTGTATTTTAAATTCTTTTTACATTAATAAAATAATAATAATTGTAATCAATAAATAATTGTAATCAATAAGCAAATAATACTTTAGTACATGAAGTATGTACAGTTTTATTTCGGAATTTGCTGAGAATTCCTATACATTTGTAAACAGAAAAATACACAAACGCATGCGTATATTGCACTCCAAAAACGAAGAAACAAAGAATTTAATGTACATAAATTCGTTTTTAAAATGTGAAAACATTAAGTTTAGTACATCTTCAAATAGTACAATAATTTTGTATTTTAAATTCTTTTTACATTAATAAAATAATAATAATTGTAATCAATAAATAATTGTAATCAATAAGCAAATAATACTTTAGTACATGAAGTATGTACAGTTTTATTTCGGACTTTGCTGAGAATTCCTAAAAAAAAATTCCTAAAAAATTCCAAACCTAGTCTGGGTTTGTTAAGCGAAGCTAAGTGTAATCTTCCACTGAAAGAGAAGAATCATGAACTGTATTAACATACTCTGATAATATTGTTCAAGGATTTCACTAAATTTCTGTACGACTTCATAGCTCCTTGAAAAATAACGTACCGTGTTTATAATCACTTAAGAAAATCCTGCTCAAATTACACGTATGTATCTTTAAACGCATATGCTACATGTCATATACGTAAGCTGTAAATAATATTGTTGCGTTTCTACGGGTTCGTGGATCTGAAGTGATTGACAACACAAAACAAAGTATTAAAACAAAGTATTAAAACAAAATTTAAAAATTAAACAAACGAAGTATTAAAACAAAATTTATTTGCCAGTATTACTCAGGACAGCTCCAAAAACACGTTTACAGTCGTCGAAAACCTACGACAAACACGCTGAAACAATCAGCAACACAGCCTTCAGGCTATCAGGCTATGACGGTGAAGACAGCTTCACGGCAAAGTACCAGAGTACAGCTACCGCCTCTGTCCGGTCGTTCTCGAAACTCTATGTACTCTCGAGACTCTCCACGCTACAACTCGCGATGCACTCGACGATACACTCACAATAGGCTCGACGATGCACTAACTCGCGATACACTCGACGACCAACTGGACACTAGACTGACGATCAACTCACTGCTACTCCGCGTACAGGCAGAGTTTATATAGCTTTCGACATGCCTTCGAGAACATTCTGGGCCAAACCGGTAAGAATTCGCTCTAAAAGGTTCTCCATCCGTCTATGGCATATCGCGAATTTAGTCGCCAAATGTCGTCGAATGGGCGATGCCGTGCCAAATATGGCAACCCTGCATTCTCTTGTCATTTTCTGGCAACCCTAAACATGATTTGCGGGAAGCTATCTTACTGCGGCTGGGCATTTCGTAACAAATATGATTAAATGTGCTACATTAGTTGTATTTGTTTCCTTATTCCAGATCACGATTTGCAAAATGAGCCAGTAGAATAAGGTTTAGAATAGGTTATTTGAATAAGGCAAGGCATGCGAGGGCAATCTGTCTAAGAGGAGGGATGCCTTCATGGAGGACTCATATAAGGAAAACTAACTCGTATTCACATTACACATGTAAAAAAACACGAAAACCAACCAAGCAGCCAGGCTGTTTGCCAGGGTTCGAGCCCAGGATCCGCTACCATCATTCAGCAGTCTTTAATTGTTCCGCCGCTAATGGAATAAGCTGTTCATCTGTGAATAAGACTACCTCCACTGTTGATTTTCAAAGTTTATTTATTGCCTAACTCGAATGGGCCGTTAGGATTTTTTAAAATATTACTGATTGATAATATATGAAATTGCCTCATAGTACCAGAAGTCATAGTACCTCACCTCATAGTACCAGAGTACTTTCTCCTTTCAATTTTAATTGCTAGAAAAAATTTTTCGTGCTTCAAAGCGCTATTATTGCATTTCTTCTTCTTCATGGCAAAATCAAAATATAACAGAAAGGATTGTGTCGAAAGGATTGAGTGGTCACTGGGTGTCAGTTTCCTTATATACTAAAGGATTAATAGAAATGACTTTTTCTATTAACAAACTGTTCACATTTTTCTTTATGTGTACTGAAAGTTATGTAAAAGAAAATTTGTTTAAACACAAAGTTCAGAATTCTCATTTAAACGAAAAGGGAAAAAAGTGAAAACATCTATTTTGGTACAGCTGCCGAAAACACAAAATTTGTGTTCCTATAACATTTTGCATTACATTATGATTGCTCTAAAACAAATTTCTTCCAAAATGAAATTTCTGAAGTATTACTTGTGATTTTGCTTTATGAACAATGTACAAGTTGAAGCAATGTCAATATATGCGTAAACTTCCTGTTACAATATGTTGCCTTTGCATCGGCGACAATAGAAAAAAGGGCAGCACCCTATATAACAGAATACTTAAACGTGTCATCTTGATGTCTCGTTAGCACGTACTGCATGACTAACTCCTCAAGGAAACCTAAGAAGGTAATAAGGAATATGTATGTATTCTTGTAATTATTAAAATAAAGAATTAAATCTTAGATATGTAGGATTCTGAAATTCGCGATTAAAGATAAATATAGATAGATAGGAAAGTATTTTCCTCTCTTGGAGCTTTTAGATGCATGTGAAGACAGTACCTATCAAAAACGATTCCGTGTAGATAAATTGTACACAAAAAATTATTTGATGTTCCTGATATTCACATTTGTAGCTTTTACAATCTTAAAAAAAAAAAAAAAAAAAAAAAAAAAAAAAAAACTTCTCTTCTCTGTTATTTAAGTTAATTAGAACTTTAATTACATGTCGTATGTTGGGGCCAATTATCTTTGCGGCTGAACTTTTCCTTACATATAAATACAAATAGCCTTCCCGAGTATAAAAAACTGAAAAAAAAAAAAAAAGGCTTAGAAAATGTATAAAATATCTAGTTGTGATAATAGCAGACGAGAGGTTGTTTTATTAGAAACACTAAGTTATTAAGAACGTTCGAAGTTGATATATCATCCCCTGGCTACATTTAGTTACACACTTGCTGTATTATGCTGTTACCTTAAAGAAGATGTGGATAAATCGACACAGTAGCAAATAGATTAAACTCACTTTGACTGTTCAGTTTCTTTTCAAAATATAATACTAAGCTTAATTTTTAATTTGAGTAAAATTATGCAAAATTTCCAAGCACTTTCCAGTGAAAACACACATACCAAAGTAAAAGGTAAAATTAGGCACACAAAAAGAAATGTTAGTTTAGCACAGATATAAAATCTGTGTTAATCTTAGATTTCACAATTTTTGGAATATGATGGAATCATCTGATTTGGACAGAAATCTAATTTCCCATTTTGCTGAAGAGAACTATGATCATAAAACTATCATACTTTTTCACAGCTTCTTCTTAATTACCGCTCATTAACGGCCAAGAGGTCACTAATAGTTCGAACCGAGCTCACATCTCAGCAATTTAACCCCTGCAAGGATGTTTTCGTTGTTTTCCCACGTGTAGCGTGAATACAATAAAATTTTCTATGAATGCATCTCTTTCCTTAGGTCAGCATTTCTCAAATATTTCTCAGGTGGAGACAGTGTTATCAAACTAGAATATTTTTCGGACTGCCTTACTCTCGTTTCCTTCGGAAGCAATTTTTAGTAAATATATAATTATATTTTTAAAATACACTGTGCAAAAGCAACAAATTCATTTTTCAACATACAACCATGAAATTGCTGAAAAAGGGCTTTTTTACGATCAGTATAAAGAAAAGCCAGCTCAATATCATGTACACTGCTCGCCATTAAAATTGCAACACCATAAAGGAAAGCAAATACAAAAAAAGATATTTATTATACGTAAATAGTATGGCATGAAGACAAAATGATTAAAGCTGTAAGCAATTTGGAAGTTTACAGGGGTACGAAAGTAGTAGAAACAGCTGCCACCCCTGGGAACTAAAACGGACCTTACCCGGTTAGGCACGGAGTCGAACTGGGCTTGGATGACAGAAATGAGCAACTCATTCAATGCTGCTTCAAGACTATGCCCCACTTCATCAACCGTTTTAGCTGGAGAGGGTTGGCGGGCCAATCTCTCAGCAACAATGTTTCAGGGTGAGAGATCGGGAGACTGTACAGGCCAGGGCAGCAGTTGAATACCCTGTGTATCGAGGAAGGTGAGAACACGACGTGCAACATGCGGTCTTTCATTATCTTGTTGGAAGATGGCTTTTGGCAGGCCTCGAAGATAGGACACAATCACTGGACGTAAGATGTCAGAAATGTACCGATCTGCATTCAAATTACCGTCGATCCGAACTAGAGATGTGCGTGTCGTGTACCCAATGGCTGGCCAAACCATCACACCAGGTGCAGGTTCCTATGAAGATATCGAATTCAAGCAGGCGACGTGCAATCTCCTCTGAGCCTCCAGACACGTACACGGCCATCATAATACCGCACACAGAACCGGGACTCGTCTGAAAAGACGACGTTGTGCCACTCCTGTATCCAGCTTTGTCGTAGTCGCCGTCTCTCGTCTCTGTATTGTCAAAGAAAACCCAACGTAATGGCCGGCGTGCTGATAGTCCATGCTGCTGCAAACGTCGACGCACCGTACGAGGAGATACTGGACGAGTGCAAACATGTCCATTTCCTGACTAATGATCCATGATGTGGTTGTACGATTTTGCAGGGCTGACCTCACAAAATGTCTGCTCTCTCCGGTGTTGGTCATGGTTGGGCGTGGAGATCCTACAAGCCGTTCAGTATGACCCTCAGCAACCCATTGATTCCATATTCGCATGACAGTAGCTCGATGTCGATCAGTGCGACGGGCAATATCACGGAACGATAATCCACACTTCCGATATGCAACGATCCTGCATCTATCAAATTCTGACACTTTCTGGTAAGCATTTCGTCTTCTTATTCGAGGCAGAACACTATATTTTGAGTAAACTCCGACCTTACAAAGCGCTTTCCGAACAAGAAATCCACTACACAACGTTTTTTTTATGCAGTGCTTCAGATGTCGCTTCTCCGTCCTGCGTCGTCTAAAATGCGCTGAAATACTAATCATTTGCATATCCCAACCTCTTCTCGCTTTCGTGTAATTTTGAGGTTCCTCAGATCATTCCTTCCTGGTGTTGCAATTTTAATGGCCAGCAGTGTATATGCAGATATCACTTCCATGACATCAGACAACGCCAAACGCGAGAAGTCCGCGCGCTAAGTGTGTTTTATGTTATTATACTTTCCTCATCTTGAGCCTTTGCAGTATAGATTTCATGTCTCCCAACTGAAATTTTGCAGAATTACTGCCGAAATAAAAAAAAAAAAAAAAAAAAAAAAAAAAAAAGCTGTTCAAGTTTTTCACACTAGTATAGAATTTATTTAAAATTCATTTAATTTTATATTGGTACCGATAAATACGTAAAGCTGTATTTGTTTTTAATAATTCAAGGCTGTTAAAGTTTGGCTAATGCTTATCTTATTAACTAAAGATTAAATAAATATTAATGACATAGGTGGGCCTACCGATTCTTGCACAGTTGTTCTATGTTCAGATGTATGTTGGTAAGCTTAGATCTGAAAGTGTCACTTAAATTGAGTTGATTTCGATTCTTAGGTTTTATCTGAGTTAGTGATGAAGACGGTTTAGTAGCCAGTTGAAAATAACACTAGCGCACAGGGGAAAAAATCATTGCTGGATGGGTAATAGGTAGTTTGTATATTTTAGTCGCAGTCCACTCAAAATTATTCTTAATTATCTTTTGATAACCTAGAACAAAGATTTGAATTATTAATTTGCTTTACAAAATTTTAAGCTACTGGATGAACCGCAGAAATGTAGATTTTAACAAAATGTTTATGCACTCTGTCACACACACACACACAAAAAAAAAAAAAAAAAAAAAGAAAGAAAGAAACTGTGCACCCAGAAGGAAATGAACTACTTTTACGAAACTTAACATGTATGCAATGTATAAGGAGATAAATAAATGAGTATAAATTCAGAACAAAGGATTGTTTTATTAAGAAGTTTTGGCATGAAAAATGTTACAAATCAGTAAGTGGTATAGCTACCCCTCCGACACCTATACAAGTCTAAACACGGCGTGGCATCGAATCAAGTAGGCCACCTAGGACCCCCTGCGGAAGATCATGCCATATACTTTGAAAATAGGTAGTTATTTCACCAATATTCAGGGACGGCTACAGTTACCTTCCAAGCATGTCCCAAACGAGATCCATTGGAGAGAGGTCTGGTGACCTGGCAGGCCACGGAAGTACATCATTTCCTTGAAGATATTGTTAGGAGAATTGCACAGTATGTGGATAAGCGTTGTCTTGCTGATAAATGACATCTGGGCGACTTGATAGCATAAGCAGTACAACCGGCATTAAAATGCAGGCAAAGTAACTACGAGCTGTCATAGTTCATTGAAGTACGACTAGAGGCGATCGTGTGTCCCAATAAATTGCTCGCCACACTGTTCACCTTGTGTAATCGCCGTATGCGGATGGACAACAAATGCCGGATTGGATCGTTGGCCTGGCCGCCTCCACATGCGTGTGCGTTAATCATCAGCATTAAGACTGAATCGGGATTTATCGCTGAAGATCACACGTCTGTTGTAATGATGAAAGGGTTGATTGGGATAAAAAGTTTGAGAACCTCTTATCTAGGCTTTGCTAGTGGCAATAGAACGAAGGGAAATGTTTCATCACCTGATTTGTGGGTTAACTTATCTTTGAAAACAGAAAAATCTGAGTTACTTAAATCGAGAATAAACAGAAATTGCTAAAGTTTCGACTGCACACGTGTTTCTAATATTCTTATTCATTATCGCCAAATATATCCGCCTATGTACAGCATCATTAAGAACACTTATTTATTCTTCCAAAGACTTTACATGAACTGAGCTTCTCCCTAAATAATCGGTTTCCAACAGAACTGAACCCGCGTATTTTTACTCACTTTAAAAATGAGTACCGAAACATTTTTCCATTTCAGTATGAATTTAAATTATATATTTAGTTTAAACTTTAAACATCTACGAACTTACTTTTAAATTTCAAAATGTAAAGTAAAAACAACTAACTTAAATGTAAAAGTTAGGTGCAGAAAAATGATCGAAATTAAAGGCTTAAAAAAAAATCAATCAAAGTAAATGAACAACTTACCAAACAATTTAGAAATGTATTATAAAATAAAACAGAATGCACAACATGAGTTACATTTAGACGGAAATATTCTATATACAAGAAGTTTTAAAAAGGAATTAATAAGCAATCTATGAATGCAGCTTTAAAGAGGTCACTTAACATGTAAAAATTCAATGTCCAGATACCTCGTGCACTTTTAATACAGACAATAAGAATCAAACAAGGTGAAAACATTTAAAACCCAAAAACACTGGAATTTTGAAAACTGAATTGCAATAATTTTTGAAAATTTCTTTAAAAATATATATAATGATCCGGAAATGAAGTATTTGAAATGTACATTTTAATCAGTTATTTTAAAAACATACCCGTGAGTAAAAATCTTGCTCTTTTATAAATAAATACCATATTACGTAGGAAAGTAAATAAATAAATGAACACAAATTTTTAAAAAATCATAATCTTCATAAAAAATATTAATTCGCAAAATAAATAAAAACTTCTTTTCAAAATAAATAAATAAATAGTGTCCAATTATATTTTTGGAATCAAAATGGAAGCGCAACTTCAGATTCCCATTGCTTTCATTTCCGAACACGAATCGCAAGGCACAATATAGATGACGAATAAACCGGCCGTTACGTCATAGCGGAAACACGTCCCCATTGGCCGGCCATGGAAACAGCAGAAACTCGAGTCCGTTGACAGTCCATTGTTAACGGTGGTGGAGAACGGACGAATTGGCGAGTTCTGCGTTTTCTGTTTGATTCTGGTGTTTTTCCGCTTGTGTGATGGGGGCATCGTTTTAATTGCGTGACAGTTATGATTTCTGGAAATATACTATATGCAAGTGTGCAAAAATATACTTAAATATGCTAATGGATAATACTGGAATATCATCAATTTTCGGGTAAGCGAAAAATTTCTGAAGGGAAATATTAAATAATCAAGGAAATTTCAATAAAACATTAGATTTTTTTTTTGTGTTCTGAAGTTAGCGGATACGTATTATATTCGGAATTTTTGTTTTAAAAATTGACTCCGGTAAGTGAAATTTAACTTTTTTTCCAAGCCCTGACTGTACCATAGACGTTTTGTGATTTTAAATCCTGCTATTAGAAGAAACTGGAAAAAAA
The DNA here is from genome assembly GCF_044657685.1 of Stegodyphus dumicola. Taxonomy (NCBI): domain Eukaryota; kingdom Metazoa; phylum Arthropoda; class Arachnida; order Araneae; family Eresidae; genus Stegodyphus; species Stegodyphus dumicola. The sequence continues at coordinate 33,958,958 of NC_140781.1, forward strand.
AAATCAACATCGCAAATAGAAAGGTAAGTTTGAATCAAAAAAAATATTAGATTATCTTTTCTGAATGATCAATAATTATGAAATTAATTTTAATTACATTCTGTTGAATATTGTAAACAAAATTACTTTGAACTTAGGAAAGTAAACATTCGTATTTAACTTGTAGCATTTTAGTTTGATTAATTAATTTTACCATGCACCAGTTCAAAAATTAAAGGTCAAAGTATTTGGACTTCTAATTTGGAACTAATAAATGCAGGGTAAGTTAGCCTGGCAATTTATTTGCTGCTAATTGCTGTAATTTCCTATTGTTTTGAAAAACAAAAAGAAGCTATAGAGGTAAGAATTTTCCAAATAGTTAAGAATACTACAATCTATTACTCTTTGTTTTTACAGTTAGCTCACCTAGGCTTATAGAAACGATCTATTTAAATTGAGCCAGTTCTACTTTATGTTCATTCAAATGCTTAAGTTGTGGATCAAAACAAACGCTCACCTTTGAAAATTTCAGTAAAAAATAGAGATAAAAAGAATTTAAATTGATCTTCTGAACTACTTAGTTATCACCTGACCTGCTTCATGCGTGTTACACTCAACGGAATAAAATTGTAAACATAGTTGTTAAAAACTTCGAGTAAACGCACTTGTTAAAGTATTTCATATTTTTAAAATCTTGATAGAAGAACAATGCTTATTATTAATCATTTAAGGAACATGCTTAATACATCATTTTCACATTTTTTTCAATCAAAATATTTTTAAGCGAAGTGGTTTCGTTAACTTAGGGCCCGAATGTTTCGCTTTAGTGATCATTAATTCAAGTTGCAGATTGCATCACGAATATGTTTTAAAACATATTTAACAGTGTCATACTTCATCTTGAGGACATAAATAGCAATAGTTAACTAATTTCTTTCGAAGAAAAAGGAAGAAATAACTGTAAGGCTAATACCGAAATAATTAAAACAAAAGAAGTAGTGAATATTGCATAATTTTGTGAAACAATAAGAAAACTAATTATCTCGTAATTTATGAAAATAACAAAAATGTGTTCCAATGTTTAGCAATATAATTCAAACCCAGTTAAACAAACAAATGTTTGCCAGTAACTGACGGAATAGAAATTATTGATTACAAACATTTTTGCTTTTCGTTTTACTAGAAAAGAACCTGATATGATGGTACTTTTCGAAATCTTGTTTTATGACGTAATAATATGAAATAGTATCCGCGTATGATATGTAACATGTTTTTATTTTTGAAATGCGCAAGGGTTAACATGAAACCCGTTTGGTTAGTAAAATTTTGAAAATTTAGATTCGAGTTTATGTATATATATATATATTTATTTTTAAGTACGATACGATAGTTTTTAAAGTATTGTATGTGCATCTCAATGATTTTTAAATAGCTCATCTCATAACGCAGTCTGCAAATTATTTATCTTGCGTAGCTAGTACTTAAGGTTGGGTTACAATTTTGCAAGTAGTTGTTCCATATAATTTTGTATTTTTACTAACATAAGTTACTAACACAAAAAAAAAAAAAAAAAAAAAAAAAAAAAAAAAAAAAAAATCGCATAAACCAGCTTTTTAAACGAGTTTCAGAAAATGCGACAAGTACTGAACTCTGCTTTCTCTTCGTTATAGACCTGCCGTCCTTAAACCTTCAAATTTCGAGTGCAGGTATCATCTCCAAAATCTGCAGTTTTAATTACTAGACTCATCTCTGCAGTAGGCCTTGACCGGCAATCGGAAAATAGACGTTGTTGATGGAAGGCAATTGTTATTAATAGCCCAGTTTGTTGAACCTGTGCGGTTCTAGCCTTCTAGGTATATACCTAAAGGGCCAGGTAGTGATACGGTAGGAGTGCACTGGTGCGGAAAGTTTTCGTGTTTAGCCAGTGGAGATTTGTTCGCGTGGTTCGAAATACCAGTGTTTCTTTTTCTCGCGTTTCGAGTTGATTTGTATGATAGACGCTTCAATGGCATGCGTGAAACAACTTGGTAAGAATTTTGATAGAAACAGAGTGATCAGTGCGTTCTCAAGATGTTAGTTACAGTAGTACCTCACTACTAAACTAAAATGACTGTAGTTAACAAATAGAGAAAGTACTTTTTCCTTTTCTATTTTGCTGTGGTCACCATTAGATGTAGGTTGCAGGCAGGCTTCTCGATTGATATCACCTCTTCAATATTTTCTTGTAATATGCAATAAAGCGAACAATTGCGCAAGAGTGTATAAGGGGGCTATGGACCCAAAAACAAAATTACACTTTTGTAGGCAATATTAAAATGTATAATCAGTTATTTATAGACGATATTAATAGTTTTATTTTATAAGCTCGCTTTTTTACTGTGAAGGTTTCTTTAATCGTTTACGGAAAGGCATGTGAGGGCTATCTCCATAAGTGGAAATAGCCCACCAGTGGCGGAACGGTCGCTGAACACTGGTAGTTTTTTCCGGCGCTCGAATCCAGGCAAAAAAGGCGGACCGTATGAGCATTTTTGTAGTTTTCTCCATTTGTAATGTGTATACGAGCCAATTGCCTTAGAAAGTCTTCCACGAAAACATAACTCCTCTGTGTCAGATAGCTCTCAAATGCTTTGTCATAATTAATTTAACTAACGTTAAGTGGAACGATGCCTTTTGGTTGGTTAAGACAGCTGAAATCTGGTACTTCGACCTCGGTCCAAACTCAAGAGAACGGGCTGGCTGCATAGTTGATTTTTCCCTTTGAGTAAAGATAATACGAGCTAGTATCCTTTAGAAAATCCTTAACGAAACCACAGGAGAACTGTCTAAGGGAAACAGGCGCGTATTAAATAGGGGGGGTATTAAACACTAAATGATGAAGATATCGGGATGTGCAAGGAAATAAACGTCGTTAGATAAAGCGTGATGCTGAAATCTACAGTAGCTTTACTATAACAACTAATGGTTGCTATAGTTCAGAAGTTTAATTTATTATGCATGAATTTAGGTACCTTTACTTCGCTGTCATCTGTCTGTTGATATATTCCCTTGCATGCGGAGCTTATTAGTCTTTAAATGGGCAAGATCGCTGAATAGTGATAGCTCAACCTGACTTTAATTTCCGATGATCGGACTAGCTGAGGTTTCGTGATATTCCTGTGAAAACGAGCCAGCGACAAAATTGTTAATTTCTTAAAACGCGGTTTATAGATTCATAAAACAATGAGCTTTCTAGATGATTCTAGCGGCCGAGTGATTAAAACCGTTGGATACTCATAGAATAGTTCGACCTGGTTTGGGTTCGTTCCGAGTCGAACGGGCTGACTGCATGGTTTATTATCATGGTTCTCCACAAGTGGAACCTGAAACGAGCCATTTTCCCTCGGAAAAATCCTCCACAAAGGTACCCCTTCTGCTACGCAGATGGCCCTGATGGCTTTGCCAAGTTCAAATAACCTAACTATTCCCAACTTTAGAAAGTTCTCCATGAAGGTATCCTCCTTAAGATAAACAGCACCGTACAATAAACAGTATCGTATTATTATCAATAAACTAAACCATTGTTTAGACCAGTGTGGTGCAACCTTTAGTTACCCGATGGCCAATGAAACGTTAGTATAGGAGAATGAGGGCCAAAGACATTAAAGAAACAAAATTAATTACATATAAATCACTAGTTTAATATACATTTAGGAATAAAAGAAATTGTCATCTGATGGACAGCTTTGCCAACATCGGCGGTTTCCCGCTAAATCTGCTACTTTGTATTCCCTGCAGCGCAGGTTCTCCAGCTAGTTCCCATCCCAGTGACTGTTTTACACTGCTTGTTTTTCACAAAGACAGTTTATTCTGTTTATTATTATTTAAAGCAGTAAGAAGGGCTTTTTGTTTTTCCTAAATGTTTAACTAACATTTTTGAATCCAGTAAGAAGGGCAAGTGCCAACAAAATGAATAAGAGAGCCGCATGCGGGCCGCGGGTTTGGACTACACTGGTTTAGACCATTCCTGAGATACAAGTACTTTATTTTTATTTCATATTTTGGGTTTTGAAAATTTTGGAAAAAAAAAAAAAAAAAAAAGACAAGCTTTTTTAATTTCTACCAAAATGTTTAGAGCACTGTAGCGGTAAAACCCTCTTAGCGACAAAATTTAGGAGCTAAAAGATTGTACTAGTTGGCAGATAATTTAACGGCCCAACAGCGGCCGATCGGTAAAGTCGCTGAACACTGGTAGTTCGGTCAGAGGTTCAAATCCCGCGAACGGGCTGGCTGCATGGGCGTTTTCGTGGTTTTCCCCATGTGTAACGTGTATGCGAGTCAGTTTCCCTTAGAAAGTCCTCCACGAAGGCATCCCTCCCCTTAGGCAGATAGCCCTAGTGTGCTTTGCCATAATTAAATAAACCAAACCAAACCAGATAATTTAACATTGCCCCATGTTTATTTCGCTTAAGCGTTTTGTCTTTTCCTAGGTCCTAGCAACGAAGATCGAGCAAAACTAACTTTAAAATGGATTTTTTTTTATTTTTAAAAGGCTAGCCACATTAATTAGGAATGCAACAAATAGTTCATTATATTGCACTGCAAAGAGAATACCATACTTGGAATGCGGTCTAGGATTTTTTTTCCATCACAAAAATTTTTCATGCGTTATTTACGTGACAAATTTTGCAGTCTGTTTTATCATTTTCCTCATGGCTACTGCAGCACGAAACGGGAATCGAATCCATTTTCTTTTAACGAAAATATAACCAGGGTATTGAATACTTCAGTGTTATCTAACTTACATGAGTTTAAAGGAAGTTGAAAGCCTCTATAAAACTGCATAGGGTTTCCTGTTGCGAGGAAATTGTTAACTTCTTAAAATTCGATTTATAGAGTCATAAAACAATGATCTTTCTAGCTGATTCTCACACTTAGATGATTTGTGCGATCCTGATCGTATATTTATAGAAGAGGAAATAGATTCACAAGATGGAGAACATACCATTCTGTCTGTCAAACCCTTTGTTAGCGTTTTGAAAATATTGTTTTCTTTAAGGGATTCGCTTTCCTTCTAGTGATGTATGAGATTTTTGTGCATCATAATTCACTACAAACCCATTTTCCTGTTACCTTTAAACATTGCACAGCAAGCTAGCACAATCTCAAAACTTCAGGCACTTCTAGAAATTTTATTACGAAGCGTTCATTCACTAGATGTTTATGTATCATTCTTTCGCAAACAGTGGTGTCATAAGACTGTAACGTGCATGAGATTGCCAGAATAAGATTATAACAAGACAAAGATACGTGAAATGGAAGCATGAAAATGGAATTAAGAATATTAGTAATTCATCCACCAACAACCAAGCCCAATGAACACTGGTTATTCGACATAGGTCTAACTGCCGATAGCTGAGAAACTGCATGGGTTTTGCTTCTTTGTGTAACATGACGATGAACCAGTTTTCCTTAAAATGTTCTCTACGAATACTTTTTTTTTTTAGCTCTAGAGTCTTGTAGTCATGTTGCCTTTCAATGATTTGGCATGTTAAATTAGTTATTTAACACAAACTCATTAAAACGTTAGCTTCTTAACAAAATATCAGCATATTTTATACTTGCTATGTGATATTATAAAAATTTAGTTGTTTTATTCATGAGAGACCGGAACTGGGTACTTATGTATTATCACAACCACCTTAGTAAAAGTCGCCAAAGTTTCAGAATACTCTGGTAACCAGGCGGATAAATAATTATTCAGGCAACCATGCGCAATACAAATATTCAGTTTCCAACGTCGCCGTTTTGTATTCGTTCTTTTTGTTGTATTCAAAGTTCCAACGGCTTTTATAGAAAAATTTTAATTATTTTTTTGTCTTAAACTCGATTTTAAAATTTATGCTTGTGGAATTTTCCTATGATGGAAGAAACAGAGGGAAACTTTGCAGGAATACAGTATTTTGCCGGAAAATTACTAAAGAAACAATGCTTCCAATCCTTACTCAAAGCGATCGTTACGAAATTTCCACCACAGCAAAAATTCGTTTGTAACTAGGTTTAATGACTTTTTTTTTTTTGCAATTAGTATATAGCTCAAACGTAAAATATGTTTACATGTAATATTATTTTACAATAAAAGTAATTGTTTTTCTTCCGTAAAATTCGCCAAACTGCGCCAAGGTGGTTGCGATAATACGTAAATACTCGAAACTGCACTACATGTCGAATTATATACAAGAACCACTGCTTGTGTACTTAAAAATAACCATGTGGGTTTAGCTTCAAAAACGCTAAACATTTAAAATATTTGCATATCAGCTAGATAATTGTCATAAAAAGTACACGAAAATTTATAAGTCAGTAAACTTTTGTAATGGAATATCCCCTTAATTATGTATTTCACCGCTGGTGAAGAAATGCAAAGAACTGGGCTTTGGCTGGACTACTGAACAAAATTCTGAAACTTTTCACCAATGCTACATTGTTTTGTTATAAATTGATATGCTTAGCTCTCTAGCTATGGTGGTTACTTATTGCTAGTATAATTTAATTACTTGTTTTGAAAAGGTTTGTTTACCTAATGGATTGTTTTCAAATCTTGTTTATGTTTGTTTTCAAACACTTGTTTATGTTTGTTTTCTCTTGATATTCTTCATTGCGTTGCCGTAATCAACCAACCAAGGCTGTAGTTTTATTTATTGTTTTATTACTGATAATTGGACGGATTTGCTAAAATTTAACTTTTTTTCCGCTGCCCAAGCGGGATTTGTGGTTAGCGACGCTGACTGTCGTGCCGAAGAGCCCGGGTTCGAATCTCGGTGAATGCATAGATGTTTGTAAATGTATAATGTCTATGCGGCCGGGGCACTCTAAATATGCGGTGATCCGAAAGTATTTTCGAGAGGTTAGTAGTAGGGAAAGAGGGGTGGGAGATCCTTGGATCCGTTCCGCGGGGTGCTCTTCTTCAAAATTGGAGGCGGAGCTGAGCAAAGTCGAACTGTCACCTGCTTGGTGCTCAAGGCTCTTACCAACGACATGCGCAATCATGCAGTCGTTGCCAAGATGGATTTCGTGGGCTTGTTCTGATGTTACTGTCAGACAAGTGAGATAAGTCACAACAAAACAAGTTTTTATCCTGTTACCGGTTTCAGTTTGCTTGTAAGAGGGTTTGTTCATTACTGCACCTGGCAAAGCAATTATGTACTATCTGCTTGAGGCACGTGAAGACTAGCATGCCTTTATTAGTCATTATTTTAGCTATAATAATGATAACAAGCAGCTGCAGTCCATCCCCCCCCCAAGTTCTCTTTCTCTGTCTAATTCCGGTTTGTTGTTATAAAAAGTAAACAACACTGACATTATTAGGAATTTTTGCTTGTAACAAGAAGCTAGCCAGTGGCCCAACTTTAAAAGCGCTTAAGATTGGTATTTTGATTCGGATTAAAATTCGGGCGAACTAGGCTGACTGCAGTGCTTTCTTGGTTTTCCCCCTTGGCTACGTGAATGCAAGAGAGCTTCCATTAACATGTTCTCCAGGAAGGCATCCTTTCTCTTAGGCACACACCCTTTACCATATTCTAAATGACACTAATCCTTGCTTGTAACAAAAAGCAAACTATTCTGTAGTAAGATGCCCATTTTAGTAGATAGAAACTTTATTCAATTGTGAGAAATTAGAAATGGTGATTCGTTATTCAATTAATTAAAAATTGTGATTCGTTATTCAATTAATTAGAAATTGTGATTCGTTATTCAATTAATTAGAAATTGTGATTCGTTATTCAATTAATTAGAAATTGTGATTCGTTATTCAATTAATTAGAAATTGTGATTTATTCAATTAATTAGAAATTGTGATTCTTTATTCAATTAATTAGAAATTAGAAATTGTGATTCTTTATTCAATTAATTAGAAATTAGAAATTGTGATTCTTTATTCAATTAATTAGAAATTAGAAACTGTGATTCTTTATTCAATTAATTAGAAATTGTGATTCTTTATTCCATTAATTACAAATTGTGATTCTTTATTCACACTTTATTCAATTGTGAGAAATTAGAAATTATTCACTTGTGAGAAATCAGTTGTGAGATCATTAGAAAGAAATGACAAGCCTTGAAAATCTGGAATGAAATAAGGTAAACTAGGGATTATTAGTATAAACTAGTATAAACTGAAGGCTGGTCGGCGATTAATGTACATGCAAAAAACGATAAGCTGGCTTACTGCTCTTTTTATTTGCTTACGCTTAGTAAGTCTTATCACAGTAAATAAAGCAGTTTAACATCGATATCATTAGAATATCAAACATTGAATTAAATATAAGTTCAAGTCTAATTAAAATATAAAGAAACTGCTGGTTTATAAATAGGAAAACAAATTGCTGACTATAGCGTTTAACAAACTTCCATGTACAAGACAGGTTCTTCCAATGGTCAAAAGTCTAGCAAGGAATTATATATAATAGCAACAAATTAAACTGAAATTGAAATAAATAAGTGGAAGACGTGAAAAACACTGTGTGAAAGGGAAATTCGCCAAATCCATTGGACTGGGAATGTGTTTGCTGGTTTAATCAACTATGACAAAATATGTGAGAACTATCTGCTAAGACGGGATGCCTTTCTTGGAGGACTTTCTTAGGGTAGCTGGTTTGTATTCTTGTCATACATGAAGTCGATAGGTGAGACTATCTAAAAGTGAGAAATTCAGAAAAATGTTCTTGATATTTTTGCAGTTTTCTCTGCTCATTTACACAAAACTTTCTTGCGAACGCTCATTTTGATCACGGATGGCATTTTGCATCTTGAAAAGGTTATTATTTGGATGCTATATTTGCAGAAGAGTTTCTTTGTGTTTCCGTTTTTCATTTCCAGCGTAGCCGACTTGATGGACAATGTCGTTAAGTCTGTTTTAAATAAATTTATATTATTTGTATGTAGTTTTAAGTCAGTCTCTAGCAGTCTTTTGAATACTATATGTAACATGAAAAACAACGTACAAGACGAACCTGTTTCCCTTAAAAAGTCCTCCACGATAGCATCTCTTACGTTTTGCAGATAAGCGTTCGAGTGCTTTGCCGTATCCAAATAACTTTTAATGCCCACCTCTAATCGATTAATCTTCATATCTACTTGGTATTGTTTGTTTATTCAAGGTATTAAGTAAAAAGGAATTAATTGCAAAATTTTATTTACTCTTAACTGGTATGTTACTAGTTCCTAAGATTTGTGCATCTCGTTTTACCATTGACATAATTAACTCGGCAAATATCGCATTTTCTAACCAAAACGCTTTGTTAATTTTTTCCTTTCAGAAATTGGAGTTTTTAAACCCTCACACTCTGTTAAATCACTTTTTATTGAAGGGTTATAAATTTATTGATTTCATGTTCGGGTTTTGTAAGACTTAACTTTCAGCTTTATACACAAGTCCCAGGTATTCGAACTTCATGCTTTTCCTTAATGCATTCATTCACCCCTCCCTCAGGTACCGAATTATACCATGCCCTTATATCTTTTGGCACTTCCAGTGGCTCACCAGCGGCCGAGCGGTAAAGACGCTGAACACTGGTAGTTCGGTCCGAGGTTCGAATCCCGCGAACGGGCTGGCTGCATGGGCGTTTTCGTGGTTTTCCCCATGTGTAACGTGTATACGAGCCAGTTTCCCTTAGAAAGTCCTCCACGAAAGACATCCCTCCCCTTAGGCAGATAGCCCTAGTGTGCTTTGCCATAATTAAATACACCAAACACCTTTCGGCACTTCCACAGGCCCAATAGCGGCCTAGCCGTAAAGTCGCTTAATACTGGTAGTTCAGTGGGGGGTTGAAATTCTGCAGAACGTGCTGGCTGCATGAGAGTTTTCGAGGTTTTCCCTTATGTGTAACGTATATATGAACTAGTTTCCATCAGAAATTCCTCCACGAAGGCATCCCTCCCCTTAGGCAGATAGCCCTTATGTGTTTTGTTCTAATCCGGCACTTCTATTACAACCACTGAAAATAATTTTCCTATTTCAACTTATATAAAATTATTAATAATTTCTGCGAGCATTTGTTTATGTATTTTAAAAGCGCTGTTTTACTTATGATCGCATATAGGATCTAAAAACACACGAGCAAATCTTCCATCTCACCAGTTAAAGCTTAAATAAATAATCCTGATATGATTAGTCTTCTTTCCTTTAGACATAAAAGCTTTTATGGAATCTGTATCTTCGTTAATAACAGTCACCTTATTGTAAAAGTACTTGGTATATATGTTATCGTGAAAGACCGAAATTGGAGAATATCGACTTTCACCTGAGAATATCAGCATTCACCAAATACGTCGGTGAAAGACCGAATATTTCACTACATTCTTGTATATTCGGACCCTCACCGGTGTATGTCGACAGTCACAGATATGCTCTGGTGAAAGTCGAAGAGAGAGGTCATAAAGTGCCATAATAGTTTAAGTTGTTGCAATAAATAAGATTTGAATCACATAATTTAGTAAGTTTTTTATTAGTGTTATTTTATTTTCTTATTTAGAACGTACTGTATAATTAAGTAAGTTTTTAACTTCTGTTATTTTCCTTTCTCATTTTGAATGTATTGTGTGTTTTAGGTTCTCATGTTCTTAAGTTCTTATTTCAAGTCTCAAGTGCGTTTATTCGCGACTGAATTACGGAGAAGAAAATATAATATTGTTATATGTTCAACATTCACCATTAGTACATGGTGAATGTCAACATTGACCGGTGTAAGTCAGAAATAAGAGTATTTGGAAAATATTTCGGACATACACCAAGAGACTATGTGAATGTTGACATTCGCCGGTGAAAGTCGACATTCTCCAGATTTCGGTGTTTCACCGTAACATATATAGTAATTTCATGGCTTAAAATATTGATCATACTTGCCATAAAGTTAAGAAAGCTTAAGCTGAGAAACGTTATTCATACGTAGTAATTTCATAGCTTAAAATGGTAGTCATACTACACAGAACTCGTAAAGTTAAGAAACTGAAGTTCGGGAGTGTTATGTGGGGGCGGATAAGAGGCATTTGCCGATTTAATGTGTTCCATATTTCTATAAAGCAGTATCGTATTCGTGACTTGACACTGATCACTAATCATATATCCTTTGTTTTACGATGGAGGAAGAAGTGGAACTGCGTTTCACACACGAAAATGTCATTTGTTTTGCTGGATGATTGTGAACTTCAGTAGGGCACTATAGTTTGAAAAACAGGAAGTTTGCATCATGTATTTCCTGAAAGCAAAATGCGCCCACCTTTTAACTATGGCCAGATGTTATTGTTTAGCTTTGAACGAGCCTCTTCTTTGTAAATACCAGTATTTTGACCCAGTTAAATTCCCTTAAATATATTTTGAGTATTGGCTTATTTATTAAAATAGTGTAAACTGCCAGATACGAGTTCCTGAGTGAATAAACTAGAATTTGATTTTGAGCATAATTCGATTCTGCTGCTAAGTTTTTTAATTATTTGGAGGATTTAAAAATTACAACTTATATTGCCTGAAAGGGTATTAAAGTGTCACTTTTGAAATTTAATTTATTTTAAATCTTTAGTGTCAATTATGCATTTTCAAACAATTTGTATTTTGGTTCATTTTTTATAATAAATATGCCATATTTTATTTTAATAATTCGACATATTAGGACAAAATTTACACAGTAACAGTGATAAAATATACGTAGAATATAACTGGAAAGTTAAATATTTTATATTTCTAATTTGCTTCCTTTAAACTTATTTCATGGACTATTTACAGGAAATTTTCATGGACTATTTACAGGACATTAATGTTTTTCTCTTTTTTGAGGGGGGCGGGGGGAGGAATTTATCTACTTACGCATTTAACAGCCTAAATAAATATGTTTTATATTTTGAAATTTAATTCAATTTCAAACTTAGACAATCTTGTCACAAAAAATTGTTTTCAAAGAAAAGTGAATTTCTAAGAGGCTCCAAAATAAATTTCGGATTTCATTTTTAGGCTTACCTTTCTGATCCGTGCCGCTTCCCAGGACCCCATAGATCTAATTGTTCTGCTTTCCCCTGCCGTGAGGCACTCCCCACGATATATATATAAAAAAAAATTGGAGACCCCCCCAAAAAGGCTTGTCCCCTTTGTAATGTAACTTTTTATAAGCTGTGCACGTCCACCAGCGTGGGGAAGCAAAGACCATCTGTCGCTCGTCGGCCGGAAACGACGATGTACAGGTGTTACGAAGTTACTGTACGTAAGGGCTCAACAAAAGCTCCTCATTTCCGTTTCCACGTGTTTCGTCTGTTTATTTCACGCACCGAATAGCTCAGAATTTCCGGCCAAGTCTACCGGTCCGGAAGGTTTATTAGCCTAACGCTCACCTACATTTTATCATTTATTCCAGCGTTACAGGGTAAAATGAATAGAAATATGACGGAATTTTCATATTCACAAATTATAATGATCCGTTACTCTCATAACGGAAGTTAGTCTTCTGCATACAGGATTGCAAAACTATGCAGTATTTTACGACAAACAGCTTCTTAAATAAGGTATAATTACTTTATACGAATTTAAAGAACTAAGATAAAATTACCTTTTTATAATGAGGTTTCCCATGTGGACACAAGGATTTTCTATGACCTGTTTTGATTTGTGCAGAAATAGTTCGACCACCAATGTACGAGCGGATAAAATCGCTGAATACTAATGGTTCGACGCAGATTTCGATCCCGTAAGATGAATAGGAGTGAGTTAGACAGATCTGAACAAAGTCATCTCTTCTTTTTGGATGACGCTCCTAGCGTGCTTTGAGGTAATCAGTTAAACTGGTAGTATTTTCAGCTTTCAAAAGTTTTCATTCTGTACAAATAATATTATTTAAATCCTTTCTACCCTCAAACAAAGGAACCTTCCGAAAGTAGACCACAGGAAAGTGGTATCTGTTGCACTTATGTTTGTTTTTGAAACTACCAAAAAAAGATGTATTCTTTAATGAGGTTAAACTTTATATAATTTAGCGATTGAAATTTATAACAAAAGTATGAAGTACTTGCGTATTAACGCAACCGCCGTGGCAAAACCTGACGACTTTTTACAGATAAAAAGGATACTTATCCGGTGCGGGTTTTTTTTTTTTTTTTTTTTTTTAAGATTCCCAAATCTCAATATTTATCGCAAGTCCGCAAGCATTATGAACGTATGAGAGAAAAATTAATTTTAGCAATTTAAAATGCAAATTTTAATTGTTAAATAAGGATTACGTGACGCATTAAGAAATAAAACACTTCCATTCTTCACCAAATTTTCATGTAATTTTGTTACGTTACTCGTTTTTCCAAGTATACAGCGATCTGTCTTCCTTTAAAGAAAAATCAGAGAATCGCAGAGACCCGACATCGCACAGCTATCTGCAATACCGGCATCTTCTCTTTGTTCCCTTCAGACATTTTGCGACAAAATTCTGTATTTCTCCAAAACTTTTACCGCATTTCTTCCATTACTGGCAAATTTCACAACCGTATATTTTAAAATTAAGTTGAAGGCGCAAAATATCATGATTCGTTTATAAAAACCGTTGGAACTTGGAATACAACGAAAAGAACGCATACAAAAATGGGGCCATTGTTTGACTGCTGGACTGTTATGAGCAAGGTAGCCGGAAGAATGATTATGTGTATGGTTGCCAGGATTTGGCACATTCTGAAACTTCCGTAATTTCTAAGGTGGTTGTGATAATGTAGAAGTACCAGATGTGATTTTCTAGAAAGTAAAGCATTTTATCTTCAATTGAATGCTATGCTCTGATGATCATATATGCATAAATTATGAAATGACTTAGCTATTACGTAATATTATTGTTTCGTTCGGAAGTTATGTTAAACACTTATATTTTAAAAAACTATTTCTCGTGGTGATTGATTTAATTTTAATTAAAATAACGCAAAAATTTAAATATATTTCAATACTTCTGTTTTGTATGCTACGAAGTCATGAAATATAAGTATTTTCATGAATGCTTATTCGTTATTTTGGTTGCGACAAAGGGCGGTTAAAGTTAGAATTTAATTTTAAGGAAATTTAAAAGTGTAAAAGTTCTCAATGTGCAGGAAAATTTCTGTGCATTTGTTTTAAGTTCATCTGGCCTTTGAAATGCCCACATTTTGCTTTTCGGTAGTATTCTTGCAAACTCTTAAGTACGATATCTTTTATCCAGTGATCGGACTCTAACTTGTTAAGTATTCCTCACAAACGGCCAGTGTATTTTGTCACTTAGCCATTCTGTTCCCGACAGCATTACTCACACTGCACCCCATAGGAACTAATATTGCATTCTCAAGAAGGAAATAGAAAACTACAAATGAGAAGGCCTTCTCGAAAGTCCTGACCCAATGATACTTAAATCTGACATTTAACGCTACGGCCAATTTTGACATACTAAAGTGTAAAGAAATGTAACCATCTTCAAATTTCGGTAGGTTTTCCATTACTTTTCTAGTCTTTCGTTTGTAAGAATTTTAGAAAACTGACTTCGAAAATAAATAAGAAAATTATGCATTTTACATAGCACGAATTCAAATTGAAGAGATGAAAATTTTCATAACTGGCATCCATACAAACAATTTATTGTTAATAGTTGAATAAATTCTTTATTTTTTTTAGCATGCTGTCAATGAAAAAGTGTTTTTCCTTCTAAGAATGCGCCCACCAGCGGCTGAGCGGTAAAATCGCTGAACACTGGTAGTTTGGTCCGAGGTTCGAATCCCGCGAACGGGCTGTCTGCATGGGCGTTTCCGTGGTCTTCCCCATGTGTAACGTGTATACGAGCCAGTTTCTCTTAGAAAGTCCTCCATGAGCGCATTCCTCCCCTTAGGCAGATAGCCCTAGTGTGCTTTGCCGTATTCTCAATAAATCTTCTAAGAATGTATTTATATTTGTATCATATGTTATTACTTTCCTCATTCTGAATAAAAGCATTTTCAGTTAAGAAAATACTACGGGAAGGGGCAAAATTTAGGAACAGGTTTTAAAACTGTATAGTGATTTTGTTTCTATTTACCTTTCTTCCTTAGATTATAAAATGCATAATTTTTAAAAATCGAAAAAGTGCAACTCGTTGCCTAAATATTCACTCAGGCGGCAATACTTTGATATTAAAACAGCTCTCTGTTAAAAACCATTGAGCACTGATTTCTAAAGTAAAAGCTAGTGCTTGGCTCGACGTTGTAACTTGTCATAATTAAATGCTTCACAGTTTCAATGTTTGCCTCTAAAAAAAGTTATGATATATATTTTTTTTTTAAAATTATTCATGACTCTAAGTACTTCAACAGCTAAAAGAAATCGGATTACGGCAAAATAATTGAAGCATTAAATCTTTTCGTTATTTTAACTTCCTTCTGAGTTTAATTTGAAGCAAATATGGCTGAACACTTCTTTATGAATTAAAAAAAAATCATTAAAACTTTTCATGCTGAGATGAATAAAGTAACCTGCACATTGAACTATGGAGAGCCGATGACCAGCTCTTTTCTGCAGCATCTCTTATTAAAGCGGCACATATTAAAGAGTTAAGACCAAAATACTTCTAACACAATAGAGCATTACAACCACAATTTGGTTTCTTATTTGGCATAATAGATAACGTGCAGTAGATAAGATCGAGGAATTGTTTACCGTAATGTAAGCTTAGATGGATTAGATTCATAAGATACTTCTAGCTTTTAGATTTTATTGTGCCAGTTTAACCTATGAGGAAATAGATATCAGTTTCCTTTTGTTTTTATTGTTTCTATTTGAGTAGTTTTTCTGTTTAATGTTAATTTATCATGAAACTGGTAGAAAATTGCTACTCATTTTTTTACGCTTATTTTTAAGTGGAGAAAAATAAACCTATTGTATAAACTATAAAGGGTGTTTACATATTTTTAGTACGTTTTCGAGGTCATTTAATTAATATTTAAAATGTAAAAAGTATGTTTTTCAATGTTTGATCTGATAGCCTTTTTTCTGGACTATAAGTCTATCATAATTTCCGTGACTGAAGAACTTTTCGTAAAATTTCTTTGGTTATCGATTTCCATTCCTCTTCCACTACTTTCCAGAGTCCATTAATCGAGCTCACAACGAGCTCTTTTCGGGTAGTCCATAGGTGAAACGTCAGGGGATTTGGCAGCAATAAGTTGAAAACTTATATATGCAATACCTGTATCAGTCTTCATTTTTTCAAGGAATGCAGTGGTACTTTTCGAAGTATAACTTGTTGCTTTGTCTTGATGAAGTTTTGAAATTCATTGAGATAAAGAAAAGGAACTTCTTCTGTAAATATCGGACGTAAAACTTTCTCTTGATTGTATGCTGAGTTGATTTTAACACCAGTTTCCATTCGTCTTATTTTTAACTTCCCATTGTAAGGGAATGAATAATTAGTATAATAATAATCAAATCAATAATACCTGCGACAATCATAAACACCTTACTGAAACTGTCTTTGCATTGACGGAATCAGGTTTGTAAATTTTCTCTTAGCTTTCGATAACAAATAGTTTTCTTGCTGAAGTCAGCCCACCAGCGGCCGAGCGGTAAAGTCGCTGAACACTGATAGTTCGGTCCGAGGTTCGAATCCCGCGAACGGGCTGGCTGCATGGGCGTTTTCGTGGTTTTACCATGTGTAACGTGTATACGAGCCAGTTCCCTCAGAAAGTCCTCCACGAAGGCATCCCTCCTCTTAGGCAGATAGCCCTAGTGTGCTTTGCCATAATTAAATACACACACTTGCTGAAGTCATTTGAGTAATCCCGTGCTTCATTAAGGGTCACAATGTATTTCCTTAGTTTTCATACAGGTTCATTCAATTTGCTCTGCGTTGAGCCCCATGACCGGGCAAACGGTGGCGAAAGTTACGGTTTTTAGCTTTTTTTACGTTGTAAATCTTGGTTTATCATTTTATTTATTATTACTACAGATGTCTTTAAAAATTCTGCAATTGATTTCTACTTCGGCGGATTTTTTCTTGTTACTAACAATTTAACTTTAAAAACATTCGAAACAGTACGTACCTTTTTCGGTATTCTTTTGGAGTCTTTCCATGTAGGAGTAATAATTAACGGTTTTTTTTTCTTTCCGATTAATGATGTTGTTTATTTTGCACTTTGAAATTTTAATAGAATACATTTTTCAACATTTTTGAATTATGGAATAGGAATTTTTCTCTTCCGAAAGCACGAAAATATATCCTTCAACCGACAGCTTGACTACGTGCGACATTCTGAAAGAAGAAAAATAAAAGTAGCTGCCGATATTTCTTATTTAAAATAATAAGCTGCTGCCAAAATTTTTTATTCCAAAACATTTGCTTTTTTTTTTTTTATCAAAATTCTTCTAAAAATGTGTAAACACCGGCGTATGTAACAGTTTAGCCAAATGTATTAAAAAAGGCTAATTCAAGTGTTTTCATAATTCTTCCTCTTTTACAAATCATAAAACGAATAGCTAAGAAAAATATGTATCCTACTGAAGCTAATTAGTCATAATAAACGACGGGTCTCCAGCGCTGCTAAAGCCGTAAATCAGTGGTTAGTTTGTCTCTAGTTCGACTCAGAGCAAATGAACAATGTACCGGGTGATCGAAAAGTCAGTATAAATTTGAAAACTTAATAAATCACGGAATAATGTAGATAGAGAGGTAAAAATTGACACACATACTTAGAATGACATGGGGTTTTATTAGAAAAGCAATAATCTGATCAGAAAAGCAATAATTAGCATAACAAATTAAGACAAAGCAAAGATGATGTTCTTCACAGGAAATGCTCGATATATTCACAATCATTCCTCAACAATTGCTGTAGTCGAGGAATAATGTTGTGAACAGTACTGTAAAGAATGTCCGGAGTTATGGTGAGGCATTGGCGTCGGATGTTGTCTTTCAGCATCCCTAGAGATGTCGGTCGATCACGATACACTTGCGACTTCATGTAACCCCAAAGCCAATAATCGCACGGACTGAGGCCTGGGGATCTGGGAGGCCAAGCATGACGAAAGTGGCGGCTGAGCACACGATCATCACCAAACGACGCGCGCAAGAGATCTTTCACGCGTCTAGCAATATGGGGTAGAGCGCCATCCTGCATAAAAATCGTAAAATTTTTTTGAACTTTTTTTTTGGTTCTAATAAAACCCCATGTCATTCTAAGTATCTGTGTCAATTTTTACCTCTCTATCTACATTATTCCGTGATTTATTAAGTTTTCAAATTTATACTGACTTTTTGATCACCCTGTATATAACACGGAGTTTCCGTGAATACGAATCAACCTTCCTTAAAAAGCGCTTCACGAATGTATATTTTTTGCAGAAACATAGGCAACACTCGAGTGTTTTACCGTAAGTCAGTCACCAGTCTTGAATATTAAAGGGAATGTTTGCAGCTAAACACAAGCAATCATATTTCAATACTGCTGTTTTGTACGCTACGAAGTCGTGAAATATAAGTATTTTTGTGAATGTTTATCCGTTATTTTGGTTGCAACACAGGGTGGTTAATGTTAGAATTTTAATGCTAAGGAAATTTAAAAGAGTAAAAGTTCTCAATGTACAGGGAAATTTCTGTGCGTTTGTTTTGAACGAAAATATGAAAATTATTAAACTGAATAATTTTTGATTTTTTTTAAATTTTATTTTACACGCTAATTCACTGTTCAGTTTCATTTTAGCGCTTATGATATATAAAGGCTGTAATTTATAGCATAGACGTTTTCTTTTTCTTCGGGGGGGGACAAGATAGTCTAATGACTAGCATTGAGGCAACGAAGCACTGGATAATTCCATCCTTACATTCAGTCGTCTTTACGTTACACATGGGTCTTCTGCGCATGTGTAACATAATTATGAGAACAAGTTTTCTTTAAAAAGTATTCTGGTAAGGTAATTCCCCCTTCTAAGCACACAGAATTAGGAACTTTTCCGTAATTAAATATTGAACAATCCATTCGGTTTAGTTGATTATGGCAAAGCACACTAGGGCTATCTGCCTAAGAGGAGTGGTGCCTACATAGATGACTTTCTAAGGGAAACTGGCTCGTATACAGGTTTCACTTGGGGAAAACCGTGAAAAGGTTCATGCAGCCAGCCCGTTCTCCTGAAATCGTTTGGTTTGGTTTATTAGATTACGGCAAAGCACTCGAGGGCTATCTGCCTTAAGAGAGGGATGCCTTCGTGGAGGACTTTTTAAGGGAAACTGGCTGGGATACACGTTACACATGGGGAAAACCACGAAAACACCCATGCAGTCAGCCCGTTCGCGGAATTCAAACCTCGGACCGAACTACCAGGGTTCAGCGACGTTACCGCTCGGCCGCTGGTGGGCTCTCCTGGAATCGAAACCAGGTATGAATGCCAATGTTCAGCGATTTTACCGCTAAGTGATTCGGCCGCTGGTGGGTGATGAACTAACCATACCTTTTGAAACAGTCGTAACGAAGCAAAAATCTCATATAGAAAGAAGTTTTCTTATAAAAAGAGGTATCTGAACCTTTTTATACGACGCAATTATTTCCATGATTATTTAGGAAGAGTGAGGCTCATTTTTCTTATGCGACATAGTTAACTGTACCAAGAATTTAACCAGAAATTACTCATAACGTAACCAGTAAATAAAAAAGCCCACCAGCGGCCGAGCGGTAAAGTCGCTGAACACTGGTAGTTCGGTCCGAGGTTCGAATCCCGCGAACGGGCTGGCTGCATGGGCGTTTTCGTGGTTTTCCCCATGTGTAACGTGTATACGAGCCAGTTTCCCTTAGAAGGTCCTCCACGAAGGCATCCCTCCCCTTAGGCAGATAGCCCTCGTGTGCTTTGCCATAATTAAATACACACACACAGTAAATAAAAAAATAATAAAAATTTCAGTTCATAATTGGAATTTGGAAGAAAAATGAAAATTAGAGCAAAAACCTCTGAAAGTTGAGTAAAGGAAATATGTCATATCTTAATTAACTAATTTCCACTAAAAATGCAGGATTTTCCCACACAGGAAAAAATTCTCGAGAGGGATACAGGCCCATCAGCGGCCGAGCGTTAAAATCGCTGAACACTGGTAATTCTGACTTGGGCTCGAATCCAGGAGAACGGTCTGGCTGCATGGGCGTTTTTGTGGTTTTTCCCTTGTGTAACGTATATACGAGTCGGTTTCCCTTAGAAAGTCTTCCACAAAGGCATCCGTTCCCTTAGGGAGAAAGCCTAAGGGAGCCTAAGGGCCTCTTAAAGAGAAAGTGTATTCTTCCAAAATAACTAAAACCAAACTGAGAAGGATACATGCGTCAAATTAGTACTTCCAGCGAGAAACCATATATATTAATATTTTTTATATACATATATTTTTTACAGATGAAAAGGTAAAAATTACCCATGAAGTGCAAGCTGATATTTTTCGCGCTTTTTTTTTAGAAAGATTCCCGAACTATATACATTTATCGTAATTCGGTAAACATTATCAGCTTATGAAATAATAATATACTTTAGAAATTTAAAATACAAATTCGAATTATTAAATAAGAATTACATGATACATTAAAAAATAAAACACTTGCATTCATCTTCATCTCTTTCTTTCTGTAATTTTTTTGCGCTATTCTTCTCTCGAAGTACACAGCGATCTGTTTCGCTTTAAAAAAAAAAAAAAAAAAAAATCACATAATTGCGAAGACACGGCTTCGCTCAACCCTCGACAACAGCGGCTATCGAGGAAAGGCATTTCCTCACTGTTAACTTTAGAAAATTTTCAGCAGAATTTTGTATTCTTGCAGAAATTTTAACACGGTTTCTTCCATTTATGGCAAATACCCCAAACTCATATTTTAAAACCATGTTTAAGGCCAAAAAATATCACGATTTGTTTATAAAAACAGTTGGAGTACAATAAAAAAATAGAAAGGCATACGAAAAATGGCGGAGTTGCTGGACTAAAAGATTGTTATGAGGACGGTTGCCAGGTTTGGCTTATTTAGAAAATTTGGCTTTTGCTAAGGTGTTTGCGTTAATATGTAAGTACCATTTCGGCTGTGGTACAATTTTTCTAAATACGAGAAATGTATTTTGGTTAGTTATTTAAAAAAAAATACAAAGCACTAAATTTTCTTATTGACAATATTTATTTTGAAAATAAGAACCTTATTATAAGCATAATACATTCAATTTAACTATGGCCGGCCAATAGGCAACATTGGTGTGTGTGTGTTATCCCGTAGAAAAATGTTTTGCGCATGCTTTTCAGTAGCGGAAAAGGTCTAAAATACAACTTATATATCGGCGGTATATAATAAACTTTAATTTGGAAGTAATTTATCACTCCATGAATCTTTTACAGATACTGATAAAAAATTACTCGGTTTAATCTCATCAAAGATCATCAGCTTTTATTTGACGTTTATTTGTTGGCCCACTCATGATCTTTTGAGCCTGATGCCCCAGAACTGCTATCAAAACCTGATATTTGAATAATCGTTGCATCAGTCTCGCTTATCCGCTTCTATCCTGTTATATTCATCATCAATCGTCTGAGTAAAACCAGTTTAACTGTTTATTTACTTATTTATTTATTAATAACACAAATAAAAAGCCAAGTTTCTTCCTGTTTCAGTCGTGGAAACTATTTTAATAATGCGTTAGAATAACGTTAGAAATTACCAGGCCAATCGAAGAAACAAAATCTTCAGACCTACCGGAAAAAGCGGATAAAATTTTTAAAAAATCAGACTGGTTTTATTTTTTGAATAATTCTAGTGGTCATGAAGGCTACTGGTGCCAACGTGTTTGACGACCGAGACAACCTCGATCCCTTTGGGTTAGGTAACTAGAAAAGTTTTGTTTCGGGGAGAGAAGATAGTCGTGGATAAAAAGAAATAGTTTTTTTTCTTCTTGAAGGTTGACTTCAACTCGTTTTTCTTCTCGTAACCATTTCCTTAAGAATGTGCCTAGGATAAAACAATTGCTCACGCTGCAGAGCAGTCAAGTGATAACTTCTCTTTCTTTGCAAGCGTGTTATTATAATCATAGATGCGCTTTTTATTCTGCTATTTCCTACATAAAACACAGTTCATGGAAGTGACTGTCATTGTATGCAAAACTCGGAATTTTTTGTTTTAAAGTTTACCATAGAATTTTCAGAATAGTAAAAGAAATTGATAATGATTATTAATGCATCTTCTTAACATTTACCAACGCTTAAATAACTTAACGCTTTAAGACCGCTAAGCATACGTACTAATCTCAGGCTCGAGTCCTGGCAAATTAGCTTATCGCATTGATTTTCGCGGCTTCCCTTACTTTGTATTTAACTTGAATATGAGCAAGCTTCCCTCAGATAATTCTCCACGAAGGCCTTTCTCTTAAGATAAATATATATCACATATTTTGGCATAAATCCGTAACGGTACTCGCGTATTATGCCGGGTATCCGCGACCGTTAAGTAGCGCGATTTGGCGCCATTTATGGATGACCACTTCCTTTGGAATTCAGCTGTAGCAACTGGTGATCGTTGCCGAAATTTCCGCCAACGTTCGACGGGATAATATGTAAATACCCACTTAACTAACTAGTATCAGCTGCCATGCTAAGATAAATTCTCTAACACGATTTTACCTTTTTCTCTTTCGCTTAAAATTTTTACTTTAATCTTGTTTAAAGCTAATATCTTAACACGTTAAATGCTGCTTCAATCTCTAGAGAACGGTCTTACACCTAGCAAATAGGTCTCGGGTTTAACATGTTAAAGGGGCTCATACACCTTAGACCTCTTAACACCCTTCGAATATCTGACTGTTGCAAGAATTGGGATATTTTATTTATTTTAAAATCAATTCCTTCCAACTTTTTACAACTGACTACATAATATAGCTGCTTTCTGAAATAGTGATCAGAAAGTTTGTGTTGCCACAAATATTTTTGTAATTTAATCCGCTTTGTGAAAAAAGTTTTCATTTTTTCACATTGCGCGCACGATATTTTAAAAATGGCTAATGGTACATACTTGAAATTGGATGGAATTCTTTATATGAGCCCTATCTTTCAACTGAACCTAATATCTGATGAATATTTTAATATTAAAAAATTTTATGGACGAAAACATTACAGATTTTTTTAATAAAATACATTTTATAAACTCGACTCCAAACAAAATAAAAATTTAACATGAAATTCTTAGAATTTTTTGGTTCACAGTAGTTTCCAAATGTTATAAAAGGTATATATTAAATATGGAATTAAATTATGCAACAGAATGTTTTAAACTGTGCGCGCAAGGTGGAAACATGACGAAAATTTTTGTCAAAAAGCGGATTAAATTATAAAAATATTTGTGGCAACACAAACTTTCTGATCACTATTTCAGACAACAACTATATTATGTAGTCATCTGTAAAAAGTTGGAAGTAATTGTTTTTAAAATAAATAAGTTATCCTAATTCTTGCAACAGTCACATATTCGAAAATCTTATGGGTTTTAAGGTGTACGAGTCCCCTTAAGTACTGTATTTTCTGGTACTCTGTTTCTGTATTATTTGTTCACTTGTACGCATGTGTATTGCAACCGTGTACTTACACATGCGTTACATGCAAGTGAGTCATGAGTTTCCAGAAAGTAAGAAGAGCCAAAAGTCGAAAAATCGATTGATTTTTGCTTTTGTAAATAGGATCTATTTCTGATGTACGTGTCACTCGAAAGAGAGACAAAAACTAATACCTGTACATCTTACAGCAAGAAAAGTACGTCTGAAAACAGGGAGCTAAGATATTTCTCCCCTTCTGAGAAAAAAAGCAGTTTAGAAGCCAACAAGCGACTGAGCGGTAAGTCGCTGAACAATAGTAGTTCGGTTCGGGGTTCGAATCCCGGTGAAAGGGCAGGCTGCATGGGCATTTTTCGTAGTTTTCCCCATGTGTAGCGTGTATATGAGCCAATTTCCCCTAGAAAGTCAGCAAAAAAAAAAAAAAAAAAAAAAAGGCTATCCCTTCCCTTAGGCAGATAGCCCTCGAGTGCTTTGCCGTAAAAGTTTAGACTTCGTCCCTTTCTTTAAAGTGCCGACATAGTTAATAGAGGTTAGATAGCTTACATTTCTTATATGAGTATGTGCAATAAAATTATGCATAAAGATGTTCATGCTCCATCTGCGTATTAATCAGTAAATATTAACTATTTTAGTATAGTATCATAAGGCTCGTATCTGCGTTATATATTAATAATATACAGAGTTATTTAAAATATTTTATTATTTCTCATGCAGAATTATATCTGGTTATACTTAGTCATATATTAGACTAATTGCATTTAAGAGTCCACAGAGAAACTATCATATTTTAAAGTTAATTCTTAGATTCTCATTCATACCTAAATCATAAATTGTAATCCAGAAAATGTGGTTTCTGGTTCTAAGGCCGTATTAGGCCGTCATTATATGTTCTAAAACTTATAACATCACTTAAATAACCTTTTTTAATCTCATTTTAAACAAATGATTTAAAACAGCATTTACGTGTAAAAACATCAGACAGGCAATTTTTGTGATTATTTGTATACGGCAGTAGTATATGTGAAACAGTGTCAACTCACGTCCTATCTTTTGGTCGCTATCTTTAATATTCACTTCAACTGCAAATTCACTTCAGTCTATCTAATATTCACTATCTATATGCAAATTTACTTCAATTCACTTCAACTGCAAATTCACTTCAGTCTATCTAATATTCACTATCTATATGCAAATTTACTTCAATTCACTTAATGCAAATTCACTTCAGGCTATCTAATATTCACTTCAGTCACAAACTCAAACCACTGGTGTGTTAATGGTAAAATTGGATAATTACTTTAAAGGAATTAATCCTTACAGGCGAATTTCAAATTACCATAAGGGGGTAAACTGATTTTGAAATACCACAGTCAACACAGTAGTTGCGTGCGAGACACCGAACTAAAGACGAATTTCTAATAAGTGAAATGTATTTCCACAGGCAGTTGAATGGATAAGACCGGTGAACATTAGTTTCGTTACGGGTATGATACCCAGCGGCGGAATGAGCCGGCTACGTGATGTTTTCTTCTCATATGTGATGTAAATAGCAATCCGTCTACCTACCAGGTAGAATACGAAGGCTTCGCATCGATAGGAAAAGACCTTGACATGTTTTGCTGTAAGTAATCCATCTACTTGTTTGCCACTCAACTAGCCAGTTACAAAGTTTCACATGTTTACCTTTCGGGCATGATACTCGGATATAGCGCCGCTGGAAATACTTCAATCAATTGACATTCCTCTGAAATTTTTAACTTCCAAACTGTAAATTACCGGCTACATATTTATTGCCTTTCCAGTCCCATTTTATTTGCGGACAGTTATTACAGTTTTAATTTGTAATTCGATTTGGATTCAGTAATTCTTCTGTTTAAATGAAAAATAAGTCCTCAGTCATTATTATTATTTTTTCCAGTTCTCAAATTTGCCCATGCTCTAAGCTGCTTATACATGGTAGTTACAATACACAAAATAATTTAACTCATTTTTTTAAATCTAAATGCATAATTTGTATTTATTTAAGGGAGCATCAGATATCATTTGCATCTGTTTTGAAATTCCCATAAATTTAAGAAAGAAGTCTGCTGTGAAGTAAAATTGCTTATAAATAGATCCTTAACCGTGAGTGTTTAAAACCCGTTTTCCCAAATAATTAAAAAATACTGAAAGTTTTCGGATTTTATGTTACGTTCAAAGGGGCCTTTTTTTTAACGTTTTGTTTTTTATCTTTATTTATTAAATATCATATTCTTCGTACTTAAACTATAAAATTCATTTCAATAGCAAAATCACAAAATAATTTAAAAAGAGCATAACTTTAGAATTTCCGATACACGGTTTCGCTTTGGAGAATTTTTATTTTATTTATTTATTTATTTTTTATTTTTTTTTTTTTGTGTGTGTGTGTATAGTGTTGCCATTGCTCGCTTTGAAATCGTTGAGGTTCTTAATCAAAAATCAAAATATGATTATAGGTAGTAAAACACATTCCAAATTCGGGCTTCCAGATGCCCATATTCGGGTGGAGACGTACGCTATTCAAAATTTGATAGCTCTAGGTACCGTTGTTTTATCCCAATGCGAGATACATATATACTTCTATGCAGATTCTACGTTATTTAATTTCTTTAAATATAATATAGGGCGATAATACCGATAATACTTGATTTTAAGTAACGAGGTTCGACTGCATAACAGCAAAGAATTTGCAAGCGGAAAGGGGCTAATGCATTCTAAAACTGATTTTTAAAGCCAGTTTTTACGAATTATAATATATCTAACGTGCGATTGCATAAAAGCAAGAAATTGGCAAAATAGAAGAGGACTTTGAGAGAGGTTCTTATAGAATTAAATAAAAAGATATATATACTCATTCAAAATGGTGTAATGTTATACAAAGTAAAAACCGCTTGAATTCACTGGTCAAAAGCGAGAGTTAAATGACATTAAAATAAACTTTGGGTAAGCATTTTTATTGTTCTGATTAAAAATATATCTGTTGATAAATATATCTGTGAGATATTCTTATAATTTCGCCATTACCTCTGAAATTCTCTGTGAAACAGAAAATTGTAATTGTGAGTATTAATTGCGAGTAAAACTTTCAGTATAAATACCTCGCGTATAGATACATTATTGCGCCACTAACTTTTAACTAAGTATTAGTGAATATAGACGTAATTTGAGAAATCTGAAGTCAAGGGTTATTATCGTTAATGCGAAAGAGTTATATAAGAAATATTCTTCCCTCATTTAAAGCCAGACAGAGGTTTCATTTCTTTCAAAACAAACGAAATTGTAGTTATTTAGATCTGCGTAAGACAGAATTTTTGCCAGTTTTGAGGCACTGATAATAAATTTGCCCAAGATCTTAAACCTTTCGTTTTTCGACACGCACTTAGCTAATTTCTTCTCGTAGGGATAAAGTGGGATACAGAATCTAGGATTCCCCTTTCCTCAAGTGATTCTCCCTTGGTGAAAAATGGCTCAAACATACGCAAAGAGCTCTATGGAATTCGTTCCATTCATCGCCTACCATGGGCTGAGCATACAAGATCGTAACGTGAACAATGGTATTTCTTTCCGCTTTCGTTTTCCTGTGAACTGGTTAACTGCTTATGAATTTCGTGGATTTTGTTAGGTGTAATGTAATGTGAATAAGAACCAGTTTCCCTTAAGGTTCTTGACCAGAGCACCCCTTATGAGAGATTTATTGAGGGATCTACCTTTATATATTTTTCCATAATCTACAACCAGCCAATCCCATTTATTCATCTTCCATTTTGGGGGGTTTTACCCATTAATAGTTTTGCATTTACATACTTAATTGATAAGGTCATATTGCATAAACTTTATTTGTAAAGTTTCGTAGTCTCTAGTGTCAATAACTAGCACCTTTGCTAATACTTGAATATATCGCCTCCATAAGTTAGGCATCCGACGTACCTTTCGGAAGAGATTTACTGAATTTAAAACTGAAGTGCAACCATTTGAGACTTACTCTGCTGATGTACGAATTTGAAATATTCTGAATGCACTCGGATTCATATTTATCAAATGCTTGAACAGTATTTGAAACTTAAGTAATGTCCACATACACATCGCAGTGTTGCATTAAGCGCTCATAAAGCAAGCTGCAAAGCAGGAAATGGACGAAACATACTCGAACGAACTGCAACTCCTGTATCTGCCGTCATACGGGGCGGCTCCGCTTCGAAACACACGAGTGCCAAGCATAACGAACCAGGGTGGAGAAAAAAATAAAAACGAGCTCAGTAACATATTTTCGATGGATTGTTTGGTGGAGGGATATCACGCTTAGTACTCTATGCTTGACGAATCTGCTTCAAATTAAACAAGTCGTATATCAGGATTCATTTCGAGTTTGAAATGCCAGATTTTTTTCATTAAACAGCGTTGGAAGTGTAATGGCAATAAATTCTTGGTGTTAAAAAGCCCTCTGTATGTTTAAGTAATTTGTGACTGAAATATATTTTGCATTTTTCCTTTTGTAAATCGGAATTTTTTGGCATAATTCTGTCGAATCACTTTTTATTGAAGCATTGTTTACTTAGCTTTTGGATTTTTATATCATTCGGTCTTCATCACGTGCAGCATAAATACGAGGTTTCCCTTGAAAATTTCTCAATGGAAATATACCTCCCTACACGCAAATGATACTTAAAATGCTTTGCCATTATTAACTAATTCAATCCAACGATTCATTTGGTATAATTCTGTTGAATCACTTTTTATTAAAAGCTAGTTACTTAGCTTTTGGATTTTCATATCATTCGGGCTTCATCACGTGCAGCATAAATACAAGTTAGTTTCCCTTAAAAATTTCTCTATGAAAATGCTCCTTGCTACGCTCAGATAATTCCTAATATGCTTTGCCATTATTAGATAATCCAATCCAAACATTCATTTAGTATTGCATGGTTCCAAAGATTGGTTTAGATTACTTGGTTTACTGCAAAGCGCACGGTGGCTATCTGACATAGTGAAAGATTCTTTAGTGACGGATGTTTTAAGGGAACTGTCTTGTATATACCTTATCAGCGGAAAAACGACGAAACCTCCTATATAGCCCGTTGGTTGAGATTTGAACCATGGTCGAATTATTAGTGTTAGGTTAGGTTAGGTTAGGTTATTCAATTACGGCAAAGCCTCGAGGGCTATCTGCCTAAGGGGAGGGATGCCTTCGTGGAGGACTTTCTAAGGGAAACTGGCTCGTATACACGTTACACATGGGGAAAACCACGAAAACACCCATGCAGCCAGCCCGTTCGCGGGATTTTATTAGTGTTAAGCGGCTTTACTACTCAGCAGCTGGTAGACCAAGATTTCAAAAACGCGAGCATTATTTATTCAGTTTATCTGTGGAATATCATTGTGTGTACCTTCATAATATCGAACGAAAATATTCTTTTATCTAAATAAAAGTTTTCAGTCGTTTCTACGATTACTGGTTAGAAGATCGTTAACAGTTATTCAGATCAGAAATGTATCACCAGTAATTAAAACCGCTGAATACTGGTAGTTCGTTGTGTTCACAGAGAACGGAGTGAATCTCGGCACGGAGATGCTACGTGGGTGTTTTTATTGTTTTTGCCAGGTATAACATCGATACGAGCCAGTTTTCCTAACAAAGGACATCACGAATGTATCCTTTCCTTAGGAAGATAGTCCTCGTGTGCTTTTCCTTATTAAAATAAAAAGCAATCGCTATTAAAGATAATCAAAAGAAAACTAATATTAGATAGTTAGGTGAGATATATGTTCATAATTTAAGGAACAAACAGAATGTATCGTAATACATCTTAAGAATGTTTTTCAGAAAAATGAACTGTTTTTCTACTTTTTCATTTACAGGGATTTCATAGAATTAGAGGAAAAGCTAAAAATATATGCACACATAAATACGTTAATTCAACCTAACCTAAAAGTTAGATTGAGTCAACGTATTTGTGAATGGCGAAACACACGCGAACTCTCTTCCTGGGAGGAATGCCTTGACAGACGACGTTTTAAGGGACATGGCTTGTATTGACATTATACATGGTAAAACCACAAAAACCAGCCATGATGTCAGCCTGTTCGCCTAGTTTTGTACTTAAGTCAAGGCTACCAGCATTTACTGGTCTTTTGATCACTCGACCACTGGTGAAGCCTTTGGGAGAAAAGAAGGAAAGTATGTGATACAAATTTGAAAAATGTATCCCGTCGTACTTCGTACTTAGGAGTGATCAGTTTCGTCTCAAGGACTCTTTTGTGTAAATTGCAGAGGTTTCATCTAGATCAGATTATTTAAATTCCCTTCAGAAGGCTTTTATTTTTGCGCGAATACACGAGTTCTGTAACTAATAGCGAATGGTAAATCTAAATGGGAGTTTAGAATTTATCAGGGTTTCTTTCCTAAATCACTGAAAATCTCCTATTTTCATTCCTGAATTACGGTAAGGAGATGAAAATGAAATTCATGTTAAATTTTATTAACCGAATTCAATTATTTTGTAAAAACTGTACTGAGAAAAAGTAAAAAAGGCTGTTATTCTTTTATGCTGTATTCTGTTGAAGTACGGAGCCTGCTCTCTGAATTCTCGACCTAATATGACCAACTCCGCAAAACACTGATAGTTTTCTTCTGGGTTTTTATTTTGCAAAGGGCCCACCAACGGTGAGCTTTAAAAATGCTAAACACTAGGAGTTTGACCTGTGCTCTCATTCTATCAACTGGGCTGACTGCATAAGAGTTTTTGGCGTTTTCCCCGTATGCAACATGAATATAAGCTTTATTCCTTTAAACAGGCATTCATACTTTAAAGCAGATAGCCCTGGTAAGCTTTGCCATACTCAAAGTAAACTCTTTATCTCGGAAAGGAAGGGGACTGATTTCAGAGCCAGTTTTGCGGTTTCCTCATAACATAAATAAGATCTGCTTTTCCATAGAAAATATTGCATGAACGTATCCCATCAAGGTGCACAGTCCTTCCTGACTTAAGTAGGTAATTAATCAGCTCAGGTAAATAATTAATCAGCTCTCCACACATTTTCTATAAGCCTGTAAAAGAACGTATGAAGGATATCGGCCTTTCCCTTATTCATATGATACAGAAAAAAATGAATGCAAATTTAGCTACACTTGTTGCTTTTATACTGTCAAAGATGTTGAATCTTGATGTCAAAGATGATGAAATTTCCCTTGACATTTTTTTTCTACTAGCCTTTATTTTAGAAACACTTTCATTAAAATCAAGCTATCTTTAAATTAAACTGCCTGTCTTTCTTAGGATTTTTTATCACAATCGATGCTTCGATACTAAACTCGCGTTTTAACGTTCGCGTATAGGGTGAAAACACCTTGCAGTTTTAAAGTTTTATAAAAGTGCAAGGATATTTTGTGTAATAGTGCAAGGATAACTAATTGCGACAATTTTTACATGTTGATGCAAAGTATGTAGTTGTTACCGTGAAAGACCGAGATTGGAGAATGTCGACTTTCACCTGAGAATATCAGCATTCACCAAATACGTCGGTGAAAGACCGAATATTTCACTACATTCTTGTATATTCGGACCCTCACCGGTGTATGTCGACAGTCACAGATATGCTCTGGTGAAAGTCGAAGAGAGAGGTCATAAAGTGCCATAATAGTTTAAGTTGTTGCAATAAATAAGATTTGAATCACATAATTTAGTAAGTTTTTTATTACTGTTATTTTATTTTCTCATTTAGAACGTACTGTATAATTAAGTAAGTTTTTAACTTCTATTATTTTCCTTTCTCATTTTGAATGTATTGTGTGTTTTAGGTTCTCATGTTCTTAAGTTCTTATTTCAAGTCTCAAGTGCGTTTATTCGCGACTGAATTACGGAGAAGAAAATATAATATTGTTATATGTTCAACATTCACCATTAGTACATGATGAATGTCAACATTGACCGGTGTAAGTCAGAAATAAGATTATTTGGAAAATATTTCGGACATACACCAAGAGACTATGTGAATGTTGACATTCACCGGTGAAAGTCGACATTCTCCAGATTTCGGTGTTTCACCGTAACGTAGTAACTAAGTTACGTATAGCGAAATGTATTATGAAAATTTTCATGTTCTCAGCTACAGTTTATTGATTTTGTAACAGTAATGCAGTTTCAGTGGAGAAGAAAAAATAATCTGATATTTTTAATTGAAATTTGTTTTAAAAAAAGGATAAAAAATAAATTAGACTAAAATTTTAGCAAAGGAAATTTGAAACTTCGTGTTTGTCATATGTCGTCCGCTCTTTTTTTTTACTTATTACGTGCTCCGCCCTTAGGCACTACACGGAAAGGGAGGGATGCCCCGTGGAGGTCTTTTTAAGGGAAACTGGCTCGTATCCACGTTACACATGGGGAAAACCACGAAAACGCCCATGCAGCCAGCCCGTTCGCCGGGATTCGAACTCCGGACCGAACTACCAGTGTTCAGCGGCTTTTACCGCTCGGCCGCTGGTGGGCACTTTGTCATATGTCTGGTTTTTCATTTGTAAATGCTCAGGACTTTAGGTACGATACGTTCCACTAAAATAAATGTAATTTTTTAAAAAATTTGTTCTAGTGTAGTAGCATTTATATTTTGAAGCCGGAAATATGCTAATCCTGACACGAAATAATAATTAAAAATAAGCTGTGTACGTTTTCCAAGAAATAATCATGAATGCTAAGTAGCTATTTTAACGAACCACTAACTGAGTTTTTATACGCTCATTTAACAAATCACTAACGGAACTTACTGTACGCCAATTTAATGAACCACCAACGGAAGCTGACTAAATTGCATACCCTTAGGAATAAAACAGAAAATCATACTCGTATTTTATGCTACACATTCAAACGAAATATCTGTGAGAGGCATGTGAATAATTCATTATGAGAAAATTGTACTTTAAATAAACTTTCTTTTGGATAGTAGCCAATTTATTTTAAGATTAAATACCTTTTTCCTCCATTTTTTAGTCAGATTTGGAGGAAAGGTTTTTCCAGAGATATTTTTGGAGTTTGAGTTAGTCATATATCTCCTAAGATCTAATGGATATAACCACATAATAAAATATACCACTTTCTGAAATGATTAATTCTTTCCAAGATAGTTCCAGTTCAGTATTGCTAATGTTTGTTGCAAGATTAATAACTCAACCATTTTCTGTTTAATTAATAAGTTTAAAAAATCTGTCAACAGGTATAGTTACAATTACAACTGTATACCTGTTGACATTATACAATTGCTGCAAAACTAGCAGTTATCCAGAACTTGCTCCCATGGTGGTTGAACAAGCTGAGCTGAATGAGGATTTCGTTGTTTTTCCCTATGTGCAACTTGAATACAAGCTGGAGTTACAAGAATAGTTTGTTTCCGAAAATGGCTTTTATTCAAAAAGTCCCGCTGTGTAAATTTTGAAAACTTTAAAGAAAATCTGTTTTATTTCAATTTATGAAACTTACGAATAAAATTCAAAGAAATAAATTTCAAGTGCTGATTCTTTTATCAATCTTAGAAATGCATGTTGTTATTTCCTGTTTTCAAGTACATATCGTTAACGTATTATAAGAGCATCTTTTATCTGAATGCACATATATCGTACTGTTCTCTTGAGAATTGGTCTAACTTAAGTGGAATAGCTTAAAGGGTCTCTTCCTTGTGATGAAATTTGCGATTTGGATTGCAAAAAGTTTCAAATTCAAACATTTGGAATAGTCGCCGTTTTTCTGTCAAGAAACACAACCATTCCTGTTAATCAGTAATATTTTCTACAAGAGTTGATAAATAAGCTACTTAACAAAATAAACAATGGATATATTGTTACGAAGTGTACAGGCGCGGTAAGATGGCTTCCCCGCTAAGCAGTTTTAGGGTTGCCACATTTGGCGAGAAATCGCCCATTTGGCGACAAAATTGGTGATATGCCATGGACGGATGGAGAACCTTCTGGAACGAATTCTTACCGGTTTAGCCCAGAATGTTCTCGAACACAAGCCGAAAGCTATATAAACTCTGCTGGTCCGCAGTTAGTGTGTGTCTCGAGAATGCGAGTTAGTATCGAGTTGGTGTCTTGTCTAGCGAGTCAATCCCTGCGGAGTCGATTGAGTTGACAGCCGGGCAGCGAGTGCCGAGTGGGTCGTCGAGTGCACCGAAAGAGTCTCGTAGTGTATTGCGGTTAGTGCATCGTCGAGAGAGCGTGTTGAGCTACGGGAACGACTCAACCGAAGAGTCGGGAGCTGTGCTCTGTGTGTCGTCGAGTGCATCGCGAGTTGTAGCGGGGAGATTATCGAGAGTACGTGGAGTTCCGAGAACGACCAAGCAGAGTTGAGAACTGTACTCTGCTTTGCAGTCAAGCTGTCTCCACCGTGATAGCCTGATAACCTGGAGGCTGTGTCGCTGATTGTTCCAGCGTGTTTATTGTAGTTCTTCGCTGACTGTGTAAACATGTTATTGGAGCTGTCCTGACAATACTGGCCGATAAAGTGTGTTTCGATACTTCATCAAGTAGTATTGTCATTATTCACTCCAAATCCTCACGAACCCCGTACGTACGAATGAAGGAAGAAAATAACGTAACAACTGGTGTCAGAAGAAAAACGTAACAATATGAAGTAAATAAAAAGAAACTTTTACAGTAGAAAAATAGCTATTTTGAATCGCTTCCATTACAGGAAAAACTACCTCCAAAATTTTTCTACAGAAATATTTATGCTGCAACTTCCTATTTCCACCAAGAAGACATACCTTTGTTATCAGTTCATTTCGACTGGCCATATAAGACAAAAACCTACGATGCACTAATTACATATCTGTTGACATCTCCTATGACGTCCCACTTCATATGGAATTATCAATGTTTTATGAACTCTCAAATATGTAAACATTAAAAATTCTTTTAAATATATATATTTTAGCTTCATGTAATTTGATGTATTACACTACATCTTGAAATGCACATACGTAAGTGTTTACCACCTGACTCTACTACAGCAGATATATGATAGGACTTGATTCTCACTGCTAACAACATGTAGCCCTGGCGTCTCTGCATTTGTCTCACACGTATGTCTCTGCTATTAACACCTCGCAATATGTTCATGCAGTTCAGAAGTTGCCTTAAAACTGTACCTGTATCGCTAAAGACAAAATCTTCCTAGCTACTTAATGTTGTTATGGTCCTGTTGAATTTTTTCTAAAGATAAGAAATGTCTCATATTAATTACTTAAATAACAAAGATGAAATACAGATGAAATTTAATCTGACGCTGAAACCATATTTGAAAGTTCAGTTTCATGTTTCTTTCTTCGCATTCAGAGGTGGTTAATTTATTAGCAAGACCTGGTTTCATTATACTCTATAAAAAAGGTACCAAATGTCACTTTATTATTAGAGCTGATAATGGACTGCACAAAATTCCCAGACACGTTTAATTATAATGCAAGATAACATTTAAATTTCTTTGCAAAAGAGATTTCCATTTAAATGGCCTGAAAACGTGCATTGGTATTCAAGTGATATTCCGCTGTTTCTGCTAAATGTGAAAAACGATGACTTTAGAGGCTGAATGCTTTCATTGTTTAGTAAATTAATAGGATTAAAGTATAGAAAAGGTTAACTGGAACGTACAAGCTTTGCTAGCTAATTCCTAGGCAAAACCTGATTTCTCTCTAGAACATTTCCAACGTACAAGGCCTAAAGACCATGATGCATGCATAAATATGTTTGTGCATAAATCTTTCGAATTAAAATATACTGAGAATAATGTTGAATTTCATGAAGTTGATATTTGTTAACTTGTTTGATAACATTTTAAAACAATTCCGATTTGAAATTTCCCCTCTCTTGTTCTTTTTTAAGGCTAGTACTTCGGTGGACTAATTATCATTATGCACCGATTAAATCTTAAGTTCATGTTTAATTCAAACATATGCTTACAATTTAATTAAGTCATGTTTAATTCAGTAGCTTAATAATTAATGACTTTATAGAGATTTTAACTGTATTTATTAGGCCACCCGATTACTAGATTTATTTGAATTTATATAAGTCTTTATTTACATGTTATTGAGCAAAAGTAATTCTCGCTAACATAAAAAAAATATTTAAAATAATAAATTTTCGATAAAGTTATAATTAATATAAAAAATTTTCAGTTAATTAACAGTGTAGGAAATATTAAAAATGATAAATTCTCCAGCATTGAAAATGAATTCTCCGTAACTTTTTAACGCATAAAAAGCATTTCGATAAATATATTTTTAATAAAAAGTTATTGTGTGACAGATCTAAATTTCATACTGTGTGTTGTCCTGACACTTATACTGTGTCTTGACTTCTGTTAAATTGGGAAGGGGAGAAATCTAATATAAATAAGAGTAATAATATATTAAAATTATTTTTTATATTCAGGTCTGTGTATGTAATATATAAATAATTCTGTGACACACTTTCGAGCCGCCGTTTTCTTTCAAATGAATAAATTTGAATGTCTAATCCAAAAGAAGTAAAACATTTTGTATAATTTTAGATTGGATATCGCAGCTTTTCTGTGCTCTGTAGACTAGTAGAAGAGGAGGAGTGCTATCGCCTATTGAATATTATTCCGTTCTTTTTCCTAGAGCTCGGTTCGCTGCATTTGTGAGTCTATTCTGTATCCTCTCGTTTTGCTGAGAGTTTTTAAAAAAGAAATGCGCCTGTTTTTCAAGCTTTTTAGCAATTTAATCCAGTAAAGTGACGCAATTTAAATTCTACTCCCCTCCCATCTGAGCTGGAGCTCATAAGTCCTCTCGACATTTTACGGTCTGGTAAACATGGAAAACATTGTCTATAATAATATATACTATAATACACAGAAATATACTTCACCTTAAGCAACAACAGGTACATGTTTTTCTCGTCGCATTCAGCAACAGAACAGATGAAAAGAAATACTGTAAAATCCGATTTTAATTCTAAAAATAGTCGCAATATAACATTCTGGAAATGTCAAAGGCACGAACTAAATAAATATGAGTAAGAGTATGAGTAAATATGAGTAAATAAATATGATATAAGTAAATATTTAAGAGTGTAAACTCGTAATGTAAAAATTCGAAATTTTTCCATTTCTGTACTCTTAAAGGTATGAAGAGGAAATCAATATTTATTCGAATATAACTTTTTGATCTCCAGTTCTACAAGATATTCGAGTATTCACTGTATAAATCTGAAAGTGTTCCTATCTGGGAATATACATGTTTGTGCGCAGAGTTAAAGTTACAAATATGCTTTTTGCAGTAATTCAGAAATAGCTAGCGTTAATGTTTTGAAAACTGATGTCATATATAATCTGACGAATGGTAAATGTAATGTAACCATCTAGTGTTATTAAATGGACAGCTGTTTTAACATCTAGTTTTATTAAATGGGAATGTGATTTATTTTCTAATCTATGAACTAGTAAGCCGCCGATTCTCTAACGAATCCAACAAGCGGACGCGTGAAACTTGCCTTGGTGTGAAGTACTATATGGCAATGAGAAAGGGGGAATTCAAAAGTAGGGAATAAATCCAACTTTAAATTTGTATATATATTTTGATACTTGGTGATAAGGGTAAACGAAATTAAGTAATAAATAAATAATATTAAATCAAAATTAAACGAAGGTACATAAATTATTTTATTGTTTTATTTTACAACATAACTCAAAATTTGCCCAATATTGAGTAGTAAAGTTAACAAAATAAATCAACATGAATTTCATCAAACATTTCGCTGTACATAATGTTTCGGGCAAAAATATTGTTAAACACTTATAATCATCGATCAAATGGGTGCGTCCACGCCATACACATTTTTTTCTCTTCGACTTTTCTAATACCGATTTGTCTGTAGAATTATCTTTTGTGCAAGAAAAATCACAAGATTTACTGATTTCACTTAAAACGAATTCTCGCAATCGTCTAGACGGTGGATTGAGATGAATCACCATCAGCATATTTCAGGCTGGTGAGTCTCAAGCGGAAATCGCTCAATGGTTACGAAAATATCGAACAGTGGTATCCAAGTCATGTATCACCAGGAAATGCGGGCAAGGATGTTCAAGAAGCACGACACCTGTGAAAGATGGATATGTAGCATTAAATGCACGATTCCACAGAGAAGAGACGGCCTGAAAGTTCTCTCATGTTGTCTCTCAGACGAGTCTTATCGCTTCTGCACCAGAAACAACAATTTGTACATAAATGTACGCTCTCTGAGTAAAGCCAGGAGTGTCACAGAGAGCCAAAAGTGACCTTGCCCTTTCTGGAGCCAGGCACACAACTGAACAATATCCTCTTCAGTGAGGAGTCTAAATTGAGACTGATTCTTGACGAATCTTCATCTGAAGAGCGCTTAGGACCCGCTATCATCTTCCAACGTAAAGGAAATCGACCACTTTGGTGAAAATGGAATGCTTAACCTGGAGAAGCACCGTAGTGGACAGTTGCATACCGCTGTATGTCTTCGATGTGGGCACTGTAACCGCACAGCTTTATAGGTATGAGGTTCTTGATCCGTATGGGAGGCTTTGACGGGAATCTGTTGGGAATGTATTTGTACGGAATATAACGCGAGGCTAAATAATAAATTTGTTAGATTATTTTGCTGGAGCCGTATCCGACGTACTGTGTGGCAAGTGAAAGTGCTCATTGACTTTATTGCTTGGCCGCTGGTGAGTTGGAGACCTCTAGGAAGAGACACTGTTCTGCATCAATACTCTTTCAGGATTCTTAAAGTGCCACAGGTTTTACAATCAGCAATCTCATTTAGATTATAACGTTTCATTGTAAATAACGTAGACCTATGGGGGATCACCATAATCTTAATTCCATTTCATTTTGGAAGTTTGAGGTGACAAATTTCTGCCGTTTTTGGATGTTTTTGCATATCGTAAAACGTTTTATCTCTGATTATTTTGTTATGCTATTACTTGTTAGCTAGTACTGGACATCCCTGCACAGAATTTCATTAATACAAAATTCATAAGTTTATGTATCAGCAATTCGCAATCAGGTTACCTCTACACAAATTGCTTAGTTAGTTATCAATTTTCTTTTACGTTTGTTAATCTGTTATTGTTTTAGTGAAAATTATATCTTGTTTTGTTTCCGTTTATTCTTAAAGTGT
This sequence comes from Stegodyphus dumicola, assembly GCF_044657685.1. Taxonomy (NCBI): domain Eukaryota; kingdom Metazoa; phylum Arthropoda; class Arachnida; order Araneae; family Eresidae; genus Stegodyphus; species Stegodyphus dumicola. The sequence goes on from NC_140781.1 coordinate 33,997,648, forward strand.
CGTTATTCTTGCGCTACCAAATCGTTATGCGAAAATGCATTTACAAATTTTAAAACCTGAAAAACGCATGTGTGCGACGTTATCGTCATGCGATGATTTGTAGGTACTTTACTTTCTTCCACAATATTTTCGATGACGATGTTTTTAAACTGCGAAGTTTTTGAAATTGCGCTTTTATTTTTGACCACGATGCTTTAGAACTGCGACGTTTTAGAATTCTTTGCTTTCTTTTCTTCCACGATGTTTTCTATCATGACGTTTTCGCCTTGTGTTGTTTTCTCCGCGACGTATTCTTCCGCGAAGTTTTCGGCTGTAACCGTACTAGTAAACCCAAAAGTGTGCTGAATTATAGATTTGGATATTTGGTAAATGAGTTAATCTTATCTGTATGCCCTTCTGAAGCATTAGGAATATAACATAAAAGCATCACTGAAGAAGGAAATGGCAATCTAAATCATTTTAATCTAAATGTATAGCACTAGGAGTATCTGCTATTAATTCAAATACTGCAGAAAATAAATATTATTTAGATATTATGAATCGCATCAATTCGTTGTATTATAAATTACAACAATTAGAAATATTATTAGCATGATTTAGCGTCCATCTTTCTTTACAAATCATTTTAAATAATTAATTTTACAAATAATGAAGCCTAAAACTAGATTGGAAATAAGTTGCATATTGAAGATTAATCTGTAGCAAGGTGTTAGAAACATTTTCTTTTAATTGGAGTTGTGATGCAAGAGTTCATGAAAATTATCGTTTAAATATAAATTGGCATAAATACTACACAACACTATACAAATTCTACATACATGGAAACTTGAGTATAATACAACAATATACTTAAAAGAAACGTATGAAGAGGAAATTAAAATGAATATAGGGAAGCTCGAAAATTTTTTATTAATTGTGAAAATGCTTAAAATTAACATCTGTTATTAATTTAATGTATATTATAAATCAAATGTATGTCAAAGAAGAGTACGGTTAGAGTATTTGGAAAACAAAATAAGTATTGGAAAGTTGGCCCTTTGATAACGAGGAGATCTTCAATTAAATTTCGCGCAGTTCGTAGCCTACCCACGATATACATGGGAAAATCGTGGAAACATCCAGTCCTTTTTCCGGATTTGAAAGCGCGTGGGACTACCAGTACCCAGTGGTCAGCCATTTAGGATCGCAATCCCACACACGGTCGTCCACTAATCCATTTGGTCACTAACGTGATTTATTAGGTTGTTTCAGAAAGTTTAAGACTCACATACTCAAAAATTAGCATAAGGTAATAAATGGAAGTATTTGAATTAGGGTGTGTTTTCAAAAATATATCAAAAAGGCTCATTTGAAGTTAATCTCTTTTCAAAGCTTTCGATTAGGATTATAAATAATGCCAGTTCTTCAAGTTTCTCATGCCACTTCAATTCATTTTAATTCTAGATTTAAACCTAATGCTGTTAAAATGCCGGAAATTGTTTTTATTTAAAATGCCGGACACTATACATTTACAAACATTCATGTCTTCTCCGGGATTCGAACCCGAGCCCTTCGTTACCGCAGTAGGCACCCCTAATAACTATACTGTCTGGGCGACAGAATTATCTACTCGCCGCAGTTTGTTTGATTGATCTGCTTTTGATGATCTTATTTTTAGCTCTAAACAGTAAAATGTTGTATCACCAAAAAAGCAAGTTTCCCTTTTAAAATAATTTTTCATACTCCGAGAGTTTCTATAAAAAAGCAAGTTTCCCTTTTAAAATAACTTTTCATACTCTGAGAGTTTCTATATTAAATAGTTAAGATTTCACGAATGTCATGCAAAAAACAAAGTAATTATGTTCGGGATTGAATATGGGCATTAGAATACTAGACATAAATCCATGATTAGCAGTTGCACTTTTCTTCTTTTTAGCTTAACCTTCCAAAAAAGTGGTGGCTAAATCTCTTTACATATGAGGGCCAATGTAAAATATGTGTTGTCCGCGCCGACTGCGCATTATGGTATATTTATGTAATGTTCAGAAATACATGCTGGAATAATAAACTCGAGTTTTATTCAAGAAATTAGCTATATTTATTTTAAACTATTTTAGTAAACAGTTTTGCAAATAGAATAGTAACATATGATGGTCTGAATTATGAAAATGTGGTTTAATTAGGAAGTCGGCGATCACCAATATTAATGCAGATTGTAATACTGTATTTTGTTAACCTTATCTCAAGCAACAGAGAAGGACTTCATAAGACTAGCAGTTGCCTAGTTTTATCGTTATACTCTAGAACCTAATTCACTTCATCATTTTTTGCTAAGCTTCCTATTGAAATTGCGGAAATAAAATCTATTCTAGATGAAGACTTTGACGTTTAATCCAAACCTTTATCAGATAAATAACCGTCATCGTAAAAAAAACCAATAGTTGTCGAAACAAAGAAATCGTGCCACAAGTATTCCTTCTGTGAAGTATGCACTTCGTAAATATTCGTAAGCCTCGATTCTAAACACTTTAGTGCAGCTTTTAAAGATCTCACTCAGGCGTATAATTTTGTTCAGTATTTGCAAACAGTTATTAAGGTGTTGCGAGCATGCAGGTGAAACTGGCCGTGGACAAGGTAACTAAAAGGAATGCTTAGTGAAGAGCGCAGTGTGAGAACAATGGCACTTAACATCGACGCAATTCCTGGCCTTTTTCAGCAAATGCCATTGCTAAAGAGAGCCATAGTTATTGTATACCCGGAAATTTTCCTATGTATTACTATATCACTACAGGGAAATAATTATTAATGTATTTGTTCTCTTCCTTGATGCTTCGCTGCTAAAGAAATAATTATTTTGCATACAATGCCAACTCTGGTAAAATGCAATGGATGTCACTTTCCACAGAATAAATCATTAGGCATCCTTAAAAATTATGAAATTTGCTTAGAAGAAATGTTGCGTTATTTTTAAAACGCCTTGAAGGTCGATTATCACACCATTAGTTGCGTATGCAAATTTAATGCTGAGAATATCCTAAAAAGTCTATGAAGAAATTCATTCTTTAAATAATATTTGCGCTTATAGATTCAATTTTATCATGGAACAATCGCGTGAGCTTTTGCTGACAATTCAAGTGTATCAATAAGGAAATTCTTTTATAAAGGAGCAGTGTAGGGATCAGAAATCTTCGACCATGCAGAAAATTTGGGTGTTGTATCTGACAAGTCAGCTTTTTGTTTTTGAATTTTCAGTTAATCGGTAAATGTGATCTGTTTTGCATGGTATACTTGTATTCGCTTTGCCGTGGAAGCGTATCTAATGAAGGTATCCGGAAGCATGCAAACCCCCAATTAAAATAATTGAGCCACCTTTATCCATGTTCTGTGATTGTAGAATCAGATAAATTAAACAAAACTCTTAATTTCTGGGTAGATAACAGTGAAAGGAAGTGATCTTCCCATTTCCGAGGAGGCAGGATAACAAAGATTTCTGTGATAAAAGATAACACTAATTTCTTATCTGCCGGTAGCATTAAGCGTGCCAATCGTCTTAAGAAAACAACTTCCCTGAATCATTTCTAAAGAAAACAAGCATTCGGTTATTCATCCATAAAAATTGAATGTACGTGTAAGCAATCTGGTAATAGGACCTACATGCTAAACTGTTTGAATTTCTGGAATATTCAATGAATACTTGTGTTTGTTATAAACATTTAATGCGAACAATATTTGCTCTGTTTTTCCAGATATCGATTTTTGTTTTTTACTCGCCATCGTTTTACCATTGAAATTTGATAAAAGTAGTAGTGTCAGACTTTGATAAGTCTGAATTTCAACTTATCGTAAAAGCATTCAAATGGACATCATTCACAAATATCAGCGAAACAGAATGTAGAATTCAATAAAAATTGTCGACTGAAAGTTTAATGAACTTATTCAATTTCTGAATTTTAGTAAATAAAGTCGTACTATTGTACTGGATTTGATAGGAAGTTTAAATAAAAATATATCTGAAAAAATATGCGTGTTTTTTGTGCATATACAGAGATCAAGATAGCAGAAATAAAACAATTGATACGCTCTGAAAATGACGAAATATGACAAAATTCCATACGATAAATATCAAGAGGTAACAGCAAGAATGTTTGAATAATTTTATAATCTTTCATCTCCAAAGGAGACCATGAATCTCGTATAGTTGCAAAAGTGGTAGAGAAAGAATTAAAGGAGGACGCAGTTTTATAAAAACATTTTTTTTTCAAAACTCGTAATTTTACCTGCCTAGTTCTTGGACTTGTTTTCACTTACTAACAACTTTTCATCTCTGCATCTCATCATCTATTTTAACTTAATGCGCGTTGAAAGAACAGCTACGTTTTCAAATACGTTTTTAATGTTTACAATTTTTTATATGTTTGCAAAGTCGTGTAACAAATAACAGGGTCTTTAGTTTTATATCAAAAGTGTCCAGTGGTAAAGAGTTTCAAAATGTTTAATTTTTGGTAACTTAATAATTGTAATTTTCTTTGCCTTTTAATTGCCTGTTTGTAGATCAAGTAAACTCCATATTATTCGTCTTTTTAAAATCGAATTCTGATCGAACAATTAATGGAGTTGATTAAATAACAATTTATGGATAAAAATTAGCTAGGTCAAATACGTTAACTGGGAAAGAAAAAAAACGAATAATTTAATCATTTATTTTAATCTTTAATTTAAAATAGCATTGCGAAACGCTCTTTCTTCATGTTTTGTCCATGACTTTTAATTAAATTTTGTTTCATTTTAATCTTTCTGTTTCTTTTCTAATTGTAATATAGTCAAAATTATTTTCTATCTGGATGCAATGGAAAGGAGATTGCATTTCTCTTGAATTTCAAATCATCGTTCTAAAGCTATGTAAAGAAAAAATTTCTTTTGTTCGAGATTTGTGTTTGCTTAATGGACCCACGAGTATCTAAGGAGGTGAAACTTTTGAATACTGATACTTTCGGCATGATGTCTAGCTGCATTGATGGTACTTTGTTGTGTGAGAAACTGATCATTTTCAAAGCAATGTTGTGAGAGAAATGGTACAGAAATATATATGATCACTGCTAAAGACATGAAAAACGTTTATTGCAATTCATTGAGACGCATTCGCACACTAAAATCTGCATTAGAAAAGAGGATTTCCATTATAAAATGAATGGATCTTGCCAGCCCTGCACGAAAGTTTTGAGTAATGTTGTGATTCCTTGCAATGTAGTGATGTCAGTTTGGCGGATTTTACAAACTGTGCGACATTTTAGTTTACGGATACAGGTACATTTAGAAGCTAGGCCATTACCTATTTAGTATCACAGGTGAGTTTGATATTACTGAACTTAGCTGTTAGGAGAAGGCATGTATGTTGTAAATGTATAGTATCCTTGTAGCATGAGAACACTTTAAATATGTGGCTAGCAGGAAGTCCTCTCACGTGATTTGGTTGTTGGGGAAGAAAGGTAGAAGACTCGCAAACCGCCTCCTGGGTTGCTCTCCCTCAAAAACTTTCTTTTGAAATAAATCATCTAAACAACAAAGAATGAAAGTAATTGTTTGGAGTGCAGTATAGTCTTCTCAACTATTTATTACTACAGAACAGCTCCTTTCGAAGTTTGTGTAAACCGAGGTTTCTCTTTAAGTTATAGTATCATAGTTCTTTAAAAAGTCCTTCACGAAGACATCCCTCCCCTTAGACAAATAGCACTCTTGTGCTTTGTCGAATCCCACATACTATATTTACTCGTGTATTAGCTAAAGGTATTTCCCTCTTAGCTTTTTATTGCAAGTTTCTGAATTTTTTTTAATATTCATGTAATTTTCAAAAAGCAAGTTTCCCTAAATTTTAGGATTGATTCATCTACGTAGTGGCTATTTTCGTCTTACTTATTGGCTCACCAGCGGCCGAGCGGTGAGCCGAGCGGTGAGCTGAACACTGGTAGTTCGGTACGATGTTCGAATCCCGCGAACGGGCTGGCTGCATGGGCGTTTTCGTGGTTTTCCCTCATGTGTAACGTGTATACGAGCCAGTTTTCCTTAGAAAGTCCTCCACAATGGCATCCATCCCCTTAGGCAGATAGCCCTCGAGGCTTTGCCATAATCACGCACACACTCACACACACAGTCTTACTAATTGATTTGCTCGTGGATTTTGGTTCCGTAGATTTCTAACTGATGAAACTATAATAATGAAGAGATGCAAGAAAGCAGGAATATCTAATGTTTTTGATGATTCTGACGATCATTACTCGCAGAAAGAAAGACTGAATACTGATGACCATTTTCAAGGTGTAACAGACGACACAGGCAGCAAGGCACAGGGAGTAGCAGAGGATAGAAATAGAAATTCAAAATGTAGAAAAGCAGAAATGAAGATATTAGATACTGTAATGCTAATATTCCTATGTAATCTTACTGGAATGTAGGTTTCTTTTAAATAAATAATATGTTGGTAATTATCGGTAGTTTATCCATAAATACTTTTCATTTCTTATGTTCATACTGTAACCACATCCTTCTAAAATTAATTTATTTGCGTAATTCTCCTCAATTTTCTTACGATAAATTAGTAGCAAAACGGGATGGGGAAATACGCAAGTAAATATGATAATTAAATTCACCTTTAAGCAGATAGTCCTAGTGTGTTTCGCCGTAATCAAAACAGTCCAGAAGCAGTGTTGATTCAAAATTGAGGTTTTGTTGCAAAATGGAGTTCCTTTCAATTCTAAGGGAAATATGGGCGCGCGAGTTAGCTCTCAGTGAAATCATTCATACTCTTAAGCAGATAATCCTTGAGTACTTTGCATAATTAATTAACCAATCAAGCGATAAAACGAGAAACACACTTTCGAGGAAAAATCTTTCGTTATCCCTTTATTTGACACGGTTGCTTAGAAGCAACATGTATTTTCATCATTTGCCAATTAGAGTTAACTGAAAGGTATAGAGGGCAAATGTAAGAATATTCATTTGCTAAGGTTAATTCATTATTTATCAGTTTTAACTGCGACATTTCTTCTAAAATATTTTAATAATGGGTATATTTTAGACATTTTCATATAAAATCATCAATTGCAAATAACCAGTAATCCATTAGATGAAAACCAGTTCTCTTCAGAAACAAAATGGTTTGCTTTTAACTGATTATTGCAAAACACCCATCTGTCTTAGGATGCGTTACCTTCTTGAAAGAGGTTTTCCAAAGGAAACTATCTCGTATTACAAATGAGAAAAGCCTCCACCAGTGACTTTTTTCATGGATAAGACAATGGAGTTAGGAATCCTTCGTTCATCCATGCACATGCCCACCAGGGGCCGAGTGTAAAAATCGCTGAACTCCGGCATTTCAATCCGTATTCAAACGCCTGCGAACAGGCTAACTGCAAAAGTTTTTATGCTTCTCCCCCTTATGTTACGTAAATTTGAGATAATTTCCTTTCAAAGAAACTTCCTTCACGAAGATATTTCTTTTCTTAGGCAGATAGACCTTGTGTGCTTTGCCGGAATCCAAGTAATCGAATCTAATCCACTATAGATGCAACCACAAGTTCTTAGTAATATTCAGCCCGAATCAAAACCCCGGCGTACGAACTGGCTGCATGTTTTTTGCATCGCTTTCCCTATGGTTTCCTCACAGGAACGACAGTTAGCTCCTTTAATAAGTCTTCCACTGACGCATCTCTTAGCTTAGGTGGTTAACTCTTGCATGCGTTGCCTTAAACAATAACTTATCCACCCAGGGAAAATCATGAAAACACCGATGTAGCCAGTCCGTTGATCGATATTCGAGCACTGGTCGAACTACTGTTGTCCAGCGATCTTATCCACTTGTGACCATGTCGGGAAATCATAAAATGTTTAGAATGTTTCATCATTTATTAGGGGACCTTCAGCGGCAGAGCGGTAGAGTCGCTGACCACTGGTAGTTCGGTCCGAGGTTCGAATTCCACGAACGGGCTGGCTGCATAGGCGTTTTCGTGGCTTTCCGTATGTGTAACGTGTAAACGAGCCTGTTTCCTTGAGAAAGTCCTCCACGAAGGCATTCATTCCCTTAGGCAGATAGCCCTCGAGGCTTTGCCGTAATTAAATAACCTAACCCTCCCGTGTTTATTATAATAATATATGCAAAGATTTTTTTTCACAAAATGTTTGTTATCGTGCTGTAATAATACACAGAAAATAAAAAACATTTTGCATCTTATAAGGCAATTCTTGTGTAGATACAGAGCCCTCATCTTACGAACGGAAGTGTAAATTTATCGATGAATATAGCATATTTTTGCAAATAAATTTTCTCTTCCTTAACAATTTCTTAGCGATAATTTTTTAGCATTATTCTATCACAAGAATTTAGTAAATAGCATATATAATTTGCAAAATATGTATTAATCCACAGTTTGTTTCCGGAAATTCCTTTGAACAGTAGTTGTTTTTGAAGAGTCAAAATTTGCGCGCCTATTTCTGACGACACGACTGGTCGGGGCACTTAACGTTGTGGCAAGGGTCAGCGGTACTGTTTTTGACAGTTACGTAAACTTAAAAGAATTTCGCAATAAATAAAGAATTCACAGTTTAGATATGAATGCTCACAAAAGACGCATGTGACATCCACGTACTTCCGTCAAGCTGGCATCTGCCAATTGTGGCGCATCAATTTTTCAGCTGTGGGAAAATAATTTCTCGCACGTTTTCTTTTAACAGTTAAAAATAACCTAACAAATTTCCATATCTCGTTCAGGACATTTTTCGGAATAGCCACTGCAGAACGGGTCGCTGGCAGCCTCGGTGCATCCCGAGAAACACTTCCTGATTCGCCCACAAGTCGAGTTTCAGTTCATTGCCTTTTGGCTGGGTTGCACCTATACGGAAAGCCATCGCCAAATTCTTTGCCAAGATTTATCTATCTTAGCTGCCTTTAATTAAATCCTCCCGATTGTTATATTGTTTAAGTGCTTCTTTCGCACGAAATGTTTCGATTTGAAGCATGAGTCGCGTGATGATATTCCTTCGCGTATGTTCTTTTGTAATCTGATAGTGCCACCAGGATTCATTTTAACTAATATGAGTTTTAACATAATTGCTTACATTTTAAGTTTTAAAACTTGATTCTGATGATATAACTATGGTATCTGTAAGCGAAAAAAAATTTAATTCCATATATTTTAAAATTCATAAAATCGATCCTATCACAGATATTCTGAACCCACTTTCAGTTACATCTACACAAATGACTGCTTTAATTTTAATTGTTATGGAGTTTGGCAAAGCACTTGAAGGTTACCTGATTAAAAAGAGGAACGACTTTACGGAGAACTTTTAAGGGAAAGTGATTTGATTTAACATGGAACTGAGATAAGATCGATGGGCACTAATATTTTGACTTGGTCCTCAGTCTCCAAGAGCGAGCTTACTGCATTAATCTTTTTTATGAATTTTCTCATGTGAATAAGAATAAGTTTCTTTTAGAATGGGCCCACCAGCGGCCGAGCGGTAAAGACGCTGAACACTGGTAGTCCGGTCCGAGGTTCGAATCCCGCGAACGGGCTGGCTGCATAGGCGTTTTCGTGGTTTTCTCCATGTGTAAAGTGTATACGAGCCAGTTCCCCTTAGAAAGTCCTCCACGAAGGCATCCCTCCCTTTAGGTAGATAGCCCTCGTGTGCTTTGCCATAAATGAATAATGAAATCCTTTAGAATGGAGTCCACCAGAAGCCAAACGGTAAAATCGCTGAATGTTGGTCGTTCGAATCTCATTGAACTGGCTGGCTATATGAAGTTTCCGTGGTTTTTCACATGTGTAACATGAATATGATCCAGTTTCCTTTAAAAATCCTCTCTCTACATAGGAAGATAGCCCTCGAGTTGCTTTACCTTAATGAATTAACTAGCATTTACGCACCCCCTTGCCTTAGGCAGGTAACCCTCATATACTTTGCTTGCAATCAGATAAACGGTCAGTTTAAAACTGGTCATGTGAAATTTCGTGTAAAATTGCTACAGTCGGGTATTCCACACCTGTAAGAAAACTTACTTTTATAAGAATAGTTTTTAAATTCATAATGGGTTACCAGCTCATGATTTGGATAATCTGTAATACGGCAAAGCTCTCGAGGGCTATCTGCCTGAGAAGAGAAATGATTTTGTGGAGGATACTTCTAAGGATAAACGGTTTGTATTTACGTTGCACATGGAGAAAACCACGATAACTTCCATTCAACCAATACCTTCTTGGATATTTGTACCCAGGACAAACTAACAGGATTCACTTTAGAACTCTTATTACTTTAGTGGGTTAGTTTGAATATTTGAAGAAAAAATATGAAAACATAGATAAAATTTTAAGAATTTAGTATTTCCAGTGACAATTATAAGTTTCGAGATACTTATGCCACTTCCCAGGTGAGCAAAGGAACTGTGCGATTTAAAGTACAAACTCGAGTTCCGCAATATATAGGCTGAGTATTAATATTCTACTTCTCATTGTTATAATTATTATATTGGGTGCATATTTCTTGCCGCTCTACCGGGATAGTGGTTAGTGACTCTGACTACCATACTAAAGGGCTCAGGTTCGAATCCCAGAGAAAGCATGGATTTTTGTAAATGTTTAGAGTCTGTGTGGCATGGAGGCACTCTAAATATGTGGCGAGCCGAAAGTCCTCTTGAGAGGTCGGTGGCAGGGAAAGACCGTCGAAACGATCCCGCCGGGAAGCTTTCCTTCAAAATTGGGAGCAGAATCGAGCAAAGTCGTATTGTCACCTATATGGTGTTCAAGGGTGTTCACAACGACAGGCACAATCTTGCGCCCATGCCACGATAAATTTCGTGGACTTGCTCTAATAGCAGACAAGTGAGATTAGTCACAACAACAAGATATTCTTAAATATTCTAGTATTTATTTTGCGTTTCGTGAAACATTTGGTATTGTTTAAAATATGGCAAAAAGACGCATATGATATACTTCAAAGCAAATTGTATAAACTCCTTGAAAAGGTATACCTTACATTTTTATGTTACGTGAGAGGAAGTTCCAGTTTTACTTACCAGTTTAGTTTTATTTTAGTGTTTAACGGTCTTAACTTCTTGGCCACTGGTAGGGCCAATAGGTTTGAAAACTTATTAAATCCCATTATATACTTGCGTAAAGTTAGAAAACAGGTGATACTTTTGATTGAAAATATAATTAAATATTATTATAAACTTGAAATTACGTTTGTTTAGAGCTGATAACTTAAGTAACTTTAATTTTATTCCGTGAAGTCATGATTTCCTCACAGCGATACAAATTCACATAAAAGATTATGAAAGGTAATTTTCCTAAGTTTGATGCTTGCTGTGTATGTAATAATTGAATAACAAAGTACATATCTACAAATGTAAACTTATCGGAATTGGCTTTGTAAGCTTTCAGTGCTATAAATATGAGTAGTATTAGAAAGGGTTATGTAACTCAGAACCTGTGTTGCAATGATATTAAATTTCACGATTGGTAACATATACACATAATTTCTACAAATCTACCTATTGCAACAGCTAGTCCTTTCTTTTTAAAAATATTTTCGGTAAAATTAACATGAGAAGATCTATACCGTGTAATGAAATACACTTTTTCTAATTATCAGTTCATTTATTTGTGTAACAAAAATGAATATTTACTGTATCCAAAACATGCTTTTACTTCATCATGGAGTTAAATTTCTAGAGCGTTTCAGAGATTATAAATGCAATTCCTACGTTACCCGTAATTCATGAATGAAACTGAAATAAATATTTCACAAGTACGGTAACAAAAAAACAAATGTTATAAACTTCGAAGTTATCACATATCAGTTAAGTTCTGAATCTTAATATCTTGTAATATGTACTAACATTAAATCGTTATTTTATTACCAAAAAGAAATATTTGCAATATGTTTCTGCTCAACATTTTTACCGTGTGTAACGTGTAAAAGGACCAATTCCCTCAGAATGTCTTCCACGAAGGCATCCTTCCTTTTAGGCAGATAGCTCTCGCACCTTTGCGATATTCCGATAACCTAACTTAAATAAACATGTTCAAAATTTAATTTCACTGTCTCTATTTATGTAACTTTATTTACGAGTTGTAGGTACTGTTGTAATTGGAAGTTTGTAATAAGATCCTGCTAGACTGATAGCGAATCATCGCTGAGTCTGAAACAAGTCACAGAATACTAAAGAAGGTCAAAGTAATATCTTTATTTAGTCCTTAATTGAACAGACGAAACATTCACTACTTGTGGGTATTTAAATAAACATAAAAGTTAAATTTCAATCGTAGATAACGTAGTCTAAGACTACGCATAAAATAGGTTACTTTAACTGGCTCAGACAATTACCGGCGCATATTTTAAAGCATCGGCCAGCAAGTTGCTGAAGCCGAAATGTAAGCAGAGCTGGCGAAAGTACATAAATAACAGCAAGACGCAGCGGCCAGGAGCTAAACATTCAAAAACACTCGGCTTAAATGCACGCATACACAATTTGCATTCTGGTGCGGAATACGGAAAGGAGAAGTTATATTTTAAGGCTTAAATCATAATAATTGGTTAATTAAAATGAAATACCTTACGAGTTATACTGGGTTAACATGTCTAGATGTGAAAAGCATGGCTGTGGAGTCGGTAAGGGTAATGACCGACTCCTGGAATTTAAAGACTCCGAATTGTTCATATATATATGTTACGGTGAAACACCGAAATCTGGAGAATGTCGACTTTCACCGGTGAATGTCAACATTCACATAGTCTCTTGGTGTATGTCCGAAATATTTTCCAAATAATCTTATTTCTGACTTACACCGGTCAATGTCGACATTCACCATGTACGAATGGTGAATGTTGAACATATAGCAATATTATATTTTCTTCTTCGTAATTCAGTCGCGAATAAACGCACTTGAAACTTGAAATAAGAACTTAAGAACATGAGAACCTAAAACACACAATACATTCAAAATGAGAAAGGAAAATAATTGAAGATAAAAACTTACTTAACTATACAGTACGTTCTAAATGAGAAAATAAAATAACAGTAATAAAAAACTTACTAAATTATGTGATTCAAATCTTATTTATTGCAACAACTTAAACTATTATGGCACTTTATGACCTCTCTTTTCGACTTTCACCAGAGCATATCTGTGATTGTCGACATACACCGGTGAGGGTCCGAATATACAAGAATGTAGTGAAATATGCGGTCTTCCACCGACGTATTTGGTAAATGTTGATATTCTCCGGCGAAAGTCGACATTCTCCAATTTCGGTCTTTCACGGTAACATATATATATATATATACGTAAACATATACACATGGGTTACAGCTTATTTTTAATATAAAAGAAGTAATAGCTGCTACAAAAAGATTGATGGCATAGCAAATTATTTATATTAACTAGCATTTATTATGAAATGGAAAAACTGGCATTAGTTATTTCTAAGAAACAGTATAGCTTAGGAAGATCTTCTTTGTTGGAGGTCTATAGATCTGATTTGATAACTTCAGAGCCGAGAAAAGTCTTTCCACATTAGGAGGAAGAGCTATTACTGTTAGGGCAGGATATATTTTTATAAGTTCTAAAAGAGGTGTCTTGCAAGAGCAATCATATTTCTCAATTTATTTAAAGGCCGTGTATAAATCTTGTTTGCATTTTTGCATTTTCATATCTAAAGGCTTTTGGTTCTTTATTTTCATTCGCTTTGCCTTAGCCTTTTCAATATTATCCAAAACATTTCTCAAAAATCTAATTCATCACTGGAAGAGGATCATAGAGACTCAGTTGCAATGTGTGCAGTTTGGTTGTCCTGATTTGAATTCTCTAATTGTTCTAAGAATAATTTCATTCTTAATGAAAGTTCATAGAGGGCTTTCTTTGTTTTTTAATTTGCTCGTCATCCAAGAAAGTTCGGTGTTTTGGATCTACATATATTGAACCCAGCAAGATCTCATTGTCTAGCAAACTAGTTTCTCTTTTCTTCATTGAAGAAATGATTCCTTCTGCAATAAACCCTCCCCTTCAGAAAGAACAAGCATCCCATTCTTTCCATTCTCGCCTCCTGTCAATTCTTCAGATTGCAGCTTTTTTGTGGCTATATACGGTGCAGAAAACAAGAGTTTCCAACTATGCAAGATCATTCCACAGTCTTTCTGTTAGTGAAACACATGGTTATTTACATCTTCTAAAAACCTCTTTATCATCAGATGTGTACTTCCTTATCGCGTTGCTTGATCAATAATTGCTCCTTTACCTGCTCGCTTTCTAAGAATGGCACCAATTTGTTCTTGCTGCTTACCTAAATTTACCAGTGAGATTTGTAACTAAATGAAGTAGTTAAATGAATCAGTTTAATCAATAATGGCAAATATCACATCCATCCCCCTTTCTTATATTTATTTATTAATATGTCAATAAAATAGAAAACTATTTCTTAATGTATATAGTCCATAAATAAAAATAATAACTCAGCTTGTCATTAATTTTTTAATTCATTTTAATATTTCATTTCAAATTCAAAGTGTCCAACAAAAAGTGGAGTCCGAGTCGACCTGTTTTTTAGAAACTCCAGCTTCTACTCCTTTTACCCCAAAATCTACCCGACTCCGACTCCACAGCCCTGGTGGTAAGAACACATTTTTTAAATAGTTTGCTCAATAATGTTTGAGTTTTCTCGAATACTGTATAACTTTTTATAATAACACATCTGAATTAAATAATAGTTAAGATCTGTTTTAAGCTCTAGGCGATTGTCGCCAAATGTGGCAACTTCGTCCTCTTTATTCTCCTCAAATGTGGCCTTGGTCGGTCAGGTGTTGTGAGTTCACGTGGTCCGGTTGTTTGAAAACTTCGTTTTGTCCTACGCTTTTCGCGTAAAAAATAAAAATGCTATAGCAGCATTTTGTTCCGATTTCGAAATGGAGAAAGAAAAAAAGTTCACCGGAGTATCTATAATTAATAATTTCAGTAAATTCATATGCACGGTAGAACTGTTTTTGGAGAAAATGTTACAGCTGCCTACAGCTAGGGTAATCATCGCAAGGGGGGGGGGAAGAAAACTGCGAAAACTAGAACGAAAGTTAAAGAATAATAAAAGGGAAATGAAGTATCAATGCTTTCACTTCTCTTATTAACGTTTTCAGGTCATCACACTAACGCATAATAGTCAAACTGAGAAACTGTTTCCCGATTTCGTCTTCTTAACATGACATTGTTTTTCGATCGCGTCACGATAAACGTTTTTCATGTCAAATTTTACGTTCGCATGCCCCGCTGTGCGGTCATCTGGGAACATGGAATCTGGCATTTTTTTTAACTCGCTCTTCATTTAAATCGGTGATGCTTTCAGCCTCCAAGGAAAGATTATTGATGTATTCAAGCCTTTCTCGATCAAACGATAAACATCCTTATGATTCTCTAGAATTTAATGTTGATGTGCTGGTTCTAAACCAGTGCTTCTTAAACTTTTTTCATTCAAGATCCTTTTTTATCATAGAGATTTTTTTCGTCACCCCTGATTGATATTAACTATAGAGTAACAATTTAAAAATAAATATTTTTGGTTTAATGAGACGGATGGGCTTGTTTCTTGCTGAATGACAAATCTTGATGGTGTTCGCCGAAAACATTGCAGCAAAAATGTCGCGGAGAAAACAACGCAAGGCGTAAACGTCGTGGTACAAAACATCGTGCGAGAAAAGAAAGCAAAGGGAAAACATCACAGTTCTAAAAAATCGTGGTACAAAATGTCGTCGTCGAAAATAAAGCCGTTGAATAATTTCGCAGTTTAAAAACATCGTTGTCGAAAATATCGTGGTAAAAAATAAAGCTCCTGCAAATCGTCGTATCACGACAACGTCGCAGACATTCGTTTTTCAGGCTTTAAAAGTTGTAAATGCATATTCGCATAATGATTTGTGGGAGCAAGAATGGAAGAGAAATATATTTAATTTTTTAATTCATGATTTTGAACTTATAGTATAAAATTTATGCTAAGCGTAGAAAATTAATGCAATTTATAGACTTTTATCGTCACGCAATGATTTATAGGAGATTTATTTCTTAACACGATATTTTCGACGATGTCTTTAAACTGTGAAATTACTAAACGGCTTTATTTTCGACGCCGACTTTTTGTATCACGATGTTTTAGAACTGCGATGTTTTCTCTTTGCTTTTTCCTTCACGATGTTTTCTCTTTGCTTCCTTTTCCCCCACGATGTTTTCTCTTTGCTTTCTTTTTCCCCCACGATGTTTTGTACCACGACGTTTTCGCCTTGCGTTGTTTTCTCAGCGACGTTTCCATCCGCGATGTTTTTGGCTGTAACCATCTTGACACAATATTTGATACTGCTAGACTTAAAGGATCTTCGACGATTTTCAGTACTGAACGATGTTTGAATTTAATAAGCGCAAATGCTGAAAAAGACGTTTTACATAAGTATGCAGTGCATGAATATCAGAAGTACATTTAACGTCATTTCAGAATTTGTGGAAATTTGGTTCTAGCTCCGATCTTGTTAAGGAGATCTGTGGAAACATGTTCGCATGCCTTCTAGAAGAGAATAAAAGTGCTTTCTACAAATGTTCAGAGAAAGTAATTTTTTGAAAGACGAAAAACGAATTTATAGCACTTTATATATATTTTCAGTTGTGCGAATTTTTGGACACGTTTAGTATTCAACAGTTGCCATCTTTTCAGTTTTTGTGTATTCCTGCTTGGCACTGAACTTAACCCTTCATGAATTGTATGAGGTTTATCGCACTTTAATTAAAATAAATAAATTTAATATATAGATAAATTTATTATCATACTTAAATTTGAGTAAATTAAGTAAGAATAAATCATAAGATATGTTTATTACGTGTGTGTGTGTGTGTGTGATTATGGCAAAGCCTCGAGGGCTATCTGCCTAAGGGGAGGGATGCCTTCGTGGATTACTTTCTAAGGGAAACTGGCTGGTATACACGTTACACATGGGGAAAACCACGAAAACGCCCATGCAGCCAGCCCGTTCGCGGGATTCGAACCTCGGACCAAACTACCAGTGTTCAGCGTCTTTACCGCTCGGCCGCTGGTGGGCATATGTTTATTACGAATTTAATTTGAACCCCCTTTAGTCTCCATTTTTTCCGTCTGAACTTCCCAATTAATTCTACCAATATTTATACATATATATTAAGAATAAGGATTGCGAGGGAGAAAAATGAATAAATTTTTAAAAGCTGTTTTGACACAGATAAAAAGTCATACTGTTTGGAAATGCGAGGCATTTTTAAGGACTTGTTGTCATTTACTAAACGGAGCATCTTCATTCCATATATATATATTAACATTAAATGGAATTACTGTTTGGCTAGTTAATAAGTTAAGTCAAAGCCCGTGAGGTTCATCTACTTAAGGGGATAGATGGCATTGTGGAGGACTAAAGGTAATTTGGCTCATATTTAATTTACACTTGGGATAAGTGCTAAGTGCACGAAACTGCCATTGTTGAAGACCTTGTACACTCGGCAATTGTGGGTGGGACTAGAATTGCTGCATCGCAGTTTTTCTACTTTTACTAGGTTTGATTAGGATACTTGAATATGGCAAACCCACGAGGGTTACCGCCTAAGGGAAGGGCTGCTGCAAGTTTCCTTTAAAAAATTCTTCCCCGAAGGCATTCCTCCTCATACCAAATAACCCAAGACCTGCTTTGCTTTAAGTCAGATAATCTAAGGTAATCCATCTTTTCTGCAGTCATGATTTTTGATTTATTTGAGTATTAATTCTTGAATGTCAAGAATAAAATGGAAATTATGTGTCTTAGGAATGATTTTAAACTTTCTGAAATTTACCAGCAATTCCAGTTCTTATTACAAACGAAGATGTGATATCTGTGCTACTCTGCAGTATGGAGATCTTCCTTTTACTTTTTTTTATTCCTATCGCCCACCGGTCAGAGAATTAAGCAGAATCGAAAAGGTCATGATAAGTATTTGCAATCTTAATGACCAAGATGTACACCTTTTTTATATACGTTGAGAAACATTCTAAAGTTATATTTAGTTTATTTAATTATGGCAAAGCACTCGAGGGCTTCTACCTAATGGGAGAATGCCTTCGCGGGAGACGTCCTAAGGTAAACTGGCTCATATACACGTTACACAGAGAAAAACCACGGAAACGCCCATACAGCCAGCCTTTTCGTGCCAGGATTGGAATCCCGCACCGAACTGCCAGTGTTTAGCGACTTTCCGTTCGGCCGCTGGTGAGACTAAAGCTATGTAACAGCTTGCAAATTAATAAATAGAGTAAAAGTATTACTGAGAAAACTTTTACTCCACTGTACGAAATGAATGAAGTATTGTAATCGCGAAAAATCTCGACTATCTAATTGCAACGGAAATATCCATTTTGATCGTTTTCGAATCCATTTGGACAATTCTTTTGCGTGACAACTGTACGTACGGACAAAATAAAAGACTCCTCTCTCCGAGAGGGATTTAGAATGGATTAGAAATGATTTTTCGTTTGTAGGTACGTACGTATGTATGTTATGTATCTCGCACAACTAAAAAACGATTAGTCATGGAACATTGAACTTTTGTATATGAGGCTGCTATAACATCTAGTGGTGCACGTTCCTTTTTTATTGTAATCGGCAATATCAAACATATATGTATATACTCAAGCCCTTACCCGATCTTTATTTTCGCAGTCTTTGGTCGTAGTGATATACTTCCCGTTGCAGAAGTGTTTTAAATGACAAAAGTATTTTGTGAAATTTAAAAAAAAGAAAAAAAAATCTACAAATAGCGAAGTCTCATTTTTAATGCGGTCTTCTGGTTTTGTACTCGCTATGAAAAAAAATTATTAAGGTTGACTCCCAAGTGACAAAAATTACGGGAATATTTAATTTTAAAATTTGCAATTTTTGATGTCATTTTCAGCTTGCCTTGAGGAATCGGTTAATTAAATTAGAATAACTGGGGTAAATAAGTTAAAATGAAGTGCAGGAAAAAATGCGTATATTTTAGAATGCCGTGCAAGGAAGTCATGTGGTGCCTAGGTCAGATTATTTAGAACACACTGCTACCTAAAACTGGCGGAAATCAGGAAGATTCATGATAAAAGATAACTTTTCACCTCAATATGTATTCTTTCACCACTTTTAGTTAAACGTAATCACCGGCTGATTGTTGTTGGGAATGGTTTTTTTTTTCTCATGGTTCTTGTCATTTATATTTATTTGCCCGTTTTTCGTCCAAAATTTCATGGATAAATTTTTAGAGATAAATATTAGCATCTTATAAATAATACTTTGTAAATTATCTTTGAGCAGTGAATATTGTAGTTTAACGATGTTTTTTCATTTGCTGATTTTGTTATTTAAATATCTTTTCATCATATTTATGCTTTCGCAATTTAGTTCTAAAGTCACAAACCACTGATATATTTACAAAATCTATTACTGTTTCTTTGCTGTAGTGTGCGATTCTAACTCTGCCAATAATAACCGAATATTATCTTTAGAAGATATCGTTTTAATATTTCACCGCGAACTGATACGCTAAGTTTATTAGACCATGCCAATTAGTATTGGCTCGTCTAAGACTATTTCCTGCAGTCCTATTATCATTATTATCACTTCAACGACCGGAATTCCGAATGGGAAATATCCAATTGGGTCATGCTTCCTTTAGTTCCGTTTTTCACATAATTAAATTGCAAAGCAGGAAAGCAAATTTGTTTCGACATAAAATATAAGTAACCAATAAAAACTGTTCTCCCTTTCTAGTTTGTATCTACCGTCTTACAGTAGATTCTTCTAAAGAAACGATTCTTAAGACCTTTTTCTTTGAAGAGCGTTTAATAAACTAGGATTCATATAAACAAAATAACTCAGATTTATCGATCATCTTGACAAATCTCGTATAATGTGTTGTTACACTTTGCCTAGAGATTTATATGCATCCCATTGCATTTCTTCATTCATCTCACTCGTTTTATTTGCATTCAGTGCTAAGCGCAGTGACCCATTACTTAAGTCAATGGTCTGAAACTTAAATTGCATTCGGGCCGAACGCATAATCTGAAAACACCTGACAAACATTTTTTTTTTTCACAAAATGAAAAATTTTATTAACTAAATCAAAACTGTTTTAAATTTGAAATGTCTTTCGCTAAATATATATCAACAACAATAAGAGAATCGCAAAGTGGAAAAAATTCAAATGTATATTTATTTTCTGTCTGAAATCTGAAGTTTGGTGCCTGCAAGACAAATTTTTCTGTTTACACTTTGTAATCCAAATATACTGATAGCTAAATATAAATATTGAATTTTTAGAGTGTAGACAGACATTTCTTTCGGCGTTAGCCTAGACAGGTTATTAATTTCGTTTTCGTATTTTGCGTCGAAAACTTTTAAAGTCTGAATTGCTTTTCAAAGTGTTGTCACCAAATATTATCGCCTTATGTATTATATTTAAAGAAACTAAATAATGAAGAATCTGCATAAATGTATGTATGTTTCTCGCATTGTGATAAAACAACGGTACATACAGCCATCAAATTCTGAATAACGTAAGTCTCAACCCGAATATGGGCATATGAAGGCCCACCAGCGGCCGAGTGGTTAAGACGCTGAACGCTGGTAGTTCTGTCCGAGATTCGAATCCTGCGAACGGGCTGTCTGCATGGGCGTTTTCGTGGTTTTCGCCATGTGTAACGTGTATACGAGCCAGTTTCCATTAGAAAGTCCTCCACGAATGCATCCCTCCCTTTATGCAGATAGCTCTCGTGTGCTTTGCCATAATTAAATAATCTAATCCAATCCAATCCAATCCAATCCATGGGCATATGGAAGCGCACATTTGGAATCTGTTTTATTATTTATTTCATATTTTGTAAAGCATTATGAGTTTTTGATTAAGAAACTCAACGATTTCAAAGCGAGAAATGACAACACTGTACGAAAAAAAAATTTTTTTATCTCCAGCGCAAGAGACTGTGTATCGGAAATTCTAAAGATATGTTCTCTTTGAATTATTTTGTGATATTGCTCTTGAATTGCATTTTATAGTTTTAAGTGCGAAGAACATGATATGTAATAAATAAAGGTGATACACGAAACGTTAATAAAAACACCCCTTTAGGCGCAATGTAAAATCTTAAATTCTTTGAGGGATCAATAAGTTTATATGTAAATAATTATACTGTTTTATTTCTTACTTCAGCTTCACACTTGATTATATTTCGATTCGGGTAAAGTTGTAACCTTGGACAGAAATTACTAGAAATTATCTTCATCACGCATTCTAAATGCACATCAGTAAATCGCATTTTTTCTGTAATTTTCAACTATGGAAAAAGCCTATTCAATTATACATTTATATGTAAATAGGTTTTTTTTCAACTACGAAAAATGCTTATTCACATGTAAATGTATTCCCAAGCAAAGCAATTATTCTTAGTGTAAATATTTGCAATTGCAACTGAGGGTATTTATTTTTTGACAAGTACGGATAAAAATTAATGAAACCTGTATCTTAGATCTTTCAATAAGATTTATATCACGCTGTAAATTAATCAGCTCCATTTCTAGGTTTTCTGCTGCATTATTCATATTCGTGTTTTTAATGGTAAACAAAATGACGCAAACTCGGAACTTACATAACTAAAAAATTGACTGTTGCTACACGTTTGCAATAAATACATAATTAAAATGTCTTTGCGGGCTGCATGAAATTGTTTAGTAGACCGCCAGTTTCAGATAACTGGTCTAAGTGACAAATCTCGTTAATAAGTGCAGTAAGGAACTGCATTAGGGGAACAATGTAATAAGATTTCAATATTGTACTTTAAATTGCTTTCCTTACATCTTATTTAAGGCTTCAAATGAAATTTATGTGTAAGATATTATATCTGAGATTAATTTACACTTGCCTTTATTACCATAAATTCCTATGAGGGAAAGTTTAACTATATCTAGTATTTTTACGGTGAAAATCGTTTCAGAAGGCAAATTCGGAGTTTCGGAGAAGTAAGAATCTATATGTCGCCCCAGTTTTGGTTTCTGCGACTTTTATAATAATTGATTGTAAATAATTGCTTTGAACTTGGTATCTTTTTTATAGTCCTTGTTATATGCGTTCCAATGAATTCAGAAGCATGTAATATTTTTATATTCCACACATCTAAAATGAAACGCTGTGTACAGGTGCAATGCTGGATGAGGGATCCAATATCGTATTTGTATATAACGGGTGGCCATAATTAAACTGACAGTGCTCACAGTGTTCTGTAGCGCGATTTATTTGCGAGAATGACGCCACATTTTGTAGGAAGATTAAACAAGACGGGAAACGAAGGATTCCGCGGGGAAAAAAAAAAAAAAAAAAAAAAAAAAAAAAAAAAAAAAAAAAATTAGTTCCAAAATTTACCGCTAGGGGAATATTTGGCGTTGTGTAATAGAAAATAGAGTGTTAACAAATGCAAATCAATACTGAAATTACCTTTTATTTTGCATTCAAATGAGGTTCAATGTGGCTGCCGTTGTTGTGGACCACATATTGCATTCTGTGCACAGTATGCACAACAGCAGAAAGTAACATGTCTGCAGGAATCTCCCGTACAGTCCGTGATATGTTATCCTTCAACGTAGCCAGGTCCTAGATCACTCCTTGATAGACCTTGGACTTAAGGTAACACCATAGCCAGAAGTCGCATGGGGTAAGATCAGGCGACCGAGGTGGCTATGCAGTTGGAAAGTAGTGGCTAATGACTCTTTCTGTTGTGAATTTCTGTCGTAGCATCTGTTGCACCCGTACAGCAACGTGTGGAGGGGCTCCACACGTTGCTGTACCGTTTTTATTCCGTATTAATTTGAATTTATTAACACTCTATTTTCTATTACACAGCGCCAAATATTCCCCTAGCGGTGAATTTTGGAACTAATTTTTTTCCGCAGAATCCTTCATCCCCCGTCTTGTTTAATCTTCCTACAAAATGTGGCGTCTTTCTCGCAAATAGATTGCGCTACAGAACACTGTGAGCACTGTCAGTTTTATGGCCACCCGGTATATATATATATATATATATACACACACCTTATTAGGCATTATTTAGGTTTACTATATAGATTTATATAGTATTTGGATTTAATATGTAAGTGTAGGAGTTTATGTTAGTTCACTCTTTCTCCACTTTTGTGATACTCGTAGAGAAGAACTGGACATGAGTTGTACCTTTGCCTAACCTTTTTGCCAAATATGATATCCAGATTACTAGAAAGCTTACATCGTAAAAATTGTAACACGACAGAGTAAGCTTATGAACTATTAATCTTTTTACGGCAATTAATGTTAAAAAATACTGCGCTCTTGCCGCGATTCGAAGCACGAATCTTTTTAATTACTAGCTGGATATAGTAAGTACTATACCACAAGAGCGTTCGATAAGTCTTCACAAACTACGACTTTAAACTTAAACTGAACAACAAATGATATATGAAAGGTGAAAAGGATCAGCAAATTACGTTAATCAGGACAAGAAAAAAAAAAAAAAAACTGAAAGTAAACTGACAAAGTTGCACTGTTGTCTAGACAACAGGACGCTTTTCAGCATCCTGTTGTTAAGTCTGATTGATCCTAATCCCTGTCTTAACGGCCACTCCTACTCTTCGGTCCGTTTATCAAGTATCTTCTTTTCTCGTAAAATAATAGCTAATAAGGGATATGAGATCTGTAGCAACGACATCAAATGGGAGCGGAACTCAACCGTTAAATAAAGAAATGAAACTTTTCTACAGCTATATTATAACTCATCAGTAGAGAATGAAAAACTAGACGGACATCTAGATCCTATTTTTTAAGCAGTTAGTTTTATCCTTCCTAAACATTATTAATGTAGTATTAAATTCACTCTGAGCAATTTTTATTACCTGCCATTTGAAAAAGTGAAAGGACTAAGTAAGTGGAGAACGTCATCTCGGGCTGACGAATTTTACTCAAAACTTTGCTTATTTAAAGAAGATTTTAAAGTAAATGTGCTTCAAATGCCTGCGAATATCATTCGAAAATAAGCATGAAAATTCAAAATTGAATTTCTTTAACATTTATATTGTTTACTTTCTTCATTCTGCCGCAGGCGCCAATACTATGCTTGGCTATGTACAGCCTCTAAAATGAAAAGTTGAAAGTTCAAATCCAGCTGGCGACATCGCTGTTACTTATACTGTTACTTATACTGATTGTGTTACTTATACTGATTATTCATTTATTGATCTTAGGAAATCTTTTATCACAGTTTTTTGCTGAAAGGAAATTCATTCATGAAAAGTTTTTTAAGAAAATAACGCAAAAAATAGCTTTGTACAAATTTTTTTATGAAGAATAAGGTGTTTAATTTATTTTGCTTTAACTTCGTACATTTTTTTCACAAATCCATTTGCAGTTATATGAAATTTATTACAGAAAAATTCAAAACATAAAATACTGATATCAGGCATATTGAATACGTAATAATTCATGACCCCTCCACATAACGTGTGTTTGCGAAACAAAAATACTATTTAACGTTCGGACAGTAAATAAAACGGATTTTTACGATTATTAATGATGTGCTTTTTTACGCTGTAGTTTAAAAAATATTCCAAAAACTTTTTAAAGTCCAATAAATAATCATCTATTCAATCTGCTTGATGTAACTAATTCTAAATATTTTTTGAACGTTTTTTTGACAATCATAATGTATCAGTACCAAAAAATTCGTGCAAAAAGAACTGACGAATGTTTTTGCATTACACGTTGTTTTTATGTTAATATAATTTTTTTTAAGTTAGAACGCAATTAATAACTTCCTATTTTTCCCGAATTTGTTTTCCATCATTCTTCATGTTACGCCCTTAAAACTGTTTCTCTTAATTTCTCCCTTCTACATCCTTCAGAATGAAATAATATTAAAGATTAGGTTAAGTTAGGTTATTTGAATACAGCAAAGCCTGAAGGGATGAGAGAAAGGATGCCTTCGTGGATAACTTTTTGAGAGAAACTTTCTCGTATTCACGAGTAAGATTCACACACACATTGAAAAAACCAACCATGCAGCCAACCGGTTCGGCTGGAATCGAGTCCAAACCAGGTCGAACTGAACTGTCAGTATTCATCGAGCTTAACCACTTACTATTTAAAAGACCTATTAAAAAAGCATTGCTGGGAAGTATTCAAAATGCAGACTCATAATTTGGCATGTTGTACTTCACTAACTAGACCACTGATGCATGCAGCAAACGGAGAAGCCTTAATAATATAAGCGTTAGTTTCAAATTTGATAGTATGTTTGCTTGCTTGTTTCCAAACAGCTAGGCGTTTGTAGATTTATTTATTTTTATAACCTGTAAAGTTATGTAGAGTTTGACCAAAACCAATGACCCAAGATCGTACTCTTCATCTGGAAGCTATAGGCATTGCTATGTAATATCAGTAGCTTGTTATCGGAGGGAATGCAAATAATTATTTTGCCCAGAAATACGTTAGTGAAAGTGTTCCATAAAAATAGCAACTACATATATTATAATTCCCATGAAATTAAATATATCGTATATTGCACTAAGCTAAAAATAAAGGATGCTAATCAAAAGTATGGTTTTTTAAGTACTGAGTAATACAACAACCTAATTGGAAAAATAAATTAAAAGTCTAACGGAACATTGAACAGCAGGACCACTGAGAACTTGCGATTGCTCAGATAACGTATTAGAAGTTCTAATTTAAAATAGGCCTTTCCATTCTTTTATTTTGATCACTGTCTGCCCACAGAATCTGCACACACTGTCTCCAAAATTGGCTTGTCAGCTGTACAAGCCAATTTTGGAGATCCTCTGCATTTAGGGAAAAGGGGCGGAACCTAAACTTACGTTTCTGTCATCATATCTTTGCTCAAAATCTGTGCAGCTTCATTTTATGCTGGAAATATGAGTAACTTAAGCCTACTGTGTATTTAGCTGTAACTGTAATGAATTTCAGAAGTACGAGAGTCACTAGTATGCGTTAGTTTTCCTCTAGAAAATGTATTTTTAAACTCTGTATTTTCTATTAGTTCTAGTTGGGAAAACTTATTATATAAATATTGCATTGATTCTCGTGCATATTTTGCGTAATAATCCACTTATTTCCTTATTGCTTGAGTAAAGTCGGTCTTGATAACAGGAAAAAAAATTGAATACGCTCAAAATAAAGTCATTTGGTAATTGTTTAGTAGCATCCTGTGAGTTGTATTTCTTGTGAATCTTGTAAATATATTCATTAAGGGAAATGCGCTTTTGTATGTGAATTACAAGGGATGAGAATTCCCTAAAAGGAATTGTATGCAAGGTATCTTATTTTTTTAAATGTCTAGATCGTAAGGATGTTAATAATAATATTAATAAATAAATAGAATTAAAAACAATAAAACTTAAAAAATAGTAATAAAAACCTGTAATAGAGTTTGGTGGGTAAATTGCTAATCACATCATTTTAAGATAAACCGAATTGTAATTATATATATAATATGATGATGTTTATTCAACTCCAAGTTAAAATAGGCATTATATTTTTAAAAAGCTCACTTACTTGAAGATATATTTCAACGAATGTGTGTGCATAAATGAGCTTCTTAAAGGACATCGTTTCGTTTTGTCAGCTGTACAAGCCAATTTTGGAGTTCTGTTTGCTCAAAGCGCAGTGGCAGATCAGCATAACAATTTTGCGGTAGAAAAAAAGGAGTTGACGTTATCTAATTGTAATTACTTCATCCTAGATTTCAACACTTTTCTTTTATTACGAAACGCATTGATCTCTTTTAATAAAACTTTGCTATAAACTAAATTTCCTTTGAATTTATCACGTATTTCATAATGATTAAGCAACTAAACTGAAAATTGAATTTTTCTGAAACAGTATTTCTTAATGTCCTAACTGAAATGTTTTTACCATAATCCTAAGTATTTTTATATATGACATCTGATTCCCTTTCATTAACACTACCTAGATTAGTGAAAAGTCAGTGCTCTCTCGTATTCCTTTTTGAAACTCCGTATCATTAAACGGGTTGGCAAAGGAATGACCTGGTGGTTGGTCAGGATACATTTATCTTTTTAATTTAGGTGCATCGCGTGGCACTTCACTTTGCAGTCATATGACTCATCTGTATTTTGCAAGGTCACGCGTAATGATTTTCCTGTATTTTAGGACATTATGTATGACGGTTATTTAACAGAACATAAAAAAATTCAAAACAAAAATTGTTATTTCCATGGGGCAATGATGAATGACTGGAAAAACAGAGTCAGACATCTTTGAACGAATTAGACGGTTTTGATTTATTTCACTTTACTTAGGAAATTGTATTTTTGGAAGGCATTTCATTATGCCAGCTTTCTTTGTTGTCCATTGTACCGACTCTAGCAATGGTCGTGTGGCGCTTACATTGCGACCATAGTTTAAATCCTGGGGAATATGGTTGCGTGGTTTTTCTCGTGAGTGAAGTAACTGCGAATTACTTTCGCTTAGGTGGTGTTTCGTGGAAATATCTTTTCAGTTAGGCAGCTGGTTCTCGTACGACTTTTCCGATCCATTTAAATTAAAAAAATATGTATCCACTAGACCAACTTATGCATTTCATTACGTGTATTTTTCGTATACCCGTGAATCAAAACTAATCAGTTAACAAAAAAGCTCTGACTTTTATGGAGTTGGGGGGGGGGCTGTATACCTTCGAACACTTTTTTTAAATTTTTAAGTTTGTACATTTAATTTTGGCTTTAAAGTAATTAATGACGAAAAAATGAAGAAGCTGAGTTATTTAATCACCATTAATTTTGTATTTTTGGAGTAAAATTAGAAAATTAGCAAAAAAAAAAAAAAAAAAGCAATATTTACAATAAACTAGAAACACTCTGTTAAAAAAAGTATAATATATTTTCATATTTTGTAAAATGTAAACCCATCATAATGATATTCTCAAGGAGGTAGACTATTATTTTAAAGCTAGGAAGTTATTTAAAAAATTTTTAAGCTAGAATGTGTAATATAACAAAGAAAAAACATATTTTCTCATTAAAATTCATGTTTAACACATGATAACTTTATAAAAAATGCATTTATCAATTAGTAAACAGTCTATCTCTTTACATGATGTGTTCTAAACATGTATACCAATTTGCATAAGATTTCAATTATAATTTTTAGAGATATTGTATTTTATATTAGCATTAAAACACGAAAATGAAAAACGAGATAAATGCATTTAAAGAATTCAAACACTCGATTACCTACTTTTGATCAGTTTGTAAACTTAAAATTCCACTGATTTATAACTAATGCCCTCTTGTTTCTCAGAATTTACATTTTTTGCTTTCTAGCAGCTTTTAAAATTTTTCTCTGCTTTTTAAAGCCAAATCAGAGAATGTCGTTTTGCATTGTCGATACGGTTAACATCAAACCTTTCATACTCGTTTGCAGTGTAGTAACCAATATCTATACCTAATTTACCATATCTATACCTACACTATATCAATATCTATCTATACCTATAAAAATTAATGAATATTACTCTGTAATAAATAAAGCGCTTATCAGCAATGTAAACACAGTATCAAAACAAGAGCGAAAATGCGTTAGTGAAGTCATAACACTTAGCTTGAAAATATGCTAGAACTTTGTTTTGTTGCTATCATAAAAATACTTTTTGGTCTTTAAAATGCAATTACATAAAGTTTTAAGCCCCGAAAATAAAAGCAAACAACTCGGACACACCCACTTCGGCCTTTTAAATATTTACATCTTGTGCACTTCTGGTATGCTTTTCGAGGACAAGGTGTCAAATAAAGTATCATAACTTCGGTTTAAATCAACACAGGAACAAAATTCAAGCAGTTTTGGAAACATAAGAAAAAAGGCTTTCATTTTGCTATTCTTCTGAGAATAGAATCAGACAAGATATTATTAATGTTTCATAGTTTTATTCACTCGGCTATTGGCGAGTCTGTAATGAGGTGTATTCATATAATGTATGTATATGTATTACAGGAACGCAGCGAGGGCACTTTAATTAACATTGTAACATTGTTCATTACATAATTTTTATAGCCTGCTTCTCATAGCTATAACTTTCAACTCGGTGATATAATTTTTTTTAACTTCAAAGAACGTTACTGTAAAATATGCTGTGTAGCCGATTGTTAACTATGTTTTGGAATTCAGTTTCTACATTTGTGAAGGATTGACATTGCGTTACATTTCAAGCCTTTTCCTTTAAAGTAGAGTATATGTAGTTTTAAATGCAGAAAATTAATGAAAAAATATACATTGAAAGGTTTAAAGCGCAATTCTTTAGCGGTACTGATGTATTCTTTCACATAAAATCTCTTTTCTCAGCATCATGCCGAGTTCTAGCTGTGTAAATTGAGCACAAATACAATGGAATCACGATCTGTTTTCTTTTCCCATTTATCGTCTTACAGTGCTTAAGAAGAGATAAGTTGGAGCTTCTTTACGACCGAAGCTTTTGCAACAGCATTATGATTGCCGTACGCTCCATTCACATGTCAAATTCCGAAAAATAATGAAGTTATTTTCTCCAACGATCTATCGCGCGAATTAACCTACTTTGCATGCGGTCAACAGAGGATTATCTTCTGGTAACTAAAACCGACTTTTTTCTCAGCTGAACTACTGAAAATTATAATTTTTAACAAGATGACTTATCAACGTTTTTTTTATTTTAGATACCTCCAGCAGCAGGAGAGGTATTTTTTTGAATTGCAAAGAGCTGGAGAAGACTGCATATAAAAATCAGTCGTACGCAGGTAAGTGGCATTTTATTTAAACCAAAAAATAAAAGAAATAGTAATGTTGAATGCAACCTAGTAATAGCTTTAATACCGTAATTATTAATGACTTACGTTATACGTTGTCAGCTTTTTTGAAAATGATGTAAAAGGTCTACCTCTATCATATTGTTTATTGGGTTCAGATTTCCGATGGAAAATCTAATTTACTTCAAATAATTTGGCCTGTGGGCATTCTAGTGATTTGTAGACAAATGTGGTAGACGGACAGGAAACTGTCTTATAATTGCTTGTAAAAAGAAAATGCAACATGGTAGAAGAATCACTTAGCTCTTAACGATTTCATGCTTCTCTGATAATGATGGGCCTGAAGAAGAACGTGGAATGTTTTCTGAATTTGTATCATCACTGAGTTAACCTTTTGCGGCACAGTGTGTTCGGTCTGAACACACCTAAAAATTTCCTTCTGTACGCACAGAAAAATTGAATGAAAAAGGATTTATAGGTTACTAAAGGTTACTCTGAACCTTCTTTATTTATAGTAGATGGCAGCTCAACACAAACCAGTCCATACATTTTAGCCATGTTTAGTTTTTTAAGAACCTCATTTTTCAAAGAAATCTTCCAGATTTTTTTAAGGTATAAAAGGAATTGTTTTAAAAGAAATTTCTATGTTATTTTTTGGCTGTATGCTAATCTTCTTATTCTATATTAGTTTTAAATTTTTACTTTGAAATCTTGCCTAAAATCAAACGGCAAGCCCTAGGTGTGCCCAGACACCTGAGAGTCTTTTGTTTCTCCGAATCTCATCGGTCAGTTCATTGACAACAATACTCGTTTCAGCACTCTTTTCGAAGCTCTATTCAATCAGTGTGCCAGTTTGGGCACACCTACAGAATTAAAAAGATAAGTGCTATCTTCACAAAATTTACTTGTGTACTTCTCTTATTATAATTAGACTGCCTACTTTTTTTTTAATCAAAACTCCGACTTTAAAAGGTAGCGTGCCGGAAAGTGTTAAAGGCATTAATCGGAGTCAATGCATTGCATATTTCATTTATTGAGAAATTATCTAAAGCCCTGTAACATAAGCAAGAAAATTATGTAAAAAAATCAGAGCTTTGCTAGAATTTTTGCCGCTCGCTGGAATTTCTGCAAATTCCAGATTTTGCGCCTCGCGACCAGTATGAAGTCGCTTAACACTGGTAGTTCGGTCCGCTGTTCCAATTCTGGCGAATGGGCTGGCTGCAGGGACATTTTAATGCATTTCTCTATGTATAACGTGTATGCGAGCAAATTTCCCTTAGAAAGTCCTTCACAAAGACTACCGTTTTTCTTAAGCAGATAGCCCTCGAGTGCTTTGCATAAATTAAATAAACCAAACCATCCAAATTCTGCTGCCTACCAGCGGCCGATCGGTAATATTGCTGAACGTTATTATAGTTCATTCCGGGTTTGGGCCCACCAGCGACCAAGCGGTAAAGTCGCTGAACGCTGGTAGTTCGGTCCGAGGTTCGAATCCCGCGAATGTGCTGGCTGCATGGGTGTTTTCGTGGTTTTCTCCATGTGTAACGTGTATACGAACCAGTTTTCCTTAGAAAGTCCTCCACATAGGCATTCCTCCCCTTAGGCATATAGCCCTCGAGGCTTTGCCGTAATTAAATAACCTAATCAGCCCGGGTTTGATTCCAGGCGAAGCTGCTGGCTGCATGGGCATTTTTGTGTTTTTCCCCATGTGTAACATGGTATGCGAATTATTTTCCTATAGAAAGTCCTCCACGAAGGCACCCTTTCTCTTACGTAGATAGTCCTCGATTGCTTTACAATATTCAAGTAAACCAATCCAAATTCTGCTGCCTTGCACCTTCCTAAATTCTAAAATGTTGACGCTCTTAAACTCAGCCACCCGCTGCGACCACATTGGTTGCACAAGCTCCAGCGATGGCTTTGCAGATCGTTGCAGTAGGCAGACTTACGTTGTGTCTTGTAAATATTCAAAATCAGACATTCTAGGTCAGAAATTAGGATTATAAGGAAAAAATCAACGAAAAATGTGTTATCCAAGGTTAATTTGAAATACGTAAGTTGTTTCTAATGAAAGGTATTTAGTAAATTAAATGGGTAAATTTAAAATTGCATTTAAATTTCGCTATCATTTTCTCAAAAGCTGAGGTAATTTTGTGATAAATCTAATGTTTGCTTCATAATCGATTCAAATTTAAGAATTATCTATATACATTTATGCCAGTTTTTGCAGCTTTCAGGTTAAGTATGGAAGGTGCCAGATATTTATCACACTTCGCTTATAGTCCATGCCAGTTTGGCAGAGGCTTTTAAGTGTGTGTCTGTTAATCTACTCTTAACTTTTCCTATTTTTTATCTTTTCAAAGGCGTATGTCTCCATAGCCGTGCAGACAGATTTTAATATTTAAGATAAAACAAAGAATTACGCCACCTAATTTTTTTTCATGGCTTTTTACGCTAATATTTAACTTAGATTTTAATTTTACGCCACATTTTATTAAGCAAATGCCTGACTCGTTCTACTGTCTACTCGTTCAGTTTTTACTTATTTACTTAATATACAATATTAGTAGTAGTAGTCTAGATTGATTGCGCTTTATATGAGTTTTAACTAATGAAAGCTCTAATTGTCAAGATCTAGAAAATCTAACAGCGTTGAAGATTAAATCCGAATTCAAGGCATTTCTGTTAAATTTAAAAAAATATATTTTCCAATAAAGACGAGAATTAAATACTATAGAAGCAGAAGATAATATATAATCTTTACATAATGATATTCCTCTCTGACAACAATTAAAAAATGGCAATTTCTGTGACTCATGGTTTTAGAGAAATCCGTGAAAAGAAGCTATGTGACATCCAGTACAAGGAAAATAAACGTTAAATATTATGACAATTCAAAGCTGATTAAACCGAAATAATAAACTGTTAATTTATGCGTAGTAATTTGCTTGAGAAAGTACTTATATCGGGTAGTGTAGCGTTTCACTTATACGTACAACGTTTCAACATGTGAGGCATAGCTGTTACGCAAAAGGTTCGAGATGACTACGGGCCAAATCAAAACCGGCAGTTTATATACAGGATGTCTATAATTAAAGATATTAAGCTTTTTTCAAAGCTGCCTGCAAGCGCAACCACTGATCAGAAAATTGTGAAATTTTGTGGCGGGTGTTTAATGAAGGAACGAGAATGTCTTTCGGCGAAGAAAACAATTAGCTACAAATAGCGTCACCAAACCGCATCATATTAATATATAACGTTGCGCGCCTCTAACTAGCACGCAACCAAGAGGTGACTGTGAAAGCTTGTATAAACCACAGAGTCTTATAAAGGGTTTAAGTCCCTTTTTATTCAACGTACTAATTTACAATTGCGTTCTCTTGACGCTTACAAACGGTGCCAACTCGGCAGTCAAAATAAAAATAAAAACCTGAAAAGAAATTAAAGACAATATTCTAACTACGAGGCTCTCTCAAATAACTAACTCACCGCGTTTTACAATACGGCTGCTAATTCAGCAGACTTGAAGCTCACTGGAACAATTGCAACTACTTCCCGCCAAGCACATAGGCCGCAACGCGGGGTTTTTCAAATCTCTATAACTACCTCCGCGCTCGCTAAGTAAGAATAACTCTCTCTCACCGAACTTGTTTCCTTCTATTTAAATCATACTACTTCCGCTGATAATTTGAATGCTTGCGCGTTCTACTCAAATTTACATATTCTGGCATTGGCAGTTCCAGGGGAAAGTAAGGATTGACAGGAAAGATAGTTTAAACTTAAAATAAATGTTAGTTAAAATAAATATAAACCCTACAAATAAATTATACATTTAACCACACCTTTACAATAGTTTCAAAGTCTTACAAATTTTGTTACAAATGAAAACTTGTTTCACATGATGACAATAATTTTCAGCTACCATCTGAGATCTCAAGACGGCGTGCTCCGGAGTTGATCGAAGTGTGTACTGGAAAATGTTGAACACGTTGCTTGAAATGCTATCTTTGTAATCAGCTAAAATTTTTGCATTGTCATGACTTATCACATTTGTTCCAAAAATCGCATGGATTAAGGTCTGGGGATTGGGCAGGCCACACATTACGAAAGTGCCCTCTGCTTTGGTAAAAGAATTTTACTAACAAAGCGAGATCTCCTAAATTTACCGTTGTTCCGAGCAACGAGCATATTGAAAACAAAGTCTCCGAGAATGTTTCTAAGTTTTATAACAGCTTCTGCGTGACTACGAAGAAGATTTACATTTTTACTACAGGTTTTTCAAAGTAAAATGCCCTCTGGTGACGCTATATGTGACCGATTTACTTTTCTCTGAAAGACATTCTCATTCCTTCATTAAGTCCGGCGCAAAATTTCACAATTTTCTGATAACCGATTTGGCCTTGTGGGCAGCTTTGAAATAGAGTTCTTTAATTATAGACACCATGTACTATAAAAATGTATCCATCGTAAAGCGAATATATCACACCCGATATTAATATTTTCGCACGCATATTGTTATCGGAAAATCGTTTTTATATTTATCTTGCTTAAAGTTTAACGTCAAATATGACGTCGTAATTTTCATCACATTTTATTAGAAAACTAAATCCTAGAGATATAGCAGTTGAACCTCTTTTTATCCACTCAAAGAAGAGTTCGAGAAGAAATGCAAAGTTCATACGGTGCTTATACACTGGTGTGCAAAAATTAAGGACGAAGTCGAAAAATTAGCATATCAGCTGAACGAAGAGGCAGAGCGGACAGAAAGACCAATCAGGAGATTAAGTAAGGTGATTTACGGTAGCACATGCACAGATATGCAGGTAGACATAATGGGGGAGTGTCTGAGTAGTATAAAGCATGTTGTCGGTGTAAGATCAGTATTTCTGGCAAAGAGATTGCACGCCGTATAGCAGTTAAAATCACACCGAGTTGCTGCCTCAGCGAGAAATGGCGAATAATCAATCTGTTAGACGACATCTGGATGCTTTTACCCGAGGTCGAATCATTGGGAAGTTGGAGGAAGGCCGCAGTGTGACAAGTGTGGCTGCAGAGTTCGGAATTTCTCACAGCATCGTTTCACGACTTTGGAGCCAATTTCAAACTACAGGAACAGCTATCCGGGGATTTAGTAGTGGTCGTCCACGAGGAACCACACCCGCAGATGACCGGTATATTGCCTTACAGGCCAGAGGAAACAGGCGGCAGACAGCGGGAGAAATCGCTAGACACACGACACAGGCGACTGGACGACCGATATCGCGTTTTACCGTGGCCAGAAGACTGCACGGTGGTGGTCTGTTTGCACTACGCCCTGTACGGTGTGTACCTCTAACGCCTGCCCATCGGAGAAGGCATTCTCTGTGGTGCCGGGAACACCGGAATTGGAGAGACAATGAATGGGGACGAGTACTCTTTACAGATGAGAACAGATTCAGTCTGTGTAGCGATTTTCATCGCATACTCATCTGAAGAGAGCGGGGAAGCCGCAATCATCCCTCGAACATCATTGAAAGGGACAGGTATGGAGGTGGCGGTGTTCTCGTTTGGGGAGGCATCATGCTTGGTAGTCGTCCAGACCTTCACATCTTCGACGCAGGTTCAGTCAACGGGACCCGTTATTGTAACGAGATTCTTCTTCCATATGTGCGTCTTTTTAGAGGCGGTATGGGTCCGCAGTTCCTTTTCATGGACGACAATGCACCATGTCATCGCACAGTAGCTGCCGAACAGCTCTTAGAGAGTGAGGATATTGAACGTATGGATTGGCCGGCACGATCTCCGAATCTCATTCCCATCGAGCATGTATGGGATTTTCTAGGTAGACGCTTGGCAGCTCGTACCTTACCACCAGTAACGATTCCAGAGCTTCGATTGGCGCTGCAAGACGAATGGGCAGCAATGCCTCAACAACTCATTGACACCCTCATTCTCAGCATGGGCAAACGCTGTGAAATCTGCCTAGCAGTCAGGGGAGATCATATCCCCTATTAAAGACCGGATGTTTCTTGCTGGACACCCATCACAGGGATGTTTCGGCCTTCAGTCGCATTGCGCTCCATGCTACGTTTTCAATAAAGCTTCTTTCTATCCCTCTGATTTCTCTTTTAGTAAGTGTTGCTTACATTACTCATGTCCTTACGTATTGGGGATCTTACGGTATTAAATGTGTTGATTTGGAAAGATTTTGTACAAAGTTATATTGAAAAAACCGTCTCGTCCTTAATTTTTGCACACCAGTGTAGAACTCTTTGTATATAACGCCCATGTATGTATTTGTAATTTTGATTTAAAGTATACTAAAGAAAAGCAAATACGTACATAAAAAAAATAAAAAATAAAAAAATCTGACGTGTACACCACATGACTTTCTTGTACGTAATATTAAATTATACGCATTTTTTCTTGCATTTCGTTTAAACTTATTGGATTTTCGCCGACAGCGCATAAACTACAATAGAATAAATGCATTCTTTAAAATTCATTCTGTTTGTTTACCATAGCGACACTCTGGCGCTAGGTTCACTTAACAGTATTATATTTCGTTCATATTATAACTAAGAATGCTCAAAGTTTATATCAATTAAAGAATTATCTAATCATTGCCACATGTTCTGTTCAAATACTATATTAAAACTAGAACGATGTATAAAAGAAATTAAGCAAACAAAACAAAAAAGAAACAGATTTTCACAGATGATCCAGTATTTCTCATTCAATTAATTCAGTTCTCACTTCGCGACAAGGCAAAAATACATAAAAACTCAAAATATCTGTATTAAAAATTACGAAGTAAATCTTAAACGCTTATTTCCTGGAAAAAATTCCAGAAAGGATTGAGCATGATTTAATTCGTAATAATAAATAAAGCGATAAGCGATAAGCAACGGAGGACGTGGGCTCTGTCCCTTTACCAAAAGGTTAATCGGTATAGCATCACGTCCACCTATATCTAGAGCCTAAAGAGGAATCACAAGACGCCACGCACCAGGCGCCCAAACCCAGAGCCAAATTCAACCCGGGGACAGTCCAACAGACCAAATGCCCACGAAAGACAGTCCCAACAACCGCCTAGGCCCCACATTTATTAAATAAAATAACAAAAGCATGCGGGGCCAAAAAGGGCGAGTTTTGACAATAAGCAAAAATTTTACAAAGGTGTAATACACACAAATATAGAATATACATAAGCTAAAGTACAGTCTGATGTTGGGCAGCCCAATAATATACAATGAGTAAAATATAGACAGTAGAATTAGACTTAATGACAACATAACATAAAAATAGAGAACATAGTGACATAATGAATGTAAATGATTACAGCAATACACAGAGGATATACCAAAAGAAATAAAAATAAGACTACAATAGCCATCAGTGTGTGACTGGAAGTACTGATAGATGGGAAATGCGTAAAGCATTCAGAATTCGACTTAATTCAGAAGACTAACAACTGGATCGGGATACATTGCATAGCCAAGTACATATATTTGACAAAGCAACATATTGAAAGTCAGTGCAATAAACTAGATATTCGCTATGACAAAGTCATGTTACAATACCGCAGGTAGTGATGTGATACAGAAGAAGTAGGTAGCGTACAATATAATTTGATCTCGATACGCATTCAATCCCTATAGTACAACAATAGTTAGGAAAAAGGAATATGTTATACAAAATATATTTAGCATGCAACTGTGTTTAAGGTATACAAAGGTCGATACATTGGTTACTAGCAATTATGGTACAGGATTCGTACCAAACTTAGTAACAGAATGCAATAGCGATACAATACAATTGATCACGTGGTATTGTGGGAAAAACATGCAATAAGGCTAATTATACGATTATGATTAATAAAAATAACATATTTAGCCTGCATAAAAGTTAACGAATATAGGATACCATACAATACTATACAATATTACAATACAATACAATACAATACAAAAAAAATTAACATATTTAACCTGTACTAAAAGCCAACTGATATAAGATACTATACAATACTATACAATACCACAATACAATACGATACAGTAGATGCTATACAATACTATACAATGAAAATACAAAATACATTGAGTGTTGGTGACACAAAAATACATTTAAAATTGTCATGACACTAGTGATGAAAATACAAAATACATTCAGTGTTGGTGACACAAAAATACATTTAAAGTTGTCATGACACCAGTGATCCTAATGCAGCAAATAAATTGATGCAGTTACCTGCATAAAAGATAACTAATATAAGATAACATACAATACTATACAATACTACAATACAATACAATACAAAAGCTAATTAAACGATTATAATGAATAAAAATTAACATATTTGACCTGTATAAAACCAACTGATATAAGATACTATACAATACTAAACAATATCACAATACGATACGGTACAGTAGATACTATACAATACTATACAATAAAAATATAAAATACATTCAGTGTTGGTAACACAAATATACATTTGAAATTGTCATGACACCTGTGATCCTTATGCAGCAAATAAATTGATGCAGACAGTTAAATGTATTACTATACATTTGCAAAGGATGAAATATAGACTTAAGTAATAATAAATAAAGGCGTTATCTTTGTTGCGAAGCTACGCTTCTCTAGATTGGCAACAAATCCATTACTCTGCTGTTTCAAATGTAAACAAGCAATGATTGCCATCAAAAAAATTATTAGGCTTAGCGGCAGTTGAAAAAATCTAAAATTGTTGATAATTCTAAAAATATTGCATACAGATTTACTAAAGGCATAAAACCTTAAGCGGAAGATAAGAACAACATAATTCAATCGTTTTTAAAGCAAAAAATGTACAATTTACAAACATATAAGAGTAAAGAAACTGTGATCACTGAGCCGGGTAACAAAGTGGATATATATATAAATATATTTATGTATGTTTGGCGCGGCCGACTGCAACCAAAATAAGAGGTGCACATCTACATGTTATAGTAGTCCTATATACAAAATTTCAACAATCTGAGGCTACTCGTTTTTGAGTTATGCGAGATACAGACGTACGTACATACGTTCGTACAAACGCCACGAAAAATTCTCTTCAGAATTAATTTTAAAGCAGTTTTATAATTTTTTTGGAGGAAAAGAGTCTTTTATTCTGTCCTTAACGTACAGATATCATGCAAAAACATCGTTAAATTGCATTCGAAAGCGGTCAAAATGGATATTTTCGTTGAAATATGCTGCCTGAAACTTTTCGCGATTACAATACTTCCTTTTTACTTCGTACAAGGAAGTTAAAAATAAAATAAACATTTACCTTTTGGATTTTAGTATAATTTAGATATCGCTTTTTTTTCCTTTATAAAAACCCAGCTTCATATTTCTTATGGCTGTCGGTATCTACTCACCGTAGAGAAGTTTCTGATCAGTAAATTAGAGCCCCTTCATAACTCTTTCACCAGCTGTGGTGATAATGCGTGTCTCCCTCTAACGTTTTCAATATTTGATGGAAATGAAATTTTTGATCCTAATTTATATAGAATCAGTTTGAAGTGTTATATAATACTATTTTATTATTCATGGTGTAGTACAGAAAAGTTGTAGCTCCATGTTTGGGAAAATCATGCTTACAAAAGACTCCCCTTTTGCTACCATACAATTCAAGTTACCTTGAAAACAATAGAAAATGTTTCACAAATGTATGCATTGCACTTTATTGGTCAACAATATAAAGCATTTGACTATTATGAACATATTATAAAATCTGTTTCCGAAGTTAAAAGATCTAGCCGAACTGGATTTCAGTGATTTCCTCTTAATGTGCCGCAGTGAGGTAGTTTTTTCTAAAAATTCTTACGAAACTACTTTTTTCTTTCCCAAGCAGTATGCTCGTATACTTTGCATTCATCCACTCTGATAATAAGCAATATAACCATTATTTTCATCTTAAACAAATCTGAGCACCAATATTCTGCTTATTTATTTATTTCTTACGCTTTACCCATAATGTTGATATGTTTTGTGCATGACTGCATTTGGTTATTGATGATAGTAATTTAATCACCAGGAACAAAACGTTATAGGCGATCCGTAACAGTTCATCTGAACGAAATATTTTCGGGTCAAGTCAATAACTTGGAAGCTATTGTCATTCTAAACAACTGCTTCTTGGAGCCACTGTTTATCTATTCAGTTTGACAGAGAATCATCAAAACATACATCGCTTACGATTTGTTTTTTAAGCACCTATAGTAGGAAGAACGTTAGATCAATCGTAATTTCTCACGTAATGCCACAACTGTGGAACCAAACGAAGTGGAACTACGAAAAAATATTTTTCCCACTTCTGATTCTCACCATTAAGGTGAGTGTAAAAGCAATTAAAATTTTCCCAGCAAATCGATCATGTTGGTTCCCACTGTGAAGAAAACTCGCTAAAACTATTTTGACATTTTAAAAACAGATCAATCTAAATTTATCTTTTCTCTTGAAATTTAACAGTTGAATACAATGCCCCGATTGTTCCAATCAATGTTTACGTTATT
This sequence comes from Stegodyphus dumicola, assembly GCF_044657685.1. NCBI lineage: Eukaryota > Metazoa > Arthropoda > Arachnida > Araneae > Eresidae > Stegodyphus > Stegodyphus dumicola. Next base: position 34,038,040 of record NC_140781.1, read on the forward strand.
ACACATGCACACAAAAATAGGTTTTATATATTTTCAAAAACACATTTATTATGATAAGAAGAAACTACTTCCACATTCTGAAGCATGAAATACTTGAGATATTATTCATTGTGGCTGTATCTTATTAGAAATACAGCAGCAATTAGTTATAACCCGAAAGCAGCTTAAAAGAATAGAAAAAAATGTCTTTAAATTTAAATTTTTAAAGAGGTTTTACAGCACCATCAAGTATAATTGCGTTTTTGTATCTCTCTATCTATCGTTCACCGAATCCTGGCATTCGTAAAATGTTTCACTAATTACGAAATAAACGGACTACGAGAAGAAAGCATTTTACCTTGACGCAGACACTTTTTTGAACTTTAAAAGTTACTAAGCCACGTAAGTAACTGATACTACACAGAAATTAGTATTAAGCGTTAGTGAATTCGAGGAAAAAATGTTCGGTGAGTGTTTGTATGTGTGTGAATATTAGACGAGACCGGTTCTTTGGAAAAATTGTTTTATTTCAGCTTCTGTTTTTCTTAGAATTCTATTAAATAATGGAGCGTTGCCAAAAAGTAAAAGAGGGGGTTATCTTGTAGTCTGCGTCCCTCCTATTTTATTAGCTGTAATATGCTTCAACATATTACATTCCAAATCGCTAGGTACTTTTTTTTTTAAAATTCTGCTCAAGGCTCAGAATTGCCTTTCCGCTAATCAAAAAGGTATTACTTTTCTCTTGCATTTTTGAACGAACCCGATGATTAGCGTATTTACAATACTATTGAGGATATTTTAAGGATGAGAATACTTTTTATATACAGAAAGAAGTGCGTATTTTTAAATATTTTAATTCATGGCATTACCAATGATAAACTCTCAAAAGAAGTGTAATTTCGATACTTTTCAGACATCACAGGTGTATTTATGCCGAGGTCTAAAATTTAAAAAGAAATCAATGTAGCATTCTCTGAGTCATCGCATAAAAGCCATATTCATGTTTTCTTATTTATTTATTAGGTTCTACACCATTAGACACTGAATGGAAAGAAAGAGATGCAGTTTTTAAATGAAGCTGGCTTGTAGCTACGTTGCACATGTGTAAAACAACGAAAATGTCCATTCAGCCATCCCCGTTTGCCAGAAATCGAACCCGTACTGAACTACCAGTGTTCAGCGGCTTTTACCATTCGGCCGCTGGTGGGCTGATATTCAAGTTCTATCACAAAACATTTGGTCGAAGGTGAAGGAACATGTCCATGTAAACAAAATTTTTAATATTAAATAAACAGACGAACACGCAGCTGTTTCATAAATTTAAATTCATTTTAAAACTGTAAAAGTAACTGCGCATATTTTAGCTTAATTTCATTTTTGATTCGACGAAGAACGGCATTTTTATTTAATACAAAAACAATCTGTAATATGTCCGTCATTCGAGACCCATGCGGACCATTGCTTACAATATATCCTATTGCATTTTCAAAGCGCTTTAATTTAATTGGTAAAATGATACCAATTATGTGAGTAAAAAAAATTAAGAAATTTTCTATTAACCGTCCATAAGAAACAGCGTCCATGGATACTTAGGAGCTGTGTTTCGGAAATATGCCGTATGCAAACGGAGCCTAACAGCGTTTTAGTTTAATCTAGTTTAATCCTAAAAATGTAATGTTAGACTGTGCGCTCAAATCCTCTTTTGAGTTACATACACTACAACAAAAAAATGAATAAGCTTCTATAAATAAACTAAAAATAAATCCTTTTACCTAAAACGTTTTATTTTTTATACTACGTGTTCATAAATATAGATAAAAAATAATAATCCATGCAGCTACTATTTCATCAGCATCGCAACTTATCGCTCTTCACATCGAATGAGAACTGCAGACTCCATGCCTCAAGCAAAAATTTTTTGTCTCCAAGAGATCGGCAGTTCAAATGTTAAAAATATTAATTCATAATCGATCAGGAGTGTTCCAGCGACCGAGTGGTAAAGTCCCTGACTACTAGTAGTTCGACCAGAGTTTAAATCTTGGCGAACGTCTTGGCTGCACGGAAATTTTCATTGTTTTCTCCATGTGTATTACGGATACGTGCTAATTTCTCTAAAAAAGGTCCTCCATAAAGGCATCCCTTCGTACAAGCAGATAGCCCTCGAGTTGCTTTGCCTTAATCAGTTAACATAACCATAACCAATTAAGAGGACAAATGGCTTAGAGCGGTGTCGAAAAGGGTCTGCCGAGCAGATTTCCTTCATTTTCCTATGTGTGACGTAAATACGAGCCTTTAGATAATCTTCCCACAAAGGCAACTCTCTTCCCAAACAGATAAATTCAGTGTGCTATGTAGCAATCCAGTCCTCCAACGAGCCTAATTTTGGCGTATTACAAACAATTTGCAAATTTTTTACATCGTTATTCCAAAACAATGCTTAAATTTTTAGAAAATTTTCAGAAGAAATAAGTATTTTTGATGCCTTAATTAATTTACTGATTCATACATTTAGTTTAAAGCTAAGACTGGATTTCTGGAGACTTGCAACATTATCTTCTCTTTTTCAGGATGAATGAAAACAAAAAATATCTTTTCTCTAGTATGTGGGATTTACTACAAATTCTGAATTTTTCTAAGGTACGTTAGCGTTTGAATTGAACGCTCTTCATCAGTCTAGTTTAAAATTTTTTAATAAATTTTAGTTGATTGCAAACTCGTTAGGATTTTGTTAATGTCACTTTGGTAATATCAAAAAGTAGTTACGAAACGTTTAAATACACTGCAAATACACGGATTCACATACCAAAAGCGGGTGTGTATGTGTATACTCTGCTCTGAGTACAAATCTATTAAACAATACATTCATATTCCGATGAAAATCTTTATCATTAAGTTTTGAAAGTATGTTTCTAGACTTTAACCTCAGACTTTCCCATGGGAAAGTTCGCAGATCATTAGATACACATCGCGTGCAAAAATTGCACTCATGGTACTGTCTGTGGAAGTTTTTATCATTAACCTGCTCATGTTTGCTTTAGGGTTTCACATTAGATGATCTTCCAGTGTTAATTTGCTAATACAAAACTGGAAGTAATCGATATTTCACATCCTGTTGCAGATCTTCTGTTCTTTAGATTGCTCTGCAATTAACGCTTGTTAATTGCTTAAATCCTTCCGGATTTAGACATCTCCCAGACTAGCTTGATTTTAAAACAATACTTATCTGTTATATATATATAGCTTGATGTGATCAAACAACTTGACCTGATCCGTTAGCGACAAATTATAACCACTTGAAGATCCAGCACTTGTTAAAAAAAAAAAAATCATTGTTTAAAAGCTATTGTTGCACTCCAGCGATGCAGTCCCATCATTTACATATTGTCATTGCAAAGTACAGTCTCGTCGTGCATGACCGCAGAACTGACCTTTACTGAACAACTGCGCATGCGTTACGGTGTTCAGGACTAATGTCCGAGCAATGTGTATGCATCAAGGTTACAAGATCGTTAAATTGAGTGTAACTCATAGGCGGGGGTAACAACGACCTGATCGCTGGATTGATTTTTTCATAACTCTATTGTTTAAAAATGCTAAAATCAAAGCTCTGTTTCTATTTTGATGCCGTTTTACCGTCGTCAACTTTTGACCGCTTTATGCAGAGTATGTGTATACTCTGCTCTGAGTACAAACTTTGACCGCTTTATGCAGAGTATGTGTATACTCTGTCGCTTAAAATGGACTCTTGTTTAGAGATTTCCGCCTTTATATATGTAAATACGCTAAATGCATTTTCTTTTCTGCTGTATCTGTAAAATTCCTAGTATTTCCTTAATATTATGCAGGTTTGCGGTACTTTCGCAGTTAACGTTTTGATAGATGGATCGCCATATTAATTCAGGTAACTTGTTGGTAGTCATGTGTCTATAAATGAGAATCAGGCGTGGATTAACGATTTTTGAACCAAACTTAAAGTGTGTGGTAATTTACATGATCAAAATTCTGCTTCCTTGGACATTATTATCAATGCAACAGATAGGTAGCTTCCTTATTTAAAGCTTTCAGCTGCATATTTGTCAGCTTATTGAATACTGCTGACATATTAACATACAACTGGTTTTTCTCGCCATAAATAAAATTTTCTAACTTTATCAAAACTTTCACTACTCGACTTCAAAATTTAATGTATAATAAAAATTTATTCACATTATTTTATCACACACAGACAGAAACTAAGCTACAGATACTTTCTGTTGATTCCTTCCTTTAAATAAATTATTTGAATGTAAAATTCTTTGCTTTCTTAAATGCTCTTTGCTCATTCCTCTAAATAAAGTATTTGGATGTAAAATTCTTTGCTTCCGTATGGTTTGCTCGTTTTATTATATTAATATGCTCCAGCATTAAAATTATTTATCTAACTTCTATTACTAACCGACCAAGACACCTGGCAGTTAATACAGTGCTATTCTCGCCACTCACTTTCTTCATTCGCGGAGATCCATTAAAGCCCGAATGGCCGAAAGTCACGAAATACTGGAAAATTAGCGCTTTATTGGTCGTTGTATATGAAGTAAGGTTTTTTTGGGTTCGAGCCTTTCTCTTGCGGCCATGATATTGACGGTGTGAATGCAAAACTCAACTCGTATAGGATGTTTATACCAAGTGGATATAGGCCTTATTTCTGTAATTATTGATCGTAGGTATGTATTTACAAAGTTTTTCTAATTAAAGTAGAAGATTTTAAAGAACAGTTTCTACCGTTTTGAAAATATAAAATGTTTTTCAAAATTAGTCTTGCTTAAGGGATAAGAAACAGCTCAAATTAAAAATCGCAATTTTATGAGATCTAATTTCATAGTGCAGCGACCAAGCGGTAAAGTCGCTGAAAAACACTGTCCGGGGTTCGATTCCCGGCGAACGGGCTGATGCATGGGCGTTTTAGTTAGTTTTCCTTTTGTAACGTGCATACGAGCTAGTTTTCCTCAAAGTCCTCCACGAAGGCATCCCCCATTAGGCAGATAGACTTTGTGTGCTTTGCAGTAATTAAATAAATCAAACAAAACCGTCGTGTAGCAACAAATTAATCGTAAACGTTTTAGTTTTTAAGCAAAGGTGATTTTTACTTCATGGATTGGCAGAACTCGCATATTTTGAGAAATGTCTTCATTTGCCTGTGTATAACAAAAGTTACGCTACGCTAAAGCCATTTAGAACTTCTGAGTCTTCCTTAAGCCAAACCATGTTTTCTTGTGATCTTATGCTCATTTTGGACGCTACAGGGAATAAGTTTAATTGCGGATTCGCATTCTGCATCATGCGGCACAGATACGCATAGCAGACAGACTGACTATAAGTAGAACATCACATAATTTTACGCCTTTTTTACGCTAGCAGAAGCTATTGTATCTAGCTTCAATCGAGCATATAAGGATATTTCTTGTTGACGTTAAGTCTTTTTTGAATCTGCCACGCGCGGCTGCCTCAATATATTAAAAATTCTGTCAGATCTACTTACTACTGCAATATAACAAAACAGAATAAATAAATAAAGTTATAAATGGCTTTATTCGAATTTTTTGACAGATGTTATTATAAATTAATGGTCTGACGTGTCTGGTTTCACCCAATATTTAGAAAACAGTTAGATAATCGATATTATTTATGTAAAATGTCTCCGGATTTACGTAGAGTCAAACATTTCGCCAACGATTTGTGTATACAGGTAACTGCAGCAACCGAAGGTGTCATTTTCTCCAGCTAATTTTGATATATATACAAAGGACATGACGTTTGAAGTATTTAACACAAAAGAGCTGGTATTGTATATTTAATAAAGGTATAGAATTAAACAGTTCGTTGTACTAATAGCGAATAAAGGAAAAATAAAACTGAAAGAGTAATAATTATGAAACTACTAAAAAATTTCCGAAATATTTATATAAAACACATATATATATAAACAGCGATTATACTTTGCAAGCATTAGCAGAGGTTAGTAGCTAAAACCCTGATACTTTGGTAATTGTATTTTAGAATCGATTTCCTAATAATGGGGCCAGTTACATACACTGGTATTTTATTGGATCTTGCCCTAAGTATCTAATTCTGTGATTAATGAAGTGACCAAATGACCGTAGTATATAAAGTTCCATATGTATCGTAACGTTGAAACAAATTGCACTATTTTTAACTCAGAAAACTTACTCATAACGGGAAAATTGCAGGCCTTGGGACAGGACCTTTGTCATGTCGCCTAGTGCACTACTGATTCCTGCCCAATCTTCAGTACTAACTGTCTTACTCCTAGGTGTCTCGTTGTACCGTAATAGTACTCTTGTGAGGGATGTTAGTGTGTTATTTAGTGTGTATATGATGAAACCCTGTGCATGAACACTCTGAAGTAACTAACGTATCTACAGCAACTATATATGCAAAATGCACCAGGATAACTTGTGTGTATCGTTGTAGAACTGACCTGTAATAATGAGTAAAATCAGTGTAAAATGTTGAACTATTAGTGTGAAATGTTTATGTACACGCAACAACATACGCACGTGTAAAACATTATTGTAACAATATATTTTACGTGTCTAAACCTAGGTGCACATCAAACGCACCATGGTAATGTTTAATTATTAGTGCATCATTTATGTAAACGCTACAGTGTGTGCTTCAGTACACAATTATTGTATTATGTAAAATGTTTAAATATCAGTTTAAAATGCTCAGATTTCAGTACGCAGCATCAGCAAAAATTTATATTCAGCTCCTGACGCCGCCCTTCTGGGCGCCAAAGAGTTCTCGCGTTGTACAGTTGAGGATTTCGGACGATACCCGAAGAGTCCTAGTAAGCTGCCCGGGTATCCGGACCCGTTCTCACCTGTCACCTGCACTACACCTGTCACCTGCACCTACCTGTTCTCACCTGTCACCTGCACCTACCTGTGTCAATTCACGTGTAGGAGAACCGTTTATATCTTGAGGCCTTTGCTTTTTGTTCTTCGTACATCATTCAGCCTCTTTAGGATAGAGTATACTAGTTTAGAAATACTAAATTATCTGGTACATTCAAAATTAGCATGCGACACGAAATGAAATTTTGATATATTGCAAATTAAATGGTTTGAATTATCTAAGACGACCAAACAGAAATTCTCTTGTATTTCTCCTTAACACGTTTGTCTTTGTGTCTTGATACATATTGTTTACTGAAGTACTTGTACAATCAAATCCGTGATCATAACGGGCCCGCAAAACGCTGCGAAATGAAACTTGTTTCCGGAGGAAGAGAGAGAGCCGTGGAACTGACCCTTGCACAACTATCCAGCGTTTGCTACGCCTAAGATGGCAGGGGAGGGTGGAATGATCAGGTCAATGCTCGTGGTGCGACAGGGCTGAATTTCATTGCTGACGCCCAGTCTCTCCAGCTAGGGCGGTTGCAAATAATGGCCTCAGAGCGTACAGATCATTGTGAAGTGCAAGTTCCCTCCAACAAAAACTTCACTTGCATGCATTCTTGGTTGCCTGCAGTGCTAAATGAGAAAAAATAAAAAAGTGAGAATCTAGTGTTGAGTTTCTTAACCTTAGGAATCTTTTATACTGGAAGAGTTAAATGTTTTAGAATTGTATAGTTTTTATATTTTGCTTTATGCAGGCATGAGGCATGAAACAAATTTTCTTCCGTTTCGCAGTTCTTGTATATATGTATTATCTTTGGTTTAATGTATTTACATTCGGACTATGAGCTCGCGTTACGTCTTTCAGTTAGTTGTCTCTTCTGCGTGAAATAGCAAATTTAATGACACAGGAAGTAATATAAATTTAATAGTTAACTGCATTTTCTGGTTTTAATTTCTGTTTAAAATAATTGTTTTTAATTTTTTGTGTCATTCAATAGTTAAATCTCATGCGTATAAAATTAATAATACTTATCTTTCATAAGTAAGAATGTTGCGAGTAAGCAGTATTCTTTATTGTAAACATGCCTATAAGCAGCTGAGCGGTAAAGTCGCTGAACACTGGTGGTTCCGGTTTGAGTCCGGTTCCAGGCAAACGATCTGGCTGCATGGGCATTTTCGTGATTTTTATCATGTGTAACGTGTATAAGAGCCTATTTCCTTTAAAGTCCTTCACGAAGGCATCCCTACCTTTAGGCAGGTAGCCCTGATGTACTTTGCCATAATTAAATAAATCAATCATTATAAACATATCAATGCTCTGCAGTAAACTAAAGATCATTGTTTAAACTTTCTATATAAAAAATGACTCTACTAAATGATGAAATTATTCTGATAAACTGTTCACACTTCTTTCAGAATCGATTTATGAAAGAATTATCTCAGAACGTCTTTTTTCTAAAGTTAACGTTGTGAAACTTAGAAGTCCAACCCACACGAATGTAAGAAATCAATTTGAACAATATTTGTATTGCCCATTAAAATAGTCATTTTCGTAGTTGTGGTTACTTTCTGTTTTGATACTTCGGATTTAAGTTCGAATATTTTATATTTTCAAAAATTAAAAATTCTAACAAGTTTCAATAGAGATTTAAGTTTGGTGATACTTTTAAAGCAGATTTTTTTCCCGTCATGAATTTTATTGAGAAATTTGTTCACATTTTCACTTTCATTCACACGTATCATCTTTTTTGAGCAATGACTGAAATGAAATCTGCAGCACTATCAACAATACGTTTAAATATAAAAAAAATATTTCTAGAAATCCTTTGTGCAATAATTTAAGATGTATCTCTTTCACCTCTTTATATTTCATAAATATTTGTGTGTGAGAAAAAAAGAAACCTACTGTAAAAGATTTCATTATACTCAGTAGTTCTAGAAGAATATTGGACCTTTCTAAATGTGTAGAAGTTTTTTTGTTTTTAGTATTTCTCGATATTTGCAAATCAAAGGATTAATAATAAAGCTTTATCACATACAAACACTAAAGGGGAAAAGCTGAAAAAGTTTTGCCTATTTAGAGAACGGAAAAATAACTCGGAAGTTTTCTCTAATGACCAGGCTGAAAAACATGAATGATACGATTCAGTCAGTTTCTAACATGATATAGAATAAATACTAGTGGTACCGTTTAATAAGCCTTCATACACCTAATAGAGTTATCTTACTTGTCTGAGAGTAACATCATATTAAAGCTACTAATTTTATTGTGGTGAAGAAGCAAGATTTGCATATGTCGTTGATTTAGGCCTTGGGTATCTCGTAGGTGATAGGGTGAATTTGCTTAGCTCCGTCCCAGTTTTGAAAGATGACCCCCCCTAGCTGATAGATCAAGGGTCTCTCAGTTCTCTTCATCTCCCAAGAGGCTCCCCATCTCTCTCAAGAGGATATTTCTTGAGAGAAGTTTTGGCTCGATAGTATTTAAGTGCCCCTATGCCACAAAGACACTATACACTCGCAAACATCCATACCTTCTTCCGGTATTCGAACCAGAACCTAAGGCAGCCGGCTTCTCTGTGCTTCCCATGCCAACAAGGAGGCGCAATTATAAAGTTAGTCTTGGAAGACTTAGCTGGTATGAAAGAAACTTTCGTGGTCATCATAATAACCTCTATGTCCACCAGTAAGCAAGTGGATAAGACCATGAATAGCATTATTTCGATCCAAGGTCGAATGGGCTGCCGAGAGTTTTCGTGGTTTTCCTCACGTGTAATATAAATACTAGTAAATTTATTTTAGAAAGAGCTCCAGGAAAGCATCTTCCCTTGGCAGATAGTCTTCGTGTGTTTCATCTTCATTAGATCATCTAATTATAAGGTACCCACTTCGAAGCACAGATAATGGCCATAGAGTTTGATGATGATCTCATTCAAGGACAAATTCTAGCTACTCTTACAGCCAAATTATTAGCTTTTAGATGAGCGTTAGTACCTGCCATCATTCAATCCATCATCTAATAAACAACTTTCAGTCACTTTAATCAAAGTTGCATACTTGCAGTTCACTTTGTTTCTTAAAAACCTGAATTCCAATGCTTTCAAAGTTCAGTGCTTTGATTGGAAAATAAAATTTAAGTGTTCCAGTTTAAGAACCGAAATATCAAATTTGCTTGCCTGAATTCTTTCAAGAAACTTCTTAAGAGAAATCCACTTGAAGGTTAGCAGAAATTGCAGTTATCTTCAGGGGAAAATGAAAATATAAGCATTTTGCATAAAAAACTTTTCTAAGCAAAAAATTGCATTCAAGTAGGTATGACATATTCTTGTATTTTAAGCAAGTATTTAAATTATAATTTTGCTTAGAATTTTTTTTCACCCGCAAACAGCTTACAAAGTTAACAAAGTGCTGTTAACTGTAGTTCAAGAAACAATAATTATTTGTTCCACTGTAGTATTTTCTTCATACAATGTTTTGAAATCGAAAGGCACAGAATATATTCACAATTTTATTTCTTGATTTTGGTTAATTTCTGCCCATCTTTAATTTAGGATCATTTGCGGTGAAACTGAAAGTTACTCTACTACCTAAGACGTCAAACAAATGTATGCCGTATTAATACTTTTGCTTCCATTTTGTAGTGAATAAGTTAAACTTCCGTTTATTGTTCAAACCAGAAACCTCCAATTTCCTTATTCCAGGTAAAGTATCAGGAAGAGAATTTTGCGCTGCTGTGTACGCTTCGCTGCACAAAGTGACACCAATAGCAACAGTGGTAGATTCCAGACAATAAATAAATAAAGCAAACTGCATAGAATTCTGTGTGTGGACCCATAAATTAAGACACTTCTTTAAACTCTTATACCATAAAATGGCGAAAGCTTTTGATTTGACCCTTTGGAGTTCAACGACATTGTACCAAACAACTGTTTTAGAGAAGTTGATTGATTCCATTGTCACAAAGACAAAGTGCTTTACTATTTCGCATTTTGATAAATATTTCATTTTCTGTTTTCCGGTTAAAAAATTAATTGGTTTATTTTTTTCATCCTGTGTTTTCTATTCAGCCATTGGAAATATATTTTTTGTCTTATTTTTATCTGTACTTTTTAGTTGCTTTAGAGAAGGCAATATTTAGACGATCTGATTATTAATGATAAATTATTAATGCTTGCAAGGTGAAATATTTACTACACATGCGACATGCGACGGGGGACGTGGGCACCACCCCTTTACCGTCGGTTAATTGGTGTAGCGCCACGTCCACCAATATCTAGAGTTGAACCTTGAGTCTTTCAAAAGAGCAATTACATGGCCATACAAGGGTTGTTAATATTTAGTATTACATTCTTGTTTGCTGGTTAACATATTCTATGGATAACGTGATTTATAGAGTTACATACTGACTTTGTCTCTCATTTCCGGCATACAATGCATATGCATTACCTAAATTACATTAATCTTACATTGCGTTGGATTACTTTTGTGTACAGTTACAGTTTTTAGCTGTACATTTCAATAAATATACCTACATTACTTGTAGATTGCATATAAATACAGTTTGCATGTACAGCTACATATGCCAATATTACATGTGCCTTGCGTTACATTATTTTTATATACATACATAGTCAGGCACGCCTGCTTCACATATTACTTAATTTTACCTACACTGCTTAACCTTAGGTCACATATACTTGCAGTTGCATATAGATACATGTAGATACATTCTGATTAATTTTTTAGATACAAATATTTACAAACATAATAGTCTTACAGGTTACTTACATTACATGTTATTTGGGTACTTATTGCATAATTTTCCAGTACATGAAATAGACATTCCAATACATACATTGCTTTGTGTTAGACATACACAATAGTTGCAGCTGAAAAGGTGTGAAATAGCATACGAAGATTTTCAATGCTATGAAATTGAAAAATTCTAAATAGCTTTCCCAGTGGCCCTATTAAAAAAAAAAAGATTCTATTGAATTTTTATTGCATTGTGTATAACGTTTCAATCCCAAAAATTTTCGTGCATAGATCCTTGCTTCACATTATACTACAGTAATGCGTATAAAATGCTCTGTCAATAGGATCACTATTAATATCACAATTTCATTCAGTTCACAAGTTCATTCAGCTAACATTCATTCGCAAATCATCACGTTAAGCACAAAACTCATGTAGACAAGAGGTTCGTATGTCAGTCAATCAGCTCAAGTGAAAACTAACGTAGGAAAGATTCACATGTAAATCATTACTTTCAGTCATTAATTACCAACTTACAGAGGATGGCTATGGGCTCCAGCAACTCGGACTGCTCTTTTGATAAAAAGTCTAGCACTCCAGATTCAGTTGAAAGTTAAATCTGTACAGGACAGTTAGTGATATATATGCTGCAATACTACACATGTGTGCAGACATAGAAAAGGAATGATTTTTATTGCAGTGAAACTGAAAATTCCTTGACTACCTTTGACGTCAAACAAATGTACGCCTTAGTAATACTTTTACTTCCATTTTTCAGACTGTCATATATATGCTGCAATACTAGGTATGTGTGAAGACTTAGAAAAGGAATATGTTTTATTGCTTTTATTTTTAACTAGATAAACACTACATTAATACACACGAAAGTTTGTCTTTACGTATGATATTTCACTTTTCGCAGTTTATTGATGCTCTGAAAGATGCCTTTCTCTTTTTCCCTTTAGATTCATCCTCCCAACTCCTATTTGTTGCTGCCTCCTTCCGCCCTTCCCACACACGTATTCTATATAGATATTTGGTTACCTTTAGAATAGATAGTGCAAAGGAAATGAGCTTGTAATAATGCAGTCTTCATTTTTCCCACTCTTCACTTTTTTTCGGTTACGTGAGACTTTCGTATGAAACCACGTGCATTCCTAGTTTCATGCAAATTACTTTAATTTTTTTAACTTATCTCATCCAGAAAGAATATAATTATAGTAATTTTAGTAGCAAGTTAATTTGGTGAGACTATGTATGTATGTGCTACATGACATATGCTGTCTGTCGAAATTAAAAAAATAATCTTGCGTTCTATTACCATGTTGTAAAGTATTGTCTATTTTAAGATATTACGTAATACTACTTTTAATCTCGGGTCGACAGTTATCGAGTGACTGAATTCGCTGAAATCTGGTTGTTCGCTTAGGGTCTGTTCTTGTCGAACCGCCTGAATGTATGGGTGTTTTCGAATATTTTTTGCTTAGTTTTCTCCATGTGAATGTGAAGTAGTTTCACTTACAACATCCTCCATGAAGACATTGCTCCTTTATCAGATAATTAATCAGTTCTTTGGCTTGGTTCAAATCAACTAATAAATCAACCAACTAGAAAATCTCGAGCGCTTTTGTCATAATTAACAAGTTGAGCGCCACGCGTATGTTTTAGGCAATCCCGTTCAGGCTTTGCTTAAAAGCGCTGGTATTTTAGGGCCAGTGATTCGTATCGCGGTAGAAGATAGCAACAAGTTGTGAAAAAGAAGACATTCCGTCGAACAAAAATGCACGAATATCTAGAAAACGACAACATAAACTCCGAAGAAAACCGGGAAAAGCCTCTGAAGTACGAAAATATTGTAAATTAGGTTATGATAAAAATGCAACAGAAGCTGGTAGAGTAATGGCCAGAAAAAAGACTAAAAGAGTGTTGTCATATTTTGTAATAGCTGTAATGGAGAACCGTTTTTATGTTTACCGTGTTTCAATGAAATCCAATGAATCAAAATCAAATCATGAATCAAAATTAAGTAAATTTTAAATAAATTTTGTGTAATTTCATAAAACATTGTAAATTTTATAGTTATATATCACGTTACACGCTGTCAGCCAGCGGCAGTCGACGCGACATAAAGGGAAAGTTTAGTGCAGCCACAGATGGATGACGCGGCCTAAACGGAAAATCTAGTATCACCCAAGGATAACTGACGCGGCCTAAACGGAGAATCTAGTGTCACCCAAGGATAGCTGACGCGGCCTAAACAGAAAATCTAGTGTCAGCCACAGATGGCTGACGCGGCCTAAACGGAAAATCTAGTATCATCCAAGGATAGCTGACGCGGCCTAAACGGAAAATCTAGTGTCAGCCACAGATGGCTGACGTGGCGCTCAACGTGTTAATCAGATAGCCGATTATCCTGAGCAGCAAAAGAAGAGAACCTATGAGCATTTTGCTTGAGCTACTTCGTGTCTGTCTGTCTGTCTATCTACCTAGCTAACTAGTTATCTAGCTATCCATCTAAATAGCGATTTAGCTAGTACTACAGAAATTTTGTAAAATATATCTAAAATAGTATAACTGTAATAGTTATCTTGATGACTGGATGATAGTTGCAATGGATTTGGGCAGTTGTTTTACTAGATAGCAAGAGGAAAGGTTTTATTCGTGTCTTGAGGGCTGTCTGCCTTAGGGGAAGGGATGCTTTCGTAGAAGACGTTCTAAGGGAAACTGTCTCGTATACATGTTAGAGATGGTAAAAACGACCATGCAACCAGCCCGTTCTCAGGATTCGAACCTCAAACCGAACTACCAGGCTTCAGCGACTTTACCGCTCGGCCGCTGGTGGGCTTAGGAAGATCAAAAGCAAAGCGGAAGAAGGGCTACGCATTTAGCAGAACCGTGAGATATAGAGTCAGAATTTCAGTTCTCGAAGAAGTGATTGACTGTAACATACCTGCATTTTGTGCGTTATGTAAGATGGCATGTAACTGATTAATTTTGAAATGATGCATTCTAGAAAAATATTATAAACCGTAAGAAGTTTCAGATTACAGAGGGGAAATACCCAAATTAAAATTAAGAATTAAAGGGCTGTTGCCAATTTTTGTTATAATTTTGATTTATCTTAATTTTGTGTTGCATATATATGTATATATGTTAGTTGAGAAAATTTATTCTTTAGTTTCTTTATTATTAATTATAGTTATTTGCTTTCATATATTCATCAGGTAAGAAAGAATCGATTTCCTCACTAAAAGTGTCTTGGAAGTACAAAACCCGAATCTTTAAAGCTTAATTGTTATTGTTCAATTAATTGCTTCACTAGTTTCTTCGAAATGGATGCCAGTTTTTTTGAAAAAGTAAGCACTTCAGAGTTTAGATGAGATATTTTATAAAGTACTTTTATGAAGGAAGTCATTCGTTTACCTCCTTCGTATGCTCTACTTGAAAAATTTCTTCTTGATTTTTTTCTTTAATCTACTTCTGTTATCTAATTAAAATCAATGAACGTTTCTTAATCTCGGAAATCTTTCAGATCTTCAAGGTGTTCATCATCCTTTAGGAGGCGTCTACTTGAGTCCATTTTTTTCCTTAGAATCCCGCTGTTCCATTAATTAAAATTTTCATTCACACGCTATACAATAAGAGAAGCGATCAAGTATTTCGAGACGAGATGGAGAGTACACAGCATGCAGTCTAACAAATAAAAATGAGTTTCATTCGTGTTTGATGCTCTTCTGCTACCGGTTTTGCTCGGTTAGGCACGAGAACTGTTCTTTAAATATTGTCCTACCCGCGGGTGTTATAAGCTTGTATAACGAGCGGTTAGAAAGTTTCTGGTAAAGATTAAAAACTTTGGAAAACCATTGTTACTAGATTGCCTAATAGTGAGAATAAGTGTTTCTCTATAATTTCGAATTACTTTCGGTAGCGAGAAGAGGGGAAATAACTGAATATTAATAATACCAAGAAGTGGATTTTAAAGTATAAAGAAAATTTGATTTCTATAAAATATTTAAAACACACGTTGACTATTTTCGTAATGTTTTACTTTGTATGTCAAATCCTAGATGATGTTACTAGAGGCTGGCACAAAATGTATCATACACCGATAATGGCTGAAACACTTTTAATACACGAAATGTTAGAAAATGTATGTGTAATGTTGAATGGAACGTGAATATGTTTAATATGCCAGTCTTTTTGCTAATAAGCTCTTCAACGTGGATCGTCATGTTTGCAATAATTTTAAAATGCAAATCCTGCGGGAATGCCCGGAAGAAAGTATATATCCATACAACTAATTAATTGTAGGAGATTTACAAGAAATTGCAGATATTAATAACGGAGTCATTTTAAAACTGTGTCACGCGATAAAAATTTTACTAGTCTGAAAACTTTTATGTCATTTGATTCATTTCTTATCTTAGAGCCATGGGTCTGCGAATAGCCTTTGAAAAGAAATTTAGTCATTCAGTCTTTTTGAACACATCCCGAATATCTGTCTTATAATAAGGAATGATTTTTTTTTCTTCTAAAGCATAATACTAGAACATTAGCTTTCGTTTATTTTAATGCTTCATATTTCGTAAACTGTACAATTTGGCATACTATTGATACTGAGAAACTTCATCTTTATCGTGTGAACATTTTGAGAAATAGTAACAGCTACCTACTCTGGTGTTCAAAACTAAGAAACATTTCACATTAGCTCGATGATCTCCAGGACTGGTAGGCAGATTTAATGACATTCGCTATAGACATAAGTCGAAATAATACATAAAATATACAATAAAGATGGTAAACACGCAGAATTATGCATAAAGCTCACGGATGCAAGAAGTTCTAGAACAAAAGTTAAGGATCGAACAAAATAGAGGGTACTAGCATTATAGTCCCTTCTAAAACTCGCATTGTTCTCACAGCATGACTTCATACTGGAAAGGAGGCTGTGTATAAGTCTATGGAGCAAAGCTGTCTTCAGATCTTGAAGCGTTCTAGGAGGGAGAATGCGAGTTGAAGTTTCCTTCTCACGAGCACCCTAGACATATTCCATTAAATCTAGGTCTGATGATCTGGATGTAGCAGATTCGCCCTATGTGGGGAACATTTTCGTCCATAAAAATGAATAAATGCACTTATGAAAAGATGAGCATAAGGCGCTAATATCTTGTCTGTTTAAAATAAGTCCTGCTTTTTGCGTCCCGCTTTCATCTATGCACAACAGGACTCGTTTAGCAATGTACAAAAAACACTGTCTTTGGAACAAGTAGCAGTGGATTCTCTTCACAGATGAGACTTGATTTCACTGATTCTCGACCTACCTGATCTGAAGAGAGCAAGGGATCCAGTACCTTGGGTGTCCGCCGAAAACTTGCGGACGAAAACGTCGTAGAGAAAATAATGCAAGGCGAATACGTCATTATACAAAACATCGTGGGAAAGAGAGGAGAAAACCTCGCAGTTCTAAAACATTGATGGCAGTCGTCAAAATAATGCAGTTCAAAAACATCGCAGTTTTGAAACATCGTGGTCAAAAATAAAGCATATACGAACCATCGCATAACGATGACATCGCAGATATGTGTATTTTTCAGCTTTAAAAAGTTGTAAATGTATATTCGTATAACGATTTGTGAGCGCAAGAAGGAATGAGGAACATTCGTATCTTTATATTTCATATTTCTGGATTAATTAATTAATTGTTTGGTAAAAAAGCAAAAAGAAAACGTAAGCATTCAGATACTGAAAATAAGAAGAAAATTAATACTACGTATAGCAGTTAATAAAATTTTAAATTTATGTACTGAACTATCAAAAGTTATCATTTAATTACATTCCTTTATGAAGTTAATAATTGCATTTTTTCATGAAAAGTATGGTCTAAAAAAATTAGAAAAGGCAGAGGCTGTGTGACTGGTGCAAGATATAAGGAAGAGATCTTAGAAAACTATGTTCGCTTTTACAGAGGTGCAGTTGACTTTCAGCTCGATTTAATGGACGGTAACACTCGTCTATAAAGGGGTAATCTGGTAGATGATTTTTTTGGAAAGCAAAGATATTAATCGGATGGATATGCCAGCCAGATCTCCAGACCTAAATTCTAAAGTACATGTCTAACACTCTCTTGGCATTTCAACTCGCTTTCACCTTCCCAGAACCCGCCAGCACTTGAAACCAGAGTTGCCATAAGAACTCATGATCTCCCTCATTTTCAGTATGAAGTAATATTTTAAGAACATTATGACTGTTAGTATGACTGTAAAGATAGTAAGCTCATACCCCTTGTTAGCCTCCACTTTTATTGTTCGATCTTGCAACCTTTATTTTATACTTTCCTGCGCCGATGAATATTACGCACGATCGTTCATGTGTGCCATGACCATATGGTATATTTTTGTATCTGATCGAAGCAAAGAAACAATTTGATAAAACCAAATTTAATTAAACAGTGCCCATTTGTTCTGCAGTCTCAAGTGATTTGTGTGAAGACTTGACTAGTATGAAGAAAAATGTTGAAAATCTTATCAAACAGTTAGGCCTGGAGACTTTCAATGAAATCTCATAATCTTCTTTGAAGATATACACTGATGGCAGGAGAGAAGATGAGGGGATTTATGGCAGTGGAGTGTTCATATCAACTTCTACTAGTTCTTTTGAATATAAGATGCGAAATCCCGACTTTTGTTCGGTTTTTAGATCAGAACTTATTGCTATTAGGAGGGGTTTACAATACGCGTACCAAACTGAGAAACAATTACTACATGATGTCTGGATTCTAACTGACAGTCGGTGCGTTAATTCAACACCTATGTAATTGGACAGAGATAAGAGCCAAACAAAGCCTTGATATCTTAGATCTTCTTATCCGGCGTTCTTCTAGACACCATCTATTTTCAGTGGATCCTATCTCATGTTGGGATCGACGGAAATGAAGGAGCCGACTACCTGACCAGGCTGATCCCGTGGAGGGTGAGGTCCCTTGTGGGGCTTTCACATATAGCGAAATCTTATAGGAAATAGGAAGATGGAATTAAACCAACTTGGGAGGATTGCTCCATAGTAGAGCACTCGCATTTCAACAGGGACAGAAGATCTTCCCTGAGTGACATTGATGCAAGGCTGACATGGTCACCCGAGCCCATATTTTAGCTTGCTTGGATTTTAACAAAGACGAGGTCTTCTCTTGTTTTTAGACCATTTTAGATATTTTTGGATATATGGAGATTGGTGAACATGATTGTGGGTACTAAATACGGAATGGAGCGAGTAAGAAATTCATGAAGAAAGATATCAAGCGGACTTGATGGGATAATTAATCACTGAGAAGGGCGAGAACATTAAATTTTATCAAACGTTTTCCCCCATTCGATAAAGTAGATGCGGAACTTCTTGTTACACGATTATAGAAGTTTTTGCAACAAAAGGCAGAATTGATAAATCCTTCTGTGGCCTTATTTTAATACTTGATGCTGTAAGGTATATTTTAATTTGCAGTTACTTTAATTTAATTGTGCTTTCCTATATTTCCTCGTTTCAACTTAACACTCCCTACCAAAATGAGTTTTTAGAATCGCGTTGAACGCAAATGATTAAGAAGTAGTATTTAAGGAAGGTTCAACTTACTTCGTGAGAGAGAGAGAGCTAGGAATTCTGAGTAGCGCCTGTTTGCCTTCGGGCTAAGTCTCTCGAGAAGCTCGCCCGTATATTACGTGCCTTTTGATATTCGCCGGCTAGTTTAAAATTAAGGGCCAACTACGTTAGATTTGTGTTAGTCTCGGCTAAATCTCATAGTTGGTTCTTATTTTGATTTCAAGCCCAAGTGCAGGCTTTGTTGTAAGCCCGAATAAAGGACCGACTATTCATCTTATTTTGAGTAAAATAATAGGCAGGTAACCCTTCTTCAGTTTAATTCTTGTTATTTTAACTAAGCGATAAGTCGCTTAACAGTTCACTAGGTTCCTTGACATTTACTTCAGTAGAGTAAGAGGTCTAAAATGATAAAATGCCTTAAAACTAAGAAAAGAAATCCTGCTTCAGAGTAAGAAGTAGAAAGTACTAGTAAGAAGGAAAGCTGGACTACAATTGTTTGAGAAAAGCGAGTATGGTTTACTTTTTAAACACTCCTGTGACAGTTTCCAAATTATAAAAAAGTAGATGTTTCAAACGACCTTTAGAAATATTTCCGAGACGGATAGTTGCACTTGGCTGGAAGCAGTTTCACGATCAACAGTTTTACCAAACTTGTTAAATAATGGCTTTGGTATATGATCTGGTAATGTGAAACGAATTTTATCCGCAGAAACTTGAATCTGATTATTTATTACCAGGAACGCACCCTATTTTAGTCCCACTGCTGAAAATTGTTTATGCAGCTTTTATCAGATCCACACGAGTTTCGCTTCGCTGGGCATTGAGATCTTTAATTGCTACTTCTGGTCCTAGGTCAGAGATCGGGATCCACTTTCGTCCCGTGATAGGGTTTGTAATATGGATGGAATCGCCACTGGACCGGAAAATGCGATGCGCCGGACAGTCTCCATTCTTTTACGCTTCAACTACTCTTGAATCAAATAATTAAGAATACTGCATTCAAGGTTAATAAGGAAAAAAAACAGTCATACACTTCTACAAGAAGGATTTTCTATTTTAACATAACGTTAGAAATCTTTCCCTGAGAAGTATGATGCTTCATTTGAAATTTTCAAAACTAAAAGAATCTTTCCTTGGAATATTAAAGCATGCATCTTATGAAGTTTCATGGATAGATTCAATAACCAGTCAGGCAAAATATTGGTAAATGACTTAATACAAAGGCGAAGTCTGAATGATTTTACTAAAACATTTAAGTTACAAAAGGGCTTTATTGAATGAAGGCAGCTTCATAAACTTTTACAAAAACAGAATTCCTTTTATAACTACACAATGTAAGGGCACATTGAAAGTCATGGTCAGATATTTTTCAGTTCGAGCATTCTTTGTTCATTTGTTTTCACCAATCAATGCAAAAAGCTTCCACGGGACGTTAATTTATGATGGAACAGCATAACATCAAAGTTTTTTTTCCATACCATTTGGCACTATTTTTAATAAATCATTTCCAGTTTCCTTCTGCGTTTCATATCCTAAATTTCTGGGATTAATTCTTAACCTATAAGGTTTATTATAACTGTTTAGCTCAAAACTGGTACAGTAGTATCGATCTGCAATCTGACAACAAAGATGAAACTACAATTTTTATTATCTTTTTACTTTTTATGATTTTTGTATTTTTTTACTTAAACTCTTCTTTGAAGTGTCAGATTGTAACCTGATATTTCTAAACCGTAATCCCCGCTAAAGATGATTTTAAAAATCCATTCTTGTCCTGGGGTTTCAAAAATTTTATTTTCAAAAGATGATGTCAAATTTATTGGATTGTTTAGATTATGGCAAAGCACACCAGGGTTATCTACTTAAAGTGAGGGATGCTTTTGTAAAGGCCTTCTAAGGGAAACTGACTCGTACTCCACGTTATACATGGGGAAACCCGCGAAAACGCCCATATCGAACCTAGGCCGAACTACCAGTGTCCAGCAACTTTACCGCTCGGTTGCTGGTGGGCTATTGTCAAAATGAAAACTAATCTGTAAGCATGTAAGTTCTAAACCTGAATTTGCTACCTAAGCTACTAAACTTTAATTAAGCTACTAAACTTTAATTAAGCTACTAAACTTTAATTAAGCTACTAAACTTTAATTAAGCTACTAAACTTTAATTAAGCTACTAAACTTTAATTAAGCTACTAAACTTTAATTAAGCTAATAAACTTTAATTAAGCTAATAAACTTCAATTTGACAGTCTTTAGTTTAGCATTGTACTATCTTTTTAAATCGTTAATTGACCAAAATTAATAGACATCCTATCCACTGAGTTATTGAAGCAATATATATATATACTATATTTGTTCAACTGTGTAATGTATTTTTAGCGTCAAATTTTTAGCAACAAAAGCTAAACTTTCTACTCATAGATAAGAAACAGTTTTAGCCTTTGTTTCATGCCTTTTTAGCTAGTGCGTAAGATTGTGGAATGTATCATATAATTACACTTGTAGAATGAATATAGTATGAAATTTTTATTATATGACTTATTAGTATGAATTATTCACTCGGATGTTCGTTTGTATCCTGGCATTCAGCTGCTTCCTTTGAGCAGTTCTTTTCAATTACCTCAAATAATGACATACTAGATCTTGAAACTGAAGGTTCCTGAATTAAACTCTTATGTAGACTCAGAATTAGTAAAAAGGGAGGTCTATTGACCTTTAAGCTCTCAGTATATCACTTAAGCGTGAGAAGTAAAAAATCATAAGGAACCCAGCTGGCTGCAGTACCTTGTCTATTGGTAAAGCCGTCCGGTATATTTGGAGGCTGCGCCGGCTGTCTTGGCGGGGAGATTATCAGTAACTAATAAGCAGGGAGAAGACAAAAATCTGTCTTGACGAATCATCTGTATTTATTGAGCTAATTGTTGAAATCAATTTATTTTGGCCTTTTTAAATAATTCTACTATGCGATTAGAGCTTTTCTAATGATGAACTTGCCCTTTTGTATTTGCTAATAAGGATCACAATGATTTGGTTTAGATTTTGGAGTCCAGAATCTGTAAGCATTTCTTTAACCCTTTGATAACTAACGGGACATATCTGTCCTACTAAACGTTTAGAAAGGAAGAGAGAACCAAAATTTATTTAGGAAAAGGACAGAAAGGAGAAGCTCCTGAATGTTGGGAATTATCTTCCAATAGTTGGAAAATCAAGACACCGCTGTGCTTGCTATACAAAAATCAACGTAGAGAAAAGAACAAATAAGAGTTGTCCAATGTGTAATGTTAAATTATGCAAAGAATGTTTTACTCTATACCTTACGATGCAAATCTATTTCCTATAATAAAATTTTCCAGAAT
The DNA here is from genome assembly GCF_044657685.1 of Stegodyphus dumicola. NCBI lineage: Eukaryota > Metazoa > Arthropoda > Arachnida > Araneae > Eresidae > Stegodyphus > Stegodyphus dumicola. The sequence continues at coordinate 34,060,618 of NC_140781.1, forward strand.
AATAGGCTAGAACATATGAGTTCCAGCCTTTGGCTTGAAAACGTTTTGTCAAAAAAATCCCAAATGCTTAATTTACCTTATTTATGACTTGGATTGTAAATGGGGTAAAACATTTTTTAAATTCGTAGTCAAAGGGTTAACGGCATCAACACTCTTTTCGACTGGAGCATGCGTAGTCGTATCCATCTTTCGGGATCTCTTTCTGTGAAAAGAAACCGTATCATTAGTTGAATTATGGACTAATGATACGGCCTTTCTTGGGAGGTTGATTTCTAGGCTTGGAATAAATCTGAAAGGGTTGGTTTTTCATCCTTGTGAAGTTTGCTAGTGTAAGGACCTTGACCACAGTTCGCTTACTGCTTTACCCGATCTGTCCTTGGCCGAATCTCTGGCATCGAAAGCATATCATAGTCTTTTCAAAGAGTATATTTCTGGATACTGAGTTACATCTACAGAAGTTCTGGAGATGGAAATCTGCCTTCTCACTTCGGTGCCTCCCACTTCTGCAAAAACGGCAGGTATATAAAAAATATAACATAATTAAGCAACTGCGACGAGCTCTGGGATAAAAGAAATTTAAAAAAGAGCAGTTGATAAGGTTAGCTCAATGGATTGACTACTAAACAGATAAATCTTGGGTCCGGTTCCTTGGAGATCTTAGTCAAAATCTCACTTTTATCACAGAGGAACGCGTGTGCTTAACCTTTTACAATGCACTTATTCTGGTTGAAATCTTTAACTATGGTATTTTTAAATGGACCTCTTTCGTTATATGACAACACGAGCCAAAATATTTTCTGTAGAAAGGTATATACGTTTGTATGATACTTCATCGAGGTAATATACTTTCGTCATCAACTCATTTTAGGTGCGGTTAAAAGTTTTCTAAACATAAGAAGTATATCTGCTAGCTTCCAGTAAGCAAAGAACGAGATAGAATGATACACTTTAAAAACTTTGTATTGATTATAATTATTTTTAAGAAAGTGAACATTGTTGTAAATTTAATTACATTTACTTTGAGCGCCCACTAAAGACAAGCAGGCCACATTTTACAACGACTGAACGAAGGCTTCCTTTAAAATGTAATTAATTGGCCTTAGAAACTTTGCCCTAATACTCCCCCTGCACATCACTTTTGACACAGGTTGTAGTGTAAAAGAAAACTGAAAAATGTAGAATAAACTGTAAAAAGGGAAATTATATGATATTGCAAAAATGATATGAGTATTGTTTTGTATGCATGCAGGCTCTACTTAACAGTATAACTATACAGAAATGTTATATTTTGTTTAGCTGACTGATTGTAATTTTTATTTTCTGTTAATATTAAAAGTAATAAATGTATAAGACATTAGCCTTAAAAAAGAAGTGACATAACACAAAAGTCTCAAGCTTCTGACTTTGTCAGTGATTTATTGAATTGTCTGAAAAGTCATGACTGAAGCATTTTTTCTCTATCTTCTCCAAAGGTCCCTTTTTTTTATAAAGAACAAGGATCAATTAGCAGTATATTGCCCGTGTTTTTAGGATAATGTTTTGCTTTCTTGTAAATGAGCTTCGTAATTTTTCATTCCAAAAAGAACCTAGCTTTATCTTCGAAAGCTGAACAAGATACTCATTTACGGATGCAGCTGAATTGAATGTTATAAGATGAACGAAATTTTGAAGAGGCGAAACAACTGAAAGTCTGAAGGCACAAGGTCAGGCGAGTATGCTACGCTTGGCAACACGTTTCATCCAAACTCCAATAATTTTTGTTAGGGGATCACACTTGTGTGTCGTCTCACGTTGTAGAGAGAGAATGCAGTTTCTGTACGATTAATGAGTTCTGGATGCTTCTGGAAGACGGATTCGCTGAAACTATCCAGTTGGCGACAGCACACATTCCAAATGATTTGTTGTCTTGTTGGTAAGAGCTTGAAAACAAGATCACACACAGATTTGGTCATTGAAAAAAAATATGGGAGTTTGAAAGAAAAATGTTGCCAAGCGTATCATACGTACTTACCTGAACTTGTGCCCTCATTATTTTACTGGTTTCGCACTTTTCAAAATTTCGTTCGTGGTATAATAATCAATTCAGATTAAACCTATAGCAGCACTTTGTTCATCTTTTCGCTAATAAAGCTAGGTTACTTTGTGAATGAAGAATTACGAAGCTGCTTAAAAGAAAGGAAAAAATTCTCAAACAAAACCCGCTATATACTATTGATTGATTATTGTTCTGTATATAAATAAAAGACCTTTAAATAACATACAAAATGCGTCATGACTTTTCAGAGAAGCAATTAAATTCCCCCAATCAAAGAATTGAATATACTACAAAAATGGGAAAACTATGAAATATGGTAAACTAAATTCAACTTTCTAAAACCTCTGGGTTGGAGACAGTCCCATTTCTATAAAAATTAAAGGAAGAAAAAAAGCATATTCCAAGGGACAATGATATCATCATCATCATCTTAACTTCTCCACCCAAACTGCAACACTCGACAGACTCCCATCAGATAGTCGCACATTGGTTGCACATTTGTGTTTTTCATTGTCTCTTACAGGGCGGTACAGTCTCATCGTGGTAAGACTCCCTTTCACAAAAATGACTTCGACCTTTTTTTTTTTTTTTTTTTTTTTTTTTTTTTTTTTTTTTTTTTTTGCGTCACGTGGATGCCGCGAAGGAACCTGCCGCGAGAGTAATTTTAAAGTGTTAGAGGGCTTGTTTCTGCAGCTTGGTCCTCTATAAAGAACCAAGCATTGTATCGCTCATAACAGTACCTTTTTCTTTCTCATGATATGGTTATACATGCATTTCAGGTGGGGTTGTTAAAGGCTTACTGGGAAGCAATTACAGAAGTTCTGAAGCTAAGCGAAGCAACTGTAAGTGAAGCAACTGCAACCGTGTAACAGAAGACAGAAGTAATTCCCTGTTTTAGAAAATTAATGAAGTAGCATTGCAATATGATTACAAAATATCTCTGCTTCTGAAACCGAATCTACACAAAACTACTGGAAGTTTTCTCTTTCAAATGAATGTTGAAGGTAAAGTTTAAATGAATGCGCTTTAATGAAGAAAACTGAAACAGGTATTAAAATTGAAAAATAAACAATGAGAAATGGAGAAAATCTGGAAAAATTTATTTTCGGGGAAAAGAGATTAAGATTGCTTTCTCTTTTTTTTAATAGTAATAATTAAAAATGATTGGCGTTTTGAGAAATACCACTTAAATTATAATAAATTAAAATGGAAATGACAGCAAGTGTTTATTTTTTTGTAGGAAAGTCTCTTATTTCTGCGTTCAGTTTTTCTCCCTTTTACATAATACTTAAAGCTCTTGCAAAATCTATTCTTATATGTATTTTCCCAAATAAAAGAAATTTTACTTTCCATTTCTAGGGTAAAAACAGCAGCGCTTGCAACAAACAGCAAAATTTTTATCTGTGGAATTAAATGTCACATTATAATTATGGAGCCAAGTAACTAACGTCTTTCCTTTCGGATAAAATACAACGTTTCTCAAAGCTTTATTAAATAAACCATAAATATTATCTAAATGGACGTGAGAGAGAAGATGGCTATCTTAATATAACCTGCGACATCGGTTCTTAACCTCTGATCTTGACCGGTGCCTTATGGGTATTCTTTCACAGAAAAGTGAACATCACGTGGCGCTGATTAAGAATGTCCGTTTTCTACCATTTATACTTAGGTCGTAGCCCCTTCTAGATGCTGTGATATTTCTTGTCCATCGTTAACAATGTCAACGGCCACGTTTTTCATCACAGATAACGTGCAGTCTATGTAGCTTCCCAAGACATTCAACCGCTGTTAACGCTGCTATGAAAAGGTATTCATATTGTTCCAGTAAGTATTCAATGCCATGTGAAAAACCTCTTTTGCGCTCTTTGTTCTACCGGCGAGTCAGTGGAGCATAGCGCCGGTATATACGAAAAGTGGTTCTCGAAAGCTAGTGTAATTATTAGATAGGTTGATGTTTGGGAAGAAACGAAGTTGATCATAATTTCTAGAGAAACTGGTGTAGTCGTCTGGGAAAAGAGGATTTCACTTTCCGTTCCTTTGCATTCAGTCTAGACATGCTTTACATGAGTTTTAATATATAATGTTTTCTTTCAGAAGTAAAAGAGCCTTGGAAAATTAAATAATGCGAAATGCTCGATAAGAAAGAATTTATATGTAAAATAAGTTATGCTAAGAATATGTTTAAATAAGCTTATGGAAGATATATCGCATGGTGTATAAAGCAGTAATGTATTAAGTTGATTTCCTCGCATTAAGTAAATTAACTTTTAATTGCAATAAATGGGTAAGAATGTTTAACAGTTAATCAGCATTGCAGTTATTTTAAGTAATTATAAAAATGAAACCAGAATCTTCCTGAAAATTTCCATTTTGATTTTCCAACATTCCTCTTAGCATTGTTGGAAAGCAAATTTAAGCATTTGTACCTACTTAATGTGACTCTGTTTTTTATTATAGCTACTTAGAACAAATCCCAAATCTTGTGTATGTGGATCTATTGACAACCGAATGCTGTTGGTCGTTGAATGCTGGTAATTCGTCCTGGCTTCTATTCACGGAGGCTAAACGCGCATTTTTTTTTTCTAATGGTGGGCACTTGCCTATGCTGGCATCGGCCACTCCTAACTCCATAATGTGGTCTCTTTATTGTGGAGGCCTCTAATAGGTGGGCCACTATTGCCTCCTATGAAGCAACAGACAATTTTTACATCCATGCCGTCTCCCGGATTCGAACCCGGGTCCTTCGGTATCGCAGTCAGGCCTCCTAACCACTATACCGTTTGGCCGGCGGCTGAATGGATTTTTGTGCTTTTGTCATGAATAGTGTTTGTTAGAAAACCCTCAGCGAAGGCACCCGTATTATTATATACAGCCCCCGTGTACTAACAACTTATCTCAGATATCAAATCCAGAATTCTTAAAACTGGCCTTACACGTTCCTGAAGCAGCAAAAGCAATTCCTTTGACATCGAATTTATAAGCCTCGTCGTAATTTCTTTGTATCTAGGCTATGGCTACATTCGAATTAGCATTGACACACGGAGTAGTTAATACATGCATGCATTTCCAGCAGCTCATCCTATGTATTTCCCAGAAAAGTGTTTCATCTTAAAGTAAAAATCAGGTACAGACTCTTTCCTGAAGAAGTTCTTCCCAAACTTATTTAAATTTTATGACCGTATATAATAAGTATATTTTTAGTAAACTAAAGCATTCTTTCTAAGTTTGTGAGGAGTTAATTTTCAGTAAAAAAGTAATAATGCATTCATAAAACATAAACGATGTTAAGTGAAAACTTGATTTAAAATTCCTGTAATATACTATTGAAGGCAGGGCCTAATTACTTGGGCCCATACGATTCGGGACTGGAATATAAGAAGGGCGCTAAATCATTCTGTAATACCTTATAAATATGTTTTTCTTTCACAGAGACACGCAAAGCAAGCACCCCTAAAAATATTTTATACCTATGATCCCAGATTATTTTAAATTGGGTCCTGGTTGCAGAGAAAGTTCCATTGACTTAAAACTCTTGCAATTTGGGAAGAAGGTTTCTGCTAAAGCGTTAGTAAAAAATCATATAAACAGAAAATAAATAAAGGGAGTAACTCTATCTTGAGGTCGCAGAACTCTGGTTTTTAGACTGTTTTAATTGGTTTCTTTTATGCTCATTAGTTATGTATATAAAGAAATCATATCCATGTGAATACGCATTAAAGTACATCTACACGTATGTAGACCAGTTTTCTGACCATCATCAAAAAATGCGACGGTGTTTAAAATGTTGTTGCCTCTAAAGAAGAATTTACATGGTTTCCTTGACCGTTTAGCTTGAATTTAAGAGCATTTACATTGAAATGGAAAATTTTATTTAACTTTTCAACTATAGCACAAAAAAGAGAGGAAATTTTACGTGAATAACAATTTTGTGACCGCAGTTTCGTAACGTCCAGGAAGCGTCAAAATTTGTTTGATCATTAGTAATAAATGATACATCCCTGGAATCACTGCATGTCAAAGGTACAAAACTGAATATGAATAAACGAAATTCACTAGATTTGAAAAGAAAAGGTTATTTTAGCATGCTCCAGTAATAAATAATATGTGAAATATAAAATGAGGGTAGAGAATATGAACTAATCTTCAGAGTAGTCTGTTAAATCGTACCCCAAGGTCTAGTCACTTTTTAACAAGATATGCTACTTATAGCTTTCAGCAGTTTATGTGTTTAAGTCCAAACTATACAATAACTTGTCAATACTTTGGACATAGATCGCTAGTTTCTAAGTTTGGCCATAAAACACTGGCCAAACCCCCTGTCTCCCCGATGCGAGTATGCGTTTATATAACGCGAAAACATATTATTTTGTAATATACAAGTCATTGACCATCATACTGCACAAAAGAAAGAATAAGAGTGAAAAATAGATAATAGTGATAAAATAATTGTTTTATGAGATGAGTGATATGTTTTATGAGAGAGTTTTATGAGATCTGTGAGAAAGGCTTCTAATTATTTTTAATGATATACTAAAGATAAAATGTAACTTTTAACAGTCATTAATTATTAAACATACTTTCCATCAAGAATATAACTTTCATACGGAATCATTAAAACCATAATTGCTAGCATTGGACTATATCTTATAGCCAAACCTAGAATTAGATAAAGCCCGAAGAATTGGTACACTATTACACGTTTCAGATTTTAATCATATCAGTTGGTGGAAATTAAAAATGCCTAGGTTTTGGCCTTAATATATAATGTGTGTCTTGATTAAATAACTGCATTTTTCTGCACATGAAACATGGATGTGTAAATAGCATATATCGTTTTGAATTCGAATGCATTTTCTCATATTGGAGCTTGACTGATTTCTCATTATTAATTAGCCACCAACCAGCACGTTAGCTTAAATACTTTTCGCTATTGTCGTTTAAAGAAGACTCTTTATTTCTAAATAGCATTCATAGGAGAAAGAAATAATTACTTCAAAGCATTTCCACTTCTGGCTCTTATCGCTTTTTAATTGCAGCAATTTATATCAGACGATGCCAGAGGGCAAATAATCGAGTCCCACAGGAATGGAGATAATTGCCAACCAAGCTTTAGAAAATTCTCCATCAAGATTTCTTTTTATTAAGCGGGTAACCCTCGAAAGGGCAGAAAACTTTCTAAAGTTTTGCTATAATTAATTAACTAACCAGATTTATAGTGCTTAACTATTTTATTACATATCTTTCCTTCATCCTGCCTTAAAAATTATCAGAATGTGTAAGTCTAACAGAATAGTCATTTCTTTGGAATTTTATGTTCTTGACTTCATTTTAGCAAGCAAAGGTTTTAAAAAGACCAATATCACAGCTAAAATGAAAAGGTAATGTGTATTAGCATCATACATGGCGCTGTGTTTTCGTAGACTAATCAATAGTAGAAGGTGCGTGCGTAATTGCATACTACTGCTCCGGTCTGACGAATATATACGACCGGTCACATATGCCGGTACTATTCCGTTTTGAGGACCGTAAAAAATTGCAGCGAAAACATATGCGCAAAAGCGCCAAATCTAGCAAACGCGCCCATTTAACAGCGCGCCAAATCTAGCGTACGCGTTGATTTCAGATCGCGTAAGTTTATATAGTTCTATATTTCTTAAGACGCCATTGAGATACTAGTTTAATTTTTAAACCCTTTTTTGATTTTAAATCCTTTTTTAATATCCTATGGATTTAACAATTTGGGAATTACCCATAACGAAAAGTCGGCAATAGAATTTTGGGTAAAGTGCGGAATCGCCCACTGTTTGACGCGTTTTTAAGAATTGCGTATACTCGGTATCCATGTGTACATCGACCTATTTTCACTTAAAAGAAAAATCCCAGAATTGCACAAAAATGGCAATGCGCACACCCTTGGCTTTATCTATGTACACATCGGCCTATTTTCACTTAAAAAGTAAAAAAAAAATTGACAAAAATCCAATTGTTAAAAGTAAATCCCTTGTAAAAAGCAGCAAACAAATAAGTGAGCGATTCTGCACTTTACGGAGAATATTTTCAAAGAAAAGGCATCATTCATTATAGAAAATTACGTTTGAACAACCAACGAGATGAAATTATGCTTTAGCGATAAGTCGGTAGCGAAATAGCGATGCAGGCATTCATTCAGTTATTTTCAGCAATTTTTATATAAATTATAATAATGATCTAAAATAGTTATTTACTTTTTTGTTTCCATTCAGTCATGTTTAGCCTTTTTCATATAAATTATAATAACAAAAAAGAATTATATGAAATTAACCTTTCATCTAAATTAAAACATCAATCTTAGATAGTTATTTACTATTATACTTCCTTTCCTGCCGCAATAATTTTTGGCAGCATTGGCATCAACAATAGTTTGGCGATTTTTTACGGCCTCGAAACCGAATAGTACCCATATGCCAAACTGAGAGTAATTTTGTTTTTAGATTATGAACATCAGCCGTCTAGTTTAAAATGAAAAAATTTAAGGACACCCTGAATGTCTTGATACATTTCGAATGTTTCCGCCTCTCTTTAGAAGCTCTCTGTGAAATCAGTTCTTCGAATTAGTTTTAATAAGAATATTACACGGTAGTCCCTTAGTTGCTCATACTTCCTAACGTAACGCTTTTACCGACTACAATTCTAAATGTAGCAGTACCGATTACTTTCTTGTTAAAACACAATATCAAACATTACGCTTTTCCTAAAACTTTTAGTAGCTCCTTTGAAAGTTCCCCTTCCTCAGATAAGTAAATGAATGACAGGTATGGGGGACACCAGCGATGTACCAAAGGTAAACTTGTCCTACTTAGTGTGATTTATCATTATCAAATAATTTAGTACGTGAAACCGCACTCTTTACAAAATTAATAGCTAGCCCTTTGAAGATATGTACTAAACAGATCCCTTCGAATTTTGCATGTAAAATTTATGGAACTTTTAAACTATTAAAAGAGTAACGAATATTTTACTTTTTGGAACATTCTAACATATTTTACGTGGAACTTATTTAAAGGATTTAATCCCGTATCTTATTTTAAGCAACTATGTACATGTCTAGAATCAATAGTTCAGTTAAATAAAGCTTATATCTAGTAAACCGAGCAGTATTCACGAAAAAAACACTATATTTTTCAACCATCTTGCATACTGTTAGGCCAGTTGATTGTACTATTATTTCATTATTACGAATTACAATATTTATAATGCCTAGCCTAATTCAGTTAGATATTCACACATTTACTTATGTATATAAGTGTTCATATATGTTTTGTGTTTAAGAAGATTGCCTGGGTTCATATTTGTCTTCCCTTTATATCAGTGTAAAATACCAGAAAGAGTAAACGCTCTTTATACAGAATTTTCATGGTAGTGCCGTACGTCTCACAAATCAAACTTTAGTTTGGACATAAGAAGAAATAATTGTGAATTCTACTATCGAAGGTGGTATAGCTTGGATTTGACTTTCAAAATGTAATTAAATAAGTAAGAAATAAGTTCGATAGTTTACTTCAAATTTTATAAACATGTGAGGAGTAAGTTGGTTAATTTAAACTTTAATGACGAATCGTATACGTTTTCCATTATAAACAATCTGACATTTTATAAAGTGGTTTTTAATTATTTCCTTACTTTTATGTTTCTGAAAGCACTGACATATTTAAATCTCTACAGCTTCATAAAGATTTCTTTCTACTGGTTTTGATACCAAACGTGCTTCATAAGCTTATTTTTCTGTTATTCCACTTCCATTGTTTTCTTAGAAAATGCGCATGAATTTACTATAATACCCTAACCCATAAAGCTGAGAGGTAGGCAATTTCAGCAGACGCATTTCCACCAAAATTCAAGACAATAGTAGGATTGAGGTGAAGATTGAATCTGAAATGAAATTCTCGAAAATGCTTTGGATCGCAGTCTACATCAGAAATAATTTTAATGAAGTGCACCTTTCTTATTCATAAAAACAAGTCTCTATAATAGCTTCACTCAATATTTCATTTTTAGAAGAAGTCTAGGGATTTTGAAAGAAGGTTTGACAGCTGAAGTCAGCAGAAACTGCTCCAATTAAAATACAATTTGTGATAGAATTTTTACAATAGTTTTAAACATTTATGCAGTTCTATTGTTTTTATGATATTAGAACTACAAATTAATCTTAAAGTACATTCATATTCATTATCAAAATTAAAATAGTAATAACAGTTGTTTTTTTAATAATGTAAAGTTAAATTTAAAAAATTAAATTTTTGTATAGGGACAAGAATTAATAAAAGCCCATCAACAGCTAAACAGATAAAACCAGTGAACGTTGGTGGTTCGTTCTGGGTTCAAATCTTGGCTTAATGAGTTAGTTACATGGTTTTTTGTAGTTCTTCTCTGTGTCTATTACAAACACAAGTCAGGTTTCCTTAGAAAGTCTCCATGTACTCCTAAACTCAAATAAGTACTCCTACCCTCAAATAAGTACTCCTACCCTCAAATAAGTACTTCTACCCTCAAATAATCAATAATCCTGCAAATAATCCTGGTGTGTTTTTTTATGTTTAACTACATCAAGCAGAAATAATGAAAATCCACAGATGCTTACAAAGCATTCAATGGCGGTCCCAAGCAATTTAGTTTCAACTACTGTTTTTCGAGAGTGAGCGTATACTAGCATCTGACACTGGCATTTATTTGCAAAATATTTCGGGAAATTAATCAACTAAATTTTGAAGATGGTGTTCATATTCTAGCAGCAGTTGATAAAGAAAAGTATGTGAAATAAACCGACCTGAGTTCTTCAAATAATAAATTTATGTCTAATTTCACGTTATTAAGCAGAAACGAAATATTTAGTTGTAGATGCTTTTTAAACACTGTTAAGGAATTTATGACCTTGATGAAGACTAGTGTATCAAAAGAATTTATACTGGCTTTTAGCTAGGAATAGAGCCTGTTCTGGCCGAGTTAATTTAATGCAGGTTTGCTAAGGTAACGGTTATCAGTCTGTATCTCTGTCTTTCGGGAAAAAGTCTACTTTCAAGGTTATGAATCAGAAAACGAAATCAAAGTAAATTATCACCTGTTTGGACCTGTAAATAATGAATCGCATAACCTTGACTAGAAAAAATACAAACCTGTGATTAACTTTGTAGAAGTTGCAAATACTCTGCACAGAAAGCTGGCCATGTTATCTTGCATTAAAAATTCAATGAACCAACTCCAGTTATTTACAGTGCGTGTACTAGCATACAGATTTGTACTCATAATTCAGCATCTTTTATGATGCAGTTATAATGACCACAAAATATTTGGATTAAGTATAGTAGTAAAGTATTTTAATGTTTTAAGTAAAATTTATTTGAGCTTCTATATATCTAACCATTTTTTCTTTGCCTTAGAAAATGGGACGGACATTATTGCAGTGTTTCATAGTATTGTTAATACATTTAACACATTTAAGGTTCATATGTGTCACTACAGATATCATTAACAGTACGAAATCTTAACATTGTACAAAAGCGGTTGCTAAGTAATTTCTTTACAAAGAAACCCAATGTAGAGAGAAAATAGGAGCCAAACCATAGAATTAATTTCTTTACTTACAAATCATATATAACACTGATGTTGTAAAAAGGTAATCTAATCTAAATTAGCAGTTATTACTTCGTTGCTTAAAACATGACGTGGACATTTTAGACAAATAATTAATTTATAAGTTTTTCAGAATAGAAAGTGGAGTAACTAACTCTCATCTCAGATAGCTTTAAAGCCCACCAGCGGCCGAGCGGTAAAGTCGCTGAACACTGGTAGTTCGGTCCGAGGTTCGAATCCCGCGAACGGGCTGACTGCATGGGTGTTTTCATGGTTTTCCCCATGTGTAACGTGTATACGAGCCAGTTTCCCTTAGAAAGTCCTCCCCGAAGGGATCCCTCCCCTTAGGCAGATAGCCCTAGTGGGCTTTGCCGTAATTAAATACACCACCACCACACCACAGATAGCTTTAAAAAAAGAGGGTGCATCCATTAAAAAGAAAAAAATTACATTTTTATTTGTAATTAAATACTGCAGTAAAAATGCACACAGGAATCAATAGGCTTAAGTTATTAAAAACATTTTTGATTTAAAAATTAATTGTAGAAAGGGGGTAACTGCAAAAGAAGACTCTATATGATAGTCGCCACAAATTTGATGAAATTTATGTAAAAATTACTCCAGTCTTAAGATTCGAACCCAACGGTAATTTTACAATGACCTTTTTCTTGACAGATGTCACGTTAAATATGGTCTTTTTTTGTTTTCTGTTTCAGTGTTCTTACACATTGAAAAGAGGTTTTTTTTTTTTTTTTTTTTTTTGAACTTTTTGTCTATCTAATGAAATCCCTCATTTGTGCTACAACTTCCTTAAAATTTCGCGAGAATTAGTGCGTGTTTTTAAACAACATTCACCTGACATTTGACAGTTATAAATGGCTAACTACTCTTTTTTTTTTTTTTTTTTTTTTTTTTTTTAACTACTATATTGTCTCTTTAATGTGTAAAATTCTTCCGTGATACGTTAGTATGCTCAGATGATGCACTTTACTTCACAATTAGTTCTTGTTGTGAAAGAAGGGACTTGATTGATTATTCCCGTGTAAATAAAAATTAAGAATTAAATTTAAAAATAAATTGAAACGAGAGATAGAGAGAGAGAACCTATTGGTTGCCCAAACATAACATGCCCAAACATAACATCAAATGTGTAAATTTAAGAGTTAGTTGCTTAATGGAAAGTGGTGAAAGTTTAGTAATTCAAAGACTTCAGCATGTATATTAATTCTATTTATATGAAAAGTAGCTTCACATCAGTTGTGATCTCAACTTTCTAGTTGCAGAAATAGTCATATTTTGCGTAGGTTTCTATAAATTTCCCTGCCTTGCCTAACGGGAAAATGGTTGATGATTCTGATATATGTGTGTGTATATATGTATACATATACATGTGTGTCTGTGTATATTATATATATATATATATATATATATACACGTATGTGCGTGTGTTGTAATGAAGCAAACTTATTAGAAGTAATGAACAGCATGAAATTTGATTGCGTAGAATTTTGATCCATGAACTAGCAGCCGAGGCAGATTAAATTTTCCTGTGGTTTTTTTTTTTTTTTTTTTTTTTTTTCCCAGTAAACATGTTGCGGCCACAGACAGCTTGGCACTCTGCTTGCGCCTATTTCAAAATGTTTATATTTTTGATAGCTTTACAATAAAAAGAGGGCTGAAGTCCAGCCAGGCCGGAGGGAAGTGCAAGTGCGTTTCGTTCAGGATGAAATCTTAATTCAGACTGAGTTAATTTTCGTTCTCAATGCATTTTGATACGATAATTAATACTGATGTTACATTATCCGTGTTATGTAAGAGTCATATAACATGGATTAGTGTCGAAATGACACGGTGCCAAAGGAGGTTACTATTTTAAGAATAGAGAGGGGAAATTAAGAGGCTATTGGGAATTTAAACTGTAATTTACATTTTACATATTTTTTATCTTATATATATTTCCCTTGCACACCTGATATCTTTATCAGTATATTGGAGCAGTGTTCTGAAATATATCACGCTGGAAAACTTTAATCCCTGCAATTGCAAAAATGCAATTGCAATTTACAATTCTGAAACTTCAGAATTGTAAATTTTTAGTACACCATAGTTCTTTGCTCGTCAAATTCGGTGGATTTTCTAAGAAGAAAGCTTCTGTTTGTCACTTACTTGTTTATAAAGCCTGAGTAATTATTTTCATTATATTGAACTTATCTGAATGGCAATGCCACACGTTTCCGTGCCAGCGTAAATACTCTTAATATGATCACTTTTTTTAATGAAGCAAATCCAAATAATTTCTGATAGCTTTAACTCACATTTCAACAAATCTAAAATGTGTTCAGGTGGATTTCTTAAAAAATATTTTTTAATTAAATGAAGAAGAAAAACTGCGTTCGTTACATTCCCCTTGCCATGATAACAATAAAGTAAACTAAGTTATTTGTTACTCCGATAGACTATACTGAAATATGTGTTAATGTTAATTTTAGTTTCAAACGAGGAAGTGCCTGTTCTACTTATTCAGTGCATCTTATAATTCATTAAAATGATAATTTTTATTTGTGAAGAGTGTAGTCACATGGCCGTATCAGCAAGCTTGTATGTGTGTGTTGATACAGCAACGCATAAACACGCTTGTATGTGTGTGCTGATACTTTGCTGCTAAGTTTGTTGATTTTGTTCTCCACTGTTAAAACATACTCGTATTAAGTTATAAGAACGTAAAATGTATTTTTGCTTATATATTTCTGCTACTGATGGAAATAAAATATTCCTTAAGTCAAGAAAATTCTTCTAAGATGATATAGGGATCAAAAATATAAATAAATAAAAAAGGAGAAACTCTAGTCATTAACCCACACACATACCAGGTTCATTTATTACAAAACGTTAGACATTACAAGACAAAGAAGTGAGATGTCATCATTTGCTGCTTGATATATATTTTGAAAGTCGTTAGTCGATTCACATGCCACCTAGTCAGAGAAGCAAAATAAATATTCGACAAATATCAGAATACCAATTGCCAGAAAGCTAGACCTTCCCTAGGGAACTCCTAATCAGCTAAAACCTTTTATTTCTTTAATATTTATTCGAAGACTGAATTCACTAATGAGACACTTCGTTATTTTTGACACTCAAAGAGATGACATGCTCACCGGAAGTCTGACAACATATTTTTGCTTCAAGACACCTGCAGGGTAAATCTCTAGCGGTCCCTTCTCCCAAGAAGAACCTAAACCGGTTGTTCATTTCATTTTGCTTCATATCTCTCGGTGAATGATTGCTTACATGACCCGGGTCTTGTCCTGAGCCTTTGCTCTAGCGTTTATCATTTGAGCTCCGGGGATAAATTCAAATTTGCTCACAATCATCCTTCAAAAAAGGGCGTCGTGTAAAATTTAAGTATATCAAATCTTTTTTATCGCGCTTAAAATTCTGAGTTTTCTTGCATCTATTTTAGTTTAGTCAGTAAAAAGTTAAAATTTTTAACGCTGTTATTATTTGGTATATCATAATTTTTTTAATATTTTCAATAATTTAAGACTTTAATATTTGTTTTAAATAAGTGTGTACATGGTATTTAACATCAATAAGATTTACACGTAAGGTCCGGCAGGGAAAACTTCTCCAAATGGAAAGGACAAATTTAAGGTACCCTTTTATTGCTTAAAGAAAAGGAACCTGATGAACCATTTCGCGTCACAAATGCAAAACTTTTATAGTAAGACGCTGGGAGGCTGAAGGATTATAGTTTTCGTGCAGAACTGTAAAAGTACTGAGAGAGCTCTTTTCATAGCTCCTGATTTCGATACTGGGTAACTGACGTCCTTAAATACTTCTTATCAATCAATGATTTCTTCTACTGTATATACCTGAAAACAGAAATCTTCAAACGTAAGTTCCAGATCTCTGATAAACTCATGGGCACGCTTTGAGAAGAAATTGCATTAATACCCATGAAATATGAACTATGAGAGAGATCAGAATTAGATCTCAGGCGAGTATACGACGTGAAAGCATTCATTTAGAAGATAGCAGCTCTCAAACAAAATTATATGACTCTGTCGCGGTAAGAACACAGCGCTTATACTATGTGGTTATATGCTGTACTTACTTGTAATTACTAGAATTAATAATGTACTTATAACTGTGATAATAAGCAATTCCGCTTAAATGATAAGAACTGGCCTGCCGTGCTCATTCTATTTGGGCAACAAAAGAGTATATTGTACCTTTGTTATTATCATTTCATATTAAGAAAATTTTACTGCCCTATAGTATTCTGTGCATTCTCAAATTTATCTGCATATGCATTTTCGTCTTTTTTTCACCATATTTAATACAACCAATTCCTCTTGGAACGTCCTTCACTGGAGTAGCCTCTTAAGTTAGTTGTAATTGCTTTAAAATAATTCATTATCTGCTTGACTAACTACCTTCTTGAAATTCATTTTGAACTTACAATTAAGTATCTTCTTAATTGAATCCTTTTAAGAGACGTCTTTCTTTATTTGATTTATCTTCATTGTTACTGAAATAATTCGGAGTAATTTTACTTCGATGAAATCAGGCAGAAACTTGGTATTAAACGTCCCACTTTAAATATCTTAATTCTTAAATTCGAATGCAAATATGAATTAGTGTACAAGAAAAACCGAAGTTCAGTATTCTTTTTTGCATTTTACATTATGATGTATACTTTGTCTCAAACTGATTTGCATATTCCTTCGTTGAAACAGCGAGTAAGAATTCGGGAAATGGGGTTAAAATTTCTTGATTATAGCATTTAAACTATTTTAGTTATTCTATCATGTTATTAAATATAGTATGCTGATTTCAAACAAATATAATGCTCCTGAATTTCAATAAATTAATGTGATGGTAAAGGGTTTTTAATTTCGACGTATTTAGTAATAAATGTCTATGCATTTTTTATTTTTTACTAAATCATGTCAAAATGAAGAAAAAATTTTTAATCTTTATTCATTTAAAAATACGCTTTTCAAAAAATATAATTTTAAATACAAAATTTTGTTGTTGTTGAAGCACTTGCATTTACACATGATACGTACGTACCTAAAAATATGCAATATTCTTATAAGCTGGAGAACTAAACATTACACATACGTAGAGTTTTGATTTTTATGAAAAAATTAAGTTATTTATTACAGCAAAGGCAATTTGCATTTGTAAACAGACGTCAGGAATTCTAACTTTTTATGAAGAGAGATGTTTGGCCTACAGCCACTTTGGAAATATCAACAGTAAGAAAAACTAATGACTAATTGGTTTGCAATACCCATGAAATGGATTAATTATATTTTTGGCGAAGCATAACCTAAAAGGTTATGCTCCATAGAAATGCACCAGTTAACCAATCATTTTTAATATCCTGTTCTTGGAAAAATAGTTTGACCATAAGGAAAAATTTTTAATCTTATTTCTTATCGGTCAATTTTAAAATTACGCGAAAGTCAATATCTACTGCAGAACAATCCAGGTATTTAAAGACAGGAAGTGTCTTTTATGCGAAAGACCATAGGTGGCCAAATTTCTAAAACCACACAACTCTTTCTTTAGGGTTTCGATTCGCGGTGACAAAAAGCAGGTTAGTTGTATGCGACTTTTTCACCATCGTTACGTTGGAATGCATGTGCAAAGAGCACCATTTAGAGAAATTTCGGGTGTTGCTCAATTTTTTGGAGAAGTCTGCTAGAAGTTTGAATAATATAATATGAATGCTAGGGGAGGTATAGCTGCGAGAAAGAGATACTCGAGTAAGTACGACTGTACTTTAACAGCCTATTAAATAGGAAAGATTAATTAATTTATCTTTGGTAATAAATGAATTGTCGACTGCCTATAAATAACCTGATCATTGACTGCCTACCACTGCAACTTTTGTATTAATGCTTTATTTGCTTAAAAGTGGAAGAGATATTAGAATAGTGTTGCCATTTATTTTACTTTCAATCTTTTTAAATAATAGTTCGTTCTAATTTTTTAATAATAGTTGGCTTCAGAGCTTACTAAAATTTTATTTTCTACACTGGGTTAAGAAAGTTTTTTTCCGTTTTCAATTTCTCCAAACACATAAGAATAGTGTTTTCGGGCAAATCATGTTAAGACTAAAAACTATTTCGTTGTAAATTCTAGGAAATTTAAAGTTCTCGGTGCGATTAAGATACTTGAAGGTATATTTAACCAATGTTTAAATAAATTCAGTAATTTTAAGTTTTAACCGTGATGTTTTTGCATTGAATTTCATTCACAGTTTTTCGCAAACTATACTTCATAACAGGAATCTTTGTGACAAATGTTAATTTTCCGATAAACTGTCCAAACAGGAGGAAATAAGTAACTTCGTGTATTATTGAAAGAGATAAATATTTTTAAAAGTAGTTTATTCTAAAATTAAAAGGTCCAGAACACTCTTTACATGGCTCTGTGGAAGAAGTTCGTCAGAAAAAATATTCTCAATATAAACAGACGTGAATAAAATTTCGAATGAAGTTGTATATTTTACGCTGAAATGATAAAGGAGACTTGAAAGGAACTTTAATGAAATGGCTAATCGTATAAAATTTAATCAGGACCTTTTGCGTTTTAACCCGCCATCATGTCCTCATAATTTGAAAGGCAGTTAATTATTAGGCTGAATTTGCTCCGGGGGGAACTAAATTACATTGATGTTCATCTGTTATACAGTGTGAAATCTTCTGAACAAGTAACTCTGTACAAGCGAAGACAAAGCATCTGCTCTGTCCCTTAGTAGTAGACAATTAGCAATGGAAGTGCTGCGCTGACCCGTGGCATCTGACCCACAGAGCCGGTGACCTGAAGCTAAGCCAAACGGAGTGGAACTGCCCGTGGGATACTACTAGTCACCGACCTTGGTTGACCCTCACACCCGTCCATCAGTATTTCTTCTGCTCGAGTTTTAATAAATATTGAAACAATGGAAAATAAAAAAAGTCTGGTTAATTTTTCACCCACAAAAGGACTGGGTGACTTTTCAATGACTAGCTGACCTCGCGTGTTTGTGCTCATCTCGTAAAAGGCAGTTACGTGGGGAGCCAAGAGCAGTTCGTGGCTCCACAGGCGTAATTTGAACCACTACTTCTGAGTCGATTCTTTTCCTGGTTCTTCACAATAGATTGAAATGTAAGCTGCGAATCACTCCAATGAAAGATAAAATATAATGGCATGGACTATACGAGGCCTCGTCTCACAAAATAACTCCTACACAATATGTCGTGACTACTAATTTTGCAGTGTCTTATGTTGAAATCGTGTATGGTTTGATACGGCACAAATTAAAGTCAGTTATTCTACAGTACTCATTCTTTGTTGAAGGATTATGCTATAGCTGTGTGTTGTGGTTTTTATAACCTCGTTTATGCAGTAAGTACTACTGGAAATGGTTTCGTGCGCAAAACCGATTTTAGAGCAATGACCAAACCAGTGTTACTCCATTTTTCGGACAAGGAAATTAGCTACAATGCTTCTTTTTTTAAACTTGTCTATGAGTTTTATGTATACTTTTCTATTTCCGCATACATCGAACTGTTGAGAAATATTCGGCAGCGATTTTGGTTTATGCCATTAAAAGTGTTTTTAAGTAAAGTTACATAACTGCAAAGTGTTCTATATTTTGATAAGCGTAGATTTATTTTAAGTAAAACTTAACACTTCAAGCGACACTTAACTTTGCTGCTATGAAAAATATTTAAACTTAAGTGGTTATAATTAGACAATCCTCTAAAAAACGGGAATGTGTTATACTTATTATCTTATTATCTAATAAATGCTTATTCTGCTGAAAAGGTTTGTTTAAAAATCTATGGAAAGCGGAGAGAGGAAGTAATATGTCAGTTTTGTGGATATATGCACTTCCAACAAATTAATTTCTCTAGCTGTGAAATTTCAGATTCAAAATATGCTCTTCATAAAATATTTGCCCTGTTTAAAGTAAATGAGAAAATTTTAGAAAATCCTTCAGAAACTCAGCTCCAACCAAGCAGATAGCTTATGCATGCTTTGCTGTTATCAACTTCTTTCTCATTTTAAAATAGGATTTCAAGACCACGTCTTTAGCCTCTTTTGTAACAATGGTACTTTTCCGCCACTCAAGAGATTAAAAGTCCTAAAGTAGTCTAAACCACTTTCTTAGCTTTGATAACTGAAGGGCTTGGTGAAAAAAAGGCACATAACACAAAACTGTAGTTCTGCAACTGAATGGAATGTTTAAAAATCTTTTTATTGGAGAAATGTATGCCTAACTGGGATTATTGGAACCTATAATCTAAGGTGATATAATGCGTATTATTGAGTATCGAAGAAAATTAATGGTGTGCTAACTTATTTCTAGCAGATTTAGTTGAAACTCTTATACAGGAAACTACGACATACCACTTGCAGACATATAACGAATTAGTATTTGTGTTAAAAAAGAGGGGATTTTGAAGAATATAAGGTTAAATTTGGTATTAAAAGTAAATGAATATACATGTTGCTTGACTGGGAATGCTTCTTTGTAATACGCTCGCTATATTTATTTTATTATTTTCAGGAAATGCGAATATGGCATTGTGATAATGTCTTAAAATATAACATATGACGTCACAGAACAAAAACACTTAATCAGCAGACATGTGACATATATCATTGAGGCTCACCAGCAGGTGTTAAAGTCGCTGAATATGGATAATTATATCTGTATTTTCCTAATTTCAAAACCTTGCGAACGGGCTGGCAGCGTGGTCGTTTTGTGATTTTCTCATGTGTAACGTGGATACGAGCCAGTTTCCTTTAAGAAGTCCTCCGCGAGGACATCCCTTTCCTTAGGCAGCTAGTCCTCACGTGCTTTGCCTAATCAAACTAACTCAAACGAATTCTCATTAGACCTTTTTGCTTGCTAAGCTTATAAATGCTTATAAATTTTGTGTTAAGTTGTTATAACTGTTGCGTAGATGCAGAAAATTTAGTTATTTAAATTATTTTGCTCTCGAATAATAAGTTTTATGGGTTTTGTTTACTTTATTATGGCAAATCACCGCTAAGGCTACCTGGGTAAGGGAAAGAATGCCTTCGTGGAGGGGGAATTTAAGGGAAGCTGGCTCGTATCCAGGTAACCCCGAAAACGCTCATGCAACCAGCTCGTTCGCCTGAAATCGAGCTCAGGTCGAACCATCAGTCTTAAGTGACCGCTCATCGCTAGTAAACCATTTTTTTATTGGATTGAGATAATTCAGATGAGGTCGATGAGCACAACATTACATTGTTAACACTAACATACAACCTTGATAACCTTTTCTTACTTAGCACTAGAAACAATTGCATTGTAATCTAACATTTTTGTTTTCTCGCAGTTTCGTTTGCATATTTTAATGCAAATTGCGCCAGCAGCGCAGAGCGATAAGACTGTGGAATACTGGTAGTTTGGCTGACAAACAGGCTGACTGCTTGAGAGGTTTTCCTCTATATAATCTGAATACAGCCAGTTAATGTTTTCCTTCTCTTTAAGCAGATAGCCCTTGTGAGCTTCCTCATAATCGAAAACAATAACAATTTGATGACTAAATGAAATAAGGCAGTCTCGTATCTGATTTTTCGGTCAAGTCAATGATTTTTTTCTTATTTACATTAGTATCGTATGCTAAAATTGTGTTTAAAACCTTTACAAACTGGAATATTAAATAATTTAGCTCTGCTTTTTAGTGGAGTATGTATGCGTTTCAAAAGATAAAAACAGATACAAGTCTTTCTTTTTCAGCAAGTGAGCTTCCGACCACGGAGATGAACAAAACAGAATTATATGCCCAGCGGGGAAATCTACTATCTGTCGAGATGTGGACAAATGAGTGATAGTAATAATCTAGTAAAATACAAATAATCCTAAAACTTTTAAGCAGCATAATTATTGTGCGCGAATTCTACAGTCAAAATTACGTTGCAAGATAAATTGTGTGCGGATGTCTATTACCATTAGTCATCCGTACTAGTGATACTATAAAACCCATTGCAAAATAGATGTAAAATCAGCTACTTAACTAAATCTATATGATACTATACACGCATGTCGCAAAATAATACAGTATGTTACATATGAAAGTGCGAATGTAACATATAAATAAAAGAATGAAACATATATAAGAAGATAAATGAGAAATATTACTCTCTTATACAATTGAAACCAATTTGTTAAGAACAAATATTTAAGAAAGACTTTCATACATTATTTGTAGTATACAATGCTGCTTGATCTGATAAAATATTCTCTTGTACAGAAAGGAACTAATTATTACTACATAATGCATTTTTACAAAAGGTCTAGTTTACACGGTTGGTTTAATTAGGTTAATTGAATGATGGTAAAGCACTCGAGGGCAACTGCCTAAAGGAAGGAATGCCTTCTTGGAGGACTTTCTAAGGGAAACTGGCTCGTATACACGTTAGACATGGAGAAAAACGATGAATACGTCCATGCAACCAGCCCGTTCGCGGGATTCAAACCTCGGACCAAACTACCAATGCTCAGTGATTTTACCTCTCGGCCGCTGGTGGGCCAGTTTGGCCTCCCAGTTCACAGGAGGTAGTATTCCATTTATGCGTCCTTAAATTAAATAAACTAAAAATTGAATCAAGATCGGTCGTTATAAGTAGTGCTATCTGCTCAGCAAAATGGAATGAAATAGGGGGGGGGAAACAAGTTATGTAACAATTCAAAGAAAAGGAGAATCAGAAGCAAAATGATCACTAAAAGTTGACAGATTGTAATGAAACTGGACAGTTTCCCAGAAATTTGACCAAACAGTTGAAATTTTTCGTATAGTTTAGAGGCATTTATTTTTATATTTAATCTCATTGACAAGAAACATAACGCATTTTTCAAGAATTTTTGTCTTGTTCGATTAGGTTAATATATTAACGCAAAGAAATTTGACAGATATCTGCCTCTAGTGAGGGACGCCTTTGTGGAGGTCTTTTTAAGGGAATGTGGGTTGTATTCACGTTACGCAGGATAAAAGCCACGCAAAATCCCATGCAACCAACCTGTTCGTCGTGGAAGCGGAGTCGAACTACCAGTATTTAGGGTTCTTACCGCTCGGCTGCTGATAGGCTCTCGAATTCGGGTCTGAAACAATATCTGCTTAAAGGCGACTGAATTACAGTGCATTGCCATCATATTTGCGTTCTATGAAGGGATAATCGCTTCGTTGAATCTACTGAAGTATACAAGTGTGTGAAAAAGACTACTGAATAGTTCGCCCTGACCCCGATTTCTTATTAACGGGCTGGCAGCATGGGATTTTCGCTGTTTTCCCCATGTGTAGTGTGAACTGAACTATTTTCTCGTAAGAAACTCTTCATAAAAGCACTTCTCTCTTTAGGCCCTTGTCGTGTTTGTGGTAATTATTCTGTCTGAAGTAAAACTTTCGCATTAAAACCAACACTGAATTTAGGTTAAGTTTCGTGAAATTTCAGTGATGAAAATTGATGTGCTTCTCTTGCATTTTTTAACATTTTAGCTATTCTTGACTTAAAATTACCCTTTTGTGTTGGAAGTTCTTAATTAAATAGTTTTAACAGAAGAAGCAAATGGTCTTGAAGTCACATTCGAGGTAAAAAGTTAAACATCCATATACTATGTTCAGTTATTCAGAAAGAAATGTCTATCCCTTATTGCTCCAGTAAAATAGAGCGGAAAATTATTTTGCTTCACCTAATACATACGAGGTAACAATCGAATGATTAAACGATGATTTAAATGCTTTAAATAGAATTTGATTTATTTTACAAATAGAAAAGTATGTTTGATATTTTTGCCTTTATACAGTTAAAATTTTAGCCTAGAATGGGTAGTTCCTTACCTTGAAAACAGGGGTTTGTTTATTAAAAGAAGAAAGCAATTGACAAAGCTGGATCTTATTCGTATTGATGTTTTTCGCACATTAAATTTATGAAATTCTTGTTTTTCTTTGCAAGCAAATCTTCAGCATGGGTCAATTATTTATCTAATGAAATTATTCTTATTGAAAATTATTCTTATTTTCAATAAGAATAATTTTTCAATATTTCAATATTTTTTCATCTTTTCCTCATAATTTTCCTTAATTTAACTCTTATCGTCATTCACGAGTTACATTCGAGAAGCTTGTCAAAAGTTTGAAGTAAAATTATTTGTGAGAAATTTAATGTGTTTATTTACCTTTGTTATTTTGACCTACTACTGTAAGAATATTGATTGTAAAGCTACCCAGCTTTTGCCTTCAATAAATTTAGAGTACCTAAATTAATAAAAAAATTTCACTTCCATTTTCTTCCTCAATTCTTCATAATTTTTAACTATAAAAAGCAGTCTAGTATACCGGCATGTAGGCTAGATAGACAGACAGACCATTGTGTTGATGGCGGACATAGCTTAGAGGAATATGGCCGTTGCAGTTATTTGTTATTCTACGCTCATTGTGCAAAGGGCAGAAACTGAAACTTTCTTTTACTTAGTATTTCAATACTATTTGTTATTACCAACTTTCACTTCAAGTTCTATTTGTTCCTGCATGACTGATTTTGGAATCACTGAGAGTTGCGTGAAACATATTCATTTTACATTGTGTAAATATATTGCTTGCAATTGTTACTGAAAAATTCAATGGTGATATTTTGTCTTCAGTTAATGAAAATCTTGAATGTCGGTTACGGTAAATTTGCAGCTATCAATATAAAAGTTTCCTTTCTCTTTCAGAAAAATCAAGTGTCTCATCAAGGAAGATTTACGTATCCTCATTCAAAAGTGTTCGAATAATAAATGATAATATGCTAGGTTTTTAACTTTGAATATTTTACTTAAGGCAAAACAATAAAAGTAATCTCTAAATTTATACTCGCCATAAACATGATTCATTTCCTGGTTGACGGAATGATTTCATTGAAACTGATAATTTGCAATTTAGATTTTATTTCCTGACAAAACAAACGACTCTCGACTACGAAACTCTACAACTTTTTTAGGCTTCTCCCATGTAATGATATGAATCTACAATAAACATAACTATAAATGACTGTACCCAAGGTGCATTTTTCATTTGATTCGTAGAGATAAGATGCCCCACCAGTGGCCGAGTGGAGCTTTGAATGCCGGGAGTTCGACCCGGAATCGATTCCAGGCAAACTTATTGGCTGCATGATTGCTTTTCGTGGTTTTTCCAGTCAGTGTGTAATGTGAATACGAACCAGTTTTGTTCAACAAGTTCCCTATGAATGCATCCTTCCTCTTAGATAGAGCCCACCAGCGGCGAAGCGGTAAAGTCTCTGAACACTGGTGGTTCAGTTCAAGGTTTGAAAACCGGTAAACGGGCTGGCTGCCTGGGCGTTTTCGTGGTTTTTCCCAATATGTAACGGGGCTCACCAGCAGCCGAGCGGTAAAGTCGCTGAACACTGGTAGTTCGGTCCGATGTTCGAATCCTGCGAACGGGCTGGCTGCATGGGCGTTTTCATGGTTTTCTCCATGTGTAACGTGTATACGAGTCAGTTTCCCTTAGAAAGCCCTCCACGACGACATCCCTCCCCTTAGGGAGACAGCCTTAGTGTGCTTTGCCATAATTAAATAAACCAAACCAAACCCAATATGTAACGTGTATACCAGTTTCCGTTAGAAAGTCCTCCACGGAAGTATCCATCCCCTTAGGCAGATAGTCCTCGAGTGCTTTGCCATAATCAAGTAAGCCTTTTAGAGTGATGTCCCTTGCGTGCTTTACCATATTCGAATAGCCTTATCTCTAATAGATAAGCCCAGTTCTTTTACATCAAAAAAGACACTACACATATTAAAATTGCGTCTAGCATTCCAAGTATTTTATTAAAAAGTTAATTTAAAATTAGGAAATATAGCAACCTTATTTTGATGTAGATTTTGTATAAAACTTTATCGATATGGACGGCGGTCAGACTCGTGTCCCTCCAGTTCAAGAGCAAAGAAAATTCTACTACCGACTGCCATATTCGAGAAATTTCTTTCAGTTTTGTTCGTGTGGCAGAACTGTTTTCCTCCTAAAGATGAGGGACTTGGATCTGATCATTCTCGAAATCAGCTGAGTTCTATTCAAAATGTACGGCAAAATAATGCTGCAGTTTTGCCTAATTTTAAATTTTACTATGGTCTGTTTCGCTTTCAATGTGATTTTTTTTTTTTTTTTTTTTGCTGTTAGCAGATAATTCTTATTTATTATAATTTAATATTCATATCTACCTGTAATTTATCAAATACTAATAAATAAAATAGTTGATTATGTCTAAAATTCATGAATTATTTTAGAAGGGCTCATTATTTTAACTACTAAAACTTTTTTTCAAAATTGTTTTAAAATTGAGCTGTCAAAGTTTTACATTCTGAAAAATTCCACTTAATAGACATAGAAAAGATGTTGTAAAAAGCTTTGTGCAGTGTCACTGATAGACCTTTATTCGACTCTTAAAAAAAAACTGGTACCTCATTAAGCGTGATGGAAGTTTGAAATCTACAGTAACAAGAATAAGTGCAGGAATAAGATAACCTTGCAGGAAAAAAATTGCCTGCCTCAGTGAATCAGGATAAGAGCTAAAATAAACATTATTCTACGTTCAGAGAAAATATTATATATTATATAAAAATGCTATGATGATTAAAGTTGCTATAAAATGATCGTAGTACATTTATGTCAATGTGAAAACTCATAGATTTTTATAATAATGTTTAAACAGCTTTGAATGCCGCTGAAATGATTTTGAAATGGATTCATCGCAGTAGTAGAATGAAATCTAATTTCTTAGTTTTAACATATTCTTATACCCTCCATTGAAAATACAGAAATTGCTTAAATTCGTCTTTTTTTTACTTCTTTTAACTGTGGTACTCGCAATATTTTTTCATCCTACTGCGTTTAGACCTGTTAATGTATAGTTCTTAGTAGAATAAATGTTAGTGTGTGGTATACTAAGAGCTCTGAGATATTAGCTTCACCTGTTAGTATACAGTAGAAATGATTTTTGGATGGTAAAAAATTATAATACATCATGTATTGAAACATTTTTTAATGCTTAGTATGTTTTCTTTCAGAATGTAGCTCTCGATGGACGGTATTCGTCAACAAGTCGAGGCGTCATTATCTCGTACGCGCGACATAATTATGGAAGACCGCTACCGGCGTCTCCATTATGAGACCGGTACTCCCCAGTACTGGGCGCAGACACCCCCAAAAGCCGTAGCACTGGCACGCTTCAAGCGGCATCTCCCTGCCATCCCGAAGAAGAAAAACAAGGAATCTAGCAAGAAACCTGACCACATGGATATTCCAGCGTATGCTAAGCATTATAAGGATAAATATGGATCAGTATCTGCACATTCGACAAGTGCAATCTACGGTGCTCTGAGGGCTCCTCATTACCATGCTATCTATGGCCCTTCGGATACGTGGTACGCTTCTGTGAGAAGTCTCAATAGAGGATGCCACCGAGATGTGCACCCTGTTGAAGCATATGAATGGAGAGAAACATTGTATGAGGATGTTACCAAAGAAGGTAAAGATTGCTTTGAGTTATTTTTTTAACATAGCCTATTTTTGAAATTGGGTTTTCTTGAATGTAGGAAGGAACTTCTGGTTATCTGTTATTATAGCCCAATTCTAGGAGAATTTATGATCTTTTAAGTGCAAAATAATTTCTTAAAAATGCACGATAATTATTTTTCTGTTGTGTTATATTCATTTGTAGGCTACGCTAACGGTGTAACGAAAAATACAATAATTAGTTTAAATTCAAAACCTTAAATTTTGAAACTAAAAAATCTTCATGGCTTTAGTTTTCGAGGTTTTCCTTATGTGTAACATCTATAGTTACTGATTGTTTTATATAACCTCTAAATTTGAAAAAAAAAATTCTTGGTCTCCCAAAGTGAAAAATCATGAAGATATACCAAAAATATTTCATTTAGAAAGCCTGAAGCGTATTGTTCGTTTATTCTTTGAAGTTTTATTATAAAAAAGAATTTTATATGCTAAATTATTAAAAAATTTATCTGTGGGAAAAACAGAATAAAATAGCCTAAATTATTTGTGATGGTTTTGATTTCATATCACTGAATTAAAAATAGATTGAAGAAATTCACTGCATATTCTTTACTTCAATTCCTTCAATTATATTTCTGATTTTTAAATTATAGCGTGCTATTTTATTTATTTATTTATTTATTTTTTGATGGATTCACTTTCTGTACCTCCGATTGCATTGTCACTTTAATTAAATCGATGTATTTTGTTTCGCGACAATATGCTTCTTTTATTTCCTTCATATATTTTTATTAATTTTATGATTGGTCTTTTATGAATTTATTATTTCATATTGCAATTACATTTATTTTGTCATTAACGTTTATTCTGAATTAACCATATGACACATAACTACCTTCTGAAAGCTGAGAATGAGCCTATTTGTTTAAATTGTAATGTTTGTCTGTCTGTCCGTCATATTTTAATTCAGCGTCCAAGTTTTAATAATCTTCGTCAGAAATATTTTAATAGCTGTGACTTACCTCTCGACCGTTTAATCGGAAGAGAGGTCAATTGTCATTTATTTTACTACTTAAGAGAGACTGGCTTTTATTACCTGATCTAATCTGATTTGAAATTTGTGTATTGTATTTTTATGTTTAACACTTGTGTACTTTTACCTTGTTTTTCTATGCGTCCATCCTCTGAATTTGGAACATTTGTCCACGTTCCTGTTCTGTTTATTAATAATTTGTTTTTAATACATCAAATTAGATCATACTACCTCGCGTTAGGCGCACTGTAATCATCTTTGGTTTTGCGCCAATAATCTGACTGACTCACTCAATCTCTGAATTAACTTTATTAATTGGTTCATATTTTATTCTTTTTTTCTTATTCAGAATCTTCCAAAAAAATGTTTAACCGTAGTGTTGAATGCTCGTGTTTTATATTCGTCTAATATCTAAACTGTTCAAAAGTTCATACTAACTATCAAATTTGGTATTCTTAGTTATGTGCAACACAAAGCAACAAACTTGTCAACTAGTCTTCAAACTGAAGCCTTTCATGTATAAATTCTGTCTGTTTTGCAATTGAAGTGTTATTTCTTGACTGAAAATAACCAGAAGTAAAGAAAGTATGGTTTTCTGTACCTGCATCGTTTGTGATCATTCAGAATGCATGAACAAGAAAGTTATTTCGTCATTATCAGTTAAAAAGCTTTGAAATAAGAAGAGTAAAAATAAATACACTTTTTTTGTATGAAAAATGCGCTTAGCAGAATAAATAAATAGCAAGATATGCTAATTAAAAAACTTTTGTTGGTACTTATTAATACAGTCGTTCGGCCAACTAGCGCGATTCAGAGCCAGTTATGGATGGCCGTGTCCTGTGTTTGGTTTATGTGATAACGCAAAGCCTCGAGGGCTATCTGCCTAAGAAGGATGCTATTAGGCAGATAGCGTGGAGGACCTACTTCGTGGGGAATTTTCTAAAGGAAACTAGCTTGTATACACGTTACACATGAGGAAAACCACGAAAAGGCTCATACAGCCAGCCCATTAGCGGAATTCGAACCTCGGACATAATTACCAGTGTTTAGCCACTTTACCGCTCAATCGCTGATGGGCTTCGTGTCCTTCAGAATTCCGCAGTAACGATTGGCAACCATTGCCGAAATTTCTGCCAACGATCGATGGGATAATACGTAAGTACCCTTTCGTTTAATCAGGGTATTTTTCTGATCTTGATAATCCCGCAAGCGTGTTATCTTTCAGTCATAAATATCAGAGAAAAAATTTAGTAAATTTATAATTGTTGTAAATTAAGGAATTTCACTTAAGCTGTTTACAAAGAATCCTAGGTTAGTGTTTAACATTTCAAGAATTATAAAATAAAGTAAGATCGATAATATGTGTATTATAAAAAGCAGGTTCTGTATTGCATCTTCTCTTTATTTTTTAAGTTAAATAAAAATTATCTGTAGTGTATGGCAAACTCCCTTTCATCACATGTACTATATGTATGTTTTCTTATACGATGGAAACACACAAAATTTAGATTTAAGTTACTTCAGATTTCGCTTTAATTAGAAACATTTATTAAAAAAGTTTCCAATTTAATTTAAGCTTCTCTGAATTTATCTATATCCAGTCATTGTTTGGTTACACACAGTAAGCTTTGTAGCATAAAGCAATGAAATTTAGTTGTGCATAACAGTATATAGAATATAACTGTACTTCATGTCACGTTTCATACTTCCATTACTTTACTCTAAAATAAAATCCAGTTCATTATTTAATAAGAAATTTGTGTTGACTTAAAATCCAATATATTACTGGCGTGGTTTAATGCACAAGCAAATTCTAGTTAATACAGTACCTAACCAGACTAAAAAATAAACATTATCATTTACAGATAATGTGCCGATAATTATCAAATTTGCTTTACTTTAGACAACTTTCATAAATTTGATTTTCCTTCTACAGACATTTACATCTCCCAAATTACAGTTCTTGATGCGAGCTGTGCACTCTTTAATAATGTTAATAAACTAGTTGATGACTGCCAAAGTACGTATTTCTTTATAATTTTAAAGTGCTTATTATTAATTACATTGAACGTTATTATACAGCTGCTAATACTCCTATGCAGATTTTGTCAAGTTGATAAGAAAGTAGTTTAATTCTCAATGAAATAGCCATAATTCAGATTATAGGTACATTGTTTATGCTGATTCAAGAATTCGTTAATTCATTCTGTTTTCAATGGTAAAAATGTAAAACTTTGAAACTGTGTGTTCTACTAATACAATGCATATTTTAAAAAGCTTAGTTAAAACTGCAGTACCTTAAGTTACGAGTACTGTACAGTTAAAATTCGTTAAATGTTGTTAAAACGTAAAGGTACTTTGGTATTATCGCAACCACGTTGGCGCAATTTGACGATTTTTTGAAGAAGAAAAAGATTGGTAATTTGGTACTCTTCTCTTATGTGCTCATGGACGCATGTAAGTATGTATGTATGTACGTATGTACGTACGTATGTGTGTGTACTGATATATTCGCATACATATATACATTTCTGAACCCGTCCTGATAACAGAAGAATACCGGTAGTTTCAAATCGAAGAAAGCTGTTTCATATCATGGCATGTTATTAGGTACATATTTTAACTTAAGTTCGATATTTATCCCGAAAACCTATTTATAAAACTAACAAACGGTATGTCCCGCAAGTAATTATAACAGTCTATTACAGTCTTATGTGTGAGTACTGATATATTCGTATACATATATACATTTCTGAATCCGTCCTGATAACAGAAGAATACCGGTAGTTTCAAATCGAAGAAAGCTGTTTCATATCATGCATGTTATTAGGTACATATTTTAACTTAAGTTCGATATTTATTCCCAAAACCTATTTATAAAACTAACAAACGGTATCTCCCGCAGGTAATTATAACAATCTATTACAGTCTTACCGGCCATTTCTAACTCTTCCAAACAAAATTTAACACTGCAACCAATTCTTTAATATAAACTATGTTGGACTAACTGTAGCAACGAGGGTGCCCTCTGGTGACTACCCAGAGAAATACTTCAGTAAAGGCCAAGTTATGAATCTGTTAAGTTGTATCAAACTCTTGCTCTGAAATAATCTTAAAATTAAATGTGAAGTCCGTGTGTAACTTAAACCTGTTAATAAATTATTGTTACACTATAAAGGATTCTTTTATGACCCCATCCAATAAAACCCCTCTTACAACACTCATTAATTCTTCGCTCCAGCAATGTATAAATCTGACTGCTGAAGTAAATAGCAAGCGACTGTTTTCGAACCAATTATAGCTTCGAATGCCGACGTGTTCGTCACGCTTTTTCACGTTGCATATCCAAAAAAGGTTCTTTTCCAAAAATACAATCATTAAATGCGAATCTGAGCATTCCTGCCTTTGTGACAAAATATTACATTCGTGCACACATTTCACAGAACTTTTTTTCGTTTTCAGGCAAATCCCACAAGCGCATATTTCAAAATTCAGCGCATATTTCAAAAATATCGCAGTTTGCCTTTAGAGCTTCTAAATACAAGCAAAACAGCATGTACGAAAAGGGCAACGTTGCTTATTCAAATTTACAGTTAGCTATATGGTTACCAGAAAAATTGTTGTGCGCATTAATGCCACAGTTTGGCGGCTTCTACCAAGGTGATTGTGATAATACCAAAGTAACCAAAGCAAGTTGATCGTTGTAACAGCAAAACGTTTGGTATTTACGCCCATGTATTTACAAAATGATTGACACTTCACGGACGCAATGAATAATATTTATATCGAAGAATTATTGTCAAGCTCCTGGCTTTCATTACAACCATGTTTAAACATTACGTAAATACAGGTTACCGCTTTCTAATCAAAAAAATAAAAACTGGATATTTACAAAATGATGGGAATACTTTTAGTGATTTAGTATAGTATAGAATTTGTAACTTAGATATAAAGTTGTATTCACAGAGCTTGAAAGACAAGCCTCTAAATTAATAAGCAGGTACATTTTACATGGTACTATAAGGCATCATCTCTCTAGATAATGCCTTCTAGTACCATGTAAAATTTACATATACCCATATAAGACACCCGTAAGTCTTATACGGGTGGCTGCACAGAACGCTCAACCTAATAAGTCTTCATATATTAAAAGCGTTAATAGAGTATAGTAAATGCAAGTTAATTATAAATTAGTTAGCATATGATTCATCAAACTCGTCTGTCACTGGATAGTATAAAAGTTACACAATGCGTATTGCATAATATGCTGGAATAACACATACACTTTCATTGTAATGGCCACTGATAGCATACTTAAGTCTGAGTGATTATTTTCTTGTGAAACTCTATCAAAAATACCTAAGTTTTGTTCCATTTTTGCCACGTGATATTCAGAAACTAAATAAAACACACATTCAAAAATTGAATAAATGAATAAATAAAATAAAGCATCTATCGGTAGGAGTTGTGCAAATTAGGTCACCAACTGGGTTATCGAGAGGGCATTTATCGAATTGAATGTAATTTCCTCTCTGAATGTACTTCAGTTGATGTTATCTGAAAACATTAAACATAGTTATATAATTTTTCTTTCAAGTTTTATAAATATGACTCTAAGAACTTTCCATCTGAGTTCATAATAAATTCCCGAAAATATTCTCATTTCTAAGCATCCACCATATAAGATTAGCTAGAAAAAGCTTTCTACTTATCTATCTCGTGTTTACAATCTCTGTTTCAGAAATCTTAGGTAAAGATTTATTTCAAATGTATATGTATTAACAGACTCTGTAATTACACAGTACATGTAATTTATGTTTATTATAAGCATGTTGTCAAAATACTACTTTATTTATGTGTTCATGTTTCTTTTTAAGTGTTCACTGTCCCTCCTCCAGTGGAGATGTTGCCTCGACCTCCTTGCTTGTGCATGGTGCGACGGCGGCCAACTCATGATGGATCTCATATTAAACCTTCAAGACATCAGCCTCGATGCAAGTACTGCACTAGTGCCTTTACAGCCAATGGATCTGCCAATGGTGGTCCGTTAGCGTCAAAACGCCCGCCCATCAATTCTGAGAAAGTGAAACCCACAGGCATTCCGGATGAGAACATTGAAGTGAAGCCCGAATCGACCAGTAGAATGTCTGGCTATAAAAAATGTATAGCAGGAACTTCTAAGTTCAAGAATTCTGTATTCAACAAAAATATATCCAATAGTGATTCCGGTAAGATCTCTAGAAAATCCATACTGGAATGTGATGTGACAGCATATGATCTGATAAAGAAAGTTACCGCGATTCCATCTGTTACTGAAATAGATGATAGTGATATAGATGACAACCTTAGTGATAACGCAATTGCTAAAATGAACCACGTCAGATGGCTTAAACTTCAGAAAAAATCGAAGTTCTCTTCTTCATCCAGTGGATCGTCCAGACTGATTGCGAACAAAAAACACTCCTCTAAATTTAAGAAGTCTCAAAGCGAAAACTGCATATACAGCGAATCACATAGCGTTTTGGTTGGCGGACAAAGAATTTTCACTGAAAACAATAGATCTAAATCCCCAGATTTAACTATTACTTGTGATTCCTCAAATGATATAGAGGATGATAACGTCGAATTTGAGGGAGCCCGATGGCGAAAGATGTCAGTTTCGGAGGAATCGGTCTGTATACCAGATCCCGATTACGACTTCAGTGATGACAGTGATGATGCTACTGTAATTAACCATAAACAGAGAGATCCTAGGTTTACATACTCACCACCTCCTACACGGAAGTCTTCTGATGAATCATATAACGGCCTAGGATATAATTCTCGAGAAATATCAAAGTCAATGTCCTCTTTGCTTTCAGATGACACCTACATTCCCAGTATTAATGTAAATAATTCTAATAAACATTCTTTACCGCCTTTAAGTATGTCAGATCTCACAGACTGTGATAACGATAGGGATTTTATGCAAAGCCTAGAGGACATAGAAAGATATAATTCATATAAAGAATGTTCTCCCGAGTCTGAAAATGACATCTCCTCTAATCCGGAGCTCACTTTGAAGCAGGACTCTAAGTACGAATCTTCAAGTGACTGTAGCAGTAGCGGAGGTACATTGTCTTCAGATTATCCTACGTGGACTTCTTCTTCATCAAATGAGTTAAAATCTATTCTAAAAAAGAAAAAAAGGCGTGACAATGCAATTCAAGAACTCGAGGATGCTACCAGAGTCTTTCGAAATACAACCGAATTGAAAGAAGCGCAGAGGAAGAAACAAGTTCAGTTTCAATCTGGTTGCGAGGAAACAAAGTTTGGTGACGATAGCTCGAAAGACGACGTAGTTCTTGAATCGAACAGCCATTACGAACACGAAAAGGAAACTGATGTAAACGATCAAGATATTGAAAATACTGCTGTGATAAACTGCGATACTTACGAAACTTTGGATGATGCCGCTGCAGAAGATTCCAGTGAGGATGTTTCTAGAGAAAATTATTTAACTTCAAATGAAAGTAAGTACTTATTCACTTAAACTGAAATTTTATATTTATGTATCGTTATGCATTTTAGTCCGAAATTTTATATTTATGCATTGTTATGGATTTTAATTTCTAAAGGGTTGTCTTAATAATAATTTAAAGTTTATAAAGAAGGTATTGTAAGTGTTTTTATGATTATAATTCCTTTCCTGTGTAGCTTTAATTGCAGATTTCAAAGAATTTTTGTTTAATTCCAGTATTGGCACACATTTTACTGTTATTTTAAATACCTTTTAAAGCATTAGAAGAAGCCTGTTCGAGTTTCGCTTCATATTTAGTATTTTTTAGGCATTCTTCTGTTATCAGAACCAAATTTAGAAATGTATTGTATGTTTATGTGTATGTATGTGCATGTATATGTCTATGTATGTATGTATGTGCATGTATATGTGTATGTATGTATGTGCAAGTACATGTGTATGTATGCATGTGCATGTAAGTGCGTATATGCACACACATACCTACGTACATATATACATGCATGCACACACACATTAATCCATGCAGACATACATACATACATAAATTTTTTAACCCGGCCTCGGTAACAGAATAGTACCTTTTTTATATAAATAATGACAAGTGGTTTCACACACATAGGAGATCGATATAATACTTCCCAAATACAACAAAGATGCGAAAGGCGCATACTAATATTTCTTGTAAGTTTTCTAAGCACGTTCATTTGTACCCCTTGTTTAGATGAAATTCTTCTTTCGGAATAATCAATAGTTTCACTAAAAGTTTTATTTTATTTATTGTTTATTGGTAAAAAGGAAAATGGCAGACAATTTCGCTATAATTTTAAATTTGTTATCAAGAAGATGCGTGTTAATATTACAAGATGTAGCCGCTTGCAGTGATGCCGTGGTTGGTGAGGCTATAAAGGCTTCGAATTGTTAGTGTTTTGTCTCTTTCCCTTGTGGAATCGACGGCTGATTCCTACCAACATTCTCGCGCTAAGACTGAAAAGACTGATGGGTTCGGACATAATCAGGGCCCACCAGCGGCCGAGCGGTAAAGTCGCTGAACACTGGTAGTTCGATCCGAGGTTCGAATCCCGCGAACGGGCTGGCTGCATGGGCGTTTTCGTGGTTTTCCCCATGTGTAACGTGTATACGAGCCAGTTTCCCTTAGAAAGTCCTCCACGAAGGCATCCCTCCCCTTAGGCAGATAGCCCTCGAGGCTTTGCCATAATCACGCATTATTATTATTATCGGACATAATCTCCAGAAGGTGTCCCCCGATAACATCGCGACAAAAACATCGCGAACGAAAACGTCGTGGAGAAAACAACGCAAGGCGAAAACGTCGTGCTACAAAACATCGTGGGAGAAAACATCGCAGTTCTAAAACATCACGGTACAAAACATCGACGTCGAAAATAAAGCTGTTCAAAAACTTCGCAGTTTGAAAACATCGTCGTCGAAAATATCGTGGTAAAAAATAAAGTATCTATAAATCATCGCATGACGATAAAATCGCAGACATGCTTTTTTTCAAGTTTTAATAATTGTAAATGGATATTTCCGTAATGAATTGTGAGCCCAAGATGTAAAGAAAGATAATTTTTACTTTCACAGTTTTTTATTAACTAATAAATTTTTGCTGAAAAAGTAAGAAGGCAACTTAAGCATAGAAAATTAAATGCAACTTACAGATTATACTTTTCATGAAAATTTACCAATAAAAACTTTATAAAAATGATTTATTAACGGCCTTTGTTAGTTAACTATGTCGGTTTAAAATTGTATTAAGTTGCATTCATTTTCTATGCTTAAGTTTCCTTCTTATTTTCTCAGCAAAAATTTATTAGCTAATAAAAAATATGAAAGTAAAAATTATCCTTCTTTCCATCTTGCGCTCACAAATCATTATGGGAATATCCATTTACAGTTATTAAAGCCTGAAAATATATGTCTGCGATGTTATTGTCATGCGATGATTTGTAGATACTTTATTTTTTACCGCGATATTTTCGACGACGAGGTTTTGTACCACCATGTTTTAGAACTGCGGTGTTTTCTCCCACGATGTTTTGTAGCACGACGTTTACGCCTTGCGTTGTTTTCTTCGCGACGTTTTCGTACGCGATGTTTTCGGCTGTAACCTCTCCAGAAGGCCTTCCTGGCTAATTCTCTGGCTTCTGTATACAAGATCTTGTGTTAGGTCCATTCTGTTTATTAATAATTTTCTTCCTATGATTAAGTTTTCTTAAACGCAGAACGTTTTTTGTTCCGCAAGTTGCGAAATTTATATCAGAGCAACAGTTAAGCTGAACTAAATGC
Organism: Stegodyphus dumicola; assembly: GCF_044657685.1. NCBI lineage: Eukaryota > Metazoa > Arthropoda > Arachnida > Araneae > Eresidae > Stegodyphus > Stegodyphus dumicola. The sequence continues at coordinate 34,097,670 of NC_140781.1, forward strand.
ATGAGCCATTCTATTTAGGTTCAGTGACTTTCACTGATGGTTATACAGTTATGAAAGCATCTAAGCGGTATAACTGAAATATAGCTAGCTAGGTTTTTTTTTTTTTTTTTTTTTTTTTTTTTTTTTTTTTTTTTTTTTTCGATTTAGTATTTTTGGTACATTCAATATGGTTTAGAATTATGGTTTAGAATCTGAAAGAAGTGGCTTAATTTTATATCTCATTCAGAATTTTAAATATTTTCCAGTATCGGCATGTATTTTATTTCTATTTGAACTTTTTAATAAAAACGCGAACTAAATGTCATATGAAAGACCTCAGAATTCCATTGAATAGTTCCACTGAATTATGCATTATTGCATCATGCCGATGTCAATGGCCGAATAGCTAAGTCCGCAGAACAGTCAGTAATTCGTTTCAGGATCGGTTCCCGGCTGTTAAATGGTATTGTCGCAATTGAATTTTTTTTTATTTTCACAAATGGAAGAGATGACAGTAGCAGCTGTCGATTGGTCTGCGGAAATTTTGTAACGTAGCTCGATCGATCTGCATGGATTGATTGGTTTATGTAGCGAATGCACTGCGGCCACTGTGTTTAATTTTCAGTACAATGCTCAGTAACTTCTATGAAGCAACCTAAAGTTATAAAAAACGTATGAGAATATTATGTCCTTACGTAAATTACTTTTAATATTCTGAGTAAATTTAATCTACACCACAGGCTAAGCTGTGTCATTTAGTAGATTAAGCGTATTAAACGCATTTTCGACTTTCTACTTTTTAAACTTACTGAGGAGTTTCTCAGGACGAAACCTATTATATTCTGAGAACTCATTCATATATGTGCTTAGATAACATAACAGTTAAATACCTTTATCTAATTACTCACGTGTAGCACAGCTACCCTATTTTGCATATACATAATTGCATATAAATGGGTAGCTAGAAGTTTATATCTCTGGGACATGTATAGAGAGAAGTATTTACAAAATATCAATATTTCAGTAGACTCACTACTATGATCCAACAGCGCTTTATTGCCTACTAGCCGCTACGCGGCCATCCTCTGTCTGGCTTTTAAATGTATCGGGAAAATGCCTAAAGAGAACACCATACATTAAATTTAAAAACGGCACAGAATTTTACTCTGCAGAACAACTTTATCAAACAAATCGAATAAAAATGTATTACATATAAAAACATTGCAATGAAATAAGCAATATCCCTTAATACAAATATTAATTATCCTAATAAATAAATTAATCAATCGACTTCTCTCGACAAACCTCCAGTATCCAAGAGAAACATTAAATTTAAAAACTGCACAGAATTATCGCCCTCATTTTTCCGAATGGCAACAGTGCTGATATCAGCAACAATGGCTGCGTACCATTGTTGCTGATATAATAAGAGAAAATTATCGATTTGATGCAATTTCATCAAAATAAATAAATAAATAAATAAATAAAATAAAATAAAATAAAATAAAATAATTCTCATTCGAATTTGGAAAACTCGCTTCGAGATACACTGGCTCTTGTATAGATGCACCTATGTACCAAATTTCGTAGCCTTAGGTCTATTATTTTCCGCGCAGCGCCAACGAAACACGCACACTCATACACACAGACTTTTCATTTTATATATAGATATAGATATGACTACTTGCTATATTTGTAAGCCCGAATTTAGTTAACTGCGAAAGGTATTGGTTATCGAGGTGTTTTCCCTAACCTAAGCATAAGTTAATATCTCTTAGAAATCTACCCATGAAGGTATTTCTCTTAGGGCAGATAAACCTTGACTGCTTTCTGGAATATATTAATCGCCCGGTTTAGGCTAGAATACCGTAAACATTTATTAATATTAAATACCACAGTGTGTTAATGTCATGTGAAATCTGAGCCCAACTAGTTTCAAAATTTTTTAACATTGGTATGTCCACCTATGTTCATATCCCCGCCAAAGAGTTATTAACGTGGACGTTTTCGTGTTTTTTCCCATACGGAACCTAAATACGAGGCACTTTTCCATAAAAATGTCCTCTATAAAAGCATCTCTGAGTTTAAGACAGATAGCCGTAGATGCTTTGGTGTAATACAAGCAGTCTAGTACAAGCTATGTAAACTCTTTTCCTAAATGTGTTGCTGATTAAGGTATCGTAAGCCTTAGTGACAAGGTTTAGAATACGTGCTTAACAAATTAACAAGCACGAAATGATAAGTTTAAAAATATTTTCTAATCGGTTCCTTTTTAAGAGTAAGTGTTTATCAAATGTCAATTATAAATACTTTATTTGGGGTGAGTTTATATCAGATCCTTTTTAATAAAAACTTTTGTCATTCAGAAATAATATAGCTAGTCTTTAAATTTCCTAACCAAGCGCATCATCATTTTGACTAACAAGAGAAAGACTTTCTGGACGCTGAAAGAATCCATGGCCGCTAAGAAAGAAAAAAAACCATTCAAACAAAACCAGATAGTTAAGGGAGGATAGAGAATTGCAATTTGTCTCCATCTTTTTCAGAGTTTGACCCGCATTTAAGTTGGAATAGCGTTCTGCTCCACGGCTCTTTTGGTATGAAGGCCATTGATGGGAATCGAAATTCCAATGGAGATCGAGCGGCTGTCCTTTTGAGTATTCTAATGAAGAACTGAATCCTGAGGATGTGTACAAACACGTTGCAAGACTAGCGCTGAGTTCATCAGCGCGACCTCGAGGGAACTGGATTATTGAATGATTCCATAGTCACTAACATAAGCGATGATGTAGTCATCGTTTTCCCTTCACTAAACTGGATTTAGATTTTGTTTTTAAGCTTTTTCTTTGATTCTTCGGTTTTTCTCCAAGATCGCACATTACCTACCCATAAAAAATCAGCCGAGCTATATCAGAAATCCATTATTAACATCCAAGGTTTTTTCCCCCTCGCTTAATGAGTATAACCTTCACGAAATATTATTAAATCTGATATTTTGTAACATGAGAAGACGCAGTCAACATTATGAATCGGACTTAAATTCTTATTTAGGTGTGGATTTACATTAGCTGTAGTTTTTACGCTACTCAAATAAGGTATAGTGTGGTAGAACATTTGTAATAAATGGTATCTGCCAATAGCAGATACTGTTAAACTGATTTCTGTTTGTTTATTGTCACAAAACATATTATCAGCACTCAAGAAACAAAATATTGAATTCCGATCAAGTTTACCTGAGCAGTGTTTCGCATGTTTCATAAAGTTATAAATTTTAGATGGCAAACTAAACTTAGAACAGAAATTTCCTTCTTGCATGCTTTGTCCATAAACTCTTGAAAGTTTTCATCTGCATCTACTTGTTCTTTGTCCCAGAATGCTATAATTTGTACCTCCCCCTCTCCCTCTTCAATAGAAAAAGGTATAATGAATCTGTGAATTCCAGTAAAGCCTACGTTTGGAAAATAATCTGCTATTATACGATGCTTACATAACTTTATTGTTAAGAAAGTCAGTAAATGTGATCGGTTTTTATTTTTCTGTGCTGGATTTCTTTCACCTTTGAACAAGGCTTTATTTTCATTATCCTTTTTATATATTTTTTTAAAAAAACAAGAAATATATTTTATAACGTAGCAATATTGTGATTAGTGTTTCAATTTTTCAGCGTTTAAATATTTCAGTGTTGAAACTGGGAGTGAGGATAATCTGAAATTATGAAAAAAAAAAAAAAAAAAAAAAAAAAAAACAGATACTTTAAATCTGATTTTGCCTGTTATCTCATTCCATTTCATTTATCTCATAATTCTGTCTTAAGCAGTTCCAGTGTTTTCACTCATAAAAAACTAGGAAAATTAAAAATGATCTTTGTAAGATCTTTGATGTGTAAGCTTTTCCTCGACAGATCAGGGAAACTGAACTTTTACCGAAAGAACAGGAAAATTTTAAAGTAGCGATCATGCCTGCCAAATTATAAAATTTTCATGTTTTAAATAATACATAGTAAATAAAAATTTCTACTCTTGAGAAGGAAACAAATTAAGAGCTCTTGCAATCCGCATTTTTCTCAAAGAAAGCTTCTCATATCTGAGAGATTTTATAAACCTATGGCTCCCTTCTCAACAATTAGTTAGCCTGTTCTTCATACTTTTTTTTTTTTTTAGAAATGTAATTTTTCTATTGCTCATCTCTTTAGAAGTGTAGTTGCCGTTAACCTTTAAAAATTAAAAGAAGTCATTGTATTGTCTGGTTATACTAAATAATTATATTAATTATACACTTTCTGAATCCAGTGTAATTCTAAGTTCCACAGTTTCATTTTGAAATGTCAAGAAAGTAACATTTATTATGAATGATAAACTCTTAATAAAATGCTTTTGCAGAATGAAGACTTTTTTTCCAGAATTTACTATTTCTTTAAAAATGTAAGTTTTAAGATGGTTTACTTCGCTAGTGCATTCTCGTTAGAATTAATAAATTTAACCCTTGAGTTTGCCTTTTCTATATTTTTGCCTGCGGGTGAGCTGTGTGATTGTATCCTAATTGACTTAATTACCGCGAATGGTCTTAGGGCTTAAAATTTAATTATCTTTGTAAATATTCTATGCAATTGTATGCCAGTATTGAAAGAAACAATCAATCTGGTAAGAAATGGCTGCGACTCGTTTTGAAAATGAAGTGTAAAAGGTTACCAGCGCAGATATTCCATTTGGCATCAGTTGTATCATTATTGGCGACTTTATCGTTTGCGCCGGCAAAACGGAAAAGTACCTTAACTGCAAATAAGCAGTGGTTGAAAACTTCATCTACTTACTTACTCTACTGCATCGTGTGAAGTGATATAATGATTGAAGAAATGAAATTACTTGCAATATTAAAAGTTAAGTTACTTGTATGTTATTTAATCATTCTCTTTGTACATGTCAACATGTTTTTGCACTGTCACGGAAAAATGACACTGTTTTTGTTAAATCAAGCAACTCATTTTTCGTTACACTGAGACGTTATTTACAATAACAAACGATTGTTAGAAAACTATCAATTTACATCTGTTTCTGAAATCCATTGTTTATGTTCGTTTCGCTCTACCTCATTACTTGACAAACGAAGGGCATCAGAGCTGCGGGGCCATTGTTGAGCTTTTGTATCGTTGTAAAGCAAACGTAGGAAAAAAAAAAAGAACACATGTTTTATCTCGATGCAAATGACCCGTTTCTTATGGTTCATTCAAATGCTACTAACTCATGGGAAAAAAATTGATCTGAGAGAATTATCTTCTTTTATAACATCTTGAACACTATTTTCACGCAAAACTACACCAAATTCTTATTCTTCACAGCTGCCATTAATTTCAAACCCTGCATAAACTTTTTGCCCTTTCAGTTTCTGAATGATAACTTTAAAAAAGTATTCGGAAAATTAAGTTACGAGTACTTCAAGAGAGTAATAAACAAATAGCTTTATAAGCATTTTTAGGAAGCAGTTTCAAATATATCAGCTGCTTTGGAGAATTTTAGGCCCCAGTGAAAATTTGTAAATTCGACTGTACAGGATGAAACTAACTTGCTAAAGTTTTCGTGAAAATATTTTCTTTTTAACCTTAAAATAATGAAACCTTTCTAGCTCTCAAATGAAAAAGCCTACCGATGATCGGTAGATGAGACTGGTTATTTCGATTCAGATTTGAATCCCAGTGAATGAGCTGACTGTGTATGAGAGGTTTCATGGTTTTTATAACGATAAATAGTGCGAACAGAGCCGAATTTCCTTTAGGAACTGCGGCCCACCAGCGGCCGAGCGGTAAAGTCGCTGAACACTGGTAGTTCGGTCCGAGGTTCGAATCCCGCGAACGGGCTGGCTGCATGGGCGTTTTCGTGGTTTTCCCCATGTGTAACGTGTATACGAGCCAGTTTCCCTTAGAAAGTCCTCCACGAAAGGCATCCCTCCCCTTTGGCAGATAGCCCTCGTGTGCTTTGCCATAATTAAATACACCAACACCAACCTTTAGGAACTGCTTTACAAAATCATTCTTTCTCTTAGTCGAACAGTCCTCTATTGCTTTGAAATAATCTAAGTAACCTTGATCGCGTTTAGGCAGAGGGCCATTGATGGCTGTGCCATATTCACTTGAATAAAAAAAAATTTAAAATAAAATCTCTTGATTTCTATAATTCTTAACATCTCGCCAGTTCAATATCGTTAATAATTCCATTAGTACTATATTCAATGAACAAAACGCAAGGCCTATTAGTTTATATTTCTGTTATATAAACTATAATATGTTTATAGGCCTATTAGTTTTATTATAACCTATTAGTTTATATTTATGTTTAATAAAATATTTCCACAAGAGCGATTTATAAGAAAGCTTAGAATGTCCACTGTCACTGAACGACTGACAAGCTCTTGACGTCAGGAGTTGCCGAATTTATGTTTTTAGATTTCACAAAACGAATTTAGGTTTTTAAATCAGCTAACATTTGATTTCCAATCAAGTTGTTCTATAATCTTCAAAACATGGTTATTAATGAGCAGCAGAAACCTTGCATTACATAACTAGGCAAGCATAAATCTATGTTATGCGATGTTAAAGTTGATGACCATGTGCATATAATTTGAACCTATGTATAAGCGAATCTCAGTGACTACTTTATTTATATGCCATTTCGATAAGTCTCCAAAGGATACGAAAAATAGGTAATTATTATACTGAAAGGTAATAAAAGCATGAAAATACATTACTTAGAACCTTTAGATACTTTCAAAATTTTTCATACTAACGTTTCTAACTTTGGAAAGGAAAATAAACCTACAACAGACTGAAACCTTTACGATACCAATGACATTAAAAACCTACAGCTTATTTATCCTTTACAATGTCATAGATGATGCTGCCGATGAAGCAGTACCTCCTTACGCTCATATTTAAAACATTTCGAACTGTCTGACCTTTTCAAAGAGACAAGTCAGCATGTTTTCAGAATGTTGTTGGCACCACAAATCGTGCTGTATGTACCACTTTTCACAATCAAGCAGCCACTTGTTGGGGGGGGGGAGGAATGTGCGTTTATCATGCATCACTTGAAATAACATTTCTCGTATTTTCATTTCGGCGAAAAATGCTCTTTATACCAACAAAGAAATATATCCTTTGTAATTGTGGCAAATAGCAGGTATTTTTGGAAAGAAAAACACATATTCGTTCCATCATATTCGATGGTTTGATAATTGGAGATCACACAACTTTCAGAAAATACCTCCACTTTTATGCTTTGTGGTATTCTGGTATTTTAAGAAAATTATTGCCTTCCTACGAAGTTAAATATGTCAGAATTTTTGAAAGGAAGGAAGTTGTCTGTTCTGAACACTGTAGGTAGGTTTAGATAAATGTTAGAGACAAAATAATATGTTGATTCTGTCTGGAACGTTTGCATTTCTAAATACATTCCAGTGTGCATTAAAGTAGTTGGTTAGATTAGGTTAGCTTATTTGAATATAGCAAAGTCACGAGGACTATCTGCGTAAGAGGAGGGATACCTTCGGTGGAGAACTTTGTAAGGGGAACTGGCTCGTATTCACGTTACACATGGAGAAAACCACAAAAAACAACCATGCAGCCAGCCCGTTTGCTTGGTATCGAACCCAAGGCCAGGTCGAACTACCAGTACCGTATTTGACGGCATATAAGACGCACTTTGTTTCCTAAATTTGCGTCTCAAAAAAAAAATTACCTCTGTCTTATACGTGAAGGACACAGGTTAACTTTCAATACTGAATGTTATTTTTAGCCCGGATAAAGGTCTAGACACACATAACTTTTTCTACATCTGCCATAATTATTTTGCGCATGCGTGAAATATCTGTCGCCAAAAAGCGCCAAAGCTCGAAGCTGATGTCGAAGTTCGAACAGGTTCGACGGTCACATTACGTCTATGGATCCTTTCCTTCTTTACATAGACTTTCTTTGACTGAGCCGACACACGAGTCGGAATGGGTGCTACTCTGTATAAATGTGTCGGTATCGGTGCTTAAATCTATTTGTTTTAAAAAAATACCCTGGAAAATATGACTACAGGAAACAAGAGATTAAGCTATACAATTCAGTATAAACTAGGAGTGTTAAACTACGCCAAAGTGCATGGAAACAGAGCAGCAGCAAGGTATTTCGGTCCACCACCTACCGTTCATTCATTTATTCATTATTGAAATTTACATATCATGTTCAAAATAGCTTGCCGTTTGTTAATTTTCCTTAATAAACTAAAATTGAAAAAATATGTTTGATAATTGCATTCAATGATTGTTTATTTGGCTTTTGCGAAACGTGAGAACTAAAAGAAACCACATTTTAAGTTTGAAACGTTTTTTTCCTTGTGTGTGTGGCCTTCTAAATAAGGGTGCGTCTTATATGCCAGTGCGTCTTATATGCCGTCAAATACGGTATTTAGTGGTCTCGGCCACTGGTGGGGCCTCGTTAAAATAGTTGTAATGAGGCATGCGCTTAATATACGCATCTTATATATATCAGAATATTCCACCTGCAAATGTCGACTGATTACTGTAGGTGTTAAAAAATGAAAAGGATTTCCTATGATTATAGACTGATATATTTATTTGAAGAAAACTGAGGAGCTGAAAATGCTACTAGCTATTACTCGCACGCGTGACGAGATTTGTTTATAGAAACTCTTATTTGTAATTGTTGTCTCGCATGATGTCAGATTCATCTAGATGGGCGATAATTTAGGCTGAAAGTATGGAAATAACATTTCCTTCTTCATTCAGTTAAATCCAGCTATTATTTTTCCATGTTTGGAATATGACATGAACTTTTGTTTCCAACCAATAGAAACCAAAAGATATTAAACTGATTTTGATTCTCTGATGATCGAATACAAGTGTGTTGTTTGCACAGTAGGAAAGTCGTTAGACTTAACTACTGATCATCAACATTTGAACATTGTCTAGATTTAAATACTGTTTAGCATTTGCAGTGACTATGAATTAGATCCCTTTGAGCTGCAATTTCGAACTAATTTTATGTGTAAATTAAATGTAATCCTCGTAGAGCCTAAAATCAAGTGAAATGATTAAGGTCGTGGGGATTGTACCTGAAACCAAAACTTCATCGTATGAAAAGGGTGCTGTTTTCGATTTTCCATTGAGCGATTCAATGAAGGTGCTTAATCAATAACTGTTGTTTTCGTCACCCAGTTGGGAAATACAATAGTATGAAAACATCAAAATATATAATCCAACAAAATAAATAATATTAATATCCCTGAAGTACAGATTTAAGTGCATAAATCAGAAAGAAGTTGGTTATGAAAAAGTTGCTCAAAGCGAAATATATGCCACTTTTCCTACTGGAAACTAAATGATCTTTGGGATATCTAAAATACAGCAAACTAATTAATAGACTGGACGAAAACGCGCATTAAGTGTTATTCATATGAATTGAATTCTATCTTACATTTTATTCTTAAAGTTGTACGAAATTTGACAGGCATCCGTAAGCATCCGTGACACTTTGCCGACACGTCGGCATACATTTAGAACTCGTCGACTAAACGTCCGTGTCTTTTAAATGTCCATGTCGGTTGAACGTCCATGTCGGCCAACAGCTGTCGGTGAATGTCCGAAACCGAATTTCTAAGCTTACTTGCATTCTGTTACAAAAAAAACTCGAGACTGAAGAATATTATTGCTAACATGAATTTAAGGAATAATGATAAAATTAGAATTACTGTATTATGTTTGTAAATTAAGTGTATTGAGACCTTTCGCCGACAGGGGAAAAACATTTGGTTGTAATTTTAGTAATCGAAACGAAATACAAAGACATACAATATTTTTTATGTGCTAATTTCAATAAATTTTGGCTAAGAATAAACTCTAAATTTCTGCCTTCACCCCTAATGCTCTAGAGATTGAAGACGCCTGAATGCTGGTAATCCGCCCTGATTCGAACCCAGGCGAAAAGGCTAACTGCATGCTTAGTTTTCCCCAAGTGTAACATAAATACGTATCAATTTACCGTCGAAAGTCCTCCACGAAGGCAACACTCTTCCCTTGTTTTGCCAGAACCTTAAATTTCTTCCTGCGATAGAAATGCAATTTTCATATCAAGAACTTTTAAATGTGACAGCCCAATAGAAATCCAATTTTCATATCAAGCGCTTTTAAATGTGACAGCCCGTGAAATGTTTCTTAGAAATGAGGCAAAGTATATTACTTAAAATAACACCATCAGTAACTAGGCCTTCGATGAAACTATTTTTGTGTTTTAATACTCCAGAAAACACCTCATTTTTATTGTTTAGCAAGTTCCGAATTTCCATTATATTTTGCGTGAATATCAGTTTAGGTCAACTGAAAGAGATAAGCGGTATTATTTAATGAATCAGAATAAATCTACATAATGCTATAAATCTTTCCCGTGTGAGTGAATTTAACGACTTATTTCTGATTTTATTTTACTCCACATATGCGATGATTAAATACATGCGGATAGAAGTTATTTATTTATGACACTATTTCGGGTTCAGCTGATCATCAAACTAATCAGTAAGGAAAAGAGAGCTAAAATAGACTTATAACACGCATGCAAGGATCATGCATTAAACATTAAATGTTTCACGCTGTAGATGTTAGCGAAACTGTGGCTTTTTTTGCGACAAGCAAGCACGTGACGGAAGTTATTTCATAAGTTGCAATTCTGTAAACCTGAAAATTCTGACTTATTCTGGTTAACGATGCGTTGTTTGAGGCTGAAACTGTTCTTCAGAATTTGATTTTGCGTGACGCTAATAATGTGACTCAATTATCTATTGTGTGTAATTTTATTATATGCAAGAGGCCCACGAAAATGTTGGACATAGAAGTTTGTTATTCGATGTGCTTATAAGTTTTGCTGTGATTTGTGTGCACATAGGCTATCCAAAATAAGCAATATTAAGTGTTGTAGGTCATTAGTTATATTTATATGTAATTCAGTTGCTTAATTTGTGTATAATCTTTCAGTTTCTGTTGAAAGTAAAGTTCTTCCTTTCCCCTAAAGCTTTTGATTTTCCTGGAATATATATATATATGTGTGTGTGCATTTTCATTATCCTCCTGATTAAATGAGTGGTTTTATTTTTTAGAATATTTCAGCAAAATGATACTGGCTATTTTGTGAATTTTATATATTTAAAACTATACACTTCTTTTTAGCTAAGTGCTTTCTCTCTTTGCAAATGCAAATTGCAGTGTGTTCAGGAATCAATGAAGAAAAATGGCAATAAATCATATATAAACTAAGTTGTAATATAAATCGTACGTTCTATTTGTATTACTGTTTATAATTGATGAGCTAGTTTACTTAAGATGCTGTTTACTCAAAACTGTGCTGAAGTAAAGGGGTGGTGGTCAAATGCGAGCATTGAGTTATTGCATTGATGTATTTATCATCAAAATGAAATAAGCTAAAAAACTTATTCTTACGTTTGGAATTAATGTGCACAGCTTTTAGCTTAATTATGTTGCCTAATATAATTTATATGTATGAATATGTTCTATGTGAAATACTATATTGTCGAAGATGTAGTTTTACAGGAATACTTTTGTTTCTCACCGAGGCTGAAAACTATCAATAAACATTTTGTAACCTGACAACGGATGTATTAAAAACAAAAATCATGTGCTTATAGTACCTATCTGAAGAATATTTCAAAATTTTAATTTGTGAGTTTTAATATAATTTAAAATAGATTTTAGGCTTGCATTATAAAATAAGCATTTTAGAAGATTCTATTTTTTTACAAGGATTGCTGGTAATGCATATTATGAATTACATTTTCGATTAATATATTTTATTTAGAAATGCTTTTAACTATTCATTTGAATTTTTAGGTGGTACTGATCGTCATTCACATTTCGACGTCAGGCAAGACGCATCTTCTCCAACATGCAGTGATTGCAAAGAAAGTGACTACAAACGGAACAGTATTAAAAACTCTTTTAATGCCAGCCAGTCTTCACAAGCCTTTTCTCTCGATTTAAGACCTAGTCCACCTCCTAGTTTACCACCTAAACTTCCTCCTGCAAGGTCTTCCTCTTTGGAAGATGTCAGAAAAAGGACTGAAAAGGGTAGCGTTTCTCTTATGGAGGACAAGGACAAAGGTCACCGCCGAAGACGAAGGGCTACCCTGCCGAAGCGGAGGTTTTCCGATCTGCATCTTCATATCCTGTTATGTCCCACCAGGTCATCTCTTTGTGGCGATGGAAGTAGCAGGGATGATGTACCGCTTACGGCATCCGCTCGGAGAGCTCATAGGTCACTCCCAGAGTCCCCCAGCGAACTGGACGAAGTGCCGTCATTTTGTTTCGATTTTCTGGAGAAAGGTTCGAAAGAAAAGGTATTAATATGTTTCTTAAATCTAATTGCAATATTGAGTAAACTGCTTTGTTACATCAGGGAATTCTCCAATTTAGGTCACCACATGAAAAATTTCGGTGATGCATATAATTTTAGCGTATCAATAATTATTTAAGAAAAACATTTTACCATAAAATACAGTTTTTAACTACTAAATAAAGTGTGTCTCAACACTGGAAGATCATCATGCTTTGGATGGATGCCATTTATCTTTCGCTACATATCATTAAGTTGCAGCAAATTCTAAACTGATTTCTTATGTAGGATCAAAAAGATGTACGTGTTTAGTGGTGATTAAGGTATATGATCAGAAATCTAACCTCAGAAAGGGAACTGCAATATACGATTCATATACTTTCCACTAATGTTTCATAAGTTATTATATCTCAAAGGAAATTAATACCTTTCTGCATGATTTTTTAGGAAAATACGCTAAAGAATAGTTTATTTTTTTGTGTTAGTCGGCCAACTCGTAAATGGTGGGAGTATCCTGTACACAAAGTATCAAAATAAGTCCATTTCTGGCCTAACGTGTAACAAAAAGACCTTAAACTTTCGCATCACTGGGTAAAGAGTAAATTTTGTTTGTTTGTTTGTTTATTCAGATACACATCATTACGCAAAAAGGGTTTAGGTTTTTGAGCGTAACTCAAACAACAGAAAGCAAATAATTCATATAAATCTTCTTAAATTAGTTAGGCACATTTAATACTGCCAAAAATTATTTATTTTATTGAAACTGCTAAAGATTTCTTAATCGCTAATTATTTAACATTATTCAATGTACATGAAAAAGCAGATGTAAAGTATTTGTTGAAGAATGTCGCATATAATAGGAAAGGGAGAAACGAGTAAGATCATGCACAAATGTCGTTCATGTAACGATACTTTCTTGAGTGTCCTAAACTGGTACTACCTTTGACCCCTGATTTTTTGCAGTAACAAAGAAAACACAACCCATGCCTAAAGTTCTCTTTAATTTTTGTTATCCTATGTAATGCAGAATAACCCGTGCAGTTTTAGAGCTATTTTTCTATAACGAAATTTTTCTTAGCAAATTTTTGTCTTTTTTATTTGTTTAGTATAGCAGGTTCAGCATTATATATATATATATATATATATATTGCACCCTTGATCAAAATCAACATAGATTGTTTAAATCATCATAAATGTTTTGTATGTTCTGCAACTTGGTGTGTGCTCTGGAAGTTAAACCACCTGTTCAACTTTCGCAGAAAATCAGTTCACGGACACGCACGCGAACGTATTATAAGAGAATGTTGATCATATCTTAAGCTCCTATGAAATGTGAAGCATTTGAACTAAATTAAATGGAACTATTGAGTTATTTTTTTTCATTTCGACGGAAAGCTGCCCGAATTTCTGTATTTGTCTGACAGAGCTCTAATAAGTGGATTCATTACTTACAAATCAAACTGAAAAGACCTGAAATCATATTTGTGAGTTTTGTTATTTTCCATACTTCAAGGTATGCTTTTTAGGACGTTTCTTCAGAAATTATTACACAGACAGCAACAGAAGAATTCAGAATTAAAATTTTTATACTTTCATTAATGTACGTTTTACACTGAATAAGTTAGATGTATATTTTTAGTCAGATGTCGAAGGAAAATTATTTAAGTATTTTTAATTAGATTCAGAGTAGACTCATTAGAGGCATGAATTGAGTTTCATATTTAAGAAATCATCTTTATTGACTTATGCTACAAATACATTTTATTTTTAAAACCTCTTGCGGCTAATATTGCCGCGGACTTTAATAAAAGTTTTAGATGTGTTTATTGAATGTACCAAAAATACTAAATCGGAAAAAAAAAACCTAGCTAGCTATATTTCAGTTATACGCTTAGATGCTTTCATACTTCATTTCCCACAAATCTATTTCAAAATTTTTGGTGTGTTTTGATAGCTGAATAGCTTTCGTAGATTAAATAAAAGGGTCTTGATATGTAATCGAAAGAATTGTATATTACAAGAAAAGTTTCCTTGAAAACATCAGCAGCGCATTGAGTTGTTATAGTCATTCGATATTTTTGAAATGATTCACAGCAGCGTGACCACTTTCCTCCTAGTATAGGTTTCCCAGTTCTCTAGCAACCTCCCTACAAATATTGATGTTCATTGCCGATTATTTGCTTTCGAGACAACATACTGAATAATATGTGACCTTGCTTATTGTCACATATACCTAACTCCCAGCATTTCAGTTTCATTTGACGGAGCGGGAAAATATTGCTATTTACGACTGTGTCAAATACCTAAGCAGGAAATGTGAGAATATGGAAGAAACTTCTTCCTTTTAAAGCCTTAAAAAATGATATATTAAAGGGAAAATATTTGCTTCGTTATATATGGAAGAGACACGAGCCAGTCTAAAATGCAAAATTAGGCAAATTAAATGAATGCATAAATAAATAAATCGTAAAATATTGCAACCTTTAAACTTAAATTACATGCTGAAATTTTAAAGAGGGGTTTACCACTAAAAATCTTCAAAAAAATTGTAAACCTTTCATTTTTTTATATTTTTAAAAAAAATGAAAGGTTTACAATTTTTTTTAAAAAAATTTAAAAAAAAATGAAACCAGTTGCGTTCGGATCTTCTCTTTTCAGATTCTTTTAATGTTTTAAATAGTTTTAAATTAAACAGTTATGATACGCCTACAGGTTTAAGAATTAATTCTTAGCAGATCACGGTGAAGAACCTAAAACCATATGTAGGTACCTCGGTATACGTCCGTTTTGAAGTACGTCCAATGTGTTATACGTCCTGTTTGCATGAGAAAATTTTTGTCTGGAATACGACTCGAGTTCGATGAGTCACGATTGGGCGCATTACACTTGTCTACATCTTTCGAGACAATGGTAGTTCGACTGCTCATGAGCGTAGTACGCCTTTTGCACTATTCTCTCAAATTTTAAGTGATTTTGCGTTTTTTCGCGTAATGTTTTGTGATTGCAATGAAGAAAATTGTTAGGCTCACCATGGAGGTGAAAAAGAGATTGTTAGAAGGTATGAAGATGGCACGCGCATCCGGGACTTGGTAGGGCATGCCGTACTCCCGATGGGTGTCTATGACTGTGAAACACAAAGATTCTCTTAAATAGATTAACGTTGCGAAGAGGGTGAAATTGATTAAGAAGCAGACCAGAGACGTTAACCCTTTGCGGCGCACCTAAAAATTTCCTTCTGTACGCACAGAAAAATAGAATGAAAAAGGATTTATAGGTTACTATAGGTTACTCTGAACCTTCTTTATTTATAGTAGATAGCAGCTCAACACAAACCAGTCCATACATTTTAGCCATGTTTAGTTTTTTAAGGCCCTCATTTTTCAAAGAAATCTTCCAGATTTTTTAGGGTATAAAAAGAATTGTTTGAAAAGAAATTTCTGTGTTATTTTTTTGGTTGTATGCTAATCTCCTTATTCTATATTAGTTTTAATTTTTTACCTTGAAGCCTAAAATCAAATGGCGAACCCTAGGTATGCCCAGACGGGGCTCACCGATAATCTAGGACAACTGAGAGTCTGTATTCTTTGCTTCTCCGCATCTCATCGGTCAGTTCATTGACAACAATGCTCATTTCAGCACTCTTTTCGAAGCTCTGTTCAATCAGTGTGCCCACAGAATTAAACGATAAGTGCTATCTTCACAAAATTTTACTTGTGTACTCTTCTAGGCCTAATTAGATTGCCTACCCTTTTTTTTTTTTTTTTTTTTTAGCAAAACTCCAACTTTAAAAGGTAGCGTGCCGAAAAAGGTTAAAGCATGTTAAATAATTGCTTTTTATCTAAATAGCTGAAAAACATTTGTGTAGCTTACTTATGTGCAATAGTTTTGTGTAGCAATACTTATGTACTCAACTGTTCAATATCCTCAATTATATCATTTATGTGCAGTATCTATTTCACTCACTGCAGTGGTATTTTAGTATTAAATAGTGATATGATTATAATAATACGACCGACTTATAAGAATGAATTATTAGTTTCCCTTTATTTCTTATTGATAATGTTCGTGTGGTATACATCCAAAGATCCGGAACGGATTAATGACGGATAACGAGGTATCACTTCATTTAAATAGAATTATTCAAAATAAACGCTAGGAGAGAAATGCGCTGCGGCATTACTCCATCCTAAATTAATGCCATGTGGAGAATTTTTCTTGTGCATAATAAAGAAAGGCTTAATTATTGAAGATGAAGTTGTGCGTTTTTGTTCTGGATCACTTCGCTCAAGGTTTTCAGGACAAGTCTCAACAAGTGACTGGGAACAATTTCTATTTTGCCGGAACACGAAAATGGCATACTCAAAACATTCACACCTTCCCTCGAAAGGTTAAAATCTTGCGTATATTTTGTGTAAAATGACTGATATAAATTCTTCCTCTTCAGGGGCAAAACATTTTGTTTCTAATTTCACATGTTCTTCATTAATTCTTCTTATTGCTTACAAATGAGATTTGTCTCCAACTATGATTTTTATACCACTTTTTGCCATATTTTATAGTAATGCACATAAATACGTCATCTTCGTTTTTAGAAACAGTAACATAAAATGTGTACTTAAAATAAAAATATATGATAGATATATTAAACAGCTATTAAATTAATTTTAATGAATGCATGCAATATTGTTTGCACAGTTCGGCAAATATGCAGTATATATGGAAGTAGACTGGTGTGCAAAAATTAAGGATGAGACTGTTTTTTTTAATTCCTACTATTAGCTGACACTCTCCCTATATCTTGTTCAAATTTTCATTCGTTAATAAAATACTTTTTATTCATCCATTCAAATTTAAATACATTTTTTAAACTTGTAGTGGATGACATTCGATGTTAATACAGTTTTTTCACATTTTAAGTGAATTCCTACTTATTTATTCCTGTTTATCGGAACTAAAGATAATGCTGCTTTTATTAAATATATTATAAGAATTATAAATAATGATTGTTTGTTAAGAATTCTCACATGCCGTAAAAATTAATTTTATAACAACTTGTAATTAATAGTACATGCCTGTGATAAACGGGATTGTAATATTTAACAAAAATAAGTGGCAACAGTAAGACAGAGTTCTAAAGATTTTTAAAGTATATGGAATTAAAGAAGTTGTAGTTTATATTTGTAGTTTTATAGATTTGGATGAAGCGGATATAATGTCCCATTATGTAGCGAAAATTCTCCTCATATTTCTATGTTAACGTCACAATAATATGTGTTTAAAATATAACCCTTTAAAATGTCCCTTTCACAAACGGAGAATGCGAAAAGAAACTACAACACAACGATTAGAGAATGAAAAACATAAGCGCCAAGAAAAGCTTCCTACAAAAACTCTTCGCAGCAGGTCAAGCATATGTCGCCTTGAGTCGTGTGAAATCATTAGATGTAATATTAATTGAAGAACTGGACTGCTCGAAACTCACTGGAAAGGTTCCTTGCAATAATGAAACGTTATGAGAGATGGATAGAATGAGAAATTATAGACTACCATCAGCTTCATAAATTAGAAACGAAAAAATGTTAATAAGGTTCATAAAAAGTAACTAAAATAAAAATTTTTCTTTCTTGACCTAAGTAGGAATTGACTTTAATTGTTTTTATATTACTTGTTCAATTTAACGTTGTGCAAAAGCTTTCCAAATCAACAAAAATAATATCATAAGATCCCCAAGGTGTAAGAATATTGGGTAATGTAAGCAAAACTTCCCAAAAAAAAAGAATCAAAATAATAGAAAGGAACTTTTTTGAAAAAGCAGCATGGAGCACAATGCAACAGAAAGCCGAAACATCCATGTGGCAGGTGTCCAGCAAGAAACATCCAGCCTTTAGTAGGGCATATAATCTCACCTAACTGCTGTGGATGTTTCACATCATTTGCCCATGCTGAATATGAGGTTGTCAATGAGTTGTTGAGGCATTGCTGCCCATTCCTCTTGTAGCACGAATCACAGCTCCAGAATCGTTGCTGGCGATAAGTTACGTGCTGCCACCCGTCTCCCTAGAAAGTTCCATACATGCTCGATGGGATTTAGATCCAGAGACCTTGCCGATCACTCTATGTGTTCAATATCATCACTCTCCAACAGCTCTTCGACAGCAATTGTACAATGAGATGGAGCGTTATCGTCTATGAAGAGGAACTGAGGATTCGTAGCACTTCTGAAAAGACACATGTAAGGGAAGAGAACCTCGTTACAATAGCAGTCCTCGTTGACTGAACCTCCTTAGAAGATGTGAAGGTCAATATTCTCCTGTAAATAAGTAGAAAATGATGCGGTGTAGGTCCACCATTTTGCTCTGACGACACATGCCACTTTCTTGAGATATTAGCCTCTTCGGAATATTGCTGTTGTCATTGAACGCCATACTTGCAAACGAACAGTGGTCAATGCTGTCACCAATATGGAGCAGCATGACCTGACTTTTACTTAATGTTCCAGTTCCTCCCATGGGTAACCTTAAAGGGTTGAGGTGAGGACTCTGAGCAAGCCAAATTAATTCAACACCTATCACATGTAACCAGCGCTGTACGGCACTGACCGGATAAATGGCAGCAATATAGTTTCCATATTATAGCCGTACTGTATACACACTATGGTTGTATACTGCAATAAATACACATTGTGACAAGTTGCCATAAGGCATATTCCATTGTGGCAACTGCCGTATACCTAGGAGTACGATAGTTGCCACAATATGGCTCCTACTGCGGCAACTATTTCGAATAGTTACAACAATATCCGCAACACAATATTGTCCAAAGTACTGCTATGGCTTCTGTCCTCATAGCTTCTTTCGTAGGAAACATAGGGCCGAGTTTAAACCATGAGAACTGGGTAAGAGAATACCGGGATAGGTTTGGTCATAACATTGCATACGGGATGCATTTCTTAACTTGTATCACTGTTCATTTTGTTGCAATGAATAGTTTTGTAAACAATATTATTTTGTGCTATTTTGTATGTGTTTATTTTATATGCTCCCTGAGAATTATATTTTCGTTTCCTCTAAAAGAATTTTAGGATAAAATTTTTTATTTTCGTAAGAAACTGATTTATATTTGCTGCAAGAAAATTCATAGTGAAATAACCATTGCATTGGCTGCCAAATTAATGCTTTCAGTAAAATATTAAAAGTAATGTCAGTAATTTTGACTTAAAATGACTAAACTTTCTAAATCTTGCGCATATAAAATACAGGTCAGGTAGAGATAACACATAGCTGGGATCCCATATTTAACTCCGAATTCTCCAACATATCTGAAACAATATTGATTACTGACTGGCATTTTATCTGCCTTGAGAGAAATTTTCTATAAGACAGTTATATAGGTAGTAATTTTAAAATCGCTACAAAAACAGCGGTCTAAGCTCTCGAAATTATTAGCACAAACTGAATAACACCATTGATTAGATTAATTTTAATTTCTTAATCTTTAATATTTTTGAAACATTCAGTAAGCCGAGTGCTGGTTTCAGATATTATAATGATGATGATGTTGATGATGATCTGAATGCTTAAATTTATGACGTCTTCCAGTAGCTGAAGGAAGGAAACAATTGTGTTCTTTATATAATAGATTTTTTATGTGAAATTTTATCACTTCAATAACATAATAAAATGGCACATTAATTATTAAAATGTAGTATTTAAAGAATAATTTTCTGAATTAATGTGCAAGAATAAATGTTGATAAATAATGCAATGCCTGAAGTACCTACGTGGTACAATCTTGCATGCAATTCTGAACTGTGCCTGGAAAGGATAACAAGTGGATCACAAAACACTAAGTATATTGGTTAATATACTAATAGCTGTCCTTTTTGTAAATCGCTTGGAAACCTAAAAATTAAACACACACATATTATATATATTGGCTCAGGAACAATATAGAAATTTTGGTTTTACTCTTGGACTTGAATAATTCATATATCATTGTAGGTTCTCTCTTCATCGAGATCCGTATTCTATGTGCCTGTACAGAATTCCCGTCAGACAAAATGTTCCGAAAATCTTGATCATTCATCTAATCAGGAAGAAGTCGGTAACAGTCAAATGACGGTGATGACATCTCCGGTGTCGCCATCTGGCGATGATAATAGTAACCATGTGGCAGCCAAATTTGAACAAGCTGATGTCTGTGATCCTGAAGAAAATCTCTCTCCTGAGCAATATGATACCGATGAGGACGTTTTGGAGAATGATTACGACAATCTGGATCCCATTTATGAAGAGCTTTCGGATGTCACCAGTGCAGCGAAAAGTAAGTTGAAACTTTGACTTTACGCTGACTGTGATTTTGAAGAATATTAATCTTATAAACGTAAAATTAATTTGTTTTTCTCTTATATACATTCTGTCGCAAAACTAATGCTAGTAATTAAATAAAAGTAAATGATTTTGAATCTGAAATAAATTCTGAATATTGATAAATTTTCTGACAATTTTTTAAAAAAAAATTATGGAATATTCAATATCTCAGCAAATCTCTTATGCGTTATACAGTGTATGTCGGACTAGTCTATGTTTTTATAACTATTGATGGTTAATTCAGCTTTGTATTGAAGTTCATAAATATGTTTATATATTTTTTAACTATTAGAAAACATCATGGAGAATTACTGATCAGTTATCTAACTGTAAAATTCTGCGATCAATTATTTACATGAATTTAATATTACTGAAATTACAGTTATTTAGATTATTTATAATTATTAAATAAGATGAAATAATAGAATATTTCATAGAAATATTATATCTTAAACTGTATCATGTATTTTTAAAACTAATTTGAAAATAAAACTTCGTGAAATCCATTTGCTAACACAATTTTAGGGTATTCTTAAATTACGCTGCATGATTTTTCTAGTAATATACCGAAGTTTATGGTAAACGTTACTTCAGCTAACTATATTTGTTTTAGCATAACTAGAAAGGTCTCCTCATTTCTTAGGCAGGTAGCCTTTATGAGCTTTGGCATATTCAATTATGCATAAAACTGTGGTTTTGGCTTATTTTCTATTTTCGAAAAATTTGAAATCAATAATGGGAAAAATATTTTACTAAACACAAAGCGCGTGAAGAGGAATTTCTATTTTTTTCCCCTGTGCCATTCAATAAATATTCCGTAAAAATAATATTTGTTTTAAAATTAGAATTTAATCAAGTACATTGAGCTCTTAACCTGTACAGGTGTTTAAAAAGATAGTACGATTAAATATATCTTCACCATGTGGTCATAAATCCGTATATCCAATTTAAGAAATGAATGAAATAATGTAAGCTTCTTTACTCTGGGAAAGCCTTACCAACGGCCAAGTATTTTAGACCGCTGAAGAGTGGAAGCTCGACTGGACATATACTGCGTTTGATCCCAACAAACGGGCTGGTTGGTTTTTCTGATTTTCCCCATATAAAATGCGAATATGAGCCAGTTTACTTTAAAAAGTCCTACACGAAGCACCTCTCACCTTAGGCAGATAGCCTTGTGTTTTTTTCGATATTCGAATTACCTAATCTAACCTTACCCGACTTTGGCAATTCTGTTCAAGTTAATATCTTTCACTGAGATGTTCTTCTGCAGGTTTTTCATAAATAAAATTCTAGTGCATGTTTCATAAATGAAGTGCTCGTGCAGGTTTCATTAAAAAAAGTGAACAAAAAATTTTTTAACCTAACTAGTTGGGAAAAAACGTATCTTCATATGATAAAAATAACCCGAGGTATGAGTAAAATTTTTTGAACCAGATATCTTTAGATGCAGCTACTCAAGTAAGTTTTCTGACAAAGGTTTCTGAAAATGATCTTAAATAGAATATAATATCTTAAATATAAATATAAACGTAAAATATAAAGTATGGCTAAATGAAATAAATTCAAAAATTTTTTTAACGTAATTCAATTTTGTTATGGCGTTTAAAACGTCTTCGTTTCTTTCTTTTATTGGGGTAAAAGGGTTCAGATCACAAAATTTTAGCAATTTATTAAGTTTCTTCCCTTTTCTTGGGTAGAATAAGAAACGATGAGTTTTCTTTGAAGATCGTATCTGTAAAAATTTTAATTTTGTTCATTTTTGCCTGTAATGTGACTAAAATGATCATTTTTTGTTTTATTAATTTCTTAAATTGAAATCAATTTAATAAATTAATTTCTTAAATTGAAATCAAAATTTTAAAAGGCTGTGAGGCATTGAATTGTTAAATACCCTACATAAAGAAGTTATTACGAACGAATCCTTAAAATATTACTGTTGTTACAGGTTCCTTAAATTTTACATCCACTGCTATCATTAACTATGCTAACAGCAATCAAACAATTTTGTCAGAAATATCTTGCGAATATTTCTTATCTTTACACATTGCTATTATTATCTTTGCATGCTATATCCTTTGTTTTTACACACAAGAGAAGGCTAATGAGGAATCTCTAGAGTATAGAATTAATATATCTGTAATTGTATATTTGTTTACTAAAAATTGCTTATATTCATCAGGTTAATTAATTAATGCAAGAAAAATTCTCTTCAATCACAATTTGCGATGTTTGAATCTAGACCAAAGGTTCTCAACCTCACCCCTCCGTACAGCTCTTTCATCACTGCTAGATGTCCATTCCTTCCCCCTCCTTTCCAAAGCTTGAAACATATGTATAGATTTATTTAAATTTAGATTATTTTTACTGTGTTTTATTAATTAAATAGAATAAAATATAGAAAATGTTGATAAATACCAAAACTTGAATAAAACTAGTTTGTTTTATATTCATAAAGTAAAACTAAATACTAAACGGCTAAATAAAAGATTGACCGCATCCCCCCCCTGAAAGTATAAAATTCCCCTCAAGGGGAAATTCTCCCTTAGCTGAGAAGTTGAGAGCTTCTGAACTAGGCGAAAACTGATTTCTGTGTAACAGTGTAACTTGCACAGTCGGATACCAAGCAGTACAGCTTCGAGCTGAAGGAAATAAGCTTCGTATTTACAGTTATCTTTCACAAATGTTTAACTAATCATGGACTATGTAATTTTCTAATTATTAAGACGTAATAGTTATGATTAAAGGGAAAGGAACCTGTGTACACCAAGTCATTTGTGAAGAAACTGGATATTGCAACCTTCCCGGTGAATAAAATTATACCTCAAAGAATACAATCTCTTAAAGTTAAAAAAATGAAACGAATGTAACGAAATATCGGTAAGAGCTGAAATTTTTCATAAAAATGGAAACAAAAGCAAATTAATTGTTGCTGGTTCAAGCATAATGAAATAACTTCTACTGAAATTTTAGTATTTCAGGATTTCTGCCAACCAGAGGCGGATCGGTAAAGCCGCTGAACACTGGTAGATCGGTCCGAGGTTTGAATCCCGGCGAACGTGCTGGCTGCATGGGCGTTTTCGGGGTTTTACCCGTGTGTAACGTGTATACGAGCCAGTTTCCCTTAGAAAGTTATCCATGAGGGCATCCTTCCCCTTTGGCAGGTAGCCCTCGTGTGCTTTGACATAATAAACCAAACCAAGAGAATTTCTTTATTCCCCTTGTGTTTAAAGCTATAAATACGGTTTAGTGTTCCTTGGAAAGGTATCCCTTTCATTAAGCATATGGCGCTTGTATGTTCTTGTATATTCCATTATGCTTTGCCCTAATCAAAAATCCCTTAATTCAATCCTTATGCAAAAAAGCTTCAAGAGATGCTTCTTGTAACAAACCTGGGAATTCCGCAGAACTGCTAAAGAGCAAAGCAGCGGCCACGAGGTTATTCTCATTAAAAAATAATAATAGTTACATAGTATCTGCAAGATTACGGAACCGTAACAAATGTTTTTATAAACGCTGAAGCATGCTCCGATCTTAATGCTCCAGTGAATTTCCTTTTTATTTCAAAATATCCTGAGGATACATTTTCACACATTCATTTTTAGTTATTTTCTTATTATTTATCGTTCTTGGCTTTTAAATGTTAATTATCACTGTTTTCTCCCATGTTGCAGTATCCGTGTCTGAACAATCAGGCTGTATCTGAACAATTTCCTCTTATTAAAAACAAAATTTAATAATATCTATCCATATTATGCCTTTTTTTCCTATTGTACGACAAGAATTTCAATTGTAATTTGGTTTATCGAAAAAAATATATAATCAGGAAATGAAAAAAAAAAAAAAAAAAAAATACTAGTTTTGTGTTTCCGCTAATACGAATGAAATAGATTATTCAGTTAGCAAGAAAACCCTTTTAAATGGAGTATCAGTTTACTATGACGGTTACATTTACGTTTGCGGTTTTTGCTTCAGAATTGCTGCCTGAACCGGAAGGTGCTGGCTGAGCAATAACGCATGGGTACTTAATTATTTTCCTTGCCTACATTTTTGTTTACAAATTACGTGCTCCGCCTTTAGGCATTGTACGGAAAGGGAATATGCCCCGTGGAGGCCTTTTTAAGGGAAACTGACTCGTATCCACGGTACGCTTGGGGAAATTCACGAAAATGCCCATGCAGCCATCCCGTTCGCCGGGACTCGAAACCTGGACCGAACTACCAGTGTTCAACGGCTTTTACCGCTCGGCTGTAAACGGTAAAACAGCTCTTGTTTCAAATCAAGAACTGTTTTACCGTTGAGAACAAGCAAGACTTTTGATATGATTTTTGTATTTAAATTCCTAAATAAAAGCTAATTACTGAATTTTAATTCTAAGGACTTTGAGCAAGCAATACTTTTGTCATGACTTATGCCGATTAGTTTATTTGGAATACGGCAAAGTAGGGGAGGGCTATTTGTCTAGGGAAAGGATGCTTTCATGGATTACTCACCAGCGGAAACTACTCGTAGTCACTTCACATATGCCAAAAACCTCGAAAACTCTAATGCAGATAGCCTATTTGCCTGGATTTGAACCAGGCCGTACTACTTTGGCGTTTTTACCGATTGACCTCTGGTGGCCCCTGTTTTATACGGAGTTTCGAAGAAGATTATGTATCCTTTGCCTTTAACAAAGTGGGAAAGAAATTTATCGAAAAAAATTAGTAAGGTTAGCATAAATGAAAGAAATTAGTATATTTAGATTCTATGAATTGAAAACACTTAAAAATAAGTTGAAATAACTGTAGTATTTCATGAAATATCTGATTTTCGTCCAACCCCGCTGTTCCCGGAATATCTGAGTTGTCACTGCGGTTTTCATGTGGTGCTGATTTAGCGAAAGAAAGATCAGTATTTCTGATAATTTATTTTGATTTAACAGTTTCTGATAATTCGGGTTTCAATTAAATAACTTTTTTATTATTTATGGTAAAAATATTTGTACTTTAAATACCTTACGTCGTCCATTAATTTCACAATTGGCCATAACTAATAATGCGTATTTCATGTTCTTTCTTTCTTTTTTAAACTAGGATTGACGTCGCTAGAATCGAACCAGAAGTCATTTTTCGAGGGAGCGTCCAAAATTGACATCTTGAGCTACCTGGAGGATGCTAAAGAGCGTGGTATTTCAGAAGGACTTTCCGAAGACGAGAAGGTAATTATCGAAGAGGAAGACGAAGATGAGAAAGTTCTTAGCGGAGAGGAGGAAGATATTGGAGAAAAGGTGTGTTTCACTTAATTGCTTCCTTTTTTTGTTTACAAACAAAATTAAGGTTTGATTCTGTTTTAACGTTCCTTCGTCGTATTCACCAGATTAAATGTTAGTAAAGCATACATGTCAATTTTTTTAATCATCTGAAAAATAAATATTTTTTCAAAATTTCAAATATGCTAAATGAACGACGGAAATATGACAATTATCAACTTGAAACCAACAGCGTGAGATGTAATTTTTCAGGCTATTGTGCGATAAGAATTAAATGTCTGCTAAGTTTGTTTTTGTTGCAAACAAAATTAACAAACAAATATTTGTTTGTTTTGCAACACAATATCGTATGCAGTGTCATCTATTATAATAGTAACATTCCTGCCTTCGCACTATTATTTTTTTAACAGCAAATTTTTCAAACGACTTAATGATTTTTTCAGCAGTATAGTTTTTGTTTTGCTTATTACGTGCTCCGCCCTTAGGCACTGCATGGAAAGGGAGGGATGCCCCATGGAGGTCTTTTTAAGGGAAACTGGCTTGTATCCACGCTAAACACGGGGAAACCCACGAAAACACTCATGCAGCCAGCCCGTTCACCGGGACTTGAAACCCCGGACCAAACTACCAGTGTTAAGCGGCTTTTACCGCTCGGCCGCTGGTGGGGCAGTAGTATAGTTTGGCGGAAAAATCCATTGTTGCTTTCAAGCAAATATTTCCCGAGTGTATTATGCGAAATAAAGAAATGTTTTACAGTCTTCATGCTCTCCAGACTCTGTGCAGTTATTTTGTTTATTGATATCTTAAATGTACATTAATAAACTCGGGATACTTCTACTTAACAAATTCAACTACACCAATCAGTATGATCCAAATGGCGAAGAGCGTCTGAAAAATGTGTTGTTCAAAAGAGAGGAGAGGAATGGTTTTCTTGCAATAAATGACATAATAGTATATCCTCTTCTTTTGAAAAATAAATAAACGTTTGAGTAATATTACATAGTGTTAGTTTCAGCTTGACTATCGGATTTCCGTGGGCCGTCCTTCATTAGCCTAATTAGCTAGAGTTCTTAAGTTCCAAAAGTTAAAATATTTGCAAAAATATTAATCTTCTGAACCATTGTTTATAAAATAAATTATTACTATTTTAATTTATGGTTCTAGCTTTTGTTTTACGATAACGTAGAGATATAATAATCGTTTAATTAATTTAATAATTATACCGATGTTATCTTAATGCTCATTAAATTTTGAGTTTTGAGAAATGACAAAAGCGTTTACCTGTTGATACTCATCTCCTACAAATTAACTTCAGTTTCTTATTGCGTACTCACTGCATTTGAGATAATGCGCAAGGTCTTACAGGAATGTCTGAAGAAAAAAAATTATGTACAGTCAAGAATACTAATATTTCATATGAGTTAAACCACCATAGTTTATTGAGAAACAGTTGTGATTCTAAAATATCCAATAAAGCTTAAGCATTGAAAAGAAAAGTTATACCTCAGAAGTTCATCATTGCGCACTACTAACAAAAGTATCCAATAAAGTTTAAGCATTGAAAAGAAAAGTTATACCTCAGAAGTTCATCATTGCGCACTACTAACAAAAGTATCCAATAAAGCTTAAGCATTGAAAAGAAAAGTTATATCTCAGAAGTTCATCATTGCGCACTACTAACAAAAGTACATTAGATCATTATCTACATCGGATGGTCATTTTCGCAGGCTTTTACTATTACACCACAAAGGTTGAGTATTCATCTCCCGCAAATTTCAGAATTTCTCTTAGCTTTTGTCCAATTTTATTCAGTCTGATGCTTGACATACAGAAATACCGATTTCAGAACTGATCATATGTTGTGGAGAAAGATTTGAAAATTTTCCAATATATTTGGTCACTTTATCTCAGGAAGTTTAACAATTGTTTATATAAAATTATATACGGTAATCTTGCTCTGGATTTTTGTACGCTGTTCGTGAAAATCTGCGATAGTTATCGACTTTGTAGTTCAATAAGTTTAAATGTTTATTGCTTCGTTTTGCTCTTGTGTGCAGAATACACTGCAATGAGTACTTACCGGTGCATGCAGTTCAAATAAAAGTTTAATTCCATAAATCCATTTTTCTAACTGACTTCCCTTTGTAATGAACAGAATTTATTTTTTTGTAAATGTTACCATTTTATTTTGCAAAGCAGAACCAAATGTTTTCTAAATTACAAAATGCTATTCATTATGAATTATTTGTGGTAAAAAAATGGTTTCGGTATTCTTTAATTTAAACAGAGCTTAAACACATTACAAACGAGTAGTTTAGTGTTTGTAAACTGCCGCGATGTTTAACGCGAGAAATAATAATAAACAAACACGAAACTGCGCTTTCTTCACAGATGCTGTGGTAAGAAAACCACTGAAGAGAGAACAAAAAAAATTTTCTCCCTCCTCCTGACCCATTAGTGCGAAAGGACCGGTTTCTGCCCACTGGACTACCTCTTCCTGTTAAAATGATTTTCACGTGCAGCAGATATGAAAATTTGTCTCTTTTTTAACTTGTCTTTTTTTATTGCGATAAACTCCGTTAGATAAATAATAAAATATTTTTTTATTACTTAGTTATTGGATAATGATTTGTGACCACTCGGTTCTTTCTTTTCTTCTTAGATTTTACGCATACGCAAAAGTATAAAGAAGTTTAAAAAATTTATCTGCAATAAAAGGAAAGAAACTGTCTATTTTTTCATTCATTACAATAGATAATAATAAAAATAACAGCAACAACCTGAGGCAGGCCGTCAAGAAATTAATAAGAAATAGGTCAAAAGTATTATCCCTTTAAAGCGGTGTTGATAAGGCTCCATAATTCCGAGTCCATGGGCGCATCAGAAGCCGAGCGGCTAAAACCGCTGAACTCTGGTAGTTCCGCCGCCTAGACGGTAGAGTGGTTAGAGGAGCCTAATGCGGTATCGAAGGCCCCGGGTTCAAATCCCGGAGAAGGCATGGATGTTTGTAAATGCTTGTGTCTTTTCGGCATGGGCGCACTCTAAATATATGTCAAGCCGAAAGTCCTCTCGTGTGGTTAGGTGGTAGGTGAGAGGGGTGGGAGACCCCCAGACCTCCCCCCCCCAGCGTGCTCTCTCACAAAATTGAGGGGGGATAAAAGTCCAACCTCCTTGAGGCTATGGCAACCATTCTTCCATGAAATTACATGTACAAGACAACAACAACAACTGGTAGCTCCATCTGGACTGGGATCTCTGTGTACAAGCTAGCTGCATGGGTGTTTTCCTGCTTTTCGCTTAGTGTGACGTGAACAAAATTCAGTTCCATATAGAGCCCTTAGACAATCCCCCTTCGCTCGCGTACTTTTAATATAATCATTTAAACAAATGGACAAATCAGAACCACGGACAGAACCAGGCGGTGTAGTCAGAATTTTAGCAGTTTTTTAGGCAGCTTTGCTGAGATATGTCGTATACTCAATTAAACGTTGAATGTACTTAAATTATGTTTACAATCTTCCACGTGCTTAACCTCTTAGTTATGTTTGAAGAAATAGAGGATTTCTTATTATTTTCTACTTGCACGAATTCTTTTCTATCGGAGCCCCAGCAGCGATCGAGCGGTAAAGTATCTGAGCATTGGTAGTTTGGTGCGGGGTTCAGGAGAACGAGCTTGCTGCATGGACGTTTTCGTGATTTTCCCCATGTGTAACGTGTATACGAACGAGTTTCCCTTAGAAAGTTTAATACGAAGGCATCCCTACCTTTAAGCAGAGAGCCTTTGAGTGGTTTGCATAATTAAATACACTAAGCCAAACCAATCTTTTCCATCGTGTCGACTAATTTTACATATTTTTGATAAACTAGTAATTGTCGGTGGATCCAGTAATATTACCTTTACCGATGAGTGACATTTAGTTGGATATATGTTAAATTTTATCCCTGATTTTATGATATACACTGACTACCAATAAGTATTTGGTCACATGTGATAGAAAAGAAAAACTAACTTTATTCAAAATCAATAGTTGGTAGAGCCTCCACGAGAGGTAATTACAGTGTGGACCCTCCGGGACATACTTTCCCCAAGTCTTTGTATGACAGCTAGTGGTATTTTCTTCCACTCGGCTTAGAGAAGACATAGAAGTTCCTTCACCGATTTTGCACGGGTAGTGCACCCCTGAATTCGGTGATGCAACTCGTCCCAGAGGTTCTCGATAGGGTTCAGGTCTGGAATATGGGCAGGCCAGTCCATTCGATGAACTCCATTGGCACCATACCAAGCCTTGGTTAACGTCGAAACATGACAACTGGCATTGTCGTACTGAAAGTAACAGGGGTCCAACCCGTAAAACTGCCACAACGTAGGAAGTACATTGTCATCCAAAATAGTGCAGTAGGCATCGGAGTTGAGCTTACCATGAATGGGGACCAAGAGCCCCAGCCCGTACCAGGAGAAACACCCCCAGACCATAATTCCACCTCCGCCGAACTTGACTGTTGGCACAATGCATTCTGGCAAGAGACGTTCTCTAGATAGACGCCAGACCCAGACCCTGCCATCCGAACGGTAAAGGGAGAACCTTGATTCGTCACTCCAAAGAACCCGTTTCTACTGATCTACGGTCCAATATCGATGTGCTTTGCACCACATTAACCGAGCAGCGCGGTTGGACTTTGTGATCAAAGGCTTATGGGCAGCAGCACGACCATGGAAACTTAAGTAGATGTGCTTCCTTACGGAGGGTATTCATTGAAACAATACTCCGGATGCCTGTTGAAACTCCTCGCGGATGAGGGCTATCGGTTGGGTGCGGTTCTTCCGAATTTCTCTGGACAGCACTCGTCGGTCTCTATCTCCCAGTTTCGTTGGTCTGCCGACTCGGGGCACATTCCGACAATCACCGCTCACTTTCCACTTCTAGATCACATAGGCCACTGTCGATTTTGGGTACTTCAAATCGCTATATATGTCCCTTAAGGATCGGCCACATTTGTGATACTCGATAATTATACCTTTCTCGAAATCAGAGAGCTCCGAACTGAGAAGCATCGTGCATGAGACTAAAGCCGATGCTGTTTCCTACACGATATATACCGGCGGAGTCTGTGACGTACCTTAGGACCGCAGATATCGTCATTTGCATAGGTGTCCAAATACTTATTGGTAGTCAGTGTATTGAGCTGACATATTGTAGCAATTATATGCAAATTTCCTAATAATTAAATGTTTTAAAGTTTTTCCACCTTCTTGGCTTCCGTCTGAATAAATTACCCAATTTAGATGTTTTATATAAGTTTCATTTAGTACGTCAGGATTATATAACTGCAGCTGTTTCTCCCCTACAACTTACGCGCAAACGTCGCGTGATTAGTTCCTACATCAGGAAATGTTCTCCGTTTTAGAGGTTACTTTGGCGCTGCTCGCTGACTGTAAATTAGGCGTCATTTGGAAAAAGTAAAAACTGAAATTAAAAATTTGGAATACATCCAGGTGTTTATAACTGATTTAGTAGGCAGAAATATAGCTCGTTAGCGGATTTGGGCCAGCTGCCGTACTTATTCGCGTGCTAACAAGTTAATTTTTTTTTTTTCTTTTTGTATTGCACATTATTTTAAGTTATATTCCAGAGGTTACGATTCAAATAAACTTTTAGTTATAGTTTAATTGTTCGTAATTCCTTTATTCGTGTGCTGATAATAACTTACCTTTGACAACTGTATAGCTTGCATTATTTCGTTAGGCTGAGAATTTAAAAGTTCCAGTTATAATAATTTCGAATTTTCTAACTTATGGTGTTCTTTAACACGGCAGCTCTAAATATCAAGTACTTTCGTTTTATATATTTGTTTATTTTTTCCTTTTATTCTTTTTTTTTTTTTTAATGAGAAACGGTTACTTAACCTTACTATGTAGTTATTAACGTGTCCACCTGGAGAATCAAGAAAGGAAATTGTCCGAGAATATTTTCTTTTCATTCTTTTCTTTTCGAGAGGAAAACTATAGTTTTTAAAATTATCATTCAAGGTTGAATTTCAAGCATTTGAAAAAAATCCAGTTAACTGGATGGTTGTACTTTCGCAGGAAAATTATATATGTTTAATATAAAATTTTAAAAATTCACTTTTTCATCTGTCGTACCATGTTTTAACTAGAATTATACATTCAAAAAATTCTTTCGGAAAACAAAATGCGAAACATATCATTTTCTGGCAAAATAAACTATGAAGTTATCTTTACTTACCTAAATACACAATGAATTTGTGTTCCAAATAAATAAAACAAGAGGATAAATTTTTTTTATGACGTAATTCTAAAAACTAATATACAATCATGCTTTCGTCTTCACTTCTGAAATTAGATAAAGAAAGCAATTTTTTAAAATTGAATAAGAACTTAAATTCATAATAAACGGAGAGAAACTACTAATTTTTTTTTTCCTTTTACCACAAGAAGTGAAATAAAAAAATGTAATTACACAGCAGTCTGGAACAGGCGGCCAAGCGAGTTGCGCTTAATCAATTTCAACTAAAATTGAACCAAGAAATATTTTATTGATGTAAAAATAATGAAATCAACAATTTCATACATTTTATTAAATTATAGTTTTGTATAATGTAAATCAGCGCTAAATTAAAATCCAATAGAAAATTAACAACAGACGTAGTTTTACTTAGCGTGGAATAGAACAAGAGATATGGATAACAGAAATTAAGAATACTCTGATTTCCGGATAATTGGACTCTCACTCTATTACTATATTAATCTTTGCTGTGATTTTCATATATTCATTCTCATGCCAAATAGTAAATTTAAAATGCATGGATTCGCATTGAAACACAACAAATAAAACTTTATTCAGTAAAAGCTAGTTCTTGAAAAATCAGTGATTTGTCTTGGTCAGATCTTCTGCCCAATTGGTGTTTTTTTCCCAGTACTCGGGTCTCTCTAGTGACGGAATGGTTAAGACCGCCGAATATTAGTAGTTCGACCTGATTAGGAATCGATACCAGGTGAGGGGGACTGCTTGCATGGATGGTTTTCATGATTTTTCACATGCGTAACGTCAATACGAGCCAGTTTCCTTCAGAAAGCACTCCAAAAGGTATCCCTTCTCATAGGTAGAGGCCCACCAGCGGCCGAGTAGTAAAGTTGCTGAACACTGGTAGTTCGGTCCGAAGTTCGAGTCGTCCACCAGCGGCCGAGCGGTAAAGTGGCTGAACACTGGTAGTTCGGTCCGAGGTTCGAATCCCGCGAACGGGCTGGCTGCATGGGTGTTTTCGTGGTTTTTCCCATGTGTAACGTGTATACGAGCCAGTTTTCCTTAGAAAGTCCTCCGCGAAGGCATCCCTCCCCTTAGGCAGATAGCCCTAGAGTGCTTTGTCGTAATTAAATAAACCAAAACCAAAACCAAATGGAAGTTCGAGTCACGACGAACAGGCTGGCTGCATAGGCCTTTTCGTGGTTTTCCTCAATGTATAACATATATATGAGCCAGTTTCCCTTACTAAGTCTTCCATGAAAACATCCCTACCCTTACGTAGATAGCCCTCGAGTGCTTTGCCGTAATTAAATAAACCATACCTCTTATGCAAGTAGCCCTTTAGGGACTTTGAAATATTGAAATAACAATAACCTAATCTAACCTATCTCACTGCTCGCAGTAATGTAATCGGATTTTACTCATTAATTACGTGCTAAATGCCGAGTTCAGGCTTTAAATATCATATTTCTGAATTTGTTATAACTAGAAATATAATTTTATAGAATCTGTTACTAATCTGTAGGTTTTGCTTTGTTGAGATGTAATTGTTTTAATCAGTACGCTTAATATTAGAAATTGAGATACTGAGAGACCTTACATTCTTCATATCAGCAGCGTTTCGAATTTTTTAAATAAAAATCACGAATCTTATTTTAAAAGAACGATCTTTATATTAATTTTGTCTATGTTCTGTGCGTCTATAATTAAGCAAAAAGCATTCTTTGCTTAACAATTATCTTTTTATTAAGCTTCGCTCAATTATCAAAACTTATCAATCGATTTTTTATTTTTTTGCAAATAACTTTATTTCGTGATTTTGCTTTCCTTTCCTCTTGTTTTCTTTCTCCATAAGTGACATTACGCATCGATTACATAATCATACGGTTTATGAAAATTTGTGCAAATAAATTTATGGCCAAGTTTTTTGTAATTATTGCATTGTTATCAATCATTTTCAAATGTGAATATTTCTTTTAATTTTTTACATTTTTGGAAAGATGTTAAAAATTTGTTTTCCTTCTTTCAGAACCGAGTTATTACAAATAACACATTGAACCACAAAGAAGCATTAATTAAAATAGAAGAAGATGTAGAAAAAGAAGACCAAGTAGAAACCGAGAACACAGCTGCTGATATCTCTAAGGTTTGTACTGAATTTTTCCCTAGTAAATTCTCGAACAAATCATCCGCAAATTTCATGAATTAATCAGCGCACTGATTTTTTACTCTTGAACAAAATCTTGTATTAATTGTTACGATAATATAAAATAAAAATAATTCTCAAAGTGTAATGTTCTAGCTGAAATAAAGTCCTTTGACCTAATAGAACTATGTATTCGCCAAGTTCGTGTTGCGTAAATAACAATTCCGAAGAAGGGTTAAAATACTATTTTATTTGAACTCAAGATATTTACAGACGGCCCCTCCTTGGGCGTACAGGAAGCCAACACTTCTTCCAACTTCCGAGACCTCTATAACACCTTGCGTGCACAACTATACCTAATATGCTAACCGCAAAAGTGCATTAAAGTTTCGTGTAAACTGGAGAGCCTAACTTAGCTTCATTCATACTTTTCACTTGCTTGCAAGTAAATCATTTAAATTCATCAACAACAGTTAAACTTCTAAGCATGTTTACTTTTAGCATTGTAGGGTTTATATTTATTTTAACTAACATTTATTTTAAGTTTAAACTATCTTTCCTGTCAAGCCTTACTTTCCCCTGGAACTGCCAATGCCAGAGTATGTAAATTTTAGTAGAACGCGCAAGGATTCAAATTATCAGCGGAAGTATTCTGAGTTAAATAGAAAGGAAACGAGTTCGAGGTGTGCTGTTCTTACTTCACGAGCGCGGAGGTAGTTAGCCAGAAATTGAAGAACCCCGTGTTTCGGCCTGTGTGCTTGCCTTGGTGTGTATTTAATTATGGCAAAGCACACTAGGGCTATCTGCCTAAGGGGAGGGATGCCTTCGTGGAGGACTTTCTAAGGGAAACTGGCTCGTATACACGTTACACATGGGGAAAACCACGAAAACACCCATGCAGCCAGCCCGTTCGCGGGATTCGAACCTCGGACCGAACAGTGTTTAGCGACTTTACCGCTCGGCCGCTGGTGGGCTGTGCTTGCCTTGGAGAATTGTTAATCGTTCAACGTGATATTCAAAGTTTGCTGAATTAGCAGCGGTATTGTAAAGCGCGGTGAGGTTAGTTACTTTTAGAGAGCCTCGTAGTTAGAGTCTTGTTATTAGTTTCTTTTCAGGTTCTTATTTTTATTTTAACGCCGAGTCGGCGTAGTTTGTGAGCGTCAAGAGCACGCACTTGTAACTTCTTAAGTTGAATAAAAAGGGACTTCTTCCAACTTCCGAGACCTCTATAACACCTTGCGTGCACAACTATACCTAATATGCTAACCGCAAAAGTGCATTAAAGTTTCGTGTAAACCCTTAGCAAGACTCTGTCATTTTTCCAGTCACCTCTTGGTTGCGTGCAAGTTGGAGGCGCGCAACTCTACAGCATGAAAAAAAAATTCGCTTTTGAAACAAAATAACTTTGCAACACTTAATGCATATTTGCATGTAAAATTCTAAGAAATTTTCATTGTTCAGTTACACTTTACATCACTAACGCAGAGTTGCTTCACATTATTTACAAAAATTTCATCAACAGTTCTGATTTTAATTCTCATAAATTTAAGTGTTTCTGATTGTGAATACATTAAATTATTGTGAGCTTGCGAAAACAACTTCAAGCGTCTGGCTTTAAACAACCTAACCAAAATGGCCTCGCTTGAGACTGTAATATCCTAGTTAAATTAGAAGTTCTTGAGAGCTAAAGTATTGAAGAACTGTGTAAGAAAGAAGTCCAAAGAAGGGTTAAATTTCCCCTTTATTCTAACTCGAAATTGGCACCTTCTCGGGCTTACAATAAGCCTCCATTCGGGCTTTAATTCAATATAGAAAATATAAAACTAATATAACACTAATTAAAATAAAACAGCCTAAGCTACACAGAATTAACTAACAGAGTTGGCCCTTATATAAGCTCACCGGCTTAGGCTAGCGAGCACGTAATATATACGGCCGTAAACCAACAAACTTTTGCAACAACGTGGCGGAAAGGCAGACCACGCTCTCTAACTGAAGTACCTCCAGCCTCAGTTTAAGTAGATAGTAATTTTCCCTCTACTTTGCATAAAGCGTGAAACTGAAAACAGGTTCAGGTAGAAAAATAAAGAGGTACAGGAAAGCTGTCTTAAAACTAAAAGTAACTATTGATAAAATAAAGTAAAACCTAGAGAAGTAAGCCTTTATTTCTCTTGAAAATCCATTAAATTAACAAACATTCTAATACTCTTTCAGTATAATTTATTTTATCATTTTTAAATGCTGAATACGTGATCTGAACGTAACTTCAATAGCTTTTAATGTTTCATGTGGAGCTAAACAAGTTCAGAAATGTGCCTTAATTATGTTGATTTAGTTGCCATGTGGTTAGGATTGATTTAGTTTATTATGGCAAATATGAAAATTGAATTGGCGTTAAAAGTTCATTTTCTTCAGATCGAATAGAAACGCGCATTGATTGGAAATGCATTAGAAGTTCTTATAAGAAACGCACCTATTATATAAACATTTTTCTAAGAATGTAAATCTTGGAAAGTTAGCGTATTTTAAATGTAAAAGAGATATTCGATGTTCATATTAATAATGTTAAGGATTTTAGTGAACAAAAATGCTTCTTGTTGAGGAAATTTTAAAGGTGCACCAATAGTTAGGATCTTATGTTGAAAGAAATAAAAGGAGTTGCAACATATCTTTTTTGTCTTTAGTCTTCTTTACTGAGTTTCATATTTTTCCTAGTCGTTCATTAAAGTGAAATTTTAAAATAATTTGTTTTTTTGCTGTTAGATGTATAATTAGGTTTGATAACCAAAATAAACTTAGCAGTATTGGATGTATAATATGTTAATTAGCACTAACGCAGGGCTTTAGTTTTGTTTAGAAGAAAGAAGCAACAATTGAATTTTGCACAGTTCCAATGAAGAAGGGTAATATATTTAATACTCACTCAGTATCAGCTTTGATCTAGTCGAATTAGTTGCCATGTGATTAGGATTGACTTAGTT
Source organism: Stegodyphus dumicola (assembly GCF_044657685.1). Classification (NCBI taxonomy): domain Eukaryota; kingdom Metazoa; phylum Arthropoda; class Arachnida; order Araneae; family Eresidae; genus Stegodyphus; species Stegodyphus dumicola. The sequence goes on from NC_140781.1 coordinate 34,135,050, forward strand.
TATTATGGCAAATGTGAAAATTGAATCGACGTTATTATTATACAGTAACATAATTTGGAGAAAAGGAAAAGTACAAATTGCTGTAACAAATTAGTTGTAAAAAGTGAACTGTTCATCTATCGAAGTTTAATGCACATTTTCAAAAGAAAATATGATCTTCCAAGCTAATTTGCTACGCTCATAGGCTAAAGCTTGGCTACATTTCGACGTGATAACCTTCATCTATTTACAGACCTTTTTCTAAGGACATTCAGATCAATAGTTTTCAGCAGAATAGCCTATGACCGAGACACGCTCCAAATTGCATTAATCAAATTATACGGAAAAGGGTAGACAAATTGTATTAATACTGTAAATGACTCATGGAGTACAAATTTATATTTACGTAACTTATCGTGTAAAGCAGCAATTCTTAAATTTCATAAATTCGAGGATGGTCTTTTTGTATGTTGTGCTCTTTGCTCGACCCATTATTCATTAACCACCCTGGTGGTTTTTATTGTATTTTTCAAGAAAGAATCACACAATAAATAAAATATAAATTTGAAGAACCTCTCGCGTTCCTTTGACTGTTAACTCTCGGTCACCCTCCTTCAGGAATCCGTGGAACACAGTTAAGAGTCACTGATGTAAGATAATTGCAGTTAATTTCTAAAGAACGGAAGCCTGCGGTACCCTAAAAGTAATTTTGTTATTAGAAAAAGGATTAAAAGAAATCTTTAAGTTACTTTGAGTAATATTATACCATGTATTTATCGTCCACGGGATTTGGCAGTTGTTGCCATTGTGCGAAACATAAGATCTTGAATGTATACTTTTCACTTGGAAAGACAAATAGCCAGCTCTCAGAGTTTTGCTCTTCGGCAAAATATAAGAACTTAATTCATCCATAAAACTATAATTGCATCTCTGTAAAAGCAACGGATCTTTTTGTTGATAATTGAAATCTTTATTTTAATTTTAGTAGCATATTTAATTGACATGATTTAAAGTTAATTTAATTTTTTAATGCATCTGATAGGTAACTATGGATAGTTTATTTTTGAGCGTTATTGCAGCTAATAAAAGTTGTTTCTAACGGTCATACATTACGTACTTCGCTATAGAATCGTTGGATTTTTACATTTATGTTAAAAATGCTATAAATGATATACAGATTATTATTTTTATTACAAAATATAGTTTGACGTACTAATACCAGTTTAAAGTTGTCATTTCTAGCTTAAGGAAAAAAAACATTATGTGGAATTTTGTTTCATATTTTGACCTATAATTAAATATCCACTGATCACTTTTCATGTTAGCACTACGAGTTCATCAATGGGGAATGACAAATTCTTACCTGAAATTAGCTTATTTTATATAAATTTTCCAATATTTGCCAAATTAATCACACTCTTAAATTAATCTCCGACTGGTGGTGATTTTAAATTTCCTGATTAAATGGGTAAAAAATGTAAGCTTTCTACAGTAATAAAACTCATATTCTGTTGCATATAAATTTAAAACGTTTACCATCCCCCCCGATTTCTAGAGCATTTACATACAGTATGTCCTTTTGTTGGCAACCACTGTATGTTTAAAACGAAAATCGCCATGCTTAGATTTAAATCAGAAAATCTAGCCATTGTTGTGTTTATTGATGAAGTCTTTCCGTGCAGTATGACCGTTAGAAGCGACTTTTATTAGTTGTAGTAATGCTGACAAATAAACTATCCATAATAACCTATCAGATACACGTTAAAAAATTTTAATGCACTTTAAAAATCACGTGGATATACATATAATTTCTGCCGCATATGTAAAAAGGATAGAATTCGGTGCGTGTAGAAAGTAAATAATAATGCTTACTTGAAATGGAATTCTTTTTTTTTTTTTTTTTTTTTTTTTTTTTTCTTTCCCCGAAGTGTATGAGAGAACGTTTTAATGAAAACTATTTGTATAAGCTAGTACTACTATTGAATGCAGCAGATTTTCTGTTACACAAATATTTGTTATCCGTATGATACATTAATTCCATTATTATTAAAAACTTGTTTGCAAGGTGTTGGTAAACATCCTGAAAATCTTCTGGAAGTAAGACGTAATGATGTGATGAGAAATTTTTCAGAATTTCCGATCGCTCTCCCCCCCCCCCGATACCCAATATTTAAATACTTACGTCCGTTACAAGACCTGTTGTATTCACTATACCAATCTTCAGTTACCAAAGCTCGCCCAAGCCTTTCTTATTGCATATATTTCTTTGGTGCAATCTGCTTTAGGTTTTGAGAATCGCCGATTTTAGACGAAAAAATCGTTTCCTTTTTAAAGTGTGATTCCTAATTACGCAATCTAAATGTAAAAAAATGTAAATTACGCAATCTAAATGTAAATTAATATTTTTAAAAATCTACGCAACCTAAATGTAAATTAATATTATTAACGCAATCTAAATGTAAATTAATATTAATTCAGAAGTCAAACAACAAAAATCAGCGTTAATTTACAAAACTTTCACAGGACTAGTTTCGATGGTTTTACCGAACCATCATCTTCAGCTGCAAAACCGCAAATGAACAAAATAGGAAATAATGTTTAGATAAGATAAGAAAGCCTGGACAAGAATAAGCAAGTGGCGCCATCTGTTGGCGAAACCAGAACTAAAACATAATTTCTCTAAAAGCCGAAGGCAAATTTGGATTGGAATTAGGATCGTTAACTAGAACAGAAAGATTTTTATGAATGTGAAATGCCTCTAGAAAATCCAGTTCTCCAATGGAAGATGTTTTTTGAATAATTTTGGCAGCAGAAAAATTGAAAGTGTGATTTTCGGACCAACAATGTTGAGCAACAGAAGACTTCTGTGTTTCCTTTTTTCTAACATATGCCTCATGTTCTTTGACGCGAAATTTTAAGGCTCTCTTAGTTTGGCCAATGTAAATTAAACCGCACTGGCAAGGAATCCTATAAATACCCCAGGAATTCATATCCGGAATGGGGTCCTTGAGTATAGAAGTTGGAATTTTATTGATGGGAGAGTAAACAACCCGTAAGTTAAATTTCTGCAAAATATGTGCAACTTTATAGCTAATTGATGGAAAGAAGGGAATGACAACAGAATTTTTATAATCTCCTAAAATAAGAGTGTGGCTTTTAGTGTGTTGAGATGAGAATTTTTTAACTGCTTGATTAATAATGTTGGGTGAAAAGCCCCTGTCAATAGCTATTGCTTTTAAATAATTTAGTTCTTCATCAAGGGCTAGTTTGGAGGAGCAAACTTGAAGAGCACGGAAAACATAGGAATAAAATGAAGCTAACTTTTGTTTAGTCGGATGACATGATTTAAAGTGTGGTGGAAGGCAAACCGATGAAGGTTTACGGTAAACTGTAGTACTGAAGTTGGATGTGTTACGTGTGACCAGAATGTCGAGAAACGGAAGAGAATTGCAAGTCTCAAGTTCAAAAGTGAACTGAATAGCAGGATCAATAGAATTCATTGTTGAAAGAACTCTATTTAAATCATCTTTATTACCTTCAAACAGGGTAAAAGTATCGTCTACGTAGCGGAACCATGCCGGGAAGTTTAAAGTTTCAAACAATTTTGATTCATAATAATGCATGTAGATATCAGCCAGGATGGGACTGAGGGGGCTTCCCATGGCTAATCCCTCAGTTTGCTTGTAATATTTATTTTGGAAAACAAAATGTGTTTGTTTCAAACAGAGTTGAGTGAGAGAAATTAGCTCATCAATTTCGATGCAAGAGAAATGAAATTCGCGAAGTCTGGTTTCTAGACATCTTAATGCACCCTCCACTGGGACATTGGTGAATAATGATTTTACATCAAAAGAAACCATGAGTAAATTACGAGGAGAAATGTTTTTAACCTTTTTTACAAACTCTATTGAATTTTTTATGGTGTAAATGTTATTGTCTAATAGAGTGGAAAATCTAGAAACTAAATATTTAGCTAATGGATACGAGGCAGTACCTAAATTTGATACAATAGGGCGGAAAGGAATACCACTTTTATGAATTTTGGGAAGAGCATATAATCTGGCACAATTCGCAACAGATGGGATAAGCGAATGTTTTAAGTTGCTTGAAATGATTTGCGAAGATTTGATCGCAGTTTTTATTTTGGATAAGTCCGAAGGTGAAGGATCTTTAGGGATCGGATTATATGGTCCTTCGTTTAAGAGTTTAGTGACACCATCGATGTAAGTGTTCTTATCCATGACGACTATCTGGCCACCTTTGTCGGCCTTTGAAATGACAATATCCGGGTTAGAATGAATCTCGCGCATTGTTGCTCTTTCTCTCGCAGTTAGATTTGGTTTCAAAGGTTACGTTTATGTTTTAACATTTACAAGTTACGTTTATGTTTTGTACATTTGGATATTGTGCTTTGCTTGTCTGATTTCATGCATTTTGCTTACAAACATTTTGTTTTCTATTCATTTCAGTGAGGGATTTTTCTGCTATTTTGTGTGTACTTTATTATTGCTCAGTTAATTTAGTTTGATTTTCTGCATTGTTTATCATGCCTTCATCCGTTAATCGTTTCACTAAATTACGCCTGAAACGGCAAAAATTCCTGAATCATCTTGACTTTTTACTTAAATGTAAATGTAAAAAATTGATCCCCAATTTTATTCAAATCAAATCTAATCAAAAACCTTCGAGTCGCGTTTCAAGAATTCTGTTAAATTGCAAACTTGCCTTACTTCGGTCCGTGATAAGGGATACACGTCAACAATTGTCCAAAATTGAACATGAACTCTATAAGCTTCATCTGGAACTCGCTAAAACATATCCAAAATTCACTGTCCTTGAACAAAAGTCTTGGTCTAGAACGGAGAATGCAGTTAACCGTCATAAAAACACCCTTGCAGTTAAATTCGAAAAACTTCTTTTACAGTCTTCCAGTTCAAGTAGTTCAAAAAATCTTCCCATTGTAAACATCAAGCCAATAGTTAATATTTCTAATGTTAGTCTTTCAGAAGAACAAGAGAGAATTCTAAAATATAATTTTAACTTCTCACAAACCTGTAAACCCTCGATTCCAAAGATTTTGGCTCCTATCGAAAAAGCTTTCAAGTTCAGTAAAGTTTCAGATTCACAGAAAGAAATGATTAGGCATCTTATCGCTCATAATGTGAAATTCAATAATAAACCTTTGAAACCAAATCTAACTGCGAGAGAAAGAGCTACAATGCGCGAGATTCATTCTAACCCGGATATTGTCATTTCAAAGGCCGACAAAGGTGGCCAGATAGTCGTCATGGATAAGAACACTTACATCGATGGTGTCACTAAACTCTTAAACGAAGGACCATATAATCCGATCCCTAAAGATCCTTCACCTTCGGACTTATCCAAAATAAAAACTGCGATCAAATCTTCGCAAATCATTTCAAGCAACTTAAAACATTCGCTTATCCCATCTGTTGCGAATTGTGCCAGATTATATGCTCTTCCCAAAATTCATAAAAGTGGTATTCCTTTCCGCCCTATTGTATCAAATTTAGGTACTGCCTCGTATCCATTAGCTAAATATTTAGTTTCTAGATTTTCCACTCTATTAGACAATAACATTTACACCATAAAAAATTCAATAGAGTTTGTAAAAAAGGTTAAAAACATTTCTCCTCGTAATTTACTCATGGTTTCTTTTGATGTAAAATCATTATTCACCAATGTCCCAGTGGAGGGTGCATTAAGATGTCTAGAAACCAGACCAAACAGGGTAAAAGTATCGTCTACGTAGCGGAACCATGCCGGGAAGTTTAAAGTTTCAAACAATTTTGATTCATAATAATGCATGTAGATATCAGCCAGGATGGGACTGAGGGGGCTTCCCATGGCTAATCCCTCAGTTTGCTTGTAATATTTATTTTGGAAAACAAAATGTGTTTGTTTCAAACAGAGTTGAGTGAGAGAAATTAGCTCATCAATTTCGATGCAAGAGAAATGAAATTCGCGAAGTCTGGTTTCTAGACATCTTAATGCACCCTCCACTGGGACATTGGTGAATAATGATTTTACATCAAAAGAAACCATGAGTAAATTACGAGGAGAAATGTTTTTAACCTTTTTTACAAACTCTATTGAATTTTTTATGGTGTAAATGTTATTGTCTAATAGAGTGGAAAATCTAGAAACTAAATATTTAGCTAATGGATACGAGGCAGTACCTAAATTTGATACAATAGGGCGGAAAGGAATACCACTTTTATGAATTTTGGGAAGAGCATATAATCTGGCACAATTCGCAACAGATGGGATAAGCGAATGTTTTAAGTTGCTTGAAATGATTTGCGAAGATTTGATCGCAGTTTTTATTTTGGATAAGAATTTCATTTCTCTTGCATCGAAATTGATGAGCTAATTTCTCTCACTCAACTCTGTTTGAAACAAACACATTTTGTTTTCCAAAATGTGTTTGAAACAAACACATTTTGTTTTCCAAAATAAATATTACAAGCAAACTGAGGGATTAGCCATGGGAAGCCCCCTCAGTCCCATCCTGGCTGATATCTACATGCATTATTATGAATCAAAATTGTTTGAAACTTTAAACTTCCCGGCATGGTTCCGCTACGTAGACGATACTTTTACCCTGTTTGAAGGTAATAAAGATGATTTAAATAGAGTTCTTTCAACAATGAATTCTATTGATCCTGCTATTCAGTTCACTTTTGAACTTGAGACTTGCAATTCTCTTCCGTTTCTCGACATTCTGGTCACACGTAACACATCCAACTTCAGTACTACAGTTTACCGTAAACCTTCATCGGTTTGCCTTCCACCACACTTTAAATCATGTCATCCGACTAAACAAAAGTTAGCTTCATTTTATTCCTATGTTTTCCGTGCTCTTCAAGTTTGCTCCTCCAAACTAGCCCTTGATGAAGAACTAAATTATTTAAAAGCAATAGCTATTGACAGGGGCTTTTCACCCAACATTATTAATCAAGCAGTTAAAAAATTCTCATCTCAACACACTAAAAGCCACACTCTTATTTTAGGAGATTATAAAAATTCTGTTGTCATTCCCTTCTTTCCATCAATTAGCTATAAAGTTGCACATATTTTGCAGAAATTTAACTTTCGGGTTGTTTACTCTCCCATCAATAAAATTCCAACTTCTATACTCAAGGACCCCATTCCGGATATGAATTCCTGGGGTATTTATAGGATTCCTTGCCAGTGCGGTTTAATTTACATTGGCCAAACTAAGAGAGCCTTAAGATTTCGTGTCAAAGAACATGAGGCATATGTTAGAAAAAAGGAAACACAGAAGTCTTCTGTTGCTCAACATTGTTGGTCCGAAAATCACACTTTCAATTTTTCTGCTGCCAAAATTATTCAAAAAACATCTTCCATTGGAGAACTGGATTTTCTAGAGGCATTTCACATTCATAAAAATCTTTCTGTTCTAGTTAACGATCCTAATTCCAATCCAAATTTGCCTTCGGCTTTTAGAGAAATTATGTTTTAGTTCTGGTTTCGCCAACAGATGGCGCCACTTGCTTATTCTTGTCCAGGCTTTCTTATCTTATCTAAACATTATTTCCTATTTTGTTCATTTGCGGTTTTGCAGCTGAAGATGATGGTTCGGTAAAACCATCGAAACTAGTCCTGTGAAAGTTTTGTAAATTAACGCTGATTTTTGTTGTTTGACTTCTGAATTAGTATTTATTCGGCGTGTTATTGTGTCGTAAATTAATATTTTTAATTAAGACAAGTGAGCAATTATTTGCAATTTAAAAAACGTGAAAGAGTAGACACCGTAGCAGTGGCCGATAATGTAGGAAAATTTTTTAAAAATACATAATGTTGTTGACGGGTATTTTCACCTTTCCTTTTGGTTTTGGTGAAAAATATAATTTAATGTGAAAATAAAATATTTTACGACTGAAAATAAATATATATTTATTTAAAGTAAATTGTCTATGATAAATGCTTTATTTGCAATACTCAGTATTTAATTTTAAATATGAAAATCGATTATCCGAATATATCTCGGCCCTACTCGGCTCGGATAATCGGAACCAAACTGTATTTGGGTGAAATAATTTTAACCGGAGATTTCTGTTGATTTTTCAGAGTTCTCGCATCTCCGAAGTGGAAAGGAATGACAGCGGGGTTGGAACTGAAACCAGTAAACCCCCTCGCATGAAGCTTCTGCCTGCTGACTGGGAAGAGCAGCTTTGTGCCGATTGTGATCACCAGGTGGAGCCAGTAGAGGATGAAGATTCTGGGCTGCTGTTCAGCCCTCTCGTTTGTCGGAAATGCGAGTTCCGCCGCTGTGAGAGGAAGGAGATAATTATTGAGTTTGTGGACACCGAACTCAAATATGGCAGAGATTTGCGAATTATTAAAGAAGTAAGCAAGCTTGATAAGTAATCAGAAGTTTCAGTTTGATTTTTCAGATTTCGTCGTATATTACGGCAGGGAAACAGAGGGTCGACCAAATTTCGAATTTGCAAATGGGAAATATTTATTCGTGTCTACAAGAGATACGAAAAGTTATACAAAAATAAAGGAGAGTGAGGAGAAAAATTATATAGTGAGCATGTGCATGTGTTACCGTATTTTTTCACATATTTTATACCCTGCGAAATTTTTCACGTAGCTTTTTAGCGTAAGGATCTCAAAATTAAATCTTCACGTAATTTTCAACTTCAAGGAGTTCAGAAATCGAGCTCCGCTTATATTTTAAAATGAATTCGTCCACATAGTGGTTGTTTTCATCTAACTGATTGAGCGCTTGGATTTTGGGTGCATGGGCTCTGCTTGATGAGGTAATAATAGTGAATAATAATAAATTAAAACTTGCCTTACAAATAAATTATAAGCTTACCAGGGTAAAAATATATAAATAAGATATTCTTGCATAAAAAATATTGTTGCATGCGTACGGGTACGTAACAGATTGAATGCATAAGTCGGATAAAAGATTAATAAAATTTATTCTTATCAAAAGAAATATAACAGAAAGCTGGAATTTTTCCACAGAGATACTCGTACAAGTGTTCATAATATCATGCAATGTGATTAGTACTTATACTTCAGACTCCGAGAGTATAACGCAACGCAAAGAGAAAGTTAATCCGATCTCACACCGAATTCACAAAAATAACAATAGCTAACTAAAAACTGAACTGAGATGTTATCTCTCTGGCTTTTATAGCTTTTAATCGGTCGCGAGAAATTTCTGGTAATTTCTGCTTCTCGAGATTTCTGGAAAGCAAAAGAGTAGAATTACGGTTACAGCTAACATAGTAGCCAATTACATTTTTTCAAATTAAATATAAATTACAGAGATAAACCTTTATTCAGTGTTAAATGCATTTCTTGTATTTTTACTTTTTCAGCATAGCTTTCTCTTAAAACTCGTTTCGCGCTGAGAAATAAAACAATTTTAATTATAATTCTACTAACATTAGCTATCTAAATACAAAATTCATAGCAATATTTTAGCATTCCATGTGTAACTAATGCGAGGACCAACAAACTCGGATCACATTAACCATTCCACCTTTTCATTAATTCATTACAAACAGTCTGTATTAGCAGATACTTATTTTTCTACTGCAGATTAAAACTATACATAACCATAGTGTCATTCAGTAAACAATGTGTCCTAAATGTACTTCTAAAAGTAGCATTGCCTCTGCAGTAAGTCACAGAAACGGAAATAAAATTATTTTGTCGTCGCTTTTATTTATTTATTTATTATTACTGTGAGGATTGCGTACACGGCATGTTTGGAATCAGTTCGAAACTAAAATTTTAACTATAATTTTCAAATTTATAATTGTTAAAAATCTATACTATAGCATGGCTGCATTTACTTCTACTTGCATTTAAAAATTCAAACTATTACTTGTAACAGCACCAGCAGAGTCAAATTTTCCGAACCTATGGGGTGCAGCAGCGTTTTATAGAACATTTTGTTAAAATAATAAATTAAATACGCAATACTCAGTTTTTTATTTTAAATATGAAAATCGATTATCCGAATACATCTCAGCCTTACTCGGTTCGGCTAATCGGAATCAAACTGTATTTGGGTGAAATAATTTTAACCGGCGATTTTCTGTTGATTTTTCAGAGAACTACATTGTACAAATGGATGTTATGCAACAATGTGCGCCAGAAGACTCGCATTCTTTTACACATGTGCTGCTTTTAGTTTGTTCGTTCAGCGTGGACAGCTGAACTGCAAATCGCTATTTTTCACTGTTGAAATTTATTTTAAGAATAACAGGTTTCTAGTTCTACCTGCATGGTTTTATTTTCTTAGATTAAAGGATAACGATTCTAAATTTTATATGGAGTAACACAGCGTGAATAAGACTGCTGAACACTGAGAGTTTGGCCAGGGCTCTCTGACTGTTCGGGAGTTTTTTTCCATGTGTAACACGAATACGAGTCAGAAAGTCTTCACAATGATATCTCTTTCCTAGGCAGATTATCATCATGTCGTTTGCCACCATAAGCTAAACAAACCTAAGCTTCTTATGGATGGTATTTCAAGCAACAAATTTTTCAAACACGTTGTGGCATCATTGTTGAATTTAAAGATTACACCTGAGTTGCCATCACCAATATTTCTAGAGGTATGTTACGAAGAATAATAGCTACTACTCCAAAGACTGTGTGATGAAGCGAAGCCATCATTTGACAGAGTTCATTTTTAAAAACACTGATAAATACTCCTTTCCAATACCACTGAGCAGCGATGGCTTTACTGTAAAGCTTCCAACCGGATTAAAATGGCATTCTGGTGACTACTGTTAATCATAGAGAATAATAAATAAAAAGCTGTAATTCACTTACGGTGAGATTTTTATTAATAGGCTATCAACGCTTTATCAACTTTTATTAATTATATGTGAATTAAATATGAACTGTGAATATTTTATGTTCCATGGAACCGTACTTTGGTGAATTGCAGATCACACAAATATTTTAATAAACAATTCTTAGCTTTGAAAGTCATTAGCATTTTACATTCTTACCCTTTAAAACCGAATTTCGTTGTTATATATAGCTGACACAATCACTGTAATTTTGGGAGGGGGGGTTAGTGATTAGAATACAACGTAGGTTTTTCACACTCCATTGGCATATTCTGTATTGGTGCATCTACTATTTTAGGTTCAGTCTTTTACTGTGTTTTTCACACATATTTTAGTGTGTTTTCACATACACACACTCGTGTGCAAAATTAAGAGAATTTGCACATTATATTGAATTTATGAAAAACTATGAAATTTGGTATGAATATTCATTTGTAACAGCGAAAACGATGTACCATTCAAGCCCATAGTGCAGGGATGTCCAAAATCCACAATGTGATATCGAACTGAAAATTAGCCTAATATAAAATAAGGTCCCCCTCTCACAGCCAGATAGGTATTGCAGCGCGACAGCATACTGGACACAAAATAGTTGAGGAATCTCTGAGTTGAGGATAAGAGCCAGTCTATCCTAATTTTCAACGCAGTCAACGCAATTTTCAACTGCGGGGTGGTTCTGGGACCGGGATGGCGAGATGAAATCGCCCTCCCAAGAGCGTCTCGGACATACTCTATGCGTCAGGAGATCTGGCTGGCCAATCTATGCTGTGAATATCTTCATTTTCCAGGTAATCGTCGAACAGCTGGGCCCTATGTGAACGACTGTCCATTAACACGAACACAAGCCCAACTGCGCCCCTCAAAATCTCCTCTCAATACATCTCTAAAATCTTCTCTCAATACATCATAACAGTTAGGAACCTTTATGAAACACATGCAAAGGTATGTGACCATCCAACAGACACCCAAATTATTACACTTCCACCACCGTAATGATCTTTTCTCTGATGAGGAAGGGATGGTATCGGGTTTCAAACTCTTTTCCGGGTACAGATACGCCGAGAATCAGTGTCTAGGCGGAATGTCAACTCATCTATATAGAGCATGGTGCGTCACTGAAGTCTGATCTAAGGCGCATGTTGTCTGCACTATGCTAAACGCGCTCTCTTGTGCGCTGCAGTGAGCGGAACGCAAACAGTGGGTCTTCTGGCATACAGCCCTATCTCATAAAATGTTCGGCAATTGCATACAGTGAAACTCGAATTCCAGTCGCAGCATACAGCTCATATGAGAGCTGTGAAGCTGTAGCAAACCTGCGTCGTCGAGCCGAAAGTGCCAAATAACGATCCTCATTTGTCATTACGGATCTTGGTCGACCTTTTCTAGGTCTCTGATATGGATCCAGTGTCTTGAAACTGTGTCCACAAATTGCAGAACACACTAAGCCTTACACTGAGCTCTGTAGCACCTGCGCATGGTGATTGGCCTGCATCCAATATACAGAACAATTCATCTGATTCTGTCATTCACACGTTCATGGCTACTCACTTTACCTGATGACTAATAAAATTTCTCAACTTCTGCAAGAAACACAGCAAATGTCGTGAAGAAGTACGAGCACACAAATCGGCGAAGACCCCTCGCGCGCTTAATTCTCTCCGCAGATACGCACGTGTACGCTTGTAGGCTTACGTGTGCTTGTAGGCACGTATACTCTTGTCGACTCGAATATTTGCATAGTTCTTCGCCAGCATAATTAGTACTTTTGGTTCAATAACTTTCTCAAAAATAAACATAATGTGCAAAGTCTCTTAATTTTGCACATGAGTGTAGTTACATGCGTATAAATCAGTTCTAGGGAAATTGAAGCGGAAAAGAATGACTGAAGTGCAAGATCATGGTGCACAAAAAATGAACTTATTTCCAGAGCTTTAAAATGTCTACCGGCCAACGGGAAATGTCTAGTGACAAGTAAGTTGTATGAATGTGAATAAATAAATGCACGTTATTTGGCCTCCGGTATTAACTATAAAGACTTCCTCATCTGTCTTTTCCATAAAACGATGAGTGAAAATTAAATTTTAAACACCAAGATTGATTCAAGATTAATTAATTAATTTTTTCATTCGGTTTAAGTTCTGTACCAAACGTGGTCCAAAAAAATTAAATTCATGTGCACGTGAAAAAATAAAAACGAAACACTAAAATCCTGATTTGAAAAATAGAAACCTGATAATATAATAGAAGCTTAAAATCGTGATAAGCATTTAGATTGTTTGTACGATAAATTTTCACTTTTATGTATTAACAAAAACGCATAGTCTCGTGGTTAAGATGCTATAGCAATGCTGATTTTCCTGAAATGTGAAGAAATTTATTTTATAAAATACGTGAAAAACTTAATACGCGATTTTAATTAAATCTAGATATTATTTTGAAAATAAATTTATTACTCCTTTAATTATAAACAATCTGAAAATATGCGAATATTCGAGTCGTAAGAGAATATTATCTTGTGAATTCCAGAACATGATGAAAGCTAACAATATGTGTATTAACAGCAAAACAACAGAGACAGTCAATATAATATTTAGGATACGGTAGATTCGGTTAATAAAATTTTTAAAGATTTCCTGTAGTATTTAAAGCTGTAGTAAGTAACACTATTAGTTCAGTAAACAAAAAAAGAAGGCGCTAGTGGGCTCATACAACAAGAGCAAACGATCAGTCCATTTCGTAATAATTTTTTTATGAATTTACAATCGGTACATGATCACCACATGTAACACACTAATGTCGTTTTTTTTTTTTTTTTTTTTTTTTTTTTTTTTTATAGTGTGTGCATTTTATTGACAATTATTCTGACTTTCAAACCGCCAGTTGCTACCAAGTCCAATTTAACGCCGAATTTAGTCCAAATGATTTAACAAATGCCTGCACTTTTTTAACTTATCGATTGTTGTACATTTTGTAAGCCGCTTTTGGGCATAGGTATGCTGATATGCCAAATTTAGTTACTTGTATAATTCAGAAAATTAACTATCCATTATTAATTTTCATCTAGTACTTTTGTTGCCACGCCTTTTTCTTTTTTTTTCCTACAGGAATTTTATAGACCTATGGAAATAGCCGGTCTTTTAGCGAAGGATCAACTACTTAGCATATTTCTGAACTTAGATGAACTGATTTCAGCTAATACAAAGTTTTCAGAAAAACTTCAGGATGCCCTTGATATTGCCACGGAACATGGAGACGAAGTAAGTTGACTAATTTTCATTTCAGAAACTCTACTTATAATCTGATTATACCGATATTTTAAATGAATTTTAATATTTCTTTATCCACTAAAAGGTTTATTAGAGTAAAAAAATAAGAATAATCTTAGATTATTTCTCTTTTGTATAGGAACTTTTACCAACCCTTGAAGATTAATTTCTTCAATGTTCCTCCATAATGTAAAATATACCCAAATATGAATGTTAAAAATAAAATTGAAACTTGCAAAATTTAGTTACCTAATGGAATTTGCAATAACGAAAAGATGTAAAATGGAAACGTATTTTCAGTTTAGAAATTACTCAGTATAACTGCATTCGTTAATTCTTAGATTATTTAAATGAGTCAAAACAGTTTGACAGGAAGCGGATATTTGATAGTTGTTATTTCCTTACACATGTATGTGCTTCTGATTTTATAATCTATTCATGAGGCATTTAATTTATACTTCAAATTTAATCAGTTATAACTATTTGACAAACTGAGCGATCTGAAATCAGTTAACTGACTTTTTAATAACTTAAATCTTCATCATATTTTTTCTAATATACACTCTGCTGCAAAAAAATATATACACCCAGAAAGAATTGAACCGCAACTTCGAAACTCTGCAGTAGTATAGTCTTTGAGTAGATAAACAAATGATCAACAGTGGGCCGAAAATAACGTTTTAGTTGCAAGTAGCAATACAAATAATTTGAAAATCAGTAGATGGGAAAGCAAACTCTGGCAGCTACACAAGCCGATACTTGGTCGGGCAGGGTGTCTATTAAGTTGACAATGTCCCTCTGCGGTAAACTGGGCCAAAATGGAGCAATTACAGACTGGGCAAAATGGAGCATGATATCCTGGATTTATACATTAATTCATAAGACTGGGTACATAAGACTGGGCAAAATGGATTTATACATTAATTCATACATTAATTACAATTATTAATATCCCTTAAGATAATATTAGTAATTGTAATTAATGTATGAATTAATGTATAAATTCATTTGGCTTTTATTTAATTTATGCTTCAAATTTAATCAGTTATAACTACCTGACAAACTGAGCGATCTGAAATCAGTTAACTGACTTTTTAATAACTTAAATCTCCATCATATTTTTTCTAATATACACTCTGCTGCAAAAAAATATATACACCCAGAAAGAATTGAACCGCAACTACGAAACTCGGCAGCAGTATAGTCTTCGAGTAGATAAACAAATGATCAAAACACTGGGCCGAAAATAACGTTTTAGTTGCAAGTAGCAATACAAATAATTTGAAAATCAGTAGTTGGGAAAGCAAACTCTGGCAGCTACACAAGCCGATACTTGGTCGGGCAGGGTGTCTATTAAGTTGCCAATGTCCCTCTGCGGTAGACTGGGCCAAAATGGAGCAATTAGTCAGCGAATTGAAATGTAATTGTACACGGCTGAATTTGTGTGCTCAGCATGTCTAAATCTGTTCGATAAGCTACAGGTCTGGAGATCTAGCATGCCAGTCAAGGACATTAACACATTGAAGACATTGTTGAGAAAGTCGTGCTATATGTTGCTGAGCGTTGTCCTGCTAGAAAATAGAACCTGGATGACCTGCTATCATAGGTAGTACGATCGGCTGCAAAATATCGTCAACGTACCTGAGGGCAGTCAGAGTACCTCGCAGCACGACTGAGAAATTTCCCCTTCTTTAAAAGATCTAAACCGTAGATAATTGGTTAATAATAAAAAAGGAGGATGGACTTATTCTCCTGATATACCTAAATAAAAACTGATTATTTCTTTGAAATCTCGCAATCAACGAACCTGTAAGCGGGAAAGTACGATGACTTATAATAGTAATATCAGTTGATAATTTCGAACTTTTGCAGTTTTATTGTAATTTACAAAAATGTTTCTAGCGACATATCGTAATGCCCTACCTCGGTATAAATTCATTTGGCTTTTATTGAAGAACTGTTACTGTTTCATTTTCATCAGATTTTTATTAAAAAAAGTGCGCAAATTTCTAAAATTTACTACAATGTCATTTTTTTATCAACCAATCCTAACGGTGTTTCCTAAATTGCTGAGAATAATTATACGGGCATTCGTAACGCATTGTTTGGAAATTGCTGTGATAAATTTCGTAACTAAACATTAAACTTCAAGGTAAACATAAAACTAAACATTAAACTTCAAGGTAAACATAAAAGTAAACATTAAACTTCAAGGTGAATATTGCATTAATTTTGGTTTTTTTCCTTTTTTCAGGATTATACTACAGTGAATTTAGGAAAAATTTTCTTGGAGACGTCCTCCATGTTACATGCTTTCGAAACCTATTGCGTGAAGCAGGTAAGAAACAGCTGGGTTCAATTACTTTTAATCATAACTTGAACCTCATTGTGAAATTCGTAAACTTAACACTTTATTAGACGTTATTACATACAATATATACGTTGCCTAATAATATAAATTAAATTATTTTTTAATTACATGGTGCGAAGGATTTTTGGTGTTCCTGAATTCTTAAATATTCCTGGCTTACAGAGACCCAACTAATAAAATCCTTGAAATACTGATAATTAATTACTGAACTCTATCTTCAGACTTTTAAAAGTAATTAATGCCTAAAAGATTTTTTTTCAAATTTTTTCGTGTATTTGCGAAAGTATTTAATCAATTCAGCCATTTCGAAAAGTATCTCATCTCGAAAGTACTCCGTGCTGTAATCGAAATAAAATAGCTTTAAACAATTCTTTGAAATTAATTGAGCTTTATAAAATTTAATTTTCTCTGCAAACTCTTTTTGCCGCTTTTTAACGATGGTAGGGATACAACAGTGGATTTGCCAAACCACATTAATATTTAGTTTTAGCTTCTCTTTCACGCACTGTGGCACTATTAGAGTATTTCTCAAACTTCTTTCCCTTAAGATAATATTAATATCTCTGTGAATCAATACATAAAAGTTAGGTATTATCTTTCTCTTTTATATGCTTAAATTTATATGCTTAATATATATGCTTAAATTTCCTTAGGAAAACATTATATTTTCTAGTAGCATCGTATTAACAAAATTAACCTATTGACAAAAAATTTATTAAATTAAACAATTTTTGTACGAAATTCATAAGAAAGATTTTTAACATGCAAAAATTGACCCCTTACTTGTAACCATACGAAAATAAACGTCCGCCGATAACATCGCGGCAAAAACATCACGGACGGAAACGTCGCGGAGAAAACAACGCAAGGCGAAAACGTCGTGCTACAAAACATCGTGGGAGAAAACATCGCAAAAAGAAAACATCGCAGTTCTAAAACATCGTGGTATAAAACATCGTCGTCGAAAATAAAGCAATTAAAAAACTTCGCAGTTTAAAAGCATCGTCGTCGAAAATATCGTGGTAAAAAATAAAGTATCTACAAATCAACGCATGACTATAACATCGCAGACATGCTTTTTTCAGGTTTTAATAATTGTAAATGGATATTCCCATAATGATTTGTGAGCGCAAGATGTAAAGAAGGATAATTTTTACTTTCGCATTTTTTATTAACTAATAAGTTTTTGCTGAAAAAGTAAGAATGAAACTTAAGCATAGAAAATTAAATGCAACTTATAGATTAAACTTTTCATGAAAAATTACCAGTAAAAACTTTATAAAAATGATTTATTAATGGCCTTTGTTAGTTAACTATGTAATTTTTAAATTCTATTAAGTGCTATAAGTTGCAACAGTTTTCTATGCTTAAGTTTCCTTCTTATTTTCTCAGCAAAAATTTATTAGTTAACAAGAAATATGAAAGTAAAAATTAGCCTTCTTTCCATCTTGCGCTCACAAATCATTATGGAAATATCCATTTACAGTTACTAAAGCCTGAAAAAAGCATGTCTGCCATGTTATCGTCATGCGATGATTTGTAGGTACTTTATTTTTTACCACGATATCTTCGACGACGATGTTTTGTACCACGATGTTTTAGAACTGCGATATTTTCTTCCACGATGTTTTGCAGCACGACGTTTTCGCCTTGCGTTGTTTTCTCCGCGATGTTTTCGTCCGTGATGTTATTGCCGCGACGTTTTCGGCTGTAACCAAATAAACAGCCAGTATAGCTAAATTAGGTAATAACTTCTATACTAACTGAAGTTTTGACAATGCTGAAAAGGCATAAAGGAAATGAAGGAAATTTTCAGTAATTTAGTGAAGCTTAATAAAATACTATAATTTTTCAAACTTAGTGAGTTAAGGTAAACTAATAAAATTACAACTATGCAAATCAAACAGGTCTAAAGTTAGTTACGTTTACATGTGATTAACCCATTCTTTACGATCTCTTGCCAAATGGTAGGTTTTTCACACCCTTTGAAAGGGAAGAATAGACTTCAGCCTCTTTCTTTGAAAATAATAATTCATCTCAGTTGATTTAATGAGTTGGTGTAAGTTGCTGAAGTGATAGGGCTTCGAGGCCTTTAAATCAATAATTAATTTTTTAATGAGTCAAGATGAGAGACCCTCCCCCATTTCATAAATTCTTCACTGGATCAAGAGAAATTTCCGTTTGGAAAGCATTATAATAGAATAATGTAATTAAATCCGGAGTGCAAGTAATCTAGGATAAAAACTATCAGCATTTTAACTAATCAGCTAAATAGTAACACTGAATGATTTGTGAAACTCCATTATATCTTATCGTTAAGTCTTCAAGATTTTGCTTACATTACCTCACGGATTAAGATTTTTCAGGTACCAAATAGATATTTTAAATGTTTTCATTAAAATAAAGTTGTATTTTCATCGCAACCATTGCGGTTTATTTTAGAGCGTGTTCATACGTCTTAACTCCTAAAGATTTCAAACCAAACAGAATGACAGGCAGATCATGTAGCTGAATTATTACGAATGTAAGGGTTATTTTAATTTATATGAATAAAATCAAATTTTCTCGAATATTTTACCTAAATATATGCATTTCATATTTTTATATTCTAGGGAAAAAGAAAATTGTCTATGTGTAGGATGTTATATTAAAAGCTAAAACCCCCTTTACACTCCGATGACTGGATTTATATTTCCTAGTTGATATAATTCCTTGGACAATTTAAAACAGCTACAAGCAAAAATTAAGATTTTTCATCTATATTTCGCATAATATGTGCTTCTCATTTGCTCAAAATAAATGCCCAGCTAATCAACTAAATAGCTATAGAGGAACGCTGGTCACAATGTAATACGTACATCAGAATCAAAGTGTTGATATTTTTTCGAAGTCAGAAATCTCCCACTGAATATTGCGCATTTAAGAAAGTAAAAATTTTAAATACTGCTTTCTCATATTAAAAATATAAGATACTTTTAAAGTGTAGGCAAATTCTTAATTAAAAAAAAAAGATTTAAAAAATATTATAAGCAAATTTTGTTCTTTTTTTATATTTCTACAGATAATCTTAAAATCTTTGACTAAAAGCAAAAATGTAGCACTTCAATTAAACCTTTGCTTCAGTCTCTGTTTAACAAATAGATGATTTATGAAATATCCGAGGAAGTTGAGGCATAAAAATAAATTCAAGGTTTATACCTTTTTTCGCCCATAATTTTTCTCTATTTTTACCACCAAATTCTGTTTTAGTTTGAAATTCCTCTAGTAGTTTTTTTATCCTCTTTCTTATCTAGCCACGTGGGGTTAAATCAGAAGTCTAAAAATATCGCGTCAATAATTGAATTTATAAATATTTACAACGAAGTAACAGGATGGAGTTTTAAATAGTTACATCACAAATATTTATAGATGGCAATCGTAGTTGGCACCATCCCTGTGGTAAATTTGGCACCAACGAAACATTTTGCGTTCAATTCATACTTGAGTGAAATTATACTTCATTCATGAGATTCCTATTCATATTTGACAACCTTCATTTCTGGTTACTGCACAAATTTGTTTAACATGCAAGGAATGAAACACTGATGGTTATAATGATTTCTAAATTTCGCTGAAAATGCAAATTTAATTTCGAATACTGGATTATTTTCTATTTTCAGTAGGTCTCAAATTTATCATTACAAAATTTCATAATTTTTAACTCTGAGGTAAATCAGGAAAAGAATAATGCATTCTAAAATATTTAAAGAAAACGCTTTAAGCCTTTAGACAATAAACCGTTTTTTTCTAGTTTCTGCCCCCTCCCTCTCAATAACATTTAATTTCGATAATGAGATATTTTCAGAGTCTATAAAAATAAATTATTCTTCAACTTAGCCAACGTTAAATTTTAAATAAGAAGAGCTTTTATTTCAGTTCTAGAGGCCTATGTAATTTATCTTCAGCAAAATTAGAAGGCGCCAATTACCAAACAACTAAAACTGCATGCAAAACTGTGGTATTTCGTCCTAGCTCCATTCTCGGCAATTAGATGGGACGAGGGTTTTGAGGATTTTCTCCTGTGTCACACAAATGCTGATCAAGTTCTATAAAAAGGCCATCCATGAAGGCACCCAAGCTTATAGGCAGACAGTTGCAGTGTGCTTTGTCCTAAATAAATTAATCAAAATACTAATATAAATACAAAAATAATTTATTCTGAAAACTTCAAATTAGAGTCTTCACTTTAGTACACTTTAGCAATGATTTGACCGTTAAATAAATAAGAAGAATGTTTTTTATTTTTTCCAACTGAAAGATAAAGGCAAAAATCTTTCCTGTTAAGTAAAATTCAGCTTTCAGATAGAACAAAAGAATGATTTCGAGTTTCGGGTGTTTCTTTTTTCTCTTTAACATAAAATGGTATAAGTAAAAGTAATATCTTCAATGGTGGAAAAGCTCTCTGTTGTTTGAATAAAATTTAAAAATGAATTATTTACAGAATATTATAATCTATAGCTTAATACAAAATTAGATTTTTTTTTGACTCGGAGAGCATACCCAAGAAGTAGATTTAGAAATCTTGCAGTTGACATGCTATACGATATTAAAACCCTACTGTAATTATTATACTAACAATATAAAATAGCACTAGCCGCAACATATTACTAAGAAGTGAAAATAAAATTACATCTCAAGCGATTCCCTTTGTTCCGTTGACTCTTTTATAATATGAAATCTAAAGGAACGGTCTTGGAGTACGCTGACTGGGAACAGTTTCTAACCTTTAACAGCATCGTGAAAGAACCGCTATATGAAGGTCAGAAATACGAACAATAACACTCATCCGAAATATGATGAATCCAAGTGAGCAAGATTACATATATTAAATCTGACCAAGCATCTCAGGCCAGAGTATCTAGAGGGAAGGATACCTTCGTGGACGAACTAAGTACGATTCGTATTTACAGCATGTAAATGGAAAACCACGAAAACTCCCATATAACCAAGAAATACAGTGGCTGGGAATCGAATTCGGAATACAATTACTAATGGTTTTCAGCTTTAGCCACTCAGCCATTGAAAGGCTTCCTAAAGAAAAGGAAGAATTTGCATACTTTCAATCCGGAAGAGTTAATATTAATAGTTCAATGAATTTTTTCGCATCATAGGGATAGATTACTATATGACAAGGTCAGTAATTAAACAGAACTTAAGTTTCCCACGTGGACATAATGTCTTGTTGTTATTATTATTACTGTATCGCATATTCTTGAAGTAGAGATTCTTACAAGTGTATGCTGTGGGTTAACCCCCCCTCCGCATCCTTCCTCAGACTGTGTCTCACTTCGATTTTATTAACCTCCTCTCCGTCCGGTTTAAGTATTGCATAGAAACTGTTCCGAAAATCTTTAAAAAAAGTTTTATTTTTTAAATCTCCAAACTAAGAAAAGCTGTTAATCACAAAGGTCCTCCGATGTTTCCCCATTTAATACTCCTTACATTTTATTCAAAGACTTTCGTTTATAAACTTAGTTTTATGTCGTGTGTACCTAATACTTATTATTCAGTACGTACCGGTTCGTAATGGATTAAATGCACACAGACTTGATGCTAGCTTGATGGTTTTTTTCTTTTCAAAAACACTTTACAGTCCTACAATTCTTCACACAAAACTATTAGATCAGTTTTTCTCAGTATGGCAAAGCACAATCAGTAGATATCACATCAAACTACTAAGAACGTTGAATACAAGGTAATACAAAAATCCTCAAATGATTAGCTCATGCAGTGATCTTTCAATCTTCTTAATATTCTGAGCTAAATTTACTCAGTTATGACCTAAATGGAAAGCTGACGCTCCCCCCAGCCTTACGCACACATTAAGTTACATAGGGATTGGACCGAAATTTCGCCATGTTTGGTGACTTTTGGAGATTTCTTGCCAAATATGGTGACAAAAATTAGTCGCCAAAACCATCGTCAGCCTGGATTGGCAAGATAGCCATTTATCTCAATTTTAAATGGACTTAAATCCTGTAAACCTGTTTTTTGGGCGATGCGTCGCACTTTTGAGGACTCATGTTACATTACAAGAGATACTATAACTTACATTACAAGAGATGCTAAAACTTACATCACAAGAGATACTAAAACTTACATTACAAGAGATACTAAAACTTACATTACAAGAGATACTAAAACTTACATTACAAGAGATACTAAAACTTACATTACAAGAGATACTAAAACTTACATTACAAGAGATACTAAAACTTACATATACTTTCTTTAAAATTATTTACATATATAAAAAATTCGTAACATTCATTGTTTATTTTTCAGGCTTCCGCATCAGTTCTTCTTAGTTCCCTGGAAAAAGAAAAGGAATTACTAAGAATTTTCTTACGGGTTTCACAGATGGAGAACACTTTGTTACGCAGGATGAATTTGCCTGCATTTCTAATGGTCCCTGTACAAAGGGTCACGAGGTGCGTAATTTTATTGTCTGATTTTTGGATTTTATTGAAACACTTACACTCCTTTCAGAGGCTATTGTAATAAGTGATCTTTATCGGAGTAAGTTATCAATATTCTGCATCTTGCAATTTTGTTAATAAATTTATTTAAAATACGAAATCACGATTTGATTGATTTACCCAATCTCAAGTATTATTCCTGTTCTAGCATTCTCTTGTGAATACTTTACTTAAGTCATTGATAGTTCAACTTTATTTTTCGTCGTCTGCTTTTGTACTCATCATTATCCATTGTATAACTAAAGTGCTTTTAACTGTTTATCGAATTTTATTAATAGTGAGGTATTTACGTAATGATGCCAAGCATATGAAAGATGTGTGAAATATTTTAAAAGTAGCATATTTAGACATCGCATATAATAGTGTCGCTTCTTGAATACCTGTTAAAAACTATTCTTGTTCAGTGAGAAGTCGCATTTTCTGTTCTCTCAGTATATTTCTACTAAATTAAATAAATTGTGGATCTAGATGGATTAACTTAAAACCTTTTTTTTTTTACTTTGTACATTAAAATTAAAATGTAAAAATTTGGTTATAAGACTTAAAAGGTTAAAACTTAAAAGGTTAATAAGATTATCTCTTTAATATCGTTATCTGTCGCCTTCTGAAATATCCTTAATTTTACAGGATATGAATGAAAATATTCAAGTAGCGTACTTTTACTTTTAAGTGATGATTATTCGTAATGTAATATTTCAAGCAGCTAATAATTTTGACTGATTTTCTCTGATGTATTATTTTGTTAAAAAAATGCAATAGGCTAAGGGAAATATTTCTGATATTTATTCATAAAGAAAGTAATTTGATTACTTAATGATTCTAATTACTTTATAAATAAGTAGGCAGAATTAATTAATAAGTAGGCTGAATATTGTGATTGTATACAGCAGGGATTGTGAATAATACACCGCTAATAGTTCAAAGCAGTTGGAGATTTCCTGAAATTCTAATAAAAACTGTTGTTTTGCAGTGTATCTAGTTTATTGGAAAAAAGCAATCGTCTTTTAAATATAAACCACTTAAGCCTAAATTTTTGTTTATGAGATACATTCTTAAATATCAATTTTATTTGCTTAAATTATAAAAAATTCCCTGTGCCTGTGCAAAAAAAATATTGAGATAATTTACTACAATTTTCTTAGATGCTTTGAACTTTTATAAAGCTGCGGAAATAAAGGTAACACTTGTTTTGAAAATAAGAAAAGTGTAGATTTTATTCTTTAAGAAATACTTCCATCTATTAATTGGAAACAGCATTTTAATTTCAATTTAACTGGAGAAACGCATTGTATGGCATCAAATTAGTGCTTGGTTTGAAGTCTTTAAAAAATGTAGATGGATCTCTAGTTTTCTTTAGTTAAATCAATAGGAAGAGAAATAAGACAGTGGGAAAAACAAGAATTTAATTAAGCACGGTAGATTTTAAATTAACCGTTATCGAAGCGAATATTCTAGAGAACGAACAAGCTAAAGTTGCTTTATTGCCTTTTAATTTCCGATGGTTGTTTATAATGCATTAATACTGCTGATTGTAATGCTACTGATTTTCCCCATAAAACTGATGCCAGATAATCGGTTTCTGAGTTGGTTTTCCGTAGACGTAAAATGCCTCTATTTTATATTTGGACAAGAATGTTAATAAAGTGGTTTGCAATTATTGCACCAGCTCCTGCAGCTGGAGTCTGTACTCAGCACGTCATGTCCAACATGATAACGATTTAACAGGTTTTCCTAGCATCTGTCTAAAATTAAAATAAGATTTATTTTGTTCGTCTATAAGGTATTCTTTTGAGCGACAGCACTATTTTATTTTTTTGAACGCCATTAGCGCTTTCGCTGAAACGTATTCCACTACCGCCATGAAATCTTCCTGCGTAAACACTCATTTCTTGCTAAAAACATCTGTCGTGCACAGCTTTTAAAACAAATTTTTGTAATATATTCTAGGTATCCGTTGCTTCTCAGCCGTTTGCACAAGGTTACGCCTATTCATCATAAAGACAGAAGTGCACTCAAAGAAGCTCAACAGAAGGTCGAACTGCACCTAGAGCACATAAATCAAGTATGTTTACTTCTTGCATTTTTTACTGCTTATCTTTAAAAATATTCTGTGAAACTGGTTGAAAGCTTCTTGAAGTCATAGAAATTTACTTAAATTCGAATTTGAGTTCACTAGGGATATTCGTACACTAATCTTGCATTCCATGATATAATGGATTGTTTAAAAGCCGTGGAAATTAGAAACCTAAAATGAAATTGTTAGTTTTAACTAAATGCTCAAAACGTTCAGTATAAAATAATCAGTACTTTATCATTGTCATAAAAACTGCCTTTCTTTCTCTCTTCGTTATGCAAAATGCTTCGCAAAAGCAAAATATTTCGTCAAAGTTTAATTTTAATAGCCACAACAGAAGCGCGTTTAAGATAAAAGTTAATACAGCCAAATGAATAATAAACACACATTATCTATTAATAAAAAAGTAATTCAAATTGATAGCTAATTGTGCTTATATTTTACCACTTTCTTAAACTACAGATAAGTCTTACCTGCTTCCTGAATTGTCTATGACGGATTCATATATATATGAGGTGTAATTCCATTTTGAAGAGTTTTCCGAAAAGCTGCGTTTATTTAAAGTGTAATAAAATGATGATAAAAATATTTTTTATGAATCTTATATATAATAACAGTTCATATCTATTAGAACCTTTAGGATAAAAACATTACAAATAAAATTTTGGTTCTTACACATATTGTGGAAAGCCTGTTTCAAGCTAATTTTGCTTAAAGTTAAACGTTTAAAAATGAATTACGCTATCATTAATTGTCAATCAAAATTTTTAGAAAGCTGAAATAATGACAAAATATTTCTTGCTTGAAATTTCAACAGTTAGTCAGGAGAGAATTTCATATTACGTTCTAATAATTCTAGCTAAATCAGATTTCCTTGTAAGCTAGAATACTGAAGAACTGTGTAACGACTATTCGCTGAGTTCTTGTAAGTCTAAATAAGGGTTATATTACATTTTATTCCAACTCAAAACAGATTAACAGACGGCCCCTCTTGGACGTACAGTAAGCCTCCACTTGGTCTTTAACTCAAAACAGAAAATATAAAACTTATCGGTACTTTTCCGTTTCGCCGGCGCAAATCTCGCCAAGCAGACTTTATTGGCGACAACACACAGTATACGCATATAAAACGTTAACAAATGTTAGTTCTAAAAATTTTTTTATTTTGAAGGCATAGACATTTTAATATCGTTTAAAATTTTGTAAAAAGCCAAAAAATAAAGACAACAAATTTGTAAAATGTCATTAATTTTAAAATGCTATCTACTTATTAAGTATTATTTAAGAATACTTTAGAATTACTATGCTTTCATGGTTTAACATCCTGATTCGCCGGTTCACATCACGTGATCCCAAGTGATCTCATCTCGCGTAATTTACGCTACAAAAATCTAATTTTCTCAGTAATTATCTACAGTAATTTCAAGTTGAATCTTAATTTGGAATACAAGTTGAAATGCAAGAATTATTTCAATTTGTACGAATAGCTTACTCAGAAATTATGTAAAACCGCAGTGCTTTACTTCGCTAGTGCATTCTCATTAGAATTGATGACTCTTGACTTTGCCTTTTCTATATTTTTGCCTTCGGGTGAGGGGTGTGATTGCATCCTAATTGACTTAATTAATTACCGCGAATGGCCTTAGGGCATAAAATTGAACTATAGTTCGACCGTCTCAAGCGCAACCCTGGTTGGCATTCTGCCAAAACACATAGACTCTTCCAAAAGGAGCGGTATTATTTGCTGCGACGTGAAAGGTCTTCTCTTCTCCGGAAAGAGCTATACTGGAGGGAAAGAAAGTCCCCATCCTTCCACCATATTTTGAGAATAATTCGGTCCGAATGGAGCATGCGTGTTTGCGCTCATGGTCGCGGATGAGGCGGTCGAACTATATCTGGTGAAAATTCTATGCCAGTGTTGAAAAAAAAAATCAATCTGATAAGAAATGGCTGCCACTTGTTTTGAAAATGAGGCGTGAAAAGGTTACCAGGGAGGATATTCCGTTTGGCATCAGTTGTTCCATTATTGGCGACTTTATCGCCTGCGCCGGCAAAATGGAAAAGTACCAACTTAGCTAATGTTAAATAAAGCCAACCATCCGAAGCTCCACAAGATCAACTAGCAAAGTTGACCCTTATTTAATGATTACCGGCGTACAGTAGCAAGTACGTAGAAATAATGTCGTAGAAGAGTAAGCTTAGACTAGCAGCAACAACGTGGCCGAAAGGCTGAACACGCTTGCCCACTTAATCCTGAAAACTCATTCTGGCAGGGATACTTAGGTGGTAAGAAAGGGATTGTTCCCCCCCCCCCCAAAAAAAAAGGCTATTAGAAAATTAAAGTAAACCCTACAACATATTCTTTCAACCGCAGCAGATGCAACTAGAGGATATAGTTATTTAAAACTTTATAGATTAAGATAGACATCATTGTCATAAATTACGTAGGCAAATACAGTGACTGAATCTTAGCTATTGTTTGGACGTAACGAATGGCTTGCGTTACGTCCCAACATGCTGCCATAAATTTATGCTTATGGCCAACTTATGCTGCTGTCATAAACTCTTTCAAATTGGGTAACAAATTGTCACAGCACAGCATCGATCGAAACAATTCCAAGAATATTGCTTCCCGAAGGTAGGTAGCTCGCCTTGGATACCAAGTAGAAGTCCTCTGTCACTCTCATTTTCTGAAGAGGGTTTCATCAGTTGTGTTGCTGAAAAATAACTGTTTGTAATTAGATATTGCTTATTTATTGCTATTTTTATTGTTAAATTCAATATTTCATTATTGAAATAAAAAGCTTTTGTTCGTAGACTGTTATCAGGTCTGGATCTCATTCGTGCGTAACGTAGCTATTTCGTTGTTCTTCGATTAACGTTGAGTGCTTTGCCATAATCGAATAAACCCAAACCAGCCTTAACGCTGAGTATTAAAACTATCATCTAATATTCGAAGCCTCTGCATCTATTTTTTACACTGAAATTCCGCAGAGGGATTTAAATTCAAACAAGGTGTAACAAGGATGAATGTTACAGTTTTAATTACATTTGAATGGACTTTTCTTCTTTGCTATTGATCGATGAATAACAGCTGTGATCTCAATAGCAAGACACCATTGCGCTGGAAAATGCATTATTTCGCAAGCATTTTTAGGCATAAATGAATTTCCTTAAAACCACCTCAACACAAAGCGTATTTTTATTTTATGGTTTATATGTAATATAACTTGTTTCTAGTCCTGTCAGCGATAAGAGCTTCGTAATATTTATTTTTCCTGCCATCGTACATCCATTTTTACGCATCGGTGCAGAAAGCTTCTCTCGGAATACTTTTTTGTAGGATATCCATTCAAAGAGCAGTCAACCACGTTCACAAATGATGTGTGATACGTCCTGCAAAAGGCGGAAGCTGGTATACACAGCGAAAGACCTTGACTTTCCTTAGTTTCTCTAGCTTACTTCTGTATTGCTTTCAGGTGAGAACAATACAAAATTCTCAGATAAATCGAGGCCTTTGGTTTAATAATAGCTGTCGAGGAATTAATGATACTAAAGCAAGATGTCAAATTCTACATATATTAATGCGCAGACTCTTTATACATATATTGGAAAGCAACCAGTAAAAAATAGTTTATTTAAAACTTAACTTTAGGCACAGTCTTTATAATCTCATCCGATCGTATTTATTTATCTATTTATTATTTATGCAGAGTATTATGCCGTGAGTCGTATTTATTATTTATGCAGAGTATTATGCCGTGACTCGTGTCATAATACTCTGCATAGTATCCCAAAAATTTCAGTTGTAATTCTTATTACATGATTACGAATAACTTCTTTCAGTACTGTCAAATAAAAAGCAATCTAAAAAAGAAAAAAAAAAAAAATTCAGCAAAGTCTTGACAGAGTCTCTTAAATAACCGCAGGTCACAAATACCTATTTTCCGAAGTAACTTTATAAATCCAGCTACACATTTATTTAATTTTCAATTAAATTTTAATATTCTATAGAAATTTGTAGCTAGGCTTAGCGATAATAGACTGCCCCACCAAATGAGTACAAATGCTGATAGTCATATAACAGGCGATACAGCAGCTCAGTTGGTGGTAAGTAAGTACTGTCAAATAATGTTGGCCCACCTCTGTATATTTGTGACTGCAAGTAAAAAGTAACTCTTCTGGCAGTAAAATGTTTCATTATTAAAAAAGTCTCACTCTGGCAGTAAAATTCTTCATTATTAAAAAAAAGTCTCTCTTCATTGCTATAAAAACCGCATCGAGTTACTTTGTATATTTTTCAAATTATTAAATTTTTTACTTTTCCTGTTACTTTTGGACCACCCTATATTTTCATAGTACTAATGCTTTCGAAGCAAACACTAAAGTGCAGATTTTATTATTTGTTTAGTTACGAGAGGCTTTATTTATTATCAAATCCTGCAGTAATTGAAGCAACGTAGCATCAACAGACATATAATTTAAAAATAAACAGATCTTCTACATTTCAGTATTTTTTAAAGTAGATCAGATCACACTTGTTTGCTTAGCATAAAAAATTCTTGCTTTTTTCTGATAGTGCTTAATGTCACTTCCTTCCTGCTGTGCTGACGGCTTTACCCGGTAGGCGCTTATCTGGCCTTCGGTTGCGAGCTTGCTGTTAAAGTGAAACGCCTTAGTAACCTCTATAAAGGGGGTCATCGTACTGGGTGATAATACACGTATTGTGATCTCCAAGATCGTGAAGCTAAGCAAGTCATGAACGCCCTTAAATGGCAGACCTTGGCCCTGCAGTATATACCTCTCGCTGTGCAATTTTTCATCTTCGATCATCTACAGAAGTCTATGCGATGACTTTTGTCCCTTTTGGATGATGACATGAAAAAGTTTCTAAATGGCTTGATATACATACTATAAGGGTATTTTTAACTTGTATATGATTGGGGTATTGCACTCCAGCTACGATTTTTCTAATACAGATCTAGTGATCTTCCTAAGCAATATAATATTTTAATTCAACCTTTTGATCGCCTAATACAATAAGCAGGTAAATAACACAATATACTAAACCGATAACAAACAAGAATCTGTACGGAAATGAAATTTTTCTATTCTTTTATTTGAATTATTTCCTTTCAATGATGGAGGGAGGAGAAAAGAAAAGGTACATGAATAATAAAAAAGCTACAAGAATGAAAAATGCAAAAATAGTAAAAAGATATAAGAATGATGGATGCAAGAATGTGTAGCAGAAAGTTAAGTACAAGATGCGTAACCATAGTTTTCGCCTGTCTATAAAAGGTACGAGTAATAAATTTTAAAACTCTGTTAATGTAAGGGTTCTTAGAATTCAAAAACCTATTTCTTTATGAGAAATTAAAAATATGAAAATTAATTGCATTAGTATTTGAAAGTTTCTAAGCATACGGCTATTTTATAAATTAAAACGTAATTTTTAGTATGCTTTGTTGTAATGAATATTAAGGCTTAATGCGTACACATGTGAAATTTTGGCTCTATGTCCCTTTCCTTAGCTGTATCAGACACATTTCCGGACCAGCTAGTAAAGGTGTCTTTAAAAATGAAACTGATTCGTGACGATTAGAAAAATAAATGCTAATCTAAAATGCTCTCTGGCTAAATGAAGTCTGAAACGATTTCTTTGTAGAGCCTTAGTTCTTGTAAAGCGGATATTTTCGTGCCTGCTCTTCATTATTTTATTTGGAACTGACAGCAACATAAGAACGCTGTATTTTTAGAGTTTAGAATGTGCTACGTTTTTATCAGCTGCAATCCTAATCAGTTTTCTCCACCTTACTTAACATGAGACTCAGCATGTAATTACTTCATTTATAGTGATTTCTGGAGTTTTGAGTATTTTTTCTTCAGGAAAATGCGTTGTACAGAATAATTTGCATGCATAAAAGTTTCGCATCAACACAGATTAAAATTTATCGTGACTAAAATCGGTTTTAAACCAAAAATTGCTTGAATAAGACACATATATCTAAGACCAACTTACAAATTTTATCCTAATGACGTTACATGAAGTAATTTTGGTAATTCCGTGCATGCTACTATAATGGTTTAAAAAAATTCTGAGAAATGTTTTTTCAAACAATTTTCATCTAAATATTCTAACCAAAGATAATAAACTTAAAGCTCACTGTTATTTAGTGCTAATGAAGACATTTAGGTTGCCAGTAATTTCGGTAACAGATAATTGTCTTTTAGAGCTAGGAATATTATTTCCTGAAGGCTCCGAATATAAAAAGCTTAATAAAATAATATTTCGATTCCGTTATGAACAGTAAAGGGCAAAACCATGAATACTCCAGAAGAGGTAGCGGACTCATTATGACAGAAAATTTACGCCTGGGAGATAATCCGGCCAACTAGTAGCCAAATAGCTACCTATACAATAGCTACAAATAGTAGCCAAATAGCTACCTATACAATAGTTACAAATAGTAGCCAAATAGCTACCTATACAATAGCTACAAATAGTAGCCAAATAGCTACCTATACAATAGCTACAAATAGTAGCCAAATAGCTACCTATACAATAGCTACAAATAGTAGCCAAATAGCTACCTATACAATAGCTACAAATAGTAGCCAAATAGCTACAAACAGTACATCCTTGATTCTGGTTATCGATCAAACTAGCCGAGTTGCCTGCAAGATGATTTTCGTGTGTGCGCCAGGTGTGTTTTTAGCATTGTATTACGTAAATATAAGACTTTTCCGTAAAATGTTCTGTACAAAAGCGTCCATCCTAACCTATGCCTACAAAAATGGCCGCTAAACACTTCGAATTTGAAAAATCGATGTCTCCCTCAATTTTCACGAGTTTTACCACCGTCTGACACATATATGAGCCAGCTTTCTTTCAGAAAGCTCTTCATTAAGATTATCTCTTCTCGAGCAGGTTATTTTACATAGCAAACTAAAGAACCTGCATAACTTTTCGAATTTTTCAATTTTTAGGGATCTCAGTTACTTTGGTGACTTGACTTCCCCTCTTTGTAGTTATCATGTCACAAAAAAGAAAACTCCCAATTAATTTTTTTGGGTGTGCGTGTAAATGAAATGCAGTTACCCTGTTTTAAAAAAAAAATACATTTTTGTGCCACAGAATCAGTGATCCATTTATTAAAATGCTACAAAAAAATCATTCAACCATTTCATCAACCTTTACAAGACAATTTAAAATTGCCCGTTTCAATATTTATGAAGCTAAAAATTTTTGCTACTTATCTCTTAACATTATTATTGTAGTGTAAGCTCTTAATATTCAACGGGATTCGTGTTTTATTTCATAAAGCAGTTTTACATTTTCCAAATTCTGATTTTCCCAGGAATCACCCATGAAGTTCTTTTTTATATATGGTAAACATAACATTTAAATTTAGCATTAATTTATAATCTAGTTTCTAGCAGGGTTGCTTGATGTTCGTCATAGAGCTTGGTTTTAGAGAAGCTATGAGTTGGCACTCTTCCCAGTATGCATATTTGTTAGTTACAAACTAAAATCAAATGCTTAAGAAAGGATTGAATTGATAACTCCCTGTGGTCAGTTTTACTGATGTATTTCGTGGTCAGTCGCACAGCATTCTAAAACAACTAATTTATAAATAAAAAGTTGCTAAAACACAACTATTATAATGAGCAAGTACAAAATAACAGTCTAATTATTTTAGTTGGTTTATTCTACACTTAATAAACATTAAAATCAGTTTGCATCGTAACTGCGTTTATTCAGCCACTCCGAAAAATTAAATTACTCAAGCATTTGTGTCCTCTATGGGAAAATTAAGCAATCGATATTTTTTTGCAGTAAATATAATATCGGCTTGCATTAATTTAACCGATCAATGAAGTTTCAGATTTGCAGGTTTGTATCATTAGAACTAATTTAATGCAAATCCCATTCTCACATACCTTTTTTACTATAAACTAATCCTCAGAATAATGCTTTTTTATCCATTTAATGTTTAGAAGTCACTTGAATATTTTATACACTTCACGTGGATTTAAAACTTATTCTAATCTTATTTTGCTGTGAAGCAATCACTGTTATACCCTTTATTGCTACCTTTTAATTATGCTAAACCAAAAAATCCCAAGATTCAAAGCAGTGCCAGAATAAACATATGTTTTTGGTGTTAAGGGGGTTCTACTAAGGTATAGCATGGGGAAAGTGTAATTTATGCACAAACTGCGACTGCTATTTAAGCAAATGCTCATGTTTCAAACAATCAAAGTTAAATGCTTAAAATAAATTCTTCGATTCCTTTTGACTTTTATAGTTACGAGCAGTAAACCTTCGAAGAAGCGAAAACATTTGCATAAAACTTTTCCTTGAACTTCAGATGTTGCAAATTTCGACCAAGACAAGAAAATTGTAAAAATACGCTGAAACAATTGTCTCATTCAGTGCTCTACAACAAGCGTTTCTCTTCGTATCCTTTGAACTCAGTCAGCTGGGATTGCCTTGGCAGATTAAGCAAGCACAGGATGAGCCATCGTCACAAAAATTTGCTTCTCGGGATTTTTATAGTTTCAGTGGGTGGAAAGAGAAACCAGATGAAACAAACCACAAATCCTTACTCCCCGCATGGATCTCGGAAATAATGTTTGTGGTGGCATTATTCAAATCCCAGATCGCACAGCTGGTGCCGAAAAGCCATCATTAGCTGTGATTTGCTTAATCGCGACCTATTTTTAAACAGCCGGAGGGAAGAGAGAGTAAAAAGAGTTACTTCGTGTTGTTTAGGAATGTTTCGGATAACATTCACCCTGCACGGGGGAACTTCAATTTCAACAGGAATTTTTAGGCTGCGATTCAGTTTTTAACATTCATCTGCACCTTCATGAGCCAAACTTTGATTTAGAAAAAACGGGGGAGGGAGTGAGAATTACTCAGTGGGACTGGATTAAAATATTAGAGTCTGGAATTTCGCTATGCTCCCACTCCTCATGTGCTCGTGAACAATTTCATGAGATTTTTGTTTTTCAATGATGCAGTTCATGAATTTATTTTTGAATTAAAACTTTTTTCAGTTCTTTCTTCTGAAGTTTTTCAGAACCTTTTTTTTTAAATACCATTAAAGCAAATACATTTCCAATTTAGCAGTGAAAAACGCTTTATTTTGTTAAATTGTTTCCATGATTGATGTAGTAAATATAAGACAAAAATCATAGTAAATTCATTATACATTTTCTTCTTTTATGCAAGTTCGCAGATCTTCAGCGAAGATTTCTATTAACGAACTCACAAAAATTAAGTAAGAAGGATATAATTTTAACTGTGATTCGGTTGAAACGCATGTCATGAAAACCAGAGAAATTAGGAAAATAAATGTATTGTTAGTAGCAAAGTGTGGGAAAGGCAGTTTGATAAAAATATAATTTTTGAAATACATTTAGTATTTTTACAAAAAAAAAAAAAAAAAAAAAACAGTAAAATAACTGAAAATCAACAATAAAAATTAATTTTAACTAAAAAATTTGGGTAGCTGTAAATTTTTTCTCTACAAACTTTGGATGTACTACTATTGAATTATTCACTATATAGTTTTTAATGTATAGTAATACTATGCTAAAAATAATAAAAAGTGTAGGCTCAATTTACGTGTAAGATTTGGCTTCTGAGGAATGGGGATTTAAGCCACATAATTATCTATAAAAACATTTTTCTACGTACATTCATGATTGCTTCATTAAGTGTAGGATAAAAACAGACCGCATGACGTAAAACATCTAATGGACGGTAAAGAATCATATTTAATAGAATTTCAGTTAGCATCCGAATGAGTAATGGCGTTTTTCTGTCATGCAATATTACTGCTATGCATTTTTGTGTCCACCACAGCCATGAAATATTAGCAATATTTTAAAGAATGAAAGGCATTGCTCCTAAATGTACTTGTGAAGTGAACATGGTTGATTTTTTATGGCTTCTGTTTATAGAAACCCAGCGGTAAAGTCGCTGAACAGTAATAGTTCGGTTCAGGGTTCAATTCCTGGCGAACAGGCTGGGCCGCTTTTGTGGCTCTTCCCATGTGTTACGTTCACAGGAGCCAGTTGTCCTAAGAAATTACTCCACGAAGGCCTTCCTCCCTTAGCCAGAGAGGCTTCGAGACCTTTGCCATCATCAACTAAACCAAACCTGTTCATAGGAAAACTAATGATTCCGCAGTGGAACCGGCACTAAAAATGGGATGGAGAACAATTAATCTTCACATCGGTTTGGCCGACTCAATCTCCCCAATCCCAATCCGCCATTAAAGAATGTGCGTGGTATGAGGGAGGTGTAAGGAATTCGGGGGAATTCTTCTTATGCATCTTTGGAGTGTAGCAGTTAATAGATGAAGCTAACAATTTCTGATACAGAGAGTAGCATTTTTTTTTTTTTTTTTTTTTTTTTTTTACGATTTCAGATCACTTTCTTCCTCTCCCTACCCCACCCCCCAAAAAATTAATGAGTCTTCAGTATATCCTGCAGTCGTTCTCTGCGATTGGCCAAGCTAGCTCTGCATGGACCCTTTTTTTTTTTTTTTTTTTTTTTCCGTTGGCGTCATGCATATCCAAATACAAACCAATTCTCCTCAGTAAGTCCCCTATGAAACTTTCTTCCTCAAGCAAGACAGAGTTCCAATACATTGCAATAACTAACTAATCAACTAAGCATGCATTTGATGGCAGAATTTTTGGTTTACAGCGAAAGCATGCGAAGGTTTTTCTGCCTAAAGGAAAGGGATGCCCTTCGCGGAGGGCTCTTTAAAGAAATCGGACAAATATTTTCGTTACGCGGAAAACTGCGAAAAATTCTACGCAGATTTCCCGTTCACAGGGATTTGAACCTAAGTCGAATATCTGTCTTACTTGCTTGGTCTCTTCGGAGCTACATGCGTTGTTATGCCATGCCTATTCTTCTCCCAGTTTTTGATCAACCAGTTTTTGATTTACCAATCCCACGACATTTTCCTTAAGTTCTCATTGCGAAAGCCCAGCAGCAAAATACTGTCCACTTGAAAAATATCTGACACTATAAAAACAAGATAATATATGCGTCTGCTATTCGCAAAATTATCTTGCTCTAAAAGTGTTCTATATGCCGTTAGAAGACGCTTGCTTATATTATTCTGCAGCAATCATCAGCCGAAGAAACTGGTTGAAAAGCACAAATTTAATTTCGAAACAGATATGAGTTGTTTATCTCATGCGTAGAATCTAGAGTGAACTGGTTGTAAAAGTCGAGTACAAATTATTTTAATCCTTACTCCTGGTGGGAAACAAGTAATAAATAAAACATGGGTTAAGAGTTACTACGTTTTAAAAGTAAAACATGGGTTAAGAGTTACTACGTTTTAAAAGTAAAACATCTACTGAGGATGTTTACAGCGTATAAAAACATCCTTCCATGAGTGCTGATTATTTGCTTTAACTGTATGGAATCCATCAACTCTCACTGACATCTCACTAAACAGAGGACAGCATAACAAACTGAGCTTAGGAACGATTTAAAAATACTAGTTCGTACTAAAAGAATCAGTGAAATTGAAAGGAAACTGGAGTTATTGATTTTTTTGGCGGGGGTTTGTTTTGTTTTAACACTAAAAGTAACCGAAAATGTTTTCAGCAAGCAGGATTAAAGATTACTGACTTAAGACAGTCAGACTAAGATACGTTACCTTTCAAAAGACGTATTTGATGACAATTTTCTAAATTAGGGCTAGAAAGGTAGTAGAACCTACTTGAGATACATTAATCACTGTCACGTTAGAAAAAAAATCATCATAAACAGAAAAGTCTGAGTTCTATGGTAGTAAATTAGAGAATCTGAGGAGAAGTTTGTAAAATAGTGATTGAGATTTGCCGAATGACAAGCAGGAAACACTGGTAGTTTATTCCGGATTCAGTTCTAGACAAACGGGCTGGATGCACGGGGTATTCGTGACCCTAGGGTAACATGAGACGAGCCAGTTTTTTATTAAAAAGGATTTTTCACGAAGACATTCCATTTCCTTGGCAAGTAGGTTTTGCGTGCTTTGTTTCAATTAAATACCCACCTACCAATTGAAGGCCTCTGAACATTGGTAAGTTCAACACCGATTTGAAACCAAGCGAATGAGTTGTCTGCATGGACTTTTTTATTGTTCCAGTGTGTAATGTGAATACAAGCCTAGGCCTAGTTTCCCTTAGAAAGTTATACTTGAAGACATCCTCTTACTTCGGCAGATTATCCTTGTGTACTTTCCCGTATTAAAAAAAAAAAAATACAATTAATCAATCATCCATTTGCGGAAGCATCTCTACCTCAGGCAGATAGCCCTCGCTCACTTTACGTTAATCAATTAGCCAATCAACCAAAAATAAAACAGTAAATATTAAACGGTATTAAGTTTTTAAATTAAGGATTTGTTAAGTAAATTCCTTTAAATTTTCTGTTTCAATGGAAAACATTTAGGTTGGTTTGCTTGATTACGGCAAAGCACACTAGGGCTATCGTCTTCGTGGAGGACTTTCTAAGGGAACTGGCTCCTATCTACGTCACACATGAGAAAAACCACGAAAACGCTTATGCAGTAAGCCCGTTCGCCTAGAATCGGACCCAGGTCGAACTACCAGTGTTCAGCGACTTTACTGCTCAGCCACTGGGAAGACTGAAAAGTGTTTAGAATTGTATGAACAACTGAAAGATTTTTTTAAAAAAATCTGACTTTGTAATTAGGCTCATTAAGTATAATTGTGGATGAAAAAAATTTTTTTTTTGGCTTTCTAGATAGTGAAAGGTTCGGGGTTCATGAAATTATATACTATGCTTAATTTTATACATCTGCCCAGCTTTCTTTTGCAATGAATAGTGCCAAATCGAGGTTTCAGATACTACAGCGGGATTTTTTTTTTCATTATAGGTCAATACGCACTAAACATTTTTCTGAAGAAATATATATGCTCCGTTAAATTAAATATGTTGTCCTCTCTTATAACAGCATTCTTGTTCACATGGTAAATAGTATCAATAAGAAAATTTAAAGTGTGTTTCGTTTTGTTCTTCGTTTTATTGCAACAATTAATCTAGGAGATATTATTTGTAATGCCCAGACAAAAATAACCACAATCGAAATAAGCTGATGACAAAAAAAGCTATTCTCTCTTTTTAAGTATCACGTTGTTGTATATATTTCCTGGCTAGAAGTATCAAGTTTAATCTAGAAGTATCAAGTTAATATCTTTCTACAGAATAATAATAATTGGCCCATGTCGTTATGTAACGTAAAAGATCCGAGTTATCTTCCTAAGAGAAAGAATATCTTAACTAAGAACTTTTAAAGAGTGTGTGTGTTTGATTATGGCAAAGCCTCGAGGGCTATCTGCCTAAGGGGAGGGATGCCTTCGTGGATGACTTTCTAAGGGAAACTGACTCGTATACACGTTACACATGGAAAAAACCACGAAAATATCCATGCAGCCAGCCCGTTCGCGGGATTCGAACCTCGTACCGAACTACCAGTGTTCAGCGACTTTACCGCTTGGTCGCTGGTGAGCCAACTTTTAAAGAGAAAGTGGTCTGTAGTTGCTTTTCAAGGAAAAAGTCACTCAAGTCCCAATTAGCCAGCCCGTTCAACCTCAGGGAACCGAATCTGTGATGCACTACAATTATTTAGTGGCTTTAGACATTCGGTCACTTAAGGGACTTCGTTTGCTCTTGATTTGAAATGTGTGACAAGAAGTAAATCTCGGCGTTCGCTAAGGAATTGGTTCAACTAATGATGAGACAACACATAAAATACGTTAACTTTTAGAATGTAAAATAAGGGAAAATTGAGTTAAAAGTGCTTTAGCTGATAGGTTACGGATTGGGTAAAGTCGCTGAAACACTGGTAATTCTTGCTAGTTGTTGCTGAACTAGCGGTCGAGCGGTTAAAACCGCTGAATGCCGGGACCTGGGCTTTATCCTAGGCAAATGGATTGTTATATGGTTAGTTTTTCTCACGTGTAAAGTGAATCCAGGCTAGAAAACGAAAACATCCCTCCCCTTAAGCAGGTGACCATCATCTGGTTTGCCATATTCAGATAACCTACCTAAACTTAATTTTCCTACTTGTTATAGTCCCAACGAATGAATGGATGAATGGTTTTTTCGTGGGTTTTCCCCCTTGCAGCCAGTCCATGCAGCCACTCCATGCAGCCAGTCCGTTCACTAGAATGTAAATACCAGCTAGTTTCCCTTGAAAAGTTCTCCGCGAAGGCATTACACGAAGTTCTAGACAAATAACTTTCTCGTGCTTTGACTTAATTTAATCAGCTAAAACTAAAAGGAAATTACTTACATAATAATGTTTTATTGCAATTTATTTAACAGAAATGTTAGTCATATTTTCACTATCCGAACTTTTGAAAAAAGGAGGCAACCAGCAGGGAATGCTAGTTGTCATATTGACTTTTCAGCATCAGAACTTTCTGGATTTTGTAAAAATTTGAAATGCATTTAGTGTTTCTACCTTTTTTTTTAGCACAAGAGCTTCCCGGATTTAGTAAATGTTTGAAACGCATTTAGTGTTGCTGTGGTAAGACGTTTTAACGACTGGCCATTTTGTTGCCACGGGAGCATGTGAGACGTCATTCCGAAATCCATGAATGAATTTCTCGAGCAAACCTTAGCAATAATAGTAAAAGTTAAGCGAAAAAGTTCGGCTACCTCTGAAGAAGCTCATCTGCTACGTAACGAGAACATTCCATTAGAACTGCTCATTTAGCACATCAGGAGAATCCCCTGACTTTACGCGGAGATCCCAATATGGCTTTCGACGTCACGGGTTGCTGTATCTTCTCTCCCACGCGGACTCGTTCGTCGCCAACTGATGAAGTTTCGAAATTGAGCAAATACGTGTTGTCAATGGAGGTTTATTATTTTACAAAAACGAAAAGATAAATTTCTTCAATTAACACCTGAGATAAATTTCTTCAGTTAACACCTGAGATAAATTTCTTCAATTAACTCGGAAGACATGAAAACCTTAAAAGTAAAGCTTGGAAAATTATGGGAAGAGATACGTTCAAGGGTGCAACTTCTCACATTAGGAGATTATACGAACTAATTTATCTTAAAAAAAAAAAAAAAATCCTCCATGAAGATATCCCTCCTTTTAAGCAGATAGTCACCGAGTGTTTTGCCATAACCGAATAAATTGCTCCACAGATGGCACATTTGTAACGAAGATGCTCGCAAGCGAAAAAATCTAATTCCATACAAAATTTGAATATTAATTAGCTCGATATTCTTGTGTTCCATGTTAAGAAAATATGAAAAACCTTAAACAGCTTTGCAGTCATTGTTGATTTGATTATTTGGGTTATGGCAAAGAATACTGAGGTATCACCGTAAGAGAAAGGCTGCTTCATCAAGGACCTTCTAAGGAAAGGCTGCTTCATCGAGGACCTTCTAAGGAAAGGCTGCTTCATCGAGGACCTTCTAAGGAAAGGCTGCTTCGTCGAGGACCTTCTAAGGAAGACCACGAAAGCTCCCATGCAGCCAGTCCGTTCACTAGAATGTGAACTGAAATCCAATTATCTATGTTTAGTAGTCTAACTAATCAGCCATTAGTCGGAGTAATTCTTGTTGAAGGAAATGCGAGGACAGGAAAAAAAAAAAATGAAGCTTCATCGGTAGCTACTAATTACTTGATCGTCAGTGGCCGAATAGTTCAGATCGCTGAATACTGGTAGTTTGAACGTAGGCGAGCG
This sequence comes from Stegodyphus dumicola, assembly GCF_044657685.1. Lineage (NCBI taxonomy): Eukaryota > Metazoa > Arthropoda > Arachnida > Araneae > Eresidae > Stegodyphus > Stegodyphus dumicola. Next base: position 34,175,891 of record NC_140781.1, read on the forward strand.
AGCTGGCTGCATTTGTTGGTCTTCATGCTTTTCTCCGTGTAATTTGTGAATGCGAACCGGTTTTCCTTAGAAAGTCCTCCACGAAGGCTTTCTTTCCATAGTCAGATAGCCCTAGTGTTCTAGTTCTAATACATTAATCAGTTGTAGTGTTCCCAGCTTAGCGACATTTTTTACTAAGCGCCGGAGTAACGGCGTATCTTCAAACGGTACGCGTAACAGTTTAAGATTAGGTTATTTATGGCCCAAAAGTGTTAATTTCAACAGATTAAAAAAAAATCTATCGAAAAGGAATCAAAAGAGTTGATCTGCAGCCGGTTGTCTGCTTAAGAGGAAAGCGATGCCTTCATGGAGGACTTCTGAAGAAAACTGGTTAACATTCACCGGCCTTAACCATTCGGCCACTAATTAAAAAAAAAAAAAAAAAAAAAGATAACGCTACTTTTAAACAACAGAATAATTCACTTAGTACCTAGTTTGGTAACTAATACACAGAATTAGCGAATGTGGTGTAAATTACCTCGTTGCCTTGAAACAACACTTTTAAATTTTTCATAAAAAAAAATTGCTCACGTAATTGTGATACTTAGCGATTTTCTATGCTAGCCTTATTATATGTTATACTTTTGATTTAAACTGTTATGAAAATCGGACATTAATTTCCGTTTATTTTTGTACGAGTTTTGTAAGTTCTGTTTGTGAGAATTTCGAAACATTTTACTGTCAAGAATGAAACACAACAGACATTTCAAAATCTCAACTGACTGCTCACGCTCAGAACATAAAAATTTGCTTTTTTTTAATGCTTCAAAAAATCGAACAATAATTTTTCTTTGGTTATCATAAAGAATGTAATCATGTAAGCTTATTAAAGTTATTTATATTCATAGCCATATTATGCTTGCGAAATAAAAGCAATAGAGGTAAAGCATGTATATAATTCTGATATATATATGAATGACCAGTTTCATAAGAAAATCTTAATTAAAGTATGAGGCAACATTCCGAAAATTTCTATGAAATTTTAAGTTTTAATTTTTTTTAAATTTTTCAATACGCATAAAACGTCTAAAGTCATCAATTTGTATTTGTTAAATAAATTTAAAATTTATGGCTATTGAAAGCTCTGATTTAATTTTCCTCAAAATTTCATTGTTCTTTTGCATTTTAACTGCCACGAAATGTATTTAGTTTGACGATGTTGGTATTTGGATACGTTCAAAATCGCCAAGTGAGTGATAAGACGCCAAGCTTTATTCTGCATCTTTTGTCATCGGCCTTATATTTTAGTCCTCTATGTAATTCGTTCATTCACAACCCTCTTTGAATGAGGAAGTACTCTTCGGCTTCGTGAGTTAAATATTTCTACCTAGGGAAAGGTATTTGATTTTACCTGCCAGTTGCATTCTGTTCCCATATTCAAAATTAATGTCATTAATTATGGTGTTTATTTTATTATTCTTATCTTGGAATAATTTCCTTAACTTTTATGCATTATTAGATTATTGTTGAGTTCATATTTCCTCTGTATCACTATTTAATGCACCTTTATTTTGAAGAATGTGAGTTATGTGAATTATTTTGTAACGCATGCTAGGTAGATATTTCATCGAAATTCACAGCTAGATGGCTAATTTAATTATTTTTTCCTCTTCATAAAGCAGTTTATTTAATCATTATGAATTTACTCTTCTGAAATATTCCTACAATCCTCTATCAAAGAATTTATCTATTTTAAAGAATGCTGAAAAGTTTGAGATGCATTTAAATGAACTTTTTAATGAGATTTATAGTAGTTATAATCATTGCTGTTAATTCGCTATTAATCATTCCCTACTGTTAAACCATCCTTTTAGACTGAAAAACGTTTATTTCAGATTTCAGAGGATTTTCTAATGGTTATTGTTGAAGAACTCTTGCAAAGATATAAAATAAACGTACAACTAACGTTTCTTTCTTTCTTCGGTGGCTAAGATAATCGCATTCTTTTGTTAGTATCATTTTGTGCTTATGCTTTTATCTGAAATGGCATCAGTAATTGTACAGAAACTTGTTGATCCCGTAACTTGGCGCGCAACCAGTGGCGAGTGGTTAAGACTGCGAATACTGATAGTTCGACCCAGGTCTGAACCGATACGAACGGGCGGCTGCATGGTCTGTTTTCGTACCTTTACCCCGTGTAACTTAAATACGAGTCTTTTCTTTAAAAAGATCTACGCTAGCATCTATCCCAGATAGGCTTTGCCATATTTTAATGCAGTGTTCAAATTACTTCCGGAACTTGACGGTGACAGAAATAAAGCAGTAAGATAGCAATCGAAAGCTGCTTAAAAGCATATTTGTCGCCCATGCCTTGCAATAGAAATACACTCTTAATTATCCCTAAGGCTGCCTCCTGACAGTACGATAGTTAACCGATTCCTATACCTCGAAGCCTAGGCAAAAACGAACGTTTGTGACTTAACGGGATGGGTTTCACTTAGAAATTTTCGATCTGGAAGTTTTATTGAGAAAATGATGGGTAGGGAAAAGGAAGTATATATCATTCTATTCCATCTCATGAAATTATCTCTGTAGAAAATGGCATAGTGCTTAGATAACCGGGGTATGCTTTGCCTACATTACGTAATAATAAAGTTCGAATGCATGGGAGATGAATATAATTACATCGGTTAGCCTATGATGACACAAGTAAAGTTATTTGGAATTTTAATTTATTATTCTCTTATTTGCAGCAAACAAAAGGAGTTGGTGGAACAAAAATCTGGCGAAGAATTTCAAACATTTCTGCTTCTCATCGGAGACTAGGAAAAGATATTGGAAGCATCAAATTGAGAAAGGTAAGAAAGGTTTGTGCTTAAATAGTATACATAAGCTATCAGCCGAATTTACTGTACGGTACACAGTACTCCATATACTTGGAAATTTTGACATATCTTCTGAAAGCTTGCAAACCTTAAATTACATTTTATTATTCTGCATCTAAACAAACTATCTAACTTTTTAAGATATATAATTTAATAATAATGTTAATAATTTTTTGCACTGCTATTCATTTTAAAAATTAACTCTGTAGTATTTTAAAAAATACAACTTGTGGTGTATTCAATTTTTTAATCTTGTTACACGTTTCTTGAAATTTTAACTGGTATAATTAAAAATGCCGCGCCACCAGCAGGGTGGAGTTTCGATGGATTGGAATAATTTATGATTATTTCAAAGCACGCGAGGCCATTTACCTGAAGACCCTGGACGTTCCCTGGGACTTAAACATAGGCTGAACTACCAGTTTTTAGCAGTCTTATTCACTCGAACACTGGCGAGATGATCGAGTCCTACGGACCCATGAATAAAATTATAGATTTTGCGGGAGCATTTCAAAAGTGGAAACAATTAATTTTTAAAGTTATCAATAATGTTAATGATGTCAGAAATTTTTATAACAGTTTTTCAAATTTTGAGGCTGCTGTTTTATTGTGCTACCAGGACATTTGCCACTCACGCCATCTGATAATTATTGTTCTATGTGACTCAAAACTTTCAACTTAACTAGTCTGGTATAAACAGTCAGTTCTCGGAGTGCTGGCATTCGACAAAGCATATCTTTAAAACAATAATTGTCAATAATGTTAATGATGTTAAAAACTTTTATAATAGAGTTTTTCAAATTTTGACGCTGTTATTTCATTGTGGTACCAGGGCATTGCCATTCACGCCATCTGACAATTATTGATCTAAGTGACTCAAGACTTAACTAGTCTGGTATAAACAGTCAGTTCTCGGAGTGCTGGCAATCGACAAAGCATACATGTAAAACTATAACTGTCACTTTCAAATTGAAAGATTTTAAAACAGTGAACATAATCCGTAGAAGTCCACCGGTGGCCGAATGAGTAAGACTTTCTGAACGTTGGTAGTTCGAGCGGCTGCGTGCGCTTATCCGAGGTTTTCTTCATTATGAAATGTGTGTGAAGACAAGCCAGTTTCCCTTAGAAAATCACCTACGATGACGTTACTTCCTTTACACAGATAACCCTCGCATGCTGAGACTCAGCATTGAGACTCAGATTTGGACTTTATATGTTTTTTTTTCCCTTATATGTATATATATATATATATATATATATATTTTTTTTTTTTTTTTTGTCTGGCCAGTCCCATTTTTTGATCATACGGCCGGCTTGTGCCGGCTAGGAGGATCAGGGCTTATAATAATAATATGCCCTTATAATAATAATAACCCTCGCATGCTTTGCTCTTACTGACTTAAATAATTTTGTTTAAATTATGTTTAATAATGTCTAATTGTTAATATTCATAATTTTTATGAGCATTTGCAGAATTTATGCAAATAAAAGATGTTTCTAGCGCTACATTTCTCACTACGGAGTCTTTTGGGTTTTCCTAAGTACATATTAGTGCGTACAGTTTTTTTTTTTTTTTTTTAACTAAACATACACAGTATTGTCACTAAGCATGATGAAGGCACAGGTATACATATGATGTATTTCAGGTAAATAAACAGTTATTAGGTAATACCTGATGCTTGGGTTACATCAACTAATTCCGCAACTGTGCAGCTCTCGGTTTTTTAAAAAATCCCTGCATAAGGCATCCTTCTGTTTAGGCATATAGCCCTGATGTACTTTGACATATTTAAATCAACGTAATCCAATGTTTTGAACTTTAGATGCTTTAAAACTATTATTGCTCTGTAATTAAGGTTTACTATACGTTGTCTTAATTAAATCAACCAAGTTTCTGATTTCTCGCATGTAAATTTAACTCAATGTTCAGAAAAAAGTATGTAGCCGATTGTGTTCTGAGCTTTCTTTATAAGTTATACTTTTAATTTGAATTTTTCCATACTACATCCCATTTAAAACTACTTGAGAAACAGATTCTTTAAGCAGTGACGTGTCTAGGTCAGTCCTGCTGTCAGACGAGCTGCGTATGTAGTCATGTGTCGGGTATACATAAACATGAGATGTTTTCTTTCTCTTATTTCCATCCTGCGGTAGTCGCGTGAAGAACATACGTCATCCAGTGTGGTCGTATCCCTTCTATGTTTACATTATTTGATCTAAGCGTGCGTCATTTTAGCTCCTTTTTACTGGAACGTCGTTTCGCTTATGCTAATAGGCTGATAGTAGTTTTATGTTAGAGTAGAATTTTATAGAACGTTTGTAGAATTTCATAGTAATGGAGTCGTTCTATGATCATGATCATAGGACAACGCCTTCAGGACTACGCCCGCTCCAATGACAAACAAGGGCGACTAGTGACCCGACCGTACCCCTTGAAAAAACACAACTAAACTAAATAAAGGTAAAACATATGGTCTTGCCTCCGGAAACCAGGCTCTGAGCCCGAGTAACTAAAAAATTAATGAAACTAACAAAACGAAGAAATTAAAATACATTCAGCAATAATAATATTTGGTTTTAAAGTGGTTTCTTAATTGCTGAGTAAACAACACAACGAAGAAAAATATAAAAGTTAATATAATCAGGTTAGTGATAATAACCAATGAAAACGAAAAGAACATTTAACCACACATGCACACAAAAGTTACATATAAATCCCACAGCTGCCTGATTGTTGTTTATTTTCTCCATTATCTTCCATACCAATCTTCTTGAAGAATTAAAATCGTTAAAAACTGTATATAGATTATAATCTTCATTTTTCATAAAATCCTTTCGAATATCAGTAAAATCGTACGTACAGTTCCACGTACACTGCTCAAAAAAAAAAAAAAAAAAAAAAAAAAAAAAAAAAAGGGACAGTGCTATATCTCCCGTTCTACTGGGCCGATTGACAAAATTCAAACTACGTTTTTCATGTCTCGAAAGCGCGACTTAGGATATATATTAGATTTATATATAGTACTATTCTAACATAGGTATTTTGACACAAAATCGGACTTTTTCTGAAATAACATACCAATGTTTTTACATATTTCGATTCTACGACTCAAATTATGCCAGAATACCAAGTTTTGTAAAAATCGTACGAATAGTTTTTAAAATATTAGCTCTCAAAATTTTAGCTCCTCAATGTTAATTGAATTTGGCAAATATTTATTAATATCTCTTTTTTTATTAAACTTTTTTGATTTTTTTCTCTCACATTTCGAAATTTTGGTTCATTCCAAATAAAATTTACCCATTTTTTGCGTTTTATTTTTTAAATTTCTATTTTTAAATAATTTTTATAGATTTTTCGAAAAAAATTTTGAATTATAACCTATAAAATTTTTACCATCATCTTAAAGTAGGTGTATTTTTAAGCATATCTGCAAAAAATTAGACTTTTTTATTCAAAATTTTCTAAGATATACACGAATTTACATTATTTCGCGTTTTGAAATTTGGCACCTTTTTTTTGAGCGATAATAACGCCAAATGTGGTCTATGGATTTTTGTTACACTGAATTGCCACAGCTATTTTTAACCTTAAACTTCAAGTAAAATTTTACGGAGAATTAATTATATGACATTTTTTCCCTCAATGACGCGTAATAAATATTTATTAATACTATATGAAAGGCTATTTTTTAAATTATACTCGTAGATGATATTATTCAAATTTTTAACTATTTCTTTTTAAATTTCTCTCGTATCTTTTCTTTTTTTAAAAAATTTAAGAGTAAGTTTTTGTAAGAGTAAATTTTTACCTTCGGCGTTTTATCGTCTGCTACTTTACTTCGTTTAAATCGAATTGTCTAAAACTGAGAATTTTCGTTTGATATTTATTTGAATTTTATGACATTAACTGCATAATTTATTTCTAAACAAACTGTTGCTTTTGAAGTGGCTGAAAGAGCGGCTGATACTATTATCCATATTTTTAAAGCACAATATATTTTTATAGAAACATAATATTTATAATAATCATTTTTTATAAAAGATTAGGATATAAACATACAGGATATAAACATACAACCCTCTAGAGACTGAATTAATGGAAGTTCAATGGTTATGTAGAAATGATCTGCAGCTACTTAATGGCTGGATAAGTCAGCAGATTCTGTGGACAAGTAAGAATAATTATATAAACGACACCAACATTCTGGATTCAATAAACAACGAGGATACGATGTTTACTAAATGAATTTAAGAAGTTTTAAAACATAAAAAATCAACTCATTTTTTTTCCTAAAATGTATTTTTGTACGTAGCGTATTTTCATTATATCTTTAAAATTCTAATTTAGAATGTAATTGTCAAGAACTGAATCCTAATCATCAGTAATATAATAAGTAATTATTACGGTTATTAATAAATCCTTCTTATAAAGTAATTGCAAATATTTCAAAAAACTTTGTCTGAATGCAAACATTTTTCTATGCAAATATTTTTAATTTTATATTAATCAAGATTGCACACCATATTACTTATTTTCACTTCAATTCTTACCGTCAGTTCTAGTAGAATTTACAAATCAATTATATTTAATTAAGGATTGGATTGGATTATTTAATTATGGCAAAGCACACGAGGGCTATCTGCCTAAAGGGAGGGATGCCTTGGTGGAGGACTTTCTAAGGGAAACTGGCTCGTATACACGTTACACATGGGGAAAACCACGAAACCGCCCATGCGGCCAGCCGGTTCGCGGGATTCGAAACTCGAACTGAACTACCAGTGTTCAGCGTCTTTACCGCTCGGCCGTTGGTGGGCTATTTAAATAAGGAATGACCATCTAAGTTAAGAAACAGCGTACCGTAACAACATTTCAATTATTGGTTCCGTATCTTTCATGTTACTCCCGATTGGCTAGCTACATGATTTTTAATGAGTATTCAGATTTTACTAGTAACTTCACTTGGAAATCGCGCTTAAACTATGTTAGTTGGTTATTTGAACATGCAAAGAACATGGGAGCTATTTGATTAAGATGCTTTTATAGAGAATCTTTGTAAAGAGAACCTAAAAAACTACGAAAACCAACCATGCAGCCTGGGTTAGACTGAGTAGCAAACAATTAATATTTAACAATCTTTTCTTTTTCAAATGCTAGGCAACTGATGAGGCTCCAATTAAATCTCCAATTTAATATTTTATTTGTAAATATTTAAAATATTGTTGTATTCTTTGACACAAAAAGCAGAATTTAAGTTTTGTTAACTCGTTAGTAAACTACCAAGCCGTAGTGCAAATGAAAATTCAATTTCTTTGGCAATAATTGTATTCACTTAATATTCTTGGAATATGAGCTAAAGAAGGAACGTTCTCGGAAGATTAAAGAAGTGTTTAAATCCAGTGATATTAGGTTTGTCTTACAAGCTCAGGATCAAAACGATTCTGCAATTGCCCGAGTAGTTGACTTGTAAATGGATGTGAATTAAGCAGATGACTTTTAATATTACGTTATTCAGCCAGAAAACGTATTCCAAATGTTTTGTATTGCATGACAATGCATCTTTTCATTATTCAATAACCAGTCGGAGAACCGCTTGTGTTCGGAAAATAAGTATGTATATTCAATCGTCCTGCATGTTTTTCAAATTTGTCTTCTTGTGATTTTTTTTCTTTCCCAAAAACTAAAGTTGCCTCTCAAAGGAAAGTTTTTTGATATTGAAGAGGCAAAAGGAGTATGACATCTACTTTTAGAGGCATGTCAAAAACAGATCTCTACAAACCTTCTTTTCCATTACATGTTGTGGAGTCAGACAAAAAGTTACATCAGCGTAAATTCTATAATCTATTTTTATTACACTCTGATTACTTTATTAACATACAGTGGATATATACTAAATCTTTTACTTTAGCTTAAGTAATTCGGAATTTTTGACGGAATTGTTGTCGGAACTAGGACTTAGAAGATAAGTCAAATTAAATATTTCGATAACCCAGTAAATTCAAGTTCGAAATTTCAATATTTTATTTTCGGAGGGAGGGGAAATGTTTTCAGTTTTGGTCCATTATACTAAGTATATTTGCTTCGATTTTTTATTTTTCCATAAAAGTGAAAATTTTACGCATGGTATACATATAACGCATAGCTTCAAATTAAAATTTAATAATATACAGAGTGGTTATAATATTGAAACGGTCATAAAAGGAAAACTACTGGATCAAATGTTATCAAACTTGGAAATCGTGTAAAGGAGGTCATGGGAATTTATTTTCCGCGAAAAAAAGGAAGTTCGAAACCTCGCCACCAGGGGGGAAATGGCGCTGTATGCGATATTGTTAAACGAAATATGGGTCGGAATCTAACTTAACCTTTTGTTAAACGGGTTTAATATGTTGTATACCCTTAAGAAACTTTGAAGTAGGCAAATTACCATTTAAAGACGTTAAATTCGATAAATGTCGAGTGCGCCATCCCTGTAAGTGAGAATTTCGTCCGTGAAAACCACGAATTAGCGATTAGAAAATGTGAGATCGCAAATCACTCGCACAAGTGCGTACAATCTGGAAATCGTTTTCTTACAGATCGCTAATTTGTAATTTTTTAAGCCTGAATTCGGCACTAAAACATGAAGATACTGATTCAAAACGCTTTTAATCGATTTGGGCCAAAGAAATCTCTCATGTTATCTATCTAGTTCCATTGCATTCTCCTACTGCATTCGATTGCATAACAGTCATTTCACACCGTTTACTGTTGAATGACAGCTAGTTTTATAACTGAACCATTTTTTTCTGAAGAGCAGTCGACAGCTGGACCACTGCGATTGCAGCTCACTTAGAGCCAATATTAAAATGTTTCGTGATACATGAACTGCAGTAACGTGGCATTTTAGATACTACGATTTTTATGCAGGGCTGGGCACCACCTCAAGAGTGTCGCATAGTTACTTAGGCAACATTTCACGAATGAACGTCTTATAGACCAACACTTCCCCTCTTCCCACCAGACCTCAACCTCTGTGACTTTTGTCTATGAGGTTATCTCAAAAGCACTGTTTATGGTGATAATCTAAACAATTTGGCAGAAATGAAAAATGTGATACACTGATAACATTCCTCCTGATATGCTATGTGTAACGTGTATACGAGCCAGTTTCCCTTAAAAAGTCCTCCACGAAGGCATCCCTCCCTTAAGGCAGATAGCCCTCGAGTACTGTGCCGTAATCTAATAAACCAAACCAAAACCAAACCTGATATGCTAACAGCGGCTGTTGAGAATGCAGTAACATGATTTAACTTGCTTTCGGAAAATGCTGGACGCTACATTGAACATGCTTTGTAACACGTTTCGGAAACAATTAAACACATTTTAAACCGATGTTTTCATGTCTTATTTCATTTAACAATATTGCATACAGCGCCATTTTTCCCCTGGTGGTGAGTTTTAGAACTCTATTTTCCCGCGGAAAATAAATTCCCATAACCTCTTTTACACGATTCCCATGTTTGATAACCATTTGGTCCGGTAGTTTTCCTTTTATGACCATTTCAAAGTGGAACTTTAATAATAACCACCATGTAAAATAAGCTTTAAAAGTCTGACAGTTTGGTTCAAGTCCCAACTTTAAAAAATATATATATAAATATAAATTTTTATATTAATTCTCTTAGAAAGCATGTTTTAAGAAGCTAATTTTTCTCTCGCGTTATAGATTGTATAAAAAAACATGATCTTTAATATGATTTAGATTGTTTCAGGCGATATAAGAATCGGGTTACTCTGTGGTACAGAATAAACACTGTTGGGCTGTTTTATTTCTTTGTCATTTAGCAAAAATCTTTTAATTAAAATATTTATCCTTTGGACTTCGCTTTAAACTTTATTTATAGCTAAAATGACTAGAAAATGAAAAGCTGTCTTTAGCTGAAACGCAATTCATATAATTGATATTTTAAAAAATTGACAAGAATGCAAAATGTATGGAAGTCTAGCAGTCGAAAAATCTTAATTTTCTTGTGTGAGCACTGAAAATAACTGTAGAAGGAAAGAAGAAAATTAGGGAGAAAAGTAAGCAAAAATTTGCAGGGAAATTTGGCTGTCAGACGTACCAAGATGTTCAAAAAGTTGGACGCTTTCGAATATACTTTCAGGATACTTCAAGAATTTAGGTGTTCAAAGAGAAAACACTTGGACGAGTACACCAGCAAATACCATTAATTGAGCTTGTGTTAACAGAAAAGACAAAACGATATCATTGCAGATTAAAGTGAAGAGCGACTGGTTTTAAACTATATGGCTGTGTAAATTACGTTATAGAACATCATATCGTATCATAAATGGTGAATCCCATGATTTCCTCAGTCGAATTATTTGAAGATTCAGGAGCTTATCCAGTGATGTATGTGGATGTCACTTAAAGATGTTTTTTTTTTCCCTTCCTGATGAAACAGCGGCCGAGCGGTAAAGTCGCTGAACACTGGTAGTTCGGTCCGAGGTTCGAATCCCGCGAACGGGCTGGCTGCATGGGCGTTTTCGTGGTTTTCCCCATGTGTAACGTGTATGCGAGACAGTTTCCCTTAGAAAGTCCTCCAGGAAGGCATCCTTCCCCTTAGGCAGATAGCCGTGGTGTGCTTTGTCATAATAAAATAAACCAAAACCTTTTGATGAAACCAGTCTTTCCTTTCATCTCACAGCTTCAAAATGTTTAGCCTCTAAAGACTGATAAAGGCTCTGACGAAATACTTCGTGAAGAACTTTCTAAAAGAAACCAGCTGTCATACGCGGTACACATGAGAAAATCCACGGAAACGCCCATGCAACCAGCCCGTTTACCGGGGTTCGAACCCCGGAGTGAACTACCAGTGTTCAGAAACTTTACCGCTCGGCCGTTTGTGGGCCTTTATGAAATGGAAGGCGATAACTTTATTTAAAATGATTGTCAGAAATACCCAAAATGTTTCGAAAAGTTGGATACTTTTCAATATACTTTCAGAATGCTTAAAGAAACAGAGAAGAAAAATAAATTTTTTCGTAAAATTTAGTATTCGTATTTTTTTTAATTTAAAACTTTTCAATCTTATGATATTTGATTCTTGCGATTTCAAAAATAAAATATTTGACTAAAATATGAATAACATTTTAAGAAACCAAATGTAGGATAAAATTGTGTAAAGCAATGGGCACAATGATAAAACTGTTTAAAGCAGTGTATGCAAGTCATCCTAAGTTAAAATATCGGTTATACATCTCTCTTATTTATATATATTTTTTTCTGAACGGAACATTGAAAGGCGTGTAAAACTGTGCTTTACTGTATTTTCTCTTTTAATATAGTATGCAGTTTTCAAACGCATCGTAGTCTGGGTTACAAAGTATTCTTCCGAAAAAAACGCAGTTCAAATAAATAAAGTCAAATTCTGGAAAATTGATATTAATAAATATATTTAAAATGCTCAGTTCGAAGGAATGAATAGAAAATTTTAAAACAATTATCTGAAGAGACAATGCAACACAAACAATTAAAATAAAAGTATAAAAATTTAAAAATGACCTAAAATAATAGCTATGACGAAAAATATAGATAAAGAAAACTATTTGAAAAAAAAAAAAATAAACGCTGCACTTTTATTTACGCAGTTCGAATAGGTAAATAGAAATTTTTAAAACAGTTATTCGAAAAAAAAAAAAAAAAAAAAAAAAAAAAAACGTGCAACTTAAACAATTAAAATGAAATTCGAAAAAGAAAAAAATTACTTAAAATAATAAGTTATAATTAAAAATATAATATAAAGAATATTATTTGGAAAAAAGGAACGATGGTGACTTTTTTTTCCTAAGGAAACTAGGTTGCAATATATTAAGAAGTTCGCCAAGTGAAGTATTCTTGGCGCAAACTGACAAAAAAGTGCCAACATAAATTTGTGAATTTCTCCGTAAATTTCGCTCCAAATTTTACAAAATTTCATATTTAGGCGTAATTTGAGTCGTAGAATCGAAATATGTAAAATAATTGGTATGTTACTTCAGAAAAAGTCCGATTTTGTGTCAAAATACCTATGTTAGAATAGTGCTATATATAAATCTAATATATATCCTAAGTCGCGCTTTCGAAACATGAAGAACGCAATTTGAATTTTGTCAATCGGCCCAGTAGATCGAGAGATATAGGACTGTCCCATTTTTTTTTTTTTTTTTTTTTTGAGCAGTGTACATTGCAGAAACCACAGAGGTCGGAATCTTTAAATTAAATACCTTGAGACTTTTAAATTTTAAATATTGATATTTTTAAACTTTTTATTCCAATTTTTACAAAGAATGATTATCGTATATAACTCCTCAATTATTAATTTTGGCTTTTTGAAAATATGAATTTTGAGGTGCAACATGTTGTTTTATATATTTTGCCTTTATTAGTCCTTATTATCTATATTGTCTTTATTAGTCCTTATTATCTATATTGTCTTTATTATATGAATTACGATTTCTGCTGTGTGTAATTTTTCATGCAAGGCCTTATCAATATTAACAACTTTAAAAGAGAATAAGTTTAATAATATCGAAATTTATCGTAAAACACACTTTAGCAATTTAGAACATAAATTTAAACTTTCAATAAGGATGATACGATACATTAAAAAATAAAACACACTTTTCTTGAAAACTTTCTGTAATTTTTTGTTCTGTTTTCCTGATGTACACATCTGTTCTTACTCAGAAACATCAAAGAACTGCACACACTCGTCATAGCGCACTAGCTATCTATCAAATGGTTACAGCCGGAAAGATCGCGGCAAAAGCATCACAGACGAAAACGTCGTGGTACAAAACATCGGTTGAGAAAATAAAGCAAAGAGAAAACGTCACAGTTCTAAAACATCGTGGTCGAAAATAAAGTGGTACAAAAACTTCGCAACTTAAAAACGTCGTCGAAAATATCGTGGTAAAAAAAAATAAAGTATCTACAAATCATCGTTTGTAGGAAAACGGGCAAACTGCAAAACTAAATTAACAGTAAATTTGATCTAGCATAATGCTAGCTTTGGATCGAAATTCCATCCGTCGACATGTTAAAATAGTTTCATCGTAAATATTGCTTCTATATGTGAAGATTTAACGCAGTGCTTCATCGAGTTTAAGGTGACTTTAATGATCAATATTTTACAATTCCTTAAACTGCTTGTAAAATAGGCCATATAAACTACAAAATTTTCTTCGGCAGTCACTTTTTTTTTCCGAGACATTGAAAAGATTTTGTTTCATATACAGTAAGACCCCGCTTAACGCTGTTTCGTTTAGCGCTGTTTCGGTTTAGCGCTCTTTTATTTCAACCCGGCGATTCCACGAAATCGCTCGCAGCATACGGGGATTCCCCGAAATATTATGCAGCGATAGGTTTCAAATACATATCCGAAAGAGTGTACTTGTATTTCTTGTTTGGTGCGGTATTGTACAGACATATTTTGAAGGGGTAAATGTGGAAGATGTCGAAGAAATAATTCAAGAAGCAGCGGCTAGTCTTTCTAATGATGAGCTCAAGGAATTAACAAGAAGAAAACAAAAATGTTGACAGCAGCGATTCAGAAGAAGAGCAAAAAGAACTTTCGATGGCGTTTGTAAAAAGGAGTTTGTCTACCATAACTGAAATAATGGATCAATTCATTGAAAATAAACCGAATTTTGACAGGAGCTCAAAAGTAAGGCGTGGTGTTAGAGATGGTCTATCCGTTTATGAAGAACTTTTAAGAGAACAACGCAAAAGAAAAAGGCAAACAACATTAGATGCTTTTGTCACAAAAAGGCAGAACACTGAAAACGCGGAAGGCTAACTAAATATGACTGACTTAGAATTTTATTTGTTTTTTTTAAGAATATTCGTTTTGTTATTTATATTTTGTTTTTATTTTTGCAAGAAATAATAATATGGTATTAATTTGGGCTTTGAGAAATACATGTTTGGTTTTATTTTTATTAAAAAAACATACTTTTTAAATTTAATACCTAACTAATTTCCTAGCCATCTTTCCTAACCCCAATATTTACATGTAAAGATAGCCTCGTTTAGCGCTGTTTCGCATTACGCTCTACTTTGATGGAACGTATCCCCCGCGTTAAGCGGGGTCTTACTGTACATTATAATTAACAATTTTTTTCTGTATTACAGATGGCATTGGAGGTCCTAAATTGGAAACAAGACGAAACACGGTTTGTTATGGCTGGTAAATTACTCTTCACGCAAATCACAGATTATCCTTGGAATAAAAAGGGTAAGACTGTGAAATTTACCCCACTCCACGCACTTCTAATAGCGCTGGGAAAACCAAATTCCAACTATAGACCAGAGAGTTCGTCAACGGAGAACGCTGTTTTGTTTCCAAGAAATACGGGGATTAGAGATGCCAGTCTTGTACTTATGAAAGAAAAGAATGGACGTTTCATTGTTGTTAGAGTAAGTATCTTTTATTTTGCCCCCCCCGCCGCGAAAAGATATATCTAGATTAATTATCTGTTATTAAACTCGGACAGAAAAATGGGCATTTGCAAGACGGGGAAATCCGCAGCTTTCTTCTTAGATTGGAAGTCTTTGATTTCATGACATCGTATGGAATTCAAAATGCATGCCATATTTTCAACAAAGTTAATGTTAATACATTGTTTTCACCTGTGTGTTTTCGTTCCAGCTCAACAAGAAGAGTGAACTTTTTTGTGTCCATGAAATACATATAAAATCCGTCACAAGCAACAAACAGCTCGGGAGAGCTAATTTAATGCAGTGGCTAACATTAATCTCGAGGAACAGCAAGGAACATACAGCTCTATAATTACAAAGCACAAGAACTGTCGCATCAAAATATATCTAGAAATTCTCGAAACTTTCTGGCTACTTAAGGCTAAGTAATCATCCTAGGCCAGAATTAACACTAGAATCATAAAGGGCTCTTATATCTAAGAGAGGGACTAGGTATGTCTTGGAATGGACGGAATATTTCTGGAAAACTCGCTACAATGATTCCGCTGGTTAATAAACTCAGCCGCTTGTTACGTTCACATTTTCAAATATATATTAATCAACAGAAAAAAATCGCCGTTTACTAAACTCATTTCCGCCGTTTATAAAAATCAAATTGGCAAAAGATTGATTCTTCAGATCCAGAATAAACTGTTTGTGGCTGATAAAATTTATCTGCAGTTCATTCATTTATCTTTATTTATCTATTATGTAGAATTTCAATAAAACGGTGTTGCGTTCGTACGGGTTCCTAATAGAATGAATGCACAGAGGTCCGATTATAGGTTAATAACATTTATTTTTTATCAAAAGAAACACTTCAGAGTTCTGGAATTTTCTACAGAAATTCTAGGACAGGTGTTCACAGTATTACAGAGTACAATCAATAGTTGCACTTCAAACTACTAAGAACGTTAAATACAATGCAATACAAAAAGCATCTGTATCTCAGTTCACGCGGAACTAACAACTCACAACGACAATAACTAAGCAGCTGTGAGCAGATGCTCTCTCTTCGGTCTTAAATTGTTTTCAACCGGCCGCCGATATTTTTCTACTACTTTCTACTACTCGAAATTACTGGAAAGCAATACGAGGGTGGAATTACGGTTACAGCTAACATAGTGATCAATTATATTTATTGAATTTCAATACATATTATGGTGATACAGGGAGCAGAGCCAAATGTAGCCAAATGGTCACCAAGTTGCCGACTTTGGCGATTTTTAGCCAAATTTGGCGACAACGAAAGTCGCAAAAATCGTTGTCAGCTTGGCGATATCTCGCCAAATTACTGAGATGCCCATTTACTCAATGTTAAATGTACTTGCTCCTGCATTATTACTTTTCCGGCATAGCTTCTTTTTAGATTTTTTTCATGTTACAAAAGAAATACAACAATTTTGCTTATAATTCCACTAAAATTACCTATCTAAGTACAAAATTCGTAACAGATTGATTCTTCAGATTAGTTCATTAATTTATCCATATTAAGCTCATAGCCGCCGCTTGTAAAAATCAAATTGGCAAAAGGATTGATTCTTCAGATCCAGAATAAACTGTTTGTGGCTGATAAAATTTATCTGCAGGTCCTTAATTTTGGCCAGTGTAGTAGAACTTGTGATCAGATTTGGTGGATCAGATGGATGCAACAGAAGACATCATCACTCGATATTTAAAAGGAGTCAAGAATTTACCTTTAGCTTACCATAATAACAAGATCTTGTGGATGAGAAGCAGTATTTTCTTTTGAAATGGGAGAGAGAACTGAAAAACGAAAAATAGCTTTAGTGTTAGCGTAACTGTGCAGCAAACTCTGATATTCTAAAAAAACAACGTTTCTTTCTACAAATAAGACTTCTATCATTTAGCCTTTAGACCAAGGTATTATAAAAGCTTTCAAATGTCACTACAGAAAATGTGTCACTCAGAAAAAGATAAAATTATGCCTTGTGAAAATGAATACACTTCGAAGGAGATAAGTCGATATCTTTGCTAGCTTCTATGCATTTGTCAACGCCTGAGTAGTAGTCTCCCAAAACACAGAAACTGTTTTAAAAAATGTGGTTTTTAGAGGCAACCACCGAAGAATTACAAGCTAATTGTAATATTTCGGGCTTAAGTGAAGGAAATGATGAAGATTTGTTTTTAGAATATGTTCCAGTTGATAATATTGAGACAGAATGTGAAAACACTGACTACGATATTACAAACTGTGTTAAAAGAGCTGAAGAAACTGAAACTGGCAGTGGAAGTGATGCGGAGTAAAGTGACTATATTGCCAAACTCAGCTGAATCGAGAAAAGCACTGCTAACTGTAAGAACTGTTGAACTGAAAGGGGGATATAAAAAAAACTACCAACAGTTCTACGAAATTGAAAATACAGTTGATCAAGACTGTTGACAAACAATACGAAACACAAGGATATAACAGTTCCTTGAAAAGTTTAAAAATTTATTAGAAATACAACTATAAAATTTTGGTACTTAACGTGTTAACGCAACCACCGCAAAGTCGCCAAATTTTCAGAATGCGTCAAACTCCGGCAACCATGCTCATAACAATCCTTCCAAGCAACGTCACCCTTTTTCGTATGCTTTCATTTTTCTTGTAGTATGTCAAATTCCAGCGGTTTTTGCAAACAATGCGATAACTTATGCCTTAGTTTTAAAATATGAGCTTGTGGAATTTGCCAGCATTGGAAGAAACTGGGATAAAATTTCTACAAGAATGCCGAATTTTGCTGAAAATTTTCCAAACGGAACAACGAGGAAATGCGCCTTCTCGATAGTCGCTGTTGCCGGGGGTTGCTCGAACCTGATTCTCTGCAATTGTCTGATATTTTTTTTAAGCAAAAACAGATCGCTATGTACTTCGGGAGAACAGCGAAAAAAAAAATTACAGAAAGATTCGAAGAACGAAAAGGTTTTATTTTTTAATGCATTACGTAATCATTATTCAATAATGCAAATTTGTATTTTAAATTGCTAAAGTATGTTTTCTTTTCCTATGTTCATAACATTTACCTATTTACGATATATATCGATAGTTTGGGAATCTTTATTAAATAAAAAAGATGCAAAAACCACCAATTTGCACCCCATAAGTAACTTTTACCCTTCCATCGGTAAAAAATTTGCTATTATATATACATAATTAATGAAACATTTCTATTGACTTTGATTCACTAATATTTTTCAGTTCTTACGGATCACATGATTTGAATCATACCTTAGCTGTTTTTTTACTATATGCCTATAAGGTATTTTCTCCTTACCTTCGTGGTTGTAACTGGAAGCACACCCAACGCGTGTTCGAGTCTCGGCGAGAGTATTGCACATTTTTCACGCTTTGAAATAATCTAAGCACTCACTCTACATGCCATTCCCCCCCCTCCCCCAATTTCAGTGTCTTCAATTTGAGATAGAATTTGAGGTTTACCACGTGAAATTCATCTCTTAGAAGAAAAATTCCCCACTCGTTGAGCTATAAGCTTTAAGAGATTCGTTATATCATTCGCAGGGCATCCAAATGATTTTTGTTTCAAGAAGCTTTATTTACAGTTTGAGTCTCTTTAGTCTGAGGTCGAAAATTCTCTCCGAAACAATAAAATTAGTGTGCTTTTTTGTATTAAATAAATAAATGAAAAAATTTCTTCAATTAATGAATGAAAAAATTTCTTCAATTAATGAAAAAATTTCTTCACGACTATCACGTTCGCTGGTAAAAAAAAAATTTCCAATATCAAATATATTTTTAACTTGGCGATGTGTTTCTAAAATTCATCTTGCTTTTTATCCATTAAATATGCTTTCAGAATCTATTCTCTGATTTTGGGAAACTTTTATTATTCAAATTGACGTATTGCTTTTTATAGCATATTTCACCAAATACCTCACTGTCACTTATAATAAAATTAGTCTTTTTTTTTTTTTTTTTTTTTATTATTTTTTTAATTAACAAATTTTCCGTCACTTTTCCAGGTGATTTCTTTAAGAAAAAAACCATCATAGTTTTTCTTCAATTTGAGTTTTGGTTCATTCCTTTAAATAATTTAATTTTACAGAGTGAAATTCGAACTCGTTTGGACTGTGACGATTCCGGTTTTGGGATTTTTCCGGATATTAGATGATCAGGTTAAAACCTAGTAAAATGGCATGTAGAAATCCTAAAATTAAAAATATGAAACAATGCTCTAGGAAATAATGAAGCATTTATGATCTTAAGGGAACTAAATTGACAAAAATGGCTTTGTATTTATTTGTTTGCTTTATTAAACATTTTATTCAATGTAAATTGAAGTGGCTTCAGTTTTGTTCTAATTTTTTCTCTTTAAATCTTTCTCCTTCTTAGATAGACACAATTTCTCATTCCTAGGTCCATTGGTCAAATCCTGTAATTAAGGCGTCTCAAATTGCTCAGGGGTCGCTTACACAATCTGAAAACAGCTAGCGGGCCAGAAATTAAAAAAAAAAAAAAAAAAAAAAAAAAAAAAAAAAAAAAAAATTACAAATGAAACAAAATAAACATTTTAAATAAATTTTTAATTTCGCATACTAGTCTCTTCAGTGTAAAAACGTTTCTTCGACGACGTATAAATACAATACACATTAAGATACAATACGAACAATTTGTTCCACGTGTTATTGTATCTTAATTATAGAAGCTCTGAACAGGCTTATTTTGTGCTTTCTTATTTTCCACGTGGTTTGAGGATGATGGTTCAGTAAAACCATCAAAACTAGTCCTGTGAAAATTTGAAAATATAACGCTGATTTTTGTTGTTTGACCTCTAAATTACAATAGTCATGTTTGTATGTAAAATAATTACAAACTTCTTTTATTTCTTACTGCAGCTTGACACTTGACAGTATTTCGATTTTGATAAAGTTTGCAGCCTTGGAGAGAAATTAGTACAAATTATCTTCAGCACAGATTGTATACGCTCATCAGTCAATCGGATACTTTTTATTAATTTTCAATTAATAAGAAAAAAATCCGATTAACCAATGAGCAAGTGAAAAATAGCTGTTCACATAATTATTCCCGAAAAAAAAAAAAAAGATTATTCTTAGCGCAAAAATTCGTAACTGATTTATTTCTTGACAAGTACGAATAAAAGTTAATCAAATCTGTATCTTCAAATCTTTGAGTAAGTTAGCTCATGCATATTTAGTAATTTATTGTACATTTCAAATTAGTTAGCAATTATGAAAAATAGCTACTCACTTATTTTTTGACAAGTACGAATAAAAGTTAATGAAATCTGTATTTACAAATCTTTGAATAATTGATTATTATGAATAATCCCTTTAGATATAACTCAGCACATCTGCCTGTAGCATAAATCTGTGTAAAAGTGTCCTTTGAGCCGCATTTCGTATATTGATTTATCAATAATACTGGTTTCAGAACAAGGCTCTATAAATGTCCAAAGCACATATTTTATAAAAAATTCGAGTTCAAAACCGTAACAGACTCAAAACTAATATGTAATATATATTAAGCAAAATTACATCTAGAAATATATATAGGTTCTGTTGGAGATTAAATCCCTGTGAATATCGCCACTGTAATTTGCCAGCTGTTGTTTTTTTTTTAATTTATTGCAATGGCATTACAATGGATACAAAGAGAAGAGTGACTTAAAAATTTAACAAAATTTGGCATTAATTTTCGAGAAACTCAAAGCAATTCGAGAGGATTTGACAGAGGTAGTCCGGTTTCACGGAGATCTGTATTATTAATTTTTACTTAAAATAAAGAAAATAAGCGTAGTTGCGGATATATCTGTAGCGCAAGATGTCTTTTAACATTAACACCAGAACTGGAATTTTCATGTTTATAAAAATAGCTCAATATTAGACCCCAATCATCAACAATGTGCGAAAAGTTCAGCTCGAGTGCATTATTACTGTTAAAAAAATCAATAAAAAGCAGTAGAAATCGCCATATAATCTAAAATTTTACTCAAGAATCAGTATTGTTTTGCATATTAACAAGCACTTGGTAATACTTGTAAATTAAATGCCATTACTATATTATTTTCCTTTTATTTCATGTTACGAAAAATTAGTTTGATCTTTTATAACGAAAATTCATCTCGGTAAATGATAAAATTCACTTTTTAGGAACCTTTGTACCTAGGAAATTGTGTAATAAGTTGTGACTCTGAAACAGATGATGTATTTGAAATTCAAGAGTACACGACAAAGGAAGCCTATTTATTAAAAGTGAGAGAAATTTTTGTCCTTATATTATATTAAAAATTGAATTTTGATTATAAGGCAATGAAAACTAAAGCGTTATATAGAATGTTTGTGCCATATTACCTGTAATTACAAAATCAATATATAAAATCTTCCTTTAAAATGATGTTTTTTTTCTAAGTGATTTAATTTTCTTGGCAGGGAGAAACAAGGAAAGAAACAAAGGAATGGCTACGTCAGTTAAGGTACCATGCCAAAGATCTTGGCACATGGAGAAAAAGAAGGAATGCTTTAGCTAACATCATGATTAATGGAATGATAAGGCAGTGAACTGCATAGCCTTGAATCTCTAATACTAAAACGACTTCAATTTGTATTTTATGAAAACTTTTAATGCAGTGTAGAAATCGTAAAACCTCATCAAGAATTTCATCTGAGGATTTCACGAACAATGTGAAAAATCAAGATGCCTTCAAGAGAGGCATGAACAAAAATACTGAAAACTTGAGACTGAAAGCAACATCAGTTTCTCTTTGTATTTAATTGTTCCTGTTCATACACAGTTGTTCTTAAGTCTCATTATAAGTCCTTCCTATCTGTGATGTTAACATTCCATAATTTTAGAACAGCAAGGCTTGATCTTTGATAGAAGTTAGTGATGAAACTCTACGGTCTTGGATCTAGTCTTTTCTTTTTTTGTAAATGTTTTAATATAGTGTTTTTTTTTTTTTTTTTTTTTTTTTTTTTTTTTGGATGAAACCTTTATTGGTTATGAGTTTATAATATTAATGTTTTAAATTTGGAAACAAACTTTATATATAAAGCTTGAATATTCAGATAATGTCATGCATTTCAATGTGAATAAACTATCATTGTATGTTGTATGCATTTACTAATTTATACTTTCATGCATAACTAAATTACCAAGTAATTGCAAAGATTAAATTTATGCAGAAAAATTTCAAATTTACTAAGTAGCAAGCTGAAATTCTTTGAATAAAAGAAGTGTAAATGTAACATTTATATATTTTTAAATTTCTCATACAAACATTTATATATTTTTAAATTTCTCATACAAACTTCCTGCCCACCACAAATGTACTACAGGGGTATCTACATAATTAATCTCTTTATCTAATTGTATCTATTTGCCTGTAGAGAAATAGATCCACTGAGAATGCATAAATCTGATTTATTGTATTAACTCGTGCTCTTATCCATAAGGCTTTTACGTGACCTTATGGAAGGTAAGGCACATTTTTAAACAGTTTCACCTTCAGTATATTTTCTGAAACTTGCAGTAAACTGCAATATTTCGAAGAAAATACACAGTATGAAGTAGCATGAAAAGGTGTATTGATTTCGCTTGCAAATAAATAAAAAAAGGAATATTTTTACTTCGAGTAGCACTTGCATAATTTAGTTATCAAGCATTGCGATGAATATATACATGCAATAAAAACACTTATTTGAGGTATTATAAACCCTATCCATAGAAGTTCTTACCTGGGCATTATTTTTCCAACCACTGGGAATAGATATATACTTCCAATTACAAGAATATTTTAAATGATGCAAAGATCATGTTTTGTAGTTTTACATTTAAATATTTTATAAATCATGAAATCTAACTTTTTGCAATTTTCTCCAGTCCTTGTATTTATCTTCAGGAAAATATTGCTATAAAAAATACAAAAAATTCGACTCTTTAGATAAAAAATTACCAAATTTCAAAATTTACATTGAGGGGTCCATTAATAAATAAATTAGAATAATATGAGGCGGTGTTTCCCCCCCTTAAGCACCATACGGTAATATTCTTGTGTGATTTACTAGTATCTTATTTATAACATCCATTATGTTGAAAGAATTTTTACACTAATTTATAAGCTTTCAAAGTCCATTAATATTTTCATGAAGTTTTATTATTTTGGAATAAATTTGTTAAACATAAAAAATCCATTAAAGTATATATATTAAATTTTAGCTGTGCACATATGACTTGAGACATCACTGAAGCCTGCCAGTGTTTTATAACATATAAATTCTATAAGATTTTGTAAATAATATCTCCAATTAAAAAAAAATATATATTCCAATATTCTGCATAGAAAAGCCCATCAGATGATCAGAAAACTTTCTAAATGATATTTAAAGTTTATGTATGTATAAATTATAACATTTTGCTGTTCAATTGTGTATGACCCTTAAAAATGATTACCAAATTTAACACCCAAATATCTTTTGTTAAACGAGAATGGAACTTTTTGTGTTTTAATTAAGTACTACAAAATTTTCCTGAATATGAGTAAGGGATGGATGAATGTGATGCCCATTGTTTCTCACTTTAATAAAGGAAAAAACAGGATTATAGAAAAATTTGGCAGCCTCTAGGCCCAGAGTTTATAAGCTTCAGCAGTACGAAAGCCCTAACTCTAGGCTTGCAAAAGGTTCAGCTGTTACCTACAGTACTACCAAAGGGTTGTCTGACGAACGTAGATGGTACGAACAGGGGAACTAGCTGATCCATTTGGCCAGAAATTTGTTGAATGGAAACATGCAGAACCCAAAAGCAGTTCAAGTAGACAATTTCTAAATCTTGAGACCTACAGAATGTATAAAATTCTTAATAATAACTGTATCATTGATTCCACATTTGCACTTTTCAGTGGCAGGGATGCAGTCTGAATCGACTAATTTCTTCAAGGCCTATCTTATCTTCTGATCATACAGAGGCTCAGGATTAACACTATGCTTTCTGCTGCCAGATGCCTCCAAAATTTTTTGCCGTTCGGTGTGGCTGCACCTCTTATACTTATTATAAAGTTGTTCTTGTTACTAGGAAAAATGACAATTCTCTTGTCATGTCTTGTAAAATCACGTAGGTAAATAGCTTTTAAAACACGTTTGACAGTACCTGCATTCTTCTTCTCCACTCGTGCTGCTTATTCCAAATCTTAAAAGGAATTTCAGTACACAGTACATTTAACTATCATTTCTAGAAACACAATACTTAAAAAGTCAATTTCAAATATGGCCTGCATCCACACTCCCTACAAGCATTTGCTTTTATGACAGAACTAACTTTTTGTGAGATTCCTAATACTGGAACGCAGAACAATTAAAATAATTTGAGAGTTTGGAAAGGACAGATAGGACAGATTAGTTGGATGCATGAGTTTTTTTTATGTATGTCTATGATTAAGGGGTATTGTAAATATTTATTACTTATTAATCTTTCTAAGAAATTTTATACTTAACTTTCAAAAACAATTTCCTTTTGCTAGTATTTGAATATCCAGTATATATATATATATTTGCAGTGAAAAAGTAATTTATAATTGGTCTTGTTTACCAAGAAGCTGATTTGAGAAATTTTCTAATAGTCTATGTGGGCACTTGTAATATTTGATATTAAATATGTTTTATTAATATATATTTTCATTCTTAAAAATACAGAAGTGTAGCAATGATTTTCCTGTTATGAGAGTAGTGATAACGATTGAAATATATTATGAAATTGACACAAATTCACACTGACAAAGGAATTGAAAAAAGCTACGTTACTATGCTATAGCATTGGAAGACTGCTTCTCTTAGGGAAAAATGCATTCGTGGAGGATTCTCCTTGTTTTACATCACACATTTGAAACTAAATAAATTTTCAGTTTGAACTTACCATCTTCTTAACCTGGTATCAAAGTTGATTTCTATACTCATTTACAGGCAGAAAGTGATTTATGTCAAATCCTTCGAAGGCTAAAGGAGGAATGCCTTCATGGCAGGTTTTTACAGAAACCTATTTTACATTACAGATAATGGAAGAGGAAAATTTTGAATACACTAGCAAGATATTTCGCTGTCAAAGAATGAACTTTGTTGCAGTTGCAACAGATCAGTAATGCTTATACACAATGCTTGATGATAAATAATCTTAGTTAGAAAAGTGTTTAACAGCAGCTGGATGGTTCTGTGTAGTAACTGCAGAATGGCAGCCAGTCTGTTCAAATTATACTGTTTCTAATTCAAAAGCATTTTAGTGTAGTAATGAAAAGGAAACAAAATTTTTTGTTTATATGGAATCATAATTGGATTAGAGGAAGGAAAAAAAATCTCTGCTTTCAGGAATTTTAAAGATCCAGATACTAGATGCTCGCACTGATAAATAACTTATGTGATTAACATTCAACAGATGTCCATCTTCACTAATAATATCTTGACTAATAAATAATATCACTAATAAATCCTTAGTGTTATTAGGTGAGAATGAATAGTGAGGTTTGTTATAAACAAAGAAAGAAATAATTTACAGGCAAGCATACTTATATAAATTCTTATTAAAAATTAAGCATACAGATTACTGATGCTTTTCTCCCAAATGTTTCCCGACAAAAAATTTACATTAAAACCAATCAAGACTCACAAATGAAATATAAATTTATTATACCACAATTTGTCAACATCAGTCTAACATATAATTTTCTATCACATTTTTACAGATCTTCAGAAGCAATAATTTACACACAGACTAAAGCAAAATTACATGATATCCATTCTTTATATTTGAAATTTAATTCAAAATATGAAAGGATATGTTAAGTAAGATGACATTTTAAAATATTTGGGAGCATTTTTTATATATTACAAGTCCTTTTTTAATATAAATACTTATAAAGCCTCACTAAAATACATTTCGTAAACATAGATGTATAAGAAAAATCTGCACACAAAATATTTTTTTTCCCTAAATTAAAGCTTTTTATACCATTTTAGTATGAAAATAATTTATCACAAATATAAACTTAAATGCATACAAAATCATTAATAGAGTAAATTGTCATGTTTTATTTACAAGATACATAATTTCTTACATTACAAAAACTCAAAACATATACTATACACTAATATAAATAAAACATTTGGTTATTAGATACTTTTATGCATATTTAAAATTTGATGATAATGACATTTTACAAGAGGAGAGCATTACAAAAAGTAATTTTGTTAGCTGCAAGTACTTCTGATATAAAAGAATGAAAAGCTCCAGTTCAAAAAGTTCTTGTGACGCAATATCAATGACCTTAAAGAATGTATGCAGTATTTTTGTTATGTATATTCACTATTTACATTGATCAGAGATTCAGTCTGTTCATAATCTATATCACGTACCCTACAAAAAATAATTTTTAACAATGAGTAGGTTAAAATACACTATCATTCCATTCAGAAACTATTAACAGAAATTATGAACTGAATCAGACAAGTTATCCAAGTACTTAACTTGGCCTTCATTTTGACAAATACTGGATACAGACATATATTTCAAATTACAAAAATGCTTTTCATGGTGTAAATATTCATGCTTTCACATTTTCAAATTTAAAACAAATGATTTTGTAAAAAGTTAGAAATCCAACTTTTTATATGGTCTCCTGATCCTATAGTTACATTTAGGATATTTGCATGCTCATAAAAAGTAAGGCATAAAATATTCCACTTTGCATACCACAAAAATTGACATAAGCTTTTAATTTCCAACTTTGGGATTTTTTATGTCATTTTCGACCTGCCTTGTAGGGCGGGTTAATAAATGAATCAGAATAACTGGAGCTTGATTTCACTCTTAAATGTCAATTTACTGACATTCATTTAAGATTTACTGCTGTGTAACATTCTTTACTTCATAATTTTTTTACAAATGGAATGCCAAAAGTATAATCATAAAAGTAATTTACAAGTCTTCAAATGCTAACATATATTAATACTCTTGAAAATTTTTATTACTGTGAAATCAATAATCACACAAAAAATATATTAAGCTAGAAGTATTTTTCATTAATGCAAAGAATGTTACAAGCCTGTAATTCACCAATACTGAAGTCTACCTAAAAAAACAAGATAAGACAAAAACAGTTACTGAATTGAGCCTGCAGAACTAGCACTTTTTCTTTTTCAGTACTTTAACTTGACCCCAGTTTTGGGGGGGATTTTTTGAATTGGCTATAATCGGATATTGTTGTTTAAATTATAATCATTTTAAATTAGAAATGTAAATAATATTGTGTGAATATAAAACTAAGAAAGGTCTGATGTCATAAAATGTCATCAGACCTTTCTTAAACTAAATGAGATGATAAACTAAAAAGTCATGTCTGATGATAATTTCTACATTATGAATGATTTTATTAAAGATGTAGTTGTTTTCCCTAGCAAATATTCAGAATGTAATCCAGCATCAAGAAAATCATCAAAGGGGAAAGTCTTGAAGTTTTTTGAGCCATTATATTAATTGATTTAACACAAATTGGAGTATATACTAGTTTTATTTAAAAGACACACAATAAGGTTCTTGTAGAAAATGAAGTAGAAAAATCCTGAAAAAATTCACGAGTGATATACTAGTCAATACACAACTTTTGAAGGGTAGTGCGTTTCAATTATACAACTTTTATTTTTTCACTCAATTCTTATGTATCTTATGATCTACGAGCAACTGTTGCAAATGGACTTATGTGGATATGGTATATGAACACAAACACACAAAGAGGAGAAACATTTTTAAGTAGCAACAACTAAGCTTATAAAATACACCAGGTTAGTCAGAGCAAACTTTGCTACTTTCTTGTTTTAGATTCTTATTCTTGCAAAAGTTTAATGCTCCTGTTTCAGTTTTTTTAACAAAGTATACAGTATGAAGCATAAGCTTCACTTTAGTGCATAAAAGAGTTAACGTAACTGGCAACGTAAATGGAATTCAAATAGCCCATAATAACAGCATTATTTATTACCCGATTAAATGCATTGAAAACCAAAACTAACTCCTTTTAAATAAAGATTTCATCCTGAATATTTCATTTGCTTTCTGAACTTTGGCCTTCCACATCTTTTACGAGTTCTGAAAATTTTTGTAGATCATTTTAAAACTTATTACTATATGTCTTCAACAGCATTATTTTGTTTATTTTATAAAGCTTAACAAGGCAATTTACTCATGCAATTCAACAATAGAGCAGCAATATACTATGTGGATATACACAGAATAGAATTTAAAGATAATTGTGAACTTTGTGCAATATGGGACATATGCAGTGAATGGCATTTTAATCTACTAAGCTCTTTTTTTAAGATCTTCCCTCATATATGGAGTACATATTTTCTCCTCAATTTTCACATGGAAATATTACCCAAGAGGGGATTAAGTAAATACAAGAAAAATATGTTATCTCAAAGGCTAATTCTACTTAAAACAAATATTCAAAATATGAATGAAAATTCACGGGCATTAGCCTTACCAAATCATTCATCTAAAAAACACACATCTTACCTTTGTTTTTTCCTAAAACATAAATTGACTAGTTTGTTGACACCAACAAGAACAGGATCCCAGTTTTCATAATGTGTTAAAAATGCAACAGCAAAGAATGACAAAAACATTGGCATTGTTCCCAGGAAAAATGGCAAAGGGTAATCAACCTACATATACAAAAGTAAAAATTGGATAAAATTGTATCTTATGCCAAAACATTTCAAGACTTTGTTACATAGAAAAAAGAAAAGAAATAAATTTAACTTCATGTTAACTAGCTTAACTTACTCTACACTGGTGCCAGACAAAGGGAAAAACTCTTATCTTTGTGGAACCATACGACTGATCTAAATTCGCATTAATTAAATACATACGTATCTTTAATGGTAAATTAATTCAAGTTCAGATTTAAACTTATTTAATTAATATCTTGAAAAATGGAGAGGCATAAATCTTCTCTGATGCCTTCATATAAAATCACAACTTTTGTTTTCCACAAATAATGCAATTCCAATTATCACTGATTTCCACAGAAAAAAGTACTGTATTTTTAAACCACCACAACTAAACATACTGAAATTCCCAGCTTTTTACAGACAGCCACAAACTCATTTCCATTAACAGACAACATCAAAACACTATAAAAGAGATACATAAATCAATCACCAGCTCCATTAAATAACAACAATTCAACAAATTTATAGTTCAAATATTATTTCATCAGCATCCTCAGAAAACCTTCTGAATAAATGTAGTTAATACATGTGTTTACACTGTGTTTTTTACAAACACGCCAAAGTATAACTCCATGTTTCGAGAACCTTTGAGTAAAACAAATTCCGTTGACTGGATAGCCCACCAAATAAATATAACATTACAATCAGGCATTAACAAGTAACACATTTATTAGTTTTTAGATTAAATAATAAAAAAAGAAGGAATAACTGGCCAGTTCCTAATAACCTTTTAAAAGTAGCTGCATTTTAAACTGAGTGACATATAAAATGCCCTCTCAGATAATATGAAAACTAATTCATCTCCTTATATTTAGCAGTTTATTAAATTCCTTAATAAAATCTTCTATAATAATTAATTCAGTTATACTTTCTCTCATGATAATTTCACTTATCTATTAATTTACAACATACTTACAATTAAACATAAAAAATTCTGATTGCCATTTAACATTAAAAATGACTGATCAGTTATCTTAGGACTTAATACAATTAAATAATAAAAAGAATTGCACACAAAAATAATCACTGACAGGTTCCACGGCATCTAATTCACAGGGTTATAATGAAAATGACTGCCCTCAGAGGAAATTCTTGTCAACAGACACATTGTTTTTCTGATCTAGACTATGAGTGAACTGTGGGGACTTAAATTTTCACTGTTCCATTCAAACAAGCAAAATTAATTCTAGAAAGGCAGCAATAGCAAATATATCTTAGAAACGACTTACCTCTACTGAAAGTGCTAGCTTGCAGAAAGTGCCCTCGATGACACAGGGTTGCACTGAACAAAGTTTGAAATTTACAGCCAATTCTCTTCACTAGACATCAGACCAAAGGCCTGCTGGCAAGGCAAACTTGAAAATCTTAGCCTGTCCAAGAAATGTGATACTCATGGCCACTAGAGAGGGGTCTAGACTGCTCAACACAGGCAAGCCTGCGGTTACGGAAACTGGCTCAAATTCCTTACTGCTTTTACTCACTTTCAATTTCAGCCAAATCTCTGTGCAGATACCTCGTCTGGAGAAATCAAAGGGCCTAACCTGCTTGAGCACATATGCCCACAGTAGGCAACTTCGCCTCTTCTTAAAGAAACAAACCAAAATTTGAATTCAGCTGCTATGCATCTTCTGATGAAAACAGGCTTTCCAACCTGCTTACATATTACAGGATGAAAGTGAATGAATTTTATCCTTTTTTCCACAAACCTATCCTGGTTTGGTTTCGTTTATGTATTATGGCAAAATTTCGAGGGCTATGTGCCTAGGGGAAGGGATACCATCATGAAGAACGTTCTAAGAGAAACTGGCTCATATACATGTTACACATGAGAAAAACCACAAAAACATCCATGCAGCCAGCCCATTCGCGGGATTCGAACCTCGAACTAACTACCAGTGCTCAGCAACTTTACTGCTCGGCCGCTGGTGGGTCGAAACCTATCCTGAAAAGCACTGCTGTTACCTTGAATCACACCAATGAGTCACTAAAGCATGAGAAACAAAATTTTACACTCTATCTTTTGAAACACGAAAACCTCATTTCCCTTCTTTAATGGCCATCAAAGAAAAGTTTGTCGTCTTTCCCTTCAAAAAAGCAATTTATTTTGCAAACTTGAGACTCTCCCATCTTAAAACAACAAACAGCCCAAATGAAGAAATAGCAATATCCATACACTGAGCATTGTAAAAACTAATTTTTTTTCTATTCCCAAAACAAATGTCCAGGAAAAACTCTCTGTCATGTTCTGACATGATAATCTAAGAACTAAGAATAATATAACTAGAGCTTTTAACTATCAAAATTAATTCCCACAACTAGTGTAAACAACCTCCACTGAAACCCTTAATGCAGAGTTAATGAGACTTGCAATAAAACTACATCCCACCTGAACTGGGGAAAAAAAACTTTCGTGAAACAAACATTTTGCAGTTGAACAACCTAATCAATACAGTAGAAGATTATGTACCAAACAATTTACAAATCAAATACTAGTCAGTGATAAACATATACATGACAATTTTAAATTTACATACAAAATAATCGGAAAATTATGCAAAAAATTTAACTACAACTCAAATAGTATAAAAAATAATCAAACAGCAAGATTGAAGTGTCATTACTACACTTAATTACTAACTACCTTACCTAACCTGTACACAGAAAATAAAAACTAAATACATGTGAGTAAATAACACATGCTTTAGCACCATAAGTCACCAGCAGTCAACACTAAACCAAAGAAGAAAATGAAGCAGAGAGAAAAATGCAAGAATCAGAATTCTCAACAATTTGGCCAAAAGAATCTCTGGCACCACAAGAAGAAAAAAAAAATTAGACAAGCTTAACTTGAAAACGGGAGGTGGAAGATTGAACTAACCAAAAAATTCTTTAAACTTTTACCAACTATAAAGACAAAAAATCTGAAACTAAGCTAAATCTCGGAAGCATACACAGCCCCTAGTGACAACCCAGTTAAATGAAATCGAAAAATGATAGTTCCTTAAGGAATCATTGCCAAACACTTCAAAGTTGTACTCAAAATTAACAATCAAATCAATTAAAATTCTGAAAGCTGTCAAAGGAATAAGCCAAGACTGAACTGAAGTTAAGTTAAAAAAACAACTCATAGAACATAAAAATTATCAACAGATAGACTTTTTCTCTGCAACAACTTACACCTTAACTCTGCAACAAGTTCAATCAAAAACTGAAATTTAGTAACTATTAAAACTCAAACTTGTTAATCAGATAAGAATCAATAAGAGTAATCAGAAGAAATCAGAATTAATAAGAGTAATTATCCTTTAATCTGATTTAAAGTCAAAAATAAAACATCTCAATCCAAGTCAAAAAAAAATTCCCACAAAAATCACATTTTTTATTCTTGTGAAACAATAAACTTGACACTTCTTACTGTTTAACAATTTCTCTCTAACAATAATAATTACTCACAAAATCCACAAAACTTGATCTATCTCATTAACCACTTAACTGTTTTGCCCAAACACCATTCGAGAGTCGCGAAAAGGGACATTTTTATTTTCCTGTACACCACTCGGTCAGTGTATTTTCCTACACAAATCCACAGATTTTCCCAGCCTTTTTCACATTTTTTACTTTGCAGTGCTTCTAATAGAGGTCTCTAATAGTCCAGAAGAGATTGGATTGTAAAATCAGTTTAAGGATAGGTGTTGCTGCTTTTCATTAGACCAAGAAATTCAATGAGTTTGTTTGCATGTGTTCAGTGCATTAGGCTGTAAGAATAGTATTTCTTCCCAATTTTTGTCATGTAATAAAAGAATGATGGATGACACTGAATGGCTCATAA
The DNA here is from genome assembly GCF_044657685.1 of Stegodyphus dumicola. Taxonomy (NCBI): domain Eukaryota; kingdom Metazoa; phylum Arthropoda; class Arachnida; order Araneae; family Eresidae; genus Stegodyphus; species Stegodyphus dumicola. The sequence continues at coordinate 34,208,839 of NC_140781.1, forward strand.
AAAATATAATTCTGATATTGGATAAGATAGCGAATCTGAATTTTCTATAAATGATTCTGGTAGTCCTGAAAGTTCTTTACCGTAATTCTCTAGTGATGATGAAGAAACAGACAGTTCAGATGATCTAATACAGGTTCAGAACTTTTGTGAAAGGAATACTAGTAATCCTCCACCCCTGTCAGGATATACTTTCACATTTATTTCCTGTAAAGTGATTGTTCCAGTTTCGCAGAAAAAAGCCAACTTTAAGTAAAAATGCCTTAATTTTGACGTAATTTAAAAAATATCATAAATTAATATATGCAATACTTGTAACAGTTTTTGACTGCTGATTTGAATTCATGTAATTGATTAAAATACAAAATTGTTTATAAAAAATATGCTTATTTTGGTCACAATATGGAAGGAAAATGAAACAGTTAAGTGCTAAATCCTTTCGAGATGGCGTGCCTTCGTTTAAGATGTCCCATATGGACGGATGGGATTCAAGAGGAATCATCTACAGGATGGGAGGTTTCGCATCGTTAAGCAGTAAACCACGAAAAAAATTAAGTCCTAATATTGTAATTTTTGGTACTATTTTAGATTATTACTTCAGGTATTATATATGTTAAAATGAGCATTTAATAATTCTTTTCCTTTACATGAAAATATGAAAAACAAATTGCTTACTTAGAGAAATAATTTTTGGAAGTGCTATTCAAATTATTCTGAAGTTTTAATTGACAAAATGCATAAACTTTAAAATTAATTAAAAAAATTACAAGAAAGACTATTTACAAGAGAAGTACTAAAATCTTTCACAGGAAGTAAAAGGTCGACACTCAATCTCTGATAAAATGTCCATATGAGAATCACGAGAGATATTGCTAACTCTGGAAAATGAATCATCATTCTCCTCCATGTCACTCTGATAAATAACCTTTCTCGCCATAATAAACTGAAGTAAAGGTCTTCCGAAATAAAAGCGGAATTACGAGAAATATAAGTGATAAAAGCAATGCAAAGTGTAATAGAACCCAACACAGTAACCCTTAAAGACCCTACATAGTAGGAAAAAAGAATAAAAAAAGGATTCAAAGGGATATCAGAACAGCGGATGTTTACATCACGTGGTGAGTTAAAGAACGGAGCAACTCAGTTTGTTTACATTATGCTTTGCTTCCTCCTCTGTAACAGCTTACACCAATGTTATACAGAATGTGATCAAACTAAAGGTCAGGATCCTAAAACCATATTTAGTTCAAATGTAATAGATCTAGGATGCCATATAGTTATCTTTGAAACATGTTACAGCTCAAAATTCATACATGTTTCACCTGTCCCTTGCATTGTTCTCCAGTGATGCGTTGGGTGAACACCCGGCTGTGAGAGATGTTTGTACGGAATGCATATATGGGACACCCAGCCTGAAAGTTAAAGGCAATCACAAAATTTCACTCAAGCTGATAGCCCAAACTCAAGAAAATCCAATTTTGTATATCCTAACTGGTCCAAGCAGCTTTACAATTCTAACTAATCTTAACTTAAATAAACATTAACAATTAAAAAAATTTCTGATTTTTATTTCATTTCAACTGTACACAAAGTCCCTAAATTCTACTAACAAACTTAAGGAGTTAAAAATTCACTATTTCAATAAACATATAAAATGGCTGTGTGAGGAATATAATGCAAAGAGCTAGGTGTGCAGAGAACATGATAAATCAGTTCTACTCAAAAATATAAACAATACTCACATAAAATCCATAAACAATAAAATTAAATACATAAATGAAAAAGACACATTTATAGTAGTCTACCAGTCGCAAAGTAACGGCACCAATGTTACATAGGAAAAAAAATTAAATTATAGCTCTTATATTGTGAGGCCTGGATGATTAACTCCATATTAAATTCAATAAATATATAACTTCTACAATAAAGAATTTAATTAAAAATTCAAATTTAATAACTCTACAACCTGAAAATAAGAAATATATATTTTCTACTGTGACTTGGTATTCAAAATCAAAACTCATGTTTTCCACATATAATACAATATTAACACAATATCAAATTTCATAAGAATCCTATAAATCATCACAAACCACATACACGATAATTTTCATACAGCTTAGTTATAGCCACAAATTCAATGTGTTAATACACAGCTTCACAAAAACACAAAGAAATATCTACACATAATTATCAATCCATCCAGTTCACTTTAATATCAAGATTTCAAAATAAATCATATAAAAAAGTAGTTAGTACTTTTGCATTGTGTTTTTATAAATAAGCCCAAGTAAGTAAATCTCCAAAGTTTCTAAAAACTTCCCTTCGAACATGCAAAGTAACCACAGTAGACCACCAAATCATAATAACACGTACAAGATTTAACAATAAACACATTTATTAATTTTCTCAATGTTAAATAAGCATTCATGTAACTAGGATAATGAGCCAAACCCTACTGTCTCTTAAAAGTACTCACATTTTAAATTGATGAACATACAGCTGCCCTCTCTAGAATTAAAAAAAAAAAGCCTTATGCATCTTCTGACATTTAGCAATTTATTAAATTAAACCCTTAATAACAAATTCTATAATAATAAATTCACAGTGATACTCTAACTCCTCTTTTTTTTTTTTTTTTTTTTTTTTTTAATTTCATCATTTTTATATATTCCAGTCTTCACAAATTTAGGTAGTTTAAAAATTAAAACTTCTATACATTTTAATATTTTAAGCCCTCTCAAATTTTCCATTAATTACAAAATTAAAAATTTTTTGTACAAATTCATTTAAAGTAAAAGAAAACTATCCTCCTTAACCCTCTCAGTGTTATAGACAAGAAAATTTGCATAGAAGGCAACTTGCATATTCATTACACATGAAAATTTCTGCCAGCTTTTAATGCATCAGATTTCAAGCTGAACGTAGATTGGAAGAAAAGGAATCAAGGTACAAAAGTAGGAGAGTTGTTTTTTAATTATAATCAAGAAAATACCATTTATTCATGACATTCTGAGCAACTTTGAAACTTCAGAGCTAAACTTCTAAACTTGTAATGCTCGGAGGGTTAAAAACAAATAAAATAGTATTAAAAAAATACAAAATCAACTCACAGTTGACAGAATACTGGTCCATTTTACTATGACATGCTCATGAACTGACAGTAAGTTAGGTTCAACAGAGAACAGCTAGACTCCAGAAACTATGACATGCTCATGAACTGACAGTAAGTTAGGTTCAACAGAGAACAGCTAGACTCCAGAAAAATACGGCATCGCATCCGCTCCAAGCAGAGCAAAATGTTTGAAGAATCTATAAGGACTTTTTGGAGCTTTCTCAAACTGCGGCTACTCAAAATCCACTTGGACAAAAGACCCTGGATAACCTAGGCTGGACAAAATGGGTTCCATTCCAACCAATATTTCATTATGATATGTACCTGGAAGGTATCTAATCAAACTGATGAACTTCCATAATGTGTTGGTATTTTTAGAATGACAGCTTCTTCACTTTAAATTTTTTTATCATTTTTACTACTTCATCTTACACAAAACTCAGCTTCTGATAGTCTAAAACAATCATTACACCACCTGCATCTTAGATGACATATATTTATATCCAAGTTTTGGTTTGGTTTATTTAATTATGGCAAAGCACTCAAGGGCTATCTGCCTCGCATTAGGGAAGGGATGCCTTCATGAAGGAACTGGCTCATATACATCTTACACATAGAGAAAAACATGAAAATGCCCATGCAGCCAACCTGTTTGACAGGATGCAAACCCTGGACCGAATTACCAGTGTTCAGCGACTTTCCCCTTGGTTGCGTGTGGACCCATTAATATCCAAATGCAATAATTCAGTAAAAAGTTTTATAAATCATGATTCACGTAGATACTAGTATTACAACAGTGCTCTCAAAATCTAAAATTTATGAAGTAAAACATTTACACTGATTACAAACAAAAAGCAGCATTATCACTATCTCTCTCTCAGAAACTGATGATGCAAATATGAAAATTTATAAAAGAAACTAAATACTGCAGAAAATGATAACACTTCACTCACAAATAGCAGCAACTTCATTCACAAATTTTATGTTAGTTTAGTGAATGTCACAATCATTCAGTTACACGGCTCTAAATGCACTGTGTGCAAAGACATTCTTATCTTTTCTTGTACTCTTAATCTTGGAAAAACTGAGATTCAAATTTCTAGAAAGTTATTCTGTTCAATGATGACATATTATAAAATATTGTTACTGTGATTTATTGCAATACTGATAAAGTACCTAAAATACATATTTTTCTAAGTTTCTACATTTCAGTGGTGAGTTGGGAGGGGAAAAGCACTAGTAAGTAATGTAAGATTATAAAACTTTTACGTTCTGCGGAATTTCTTCTAAAATCACAATGTTGGCAGTTTGCCTTAAGTAATGTCTACCACAGATAATATGAAAAGTTAAAACACTTTATAAGTATTCTCAGCCCTTTTCACTATATGCACATTTCCATTTAGATTTCTTTGGTCACTATCCTTCACTCTGAGTAATGGGGAGATGCTAAATTTGAAAATACATGGCAGATTAGCAGAATTTGGCTTCATAATTAACAAAAAGTATAAACACAAAACACAAGTGGTATTCATGAGTTAAAGTAACCAAAGTCTAGTTGACAACAAAATAATTCCTGATAATACTAGCTAGCTAAAGAGAAAATATTTACCTTCTTTAAGAATATGTCAAAGAATATAGTAAATGGAATAGTTAATGACACAGATAATGTTGCTATCAAAGATGATGTTAGGAAGCAGCCCCTGGGGAAAAAAATTACAACATTTAACATTGAATCGAGAACAGCCCACAGCAAGATTTACAAATTCATGTTGCATACACCTGCCAACTTGGGAACATGAGTACCAGTAAAATTTCATGAATCTAGTGAGAGAAGAGACTTTAACAATCTATATGTGTATAGGAAAAAAAAAAAAGCCTTATCATTTACTTTTATAAAATAATTGTATCAAAATATATCACTACTTCTTAAATAGTAATAACTTAATGAAAGCATATTTGCATATTAAATTTAATTACACAATTATATTTGGATCATTCATCTATAATAATAAAAGCAAGTGTAATGTGTCTGTCTGTCTGTCTGTCTGACCGAGCTCTCCAGCCAAATCTATCGCACGCAGGGACCTGGAATTTTTTATACGGAAGCACAAAGGGGCTGGCCACCAGACCTCGAAGCCCGATTTTCGATTTTTGAATTAGAAAAATTTTAAAAAAATTATTTATAATTAATTAATCACGGTTTTTTTGACTCACTGATATTATTATTTGTTTTCAAATAACGTTCGATTGTAACAATTGATTTCTTTATTCTAGCGTTAGTTTGCTGTTTTGACGATACATTAAATCGATTAATTACAATTCATTTCTTTTTTGTAGCTGTGGGGGGGGGGAAGAGAGAGAGACAGTCTACATGTCCTACACTACTATTCCTGCGCTATTCACTTATCTGCATTTTCTAAATGCACGGGCAACGCCGGGCGGGTACACCTAGTTAATTATAAAACTACTTTAGGAGCACTTAGCTTCAATTTATTTTCAAGGTTTTGAGACAAGTGAGGCTTCTGGGCTAAACTATGCAGGATTTTTTATATGAGCTTACATACAGATTTTTAGACAATAAAATTATGCATATTTTCACTTTCGAAGACCAAAATAAACACTTATCAATTAAATTTTGAAGAGGCTAAAACTTATGTTCAGCAGTAATCTCTGAAAATAATTGGGTGATATGTATATTTTATGCACAAAATACAAAGGTTGGTAGATATGGAACCCACATCACACTTTATATGCAAAGTGATCCAAAAGTTGGTTAACATTTAAAAATCGAATAATTCATTGAATAACATATAGAGAGAGATAAAAATTAACACATAAAGCTTGAAATGACATGAGGTATTATAGAAATCATAAGTACAAAAATTAATTATAAAAAATGGCCAACAGATGACACTGGACAGGAAAACATCAATGATGCCACATTAGAATCCAGCTTAAAGAAGGGAGGAAATCAGATACCCTAGTGATGACAGCACCCTCCACTGCTATCCATACAAAATTCAGAGATGTCTTAGACTGTTGTGATGTGGAAAATATATGCAGTGGGGACATTTTCATAAAATAGATGAAGATGATGACTTGTTGTTCAACATTTGTAGACCAGCAAAGCCCATTTCTGCTCACTGCATCAATTCCCACAATTTCAGAATTTGGGCTACTAATAAACCTAGAGCTGCTCAGGAAGCCCTGCAACCAGAAGAGAATATCAGGGTGTGGTTTTGATTTACTGCAGGATCATGCCCGTTTTCTTCGAGGAAGTGCAGTGTCCTGCTTCTCAAATTGTAAGCCTGTTGGGTGTGCAGTAAACTGATACGTTACAGGATTACACTAAATCTAGCCTGACTGATAAACACCTGTTAGATGTTATGACTTTTATGCAGGATGGTGCACCACCTCATACTGCTACACATGTGAAAGATCTTTTGTGCCCATTGTTGGTAAGGACTTTGTGCTGAGACACCACTTTCATCATGCTTGGCTTTCCAGGTCCCTAAGATTTCAGTTACATGATTATTAGTTATGGGATTAGCCAAAGCTGCAAGCCTACTGTGATTGTCTGACCTCATAAGGGACGTTAAATTATGCAATATGACAGTAATTTCTAATAATTCTTACAGCTATGCTACACAGTACTGTATACAACACTGTTCCTCTGTTATGGGGTGGTAGTGACTTGTCAAGCACTTGGAATAGAAAGATTGTCATTCACAACAGATGAACTGTTAGGCTAATTACTGCTTTGTTATTAGATAAAAACACTTTGTGCTGACAATTTTTGTAAACATTTTTAAGGGTTCAGTTTCAACAAAATACAATGCAAATATAGTATCTAAAATGAGTCTAATCTTAAATGTTTAAAACTAGAAAAAAATCATGAAAAATTCAACATGAAGAGTTAAACTCAAAAGTTTATGAAAATATTGTTTAATAAGTTAAATGCTTCAAAGAAATTCTACAGTGTAGAAAATATTGAAAATTGTTCCTTACATAGTTACTTACCAAAGCCAAAGTAACTCAGAAAATACAGTACCAATCAATCCATTGCACAGTAACAATAACCACTGGTGTTGAGAAGGCCACTGAAATTCTTCTACTTTTGTATAATGCAAGAAAATAAATCCTGGCCACATTAATAACAGATTAAATAAGCCAACAAAACCTGTTTGAATAAAACCATATTTACTATAATTAAGAAATATTAATTAGAATATACTAATATTTCAATAGACTCTTAAAAATTATTTAAAATACCTATTCACCAAAATACATCCACTAACATAAATAATAAATACAAATTTATCAGAAACACTAAATTTCATATTTAATAATTAAAAACCTATTCCAAGATATATGCATACTTCTAGTTGGCAATATTTGCTTCGATTGCAGTATCAACAAATACAGAATATCTAGTAATCATTGCAATATTATTTGATAAAAGCAATCTAATTTTTAGCAATTTATATGAAATTGCTAATTCTTAAATCTTTTTTCCTGAGTAAAATAACGTGTTACACCCAAGAAATCGCATAAATCTTGAAAATACAAACTTTCATCATATTTTGTTCCAGCGCTCCAAGATGACACTGATAGATACAGTATCAGCTATGCCCATTTTCAAAATTGGATATGTCTATTCTTTGCAATTATTGCAGAAATGACCTATTTAATTTTTTAATTTCATTTACATATTCAGAATTAGCATGCTATTAATCCAGAATTTAGCAATGGATTTAAAAGGTTTTATTTTTGGCCTTCAAGTATACGTATATGTAATCAAACAAATAAAAGATCAATGAATTTTTGAAATTATCTGAAAATTGCAATACACGCAAACATTACAGATTCAAGTAATAGTTTCTAGCTTTTAAAAAAAAATTATGCAAAATGAAGATAGAAGTAAATAAAATCAATGTTATTGGGATAAAAAAATGGTTTATATAAAATACTTGAATACAGAGTTTCAGCAAAACCTTTTACAATAAAAATACTTTATTAAGAAATCTGCTAACATTTTATTACATAAAATATGACTTTTTTAAAGCCATTTTATTTGCAATTTTCCAAAATTGTACAAAATTTTTTAAAAAAAAACTGCATTACTGTACATAAAAATACTAGATTTATCAAAATGAAAATAACTTTTATGAGCTCTGGAACAAAAAATGAAAATATGAAAACTCTCAGCATAAATTTGGTAAGCATACACTGGTAAATACATTAAATGCACAGAATATTCAGTACTTACAGAAAAGTAAAGTACCTGATTTTAACTAGTTAAAAGACCTGAAATTTAATTTATTTTCTAACAACAAATTAAAATTATAACATACCTTAGATTTACAAAAATAATGAAATTTTTTTAATTACAAAAGTTAATTAAAAAACTAATTACAAAGTGAAGGTATTAGACAAAAAGCATAGCTTTGCAAAGAGAAGACAGAATTTAACAGAACAGAAATTACTTACCAAAAAACATAGGAATATCTAACATTTCTTCACTATCCACTTTTCTCCTCAGCAACACAACATAAGCAGCATAAAAGAAGGCTCCAAGAATAGACCAAACAGCTCCAGGGGGAAAGAAATTTTGCATGCCTTTATCTTCACTTGATATTATTGATACTCCAACTATGCTGCTCATAATTATTAGAAAGAGAAAACAACACTTTACTATATACACATAAAACATAAGAGTAAAACCAATTACATATACTAAAAAATTAATTTTTGAATGTTGAACAACACTAATGTCACGTTTGTATACTAATAACTCAGCTTCCACGAACGTCCTCTGGCGGAAGAGACAAAAAGTAGTTAGTTGAACTGGTGACGCATCTAACATCAGTCGCAACGACAGACCATCTCAGTATATATTAGAAACATAATGGTTGTATTGATTGTAACTTGTAAATATCCTTCACATGTTAATTAAAACTTCTTAAAAAACGTTTATAGCAGTGTTCTGCTGTGAATCGAATTTCAGCATAAGCATGGATATCGAAAGGAAAGCAAGGCAGTTCAGGGCAGCCCTTTAGAAGGTAAGTAAATTTTCACTTATCTATTTAATGATCTAAAGATTTGAATAGTAAAAAGTTGATATAATTTTTAACATTTTCTTATACTGCGATTTTTTGTTCATGATTAGTAATTTTAGACATTTTATTTTAAATGTCAGTTTGAGAAAATTGTGGAGTGGGTAGATAAAGATCTATCGAAAAGAGTGAATTGAAACTCAAATGTACTGTTTAGCAAGCCAAAACACCACTGGAAATGTTTATGTTTGGCAAGGAATTTCTAGAACATTTGACACTTGAATCCAATAGGTACAGGTAGCAAAATGAAAATCGTAGCAATCATAGCAGTTTGAGAAAATTGTGGAGTGGGTAGATAAAGATCTATCGAAAAGAGTGAATTGAAACTCAAATGTACTGTTTAGCAAGCCAAAACACCACTGGAAATGTTTATGTTTGGCAAGGAATTTCTAGAACATTTGACACTTGAATCCAATAGGTACAGGTAGCAAAATGAAAATCGTAGCAAAATGAATTCAATCAAAATGGATGAAATTAAGGTATTTTGGGGGATCTGTATGTACATGTCAGTTGCAGATTTACCATTTAGAAGATGGTAATGATCACTGCAAACAAGGCAGGAAATGATTTCAAATGCAATGACCGTAAATCGGTGGGAAGAGATTTGTATGTATGCTGTCCACTGTAGTGAATAAAGTGTAGCAATTATTTCAAATGAAATTTGAATAAAATTATTTTTTATATTATTACTAAGGTTATTTTAAGTAGAAAAAAATACAAACATTTTCGTTTAACTTCTCTAGATTATTTGTATGCAACAAAGGGTTAACTACAGGGCGAGAGGACATGATTATTAACACTTTTACATTTTACCAAATTATCAAAAACACGCAGTTAAAAATTCCTAAAACAATGCAATATCACACTAAAGAGATGCATCAAAACATTAAATAACTATTCTGAAAAAGAACACATTTTTAATCTGCTACTAAGCACAACATCATCATTTTGTGAAGACTTTTGCACAGAGAAGTAAATGGTTAATCCTACAACATGTTATACAACTTCAATAGTCACCAAACTACTAAAATAAACATTTCTAACAGTAATACCTAATGTACATGTATGTACAAATTATGTACATATACAAATGAAAAAAATGCTACAAATGTTTTAAAAGATAAATTACTTTCAAAGCATAATTTTGTGAATTGTTTCCATTCATTTTCACTAAAAATATACACAAAGAAAAGTATGTAACAAAGGAAAAGAGATAGGAACACCTCAGAAGAGATCCTCGTATTCTTAAAATAAGCAGTGCACTACAGGCAATATCTATAGCCACTGCTTCAACACTTCAGGCATTTTTTATCAGCATGATTTAATTCCATGATGCATACAATTACAATAGTGGACACGACAGGATTCCCACTGAAATTCAACTAATTTTACCTCACTGAATTGGTTTTCGATGACCAAAATAGAGCAGTTAACCTGATTACACATAATGAACTAATTATCAAGTCAAGTATAAGCAAATACATAATTTTACATGTTTATGACAAAATGCAGGGCAATAATTAAGAACATCATGAAATTTTAATTTATCAGACTGATTACCGTCAAACAAATATATACGTAAGAAATGTATAGGGGAAATATGCATGTAAACTACGTTAAGGTACGTTGGGTTTTAAAACAATATTAAATTCAAGGGGCTGTTAATTTTACAAAAGAAATTTAAATGATTCCTATTGAAGATTTTTTGGGTGTTTTAAAATAAAAATGATGAGCTTAGAAAAAAAATTAACATGACATGATTTAAAAAAAATTAAATTAACAGACATTTATTACAAGGTGTAGCAATGTAACGACAATGTAAGACTTCTGAACAGAGAGTTAATAGTCACTGTTAAGGTAACTAGCTAATTAAAGCTATGAAATGATAGAATTGCATCAAATATGAGAGCCATGAAAAATTCTCTGGAAAAATTTGAACATTACAAAAATTCTTAATTTCCATCTTTTAAGAAGGTTCATTTTTGGTCACTAAGTCCTATTTAAAACTGAACTTTGTTATTACTTGAGATGATTGATCTATACCTTTTTTAATTTGATTCTTTGGAAAAAATTTCTGGTTTTTTTCAGAACTTTAAAGGAAAAAGTTTATATTTTCCTTGGGTTTTCTCTGATGTTTTTTTCATTTTGCCAATTTTTCATAAATTCCTGAGATTTTCTAGGTGAATAAAAATTTTGCAAGAAGAATAATTGGACGAACAGATAAAATGAAACACATTAGCACAAGAAGATCATTTAAAAAAAAGAATTTTGTTGGTTTTCAAGTCTATTGACAGGTCAATATTTCATTTCAGTAAAACATTTAAATCAAAAGTTAAATTTAATTGATTACATATGCTTTCAGCTACTGTGAAATACTAGATTCATGACAGTCAACAACTATCGGTTAACTACAGTCATGTTATAATACAGAATCTCTGATGCTATGTTCAAATCATTTTCCATTGATATATACATCACTTAATGGAAAGGAACTGCAGTAACAGCAGGTGCATTTAATTACTATATCTACAATTTGTAGCTTGACTTCTAAGAAATGCGATTTGTTTGGTAAATAAGAAAACAATTTAAAAACTGTTCTTTAATGTATAAGAAGGTACTGGGTAGTTATAATTAGTGACCCTATTCAGATCCCCCGTAGAACCCGTTCTGCTTATCGGATTTTGATGAAATTTGGTATATACGTTATATGGACCATGGGGAAAAGATTTATGAAAAAAAAAGTTCAAATTTTGACCACCAGATGGAAATTTTCAAAAATTTCTTACACAAATTCGTCAAACATATAAAGAGACTTGCAGTCACAGCCAAAAAAACATTCTGCATGCCTTTGTCATTGTTAATCATGTCCTTACAGAAGAATTATGAAGCTCTACTGGTAAAACTCTTTTATCAGAATGCCAGCAATAGCTTAGCTGCATTGCGTGAATAGCATCGGTTAAAGGAATTGTGAAAAGGGCCCATGTCAAACTATTTTTTTAATTGCAGAAATCGTTTTCCCATAGTCCGCATAACATATATACCAAATTTCATCAAAATTCAATAAGTACAACAGGTTCTAGAGAGGTCTGAATAGGGTCACTTTAATTATAACCAACCTGTATAAAGCTTAAAACAAGAAAGCATTAAATAATAATTATAACTCCGAATATTAGAATTTTTCAACAGTTTGTTTCTGGCAGAAATTCCTACAATTTCAACAGTGTTTCATATTAAAGTGGGGGGGGGGAAGTTATGAATCAAAAACAGAGTTAAGTAATGTCATGACTGAAAGAAAACTAGAAATTTTTTAATTTAGAAAATGCAGATTCAAAGAAGTTTTTTTTTTTTTTTTGGCACATATTTGTCAAAACAAAATTAAAATATAACAGATTTTCAAAAATGCTTTACATTCAGCAAAATTAACAGGATGAAGATAACTACTTACCTCATGGCAACTGCTAAAAATTTTGAAAGTGTAAACCGATCTCCACTGTTTGCAGGAAATATTGATGCCAATATAAGTGTGAATAATCCTGATGAGCATGATAAGATATTGACTATACCTGCTTCAGTGTTTGACAGTGCTTCTTGATAAGAAAGATTACCCAAAAACCACTGGAAGGAAAATTTTAGCAATTTAAATAAGATAAGTAACAGCAGCATTATAAGAGTTACTTCCGATTTTCATATTATATATGTTCTAGGAAGGATAAATTTCATGAAAATTTTACTTCTAAATAGCTTAGAAAAGTATTTGTTAAGTACATTGAAGGAAAACATATGTAATAAATATCACACAGTTCACAAAATGTGAAATAAACCCCAACTTTAAAGCAATTCAATTGTTGATAAAAAAAAAAAAAAAAAAAAAAAAAAAAAAAAAAAAAAAGCATGAAACTGTGTAAAAAACCAAAGCACAAGAAAATGGTTAAATTCTTTTAAGTGAGCTTTTCCATGTAATGCTAATCTCTATATAACTTAATTTCAGTCACATTATCTAACTTACCAATATGCAGAAAAGTAGTGCAATTCTTGCGACTTGTTTCATTGGTAATTTGTTGGCAGCCCTGAAAGCACTTTCTTGAGCTCTAAGTGAAGCTGCATAGGACAGCCGTGCCAATAAAGCATCATCAGCTTGTGATTCTGATTTAATAAAATGATTTAATTGATTCATTTAATGACACGTAATTCTATCAAAAAATTACAGTTATCAATTAAGCAGTTTTAAATAATATATAAATACCTGATAAATGACGAACTTCAGTGACTTGGTTAAAGTGTACAGATTTAACACCTACCAAAAATAAAGAGAAAATTTCCTTTTGCAAAAATTCTGGAACTTTTATTTTATTTCAAAATGTAAAGTGTGAACAACTTCTTATATGGTCAAGAATTTAAAAAGGTTTATATGAAGTATTTTTTCACTAGAAAAGACTAACAACTGATTACAAAATATCTAAAAGTTATTACTAACAGTACTTAAAGTGAAACTGACCATACTTTTAACTTACAGACCTAACATTACTTATTCAGATTTTCAAAGTTCAAATCTTTGTAGAAGTTATGCTTTTATGAAAAAAATTTGCTTTCAATATAAAGGTTGCAAATAGAAGCTAATTAAAATGTGTCCCTTTTAGAAACCACAAATTAAACTGATCATCAAAATTAAAGGAAGATGAGAAAAAATATGCTAAGTTAATGTCACAACCAATGCCCAATGCTGTAATTATTTATGTTAATTAAATACAAATTAACATAAAATTGCTCTTAGCGCCAGAAATGTGCTAATTTGGTGATTGGCAATGCGGTGTCTGAGACTAATCAGTATTCAGTAGTTATGGCTCGAAGGCATCATTTAAGTGAAGGCCAAAAGTAGTGAATACTTGGTAAAATCAAAAGAGGTCACCCAAAATTTGAGTATCCCTCAAAGTGTCATATTGAAAGTTTGGAGCTGCTTTTTAATCAGTGGATCAGTTGACAGACCACCTGTTCATGAGCGACCATGTGCAACAACTGCATCAGAAGACCATTTTCTGTCGTCGGCTCAAAGTGACCACGAAACGACTACAAGAGATTTGGTTTTAGACCTCCAGGCTGTCACAGGAAATCAAATTAGCCATTCTACTGTTGCACTAAGGCTTAATGAGGTTGGACTGTATGCGAGAAAAACTAACTGTTTGTGTCCCACTCACACTAGCATCCAGAGGAGCCCATTTAAACAGATGTCATCTTCATATTCAATGGAGCCAAAACAACTGGGCCAGAGTATTGTTTATTGACAAGTCCAGATATAGTCTGAAGAGTAATTCTAGGTGTATTTTGATCTGCAGAGAGAAGGAATATGCTACTTGCCTCTCCTTGTCCATGAAATATCTGTTTCTGTGATCGCGGTTTACTTGTTTGGGGAGGCATCATCACAAATGGCTGCACCAAGCTGCATATCCTTGAAGAAGGTTCTGTCCAACTTGACCCGCACATTTAGAAGAGTGATGTATAATTCCATAATGTTCAACACTTCGGTAAAGTCTATGAAATCAAGATGTCAGGTATGCATACCTGTTCGAGGTGACCATACACCATATTAAAAAAAATGTTTTCTGCAATAGGTGACTTAATTTTTCGTCATTTTCCAATTTTCATAAATTTTATTTTAATTTCAATATTTTACGAATAATCAGTTGCCAGATATTGTAATTTATGTTAACTAATGCTTTTGTACAATTTCTATTAATAATTTTTCATTCAGTATCAGTTAAGTTTTATTTCTGTCATTATCCTTTAATATTAATGACCAGTGTATATACAAGGGTGGATCCAAAAAAAAAAAAAAAAGGTTACAATAATATATAATTGTCAATAAAAAATATTTATTAACAACAGATAGAAAATATAAAAGGAAACTAAGAGGAGTACTTGAGTATCATTTTTCCTCATAATTACCAAATCTGTTTAGGCATTTACCTTAACGCAGGAGCAACTTACTTAAACCCGTCTTTGTAGAAATCACATCTCTACGAATTGAGCCAATTCTCAGTGGCTGTTTTCATATCACTGTCTGAAGACCTCATTCCAGATAAATGTTCCTTCAGTTTTAGAAAAAGAAAATAGTTGCTGGGTGCTAAAACTGGGCTATATGAGAAGGGGGGTGACTCCCGCTTAAAATTTTGCAACAATTCTTGAGTTTGGTGAGCAGTATGGAGCCTGATATTGCCATGCAGGAGAATGACATCATCACTCAACATGTCAGGGCATTTGTGTCGGATGGCTTCACGCAACCTTGTCTTAGTGGCACAGTAACAATCAGCAGTAACAGGCTTCAGATACTCAATTAGGACAATGAATCACAGCTCACACCTCCAAGCGAGACCACTTTTCTAAAAATCTTGCTATTTCAATCGCTCTGACACATCTGTGAACTTACTGTACCTACCCACAAAACTGCTGCTAGACAACTAGTGCCATCTGCCTACACTCTGGGGATAAAGTATTCCTTTCACAGTAATTACTTTTCAAAAGCTGATGCTTGTAACCTATTTTTTTAATCCACCTACATGTTATCATGCTTATACAAAATTTTTTAATATTTTTTAATATTTGTTGAAGGGGGCTTTTGTTATATGAGTAATTAATGCATTAAAAGGACTCTAATAAAATAATTCACATACTTTGTTTAGATGATGAATCATCCGATTCATTTCCACTGCTTTTTTCACCACCATCATGATATTTAATAGGTATGAATACTGATTCACTCTATAAAATAATTTAGAATTCAGTTTCTTTAGTAGCAGAAAACAAATTACAGTTATAATTTCATGTAATACAAGTATGTTCATTAAATAAAATAATTACAGTAAAACCCCTTTTAATTAATTGAAGTAGGGCAAGTGCAAAATCATAGAAACCAAAAAATCTTTTCTCAGTCAATTTATTTCCACTATTTCATTTTTTAGAGCATATATACATACTTACAAAATCAATTTCAATATACCACACACAAAAATAAACTGAACTCACTGCCCACCAGGTAATTGATGTTTACTGCTCATCTAATAAGATTGTTTATGCAATTGTACATTAAATATTGTGAGAAAATTTTCAAAAGATCATTCAGTATTTTAAATAATGTACATATACATTAATATGGATCATTTTGTAAAGATCATTTTGCAAAATTACTTTGAAGCCTCCACATACATAATTGTGCAAACAAACAGATGCGATTTTGAAAGTGTGCATTTTATATCATGGGATGAAAATGTTTAAGAATGAGTGGCTAGCGTTACTGAAATGAAGTCCATTATTTACTTTTTGACTATAAAAAACTGCCGAAGGTTTTCTTCCAGATCTGTGAAGTGTATGGTCCAAATGTCATTACAAAATGTGTGAGCTGGTAAAGCTGTTTAAGAAAGGTTTAGAAGTTGCACATGATAAACTACACTGGTGTGCAAAAATTAAGGACGAGACGGTTTTTTCAATATAACTTTGTACAAAAGCTTTCCAAATCAACATATTTAATACCGTAAGATCCCCAATACGTAAGGACATGAGTAATGTAAGCAACACTTACTAAAAGAGAAATCAGAGGGATAAAAAGAAGCTTTATTGAAAAAGTAGCATAGAGTGCAATGCGACTGAAGGCCGAAACATCCCTCTAATGGGTGCCCAGCAAGAAACATCCAGTCTTTAATAGGGGATATGATCTCCCCTGACTGCTAGGCAGGTTTCACAGCATCTGCCCATGCTGAGAATGAGGGTGTCAGTGAGTTGTTGAGGCATTGCTGCCCATTCGTCTTGCAGAAACAATCGAAGCTCCGGAATCGTTACTGGTGGTAAGGTACGAGCTGCCAAGCATCTGCCTAGAAAATCCCATACATGCTTGATGGGATTGACATCCGGAGATCTTGCCAGCCAATCCATACGTTCAGAATCCTCACTCTCTAAGAGCTGTTCGGCAGCTACTGTGCGATGACATGGTGCATTGTCGTCCATGACAAGGAACTGCGGACCCATAGCGCCTCTAAAAAGACGCACATATGGAAGAAGAATCTCATTACAATAACAGGTCCCGTTGACTGAACCTGCATCGAAGATGTGAAGGTCTGTACGATTAGAAAGCATGATGCCTCCCCAAACGAGAACACCGCCACCTCCATACCTGTCCCTTTCAATGAAGTTCGAGGGATGATTGCAGCTTCCCCACTCTCTCCAGATGAGTATGCGATGAGAATTGCTACTCAGACTGAATCTGCTCTCATCTGTAAAGAGTACGCGTCCCCACTCATTGTCTCTCCAATTCCGGTGTTCCCGGCACCACAGAGAACACCTTCTCCGATGGGCAGGCGTTAGAGGTACACACCGTCTGGCCACGGTAAAACACAATTATCGGTCATCCAGTCGCCTGTGTCATGTGTCTATATATTTCTTCCGCTGTCTGCTGCCTGTTTCTTCTGGCCTGTAAAGCAATATACCGGTCATCTGCGGGTGTGGTTCCTCATTGACGACCACTACTGAACCCACGGATAGCTGTTCCTGTAGTTTGAAATTGTCGCCAAAGTCGTGAAACGATGCTGTGAGCAATTCCGAACTGTGCGGCCACACTTGTCACACTGCGGCCTTCCTCCAACTTCCCAATGATTTGACCTCGGGTAAAAGCATCCAGATGTGATCTAACAGATTGATTATTCGCCATTTCTCGCTGAGGCAGCAACTCGGTGTGATTTTAACTGCTATACGGCGTGCAATCTCTTTGCCAGAAATACTGATCTTACACCGAAAACATGCTTTATACTACTCAGACACTCCCCCCATTACGTCTACCTGCATATCTGCGCATGTGCTACCGTACATCACCTTACTTAATCTCCTGATTGGTCTTTCTGTCCGCTCTGCCTCTTCGTTCAGCTGATATGCTAATTTTTCGACTTCGTCCTTACTTTTTGCACACCAATGTATGACTGGGCTGGTGATCTGTAATTGCATATGATTGTGTACATGCCAGATACCATATTTGATGAAAATACCATTTCCAGAATCTTGGTGGTTTTTTTACAAGTTTCACATCCAATCAGTTCTACGGAAACCAGAAAAACTTAGGTTATAGGGAGATGTATTATGGGTTCTAAGGCTAATCAACAAGGAACACAAAATGAACAGATTACCCACTGCTTTGACATTTTTGATTCAATATTATTAAAAAGGTGATGAGACTGCATCACCTTTTGCACCTTCATACTTAAGTGATATTGATGCAGTGTCTGGTTATCCCTGAATCCAAGTAGCACGGTAACAAAACTTTCTCTGATGAGAAATTCAGGCAGTCAAGGTTATGGCAACCATGTTCAACAGACATGATGTTTAGCTAGTGGACATCATGCCGCTAGGGGTAACAATAAACAATGATGTATACTGTGAACTCGCCGCCCAGATGGTATAGTGGTTAGGAGAGCCTGACTGCGATAGCAAAGGGTTCGAATATCCCGGAGATGGCTTGGATGTAAAACTGTCTGACCCTTCATAGGAGGTAACGGTGGCCACCTACTAGGTGCCTCCATAATAAAATAGTCACCGCTCCTGGCCTTGGGAGTGGCCAATGCTGTTATAGGCAAGTGCCCGCCATTTGTAAAATATATATATATATATATTGTCAACTCTGATTGAACTCTGCCTTGCAGTTGACAAAAATTCATGGATTTCTGCCAGAACTCTAATTAAATCTTTTGGCTGGCAGCAACTGGATCATCAACATATTTCTGATAAATCAATATGCCTCACTACATTTAAAAAGATTCTACTCAGTAAGCACTTTCAAAGTGATGAAGTGAAAACAATGGTTCAGAAATATCATTTGGCTTTGATTGAACTCTGCCATGCAGTTGACAATTAACACCATGGCATTCTCTTGCCAGAGTTCTACTGCTTCTAATCAAATCTTTTGGATGGCAGCAACTGGATCAATGACATGCTCATGAGACATGGTTCTGATAAGTCAGTATGCTTTACAGCATCTGAAAAGATTCCATACAGTAAGCACTTTTAAAGTTATGAAATGAAAGCAATGGTTCAGAAATGGTTTTCTTTTTGGGTGCTATACTTCTATGATACAGATGTATAAAAACTTATCATTCTACAACAAATGCTTTGATAACTAACTGTGTGGAAAAGCTGAAGAGAATTTGTGAGGGGGGACCAGATTCTATTCTATAATTTTAGGTATTAATTTAAATAACCAAATGAACAAACATATTCTCCTGATTTAAAAGCCTAAAATACAGCTTAAAATGTAGATGCTATTTTTCTGTTAATTACAAAATACATTAACTTTATCTCCTATATCTTTTTTAATTTCCCTCAGATTACCAATGATTTTGAGTTAAATACAGACATCATCTCCAGTATTACCCTGATTAATCAGAAGTTGATCACTTTAAATCAATTGGGAATAAATTTAAAGATAACAATAAAGTACTAATGCACAAGTTCAGTACATGCATAAGGCACCACAGAAAAGACATAGGAATAAAGCTTTAATTTATTTGATTAGAAATTCAAAAATGAAATTTATTTTATGAACATTTAGAATAAAATATGAATCAGTACATGATTAATAAATCCGTTTCATGATAAGAGGTATCAATCTTTGCAACAGAACAAACAATAATCTAGTGCGTATAAATAAAAAAGTTTAGTTCAAGAAAATTCATCATGTTTACATAGCTTTAATTTTGGTAACATGCTTGCTGCTAAATCTCTATTTGGTTTACAAAAATGCAATTTCTGACACTGGTTCAAAGAAATTCATCTATGCAATATGGCAAAGAACTATTCAATAGATCAATGCATGTACAGCAGAAAAATTTTGTGGAAAAAAAATTTAAAATATCAATCAGAGTGTTGCCACTCCTATTAAGTTTAGTATTATTTGTTTGTTTTGCAATTTGTTTGATCTATGAATTTGCAAACCCAGTTTTGTTAGGAATGCTGTGATCAGGAAATTACTGCTCTTAGCTATGCTGAATTTAACTTATTCTACAGAAATACTGAATGCTATTCACCATTAAGATGTACGGACCATTTGATCATTATGTTAAACCATACACGCAAATAGCGTCATTATTCTCTGTGTCTTTGTAAAGCGAAAATAAATTGGATATTAAACAATGTCGGAATTTTGAGTGAAAACAAAACTGGCATCTGTGAAGTGACATTGTACTCTGCATTAAGCAGCGAACCAGGAGTTGTTAATTTACAAATCGAATATTACTTTATTGGAAGTAAGCCATGTAATTTATGAGTTTATTTAATCTTTTTAATGCTTCTGAATTATTTTATACAAAGTTCTATTTCATATAGAATGTTTATGCTCAACTTGATACACGTTTAAGAAAAGTAAATTGACTCTAGATTCAGAACAGAGACTGAGCCTGAAGCCAAACTTGAAATTAAGTTACAAGCTGAGAACTAATTTACACCATCTCTTTACTATGATAGCAAATACGTTTGGTAAGGTTTATGATAAGAATGATGTAAGAGACATTCATGTTCAATTTTGCAAAGTTGTCAAGATGGCTGAGCATTTATTTAAACTAGATGAAGAAATTAAAAGACCTGATTAGCTTTACGGATGAAGAGTATGACACAATGGAATCTTAGAGACAAATTTACTGAAATATGAGTTATATATGAAAAGAATTATAAGCAACATGATGAAGGTATATCAGGAATTTCTAATAAGTTTCCATCTGATAATTTAAAACTAATGGAATATGATTAATCTGTAATTGCTTTGAGTAAATTAACCAGTTGGATATTTGTATGACCAAGGGAAATTTTGATGTAAAAGTGCAATGAAATTAATTATTAATACAGTCAACAGTCTTTAATCCGGACTCGTTGGAACTTCGGCGATTCCGGATTATAGATCATCAATTTAAATCTGGTAAGATGGCATGCAGAATTAAAAAATTGAATATATAAAACCGTAATTTATGAAATAAAGAGCAATTATGATCTAAAGGGTATCAAAATTTACAAAAAAAAAAAAAAAAAAAAAAAGCTTAATATTTATTTGTTTACTTTATTAAACATTTCTTTCAACTAATGCATGCATAAAGCATACATTATGCATAGTCGAAATTAGAAAGTCGCAATCAGAAAACTATTTGATGTGTATTGTGATATTTATAATGATGAGGAATTTTATTTAAATCATATCAAAGACGGAGTACATCGAGATGAAATACTGCATTTAGTAAGGAATTATACGCCGAATAAAATAAAAACATCTGCCCTGAAGATAAGGATAGTGCTGACAGATCAACTTCCAGTTCATTGCGCGCCGTGACGTTTAGATCTAAACTTCCCTATTATATACAAAATTGCCCTTATACCATTCTTTGAAAAAAATGTTCCTTTCTAATAATCAAAAATTCTTTAAATCCATCTGTCTTATAGAGGTTACCTTAACTTTACCTAAAAATAACTGCGTTCTATAAAAAACTTACTGTCAACCATGAAGTCATGTCAACTATGAATAAATATACTTTTACAAGGACAGTAATAACACATAGTAACATCAGTTTACTGTGAAAGCCATTACAGATGTAAATTTGATGTGAACATTAGCATACTTTTAATAGCTCTAACCAAACTGTTATAAAATCTACTGTGGCTAAAATTTTCATAGACCATGTATAAAAAAAAATCTACTCACCAATAAAGGCTCAGCCTCAACATAATCACAATCATGTTCTTCAATTTCACTGCTAGTGGGATCAACAAGCTGTCAAATAAAAAAGAGGATATATGAATAATAATACTAATAAATTACAGGGAACATGGCTATATTATTAGCATTATTACTTACGGCATACATAGGTTTAGAACTGCACTGACTTCGCCATGGTTTCCAAAATATAAAACCCAATAAATAAAGCATGAACATGGTCGTTTTCACATATGTACTAAAAAAAGGCTTGCTAAAATTTTCATCTTTAAATATATACTGTAAGTAAATGAAGAACACATTAGAATTACAACAAATCAAAACTGTTTCTCAAACTATGCTTTTACTACTTGAAAACAAAAATCATTCACTCGCACTTTGCACAAGAGAAGTATTAAAACAATACGAGGATAAATAACAATATTATTAGTAGCCATGCAGAAATATTTCATTTTCAGATTGAGAGGGGGAAATGTATTAAGAATATCAACAAATAATGCCAGTTATTTTTTCTTTAGTGCCCCAGATAAAATACAAAAAAGGATTTTAGCTAAAGGTTTTATCAAATCACTGATACTTTATATTACATTGCTTTATAAATATATATATTATAAATAGAAGTAAGTAAACATATTATAATTTCCCCAATTTTAGAAAACTTATTTTTAATATGTTTCACATGGAAAGAAAACAGATATCAAATGGCTTCACATTTAACAGCTTGATATGCTGATGGGACACTGCCCCCCCCGAGAGAAAAATGTATTTTGAGATAGATATGAGTAAATATTTTTTTAATATAAAAGTTAGAGAATAACAGATAAATTACTGAAATATATTTCTTAAATGCTAGACTGCACATGCAATGCAACACAGGCAATGGGCATTTTAAGAGAGGAAAACATTTTATATTTGAGTCAATACAGCATCTTAAATATTCCAAAGCCAAGAAATAATGACTGAAATACTGTTTATGTAAATGCATCACATTTGAATAATTATGACAATTCCAGATAGCAGAATTACACTGCTTCAGACTTCAACATTTCACAATTATAATTTTAAAATGTCCATGCCATGGCCAAATAGGCAAAGTTCCCTTAGAAAGTCCTCCATAAAAGCATTCCTGGACTCACTGCTCATGGCACTTGATGGAATCTGTGAAGAAATGTAGAGAATTGGTAATAAACATAGATGATATACTAGAATTGCGATGGCAATGCCCCAATCATTAGTTAACTAACAGATAGCAAAACTTGTAGTATGGCTCTAAATTCAGAAAAGTAATAACAATAGTGAAGGAAGTGACAGAAAGATTGTTGAGAAAGGAAAAAAAATATCGAAAATTTATTCAGATCGCAATTACAGGACTTGAACAATTAAACTTTGTAATTGAACACGAAACTATACAGAACAAAAGAAAGTATTAAGACCAAAAAATGAAGAAACTTAAGGAACGTACTTTCAAAGAAATGTTTAATAAATTTTAAATTTATAACCTCTGCATGCTATCTTACTGGATTTAAATTGATGATCTATTATCTGGAAACTCCCAAATCCAGAACTGCTGAAACCTTGATGAGTTCATATCTTAGACTTTGTACTACATTCTAATTAAGTTTTAAATAATTGTGTTTATTGAACTTCTTTAATGCATTATCTAATTTTGCATCACTCACAGAATTAATGGTTTATGTTTACACTCAATGTATTACTAATAGTTTAATTGGGTTATTTAGCTGATGGGACTCAGAAAATCTATGTAACTCAGTCATACCAAATACCTATACACATACATCTATAGAACTTAAAACTTATTCACACTGTCGAAGCCATCAACAATATGTCAGTTTTATCTATCCATCTCTAAACACGTGAAGTAACATGTGAACACTGTATATAACACAAAATCCAAGATCTGAAATCAATGGGACTTCGGAGATTCCAAATTAAAAAAAATTTCAGATTTTAGATCATCAGTTTAAATCTTGTAAGATGACATGCAGAAATTGTAAAATTGAAAATATTCTTTATTAATATTTAGGATTGTGCATAAAGAATGATTTTAACTGAATCACTGCTATATGAAATAAAATGACAATATTTTCTAGATTTAAAACCATACTAACAGACAGTAACTGTTCTGTAAATTAATTGATGATTGATGCACTGGTCATCATCTTCATTTACCTTTTTTTTTTTTTTTTTAATATTTGAATAATTGGAAAATTTCGTGTTTTACTTGTGATATTTCTGCGATTTTTACTTGTGTGAAAGTAACAGATTTGCTGCTTTCATCATCATGAAATTTAGTAGTTGCCTATATCTTAAGACAAGCATTTAAAAAAATATCTGCAGACACATCCCCATCATGATCTTGCAATGTTCCATATATCACATTCTATATTTAAATATTTCTACAATTTTTGGATGGTCTTACTGCTGTATCAATTTTTAAAATGTTATTTTATACATGCATTTTAGGGTGTGCAAAATTTTTATATCTTATCGGCTGAGTGATGGGTGTAGTTTCCGGGAAAGAGTAGTATCATTTACTAAGAATGTAATTTATTAATAGACTAACCAAAGTAATAACCTGCTTCAAATGAACAAATAAGACAGAGTGAATCTGTTGTTAACTGTTCTGTGGAATCTAATCATCTTTTCCTTTCTTGACACTATATTAGCATATTAGCAAAACAAATAAACAATAACCATATGAGCAACAGATGCTAACTTCCCACAACCATTCATGAGTTGAAAGTGTGATTGTGGCCAGGGTTAATCAAGGTATTATCATTAGCTACAGTAGACTTCTCCAGCCAGCAACTATTTGAATGGACAACAATAACCAGCAGCTGTTTGCATGACATTCAGGAATCTCATTTAGTAGTGAGAAAAATCAGCACACCTACGTTTTCTTGACAGACTCCCTTCCTACTTTTTAAGGAAAAATAAATTTTTGCTGGGGGTGCAAAGGTCGAGGTATTTTATCATTCTAAATACTGGATTCTAAGATTTCAGACTTTGTATTATATATTCTCCTCACCTGCACTGCACCTTTCATGCATCCTTAAACCAACACTCATCATGTGCCCCCACCTGAACTTTGAAAAGAACTGAAATGCATTAGTTTACTTGTGCCTTTACCAAAGACAGCCCTGGGACACTTCAAGCACAGACATTTTTAAGTAAAGATAGTTCCATTAACACAGCCACCTGGCTGATATGCTAACTGCCTCAATGAATTGGCTTCCTTGATACTGGTGGAAAGAAAGAAAGATAATGATGGAATGGATCTTTGTTTACAGTAAAACATCTTCATTAAGTCAGGATCTTCAACCTTTATTTTTATAATTCTATGGTCTAATTGTTATTGGGTCTATAATGGCAAGCTGTGCAAAAATGCAGTTCCTAGAATTCCCAAGCATTGCGTATAATCATCAAAGAACATATACTAGACAAATGTAATTTCTCAGTTTATTAGGTCATATATTCTGAAAGATATTTACACACTTGATATTTTTAAAATGGTAAACTTATATAATATGGCAATACTTATAAAGAATAATTTTATTCTTTCTAACTTTAATTCACACTGCATCTAAAACTGATCTTCCAAGGTTGAAATTTACAGAAAGAGCACAAAATGGGATATTCACATTTAATCAAATGCCAAATTTCAAAAGTCAGAAAATGAATACAATTTGTATCTTGATAATGATTGCTCTATTTATCATGAATAAAATATATATGTACAACTGCTGATTAAAAATAAGCAAAATAATACTGCAAGAATAAAATCACCATTTGCCTAATTTCTGGTATACTTGCCCTGCATATCTATCACAGTGATTCATCATCATGATTTGAATCCATAGAAAAGCAATCATACATGACTCCTGAAGATAACCACCACATGGTACATAATATCTTTCTTGAGATATAAAGTTGACCAGCATTTTTTTAACTGAACTTCTGCAAATGCCACATAAGGTTCCCTTTTCATTAGATCAGAAGATACTTGAGAATACTTTATTTGCTCACAATCAGAAAAGAGCACACTTCGAATTGCTTAACCTTGTTCCAATCAATCACCTCATGCAGCATCCACATATTAAGGTTCGTTATTTTACTTTTATAAACAGGAGGAAAATTCAATTTCTGTGTAAACTTCTATATCAGCGGTTCTCAAACTTTTTTGCCCCCAACCCTCTCCTTTCCAAAACTTGAAAAATAAATAAATATATTTGTCTGGATTTAGATGATTTAAAACTTGTTTTACAAATTAAAAAATAAAAAGTGTAGAAAATGTTGATAAATACCCCAAAATTTGAATAATTTTTTTAGGAAACTAAAACGTTAAATAAAAAGGCTGATTGCATGCCCCTTGAAGCTGTAAAATTTCCTCCTTGGGGAAATTCTGCTTTGGTTGGGAAACATTAAATGATGGTACTCAATCAAGTATTTTAAATTGGCAGACTAGGAAGGATACCAATCAGATGATTTTGTAAATGCTTTGCATTTAACCTAAACTACCAAATATCAGTAAATGGTGTTAGCTTTTTATAGAAAGAAAATGTGCCTTTTTAAATAGCTCTAGCTATTTAAAAAGGCACACCTTCTTTCTTGCCAGTACTCAGCTAGTGCAGATTTATAACAGAGTTCATCACTCAAGATAGTGGCATGTAAATAAGAATGCTTTCAGAAACTTCAATCTTGTTAACAAAACTATGTTTTCCTGTTAAAGAGCATTTACTTTCTTGCCACTTAACACATATTTGACTTAGTGGTGACATAGTGTTTAATCTGTTCTGAAATAAATTGGCATCCAACAACAGGATTTTTATAAGCAAGGAAAAGATCTGTAAGTTAAAGAAAAAGGTAAGAAGTTTGTTTAATAAGCTCATAAGCAGTACTTCTGAAGATATTAATAAAGAAGATCCTGATAGTATTTACTTGAAGTAGAATCGGAGTCATTAACTTAAAAAGTGAAGTTACAGCAGCTGCAAAACTTAGACAAGCAATGGATTTAATGTCAGAAGCTGACAAGACAGAAGAGGAGCTTGAAAATGAAAGTCAGCCAGTTGAGCAATATTTAATTATTTCAAGGTTAAGGTAATTTTAGATAAAAAATAATAAATAAACAGATGTTGATTGCATAACATATTCTTCTGACAGTGTAAATATTTTGCAGAAAAGAAAACTTCAACTTCTATAAACCATATCAAAGAAATTTGATGAAAACATTATAGAATGGCTGCAGTTTTGAGCCCTATTTATGAAGACACATGATGATAATATAGATCCTACAGGTAAGTATCTTATACAGTCAACAGTAATAAATTCATATGCTAAGGAACTAGTTGATACTTATCTTGTGGCTGCAGAGAATTATCCAAAAGTAGTAAAAGCTTTACTACTGACTTTTGGTAAAGATGGTTTATTAACTGAAATTTATATCACAGAACTTTCATTACAAGTGTTCGGTGGCAGGAGAAAAAGAAAGATGTACCCTTAATTTGTTGGCACAAAAATTACGTGGTTGGTAACTAGGCACAAAATGTTGGATTGCAGAATTTAAAATTTAACAATTAACCATTATATCATCAAAGTGTTAATTAAGTTTCAAGTTAATAAATTCCAAAGCCTGAATAAACCTTTACCACAGTTTAAATAATAACTGGGTAGATAACAAATAAAACAAATTAGTTCAAGAATTATAAAATGAAATCTACTGCATTGTCTTTTATTTAAACAACCCAGGTAAGTAAGAGCTAAGGTGGCACAAGTTAAATACACAGAAAATCAAACATACAGGTACTGTATACTGCAGTAAATTTAAATCAAAGCTCTTTATTATTGGTTATCAATGAAGATGTTGGCTTGCAAGAGTTATATACTTCTGGGAAGTAGGAAATAAACATATTAACCAAAAACACATTAAATTTGAACCAAAGAAAAAAATTTTAAAAAAAAAAATTTAAGCAACAGGATTCATCTATGTAATAATCATTTAAACCAGTAGGAATGAACCTATGAACCATAATCATACTAAGCAACAGAATAATTCTATGTAATAATCATTTAAACATTCTACTAAATTAATGTCAACTAACTTTTACAAATTATACAATCAGCTGTAGAAAATAATCACTTTGAGCTAGAACATTATTTACTTAACTATTTATTACCTTTAAGATTACCAGGTTGATGTTATTCAAAAAATCAAACATATAATATATTGTTTTATAAATCCATATAAAAATTAGTGAAATAGTAATTGTATTGATAAAGATATATATATCTGCCTAAGAGTAGGGATGCCTTCGTGGAGGACTTTCTAAGGGAAACTGGTTCGTATACATGCCAGAGCATTAACAAAAATGTATATATATATAATATTACACTCACAGTAACAGACAGGAGATTAAAAATCAATCTTGAA
Organism: Stegodyphus dumicola; assembly: GCF_044657685.1. NCBI lineage: Eukaryota > Metazoa > Arthropoda > Arachnida > Araneae > Eresidae > Stegodyphus > Stegodyphus dumicola. The sequence goes on from NC_140781.1 coordinate 34,237,239, forward strand.
CTACAGTCAAAAGTCTTTAATCCGGATGCCCATAATTCAGAATGATCTATAATCCGGACCTCAAAGCTACAAACTTTCTGTGCATGTGTAAACGCATAATGTGTTTACACATGCGCATATGCGTCTACGCATGCGCATAACACATTTACGCATGCATGTTTAATGTATAACGGATGGTATAAGCTAAGCTAAAATTATCTAATTCAGTTAATGTCGCAGATTGCGTTGTTCCTTAATCTTCTAATTGGATCTCGCATATTATTTTTTACAGACTGTTAGAGCAATCTTATAAAATTAAGCTTGAACTTTCGATTATGTCAAAAAGAATTTCCCATTCTGGAGCTGCCAAAGGATCTACAAAGCGAAAGCATGTTTCGATGTCCATCGAAGAAAAAGTGGAATTGCTGCAAAAAATGGATAAAGGCATATCCTTTGTTTCTCTAACCATTCCGAAATCTGTTTATAAATTTCACGGTGCTCTGGGGGGGGGACGGTGCGGCACGCAATGAACTGGAAGTTGATCTGTCAGCACTATCCTTACCTTCAGGTCAGATGTTTTTATTTTATTTGGCTTATAATTCCTTACTAAATGTAGTATTTCATCTCGATGTACTCCATCTTTAATATGATTTAAATCAAATTCCTCGTCATTATAAATATCACGAATACACATCAAATAGTTTTCTGGTTGCAATTTTCTAATTTCGACTATGCGTAATGTATGCTTTACGCATGCATGTGTTGAAATAAATGTTTAATAAAGTAAACAAATATTAAGCTTTGTTTTGTAAATTTTGATACCTTTTAGATCATAATTGCTCCTTATTTCATAAATTACAGTTTCATATTTTTAATTTTATAATATCTGCATGCCATCTTACCTGATTTAACTTGATGATCCGGAAAAACCGATAATCCGGAATCGCCGAAGTCCCAACGAGTCCGGATTAAAAACTTTTGACTGTATTAATAATTAATTTCATTGCATTTTTACATCAAAATTTCCCTTGGTCATACAAATATCCAACTGGTTAATTTACTCAAAGCAATTACAGCTTAATCATATTCCATTACAAAAATCTAGGTCCTGATCTCCTTAGCATAGGGAGTAAAAAAAAAGAACTAAGTTCTCATTCTGGCTCAGTCAACAAAAAGAAAATTTAAACTACTTATTCAACCCACATTACTATGGCTAGAGCTTTACTTTAAGTAAGTAACTATTCTATGAAGTTTACTTTGAGAACATTAGGAGGCTGTTTTTAAGAAACAACTGGACATAAAATTTTACAAAGAGAACTTATCCAAGACGGCTGGAAATCTAGTTGCAGTCTCCATCTCAAGTCTGTCTCATCAAGGGAAGAAAGCAGATGAACACAGCAGCCCAAAAGTGTGAAAAGAAAACTTTTTTAAGAAGAGACCAATTGATCGACGAGACGACTAACCATGGAGTGAACAAAATTGAATAACCACAAGAAGAGTTCTTCATACAAGTGGCAGCAGGATTTTAATGGTGGAAACTTTGGTGGTTAATAGCATTATCTGCAGGCAGTTCTACAGCAATAAATTTGTTTCCTGAAATCATCATCCGAGTAGCAAAAAATTTAGTAGTTAATAGCAATATCTGTAGGCAGTTCTAGGGCAATAAATTTGCTTCTTGAAAAGCTTCATCTTTTTCAGATGCTAACTGTAATTACAAAGTACATCTATGTATATTCATCCATGGTACGCAAGCTCATAAGCTCACAGAGAAAACCTGCCATTACAAGGCAACTGAAGTCGAGAAAAAAAGAGAGCTCTTGCAAGCATGCACCCTCCATTTTAAACCCTGTAGACAGCACATTCCTCCAAAACCCCCAAAATCAGCGAAAAAAATTTTCATTAACAACAAGAATAAAACAATACAAGAAACTTAACTTTTTTCCAGCCAATAATTCAACCACAAAGAACAGCAACCCCCTACTCCAGTGCAAAACCACCCCTCAGAAAGAATAAGATGCAAGGGTCACCTTGAAGGAAAACAGCTTAAAAAAAATGACTTATTGAGCCAGTGAGAAATTGAATAAATCTGAAGAATTAAAACACTTAAATGAGCATAACTCCTGACATACTTAACTTAATTTAATAAAAGTAGATTCAAAAGAAAGGCAAAATTTTCCTGCATAAGTTGTTAAAATTTCAAAAGAAAGCAACAATATTTAGCATTTTTAAATTACAATATTACTCAGAATTTTGACCTAATGCTATTGTCTATAAAACTGAGTTAAACGACAAAAACTGAAAAACTGACTTTAAAACTTTTGTACAATAAAAACCAATAAACAAATAAATAATGAGCAGCATTAAAGAACATAACAGTTGTGTAGTCAAAATATGGAATAACTGATATAAGATTTAATTAATTGTAATTTAATTTAATTGACTATGCACCACAAGTCATTCAAAATACTGCAGAAATTCTACATCTTATGTTTCAACTTAATATGAGAATATAGAATCTCATTTGAATGTGTTACAGTTTTTAGGTGTAGCAACAGAACATAAGATGCTAATCTGTTTCCACTGATAGAATTCTGTAATACAGATAAATTTTGAGTCTAGCAATGACAATCAGCTGGTAGAGCTTCAAATTATTGTGTTGATGATTTAATGAAATTTATTCACAATGAAGTCGAAACTGTGCAATTCGTTTCAGTTACAGGTTTTAATTTTAAGAAAAAAAAATCTTTCAAGAAAAATAAAAAGGTCAATTTGAAAGTATAAAAAAGTACTGATTTATTTGTCACTAAAGAGCCCAATTTAAGTAATGCATATTTATTTTTTAATGGTAAAGCATAACAGCAATGAGTATTCCAAAGCTAAAAATACGTCATCAGCAAAAAAAAAAAAAAAAAAAAACTACATTACATGAAAAGATCCTGCATGTGTTATTTGAAATCAGGATATAATTGAAAAACTGACAGAACTGAAACCAGCATGAATGAAATAAAAGTTAAATATGTATCATACCTTAAACATATTTTTTAAAGATGTTTACATTCAAAACATGTATTTTCTTTCTTTTAATCCTTAACATAACACTTTTTGGCAGATGTTCACATAAGTTTTAATAATCACTATTGATTTTAAGATTTCACATCCCTTCAACACTTACTTTGGTTAATTCAGATGAGGCAACCCATATAACATCAACAAGAAGTAAAACCAAGGTTCCACAAACCAAACGATGAGCATTATTAAGTTTTGCCATTGAGTGTACTCTCTTTTAATTTTCCAAAAGATATGGGTGAGAAACAAGACATGTTCTATGGATTTAAGCTGACTAGGTTCAAATGCATTTTTGAAACTTCCACGGACAGCAGAAATACCAGCTGCAAAATTATTAAATATGTTTTCATTATAAATGCTTATGTCTGAAATAAATAAAGTAGATTAACAGAATTAGAATAAATTAAAAAGAGCAATACAGATAACATTACAAAAATAAAAAGCTGACCCTTGAACAACAGATGTGCTGTTGAAAATCCAAATATAACATTTGACTTATAATGTTATATTTGGATGCATTGCATTTCCTATATTTGGATATAACTACAACAACTCAACAGTTAACAGCTTAATGCTGAATCACAGCCTATCAATAAAATAGATAGTTGAGTAACTAATTTTTTCAACTTGCATATTACACACTGAATATTTATAATAAACAAGAAAATCTTACTAAAAAACATAACACAAGACAAACACCATACCCAAACTCTCTATATTGCAGTTCATTTTATTGATATCAAAATTTACCTGTTCTGTTTGCAAGATGAACAGATGTGTTAAGCCAGCTTAAGTAGTTAAGAAAAAAGATGTCACACATAGTATTTAGAGATTTAAAAAAAAAGTTTTATAGAACATTTATACATATTTTATGGTAATAAGTGATAAAAGAGAGTATGTACATGCATTTCAGGTATTCATGACATACACAACTTTCAACACTTCTGGATTACACACAGGGTACCTGTGGCATTTTTAAACTACAAATCTGAAAGGGGAAGTATATTTAACAGTGAAAATTAAAAAGCACGGCACTAGTATTCAAAAGCAGATTTAAAATCTCACTCTGTTTCAATAGAAATATTTCAATCTTTGAAATAAGACACAGCATTCAATAAAATTTATACAACATATAATTGTATGCAACCTGATTTTCCAGGCACTGTACCAAGATATATATGTAAGGATATAACATTTTAAAAAGAACAGTAGGAAAGAAATGTCACAATTTAACATTATTTAATTAGTGTAATTATTTATCAGAATAAATATATAATTATTGACTTCCTCGGTCTGTATTTAGGTATGTATGTCCATGTGAAACATAAATTTTCAACTTTCGCAAGCTGTATAAGCACCTTTTCTCTCTTTAAAAAAAAAAAAAAACTTTCGATTACTTTTTTCTTCCTGTACTGTATTTATTATTATAATTCACAACTAATCTGAACAATGAAAAAAGTTCTTCCTTCCAATGAAGAACTATTACAGTAATTTGAAAACCAGAACTGGCAACTTTAATAATGACCTTTACCTTTTTTTAACTCATGTGCACTTTTTGGGGTACAATACAGGGAAGGAACAGAGTGCATTGAAAAAAAAACTTAACTTCAATAGAGGAAAATGATTTTAAGCAGATAATTTAGAGGTTTTTTTTAATTAAAAAAATAGTTTTCCAATATAGATACAGGAGAACAAAAAACATAGGAACAAAACCTAGCCCTTAAATAATTTTAAACTTAATCATTAAATGCAAACTGGACCATCATATACATTTTGCTTCTTCCAAAGTAATTTATAAGTAAGCATATTCGGATACACCATTTTGTAAAATTTGAAGTACAACATCAATACAGAATCATCTTGCTTATAATTTTACCTTTTCTGCATTTCTGACTGCCTTTACTTAGTTAATTATTCTAAAAATAGCACTACTATAGTAAGTGATAGAAAAAGAATTATTAAAGATTTGTTTAGTAGTTTGAAGATCAGTACAATGGGCACAATTTGAAATTGTTTAAAATTAATATACTTACAATTTTAAAGGAAAAAATTACCAATTTTTAAAACAGCATATTATAAAATAATTTCCGAAATGATATTTGGAAAAAGGTTATATGTTATAATGTGGGTCATGTTTAAGGGGCTCAAAGAGTGCAGTGTGGCCATGCCTGCTTTATAGAAATGTGATCTGGCATAATGGAACACAATACTCTTTCAACCGGCCATACTTCTCATTAAATGTTTCATCTAGTCTGGCCAGCTGTGGCCCATAATTAGAGGAATAAATAGTTTGTTTTGGCAGCAGCAACTCATACCACACAACAAGCTCTTAACCCTCTCGCTGTGTAATTTTTTTATCAAAACAGGTTCGAAAATTGCGTAATTTTTTAATTACATATTTCAAATCTACATACATTTTAGAGTTAAAATATACACAAACTTTTTGTAAAAGAGTTTTTTTTCAGTATAAAATTAGCTCATTAAAAAAAAGGTTGTCGGAAAGTTTGAACTGAAGAATAATCATATAAAAGAAAAATTTTTAAAATTAATCTTTTTTAAATTATGATTTATTTTATAAAATGTAATGGTAAAACGTATATACTAATGAAAATATGCACATTTTTATAAAACATTTATAAGAAATGAAGTATAATATGATAAACTTCAAAACAAGGATCAAGGCATCCTATCTCGCCATCTTTGCACCAAATATGCATTTCTTTGAGAATTTTTTTGCCAGTTTCAGTTCTTTTTTTAGAAACAAACAATATTCTTTTTTTTAGAAACAATGTCTACTAGTTTCTTTCTTGATGGAAGTGGGGGATATATATATCTAGCAAACTGTCAAGCAGTTAGTCTCATGTGATTGAGAGTACAGACATGTTTGAGCTTTGAAAAGAGCGAGCAAAATGGTGCAAAAGTGTTTGTATATTTCGCAGAAATATGGACAACTAATGCCATCTGTTAACCAAATCTGAATAAATAATTAAACATCACAGAAAAGACGAAATGAAACCATAAATGGGAAAAGAGTGGATTGCACACAGTTAAATAAACGAAAAATATTCATTTCCACGAGGATCACGGGTTGTGCAAATTTTGCTACTTCTATGTTGCCCGTGGAAATCGCGGGATACACAGCAAGAGGGTTAATCAGCTTTTTTCAACTTAACAGCTTGAAAAAGCAATGAATTATCATCGTGTGGAAAAATAAGACAAACAATTTTGCATTTTCCATTGTATCGAGAGTTTGGGAGAAGGAACTTGGGAAAAACATAGTTTTAGCAAGATTTTTAACTCTCCTGCTTTCACTGATAAGGGATTTCTGGTTGATGTGAGTATAGGTTTGCCAGTTCGACCTTCGCAGATGGTTTTGATTTGGTGATCTTTTGGTGCACGTGAATTTATGGCTAGTTTAACACCTTGAAAAAATGAGAAATTTTACAGTGCGTAAGGCAGTGGTTGAAATAAACTGTTCCCCCCCCACACAATTTCTAGTGCCTGTTGGCCAATGTGGTAGTCTCTTCATATCTAAAAGAAGTTGAAGGTGGGAATTTTGCGCTGTTGTGCTCTTACACTCTTGCTCTCCTCATCTAGCGGGGTTACGGCTGAGTTGTCTTCGTCGTGATAATGAGGGACAATTCGTTCCTTCAGGTATCGGCATGAAAATGCTTGGTATCTCTGTTCCTGTTCGGCGTAGAATAACTTAAGATATAATATCCTGGTTCTTTCAAAAACTGTGGTTCCTCATCTTCAAGAAAATGGTAGCTAAAACATGAGCATGACAACAATATTTAAAAAAATGTTCCTGCTGATTCCGATCATCATGAAAGCGAGGTGGACGAGTTGAGTTTCCTGATTTTTCTGTTCATACCTGTTCTTGAAGTAGTTCACGACATCAATTTGTGCGTGGCTTCCATATTCTTCTTTTGCGGTTCTATCTCATCTGAGCTTTTGCCCGATGTACCAACTACCATCTTCGACTGATAAAGAGGTCCTGTTCGTTTTGAAGAACCCTTCCTGAAATGCTGAACTCATCAACTTTCCTTTGGGACTTATAGTTTACTGGTTCCACCTATAATTTATATCCGTATCGTCCTTCCAGTGATCGGAGCCTCTCATGAGTGAAGACATCTTGACAGTTTTTATTTTCCGGAGGCCCAGCTACCAATTTGATAAGTACCATTTTATAATTTTAGAATTGTTATGTATTAAGTTTCATCAAATAATAATAATTTCAGTCCAGTAAAGCTAACATTTTTTATTACAATTTAACGGCAGAATTGTCGTTTAAAAAAAATAACTAATTTAATCTATAGGATTCTGGTATTTGATGCGTTTCAGCATTCCGGTTTAGTGCAATAGTTACAATTAACTAGGGAAAAGCTTGTATGCTAGGCAGACAGTAGGTGATCTTAATTTTTGCTAAAGTTCTGTTTTTGCTACTATTTTTAATGTGCAATAATATTTTAGTTCTGCAAACCTTTTATAAAATACAATTAATGAGTAAATTTGAATAATAGATATAAGATAGTTTAAAGTTAGTATTAAACTGAATAAGGCTATGTCACAAGTCATAAAAGAACAAAAAATAGTCCGTTACCCAGTATGATGCACAATTAAATTTTTCTTTATTCTTTATATATTTTTCTTTTAATTCTCCCGGGAGTAAGTTTTTTTATCTATAGAATATTTTAAATGTTTGGATAGTTTAAATGAACTCGAATTGATGAATAAATTTCATGCATTTCATTGGAGAACATTTGTATGCTTTATTTACCATGTACTACACAGTCTTAATTAGAAATAAGAGTTATTTCATTTTTTACAGAATGCAATATATATTTTAGGTTAAATTGAGGAAAATTTAATTTGTGTGTGGTGACTTCTTAAAAGTACCACAGAACACCTTTATGAAAGAAGAAAAAATGAATTAGAAAAAGCCACAGAGAAATTGCCAGGTGTAGCTGATGTTTCAGATGTCAGCGAGGGCAGTTAGGAAGTTTCCTTTTTAGAATGAGTCAACTGCCGTCAATATTGAGCAATCTTGTACAAAACTGACTATGATATTATAGAAAGTCTTAAAAGAACTGCAAAAACTGGCAGTGAAAGTAATACAAAAAAAAAAAAAAAGTGATGATATGCTACCATCAATCAAATCTAGAAAAGCACAGAAGATTCTAAGAAAATCTCTTGAATTGAAAGATTGAAAAAGCTACCAGCAGTTTTACAAAATTGAGAAAAGAAGTAAAAAACTGTTGTTGAACAATATGAAACAAACACAGATAGAATAGTTGTTTGTAAAAGAAAAATTTCATCAAGAATGTAAATATAAAAGTATTTTTACAAAAAACAAAAAACAAAAAAAAAAATTTAATGAAATTAAAAAAATTATGTTAATAGTTTAATTTTCAATTATTATTTTAGGATTAATTATTGAATTAGTTGTTAGTGATTGTTTTACTTGAAAAGTTTAAAACTGATATCAAACTTTAACAATAAATAAACTGCTGTCTATTAAACCTTTGTCAGTTGTGAGATTACACAATTCTTTTCCCAAATATGCCCATATACTTCCCAATATTTGTCAGTCGTAAATCTAGAATGTCAGCTGTTCTCATCTGCACCCACTGCAGTGTATAACTGGAATGAGAGCTGAGCTCAATGATGACCGACCATTAAAAGGTTGCGTTCTGTCCCTTAAATAAACTCAAATATGTCTGGAATGAAAATCATTTATAAATATTTTCATAATGTACATTACTTGAGAAATTATATATTTTTTAAAGGTAGCTTAATATATGTACTAAATAAAATGCATTGGCTAGATTAAATTACTTACTTGTATAAAATAAATATGAAGCTCATGTATCAATGCAACCCCCTTGAAACTATTTGGCAACATTTTACAGATGATACAGAATGATATAAAATTTCTTATTACATATACAGGGTGTTTATAAATGAATGATGCGGTTTTAAAAATTAATTGATGTATCACTTTATATGGACAAACCTTACAGCATAAGCAGCATCCAATGCCTAAGTTTTTGATGCATTAATCACAATCGTTCAATGTGCACCCTTGGTTATGCAAAACACATCTACAAAGTAATCAAATTCTTCCCACACTCAGTATAACATGGCACAAACTTCCTCAAGGGACATGGGCATTGGCAGTATATAAACTCAGTCTTTACTAAACCCCAAAAGAAAGAAATCACATGGAGTTACAGCCGGTAACTGGTGTGGCCAGGGGTGAAGGTTGTTGTCTGCTGTTGCAGCACATCCAATCCAGCATTGGTGAAGAACACGGATAAGAAGTTCTTGTACATTCCTGTGAAAATGGGGCAGAGCATCGTCCAGTCGCAAAATGTACAGCCTAATTGTGTTCAGCTAGGGTAACAACCAAGTTTCCAATATGTCTAGAAATTAATCACCAATTACAGTTTCTTTTTCAAAAAACAATGGATCATGCACTTTCTTGCAGGATACCACACAAAAAATGAACATGAAATTTATGCTGCATTCAAACCATGGAAACCTCAAAACAAAGCACAAAGAATGCCTTTTCCTGTTGCATCACCATTTTGGAAACTAAAGTTGTGGTTGTGCAGTAAGCATAAAAAGCAAACAGCAGATAGCACATAAGAAACTCGAACAGCTGCCAATGCTTACTGTGTAGGTTTTACATGAGTAAGATAATACATTGATTTATTATTAATTTTTAAAACCACACCATTCATTTATAAACACCCTGTATTATTATATATTACATTGATTATGTATTTATCTAAAATATCAATAAATAAATCTATTTGCAAGCTACTTTTTGTTTCTTTTTTTCTGGTGGAAATTTTATGGCAATTGCTTTAACCTTTTCGCGACGGTGCACCTTTGTTTAAGACGCTCGTGCGGGACGGAAGAGAATCGAAGGCAGTCACCATACAGGACAGAGGTTCTGCATCGCTAAGCCTAATTTTATAACAAAAATCAGAAAAACAAAAGTTTCGCTTCTAGCATCGTAATTTTCGGTATCATTTTAGATTATTACTTGAGCTCTTATATATGTTAAAATTAGCCCTTAAAACATTTTTTTCTTTATATTACATGAAAATATACTTAAAAAATTGCTCAACTTCTAAAATAATTTTCGGAAGCGCTATTCAAATTATTCCAAAGTTTTAATTGATAAAATCCATCAATAAAGTTTAAAATTAATAAAAAGAACACAATAAAGACTATTTACAGTAAGAAGTAACAAAATTTAAAATGAAAACGAGTGTAGTAAATCTCGAAGCACAGAGAAGTATCACTTTGTAACTCTTAGAAAAAGTATCACTTTTTAACTCTTTAGAAAATGAATCAGTATTCTCATTTGTGTTAGTAAATGGTTCACTAACCATACTATGGTATTCCTCCTCTGATAAATAGCACCTTCCCGCCATAATAGACTGGAGGTGAGGCTTTCCTAAATAAAAAAAAGAAGGAACGGAAATATATCTGAAGGCAATGCAAAACGTAAAAAAACTCTCCACAGTAACCATAAAAGACCGTACATGGTAGAAGAAAAAAATAGAATAAAAAAAGGAACTGGATATAAATCAGATACAAGAATGTTTTCATTCGCACGTAGCGATTTTAAAGAGCCCTCCTCTGTTTACGCTTTCTCTCCGCCCCCCACCCTTGTACAGCTGATGAGTAAAATACCAAAGTCAAGCAGAATATATCAAATTCAAGGTCAGGAACCTAAAACTGTGTTCATTTCAAAAGTAATGGACACAGGATGCCATCTAGCAGCCTTCAGAAAAACGTTCCACCTTAAAATGCGTATACGCATCACCCATCCTCTGAATGCGATCTTTACTGATGTGTGGATGGGACGCCGGCTGTAAGAGACGTTCTTAGGGAATGCGTATATGGGATGCCCGTCCTGAAAGGGTTAACAGATTTAAAACAATTGAAGAACTTTTATTCAAACAACTTTTACAGATTCTATGGCCAGAAATTTTATGGCATTTTCTTCCATTCCTGGCAAATTTCACAAACACATATTTTAAAATTAAGGCAAAAAATATCACAAGTTGTCAAGAAAAATCATTCAAACTTGCAGTACAACCCCCCCCAAAAAAAAAACTAAAAAAAATGGAATCGCTTCTTGACTAAAAAACTGTTATGAGCATGGTTACCTGAAGAATTGTTAAGCACACGGTTTCCAGAGTTCAGCACATTCTGAAAATTTGGCAACTTCTATTAAAGTGGTTACTCTAATAACATAAGTAGCATAAATACTCATTTGCCAGATATTAAGTAACGGTACTTGCATATTAACCTGTCGACCATAGAACTGTCACCAAGCAGTGTAATTTAGCATCAGTTATAGATAAGTGTGACACGACAGTTGGTTCTCGATAAGCCACCTCAAATTTATATGAACTAGTGTATAAATTAGCTGTTGTTGTTACACTTTGTCCTCACATTCTGAAAACATGACTAAGATTTAGGACTTGCCCTCTGAAGAATGGCAAGCAGTGGATTATTTTCAGGGTTAGGTATCCTACATACAAAAAAGTGCTTATCAACAGACACAACGTGGTCACCTGAATATGGCCGACAAAACAGAAACAGATTAGAACAGCGTACGGAAAGTCTGTACCCATATACCCATAGCATTCTAAACCAAGTTTCCAGTAAAATGGGAGGGTCTAACAAAATAGTAGAAATTGACAAAAGTTTTTTTACAAAGTACAAAAAACAAAGCCGCTCAAATCCTGTTTGCTTATAATGAAGAGGCATCAATTCCCTCAGAATTCCGCAGGAAGGATTGGCACAACTTTGGTGGGATCTCTGCCAACTCTGACAGTTCGATGGTAGTCAACTTTCATGGTCGAGGGATACAAAGTAAGTACCTAACTGACTAAAAAGTTGAGACAGACATTCTGATTTCAAATTTAACAGAAATTTTAATTTCAAGAATTACAAAATAATATGCAAGTTTGGCTTCCTTAAGGTTTTAGATAGCATATGAAAATATATAATCACTTTTTAAAAGTTCACGCACTCAATATAAAAACTGCCTCATAACTAAAAGGAATTATTTTCAAAGCGATTCATTTTTAGCAGCAGACGTAACATTTAATAAGGCAAAATAATACTTACTAGAATAGTTAGGATTCAAGAAATTATAAGAGTTTGGTAATTTCCTTTCATATGGAACTACACTATGACAATAAAGAAACACAGCTGGACAAACAACCTTCCCCTGGAATAAAAAATAAAGTATTTTAAACCCAGTTTCTGGTAAACACAAATTCTCAAATTTAAGACATCATTTAATATTTCAGAGATTTAGATAAGAATTAGCATAAAAGAGCACAGTAAAAGTATATTTACGGGTACCCCTTGGTGAAAATTGGCAATTTTTAGCGGTACATGGATACCAAGTGCAATTCTTAGATTTGTTATTTTGGCTTGTGTAGTTGCGATTTTTGAGCCAATGTCAAGCGAAAAATAACAAAACAAAGAATTGCACAAACTAGGCATTGCGCACTCCCTTTGTCCATGTAAGGCATTGAACTATATTTACTTAAAAAGTCAAAGGAGCAGCCAGCAACAAAAATAAATAAATTTACAGTCAAAAGTCGTTAATTCGGACAACCATAATCCGGAATGATCTATAATCCGGACCTCAAAGCTACAAACTTTCTGCGCATGCGTCGCGTTGACATAAGACTTTTACGGCTACGAATATGTGTGTGCACATGCGCATAATACGTTTACGCATGAGGGTTTAATGTATAACAGGCGGTATAAGCTAAGCTAAAATTATCTAATTCAATTAAAGTTGCAGATTGCGTTGTTCCTTAATCTTCAAATTGGATCCGGCTTATTATTTTTTGCAGACTGTTAGAGCAATTTTATAAAAGTAAGCTTGAACTTTCAATTATGTCAAATAGAATTACCGATATATATTTACTAATATGTAAAGGATCTACAAAGTGAAAGTATGTTTCAAAGCCCATTAAACAAAAAGTAGAATTGCTGCAAAAAATGGATAAAGGTTTTGTTTCTCTAACCATTCCGAAATCTGTTTATCAATTTCACGCTGCTCTGCGGCAGGGGGGGACACCGCGGTGCACAACGAATCGGAAGTTGATCTGTCAGCACTATCCTTATCTTCAGAGCAGATGTTTTTATTTTATTTGGCTTATAATTCCTTACTAAATGTAGTACTTCATCTCAATGTACGTCATCTTTGATATAATTTAAATCATATTCCTCGTCATTATAATTTGCTTCCAATAGTGAAGAAAGTGACACAGAGGTTATTGAAAACGATAAAATCTTGATTGACAAATTAGTCGGTATTCTTGACACAGCAATTATAGGACTTGAACAGCGGAACTTTGTAACTGAAGAAGAAATTATGTCTGTTTATAGAATTAAAGAGAAAGTATTATCACATAAAACGAAGCAACTTAAACAACTTACATTGGAAGAAATGTTTAATAAAGTATACAAATAAATATTAAGCTTTTTTTTTTTTTTTTTTTTTTGTAAATTTTGATACCCTTTAGATCATAATTGTTCTTTATTTCATAAATTACGGTTTCATATTTTTAATTTTATAATTTCTGCATGCCATCTTACCAGGTTTAAAGTGATGATCTATAATCCGGAAAAATCGATAACTCGGAATTGCCGAAGTCCCGACGAGTCCAGATTAACGACTTTTGACTGTATACATATATATATATATATATATACATATAATCTCAATAAACTACTGTTTAAATCAAACAATGAAAAAACATGAAAAGATTTTTTTTAATTCGTGTATATTTCACTAGGAAAATAAATAATGAGAACAAAATAAAACTAATGCTTGAATAATATACAGTACAATTTCCTTAACATAAATAATGTGATTTTCCTTCAAAACCTTTATTTATTAGCTGCTACTAAATACAGCCAATCAAAACGAAACCATTTAATTATCCATTACAAAGCTTTAGAAACATCTGGGTTAATCTTCGGATTATGGTAACTTGGTATGGTATGGTAACTTTTTTGGCGAAAATTTGGCGACCAACCTTGCTACAGCAACCTGATCGTTTTTTCTTGGACGGCATTTTGTTTTCACGAAGTAAAGGGTTTTTTTTTTTTTTTTTTTTCAACTCGACATTTTTTTCCAACAATCTGCTAGCCGAATTACGCTTATGCTAGAACTTTTATGGAACAAAAGTGCTTAATCATGATGACGATTAAGTGCGAAATTGGGAGAAAGTGCAGAATCGCCCACTGCTTGCCGCGTTTTTAAGAATTGCACATACACGGTATCCATGTACACGTCCACCTATTGTCATTTAAAAAAAAATCCCAGAATTGCACAAAAATGGCATTGCGCACACTCTTGACTTTATCCATGTACACTGCTAAAGTCCTAGATAGTAACCTTTATCGCCTTACCAAAATGTCGCCAAACTACCTGTTACCATATTCCAAAGATTAGCCAATATCTGTTGTATATGGAGAATATTGCAGAATAATTATGCAATTCTCAGACTTTTTTCTTTGAATTTCCATGCCTGAAATATTCATAACATCGGTGATCCTAATCCTCTAGTTAATTTTTTTTTTTTACAAATGCTCTATTTCTTTTCTGTATGTTTGTGTCGTAATACTTTTAAGTATTTAAGACAGTTTCATATTTGTATATTAAATATATGCAATAGTTAAAAGTATATTTTATGTTTGGATTTAGTTTTTAATATGCTGTGCTTTATGCACGTTATACAAATGTTCGGATTCAGATTACTGCAGTCTTATTAATAATTAATTTTTTATATTATTTGGTGAATTAGGTAATATTTTTTGACATAGTTATAAATTCTGCTGAAAAAATAACAAGCAATATAGTTACTGTAAATGGTATTTCTGACAGGCAAACTTTGAGAAAATATCACTAGATGCTTCACAAAAAAGTTAACAAAGTGGTATTCTAAAGAATAAACAATTACTTGTAAAGTAAAGAGAAATTATAAATTTGCATGGTCAGTATTACTATCTTAATCTGTAACTATCAAAAAATAAATTACAATTTAATAAAATGAAGATAAACTGAACAAGGATAAATCAATCAAAATCATACCTATATTATATTTAAAATATTTATATATGAACATATAAAATCATATCTAAGCTTATATTTGAATTTAGCAAATGTATCCATAGATTGATTATATATATATATATATATAATGTTGTATGAACTTAAATCCATTTAGTATATATATATATATATATATATATTTCCTAAACAGTATTGATTAATTGATTATATTATCTCCTAAGTTTAATTAAAGTAGAATTATTTTAAAAGTGTGCATCCATACTGGTAAGTTATATTTTGAAAGATGTTTTGAAGTAATTTGAAAGCAAAATGTTAATAATGTTTTAACGGGGACTGGAGTTAAATCATCACGAAGAATAATATTACAATTGTAAAAGGAAAAATTAAAACATGTAATTATTGTCAATGATCGGAAATTAGTTGACTTTTCAAGGGGAACAAACCAACTCCCGTTCAATGAACAATAATTGATAAAAATACGTAAATATGAAAGTGTTTCGTCTTTACTCGAGTTATAAGTTAAAGCCAAACTGGCAATTCTAGTCAGGCCAAATATTTCTGCGAATAGTTGCTACTCAAAGAACTTATTCTCATGAAGCATTTTAGTCAATTCAATTTGGAGTAAAAATCAATTACTGTAGAGAAATCCTGTAAAACTCGAGTAACCGTCCCCGACACTATCATCTTTATGTATTTGAGTACTATATTATTTGTAGAAATTAAACATTGGAAATTGTTATTATGAAATCGAAATCAAAGTAAAGTTGAAATAAACATAGAAGATTATAAAAAAGATAAATAATGCAAACTTTGTAAAAACAAATCAAAGAAAACATAAAAATAATATAAAAATAATAATATAGAAAATAATATAAACAAGATCAGTGAATGTACATGAAGATATAAAGGCCAGAAAGATATTAAGTAACTTACATTCTTTCTAGTGGGGGAGTTGGCAAAGTGTTCTCTTCGTGTCTGACTCAGAAGTGTAGGGTGTCTGAAAATTCTTAGCGGCAGTAGGGGCTTTGAATAATATCAGTCGGTAAGACTTGCGTGAAGTAATTTATGATAGTGGGTGGGACTTGGAATTCTTGAGGGATGTATTTTGTGGAGTTCTTATCTGAGAGAGACCGTCTGTTAAGATTTTTTCGAAAATACTAGTGAATGGAAATTAATTAATTTCTGGCTAATTGTCGTGTCGCAATGATTAAGAATTTAAGAAAGGAAAAAGGCATTTTCGCTGTTCAAGAGCTAGTAGACAGTCTAAAGGCAGGAAATAGGCCCATTTTTTTAGTAACAGTATAGTAACAGTATATGTCTGAAGACAATTAGCTTTTTACAATATATACAATAGAGTAATTACACTATATACAAATCTTTCAAATGACAGTCATCCAACTTATACCGCCTTCTCAGGTTTAGGAATAAATTATCATATCCCTATCAGTTAAATGATTTAGAGTGAGTATTTAACGCCTGCTCTTTTAAGGCAATGGTTGATAAATTGAAAGGGAATTAGATTATTTTTGAGAATTTTGATAAGGATCAAAATTTCGCATTGTAAATCTATTGTATCTGTGCATACAGTTTTAATTCGTTGTATTTGATTAATTATAGTATTGTTAATTACTTTTTTGGATATGTTGGAGTTCCAATTTATTAATTTGTTAGTATTGAAATTGAAGTTTCTTGTTTTGTCAAAAAGTAAAATTTTTTTGTAGTTAATGATTTGAAGATCTAGAAAGTCTATGCTATTTTGTGAATTATTAGTTTTATTAAGTTTAAGACAATTCGGATAAATGTCGGAGTTTTCAATTTTACCAAAATTATTAATTGTAATAAGGTCATCAATATATCTGTAGGTGTGTTTGTAGTAATTTAACTCTTGTGGTTGTAGATTTTTTTGGAAGTTAAATTCTTTGACAAATAAAAAGATATTACAGATCGAGGTGCTGGAATGTAAGCCCATTGGCAATCCTCTGACTTGTTTAAAAAGTTGATTTTGAAACTTGATGTAGTTATGAAAAAGTGTGCATTTTAGGTAGGTTTTCCATTTGTCAAGAGTCATGATATTGAGTATATTAGGGAAAAGTTTTGGTAGATCAAGTAGACTGGTATAGATTTCTTCTAGAGAAAGTGAGGTATATAAGTTTTCAAAATCATAGCAGTTAATGTTTTGGATGTTAATGGTATGAATGGTATTAATGACAGGAGTGTTATTATGAATGATCCAGCAATAGTTATGATTAGTGTTACAATCATTGAAAATAAATTTACAGATTTTATTAAGTTGAATTGAAAAATAATAGTCTATATTTTTCTTGTAATTATTAGTTCCATTAGCTATAAATCTAAATTTTAATGGTGTTTTATGGAATTTGGGAATTGCATAAAGATTAGTAAATCTGTTGTAGTTTGCATTGAAAGTAATGTTAAGCATAAAAACATCTTAAAAAATATTACCTAATTCACCAAATAATATAAAAAATTAATTATTAATAAGACTGCAGTAATCTGAATCCGAACATTTGTATAACGTGCACAAAGCACAGCATATTAAAAACTAAATCCAAACATAAAATATACTTTTAACTATTACATATATTTAATGTACAAATATGAAACTGTCTTAAATACTTAAAAGTATTACTACACAAACATACAGAAAAGAAATAGAGCATTTGTAAAAAAAAAAAATTAACTAGAGGATTAGGATCACCGATGTTATTTCTAGTTCCTAGTAAATACACAGCACACTTAAACTTGCAACCAACTAAAAATTAAGCTGAGTGAACCAGATACATTGTGTGTATTTATAACTTGGTTTTAAGAAAACTATATAATAAAAGACAATTTTTTAAAAACCTTTTTTTTTTTTTTTTTTTTTAATTACGAGATTTAAAAAAAGCTTCAGTATTTCACACATCTAACATTATCTGACATTTCAAATGGTAATAATATAAATAATAATATATACTTATTTAATTTACAGAACTGCTCTTTTTTCCCCTCTCCCACAAACCAGAAACATGCATATACGGCGCATGAAGTGAAATTTTATGAATTCAAAATTTATGGGGGATAAAAAAGAACTAAATATATTAACGAAAATTTAAATGAGACTTTCGGACAAAATTAAAAATTGCTTCATCAGAAATATAATGGTAACAAATATGCATGTTTCCCGTAACAGTAAATAAACATGATTGACAGAAACATGAACTTGATTCAATTTCAGATCCCTTTATAATAAAAATAGTCATAAAACATAGATATCGTCATTTAAATAAAAAAAATAAGCATAATACAATCAGCAGAAATTAAAAAAAAATTCTTAATCTTTCAATAGTTCGGAAAAGGCAGATAGATAGATGAAGTAAATACTAATACAAAAACATATTTTTTAATTCTCAAACTCTAAAAGAACGAAAAATAACGGCCTAATTGCCTCTGAGCACTGATATAAAATAATGCTTCTTTCACTAGTATAGCACCACACTTAATACTCCCCAAAAGTATACAAGACTGCTATGGAGAGTAGTCTGCTAAAATCCTGATTAACTCTACGTTATATTAGAAACCCCACCCTCATGCATGGCGTATTTTGACAAGATCAAACATAGGAATACAAAATAAAGTATTGAGAACGATATCAGATAAAAATAAATTATTTACTTACAAAATAAAGTACGAATTACATTTTTGAAGTTTACAATTTTCCTCACGTGAAAACAGTTATTCAAAACATCATCAACGAAACAAACGCGATCATCTTCTTGAGTATTCGTGTCCTGTTGCTTGGTTTCGTTCATACCTTTTTTAGCGCCTCTAATAACTCACAATCCACTGTTTCATTAAGAATGAGCTTATTTCTTGCTACTAAAAAATATTTAGGAAAACATATAACGTTCCTCATCGCATAACTTAGAATTTTGTTTCAAATTACAAAGGAATAAAATTAATTTGGAAAAAGCTACTTTATATGATGATAAATACACAATTTGGGCACAAACAGGCTACTTTAGATATTCCCTATTTCTTCACGATTTCTGCAATAAAAAATTCAATGTAGATATATTTATTTATCTGAAAATATTACTTTATTAATTGAACTTGTATTAACCGGCTGAGGCTTTATCAGCATGCTTTTGAACGAATACAATTACTTGAGCATATTGCCTTTAACTTTCTCTCAGGTGAAAATGCAATCACTTCCTAACATATATTAGTATTCTATGAAATTAAATAAAAATATATATGGGTTCGTGAGTCTAGTCTTCTTCGGAGGATACAGAGAATTTATTTTAGAACAAGTCTTGGTAATCACGTGTTAACTAACAGACGTCCACCAAATGTCTATTTTGATGCATGAGCTACCATGACTATGATGTCCTATAGACAACTAATGGATCTCAGCTGTATCTGCATGCAGCATTTAGCAAACCATTGAATGTAAATAACTGATCACTAAATGCACCTGCATGATCTAGAATTATTGATATTTACTGAGTATTTACTTTATATTAGCACTGTGTAGTTTCTTTCATATGTATTATGAAAGTATTATGCTGGAAAAATATTTTCCTCGCCGAAAGGAGCATTTCTAGAAATCTTGTATTCAAGAATCGTCCTTGCATGATTGCAAGCAGTGATTACTATCTGTGGATTACTGGTGTATTCAAATTGGGAGATAGGACCTCCATCAAAAAGTAACTTGTCCGAGGGTGTCAGCAATAAGTTATGCTAAAAACATTTTAAGATGCATACATTTAGGAAGATGTTATAATCACATAGCAACGCATTTTAAATGCTCAGTAATATAAAGGGGCCGATGATATTCGCACCAACATTAACCACGCATGCGCATTGAGTTGTCGGATGCAATCGAAAAGAACGAATCCTAAGAACGCGAACTGCCTAAAGGTCTGATGTAGTGAGACTTTTTTTTTTTTTAAGGCAGTTACTACATTTGCGTTGTTTATCATTTTTTAAGCGTTGGCGACTTTTAAAAGATTAGAAAGTGAAATGTTTTCCTTTTCTTATATATATAAAAGAAGATTTCTTATATATATATAAAAGAAGAACACATTTTCTTTTTTTATGTATATGGTGATTTCCTGTTATGTTTTACCACCAATCCTCGAATTCCATATCACAGATTATGTTCTTACTGCATTAATATAAATATTAACAAGACATAGTGCACAATAAAAATTAAGCTTTATTTCGGAACTTCGCGCACACTGCCCGACAGCCTGCCTGTTTCGCTCTGCTCGCTACTCGTAAGAAACTTCTCCTCTAGGGTTGCCACACTTATCGGAGGGCGCAAGGCGCGCTCCTTATCGCCATCACCACAGAGTTTCCCCCCAGTTCCTTTAATGGCTATTCAAAGGAACGACATAGGTTATGAAATTATCTCAGAGTATCCGAACTGTCGGGTATTTTTACATGATTACAAAATTAGAATATAAAATTAGAAAAGATCAAAATGAAATTCAATATATAACAAGGTATTGACACATATAATAAACATGAAATAACAAGAAATATGTTAAGATATGAATTTAAAAAAAAATGTTTTAAATTGTTATGTAAGAAGCAAGTTTCTTAGGGAAGTGAACATGTCTTCCCGATCTGGTGACAGTTTGTGTCTTAGAGAGTTCGTTTGCAGATTTATTCTGCTGAACTGTCTTTAAGTCTTTATTTGTTTTCAGTTCAGGCAAATTAGAGTCCGAAAGCAAATAGGCTGGTTTCACACGGTCTATAGACACAGTAGATTTCAGACCGTTAACATCAATTGTGAAAGTTTTGTCCGTTCTAGAAAGGACTTTATGCGGACCTGTGTATGGTTGGCACAGAGGTGGCTTTACTCGATCGACACGTAAGTATACATGCGTACACGACTTTAAGGTAGCACTTACGTAACATTTTTCTTGGCAATGTGCAGATGTTGCTATTGGATTCAATTGTTGCATTCTATGCCTAAGATTCGTGATAAATTGTGTGTCACACGGAGATATCTTAGATGACGTTATCATATCACTAGGCAGCTTGAGAGTTGTGCCGTACACTAGTTCAGCACAAGATGACTGTAGATCTTCCTTTACGGCTGTCCGAATACCAAGCATAACAACTGGTAGTGTTTCAGTCCAGTTATTGGTCTCGTGAGCCTTGAGAGAAGATTTTAAATGTCGATGAAATCGTTCAACAATGCCGTTGGACATTGGATGATAGGCTGTTGTTGTGATTCTGTTCGTACCCAAAATGCTCGTAAATTCTGCAAAAAGTGCGGATCTCATTTGAGAACCTTGGTCTGTTGTTATGATCGATGGGCAGCCAAAACGAGATATCCAACAGTTGAAGATGGCTCTGCAAATGGTTTCCGTTTTCATATCCGGGATGGGAATGGCTTCAGGCCATCTGGAGAATCTATCTATTAGAGTCAAAAGGTACACGTTGCCTTCTGATGGAGGTAACGGTCCGACGATATCCATATGGATTTCTGAAAAACGTGCATCAGGAAGAGAGAATGTGCCCAGTGGTGCTTTAGTATGCCTAGTAATTTTCGATTTTTGGCAAGATTCACAGGATTTCACCCAATTTTTGATATGACGTTTCATATCGGGCCATACATAACGAGAACAAATAAGCTTCGTAGTAGCTGCAAATCCTGGATGTGACAGATTATGCAGATGATTAAAGATGAGTCTGCGAAAGGAATTCGGAACAAATGGACGAGGAATGTCTGTTGATATGTCACAAAGAATATTACCATCAGAATATTGGCACGGTTTAAATTCCAGTTTCAAAGATGATGTGTTGTTTTTGAGAAGGTCTTGTACCTCCGGATCATGCCGTTGAGCTTCCGAAAATTTTTTAAAATCCAAAAATGGAGATTTTGTTATGGAATCAATTTCGATTCTTGAAAGAGCGTCAGCAACGACGTTTCTTGAACCTTGCACATGCCTAATATCAGTAGAGTACTGAGAAATAAAATCTAAATGTCGCAATTGTCGAGGTGAACATTTATGAGGGTTCTGTTTAAAAGCGTATATTAACGGTTTTTGATCCGTATAAATTATAAAATTTCTGCCCTCTAACATGTGTCGGAATTTCTTAATTGCAGAATAAATAGAAAATAATTCCCTATCGTACGCGGACCATTTCTGTTGACTTTTACTGAGTTTCATAGAGAAAAATGCTATAGGTTCCCATGTTTGTTGAGACAACTGCATAAGTGTGCCGCCGATTGCGACGTCTGAGGCATCTACCCAGATGCTTAGCTGGGCTCCGGGAATAGGGTGTCTCAAAAGGGTAGCCTGAGCAATGGCATTTTTGGCAGCAATAAAGGCTTGTTCAGCATTCTCGTTCCAATTTAATTGTGGGGATGAATCCTGAACACGAGAACGAGATTTCTTTTTATTAATATAGCCTTCTAACAATTTTATTAAAGGAGAAAGAATATGTGCTGCTTTAGGTATGAAACATCTATAAAAGTTAAACATGCCTAAAAATCGGCGAAGCTGAGTGAGAGTGGTAGGTTGAGGAAAATCTAAAATACATTTGACTTTGTCAGGAAGAGGTTCAATTCCGTTTTCACTAAGGTGAAAACCTAAGAAATCAATAGATGTTTGACCAAAGGTGCATTTTGAAACATTTATGCAAAGTCCATATTCCTGAAGTTTGGAAAATAAAGCTTTCAAATGCCTGCAATGTTCCTCAGAATCTTTAGAGGCTATGAGCAAGTCATCGACAAAAGCGTAAACGCCTTCTAAATCCCGCGTGACTTCATCTATAAAACGTTGAAAAGTCGCAGATGCATTGCATAAGCCGAATTGCATACGGATACTTTCGAATAAACCGAATGGTGTGCATATGGCGGTTTTGTGGATGTCGGCTGGGTTAATTGGTATTTGATGGTATGCCTTAATCAGGTCGACATGACTAAAAATTTTAGTACCGTGCAATGCAGCAGTAAAATCGGCTAAACATGGAATAGGGTATTTGTCTTTTATTGTTTGAGCGTTCAGTGCTCGATAATGTCCTACAGGTCTCCATTCCAGACTTCCCTTTTTTGGAACCATGTGAAGTGGGGATGCATAATTGCTGCTCGAAGGTCTCAAATGCCCCAATTGCATCATAGTTTGAAATTCTTGTTTTGCTATTTTTAAGCGATCTGGAGCTAACCGACGAGGTTTTGCAACCACAGGTGGACCTTTAGTTATGATATAATGAACGGTGTTGTGTTTAACAGGTTGGTTAGGATCTGGTAATCTAGTAACTGAAGGAAATTCTTTTAAAATTTTGTGATATGGTGTATCATTAAATACAGTTTTTACTGAATAAATGCTTGCATTTTTCACGCAACCGACGGTTTTAAAATGCGTTTTTAAATCTTTGAGACATTTGTTTCTGAGATCAGGCACCAATTCAAAGAAATGGAGAAAATCTGCTCCAAGAATGGGTGTACGAACATTTGCTATAAGAAAAGTCCATGTAAACTGTCGTCTTAATTTGAAATCCAAAGAAAGTGTTTTTTGACCATAAACATGAATAGTAGAAGAATTAGCAGCGAAAAGTGTTTGTTGGGACGAATTCCGTTTTTGAGAATTATTTGCTGGAAGTAAGGACACGTCAGAGCCGGTATCGACCAAAAATGAAAGGTTTGTTCTACGGTCACGAACGAACAGGCGACGTGAAACTTGAGGCAAAGAATAAGTCGCCTCTATTCTTTGCTGGTTTCGTTTCCCTGCCATGAACAAGGTTTTGTACATTTGTCATCTCTACACTTTTTCCCAAAACGTCTATGATACCAGCAAATAGAATAATCTCTCCTTTTGGAATTGCTTCTTTCCTTATTGCGATCTCCGCGATTTGGCGAGCGACCACGAGAAAGAGAAATGCGATCAATACGTTTGTTTAATTTTTCTATTTGTTTAAATAATTTATCCTCAAGAGACTGATCGACTGTGCGAGAAACGGCACAAGTCCCTGGGGTTGGATTTACTTCTAAAATTCTGTCGGCAATTTCTGCAGCTTTATCTACAGTTAAATTGGAAACCGCTGCCAAAATAGACTGAACAGTCGAAGGCAAACGTTGAAGGAATAATTCTAACATTAAGTTATCAGGAACATTTAAAGATTCTGCTCGCCGTTTCATATTTCTAAGCAAATCGGAAGGTTTTCGAGAACCTAATTCTTCTCCAGATAATAATTGGCGAATTTCTTGCTGAGAAGATTCTCCTGAACGATTTATTAACTCAGTTTTAAGCTTTGCATATGGATCAATAGGGTCTGGTTTCATAAGTAAATCCCGTACTAGTGATGCGATATCTGGAGGAAGATGAGAAACTACATAATTATATTTAGTAATGGATTCTGTGATAGGTTTGGGGGTGGCAAGAGCAAAGGTACTTTCACACATAATAAACCATAAAGATGGGTCTGATCGGTTATAAACCGGAATTTGGACGGCATGAACATCAGACATTGTGCAAGGTTTTTAAGCCAAAATAAAAGCAAAAATTTTACTAAAGAAAATTAAATTAAATGATAAGTAGAAAACGTAATTATAAAATGATCTATAATTACTACTCATCTGTGATCCGGAGGACGAAAACCGATGTAATCCATTACTTCTGGTTTGGAGATCTTGAGTGATGGCTTGTAGTCAAAACCGAAAGTGCTTGAGAACTGTTCATACGATTTAACACAGTCCAGGTTACCATTATGGTGATTTCCTGTTATGTTTTACCACCAATCCTCGAATTCCATATCACAGATTATGTTCTTACTGCATTAATATAAATATTAACAAGACATAGTGCACAATAAAAATTAAGCTTTATTTCGGAACTTCGCGCACACTGCCCGACAGCCTGCCTGTTTCGCTCTGCTCGCTACTCGTAAGAAACTTCTCCTCTAGGGTTGCCACACTTATCGGAGGGCGCAAGGCGCGCTCCTTATCGCCATCACCACATGTATAAGTAAAAAAGAGTAAATTTTTATGTTCGTAATGTTTATCGTTTTCCTGAACGGTTGGAATAGTTTAAATGACTGATTTGGTGGGGGACTAAAATCTTGTTTACATTTCTTTGTACTTCTTAGAATACATTTAGATTCAAAGATGTGTTTTGCACAATCATGATTTTAATTCAATCCTCTTTAAAATTTTTTGTCTGAGAAAAGTTAATAAAAATTAGACAGAGTATTTCTGTGTAGAAAATTTAGACATGAAATAAGTTAAAAGCTATAAAATCGACTATTGAATTAATAATTAATCATATAATACTGGTTATTAACAATTTTCGGCATAAAATGCTTTACCTGGGCTGATGGTGAGCCTGCGCTAACGTAGGTGGTGCGATTAGCCACTGCGATAAAAAAGGCAGACTGTCTAGCTGGTGCAAAAGACATCTAAAATTTAAGGAAATTTAATTCAGGGGCACATCAATAATCTACATTTAAAAAAAATACAGTTGAAGAGCAAAGGATACCAAATTCAGGAAAGCACACCAAAATACTCAAAAACGCTAAATCGAAAATTATACTAAAAAACCAAAATAAATATAATGCACAATAACATACAAATGGGAAAACAAGAATTATTTTGTGCAAACGAATGCATGTGTACTAAAACTTTCCTCGAAGATAGTGAACAATGCGAACATCCTATCAATGGGTACCGGAAGCCTCCTTGACCTCATACATTCTACGAGCTATTCTGCGAACGATATCTAGAATTGAAAAATCAGCAAACATATTGTTTACTTCTTTGATTATTTAAAAAAAAAACAATTTATACCTGATATATTTTTCGCATTTTAAGTAAAAGAAATGCTGGCAGTTATAATATTATGAGACACAAACTATAAGTTCGCAATTTTCTACAAAGAAATAAAAGCACAACAAATTTTTAACATCATAGATTCTTTCTGTCCCACGTTTGTTAACCGGCTGAACCTGGAACAATGGAATGAGAACACGAATTCTGAATTTAATCATATTAGGAATTTTGATTACGCAAGCTTTTCCGAATTAATTCGGTTTTTAATCATCAACAGGAGTGTCAGAGAGTGATCCCATCAAAACTACCTTAACTAGTTTACCTTTTTTGGAATGCACGACATAATGGTGAAACCATTGACTTAAAAGAACCGCGTAATTTCTCTATGACCATCAGCATCAACTGAAAAAGTTTTAAGAAATTCACCCCTGATATTGGCCGTGAAGTTTCTTAACAAATTCTCTAACATTTTAGCGGTGGTGTCACCATAATCGGTTTAATTCTGGTTGACTCTGGAATATCCATAGGACCAATTTATACATCCTTATTATAGCAATATTTTCAGAATTGTTTACATTATCACCACCCAAAAGAAAAGATTTATTTCTAGTATTAATATCACTGTTGTTTTTTAGGGCTTTTTCAGGTCGCGCAGTGTTCCTTAGAGAGACAAAGCCATCACGAGGAAATGTCTTATTTGAGCCACGGTTTTCTGCTAGGGCGCGGATTGTGCTTAGTATTATTCTAATTTTTAGGCAAAATCTTTTTCGTAGCATTTGCATACATTTTGTAAAAGTCGACATCATTAGACTTTTGTTAAATATGTTGCTACATCATTAGCATTGCCGCTACATTCAAATTTTCACTAGCATTAGCAGCATTTTGAATTTTACCCCAATTAACAACATCAGAATTTTTACAATAACATGCAGCATTACAAATTTCAACAGTATTAACAGCATCAGATTTTTTCCTTAGAACAAACAACACTAGAATTTCTACAAGAATTAGCAATACCCAAGAACCGTTACTCAACCTAGAACTTAACGTATCTAGGTTGAATAATCCTTCTGACGCAGAAGTTGTCTCCTGCTTGGTTGAGCTACAGGCAACACAGAGTCAAAGTAAGCTTTTTATATTCTCGTTGTTAAAAGTTTCCGTTTATTAAAGCATTATTTTTCTGATGGGTAGATGAGTATAGCTTATTTACCTTAGCTTATAAGTGTAGTCCGATGGCCCGTTTGCACTAGCTGAAGCCCAATGAACGCCCACAAACTTGACGGCTCCTCGTTTTCTGATAAAATTGTGTATCTACGCATTTTTATCATAAAAGCAGTTTAGGGGATAATGTCATGCAAAAATTCAAGAGGGAAACAGATATTTTCTCTGTGCGTAAAATTAATTACTTTAAAATGTGGCCTATTGGTGCCATCATATTCTCTTGCGTTTCTTGGGCTCACAATTCCACTAGTGTGTATGGGCCTTGAATGCACGAACCATGTTTCACCCGGTTGAAAAGACGAGTCGTTTCGTCCATAAGCCTACTGCCACACGAGTTAGACTTATTATCGTGAAATCATGTAAAATGCACTACGATTTACTAAAAAATGTATGTAAGCGTTTATATAATTAAGTATAAAAGATGATAAAATCGGCTTTACAGGTTGCTTCTATGGTGTTTATCTTAACGCTATGATCAATAATACTTACCACAATATCCCAATGAAGCTGAACATCTGAAACGACCTTTAATCATTAAAAATACAAAAAAGGTCCATTAGTTAGCGCTAAATTTTAGAAATAGGTTGACACTAGATTTTTCATCGCTCGGTGAGAACTTCGGAATTCGAAAATTCCATCACCCTGTTCGTTGGTAAATTCAAAAAATTTGCTGCCATTAAAATTTGTCGTTCGGTGCAGTGGCTTCGGTTGCTCAAATTCTGTCGCAAGCCCTGTTAGGGCGTATTTTTAATCCTAAAACCAATGAACTAGTAAATATTGTTATGGGAGTAGCTATTGACCTGAAAATATAAAGAAATAACTACAAAAAGGTTGGTTCTAAAAAGTGAAGGTCTATAAAAGGAGTTAATTGGTCAAGGTCGACACTGTCATGTAGTCCAACTGGATTTACCTTCATTACATAGAAATATGCGAATTTTCGTATCTGTTCATTTGACATATGTGTAAAAGAAAGCATGGAAGGCAGAGATGTAACTAGGGTTTTCATAGCCTGGGCACAAATAAAGATTTCGCCCTCCTTCCTGTTTGCCAAGAATCGAAAATGTTTCCACCTAAAATTTCGTAACATCAGTTTGGAGCCCCGAGGACAGAGTTAGGAAGGAAACTTTCTGACAATTAACTATAACAACGCCTATGAAATCTCTATGATATAAAACTTCTGCTGCTGCACAAAATTTGGGTCATGAATGATGGGATGACATAAAGCAAAACGTATGTTTTCAGCACTTGTAATAAATAACAATTGTCCCCAGAAAGCAAACTTTTCGACATGAACATGCGCTACAAAGAGCGTGAATTGCCGTTGAATGTCTGTTCATTAAAGCACAACATATATGAACAGCTGTGTTAACATAGTACTCAGAAAACATCTGCATTTACAGTAGCTTGAAATCTGAAGGGTCTGACTGAATTGTAGATTTTAAATCTGACAGCTAGTCAAAGGTAAGGGGAATTTTTGACACCTGAAAACTTCAGTAACATTAGATTATAGTCTAACGTTTAATGTTTAAGACCCCGAAAAAGAATTAAACTTCAAAATTCAAAAATTTGTTAAAAAATAAGCCAATCCGTATGAAATTTGAATATGCTGTCAAATAAGAATTTCTGAGTAAAACTGCAGTATGCAAATTAGTGGCGCTGCAATCCAAATACGACATCTGTGAGGAGACCAGTATAAACTGCGTTGTTTCAGAAGAAGCCTGAAAATTTCGCTGTGATAGTAAGATAAAAAAATTGGGATAACCAATTTTTAACAATGATCTCCAGGCATGCATCATTTGCCAGACGAACTGCGGTGGAGAGCTATTGGGAGACTTGAGGCAGAACAGACAGAAGTCAGACAGAAGTGGCTCGATCGTTAAATGTGAGTCCTTCTGTGGTTCATAGACTTTGGCATAAATTTCTAACTACAGATTAGGCATCCAGAAAGTTCAGCCAAAGAAGGCCAACCGCTGCGACGAGCATTGATGACCGATATTTGTTATTATACTCACGAAGGAATAGAACCTCAACTCCGACTCAACTCAGATCCTTCCTTGCTGTAGCCATTGGAAGGTTAGTGTCAACGTCAACCGGGCGTAGTAGTTCTGTACGCGCGGCGACCAGTCATTTGAGTGCCGCCCACGTTACATCATAGAAAGAAACGTTAGGGGTAGACACGTCAACATGTTCAATGGACAGCTGATCAATGGAGGGCTGTTCTCTTTACGGATGAGTCTAGGTTTAGCCTATAAATATATAGTAGGAGTTATTTGATTTAGACAGAACCTGGAACCGGTTATTATGCATCAAACATACGTGAGCAGATATGCATACGGAGGAGGCAGAGTCTGTGTTTGGGGTGGTATCTCTTTGGATGGACGCTCAGACCTCCATGTCTTTCCACGTGGAACCATGAATGCTCCGCCCTATAGAGATGACATCCTTGATGCTTATGTGCACCCTTAAGCCGGTGCACTAGGCGATAATTTCCTGCTATAGGATGATAACGCTAAGACTGTACAGGGCTCTCATTGTGGATGATTATCTTCAGCAGAAAACAATTCAGCGGATGGAGCGGCCAGCTCGATCACGAAACCTTAAATCCTATCGAGCTGTGTTCTAGGAACACGTATAGAAGCTCTCAATCCTCCTCTCTAGACAAATCCTTTTCAAGAGCAATGGCTCTCACTTCATACATAACTGATAGACCGCATAATTGACAGCATCACACACCGCTGTATTGCTTCTGCAACTGTCTGCTGTGCATTAAGCAGTCACATTGCGCAACCTGTCTTACTATGTGAAGGATCCATACCTCATAATAGGCTCATTTTCAGTTCGATATCACAAAATGGATTTTGGACTTCTCTGCACTATCAGCTTCACAGATGATCATGCGTACATAAAATGGTACATCTCTTTCTCCGTTATAAATGCCTATTCATACCAAACTTCATTATAATCTGCTCTTCAGGTTTTCAGAAATTTGACATAATGGAAAATTCTCTTTTGCATACGGGTATTTAAAATAACACTTGTTACAATTTTCTATTACGGAATGCAGATAAAATATTTTTTAAATGATTCACTTTCTGCCATAGTGGATAGCACACTTTTATAATATAGGAAGTAAGTAAAAGGTCTTACTCCTCGTCGACTGGCAAAAATTTCTGAATTTTATTCTTAGTGGATTAAAAACCACTGGTGTTTACCATTGAGATGTCATTATCACTGAGAAGAATAATAATATTCATATGAGGCAGCGTTTCTCAAAAGCTTTTGGAAAAGGGACCACTTTTATAAATTAGAATGTGTCCTGCGGACCACCTTAATTTTTTCTGTTTCGAAGAAAATTTTAGCATGTCTTATTACCATAGCAAAACTTATTTTTATTAGAATATCTTATTTCTAACATATACTTATATGTTAAAGATAAGATTAGCCAAATTTCATTTAAATTTATAATAGTATTGAATAACTAAGTTAACAGAAGACAATTAATATTTGTTTTTAAGAACTGAAGCCTATTACGATTTGGGTAATTTTTATCTTATTAATTAAAAATCAAATAAATGTCAAATAAAATTAAATAATCGCATTAATGCGATGGATGAGCCTGCCGATTTTTGCATAACTGTTTTACATCTGGATGTATTCTGGTAACAAGCACCATAGTCATAGTGCATTATCCCCCTTTTGCTGTTAAGACGACAGTGGAAAATCTGGTAATAAATTTCAGAAGACTTGAGAGAATAAGGTGATAGATGATTGACATGTGTAATTTCCAAATTCTGAGATTTTGAGCTACAATGTGGCTAAGCAGTTAATTTGAATTTATTGTAATATTTATTTGAAACCCAGAAGGGCAGGATTCGAGGACCACTGGTTGTCCGCGGGCCACATTTTGTATTAAGATTGGTTCCAACAAATTTTAATTAATTTTTTTATTAGCTAGAAATATGGATATATACAAAGAAATCTGTTTTGAAGTAAATTTTCAAGATACTGCAATAGTGATCCAGCAGTTTGTAACACAAATGCAATGGGAAGAAGTGCCATCATATTTGGCCATAATAGTCAGAGGAACATTATCTTTTTTCCCCTTATTTATAATAAATATAAGTTCATATTAGTATTGCGTAAAAATGAATGGGAAGTTTGAAATGACTTTTGATGTACAGCAATGTTTTGAGTGAGGTAATACTTAATTTCGCTACAAGATATCATTTTCTTTTAAGAATTGTTGCAGAGGAGATGATATGGCTTATTAAGCAGTTAACGGACTCGCATTCATAATAATTAAATTAAAAGAATTAAAGCAAGTAAACTCGAGCAATTTAGACATCTCAAAGTTTATATTAAAGACATTTCTAATGCCATACATTGTATACATTGGCTGCTGAATTATCAATTGAAATCATTTGCGCACCTTCTTTCAACGAAATATTTCTGAGCGTTGTACCGAAAAGTTTAAAACAAATTTAAAATTTCAAGACATTTCGAAAAATTAAAAAAAATTCAGTCGCCATATTTGCCCTTAATGTGCTGCTTGAAATCAACATTATAATGAATGACTAAAACAAAAGTTTTCGAAATAATAAAAAATTTTGAGATATAATATAAAAGTCATTTCATATTTTTGTCGTTAGTTTAATTAAAAGCGTTTGTTTTAAATTTTCGAAGTGACACTAATGTACGACTTTAGTGTAAAGAAAGAATTTGGAATACCATCAAACAAAAAGTTTCAGTCACTTTATTCTGAATCTAACATAAGGTTTTAGGAAGACATTATAATTTTTTTAATCCCCATTTGATTATTTCGATATGTCTTTATTATTTAATAAAAATTTCATTAGAAGCACTATACATTAAATACAACAATTCTGACTATATTTAAGTTCCAATGTTTAAAAAAAATATACAATTACATATATATAAAATTGTTTAGGTTTTATTGAAGTATTTTCCATCATGTGTCATTGCGTTCGGAGACTAAACGCACAACGACATCAAACAAAGATTTTCTTGTTCTTGAGGGTTCTAAGCGAGATATCAGGCCTTCATAATATTTGTTTTTTCTCTCGATTATTGTACCTCTGGGAAAAAAAAAAAAAAAAGAAAAAAAAAAAGAGAAAAGCAGTAACATTAAATATTTAAATTTTAGTAAATGATAAAACTACTTTGCAACATCAAATAGAAAGAAATATATGATACATGAAAGAGATAAGAGATACAGTCAAAAGTCGTTAATTCGGACACCCGTAATCCGGACCTCAAAGCTACAAACTTTCTGCGCATGCGTCGCGTTGACGCATGCACGTAAGACCTTTACGGCTGCGCATATGCGTGTGCGCATGCGTATAATACGTTTACGCGTGCACGTTTAATGTATAACGGACGGTATAAGCTAAAATTACCTAATTTCAGTTAATGTTGCAGAGTGTGTTGTTCCTTAATCCTCGACTTGAATCCGGCTTATTATTTTTTGTAGACTGTTAGAGCAATTTTATAAAAGTAAGCTTGAACTTTCGATTATGTCAAATAGAATTTCCGATGCTGGAGCTCCCAATGGATCTACAAAGCGGAAGTACGTTTCGATGTCCATCAAACAAAAAGTAGAATTGCTGCAAAAAATGGATAAAGGCATATCCTTTGTTTATCTAACTATTCCGAAATCTGTTTATCAATTTCACGCTGCTTTGCTGCGGGGGGGGGGGAAACGCTGCGACGCGCAAGGAATTGGAAGTTGATCTGTCAGCACTATCCTTATCTTCAGGGCAGATGTTTTTATTTTATTTGGCTTATAATTCCTTACTAAATGTAGCATTACATCTCATGTACTCCGTCTTTGATATGATTTAATTCAAATTTCTCGTCTTTATAATTCGCTTCCGATAGTGAAGAAAGTGACACAGAGGTTATTGGAAACGAAAAAATTTCGATTGACAAATTAGTCGGCATTCTCGACATAGCAATTATAGGGCCTGAACAGCGGAACTTTGTAACTGAACAAGAAATTATGTCTGTTTATAGAATTAAAGAGAAAGTATTATCACATAAAACAAAGCAACTTAAACAACTTACATTGAAATAAATGTTTAATAAAGTAAACAAATAAATATTAAGCTTCTTTTTTTGTAAATTTTGATACCCTTTAGATCATAATTGTTCTTTATTTCATAAATTACGGTTACATATTTTTAATTTTATAATTTCTGCATGTCATCTTACCAGATTTAAAGTGATGATCTATAATCCAGAAAAATCGATAATCCGAAATCGCCGAAGTCCCGACGAGTCTGGATTAAAGACTTTTGACTGTATATGAGAATTAATCACTCTTTTTTACAGCCAATATAAATTCACATTGCCATAAATTTGCAATAAAAATGGAGAGAAAAAGAAAAAAATCTTTTTTGATAACGGACAAGGGCAATTTCATTAAGTTGTTATAAAAATTTGATAAAGCTAAAGACATATATTAATGATCATTTCGAATATATTTTCTATTATCAAAATTCGTCCTAGTATCATCTATACGTAATAGTAATGAGCAATGTTTTGCAAAATTATGCATTCATTAGTATAGATAATATAATTACGCTATAGAACATAAAATTAAAATTATATCGTCTAACAAATGAGTCATCACTTAAAATCGTATCTGTATTTTACACCAATTTAAAATAAATAAATAAACTTGAATTGCAAATGATCTAACACTTCATGTAACCGCTCTAAAATGAGTTCAGCTATTAGCTCAATCACACTGCTTAATAACAATTCTGTTGCTGCTGTTGTTGCTGTGGTGTTGTGGCTAATCTCACTTATTTGACCTAATCAGAACAACCCGCCGTGGTATTTTATCATGGTAGGAAGTGTAAGACTGCGTTTGTTGTTGACATGAGTCTTGATTTTACCAAAAATGATTTTACCAAGTTCCTCCGGAAGAGTCCCAAGGACGGGTCCGAGGGAAGGAGAGCACTTTGAGGACGGGTCTGAGTGTCTCCCATCCCTCTTTCCACACCCCCGAACCACAAGAGAGGACTTTCGACTCCCCATATATCTTGAGTGCTCCCCCATGCCGCAAAGATACGAACATCTATGCATGCACATTTATGAACATCCATGTCTTCTCCTGGATTTAAACCCGGGCCTTTCGGTACGGTAAAAAGCGTCACTAACCACTACCCCGTTTGGGAAGCATAATAATTCTGACAAAGTATATTTAATGATTTCCCGCCTCCAACCGGGATAGTGGTTAGCGACGCTGACTGCCCTACGGAGGGCTCGGGTTCGAATCCCGAAGAAGACATGGATGTTTGTAAATGTATAGTGATTGCGAGGCATAAATATGCGGTGAGCCGAAAACCTTCTCGAGAGGTTGGTGGTAGGGTAAGAGGGTGTGGAAGACCCTAGGACCCGTCCCCCGGGGTGCTCTCCATCAGAACTGGGGGCGGAAATGAGCAAAGTCGTACTGTTACCTGTATGGTGCCCAACCAACTTACTTACCAACGACGGCAAAGTCTTCCACTCCTTGCGACGATGAATTTCGTGGTCTTGTTTTGATGTTACTGTCAGACAAATAAGATAAACCACCACCACCACCACCACCACAACAATAATGATTTTCCACCCGTTTCGTTCGTTAAAAACACAGAGTTTATTTTAAAATTTATTTGCAGACCAACCAAATACGCTTACTTTGTAAATTAATGACCATGTATTTAGGATAGTCCATAACAGTATATAAAGATTAAGATATAGCAATTTTTATTAGAAAAAGTCAGATGTTTAGATAATTTTTTATTGATCAAAAGCATGATAATTTGAAATTTATTTTCATACACGAAAACAGATGCTTCATTTATCTGAATCGCAATGCTTACACAATAGTATTAATTTACAAAACAAAGAAATATAACTGCAATTATGCTTATTCTCACTTTTTGCAAATTCTTTACTTCGGAATCCTCGATAAGCTACTGTTCAGAGGTTTTCCTTTTGCTCGTTAGAGTTCAAAACATGGAAGACAATTCTTTAATTACGGTACATTTATGTATTCGGAAAAACCTTCGAAAATCTTTTTATATTTGAATTATACATCCTTTTCCTTTGAATTTTCACATGAGTTATACATCGCAGCTTATCAATACCCAGAAAATTTTCATCCATGGAAAATAAAGATAACAGTAAAAAATTTCTCCTTACAGCTAAAAATTTCCCAAAAAATATGACATTTTACTAATCCAAGTCATTACTTTTACTAAAAAGAAATCGTTTGCTTATCACTATATCTATCTTCTTTTTATGACTATAAACAATTATGACATAAAATTTATGTACTTTCATACGTTTTAACTCTATCGCTTTATATCTGCGGTTATAAAATAATCTATATTTTAATAGTCGTTTTAAAGGAAAAACTAATGTCAGGTGTTGCAGCTGATTTCCAAAAAATGCTGTAGCATTTCGAAATACAATTTGACTCGTTTTTATTTCTTCAGGAGCAATATGTTGTGGATGCTTTTACAACTGCGTAACCTTAAATGTAAGTACCTGTCAGCATTTATTTTGCAAAATCGGAGGAAAAGAAGACAAACAATAAAGAAGGAAAGCACATTTCACAAGGTAGGTCTTCAAGACACGTTTTGGAAAATTATGAATACAATCATTAAGAAAATGTCACATTTTTTAATGAATATGGTAGGCTCCAAAAAAAATTAATTCATCAAGTGAAGAAGTTTCCTGCATTATTACATTAGAAGCAAAGTAAGAAGAAGAACTAACAGACCAATGTGAATTATTAAATGAAGATGTATTATTTTTTTCACTTTTGATGTAAGATTCGTACTACATAATTTGAAACTTCAGTTCTTTTAATCCAATCAGAGCATGCGTATTATTTATGCCACTCATATATGACTATATATAATTATGAGTGAGCATACTAATTATGACTAACTGTATAGAATTTGACCATAGTTCAACGATTCTCAATGTTATTTGAATTACCTTATAGCTGCAGGTATACCATGAAATTCAATAAAGCATAAACAGAGATACAAATTATTACGGAATTACATTGATGTTCATTATTTGCGTGGATTTTGATGATGAATTCTTTTAGAATGACAGAATATCAAGTATATAATGACATACTGTTTGCAGTTTAGAAGTAAGTCATCACTTGCTACTTGAAAAGTGGGACAGGGTTATACAAGGTTTTGCTGATGGCATTAAAAATTTTGTTTCAAGCTGATTGCCGATAATATTTAATTTTTAAGCATTTTAGAAATATATGATTTATCATCGTAACGGTTCCCTCGAAACGTGATAATCCTGCTTCATAAGATGTTTATGTTAAAATCCTTAATGTTTGTCTATGTTGAAATTTGTATCAATTGAGTTTAAGTTCTGATACAAAAACTGACGAAGTAATCTTACATTTTTGGCCAAATTTTTTATTTTGAAGACGGTTTCCACTTAAAAAAAAAATAAAAACACTCGGTTATGTCCTCTCTTTTGAATGTTATTCAAGGTAAAGGAAATTGTATCACATTCCAGGAGGTAGTTAAGAAAATTTATCGATGTCTGAAATAAACTTTTAACTTTTATTGCTTGGTATAATTCGAAACAATAGTTTTCAAATTTTGATTTGCTATTTCTTTCTTTCATCCCTCTTCAGCAGACATTAATGCTCAGTGGAAAAATTTAATTACAATAAATGAAAAATAAGGATTTATAATGAACGAAAGCTAAGAAACATAAATAATCAGGAATTTAGATTACCGATAAATTCATCTAAATTATCTGTGTAACTTTCTCATCTCACGTGTTATTCAGTATATATTTGAGTTATGCTGAAATTCCACGCAGTAACTCCAAACAGAACAGGTGAAATTCCTTTTCGGCAGAATACTTGACTAAGGCTTTATATTTGAGAGAAAAATGTTGGAATCATTCTACTTAATTATGAGATGATACTACTTGTAGTTCTCATATATTTAGTGCTGTACGATAAATTTGTTCACTTATTAGCTTCAAATGCTATTTTCTGAAACACTGCTTGATTCAGCCTAGAAATATCTCCTAGAAAGTCATTCTCTAAAGCATCGCTCCTCTTAGACAGTCAGCGCTCGGGCGCTCTTTCGTATTCAACTAAACTTGCGATCCAGCCCTGTGATTTTTTACAATATTTTACTCGAGTACTTAAATTAAAGTTTGCCATTTATCATATGTGTCTCTCTGTCTGTTATAATTTATATTCAGAACTGAGTTGTTCAAGCATGATAGCGGTACAGACATGATAGAGGTGTTCAACATGATAGCGGTGGAACTTCAAATTTCATCTACCTGTGAGTGTTTCGGCGTATTTACACCCGTTGGTATCGAATAAATCTTCGTGAATTGGCGTAATGTTTTCATTTATGTGTTTCATAAAGAATGAAGATTTATTTTATGCTTATCTTTGTAGCATAAAATTCTGGCATGATACATCGATATTTTATGAATTACAAATTCAGAAATATAACTTAACGATTTCTTTCATAACTACAATTCAAGGACTCGAAAATTCTTTGGTAAATAAGAAAGAAAAAATATATAATGTACCTGAAGATTACGTCACCTCTCTGGTTGAGTGGAGCTACCCACGCTAAATGGACCGCAGTTTTTTGTTTGTTGTTTTTGTGAGTAACAGCTGAGCATTCATCCATCAGATAGAGACCATCAGCGTCTAAGAACCGACCAATCAGCCTTCCGGTCATTTTGTCGATTGCTTGTACCAAGAAACCCTCGAAGGTCGAATGAGTTGTCAGTCGCTGTATATTCACTATGAAAAACAAAAGCTTTTATTCATTTAACTGAAACATAGTATGCTAATAATTGAATCTTAATATCTTTGTAGATTGAGATTAGTAAGCCTTTTACATTTTTATATTCTCATTTTAGTGGTTATATATATATCGTATCGCCTGAGTTAAAGCATGCAAAGGTATTCACAATCCTCTAACAGTGTTTATCTCTTCTTAGTCTGCAATTACCATAGTCATGTTTATGCCATTAGCAGTGCTTAGTTCCTTTGACCTTTTGATTAGTTCAACCTTAACATATCACTTTCCTAGAGAGTTAAATGATTTAATGCGGCTCCACTGGATTTTCTGCAAAACATTTGTCGTTTACTGATACTTAACATGTATAAAAAAATGTACAATTCAAAGTTTAAGATTTTATTCTGTGATATAGAACTATAGAAAGTAAGAAAGAAGAAACTACGGAAGTTAAGAAGGAGGCTTGATTCAGAAATGCAGAAAACAGCCGGAACGCCTGCTTTCAAAAATGCTACTTTTCCAGATTTTCTTTCTAATTTTTTTCTTCTTTTTTTGTTCTTTGTTTTAAAATAAGTTTATAAATTCAATCTTCCTTCGTTTCTCTGGAATGAAAAGGGATGGATTAGTAATAATATTCATGGGCATTCTCAAATAATTCCTTTGGCATACATACAACGATGCTTAAGATAAAATTTACTTTTTTTGGAAATAAACGCGTTGAAAGGCTGCAAATTTCCTGTCGTGGAAGTCCCCCATTACTTACATGTCTGCAATAAATTGTTATTTGTGAAGTTTTACTACACAAAACTGTCCGATTAGGAAGCTGTATGAAAAGGTATACTTTTCTTTCTTTCTAACATCTGTTTCTAGGCAAAACGCAAGTAATTTTTTTCAGTCAATTAGTATTCGCTTATTTCAAGTTAAATGTAAAAATACACTTTTAATTGTATTGTAACAAAATAAAATAACATAGCATGTAAAGTTTTTTTCTCCCTCTTTACCACGTACCTCAGTGTTGCAACTGGAAAGCACGTGTGGCTGGCAGTCGGGAGGTCAAGGGCTAGAATCCCGGCGAGGGCATGGCACATTTTCCACGTTTCTTGCTCCAAATTAATATGCCTTATAGTCTCTATAAATATATATAAAACGCAATTGCAATGCAGCAAACTATTAATGAACTAGGCTTGCATTTTAGACTTAAATACAAAATTAACAAGTTATACATGAAATAGAAAGAACTAACATATACTAAATTAAAAAAAAAAATACAATCAAAACTAATAAAATCTGAAAGCTTTCATATTTTATTAGTTTTGATTGTATTTTCTTTTTCCTAAAAGCCCTTTGGGCGTAATGTAAAATATATTTACGCCCAAAGGGGTCTTTTCTTAACGTTTTGTGTGTTACGTTAATTTATTAAATATCATGTTCTTCGCACCTAAACCATAAAACTCAATTCAACAGCACTATGGCAAAATAACTGTTAAAATGATCATATCTTTAGAATTTTCGATACACAGTCTCGCGCGCTGGAGATAAAATTTTTTTTTCGTACAGTGCTGTCCTCCCTCGCTTTGAAATCGTTGAGTTTGTTAATCAAAAATTCTCGAGTATCTGACAAAATATTAAACAGATAGTAAAACAAATTCCAAATTTTAAATTAGGGCTTCCAGATGCCCATCCATATTCGGTGGAGGATTATGTTATTCAAAATTTGATGGCTCTAGGTACCGTTGTTTTATCACAACGCGAGACACATACATACATTTATGCATATTCTTTATTATTTAATTTCTTTAAACATAATATAGGGCTGTAATATTTGGTGACAACAATTTTTAAAGTGAATCAACGTAGAAAGTGAATCGACGCAAAATGCTAAAACTAAATAAATAGCTCTTCTGTGCTATTAATTCCATTTGGACCGTAAAGGAAGTGTAAAATTTGACGTTGAATCAGCAGTCCTTTACGGTTAAGAACTACTAATGCGGTTATACAAGCTTTAAAATAGTTAAGTCGAAAATCTGAAATTAAATTGTACTTAAATAATAAAATACTAATTAACATTATAACTGCACTTAATACATTTAACGCAATTTTAGATTTACTTTAGATACTACTTTCTGGTTTTGCAAGCGGCATTTTCTTATTTTAAGCATATCTATTAAATTATCGAGCATAATATTTATTTACGAGATAAACTTTCAAGTTCTTTATATTATCTTTCTTTTTTTTTACAGTAGCTGGTGTTCCCTCTTCAGCAATTTCGAAATTTTATGCCTTTTATTACTTTATTATTTTATTTTTTTTGATATGCATGCATGTTTTCATGCACTGCTTTTCGCTTCTCCAAGAGCAAATATTTAAAAAAAGGAAACTTTTTTTTTTTTTTTTTTTTTATTTACAAAAAGACTACAAAATATGATCGAACTTTGAGAACAATCTAGCATAAGCTGTATTAGTTTTGTTTCTTATCTGGATAGCGCAGTTAAAGATATGAACATATTTTCTTCCTATGAATTATTTATATGGATATCCAGAGTAACTGTTTTTGATATCAGTAAAGATGGCGTTCAGTCTAATTTGTATTCAGGTTGAGTATTTTACCTGCTGCTTAAATAAAATAAAGGAATGATTCAACAAGTATACAAAACAGCTCCACGGCCATTATTTAGGAGAAATTCCTTATATAAAATATTCAGTTCTCTGTTCGAAATCAAGACCACCTGTTACCAGATATTTTTTTTTTCTACAACGAACAAAGAACTCTTTTAGTGATTTACTTATTTAATCTAGAAAGGAGATATTTAAGAATTTATGTTTAAGAAAATATAGTTTTTTTTTTTAGTAAAGATAAAAATACTATTGTTTCCAAGATGATATC
The DNA here is from genome assembly GCF_044657685.1 of Stegodyphus dumicola. Lineage (NCBI taxonomy): Eukaryota > Metazoa > Arthropoda > Arachnida > Araneae > Eresidae > Stegodyphus > Stegodyphus dumicola. The sequence continues at coordinate 34,278,140 of NC_140781.1, forward strand.
GAGATTGAAACTGAGAACTTTGAAGCAAAACACTAATTTTGTTTCCAATCGAATACGTTAGGAAACTCTATGACTTGACAGAGATCATATTAAGGAAAGAAGAATTTTCCCATGAGAAATGTGTTTGAAAATTTTCACTTTGGCTTCTGAACAAGTAACTGTAAATATATAATTTCAGACGAACTAATAGAATGATATTTGATACAATATTTATGTTTGTTAAAAACGCTTTGAATCGTTATGTAAGAGGAACACGCCACAGTAAAATGTAAAATGAAGCAAGGAAAGGCCTTAGACTGGTTTAGACTTTGAAAAGAGCTCTAATGATTTCAAATGAGGCTGATACCGGTCCCTCTTCTTCAGGAGCTCCCGATGAAAACGCCCCACCAATGGACAAGGTGTTAAACATTGTTGAATACTGGAAGCTCGTTCCGAGCACTAACCAGGCCCACAGTTGGCTGCATGGTTGGTTGCTTTTCCTATGTATAAAGTGAACAATAGTCAGTTTCCTTCTGAACGCCCTCCACAAAGGCATTCTTCTTCTTAAGTAGATAACCCTTGTGTGCTTTTTCATTTTCAAATAACCATACTTAACCCGATGAAACGTGTCCTAACTCAGACGCTCGTGTCGGCTGCATGGTTGGTTTTTGAGGTTTTGCCCATGTGTAGCGTGAATACGAGTCAATATCCCTTAGGCAATCCTCCACGAAGGCATCCCTCTCCTTAGGCGGATAGCCCTTGTGTTCTTTGACAGTTAAAATAACCTAACCTAATTAAATGAAAAGTGTTTTGCCATCAATTATTCTCGAAATCAATAGAGTTTTATCTAAAACTTGCATCCATCTTAGACTTTTTGGCTGACTTTTAGGAGTTATTAGTTTATTAGTTATAATTTTTTTGAGTTATTACAGTATAGTTTCAGAAGCTAGTGCTTTAGATTTAATTAGGGGAATAGTATTACATAATTTAAAACTTGAAGATGCTGTAACAAATTTCTAAAACGAAATGAAATACATCCCCTCATTTATACTTAACATTCAGAATACAATATTATTTGTTCTGATATGGTTCAATAGACAGTTTAGGAAATATTTTATTCTGACATTCGCTCTGACACAGTACAAATCACCACGATAAAGCTTTCTAAGTGGCAGAAGAAAATGTTTCATTTTTCCTGTCTCTTAAATTAATATATAAAGTTCAAGGAAAGCAGAAGTAGCAGTTATGCGTTGAAAAATAGAATATCGTGGCTAGAGACGAAATTACTCGTTCGCATTCTGATTTCTTGCCTTTGACAAATTTCTGAGTCTTCTTTTTTCATTCATTAGGATATGACCCATGAATAAGATAAATCAAGTTTCACGTTAGAACTTATTCCCAGGAAGAATCAGTCTAGTTATGAGAGACTGCAATTTCATCCACGTATTACTTATCTTTAGCATGTTCCCTAAGAAGCCCATCATTTCCCCAAGAAGATAACCCTTATGTACTCATACTTAACTTCAAGCAACATAATCTAATAACTTCACCATAGCAACTATTTTATTCTCACTATCACATAAGTATTGTGAATCTTCTGTAGTTTCCTTTTTTTCTGAAGTTTTTGCGAATAGACGAAAGTTCGAATTAAAGAGACTTGTACTCATTTTTTATGTTATTATTAGTCATTCAGATTTCGGAATCTCTTTCTGCTATCTCAGCGAAGACTGTTGTTGAACTCTATAATACTTTCTTGAACAAAAAAATAATGCTTACATTAATAAAAAGGTAATTTCCATCATTAAAACTTCTCTTTTCGTTTACACTAATGCAAAATTAAAAGCTTTCGCAAATTTCCTCAGCTCGTCTAAATGAACGTGTTATAATCGGGATGCTATATAGAGTTATTCATAGTAACTGATAACTAATAGGGCCTTTTCAAAGACTCACTTGTGTAAGCGTAAAAGTCAAGGGAGCATAATTTTAAATAAGTAGAGAGATTTAGCGAAAAAGAATGAAGTATTGCATTCCAACTACGCTTCCTTATAAGAAAAATTTTCATTTAAAAAAGAAGATGCTTTATTATCAAACTCCTTTCAGTTTTCGAAGTTTTCTTTGCCAGTTTCCATTTATTTGGCAGATAGTTTCAAGACAAGTATATGGATAAAGGTAAATTTTGTTATTTTTAATATAAAAATATGTTTTAACATTGAACGATAATTTTTAATTTCATTTTAATGGGATCTATTCTCTTAAAGTTTATGTTTTGTTAGTCCAAAGTTTATATATGTATAATCAGGTTCTGAAAAAAAGAAAGGGTTATCTGAACAAAGGGAAGGATGTTTTCATGGCGAATTGTCTAAAGAAAACTGCCTCGTGTTCGCATTAATCATGGCAAAAAGCCACCCAAAATCTATGGCTATCAACAGACGCATTACTGCTTCACCCTGATTACCCTCACTTATATAGTATCATGCTTATTAGACACATTAATTATGCACTATTTACAGCTATTTTAAGTCTGTTATGAAATGACGGATACGGATAACAATATGGCACATTAAACATAACTTTGCCCCAGTATGGATTAATTTAGCTATTACTATCTTAAGTTAACAGCAATTTTAAGTCAGCTGTTAATCTTTTAAAGGATTATAGCGGCTCTTTTTATCACCCTTCGTCATAAATTAGTTTCTTTGTATCGCTAACCTCCATTCATCATTTTAAGCAAGAATCACAGCAGTCAATATATTACAACTTTTTGTTTCTTTAGGTTTAGATCGATTACTTTCAGGAAGCATCAAAACATCATTATTACTATAACAATTTAACATTTCTCCTATCCACGTTTCCATTTATCACATATTTTTCTTTTGTAAGTAATGAATAAAAATGCCAGTTATTATGATAATATCCTACGGTATTTGTCAAAACGATCTAGATTTAATCTTTCATTTTTAATTTTTGAGTTTTATTTTTGCTTTTATGTTTGTGTCGTACTACTTTTTATGCTTGTTCTTGCATTTGTTTAATTAAATACTGAGTTCGATCCATTTTGCCAAGTGATTTTAGAAATTAAACTGCTAAAAGATTCATATTTATTAATCATGGTAGTGCTCCATCAAGAGGCCGAATGGATAAAATCGCCGGACACTGGGAATTAAACTCGAGTTCAAATCCGGGCGAAGGCGCTGGCTTTCATGGGATTTTCCCCCATATATAACACAAATATGAATATGTTTCTCTTAAAGCATCCTCCACGAAGGCAGCCTTTTCTTTGAACGAGATAATTACCGCGTGTTAATTAATTAATAACTAAATTAATTAATTAACTAATGACATCAATGCGAGCATGGCTGCCTAAGAAGGGATTTCTTTCGTAAATGATCTTTAAAAGAACGTGTACTTGTTTATACTTATTTGAGCAATACAGGATGTTCAAAACGTCTCTCTATGTATATTTACTTTCTTTCCTGATACAGTTAAGCTTTGTGAAGCACAAAACTGTGGGATAAAAAATAATAAAACAGACAGTGAAAAAGATTTTAGGAACGGAGGAAAAAGTGCACTGATCTTTCTTTTTTATTGCAGGTAGCAGTTCATTACGTCGCTATGCAATACGCAGGGAAATTGCTGAGAAAGTTTTTCTAACCTTACGTATTCTGCTGTTGTTGCTAATGCTGACTTGTCTGACCTATAGTCAGCCCAAGCCCACGAAATTCCTCGTGGTAAGGAGCCTTGAGCACCTTACATGTGACAGTGGGATTTAGATTAGTTCCACTCCCAACTTTGTTTTAGCGCACCCCGGGGGGGGCGGACGGGTCCGAGAGTCTTCCACCCATCTTCCCCTACCCCCAACCTCTCGAGAGGACTTTCGGCTCGTCACCTATTTAGAGTGCCCCATGCCGCATGCACCCTATACGTTTACAAACATCCATGCCTTCTCCGGGATTCGAACCCGGGCCTTTCGGCACGGCAGTCAGCATACTATTTACGATTAGATGGACAAGTTAGGTTGCGATAAAATTATCAAAGTTCAGGGATTACTTGTTTATTTGTATGTGCTCTGAAATATTTTTCATAAATCATATTTTACTAGGAAGTCCTGTTTTACTAGAATAAATTCTGTTTTACTAGAGATGAATAATATTGACTTTGCCGTCAATATTGACTTTTGTGTTAAAAGCCTGTACGAATTTTCTGTTTTACAAGCTATCATACTGACTTTGGTATCAGGAATTTTATGTAACTGTTTGTGAGAATTTCAGAAATTGTAACGTGATTAATGCGTTAAGGTATAAGTATTATATAATGAGCAAATAATGTGCGACGTATTTAGGGCATTATTCATTATCAAGTATCTTCAATGAAATTAAATGGTAAATATACAGCGAAATAAGGATTTATAGAATATGGCTGAATGCAAGCTCGAAGATAAGTCCGTTAAGTAATAGAAATCAGACGATATCAGCACCACAAGATTAAGCTTCAACAATCTGTAGAGGCAAAATATGTGCTATGACTAGAAAGAGCAATTTCTTTCATGTTAAGCTTATCACAATGCGTGAAATTCACTGCTAACATATATGGATATTTACATCACCAGTCTTTTAGTCAAAAAACTAACGCGCTGGCTTGTCTCACATTTTCTAATTTGTCGAGCATAAAATAAGAAAAGGAAACTAACCAGAGGTAATTGATGAGACTTCTTCTAAAGGGAGGAAAAACAATGCTTTCTAAGAGCATTAGTTGGCGTTCAAGGATGTTTCTTGAAAGGAGTTGCAAATGCCAAAGAAACGAGAGGTAAAAAAGGATCATTTGTGGAGGAGACGATTCTTTTTATGTCCCCGTTTCATTTGGAAGTCAAGACGCTGATCAATAAATGAATGAAACCACGTAATCATAGCAATAAAAGCAACAACAAAAATTTCAAGTCAGCAGCGGCACACAGGCGCAGTCTCAATCCTTCATTTTAAACAATACGCCAAAGTACCCTCAGAAAAACAAAAGAAGGATAAGAGGAAAAACTAAATAAATGTATTTTCTTTCTTCACTTCAATGAAATCTTGTACGCTTTGAAAGTAAAATCTGCCGCAGTAATGTATTGAATGAAGAAAGAGTCCTCGGCCATTTACAAAGATGGATATGGGTGGGTTCTTTTGCCTTCTGTCGTCCGCCCTTTTATGCGTAAAAAATCGCAGCATCTGTCTTATTCGCCTGGGAAGAAATCTAGATATAATAAAAAATAAATATACAGCAGCTAAAATTACTAAGCCTACCTAGTCCACCATATTTGTTCCTAAAACTGCAGTCTTCTTAGAAAAGAAGACTAGTTATTTTTACATCGATTTTCTGAAATTATTCTACATTAAAGTTTATTATTAAATGAATTGAAATTTTTTTAAAATCTTTATTAAAAGTATTTAAATATATTAAAATGTTTTCATTCACTGCTGTTGGGAACAAATTTCTAGAAAAACAGACTTCTAAATAACAGGCGTTTCAGCGATAAAAGCTTTTGCTTTGTGTCTTATCTTTAAATTGAATCACAAACTGCGGGATTAATGAATTTTTATTTATTTGATATTTTGTGGTTTGGTAAATTCTTATTTCCTGTGCAGGTGATAACTGACCGTTATACTTATTCATGTGCAGGTGCTTATTTCATGTGCAGGTGCTTATTCATGTGCTTATTTCATGTGCAGGTGATAACTGACCGTTTATGTAACTAATAGTAGCTGTTAAAACAGAGTCACCAGACTAGATAATATTTTAAGTGACAGGCACATTCTGAGTTGCTTCTTAAAATCAGCTACAAGTTTTAAACTCTAAATAGGCTCTCATAAAGTAAATTTTTTTGGCGATCTCACATCGTTATTTAAAGGAAATAAAAAGGTCTCTGAAGATAGCGTAGAAAAAACATATTTAAAATATAGCTGGATATTTGCAGGCGTCTAGAAAGAATTGTACACAATGTTATTCTGAAAGCAAAACATGAAATCAATAATTTAGCAAACGAATCTCCAGGCAGATCAGTTATTACTTTTGATTTAACAAGAAATCCAAAATATCACTTGAAAGGGTATCTCTTATACTAAACCATTTGGAATAAGCCTATAAAGCATACGATTTTCGCACATGTAGAAACTAAGAACAACGACAGTAAACCAATTTTAAACAAAAATATATAGCTTGATTCAGTTCAAACTAATTAAATATTTGAGATTTTGAGGTTATTTTGAAACAGTTAAGTTAGTAAGTATTATCGCATTAAATCAATTTGAGGTTATTTTGAAAAAGTTAAGTATTATCGCATTAAAACTTATTCTTTAATGCAGATACCAGAACATGCATTTTAAGTATAGTTACTTGCATTTGTGATAATCTTTATAACTGTCAACGAATATTCAATTTAGCTGGATAGAGCTTGTGTACAAAGCCTCCATCAAAAACCTAAAATTGCCATCTAGATAAAGATTAAGTAATGAAGGAATTTTCTTAGGAATGGAGAACATACGTTCATGTGAACAACATACAAGGAAAGGAATTATTAAAAGTGTTTCTTACTATTTTGGGTATAGGAAGAATACCGATATGGTGTTATTACTTATTTTACCGTGTTATGTAATTTATAACTTTTTCTTCTTTTGTTATGAAAAAAAAAAAAAAAAAAAAAAAAAAAAATCAACACTTCACGTGTCATCAGCAAGATTCTGGAATATAAAAATTCGCTCAAGCATTCAACTCCAGAAATCAGCTGACGATTTCATTCATAAATGATGATAATTGGGTGAGCGTTTAATCGCTGGCCATATTAATATTTCATCGAATATAGCAGCGGTTCTCAACCTTTTGACTAACGCGTACCATCTAAACAAAAATTGAAAAATTTTGTACCACCCCTACAAAGTACTACTATAACCACAACTCTTGAATAAAGCTCAGATCGCATAAATTTACGAGTGTTAGAGAAAAACCTCAATCAGGATGTTGGGGTTTTAATTTTTGAATTTAATAGTTAAAAATACTTTGCTTCTTTGCGTACCACCTATTTTTCTCCTGCGTACCACCGGTTGAGAACCTCTGGACTATAATATTTAACGTAAGTTCGTGTGAAATAATCATAATGATGAGTTAATATTAGAAAGATTTAGCTGTAGCAATATCAATAACTGATAATAATTTCACATCAGTTTAGGAATTCTCCCTTTAATTTATAATTCTAATTTTTGAATTTAATAGTTAAAAATACTTCGCTTCTTTGCGTACCACCTATTTTTCTCCTGCGTACCACCGGTTGAGAACCTCTGGACTATAATATTTAACGTAAGTTCGTGTGAAATAATCATAATGATGAGTTAATATTAGAAAGATTTAGCTGTAGCAATATCAATAACTGATAATAATTTCACATCAGTTTAGGAATTCTCCCTATAATTTATAATTCTAATTTTTAATTTATAATTTTAATTTTTATTTAAAAATGTTTTATTGAATATGCTTTCTAGATCTTATTTGCGAAAGTCGAGAAATGAAACCTTAAATAAAATCGTTTGATTATCCGATATACTAATGAAATTATGATGTCTAATGTTACTTTGATTTCAAGATATGACTTCTTTTGAAATTTAATTTGATGTACAGCAACGTGTGGTATTCTTAGCGAGCATAAACTAACTGGACATTAATAGACTGAGTAAGGAATTATCCTTAAGCACAACAGTCCAGAGAAAGAATGTAAAAAACCTTTTATTAACTCAATATTATTCACAGATGGCACCGACTCCTGATTACAAAAGCCAGCACTTTTGGCTTAACTCAAAATGTAACAAGTAACTTAAAATATAATAGAATTAAGTTAACCTAACGTCTTTTCACAGGTTGCTTAACGCTGGTTATGCAGGTTACGCTGGTTGAAAATTTGGAGTGTCATATTTAGAGAGTGTTTCACGTTCATTGTGTAATTTTTGAGGTATGCTCAGGTTTTCGATCGGACCCGTTCTGTCTGGTTCTTTAACTTTTCAAAATAACATTTAATCACAAATTATTATTTACAAGTAGTTAAACAATAATTTTTATTTGCAGTTTGCGAAAATAAGTTACAAAACTTTCTTTCACGTACTGTTTTGTACAGAAGAGATACACGAACGACAATATAAAATACTGTACGAACAATGGGAAAAAATAAGCTAAGGGTTAGATACAAGAGGCAAAAACTGCATCCCAATTTCGTTTAGGAAAGGAGTGTACTTGTATCAGAAAATGAAAAGTGATGATATATAACATTTTGCTACAAATTACTGCATGTTTAGTGGAAACGAAAAAAAAATTATATACAAAGTCAGAAAATTTTCAGAGAGATAACTTCTATGAAGAGAAAGGTACTCGAAATAGTCTAAAAGTTTTAAAAACATATCCTTGAGACCAGTGCACCCTCTCCAAATAATCAACAGAGTAGCTATGATTTATGATTTGAAGGCATTCTTTTGCAATAAATATCAAAAACCCTTCCAGATTCTTAGAGAATTCTAGACATACAAGCTGAATAAATTATCTAGAAATGCGTACTCAGATTTATTATTTTTCCCTTGCAAGAAAATAAGAAAAGCAGAAACATGGAAAAAATAAGTAAAGCAAAACCTTGGAGTATAAAAGTAGCCTAATAACATAAGAAAAATAAGGAAAGAAATAGAAGTAACATGTGAGTAAGATTTTGCACTGTTAAGCTTGTTGATGTTACTTTACTTGCTGCAGTGTTTCCCTTTTAGCTATGTTATTTTAGCAAAAGAGAAACAGAAGGGAAATTAGTTCATTAAAAATTCGAACATGTAAGCAGATCTTTTTAAGTTAGGCTTAATAAACTCTTTCCAATAACAATACTTTTATATCACACATAAAAGAAGCAAGTGAAAAAACACACAGTAAACTCACAGCTATGATTAAACTGTCGCATTTATGATAAACTCTAGCTGCACAAACTTGATAACCCTCCAAAAATGTACATAATGCCCAGTTTCCAGATTTAAAACGCATGAAATATCTTATTTTCAAAGCCTATTCTTCGAATTATCGAAACATCACTTAGCGTTTTTAACCTAATCAATCTAAAATTCCTGCATGATTCGTTTGTTGTTTTATTAGAATTCTCTTTCTTAAACGTTATTAAAACCGTGTCATATCAGAAAGATTCCCTACGCAAAGTAATTAATTATATAAAAAACTATTGGTTACCTTATAAGGTATTTTCTACCTCCTTTCTGCATGCCTTCGGGGTGTAACGGTATTCGAGAAGTCCAGGGTTCGAGTCCCGGTGAAGGCAGTGCTCATTTTTCACTTCTCTCGCTTCAAAATATCCTAATGACTGTACAGTGGCGCCCGAACTAAAAAAAGTAGTGGATGATGATTCTTCACCACCAAGATTTGGCAATTGGGTCCCCTAATACTCAGTCGCGCTTTAAAAGGGGGAGTATAAAAGGTATTTTCTCCCTCCTTCCTGCACGCTTTCGTGGTGTAACGATAGCACACTTGACGCGTATTCGAGGGGTCCAGGTTCGAGCCCTGGAGTGGGCATTGCTCATTTTTCACGTCTCTTGCTTCAAAACATCCCTAATGACTCTACAACTGATCTCTTTATCTTATTTTATTATCTTGCAAGTGTAATAAGAAAATTAAATAGAATGTTAAATACGAATATGGTAGAATAATTATTAATTATTTATGCTGCCAAATTAGGAATTATGGATTTTTGTTAGCTCACACCTCATACAATGTTTCTAATTCTTTTTTAACACTTGACAGTTGTTTCAGGTGTTATTGCTTTCATTTTACCAATAAAGTAAAATGCTAGAGACACAGAAAGTTATTGTCAATAAGTTACGTCAGTTATGTCAAAAGGCATGAAATATTTCGTTAATTTTTACTTCCTTGTACGAAGTAAGAAGGAAGTATTGTAATCGCGAAAAGTTTCAGGCAACATTTTTCAACGAAAATATCCATTTTGACCGCTATCGAATGCAATTTAACGATGTTTTTACTTGATATCTGTACGTAAGGACAGAAAAAAAGGCTCTTTTCCTCCAAAAAAATTATAAAACTGCTTTAAAATTAATTCTGAAGAGAATTTTTCGTGGCGTCTGTACGAACGTATGTACGTACGTGCGTATGTATCTCGCATAACTCAAAAACGAGTAGCCTCAGAACGTTGAAATTTTGTATATAGGACTGCTATAACATGTTAGATGTGCACCTCGTATTTTGGTTGCAATCGGCCGCACCAAACGTATATAAATATATTTATATATATATCCACTCTGTTACCCGGCTCAGTGATCTTAGTTTCTTTACTCTTATATGTTTGTAAATTGTATATTTTTTGCTTTAAAAATGATTGAATTATTTTGTTTTTATCTTCCGGTTTAGGTTTTTATGCCTTTCGTAATTCTGGAAGCAATATTTGTACAATTATCAACAATTTAAAAGCTGTTTAAATGCAGTTAAGTTTTAAATAATATGGCGGACATATTTGTTTACATTTGAAACAGCAGAATTGTAGATTTGTTGCCAATCTAGAGAGACTAAGCTTCGCAACACAAAAATAACACCTTCATTTATTATTGTGAATTAAATCATGCTTAATTCTTTCTGGAATTTTTTCGAGGAAATAAGTGTTTAAGATTTACTTCGTAATTTTTAATGCAGATATTTTGAGTTTTTATGTATTTGTATGTATTCGAAGTGAGACCTGAATTAATTGAATGAGAAATACCAAATCGTCTGTGAAAAATCGGTTCTTTTCTGTTTAGTTTGCTTAATTTCTTTCATACATCGATTCAGCTTAATTATAGTATTTGAATAGAACTTGGGGCAACGATAATTCTTCAAATGATATAAATTTTGTGCATTCAGAGTGTCGTTATAGTAAACAAATATAGTGAATTTTAAAGAGTGCATTTATTCTATTGTGGTTTATGCGCTGTCGACGAAGTAGATTTAATTCAATCCAATCAATTTAAATGAAATTCAAGAAAAAAATGCGTATAATTTAATATTCCGTACAAGGAAGTCATGTGGTGTATACATCAGATTTTTTAAATTACGACAGTGTATAGATTATCGGTATATCAAAGTAAGCTATTTAAAAAAAAGGTGTATTTCTTAATAATATACTTATAATTTCGAAAGGAGGCAAGCGTTGCTAACGTTCATATCAGTGATAATAAACTTTTGCGAAGGATAAAAACATGCTTATTTTCCCTTCTTCATAGTCCAAGAACGGTAGAGATCAAATTGAACAAAATGCGGAGCATCTAGTCACATAGTAATTCAGCCTGATACAGATTTGCTCTTACATTTGAAAATCGAAACCCTTTTAGCTTAATTCTTTTAGAAAATAGAATAGGAAGATCTTTTAGAAAAGAAAATCTTTTAGAAAATTAATAGAAAAATTCTTTTAGCTTAAAATTTTAGTTTCTTTAACATTAAAAATGAAATCTCGCCCACCCCTCATTCTTTTGAATAAAAACTCCGAAGAGGTTTGTAAATTCATCCATTTGAATCGATTTCGAATTAAAGAATTTTTTAATTACGGTAATCAGAGGTAGTGCTTGCTTTTTAGAGTAATTTGCGAGTCTTGTAGCATCAATTTGTTTTCCCTTCCCAAGGCGTAGTTATGGAAAGCCATTAAAATGCTAATTTTTACCCACATGAATAGTCGAAATTAAATTAGTACACTTTCATCGGAATTTCATCGGAAAGTTAGATTTCTTTGAAATAAACTGAATTTTTATATATCAATAAACAAGACCCAAAACGATCTATTAATTTATATTTTATTTCTTAATTTAGATGAAGAATGCCATAAATAAAAACAAACATATAAGAGGAAGTTTATTAATGTGTTTGCTATAATTTTTAAATTATTTGGCGTGAAATATAATATTTGCAAGCATGTAATGAGTTTTCTTTTCATCTTTTCTTCACGAACTTATTAGCACAAGTAAAGGATGGTGCAGAATTCTTAGCACTGCCCTAGGGAAAAGCTTAATGATTTTTTGTAATTCAATTCTAGATAGTTTAAAGATGATATTATGTTACTTTTATGTCCTAAAAGAAAACAAGATAAATATTATATATGACTGAAATATTAAGGTTTTATTAATTTATATCAGAATGCAAGTTATAAGTGGTAAGATTAGGTGCATGTTTTAATTAATGTTTTCTGAGTAACCTTTTGCACAGAGATAATTAAGCCTACATTTTGCCAAAAACTATTTCCCAAACAATACAAAAAATTCACGTCCTTTAGCATTAACTCCATTCGATTGCATAAAATGAATTTATAAAGTATTTTCCCCTTCCTTTAGGAGTGCTTTCGTAGTGTAATTGGAGGCAACTCTGACGCGTAATTAGGAGGTCCGGTGTTCGAATCACAGCAACGGCACGGCAGATTCTTCAATTTCCTGGCTTCGAAAAAATCTAAAAGGTCTCTACAACTGAACTAAAAAATGATGGACGATGATATGTCACCACCAGGATTTGGCGACTGGGTCCCCTCATCCCCAGTCGTCCTTTAAATTGTCTTCGACGTAATATTATAAAGTACATAAGGTATTTCCTCCCTTCTTTTTGCATGCCTTCGTGGTGTAAATGGAAGCACAGTCGAAGTGCATTCGGGAGGTCTGGAGTTCGAGTCCCGAAGAGGGCTTTGCGTATTTTTTCAGGCTCTGATTTCGAAAAAATTCCAAATGATTCTACAATGGAGCCCGAACTATACAGGTCGTGGAAGAAAATTCGTCACTACCAGGATTTATCGACTGGGTTCTCTCATCCCCAGTCGCCTCACATAAGGAGTAGTATATAGGGTATTTCTCTCCCTTTTCCGCATGCCTTCGTAGTGTAGCTGGAAGCACACTCGACATGTATTTGGGAGGTGAGAAGTTCGAGTCCCAGTGCAAATTTTTTCAGGATCCATCTTCGATATAATCGAATGACGCTACAGGTATTTTCTCTCTCCTTTCCAAGTGCATTCGTGTTGTAACTGTATAGCTCGTCTGACGCGTTATCGGGAGATCTGAAACTCGAATCCCGGCGAAAGCATTGGATATTTTTCACGTCTTCTTGTCTCGATAAATCTAATGACGCTAGAAATTAAAGATATATACCAAAATGAAATAAAGGAACTTATGAAATGAATAAAGGCAGGTAACTTATTAACCTGGAAATTCAGAGAAAAAATGTTTACCTTGATTATATTGCACATGGAGAAAAATCACGAAATCATTCTTAAGGAAAATTTGTTTATTACCTGCAATTGAATGGTCATCTAAACTATAAATCTTATGTATTTTGAAATATGTAGCTATTATTTCGACAGCGATAGTCGAGTGTTTTAGTGTGTGTTTTCAAGTGTTTTCAAGCTTGATTTAGCCTTTGAAAATAAGGGCTTGGAGAGAATGAGATGGACTGTCAGATAGGATGAGATGACAGGAATGAAGAGTGGTAAATACCAGATATTTAATAATGGCAGATGTCAGCCCTGTTTCCTCAGGTGGACTCTACTTCCAAATAAGAGTTTCATAAATAAATACAAAGATTTTTTCAAGAATCGTTTCATCGTTTTGGATCTAAGAGTACAACAAAAATAAAGCTTTCTTATATGTTCACTGCGGAGAAACAATTCTAATTCTCAGAAATGCTAAGTTATTAGTATTGCATGGGAAGATTACAAATTAAATAACGTGTGCTTTTGTTCAGTAGGAAAGCAATAGTTGCCAAATGAGAAACTTTTTTTTGGTAGTTTCTTTCTGAATGTAAGCGAAGATGTTTGTTACAGGTCCTGAAATGTGCTTAAGTTTATAAATCTATTCCCATATATCTCCATCAGTTTTGTATGTAACCTTTTTTTTATTTAACTTTATAGCAATTAACTTTTTTATTTAACTTTATAACAATTAACGTTTTTATTTAACTTTATAACAATTAACTTTTTATTTAACAATTGACAACTATAACAATTAACCCTTTTTATTTAGCTTTATAAAATGTTATACTATACTAATTGGAAATTTTGCCTTATGGGACTAAATCATTTTCCCACCAGTTTTCGAAATTTCTGTAACTTATTTTGAGAAACTTAATAATTGAAAATACAAGCCTAGGATCAGTATTTAAGGAAATAAGGTCTCTAGCCACCTTTTACGAATCCACTTTACGTACAAAGTATCTGCTAAACGCCGCAAAATACCCTCATAACCCTATTTCTCATTTTTTATCATATTATTTTGAGTGGATAAAAAGCTAGTTTTGAGAAAAATAGGAAGGACATCTTATGATGCCACATTTAGCGCAAAAGGCAGATTTGACTGTAAATATCACTGCTTTTAAAAAGCTGCAAATTTATCAATTTAAAAGCATAACTGTCAATGCACTAATGCTGAATTTGATATACCCGACTTATAATAGAGCATTTCTTATGTGCAAATTATCAATGCTCGTTTAGTTGCTAAAAAGATTCCTTTCTAACCTAACCTGATGAATATCAGTATAGGTTCGAAAGAGGACTATTATTGCTAATTTTAGTCTTTCAAAATATAGACTTTGTGTAAACTAGTGTCGGAGACCTGGTCTTAACTTTTATTTCAGCTGCGAATAAGAAAATGAGATCGCAGATCGCAAAATCTTACGCCTAGGCGATACAAAGGGAGAACATTAGAGAAAGTTCTGATCAAATAATAAGATAAAAAACAAAACATTTAATGACATCTAATAGTAGGGATGTGAATGGGAGACAACTGAAGAATCAAATTCAAGATGTAGATAATTCATGGATTTCTTTTATCGATTATGCTTGGAAGGAATAAGGTCAGAAATCCACAACTGCATATCATTATTGCATGAAAATCCCACTTCCCAGTTCTCCGTTATCAAAATTAGTCAAAAATATTTTTAAGGGTGACTTAGATCTTCTGAAGGATTTTTACATTCATAAAAATATTTCTATTTTAATTAATGATCCGAGTTTTGATCTCCAATTGCCAATAGCTTTTAAGGAAACTGATTCGTCACCTGGTTTTTTTAGTCCAAAATTGCAATTTGCCCAGAAGGACTGTGGTGTGTTGTATTTAATCATAGCAAAGCACACTAGGGCTATCTGCCTAAGGGGAGGTATGCCTTCGTGGAGGACTTTCTAAGGGAAACTGGCTCGTATACACGTTACACATGGGGAAAACCACGAAAACACCCATGCAGCCAGCCCGTTCGCGGGATTCGAACCTCGGACCGAACTACCAGTGTTTAGTGACTTTACCGATCGGCCGCCCAGAAGGACTATTAATTTCGTTTTGGTATTTTGCGTTGATTCACTACAAGCGTTGTTTCAATTTTCACCTTGCTGCCCAAATATTATCGCCCTGTATTATATCTAAAGAAATTAAATAATGAAGGATCTGCATAAATATATCTATGTTTCTCGCATTGTGATAAAACAACGGTACCTAGAGCCATCAAATTTTGAAAAACGTAATCCTTCTGCGAATATAGGCATCTGAAAGCCCAAATTTAAAATTTGGAAGTTATTTTACTATCGATTTCATATTTTGTAAACCTTTAACGAATTTGAAGTCCTTGACAAATTTAAGGACTTCAAAACGAGCAATAGCAACGTTGTAGAGAAGAAACATTTTTTATCTCCAGCGCGCGAGACTGTGTATCGGAAATTCTAAAGATATGCTCATTTTGAAACTATCTTGCGATATTGCTCTTTAATTGAATTTTATGGTTTAAGTGCGAAGAACATAATATTTAATAAATAAAGGTAACACACAAAATATTTAAAAAACACCCTTTTAGACGTAATTTAAAATCTGAAACCTTTCAGATTTATTAAAAAGCATTTCAGATATGGCCGGGCTTGGTGTCATTATCATTATGCATGAGATATGTGAAAGATCTCGTGCATGGTGCTGTATATCGGACGGAAGGCCAACTTAACTAAAAAATGGTAAAATAAGTTATTTTTCCCCCCTTACATGGAAATAGCTGGCTGCTGGTGCCATGTCTGTTTAGAACGTTTTAGGACATTTTGCTTTACTAGGTTTAGATCCCCTATTTTTTAAACTATGCATATTTTTCCAATTTTCTAGATTTCAAAGTACGAATATATGTTTTTCTTTTTATATGAATGAAAACATTATGATTTTATTTTTGATAGTACAACCTATCTAAGAATTCATTGTAACCCTCTTCGCAATGAAATATATTTTTCTAGGATGAACAATAAACTCCTAAACGAACCACGTGGAATACAAAGTAACAAATTCGCTCACGTAGAGCGAATTTATTGCAACATATATTATTTATTACAGACAATTAAGCGTAAATATTGTAAAGTTATTTGCTCTCCCCCTCCTTGAAAACAAATTTTCAATGTACTCTCTTTTCTTAAGTTTGTCTTTACATTTCTGCTTTGTAGTACTTTTGGGTGCTCTTGAAATGCGTGTAGCACTAACTTCTGTGCTGTTCAGAGTCATTTTAAGAGACGAATCAGATGAAGTAGTTTTTTAGATTATGGAGAATCTAGATACTTGATACCATAAAAGTACGCGAAATTTAAATACAGTATTTACTCTAGTATTGCACCCCCTGATAGACTTTTAGCGCAAGATTCTTAAAAATTTTTAAACAATATTCAAGTAATTTTCCCCTTCCTCAAAACATTCAGAGAGAGAGAGCTTCCCTAATTTTTAGAATGGATTTATTCCCTAAATTTTCGTCTTATCAATTGATTTGCTTGTGGATTTTAAGTGCACAGGCTCTGATTGATTATTCAGTTATAGTGAAAAGCTTCAAGAAAACAGAGATATCTAATTCTCTTGATTGTTCTGAAAATCATTGCACGAGGGAAGACAAACTGAACAGTGACAATGCCGATGAACTGCAAGCTGTAGCAGACAACACAGTTTCAGTTGTACTGAATGATTTCAGGTCTAGGGTAAGGTTTGGCTTGGTTTATTTATTTGATTATGGCAAAGCTCTCGAGGGCTATCTGTCTAAAGGGAGGGATGCCTTCGTGGAGAGCTTTCTAAGGGAAGCTGGCTCGTGTACACTTTACGCATGGTGGAAAACCTCGACTGACCGAACTACCACTGTTCAGCGACTTTACCGCTCGGCCGCTAGTAGGTCTTCAAGTCTAAGAAGAACCTAAGGACAACAATAAAAAGCAGAAGCTATTAAAGATACATGAAATTAAAAATGAAGATATCTTCTCATATTACAGATATTGTAATGTTAATATTACCATGTGTTTTAGTTGAATGCAGGTGTGTATTACATGAATAATATCGTCCCAGTTGCCGATAGTCTATTAATGATTATATTTCATTTGTTATGTTCTTACTGCAACCACATCCTTCGAAAATTAAATTATTCGCATAATTTTCCCGTTTCGATTTTCACACTATAAAATTAATAAAATCTGGTAAACAAATACGCAAATAAATACGTCATTCATATATACCTATTGCGAAAAATCTCCAGTTAGTAAAGTTTTTCTCCTCCTAAAGTTTTTAGGAAAGGTACCTACTCAATAATATGCAAAACTGGCCATGAAAATGTCAAACTTTTATGACATTCATACAGAGGAAGAGGGGTGAGAAGTATTAAGGTTTCGTGTAAAATAACAGTTAAATACGCAAGCCTGGATTTTAGCATTCCTATAAATGTTCCCAAATGAATACTTTGAAAGAGTAAAAGCTATATTGTACAAATTTTCAGTGCAACTTAACACGTTTATCTTTTAGCAATATTTGTACTCGATTCTCCTAACTCCAAATGATGATATCTGGGCAATTTTGATTATAAGACGATGGATTTTTAGTATTCGGTTTTTCTGAAGTCAGAAAAATGTTTCTAGCAAACAATTTTTTCTAAGGGAGTTTATGTGCAATTTAAATTTCATATAGTTTTAATAATATACTACTTTTTTACTAAGGCATCACATGAGCAAAAATTATCATAATCTTTAGCCTAGTTTATCGGATTCATTTGAATTGGAACCACTAGCCATACAAGGGATATTTAGTCATGTAACTGTTTTCAAACATCCTGCGTAGACTATAGCAAAATCAGGTTTATATTCTGGGCAATCAATAAACTGAGAACATCCAGTCTTTTACAAATGGGGTTAAAATGCGTAAATCGCTTCAGTATAGAGTTCTCAGTCGTATTCTGAGAATTCTCAGATTCGATTTCACGGAAAGACAAATGCATTATTAAGTTCTCAATTTATCATGCTGTCTGAAGATCTAGGTCGAAAATGCAGAAATATTTCATTTTATTCATTTATATAGGAAAATACGAAATACTTTGACAGCCACAAAAATTGAAATATTTTTATAATTCAGTGCATTTAAAGTGTCTAAATATACAGTTTGCACTCGGTAAGTAAGCAGAACAGGATCATGAGTATAACCATTGCTGATGATATCTATGGTAAGTTAAATTTATACGAAATACTTGTAAACTAAAATATCATGTTTCTGAATTCTTTCATTACATATACAATGCCGTTATTCATTACACATGCAGTGCCACGTTTCCTGCATTCCATACGCAATGCCTTTATTCAGAATCATGATAGTTTGGTTTACAAGTATTTCATACAAATTTATCTAATCACATTTTCGATGTAAATGAATAAAAATGAAATATTTCTGCATTTTCGACCTAGAACTTCAGACAGTGTGCTTTTCCTTCTTAACATATGCAATACCGTTATACTTTTGCTGTTTACAAATAAATGTAGTTTTTCTGTTGTTTGGTTTAGTGATTAACGAGCTGAAATAGAAAAGTATTTAATACTATTTCATTTTACTGGGTCAAAGACGTTTTTATTTCATCAACATTTTTAACAATGTCACCGTCCAGGTGGTGATTAGTGAAGGCTGATTGGCAGACCGACGCAGAAAGCATGGATTTAGGTGACGAATTGGTAAAGTCACTGAATGCTGGTAGTTCAACACGGATTCAAATCCTAGGGCACGGGCGGGTTGCATGGGAGTTTTCATTATTTTTTCCCTGTGTCACATGGATATGAACCAGCTTTCCTAAAAAAGTTCTATACGAATGCCTCCTTCCTAGGCAGTTAGCCCTCAAGTAGCTTAATTAGTTAACCTAACCTAACCTTCAAACACATGCCCTTTACTCATTTCGTTTTGATTGGTTAATAAATAAATCTGTGTTTGCTTTGCTCGTGTTGCATTTATCCTATGCTAGTAGGTTGATACTAGCCTTCTTCTTGCCTTTCTACCAACTTGTTCTTAATTAATGGGTAGTAAAATAACCAATCGGTGGTTTAGCCATCACCGCCTAATGCCAAATCAGCAACTGCTCTTCCATTGGAAGAAAAATAAATAAATAAAATACAGTGATATCAATCTTTTTACGCTTCTTGAAATGCACTGCTTAGGAGCTTGGGAAAACCAAAAAACTTTGCTCTCAATCGTACAAAATTGGTAATTAGCTATGATGAGAAACAAAATCTTTCCTAATATCTAGATGGAGCACTGACCTAGTAAAAGTTGGCTGTAATGACAGGAATTGGCTAATCAGAAAGAAGTGGAGCGACCTAGCTTACCCTGCTGTGTTGTTCATATACATTTCTTTTTCAAACAAAGCGGAAAAAATAGCATCATTTCTTACGAAGAAAAATAATATTTCTACGGAATTTAGCTTTCTGATAGGCAATATTTTTTTATAATTATGAAAAGAAAGAGATTTCGTTTCAATAGGAAATAATGGAAATTGCTTAATTAAATAGGTAACCTAACTTTAAATTTTAATGCTGTTCCTTCAGTGCATAATTTACTAATTATAGGTTAGAATTCCTTATAGTGGTTATTCCTTATAGTGGTTCCTTATAGTATTCCCGGTGAAGGCGGTTGCTAATTTTTCATCTCTTCTGCTTACAAAAAATTATCTAATGTCTCTACAAGTTACCCAGTAGAAAATGTAATTTACTGGGCCATATTAGTTAAACTTATTTCTGTTCATAAACTGAAACATATTCACCAAAGCTTATTTTGTTAAAAGGGCTAACCCCCTTTCTCGGTTTAAAAATTCGTGCTTAGCATGTATATAATATCGAGAGCACTATCTCTGATTAGGATGCTTGCACAATATTTTGCGAAAGGTATGGTTATAATCTAAATCAATGGACTCGTTTTGGCATTACTATTACATTTAATGTTTTAATCCCCCTGTAGAGCATTTATTGCTTTAGTCGTGTTTCTTTTAATGGTAACTATTTGAACGAAATGATGAGTTAGTATTCTATATATAAAATTATGAAAATCCAAATTTCGCCTGGGATTTGAAGTCCATTGAGCACAAGCCAGTTAGCAACTACCAGCTCCGGTTATTATGGATGAAATTCAACAATACGAACTTGGTGATATGACTTATTAACATAAACGCATTAATTCCATATCTCACAGATGTGCCTCTTCTCATTTTTTTTTGTTGGGGGGGGGTGAGAGATATCCCAGCAAAGCCCAGTGGTAGGAGAGATGACCTCTCCCTTCCTCCAAAGGCTGCACCTTTTTAAATTAATCTTCACCACAAGGTTTGATATCTGGTGGGATTTTAACTCAGGATCTTCTAGTTCCATGAACAACCTAGAAGAAGTAGATTAAATACTTAAAAGTGAGATCTTTTCAACGTAATCAGTTGACGTACCCTAGTCCCATTATCTGACCTCATGCGCCTTTAACAGGGGGATTTTACGATCTGACTTGCTTTGAAATTCGGTCACAAAAGCTAACTGTAGTAAGATATTTGTTTTAAATGAATGAACAAATAATCATATCAGAGGCTGTTAGGATTTACGGAGTGAAATCATTTTTATGTAACCGACACTGAAATAATTGCATTCAAGTATTCCTTAATTGTTCATAGCAAGGAAGATACTGCAATCAAGAACTTTGGTAACCAATTATATTGGTTTGGAAGATAAAACCTACATCTTCTACATTTTAATTACGGAATATCAGTCACTTCAGAAGTTTGAAAAATTTCGGAATTTTACTGCTTCAAAGAGAGAATTAATCTTTAACCGAAAAAAAAAGTCTAATATTAATTTAAAATTACGAGGTGCGGCAATTCTCCGCGTAGTAGTCTTTGACCTAATTGCATGAAAAATCATAGGAATATCTTCATTTCAATATATCTGATATCATAAATGCCTAAATCTGAAACTGATGGAAGCAAATGCTAGTTAGTTACAGAGCAGATAAATAAAAATCTGTGCGTGAACTTTGGCTCAAATATGGATGCCCGAAATTTACAGCAGCATATTTACATAAAATTTTATGAAAAAATCGGAAAAGATGCTACTGATAAGTTCGAGTTTCTAAAAATGCTATGAGCGAAGAGGACATGAGGAAGTTGAGTGTGTTTGGATGGGAGATAAAATATGAAGAATGACCACAGGTGACAGGTGACGGAGGACGGGGACATCTGCTGTCTAACAAAGGTAAGCAGATATATGTCCCACGCCCTTCACTATCTTAAACCGGCAGCTCTAGAGTCCCAGAAAGCCTGCTTCGGGAATGCATTTGCTTCTCTGCGAAGTCGCATGAACAAGCAGGAACCTGGGTTGATCTTACACGAATGCGAAGGTTGACCACAGAGGCAGAGAGCCAAGGGCAACAATGATGGACGCTAATATTTACCAGTGTGAGATACGATAGAGTCTGATAAACTGAGCTTTAAAGGCGGAGGAGATTCTGGCATGTGAGCGGGTTGAGTCTTCAAAATTATAGTCTGACATTAAGTGCGAAAATGCTAGTCGAAGAATTACAAATTATTCGAGAAAAAATGAAGTTAATTTTAATTGAAGAACTGGGTAGAAGGAAGATGACTGCGAAGTTTTTACCTCATGCATAAAGTCACAAAGCAATTCTTGTGAGATATTTTTTGGCTAAAAATAAGCTGTTACTCATTGCAAAAATATCTCGTTGCCTTTCAACTGGCTTGCAAATCACGACAATCAGCTACTATCTTTTATGTGCTACGCTATGATCATTGAATTTGTATAAGATTTTCAGGTTATAGCATATTTACTTACTTAAAAAAATATGCATATCTGAAGTAAATAAACATTACAACATAAAGAAACTTCCATTAAAATCGCGAAAGAAACCTTAACAAGTAAATAAAATCAATTCAATTCATTCCAACATCAATTTGTAGAACCAAAATGGAGAAGGCAAGCCTTTTGAATTTAGTGAGGGATTAGATGGGACTTTTCGATGAGGAAAAAACTTTTCTTTCCCTCCCTTCAATTGGATCATTTGTCTTTTGTAGCTATTATTCCGTGCTGCTTTTGAAAGCTGAGCCTTCTTTTTTCTGACGTTTATGAAGGAACGTAACGAAGAAATGAAAGATGAAAACCTCTGCTGACGAGTGGCTTAAGAAGGATGGGGCATTTCTTCTACCTAATCAGCCTGCTGGGAACATAATCCTTAGATTATATCCAAAGCTCCGCTTCTTTCGTCCTTCAAACAGTACAGCTGATATAAATTGTTTGTTTTATAGATCTCAAAGCTTAGCGAAATATTAGTTCATCTGGTACAGAATAATTCGGAATTCAATTTCGTGCTTCAGCACAGCTAGCTAATTTCTCTTTTTATTTCAGCTTTCGGCCTATTTTTTCTGCAATTCTATATAGTTTTGATTGAGAAGAGTAAGTTCAGCTTCTTTTCTCAAACTAAGCACTGGTAATGTAATGTCTAGAAGTGAAGAGGAAAACGTATATCATATCCTTTCATGCAACTGTCACTAACATTAGTAAGAGGTTTGGGAAGAAGGTTTACTGCAGTTCTAGAGATAAACAACATTGTATCTGTGTTTTTCAGGAGAACTTCACACAGTCAATAAAATGCCTTGAAACCTTTTATCTCAAATCAACTAGCTATTATGTATAATACTGTGATCATTCTAGAATTTTCTTTATCACACGCTATAAATAGCTTAACGCAACTTATTTAGGTTACAAAATGATTGTTAAAATAAATCAAAGAAATTATTGATATTCAGATTTTATTGAGAGCGGTAATTTTCGTTTTTATGAATTAAAGTCACTTCATTATCTCCATTAAATAAAATTTCAGAGCAAAGGAGTTGAAAGGATGCATAATTTATAAAAAAAAATCTCCTACATAGATAAAATAGGATATCAAAAGGGAAATTAGAAACAGAAAAAGGCAAGTTAAACAGACGTTTCAACAAAATGTGCCTGTCAAGGCTCAGAAAGTCAACTTTGTTTTTCAGTTTTGAAGAAACGTTTACTTGACACTTGAAACGTTTACAGAAATTGAAAGAGAAAGAAAGTACGCACACTTATTGCATAAAAGGAGATATTTGTTATATTCTGAAGAAGGTTAACGAAAAATTGGAAAATAAGACATAATGGGCATATTTTTACAATTTTTTCTAATCATTTGCTAAATGAGAATTTTAACTATTATTTGGAAGAGCGAATCTGAAATGGATTACTTTTCATGTATTAAAAAACTGAAGAAATATGTCGGTTGAACTAATAAGAAACCTCAAATGTTTACTTATGTAATAGAATAATAAATAATGCAATATATGTGTGAATCAAAAAGATAAACATTTTAAATTTTTTACATCCAATTTTGCATTTTATATCCAAATAACAATTAGAATTACTGTAAATACATATTTCAAGTACTTTTATTACCTGAAGCAGTATCTTAGATGTTGTAGAATATTTATACTGCATTGATTAATGTCTAAGATATCATTAAAAGGCTTATATTTATTACTCTGTATTACAGTGGAACCTAGAGATACGAATTAACTTTGTTCCAGCATTGAGCTCGTATAGCGAATTTCTCGTATCTAGAGAAAATTCCCCATTGAAAATAATGGAAATCTAGTTAATCCGTTCCGCAACTCCAAAAAATATCAACATAAAAATCAATTTTCCTGGTAAATAATATAACCGTAGCATAACTTTTATAAAGAGTCCTGACTGTCGATAGGGATGTGGGGAAGACGAAACGGGTTACTGTGGGAAAGGGGAAAAAGTCCCTTTTTTTCAGGAATTTTTTTCTCTTCTTGAGAATTTTACCTCACTGGAAGCAGGTTCTGGGTCAGAATCACTTTCTTTTAGTTGCAGCTTGCTTTATGAAAAACTTATCTAATAACACTTACTTCTGGCTCTTTTTTAAGATGCCTCTAAAATGTGACACTACACTGTCATTATTTAAGTTCACGGGGGACACACACACTGCTTAATTAGGGTGATTTTCTTATCTATGATTTCTTTCCTAATTTCAACGGCCATGACTTCCTTCTTTTTCTTTGCAGCACTATCTGAGGCAATAATCCTTGGAAGGCATCGTGAAATAATTGTTTTCACTTTAAACAATTGACAGTGTAAAAAAAAATTGATTCACAAGCGCATAAACACGTAGTTCAAAGAACACTGAGTGATCTGAAGAGAGGATTCCCCGAGTCGAGCCTGATCGGGAAACGCGCCACGCATACCACCAGCCTGGCTCCGTTGCTCGTTACTCTAGTTAATTCTCGTATTCAGAGACGAATACGAGAATACTCATACTTTACTCGTATCATATCGTAATATACTCATACTCATATTATCGTAATATACTCATAGTTTCCTCGTATCTCGAATTTCTCGCATTTAGAGGCGCTCGTATCTCGAGGTTCCACTGCATTCGTCACAAAACTGCACTTTTAAAAGATTAAGTTGTAAGTTGAACTGACTAATCTTTTTAATCTCTGATTGGAACTACTTTTTGTTATTTCAGAGATAATAATGTATTTTAGAAATGTTAAACCAGTTTCAATCATTTTGATAAGTACATGCGAAAGACTGGTTGCACATTTGTAGCATCATTAGGTTATTTTTGAAGCAAGGGACGTGAAAAATATGCAGTGCCCTCGCCGGGACTCGAACCTGGACCTCTTGAATACGCACCGAGTGTGCTACCGTTACACCACGAAGGCATGCTGGAAGGAGAGAGAGGAAATACCTTATACATTCACTGATATCACGGCTTTGGGATAAAGTAAGTAAATTAGTATCAGATGATAGAACGACATTTTTCATCAAATATATGTTTTTTATATATACGTTTTTCCAATTTTAGGCAGGTACATATAAAAATATTGTTTGTATATAACAAAGATATATGTAAGACAGCACACAATACCTTGCAGTTTATTTCTTCAATTTAATATTGTCTCCTTTCAAAACCTTATCAGAAAATTCAGTTAAATACCTGACAAATTTCCATTACGAATCCAAACAAAGTTAATTCTAAACACAAAGTATTTTTGTAGAATTCCAAGCGTTTAGTGAATCGATAAGAATGTAATACAAAGATTTTTAAAAACAGTTTTTGAAAAAGGACAAAAGTGTATGCGTTGACGCTTTTAATTTTAAATCTTAATTTGTCAAACGTAAGTTGGAAGAGTAAACTCGAGAAAGAAAACACTTCAAATGAAATGCTAGACTAGAGAAAGCTTAATTGAAACAGAAGAAAACAAAAGACAAGTTAAATGAAATTCTGCGAAGAAAAACAACAACAACAAATTAAAAAAAAAAACAGATCCCTGTACTGAGTAAATAACAAACACTGTTGCCGTTTCAATTCACACCTAGGGAAATACTTCGGAAGTATCTGCAGCTTTTTCAAGTAGCTATTCAGACAATTTGTAGTGATTCAATAAACAAGATACGCTGCCGGCGGAAAAGAAAGACTTCTGCTTGTTTGAGAGCCGCAACTCGAACTCTTTCCTGATCCTTATTTTTTCCTTCTTCTCTTTTTTTTAACCATTCTTTATGCCAAGAAACTTGTTAAACAAATATATTTGCCATTGAGTTCGTTTCTTTTATTTACTTCAGCATTATTCGTTTCTTAGAATTTGGCATTTTAGCGTTACGTATCTGAAAAGATATTTAAATTACGAATATCATTTAAGCTCTGTGATAAAAATTACTTGCTTTTTGCTTTTGAATACATCGTGCCAGCTTGCTTTTTTTAGAATTATGAATACATAATGAAACTCTTTTCGATTTAGCAAACTAATTAGGGTTTGGAGCAAATTAAGATTAAACGATCGTTTCAAAGAAATCCCAGAAGAATATAAAAGTTAATGAACAGAACTATGATTTTCTATGGCAGCGAATGCTGGAAGTAAGAATTTAAATTTCAGACATTTTTTTGATTTAAATTTTATAATTCAAATGAGTAAAGAAGCAGCAGCCTTTTCAGAACTTACATATTAATACTTTCATTAATTTTAATAGCACATCAATGAAAACAGGATATCTTTGTCATAATTGGTATTCTTGCAAACTAGTATTTAATATGAGAAAATTGTCTGATATGGCTTTCTCTTTTTTTAAGAACAAAAAATATTTCTGACCATTCTGCCATAGTTACATTACCTAAACAAGCGACATAAAATAGATAAATAAAAGGTAAGAACGATTTTAGTATAGTCTTCTGCAAAACAAAGGTATGAAGTGACTAAAGAATTGTGAATTACGTTTTTTAAATACTTTCGGAAAAACTGGATGAGAATTAAAACTATTGTTTACAGATTTTGAAGAAATTTAAAGTTACAATGAAATCGAATTTATGAGCATTTACTGGAAAAATGTTTGAATAAATTTAGCTGGGGTTAAAAGAAGAGCAAGAAAGATTAGAGGGCAACAAAGATTAACAATAGAAGGGGGTATATTATATTCTCTTTCTCTCACGTAAGATTAGGCGCTTTAATGAGAAATTTTGATGCCCTTTTAACTCGCCCGATACATATCAAACCACACTGATAAGAAATGCTGTAATTCATTATCGGTGTTATTTTTTTTATCAAGAATTAATGTCACAAACAAGGGGTTAAAATGTCAAACAATGAAGTTTATTAAGGGGAGAGGAATTAATTTATAGCTTCGAAGAATCTGAGCAATTTTGTAAATAACAGAAGGGAAAAATGGGATCCCAAACAGATCACTGCAATTAGTTTTAAGCTAAAAATGTTCTTAATAATAGTAAAAATTAAATGTCTTAAACACGCTAGCAAAAGCAGGGTAACCTTGATTAGTACCTAAGCTTTCAAATAACGAATTTATGATATGACTGTAGAGACATTAGGTATTTTTGGAAGCAAGCAAGATGAAAAATTAACAACGCCTTCGCCGCTAATCGAACCGCGGACCTCTCAATTACGCGCTGAGCGTGCAGACCACTACACCATGAAGGCTCGCTAAGAAGGTGGGAGAAATACCTTATATTGCAATGGAATTTTTAAAATCTCATAAGTGTAAAAGCAAAAAAAAAAAAAAAAAAAAAAAAAAAAAATTTAGACCAGAGAGGCGTTTTTGTGAGCAGTATTTCGCACAGAGAGAATGCGGAATAGAGAATGCAGATATGAGAATGAGATAGAAACATACAGATATATTTATATACAGACGAAAACAAATGAGAGTGTGTTCAAATATGAATAAGATAAAAGAATAAGAGTGAAGAAAAATGACAACATGAATAAGACAAAGCTGGTTAACATTAGAAGTAGCAAAAAGTACAGAAATGGGGCAGCAGAATGATTATAAGAAGTTAATTGACGTAACGAAAAGCCAAATGCTGTCCAAAAATTAAAAAAAGAAAATGCTAGTTTTATATTCAGAATATCGAAGCATGAATGACGATGTGTTAACATCTGAGTTCTACTTCATAAGTCATGAGTAAAATGACTTTGCAATATTTACAGCTTTATTTTCGCATCGACGAAATGTAAAATATAAAAAAGTAAAAACTGCAACAAGCAGAGAAAAATTATTCCCCAGAATGAACATAAATTAAATAAATTAAAAAGTTTATGAAAATAGAAAGGATTAAAGGATTTTCTGTCAAGAGGTTTTAACTTCTGATATGGTTTATTAATTTTAATTTATTGACTTCATTTTGAACGATATTTAAAGGTTTTTTTTAAAATTTTAAATCGAAATTACAATGTATAACTAAAACCCTCGGCTGATGTGTAGTACAATCCATCAATTAGACATCTAAAACATTTACATTACTTTATAACAATAAGTCTATTTACATTACTTAAATTTTAAAGCATGCATTTGCATATTGTGAATCATTTATCCTGACAGATCATTATAGAATTATTAAGTTAAAGCCAAATTACAAGAAATTTTCTTTAAGTAAAATCTATTTGGAGCAAATTACTGGCAGTCAATAGTTCAGTTGGTCAGACATTGTGTTGGACGGAGGAAACTCTGTAGAGACATTAGGTATTTTTGGAAGCAGGGAAGATGAAAAATGAGCAACGCCTTCACCGGGAATCGAACCGCTGACCTCTGGAATACACGCCAAGCGTGCAGATCACCACACTACGAAGGCATGCTAAGAAGGCGGGAGAAATACCTTATAACTCCTCCATTTAAATACCACAAGTCGTTACAGTATCTTTTTGGATTAGTTTCATCTTTGGGGTAACAAGATATTGAAAGTTAATCAAATATGTAATGATGTATTTAATATCAAAACAAATCTTGCAATTGACACAGCTTACAGCATTCATAGAAATGTATATTATAGCGGTGAGAAAAAACTGTTTTCTGGAAATTTAGATCTTATGTATTTCATGTACGTTTAATGAAAAGCAACCTATCTCTTGATAGATTGCCTTTTATTAAACATGTTGAGTGAAAAATTTCTCCTAAATTAAATTTTATCTTTGGCTGCCTAAATTTCCCTAAAACTTTCACCATTACGCCAATTACATCAAAGTTGGCATATCAATATTCTACATTTTGGCTACGAAAAATATCAAATTTTTCAATTTTAAATAAAGTTTTATAAGCTTATGAAGCTATATAAGCCATCTGAGAGAAGCAGCCCCAGACTTATTGTATTTAGTGCCAGACAATGGCACCCGAACCGCAGGTTTGCTTACAGCAAACCTGTCCTCAGTGAGCTTATTCTTATTATATCTCAATTCCTTGCCCTCAAGAGAGCATGTTTGTGGCTACTGCCAGTGCAGATGTAGAATAATGTTACATATTTGTTTAATCCACAAGAAATCCTAATAAAATTTAAGTAAGAACCCAGTTTGGCAGCTGTATGCTGGTCGCTAATAAGAAAATACAAAGCTTTGTGGAAGCAAAGGAAAATCTGTTCCTTTTGTTTCAAATCAAAATATTACGTAACGTTAGAGAATTTCATAACAAGAATATGCGTAACATGAATACGAACCAACTTCCGTTAGATAGCCCTCAAGAAAGACAAACTTCCTCCTTAGGCATCCAGCCCCCGTGTATTTTGCCATGTCCAAATAACCTAATCTAATCTAACCTAAATTTATAACAAACGCCACAATATAAAAAAAAATTGAAAGGGAATAATAGACTTAATAATTTTAAAAGAGGAATTACTATTTAAAGAATAAGCCGAGGGAAAAAATTGCATTTCGTTGTATAAATGCAAAGACATTTCATTTTATAAGATAAATGTCTCTGCAGCCGAAATAAATTTTTTTCACTGATCAAAGAAGACTAAGCAAAGTGGTCATTTGAGCAATCTACCTGAAAAATATAAACTCCTTGAAGATGTTTTAGCTTAAGGCCAAGACGTAAAGGACAGTTCAAGCAGCTCATTTTCAAGACAGTAGGAATATCACGAGTAAGTTCTTGTCTTCATAGGTATTTATGTTTGTTTCAAAAGTAGTCCTCACTAATTCTGAAAAAGCCATAAATTATTCTTTGTCTTAAAGTATTTCCACACAATCATGAAGATATTTATTTTTATTCCTGAGGAATAACGAAGACATACTACAGTAAGAAAATTTCCAGCTTCTCACATGACAATGAAATTAAAAACTTTAATTTAGGCATGTGACAGAACTATAGTTTCAGATAGGTTGGTGGCAATAAGTGTCAGTGTTGCTTTAAATGACATGGGGATTTTTCCAATAAAAGGATGTGTCAAATACTACAGATCGTCGCAAGATCAGTAGGAGAAACAATAGCTCGAAATGATCTTGTAACGAAACTTAAAGAAAACAACTTGTTATCGGTGTACAATGTTTTTTTTTGATAGTCGGAAGGTGTACAATGTTTTTTTTGATAGTCGGAAGGTGTACAATGTTTATATTGATAGTCAGAACTATCGAAACTCAATATGTAGCCATCCCTTTCTGATGAATTTTGAATATTTTTCGTTTAGAAAATAGAAAGTAACTAAGAGGTGCGTTGCATAACTGGCAAATTATGGTTAGAATACTGCGATGGCTAGTTTAGATAAATATGAAATTTTACGCCTAAATGGTGGCCACAGGCGACATCATATGGATCTCAAATTTCGTAAAATTATTAAAATTGATAAAAAGTAACATTTGCGCGCATAGGCTAACAAATCGGGAAACAGAAATATGGGCCACCTTTCAGCCCATTACATTACTTGCCCATTACTTACCAGGCACAAAATAAATTCTTCTCCTGCCTTTTGATAGGAGAGGAAGAGATAACAATTTACAGCAATTAGGAACAAGGATTGTGATTAGATAGGAAAGCACATTCCGATAGTTAACGCCGGTCCTTAGTTAACAATTATTATACTTAAAATTATTAAAATTGATAAAAAGTAACATTTCCGCACATAGGCTAACAAATCAGGAAACAGAAATTTGGGCCACCTTTCAGCCCATTATATTACTTCCAGGATCTTACTAGGCACAAAATAAATTCTTCTGCTGTCTTTTGATAGGAGAGGAGGAGGTAACAGTTTACAGCAATTAGGAACAAGGATTATGATTAGATAAGAAAGCACATTCCAATAATGAACGCCGGTCCTTAGTTAACAATTATTATACTTTAAATTATATTAGTTACTTTTAACAGTTTTCAAAACGCTATTTTTAAAGATATTAAATAAAAGTAATGACTTTCCTCTTATATAACATATTATTAAATAACATCAAAATTATTATCTTTTGTAACCTCTTCATAATACATATGATACCATATGTATTATGAAGAGTACATATGGTATCGTATGTACTATTATGTGTTTATCATGTATTCGTAATACATGATGAACTCTATGAGGAATTATCATGTTTCGACATATGTGCAGTTTATAGGACATCAAGTTAGCAATTTTTACATTCAAGGTTCGAATCTCAGTGATGGCATAAATGATTTTTTGTGTTTACTGCTGCAAAAACCCTAGCTAAATAATGGCGCTTAAACTAAAGCGTGGCAGTTGATAAATCATCACTATCTGAACTTGGTCGACTGGGTGTTGTGTCTTTTCTGTCGGCCTTTAGGGAGGCGGAATATAATGGATTATTATATCTCTCCGTACTTGCTGTCGTGATGTAAGTAGAATCACGTCTAGCGTCGGGATGTAAGTAGAATCACAGTGTTTCGAATCCTGGCGAAGGCATAGATAATTTTTAAGTTTCCTGCCCCCCAAAACTTAAGTGTTCAAATGCATATTTTAAAGGTGCAACTCTTATTACTTTTGCTAGCAATTTTAAAACAAACAGAAACCAAGTCGCAGCAAAAATACTCCAGATAACCACAAAATTTAGTGCTCATACTGAATGCAACATTTAAGACCACCTTTTTATACAACTATTGCAGTTATAGCAGTACCTTATACGTTTCATTGGCATGTGAGAGCTGGAGATTTTCTTACTGTAGTAAGTCTTCGTTATTCCTCAGGAATGAAAATAAATGTCTTCATGTTTGTGTGAAATACTTTAAGACAAAGAATAATTTATGGCTTTTTCAGAAGTAGTGGGGACTACTTTTGAAAAAAATGTATTTTTACACAACTATTAAATATTCATCAGCTATCCACTAGTCTAATGTACTAAGTTTAATGGCAGATATTTATGTGTAACTATAACTACGTAAAACACGTATATTTGTTTATGATACTTTGCAGGTTATTGGTTAAAAGTTGCTAGTATCTAGGGGAAAAGGGAAACTAGGGACCTTTCATTCTACAGAAAAGTTTTCTTTCTTTGTCTTGTAGAATCATTGATCATTTCTTCTTAATTACTAGTTAAATACCGTGGTTCTAAAGCACTTAAGATTTATTTTGTAACTGGAGGTAGGAAGTGCTTCAAACTACATTCGAATGATTCTCTTTTACTTAGTTATCATTCTTAACGGTTGTTTCGAACAGAGTTCAAGCTTGGAACACTTTGATATGAGAATAAATGTTATTTTGTTACACCTCAGAAACCGCTGATGACTCTGACTTCATTTTCTTGGTCCAGATGCAGCAATATTGCAGCAAAAAAATTTTTTCCCGCTTGTTTGTAGACAGAATGTTCAGTTTAATTCTTCAGCATGCTTTTGTTGCCATTAATTAATATTTAAGATATGATGAATAATTAATATTTAAGATATGATGATTAATTAATATTTAAGATGTGATGATTAATTAATATTTAAGATACGATGATTTATTTAAAACTTCAAACACCCAGACTAATTAGGATCACAATCTCTTCAGATATTCTCAAAATCTGAATAACTGGATCATTCTTTTTCCCTGTAGTCTAAATATGTGTTACAGCAGTACAGCAAGTGTATTTTTAGATTTATTGTATCCCATTTTGACAAAGACTACACTGCTAAAAAGTAAACATTTTTAATTCTGTAAGTCAAATTAACAGATGCATTTTCCTTGCTACAAAAGTAAAAGATGAAATTACTTTTATTTATATGAATAAATAATTCATTTCTATGTAATCCTTAGATGAATAACCTATTCTGTTACAACACTGAATTCATTTTTCTAATATAAGATTTTAAAGCTGAATATACAATGTTGTTTTACATTTTTCTCTCTGCTAAAATTAAACAAAGAAATTCCTTTTCATTTGCGTAAAATAAAACCCACAGCTTATTTTTATATATTTTCCGAGCTTATTTACATTATATAGTACCCACTGACATAAATTAATCCATTTACTTCCTAAACTATATGTGCAGCGCTATATTACCATTTTATGCTACATAAATCAGGGAGAGGTACTCAAATAAATTAAACATACAGGAAATAAAAATTGCTTAGACCGAAAGCCTAAAGTGTGTCTAAGAACGCATCTTGCTATGATCCTGCAATATTAACTTTTCTCATCACTAAGATGCCTGTGCTGGTGCTTTGTCGTTTTAATGTACTTTGCTTTGTCTCCCTATAAGCCTCTTAACATCTGTCATAACATTAATTATAAATAATAATACAATTTGTATATCTGAAAAACGTCACTTAATTTTTTCCCGTTCAATTTAATGATTAAAATGAATTAATTAGTTATTACATAAAATCTGGGAAAATAATTTAAATTTATTTTTATAAATGCTCCCAGTTGAGAATATTTGCAAATAAACCGCCAATTTATCAAGTTCAAAAGAGCAATTGGTAATGTTTTTTGATCACTTGGCTCAAAATTAAAAAACAAAGTACAAAAGCTCAAACTTCTGGATGAACTCTTGGCGCGCGATTTTCATTTTCTTCCTCCAGTTTTTCTTTCTTCCAAGATTAGAAATCCTTAACAAACGCTACATTCACTACCGATGATAGCGTAAAAAGAAAATAAAAGAACTTGAAAATCGGAACAAAAGCTCATCGTTTAGGGAAATGAGACAACATGAATCGAGAGGCGAATAATGTTAGACGAAAGCAGTTTCCGAAATAAATTACGAAAGAAATCATAAAAAGAAGAAGCAAAGAAAAAAAAAAAAAGCTCCTTCAGTTTATTACCGCAATGCGAGTTAATCGTCTGCAATCAGACATCAGGACGAAGGTTTGGACCAAATGGACAAGATTGTGATTAAGTCAGGTACAAAAGTCCATTTTAAATGGAAAACCGGGTCGTTAAGAGAATACGCTAATGGATTTCCCTGGCTTGTCTTGAAGTTTTTTATAAGGAAGATTTATAAAGAAGAAATGTAAAACATTAGGATTAATGCAATTGTGTATTATTTATTTAAGAGAACCTCCGATGTCTTTGAAGTAGGAGAGATTTATTTCACTCGACACTCCAGATCAAAAACCTACGCCAGGGCATAATTTCTATTTATAATAAATCAAGTTATCATTTCTGCACTCAAAAATATTTAACGAGCAGTTTAAGTGAAACGCTTTACTTAAACATTCAGAAAATTACTACCTAGTCGACTGACGATGTGTAAATAATTTACCTATCACGAACCTGACCTCTAAAAGGGTTGATGATTTTCTAAAAAGTTACCTGCACTATATGAACACCGGCATTCTATAGAATACCTAGGCATTTTATAGAAAACGAAAAAACCGGCCGGCAATGCATGAAACGATAAACATTTAATACATTTCCTAGACTTTTCTACAGAATGCCAAAGTACAAACTGGCAAAGTATAAAATATATCTCCGATTCGTTTCGAATATCCATACATTTGATACTTTCATATGTGTATAAGCCAAGCCATACATTTAATACTTTCGTACATAATCCCTCCATTTAATACTTTCATATAAGTATAATCCATTTAATACTTTCATATGAGTATAATCCCTACATTTAATACTTTCATATATAATATACACATTTAATACTTTGTACATAATCCATACATTTTATACATTGCTTTCTTTAAAAAGGAAGGCGCAATTTTTTTGTACAATTTTCATTTTTCTTTACGTGTTTTAAGTAAATGTTTTTTAATGGCAGTCTTTCATTAGTTTTTCAAAATAACATTTGCATTTTTAAGGAGAGCACATCTTTTAAATAATAGCCTTACATGTAGAGTTTCGCTTTCTTTATGGGCATAAACTAACTTAAAACTCAAATCTGAAAGCTAAGCGACTTGTCGATGTCTTCAGTATGAAGCCAGAGAAACTGAGAAGGGTGTAAAAGAACCTTATATTAAAACTTAGTGATTTAACGGAAAGCACTTCTTGTGCTTACGGAACCAGCAAGCATTTATGACGTAACTGAAAAGATATGAATCCAAACTAAAGCCAAGTGAAGTCTAAGCTACCGAACGCTACCAATTACAGATAACTGATAGCAGATTATAATTTAAATTATAAGTTTAAATTAATTTTGTGTTAGAGATATTTGTCTGAGGGAAGGGGTGCCTTCGGGGAGGACCTTCCAAGGGAATTTGGCCCGTATCCACGTTGCACATGTAACCAGTTCGCTCGCGACGTTAAAGTCTGAATGCTTTCAGATTTTCTTTTCTCTCTTTCTATTTTTTAAATAGTAGCATTTACTAATGGAAGATTTATTAATGATGACCTGAAAATAGATACGACAATCATGAGGTTTTTTTTTATGAAAGTATAATATCATCCAAGTAAAAAGGTTTTTTAAGTCAAAAATGATTCTTAAGCAAACTTTGATTGTTTTTCCGTACAACAAAACATTGAAATGTAAGTCAAAGTAGTATGATTTTAAAATTGTCATATTAAAAGATGAAATACTGTGTAAGTCTTCGTAATAGGTGATTTCGGAATAAATTTTCAGTGCCAACTGTTTGTTTGATTGTGGCATGGTACTCGAAGCGAATCTGTTTATAGGGAGAGATATCTTGTTGGAGAACTTTCTATGGGAAATTGATTGGTATTTACAAATTCTCGTATTCATTAGTTCTTGGCCTCTTTTAGTTCTTAGACCAACAAAAAATTATTTAAGTTTTTTTAAGACTTGTTTGAAACATATCCTACACGGTGAGAACAAATTAATACAAATAACAAACTCTGACTAATCTTTCGTATTAAATATTTATGATAGTCTGCATAATAATCGTACGTATTAAATACGAATAACAATCCTTATAATAATCCTCAGAGACATGAAATGCTAAATTATCTCCCATTATCGCTGGATACTGCACTGTTAAACTTTAACCCTTCGGAGAATCTAAATCACAATTTCGATTTGCATTTCTAAATGCTCTAGTTCGCTATCATTATTTTAAACTGCAATGTCGAACTGCCTGTGAAGCAAGTAGACAAATTGACTTTACATTTGGAGCAGATTTAGCTCAGCTTCAATTTAGAATATTTAACAATTGCTGAAACTCTGAGCATTCTAAGAGATAATTTTATACTCATTTTCTGCAGTATTTTGCAATTATTTGATGATCTAGCGCTTTCTGAAACAAGAAATCAGCTATGTGGCTTTGAAACGGTCATTAAGCATATCTGCTCAAAGGCAGTTATTCTGTAAAACTATGACCTTTTTTCAAATAGACGCAAATTAATACTCTTAAACATCCAGTGCTCTTAAAGGAGTAGATATTAATACACCTTTAGTTCTGCAGCATATTTAAAGTATTATTTTATGTGAGATATTCGACCCTAAATTGTAAATAAGTGCAATTTTTTCCTTTTAAGAATTACCCACTAGCGGATGCTCTCGCTGAGCTTGTAGTTTATCAATCTGCCCTTGAATCCATGACCTTTTTTCAAATAGACGCAAATTAATACTCTTAAACATTCAGTGATCTTAAAGGAGTAGCTATTAATACTCTGCAGCATATTTAAGTATTATTTTATGTGAGATATTCGACGCTAAATTATAAATAAGTGCATTTTTTTCCTTTTAAGAACTACCCACTGATGGTAAAGCGGATGCTCTCGCTGAGCTTGTAGTTTATCAATCTGCCCTTGAATCCATGACCTTTTTTCAAATAGACGCAAATTAATACTCTTAAACATTCAGTGATCTTAAAGGAGTAGATATTAATACACCTTTAGTTCTGCAGCATATTTAAAGTATTATTTTAAGTGAGATATTCGACCCTAAATTGTAAATAAGTGCATTTTTTTCCTTTTAAGAATTACCCACTAGCGGATGCTCTCGCTGAGCTTGTTTATCAATCTGCCCTTGAATCCATGACCTTTTTTCAAATAGACGCAAATTAATACTCTTAAACATTCAGTGATCTTAAAGGAGTAGATATTAATACACCTTTAGTTCTGCAGCATATTTAAAGTATTATTTTAAGTGAGATATTCGACCCTAAATTGTAAATAAGTGCATTTTTTTCCTTTTAAGAATTACCCACTAGCGGATGCTCTCGCTGAGCTTGTAGTTTATCAATCTGCCCTTGAATCCATGACCTTTTTTCAAATAGACGCACGACCCTAAATTGTAAATAAGTGCATTTTTTTCCTTTTAAGAATTACCCACTAGCGGATGCTCTCGCTGAGCTTGTAGTTTATCAATCTGCCCTTGTACCCATGACCTTTTTTCAAATAGACGCAAATTAATACTCTTAAACTTTCAATGATCTTAAAGGAGTAGCTATTAATGTTCTGCAGCATATTTAAGTATTATTTTATGTGAGATATTCGACGTTAAATTATAAATAAGTGCATTTTTTTCCTTTTAAGAACTACCCACTGATGGTAAAGCGGATGCTCTCGCTGAGCTTGTAGTTTATCAATCTGCTCTAGGATTCACTCCAGCTAACACAACATCTTTGTATTTTAAACTTTACTGTTAAACATCGTTTTCTTTATATTTACACGTCACATAAAAATTCAACAATAAAATCACAGAATTTTTAAAAGTAGCATATTTTTAGAATTCCAAATGCAGTATTAAACTTGGCCATACATTGTTCTATTTTTTTTTCCAATTTTTTTTCAGTTCACCATATTAATGTTCAGCTTTCTTAAAAAGATAACCAACACAACGTTTTCTATCTTTTTAACTTTATTATTCAGTATTACTTTCTTCACATTTACATCTTATAAAATTCAGTAGCAAACTCAAAAATTTTGTAAGCAGTATATGCTTAGAATTTGCGATTACAGTGTTAAATGTTGCCATTAATTTATTTTTAGTCTTTTATCAGTTAATCATATCGATGTTCAGCTTTCTTAATAAAATTTGTGTAGATCATTTTGATCTACACAAATTTCTCTCCTTCCAGCATGCCTTCATGGTGTAACGGTAGCATACTTGGCGCTTATTCGAGAGGTCAAGGTTCGAGTCCCGGCAAGGTCATTGCACATTTTTCATGTCTCCTGCTTTAAATTAATAAATTTACAGTCTTTTTATTATTAAATTTTTGTCTTTTTAACTTTGATTATTGAGCATCATTTTCTTCGCAAATTTTTGTCTTTTTAACTTTGATTTATTAAACACCATTTACACCGCTTGAAATTCAACTGGAAAAACTACAAAATATTTATAAACAGCATAGAGTTTTAGTGTTGGTGTATTTTTTCTTTAAACATTCGTTGTATTATTTTTTGAAAAATAACCCATGGAGGTAACATTTGGTGGCAACATCCTTTTAATTGAAAAACGATGCAGACACAAAAATGAGACTCGAGATTAATAACACCCCTGGTTTTGAAACGGAAGTTGTAGTAATGTTAGTCTTTTAAAAACTGCATGATAGTAAACATGAAGATCCTGAGTTAGATATCAGGCTGATACGCTAATCACAAATGCGGTTTAGAGAAATTGGTGAAAACATTTTGTATGTGAAATACGTTTATTAAGCGAAATTTATGAAGTATACTTGAACATAACAATTTTGTAAGTGATTAATAAATAAATGGGACTAAAATTGGATATCCCTCTGTGAACTCGAAATCATCTGCGAAACAAGTAACATAAAGTTTATGCTACTGTTTATTCAGATGAGACAGAATTCTTTACTCCTTATTTTCTTCTACAAAAATTAAATGATGAATTGCACCTACGGAGTATAAAAATTGCTTAAAACTCATTTGATAACCATTTCCCCGAAAGTTTCATTCTCATTTAAGTCTGCCGTCACTGCCAGAAACTAACCAAACAAAGCCAAGGGAATAACCTCAGCGTTTTCTGAGGAAGTCGATTTAAATGACAAGGCAACATGCTTTTTGAAATCTTGCAGTAATGATGTTCTTTGAAATCCCGCAAAGCAACTTGATTGCTATCGGCAATAATTACGTCCCAGGATTTACCGCCATTCCAGAAACTTAAAGGAGATAAAGGTCCGACGAAGAAAATGCTATTGATTTATCGATTATTAAATTACATCGGAACTTGTCTCATAAGAAAGACAGGCTTTCAAGTTTAAAAGAGTTGGCTGGAGTTTTGATCTTTGCTCGTCTTTTAGAATGTGGCGTTTGAAATCAATGTACAAATTGACCTTACGTTGGTTGAAAGAACAGGCAGAAAACTTCCATCACATTTTGGTAAAATGATTAAATTCATTTCAATGACGATGTAACAAAATTATATTTTCGGTAATTTTATTGCTCTGTTTTATTGTCAGGTTTTGCATGCGAAGACTAATTAAATCAGTAGTTAAAAAAAAAAAAAAAAAAAAAAAAAAAACCCAGATGTCCATAAAAGGTTAATTTAAAAAAACAAGAAACAGAACAAAAATGTTTATTTTTATTTTGACAGTATGTAAAATAATATAAAAATGCATTTTTTGCTTTAAACGGCTGCTTTTAACTCATTTCATCAGATGCATACAGGCCCACCAGCGGCCGAGCGGTAAAGTCGCTGAACACTAGTAGTTCAGTCCGAGGTTCGAATCCCGCGAACGGGCTGGCTGCATGCGCGTTTTCGTGGTTTTCTCCATGTGTAACGTGTATACGAGTCAGTTTCCCTTAGAAAGTCCTCCACGAAGGCATCCCTCCCCTTAGGCAGATAGCCCTAGTGTGCTTTGCCATAATCTCAATAAACCAAACCAAACCAACCATCAGATGCATACAAGGAAGATGCTGGTTAGGTTATTTGAATACGGCAATACACATGACGGCTATCTGCCTAAGAGGGGGGATGCCTTTGTGGAGAACATTCTAAAGAATATTAGCTCGTATTCATCTTACACAAAGGGGAAAAACAGGAAAACCAACAGTGCAGCTAGCGTTTGGCTGGAATTTAACTCGGGTCGAACTCCCATCGTTCAATAGCCACTATTAACTATTCTTACACTCGTAGGACAGGACGTACAAAGGGAAGAATATAATTGCCTCAAAATTGTATTTGTCTTCCTAGACATGCATTTTTCTCGAAATAAAACCATTATTAGTTTTTGTCTTCCGTACAAACTGTCATAAGACTGAAAAAAATCATTTTATATAAAAAAGATGCTGTTCTAATAAGAGCGACATTTATTCAGCCTCAACATTGACCACGCAAAAATTTATGTTGGAGAATTATTCAAATGACTTATCAATATTACTTTTTAAACTGACAATAGTAGCAGTTTTAGTAATAGTAAGGATATTTTGTACATTTTTTAACTCTCTAGTGATCATTCCAATTTTCTAATTCCAAACAAAATGCAGATTTTGGAAATCGGTGCATTTGCCACTTAAGTCTGCATTATGGCATGCAGCTCAACTGTGCCTATAAGACGACTGATCATTGGTAGTTCACTCTGGACAACGCTGTAGGTTCAAGAAACGTCTAAACGACCAATGAATTCGGATATTTCAGAAAATTTCTGGCACTTATGCACATTTCCATCATTCATTTTCGACAAACAAGAACTGTCACCAGGTTACTACTACAAACTTCCAGCAAGTGATTGCTTCAATCTATTACTGTTTTATCGGCTGTTTACAGCTGTTTTTTCCCTCTTTTCAACGCATGTTAATTCTTTCGACCAAATGTAGATGGGCCGGATTTCAGTCACAAATGTGATTCTACATTCGAATTTACTATTTTCTCAAAATTCAAGAACAAAATACAACACCTTTCGTTTTTAACTATTCGTTTTCGTTTTCAAGCAGTGATACGAAGTTCGAAATTGTAGGATTGCACCTTTTAATGTATGAAATCGTTCATTGTCCAACACTACGCTGCCCTCTTATTTTGTTTCTTAAATTAAGAAAGCAATTCGGATAGTCGGAGTTACGATAATTGGAGTTGTATTGCCTCTAGTATCAATCGGGCTTACATCAACGAAAACGCAGGTGTTATGGGTATTACCCAAGTTGAATATATGACGTCACGCTTATCCCTAATTGGTTACAAATCGGGCTGTTTGGTGACAGTTTCACGTTCGACGGGATAATATGTAAATGCCAAAAACGTTTGCATTAATAGGCACGATAAGGGACTTTATTTGAAAAAGGATAAGCTTTAGCAGTGCACCATGAAAAATTAAAAATGCATCACGAAAAACGAATATCCATTCGATAGCTTGGTTTATGTCAAAAGCTTAAGTTTGATTTTTTTGAAAATCTTGTATTTATTTCTTTGAACTTCCAAAGAAATGATGGATGCAAGTTTGGCGGGATATTTTGCTGAATTTCATGGTCGGCAGAAAAATACATAAGTAAGCCAAATGTTTAATGAGCTACTTTTTTGGAGGGGGTCATGGTAGTTTATCCCAGGCTCTGTTTCCGGTGAAATATCCGGCAGCATAAGGAATTTTGTGCTTTTCTAGTGCTTTATGTAAATACAAATCGGCGTTCAAAAGTCCTCCCCAAGCTATACCGTCTCCCTCTCGAAGGTCACGGCTATACTAAGGTCTAACTGCCTAAGTGGCAAACAGCCCTTGCGTGCTTTGCCTTAACTAGCTAGCCTGCAACATGACCAGTAAATGTACTGGATCCATTTGCTTGGTAAATCCTTTTAAGTAGGCAAAATACAGGAAACAAGCAAATAATTAAACCCAAGCCTGGTCATAAATTTAAGCTGGTACAATAAAAAGTGCTGATTTCTGATGGTTGGATTCGGATTGAAATGATTTTAACAGACTTCGAATAAAATATTAAAGTTAGATAAAGCATTAGCTTAATTAATCACCAGGATATCATCAAAGAATTATCATTAATATTATAATCAATTAATCATTATCATTAAAACATCTTTATCATTAATTAACTTTAATGATACTTTTTAAACGTAAGAGGGGATTTAGACGTTTATTTTACCAGAATTATTAAAAACCTTTTGAAGCTTTACAATGCTAACACATGTCTTAGTTAAAACTTCGACCTTGAAATATTTTATTAATGTTTTTGCTTTGGGATAATCCGGCGATAATAGAAAGTAAGGGAGCATGAAATTGTTAAATAGCTTAAGTTCACGCCGGGAAATAATGTTATGAATCTTACTTCACGGCACCAATGTTATATCTTAAATTCATATAAAAATGTTAAATATGAAACTACTTGCCGTTAAAGGGAGTGATCGTATAGTGAAACGTGTACAGCATTTTTTTTGCGTTGTGAAAAAAAATGCATTCCGGGACCGCGCCGTGAGAGGATCGAAAACATAAAACATATACAAGATATAAAGGAAAAGTTCATATTAAATATATAAAGAAAACATACTGTAAGAGGTTCCAGATTAAATATCAGTTTATTCAATTACAACACAATAAGAAAAATCTTAACCTCATCTGAGAGTCTGTTCATTTAAATTCATAAAAAAACTTAAGGTTTGTCTGGTGATTTAAAAGAAAGGAAAGGGAAACAATTTATGGCCTGAGAGTTAAATTTTAGATTCGACGTTGTTTTTACTGCTAAGGACGTTTTTGGAAAAACTTGCCTAAAGTTCCAACACACCAAAAAAAATAATACTTATCTTGAGTGGACATCTTGAAGTGGAGGAGAGCTCATATCTTAGCTCTATCCTTACGTCACTTGGCAAATCCGCAAGACAGAGACTCGAACGGCACGACAATAAATTACATCAGCTATACCGTCAAATCTTACGCCTGCTACTGTTTTCCATAGAAGAAAATTATTCCCACTGGAAGCAAGAGAACAGCTTACACCGCACGGCTGTCTGCCCAGACTCTAAGCTCCACCAAGGAAAACGTAGACAATTAAGCTCGGCATTTTAGAGAACGGCTAACGCAGGCTTCCAGTTGACTAAGGTGACATAATTCCTTCTGTTTTCAAGTCGGAGTTCAGAGGACATCGTCCTGACTTTTGCCGATACAGATAGAGATCCAAGTCTCTGTTAATTTTTTTGTCATTCGCTCAACAGTTTTTTTTTCTTCGCATTTTTGAGAAAACTCGCGGCCGGGGAGCATAATTGCCGCTCCCCGCCGGAAGCACTGCTCGATGCCGACTAAATCTTTTCCTTTCTCCTTCGCAACACCCACAAGTTTTTTCTCAGTCTCCGTCAACAAGTCCGTCAAGCCCG
Source organism: Stegodyphus dumicola (assembly GCF_044657685.1). Classification (NCBI taxonomy): domain Eukaryota; kingdom Metazoa; phylum Arthropoda; class Arachnida; order Araneae; family Eresidae; genus Stegodyphus; species Stegodyphus dumicola. The sequence goes on from NC_140781.1 coordinate 34,321,320, forward strand.
AAAGTCAGCGAATCCAAGCAGTGAGTGCCTAAGCGAGTCCAGAGTAAGTGTGTAAGAGAGTCTCGCCTCTTAACCAAACGCGGCCGGGGAGCATATTTGCCGCTCCCCGCCGGAAAACACCTCTCGGAGTCACTTACATTTTGTCCAGCAAGCCCAAAAATCAGCGAGTCAGTCCGAGAGTCAGCCCAAAGTGAGTGTGTCCAACTCAAATTTCCTTCTTGTCCTTCACCAAACGGGCTCCCACTATGGCTTCACTTATCGCCCTCTTAATTATGGCAAAATCTTCGTTTTCAACTCCAGAATGCGGAAATAAGGGTGATCGCGCATGCGCGCCCTTCTTCACTTAGCCAACAACCGGAGCCTCAATCGCCAAAACCTGAATGACTTACATTGAAAGACAAGTAGCAACCTTTGAGCTTTCCGTCACGTACTTTCCTCTCTTAAGGTCAACTAACAATGAAAATTCTTTCTCGAACATTCTAAAGCGCGCGAAATCATGACTTGGCGAAAATTGCCTCCCTTTCCTTGCTTCTTTCACAATGAATAAAAGTTTGTACAAGATTTACAAATAGAGGAAAATAAATAATACTCTTTTAAACTAAATAATATTCCCAGAAGCATCTGTCTTTCCCCAAAATTAAAGCCTTAAAATAAATAATTCATAATCAAATAAAAATTAAGATTTCCATAAATCATAAAATCATTCACCTAATTTTTATAACGCTATCAGATAATTTCTCTACATAACATTCCTTTCCCCTAAGGAATTAAATTTTGGTTTACCAAAATTTAGCAGACAGACACTTCTTGAAATACCATGACTCATACTGTGCAATAAGGCTAAAGGATAACATACTGTAACAATATTTCACACGACTCCTTGGTAACAGTGACGTTACTGACACATTAAATTTCAAGTCCAAAATGTGCAAGTAAAACAACAAGATTAATCAAAGCAATTACTAATTAAAATACTCAAGGAAGATCATCAAAAACAATTAATCAAAAACATCAATTAAATCACTTAATTAAACCTAGAAATACTCAGAACACATATAAAAATAAAAATAAAAATAAGGCGCTAATCACAAACAAAATATGTCTAAGATCAATCAATAAGATAATTAACGCGCCGCAGATACATAAAATACATTCCTGAGAAAATAAACACACTAATAATTCAAACAATTCCAAATAAAATATGTCACATGAACGTATTCAAATAAGGAGTAAAGACCCCTAAGTACTACGAAATTGAATAACTTCTAAGATTGAATCCCAAACAATCACGTCTAAGAACAGAAGCGGCCTGATCAGGGCCAAGCATTAGAAAAGAAAAGAACGTTACAACACAAGGAACCTCGGAACCAGCCGAAAATATCCCACACAAAGATCAGAAAGAAGGAAAACGTGATTGTCCAAAAATTCAATCCAACCAAAATCAATTCCGAGAATGAACATAACGAATACGCTGTGCAAATACCAATTAGAATTTTATCCAAAACACACAAAAATAATAGTAATAATACAACCTAATGTATATACAAAATGACGTTTGGCCAATAATTACAAACAGATACTACCAAGATACACATATAGACATAAAATGAAAATACAATTAAACTGTAAAAATTTCGTACATAATTCAAATGAGCAATGAGATCAGCGATACTTAAAAAAAAATTTAAACTGCAATACCTAAACAAATACACAAATAGTCATTATGTTAAACCATATCAAGTCAAAAATATTTCACTGTAATTCAAATCAAGCCAAAAAAAAATCAACCAGCAAGAGTGAAGTGTCGCTAAAAATTCAAACCTCACGATAAACACTAGTGAGTAACAACACCAAACTTAAGTCCCCTTAGTAAGACACCAAAAAAAAATCAGTAATTCTAAAAATCCATTAGGTCCACACAAAAAAATTTCAACTAGTCAAAGAAATCAGTCAAAGCTGGACTGAAGCACGTTACTAGAACACTAAATAAAATATCACAAATCAAAAAGTGTTCAAACAAACCCCCCAATTTTAGGCAAAACCTGAGATCTATTCTGCATCAGACTCTTCAAAACGTTGTATAGTAACCTAAGTAGCAGCTTTCAACAACACCTCCACCCAAACAAAAGAAACAAAGTAACTCTTTACCGCGTCCATGTAAGCTGAGAAAAGCGCTGTATTATAAATGACAGACTCAAACTTTACGTATCAAGCAAACCTCCAGACACGTTGAAAGAGAACATAAGATCTCTTATCTCGGAAAGAAAAGTGCGCTGACTGAAACGTTACAATCCTGAACCAACACAATGAAAGAGATACAACAATAGATTTCTCAGATAACAAGTTCCTGTTTGCCCCCGGTGTAAGAGGTCAAGTGCCACCATGAAGTGCAAGTATTTACAAGAAAACGAGCTTTCAGGACATTACAACTTCACGCAAGACCTAACTGCAAGCAACAAATGCAAAGTTCTCAAAAGTGCTAAACTAAAAAAAATACTCATAACTCGTAACTCAAAAATCCCTAAAAATCACACAAATGAAATCCATAACTCAAATTCTACTATTTTCCTATGACCACAGAAATCTCAATTCTTCCACAGAAACTAAACATCAGAGAACTTACATTTTACGGACCTTGGCAGAAACCACCAAAACAAAACAAAAACCTGATACAACTATCTTGATACTACCAATTCAAATACAAAACTTAAGCCAAAACAAGAATTAACCCCAAATTCAGCAACAAGTCCAACCAAGAAAGAAAATTCAATAACTCAAATCAAATCTATTACGATCCACTAGTAAATTCAAGACAAACTACTTGTAATCAACAGAAAATTCCCACACATGAGTACAGAGCATAAGTAACTAATCTTCTCAAACTTATTTCAAACATTTTCACAAAGCAAATTCCCGTTGTCACAAAATTCTCATTAAAATTCACTTTCTACAATTCACAAGACTAACTCAATTTCTACTGTTTAAACAATTCTCACATGACAACTCTTCACAAACTTAAAACTCAGAAGATAACTAATCCCAATTACTCTGACTCATTAAACTAATTAGAACTTCACTCAAGCTGAAGAATTCAATCCAAAAAAAAAAATTAAATATGCTAACATCATTATTGCTGATCTCAGGCAAAAATTCAAATCTAACCCATGTTTACTTTAAAACAGAATTTTGCAATTGAAAAATAACCTTCAATTTTTTTTTAACTCATTCATTTGTATCATTATGCCTTCAGAACTTATAAAATTCATTGCTCAATACTAAATTAAATTTTCTAACACATTACACAATATACTGGAATCATAACAAAACATTGTAAATCAAAAAGCAATAATATACTACGCTAGAGAATCATGAAAACATTGCATACATTTCACAAAATATTATTCAATTAAGTCAAAAAAATCAAAATTTCTCTAACGTTACGCCTCACAATTACACATTTCACAAGATTCTAGGTTAAAAAATCAGCAAAAACACACACACAAAAAAAATTTCTAGCTACGCATAGCTATGGCTTGTCTCATTCAGTAAAATAATTAGAGTCTTTAATCTCTTTCTCTTAGAAGTGCTCAAAAAATGAGTCCCGTTTTTACCGACAAGCACTCGAAACTTGTTACAAGGATATACAAATAGCATAGGATTATCGTGAAATAATTCATTTTCCATCTTGTATCATAAATCAGGAATCAAAAATATACATCCAGAAAACACTCAAGGATTTTCAACAGTAAGAATGTACAGTACCTATTCTGCTACATTAAAATATATATTTTTCCTAATTTTAAAGTTCAATTCTGTTTGCCTAACGTTAAAGTCCAAAATTTTTGAAATTCACACACATTTTCAAACTTTATCACTCTCGTATTAACAAATAAGCAAACACAAATCAAAAACTCTAATTAATCCTAGCACATAAAATTTAACTCCTTCCTTAAAAAGTAAATTACACAAAATAGGTAAATTCAAAATCCAAATTCAATTCTCGATCCGATCCCCCACTAAGCAGAGGTCACGGCACCAGTGTTAAATAGCTTAAGTTCACGCCGGGAAATAATGTTATGAATCTTACTTCACGGCACCAATGTTATATCTTAAATTCATATAAAAATGTTAAATATGAAACTACTTGCCGTTAAAGGGAGTGATCGTATAGTGAAACGTGTACAGCATTTTTTTTGCGTTGTGAAAAAAAATGCATTCCGGGACCGCGCCGTGAGAGGATCGAAAACATAAAACATATACAAGATATAAAGGAAAAGTTCATATTAAATATATAAAGAAAACATACTGTAAGAGGTTCCAGATTAAATATCAGTTTATTCAATTACAACACAATAAGAAAAATCTTAACCTCATCTGAGAGTCTGTTCATTTAAATTCATAAAAAAACTTAAGGTTTGTCTGGTGATTTAAAAGAAAGGAAAGGGAAACAATTTATGGCCTGAGAGTTAAATTTTAGATTCGACGTTGTTTTTACTGCTAAGGACGTTTTTGGAAAAACTTGCCTAAAGTTCCAACACACCAAAAAAAATAATACTTATCTTGAGTGGACATCTTGAAGTGGAGGAGAGCTCATATCTTAGCTCTATCCTTACGTCACTTGGCAAATCCGCAAGACAGAGACTCGAACGGCACGACAATAAATTACATCAGCTATACCGTAAAATCTTACGCCTGCTACTGTTTTCCATAGAAGAAAATTATTCCCACTGGAAGCAAGAGAACAGCTTACACCGCACGGCTGTCTGCCCAGACTCTAAGCTCCACCAAGGAAAACGTAGACAATTAAGCTCGGCATTTTAGAGAACGGCTAACGCAGGCTTCCAGTTGACTAAGGTGACATAATTCCTTCTGTTTTCAAGTCGGAGTTCAGAGGACATCGTCCTGACTTTTGCCGATACAGATAGAGATCCAAGTCTCTGTTAATTTTTTTGTCATTCGCTCAACAGTTTTTTTTTCTTCGCATTTTTGAGAAAACTCGCGGCCGGGGAGCATAATTGCCGCTCCCCGCCGGAAGCACTGCTCGATGCCGACTAAATCTTTTCCTTTCTCCTTCGCAACACCCACAAGTTTTTTCTCAGTCTCCGTCAACAAGTCCGTCAAGCCCGAAAGTCAGCGAATCCAAGCAGTGAGTGCCTAAGCGAGTCCAGAGTAAGTGTGTAAGAGAGTCTCGCCTCTTAACCAAACGCGGCCGGGGAGCATATTTGCCGCTCCCCGCCGGAAAACACCTCTCGGAGTCACTTACATTTTGTCCAGCAAGCCCAAAAATCAGCGAGTCAGTCCGAGAGTCAGCCCAAAGTGAGTGTGTCCAACTCAAATTTCCTTCTTGTCCTTCACCAAACGGGCTCTCACTTTGGCTTCACTTATCGCCCCCTTAATTATGGCAAAATCTTCGTTTTCAACTCCAGAATGCGGAAATAAGGGTGATCGCGCATGCGTGCCCTTCTTCACTTAGCCAACAACCGGACCCTCAATCGCCAAAACCTGAATGACTTACATTGAAAGACAAGTAGCAACCTTTGACCTTTCCGTCACGTACTTTCCTCTCTTAAGGTCAACTAACAATGAAAATTCTTTCTCGAACATTCTAAAGCGCGCGAAATCATGACTTGGCGAAAATTGCCTCCCTTTCCCTGCTTCTTTCACAATGAATAAAAGTTTGCACAAGATTTACAAATAGAGGAAAATAAATAATACTCTTTTAAACTAAATAATATTCCCAGAAGCATCTGTCTTTCCCCAAAATTAAAGCCTTAAAATAAATAATTCATAATCAAATAAAAATTAAGATTTCCATAAATCATAAAATCATTCACCTAATTTTTATAACGCTATCAGATAATTTCTCTACATAACAGAATATTTTATTGTGAAATTACTGGAAAGAGAAGAGAATTGTAAGGAAAACTGAAAAACTCAGGACAAAACCATATCGAAAAGTTACTTGTATAATAAAAATGTACACATAAAACACACAAACGCGCAGAAAGGGGTTTCTGAAAAGATTGTTAAAAGTGGTGCAATGTGAAAATTTCTTAGACCAGTTTGAAAGAATTGTTCGATTTGTAAAGGAAGACCCTGGAATATTTGAAGCAGGGATCACAAGAGAGTTAAAGGAAGAATATATTGCTAGCTAGTACTTTCAGACTATGAGAAATTTTCTACAATAATAATAATAATAATAATAATAATAATAATAAAAAACAGAACTTATATACTTCGTAACAATTCTCAGCTGTCTGCCATAATATAAAAAATATCTTGAACACGCGGTTAAATCACCAAGACTTTGAATTCTGTTATTTTTCCAGATGAATCAAAATTTTATTTCTTTGGGTATGACGGCCAATGGTTTGTAGGGAAAAGGCAACGAACATCACTTAATACTTCAGCAAACATAAATGCGTGTGTAAAACACGGTGGAGGCCTGATATAAATACATTTGTAAAATGTGATGTTTGTTAAGTGCGATGTTGATTAAGGCTAAGCACGCAAGGACTATCCGCCTACAAGGAGAGATGCCTTCATGGATGATTTTCTAAAGGAAACTGGCTCAAACTACACATGAAAAAATCCCCGAAAACGGCCATATTGGTATCTCGTTAGCTGTAATTTTAACCCTTTCCGGCACGCTACCTTTTAAAGTAGGAGTTTTGATAAAAAAAAGCTAGGCAGTCTAATTAGGTCTAGAGAAGTACACAAGTAAAATTTTATGAAGATAGCACTTATCCTTATAATTCTGTGGCTGTGCCCAAATCGAGCACACTGATTGAATAGAGCTTCGAAATGAGTGCTGAAACGAGCATTGTTGTCAATGAAATGATCGGTGAGATGCGGAGAAACAAAGAATACAGACTCTCAGTTGTTCTAGATTATCGGTGAGCCCGGTCTGGGCACACCTAGGGTTCGCCGTTTGATTTTAGGCAAGATTTCAAGGTAAAAATTTAAAAATAATATAGAATAAGGAGATTAGCATACAGCCAAAAAATAAAATAGAAAATTTTTTCCAAACAATTTCTTTTATACCCTAAAAAAATCTGAAAGATTTCTTTGAAAAATGAGGGTCTTGAAAAACTAAACACGGCTAAAATATATGGACTGGTTTGTTTTGAGCTGCCATCTACTATAAATAAAGAAGGTTCAGAGTAACCTATAGTAACCTATAAATCCTTTTTCATTCAGTTTTTCTATGCGTACAGAAGGAAATTTTTAGATGTGTCCAGACCGGACACACTGTGCCGCAAAGGGTTAACCTGAGTTAGATACTAGTATTCAGCGGCTGCTTGACCGCTGACGGCCATGAAATGTAGTTTTTATTATAAGATAGAAAGGGTGCACGTGAAAATAGGGATTAGGCATTCACGGAATAATAAATTTAATAGCAGGGCGTTAAATATTCTAAAGCAAAATCTTTTAAGATGATGAAAAAACTGGACGTTATTGTTTGTTTAAGACGAGGACATAAAAATCAGTGTCTTAGTTGAACCAGGCTGCACATTCCGAAAGGAGGCATTTTTCACGCGAAATATCAGCTACATACTCTTGATACATCCTTTCTATTGCATCGATACTTTCGCATCGAAAATACGAGTATCAAATACATTATGATCATGGTGCCATTAATAGGGAAGATTTCCTCCTTGTTAAGATGACAGATTCCTGAGATAAGTATTTTGTTTTCTTCATTGCTAGGAAATGAAAATGGAGCGTGGAAGGGTAGTCCGCTTGAATTTTTACAGTTTATCTTAAATAGTCTCCAGAACAAAGTTTCAAATTTTGTAATATTACTGGAACTTCCTCGCAATTGCCTATAAGTTTTGTTAGATTTAAGAAAAGTTTATTAAATAAAAGTCATGTAAGAAGTATTTGGGTACTACAAATGTTTATTTTGCGTTTAAGAAATCTTTCTGTACTGCCTACTTAACGACATAAAAGGGGAATATCCTGTCTTCACCTCAGTTAGAAGGAGTGTCATCGGTTCCCTAGGCTCCTACGGCTTCATTATAAAAACTTGAAAGTTAAGCAACTAATTAGATAAATTTATTAAAGAATTTTGAATTCCCCTGACTGGCCGTAGGTCAGAATTATAAAGACCTAAAAGTTAAACAACTAATTAAAGAAATTTATTAAAGAATTTTGAATTCTCCTGACTGGAAAGATTTGTTGGAAAGATTTGTTCCATCAGCACGTTACAATTTTAACAAGTATCAGATCATACGTTACAATAATCAATACAGTATAAGCGACATATTACATTAATACCATATCTGAAACAATAGTTCAAGACTCAAGAGCATGTTACAATATATACTATTACAACCGAAATTAATATAAAAATACAGTTCAGCTTCTTCTGAAAATATACATTCCATTAGTCATGAAATAGCAAATCTTCCTAGATTCGTTTGTGCAAAGTTAAACAACACATCTTCTGATAACACTTGTGGAATCAGTTAAAATCTTTCAATGTTCAAACTTGGATATTCTATAAATATACGAAGCACATCTGCCGTTGTACATCCACAAATACTAGAGCTACATGTTCCTTTCAAATTAATCTTGTTTACGTTTCTAAAAGTACTTTTTTAATTTATATAATATTTCTGTTTAAAGTATTATATTTCTCTTCGTCCACTTTTCATTTCCGAAGGGGGCCCACCAGCGGCCGAGCGGTAAAGTCGCTGAACACTGGTAGTTCGGTCCGAGGTTCGAATCCCGCGAACGGGCTGGCTGCATGGGCGTTTTCATGGTTTGCCCCATGTGTAACGTATATACGAGCCAGTTTCCCTTAGAAAGTCCTCCACGAAGGCATCCATTCCCTTAGGCAGATAGCCCTCGAGGCTTTGCCATAATCACACACACACACTTCCGAAGGGGGTACCTTAGTGCCCCAGGATCCAACGAAGTCTCGTTTACGTTTCTAAAAATACCTTTTTAATTTCTATAATATTTCTGTTTCAGCTATTATATTTCTCTATTGAGGTTAAAGCAGCTTAACTATACGAATAATGTTTGACCGTATTTTATTGCTTTTAATCCATTGTAAGGCAAAGCCACTGTTTCAGCTTGGTAGACTGAACATCTTTTATTGAAAGAAAAGTATCATCCTTCTTTATACGTGTGCCATCCTGAAAAAATGCAAAATCCTGCATCGATACCTTCATAATTTTCAGAACCATCAGAAAATAGCCGAAAACCTCTATTATTAGAACAGCATGAATCCCAACTAAAAGTTTTAACCTCAGCCTGTTGTAAACATTTCGAGACTGGCCATTCAATTTTCTGCATGAAACGGAGTCCAAAGAAAGTAACGTCAGAGTTTTAAGATATTCAAGGCACTGGAGCCTTTACTTTGCTAGTTTGATATACATATATATTTTCAGTTTTATAACTTTCAATATTAAAAGGCTTGTAACCCATGGTACAGCTAAAAAGTGCTCAGATTTGACTTCTTATCCATTTGAAAACACGTAGTTTCATGCGCGCTACACGGAATACTGTCAGGATAAGCTGAAGTCACTAAATGCCGATGTTCAAATTCTCGCGAAAAGGTGTAGCTGCATGAGGGATTTTCCTCGTTTTTCCCATGTGAAAGGGTAATACGACACAATTTTCCTTAAAATATCTTTCAGGAAGGCATCCCACCTCCTGGTGGATGCCCTTAATCCTTCCCCTTCCCCCAAAACGTTAAGAGATAATATGATATTAACATATTTAAAATGAGCAGTTTCTAGATATTTGAATATTAGTTCAAACATTAAAAGGATGAAACTTATAATGAAATGTCTGCTGACATTAATGCGCGAACAGTGTGCTCTTGCTAAGTAGACAGCTGATCACAGCACAGCAAGCGAAGGCTATCTACCATAGGAAGGATGCCCTTCATTAAGGACTTCCTAAGGAAAACTGGCTTCCTTTCCCATTTTACGTGGGGAAAATAACAGGCAGCTAAACGTGTTCGCTTGGCACTTGACACCGGACGAATTAATTGTCAATGCTCAGCGGCACTGCTCCCTCGTACACTGATGGGTAGAAAACTTAATTTTGGAATCTTTATAGACTGGATTAGTTCATAATATGGGAGAGTTACTTGCCTAAAGGGCAAGATATCTTCGTGTAGGATCTTTTTAGGAGAAATTGGCTTGTATTCATGTTGTACATGGAAAAACTAAGAAAAGTCTCATGCCGCTCTCTTGTTCACTGGAATGTGAACCCATGTCGTCAACCGACTTTACCGCTTTGGAGCTGGTAAACCAGATAATTGCTTACATTTTTATTTTGTCAAAACTTGCCCTTTAGGTAATGTGTTATCGCGTTGATAGCGAGTTCTACATTTGGTATCTTCTTCCACCATTGCTAAAAAGTTTAATTATATTAATTAATAGTTAATTAATTAAAAGTAAAATTCTAGTTTATGAAACTCAATACAACTCTACTGTGATTACGTCCTCAGATTTCACCTTCACTTTTAAAAGAACTTGTGTTCGAAAATAACTTTAGTTGCTGAGATAGAAGAAACTTGAGCTAATCACTGACGGTGCTGTCTTGATTATGACGCATTCTCAACAATCTATGTAAGAATACTTTTTCATCAACTTTGTACTCCAATCAGGTTAAATTTGGAGCCCTACCGCTTTCTGCAAGTTTGACTAGGATAAGAATATATGAAAAACCAGTCTCAAGTTACGCGCGCACTGCTTTTATAGAAACATTTTTGAGAGTTTAGGATTCCTCAACCAACAAGATAGGGATAAAAAATTGTATTAAAAATAATAATCGTTATTTTACACCTTGTTGTTCTACGAATTTTTAAACAAAATATTTAAACCTTTTTTAAAGAGCCTTTGCATTCAAATTATGCTTTTATTACATTTTTAACTTATCGTAATGTTTTTTAGATAATTTATAGATTATGATAATACACTAATAAAAATAAGTTTCTTTAACTGGTTTTAATGTGAATGGCATAGTTTTGCTTCATACATGTTTATTAGATTAACAACTTTCCGAATTACTTGCTACGTAATGGAAATTTATTTTACAATTACTCATTAGAGGACATTTAATAGGAGGGTATATGAAAAAAGAAGTTTAAGGAGAGTTAAAATAACTCATTTAATTTAACTGCTACATTAATGGAAATGACATTTAAAATATTTTGTGTCAGTGGAAAAATACTATGCTGTTTATTGAAAATAAATATTTTGAAGCACTTTTTTTCAGAAATTTCTTGATTCTGTTTAATACAAATTAAATAAAATTGAATTAGAAATAACTAGTTTACTTATTAAATGGCATTCTAAAGATTAGATTTATGAATGAGCAATGCATCTTCACTAACGAAAGTGAAGTGAAGTGTGAGCTAGATGCGCATGTTTTTAAATAGAATTAATGCCCTTGTAGAGTCATTAGGATTTTTTGAAGCCGGAGACATGAACAATGTGCAATGCCCTGGCCGGGTCTCGAACCTGGACCTCTCGAATACGCGCCGACTGTGTTAACCGTTACGCCACGAAGGCATGCTAGAAAAAGGAGGGAAATCTCTTGGCCGAGAAGCGTACCACTTAAGAGGTTGCTTGAGGACGGGAGAGACGATGCTAAAAAAGGGGGCCGCGCATACCTTATATAATCCCCCCTTTTAAAGGGTGACTAGGGATTAGAGGACTCAATCGCAAATCCTGGTGGTATCATCATTCGCCACCTTTTACTTCGGGCGCCACTGTTGAGTCATTAGGATTTTTGAAGATGGAGACATGAAAAATGGGCTATGCCCTCCTCAGGACTCGAACCTTGACCTTTCGAATACGCACAGAGTATACTAACTGTTACATCAAGAAGACATGCTGAGATGAGCGGGAAAATACCTTATACCAGAAATCTTATTACAGATTATTATTTTGTTCTCATAGCAACATAAAAGTTTTCTCCCCCCTTGATCGTTTGGTTTGGCTTATTTAATTATGGCAAAGATCTCGAGGGTTATCTGGCTCAGGGAAGGGATGGCCTTGTGGAGGGCTTCCATAAGGGAAACTGACTCGTATCTAGTACGTTGCTCATCGAGAAACCCATGAAAACTCCCATGCGTCAATCGATCCCACTTTTAACTACCAGTGTTCAGCGGTTCAGTTACCGCTCGCCCGCTGCTGGGCCCCACCTTAGTAGAAATGAAGCAGAAAATACAGAAAACTGTAAAAATTTTAATTTCATTCGGAGGGGAAACTGCTAAAAGCAATTTTGTAAAGCAAAACAATTAACAAAAAATTCAATCAACGTTATGCAAAACGTCATATTTCATTGAAAGTTGAACGAATTCGAAATACCGTTTTTGCAGTGTTAGAAAGTGTAATAAGAAATTGATTTTCTTACTAAAGTATCGAAAGTGATAAAAAATAAAGTACTAGACCAATTACCTAACCTTTAAAGATGTTTGCTAATGTGAGAAGTGAAAATTTCCGTCTCTCCTGAAGAAAAATGAAATGAGAACTACACCAGCTGAGAATCAATCATAAGCTTTTAAAATGCTTTGGTCATGTTTCAAAAATCTAAATTATGCTTCAAAATCTAGTGAAATAGAGTTTCATAATACCTCTTGTTGAAAAGAAAGCTTATGTTTTGAACAAATGATCTATTTGCCCTGTACGGTAATCGACACATGCACTTCGTAATAAATATCATCGGCGTCAGAGTTGTGCTCGTAATTCTGTTTTGAGAATCATTAGTGTGCAGCAGCAAGTGTCGGAAGAAGTGATAAATGACGGATTTCTAATTATCTGGAAATGTGTAAGTGTTTATTTATTGTTTTGAGGTTTATTTTCATAGCTATTCTTTCTACAGCTTTCTAAACGTGCTGAGGTGATATGCCCAGGCTTTGATACCGAATTGTGAAAGCTGGAAACAATGTTTACTGATTAGATTTTCCTGATAACATTCGCTGGTGAAAGGACTATAAATAATAAAAGTGACAATAACAAAGTAAATGCGTAGTTCCGCATTTAATTCAATGCATTTAGAAAGCTAATTTTTTTACTTGCTGCTTCGCATAATTTAATAAACTTGAGAGGTGGGGCAAAGCAAATATAATTCTTTTCATAATTATTAGGTTAGCTAATTATATTCAGAGACAATGTATTAACAAAATTGTAGCGTTTTTCTTCGAAAAATAATAGTTGATTAACATAAACTGAAATAAAGGCAGCATATAAAGATAGGTTATGAAAAATATCCGAGAAAATATTAACTTTATTCTGTATTAGCGTTAAAGGGGCAAGTCAGTTGTGTTCATTTTTTAATGTACCATGCGATACCGGACGGTATCATTCCATAGCAGTTCGATAATTTAAAAAAAATTAACCACTCGTCTGAGGAAGTCTGAGTAAGCTTGTTGAGATATTAGGATTTTTTTTTTGAAAGTAGAAGATGTGAAAAATGAGCAACGCCTTCGCCGGGACTCGAACCACGAGCCTCTCGAATACGCGCCGAGCGTGCTGACCACTGCACTACGAAGGTATGCTAAAAAGGCGGGAGAAATACCTTAAAAGCTGTAATACAAATACATCAGCATTTACAAAGAAAAAGTGGAAGAATGAATGAAATGTGAAAACTTTTCAAGAAATATCTCAACAACCGTGTCTACGGTGGAAAATAAACTTTAATATACTCCATTAAAAAGGCGATTGTATTACTGAACCTTATTAGCGTATTCATTCATATTAGTAAAAATAACATTGAGCTACCATTTCCAAAATAGGTTTTCTTCCTTTATAATCTTATTTTAAATAAAGTTATTTAAATTAAAATTATTGTTTATCAGTTTATTATTTCTTAGATATCTGATTGTCGGTTGAATCGACCTATAATCTATTTCTGCCACTTTTTTGGCATGCCTTCGTGGTGTGGTGGTTTGCACGTTGGGCGCGTATTCCAGAGGTCCGTGGTTCGATTCCCGGCGAAAGTGCTGCTAATTTTTCATCTTGCTCGCCTCAAAAAAATCCTACTGTCTCTACAGTGGCGCCGGAAAAAAAGGGTGGTGGATGATGACTCTCCACATTCAGGATTTGGGCGATTGGGTCCCCTAGAAACCCCTGTCGCCCTTTAAAAGGGGGAGTGTATAAGGTATTTCTCCCACCTTCTGGCATGCCTTCGTGGTGTGGTCGTCTGCACGCTGGGCGCGTATTTCAGACGTCCGTGGTTCGATTCCCGGCGAAGGCGTTGCTAATTTTTCATCTTGCCTGCTTGCAAAAAAATCCAATACGTCTAAAGACCTATTAAAAAAAGACGGGACCTACTGAAAAAAGATACCAAAAGATTAACAGATAATGGGAAATAACATTGGAGCTAAAGTATCGCAATAACTTCTCAATAAAAGGGTTCCCTAGCCTGTACATACAGTGCTCTTTTCAGTACGTGTTGAATTCTATTCTGTTAACTTCTATGTGTTTTACATTCGTTATTGTCTTAACAGATCTCTGATGTTTGACAGATAAAGAAACACCAGCTACCCTCTTTTTTTCCAAGATCATGATATATTATTGAATAGTTGAAAGTACTCTAATTTTTATGCAATGTAATCATACATCACTAAAGAAAACATTGTGGAAGTGGAGTGCTGAAGAAAGCAGAGGTAAGAATCAGAGTAAGATATTAATTTGTTGGAACTACATCACATTTAAAACAGGCGTGCGGTTTACGTACTGTTAGTGAAGTAGTTAAAAATCCTTTAAAGTTTGAGAAGAAATGGATATTGAGAATAAAACTAATCATAAATTGAAACAACTGCTGCAAGAAGTTTGCACTGATAGAACAAAGTAAGAATCGAAATCTCCGAAGCACAAATCAGCAACTGAAATTTCCAATATCCAAATCTCCAGCAAAGATACCTTTGTGCCAAATGTAGCTTTCGGTAGCAGATAATACGTAAGTAAAACTGAGAATTCGAAGAATGACACTTCTGAAGTGAGAAAATAAGGAGTCTTGTAGTATGAATCGGTTGATGTTTTTAAAATATAACTTTGAGAGGAGAGTAAAAAATGTAAAATCAGAGCTTAAAAATTAGTAAAGCTTTTTATAACCAAGAGAATCATGTTTACGTGCTAGCTACAAAGATGAAAAAACATTCGCATGAATGAAAAGTGAAAATGTATTTAAATTTAATGTTGGAAATAACGGACAAAGTTAATTAAAATCCAAATTAGTTACACAAATGTATCATGTCTTATATTACAAGATGACATAAGACGTTGGTACTAAAGATTAGTAGACAATAAGTGCAAGTACGTTTTAAGATTTTCTGCTTGAATTGGATGGAAGCTGTATTGCCAAAAATAGTGCCCACATTGCTAATATTCGCTTATAGCATTAATAGAAGCTCTAATACATTTACAAGCAGAAAGCTTTTGAGTGGTTTGCCATAAACGGATTAACCTAACCTAATACAATTAAAGAACCGCTGCTCTTAGTAGGTTAAAACGAAACTTATGGATGAAAATACAATTTTTAAGCTGCAAGTAAATAACTAGGTGGAATATTTTAATGTACATAAAACTGTCATTTTAAGGACTTAAATTATGGAACAGACAGCAAACCTATCAAGCTGAAGGCTCTACTAATTCTGATGCTGGCTTGAATACTATTGGAAATATTGGGAATTACATTTGCTAAATTCCGCAAAATAAATAAAATTTGGTAATTCAGATTCAACTTGGTAATAGTCCTCAATAACCTATTTTGCGTAAGAGCATTTTAAAATTATCTTTGAGTATGTTATAATGGCATTAGTGAATTTTACCGAAAGACGTAATTTTAAAGCATTGTTGACGTCACAAATTCCTTTGGGACATCTTCATATCTTTAGTTGAATATGAAGACACAATTTCACGCGATACTGGTTTAACATTTGTATGATGAATGGGACAGTTATTAGGGAAATGTAATTTAGGAAGGTCTTGGTATTGAAATATCAAATGCTTACAATTTTTAATGATATGGTTGTTGAAAAATGTACTAAATTAGTGGATCTATCGTATGTTTTTCAGTTAATGCTTTCCGAAAGTTTTACATTTCTAATAATGAAATAAATTTGGAATTCTCCCGCAAACATAAAGTAAAAGAAATATTATAGCTGTAGCTTGGTATTGAAGAAATATTATAGCTTCTATCACACACATCTGGTAATAATAAACTCAAACTAAACTGAAAGACGATTTATTACACACACCTTTTTTCCTTTTAATTTGTTTTCTAAGCTATTTTGCTTCATATAAAAATTTAATTAACCTGAAATTAGCTTTTTAAAATTGTATTAATTTATTAACAGTTGCGTGAGAAAATTACATAATTTTGAATGTATAGATGAAATTTAACGTTGCTAATTCACCATGCTGAACATTAACATGAACTGAGTACCTTTGGCAGCTTGAAACTAGACTGCATACAGAGAAGCATTTATTTGACGTTTGCCATTAGTAAAGAGGGTGCGTAAACTTGAAAAAAGCTTACCATTTATTACTTGACCTGGTTTGTATGAAACACTTGTTTGTAGTAACACATAGGGCGCATCATTCATCTGCAGCGGTAAGCTAAGACTTCTCGCAGGGCTTATTGTATCGCATGTATCCGTAGGAGCCCCCTGAGGATAACTTCCAGCTTTGATGTGGAGCAAAAGGAGTATTAATGCAGCATAACTATATTTAAAAGCCATACTACTCGATAATAGGATAAGAGAAAGGAAGATGGAACTTGAAAGTCAAGGCTACTTTTCGAAGGCCATTTAAAATGTTGGGCTTGATGTGATGCCATAGTAGAAGCGAGCAGCGACCTCGTTTTCAAGTGCAACATCCTCGGGCAAGACCTGTCTCGTTTTAACTTTAAGATTTCCGTGACATGTTTGTGTAAGTTTCCATCAACAGGTTTTCTTTCTGAAGTAAGGTCAGCTTTATTAATTAGGTAATTTGATCTATTTCATTGTCAACTCTAAGTACGGAAATTCTTTCATTAAAAGAATGGCAATAAGTAGCCAATAATAGCACATACATCATGTATAAAACGTTTTATTGGCCTTAAATGTGCTACAAATTGTGAAACACTTTTTAAGTAATTTTTAATTACGTGAAAATTGTTTTGATTTCCAAAAACGGGAAGGAATAAGTGAGGTAGGAATACTACCTATCGTTGCAGCGTCATTGCTTTAAAATAATAATAATAATAATAATAATAATAATAAAAAACAGAAAAATTGCAAACATTTTAGGTTGATTTGAGAATATCAAATGTTTGGTGGTTTTTCTACATAATAAACAAAATAAAAAGGGTTAATAAAGTACCAAAATTATACTCAATCATTTTGTTAATAAAATCAACGCATAAAAATATTTGGTTAATCTTTGGTCTATGGTAACTTGGCGATTTTTTGGCGAAAATTTGGCGGCCAACCCTGCTACAGCAACCTGCTAGTTTTGTTTTGGACGCCATTTTGTTTTTACGAAGTAAAGGCATTTTTTTTTTTTTTTTTTAACTCAACAGTTTTTTTCCAACAATCTGCTAGCCGAATTACGCTTATGCTAGAACTTTTATGGAACAAAAGTGCTTAATCATGACGAAGATTAGGTGCGAAATTGGGAGACAGTGCAGAATCGCCCACTGCTTGCCGCGTTTTTAAGAATTGCACATACACGGTATCCATGTACACGTCCACCTATTGTCATTTAAAAAAAAATCCCAGAATTGCACAAAAATGGCATTGCGCACACTCTTGACTTTATCCATGTACACTGCTAAAGTCCTAGATAGTAACCTTTATCGCCTTACCAAAATGTCGCCAAACTACCTGTTACCATATTCCAAAGATTAGCCAAATATTTTAGTTCCTTCTTGTTTTGTTGACAAATGACAATAATTTTCTTGAACTGTACGAATAATTTCATACTGAAGATATATTCCTCGTTGCATCATAAGTTATCTTTCGCTCGCAGATGTACATTTCTCTTAGCTTGTTGTAGAATTAAAAGTGAAGATATGAAACCCAACGGAATTTTCATAATTTAGAAATATGATTACTTTTATGATTAAATAAGAACCCAAACTAATCATAAATGGAATAAAGATTCACGTAATGAAAAAGCAAGAGAACCTCATGCAGCCACCCCGCTCAGTCGCCTGCTGCCCAGGGGGAACTACCGAAATTTCGCTAAGATAACCATTCGGCCCCTAATCGTGCGTTATTCTTAAAACAACATGCGAAGAATAACATAAATTCAGAATGGCTTCGTGCATTTTTCAGATTAAGTTACCATTAAGTTTATTAGTTTTCTTTTCTAAGTTTGTCCTGAATGAGCGGATAAATACGTGATACTTACGTATTATTCCGTCGACCGTGAAACTGTTGCCAAACAGCGCGGTTTAGCCCAATTATGGGTAAGCGTGGCATCACAACACACTCATAATATCTGCGCTCTGGTGTGATGCAACTCTCTCCGATTCTCCATAAGCGGTCTTTTATTTTTATGAAAAAGGATATAAATTAACTATTATTGCTGTAGTCTTTTCTTGAAGTTTGGAAAAAATGAGCTGTAGATTCACATTTGCGACTGCCCTCCGGTTCATTTGCAGCAGTTAGTCGAGAGAATCAACATTTATTGATTACGGAAAAGTAAAGATGGCGGACAAAACAATATAGATTGAAACAATTACCTGCGAGAAGTTTTACCGACAGCGTTCTAAACAGAGCTTCGGGTAAAATCGGTGGGGCTAACAAAACAGTATAAATGAACGAAGCTTTTTTACGAAGCGTTAAAACGAAGCCAGTCGAATACTGCTGCAGCAGTGCCTATTTGATGGATTGTGCAGAGAGACTGACAGATGTTTCATGGCAAGAACTGCAGATTAAATGAACAGGAGCAATTGGCGCAAATTTGGTGGAATGTCCGCCACTTTTCACGCTCGATGGGATAACACATAAGTGACAAATATTTGCTTAGAGCAAGGATAAGGCAACTGATTTACTGCTTTTATTACTGATATCATTTCAATTTTATCAAAATGTCCTTTGAGTAATAGTATTTTAATAAACCAAGAATCCAGCAAAAACATTTGCTTCTAACAGTGGCACCAATTTTGGTACTTACGTGTTACTGCAACTAGCTCAACGACCAATTTTTCAGAATGTGCAAAAATCTAACCATGCGCATAATGATTCTTCAGGCAACATGCTCAGAACACAGCTCATCTTCCTGCCACGCCCACCAGCGGCCGAGCGGTAAAGTCGCTGAACATTGGTAGTTCGGTCCGAGGTTTGAATCCCGCGAACGGGCTGGTTGCATGGGCGTTTTCGTGGTTTTCTCCATGTGTAACGTGTATACGAGCCAGTTTCCCTTATAAAGTCCTCCACGAAGGCATCCCCCCTTAGGAAGATAGCCCTAGAGGCTTTGCCGTAATTAAATAACCTAACAATCTTCCTGCCAAGCAAATTCGCCATTTTTGCATGCGTTCCTTTTATTGTATTCTAGTGGCTTTTATAAACATATCGTGATATATTATGCCTTAATTTTAAAACATGCACTTCTCGAATTTGCCAGCGATGGAAGAAACTGCAGTAAAATTTCTCGAGGAACACAGAATTTTGATTCAAAATCTCTAAAGGGAGCAACGAGGAGATACGCTTGATGGACAATTGACATTACCGGAGTTTCCGCGAAGGCGTATTTCTACAATTCTCTGATTTTTTTAAGTGTGAACAGATCGCTGTGCACTTGGGGATAAGAAAAGCACAAAAAATTAAAGATTTGGAGAAAAATGTAAATATTTTGTTTTAATGGATGTCGTAATATTCATTTAATAATCAAAATCCGTATTTTAAATTACTAAAGTGTGTTTTCTTTCAGATGTTGATAATGTTTGCCAACTTACAATAAATATCGACAGTCTGGGAATCCCTCTGTTCAAAAGTTGCAAAATCACTAACTTGCACCCGATAAGTAAGTTTTAACTTTTCATCTGTAAAAAATCGCTATATTGGACCAAGATGGTTGCTTTAATACGTAAAATGCCTACATTTTTATGCCACTGCATATGAGCATTCAACTGTGTCAACCTAGGTCGCCCTGATCAAAAGGTTCATTGTAAAACATAGTTTTTCAGAATGGGAATTTTCACAGAAATTATAAGTATTATAACTTTGAATAAAAAATTTCATTATAAAGATTAGGACTTTATTCCAAGGAATACAAATTTATGGTAATCAATTATTAGTCATAAGATGATGAGGTAATTATTTATAAAGATTTAAGAGGCCTTAACAAAACTTAACGAATGTACAGAAATGCATATTTTAAGTTCATTTGATTAAAAAAATATTTGAAAAAATGGAAAATTATGCAATGTTTAATATATCTAAATGTATGTGAAGGTATTTTATAGCATAAATAAAAATGGTATCAAAGGACTGTTATGTGTATGTATAAAAAGTACATGTATAAATACGTATAAAGTATATATATATATATATATATATGTATATATACGTATATATATATACGTATATATATATATATATGTATATACGTATATATATAATATATATATGTATATATATGTTGTATGATCTTAAATTCATTTAGTGCGAAAACAAGTTACTACTACTTGCGCAATTGCTGCAAAGTAAGTTAATAATAATTTATTTACTAAATAATATTGATTGGTTATATTATCTCCTAAGTTTAATTAAAGTAGAATTATCTTAAAAAAGTGAATCCATACTAGTAAGTTATATTTTGAAAGATGTTTTGAAGTAACTTGAAAGTAAAATGTTAATAATGTTTTAACGGGGACTGGAATTAAATCATCATGAAGAACAAAATTTCAATTGTAAAAGGAATAAATTAAAGGCAAGAATTAAATTAAATGCATGTAATCACTGTCACTGATCGGAAATTAGTTGACTTTTCAAGGGGAACAAATCAACTCCCGTTCAATGAACAATAATTAATAATAAATAATAAATACGAAGGTGTTTCGTCTTTACTCGAGCATTAAGGTTAAGCCAAACCGGCAATTCAAGTCAGGCCAAATATTTCCGTGAATAGAAGGGATTATGAACCAATGCTGATATTCAAAGAACTTATTCCTATGAAGCATTTTAGCCAAATCAATTTTGAGTGAAAAGCAATTTCTGCAGTGAATTTCTAAAAAACTCGAGTAACAGTTCCCCGACACCCTCGTGTTTATGCATTTGAGTTCAATATTATTTGTAAAAACTAAACATTGGAAATTGTCATTATGAAATAGAATTCAAAGTATAAAGTTGAAATAAACGTTAGAAGATTACAAAATATAAGATAAATAATGCAAACTTTGTAAAAACAAATAAAAAATAATATAAAAATAAAAATAATATAAAAATGAAAATATTTGCGAAAACAAGTTACTACTAGTTGCGCAATTGCTGCAAAGTAAGTTAATAATAAATAAAGTGTGCAGATTTTAAATAAAAGTATCAATTAAAATAGCAGGGATATAATATATAATATGTGCCAAACATATTGATTTATCGATTAAGAAAGCCGCAGTATTTTTAATCTGAATAAATGTTTGTTATCGAACCTGAATAAATGTTTGTTATGTTCGTATAAAAATTATTTTTATGTCTAATTTGTTCTCTTCACTGTAATTACGTATCTGATTGTTAACATAGATATGCAGAATCCATAGGTGGTACTGATAATATCTCAAGCTTATGATAACACGTTTTGAATTTTCGAATTTAAGAAAAGGGAAAATAATGTTTAGCAGAAATATATTTCTTTCTTTTTTATGGTAGTTACTCTGAGCACGTTTGCTATTGACTTTATAAAAGGTAGGATAATTAGGGCAAAAGAACTCTCGGGCTGTCTGCCTAGGGGAAAGGATGCCTTCGTGAAGGCCTTTTTAAGGTAAACTGGCTCTATCCAAATTTCACGTGGGGCAAACCACGAACGCTCCCGTGGAGCCGGTCCGTTTGCCAAGATTCAAACATGGGACGAACTACCAGTGTTGAGCGACGTTCCCGTGCTACCCACTTTATTTAGATGATTAACTCTTTTATGTGCTAAATCTCATTTTTAGATACAGCTGAATACAAAGCACCGAAAGCACGTCATCTTTTCAAACATTTTAAAAGTTAGGTCCTTAAATTAATATTTCTTCTGGCATTTTTGTTACTTTTAAAGTTTTAGTCTAGAGCTTTATGGAAATAATTTAAAAATCTATTACAAAACCAGAATCGATTTTATTTGTCAAAGGAAAGTATTGTCTGAAATGTCACAGGTGAACAGATATAACCCTAAATTCATACGGAGATTCAGAAATGAAAATATCCACGTGTCAAAAATAGAAACATATCATCAGTTTCTTGTAGAATAGACAGGGAATGCGTAGGAAAGTAGTCTCGGAACTAAAACTCGATATCCGATTGGTAGGGAAAAGAAATAATGTCCGAAGTACTCCACCCAAAGTGGACGCCTTAACTCGAAAGCATTTTGATCGATCTCAGCACCCTCTAGCGGTTTCTCCAGATCCCAGTTTCTTAAATTGATTCCATTGGTTGGAAAGAAATGGATTTCCGACTACTTCTTCCCTTACCATTTTTTTCTAGTAGTACATATTTCCTGCCATTTTACCCAATACCCTTCGGCATTACGAAGGTTGTTATTTCCCAAATGTCACCGCAGATAGACCGCGCATGAAAAAACAAGTTGAAGCAAATGGAGACGAAAGTACGAACATTTTTATTATTTTACGGCAAAGTTTTCGACTAGGATTTTTGTTGCTGAAATTGGAGATTTTGTATATCCCTGATCAGGTATCATAACTGCGGGTCGTATATATATAGGGAGACACGAATGGGCTTAAGTGACATAATTCAATCGTGCTGTCTGCACGACCTGCTGGATATGAGGACGCTTTCCGAGAAGGCATTTTAAGAGCAGTAAATCTATTTACCTCCCGCTCGAATAAGCAAATCAGTCTAAAATTTTGCGTTAAAAGTTATTCGGCGGAAAGAGGGAAAAGTTCAAACTATTGCTGAGAATTTTTATTTTTGAGTACACGCTGTACTGGAGAGTTAGTTGTAAGTATTCTCAAGCGAAGAGCACTTTATAAATAAGTGCTTCGCAATTCGCTATATTGCTCTAGGAGTTTTTCACTGAAAAAGTTATTTTAAAGTCTCGCTAACTTTCTACACTAACAGGCCAACACAATGAATTATTTTTTTTTAAAATTTTCTTTTTTAAATCTGGATGTACGTAATTCGTTTCATGACATAATACATTTAATTCTTTCAGTATGTGCCTAAACATGAATAGGTGATAAACATAAACTGAGAAATCGTTAATGATTCTCAACTGGCATTTAAGAAAGCACAAATTCACTCCTTGGATAATATAAGACAAATGAGTATGTGTTGGCATACCAGCGACCAAGCGGCAAAATCTCTGAACACTGGTATTTCGGTTCAGAGTTCGAATCCAGTCGAACTGGATGACTGCATGGGTATTTTTGTGATTTTCCTCATGTGTAACGTGGACACGAGCTGCCCACCAGCGGTTAAATCACTGAACACTGGTAGTTTAGATCTGGCTGCATGGGCGTTTTCGTGGTCTTCCTCATGTGTAATGTGTATGCGAGTCAGATTTCCCTAGAACGTCCTCCAAGAAATCATTTTTTCCCTTATGTAGATAGCCCTAGTGTGTTTTGCCATAATCTACCAAACCATACCAAGCCATGGATACGAGTCAGTTTCTCTTCAAATTTCTCCACGGAGCATCCCTCCCCTTGGCGTATGCCATTATGTAAGTCGCTGTAATCAGATAAAAATGAATATATGCTTATAGATAGGATAAGATTTTATTGATAAAATCGTGAATTGCAATCCGAATAAGAGTATTTTACGGAAAGGTTTCGTTATGAATTTTATTTATTTGTAACACTATAACTTCTCAGAATTTTAAAATCAATCAACAGGGTTCTATTGTCTTAGGTAAATTAGCTTTACCCAAACTGAAAAATGTGTCATTTTAGTACCCTATGGAAAATAATCATACTGTACTATAAAGTTAAATTAATGTACTCAACTTTCAAAAATAAAGTTAAATGGATAAAGAATCATTATTTTTAATGAATTCGAATGTCTGTATGTGGAAAAGGTAATTGCATTCTTGAATTTAAATTGAAATTATTTTTAAGTTTCTAATGTAATTATTTTACCCGATACTTCGAAATCCTTATTATTGTGTGATTCAGTTCGCAACTAATATTACATGCTGATGGCATTATATTATACGATCAAACTTTTCGTACGAAGGAACGTTTCTTTATTTCTTAATGAAAATTAAAATCTAATGAGGTCGTTTTATCGCGAGCGGTAGGCGTGATTATAAAATTATACTCAGTTATAGAGCAACTGAAGCCTACATAACTGGTTTGCCCATTTTACATGAACAAAGTCACTGCCAGAAATGGATACCCCTAACATTTTCCAGCAGTTTGTCTCTTACTGTGACCAGTTTGCTGCAGTAATGCAAATGAGAGAAATATTTTACAGTCGATCGTAATTTGTGATGACGCAGTGGGGCCATACTTTGATCTTCTGTTGAAGACGGAATCAGCAAGAGTGGAAAACAACAGGTTAAGCACCACCAAAAAAATAAACGTTGCAGCAATCAACAAAAATGGTAATGGCCCGATTTTTTTGGTGGGGAGGGGCAGCACGAAGGGATCCTTCTGGATGGACTTTAAAGAAGGAAATCAATCATTAACTCAAAACTTTTGTGTAAAGTGAACAATAAAATAAAAAAGACAAGACATGGAAAGCTGTGCCGCGGAATTCACCTTTTCCGTGATAATGCTGCTGTGTACTCAGTTGTCGTTGCTGAAGAAAACACATAAAGAACTATGATTGAGAGGAGCTTGACAACACCTCTTAGAGTTTACAGTTCAGACTTAGTTGCGGGTGATTATTACTTATTCTACAAACTGAAATCTGACTTTCGTGGAAAAAGGTTTTATGATGATGATGATGGCCGTAAAAAGAACAGTTAACATCCTGGGAGGACAAAAACTTTAGATTACATTTTAAAGAGGCATAGATTTGCTCAACAAAAGATGTAAAAAATGCATCATAAGTACAAGGAGATCGAATTGAAAAATAAGTTATTAAAAATTTATCTATTTCTTTCAGAAATATACTAGGCCAGAAACTTTTGAATCCATCTATGTATTTATTCGATAATAAAATTTAATAAAAAAGCAAACAGGAGGAACGGCCAACAATTATGTTAATGAAACACAAAAATTCGTAGTTTCTCATTTTCTTTTCCACCGATAATGGAAAGGCTATCAATGAACTCTGAATACTATTAGTTGAAGTCTCAGTTAAACTCTGAAATAAATTCATGTTCTCTTCGATCTTATATTGTCTTCTTCCGTCCGCTGAGAATTTTCCAGTGCCTTCTATTGCTTGAAACTGATGAAATTATTACACAGTTACATAGGGAGCTGGAAGCAGTTACAATTACATAGGGATCGGACCAGTTACATAGGTTACAGTTACAGTTAAAGATCGCCTAGATAAAACAGGTTACAGTTACGGCTACAGATCAACTAGATTTCATAGGTTACAATTACTGGTCGACTATATTTCATAGGTTACAGTTACAGATCGGACCAGTTACATAGGATATAGTTACCGCTACATAGGGATTGGACCAGCTACGTAAGGATCGGATCAAAGTGTCGCCAAATATTTGTCAAGCCTGGCGACTTTTGGCGATCTGTCACCGAATTTGGCGATAAAATTTAGTTGCTCAAACCATTGCCAGCTTGATGCTATCTCTCCCTTTCCCTCAATGTTAAATGCACTTACGCCTATAACCTTATTTTTCCGACGATGCTTCGCATCCTGAGGCTTTTCATGTTAGATTATACAAGAGATCCTACAAATTATATGTAACTTCACTAAAATTATTTACATATATACAAAATTTTTAATTATATTTACATAAACATTTCCACATGAATGCAGTTAAAAGCAAGCCATAAAATTACCTTATATACTGCTGACTATTTTTTGTCTATTTGATAATTAATTCCAAGGTACCGATTTTAAATAAGGCGTTTCTGAACAACCGAATGTGAAAATCTAAACATTGCATTTAGTTCTCTTTAGTAAATTTCTGATGCTAACGCATTTATTGCAGTAAAGCAGTCTCTTTGCTTTACGAGAAATATTTCCATGGAGAAATTTTCGAGGAAAATCTGTTCGATTCCGCGTTACTCAAAGAAAAATCGCGAACCCCTATGCAGCTAGTACATTCAGTTGCCTGTAACCAAACCTTCCCTGTCCCAGATACCTGTGTTCAGCTATTCTTAACCACTCGGTCATTAGTAGGCTCTCTCATACCTGAGTTAACTCAGTTTTCAATCGTGTGCAAATGTTGAAAATTGTTGTTTGTATCACGCATTTTTTAATCAGTTAATTAAGCCATAAAGAGTTTTAAACGAATTTGCATAATAGTTGCATAATAGGATAGTTATAGTTTTAACCTTCCAAGGAATAAACTAAAAGCGCAAATCTATCGCTTATTTTTGTCCATGAATATTTTAAAATTGTTAAGAATGATTTTTTTGACATTACATTTTAGAAATGGTCAAAGAAAACTATCAGAATAATATATATATTATGTTAGGTATAAATAATATTTTACGCCGAATTTTTGGCTAATATGTTTTACTTGTCTAGTAATAATCTCCTATTCTGTGTTCAACAAACAAAGAAAGCTTTGAGAGTGAAGCGTTTGGATGGAGATTGATAATGAGGTAAAATTTTGGATAAGATAATTGGTATGCGTTAAATTAATGTGTGAAGCAATGAATACCTTGAAGTGCTGCTGGAAATTTCACAAGAATGAATAAGCTAAAATGAACGTAGGACAGAAAAGCTGTTCCAGAAGTAGAAATTTCTAAAGAAGTGGAAATTAACCAAGATTTGAAGCCATAAAAATATAAGGGAAGCCCCACATCCCAGTGAAATAAACAGACAAGTATATTTGTTGAATATTTCATTATATTGTGATCAAAATCTGTTTTAGTAAAACAGAGATAAATCTACTAAACTCATCACCAAATAATAACTTAAAAGTTTTTGAGAGAAATAGTTTAAAAGTATTATATTAAATCTTCTCCTGACGACCACCTTTGAAAGGGATGAGGATTTTTGATCCCATAATTATATAACGGTGTTGAATATCATCAATAGGCATATTCTTTAAAGTAATGGCCTTCTCAGCCAGCTTATTTCAATTTTAGAATGGGGTTTAAGTTAGATTATTTGAGTATGGCAAAATACATGAGGGCTATCTGCCTAAGAGCAATAACGCTTTCGTGGAGGATTTTTAATAGAAATTAGCTTTTATTTTCGTTACATATGAGGAAACGTACAAAAGATAGTTATGCTAAAAGTCCGTGCGCGGGGATTCGAACTCAGATCGAACTACTAGAATTCAGCAATCTCAGCCACTCATCCACTGGTTGGGCTTTAAAATAAGATATTCACATTTCTTTATAATTCCTTTATGCACATATGTATTAGTGCTATAAATACAGACTCTGTTTGTTTATTTGGATTATGGCAAGAGTGACTTTGTGATGCACTTTCTGGGAAACTGGCCCTCATTCAAGTTTTATATATGAGGAAAAATACAAAAAACTCCCTAGCACCCATTCCCTTTCGTGGGATTTGAAACCTGGTCGGACAACCAATGCTCAGTCGTAGTAATATTTAGCTATGCGTGGACTAATACAGAACTCATTTTGTCATTTATTAATAATGTTTGCTGACTACCATTCCTCCGGCAAAGTTTGGGCATTTTTATATTAGGTATACGTAAGGGAATGGCTGAAATCGTCGATTATAGCATCCTCTCAGAATGATGCTCAAGTGTAGTAGTACAATATGTAGTAGACCCCTTTGCAGATTAAATAAAATTACTTGTCAGATGCAAATCCAAGCTTAAAACACGAGACTTCGCAATGATTCAAAATCTTTAGTTTTAAAAAGGAGGTCTCGGCCAGTGTGTTGTTATGGAATGACTACAACAAAATTAATCGAAAGAACATTTAATGTAATACTAGCTGGAATAAACACTCATCAGCTGTGTTTTTTAATTACTTGGATAAAGTATATGAGATTTAATAAAACATGTAGTTCCCGTATATTGTTACTTTTAAATATACATTAGCATTTTTATACTTGTTTAATTACCTGTCAGTTTGTGTTTGTACTTGTTTAATTACCTGTTTAATTTTTATACTTGTTTCGAGTTTAATGTAACACACTGAGATCGATTTGATGAAGATACTGAGTTAGCTCGGGGATTCATTCTGGATCCGAAATCAATTCGCTGGTGACATTGGGTAATTAATTAAATCTTGATGACTCTTTTGCTACGATAACGGCCAATAACTCATTGGTAGTATTAGCGGCTGATAAAAATTTGGCACCACTTAAATTAAACTAGCCTAGATTTGCCAGTTTTCCTAACTATTCGGTTAGGATATTCTGATTGAAAAATGGGAATATATTTCTTTGCTTTGCTTATTTTGCTTATTACATTTACTATGTTTACTATCTTTTTGCTTTAAAATATGAAACAAAAAACGCATTAATGCTTTGATATGTAAATTAAATTTTTTTTAACATTCTAGCTCGTAACTGTTAACATTCTGTATGTATATTAGGTCATTTTGTTAGGAATACTGTGTTAAATTACAAACTTTCCTTCAGTAGAAATGCAATAGCAGTATCAGCATCAGTAGCAGTAGCAGTAGCTGGAGGAGGAGGAGCAGAGGAGTAGCATCAAGATGTGTAGTAGGAGTAGTAGAAGGAGAAGCAGAAGGCTTATTTTTTTAGAGTAAGTAAATGCATGGTTTAGTTTTTCTACATGGTACTTTACATTCAAATTATATATATATATATATATATATATATAAATATTCAAATTAGGCAGAAAGAAGGATGGTTTTTAAAGGAAGGTTTTAGGAGGGTGATACCAGAACGTGTTCTGCCTGCTTGAAGGCCACGTTTCTCTAATGATTAGTATTCTGCGGCGTTGAGTTATTCTTGCCATTGTTTAAGACGACTTTGGTCAGAGCTAGCTTGTGCGCTAGTTAAACTGTGAAGCCGTTAGGCTGTACTTAACTTCAATAATTTTAAGTTTATTCATTATCTTTGATTTAAACCAAAAGTGTTGGCTTCTGCAAACACGAGTTGGTGGCGTCTGTTAAATCTTATTTGAATTAATAAAAGGGTCCTTTACACCTTTTCCCTCTCTCTGTAGTATTTATCAGATGCAGTACTGTCTTTGAAGTCGGTACTGTCTTTTAAAGTCAGTACTGTCTTTGAAAGGTCTGGTGTAATTGTATACTCCCGAAGAAGACCAGATTGTATACTGTAAAGTCATTCTTCTGGTAAAAAAAATTAATTTTAACAAGCTATTATCAATCAAAATCGTAAAAACAACCTTGTATTTAGCGTAGGTATAATGAAACACTCAATCGATTTCGAGGGCAGCTAAAGGTCCCTCCTCATCAGGAGAAAGAAATACCTAGAAAGAAGAAAAAAAAGCTATTATCAGTTCTGTTTGCATTCAATCCAAACCCTCAGCCACGTAACAGTTTTTGGTTCAGAAGTGGGATTTGAACCCGTCCCTACATTCGGGAACCAGAAAAAAATTTATGCATGAGTACGGGTTCGCAATGGATTGAATGCACACAGAACCGAAGATAGTTTGATAAAATTTATTTTACGAAAAGAATCACTTCACATTTCTGAAACTTTCCACAAAAATACTCTTACAGCTCTTTTTAGTATCACAGAGCACTCTATCAGTAGTTACAATTCAAACTACTTAGAACGTTAAGCACAACGAAATGCAAAGCGCATCTAAAGAGCGAAGCTCACACGGAGATATTTCCGTATTCCGAAGTTTTCGAGAACTGAAAAAATAAGAAAATAATGCTCTCTTCAGTTTTATATAATCTTCCCCCGGCCACCGAGAAATTTCTAGTGTCTTCCGTTTCTCGAAATTACTGAAAGGCATACGAGGGTCGCATATGGTCCTAGTTACATATACAGATTAATTACATTTATTCAGTCACAATACCAGTTACAGTTATACAAGGATTGGACGAAAATATCTCCCAATAGGCGCCAAGTCTGCCGACTTTTAACAATGTCTTGCCAAATTTTGTTACAAAAAATTAGTCCTCAAAACCATAGCCAACTTCTCGATAGCTCACCAGTTCAGAGAGAGAGCCATTTACTCAATGTAAAAAGACTTTCGCTCTGTAATCGTATTTTTCCAGGAGAACAACTTCTCTTTCAAGCATTTCATGCTATTATTGTTAGTTATTTACATATATATAAAATCCACAACAATAGCTTTAGGTATCCAAACCTAAATCTACGAACTAAAGATAAGCATGTCGAGAAATTATAGCAGTCCAAAATATTTCCAAGTCCTGGAGTTTTCCAGACCCATCACTCTTTGAACATGATTATTTTTATTCGCCTTCATTGTTTTAACATTTGATAATTTTATGTCTTTGCTATGCTACTGAAAAAACATCCAGTGAAAAATGTGTAGAAGTCTTCGCGCTCGGAAGATCCTCGCTTGAAAATACGTTGAAGATCTTCGCTTAAAATGTTTTAATTTTCGAAATAAGAAGAACAAGGTGTTCGATGTTCGACGGAAGTGGGAAAATTATTTTACAAACAGAACTACAGTAAATTTATCTTATTTCTCAATTTCTTTGCTTATTGTTTAATTTTATGATATAATTTGGATAACATCTAATTTAGATATGACCTACTAGGGGTCGTCCTGTAAAATCTTTAACATTATTTATTAGATCGCGGTTAAATTCTGGTGAACGGAGACTATCTTCTTAGGAGTTTTTGCTATTTACCTCATGTGCTACGCTGATACGAATCAGTTTGACTTTTGAAATCTTGAGCGAAGGCTTCATCTTTCTAAGGAATAGCCCTCTAGTGCTTTGCAGTCAAAGTTACTATGCTACAAGGTATGCTCTTCTCGATTAAGGTCGACCTACGTTGTGACCTCGAAGTCCTGCTTCAAATAAAGGTTTCTCCTACTTCTGTGTGCAAAATGACGTCATTTAGCAGATGCATCAAATACGTCACTCTCTCGAGCGTCGGAAAGAGAATGGTTCGACCTTGAAATAGCGTGACCTTGTCTGTCCACTGTGCTTCGCAGTAATCTAAATAATGCATTTCAATATGAGACTTCGAGCTTTTTCATAGCAGCTGCTTTAAATGTAGATTTCTACAATTTTTTACTTTCCTCTTTCTCCTTCATAAATACAGTTTTTCAAGGCAACTATGGCAAGAATAAATTAGGTTTATCTGGAATAAAAAAATAAACGAGCACCGTTAATCTTCGATTCTAACTTTGCTTGTTTTCTTTTCATACTGTAAGGAAAACTTTCAACTTAGGCTCAGCAGCGGCCGAGTAGCAGAGCCGTTGAGAATTGCTAGTTCGGCTCTTTCAAATCCCAGAGAATAAGCTGACTGCATAGGTATTTTCCGGGTTTTCCTCATATGTAACGTAAATACGAAACAGTTTACTTTAAAATGTTCTTCACGAAAGCATTCCTATCCTTAGGCATGCAGTCCTCGATTGGTTTGCCATATTTAACTAACCGATTAAACCTCCCGCGGAAATTAAAAACCCTGTTTAATCGACCTGACGCTGGAAACATACTTCATCATCGGTAGATTGTAGGCGGTGTATCAGCGGTTGTCGACTGATAACCAAGTACCAAAACTATTGTGGAAGGCAAGTTCTTCTGCCCATTTTTAAGAAAGCAATACAAAAGTGTATAGATATTTATGCAGGAACTTTGAATTCACTTTTTAAAATATTAATGACGTATATTTTGCCCTTCAAGAATTATCATCGGCTTCCCAAAGGAGAATAAATATAAGTTATCAAAGTTAGCAACTGAGTGGCTACTGCAGTGCTTGCACCTCAAAATTTACACTGAATTTTTTTGATAAAATGGGAAGTCATTTAATAAGTGGTGTAGGGTTATATTTAGTTCAATTAGTCAACTATTCAAATTTTTGTTATCATTTTGGAACTCCTCAGCTTCCCCTCGCATTTCCTCGCCAAGATGCTAATTTAAAGTTAAGGGAAGTAGGTATTTAAATGGGTGAATCTAGCCAGGGCACGTTACGAATCTGTCTTTCCTGTTACGCGGAATTGCTGATACACTTTTTTGGCCATTTAAATAATTACAACGTCGAATAAGTTGTCGATTCAAACTAATTAGCTTTAATTGATTGTGTGACGATTCTTAAGTTCCACCACAAGTCGTCGGTGTTATTGTAAAGCACGAACTACGTGCCTTTCTGTTTAAAGTTGATAATAATAAAGGGTTATTTTTACCCTTCTTTTTATCATTTACCCCTGTGCGAGAAGTCTCCAGGTTCCTTAGTAGGAACTCATACATGTTATGTGGCCAAAAAGAGTACGATCCTATAGTGGGTATTGTAATACTTATTTATACATGCCCATTATTTCGTTTGAAATCTTTCACATTTATCATAAATTAATTTTAAAATGCACTAAAATCCCTTCCATGACGCAAAACGGATAGGAAAGTTCTAGAAATAATTGTCATCGAATTATTTATTTTTAGAGATATGAGTAAGACAGAGCAGAAGCCAAATGCTTTTATTTTTCGCAGAAGAGGGAAAAAATATGCTTTGTGCTAACTTGAAAGGCTTTCATAGCATAAGAAAATAATCTAAAATGACTTGAATTATTTATCGAGCCTTTTCTGACTGTAACAGGATGCTGTGATCTTCTTTATGTGTCTCGTGACGTCATAAGACACTTTTTATTTTTACTCGATTGTTTCTTTGCAATTTGAAAAGATTAAAACGACTGCACTTAATAAAATCTCTTTTTAGAATTTAATTAATTTGATGCATACAGAAGATGCATCTCCGTATAAGCTAGCCATGATAAAAAATCACCGCTTAAATTTTACGCTAGTTACAACAGTAAAATGCAAGGTAGTGTAGAAGGAAAAACTTTAATAAAAGGATTGTTTGAAAAAGTAATTTGGAAGCAATTTTTTCATATAAAATTTGGTGCTTTATACATCTAATGCTAACTTAAATTTCTTTATGTGAAGGTAATTTTTTAAAAGAGAATACATTGCTAATGTGAAAGAAACACATATTTCTTTTTCCTGTTTTTTTTTTCGGTAAAGTATATGACTCGTTTTATTATAAACTACTATTTTGTAGCTCTAATATACACCGTGATTAGATCTAAGTTCTGCTGTAGTAGGTTATAACAGGCCATTGTATAAGTTGAATATTTCAAAGTAACACGTTTTCGTAATGATTTGCGCCATCAGTGACCGAGTGGTTAAGACCACCGAATACTGGGAGTTCGGTTCGGCCTGGGTTCACTCCCAGACGAATGGACTGGGTGCATAGCTGGTTTTCCCCATGTGTAATGGGAATGCGAACTAGATTATCTTGGAAAGGTCTTCACCAAGGCATCTATTCCCTTTGACAGATAACCTTTGTCATATTTGAATAATCCCAATCTCAGAAAGATACAGTTGGATTATGGGTAAGCACATAATGCCTATACTTGCCTAAGAGAAAGGATACATTCAGGGAAGACTTTATGCGGAAAACTGGCTTGTATTCAAGTTATCAAATGGGAAAAATTTCAGGCAGCTTCCATGCATCCACCTCGTTTACCGAGATTTCAGTTCGGGTCGAAGTACCATTGTCCAGCTATCTCGGCCAGTGATGGCTTTTTTTCAGAATAAAAGACATCTACATTAATCAAACAACCTTTCAGGAACGAAACTTTCTTCTGCAGTATTTCATTTATGTGTGATGTAGATTTTTACAGACGCATTTCTTTAGAATTTTCCTTCCTTGAGAACAACAACAAGCTATTTATATCTTTTTAAACTTCAAATAATTTGCCTTTTTTTTTTCTTCTGAATGTAGTCGTTCTGCTTATGAAAAAACTAAGACGCATTTTTAACTTTTCGAGACTACAACAGTTGAGATAAGCACCAGACTGTCAGAGGATATTTAAAAGTGTACGGTTTTTTTCACAGACTCAATCTCAGATCCACTGAATGTGAAAGCGTTGATACCATGGAAACAATGTGCTATTCATCCTACTTAGATGAAGGTTGGGACTTAAGGTTATTTATGTACTATATGGCAAAGTACAGGACGGCTATTTGCCTAAAAGAAGGGATGCCTTCTTGGATGACGTTCTAAGGAAAACTGACCCCCCCTAGTTACGTTAGATGGGGGAAAACAATGAAAACCAATTACGCAGCGAACCCGTTCATCTGGATTCGAACTCGAGATGAACTACCTGTATTCAGCAGTCGTTTAACCGCTCGCCCTCTGTAAAGCTGAATGAACAAATTACTTAAGAACCCAGTACATTTGTAAAACTTCTGAAACTGTATAACGCATATGAAGATGTTTTAAATTTGAATTATAGTACTTATTAGAATTTGTTTAATTTTTCTGAAGGTAAACTTCGTAAATTATTATTATTATTTTAATCAGTATATTTTTTGGTCCTTTAGGAAAAGTATCATGAAAATATTCCTTTAATATTTAATAACAATGCATATCCCAAAATATATGTGAAAAATTTTAAAAGGTTAAGAAAACTTGTTGAAAAATGTTGAAACTACTGTAAAAAACACATTAACTTCGAAAATGTTTCTTCAACAACGTTTGGGAGAAAATTGCAACATTTTAAGAACTTTGAAAATAAGTATTGTCAGAACGTAACGTATGCCTTTCAGAAATCACCCGTGAAATTTGCTGAGGCAGCACTCAAGCCTATCTTCTTCACTCGAGCGCTTAGCTTGTAAGGGAGCAGTATATGGTTCTTGTCATTCCACTGTATACTTTGCATTTCTCTGTTGCCGATGGCATTAATCCTGATTGATGACACTGAGTTTTCTGTGCGCTTTATTCAGTTGCGTCAACGCAAGAAATATTCCGAATTTAAATCCATGGTAATGCCATAAACAAGCTTTTCAGTTGCCAACATTTCAACGATTTATACGACATAACTGAATATTAATATTATATGGTTAAGAATGATGAATTAATTTAGCATTAAAGATACATTGGAATTTTCAAAGTAATTTTCACTTTACTTTAATGTGTTTATCTTATGGTAAGAATATTTATATTTTACCTTTATTAGAATTTTATAGATACGAATTTACAAATTTGTTAAAGAGATTATACATTATATCGTAACTGTAAATAAATGTTACATTAAATAGTTGAAAGCCTCGTTCATTGAATTCTGACTTTTACTAAATTTAACACAGTTCTTAGAATATCGTAGTACGAGTATAAACAGCAAATCAATAAAAATTAGATTTTTTTCCCCCTGAGACACATGATTTTAATTCAATAGGTTCAAATATTTTATGAACCTTGGTAAAAGGTTATGATTTGTATCTTTTAACAGCTTTCTTTATCGCATATGTGTCAGTTTTTCTTAAAAAAATCCCCATAAAGGTATAAGGCATTTCTCCCGCTTTTTTAGCATGCCTTTGTGGTGTAATGGTCAGCACACTCGGCGCGTATTCGAGAGGTCCGTTTTTCGAGTCCCGGCGAGGGCATTGTCATTTTTCGTGTCACCTGCTTTCGAAACAACCTAATAAATCTACAGTTGCACCCGAACTAAAAAAGGTGGTGAATGATGATTCTCCACGAGCAGGATTTGGTGGTTGGTCCTCTAATCCCCAATCGTCCTTTAAAAGGTGAAGTATATAAGGTATTTCTGCCGCCTTCTTTGCATGCCTTCGTGATGTAGTGGTCAGCACACTCGGCGCTTATTCGAAAAGTCCGTGGTTCGAGTCCCGGCGAGAGCATTGTTCATTTTTCACATCTTCCGGTTTCAAAACAAACTAATGACTCTACAAAGTTATTTTTCTTTAAAAGCCAGATAGTGCTTGTGTTTTTTTATCAACCAGACTAACTAATTATAGCTGTTAATTATTTTTCAGTATAATTAATTAATCATAATTTAATTACAGATGGGGTTTAGGAAGTATTTTTGGTATATTTTATTTTGTTTCTTATTGTGCAGACTGAAAGATTGAAAATTTTAAAAACTTAATATTTTCATAATAATTGCTTCTTAGAATTATTTGTAATGCATTTCTGTTAACAGATAGAATTGTGGTAGAATTTTTTCGGTCCTGAAAAAGAGGGGCCTCTATCTGTTCGCCGTTGAAATTAATAGAATTTTAACTAAAATCTACTCCAAACACAACGTTGCCGTTTTGCCTAATTTAAGTTAACAGAGTTTTTCAAAAGCTGTTAAATAATTCTTGCGGCCTTTGATGAACAGAGATAAAATTTGTTGTGATATTGTCCTGTATCATACCAATAAAATTTTTGAGTGTTGGATAAAATTATCAAAATGCATGAAATGAAGAAATTGTTTCCACAGATCTATAGAATGCATTTGAAAATAGTAACATGGTATTAATTTAGCATCTGATAAAATTTAATAGCGAAATAAAATTGATATAGGTGACGTTTATTCATAATAATGATATTAAAGAAGCTTTTTGTGAACAGTCTCGGTGAAGTCAATTAAATTGAATCTCGGCGAAATAATTAAATTAATCTTTATTAGTGGTTCCCCCAAAGCACTAATAAAATGCGATCAGATTCATATATGCATATCCCTCTTCTTGCAAACTTCATATTGTTAATTCAGAAGTCAAACAACAAAAATCAGTTAGCTTCATTTTATTCCTATGTTTTCCGTGCTCTTCAAGTTTGCTCCTCCAAACTAGCCCTTGATGAAGAACTAAATTATTTAAAAGCAATAGCTATTGACAGGGGCTTTTCACCTAACATTATTAATCAAGCAGTTAAAAAATTCTCATCTCAACACACTAAAAGCCACACTCTTATTTTAGGAGATTATAAAAATTCTGTTGTCATTCCCTTCTTTCCATCAATTAGCTATAAAGTTGCACATATTTTGCAGAAATTTAACTTTCGGGTTGTTTACTCTCCCATCAATAAAATTCCAACTTCTATACTCAAGGACCCCATTCCGGATATGAATTCCTGGGGTATTTATAGGATTCCTTGCCAGTGCGGTTTAATTTACATTGGCCAAACTAAGAGAGCCTTAAGATTTCGTGTCAAAGAACATGAGGCATATGTTAGAAAAAAGGAAACACAGAAGTCTTCTGTTGCTCAACATTGTTGGTCCGAAAATCACACTTTCAATTTTTCTGCTGCCAAAATTATTCAAAAAACATCTTCCATTGGAGAACTGGATTTTCTAGAGGCATTTCACATTCATAAAAATCTTTCTGTTCTAGTTAACGATCCTAATTCCAATCCAAATTTGCCTTCGGCTTTTAGAGAAATTATGTTTTAGTTCTGGTTCCGCCAACAGATGGAGCCACTTGCTTATTCTTGTCCAGGCTTTCTTATCTTATCTAAACATTATTTCCTATCTTGTTCATTTGCGGTTTTGCAGCTGAAGATGATGGTTCGGTAAAACCATCGAAACTAGTCCTGTGAAAATTTTGTAAATTAACGCTGATTTTTGTTGTTTGACTTCTGAATTAGTATTTATTCGGCGTGTTATTGTGTCTTAATTCATATTGTTAGTTTTAAGAAATTTTCCCATTATTTAAGCTTCCCATGCATGAATTTGTTTGTTTATTGAAACTTTGAAAAAAAGTTTGCTATTTTTATGCCCTTATGATGCCAAAAAAATTGAATTTATCGCTTTATTTGATGGATCGGTTAAAAAAAAATTAGGATAGCTCGAGTTTATTTTTGTACAAGGTAATTCAATGATATTTCTTGGTATCTTACTAATGTGCAATATTCTTTAATTTATTGTTTTGCTACAAAAGGTATGGCGAAAGAGTTAACACGCAAATAATATTTAAGTGTTTGAGCTATAAAAATTTGATTTTAATGTTCTTATGAAGTTTTATTACTTTAATAATCTAATAATCGTACGAAAATTCACTAAACTAGAAATTTTTTTAGTTTTTTAATTTACACAAATAATGTTATGAGTGGACTATATGCCGATACGGAAGCTTCCCACTCTGTTCTAGATCATGAATCCTCTAAGATTCTGTTAATAAGATCTCCTTTTTTAAAACACTTTCAATGATTTAATCTTTTCACTACTATCTGCTTAGAAAATCTATTAACATCAGATAAATTTTCCTAAACTCATCTTATTTTAATTACGTATAAATGCGTACGTTTCTCTCTTCAGTTTCTGCACGGAATCTGAATATGATCTACAAATTTAAATTTAAATATCTTAGTCAGATATTATCAAACAGAACGCAAAAATTTCGCACACTTTTTGGCAATGAGTATAAAATTTTCCTAAATATAATTATCGGGACAAAACGTCATATATACTGTATAAATATGTATATTTTATTTATTAAATATAAATATGTATTAAGACACAATAACACGCCAAACAAATACTAATTCAGAAGTCAAACAACAAAAATAGGCGTTATATTTTCAAATTTTCACAGGACTAATTTCGAGGGTTTTACCGAACCACCGTCCTCAGCTGCAAAAGCGCAAATGAACAGGTAGGATATAATGATTAGATAAGATAAGAAAGCCTGGACAGAAAATAAGCTAGTGGCGCCATCTGTTGATGAAACCAGAACTAAAACATAATTTCTTTAAAGGCCGAAGGCAAAGATGGATTGGTATTAGGATCGTTAACTAGAACAGAAAGATTTTTTTGAATGTGAAATGCCTCTAGAAAATGCAGTATGAAAATATAACGCTGTATTTGTGCAGTATGAAAATATAACGCTGTATTTGTGCAGTATGAAAATATAACGCTGTATTTGTGCAGTATGAAAATATAACGCTGTATTTCTGCAGTATGAAAATAAAACGCTGATTTTTGTTGTTTGACTTTTGAATTAATAAATATGTATATTAAACTAATTTAGAAGTACCGATGTAGAAACACTGAGACATAGAAACACAGAAAATGCAGATGGCGAAGCACGCAGATAGCATATTGAAGAGGAAGAATTCTGATGATGTAGAATGTTAAATCCTTAATGACTAGGAAACGTGGCAATAGAGGTGGATTAAATTCCACTTTTATTTCAATTGACATTTGTGGCCACAACTTACTTGCCACTCTAATCGTGCCTATTTCCAGAACTTTTGCATTTTTGATATTATTGCGATACGAAGAGAGTAGCGAAATTGTGTCCTAGCAGCACACAGAGAGAAGCTAAGTGAGCATTTCTCCATATGGCAGTCTGTTAAGAGAAAGGTTTTGGTTTAGGCTAGAAAGGTTTCACTACTCAGAGTTTAGGTTCCTAATTAAATGCGTTATTAGCGTTACGCAAGTCATGCGACATAGATTTATCTAGAAATGACGCAGTCCAGGCATGTTTATTATTTTTTTAGAATAAAGAGGAAAGAACCAAATTAAGAAAGAGAAATTAAAAGGTCCAAAAGGAATTATAGAACTGATTTATATATTTTTTATATTACACACACACACACACACACATATCATATCACAGCTATTTTCTGTTTCCCATCCTTTTACCTTCTCTAGATATGTCCTAATATTTGTGCAGTATGAGCAATTGGAAAAGTGGGAAGGTCTATAAGATGGGAATGTCGCAAGGAGTGATAAGTTTTTCTGCATGAAATGTTCACTTGCAAGACACTTAATACACATTTTGAAAAAGTCTCGCGTTCTTTATTTTGCTGACAAGTAAAGCAAACAGTTTGATAACAAAAGGCGATAAACAGAAATGCTTTTAACATGCGTATCTTTTGCTTTTAAAAAGATTTCTCATAATTATGTTAAAGCAGTTATCAGTAACTTTAAATAATAAAAATATACTATCTGCTACAGTAGCTATGCAACGGATATCTTGTCTGAGTCTATTTTCTCTAATACTTCTGAAATTTAAACCGATGAATTTTAAGTAGCTGATCAATTTATGTTTTACTAAAGAACGAAAGGGTTATTTTCAGTAATAAGCGATGATAAATATCCAATCAAGCTACTTAAAGGTAATAATGTAATCAAATATTAACAGCACTAACATGAAATTGTAGCAGCAGATGTTAGCAAAAGTTACAGGGTTAATTAAATCAGACTTTAGAGCTTCCACCATTAATTAACAGGTAAAGCTTATAGAAATTTTCCCATATATATTCAGAAAAGAATAAAAATATCTCTGAATTAATATGCTGCTGAAACTAAATTACATCATATTTACTTTATTTTGTAAATCAGTTTAACGCAGGGTTTAAGGAAGTATATAATTTTTTACTTTCTTGTACGACGTAAAGAAAGTATTGTAATCTCGAAAACTTTCGGCTATCATATTCCAATAGAAATACCCATTTTGACTGTTCCCAAACCCATTTGGAAAATTGTTTTGCTTAATATTTGTACGTACGGAGAGAATAAAGGACTCTTCAAATGGACTTTTTTGTTACGTCTGTGCGTACGTACGTACATACGTATATCTCACATAACTCAAAAGCGATGAACCGTAGAACGTTGAAATTTTGTATATGAGATTGCTATAATACCTAATTGTCATATATATATGTTACAGTGAAAGACAGAAATTGGAGAATGTCGACTTTCACCGGAGAATGTCAACATTCACCAAATATATCGGTGAAAGATCGAATATTGCATTACATTCTTGTACATTCGGGCCCTCACCGGTGTATGTCGACAATCACAGATATACTCTGGTGTAGGTAGAAAAGATTGACTCAAATTGGTGATACTGAACAAATACAAGTTCCTGATGTCGACTGTGGTCGTACAGATAACCGAAATGTATTAGCGGTTGTTGTTGGAAGAGAAGACTCCGACTTCTATAAACTTGGAAACGAAAATGGTACCCTCAAGCAGTTTTACACACGTAATCAGTTCGTAATTTGTAAAGAAAAATTACTTTCCATAGATGAGATTTATTTTCAAGAAATGTCGCTGAGAGAAGCAGCTGCAGCTAATTCAAGATGCGGTGGGCAAGGCTATACACGCTGTCATTGCAAAAGGAAGTGTTCCACGAGTAAATGCGGTTGTAAAAGCAAGGGCATCTTGTGCAATTCAAAGTGCCATAATAGTTTAAGTTGTTGCAATGAATAATATTTTAATCACATAATTTAGTAAGTTTCTTATTACTATTATTTTATTTTCTCATATAGAACGTACTGTATAATTAAGTAAGTTTTTAACTTGTATTATTTTCCTTTCTCATTTTGAATGTACTGTGTGTTTTAAGTTCTTATGTTCTTATTTTAAGTCTCAAGTGCGTTTTTTTCGCGACTGAATTACGGAGAAGAAAATATAATATTCTTATATGTTCAACATTCACCATTAGTACATGGTGAATGTCGACATTGACCGGTGTAAGTCAGAAATAAGAGTATTTGGAAAATATTTCGAACATACACCAAGCGATATGTGAATGTTGACATTCACCGGTGAAAGTCGACATTCTCCAGATTTCGGTGTTTCACAGTAACAGTAACATATGTTTCTACTTGTCAATGTATATATATATATATATATATATATATACCAACCTCACTTACCTGTCTTAAAAGTCCTTACCCGGCCTTTATTATCGCAATTGTTGTAGTCATATACTTCCAATTATGGGAATTTTTTAAATGACGAAAATATTCATGTTTTGTCAATGTAAAATTTGAAAATATTATTTTTCGATAAATAATGAAATCTAACATTTTATGTGATCTCCCGGTATCTACACTTATATTTGGGAAACATTTGTACTTGTTATGAAAAAATAAAGTTAGAAGAATTTGACTCCCTTAGGACAAAAATTGACTAGGATATATAATTTCAAAATATCCAGTTTCTGGTGTCATAAAAATGCTTTGAGGGATCAGTTATTCAAATTAGATTAAATCTAGGAAATAAGTTGAAATAAAGTGAAGCAAAAATGTGTATAATTTAACAGGCCGTACAAAGGAATCATGCGGTGTCGACATCCGATTTTTTAATTAAAGAAGTTGCTTGTGAGTTGAAAATCAGATCAAAAGCACTACCAGGTTATTCAATTAAGAAATCATGAAATAATATTACAGTTTCGAATTTAGTGAATAAAATGATAAATAAAAACAAACAAACAAAAAGCAAAAAGGATTTAACCAAAATAAAAGTAGTGAAATCTATGCGGATGAATGTGAATTGAAAGTAAAAAGTAAACCATAATTTAAAAAAAAATCGAAGTGGAGAACGATATTTTTTCCAAGAGGAAACTCATTTGGCAGATGAAATAAACTGCGTTAACTGAAAGAGAGAGTGTTTGTAGCTCCGT
Source organism: Stegodyphus dumicola (assembly GCF_044657685.1). Lineage (NCBI taxonomy): Eukaryota > Metazoa > Arthropoda > Arachnida > Araneae > Eresidae > Stegodyphus > Stegodyphus dumicola. The sequence continues at coordinate 34,363,842 of NC_140781.1, forward strand.
ATTAATCACAGAGCCCAACAGCGGCCGAGCGGTAAAGTCGCTAAACACTGGTAGTTCGGTCCGAGGTTCGAATCCCGCGAACGGGCTGGCTGTATGGGTGTTTTCGTGGTTTTCCCCATGTGCAACGTGTATACGAGCCAGTTTCCCTTAGAAAGTCCTCCACGAAGGCATCCCTCCCCTTAGGCTAGATAGCCCTAGTGTGCTTTGCCATAATTAAATACACCAATACACCGTATTAATCACAAAAACTGCATCAGCTACAAAACTTTCCAGAATTCGTACCAATACTTATCATAACTAAATGCTCGTTGGTAATGCTACTAAATTATATATAAAAGTATACTTTTCCTTCTGTTTTCTACTAAATTTTCTGATACTCAATAATCCCTAGAGTATTACGTTGTCAACTAAACGTGTACATGTAATTTATGAAGATGATGCTTCTATTTTTAAATAATTGTATGAACTTTTTTTTATTCGTAGCTTGTCAAGACTAAGATGGGAGAAGGATATAATAATACACGATATCGCTTAACGATCTACCATAATCACAGTTATTTTCTGTTTTCCATCCTTTTATCTTTTCTAACGAATGTTTAACTCTTAAATATTAAAGCTCTGGAAGCAGCTATAAGTTAAAGTATAATATGTTACTTATTCGAAACAAAGTGATAAAATGATAATTACTCATTACTTAATGTGGAGAAAAGTTGAAAAATTTGTAATTATAAAATCGATGTAAACTAGAAAATGTGTCTTGAGAGAGCTATTTCTATATATTTTATACTTAACGATTAATAAGTTATTAATCATTAAGTAGTTATTATTTGTTAAATAATTAATAGTTACTTATGCAATTAATTAATTTTATATTTAACGATTAATAAATAAAAATATATAGAAATTAATTAATAAATTATTAATTTTATTAATTAATTTCTCTATGTATATTTTTATAGAATGCTTGATTCTATCGTTAAATTCAGTTATTGTATGTTACCATCAATTAAAGGAATATATTGTTGAGTATTTCCCAACAGCTTAAATATAGATTTTAGAATGGTGAAATAAACATATAAAGATTTTAAAATATTTGGTGAGTTAGAAGTGGTACAGGTATTTGATTGCTTCCATAAATTATTTATCTTATTCGTTTTCCCTAAGCAATTTTAGATGACAACTTTGGAAATTTATTTTAAAATATAAATTTAAATGTTCTGACGTAAACATTCGCCCATCTAATCTATACGTGATGGAAAAGATAAAATGTGATACTCGACATCCGAACGATGAAAATTTTGTTAATTAGAAATTTTGCTCTGCAAGTGTGATATGTATTTTATTCGTGCACATTACTTCAACCTTCTGGAGTAAGTAATAAGAAGGAAAACCTGAACCGCTTCTCGAAGAAAGCATAGATCGAGTTAAAAAGGACTCCACACGTTTGATCGTATTATGTGATCTCGCCAATGTCACAGATCGATCTAATAAGTTCTGATAAGCAGTGGTCCACGACGTATTCGTCAATTGTTACTGCATATTCAGGCTGGTTTGGTTTAGTTGTTTACTGCAAAGCACACGATGTCTATCTGCCTAAGGGAAGGGGTGCCTTCGTGAAGGATATTCTAAGGAAACTGGTTAGTATACACGTTACGCATGGGAAAAACAATGAAAACGCCCAGGCAGCCAGCCCGTTCGCCGGGATTTGAACTCCGGCCCGAGCTACCAATGTTCGGCGACTTACCGCTTGCTCGGCGTTGGTGGGCTATTACTGCATATTCAGAGCAATCATGACTAATTATTGTAGCTGGGGCATATGATTCTTATTTGAAATGAAAAAAAATTAATTTTCAAAATTTATTTACCCTACACGCTACGTTTCTAGATTAATATACAGAAACAGGCTACCGCTACATTTATTTCAAACTTCTAGCGATATTTCTGTCACACCTTGCTTAAAGTAAGGAATAAAGGTCAAATTTACGAGATATGGTCAGCTGTTTTGGGTTGACAAGATTTAAACTGAAATTACCATATAAAATTGGCAGAGTTTGAAAAATGCTCAAAACTAATCAAGTCCCCTCTTGGGGAAGACGTTTTCGGTACATTTTGACTATGTACTCTTGCACGGAAAATTGTCTACGCATTGGCGATTTTATGAAATGGCAAAACACTCTTGCCTGATTAAAGCCGTATTTCTGTCACACCTTGCTTACAAGTAAGGAATAAAGGTCTTGAGCATTTGGGAAAGACTTTTTCCAAATCCAAATCCAAATCCAAGACTTTTTCCAAATCAAAACTCAAGACCAAGAACCCTCTTGGGGAAGACTTTTTCGGCACATTCTGACTATGTACTCTTGCACGGAAAATTGTCTACGCATTGGCGATTTTATGAAATGGCAAAACACTCTTGTCTGGTCAATTGCAGAACTCATCGGTTCTGTTATGTTTATAAAATATTAATTAAACAAAAGAAGTATTTTAAAAGGAACAAGAAACTTATGAGGAAAACAAAAGTATGTATGTTTGATATTTAATTCTTATAGCCGGTGGATATTGTTCAGCAAAATAACGGTCAAATATAAATCATGCAAATTCTTTTGTGCACAAACACCTGTATGCGATTGACTGGTTAGGTTTATTTGATTACGGCAAAGCACGCGGGAGCTATCTGCTTAGAGGAGAGGTTACCTTCATGGACGACTCTCTTAGAGAAACTGGCTTGTGTCCACGTTACACATAGGGAAAACCACGGAAACGTCCATCACAGCCAGCCCGTTCGCCTGGAATCGAATCCAGGTTTAACTACCAACTCTCAGAGACACTGCCGCTCGGCCTGCGTGGATTGGTTATTGTTACGAGTATACTCGAATCTACGCCATAAACACGGCAACATTTCATATAGAGGTGAGGATAATCACAGATTACAGAATTTTGTGCACTATTTGGGTGAAAGGAAAATTAATAAATAAATACATAATTTTTTTTCAGTATTTCATTACATTTAAATATTTGAAAATTTTTAATACCCACCCACCAGATGTACAAAAATTCAGTATTTTGTTATAGCATTAAATCAAATAATATAGGAATATAATACTGCTTCTTTTTTATTTTTGCTAAAATGTACCACAGACTATCGAAGTAGGCTTACGTAAGGCAAGTTGTATGATCTTATCTAGTTGCGAGTAGTCTTTTCAATGTATTTATATGTAAATCTCGGTTAGGTCGTCATTACAATTTATTAATACTAGTACTAAGAAACGAGGAATTTTATAGCAATTTTTAAATCTAATTTTATATTCGTAACAATATTTTGTCGACATCTGTCAAGAAAGTAATTCTTGAATAAATAAACGTATAAAAAATTCCGTCAGTGGGTTGTCGGAGACATAATTTCAAAAAGTTTAGAAGCATGTTAGTTTCATATTTAATTGTAGATCAGTTCTAACTGGACTATCGTTAAAGTAAATGGCTTTTATTTTATCGAAAGAAACTAAATTTTGTTTCAAACTTCTCCTCATTCTATACGATTACTTATATTTTTCAATGTTTTTCGTTTGAAACGTTAAAAAATAGAAGAAAATAATTTAAAATAAATTTTACTTTTCGTCCAACTTAGACATTTTTGTGATAAACGAAATTAACAGAGGAAACGTACATAGTGTTACGAATTTGGTATTTAAAAAGCTAATGTTAGTTCAATTGTAAATTAAATGGTTTTATTTCTCGCGCAGTGCAGCGCGTGACGAATATTAAAAGAAAGCTAAGCCGGAAAATTGAAAATACAAGAGCGCGTGCATTAAATAAATATCTCTTTTTGATTTCGAGAAAGTACTGGAAAATTCTAGCGCGTGATTTTAAAATCTTATAAAAGGAGGAAAACATCTCAGTTTGTAGTAGTTGCTTAGTTTGTTGTTTAGAAAACTGCTCTTGTTGATTGTAGCGAATTCGCGGATTAGCGTTCTTTAGCTGTTTAGAATTACGTTCTATTGGACATTTGAGTAGTTAAAAGAAAACTACTGTGAGGTATTGTAATACTGCATGATAATTTGAGAAAATTTAAGCATTTTTGTTGTGATAATAATAAATTTTTGTTCATTTTTCATCGGACTTGTGCATTCATTTCATAACGAACCCGTACGCACGCAACAATTTTTGGTGGCAGCGGTGGGATTCGAACCCACGCCTCAATGAGACTGGTGCAAACAAAATGAACAAAAATTTATTATTATCACAACAAAAATGCTTAAATTTTCTCAAATTATCATGCAGTATTACAATACCTCACAGTAGTTTTCTTTTAACTAGTCAAATGTCCAATAGAACGTAATTCTAAACAGCTAAAGAACGCTAATCCGCGAATTCGCTAGAATTTTCCAGTACTTTCTGGAAATCAAAAAGAGATATTTATTTATTTAATGCACGTGCTCTTGTATTTTCAATTTTCCGGCTTAGCTTCCTTTTAATATTCGTCACGCGCTGCACTGCGCGAGAAATAAAACCATTTAATTTATAATTGAACTAACATTAGCTTTTTAAATACCAAATTCGTAACAATAGATTTTGTTCATCATAAATATGATTTTATCAAGCCAAAAGTTCCCCTCACAAAAGTTACTGTGCTTCCAACCGGGATAATGATTAGTAACTCTGACAGCCGTATCGAAGAGCTAGAGTTTGAATCTCGGAGAAGGCATGGATGTTTGTAAATGTATAATGTCTATGCGGCATGGGGACACAAAAAACATGTGGCATGCCAAAGGTCCTCTCGAGAGGTTGGTGATAGGAGAAGAGAAGTGAAAGACCCTCGGATACCTCCCTCCGGCGTGTTCTCCTTCAAAACAAGGGGGAGGAACTGAGCAAAGTCGTATTGTCACCTGTATGGTGTCCACTCTTGCCAACGACAGGCGCAATCTTGAATCCTTGCTGCGACGAATTTCGTGGGCTTGCTCTAATTTCATACAAGCGAGATTAGTCACAACAACAACGACCATTTGTTGTGTGACTAATCTCGCTAATTAAATCTCGCTCGAGATTAGTCACAACAACAACAACCATTTGTTGTGTGACTAATCTCGCTAATCTAAGTTGTTGTGTGACTAATCTAAGTTGTTGTTGTGACTAATCTCGCTTGTATGAAATTAGAGCACCATACAGGCGCGACTATTGTAGTTAGGATACTGAACTATTGTAGTTAGGCGCGACTATTGTAGTTAGGATACTGTGGACACCATACAGGCGCGACTATTGTAGTTAGGATACTGAAACTAAATGTGGTTCTCTTTTCATTCGGTGAATAAAATCTTACTGTTTCGTTTCGCTTTCTTATTCTATAAAAGGGCTGGAAAAAGAGCACAAGACTGAAAAGTTTTTTATGTTTCAGAAAGCACAGAAACTAAACAACCGTGTGGTAGGAAACTATACCTTTAAATCGAGTATTAATTCTTAATGCCTCTTTGAACGCCTTGAAAAAACGTTTTGATGGTGATAAAGCGGAAAGTAAAGCATAATGGGAAAGCACATAGAGAAATCGTTACTTTTAAAGAAAATACAGCCCAAACGTCTCTCAATGAATTGCATTTCGATTACTGTTACATAAATAGAAATAAATAGAATCAAATCTCTCTAAAGATAAACAAACAAACAAACAAACCAAAAAAAAAAAAAAAAAAAAAAAAAAAAAAAAAAAAAAACTCTGATAAATGGAATTGTTTACTAAAGCAACATCGACAAAGAATTTAACAGCATTAGCGATGTGTTTGGCTTTAGGTTCGCATAAGAAGGAAAAACTTTTATAATAAGATAAAACAACTGTCTTCCACTGTGCTCGAAGACAGAGGTTGTTAAAAGAGAAACAATAAAAACTGTTCTGTCATTTAGCTCCTTGGAGAAAAGGAACCTGACAGGCAAAGAATTATTTTTGCTGAATTCCATATCTTTATTTGGCTCACTCGTGTTTACTAGTCTATATCAGTTAAGAACATAAGGTCCAGAGTTTGGAGCTCATTGGAAAGAAAAAAAATCATTGGAGATTTGGAAACGACGAGGTTGAAACTTAAGAAGCCATGATAAGATTTCCGCAGGTAGAGTATACTCTTATGGATGCCCGTAATTAATAATAAAATCAGACAGGGGTATATATGATAGTAATGTATTATTTTTATAAGCGGATATTGTTATATGTATAGGATATTTTTATACCATTTTGATTCCAGAAGCATAAGTGGAATGGGAAAGTATTAAATTATTAAATATCTCTTACAGTAGACTGTGCTTTATGTAATCACGGTTAATGTTATTATTCGGATATTGTTTTCGATTTGAAAAAATCCTACTCGTTTGTATGCGGAAACATGGATGGAAAATACATAGCTTATTGTTATCAACAATTCGGTTAATATGATCAAAAGATTGTGGAATGAAAAAAATTAAACTGAAGTATATTCGCCATTAAAATCAAAATATAAAAATTTGCAAGTGATAGAGAAACGTCACTGAGTAAGGTATTAAACTGATTAAGGCACCAAATAGCTTGATTTCGATTTTAGTCAGGAATTTGAAATTAAGCAAGAAAAGCAACCTAGTTTTGCATAGGTTTTTGAATAACTTTATAAATTCTGTCCCTCTTCTTCAGGAGGAAAACCATATTCTGCAGAATCCTTTCCTCCTGTTTCGTACTCCCGCGGGAAAAATGTATGAAAATTTCTACTAAGATTGCTTTTTCTGTCTGATTTTTTTTTTTATATCGGCATGTTCGTTTTCAACGAGGGATGCGCTCAGCAACGGTAAAATAATTTCTAAAAATGTTATGAACAGTTCACAAATGAACTTTTGCATTTAAGATATTATGAACATTTCATAAACAGAGTTTTGCTTTTCCTTATTAAAACGCTGTGAAAGTAACTATTTATACGTCTCTGCTTATATAAATATTAAACTAGTTAAATTCCACTGCTCTTTTGAAAGGCATTTTTTTTCTTCTCATCGTTTAATATTAGCAAAATAGTCGTAGACAACTGTGATCACATTCATCGGCTCCTACTTTATGCATTAATTTCATATAATCTGCTCATTTCATAAAAAACTCTAATTCTTTAGCGTCTTCTCCCCGAGAGAAAAAATATTTTGACTGTAAAATTACTATATAGCAATTTCGGAGATTATGACTAATCATGACGATTAGTTGCGTAAAGTAATAATACTTTTTATTACTTTACTCAACTAATCGTCATAATTAGCATAAAAAACGTATAGAGAAATGAGCTACTTCGGGATTAAGCAAGGATTACGCGATACATAACAAAACATGTAATCCTTGTTTTCTTGGACTCGCTCATGCTAATACATTTTTTTTTGTCTTTTTAACTTTCTCAATAAATATCGCTTTCTTCGCATTCACGCCCCTATAGCGTGTTAAGTATTTCCATACAATTTTCTGTTTTTTTCAGTTTTCCCCGTTCATTGTATCAATGCTCAGTTTTCATACAAAGATGACCTGCACAACTTTTTTTTTGTCGTTTTAACTTTATTATCGAATATTACTCTCTTCACATTTATGCCATATAAAATTCAACAGCAAAATCACAGATTTTTAAAAGCAGTCTATGTTTGGTAGTCTCGATGCTGTGTTAAGTGTTGCCTTTAATTTTTTAGTCTTTTTTTCAGTTATCGTATCTGTGATCTGTTTTCTTAATAGGATAACTTACACACTAAACTTCTTTTTTTTAACTTCATTTATTAAGCATCATTTCTTCACACTTATACCACATAAAATTCAACTGCGAAATCACAAAATATTTAAAAACAGCGTGTCTGTAAAATTCCGATATAGTATTAAGTATTAACATAAATATTTTTACAGCTTCCGTATTATTTCCTTAAAAATAACATATAGTAATAATATTTGGTGGCAACATCCTTTTATTTGGAAAGTGATGCACAAAGAGTGGTGTCAAGATAGTTGAAAGAAATAAAGAGAAGGTTTTACCACAACTTTTCGCACTGTACTGAAAATATTTACTTCGGTTAATTAATGATGAATTACAGACGCAAAACGAATGTAAAAGTACAAAAATATAAGCTTATTCGGCCAGATGAAGTATGTCTATAAAATTCCCACGACAGATTGTAAAAAAAGAATTTTCTTTCTTTTATAAAAGGTAACATAATTTCCTTTGAAAGTTTTTCGTTAAGTAAGCAAGCAACTGTAATTGCTTCTGACAACAATAAGAAAAAATAGCAGCCAAGTTAAAATCTTTCAGTAAAGAATGGAAGGTCTATTCTTTTGAGATTAGAGCTAAGAATCATTAACTAACAAACTTGTCCTCAACACAGAAATGGGAAAACTAATGTGAAATAAATGTCTATTTCTTGCTTCTTACAGTATTAAACAATCGTGATTGCTTTAGTAAGTGTAAAGAAATTTAGCAAAAGAGTAAGTGTAAGAAATGAAAAACAAAAATGAATCCAAAATTATTACAAGAAATTCATAACAAAAAAACCGACATATTGAAAAATTTAATTCGTTTTTAAACTAATTGCATTAAAATCTCATTAATACAGGCTACATGAAAAAAATTGGTTCAAAATGGGAACTATAAATTACATAGTAGTTAGAGTATATACTTCATTCGCAAGTCTGTAGCTGTACACGCAGAACAATGGTAATTTTAATTTGCATTGGTTATACAATTATGTTTAGGCCAGCCATAATTTCTTCACCAAACATTTCGAGGACCAAGAAGGTTGATAAATGAAAAGTCAGTTTATGTTAATTAAAAAAATATTTTATTTATACTAAAAAGAAAACTTTAAAATATTCGCAATGTATTAATGAGAACATTGTGGCCATAATTGTTTAGCAACAATATCTTTTATGTCCACATCAATATTTGTTGTGGCAAGTCTAATTATATCTTCAAGAGTGTAATCTTTCAAACTGTTTCTATATTTTGACTTTATATATTTCATATCGAAGTATGCACGCTCGCAGATATATGTACTTCCGAACATTGATACAATTTGAATTCAAAATCTCTCAATTTTGGATATTTCTCTTTATCTAAAAATATGAATATTTCTATTCCAGTTACTCCCACGAGATGTAAAAAAGGGCTCAGCCTGCAGGTCGCATAATTCTATTTGATATTTAAGATCAACGGAGTTGATATCAATATTAATTGGATCACACAATATATCAATAGACGGTTTAAGATAATCAAATTGAGAAAATCTTTCATTGAAATCTGTAATTAGCATATCCAATTTTAGTAGAACTATTTTAAAATTCGCTTCTATATTACATTCCTTCATTTCTTCATAGATCTCTTTGCAAGATTCAAAATGAAATAAATTATTTTGCTCCAAATTAAACCTTAACAATTTTAATTTGTTTCTATATCCAGTAATATATTTATAAAGGCAACACACATTTTGATCTTGTCCTTGCAAGGATTTATTCAAAATATTTAAATAATTTGTAATGTCCGTTAGGAAAGCAAGTGAATAAATAAAATTTTTACCAACTAAATTTGCTGTCAAATTTTCACCGACGGCAATTTCTGTGAGAAAAAGATGAACTTCTTTTCGAAGTGTAAAGAATCTCCTCAAACACTTCCCAGCACTTAACCAACGAACGTTACTGTGTAAAAGCAGATCTCCATACTCAGTTTCCAATTCATCCAAAAATGTTTTAAATTTTCGGTGTGTAAGAAAACGATTTCCGCCGCGAATTAAATTAGTAATTTTGCAAACCTTGTCCATTAGGTCTTTTAGTTGTAGGATAAAACCACATAATCCCTCATGATGGGTAATACAGTGTTACATACGACATGTTATTCCTTCTTTTTGCAAAAGTCACGAGAGCCCAATATTTTTGCCCGTCATAGCTCTAGCACCGTCGGTTACAATAGCAGTGCACTTGTCAAATCCGCCATACTGCTCTACTGAACATTTTAATTGTTTGTAAATATCTTCGCCTTTTGTTGTTCCGTGTAATGATTGTAATTTTAAAAGTTCTTCTGAATAATTATAGTTTTCATTTACAGTTCTTATAAAGATAAGCATTTGACTGGTATCGGAAATATTTGTGCTTTCATCCAACGCTACCGAAAAATAGCAGCAACTATTGATTAAGTTTTCTAATTTATTAGTGACATGCATGCTAATTTCGTTTACACGTCGGCTTACAGTCTGGTGAGAAAGTGATACTGTTTGAAATTTTCTTACCATTTCGTTGTCATTAAATGCTTGAGCCATTTTTATGGCACATTTTTTTAAAGAACTCTCCATCCAAAAATGGCTTCTTTGCCTTTACTATTTCTAAAGAAACTTCAAACGATGCAGCTACAGATGCTTCTTGAAATTTTGGTTCTTGATTAAAATAAATCGTTTGATGATTCAACTGATTTTTCATTTTTTTTCATTAGTGGTATTTTCATGTCTCGCGTGTACGAATGATACTTTTTTTCATGTATGGAAAGATAATGACGCTTCAAGTTATGTTCTTTACACACAGCTATGATTTGTAAACATCCCAAACACTGTGGTTTATCATTCTTGCTCAGAATAAATAAATAATCCATCTCCTAGCGATCTTGAAATTTTTGATTTTCGAGGTCTATTTTTCTTTTATTAGTAGCCCTCATATTCAATAATTATTTTAATTAATAAATAAATATGAAATTAAGTTAATAATATAACACAAGCACCTCTCAACAAATTCCAGACAAGACTGCACTCCCACGATTGCATGAATCAACCAAATAGCGCAAGTTAGTGTGCGCATCACGTGCGCCAACCATAGATAAAGAACAACCAACCACAAATATAATATGTGACGCCAACTTTGAGCCAACCATCATCAGAGAAATTGAAATTGGTTTTTGTCCTAATGGAGGAGAATCGGTGAGAGTTTGACCTGCAGTATCATGGAAATGTTTGGGAAGACTGATTTTTCTCGACGATCACAACACTGTTAAGGATTATTGGTGCATTCTAGAAGACATAATAACACATCCATATACACTGCTTGACATTGAGAATGCAACACCAAGAAGGAGTGGTCAGAAAGTGATGAAATTTGGGAAAAAGACAGAGACAGCAAGCAGCAATAAGTGATCTTTATTACAAAATGATAGTCAGAATACAGAGCGAGAACGGCGTCGGCTCAGTAGGATGTACGACCACCGCGGACAGCGATGCACGAAGAAACACGTCTAGGCATAGAGTCAATAAGAGTGCGGATGGTGTCCTGAGGGATGGCTCTCCAATCCCTTTCAACAATTTGGCACAGTTCGTCTTCTGAACGAGGCAGGGGCAGAGTCTGCAAACGGCGTCCAATCACATCCCACACATGTTCGATTGGTGACAGGTCAGGAGAGTACGGTGGCCAGGGAAGCATCTGTATACCTTGCAGAGCATGTTGGCAGATGCGAGCACTGTGTGGTCGGGCGTTATCCTGCTGAAAAATTGCATTAGGCAGCCCCTGTAGGTAGGGGATTGCCCCCGGCCGCAGTACATTATCCAAGTATCGTTGGGCCGTCATAGTGACCTGAATACGAACTAGAGGTAACCTGGAATCGTAGGCAATAGCGCCCCAAACCATTATGCCACGTTGTCGCGCGGTAGGCCGTTCTACAGTTACTGCCGGATTAGATTTATCTGCCGGAAGTGCCTTCTTTGACGGCGGCCTGGCATGCTTTCCTATTACACGTATCCTCCGGGACAAAAACCAACTTTCTTCGATAATTCGTCTGGCAGAAATAACGACACGAATATTGCCCATTCTGCACGTTCCCTCCCTTATATCTTACTTCACGTGTGTTGGAGAGCTGCGCATTTCACATCATTCGCATAACTCAGTGACGTGCGTCTACTCTAAAATTTGCATATATGTCTGACCACTTCTTCTTGGTGTTGCATTTTCAATGTCGAGCAGTGTATTTGTTGAAGCATTGTACCCTGAAATAGATATATTGTGCATCCGAATAACATGCTCCAGTTCAAACAGAAAAACAGGAGACAAAATGGTTTGAAAAGCATGAAAGTGAGCTTCCTCATCAATTCTTATAATTTCCAATTTCAGTACCACTAAGTCTGTCTGGGTATGTTTGACGACAATGTTAGAAAACGTTTAACTCTTCCAGTATCACGTCGTGAATTATACACCGTTTTTCAAGGAAAATGATTAGGCGTACTTTTAATGATTGTACTTGGGTTTGTCACTTACTTGGGGAACTGCAGCAGTGCTGGTCTCTTGTTTCGTATTAATAAGGAATTGCACTTCAGATGCTTTGTTCCAGGTTTGATGTAAAACGATCAATTTTATCAATGTGTACTATAGTAGACTGCACAGCAGTATTTCAAACTTCTGTCATAAATTTGAAAGAATTGTTAATTTTACACAAATTTTTGTATTCATTTACTAGCATCTATTTTAAACTATGCGCTCTTGCAAGAGTTTTGAAATGAAACAAAATTCAAGAATAATTTTAATACTTCGGTGACTTTTCGTGTTTTCTGTGTAGTATTCTGCTTATCACGTGATTTACATTCTTTGGCATACTGTACGATATCTTAAGTTTCTAATATTTTTTTCCTCCTGAATATCTTATGTAGGCACACTTAATATCTTATGATCTGAACAAAGATGTTGGTAACATCACTGAGAAGAAGGAGTGATTATTGATTTATGACGCAACGTACCGATGTCTTACTTTTGTTTTGTAGAGTATAGTAGCCTATTTTATCCAAATAAAGCCATACCAGGATAAAAACGACAATCCAGTGAAGAACGGCACGGATTTAGGCCCAACCCAATTATTCATTAAACTCATTTTATAATGGGGCCCACCAGCGGCCGAGCGGTAAAGTCGCTGAACACTGGTAGTTCGGTCCGAGGTTCGAATCCCGCGAACGGGCCGGCCACATGGGCGCTTTCGTGGTTTTCCCCATGTGTAACGTGTATACGAGCCAGTTTCCCCTAGAAAGTCCTCCACGAAGGCATCCCTCCCTTTAGGCAGATAGCCCTATTGTGCTTTGCCGTAATTAAATACACCACACCATTTTATAATGAAATTTATTATACATCTTTAACTGAGGTTTATTGTAAGAACAACAGCAAGAAATAATTTAAGTGTCGAATCTGTTAAAAATAATGGCGCACGTAATGTTCATAATATACTAAACATATCATGGTATTGTTCGAAGCTTTAAAATATATAGAAAAAGTGCTTAGACAACCGTCTTTAGGTATAGGGGACTTTTATTTCTAAAAATAATGATAGAGAAAATTAATTTATCACAATGAGAAGAAAAATCTCTTGGCTGAAAAAAAAAAAAAAAAAACAGCTTTATTTGTTAAGAGTTTCCTTCCGAAAATGTCTCTTTAAAACTGAAGATTTTTTGTCTAAAGGAATTAAAGAAGGAAAAAAAAGAAATATAGTCACTTTCAGTAAACTTAGATGATTTACTTAATTTTGTGCGTTTCTAAATTTTATCATCGAAGTTACAGTTTAAACTTATTTGGAACAATCTTCTGATTATTTTATCACATTTAAATAGCAGTTACTTAGGTACACAAAAGTATAAGTTCAACCTTCAAGTACTGAAGTATTATTATTATTATTATAAGGGCACAGCCCCGATCCTCCTAGCCGTTACAAGCCGGTCATATGATCAAAAAGTAGGACTGGCCAGAAAAAGTACTGAAGTATATAAGTTCTAGTACATCATTAGTAGTTTTAGTAAATCAATGATGCGACAATAATATGGAATAAAGGAGATGTATAGGGAGTCTTTCTATACTGTCGCATAATTAAAGCTATTTAAGAAATTATTTTTGTTTTGAAGTATTTTATTATTTCTTTTATCATATTTCTGTCTACAAAGGAGCTATCTACTACGTTCACGTTTTTAATTTTATTTCCGTTACTTCATTTTAATACCAATGCCATTATAGATATTAATTTTTATCTATAATGAATGCAAGAATAGACGAAATATTTATTTTGTATCCATCGCTGTACGGCAGTTACCAGTTATACACAGAGTTCAGAGAATAGTATATCATATGGTCTTTTATTTCAGAATTATATTAACGTCCCTGAAACTTTTCGTTTCCAAGTTTAGTCATTCTTTACAGAACGCTGAAAATCAATTTTTGCTGAGTTATATACTTTGACAACAGATGGCAGCACAAGTATTACTATTTTTAAGACTGGCATTCTAAGGCTAAAAATTCTGTAATTTTCATACTCGGTGGAAACTCGATTATCCGCTATTCTTTTAAAAAGCTGTTTGATACTGAGACAGCTTTACAGAAAAATGAATGACCAAAAAACAAAGCAAAAAAAAAAAAAAAAAAAAAAAAAAAAAAAAAAACGAGAACGAGCAAACCGTAATTTAAAACGCACCATATTGTACAGTAAAATATGAACATTTCTTTACTGTATTCAGTATAAAAAGCTCAAAATATTGTCTTAAAGAATAAAATATTGTACTATCAAGTGAAATGCACATAAAAATATTTCAACTCAAAATACCACATAATTTCGGTAATCCCTGGATATCGTATTGCTTATAAAAATTATTGCTTACTTTGCAGTTCGATAAACTTTACGCAGCAGGACAAGAGAAATCTAAACAGATAATTATTATATCCATGTTTAAATATGTTTCTTACTACATTTAGACAGTGTTGTTACGTAGGAATGTGTGTTTAATTTTTCATGCAAATCTTTTAGCTACTGCATTAAGTAAAAAAAAATGTAACTTTTTTTTTTAAAAATTTAATCGAAGTTATTGGAAAATAAAAGCTATTTAATATTTATCGTTTTGCATTAGATAGCTCTGACTTTATTTTAAATGTTATATTTTTGCTGTATCTAATAGAAAACAAACTGAGAAACTATGATGTCACTAATTATCAATTCTAGTATTGGTATTTATTCATAAACACTGACGGAAAAAGATAAAGGAAAAATTATAAAAAAGGTGTAGTTGGTTAGTAGCTCAAAGATCAGCATTATCATACAGCCGAGCAGCTTCGTTATACAGAAATACAAGAATTTTTGCACCCGCCTGGTAGAAGTGCAATGGAATGCTTCAAATTCTAATTTCAAGGATTGTATGAATGGAAATTTAAGCACACGGAAGGTAGAACGCGTCTATAAGAAGGAATTTGACGGACTATGAGAAATAGAATGCTATTCAGAGAATGGAAGCAGGACAGATATTAATCCTGTTTGGAAAGATTAAATAATAAATAAATAAATAATAGCAAAAGCGGTATATCAGGATTCTAGAAATTTTTTTCAAAAAACCTGTTGGTGTACACATACAACCAGTTCAATGCCGAAAACGTGCCTTGACAGTCTGTTATGACCGTTATTTCAAAACGATTGCTAAAAGAACTAGACAACTGGCATCAGCCCAGATTGCAATCGAATTCATTGTAGCTACAGGGATTTGATTCTCCAGATACATTACGAGTAAATGGCTGCAAAAAACGGGGGCTTGTATGCAAGGAAACTCTTGATTTGTGTTCCACTAACTCGGACTGACGAATCCGCCCGATTGCAGTAATGCAGAAATCAGTGTGATTAGAGTATTACCGACTGCAGTCGAGTTTGCTATGCTGATGAATCTCTTTTTAGGAGTGATTCGAGGCGTTTTGCAACCTAGAAGGAGCAAAACAAAAGCAATAAACCTGAAAACTTCCATAAAAGGCATTGGTGTAAAAATAACAGAATCATGGAAAGAACGGGCATCATGTTGAATGGTCATATTTACCTATACAGTTTTGCCAGTGGAACTATCAATGCTGAAATATACAGAGATGAGTTTCTTAGTCTTATGTCAAGTTGTATAGGGATGAAGATCGTAGTAATGTCCTCTCAATGTTTGCCCTCATCGATCTGTGGTCGATGATTATGAGGGCGAAGGAATCTAGAAGGAGTAGCTGGAATATTCTTCTGATTTAAATCCGATAAGACATGTGTGAGATTTACTAAGGGGCTGATTTACATTGCTGCAGCCCCAACTTAACATTTTTTTTGAGCTTCAACGCAGTGTTCAACCTGAATACACTTTGTTACCGCAAGTTACACTTTGTTACCGCAACTCCTGGTCAATCTAAGACGCAGCATGGAAGATCGTTTCAAAGCTTGCATTTCGGCAAGGGTTACCACACATCTTATTAATTTTTTCGATGTATCTGTAAAATGTTTTAGCATCAGCTTTCTCCTATACCATTTTTTATCATATTTACGATGTTCTTATTAATGTTTATGTATTGCAGAAGTGCTCAGTTTAGCATTTTGAAGGTATGTCAGGTAGAACAAGCGCAATCAGGTTGCGCAAGTTCCATGTTTTTAGTCGCAAAATTACTAAAGTTGAAAGAATTTTTAGAGTTGTTGATTTAATTTTTCCTGTCAGCGTATTATACAAGCATTCTGCATATAAAAAAAGTATTTTCCTTAGCGACTGCCCGAACCTTGTGGTGGTTGTTAATGGGAGAAGTTACTGTTATCCATCTGTACAACTACTCTTTATATTAGTCTTAGTTTATTTGCTTGTTGCCGAGTCCATATTTCATGAAAGAATGGTTGTCAGAGCCTCAAGGAGGTTGAACTTCTACTTCCAGTTTTTGAAGAGAAGCAGCCCGGGAGGTAGTCCAAGGATATCCCTCTCTTCCCTGCCACAAAAAAACACGAAAGGACTTTCGGCTCGTCAAATATTTAGAGTGCCCCCATACCGCAAACACACTATACATTTATAAGCATCCATGCCTTCCCCGGTATTCGGACCGGGCGCTTTAGTACGGCAGTCAGAATCGCTAACCACTGTACCGTCTGAGTGGAATTCGTCTTAGTTGTTCATCGAATAACAGAAGTTCTATATGTAAGAAGTTATTTGGTTAACAATATTATCATCGTGACGTCTTGGCATTATTCAGGGGACTAGCAAGTATAGACAGTCGTGTAGCGTGGATTTCATCCGCCCTGGGCGTATCACAAATTCGCCACCCTCTTGTAGTTTCCCCGCCCCTTTGTATTTGCAGAGTTCTTGACATGTAAAGTAGGTAATTACTAACGAATTTATGGGTTTAAATTATGTATTTACGTTACTGACCCTTTTTCGTATAAAAATGGATGTGCAACTGTGAACAGAAGTCAGATTATAATATTTACTATTCAGATATACTATATTTTGAATTTCAACTATATCCTAATCTAACTAGTATAGGTTCAAAAATTTTGGTTATTACTTACAAAACTGACAGCAAAATATAAAGTAAGAAAAAGCAGGTAAGCAAAAATAAAAATTGTTATTAGATAGTATTAAACTCTGTTCTGTATATGAAAGAATATATTCCCGCTGAATATTCGTCGTGAACAGTCCGAGCACAAAATATCGCAAGGCAACTGGTTTGTCCAAACGGTGTTTGCAGGTCGCTAGAACTAGCGAGATGATAACAGTCGCTTAAAGAAAGGGGATTCCTCGTCTCCGTTACGGACTAAAAAGTTCCCTGCTCATTTTAATCTGTTCTAATTGTAGGTGTGAAAAAAATATGAAAAGAAATGGTTCAAATTTTTTATTCAAATAACAAGATTTTATTATTATTATTATTTATTGTGAAATTTTGCTGCCCTCAAGAAAAGAAAAAAAAGAAAAAAAAAACCGCCTAGGGCGTGTCTCCGAAATTCCACGTCACTGAGTATAAGGGCTTCCATTTTGGTAAATTTATTCATATCATTGAGAGAGTAATTTTATGTAACAGCCTCAGAATGCTGAGAAATCTTTAGGCTCATGGCTTTGTTAAGAAAGTTACAGAAAACATTTTAGTTAAATTTTCTTTGTAATTTCTACTCTTACTTAATTTCATTAATTTACATTAACCATAGATTATTCTCATTTTTTAACCTGCGAAGCTCAAGTTGAGTTTTTAATACATTTATGTATAATATTTTGAAACAAATGCAAATGTAGTTTTCTAAGCAAGAGAAAACTATATAAGAGGTCTCTTAATAGTTACGAAAGAAAATAGTATTCTCATTTGTGGACGCCTACTCTAAAACGGTATTACGATGCCTTTAATATTTTCTAGGTAGCACATTTAAACAATTTTGCCATCCGCAAATACCTTTAAATCATTTACTTTTATTCAATAAAAATATTCAAAATTGTAGTTAAGTTTTATAATAAGCTAACCAAATGATATATCACCAGAAGAATTTAAAGTCTGAATATAATTCTTGTATATTGCTTAATTTTTCATTATAAATTTTTGTTTAGGATATAAATGTAAAAACCTAAACTTAGTTTTAAAATTTTGTAACACTCATGTCATGAAATATGCATTTATAAAATATTATGAAGCTTGCAGAAGGATGATTCTAAGCACTTGTTTTTGATTTTAAACTTATAAATGATGTGAAAACGAACTTTTCTTCCCAAACACCATATTATATAATCTTTTTAATGGTATAAGTTGTTGGATTGCCTACTATGATGCAAAGCTGCATCTTCTATTGTGATTTTCCAACTTTAAAGACTGGTGAAATAAAATAGCATTTTACTGAGTACGTAGAAAATAATTTCATTTGAAAATCAAGAATCTACAGTTACACATTTGGAGTTAATAGTTGGAAATCAGGCTTTTTAAAGTAACTTCTTGTATACGTTTCAGGTGTTGTCTGTAAGGCTTAGAAACATTTCTTAGTAAGCACAGCATAAAAATGTATACAGTAAAAATACTGGCTCTGAGTTGCTGAAAAATATTCAAATCGCTAGATATATAGGACGAGAAAATGGACTGAAAAATTATGACGTTAATATACTGTGCATGAAAATTAAACTTTATTTTAAATATTACAAACGTCGAAGTTAGTTAAAATAAAACCTGTTGTCAATTTACAGATAAAAACAGCAAGTATTAATGTTGGGTATATATTATGTATTAATGTTGAAAGTATTAATGTTGGATATATATTATGTATTAATGTTGTAAGTATTAATGTTGGGTATATATTATGTATTAATGTTGTAAGTATTAATGTTAGGTATATATTATATATTAATGTTGTAAGTATTAATGTTGGGTATATATTATGTATTAATGTTGTAAGTATTAATGTTGGGTATATATTATGTATTAATGTTGTAAGTATAATGTTAGGTATATATTATATATTAATGTTGTAAGTATTAATGTTGCGTATATATTATGTATTAATATTGGGTATACACACGCTTTATGCGATGGTTACATATAATTCCTAGTTATTTTATCAGCATTCGCTTGATTAAAAAACAACAACTATTTGCCGGATATTATAACAGACTCATATATACTGATGAAAGAGTGCTTTCACAAAACATATTATTATAGATAAGTTAACAAGATAATTTTATTTTAATGAGATTTATTGCTTGCAATATTTTAAATAAAATTTATTTTTTTTCCAAAAAGTGACGTCGTAAATTTTCATAAAATTTGTTTTCTCTTTGGTTACATTTTATGCTCTCAGAGCTAGGAATATCACTGTATCGACTTTAAAAGTCATGCTGTATTTAAGGGACATCATATATAAATGTATACCTGATATATAAGCCCCACCAGCGGCCGAGTTGTAAAGAACCGTGAATACTAGGAGTTCTATTTTAGGATAACGAGCTGGCTGCATGGTTGATTTTCGTAGTTTTTCCCATGTGCAAAGTGACTACGAATCTGTTACCCTTAGAAAGTTTCCACGAAGGCAACCCTTCCTTAGGAAAGATAGTCCTTATGTGCCTTGTCATGTTCGAATAAAGTATTTCCCTCCTTTCTGCATGCCTTCGTGGTGTAACGGTAGCACACTCGGCGCGTATTCGAGAGGTCCAGGTGCGAATCCGGGCGAGGGCATTACTCATTTTCCATATACTCCTGCTTCAAAATAACCCAATGACTCAAAATCGCAACCCACTGAAATATAACTAACGATGAATAAAAAAAAATGTACGCACTTGCGACTGATGTTTTAACTAATGTATATATTCTAAACTCCTGAGTAATATTTTAATTGATAGGCAACTTATTAAATACATCAGGCAATATCAAACGCTTTTCTGTCGTTTCCTCTCTCATCTGTAATTTCTTGACCGTCACTTTATGCGATTTAATTTCACTTTTCTTCCCGGTAAACAAATACTGAAGTTGCAATTCGGGTTGACTTAAATACCTTCCCATCCTTATTTTAGAAATCAGGCGAAAATGTCATTGGTTTTGTTGAGTAATCGAAAACATGCTGTTGCGTGGGTACGGGTTCGTAATGGATTGGGTGCACACAGAATCGACGATAGCTTGATAAAATTTATTTTACCAAAAGAAACACTTTATAGTTCTGGGACTTTCCACAGAAATACACGTACAGCTCTTCTAAGTATGACAGAACAGAATCAGTAGTTATCACTTCAAACTACTAAGAATGTTAAACACAACACAATGCAAAGCGCATCCAAACAGGGAAGTTCGCACAATCTCTCAATACTCTCGAAGTCATCTATGAACTAAAAACTGAGAACTGATGCTCTCTCTGGGGTTATATAAATTTTCCCCGGCCACCAGGAAATCTATTATACTTTCTATTGTGAGAAATTACTGGAAGGCTGATACGTTTACAGTTACATATAGGGATCAATTTTAATTATTCAATTACTGTATCAATTACAGTTATACAGGAAGAGAATCATAATGTCGCCAAACGATAGCCAAGTTTAACAACTTTGAGTAATTTATCGCCAAATTTGGCAAAAAAAAAATTAGTTGTCTAACAATCGCCAGCTTGGCGAGATCTCGCCAATTTAGCGAAACACTCATTTGCCTCAAATGTTGTACCTGTAATCTTATTTTTCCGGCAGAACTTCGTCTCTTCAGACTTTTCATTTTACGTTACACAGAAGATACTACAATTTCACACATAATTTCACTAAAATTATTTACATATATACAAAATTCTTAACAATACGAATACTCTGTTGTAGGAAATTCTGGCAATCTCTTTTTTTATTACTTTTACAGTTCCACACAGTTTCTCTCCGGTGGTGTCACAATATTATTTCGAATAGCCTCTAGCATTTACAGTGAACTTTAACGGCGGGCTGCTTTCTGTAGTCTTCGAAATAACATTGGTGATTTAATCAATCATGCGTAATATTAATTGTTAGAGTTTATTGAAATTATGAAGATTTCTTTAACATTTTTTATCTTTTATATTTATGCTCAGAAAAAGGCCTCATTAAATAAAAAAATGGAGCATTAATTGTTTTATCTTTATTTCTAATTTATGTTGTAACAGTAAAACGTTTTGTTTAGGAAACATTTAAATTTTGTGTTTCTGCATGCTAAAATCAAAGCAAAATATCAATTATTATCAATGGGAAAAAAAATTCTCCAGCTCATAATATGTAGGATGATATAGTAATAAATCCAAAAATTTAATATTAGATCAGAACTCGTGTTATTAAGTTATGCAGAATATTTATGTTAAAGCGCAACATAAAACTTTCAAGCAAATTTACTCTTTTTGCCACCATTTTTGATATCTAAATTTCACAGCTGACATCAAACTGCCATAAAATATAATTGTAAAAAAACCAGGGTCGTTGCAACCTGCAGTGTAAGTAATATGCATAAAGCGATAGTGTTAGATATACCAATAAAGATTAAGCTGCAAAACAGAATCAAAAGTAAACTAATAAATAAAGTTAGTATAAATAAATATATCTAAAATATTAAGATTATTTTTCAAATTTTGTGTTTAAACACATTAGCAAAAATAAGCCTATATGATACGTATAACAAATTATTGTTGCATAAATCTATGTAGCTTTTCTTTTGAAAAAGCTAGCGGATTATACTACACTATAACTTGAAAGATGTAATAGTAATGGAGTGTCATTAGGCTATATCGCTGCGGGAACATGAAAAATGTGTAATGGCCTCCTCAAGATTCGAATTCTGGACTCCCGAATACGCGTCCGGCTACACCACGTGGAAAGGCATGGAGAAAATACTTTATATGTAATAGTAACGGAGTGTCATTAGGCTATATCGCTGCGGGAACATGAAAAATGTGTAGTGACCTCCTCAAGATTCGAATTCTGGACTCCCGAATACGCGTCCGGCTACACCACGTGGAAAGGCACGGAGAAAATACTTTATATGTAATAGTAACGGAGTGTCATTAGACTATATCGCTGCGGGAACATGAAAAATGTGTAGTGACCTCCTCAAGATTCAAATTCTGGACTCCCGAATACGCTTCCGGCTACACCACGTGGAAAGGCAGGGAGAAAATACTTTATATACTCTCACTTTTAAAGGGCGACTGGGGTTAGGGGACCCAGCCGCCAAATTCTGGCAGTGACAAATTATTGTCCACAATATTTTAGTTCGAGCGCCACTTTTAGAGTCTTTTGGAATATTTTTGATGTTAGGAAACTGAAGAAATCCGCAGTGCCCTTGTCAGACTCAAACTTCGAACCTTCCGAATACGCGTCGAGTGTACTTCCAGTGATACCATGAAGGCATGCTGAAAGCAGGGAGAAAATACATCATAGTTAATAAAATGTTACAAAAATTATTAAATGTTTTGATATTTTTCTATGATTTTACATTAAGCTGAAATTTTTAAGAGTATCACTAGAACAGCACATTGACGGTTAATCGAAAAGTACTCAAATGATGTTTGAAGATTCATCTTTAATCATCCGATAAGATATTTACAGATATTTAAAGGGAATAAAATAGCACTGTAGCAAAAGATTTTATTATCAAAGAATATTTTCTTCTAGTGTCATACAGAGAAGTTTGTTATTTAGAAAATGTGGACAGTAACATATGATATTTTGAATAGAAATTCAGGATACTTATATTTTAAGGGTTACTTAAGGATCACTGGATAATAACATTTAAGGAATACTATACATTCATTTTAAGGATTTCATTATCATAAGGAAGTACTGATTAATCGGAATCTGTTACGTATCAATTAGAAAATATAAAAGTTCAAGGAATGTTATCGTAATGTAAATAATCATTCAAAGAACAGTCATCAGAGACAACATCTGTGACAAGAAACAACATCTTCATATTTATTCCGGAAGAATGTACAAAATGCTACAGGATTTTCTCGTAAGACATTATGTTCATTCGAAGAGAAAGTTAAAAACTTTCAACTGCAGGAATTCGAAAATGTAAATTTCTCATTCCAATTAATTATGCAGTAGATCGTAGGGATACCAGTAAGTTTTATCAACGTACTTTTCAGTTATAAAACTTCTCTTACCTTCCCTCTCAATTTTGATTTCTGGGTGGGAATTTCGGTCAACTATTAGCAAACATCACTTTAATAACTGCAGGTAGTCAAAAATTTTCTCCAAAATTTTAACGGTAGTTTCTACTTTTCTCTTGGCCTGGTTAAGTTGTACAGATATAACGCGACTTCTTCATTTAATTTCCGCATAATTATTCGAAAAAGAAGAAGGACCTGCTTAAAAGCAAAGATTTAAAGTTTATAAAATTTGGCTTTAGAGAAAAGCATTTCACATCACGCGTTTGGTTTAATGCCTGGACGTCTTTCGGTTATCCTCATAGGAACCAGAAAGGAATGGAAATTCTAAAAATCTCCGGAATTCGGAACAAATATAAGCAAGTAAAAATTTTCTTGCTTGGGAAGAAAGATTTGTAACTATTGCAAGAATGTCTTGTTAGTAAACAATCGATGTGTCCTCCTCTTTATCATTACATTTGTTTTGTTTTTAGAATTCTGTTTTATGCGTTGTGTTTTAGCACAGCATTTAATTCGAGTTTTTTCACAACAATGCGATGTTTAACATTTTGAAGATCTTTAAATTATTTGCGATATTTATATCATTTGCGACAGCTGTACTTAAACAGCATGTATTAGCTACATTTGAGTTATTACTAATTTTATTCATTAGTTTCATAATCTTCCATTCATTAGAATGATATTAAGATAACTTAAAATATATTAAATAACAAATGCATAAAAGTATACTAAATTTTAAGTGTAGATGTAAAAATGTTATTCTTTCTTTCTCATGTCGTGCCTTAGTTTAAAACTTTTAATCAAAACATCAGCGAAAGAATTTCCACATGAATTTATTCTGAAAAAGGTTTAGTTTGAGTTACAGCTTCCAATAATTTAGATGGTTTTGCAAGAGTAGGAATCATTTATATCCTATTCGAGTTTGGTTCATTAAGTACGGAAGTTAGCTGTTGAACCTTATCTGTGGAAATGAATTAAGTTAACGTCACGGGAAAGTTATGATAATGTTCCATTTTTGATGCAAGAATTTTCGGTACTTGTTGCGATATTATTAAATCGTACGTCCATATCCACTGATTCAGAGTCCACGTTTGATCATGGCCCCAAAATACGTTTTGAAGAATAAAGACACATACATTTCAGGCGTTACAAATCGACATTAACTGAGACTGGGTGGTAACACATTTAAACGCTTTAGCTCAAGTGTATGCATGTTTTCAAATACATGCATGCTATAAATTTAATCACGTACGCTCCTATGATTCGCAGCTTACGTAATGCGTTGACAGAAAAGTATTTATTGTTTCATTTTTTTAGTTCTTTGGAATTATATATGAGAAAGCTCTGTAGGAAAAAATGCAGTATTTTTTCACTCCTACGTTGTATTGTATTAAGCTATATGAAACACATGTATAGCATTTTTTTCATTCTTACATCATCTCTTAAGAAATATATTAAGACGACAGATTCCCTTACTTTCACATATACGAGACAAAGTATCTTGTGTTCAGCATGCCAAACTCAGTACCTCGAATAGGCCAAATAGTTATCAATGTACAGTAGTATGGGCCACAAGAAGGAAAAAAAAACAATTTTCATACTGAATGATGTATTTAATAAGTGAGTAAATGCATGAAATTTTACCCCATAGCCTTGAGACAATAACTCCATAGTTCTTTAATAAATATTAAGGAATATAAAAAGTCCTGGTAGTATATAGGAACCTACTGTTATTTTCCAGACACCCGGCATCTTGTTTTCTGCAACTACCTTTCGGATGTTTATAGACAAGCTATTCCCAGTAGTGGTTTTATGAACAGTGATCAGATGAATATCTTTTAAGCTCTCTGAGATCTCGCTGGTGACATATTCCGTGCCATTAATGAGCAACGTTGCACACTTTAATACGTACTGCCGAACATGCATATCCCGTATGGTGCTTTGAGAATTTCTGGGAATCACGCAGGCAAGTATTTGTAAAATTTGGGAGTGTTCACTTCATCGAGTCTTTGCTTTAGAGTTGAATGGCATTGGATTTCTGTTAATTTCATCTGTAAATGAGCTGGCACATTGCCAACGTCGACTGAGAAAATGATTTTGTAAACCGAGTGTCTCAAGAATCCTATTCAGCTACGAAGATTAAATATTCAGTGTAACTCACATTTGTATTAATAATTTATTAATAATTTGTATAATATATTTTTTGTTAATTTCTCAGGGTGAAACGAGGGCTGAAAAATAAATCAGTCAAGGGCCGCGAGTTGGACATGCCTTCTGTGAATGGAGACTATAGAGCCCTCACATTTTATTTAGTGTTAACAATATCGCACTGTATTCACAACACAAATTAAATTTTACCGTATTTATATGTGTTTCTTGAATATCACATCTCAGTAGAGTTTAGCATTATCTATGGTTTTATGTAACCAAGTTTTGTCTTGGAGAGTACTTTCCGTAGATACAAGGCATTATTTTGTTGTCGAGATATTAAGTTCTTTAGAGCCAAAAATCTTGAAAAATGAATCATACTTTTGAACCCGAGATTTCTAATAACTGGTTAGACGTGATGACCACTGCATCACTTGGACTAAATACTTTATAAATTATTACAGTTTCTCTATGTTTCATAAAATAGATTCAAAGAGGGTTGCTAATGTAATATTCACAATAGATGCATGCCGAAATGAACTTCCAATAATTGCTAAAATGCATTTAATGTTTTTGTAAGATTTAGATGAAACATATCGATATTTTCTGGGTTACAAATCTTATTCCTTTTTCAAACTAGAATCCACGATACGATTTTAAAAATGTTGCTACTACTAGAAAAATGACAAATTTACAAATGAAAAATTACAAATTTCAGAACTAGTGTGCTTTGCCATAATTAAATACACCAACCAAATACACACCATTTGAATAGAAAGAATAAGCATTTGATTTTTAGATTAAGAATTAATTTGCAAGCCTACAAACTGCTGTACATAGTGAGTTAAAGATTTTGTCTAAACAATTACAATTTATTGGGATATGCAAAACAAGCCTAAATTAATCTCAGAGGAAAAAATAAAGCATAAAATTCATATGTTTTAGTAATTTCAGACTTGGTGCCCATTTTAATGGAAATACTGTTATACGAACACTAAATGTGATATATCATGTTAAAACACAAAATTACAATTTTAGTTTCTCTTCTGAAAGCGTAGCATTTGCATTTCTATTAAAACGTCAATAAATTCTTTATTATGAAAAAATAAATTGTTTATTATTAAATAGTACTTCAGTATCTATCTCAAAATACCTACTTGTTTGATTTACATCTTATTGTGTTCGAGAACAATGTGACGCGCGTCTATTTAAAGTTAATCCCAAGTTGTATTGCGTAAACGATTAAAAAATGAATAATAAAAATTTTCCTATTTTCATTGAAAATATTTTGCGTTGATGGTATTTTAACAGATAAAGATTTTTTTTTTATTTATTTATTTTTGCAAAAGAATGTGATTTGGAAAGTCCAACGGATTTAAATAAAGCTTTATTTAACTAAGGTGAAGTCTGAGATATTAAATGATCAATGATTTCATAAATGAAAAATAACGAAATAGACACTGTTTTCTCGTATTTAATATCTACAAATATAAAATATTACAGATCGTCAATAAATGAAACATTTATTGATAATATAACTAACTTAGGATTTTAATAAATTTTCTCCTTTTGGCATTGATTAAGGTTTTAATAGTGACTTAGAAGTAACTTTTAAAATTGAAAAATAATGAGCCGGAAAATCAACAAGGATGAAAATCTGTAAATGCAGTGCCTATTAAATTAATTTAAAAATATATAATAAATGAAGATAAATTGGTTAGTGTAGATGAAAAAGCTGTTTAAGTTAAAAAATATAATAATAGACTGTTATAATAAATGATAGCATCACATTTTATCGACGTATGACAAAAATATGATAGATGGGCAAAATCATATGGAAGGATTGAACGAAAGAGAAAAAGAGTGTACTGAGATTATAATGTTTCACTACTTCTGTTCTAATAAATGTATGATTAGGGGTCGGTGGGATCACCGATAAATCAGTAACTAGTAACTATCGCATATATATTTAAAAATTTTCATTTTGCATTCAGTTTTATGCATTTGACTTAGGTATATTGAACTGATGATAAACTATAAAAAGAGTTGTCCAAGTTGCAGAGTGTTAAAGAGAAAATATTAGATTTGCATCATTTTAAAACGAATCAAATGGACTTAAAGCTAGCGAGAGTACAATAATGAGATCTTCACTGTCACTTATCATAAAAAAGTAAATGGATCAGAAATGTAGAGATAAGACCACATAATGAATGAAACAAGAGAAGGTTAAATAAATAATTTTCTAGATATTGGCGAGTATATGAAGAAACGCATTCTAAAACCTTGAGCTGCAGATCTAAAACCACATACATTGTCGCAAATATAATGTGCATTTATGTTTTACGAGCAAATAAAACTGCTTTATTAATTTACTTGCTACAATATTCGTAAAATATTTTATAGAATTTGGTCGTAAAAAAGGACCTGAAATTTTTAAATTCGGCTTCTTCTGTATTGTTTCATTGCTCTGTATTTTATTCACTCGATTTGAAGAACAGCCGAAATTGCATTAGTTAAAATATGAAAAAAGAGAATTGTAGAGTTCTTTTATATCAATGTCGTGCAGGCCCTGCTAAAAGTTGAAGAAGATTAAGTAGGTTAAAATAACCTTTTTTTATATACTATTAAATGAATAGAAAGCACTGCTTGTGCAACAGACGAACCTTCGCTATTTTAGGGTATTTAAATTAACTTAACAGAACGTTAAATTTCATTGTAGGCAATTTAGTCTGAGATTACACATAAAATAGACTACTCAAGCTGGCTCAAGACAATTAGCGGCGAGTATTTTAAAGGTCGGCTAGCAAGATGCTAAAGCTGGAAAAAAAAACTTAAGCAGAGCTTGCAATAGTATGTAAGAGCAAAACAAGACTTCCAGAAGCTCTCACTCTAAACATTCACAGCTTAAATACACAGCCAATTAATTTGCATTCTGGGGAGGACTACGAAAAGAAGTTATAGTAAAGTTTAAAATTATAGTAACTGGTTAATTAATATTAAAACCTCATACTATTCTTACGTTATATCCATAAGATTTTAAAAGCAACAAATTAAAAAAAGGGTTGCATTTAATTGGGGGGGGGTGTTAAATAGATTACATAAAATATTTAAATTACTTACTTATTTATTATTGTTATTTTTCTGCATATTTTAAATTAATCCAAATCTGCAAGGGTCAGAAATAGAGAAAAATAAATATCTTTTTTTTCTAATATAATTTCCTCATTCCTAAGACTGGTTCCTGAGATCAAATACGGCTAGAAAGGGAGGTGAAATAAATACACTCTCATTAAATCGCAATTACTGATGAGGAGGTGGATTTGCTTACGTAGGAAGCAATGATTAATAAAAAGGATGAAATTACTAATGAATTTATGATAATTCCACAGTCACCCCACGACCCCCTTCGATTCATTCATGATAACCTTCAAACACTCATGAACCAGTTTATTTTCATGCATAGAATCCTACCTTATCGAACCATTCCCATCCATCTTCATTCAGATGCGATGGATGACGATACGGAAATGTTATTCCTAGTGTAAATTGATTTTGGAAGTAAGCCAGTATTCGTAAGTTAATCCCAAACTTCCTAAATCGTAAAACATTGGTTTCGGAAAAACGTATATAAATTGTAAAACAAATCTAAAGCACAAGGAGAAAGAGAAAGCCAACGAAGTTGGAAATTTTTTAAAAAATGTTAGATCTTAAATCTTATTGAACTTCGGCTGCCCAAATTCATATTCTGAGACCGTTATAAAACAGAAGAGCTAACAAAACGGTGGATTATCCCTCTTCCGGTTTATTCAAAGTGACTTAATTATTTTTCGTGGAATTAATTATTTTCTGAACATTTTCTATATTCATCGTTAATTGCCGTTAATCTATTTATTTAAAAATAGCTCAAACCTCTCTAGACCTATTTACCATAGTTTAGAAAATAAACTATTGAAAAAAATATATACACTGAAATAGCACTACGATAAAATTTGATGCAAGTGTATATTTCATTATACATAAAAAAACTGAGACTTTTATTCTTGTTGCACAACCCGTGCAATAAGCAAAATATTGTTATTTTTTTGGCCTGAGAAATAAATATCTGAGACAGAATTCGGTAAATTGAAGCAGATTTCAAACTTGAAATATTAGAAAGTTTAGAGAAGATAAATGTAGCTACTTTTTTTTAAAAAATGCCTTCAGCTGCATTCGCTTTTGTTTCAAAGAAGTTTTCTTTTATGTTTTTAAGTTGACTACATTCTTCTATGTCAGAGCTATTATAAAAGGAATTCTTTAGAAGTTAAATAATGTCTATTGTTTCTTAACGTGGTTCATACGGGCCAACAATTCCTATCATTCGGATATTTTCCTTAAAGCTCAAGTACTTTGAACCTAAAAAAAGTTCAGCCACTTTCTGCCAGAAGAATATTTTTTTAGAGATCCACAAATGTAACTGCATTTTCTTTGGGTTTTAGCTTTTATTTCTAATGTCAACATACTAAAATGTTAAGATGTCAACATACTAAAGCAACGAAGAGATGACATTCCTGATTTCTTTATTGAATGAAAAATTCGTCTTCAAAGCAATTTATAAACAAATCCTCATCCACCGCCTTCACTGTAGTAATGTTTTCTGTTCTACTAAAAATAAAGTAAATAATGTTACAATATCTCAATTTCGTTGAAATTTTAAATCTTCAATAAAAACTACAAACTCTTTTATGGCATTTAACTCTAGTAAATGCCTTGTTCAGCCTTTTAAAATGTTTTACAACTAAAAATAATACATGCTGTTCGTTAATTGTGAGATTAAATTTCAGGCTGATTTATAAGGAATTATCGCAATGCTTTTATGTATTTTCAAGTGCATGATTCTCCTACATTTTAGATGCGCATGATGATTTCATTGGCTGTACATTTTCTGTCATTTGAAAGCTTGGATAAAAAGTATCTCTATGTTAGGTATCAAGATTGCCTAACTGTTTTCTAGGTGTACCGATATATACAGAAGCTCGAAGTTTAGTATTCAAGCAAATTGTTAAAGCATATTTATTAATTGTAATTAAATAATTATGGGAAAATTATAACTATTATTTTTAGACTTATGACTATTTATGGAAATTTATGACTACTAATTTTTAATATCCATAGGCCATTAGACAAAAGCCTAAATTATTAACCTCCTTTTGCCAAAGGATATAAATTTTGCGCATTCTGTGGAAAGTTATAAGGTATTTCTCCCGCCTTCTTAGCTTGCCTTCGTGGTGTAATGATCAGCACGCTCAGCGCGTATTCGAGAGGATCCTGGTTCGAGTCCCGGTGAGAGCACTGCTCATTTTTCATGTCTCTTGTTTCAAAATACTGATGATTACAGTGGCGCTCAAATTAAAAAAGATGGTGGATGATGATTCTTCATCACCAGAATTTGGCGATTGATCCCCAGTCGCCCTTTAAAAGGGGGAGTATATAAGGTATTTCTCCCTCCTTCTCAGCAGACCTTCGTGGTGTAATGGCCAACACACTCGGCTTGATCGAGAGGTCCTAGGTTCGAGTTCTGGCCAGGGCATTGTTCAATTTTCATGTCTCTTGCTTCGAAATAACCTAATGTCTTTACAAAGTTAAAATATTCATATGTGAGTATTCTGCTCCTCTCCTCTGCCTAGAACTTTAATACAGAAATTAGTCAGATAGCACTTGTATAACCATTTTCCCTTAGAATGTCATGCACGAAGTCAAACCTCCAAAGATGCGGATAACCGTAGTTGATTTTAACATAATTAATTACTGCAATTTAAATTCGTACTACATCTTCTTGTAGGAATTGTAAAACTAGTAAAATGTAAGAGTCCTTGTAAAAAGTACAGAAGTAAATGATATCGCCAATGAACGAATTCTTCAGTATCATTGCATTAATTTGAACTCATTCAAAACATATCCAAGTAATCGAGTCAACTAATAAAATAACTTCAAAGTTTAACAGCTTTAGAATTTATATGAAGTCTGATGGCGTTGAATCACCAAGCAGAAAATTTAGTAGAATTCAAAGCTCGTCAGCCCTGCTGTATGAGGTTTCCTTATTCCATGCAACTTAGTATTAATTTTATTTCATTAACAGTTCAGAACAGTTTTTATCTACGCTAGTGAACTTTTTATTATTTGTCTTAAGATAAATAGATAAATCAACATGCAAAAATTTGACAATTTATTTTGAATGCTAATGGAAATGATAGTAGGTAAGCTGTACACTTACCTTCAAATTATTAATTGTGTAAGGTATATGATCGGATATAAAGGTTATAAAAATTGGAAAAAGTTTATATTAGATAGTAACTGATGCGTGATGAAAACAAATATATTTATCAAGTGAATAGGCAAATACATTTTACTCAAATCATAGATGACCAGATTTAAAGAAAACAAATATTTAACTTTTTTAACGCAGGAAACGGCAGAAATTGGTACAGTCATGTTGCATTGTATAATTATTATTTGCAGTTTACTATTATTAGAAACTGTGTTGATTAAACATTTCTGTCCAACTTATCTGCTTCAAAAAAGTATTTTCTTTAATTAGGATGAAAACATTGGGGTTGAGTTGAAGAACGTAAATTAGAACTAGTTTAACGGCCTTTCCCAAACTTTAAGAAGGAACTTATGTTCAATACAGGTTCTTCAGGATACTCCAGGGACGCTACTGAGCCAAGAGAATTTCAGAGAGCTTTCTCTAAGCTCATAGCATACGCTTCTCGGAAACAAAACGCAGTGAACTGGATTATTTGGCAGTGGAAGAAGAATGTCTAAGTACCATCTGAGAGCTTGCTTTATTTTTCAATATATCTCCTTAAGTAAATATTTCGCTGCATAAAATGATTAAAGCTCTTCTGAGAGTTATGCATCTCGAATATCTTGCTTTAGAGACATTTTCAAAAAATTAATTACTTTGTTTCACGTGGTAAACAAACACAAAGCCAATTAAACTGCTTTTTGCTTTTTATAAGTAAGTGAATTTATTGAAAATACAACTATTAAATTCTGGATCTATTTAGAAATTATTACATAAACGGAGAATTTATTAATTTCATTTATGAAAAAATGAATTCCGAACCCATAAAAAGGCCCTAGTATTTTCCTTAAAAATTTCTAGAAACATTTCTCATAAGAATGCATTGCATTTTTGATTCTTGAAGTAATTTACAAGAATTTTTCTCATGATGAGTTGTTATACTTCACAGATATTTGTACATTTTGATAGTTAAATGAAAGATTTCTTTTAAAATTTTTTAGAGAGAGAAAAATCAGCTCAGTTTGATGTCAAATACAATCGTATGAAGCGCTTTATTTGATACCTGCAGGAATACAATGAACAATTTCTTGTAAAGAGCAGCATACAGATTTAATAACGAATGCTGTTTTACACAAGTCGGAACAGTTAATTGTCAGAACGAGAAACGTTTTCTTTGTAAGCTGCTCCCTAAATTTGTTTTCCAAATTCTTGAATTTTCGTTTTTAATATTAACAGATGAAGAGATCAGCATCAGTAAATTAATTTTTGAATATCTTAAGCAGTTTCGCATGTCAATGTACGCAATCTTTTTCATTTTCAATTAATAAACGTAAAATGAATGTTTTAGTATCTGAAATTCCTGTTCTACGAAGTTTCGTGGAAAATTTAGATTTTTATATTTACAATCATAATATTGATATTGTTTTCAGAAAAAAATTCTATCTTTTGGGACATTTCCTAAATATAACTGTAGGATAATAGCTATGATTCTAAGTGTAGGACTAAAAATAACTACAGAATAATATAATAATAATCTAGTCTTAATAAGAGTGCTAATAACTATACAACGACAGATTAATTCTGTAAGATTCCGTTAATAAATTTCCCTTTTTAAAAAAGAGAAACCGTTACGTTGATTAACACTTATAACGATAATCTAAATACGAAAACTCATCACTTAATCCATTCACCTCATAAACCGTTTTCTAAATTGATATTTCAGATTTAGTTCAGTGTAAATGCAAACATTTTGCTCTTCAGTTTATATACGGTCCCTGAATATGATCTCAAACTTTAAATATCTTAGTCAATTTTTGTCATGCAGGAGTTACAATTCCATTTGATTTTTTTTACAATAAATTTCGAAAATATAACTCTAGGAAGTAAAGGACCATATAAGAATTAGACGTCGTAATTTTTAGAGAAATTGTTTTAATTTTAAAATGCCCAAACTTGAATATTTGCATCATTTACAACGTTTTTATAGTAAGATGTATAGGTTTTCGAAAGGTTGTTGTGAAAATAAATTCCGCATAAGGACTTTTGTGGACACGATGTGTATCTACATTTACTAATTAAGGAAATGGAGACTATAGCAAATTCTTTAGGTTCACATTATACAATAAATATAAGCTACTAAGATGAATATTAATAAATATAGCTTTGTATATGTGTAGAAGTTTACACATGTAAAACTGCCTAATATGCAAGATAGTACTGCTATTTTTTGTAAGGTAAAGGAAGGATATACACATATTTTCTTTGTTAATGAGACAGCGTTAAATATATCAGGATGATATGTTTTAAGGAGTTTTACAAGAAAATATATTAAATAGTTTCATTACTGTGGGTTCATCATTAACAAAGAAAATATGCTTTCTTTTAATGGAAACTGTTAGGAGGGTTTTGTCTTCTACTGGTATCAATGCGAAAATGCATTTTAATTCTGAACAATTGTTTTATTTTCTTTAGACTTTTCCAACACCCCATATTTTAATTGCAATTAGGGATCTAGAATTCTTTGTGTCTCTCTTTAACGTTACTACCCATCATCTAATAGCATACAGGAAAAATGATTTTATTTCTCCCTTTGCGGGAAGTGTTTTTTTCCAAACTTGGGAATCACAGATTACTTCACTTCAGCTTATCGTTTCAGAAGCGATAGTAGGCGTCAGCGTCAGGAGCGTAAGTGTCAGAAGTTTGACAAATCCTATATTCTATCTTGTCTTACATTCAAATGAGGACTGGGATAAATACATATTTTAGGACTTTTTTGCATTGAAGCAGTAAGCCATATTCGGAGGAAAATTTTCTTTTATCTGCATATAGCTATTGTATGGCTCAAATCCATCTTTTCTGAATCACTTCTTACTACCGCCGGCCCGAAGTTAAAATACATAAATGTTACTAATGTGACTCAAAACAGCTAATTCAAGTAACAGAGGTATATCAGTGGTTTTTTATAATAAATATCTGTCACTGATATTAAGTTAGAATGAAGAAGTAATGGGAAGGTCACAGATAAAATAAGTAGTTTTATACAATAAAAAATGTATAATTACAATTCTCTCTTTCTCTCTCTATATATATACATATAAAAGAAAGTAGTAAAAATATAGAATTAATATCAATCAAAAGTAACTATGTAATAAGAAAGAAGAAAACAAAGTTGAAATGAAAGTAATTTAATACAAATAGAAAATAAAAGTCAATATATAAATGTTCAATAATAGTTGATAATTCTTCGGAAATTTTTGTTTTATTTTTGAACTTAATTTACTAATTTACTACTACTTCAGTTCTGTTATACGGTATTTTCTCTCTCCTCCTCGCATACCTTCGTGGTGTAACTGGAGGCATACTCGACGCGTATTCGAGCACTGTACATTTTTTACATCTCATGCCTCAAGGAAAAAGAGTACTTAATTGACTCCAAAGGTGGCGCCCGAACTAAAAAGATGCTGGACGATATTTCGCCACTACTAGGATTTGGCGAATGGGTCCCCTAATCCCCAGTCGCCTTTTAAAAGGGGGAGTATATAAGGTATTTTCTCCATCCTTTCCGCATGCCTCCGTGGTGTAAGTTGTAATCGATCCCATTCCTGCAGTAAGGCAATTTTCAAATCCCAGATGGTTCTCGAAGGGGATTGGCGAGAGGATTTGCTCTTCTGAGAACATTCTAGACATAGTGTCTATATAGGCTATATAGGCAAAGGCTATTAGGAGATCTAACCGGCCAATTCATGCGGTGAATATCCTCACTTTCCAGGTATTCGTCGACTAGTTCAGCCCTATGTGGACGAGCGTTGTCGCCGATTAACAGGAATCCAGGCCCAAGTGAGAACCTGAAAATCGAACATAAGTCTCTAAGATCTCCTGTCTTACCTCAAAGCAGTCAAGGAGCCTTTATCAAACACATGCAGTGGTGTGCGGCCGTCCAGCATTATGCCTTCTGAAACCAATACACTCCCACTGCCGTAATGATAATTTTCCCTGATATGGGAGGACTGGTATCGCCTTCTAGGTCCTCTCTAAATACAAGCACGCCGAGAATCACTGTCCATACTGAATCTGGACTCATCTATTAAAAGCACGCTGCTCCACTGATGTCTGGTCCAAGAGGCTTCTTGTCTGCACCATGTTAAATATGCCTTCTTGAGTGATGCTGTAGCGAGCGAGACGCAGCAAAGAGATGGTGTTTTAACATACTGTCCTAAATCATGAAGTCTTCCGGAAACTGTCGACGGTGAAATCGGGTTCCAGGCAGCATACCTCTCACATGTGAGCTATGAAGCCGTGCAGTCACGTGTCGCCGCGTTGGAAGGGCCGAATAACGATGCTCAATTGTCGTAGTGGATCTTCGTCGGCCTTGTTCAGATCTTCTCGATTTGGATCCAGTGTTCTGAAACTGTTTGCACAAATTACAGATGATACTGGAAGTTACATTGATCTCTGAAGGCATTTGCGATTGGTCTGCCTTCAATCTACCGACAATTTTCCACCTCATTATGTCATCCATACATTCGTGGCTACTCATTTAATATTATAAAATTTACCAAGCTATTGCGAGAAAAATGGCAAAAAAAGGAGTACGAGCGCACAAATCGCTGTAAACCCCTTGTGCACTTATATCTCCTCCACAATTTCATTTCCACAGATGCACAAGTGTACGCTTAGGTACTGCTTTGAATACTTGAATGATTATTCGAAGGCATAATTAGCACTTTTAGTTGAATGCATTTCGTAAAAGTAGCCTTAATTGGAAACTTCTTTTAATTTTACACACGTGTGCACTTCAGTCACGGTCGAAGGTTCTAGACGGTGATGGCACGTAGAATGCTTAATTGCGTAGTTGCAGTCAAACGCAGCCTTTGTGGTGAACCAACACACTTTATATCTGGGAAAGCAATCCTTTAGAAGCATATTCTGATTCCCAATTTTTCATGGGCGTTATCTAAATCCAATCTTCACCATATTTTTGGAAGTTTCCTATATCTTAAAACAAATATAAGGGATAAAATTGAGAGGTAAGAGACCACATTTTTAACAGGAAGCAAACAAGCAGGAAAGCTTCTAAATCATTCAAAACAGTCAAAAGGTTAGGATGGAAAAGTTCAAAAGGTTCTTGGAAGAGAGTCAAAAGGTTACGATTTTGAATACTAATTTCGATATCGAATCATCATGATTGGCTTAAGCATTTCTGTAAGAACTCGGATTAGCCGGCTTGTATTATAAGGTATTTCTCCTGCTTTCCTAGCGTGCCTTTGTGGTTAAGTGGTTCTGCACGCTTCAAGAGGTCTGTGTTTCGTTTCCCGGTGAAGGCGGTTGATAATTTTTCATCTTACCTGCTTCCAAAAAAAAAAAAAAAAAAAAAAAAAAAATTCCTAATGTCTCTATAGTGGCGCCCGAACTAAAAGGGTGATGGACGACAATTTCTCCCCACCCAGGATTTGGCGATTGGGTCCCCTAAAAACCCAGTCGCCCTTTAAAAGAGAGAGTAAATAAGGTATTTCTCCCTCCTTCTTGGCAAGCCTTCGTGGTGTATTTGTTCAGCACACTGGGCCGGTATTCAGAGGTCCGTGGTTCGATTCCCGGCGAAAGCGGTTGCTAATTTTTCATCTCTCCGGCTTTTCCAATCACCCTAATCTCTCTACAGTATGACATGGATTAATTTGGAAAAGACACAGTTTAAAGATATTTATTACAAACAGTTAATTTTAGGACAGAATGGAGAAATAGTCAAATTAATGTGGAATTTTTAAGTGAAATTAATTTAAGCAAATTACATTTAGAATTTTGATTTTTATATTTTTTCGATTTTATATTTTTATTATACTATTATATAATACATATATATATATATATATATATATATATAAAACACACACATATGTATATATATATATAAAACACACACATATGTATATATATATATAAAACACACACATATGTATATATATATATATATATATAATACATATATTAATCAAGCAAAGTAGTAATAATAATTTTAAAAAAACCAATTTTGGTCTAGAAAACATCTTGCGCAATATGCTGCAAAATAAGAAAAATATAAAAATTGTAGTAAGCTCGCCTTAAAGTTACCAAGAGCTGCTGCTCCAAAAGGTTCAACACGTTTTAAAAAATTAATACATATGAAAATCAAACCATTAGACATGTAAAACATTAAAAAAACAGAAAAAGATAAAAAGTATGCGGAAAATGGTAAATTAGCCCAATTCGACCTCCAAATAGGCTTTTTAAGGGAAATTTCATTTATTTGAACGTCGAATCAAGCTAACTCCATTACGCGTTTCGCCGAAACAGACAATTGAAACTTTTTCGCTAAAAACATTTTTAAAATTTAGACAAAGTGTCTTGGAAATTTTAATAGTCTCAATTCTCTGTTCCAATTTCCCGACGCGTCCGCACAGAATGACACATTAAGGTGTTAACATATGCTAAACAATACCTAAACTTCCTAAATCTAGACTAAAATCAAAATTAAATTCAAAATAAAAACGAAAATAAATAGCGATGAGCTATTAGTTCTAAAAATACAAAAACAGACGGGCTGGGCCTGCAAGCTTAAAGATTGACAATTTAATTTTTAAATTATAGATTTTAGAAAACTGTAATGAAAACCTGTAATTAAAATAAAATAAAACAAAAATTAAGAAGAGAACAAACTAAGTGGGTCTTGCTAAGACCAAGAAAAAGTTGTAACAAAAGAAACAAAAACTGACCTTTGGCGATGCAAAGCTGTCCCTCTTAAAACTTGTTGACAGATGCCTGCTATACTTCTGTGTCTTTCATTCGGATGACGTATTTAGGAGGGAGCGAAGTTCTGTGGGCATTTAGCCAATGCGAAGAGATTTTCGTTATCTGCAACTCGTCTCCTATTATCGAAGGGGGCCGGAAACCTCGGAAAACCGTGTAAAGAGCTCAAAAATGGCGCTTGTCTTGTAGTAGGATGGGAAAAAATTTTTTCGAAGAGAAAATGGCTAATTCAGCTAAAACTATAAAAACTTGGCCATTAAAGCTAGAGTAAAAGGAAAAAACAGTCATTTGTTAAAAAAGTCGCAATTCTTCAAGCTAGCGGGCGATCAAGCTACTATGAAAAATGAAAAAAGCCCGATTTGTTAATAAAAGCAGTAAAATTGGCCATTATAGAAATTTAAAACTATGTACACAATAGTATTTAAGATTAAAGTGCCAAAATTTTTT
Organism: Stegodyphus dumicola; assembly: GCF_044657685.1. Classification (NCBI taxonomy): domain Eukaryota; kingdom Metazoa; phylum Arthropoda; class Arachnida; order Araneae; family Eresidae; genus Stegodyphus; species Stegodyphus dumicola. The sequence continues at coordinate 34,402,836 of NC_140781.1, forward strand.
GGAGGAAAGAGAATGAATAAACAAGAATTATCTGTACATTTTTACAATAGATTCTCTGAATTAGTCATCCTTCTTAAACCGTCCGTAGCTTTAGGTATAAAAAATCATTATCTAATTCAAAAAATCTAAAAATAGGTAAGGCTAATGCCAGCTTTTGTAAGGGAATTTTTAATTATTTTATGAGGTATTAGGTTACTTTTTAAAATAGTTACGAAGTATAGTATTTCTTTTTGTAAGTGTTCCGCAGTATTGCAAATTCTTTTTATTCTAAGTAGCTGTGAATAAATTGTGTTGAGTATGACTCTTTTGGAAATATTTGAATTCCAGTTAGTTAATTTAAGTGTGGAAAAATTAAATTCTCTTCTTTTGTCGTAAACTTTAATAAAATGGTAATCTATAATTTGTAAATCAAGGTAGACTACATTATGCTGTTCTGTATTGGTTTTATTTAGTTTTAAGCAAGCAGGGTAGATATTAGCGATTTCTATTTTGTTGTAGTTATTAAACGCAATGACATCATCAATATATCTATAGATGTGTTGGAAAAAGAGACTTTCTTCTGTACTGAGTGAACGTACATAGGTCAATTCTTTAGTAAACAGGAATAATTCACAAACTGAAGTTGAAAAATTCCCGCCCATAGGAATTCCCTGTACTTGTTTATAGATGTAATTGTCAAATTGAATAAAATTATTGAAGAGTACGCTGGTAAGGAAAAGCTGCCATTTTTCGTTGCTGAGAATGGTAGAAATTTGTGGAAATAAATCTGGAAGAGCAAGTAAACTTGTAAAAATTTCTTCGAGTGGTAGAGATGTATAAAGGTTTTCAAGTAATATTTACGGGAACATATAAGAGTAATCAGCTTGCCGTCGTAGCGGCTGAGAGTGAAAATTTACAGATGAAGATAATAAAATATGAACTTGAAGAATTTACAGTCTTTAATCGCCATGGATGTTTATCCAATCATAATGTAATCCGATAAATTGCTATTTACATTGATTCGTGAAATTAAGAAGCAAGCACGCTTGACGGGGAAGCAAAGCGAGGAGATATTAGCAAGGAAAAAAGGGACACAGTTTATTTCCGAGCGGTATTTATACAAAGTACATGCAGAAAGTACTCTAAGCTATGATTGGTTAATATGAGGTTGTTATATAATCATCGAGGATTGTCGAATTTGGGAGAAAAGAATGAATTTAGGGGAAAATCCTATAATTGCGGAAAGTTAATTATAGGTTGCCTGTTCGCGCGCAGCAAAGCCATCGTGATTTTTATATTTTACCGATGATATCTTTTAGTATGAGGAATTTGCCGATATTATTTTACAGAAATCCAACTGAGGAATACATGTTGCATTGAGGTTAGTAGCATAGTCCAATCCTGTATGACTAAATAAATGTAATATCAGCACAATTTTGGAAGCACTGGCGTATGGATACTATGACTTAAATGCTCAGAAATGCTGATGGCTTAGATAATTAATGCTTAGAGCGTCCATCCGTTCTGAAGAATACACAGTCGAGCCGGATTAAATTCCTTTTATTTATTTAAATTCCCATTTTGTGGAAACAATTCACTTGGCACTCTACTCATGCCTATTAAAGAGCATTTACAATTTTGATACTATACTGGTATAAGCGATCATTGTAGCGCATAGACGATTGAAGCAAAGCGTCTTAACAGGATGAAAGCATAAGCCAGAAGAGAAAGAGTGTCGCAGTAGTAATGCAGAGGAAGAAGAGAGAGAGTGAAAGTTTTGGCTTACAATAATTTTGATTGGGCAAGAGGTATCTGTATTAAGCGTTACGTAAAATCGCATGATTAATTTGAATGACGCAATTTAAAAATAAATAAGAAATAAAAGAGGTTACAGCCAATTAAATTCAGAAGTTTGCTTTCATATATTTTGTCTTACATAGTATGTATGTATGTAAAATATAAAAAAAATACGATGGCTTTGCTCTACGCGAACACGCAACCTTTAGTTAACTTTCTGCAATTCAGGATCTTCCCCCTAGACCAGTACCTTCTAGAAATTGCTAGCCTATTACGTAACCGCTACTATAAATACCGAGTACGAGCCATTTTTCAGCCAGAGTGCTCCTTAATATCGCTGCTACAAGACTCTGCGCTGCTCTGTCCATTTTTCCTTCCTTTGTTAGAATTAGTTATGACGCAGAAAGTTTAAATCACTATGGACAGTAATTTATACAACTTAGTTAAAATCACTATGCATATGTAATTTAGAGAGTTTCACATAAAAGGAAAATGATCTGCTAATTGGATTAAATAAAAATGGGCAATTAAAAGCTAAATCAATTTGTGTCGTCTTTGGATTAGTCTTACCACTCTACAAATCTTCATCATGACTGCCAAAATATCACATGCATATAATATATATATATATATACATATATATAATACATGTTCCATATGTATAATAAGTTCTTCTTATGAGAAGCGTAAAAATTCAGCTATGCCCTTGCCGAGATTAGGATCACGGTACTTGCCACTGCTAGGTGGACATGTTACCAGTTATACCCCGAGAGAATTCATAAAAGAAGGTGATAATTCTTTATAATGTATATATATATATATATATATATATATATATATATATATAAATTGTAGAAAGCTCGCCTAAAAGTTACCAAGAGCTGCTGCTCCAAAAGGTTAAAGACGTTTTCAAAAATTAATACACATGAAAAGCAAATCATTAGACATGTAAAACATAAATACAATAAAATTAAATAACAGAAAATGTTAAAAAGTAAGCGGAGCTCTTGGTAACTTTTAGGCGAGCTTTCTACAATTTTTATTTTTTACTTATTTTGCAGCATATTGCGCAAGATGTTTTCTTGACCAAAATTGTTATTACTGCTTTGCTTGATAAATTATATATATATATATATATATATACATATATATACATATATATATGTTAAATGTCCATATATATATATATATATATGTATATATATGTATGGACTAAAAAATTCCTACTGGACATTAACATATATATATATGTATATATATAATAAAACTTATATATATATCTATATCTATATATAGATATAGATATAGATATATGTTAAATGTAAATATATTTAAAAATATTCTAATGGACCTTAACATATATATATATATATATTTCGGAAAGTTTAGATTCTCCATATGCTCAATGACTGGTAAATATTTTCGCAATTAATGCTTTAACTTACAAAATATTTTTTACTTCTCTACTGTCATCTGCATTATTATCTATACAGTAAATAAAATGCGGGGTGTTATTTCAGACAAGTGACTTGCCTCATTCAGGGTAAATAATGGATATTAATTTTTTAATCACGTTAGCTAAGATTATCCAGATTTTGGAACAGGGCAAAACAATCTAATAGAGAAATAAAAATATAAGTGAATGATAAATTTGATTTTGATGATGGTTAATCGGGGATATTTCGTGCCCTATTGGAAACTGCAGGAAATTTAATTAATCTCTTCCAAGTAATTTTTGCTTCTGCAGATTTGAACAAGTTCGTTCGCGAATGAATACCAGTTATTCAATAAAACGGGATTCATTTTTCAAATCTTTCAAGAACCTTAGGTAAAAAATGGAATTAAGCAATTAATTGGTAGAATTTAATAGAATGATATAACATTTTATTTGCATTGCCTTATATAAATAACTTATGTGATTGCTACTAGTGGTAATCTAACCCAGGATCTTTAAGTCTGCAGATGAATGCTTTTACAATCAGCAGTCAAAGCAACTGACATTTCGGCATATTATGAGTATGCACTAAAAATTTTCAGACTAAATTATCTTTCACATACAAAATGCTTTTATTACATTTTCTGTCATAAACGCAACAATTTTTACTAATACACGTTTGATACGACAACAGTAGTGAAAGAAATGTTTATTGAATAAATATATTTTTATAACGGACTTTAATAATTATAAAATAAAAAATTTAGTAAAAAATTTCAAAAATTTGCAATTTTTTTGAACATGCAAAACATATTTCATATTTTATTTTTCTAAACATCTAATACCTAAAATTGGAACGTAAATATATATCACAAAAACATTTACTTGATTATTTAACTTTATTACGCTTGCGAGAATTCAATTATTTATGAAAATATAGTGTTAAACAGTACTTTAATATATAATTATTTTTTAAATGTAAGGATTTTAGAGAAATATATTAGATAATGTTTATTGTCCTATGCCAGAAAGCTCTACAATCATTTTAATTATTAAATTAATTGTTTAACTAGTAGAGACATTAGGTAAATTTTTGGAAGCAGGAATCGTGAAAAATGCGTATTGCCTTCGCCGGGAATCGAACCCCGGCCTCTGGAATATCGGCCCAGCGTGCAGACCACCACACCACGAAGGCACTCTAGAAAAGCGGAAGAAATACCTTATATACACCCCTTTTTAAAGGGCGACTGGGGTTTTAGAGGACCCAATCGCCAAATTCTGGGTGTGGAGAATCCTCAATCGAACACCCTTTTTTTGTAGTTCGGGCGCCACTGTAGAGACATTAGGTATATTTTTGGAAGCAGGAATCTTGAAAAATGAGCAATGCTTTCGCCCGGAATCGAACCACGGACGTCTGTAATACTGGCCCAGAGTGCAGAACCACTAAACCACGAAGGAACGCTAGGAAAGCGGGAGAAATACCTTATAAACTGAAATACAGACTTTTAGAGGTGCTGTAGCTAGTTCTCCACTATCATCAGGTTTTGTATTATGTTGCTTTGTTAGATTCTAAATCTATTGTTTAATAATGTCAATTTCTTCAAGAATATTTTCAGAGAATGCACATGATGCAAAGATGTGACTGATTACAATGAATATACGTATACATCATATAAGATTTATGATCTTCCTCTCGAAAAGAAATGTGATTAGTTTTAAACGTATCTTTTTATTCATACAGTGGTTTATATTAAGTAGTTAAATGAAATACTGTGGCTGAAATTTGTATTCAGCGCCATTCATTTATCATGGAGTAAGTAAACAGTATGAAGTATGTAACCTTTACTTTTAATTTCATGTTACATGTTAGATATTACTCCCATTAATTCTAAACTCTGGTTGAAATTATTATAATAGTAGTTAATGTTCATTGCAGATCAACTTTCTCGCAACGCATCATGAGAAGCGTATCTTAATATCAAAATGATCCCCATAGTGGCATGCTGATATCTCATTGCTTTCTTAGTGACCGCTTTAATTACTCTGCTGACTTTCATGTATTTCAGTAGAATGCAGAAAGTTTATATCATTCAAAGAAGACTAACCAGAAGCTAAATATTTATACGAATGTTACTGAAGTTATTTCAGTCCCAGCTGACTTGATGGAAGATATTCATATATGTAATTTTTAACTTTTAACATAAATTTAATTAAGTAAATACATTCTTCTAAGATTAAAGCACTGCTTCTAAGATTAAAGCACTGTTGTTGTTAATGCCTCCATGAATCGTCAGATTCGATGTTGAATATTTATCGAAATATAAAAGAATGGAAAACAAAATGTTCTTCGGTATTCCGTTTAAGAAAGATTCAAATCTATTTGAAAGAAAGGTATTCTTGATGCCGTAATAAACTGCTTATCTTTCGACGCAACCATGCTGCTTATCGAAAACCTAGTTTATTCCAGAAATAATCAATCATTTCATCAATGAGAAACCAGGGGAAATTATTTTCCGTTTTTTCTTTCCCATACACCTCGTCTAAAGTTTGTGGCGCTTTTTAGACTCTTAGCAGGCAAAGATCGCCTTAGTTCTCATCGTGTTTGTTGGAAAAGCTTACCGAATCCATTTTGCACACTCTGCGGACCATCTGATTGATGGATAGGCATCGCTATCTTAAATGTACTGACCTATGCAAGATCTCGGTAGAAGCTTTTTTGTTATTGAGATGTGCAAAGTCTTCCTAATGCCACTCTTACGTTCTTTATTTTTCACTGTAACGCTTTAGTGTCTCTTTTGGTTTCTGTTTCGTTGTGCTTCCATTGAAAATATAAAAAGAATTAAAAAAATTCCAGCTCATGATAACTTTGAAAATTTGAAAGGGAATCATTCTCATTTCGGTATATAAGAGATAAAGAAATCCAAATTGTTAAATGAAATTTTATACAGATTTTCTATAATTTTTTATGATATTTATTATATTTAATTTTTATTATATTTAATGGGCATAGATATGTGTGGAAATATCTTCAAGAGCTAATTATTTGTTGTTTAAATGCTAAAGAATCCGCTTTCTGATTCATATTCTGTGTTGTTTTAAATTACAAAAGCAACGCATTAGATGACTAGTGGATTATTAACATAAATTCTAATGGCATTATTTAGAGTTATTGCAAATTACTTTTCGGTTCTTTTCTATCAGCGCTTGCATTTAATAAGATAGATGTAATGTTATTACCTTTTTATTACCGACCCGTGACTGACAAAGTTAGCTAGGATAAGAAATATTGGTCGTTTCGCCTCCAGCTTGTATACCCATATAGAAAATAGGTGGCTGTGAACATTGAATAGGTGGCTTTGTGGACAGTTTTGATAGTTTTTACCGTGTGTTATACATAGAAGAACCAATTTCTTTAAAAACTTCTCCGCGAGGACGTCGCTGTCTATTTAGATAGCCATAATGTTCTAACACAATAAAAAACCTAAACAGTCTCTTTTCTCTAAAAACTGTGGGAGCATTTCTTAATTAGGTTAAACGTTGAGTAATATAAGGTTCACTCACAAAATTTTAAATGTAAAGCAATAAAGATAAAAGGAAGGGGAGAAGTTTTTGCGCTTAATACTTACAAAAGTAAAGTTTATTTCAAACTAAATAATTACATGCAACTTGTACTGTTAGTCACAGGTATCACAGGTATTTACATGCCTTAAAATTTATTTCGTTTCCTTGCTTAGATCTGCATTACATATTATTTACAGTATGATTTAAGACGTAAAAATTCGCAGCCTGGACAACATTTTTACAGTTTTAAGCTGTTGCAAGGTTTGTGCCCGACTAAATAAATTCTATTATCACAAATATCGTTGCTGTTTTCAGTGCTACGTATTTATTTTCATTACCTTTTAACATTAGGTACAAACATCTACCCTCCCAGTGTAAATGTTGGATTGATGCAAGTAGTAACACACCAAGGTAGCAACTGGACCATGGTAGTTCGAATCCAGGCAAATGAAATAGCTGATTGTTCGTGCTTCATGCAGAGAAAAATATTCTAATATCTCTACATATTAACAGAAAACAATAAACTAATAAAACTATTCATTGTAGCTAATTATAACAAACAAACCGGATAAATCAATAGTAAGTAACCCAAAGTGTAAACTTAGGTAAAAAGGCAGCTTTAGTCTGGTGAAGATTTTGAATAAAACTCTATACATTTCAAGCTCCCTCTACTTCAGGAGTGAAGCTATTTTCCAAAATTATCATGAAATAATGTTGCATAAGTAATTCTTACAAAACTAAAATAATATCCATGTATCGAGCAAACACACAAGCGTTATTATTAAAAGAGTAATAAGCAAAATTTGTTATTGGATATTTCAGTTTCATTGTTGAAGTTCTCGAGTTTACAATTCGCACCATCTATCAATTCTTAAGAGAAGTATAATAATTCATCTAGGCTTCGAATGAAGAGGAACGCTTGATTGCTTTCGATCCATTATTAACAACCAAATCATTCACATTAAAATTTCGTTTAACTTTATTCTACATCGCAGTAGTTGCAGTTGTGATAAATAGCCTGATTTTCAATGTTACGGAAGTCCTCGAAACGTCTACTGAGTAAGTTTCCATCTGTTGGAGAGAGTAAGAGTCTCTTTAGCTAAATCCTTTCCCCGAATAGTATTTAATGAATCTTCTGTAGTAAAATGTTCATGGATAAACGCATTTAGATTTGAAGGAGAGATAAGAGTTACAGATAGAACTTCAGCTGGAGAAATGAAACGTCAACTTAATAAATTTTGTCCATTACCTTCTGATAAGCCAAATTTTAAGGTTTGATTTATATATGCTTAGGATCATATGCCTACATATGCCTAGAACAGTTAAAACTGTCTGTGCCGATGAGCAGATCGCCGTCTGAGGCCTCCATCGTACACAGTTTTTGTTTCTATGAGAGAAAAACTGAAGTATGAGAAATTACATAATGATTTTGATATGATACTAAGATATGGAGCAAGGCGGAAGTCAGGTTATGTTTGCATATTACTGGAAGGTTTTAGCATTTTGGAGTAAAACAACTAAATACGTCTATGTCTGACTATACAAGAAGGGGTTAAAAATAATACAAAACTACGAGAAAGTAGAAGTATCTTCAGACAATGAAGTTAATAATTAAATAAATACTCATTTGTGTCACTGATGAATTTCAAATGTAAATACGATGTGGTAAAAATGTTTCTTGAAGTAAAAATTTTGTTTCTTTCAATTAAAGATTAATTTCAATTAAAGGTGTAGTAAACTCTTATAAAGAAATGAATGGAATAGGATAAGAATATTTAATTATGGCAAGGCGAACGTTCTGCTTAAGAGAAGGGATGCTTTCGTGGGCGACATCCTAAGACAAACTAACCAATTTTCTTGCGCACGAAGAAAACCACAGAAACATCATGAACGTGCCCACACGGATGACAAAGGTAAACCATAATAATAAGAAATAATTATATGCCAAATACATTATGAAACATTTTTTAAACAAAATTCTAAGATGGAGATAAACATAATGGTCTAAAATATTTTTACTTAAAAGGTATTAGAAACAGTCGGCTAGTCTATATTTACAAAGTTATTGTTACGCAGAATGCGTTGCTAATTCAAACCTCTGTCAATCAATCAGTACAATTACGAGTATAAAAATTACTGAAAACAGAATCTTTTTTCGCGTTCCCTTGAAAGTACCTTTCTTTTATACTTCGAATTACGAATTTCGCTTTTCATTTAAACACTTAACTTAAATATTTATTTATTTTGTTTTGCGATCTTTCTGGCTGATTCTGTTGAAGAAAATTTCATTTTCAGAATTTAAGCATGTCTACTTAAATTTAAAAAAATTACAATACGATTAAAGATGAACTGCACCTCTCTTCATGTTCGTCAGTTAAATAGATAATCGAGGCAATCTGAATCAGTCAATAAGTGAGTAAAAGAGAAAATCTTATCAAAATTTTTAGGAATAATGAACTTTTACTACCATCTAATACTTCCTCATGCTTACAATTCGTCAAAATTTAGAAGCCATATATTTCTGAAGTTCTGCTTCCTATTCTGGGAAAAAGCAGGAAAACTATGGTACTTGTAGTTTCCAAATCCGGTACCTACACAGTACAGCAGACAAAAACAACACACTAATTTTATTAGCAATTCTTCCCAATCACAGTAAACGTTCAAAACTGTGTTGACGGTCAGCCAAGATTAAGTTTGTTTTGAGACAGTTAGACATGAGATAGTAATTCCAAAGTTCACGGTTAATAAGATTGTTCATTGAAGGTCAGGTGTCAATAATGATTAAATATTGTTTCTCAAAGATTCTTGACCAGCAATTTCATATCAATTACGTTATTGATATGAAATTGCTGACTATTGATATGAAATTGCCTTCAGCGATAAATTGTAAAATTTTAGGGGAATTCTGCAGTACCAACCTTCGAGCACACTTTCAGTTTTCAATTATCTAATTTCCCAAAGTAATATTTTTTCCGCTTTAGGCGTATGATTCACCACCACAATTTTCCAACATGAACAATTTCTCTACAGCAGAAGTCCAGATGTGTCGGTCTCGTGTGCTTTTGTTCAAATGTGTTTTCTCTGTAATATTTATTTGAGGTTCTCCAAATCTCCACTTCTTAAAAGGTCTGAGTATCAAAACTGAATAAATAAGCTTTCCGAAATTTATGCATCGAACATCGGATGGAAAATTTAAAGGCCCGCCACTAACGCATCTTCTGCTATACCTCTGCGGGTCACAGATTTCTTCTTTTACTTTTAGTTCACTCTCAGCAATATTAAAAGTTAGCTTTCGTTTTCTTTATAAGCTCCACAATTGCCTCAATATTTGCAGTAGAAAGTACTCTTAGATTTACTACTGATTCAAAATAAGAAATACATGTTATTGTCTAGTCCATATTACATAGAACAAGGTTTGCCAGAGCCTACTCCATTGAGAGGTTGGACTTCTATTTTCCACCCCAATTTTGAGGGAGAGCACCTCGGGGGATCTGGAGGTTTCCCATCTCTCTCCCCTTCCACCAATCCACACAAGAGGTACCGTAGTAGGCTCCCCTAACCACTGTACCGTCTGGGCGACTAAGAAATAAATTTAATCCCTGACTAATAAAATTTTATTTTAAACTCCAGATTCTCTGGATCCAGCGAATCTTATCAAATACATCAAAGAGCTTTTATTTTTTTTTCTTTTTAAAGGCCTATTTACTCAGGAAAAGGACAAAACTTGTATATTCAGAATTCTATTCGAAGTTCTCAACACATAACTTTGTCAGAAAGTCAACGAACACGAATTTATTATGCAATCTGAAAATTTTGCTCTTTAATGTGATGTAGAAATATTTTCCATATTCGCTCGATAAGAAACCATGTGCGCAGTGCCCAAAAAGGAGAGGTATTCGAAGTTTTTTTTTTCCATCTGACCCGAAAGACCTTTGACCTGCGTCTGGTGTTTCAGATGGAAAGAAAGCTCCAAGCAAAAGTTTTACACATCAATCTTCGGTTTTAAATATATGCTAAATTTTTTAAGAAAATTAATTAAATTTCAGACAAATTTGATGAAAAATTATAAAGTATGAAATGAACTATTGATTTTTAACAGTAGAAAGACAAAGTTTAGTGACCATTTAAAATTTCAAGAAATTAAGAAATATTAAAAAATGAAAAATAAAAATTAAGCAAAGCAAATGATTTTGTGTATCAGTTGCGTAACACATAGCATTAGAAATATCTTTAATTAATTACGACAAAGCTGCAAAGACTCATAAAAATTAGCAGTTGAATAAATTATAAGCATACTTTAATTTACAACATTTAGACACATGATTAAAAAACTAAAATAAAAATTTTAAACATTAAGAAATGTCTTTGCTGCTTTTAAATCATTCAGTTTGTTAATAAATATCAAAACAATTAAGTAAAAAGGATAAATTAATGCTTTGTCTAAAACGCAGAATCTGCGTTAAATGAGGCTGAGTGGGAGATAGATAAATGTTTTATGTTGCACTCGGTAGCAACAAATGCCGAAGGTTCGTCTAGATTCTTTCCATTCTTGAAAGCTACACTGTCTACGGATTTTGTTTTGCCAGAACAGGATTTTGCCAGATTAATGGAAAACAATACACCTCCTTCGAAGTATAAGAAAAGGTAAACTACGAGGGAATTATCCTACGTGTGGTAGTTCAAAAATATTTGCATCTGTAGAACACAGTAAAACAGCATATTTCCAAATCATCGTTTTGTATGTAACACTGAAGAGCAGGTCAGTAATATAAATAGGTCAATAATAGTTAAAAAAAACAGCTAAATTTTGCTAAAATTCTGTAAACAGGAAAAACCGTGTATACACGTTCAGAAATATTAGTCTTAATACTTTTAAGTGCACAGACATGCATCTTAAAATGCATCCGGATAATTAAAGTGTATATATATATATATATATATATATATATATATATATATATGGTATTTCCTTGTGCATTTTCCCCCCCTTGCGTCGTTCCTCCTAACTATTTAGCGATAGGTTCTGAAAGTTTTAAGAATTATTCGCATAATTTTCCCCTTCCTTTTTTTGTTCATAATTCCTCCCGTTGTATTTTTGTGCTAGCATTTTATCCATTTCATTTTACCTTACATTTATTATTTTAAAAATATTTTGTGCATAGTCTTCGTTGAGGACGTGGCAGGTGTTCTTACTCTTAAGAAGCTATCCAAATATGTGATTTTTCACCTTACTTCTGTTATTTACTTTCCAGCTCACTGTAGCCTTATCTACTGCTGACGTGATCGATCTTGCGAAATGCGAGACTTTTGTTCACCCTTTTAAACTTCGTTGCTCCGAAATCCTTTTTGGGATCCTAGGTAGAGACTTATTCATATGAAGTGAGCCTGGTGTTTTACAAGGTAACTATGCGGTGGAATGTAGGTTTCATTAAAGAAATCACATTATGATAGTTGTATATAGTTTAGCCATGAGTACTTTTCGCGTTGTTATGTTTGTTATGTAGCCGCATTCTTCGGAAATTAAATCACTCGCATAGTTTTCCCCTTTCGCTTTTCGAACGGTAGAATAGTTAATAAAAGGGGAAACAATACACTAGGAAATACGGTATAAAAAAAGTCAAGATGCAAACTGGGAGGGTCCTTTTGAAATTGCAATCAAGACAATAATCTTTTACTCATGGTCGTTTCAGGACTTTTGGGAAGTTAAATTTTTTTCGCCGAACACGAATATGATACATAAGGTTTAGCATATCATCTGATGAATTTTGTATAACAGTAACATTTTTGCTTCTTCTGAAGAAGCAACAGAATTGGCTTATTCTAATATTATCATATTCCAATTGAAATATTTATAATGTAGCTTAATTTTACCCATTCTAACCTTTTCATAGACAAAGGAATGTACTGAAGCTGGGAAAATCAGGTATTTTGAGAGAAGTTGTGGGTAATTACTATATTGTAGGGTTGTTCATTTAAAATAAATCAATAGTATTTAAAACAAAATCTTTTAGGAAAAATTTTCGCTAGTTTCCTGGTGTGTTATATAGTAGTCACATCGTTAATACAATTTAACATTTTTTTAATTAGGAATTATTTTTTACTTATAAAGCGATGTTCTTGCAAATACATCTTCCGTATAGAAATTTAGAAATAGTAAGAATTTTTGTACGTAATGGTTAAATGCATTATGAGGGCCTTAAGGCTTAGAAAAAGTTATATATTCTATTTACATGAGTTCAGTTATTTAGGTTTATCTCAGCTCTGAAAACGAAATATCTTAAGTTTTCCTTTTGGAAACAGCGAGAAATAGTCTACTTCTTAAAGTCATGATTAATCTTTCACACTCAATAACTTCTGACTTCGGCCTTAAGGTTTTAAATAATTTTAATAATCAAATATTCACTGTAAAATGATTTTTGAAGACTTAAAAATATTTTCAGTCTAACGAAAAACAGGGTTAAAAGAATTAACTCAGTATAACAATAATGTATTTTTATTATAATATTTCTCTATATTGACCTTTACAAACAGATACTTCTAAATGCTTCCTAATTGGTAAGTCCGATTTCATTTTTACACCTAAAAAATAGGTCTTATGGAATAATATATAACAATTTGAAAACAGTTAATTGTCATCAGTATTTTACTCTTTCCCTTTCATGATAAGCACTTCTCTGCATCATTTAAAATACTTTGCATTACTTTGATAGCCTATTATTTTTATGATAAAAATAAAAATTAAAACGCTATGGATTAGTTATATTTAATAATCTAAGAAAAACGGAATTTATCTTTAAACGACAAAATTCTAAAATTTTGAACAATATTTGAAGTTCTGGGAAATAATTTAATAAAGTATTTTACTTTAGTTCTTGTAAAGTATCCCTTTAAATCTTAACAACATTTTAAGGGAAGCATATTTTCTCCTTTTTGAAGCTTACCTCAGCTATCTAGAAACTAAGATGATTTTTATCAATTTTTAATTGCTCGGTTTTATTCTCTATAGCGATAATGGCGGAGCATGAAAATAAATTAAAAATTAACTTTAAATTTATCCCCAGGACATTAGAAGCTTCTTGTCGGAAGTATAAATTTAATATTAATTTTTAATATCTTTCAGCCAAACAATTCTTTTCTTTATTTCAAAGAATATTTACGGTTAGGAAATTTTTCAAACTGTTGCAATTTACAGAGTTCTTCTTTTAATTCAAGAACCCATAAATAATTTACCACACATAATCATTATTTTGAGATGCTGTAATGGAATAAAATGTTTAGTAGGTGCTTAAATGGAACACAATATTCTGATTTGCAATACTAGACACTTGTTTCCAACAGTTAGAAAATACCATAAAATGCCATTTTTTTGTTTCTTTATCAAATATATTTGAGCGTATATTAACAGAGTAAATGAATATTAATTATCGTTATGAGCATTTACTTCTGAAACTATTTAGAAATCTTTCATAATTAATAGCAAGTGAGTAATTCGCATTTTTAGTTTACGTGTTACGTTTTTTGGGTAAAATGATATAAGTAATTATACCCAGCAAAATATTAGTAATTGCTGTTAAACAGATGTTTATTTTTTATTCCATATGTTATATATACAATATGCAAAATAACTCGAAAAATAATATCGAAGGAGAAAAATATGCAGTGTATTTGAGTAAAACTGAAGTTCAAGAAATGATTATGCAAGAAATGTTCAAGAAATGATTATGCATTTTCATTACGTTTTAAAACTTAGGTACGACGTATTTAGTGCTGAAACAATTTTTTCCGGAAAATTTATTGATTTTAAAATTATAACAGCTATTTCAGCTTCATAGTATAGTAGTTATAGGCAAACATACAGACACACAGGAATAACATTTTAATTAATTAATACGCTTTGTATTCAAAATTTGTATTAAAAGAAATGTAAATGGTGTCAAATATCTGATATCTGGTCTGACCACTGGCCTGTGAGATGATGTAGTATTAGTCTCAATTCTCCGAAGTTGTATATACAAATAAATGGAAATTAACTTTAACTAAATAATTAATTAATTAACTAAATTATTAAAACTTAATAATTTAGTTGTTAATAAGCATATTGCCTGCAAATCCTTTTTCGAAGTTTCAAAGTCATTTATATAACTTTTCACTGCAATATTTCCACATGTAGAATGTTTTTCAATGTAAACCGAGTTTATTGTAGCAATCAAAATGTATGTAATAAATCAACGATTTTAAAAATTTAAGTACTTTAAAAATTATTTGATAATAATTTGAAATATGATCAGCCTTTTGTACATCTATGAGTAGCACCAATACGCAAGGCAAGACGGCGAAAAAGGGAAACAGTTAACCGATGAATATCGTCTTGGGGTGAGTGAGTGATTATGGCGCAAAAACCAAAGATGATTATAACGCGCCAAACACAAGATTATATCGTCTTGGGAGCTATGTAATATGCTCAAGCACTCTCGTTATCGAAATAATCTACCGACAACGGTTGTTGTCGATAGATTAATAAGAAACAAAATGTATCGACCGATGATGTCCTCTATCATCTGATGAGTAGGTAGTGGAGTTGGTGAAGATAATGTTAAGGTCAATTTTTTCGAGACCATCGGCCTGAAAGATGATCTGCATTGTATATGGTTGTATATTATCTTGTTGAAATAATAATAATTTAAGATCATCAACAGGTGCCATGACACTAAGGATTTGTCACGTACGGCACTCTACGATATGGGATAGATTACTCTTGTTCTCAGGTTTTCTGCCACATGTAGGTGTATTCCTGCTTGATGTCTAAAAAAAGTCACTCGTAAATGAATACAGCTCTGTGCATTTGCTCAGCAGGAGATTCTCTCCGTTCACTAAAATACACTGGTGTTCAAAATTAAAAGAATTTTCAAATTTAAGAGATTTTCTAATAAAGTACTTGATGAAAGTCACAAATTATGCCTTCAAAGAAACATTTTCGGAACTTTAGTTTCGAATACGCAAATGCACATTTGCGTGTGTGCGCAGTGTTTACAGGAAGAATCATTAAAAGCGCACATGGCGTTTTCAGCGTTTCGTTCACTCACATTCCTCAGCGAATGTCGCAGTTTCGTTTGCAACATTTGGTGAAATTCAAAAGCGAGCGGTTAAAATGTGTAACCCTCAAAATTTGCATGATGAAATGAAATGGATAATCGTCGCAAGATTGAAAGCAATGCCAGTCAAGTGCAGATTGCTTAGAATTAGGATGTAACTCGCAGCGTCGTCTGCAATTTCTGAACAGTTTAAAAGCATGGGCAAAATTATCCAAGATCCACGATGCCCAATAAACATAGACATTTTTCCACTTCAAAAAAGTTTAACCAAGAGTGCAATATATTTTTAGTTTTCTTCTAGTCTGCATGAGGCCATAGGAAGCTAAGTATCAAGGGTTACGTTTCTAGGAGGCAACATGAGTGAGGTTTGTTTGAAAGAACTGGCTGTTTGCTACCCGCTCACTTCTGTGCACAAGAGATCCCGTTTAGCACGGTGAATCGACTTTACCGGAAGCATCAATGGGAAGCATTCTCTTGTCAGGTGAGTCTTGATTCGATCTAACCACTGAATTTCGTGTATAGCTTCATATGGAGAGAACCAACGACCCACTACATGTCCTCTTATATCCAATAAAGGGACCTATACAGCAGCGAAAGTCTCAGGGTCTGCACCAAGCATCATGTTGGATGGCCGCACAGACCATCATGTCTTTGAGAGCGATTCTGTGGCTGCAGCGAGGTACAGGGATGTAGAATCCTTAAATCCTTTAAAGCAAGAAACCTGAAAAATGTGACATGCCTTCACCGGGATTTAAATTACGAACTTGTCGATGCTAGTCAGATATGAAGGGTCGGTGTCACGAAGGGTCGGTCAGAAGGGAGAAAAACCTTACATTCTCTCCCAGTTAAAGAGCGAATGCAGAGATCGGGATCTCGTAGCCAACTCCGGTGGTGACAAATAATCTTAAACCAATACTTTTTTTTAGTTCTAGCACCACTTGTAGCATCATTAACTTTTTTGTAGTAGGAAACGTGAAGAATATGCCATGCCTTCACTAAGATTCGTACTCCGAACCATCCGATGCTAGCTGACCGTGCTTTCATTTACATCACGAAGGCACGCGGTAAGAAGGGAGAAAAACCTTACATTGAAAATGTTTTTGAACCTGCGCATTTTCAGGAAGCTCTCAGTTCATTTTTATCAACGACAATACTTATGCACATGGGTTTAATCTGGTGAATAATTTTTCGGAAAGGAGGATTGTAATTGAATGGATTGTCCAGTCGGACATTCAGAGCTATACCCTTTAGAATACATCAGAGAAGCTCTTGTTAAAACAATTGCAACTCGCCTTTCCTTCCAGAATCCTCCAGGTCTTGAAAACAGCTTTACTGCAGAAATGGGACCGATTACCACAGGGACTCATAAGATGCCTCGTTTCCAGTATAAAATCGCATCGAGATAGCTGTAGAACTCTTAGAGAGTACCATAATCTTATTAGCCTCTTAATATTTTCGATCTTGCAAACTTTTGAGACTAAAACACGATCATACATGTGTGCCATGACAGTTGTATGGTATAGACGTTTTGTTATATTAATCTATATCCATTCCAAATTTCACTGAAATCTTTATATCAATGCTGGAAATAATCAAACAAATATGAAAATTCTATTAATGTTAAACAACAGTGTTAAAATTAAGCAATGAGCAGGTAACGCATGAGAAACTTGGACAGTTCCTAGTACCTTACAGTGTAGGTTTTACTATGGGAAAGATAATACATCGACTTATTATTAATTTTTAAAACACCACAACCATTCATTTATTAACACCCTGTATTTTCAAACTACTTTTTATATCACGCTACTTGAATGTGATTCATAAAGGTGTTTCAAAAGGAGGGCAGGATAAAACAAATGATGAATGGCTGGTGGTAAACCAGTTTTTCTAGAATAAGAATTGATGCAAATAAGATTTAAGAATGTGACAATCTTGCAAAAGCAACACAAGCCTATTTGAGTTAGTACGAAACAAAAAAATTTTCTGATAACTGTTCTATGCCTGTTATTACATTTACCATTCCGGAAAAAATTAAATTCCGCATTTTTGTCGAGAATATGAAATAAGAAGCAAGAACAAAAATGTAAATACATTTTAAAAACTACGAAAGAGAAAATCAGTCCTTTTAAAGTATTGTATAATATGATAAACATGTGCTACTTAATCATCAATGTTTTTTCAATGTTTCAAACTGTCATTTAATATCCAAACATACATTGCATGAAAATTCGTGTTAAATCTTTATTAATTTTGCAGTATTTTCCGTCTCATAGATGCCGAAAATTGAAGTTACTTTCAGGGCTTCAAACTTGATATTGCGCTATTAATCTAAGTAATTTTCAGCAGCTACAGAGCATATTCTTTAAGATTTTGTATCGATTTGAAGGGGGTATTTTCCTTATTTGCTTAAAGAAAATAATTTAACTTCTTGTGTGATACCATTGTAGCATAATCAAATGAAAACGGGAAGGCCAGACTGCTCTCTATGTCAAATGTTTTCTTATATCAGTAACAGCTTTCATATACCGTAAAATGTTTGGAAGATACCTTTTTAGCAGCAGTTAGAATTATAGAATTAAAAGGTTATATATCTATTATTGTATTCAAAATAAAATATAAGCAGCTAATCATTCTTTCCAATTAACTAGCAATCGAAATTAATAATGATTTGAATTTTGTGTTTGTGATTTTATTGATTGCTTCTTTATATATTCACCAACTGTTCACGTTATGTAACTTTCATAAAAGTATAAATAATTTGCTTAGTTGGTTTCTCTGTGTTGCCACAAAAATATCCAAGTAAAAAATAATTTCTTTACCAGAGTAAAACTTTAGAGTATTCTGGATGAATTAAGAGGCAAAACGTATGGTAAAACTCAGTCCGAATTTTGTGAAATTTAATATTAAGAGCTATTAACTTTGATGATTTTCATAGACTACATGAAATACAAAGCTTGAAAAAATATGCGAAAACAACAAAAATGTTCACAATAACCTGAAAGAAAAACTTTTCTTATAACATCCAAATAAGCGTGAGGAAACTGGAAAGCCTGAAAACATTTTCAAACTCAAGTTGTTACGCAATCGCTAGAGGAATAATACCAAAATGCACGAACTCCGATTATATTTTTGTTCCTTTTACTCTAACATAAAACACTGTTACATTTGATGAAAGAGAAGAAAAAGCTAGTAATACGCATTTCATAAGAGCTCCCTCTCACACACATATCTGATTATGTGTTGATTATCTGATTATGTAAACAACAATGGAGCTAGATTCTGTTTATATATATATACACACATGAGCAGTCGGCCATTGAAATGAAAATAAAAATCATGTTATTTATTATGGAATGAGGAGTAAATTTCATTTCCAACAAAACATTTTTTTTTATTTACTCTTTCAGTATTTCATTTCATTTGCAAGCAAGAAAATGGAATTTGTTTCATACCATTGTATCTACCCTGTGTGTAATTTATACGATAGTTTTATTGACTTGTTATTCAATGAGTATTTTTGTTCGAATTCTTTCGCTTTTTTCACCGAAGTTTTGGGGACATTAACGGTTTTATGTGCGTTCTCTTGGGTCAAATTGTACGTTTTCAGTGGTATATTTTTAATTTTTGTTCTTTTCCCAACATAAAACTTGACACCTTTTTTTTCGGTATACCCCTATTTTTTTTTCTGGATTTGATTTTTAATAGGGTCATAAATTTTATTGCAAGCACTATTATCGTACGTTAACTAAGTTTATTGGAATGGTCAAAGTAACTTAATTTCATTAATTTGCTATCAAGTTAAATTTCTTTTTTTAATTATCAAGCAACATTTCGTGAAGTCAGGTATTGAAACATATATAGTTTATTCAATTAAATATAAGAAATGTTGCGAAATTCGGAAATAGAATTGCTCATATTTCTTTAATATGCTTAATTTTGTTTTATTCATGTTGTAAGGATTATGTTAATTTTATTAACAATTAAATTTTAAGTTAAAGTTCCTTTCCTGTCAAATTCTTAACTTTAACTTACTAATTCGGGCCAGAACGTAGTTTTGGAATTTGCTGAATATTTAATGAGGAGGAGCGGTATTTAAACCACGAAGTTACTTACTGTGGGAGAGAGAATCAGAGTTTCTGAATTACGCTCGTCTGCCTTTTTGGCCGCTCTCTCTCTCAAAGCTGTTTTTACGCTCGGCCGTACTCAGGCCTTTGCTAAGCTTCGTAGTAAAATAAGTTAAGGGGCCAACTCTAATTGAACCTTGATAGCTTTGGCTATACTTATTTAGTTAATCTTAGTTTTAGTTTAATTCTTAGTCTTTTAAGTTCAAGTTCAAAGTGCGGGCTTTACTTGTAAACTCCCAGGCGGAGTTTTGTTAAATCTTATCGGAATAATAAAGGGTTAGTTACTCTTCTCTCTTGTTGTTTCTTGTCATCGAACTCTAGCGATTATTCGCTTATCAGTTCTTAGATTCCTCACTTCCAACATTAACTTAGAATTCCAAAGTGAGGTACTCTACAATGTTAACGTTTATTTCATGTTAAATTTGTGTCCTTCAGATTTTCAAAGGAAAGTCAGATTGTTATCTCTTTAATAGGAGACTTTAATTCGTATCAATGAAGAATTTTTGTTAAAAGTATAATTTTAAAGTTTTTATCTAAATATATATTTTTAGAAAACCAAGTGTAGATACCGGCCAAAATGAAATATGTTTTCTTCATTTTTAAATGATAAAATTCATATGTAATTTGCAAAGCTCAATCTTTATATTAAAAGAAGCCGAATGTGTTTTATTAAGCAGAACCTATACAGTAAGAAAAACCATTATCCATCTACTGGAAAGCTCATTTGCTGGCTTCTTGCTTATGACCTTAGATAGCAAAATAACAAGATATTAATGCTACAACGTTGTCTCTTGACAAGTAAGGAAATGCACATGCAAATGCTTTTTGATGCAGAACTGCTGGAACTTTCAAGCACAGAAAACGAAGAATGGTGTATTGAAATGTGCGAAAAATTCTATTAGAATTGCAAGACAGTAATTTAGTTTTTTACCATTCTTGCGATTCAGTGTTTTAGCTTTGAAAAGTTTTGCAAACATATGTGCTTAATTAATAAGGGGGAGGGGGAATATTTTCAAAATTTAAAATATTTAAAGTTTTATAGATTATGAAATAAGCATATTAATACAAATTTCTTTTGCCCCTTTCATTTTTATGAAAGTTTACTTCGTTTACAGATGTCACCTTATACCACTGCTTTTATTTAGTGTGTTTTCCCATTAAAAACAACACTACCTTATTTTATCATTCTTTTTCTCAATTGTTTTCGCAAAGGCTTCACAGAATATGTTTTTTACCTTAGAATTACTTGCCTTTGAAGCACTGGGTAGTATATGGAGTAAATTAATGTTAAGAAATTCTTTGAGCTGGAAATGCGAATCCTCATGTTAAAAGTGAAATACGAAGAAATTCGGCACACATCCAAAACTGTATCGGTCAGCAGCTTTGTATATTAATGAAAATGCTGTGTGAAAATACTCTGCTGTATTTTCATACAGTAGCTGTCTCCTGTATCTCTCAGCTGATGATACTTTGCAGGATACATGAAGAGATTTTAATGCTCCAGTGTTGACGCAGATGATTTCGAAGGACTAAGGTAGGTTATGTGGTTACAGTGGGATTACTCTTTGCCAATTCTGCCATTAACACTATATCACCGTTGTGAATGCTTACACTGGTATGCCGCAATGCTCATGATTACCTTATGATAGGAGACAATATAGCAGCTCGGGTTGGTTAATCTGGGGTTATTAAATATCATCCAACTAATCGCTTTGCAGTTATGGTTTGGGGTGAAATAAAATACTCATCTCCCTCATGCACAATGGTGCAATGAAGGCACATGGATATGTTAATGTGTTAATGAAATCCTGCAACCTTCTACACTACGGTATCTTTTGGAAATACCAAACTCTACTTGCCATAAGGACCACTCTTGGTCATATTCATAAAACATTAGTAAGTATCAGTATCAAAATGTTCAGTAGTTTTGCAGAAGACATTCGAAGAGAAATTGCCTCGTGATTAAGTTGCGTATGCAGAAAACCTCTCATGCTGGTAACATTCTGATATTTGGAATCGGCGTCTGGAACAAAAACTAGCAGTGTTTCTCTGTTTTAATCCTTTAGCCGCTCTTTCTATGAATAAAACTTCAAAAGGTTCGCAGAAAATGCTTGCAGAACCGCTTGAAATTTAAAAACAATTATTTAAGATTCAAATTTAGAATATTCATGAGAATACGCACCTTTTTTTCCAGCACTTGTGACATTTCCGGAAGCATTGGTAATATGCATCCTTGAGGGCCTTTCTTATACTGGACTTCACGCCATTTAGAGTAGTTTGAATTGACTGAAAATGAGATTGATACAGCGGGGTTAGAGGACAAGAAATATGGAAACGCAAAACGTAAATAAAGCAAACGTAAAAATTCTTCGCTCAAACGCTCTTCTTTCAAAATGCAACTTCGTACCAAATACTGGAAAGATACTTTACCTCTGTTTGCATTACAGTACAAACTACACTATCATGGATGGTTTTAATTCATATATTTCTCATATATAAAAATTAAGCTAATGAGTGCAATTTCAGAACTAGATTCTATCGCGGCACGTTTCTTACTTGTAACGCGAATTTTCAAAGAACATCTTGAACAGAGGATTATATTCAGTAACGAGCAAGTCTAGCTGTAGCTTGAAGGCGTTTTAACTTAATGAAAATCGCAAAATATAATTAAGATAACGCAAATTGTAATTAAAGCCTAGGAAAACATGAATTGTAATTAAAGATTTGTAAGACATTTTCTCCCTCTTTATCTCATGCTTTCATGGTGCAGTTAGAAAGCACGTCAGGCTACCAATCGAAAGATTCAGAGTTCGAATTCCGGCCGAGAGTATAGCCCAATTGTCACGTCTCCTGCTTCGAAAACCGTCTACAAATTAAAGTGAAGTATAACTGAATTATGACAAGAGCCTAAGAAAACAGCTTTTTAATTTGTTATTCCGATGCATGTAAGTACCTAAACTTTCGATTTATTATTGCTATATCATTACCCAAACCTGAAAATGCTAGGAAATTCGAAAACACCTAAATATAATAAACACGGAAAAAAATACAAATCAGCGTCATATCAAATTGACCAAATATTATTTATAATAAATTCGAAATACAATGAGGATATTAAATAACAAAATATTTAGTAAGACGATCTTGTAGGAATTTAGGCAGCTAAGGAATTAATATTTACAATTTCTTCTTTGTTCCGAATAGAATTGCGTTTTTTGAATGTGGAACTTAACAGAGCTTTAATTATGCACATATTTTGCAGCTGTAAATAATTACTGGCTTATAATCGAAAAGACTTCAAATGTGTATGTTGGATACTAATTAATTTAAACGAATTTTTGAAGCATACGAAACACATCATCAAAGTATTTAATGATGCAAATTAAATTAAGCATTTTTCATAATGAATTTTACTCTTCTTAAAATTTGATTAGATAATAATATGTTTGTATGAGCATACCATTTGAGAGAAAAGTTTTTTTAAAACATTTCATGAGTTTTCTGCAGATTTTAAATTTCTTTCTTATAGTAATAGCTCTCTAGGAAAGTTTCTTCCAAGCTTTTAGCATTTATGGTTGAGCGTTAGAAAGGACTTCTCATCTTCATCTGGAAACTTAAAAGCAAGTGGAAACGCAAGTTTAATTCAGGAATTAAACTGAAGAATATTTCTCAAGAAACAAAGTAAGTATATACATGACTGTGTTAAAAATCTCGTGCAAGAGGGAAAATGTGAAGATTTACTCAGAGATAAAAGTGCAAGAGATATTTCCAGAGACTAAAAGCTTTTCAAGCAAATATTTCACGCAGAGGCTTATGTTTATTTAGTAACTGTATAATTCATTTTAGTGTCAGTGCTGGCAGTTTAACTTTTGGGGTTATAATATTTCTTAAACTGATGTATCTCATATCTGCTTCTCTTCTAGTCGATGCCTTCTAGCAGAAGGCATAATAAACTACTTTTATTCTAAGATTATTTGTTAAATTCTAGTGAATGAATAACTGAAGTTGTTAGTTGCAGTTAACTGGTTATGACAAGCCAAAATGTGCTTCGATTATTTATCTAGAATATGAGATATCTACGAAGACAACTTTTAGGGTTATTTAGACTTTTAGGGCTTTGTTGCTGTTTACTAAATACCACAAAGAATGCGAGAGCTATTTGCCTTCTCGTACACTCGTGTTAGAGAGAAAAAAATATTTTCGTAGATCACTTTCTAAGGCAATTTGATTCGTATTCACGGCTTCAGGAAGGTTGCCTTTTGTAAGATTTTTTTAAGGGAAAATGACTCATATTCATTGCTAAATGCAAAGAAAAATCATCCTGATTGTCCAGCATCAAATCCAGGACGGGACACTCGACCACTGGCGGACACTAGAGTACATGGAAACTGGTTGCACTATTGAAAATAACACTATTGATATTGTCTTTTTTAGAAAAACTATGGAACGAAGACTCATAGTGTTCCGGAATTTGTCGAAAATGTTTAATGAAGAAGCGAACGATGGACTCTGGAGATAAATGTCAATGAAGTATCTGTGTGCTTTTGCGATTAATAATTCATTCCTTTTACATAAAGTAAGATTATATCATTGCTTTTCGTGTTTTGAATAGTTAATGAACACTCATGTGATTTTGTATAATTTAGATCTTTCTTTCCTCCGAAATTTGCCTAAAAAAGCTTTGTAAACGCTTTTTTCATCGAAAATGGCAGTTTTCGTAATGAACTATCATTTTTAAATATGAAAAGCTGTTTTGAAATGATAGTTTTTAAAGATAGAGCAATTAGGAGTACATTATTAAGACTAATTATACTGCGGACTAAAGCAAAGAAGGTGAATACAGTAGGTGCCAAAGTTATTTGCTTATAATGTTTTTCTTTTACATCATGGGTATTTAAGACATAAGTATTTATAAGTTTAATACATAAGTATTAAATAAATAAGTATACATAAGTTTAATACATAAGTATTTCTTAAATACATAAGTATTATTTAAGATCCCGATCTGCTATATCTGTCATATTATGCAAGTTAAATAATTCAAGTACGAGCAATCTAAAATTTTGAAAATATACAGAATTACCGATTGAAACGTTTTAATCGAGATCGAAATCTTTTAAGGCGTATAATGTATTTGCTCTTTTATGACTAATCGCAAAAATACTGAATGATGGATTCTGACAGATCTGAAACCTAGCACCACTTAATCAAGCTGAACCAATTAATTTCAATATAACCTAGAGGAAATGGATAATGGAACTGAGAAAATTTGCATCTGGAGAGTAATGCTTTATCAACATCGTAAAAGTCCTGTTTGAAGGCCAATGTTTCAACAAAGCTTTTGGAAATGTTGATTTGAAATGTTAAACACTTGATTAGTCAAAGTATTTTTAGTCATTTCATGTGAAAAACAGGGACTATTTTACTTCATGATTATGCAGGAGGAAAATGTTTTAGCTCTGCTCTTGAATATACCTTAAACTGTGTCAATGGTGATGAGATTAAGCGATCATGCATGACGGGGAGGATGTAGCTCATTTTCATGTTCTTCAAACCAAACCTGGCACCAGTTGTGCGCTGGGAACAGATCCATTGCATCTTGATAGGCGGAAAGTACTCACGAAGTTCGAACAACTGAATGAATTGGGCTCATCGGTAATGCATGACATTTATGTGACCTTCAAGAACGATCAGTGAAATCAGCCTTCCACAATCTTGGCCTACAGCATCATCAGTCCATCCCTACGTTTCACGCTGAATATTAGATAATGCTGATGTGTGTCTCTACAGGAATTCTCTAACTCATAAGCTCATCCAGAATTGGGGAAGATGATGGAGATGACATAAGGTGTTTTCTCACTCCTTTCTGCATGCCTTCGTGATGTAACAGTAGCACATTCGGCGCGTATTCAAGAGGTCCAGGTTCGAGTACCGGCGAGGGCGTTGCTCATTTTTCAAGCCTCCTGCTTCATAAAATAACCTAATGACTCTACGATGCGTCTCTTGGCAAAGCACATTTTTCATCGTGTACTGTCCAAGTTTTGTTGACTCATACTTTTGAAAGCACGCTTTTGCATGGGCGCTGGTTATCAATGGCTTAGCTATAACCTTATCATCCCTGAATGTTAAAGATAGGAAGCTCTTGACAAGTACGTTTGTAGAAATGCATGCATTCAGGAGAACATTAACTTTTGCCATAATATGAACCATCGTTATTTTATATCTTTTTGTGGCAGTATTCTATAATTCTTTCAGTTGATTTTCTGTTCCATTGTCAATTCCTCCGTTTAAAATAATTCTCTTTTCCTAAGAGCAATAGTACAAGATCTCAGTTCGTATAATATGAGCCTCATTCTCGATACATCATACTGTTTTTTGTTGATCCGTACTTAGGTACTTACTATTTATCTGTACTTAATGCTGATAGCCACTCTTGTCTTCTTGACAGACACAGCCTAACGAGGACCGGCAATTTGGCCTCATTGGAAATCCGATATATCTCCATTTATATCCTATAGCTGTCTTGTTGTTGTGACGTAGCTCACTTATTTGACAGTAACATCAGAATAAGTCCTCGAATTTTATCATGACTAGTAACGTTGGATTGCGTCTATCGTTGACATGGGCCTTGCTCACCTTATAGGTGATAATACAACTTTTCCCAGTTACATTGTAATTTTTTAGAACTTTTCCCCGAGGGACGGGTACGAAGATCTACCTCCAAACTATTCGAAAGGATTTTAAGTGTCCCCATCTCCATGCCACAAAGACGCTATTCAAACATCCAAGAGCTTAACGACACCAAGCAATGCTAACCACTATACCAGTTAGGGCGTTTCCGTGTAATTCTTAATGTTTGAAGCCAGCATCTTTAATACCGTTGAAAGTTCAAACTTCATACTCTGCTGCTGATAGTAAAATTTGAAATTATTCTGGGTTCCTTACTTGGAAATGCATATATGTTGACTTGAAATTTAGGATCGCCCTTTAGCCAGTACTTCAATTTTGTCGTCTAGCCAGTACATGATAACTAAAGATAAAGATAGACGGTTTTTAAAATTTTTCTAGTACTCTAAAGAGGAAGGCATGCGATTGTCTGTGGGAAAAGAATATAGATTTTTCTTTATACGTAACACTTATTGCTATATGAGCAAAGAAGTAGGAAACAAAATTCTTGCTTGAAATTAAGAAGTAGGCTACTTGCGGGATTAAAGGCAGTATAACCTGTACAGACAGTTACAAAGTTTTAACTGACTGAAACTTTCGAAATATCGTTACGCAAAGGCGAAATTTCAATGGCCAGTGACTCACGCATATTATGAAATATTTGCGAATCAAACGGTATATATATTTACCACTTCCATATTCTGGAAAATATTTTTAAATATGTTATTTAGCACTGTTGAGGACGCGTGAAATGGCAATTGTTATGGAAGATAACAAGAAGAAACTCTTGCTCTTTTTTAAAACATGCTAAAAAAACCTATTCACATTTGCAAAAATATATTATTGGGTACGTGCAAAAGTTTTACTCTTCTGTGATATGTCGCTAAGGATAATTTTTTTGACATAATAAACAGCGCTCAAACAGCTTTAATCGAAGGTTATTTTACCCGAAAAACACTAGAGCAGTAACAGGCAATGTCTGTGAACGTAATTAAAGACAGAGTGTTGTGCCAATCAAATGGAGAACAATAAGTAGCACATTAGACATTGTTTGTTGCTTGAGTTCGATGCAGTCAATACTGCGGCCTTGGTCTGCCACAACATTAAGCAAACGCATGATGAAGATTCAATGGACGAAAGCACATGTTGTCCCTGGCTTCGAAAATTTACGAACGGCAGCAGGAGCAGTCAGGATTAGTCTCGTTATCGGCGTATATCAGCGTTTCTCAAAGGGAATTTGGACCAAGACATAATAATCAGTCGAAAACCAGCTGTAAAGGAATTAGCAGAAACCTTCCAGTGAAACAGAGCATGTGGAACGTGGTAAACATGGATCCAGTGAAACGTGGAAAGAAGGCTTGTAGCGCTGGGTTATAACACAATTTTCGATCTTTGAGTTCCACATCAAATGAATACTACTCATTGACAGAGGCGAGTCACTGCATGTGTATTCTTGATTTCCCGATGCAAAAATGACTACTTCTTAGCACGGTTTCTCACAGAAAATGAGAAATGGGTTATGTACCACAGCATGAAGCGTCATAGGACCGTGTGGTTGTGTTTCTGAACTGCCTCTATCGATGTCCAAACAAGAATTTCAACCCCAAGAAGGTGCTGTTGAGTGCGCGGTCGGATGTGAAAGGAAGAATTCATTGAGAGATTCGGAAACCTAATCAAACCATTAATGTAACCTTCGGTTGTCAATAGCTTTACTACATACTCCAAGAATTATTGAGGTCGAAGCGGCTAGGTTTTGGCAATTGCCGAGGGGTTATCATCCAATCATATATACTGCTGCGATGACACGTCAGATACTAGATTTCGGTTGAGAGGTTGTACCCCACCCACCCTATTGTCTTGACTTGGTCTTTTAAGACTTCCATACTTTAAGCGCTTGGCAAATCTCCTTCACTGAGGAGACGTTTGATGATGTGGAGAATGAGAAAATTGTCTTGTATGAGTTTTTCAACTCCGGATTTCAGAAGTTTCATTGGCGTGGATTTCTTCTTACAGAAAAATGGGAAAAGATCATTGACTATGATGGTAATTATACACAGTCCTAGGTAAGTTTCAGTTTATGTTGTTCTTATTTACATATGCTCAACAAAATAGGTAGAACTTTTGCACATACCCAATAATTACTAAGGACGAAGAGATAACCGAATAAAGAGAATAACAGAAGAGAGCAAACTGAATGAGATAATTTAAATCAGTTTGGCATATTTTTTAATGCGGAGTCTAAACTTAAAAATATGCTTACATTTAAATACGGTGAGTTCGTGTCGCATGCCATATTCTGGTATGTATAAGATACCCGTCTTCAAAGTAAATATGAATGAAAAACAACGTTTCGACATCAAGACATAATTTATAGTGTTCAAAAACTGGAGATCCAAAACGTTTATTATTTTCTGCAGAATATTAATCCTAAATAAAATTCTCAATTTGCACGAGAATGACTACTATATAATGTTGTAGAACAATTAATTA
The DNA here is from genome assembly GCF_044657685.1 of Stegodyphus dumicola. Lineage (NCBI taxonomy): Eukaryota > Metazoa > Arthropoda > Arachnida > Araneae > Eresidae > Stegodyphus > Stegodyphus dumicola. The sequence continues at coordinate 34,431,983 of NC_140781.1, forward strand.
TACATCCCAAGCTCTCTGCTATTAATACTATTAAAAATTATGGCGTATTCTAGATTTAAAAACGCGAAAACATTATATTAATATCATAAATGAGTTATAAATTGCAGTCGAAACTGAATGGGGTAAAATAACGGAAGAAGTAACTCACACTGTATTTCGTCCAATGCAAAAAATACTCCAAGTTACTATTTTGCCAGTGGGTGCATAAATAACTTGTATAAGCATCTTAAAATCATAAAGAGTAACAAATGGTGTTACAGTCCTAAAATGGTGTTACATATCCTTGCTTTAAATCAAATAATATTTCACAACTTTATTCTTAAGAGTTCTGTCTCAATTAAAAAAAACTGTTTTACTGTTTAACTTTGTTATCCATTTTATTTATTTCATCTGGAAGTGAAACAATGGAAAATTATGCCAACCCCCAAAAAACCTGTTGGCGTAATCGTGCTTCAGGAACTGACGAATGTGAAGAAAGGAAAGAATCTAAAATTATTTCCTAGCGAGTTTGTAGTCATTGCGTGGATAAAACATAGATTTTTCACGCACCCTTACACATACCAGGGCTTTCAAAGTATTGCTATAAAACAAATAAATAGATCTATAGTTTAGATTTCCGATTTAATGTCTATTGTTGATTAACAAAACTGAGCCATTTAAAAACAGGAACTGCATAACTTAATAACTGAAATCTTTATTTTAATATGTTTTTATAATGTATTTAATTAATATAAATTCAAATTCAGCCAAATTATAATAAGTCCAACTGACAGGTTTAATGAACATTGAACTTAGTTTAATTAATAACACATATTTCTGAAGCCATATGTTACAATACTGGTACAGAATTATTTTTTGAAATATTTATCATGTTTCGCATTTTTCTATATTTTAATTCATATTTTTGAAATTGTTAAACTGTGGTGTATTAGATCATAATCTATAGTTTACAGATTGCTTTTTCGTTAATTTATTTCTCTGCAAAAAAACCCGAAAATTCACCCCTTATGTGCAAATTTTCCAAGTTTTGTTTAGTTTTTTTGTTTCCATTTTCTTCCAAGGCAAACATTCTTGGCCTTTCTGATTTGAATATTTTGGATTCACTGGTAGCTTAGTTTCAGAAACTCTCTTCTGAAATAAACTAAGAAAATGAAAGAAAAAAATAACTGTAATTTTGATATATAATTTTTGTCGGTCTTTATACATTTTCTAATGCGATATTAACCAACAAGACACTGCTGATTTTAAAGGAAAAAATTGCAGTGTTTCAGTTACTGTATTCCGATATGTGCTATAAGAAGTACTGAATTTGAAAACGAACAATGTAGAACTGTTCCCATCATAACGCTTTGTTTTGATTTTTTAGTTACTGTCAGGGTTATTTAGAGCTGTTTTCTTATGGGCTCATTTAGCGATCCATAGGGTATGCTTTTCTTAGCAAAAAGATTTCTTTTTAAAAGTGTCTTCCTGAGCTCCGGCAAAAGATCCTCGCTGTCTTTAAGTAAAGACTACAAAAATATAAAAATCATTAGTCCTACCGCCTAAGGAGGATTACAGTAGCTTTATCAAGAGCTTGTTGAAACATTGTTCAGCATTTGTTGATGTTAGATTAATCAGCTTTGACCAGTGGGGTTTTATTTAGAGTGTATGCGGTGGATTTATTTTTTCGGAGCTTATTTCAAGATTTCTTTTATTTACTTATTTTATACTGCTAGTATCTGTCAAAATGTATTCTGTATAAAGAGTTATGAAATGGGATAGCATTACATCTGATAAAGAATAATAGTACCAAATAGTTGTGTAATTTCCAATTTTTGTATTCTTTTTCTTATCCATAAAGTAATGTAATGTAATGAAATATAAAATTATACTTGTTTCAAATTATAGTTTGATTTATTAAGTAAGAGAAAAGTTCAGAATTAGCAAAGTTTAATGCCCAAATTAAATGAGAGAGGGATTATCCAAGTTTCGTTTTAAGGTTGATTTTAGTCTTAGTCATCAATTAAGCTGATAAATATTAGTACGATGTAACCAGGTTTTATGCTAAATTAGTTCTTCGTTTGCTTCAACTGCAGGTACTTCGATATTTAAGGTATATAAAAATCAGCTTCATAGAAAGCCTTATTTTAATAGATTTAAGGTATATAAAAATCAGCATTAATTGATCATTGGAAGCCTCATTTCAATAGACATCTAAAAATGTATTCAAATTAAAATTTGTTTGCTTAAATTGGTTTGAGTTGTAATCATTCACCTTTATCCTAAGACTCTCTGCAGCATGTATACTTCAAAAAATCTTTTTAAACTAGTCTCCAGGTATTTAAAAATATTTTCATTTTCTTTTCAAAGCGCGAGTTAAATAAATATGACCATAAAGATGCTGTTTCAGAAAAATTGTACTCCTGAAACCTTTTTTGATTTGAGAAAAAGTGCAGAATTTCTTTCAGATTGAGAGCTTTTCTGTTGAATTCACGAAATCTTTGTTAAAGATACATAAAAAGATACTTTCTCTTTGAACTAATAAAAGTTTTGTAAAATGTTACATAAAAGAAATCTCTTGGAAACGCACTGCAAAAGATAAATATTCAATAGGTGGGTTTCTATTAATCATAATATTGAAGTGTTGTGACTTAGTTAATATAAGATTAACGAAACCTTTAAAAGTACCACAATTACTTGACAAGTATTTGAAAATAAAATCATAAGAAGTTTTGAGTACGAAAGCTGTCTTTTTCAGTAAGAGGAACGTCAGTGGTTAAAAAAACAGATGAACACTGGTATTTCAGTCTGGGTTCTATTCCGGATAAACAGTATAGCTGCACGGAGGTTTCATAGTCTTCTTAACATGTGCTGAAAAACAAACCAGCTTTCTTAAAAAGATCCATCACGAAGACATCCCACGTTGATAGATAGAGCGTTTAGAATTAACCAACTGATCAACAAGCACTAATACAATAATGCTTACTTTTAAGATTTACAGAAAAAGGACAAATTTATTGAAGCCGTTCTTGTTTTCAACTCAAGTTCTAGTATTCAAGAAGCAACTTTTATATAGTTTGATTGAAAATAAATGTGTGGAAAGAAAATAACTATGTTAATTGAAAATGTAAAGAAACAAATAAGGTTAAAGCCTAAAACATATGCTTAGTGAAGAACTCCCGCAAGCCAAAATGAAGTCTTTTGGCACAACCTGTTCGCAATGTCTTCTTATAGCTGTTTAAGGGGTGTTCGAACCCCAAAATCTTCAAAAAATTGTGATTTCGGATTTTTGCATTTTCAAATTCTCTACACTTTTATCTTTCTAAAAGTAATATTCTTTAATCTCTAATAAAATTAGAACTGTAAAAAATCTAGTTTTAATTTGCCATCAACTGCTTTGATCAATGAGGACGTTTACATAAAAACGCGTTTTTCTCCAAATGTGATTTTTTTATACTCAATGTACCTTTTTTCAGGAACTACTGCTCACAGGTATCTCTAAATGTTTTTGGCATATGTATTAGGTTTGCTAATATTTATTGAAATGAGCTTTTTGTGATAAACTTTGAAAAAAATTTTGAAAATTCGTTTGTTTGAGAAAAGTGCTAAATTTTACTATGCCTAACAAAATAGTCTGTAAATTACTCTAATTTCAAAATGCTTCAAAAGCTCATTTCAGTATAATCAGATAGATATACTTTAATTACCCAAAAAATTTCAAGCTTGTATCTACAACAGATTTTGAGAAAAGGTACATCGAAAATGGCCAGTTTAGCATTCTCGATATAGGGGTTGCTGATACCCCTTAAGGAAGCCTTCGTCGTCTTGCAAAATAAAAGCCAACTGAATCAATCCACCAGTGAAATTGAATTCAAAACTGTATGAGCAAATAAAAAATACCACTCAGGCCGAATATGAGATTGAGTTGCTATTTATTAATTTAATTGAGAGATCAAGTTTATAATTTTTTAGCGTGCGTTGTTCTGTTTAGTCTAACAGTAATATCAGTTTAAATTCCACGAATTCATCCTGGCGAAGAGCGGAAAGGTTGCACTTATCGCTAGCTTAGATCTTGGGCACTTTAAAAGTGACTGTACTTGTCCAATTCCTTTCCATTTTTGAAGAAGAATCGTACGGGAGACGCATCCGAGTTTTTTTAGTCCTCTTGCCTTTCCACCAGTCTCTCGTCGGGCCTTTTGGACCATACCGCAAAGACTATATACTTACATATAACTATATACTTTTGATGGATATGAAACAATTTCGCTTCTGCTTCCCATTTTCCATTCACGATTGTTTGATTGTAAGTTCAATGGCTTACCTTGAGCAGAGACTGAATTATAAAATTACAGCTGCTTGGAAACAGTTGACTTTGACATGAATAAATAAGGACACAAAATACATAATATTTAGACTTTTATATACTCTAGTACAATTTTTACCTGTTGACATGTTCATGGAATATTTAATTCTTGCGTCGTTTGCTTTTTTTACATTTGTTGCGACAAAAACAAAAACGAAATAAAAAATACATATACAGAAAAACATCCGGAGCGAGACAGCGCCACCTATAGGAAAGGGTAAAATAAGACATAAGACATTTCGAAACGTAACAGTAATATGATTTTCATAATTGAGGAAAAATCTAGAACTAATAAATTTAAGAAATAGTAAAAAATTAAGTAGAGGGAAGTAGTTTCATAACATGCATTTTGGAGGACATGAAAAAATTTTGCTTCTGTTTCCAATTTTCACCACTTTTGTTTTTCTAAAAGAAAGCAAATTAACTCAGTTACATTTGTTAGTGTAGCAAATTCGGAATGAGAAAACATATTAGCTTGGCTAACCTATAACTGGTATCGTATAGTAGATTCCAAAGACCTGACTATAGTTATTTATCTGATGACATGTTTTACTAGAATTTATTCTATGTGTGCTTTTGTGTTTTCATTATTCTCAGAGAAAAGGTGAACTCATGTTATCCTAGCAAAATAAAAAGTGTATAAAATATTGATTATATATTTGAAATGTTTTCTGAAATTATAATTTGTATTCATGATTTCATATGATATACTTAATCCCAATATTTATATCATATTAGAAAAAGGCTAATAATAAAAGGCAGTGATTAATACTGTTGCGTGCGTACGGGTTCGTAATAGACTGAATGCACAAGTCCGATAAAAAGCTAATAAAAAGTTATCCTTATCACAAGATATATAACAAAGCGCTGGATTTTTCCTTAAGGATATTTCTACAATATCGCTATGTCACACAATATCACGAAATAGCTATATTTTAAACTACTAAAACGTTAAATAGAACGCATTTGAAAGCGCAGAAATAGCTAATCCGATCTCACCGCGAATTCGCTGCAATTAACAACAACGGCTAATAAGCAACTGAGCTGAGATGTTTCACTCTGGCTTTTATAACTTCTTAAATCGGCTCGCGAGACAGTTCTAGCAATTTCTGGAAAGCAAAAAGTGTAGAATTATAGTTTCAGGTAACATAGTAGTCAATTACATTTATTCAAATTAAATATCAATTACGAGATAAACTTTAATTCAATGTTAAATGCACGTGCTCTTGTATTTTTACTTTCTCGGCGCAGCTTTCTTTTAAAACTCGCCACGTGCTGCATTACACGGGAAAATAAAACAACTTAAATTATATACTAAAAATATCTAACTACATACGAAATTCGTAACAATAATTTATAAAGTTAGATTATTAAAACGGAATATCGTTTCCGGAATCCACATAAATTAGCTCGAGTTGTTGGTCTATTTTGATTCATAAATATTGCTTGTGATGTACTTAAATTTCATTTTAAGCAATTTCTAAGTGTTAATTATATGACAGAAAGGATTTTAAAATAATATCTACCGCAACCTTTATACAATGGAGGAACTCTTAATATAATTTTCAGTGGTTAATTCATGCATGAAAATTATTATAATTACAGTTCATAATTAATGTGTTTAGTTAAATTATAGGTTTAACAATTCAAAAATAACAATTATTAGAATTAGAAGAATATTTCAACCTTTACCTATTCCTTCTACCTGTACCTACACTACATAATTGCTCAAATAATTTATTAGTTTGAGTAAAAGGAGCTTTAAAGTTCTTTTCCTAACTCTTCTGTTGATTAATTCCTCATCAAATAGGATAAAAAAATCTTAAACTGGTATAGTATGGGTCCTAGAGGTCCAAGCGTCACATTCCACTTAAAGACGTTTTTATTCATTGAGGGAAACAGCTGGCTTTCTTTATGTATCTAATACGCTTTTATAGACGATGTGCGCCTCAATATCTTTATTATTTTCATCAGAAATATTAATCACATTTTAGTTTTAAATAAATCAACCATTTTAATGCATAACTTATCATATATTTAAAAAGGTTTGTAATGTATAATTTTATCTCAGAATCTGGGCGATATTAACAGTCAGTTACGTACATTCTCCCGCGTTCCTAGCGTGTCTTCGTGGTGCAGTGGTCAGCACAGTGAGCCGGTATTTCAGAGGTACGTGGTTCGATTGCCGGCGAAGGCGTTTGCTAATTATCCATCTCTTCGGGCTCCAAAAAAGTCCTAATGTCTCTACAGTGGCGCCCGAACTAAAAGGACGTTGGATGACGACTCTCCACACCCAGGATTTGGCGAATGGATCCCCTAAAAACTCCTAGTCGCCCTTTAAAAGGGGGAGTATACAAGGTATTTCTCCCGCCTTCCTAGCGTGCCTTCGTGGTGTAGTGGTCAGCACGCTGAGACGGTATTTCAGAGTTTCGTGGTTCGATTCCCGGCGAAGATGATTGCTCATTTTTCATCTTGCCTGCTTCCCCCCCGAAAAAACCTTAATGTCTCTACAGTGGCGACCGAACTAAAAGGGTGTTGGATGATGATTCTCCTCACCCAGAATTTGGCGAGTGGGTCCCCTAAAAAAGAAACCCCAGTCGCCCTTTAAAAGGGGAAGTATATAAGGTATTTCTCCCACCTTCCTAGCGTGCCTTCGTGGTGTAGTGGTTCTGCACGCTAGGTCGATATTCCAGAGGTTCGTGGTTCGATTTCCGGCGAAGGTGTTGCTCATTTTTCATCTTGTTTGCTTCCAAAAAAATCCTAATGCCTTTACAAAGGCGGCCGAACTAAAAGAGTTGTGGATAATGACTCTCCACACCCAGGATTTGGCGATTGGGTCCTCTAAAAACCGCCAGTCGCTCTTTAACAGGGGGAGTATACAAGGTATTTTTCCCGCCTTTCTAGCGTGCCTTCGTGGTGTAATGGTCAGTACACTGAGCCGGTATTTCAGAGGTCCGTGGTTCGATTCCCGGCGAAGGCGTTTGCTAATTTTCCATCTCTCCGGCATCCAAAATATTCCTAATGTTTCTACAAATAATTTATAGATGACTGCAAATTTTTAAGATATTTACTCAATTTTAATGATGACTAAAATACGTTTCCCACTTGAAACTTAAGTTGTAGCTTAACAAATCTAATATGAACCAAAATATTCAATTTATTTTTTTTAACATTAAAATTTGAGATAAAGTGTCTTTTCTTCTCAAATGAATACATCTAGAGAATTTATAATAATCAAATTTTGTACACGTGATGCACAAAGAAATAAGATTGTCACGAGTTAACTTCTCTAAACCTATGAGTTGTGAAATAGAGAGAATTTCTAAAATATAAATAAAACTGAAAATATTAAATATATTTTCCTTGATGTATTGTACGATAGTAGTAAAAAATTAGCTATTGATAATCATCTTTACTGCAGAAATTACAACGCAGCTTCATTATAGCACCGAATCGTGGCAGTCGAAACTCTTAAGAAGCATTGCGTCCCAAACACCCCAGAACAAATGCGCTACATTCTATAATGAATTGTAGCAATTCTTCGGAAAATAAATTGTCTGCCATAGTCCTGGGCTGATGCTCTGCGGTTCCACTTGGAGTGAATAGTAGATCGATACAGAGGAAACTAGGTTTCTCCAAGCTAAGGACCCAAGGGAAGTATCAGGGAAATTTTCGAATATTCAGAGCACTTTCAAATGCCATTTAATGTTAGTTATGAGATATCAGGCGCTTATCTTTGAGTTAAAGCTATCTCAATAAATATCTGTACGACAGTTTATTTTAATCCAATGTGTTAGATATAATTTTCAGAAAAAAATTTCAGAATTTATACACGAAGTTCCTTCTCTAAAAAAATTTCATACTTGGAAAGATGACTGTGGGAGTGAACATGCAATTTTACACACTTGGATATTAGAGTTTATGCTCCTAAATTATACGTAAACATTTCTGGCTTTGTTATTTTCCAACGTATGTCAACTTATTTCAATGTTAGTTGACAACCTACCGCGACGTATGCATGAGGTCTGTTGACAAAGGGAAGAGATGATTTTACGATGGATTTTGTAAGCAAAACTTCCAAACTTGCTCACTGGAAAGCATAAAAATCCCATACAACCAGCCTGTTTCAGGTGGATTGAATCTGGGACATCTGTTGCAATTTCTCAAACGCTGATAAGCTTTCGCCTATTAAATGAGAGATGAATTTTCTTAATAGAAAAACACAGAAAAGATTCATTGAAAAATATAAAGATGCTGCTAATTTGCAATAAATAAAATAATTTTAATAACTGTCACCAGTTTTAGTGAAGAATCGTCAGTTTTAAAGGATTCGCATTTCGTAGATTTTCACATGTAATGTAAGATTTCTCCGATTCTCGTTGAAATTTGAAGAGATAATATTTGTTGTAAATACAATGTAAATAAGAAAAAGATTAAAAGATAAAATCCATTGTTTATTAAAAGCATTTTACAATTATTAAAAAGCTTCAAAATAACCAGTAAATCTTCAGTTAAGAAATACGTAGTTTCTTGTTATACAGTTCTTATATTTCTTATGTCTTCGTTCTTTATTGAAACTCCGACGTAATAAAGAATAATAGATCTATATAACCTAATTTTAAGGTGTTAATTACTTCTGCATGATTTTATCTTTATGCATAGAGGATCAGCTTCTCTGCGGACACGAATCATTTCTACTTTAAACCAGAAGGCGAATAATAAGATATACTATGGAAAAGTAATCCTTTCTGTTTATGGTTTCGTAGAAATGACTGAAACTTCTACGGATGCTGTTCCTCAGTGGCCTTAATGTGGTCGCTCAATATTGGTAGCGTATCATCCTGTAGCTTTCAATTCCTGGAGAAATAACATGGGATTTTCGTGGTTTATCTAATGTAACTTTATTTAAATATACTAGCCGAAAAATGTAATCCATCAAGGCACCGCCATAGGTTTGGCTATATTAAATGCGAGTAGTTTTGGAATGCTTCATAAGTAACAGCGTTTACTACGACTGCATCAGAAAGCAAAAGAACACTTCTCTTTCAGAAAATGCGATTGTTAAAACCGTACATTTAATCGAAAAAATTGTGGGAAACCAAAGTTTGTAAATTTGAACTCATCTGTAAAGGAAAATAGAATTCCCACTGTGAATGAAATAAAAAGTAAATATCAACCGTATTTGCTTTAAGCTCTCTTACGTTGCAAAGAAGATGAGTATGGTGCAAGAAACATGGAACTAAAATAGAGAGGAGAATAAAAAAGTTATAAAGTAGTTAAAAGTAGTTAAAAGTGGTTAAAAGTAGTTAAAAGTAGTTAAAAGGGGGGGATGTTGTACATGCTTTAAGAAAATGCCCTGTCAGGATTTTAAAACAGAACTGTTTTTATATTTGTGTTAAAAATAATACGAATATCTTACAGTGGTGTAAGCAATTCAACTAGCTGTTAACTCAAATAATATGGTGTTCGTTATCAGATTTCAAATGACTTGCTGAATACGCGAGCTTTAGTAATAAATAAAATGAGTCCACTGTTTATTGAAATACGAAAGTCAGAAAGATTTAAACAAGGCACTTTGAAAAACTTTAATTTCCGGCAAAATGGTGGAGAAGAAATTGCGATTTATTTACGTGAATAACATAAGCCTGAAATGCTCTGAAAGTAACTACAGTGATTTAATTTCAGAAAACCCACAACAATATGTTCTTTTTTCTTTTTTTTACATCTCTCGATCAAAATTCCTTACCCAATCACAGAAGCACAACATGAAGCGGCACAGCGGGGAGCTTGAGACTACACCTGTCTAACGGCAAAGTACTGGTACGGTAATAGGACGGAAAGTACTGGTACTTTCGTCTTCTGTTACCTGTTACCTATAGACAGTCGGGGCAGTATTATTGAGAAATTATTAAAACGGACCATTGGTAGGAGTCCTGGTTATTGAGGTGCTGGGATGTGAAAAACCACAAAACAAGCTGAAATCCTTTTTCAAGATAATTTTGGAGCTTATCTGATAACGAAAAAGAAGGAAAATATCCGTGTTAATAAATTGTGATGGCATGTACTCAGCAGCAGCTTTCTCTGTTACTCTTAGTTAAATGAAACTATTAAAGTGCTTACTACATAATCTATTTTCCTGGTTTACGGAATAAAGCAATGAATATGCCTCAGCCATATTATTATCAAAGCAAGGTTTGGTCCACTAAATAGTATTATTGAGCAATTTATAAGTTTTAAGAATGTTTGCTTTATTGGTTACGTTAAAAATTAAATCATCGAAGACACTTTTAAAATGTCTTTCTTTAGAACGCATAACAACTTCAACTGTGGGTTTTTATATATATATATATATTGACGAAAATTACCTAAATTAATGAACACCGCTCGTTTGAAGGAAATTCCAGGAATGTGGACCTTCGGCATATTGCACTCAAATGAAAAAGTCAACTGATTTCCTATTTGAAACTAAACAGCGGTAGGGCGAAATATACTAAAGTAGGCAAAAGAAATTAACATTTTAGGGAATTACACCCAAAATTACAATCAGCTCTTCAAATCTGAAAAGGGTATAGAGGGTGATAAAAATGAAATGAAAATAAAATAGTATTTCAAACAAATTTCACAACTCAAGACAGTTTTGTATTTGTTACGCAAACAATCAGGAATCTGAACATAAGAAATAATCCAACAAAATGTTCCATGAATAAAGAACTTTGTGTTTAATGTTCTAAACAAGAAAAACAAAATGTTCGGACCTTTAATTACAAATGAATTAGATGAAGCTGAGAGTTATTAGATTAAGTTCACTCAAAGGGCATTCTTTTCTGATTACCTTAAAGCACGGAAGAAACGAAAGGGATTAATTGCACCTCTAGAGTTTATTTATTTAATCCATTTATTACATCTGAAAATTATTTCCCACAACTGATAGGCGATAACAACGCTAATAACAATTTCTCTCAAATGCTGTATCAGAGATGTATGAGAATATTTGTTTTGTATACTCGCAGAAACTATGGACGGTGTAATATTTAATACCTTCCCACTGCAGCATTTTTATAGTATTACAGTACAGTAATTTGATTTGATAGTGCTACTAAACAAAACATAGGTTTTTGACTGTAAACAGGCCGTTCCTGATTAATGATCATATTATGTCTATATATTTGATCAGCTGGAAGTTTAGGAAGAAATAACTTATTCACTGTATAAAACGCTATAAAGACATAGAATGTAGTTTACCAAAGAAGCGCTTTGTAAACATCTAAAGAACAGACAAAAGTTTTTTTTTTTCTCTTGAAAAACAACCTCAGTGTAATCTATAATTTAACACTTAAACTGTGTCATGAACTAGTATCTTTGTAACGCGAAACGTATGTACCCCACAAGAAAACTATAATGAAACTCGTAAGATTTTTCTCTCTACTTACCGCTTGCCTTTGTGGGGTAATTAGAAAGCATGTCCGGCTAGCATTCGGAAGGCCCAGAACTCGAGTCCTGGCAAGGACATTGCGTACTTTTCCTATTCCTGCTTCGATAAACCTAATGACTCTACAGTATTCTAGCGAAATAACATTTATAATTATGACATTAGCCTATATTGCACTAGACAACGACATTTTGCCTTTCGCTTGATAAACTGAAAAGAAAGTATTTTCCTTCCTGATTTTAAATCTGTTTATTGAAATTGCATGCAGGTAGCCTCCTGAAAGTAATCTAAGCTTGGTAATATTTTTCCCTCATCCAGATTATCTGAATAATCACATGAGGAACAGCAATAATAACTGTGAATATGCTATATATTCTGTGCTTAGTTAGTGAGTGAGTTATATTGTGTTTAGTTATTGAGTTTGTGTGAGTTAGAAATATCAAATTATGCAAAATGAAATTTTCTAGGTGTAAAGCTGTAAGGTATTTCTCCCGCCTTCATAGCGAGCCTTCGTAGTGTAGTGATCTGCATGCCCAGCACGTAATTGACAGGTCCGCGGTTCGATTCCCGGTGAAGCCGTTGCTAATTTTTCCTCTTGCCTGCTTCCAAAAATACCTAATGTCTCTACAAAGATGTATCCACTATAGGTATCAACAACACCCAGTTTTTATGTCAATGAATACAAGCTTTCAAAGAGTACCAAATAGTACATATATTTAAGGGGACGGTGGACTTTAAAATAGCTAAAAATCATCCAAAATATTGAATTTGTTTTTTTTTTTTTTTTACTCTCGTAATATTCCACATACGTAACTACATCGTATGCAAAAAACCGAGTTCAAATATTCTAATTTTTAAAGAAGTTACAAGCATTTAAAATGTGTAAACAGAGTAAACTTTGCCCTTTAAATTTTGGAGAAAATGTAAAAAAATGTATTTCAACAGTTATTTATATATTTGATTTATTATATATTTGACCAAAAGAAGTTATTGAGTTTGTGTGAGTTAGAAATATCAAATTATGCAAAATGAAATTTTCTAGGTGTAAAGCTGCAAGGTATTTCTCCCGCCTTCATAGCGAGCCTTCGTAGTGTAGTGATCTGCATGTCCAGCACGTAATTGAGAGGTCAGCGGTTCGATTCCCGGTGAAGCCGTTGCTAATTTTCCCTCTTGCCCGCTTCCAAAAATACTTAATGTCTCTACAAAGCAGCAGAAAGTTTTAGCAAATATTTTATTTCTTTTGTTCAATAAAAATTTTTTAAGAATTTTTTAAGAAGTTACAAGTATTTAAAATGTGTAAACAGATTAAACTTTGCCCTTTAAATTTTGGAGAAAATGTAAAAAAATGTATTTCAACAGTTATTTACTGATGTTATAGTTTATATATTTGACCAAAAGAAGTGTTTATTTCTTTAAAAAAGGCTAGAAATGTCAGTATTGACAACTATTAATGAATTTAACTTTGGTTATGTAAATCCTATACGCATAGAAAAGGAGGAAACAATTTCGTTTTACCTACTCGTTGCAAAAAAAGCGTGATCAACGTCGCTTGAACCAAAGCAAAAAGAGAAGTTTACCAGCTTGAAAAAAAAGAAATAGCAGTAAAAAATTGTAAAGCATTTAAAAGATAATGCAAATGTAGCAAATGAAGGTAAAACATATGGTGCGGGTGAATTTTAAAAGTTTCATTGGATATAATGCATAAATTGTTTCTACCTATAACTTCGAATAACATACCAATTTGCGATATGTTTATTTTTGTCATATTTAATATTATGAGATTAAAAATAGTTAAATGTTACGAAAATGTTATCTAGTGTTTACAAATTCATATTTAAAGTTAATCTGCTGTTTCTCATGACCATGTGTTAAAGGTAAGTTCGAAGAAAAACTTTAAATTCGGTTTTCGCAAAACAAATGCTTTCGCAGTTCCTATGTTTTGAAAATGCTCCATGCGTCTCATTTTTAGTTAAAAATGAATAATATTTGGAAGAAACTATCTTGTTAAATGCTACAGTAGATCTATATATGCCCTTTTGGATATGAGGTTATTAAGAAGTTTAAACTTGTGATAATGTAAAACAAAAGATGACATTTTTCCCGAAAAGTGGGTTTAAGTTCACAAAAGTTGTTTTTAAAACTTTCTGATCCATCATATTCAATAACGGATACATATAAACTTTTGTCAAGTTTATATAAATAACTTAAAGGAAAAAATAGAAAACAAATATTGAAAATTAGAGCACAAGGAGCATTTTAAATCTTTAATTAAAATAATTAATTATTTGTTTTAAAAATTTTTAATTTAAAACAAATTGAAATTTTGAACACTTATTTTATAAACCGATGTTATAATATGTACATGTATAAAATTTCATGTTGAATACACAAAAACTTAAAAAACTAATTTTTAAATTTCCCCGATCCCTTAATAGCACAAACACTATACAAGGCATATAGTCCGGAACTCGAACCCGGGCCTAACGAAACGGTAGCTAGCATCACTAAACATTACATAGATTGATTATATGGGTATTTTCAATTACAGATGGCTCTCAACATTTGAAATTTTATTAATATACAGAATAATTAGCATAATACGCGCATAGTTAAACACAAAGAATTAAAGCGAGCTCTGAAACGGACATACCCGCTAATTTTAATTTTAAAGCGTACATTTCATTTCTGTACCGTAGAATATTTGGCATTAAAAGAAGATTTCATTTTGAAAGACAGAATGCAATTAAATCTAACGAACAGATTTCTCTCCAGAGAACGTTACTGTAGAATTATATTTCTGCGTATTAGAGAAGACAGACTGTATAGAATTGAATGAAAGCATGGTTCTTTTTTGATACCATTATGTTTTTCTTTTCCCCGCAGATGCTTTTTGTGGGCAAAGATCAATGGGTCAAAGAAAGGAATGCGACGGTTAAAAATGTGTTAATTACTAAGCGTTTTTCAAACAGTTTGTTTTTAATGATTTTAGTGTAAAATTTTCTTTGGAATAAAATAGAAGCAAAAGGCAGAATTTTTTGATTAAAAATAAGATTAAATAAAGGCAAAATTAAAATAAATCTTTTTATTTTTGACTTACATGTAGCCCTATTTTAGAAAGCATATATACGAGAAAATAATTAAGGAAAATTAAATCTGTTAACTTCATCAAACCATTTTAAAATCTACATTATAAGTTATTTTCTCCCTCCTTTCAGCATGCCTTAGTGGTCTAACGGTAGCACACTCGACGCGTATTCTAGAGGTCCAGATTCGAGAGCTAGATTCCTCATCAAGAGCAGGTTGATCAAATGGTTGATTACTAATAAGAAACAATTACTAAAACTAATAGTTATAATAAAACAAATACTAATAAAATTAGTCATAAATTAAAAGAAAAATAAAGTTTTGGTCAAATGAAGAAAAAGTCAAAATTCATCGACAAAGTAAAAACCATACATGTTTTGTAATTCAAGTTCCAAAACGGAAAAAGGAAATGAAAGCAAAATAAAATTATCTTGTGAAAAAACGAGATATTACAGTGGAACCTGGCAAAATTTTCCAAGAAGAAGAGGACAAGGAAACTGAAAATACGTCTTTGCAGGGGCTGGGACTTGTTCAATTTCATAAGCTACGTTTCTGAATTTTACTTTAGATTCCATTAAATATAAAAAGGGATTTTAAATTTAATAAACAAAGACAAATATTTAATGAGTTCAAATTAAAATCTCCTGAAAGTAATACCAGAAAGATTAAACCAAAATCCGAAAAAAAAAATGGAGAACTCGAATCCAATTTTACTTCAGGCCTAATTCACATATTTTTTAAATACATATTCATATTCACATTTTTTACTTTGCAAAAACTGATCATTTGTCTTATTTGCTCTAATACAGGGAAAATCTTTGAATTAAAACTTTTCAGTTTCTCCTGTCTTAACAAACTTAATTTCTGAATGTGGATAAATAAAAGTATAAAATATTAATAAAAGAAAACAAACAAAATACGGAAAAGATTTAAGATAGTTACAAAAGCTACAGTAAATATCGACCAAAATATATATGAAAATTTAGCATTTGTATTGAACTGAATAAATAACAGAATTCTGGCCAAAGAAAAATCTCATTACAATGAAATCAAGGAAAAGTTTGAAAAGAAAAAAAAAGTTGACTGCCTTTTCTTTTTGGAAATACAGGAGAACAGTTACGTTGCTAATCGAACTAAACCTTTAGAAAACACATGCAAAGAACCTTTACAAAACACATTCAAATACAAGTACAGTTAGTATGAGTTCTTTCCGGTAAAGCTATGACAACTGAAGAAATTTCCGTAGCTCTCTGCTTGGAAAAGCTTTCTTTGCACTATCAGAAGTGCTTAGGGAACTTTTATCAAATTTGAGTTAAAGGTATACGAAGGCATTGCATAACTCAAGAATGATAGAAATTCATCTGTATTTTAAATTTTTCTTCTCTTGGCATACACAACAATTATATTCCATTTAGGAATAACTATGGAACAATTTTAGGAACATAACGAACTGAGATTTATTCTTATGTTGCACATTATTAGTTTCGAAAAGCTTTTGACGCAGTAGTGTCGCAAATAATCCTAAATAATGATATAGAAATTAATACAACACTGATAGGGAAGTGATCAAAATAAATGCCCCGAAATCTTAAAATCCTTGTACGTCTATTGTAATATAAATAAACATCACTGAGTACCTCGAGATTAAGTACAAATGTCTCCTTCATTTAACCGTGAAATAAATGCATACTTAAAGTTTTCTCAGCACGAATGACAGCTTTTCTGTTGCTAAGCCCATTACTTTGAAGCTATAAATCTAGATAAAATGGAAGGGAAGTCGAATATAAATTACTTTACCTTCAAGTCTTTGAATGTTTTTCTTTTCTTTCTTGCATTCAGTAATGTATAAACTTCGGAATAAATGATATAACAAACATAAAATAGATTATCACATTTCTATACCTTTTTAGGCTTTTTGATCAGGGATTTTATGCAAATTGCTTGCTAACATAGCCTCTGAATTTTTATTTTCTAGAAATTTTCTTCCGCGCCCTCGCGTTCTGTTATCTTCCTACACTGTCCTTTCTGCTACTTTGATATTGTTACATTATTTTCTTCCTTCACGTTCGTACGGAGTTCGTAGATTTAGAGTGAATAACGACGACACTTGATGAAGTATCGAAACACACTTTATTTACAAATATTAATCAGATAGCTCCAAAATCACTTTTAGAATCGTCGAACTGTTATAAACACGCTGACACGTTCAGCGACAGTGCCTTCCCACTGTCAGGCAATAACGGTGAAGACAGCTTCACTGCAAAGCACCACAGTACAGCTTCCGACTGTGCTTGGTCGTTCTCAGAACTCCACGTACTCTCGAGACTTTCCACGCTACAACTCGTGATGCACTCGACGATACACAAGAGTATAGCTCTCGACTCAACACAGTCTAGGACAAAACTCGACGATGCACTAATTCAAGATACACTAAAAGACTCTCTCGATGCACTCGACGACCAACTCGGCGCTAGACTTCGAAACACTCGCTCAGTGACTGACTATCAGCTCGCTAGACGAGGCACAACACTAACTGACTGCGGACCAGCAGGGTTTATATAGCTTTCGGCTTGTGTTCGAGAACATTTTGGAATAAACCGGTAAGAATTCGTTCCAGAAGGTTCTCAATCCGTCCATGGTATATCGCAAATTTTGTCGCCAAATATCACCAAATGGATTTCTCGCCAAATGTGGCAACCCTGCCTTCCCTCGCTATTTTATGGCAGCCCTAAAACTGCTTTGCGGGGAAGCCATGTCACCGCGCCTGTACATTTCGTAACAATATTTTTGCAAAAATGAAGTTCTGTCTTTTATTCGTCGAATATATTTTGCATTTAAGCTCGAAAGGCGTTATAATACGCAAGAAAGGTAAAGGTTATGATTATATGCAGCAGAATTAAATTTCAAGTTATCATGAATTATTTGCGTTTTCAATGGGAAGAAGTTATTTTGTAAACATGAAAGGTTCAATTAATGGGAGCAATGCTGTTGCTGCTTCCGGTTTTTCCGTATTACATCGGATTGTTGCAGCTATAACGGTCAATTTCAAGATACTGTTCATTTGAGCCATTATATTGAATCATGATACATAAAGTTTTCCAATATTCTACACCGCGTAACAAGCCAAACTATAGGTGGTAAACTGTATCAGTAGCTCTTAGGCAGACCCGACAAAACCTAAGTCAGTCATAAAACCAAGTCAAATTCATTCTTCATTGTGAATTTGAATTATGATAGTCCAAGGCAGCCAAGGTCATAACTACAGCGGATAGTGAATCATAGCATATTTGATTTGCAGATTTTCAGGCGGGTGACTCCAGACCTCAAAATAAAATCCGAGATCGCCAAACTTCATACATAAATTTTAATAATCGATAAGACATAACTGAATCGGATCAATACAAAATGCCAGCCGGAGACTTACAAAATATGAACATCCACCGTTTAATTGTGTCCTCACATTCTGTTGCGCTATTTAAAGTTTGATTCCAAAGAAAAACAAACGCATAAAGTATAATGCTTTAGTCTCATATAAACAGATGGAAAAGATATCTGTAAGTTGCATGTAAATGTGTAAGTATGTATGTTATACTAAAAATAGTGTCAATCCCTCATGCTAATTCTAAAGTTTTGTTCTATGGTTGGATGCATAACAAATGCCAATGAAAATGGCCAAGGTTAGCCCAAAACTGAAAGAACATGAGGATTACTGCTATATGGTATATATAGTCGCCACCATCCCCATCACTGTTTTCTCAAATATACACTGCTCAAAACAATTAAAGGATATTGCGGTTTTAGGTGGATCTTGTGGCTTGGAAACTTTTTAGATGATTGATACATAGCCGACAGACGTAGTAGGTTATATGAGAATAAATTACACATGTTTGGCAGAAAAAAATGCATTTTATTGCGCATTTGTGTACAAAAGGAAAAAAGCACAATTTGTGCATATGAGAAAAAAAGAATAAGAAAAGGTGTTTCCTTCAAAGGAAATCATTTTCAGTAGGGGGCATGGTTTCCACGGACGGCCAGCAACGTTGAACACCTTTGAGGCATGGAGTCAATGAGGCTATTAATCACGAGTTGGGGTATTCTGTCCCACTATTCCAGAAGAGCCCTTTCCAGTTCTTGGAGAGTTTGTGGGGGTGGTTGGCGGCCAGCAACTCGTCTTCCTAGAGCGTCCCAAACGTGCTCTATTGGATTCATGTCTAGAGAACACGCTGGCCATTCCATTCGTACGAATCCTTCCTCGAAAAGGAAATCCTCCACCAGGTTAGTACGATGTGGCCCGCAGTTATCGTCCATTAAAATGAAGTCATCTCCGATTGCTGCAGCGTAAGGGACTACAATAGGTCTGAGGATCTCATCCCTATATCGGTGACCAGTCAGAGGTCCATCTCGAATGATGTAGAGGTTTGTGCGCCCGTCAGTGGAGATGCCCACCATACAGCAGCACTCCCCCACCGCCAAATCTGACACTTTCGTGCACGAACGCAGGATTATTCCTACTGCTACGGTCCCTCCAGATGAAAATACGCCTATTATCAGGATGAACAGAAAAACAGGACAGATTAAACGCAAAACGTCAGAAAAAAGAACATTGCTCCATTCATTTCTCCTCCAGTTCACATGCTCTGTTGCCCACTCCCTGCGGTCGCGACGATGCCTTGATGTTAGTCTAACACATACCATCGATCGGCGAGCATACATACCTACACCATGGAGTCGGTTTCGAACAGTCTGAGTTGAAACCGTGGTGCTAGTAGCCGAGCGAAGGTGTTTTTGGAGAAGAGTAGCATTCATATTTCGGTGTCTCCGAGTCGTTAACACTAAATAACGATCTTCATTGGGCGTTGTTGCCCGTCTACGACCTTGCCCTGGTCTTCGGCCTGCACTTCCAGCTTCTAAACAACGGTTCCAGATCCTGGAAGTCACACTTTGAGACACTCCAATGGCTTGCGCTACTTCGGCTTGAGTTTGGCCCCCTTCTAACCTACCAACAACTCTCCAAGCTTCTAAATCGGTTAAATTACTTCGCTGAGACATCGTACTCATCGAAACAAAGCAGTCACTGAATGCCGATCATCCTTGTCTTCATTGTCTTTTGTTCAGTTGAAAGTCAAATTTCATTCGCTGCCGCTGAAGCGACGTTTTTGACGTCGAACTCAAAATTAGCATACTCCACAGTTTGAAAATCAGAAAAATTTGCATTTGTGATTCTCTTCTTCCATTTTCGGCAAAAAAAAAATTCGCTTATATCTTTATTTTATATAAAACTTACAATATCCTTTAAATGTTTTGAGCAGTGTAGCTGTAGCTCAAGCGAAACCGTTCTTTGGAAATGAAAAGAAAATGCATAAAACCCGTCTCTGAAAGAGGTAACATTATGGTGGTTGGTTAAAATGTATAATATCCCACTGCTTGAAGATTAAACCCAGCTGTCTGTGCTCATGAAAAAACGATATGTTATGACAAAGACGCAAAACGTTACCATTAATTAAGGCACATTTAGAAATCAAAGCATTTATGCAAGTAAAGGTTGTCAGGATCTAATTTCTCTCAACAAAGTTGGCTACCGCGTTTTTAGTAAAGACTGATAGCTCTTATCATTCTACAGTTATTTTTCTTGAAGTTCTATAAATTATACCCTCCGTTCTCTTTCTCAGTGTTACAAGAAGGGAGAAAGGAAAGGACTATTATTTCTTAAAATTGTTAAGGCAATGTATTACAACTGAAAGGAGCTAAAATGAATTCTTTACTTAAAAAATTAAAGAATACATCCAGCGTTGTCTAACGTTTTTACGAAAACGGTAGAAAACAATTTAGCATAATATGTTTGATTTCATTTAGCAGTAATGTATCTGATGCCGTTGTTGGCCAACATATAAGCTTAAAACTTTGGAGTTCCACTGTAGATTGGATTATCGGCAAAGTACACTAGAACTGTCTGCCTAAGAGAACGATTCTTTCTTGATTGACTTCTATGGAAAACTGCCTTGTATTCATTTTCTACGCAGAGAAAATCGCGAAAATGCTCTATAAACCAAACCTTTCACCAGGGTTTGAACCAGAAACGAATTCAGGGATCTCAACATTCAGGCTTTCCATGGGCGAATTTAAGTATGGAAATGAGGTAGAATATTAAAAAGATTGTTCTAAAGGAAAATCCTTGCAGATTTTGTAGCCAGATATTAATAGAAAATGGTTTTTGTAACTGTCATTTTTGGCAGGTATATTTTATCACAGTTTTATAAATTCACTAAGCGTTTTTAATCTCATAAATTTATTTAAGATAATACAAAATATATTTCTAAGGAAAAATGTTAGTTTAGAAGACTTTCTAACATTGATGTACTAAGTGGCCCAATTTACAAACTGCAATCCAAGATGAGCTAAATCCAAGCTCTAATGAAACTAAAATCATCGATTTTCCTTGCTTTCTGTTTTGCATGGAAATGGTGGGAAAGCCCGCTGAATTTCAAATCACTATGAAAGGGCTGGTTGCATAGGCTCTTTCGAGGTTTTCTTTCGTGGCTAACATGGATACCAACCAGTTTCCCTTAGACAGTACTCCACGAAATGTCCCTGTTCTTGAATAAATAGTTCTTCTATGCTCTGAAAGTCAATTAAAAACAAATTTGAAAAGAGTAAACATAAGTATAAAATACTCCTTTAAGAAACAACATGCGGAGAAAGATGAAGTCCAAAATCATCTTTAAAACTCACCTGTATACACAAGGAAAAAGCGTCCATAAATATATTTACCTAGAGTAAAAGTGACGAATAAAAAGGTTGTATGCGACTATTACAATTAAATTTCTTTAAGAATTTATGGAGAATTCTGTTATTCATTTGATTCCGTCGATCCATTAAGAAAACTGTTAGAGTCACGGAACAAAGAGCATTAAAGAAAACTTTTGCGAATGGGAATGGGACGCGACATTTTTTCCTGAAACCCTATTGGCTGGAACCGAGTGGCAACAAGTGCAAAAATCTGTCTGCCACTTGGCGCCAATCAAATCAAAAGTAAAGTACTAGTTAAGTGCTCTTTCAGAGATCTGCGATTTATTTTATTTGGCATTTTATTCATATTTTTTTATTCATAGTCTTGGAACGTGTCGAAATGTGGAGAGCGTGGCTGTGAAAAATCAAAGAACCTAATCTTTGAGCCGCCTGCACTCTCTCTCCGAAAAGAAAATAAATAGGAGAAAAATTTTCGAAAGAAGTTGCAATCTATAAAACAACGATTTGTGAGGTGAATTTTGTTCTATTTTGGAACAGATGGCATTCGACTTCGTATTTTATGGTAAACGCTCTAGAAATTGAGGGGATGGGTGCTACTTTTCGAACAGTAATCTAAGAAAAACTGAGCATGCGTATCCAAAATACACATTATCTCTTTCCATAAAAGATTTTGTTTTATTTCATTTCTTTATTTTTTAATCACTGGAATTCTTGGAGAAAGAAAACAAAGTTGTTTTTATAATCGAAAAGATATAAGTAGAATTTACGATTAGCTTCGAGCCAACGCATTTTAAATTCATTATAAATGCTAACGATGAATTCAAACAAATCGACAAGTTTTTTTAATACTTTGTCTCACTCAACATTTAGTAAATGACGATGCTCATTCCTAACCAATACTGGCTAATTTCATAAGTGCAATCTAATTTAGGAAAATGTATCAATATATGCCTCAAAAGTTCGTCGATAAAAGCTTTATTTATAAATAGAGAGGATTCAGATTTGATTTTTTGACAAGATATGGATCCTTTGTTGGTGACCTATAAAGTTACATTTAATTCACACAACCTGGCGTGAATTATGAAACTTCGAAGCGTTTTTAACTATAGGTATAAATAAGGTAATAGGATATATGTAATATCAAGTCTGACTTTAGTTGCTTAGAAGGTATATTGGTTAGTGACTCTGGCTGCCGTATCGAAAGGCCAGGGTTCGAATCTCGTAGGACGAATGGGTGTTTGTAAGTATATAATTGTCTGTGCGGTAAGCGAACAATTAAAATACACAGCAAATCGAAAGTTCTCTCAAGTGGTTCGTGAGGTAGGTAAAGAGGGATTGAAAACTCTCGGAGCGCCACTCGGGGTATTCTTCCTGAAAACTGGAGAGGAGCTGCAGAGTCAGTGCGATGAGACTGTACCTTGTAGAAACATTAAGTATTTTTGGAAGCAGGCAAGATGAAAAATTAGCAACGCCTTCGTCGCGAATCGAACCGCGGACCGCTGGAAGGCGGTGTTTCTTCAAATAAAGCTGTAAATATAAATACGATTTCATATGTGAAAAAATCTGTATTCATACCTTATGGGAGCAAATTAGTATACATAAACATACCCTTCATTCATAAAAGTAGTTTCTCAAAATTGTCTTTCATAGGTACTGAAATTAGCAAGCGAAGTGAAGGGCAAAGTGTAAGCACAAACAAAAGCATAAGCGTAGTTAGATGGTAATATAACTGCAATTTCTAGTTTTCAGTGTATTACCTTTATCTGTTAAATTCAGAGGGCTGAGAAAAAAGTTTTTTCTCCATTTCGTTATTGACAATGTAGCGTGAGCTCCTATTTCTGCAGTTATTGCTGATTTACGTAACATAACAGCGATTACTTTGCTGCCACTAGTTTTCGACTCGGCTTTAAGTAACATGAGTTTTCCGAGCCCTGTAGAGAATTTCTACTACTTGTGATATTAACAATTCGAATTTTTAGTTTAGTTCTTTGTTATTTCAGTTACCGCTCGAGTGAGACGTAGTGTGTTAGTGTCAAGTCGACGATTTGTGAATTTTTAAGAGTTTAATAAAGGGTCCTTTTAACGCTTCTCCTGTGTAGTTCCTACTCGTACTTACTACACGTATTGTCACATGGAAGATAAGCAAGTGGTTCTTACAACAAGAACAGGGCAGAACCTTAAAACTCACTGCTTTTGCCTAAACTTTGTAAAGATTTACAGGGACCTTTAACAACAATGCGCAGTGAAACCAGTGGTTTTTGATTCGCAATATTAATTCTTTCCAGAAGAAATAATACTCGTAAACTGAAACAATTTTCTCTCTATGAATAAGTGTAAAATGAATTAGTCATTGGACTTAAAATTTACAGTTTTGCACAAGTTAATAATACAGAACTGCATAAATGAAAAGTGATTAGGAAGAAGAAATGAAGAGATGTTATTTTTTAAATAAGGAGTCCTCTTCTGTAAAAACACAAAGCAACTGTCTTTCGGAGACTCATAATTTGACCATGTGATTTGATGATGTCTATGTTTTAAAATGTTCCTAAAGAGAGACTCAGCGTTGTCATTGGAATTTCGTGTATTGGGGATAAATTACACGAAGTTTTGCACCTTACTTCATTTTGTACATATTTCGCGGACCAAAGAACTAAACTCTTCTTTTCTTTTTTTCCTTCGCCTTACCCTGAAGATATCTCCTCCACAATAGCCTTTCCGTTCTTGCTGCTTATGAAGTTGTTCCAGTTATATCTTACTGAGCTCATTTTAACAGACACATAAAAGTTCCTCAGTCTTCAGTATTAATTTCTAAACCCATGGGTTTTGAGATACAATATAATAGATACCGCTTCCCTCGAAAAAATGTCATCCATGTCAAAGACCTCAAAAGTCACTACTTGCTCCACAATCTGGCATATTTTCTTTCCGGCTGAACTCATGGTCGTGTAAGTCACTTGCTGATAAACTGTTAATGAGAGCTAAGCAAATAAAACTATTAAAATGGTATCTCCAGAAATCCCTGAGTGTTAATTCTGCGGAAGTTATTCGAAACACCTTTGAAAATCATTTGTTTCCGACTTGAGTGCTCCTAACGTTTGGCACCATCCTTCATCTAAGGCGTGTTTTGTGCAAATAATTTGCTGGTAAACCGAATTGTTGGCAATCAAAGAGGTTTATGATGGTTCCAATATTATGTAATTGTTAGCGAAGCAAGAAAATACAATTTTTGCGTGCATACGGGTTCGTAATATATTGAATGCACACACAAACGGTGGTAACTTGATAAATTTATTTTACCAAAAGGAGCACTTTACAGTTCTGAAACTTTCCACAAAAATACTCCTACAGCTCTTCTCAGTATAACAGAGCACAATTAATAGTTACACTTTAAACTATTAAAAACGTTAAACACGACGCAACAAAGCGTATATAAAAAGACAAAGCTCCTACGAAGATCTCTCAATACTCTGAAGTCACGCTTAACTAAACAATAACTGAGAAACTGATGCCCTCTCCGGTCTTATAGTTTACCCAAGGCGGCCAAAAAATCTTTAGTACTTGCCTCCATTTCTTCAAATTTGTTTGTTTTCTTACCTTTCGAATTTGGTTTCTGACCAAGGATTGTACTGCTCAGGACGTGCACTCCTTGGGAGGGGACAGTGTTGCGAAATGCCTAGTTGCGGTAAGATAGCTTCCCCGCAAAGCGGGGTTAGGGTTGCCAGATTCGGCGCGAAATCGCCCATTTAGCGGGAAAATCGGCGATACGCCATAGAACAAGAACATTCTAGAACGAATTCTTATCGATTTTCCCGAGAATGTTCCCGAAGGCAGGTCAAAAGCTATATATACACTGCCTGTACGCGGAGTAGAGAAGGGTATTGAGCTTAGCAGTAGTAGCTTGAGTTCAGAGATTAGCCCGAGAGTGATCGACAGAGTCTGAAGCTGTACTTTAGTGTTTTGTTGTGAAGATGTTTTCACCGTGATAGCCTGCAGGGTGTGTTGCTGATTGTTTCAGCCTGATTATCGTAGTTTTTCGACGGCTGTAAACGTGTCTTTGGAACTCTCCTGTGTAAATACTGACAAATAAATTATGTTTTGAGTCTTCAGCAAGTGTTATCATCAATCACTCGAAATTCACGAACCCATAGAACGTAACAATATATTTTGTCTTCAAAGCAGCCCCGCAGAAAATCCGGTTTCGCAAAGGTAGAACATTGAAAATGGTAACAGTAAATGAAATGCTCTTGTTTAAATAAAGTGCAGAAAAACTCATCATCCACCCCTGCCCAAAATTCAAAGTGTAATTTATTACTAAACTGTCTTTTGATTTTGTCATTTTCCGTGAAGTCTATGAAGATTTCATATACCTTCTGGAGTATTTTAAAATGGATCCCTAACCCACTCGTAACTTGCTACCATGTTCTCATCAGGAAGAAAATACTTTTTAAAACTCTTTACCAGTATAGTTTACTTACTTTATGGATAAACGAATTTCAGTAGTTACAGAAACAACTTTCAGGTATCGTCCTTCAAATTTATAAGTTATAATATATTATTCTACATTTGCAAATATTTCTAGGCTTTTTTGCTTTAGATTTCTTCTCCATAGATCCAGTTTTCTACCAAGAGCATTAACTTTAATCACACATATTCAACATATGTGTATTTACTCTTTGGAGTTAAGATTCAAGGTATTTAATGTCTCGAATGGGTCGACCAAATAGATCAGTTTCACCACATCGAAACGTCTCAGCTTCCTGTTGGTGCTTTTCTTTTGGAAAAAATGCCTAATTCATGTTTAAATGCCGAGATAATTTTCAAAAATATCCCACGTTGTAACCATCTTGCCTCGCAATAAAAGAATAACGTCGAATGTACTATACTCATGTCTTTACGAAGTGTAGAAAAGATTCCTGAAGTCTCATCTTTAGGATGTCTGATTTTTATATAATTTTGTACCGTTACAACCGTCGTTAGTACTATATTCAGACCAGGACTCATTTTCAGACCAGGACTCATTTAAGCCAGAGCTTCTCTGTAGATCATGTAGCGTGTCCAAACTCACTCTGGTGATTTTTGTTTCACAAGTACTTTAGAATCTTCCAGACACTGAACAAGAACCATCGGTGCTATGTTGTTTGCACTCTGTTGATAGCTTCGTTTATAAAATCCTTTTAAGATAGCAAATAATGAGAGTGCTGTTGCTTTGGTTTACAGAAAAGTAGTTTTTTACTGCTGACATAACATCACAAAATTCAGCTGCGACAATGAAATGAACATATTTATTGTTGTCTGTTGCATTATCAAGCTGAATTCAAAACTATTTGTCACAAAACTTCCCGAAAAGCTGATGCAATATCACCAGTTCAACGGGCAACAGTGTCATTAAATAGAGGTATGGATTGTAATTGTTTGGCAAACTTACCTCCAAATGTAGTTTCTATCATCTCATTTACAGTTGTCAAAATAAGCTCTTCACCAGTGGTGTGAGGTGTTTTACATCTGAATATTTTATATGAATCTTTGTGAGAGGCAAGTAAAACTTGTTCATTGTCAGAAGGTTTTTAAAAATTGTTTTCGCTTTTCTTTTGATTTTAATTTTGATTCAAAGAAGCCTCGGGGTTTGTTAACGTATTCACTATGAAGAGTTTCAAAATGCCATTCGTTATCAACCTTTCCGAGCAAATGACACACAGGGCCTTTCTTCTTCATTTACGTCAGTACTGGTAAACCCAAAACTTAAGCATTCTTGAGAATATTTTCTTGATTTTAATTTCGGAACCAAGTTCGTCTGTGCATTTGGTGATGCACCCCTATCGCATAATGCTTTTCTATGAGCCCCTTAAAATTTATTCACGATACTGCGTAAATCAACTGCTGTGAATATTTATTACCGTGAATTTCAAATTACAACCTAAACAATCGCGACGGGTTCTGTAGCGGTAGACTGAGCCTAGCTGGAATTGAGCGAGGTGCAGTATTTATACACGTTTTCGTGGAGTTCAAAAAAGGACAGACGTTCCAGAATGTTAGAGACAAATCACCGCTATGGTGGACGAAAGACAGACCGCAACCGATAGGCATCAATTCTGGTTTCGTCAATGTAGAGCATCAGTGTTATCAAATATTAATAAATTTACATTTTCTTGGTAATTTGTAAGATTTTTAATTAAAGATCTAATGTAGCTTTAGTGTCAAAACACTCAAACTACATTATTATTCTATACTGTGTTACTGTATAATGGGAGACCATGGAGAAAATTGTGATTAAAAATTGGCTCGCAAATACTGAAGGGTTGAGAAACGCTGATTTAGGATCATCAAGTTTATACCGAAGAAGAAAACATGGGATATGAGTAATGTCCTCGCTGGGATTCGAAATTCAGACCTTTCTATGCTTGTAGAGACATTAGGATTTTTTGGAAGCAGACAAGATGAAAAATAGCAACCGCCTTCACCGGGAATCGAACCACGGACCTCTGGAATACCGACCCAGCGTGCAGAACCACTACACCACGAAGGTACGCGAAGAAGGTGGGAGAAATGCCTTATATGCTTTCCAAACGTGCTTTCAAATTAAATCAAAAGGGCTCGCGGTAAGGAAAGAGAAATTACCTTACAACTATGCATCTTTTTTTTCAAAAGTACTCGTAAAAAAAGCAAACAAAATAACGCAAAGTAGCTACAAGTTTGTTAGTAAGTATAAATATATTTCTTTATTATCTACAATAAATCGGGGGGGGGGAAGGAATAATAAGTAAATTAAAATTTACTCTTAGGACAATTTTTGTTTCAAACCACACTTTAATCTTTTCTGTTAAAAATAAATTTTAATTACTATCGTTTTCAGAGCAAAAAAACAATAACTTACAGAATGTGCTGGATTAGAATCCTGGTCTTCTGGTTTTCGATTCTCGTTAATTTACCAGTAGCAAATACTTCAGCAGATTAATAAATCCAAGTAACACATGCATTAATTCTTAATTTAGGTTACATTCTGTTTTTGTTATCTGAAAAATGCAAGAAAACCTTTGCAAATATAGTGCTTTTAAGGTCTTTTAAAACAGTGCGTGTTAGTCTGAATCGTATCTTACAGGCAGCTGACTTCAGATACATTTGCTCTAATACTTAGAATTTATGAGCTTCTATAGCCAACATACGTTTTATGTTCTCGAGAGAAACTTCCGAAAGCTGTGTAACTAGCATTAAAACACGAAAATGTCTCTTCATCTCTCCACAACTGATCTTTTGAGTAAATATTTGTGTGAATTTCATGCCTGCAAAATCTTCTTTTAACGTTCTTAATGTCTATCCGGTTTTTGTTCGTTAATCCACGAGGGCTGGCTTTTAAGATTATTTTCATCTGCCTGTAATACTCACTGAAAAGTAAAATAATCCCTTTTAATCGCTGTCAGTCAGTCTCTAGAATCAGATAACATAAGAGAGGAAAGAATGGTTCTGGCTTCAGTTTGAAGTTTTTTTTTTTTAATGTATTGAAGGTTTTAGATCTTTCAGAAGAGTTTTGAAGGGAAAAAGTCAAGAAAGCTATCTTAACATGACGCGTAGTAAAGGAAATATATATATTTATAAATTTTATTCCAATTCACGAAACCGGAGATTTTGAGAACGCAGATTTTTAATGATGATACTCATGACGTTTTTATTTAGCTAGAGTCTGTTCATTTAAGCAGTGTCATATTGATTATCCTCCGACATTTATGATTCTAAGTCTCAGATTAAATTCTTTATCGTAGAGCTCAAAGCAAATTTTTTTAATCTCTTTTTTAACTTTCGAAAATCCGATTGTGCTTTGAAGATTCATAATTTTAAAAGCGAGTACAAATGCAAAGATGTGATGAAAAGAAGAAAGCATTTCCAAATTTAATCTTGCTTCACGTATGGCATAAACATTTTATAACTGTGAATTCATGATTAATTTTGGAATTTCATAATTTCAGGATTTGCTGAATGACTAAAACCCGAAAACACTGGCAATTTGCTTCGAATTCCATTCCCAGAGAACGAAGTTATCGCAGATTTGGTTTCCTTATATAACGAGAATATGGTTCAGTTGCGTTAGAAATACCTCCACAATGGCATGCTTTATCTTTCTAAATTATCTCTAGTGTGCTCGCTGTGATGAAAGGATTTTAACGTAGAATAGATATAAAAATGTGACGTAGTTATCATGTGCAAAATTATTACTAGCTCAAGATAAATATTTGCTCTAGTTGTCATAGGCAGAGATCAGCTACCTTACCTCAGGGTTTCGACCTATATTAATTCCATTACCCTGTAAGCATTTACATTTAAATGGAGATAAAGCGTCATCATACAAAATGCCATGGCATAAAACAAAATCAATATAAAACAGTACTAACAAAAACATAAAAAAAAGCACTCTGATAAAATTTTCCTCATAGGAAGCGCGAGGTGACAGCATTAAAAGAAAATTTATTTTTCTCTCTATTTTCCTCTGTAATTGCGAGAATTTTAAAAATTCTTCGTTTGTGTAACAGTTTTATGTTCCTTCTATTCGATGCTATAAACATTTCCGCTCTAAAAACTCTGTAATGGAGTATTAATTTGTGTTCATAATAGCACCAATTTGTTATAAAAGAAACCTAATTAAACAGGATATGAAGTTAACGCTTTTAAAAACTTCTATTTACATTATCGCAATTCATATTGACGATATTCGCAGTATTAAGGAGAAAAGTAAACAGATTATTCAAATTGAATTTGTGAACTGAAAATATGAATTTGCATAATGGTTTCAACTGAGTTGTTATCTGGAATTTTTAATTTACGTAATGGATGCTGCAGTTCTCAAATCAATAGGAAAGTGTTCGATAAGATAATTTCATAATGTTTCTCCTAAATACTGAAACAAACAAAAAATGCAAGCATGAGAATATGAAAGCTTTTAAAGAAAATCGACTGTAACGGCATATATAGCTAAGGGTTTGGTAGGCTTGATTATGACAAAGAATGTGTCCATAGGGGAATTTCTAAGGGAAACTGGCTCTTGTCTACTTTACGCGTGCTGAAAACCACGAAGAGGCCCATATAGTCAGCCCGTTTGCTGGTATTTGAATCCGAGACGAAATATCAGTGTCAGCGGCTATAAACTTGTGGTTTGGTTTATATTATTACGGCAAAGCACACGAGGCCCATTATCTAAAGATTTGTCTTCCTGGAGAACCTTTTAATGGAAACCGTGTCTTATCCACATTACACACAAGGAAAACCATAAAAACGTTCATACAGCCAACCCGTTCTCTGGAATCTAACCCAACTCGAGCTGCCAGTGTTCAGTGACACTACTGCTCGGTCATCGGTGTGATCTCAGACTCTAGTCAGCACATATACAGTTAAAATTAATCCTACTTTAAGACGCTGAACTGTGCTTGGGACTAATATCAGGAATTTTTGTGAGTTATAACAGCAATTAGCATAATACCTGTTTCTTTCTTGGAGCGAGTAATTTTATAATTCTTGAAAGCGTGGTATAGGTTGCACTTCTTAAATCCTGCAATTCAGGGACCTGAGCTTTGCCGAAAAGATGGAAATCGACATTTAACAGAGCTCCCTGTGTGCCAGTAAATATAGGTATGACACCTTACGTTTTCCAGATTATTCCGATTTGCCCTTTGATAGCAAAGGTAGAATGAATATTAAAGCTAGTTTATAAGTGTACTATCTAATTCGATATTCTATAATTTAAAAAAATCCGGAATCCATTTCCAGGAGAGACAAAAGTATTCTCCTTTCGACCCTTCAGTTTATACACAATCGATAATTCGATCCCTTAGTATGCTACCAACTTAGTAAGCAAGTACCAAGAAGTAAGGTCTACTAAGTTGACGACATGAATGGCTATGAGACGACTAAATGTAAGAAGTATATATAAACAAGACCATAAAACCTGAAAGTTTTGATCAACGTATAAAAAGATTTTAAGTGCCCAGATTTACTAAAAGCATCATCCCTTTTGCAGATCTACAAAGTAATGATAGCTGGTTCAAAATGTGCCGGATACGAGAGCTGTTAGTCCATATATCACAGGATTAAATAGGTTAACCGATACATTTTTCATGGAACTACTTGCTTCCGTTTTACCCAAATTTAATAATTTAGATAAATTTCCCGTATGTTTGTGAAATGCTTTCATATAATATATTTCGTAATCACTCGAAATATTTTTTGTGTGATTTCTGATTAAATTTTTATAGTTTTTGTCACATCAAGTGAAATTTACGGATTTTCGAGCTGAAAAATATGAAGATGTGAAAAACGTAATACAAGATTATTCAATGGAATTGTGAATTATCTTTTACATAGGTGCTGTGATTTAATTTAATTTATTTTATATGAAAGGTTTCATTGGCCGAACTGCAATGCCTCGTCTTCGCATTGTTCTTAATTCATGAAGTATGAACAGCATCTCTTTCACCATTCTCTGTAAGAGAACCGAAAGTGTTTTTTCTTGACTAAAAACAATAATCAGGGAATAGTTCGGTTAGATGCAGAAAAATTCTCTGGAAAAGGTACTGAATGTTCTCTTCCCCATAAACTATAAACTTCAGTACTTGTAATTATTTCTCATTTGAAGTGTAATTAAGACAAAGATTTTAAGGATAGCCTAAATGTACTTCAGAAAGTAAAGTCAGCATTTACTAAGTGATTTAAACAATAAATGCTGGTGTACTATATTGTATAGTTACTGAATTCAGAACGGCATTTGTGCTATTGAAACTGAGAACGTGAACATTATGGAAATCTTGCACATGAAAATTTCATTTATTTCTTCAATGTAGTTGATTTAATTAATTATCCTACGTACAATATGTACTTGTTTTTTAATTTTTTTTGTGGTATTCGCGCAATTCTGTACATAGAAAGAACTAAGGAATCACAATAGAAAAAAGACAATTTTATAGAGAAGTTAATTAATTTTTATTCTTGGGGGGGACTAGAAAAATATTGAAAGCTAAATGAATTTATCTTCTGCTTTGATTTATGAGAAATTAATTAGATAAATTGTTGCATAGTGGCAAGAAAAAGTACCGTAATGTATTTAAGCAATTAAGATTGAAAACAATACAACACTGTAGAAACAGACATGACCATATGACTTCTGACCGTTTTCTAATTTTCAGTCTGTGTTTGTAGTTTAGCTCATTTCCTGCACCTTATTAATTTCTGCCTATTTAAGCAACAATTCAGATAAAATAAAAGAGCCATCTGTAAACCAACTGAAGTTTAAATCTCGATCTTTTTCTTAAACCCTTGAAAAAATATTATAACTTCCCTTCAACGCATCATTCTTGCCTACGCAGCCATCTATCATAAACGACACTATCTTTGCCAGATTTAAGCTTAGGATTTGTATATGACAGGAAACCGTCTTCTAAAGACATTGTCAGTAGTAAGGTTGAAGTTGTGAGATACTGGAAAACAGCTAGGAAACCTTTCCATTGTTAGAAGGCGGTATTATAATAAAAGCTACATCTGACATACTTCCATTAGACGCGCTTCGCAATGTGCATTCTTTTGTAAACTTTTAACTTCTAACTATTATGCACGAATACTTTAAAAAAAACTTTAACGCATTAAATTTGCTGCAATTAGGCTTTTAAGACCAAAAAATGCATACATTTATTTTATTGTCCGTGCTTCGGAAATTTAATTTCGTAATTACTCATTTTCATGCAGGAAAATTATGTAAATTATGTAAAATTACGTACTTATGTAATTATTTTAAACTAGATTTAGAATAATTTTGCTGTGTCTGCGTTTTGTAGGAAAGCACATGAATATCTGGTTACAGCATGGGTGTTTGAGTCTCAATTTGTCTTCTAAATGGATATCCGTATATCATACAAAAAATATTTACTGTAGGGTTTATACAAAGGGTTATATCTTTTATTTGAAAATTATATTAAAAATTACCAATAAAATATTAAAAGAGATCGATCGCTTATTCTTAAAAATACGCTTAAAATTGCAGAATGCAAAGAAATTTGGCTGCTAACGCGATAATAATAAATCTTTAAGAATACCTTAAGATATTATCAAAAATGAGCTTTTTGACTCAAAGTACTGTTATATTTGTTTTCGTTCAAGAGTATCATTTATTTTATAGTGATACTAATTTATAATTTTAATATTATTTATGAGGCGAAAGAAACAGAAAAAACAAATCTGAGTGGTATTTTCAACTGATAAATTATGGTAACAAAATTAATTTTTAAATACCCTCTTGACCGGTGATACTTTTAAGTTAGTGGTTAAGTATACAGTGAATGAATTTTAAGTGATAACTGGTAATTTAACATAAACTTATAATAATTAAATTTGTCTGTAGAATCCAAGAGCAAAATGAGGAAATAAGAGTGATCTCTCCTTTTAAAATTTAAAGACCAAATTTAAACGCTTTAATTTATTAAGATTAAAAATAGCACAGGTTTTCTTTCCTTTGTGGTTTTTTTTTAACATGCAACGTAATTTTTCAATGAAATCTTGGTTTTCTTCTAAGTAAACTCTGAAAAGTAATGGCAATTTGTCTTGTACAATATTACCGGTTTGAGAATTAAAGACTCCGAAGTAACGAATACCTCAAAGAACAAGCATTACATTTATAATGTATGTAAATACATCAAATATCTGGAAAACGTCTATATTACCAAGGAACATATGTAGATAACGTATTATACACTTGTTGCACTTCACGAATCACAAGAAGGTATTCTACTGTCCACATGCCTGTGTTTTGGCAGTTAACGTGTAGAGTCATTAGGTTAATTTGAAGCAGGAGATATACAACATGTGCAATACTCTCGCAGGGACTTGAACCTGGACCTCTCGAATACGCCCCGAGTGTGCCAACCGTTACACCACGAAGGCATGCAGAAAGGAGGGAGAAATGTGCTACTGGGTATTAGAGGACCCAATCGCCAAATCCTGGTGGTGAAGAAGCATCATCCACCACCTTTTAGCTCGAGTGCCACTGTAGAGACATTAGGATTTTTGAAGTAAGAAACACGAACAATTTACACTGCCCTCGCCGCCACACTGAATTATCATCTCGAGAATGTTCCTGAACATCAACAAGAGGTAGCTAAGAAATTAAGTGAATCAATGTACGTCGACATTTGTGTGGCCAGCGTTGATACTATTGAAGAACTAAACACTTTCATTAATGTGTCGAAGGAAATTATGTCTACTGCTAAATTTGATTTAAGGGGATGGTGTTACAATGAACCTAGCGGTGAAACTTTAAAAGGAAATCCTTGCAATGAAGACTCCGATAAAACCGTATCAGTTCTGGGGTTGAAATGGAATTTATCAAATGACACTTTGTCCTGTGACTTTAAAGATAGTTCTGTGAAACAGCCTGTCAGCAAAAGGAATATATTGTCAATAGTACACAGGATTTTCGACCCGATTGGGTTTACAGCTTCTGTTACTCTGATTCCTAAGCTAATGCTTCAAGAATGCATGCTGGAACAAGAATTCAAGAATTCAAGAATGCAACACGAAATGCATGCTGGAAGGAGGGAGAAAATACCTTATAAGCTGTTTAGATGAATAACCTTTAAGTAACAGTAACCCTTCGATTTTTCAGTCATGCTTTTATGCAGCATCTCACATCATACTTCTGAAACTGTTTCGGAGCTAATAATGATCATCTGAATTCTGAATTCGTTGAAGATCTTCAGGTAGAAAGCAGAGTTCGAGTTATCGGGGCAAAGAATTGCCAACTAAGCAACTTCAGAAAGCTAGATTACGCACAACTATCGTTCTTTGAATATTGCATCATTTTATGATTCTCACGAGGGTATTCTTGTAAAGTCTGTCTCATCTATTCCATATAAACTAAACTAGATCCTAAAATGAACCTGACGAATTTTCGCACAGACGTAAATGCAGTACCAGCACAGAAGAAGGGTGAAAGGTCACGCTTTGTTTAATTCCAACAAATAACAGGAAGGCATCTTCGTGCTTTACAATAATACCGTCAACTTGCGGTGAAACTTAAAACGTAGAATATAAATCAATTCAAATCTAAATAGAATAGTGCTAGATTGGTACGTCAAGTTACTTCTACTTAGGTTGACTCAACAAAGCCTAACAGGAGTGAAGATAATCCGAAATGGCCAAGAGGCGTACTAGCGAAACAGGGAGGTAGCAACGAAGTGTGCGCTGACTAGCGAAAACACGCTCTGAATAAACTCAGAGATTCACCCTTTTAAATACTCACTTCACTTAACTGTAAATTTACATCCTGGTCAGAAAATGCTAGGAGAAGTTGAGGAGTTCAGGAAATGTATCAAACTTAAAATAAATTTGTTATGCAAAGTAAGGGAAACACTAAATTCTGACTGTGTATTTTAGGAAAAAGGCATAAACTGTGCTTCAGACCTGCAATAAGCTCAGGACGTGTATTAGGTAAAGCATATAATACTATGCTTCAGTCGAGAACAAATGTTAGGAAATGGACATAACAACCATGTGTTTGAAGAGCAGTATGAAATCCAGACTCTGTCTAAATCCACGAAGATAAAAATTCTGTTACTGTTTCTACAATTTAAATCCTGTGAAGCACTACTGGTCGCTGTAACTCGTGCTCCTGATATTACCAAGATCTTTTCATTCTTTAATACGTAATATTTTTCTGCAGTATGATTAATCAGTTATATGATTAAAGCTGCCAAAATATTCTTAGTGAAAAGTGCCTACGATAAGTGCCTAAAACTAATGAGTTACAACATTTATTTTCTGAAGTGGAAAGACTGGAATTTTCTTTGTAAATGAATTGCAAGCGTTTAATAAAATGTAATAATCTCGAGAAGCAAAAAGAAATGACCATATTAAAATATCTCAAATCAAAAACAGATGATAATATAGCTAACATTTGTTTGGCTTATATTTCCAAATTTATTTACTTTAAAAGATGAATAATCAAGTGTCATTTATATAAAAAATGACCTTTACGTTACAGTTTCTTTATAGAAAGTATAAAATGAAGAATATAAATATAATTTGTGGGGTTCCAAACTTTTATCTAACAGCTAAGTGTGTAGGAATCTCGCGAACACTTAAGCGAATAATCGCTTTATGTCAGAAGCAGATACGTAAAACTAAAGAAGGTTTAATTACCCTTTATTTCTCAAAATAAGAATTTAACAAATGGTCCCTTTCTCAGGACTTAAGCAAAGCCTCCACTTGGGCTTGAACTCAAAGTAATAAGAAATGAAACTTAACTAAAAAGTATAGCCGAAGCTATCAGGGTTGGCCCCTATTTGATTTGAGATATTTTAATATGGTCATTTCTTTTTGCTTCTCGAGATTATTACATTTTATTAAACGCTTGCAATTCATTTACAAAGAAATTTCCAGTGTTTCCACTTCAGAAAATAAATGTTGTAACTCATTAGTTTTAGGCACTTATCGTAGGCACTTTTCACTTATCGTCTCGAAAACTGTACCGTAGTGGTCTAAAATAAGAGCTAAAAAAGAATGCAGTTCTTATAACTGGACTGTCAAATTATGAGCTCAAGATATAAAGTGCTTTTTTTAAATATCAACTAAGCTGGCGAAGCTATCAAGGGTCTGAAATACGGCCGAATATAGTAATAGCTTAGAGAGAGTATAGCCAAAAGGCGAACGCGCGCTAGTTAGAAGCTCTAACGAAGTCGGGAACGTCGACTTAAATACATCTCTTGATCATTTGCAGTAACCGCGATTCTAAAAACACATTCTGGTAGGAAATTGCAAGCTGAAATTAGGAGGGACATGAAAGTAGCTTTAACTAAAGATAACTGTTGAAAACTAAGGATAAGCCTTACAAATTTTTCTGCCTAACTTCGTATTGCAAAGCAAATGAGTTTTGAACGAAAGAGACCCTCAAATATGTAACGCATCCTCCCAGTTTGTCCTGATTTTATTTCTTAGTGTTTGAACAGAATGGAAGAATTGATGCATTCGGAAATTTCTTAACGTGTAACAAAAATACGAGACAATATTTTAAAACGTCCTCCACGAAGGCATCCCGATCCATAGGGTCCCGATCCTAGTCTGCTTTGCCATTATAAAATAATTCAATTAAGACGGAAAAAGGGGCGCAAATTATATCAGAGATCTTCACATTAAGGATGAGCATACTGCTGTAGCGGAAATTCAAAATAAAGATTTCTATACTACTGATTTAGAATTCTACCCTGCTCTTCCAACCCTTTAAATATGTCGTCAGCTTAGATAGTATTGCATGTAGAAAACACATTTCCGACTTTGAACGATAACTGCAGGAAACGGTATATTTGAATTGCAGTTAGTATTTCCGCAAGTCAGCTGCATGCTAGCATATCCGGATGTCATATACGACTTTTGATTTTATCACGCTGACCTTTATAAAATCAGCACCAGTGAATTTGCAATAAAATGGAATTTAATAAAAATGACTTATGAAATAGAAGAAGATTTTTAAAGACAATTGCAGCTTTTTTTTGCTTAAAATGAGAGCACCGAGTTTACCGAGAACTAACTAATAAAAAACCTAGATGGTAAACTCTTGAAATTTTTCCGTTTAGTTCTGTCATCCAGCTTTGCAACTACAAACTGACAATAAATACATCAAAGAAAATGCGTCATTCGGTTTCTTTTCCATCTGTCTCTCAGCCTGCTTTTACGAGGTTATCTATACTTGACGACTCTGAAGGATGTTTACTTCCTAATCCTAATGTGATCATAATAATGACATTTTCCTATGGTTCAGAATCAATCCTATAAAGCAATATCTGGAAGCTTGTTTCCCTGTTCCACATGTAACTAAAATGTGTTGCCCTCTTTCTTACGTAAGGAAAAGAAAAGACGCAATAGGAACTTTCCTAAGGTTACCCTGGTTTGTAGCAGATTCTCTCTAAGTGAAAATGTTTTGCATGTAAATAATAAAAAATGATGAAATTATAAACAAAAATTGCAGTGGCTCATGCTATATTAAAATTCACCATATATTAAAACATGCCATTAACTTCGCTACATACCATAAACTTTAACGAGGTAATTCGAAACATATTCTTCTATGCCACACATAAAACTGCACGACAGTTATAAAAATGACATGCCCGTGTCGCTGGAGAAAAGTAATTATCCTCTTCGTATGTTTTATTATTATCTTAAAACAACTTAATTTTCAGATAGAAATAAAGATATCATTATTCTTCCATCTGTGCTTTCCTCTGTGCGTTTCAAAAGCTAACATTCTATTCTTGGAGAGAGGGCATTTTCATGGCTTTTGTTTCTAAGTTACCAATAACATCATGACGGAGGAAGAAATTTAGTTTACTGAAATCTCATTATATAATAGTTATCGTTTTCTTACTTGACATGGTTCAAATTTAGCACTTACGTGCGTAGTAGGTATTGCTTTCAAAAATGCTTACATCTCTTAGTTTAATTTATAAGTGGTTTCTTATATAACACACAAATTCTCTATATTTGATAGTAACAACAGTTAAAACATTCACTGGAAAAAAGGTAAGAATAAACGGAAAACTATTTCACATTTAGCTTCATTCAATGGTGTCAAAATGGCGGTCTACGGGCCACATGCAGTTCTCGAAGCAATTTTATGTATTCCGCGAACAGATTTCAGTTATGTATTTGTTGCAAATACAGTGTTGAAAAGATTTCAAGATACTATAATTATTTGCGAAGTCCGAGTTTGCATTATTTTCCTTGCCATTAAAAACGGACATAAATTACTCACCAAAAATCTATAAATGGAGCTTATTAATTTACAGTGTGATATATATCTTATTCAAATACTTGAAAATGCAGATTTTATTAGTATCTATTTTCACTTGTCAAAAAGTAAGTACCCTCAGTTACAAATTTTTGCAGTAAAAAAATAGCTTTGTTTAAGAATACATTTATATGCAAACAGCTCATTTTCACAGTTGAAAATTAAGAAGAAAGAACTCGAATGATCGATGAGCATTTCCAACCAATGATGAAGGTAATTTCTCATCAAGTTTATCAGAATCGAAACGCCATCGAGTGTAGTAGAAATGTACTAGAAAATAAAACTGTAGTAGAAATTAAAAGAGTTTATAATGCTTTACATACAAACATATGCATTTTTATTTATGCTCCGAAGAAAAACTTAAATAAGATAAAGAGACTAGGTTGTCATTTATTCTCAGTTTTTGTCTCATTTGAAAATTTTTGTCTGCAAACTTAAAAGTTTTCGTAATTCATTTATTTTTTTAAATTAAAGTAAGTTAGTTAACGATAAATGTTAAATTTAGTATGTTAAGTTTATTTGAAATAAATATCAGTCTGAAAATGTAATATTTAGCTGTCAATACATTTGAATTAGAAAGTATAAGGAACAAATATTTTTGCAAATACCGAACATTACATTTCAATCAGAAAAACAAATATAAATTTGAATTTTCTCCTTGGATATTATTATTGTTATTTATGTATGTTTTAATAAGTATTTAATAATAGAAATTTGAATTTTTTTTAAAAATATGTTTTATTTTGTTATTTAAAATTTTTCATTTTGTTAAAAGTTTTAAAAAGGAAACCTCTGATCCATCAGCTACTTTCAGGTCAGGCAGTCGCCCCACATGCAATTTTAATTTGAGACCACTGACTTAACTAAATGCCTACTGGCTTAACTAAATGAACTGGGACCACTGGCTTAACTAAATGAACTGGCTTAAAGGCCATCATATAAAAGTGGGGTTGGAAAGACGCATATGATTTCCGTAGACGTCTAGTAAATAGGAAAAAAATTAGTTAAATAAATTTATAGCCTATACCACCCAACTGGACAAGGGGAAAAACAAAATGATTACATCTTCACAACTGGAACCTACAGGCAGATAACTGAAAGTATCATTTCTTTTATCTCCAACATCTTACTTGACTTTTATTGAAACCTTTATTCACCAGTTACAATCTGACTTTGGACCTTACATGACATAAAAGGTTATAGTGATTGTTTCCTGTTATTCATGTATTCAGTATTCCTTCTAATAGGAAGTTCAGTTCTTATTGCTTGGAGCTCATGGAAAATACGTAACTAATATTCTCTTCTGCAGCTGTGATCACCTTCTCTAAAACAATTCGTCAAGAAAGGCAGTTCAGAAGTTTAAGATGAAATGCTTAACGCTACCTAATATTACTGAATTATACAATTTAGTTTAATAATTTCTAATGTTTCCATATTTGAAAAGAATTTTAAATAATAATTACCCCATTTCGTTAACAACCGTGAAAGAGTTTGCAAAGCATTAAGAGCTGACACATTTTTACACAGAAAATTAAAGTATTTTTTGTCATATTATGTAAAGGATAACAGTTCGTGCATATTATTTAATATCCTTATTCGAAGTTTTAATTGAAATTTCAAATGAAAAGTTATATCTTCTTGTCATGATGATCAGTTAGTTCGTTCATAACAAATGTATTCTCTTCATGTAAAACTTGTATATTCTAGATGATGAAAATAAAATATTCTGAAGAGAATTGCATGACATTTTACTTTTAGCATCTCATTTTTGATAAGAAATATTCAATCAATATAAAAGGAGTTTATAAAGTGATTGGAAATCCAAACGGTAAGATTTTTGAATGCTTTTATGAAAAACTGTTGCGTAAATTGCATGTAAAAGCTTTATTTTGAACGCCTATCCTTGGCCGAATGGAAAAAGTCGCTGTCTCGTAATATTCGGATGTTTAAATCCCAACTGACATGTCGGCTGAATGAGAGTTTTCGGGGCTTTCGTAACGCTTAACGTGAAACTACCTTTCCTGCGTAGATCATCATTTTCATGAAAACTCATAAAAAGACAAAGATGAAAGAAGTGATTAAGCAGTTATTCTCAGACTTCTCATAAAAGCCATCGTACATCTGATGTATAAGAACTCCAGTGATTTTATAGGCTTTTTATACTACGTTTTTTTATCATCCGTGTGTTTTTTTTACTATCCGTTTTTTTATCATCCAACATATAAAGTTGAAAGCTGCAGAATGATTTCAAAATATTGTAACAGAAATTGGTTTTAAAATGTAAAGCTATCAAAAGTAGGATTAGCAAATATTGCTAAGGATATAGAATACTACGATTAACGATAAATGTTTTGGAAAATTTATTAATCCGATCAAATCTTGTTTTCTTTCGTATTGTGTTTGTGTATATATATATATATATATAGTACCGGAAATTTTAGCGAGGATTTACTTTTAGTCCAGGACAGTATTGAAATGAAACTGCAATATTTCCATTTTAAGATGCATAAGGAATAAAGTTTTGGAATAATAAAAGTACTTATTCTGTCGCTCTCTAAATGCAATTAAACTTCCATTACACTGTAAGCAACAGGAAAATGTGCACCCGATATTTTAAGAATTAATTTGTGTAAGTAAGTAAATCTTAGTCAAATCTTCTCCTGATTTCTCTAATGCCAACTTTCAGCAAGCGCATTTTGTTTCGTAACATTTTCATTCTTTTCCTGCTGCAGATATATTTTATTAAATTATTTAGAAATCGCACCTCGCCGCTTATTGAATTCACTAGCAGCAGTCGATTATTAGGTTTAAATTTCGAAGTCAAAACAAATACAGGAAAATGGACATTTACTATGATAACCTTCGCCTCTTCTAAACCTCAGATTGACAAAAGACTAATTTTTTAAAGTCAGAATATCATTCTGGTACATATCAGAGCTTCCTATAACTCATCCATTTTACTCATTAAAGACAGCGGCTTATTATCATTTAGCTACGTAATACTTTAATAAAACTGGCCTAAAATTTTGGTAATGTAGTTCTCCCTTCCCTGTATCCTGTATCTGACAAAAGCTCTTTTATCCAGAGTAGAGCTGAAAGGTGCAGAACTTCCTTGAAATCCAAGAAATTCGAGTTGGCTTTCGAGAAAGCACACTTACTCCTAAGAAATAGGTGCATGTTTTTTTTTGAATGCTACTTGATAGAAGTAATAGTATAGTAAGTATAGGCTCTGCGTAACATCATTTAAGATTTCAACGTTCAAAAGTTTCTTTTAGAATGCACACAAAGCATATTTAGCAATCTTCATGAAATGTTTTCTGGTATCGCTAATTAGCATTCTTTGAAGGGAAATGGAGTGATCTATATAGGCTGAAAATGACGCTAAGTAGACATTCATCGCGCCTGTAACCATGAAACGAAAGATAGACTTTAACATATAAAGCAAAGTTTCTGTTAGATAGAAGCGTGAGTTTTGAAACTGAACAAATCACTGGGAGAAGCAATTTTTCAATTGGTTGCTTGTGGAACTTCTGTTTTTCAATTGGTTGCTTGTGGTACTTCTGATTTTCAATTGGTTGTTTGCGGAACTTCTGTTTTTCAATCTGTTTTCAATTTCAATCTTTCTGTTTAGAGATTCCACAAGCAACGAATTGAAAAACAGAAGTTCCACAAGCAACCAATTGAAAAATGGCTTCTCCCAGTGATTTCTTCAGTTTCAGAAAGATTTAATTCTGAAAAAAAGAAAAAAAAGTATGTTGTTAATAGATTGTGATACTGTTGGTAACGGCAGCCAAAGAGAAGCTGCATTTAAACTGAGAATATCCCAACCAGTACTGCGCAATTTACTTAAACAAAAAATATAACTGATGAGAAAATAAATTGCAAAAGAAATGGAAAATCGAAAGTTTAAATTTTGCTCTTCTAGAATGGTTTTAAGTTAA
The DNA here is from genome assembly GCF_044657685.1 of Stegodyphus dumicola. Classification (NCBI taxonomy): domain Eukaryota; kingdom Metazoa; phylum Arthropoda; class Arachnida; order Araneae; family Eresidae; genus Stegodyphus; species Stegodyphus dumicola. The sequence continues at coordinate 34,475,335 of NC_140781.1, forward strand.
AAAAATCTCCCTATTTCTGTTTTTGATTAAAAAACTGTAGAATTCATTAAGATGTTATCAGAGAATTTTATGTCATCTGATGAATAGCCGAACACGATAAAGAAAGAGAACTATGATTGTCCATCGCAAAGTAGTTGTTAAATGCGAGCAGCAATTATCGTGCGGCTGATAACTGTATGAAATGCGCTTTGCTTGGCTTGCTAAAGGAATACAAGCTGTAGAGACATTAGGATTTTTTGGAAGCAGACAAGATGAAAATGAGCAATCGCCTTCGCCGGGAATCAAACCACGGGCCTCTGGAATACCGGCTCAGCGTGCAGAACCACTAAACCACGAAGCCACGCTAAGAAGGCGGGAGAAATACCTTATATACTCCCCCTTTTAAAGGGCGACTGGGGTTTTTAGGGGACCCAATCGCAAAATCCCGGGCGTGGAGAATAATCATCCAACGCCCTTTTAGTTCGGGCGCCACTGTAGAGACATTAGGATTTTTTTTGGAGGCCAGAGATATGAAAAGGAACAATCGCCTTCGCCGGGAATTGAACCATGGACCTCTGGAATACCGGCCCAGCGTGCAGAGCCACTAAACCACGAAGGCACGCTAGGAAGGCGGGAGAAATACCTTATAAAGCCATACAAAATTTATAATACCGATGAAATTAGATTGTTTTATACAACATTACCAGATCATGTATTTAATGCTTAAAGCTGAAACAGAAACAGGTTTTAATAAACTTACAAGTTACGTTATGTCCCCTTATATAATGCTTTCATGATGTAATGTAGCACACTCAGGGCGTATTCAAGAGATATAGGTTCGAGCCCTGGCAAGGGCATTCCTCATTTTCCCGTGTCCTGCTTCAAAAAATAATCTAACGTTTCTACAATAATGCCCGAACTAAAAGGTGATGGACGATAATTCGTCACCACCCAGGATTTGGCGAGCGGGTGCCCTAATACCCAGTCGCCCTTTAAAAGGGGGAGTGTATAAGGGGCAACTTAATTCCACAGATTTGCCCCTGAGGTCTGTCATAAGTATTTTCTCCCTCATAAGTCATATAAGAAAACATACACCTAATTATATCTTATTCATTTCCAGTACCAATTATAGTTATACAAGGACTGGATCAACCTTGAATAGAGTTCTGTCTGACATCTCAGACAAAGAACTTGAACGGAATAAAAGAATCCACTTAACGCTCTTTGGTTTCGGCAAAAGTCAGCGAAAATCGCCAATTTTGGCGACTTTTGCCGATTTCTCACCAAATTCGAGAATTATCACCAGCTTGGCGATATCTCGCCAGTTTAGCAAGATAGCCATTTACTCAGTGTTAAATAGACTTGCCTTCTCTAATTTTATTTTTCCGGCAGTTTCGTGTCTTTCAAGCAGTTCATGTGACTTTATAAAAAATACTACAATTTCACATATAATTTCATTAAAATTATTTACCCTGGTAATTCACCTCGATAGCTGTGATGTATGCTTCCTTGGGAAATTAAATTACTTTTACGTTTGTAGAATCATTAGGATTTTTTCGATGCTAGAGACATGAAAAATGAGCAGTGCCCTCAAGCCGACTCGAACCTGGACCTCTCGAATACGCGCCGAGTGTGGAACCTTTACACCACAAAGGCAGGCAGAAAGGAAAGAGAAATATATACTTATATACTCCCATTTTTAATGGGTGACTGAGGATTAGGGAAGCCAGTCGCCAAATCCCGGTGGTGAAGAATCATCCTCCAGCAACTTTTTTTTCTTTTAGTTCGGGCGCCAATATAGCATCATTAGGATTTTTGAAGAAGGAAGCATGAAAAATGAGCAATGCCCTCGCTGGGATTCGAACCTGGACCTTTCGAATACTCGCCGAGTTACACCACGAAGGCATGCAAAAACGAGGGAGAAAGTGATTTATGAGTTTAATCGTTCCAGGGAAGTTTCTTCCTTTTTATTAAGGTATTGAAACATTTATCTCAAGATTTCAGGAAATGTGTTATCTCTCTTCAACAACAGATCGCTGTTTTACCCAATGAATTGAACAGTATCTTATTTCAAATAAATTTAATATTTCGATAAGTTAAGCCTTCTAGTGTTTCAAATAAACTGTAAAATTTTACAACAACGAATTGCCGAATTGCCTAACTGAGGCTTTTATACTACTTGAGAATTTTTCAGTGAAGCAGATCGTAAATTGTGTCCACATACTATCACTGATTAAAATCCATGTTTTTTCTCATTTGAGTTTCTAGAACTTGAGTCAGAACTATAATTTCTGTTCCGTGCACCCACTTGTCTTCTAAAGTTCCAAATCGTTCGAGATTTCATTGAGTGGCACGCTTAAAAAGAAATCGATTAAACCTTGTTAATGGCTGCTTCGAAAAATGAAATCGACCAGTCAGCTTTTCCGATAGTTTGTTTCTGTTGTGTTCATAAGCACATTGATACTTACGTGTTTTGTTACTTACAAACAGTAATTGCTACGGATGTCTCTGAAATAAGTTTCTTTCTGTATTATTGAAGAATCCGTCCTTATTTTGGGAAGCATCCTATCGGTTGTTGCTCAATCCCTAACGGAAAATCCGTAGTTATATTTGTACAGTTCACAGAAACGAAATTTGGGTTGCAGCCCGGTAAAGACTTGTTTACTGAAAGAAAACTTCCCCTAGGCTCTAATAACCGCAAAGAAAAGCTATGTTTCCTTCTACTTTTTATTTTGTATGCAGTGAAAAATGTAAGCTTGGAGAAAGGTGAAAGTATTGGTAAAATATTTCATACGATAAAACATAGTTGTTTAAAATATATAGCTGTTGAACACGGAATTCTGCCATTACTATAACTGATTTGAAATGATACTTTTCATACATTTAACATAACGTCTTTTGAATAAATGTGTTATACAGTAAATGTTTCTTACTTTTATAGAAAAAAAATCTTCTTGAATTTTGAAAAACTACAGATACTTAGTAAATTATTTTTAATTTTTAATTATTTATTAGTTAGCTGTTACAAGTTTGTAGTTTGTTTTGTTGTAACTGGAATCTATAGTTAAAGTCTTGCATACCCTACTAGACTAATAGCGATTTAACGTTATGTCTTAAACAGCTCATAAAATACAGAAGAATATTAATACAACCTTTATTGTTTGTATTAATATTACTTGACACAACTTCGTTAGAAACAAAAAATTCCACCACTTGTGGATCTTTAATCAACATAACAGGTGACAGATGAGAGCAGGTCCGGACACCCGGACGGCTTACATAGACTAATCGGGTATCTGAAGCTAAACTCCGCAACTATCTGAATCTAAACTCCGCAACTATCTGAAGCTACACTCCGAAAACGAAAGAAGGGCAAAGTACATGGCCGTACAAAGGGCAAAGTATAGATTATTCTGCATGCGGAATTAAACATTTTCCTGGCTACATCGCATGTTAACACGTTGCTACACTATACATTTCATAATATGCATTGCGTTGATCATTGCACTGTACTTAAGGCGCGTTTACAACTCAGTACTACACTTAATACACTACATATTCTTTGCAACATATTACGCTGAACATTATTCTTGACAATTCAACATAGATTCTAAACTATGTAATTATTTAAATAAGACATAACTTGATTATCTAGTACATAACTTAGTTAAATAAGACAGTGTTAAATAAATAACTTGATATAACAGATAAATAAGTTAAGAGCTCTTAAATAAAGAGCAAAATTACATATTAAAAACAAATTACACAATTTCTCACAGAAATACACGTTGTTTACTTTGTGCTGTACTTATAATATACAAAATACAAATTTAAGGACACAGTACGGTCCCTATTACTTTTGATTAAATAACATTATGTTAAAAGTTCATTTTTCTGTATTCTTAATACGTACCAAAAATAACATTGTAATTAAACATTCTACTGGTCACACTGCACGTTAACACACTGCTGTATATAAAACACTCAGTACGCTAAAATTTTTATAATACATATTACATTGAACATGGCACTATATTTAGGACACTTTACAAAACTCGTTTCCACACTTAATGCACTGTGTGTATTGGCTACATATTATATTGAACACTACTCTTGATTATAAAACATGGGCACTGGTAATAGCTCGTTGTTATATACAACATAATTCTTCTTAAAAAGCTTTGAAAAACTGTTAGAAATAAACATTGAGGAAAAAAGAAATTTACAGAGTGCAAAAACATGCAGAAAGATTAAATTAAAAGTTGATAAAGCAGTCTACGATTGCGCATTAAACAAACTATAAATAAACTTGTTCAGATTCTTTACCTGCGCGTATTTAAAACATCGGCTAGCGAAAATTCTAAAGCCGGAATATCACTTTAAAACACAGCTGGCGAAATTCTAACAGTTAGACGTTATTGCCAGAAGCTCTCATCTAAAGCTACAGAACCCTCAGCTTAAATGCACACATAGAGATAATTTACATTCTGGTGAGGAATATGGTAAGGAGAAGTCATAATAAAGACTTTGCAAGTTGCTTGACAGTACTTTTCCTGCGCCTCAATAAAAATATAACATTTTTACACATTCAGTAGATTTCAAACATATGAAAATTCGAGTATAAAACTTCTTATTACACCGTTGCTTAAGTACCTATCTTCTGTCCCGCCATAGTGGATCAGTTTCTGTATTGATAATCCTTACTGCTCACAAAGCAACCCAGAATTCCTAGTGTAAATATTTATAACGTTTACGCTAAAAAAAATGGAGAAAAATGTTTTCATAAAATAAGCTTTTAGTTAAAACTCACAAAATAATTAATGATCTAAAAATAGAAAAATAAATATCATATAGTTTAATAGGGGCATTAGGTAGTTATCCTTAAAAAATTCTTATGCAATTTTGACGACTGACAATGATTGAAAGATGATGGAGCATGAGTGATGGAAACATGGGTGACATGCTGTAGCCGGACGCTTCGCTATCTTCAGCGATTGCAAGATGCTGCTTTCTGCAAGATAGCGCCCTACTGTACACCGCGATCATCAGCGCACAAACCCTGCAAGGTACCCAGGTGCTTTCTTGGACCCAGTGATCTGAAGATTTCACACCAGCCCACGGTTTTAACGTGATTGACCGTCATATGTTTGATTTGTCACAGCCTAAAACAGGGAACAAAGTGTCCAGTGAAAGCATATTGTCATTAATCAATCAGTACAATGTCTGCTAACTGATTTCTTCTGTACCTCGAAGAAATACTTTTTGTATTGCCGCAAGGAATAGTCTTATCTTCCTATTGATAATCGTTCGATGGCTGTACAAAATTATCTTCTTGATATTAGAATCGTTTATTTAGTGAATGCATTTTCTGATTGTATGCGAATTTTCATCACATTCTATTGACTTTTTCATGGTGCTGAATGTTTAGCTGCCAGGTAGTGAGGAAATATTTCTTTCTTCATAACAAATGAGAAAAAAAGAATTGTGAAAATATTCCTGAGAAATGGTAAAATTTAGCTTTAAAGATGTATATACCAATAGAATATGAAGAGAAACGAAAATGGAAGATTAATAAATTAGATCGTCAAGAATCAGTAACCAAATGAACTAATTTTTCAAAAAAAAATATTTTTTCATAATAGAAAAGAATGGAGTGATAAATATTTTGAGTTCACAAATAAAACATATATATGAAAAATAACGAGATACTTTCCGATCTTCACTTTCTAACTAGTGAAAAATTATTGTCTTTGGATTTCGGCAAATTAAATGAAGCAGATTTAAATTTAGCACTTAAATGATATAAGGGCTGGCGAAATTTCGTTAGAACTGTTTAATTTAAAAATCATAATTTTCCTATAATTCTACTACCAAAAGAAGTACAAGAAAATTCAAGAATAGAATTTACTTCAGTCGTTCACGAATGAAGTTGCATTAAGAATATTTTCAACCTTACTAATAACTGTTGCTAGAGAAGTAAGAAGTTACAGCAAACTTATAATAGTAAAAATATATGAAAATGGGCATTGGTCAAAAAATTTTAATAATTACTGTTCTCTATCAAGGATATAAATCAATATAATTAGGTAGATTTCTAAAAAAATATTAATGATTTTTTTTCGTTAAAAGGCATACAAAATAATGCTTCAAAATTAACGTGAAACGTTATATTAATTATCTTATTACTTGCACTACATCAATATTGTTTATCAAATATAGTATGTTTCACTGGTTTCTGTTTTAAAAATGAGGTCTAGGAAAGTGGCCGACACAAAGAGCTCACTACATTTACTTTAAATGTGTACAGAGGCGCGCTTACTTCTTTGCGTCGAGCGCAAAATATATCTAGGCACAACTTTTCCAAAAGACTTCTAAATCCTTGCAGGTTCTACAGCGTTGCTTATTGTCATTACTAATGGAAAAACCTTTTCCTAAATATGTAAAGCTACGAGTAAAATTATTGAAACAGTTTTTAAACTGTTTCATTTGTGTGATATAAAATATATTCATATGTTGTGGATTCCGTCTAAAGTGTGATCACCCAGATGATTGTGGTCATCTCTATAGGTGGTTACATTAGAAAGGTGATGTTCAGTATTGATGTTTATTTACGTTGTCATAGATGCTGGTCTCCTTCTGAGAGGCTCGTCTAGGGAGGTGGTCGACACAAAGGGTTCGCTACATTTACTTTAATTGTGTACAGAGGCGAGCTTACTTCTTTGCATCAGGTGCAAAATATATCCAGGCACAGCTTTTCCAAAGGACTTCTAAAGCCTTGCAGTTTCTACAGCGATGCTTATTGTCATTATTAATGGTCATATATTTTGTCATCCATAGCTTCTCGTTACTTAAATATGCATAAGGGTATACAAAACATAATTGGGGAAAAGAAGGAAAGAAATAACGGAAAACAAAACTTAGACTAATTACACTAAAAACGTCAAACATAATTTACTTCATAAGATTCGGGTGTACTGCTCTAGTTTCTTTGATTTTGAGCTGCTTATGCTGCATCTTTTTGTTTTCACGGTCTTAGAGAAAATCTTTCTTTCGACTGTATTGGATGTTGACGAATAACGACGACAGACTGTGGTATTAGAATTCTAATTAGTATGTAAGTTTGTATTGTCACTTATTCACTTAGTAATTAATTGCGGTATTTCTTTACATACTAAATTGCGATTTAAAATTTTCATTATTCCATTATTAATTGTGAAATAAAGGCCTTGCTATACAGATTTTTAGTGGCAGTATTCCCTATATGTAAGGAGAATTAAGCCAATTCTTTCAGAAAGTTCTTGAAGGCAAGTTGAACAAATTGTCGTCGCGTGTTTTATTGTGCTTAATTATCCAGCAGTTGAAACTTGATTTTTTACCAAAAGTATTGAGAGTTTTTGTTTTAAAAGGAAAACAGTATCTGAAAATCATTGTTTTATTAAAATTATTTTCTTTTATGGAATTAAGAACTTAGCAAAAACTAGAAATCAAAGATAAATGTTCTTTCATCTCGGGAAAAAAATCTTAAGCATTCTCCCAAACAGCAGAAATCGATTCTTTGCATTTTACTTTATCAATCGGAGAAGTGTGCGCACACAAAGAATGGTTAACTATCTTTTAGATAGTAATTAAATAATCTGCCTTTTAAAAGACCTAAATCAAAGACCATACATACTTCTAATGTATTTTCTACGGAAAGCATATTTTTAATAATACACTACAGTTTTAGGCATTCTGTCGTAGCTTAAGAGATTTTGTATGATTAAAAAGCAAATTTTGATTTAAAACTCGTTCAACTTAACTTTGAGTATATATATATATATATATATATATTCTAATGAAACATATAATCTAATGTAAAGATTATTTTTTATTTATATTTTTATTTTGAAGTAAATACCTTTTTGGCTGTCTGATTCAGAAAATAGATTTATAGTTTTTCTATTTAAAAAGTATCGATATTTATTTGCGCGTTCGTGTTTCGTAAGTTTCATCTTAAAATTTTAGACATGGTTTTAAGCAGAAATTATGGTAAAATACATGAAAGGACTATCTACATATGGAACAAATTGCCTTCAAAAAAGACCATTTAAGGGAGAACAATCGTGTATTTATACTGCCCATGGAGAAAACTATGAAAATATCCATGCAGCCAGCTATTTCAATCACGAATCGAATCAAGGACGAAACAAGTAATAACCATAATTATTCCACTGAGCTAAAAGTTATTTACTTTGATAAAGATCATCATTGACGTTTTAGAATCATTGACGTTTTAGAGCCGGTTGTTGTCTTGTCCAAGGAGTCAGTGCAGAGGACTCAAACAGGACCGAAGTATCCAGAACAGACGCAGCAACATCAATAATCTTCGAAGAATAGAGGAAATTGGTGCGAGGAAGCTACAGGGGTTGGACAAAAATATGAAAACACCTTTAAAAAACATGTTTTTTTGCTTAATATGGTGTAGGAAACCCGTTGGCATCCAAAACAGCTTGCAGTCTTCTCGGAATGAATAAATACAGTTCCTGTATGTTTGCCAAGGGAATATTATACCATTCTTCCTGCAAAACGGTGGCAAGTTCAGATAACGATGTTGGCGGTGGATAACGAGAACGCACTTTCCGTTCCAATGTAGACCACAGAGGTTCGATAATATTCAGGTCTGGTGACTGTGGTGGCCAGGGGATATGGGACAACTCATCCTCGTGCTCAGAAAACCAGTCCCGGACAATGTGAGCTGTGTGAAAAGGGACTTTGTCGTCTTGGAAGACACCATTACCATCGGGGAACAAAGTTTGTACCATGGGATGATCTTGATCGGCCAAAATGTTCACATAAGTCTTGGCAGTCATGTGCCCTGACACAGTTATCATGGGGCTAGCAGAGAACCACGATATGGCTGCCCAAACCATAGCAGAATCCCGCCATGTTTCACTCGTGGCAACAAGCAGTCTGTATTATAGGCTTGAGATGGCGTTCTCCAGACGTAAACTCGGCCAGAAGTGGGAAAAAATGTGAAAGAAGACTCGTCAGACCATATTACTCGCTTCCACTGCTCTATAGTCCAGGCTTTATGGCTTAAACACCACCTTTTCCTGTTACGGGCATGAGCATCACTGATGAATGGCTTCTCAATTGCAGCACGGCCAGCAATTCCCTGTTTATGAAGCTCCCTTCTAATTGTTTTGGTACTGACAGGGTTCGGTAACACAACATTCATTTCAGCAATAACTTTTGCAGCTGTGGTCTTCTTATTTTTCGCTACAATTGCCCTTAATGATCGTCTGTCACGATCACTCAAGACACACTTTCGTCCGCGCTGTGATTTAGCAGATGATGTTTTTCCGCTTTTCAAATATGCGGAATAAATCTTCGATACAGTACCTCTTGAAACACTAAACACCTCGGCTACCTTGCTTACGGAAGCACCTACCATACGTGCTCCAACAATTTGCCCACGTTCGAAGTCTGTTAACTCTGACATAATGCAATGACAACCTCACATAACAGTACTCCAACAACAACTGAACTGTTTAGCACATTTACGAAGTTGTATAGGTAGCGTCAGTAGTCAAAAACGCCAGCGCCACCTACATATTTCATTAAAATCAATCCTTCTTTTCAAACATGCATTTCACAAGGTGTTTCCATATTTTTGTCCATCCACTGTATATCTATACTGAGGAGCTTGGCCAAAATAGCAGAACTGTCGAAGAGATGGTCTGGAGAAAGTTGGATATCAGTACAGTGAGGACAGCTATTATAATTTCGTTGGCCATCATTCTTTTAAAATGTTTCATCCTCATCCTGGCTAGTGGAAATGACACAGTTTACAATTTAGGGCAGAAATGGAGTTCTTGATTGATTGGGAGATAAATCATTGACGTTTTAGAGCCGGTAAACATTAGAAAAAGTAATCCCTTCGCCAAGACTCGAATTCAGGACCTAATCATAGTAGCCGGACGTGCTTTCCAGTCACATTAAGAAGGCATGCCTTTAAAGAAGTGGAAAAACCTTATATTCCCCTCCTTCTTAAAGAGTGCGTGGCCACTAAAAGGCTCGACTTAAAGGGAGAAAGGGCGGGACCCATGTCGCCAATCCTGGTGGTGACGAATTATCGTTTCCCACCGTTTAGTTCACGCGCCGCTTGTAGAGACACTTTTAGAATCTTTTTTTAGAGCCAGGAAGCACGAGAAATGTGCAGTACCCTTGTCAATGTCAGGACTTGAACTTCAGAAATTACGATGCTAACCGCATGTGCTTTTCAATTATATTAAGGAAGCATGCGGAAAGGAGGAAGAAAAACCTTACAACTTAACAAAAATAATATGTATTAATGCTTATTCTCCAGACATTTTGATTGGCTTTCAAAAGCTTCAGTACGGTTAGCATATTCTACATTGAGCCAGAAGTATAATTCAGTGTTTGATTACGGCCAGACGAAATCAGTGGCCAGCGAAATTATAATAGCTGTCCTCACTGTACTGATATCCAACTTTCTCCAGACCATCTCTTCGACAGTCTTGCTATTTTGGCCAAGCTCCTCAGTATAGATATAGCTTCCTCGCACCAATTTTCTCTATTCTTCGAGGATTATTGATGTTGCTGCGGCTGTTCTGGATACTTCGGTCCTGTTTGAGTCCTCTGCACTGACTCCTCGGACAAGACAACAACCGGCTCTAAAACGTCAATGATTCTAAAACGTCAATGATGATCTTTATCAAAGTAAATAACTTTTAACTCAGCGGAATAATTATGGCTATTATTTGTTTCGTCCTTGATTCGATTCGTGATTGAAATAGCTGGCTGCATGGATATTTTCATAGTTTTCTCCATGGGCAGTATAAATACACGATTGTTCTCCCTTAAATGGTCTTTGCATATATTTAAATAAATCGGAATTAAAAAAAATATTTCACATTGAAGCTTTGAGATTTGCAATCAACTTCTTAATTTATGCAGCCTTGGGATACAATTAAATTCATATATTAATCAGTATTTAAATGCTGAATACAGGCTTAGAAAACACATTTCGGGGAAATTAACTCACTTATATTCGAATATTTCGGTGAATGGAATCCAGTATAAGAGCAGAAAACAAGAAAACCCCCTATTCTGAATGGAAATTATAACGAGAAAGGAACGAATGTATTTTTACATTGCAAGATAAAATATTTCAACAACATTACAAAATTGAATTAGTTTTGAAAGGTTAATTTCACTCTACAATCCAAATTGATGGTAATTGTATTCCTTCACAGAATAGAAAGAAGTGAAGATAATGGAACTCAACGAAAAGGATTCGGAAGAAAATGTAACATTTTGATATTTTTATGTCTGTCTACGCTCATGTCTGATTTAAATGTCTGAGGGTTAGGAAGGGTGTGGGGGTAAATTGAAAATAATCTCACTTAAAAGGTTTATTTTGTTAGCTATGAAACTGAAACATTTTCAAAATAAATGGTATAAAAAACAATTAAGTATTTAAATGTCTCACAGTAGTCAATTATTAATCAGAAATATAGTTATAAGATATAAAAATTAATGTTTAATACTCTTCGCAATATTTCTATCGATAACGAGAATAACGGTTTCCCAAATCCATATGTGCTTAATTTAACCAGGCAACTATGAGTTCATAACGTTTCATATTTCATTAAGCAGCCTTTTTGTAACATTTTGTTAACGTCCCACTAGTGGCCGAGTGTTTAAGACCGCTGAGTACTGGTCGTTTCACTCGGGTTTGAGCCCAAACAAATGGGCTGGCTCTTTTAAACGCTTAAGGCTAAATGAATGCAAGTTAGTAGTTAACGAGAACCAGCAAGCATCGAGTTATAGTTGTACAGTATTTAGTAGCCAATCGTGCAAAACTATAAAATTTTGCAATCAATCTTGGTGAGAGCTTTTAGTTTTAACGATTTGGCTTTTTTTATTGAGATCCGAAGCTTAAAAGTTGGATGTTGTTACTTAACTTGTAATATGGATTCGAGGTCTCTGAAAACTGCAGTGACACCTGAAGTTGTTTGTTTGTTAAATGTCCATTCCCCAAATATTTTGTTTACATTCCGATGAAATTTTCGGAAAAGAGACATTCGTCATTGAGGCTAAAGTTGTCGTGAAGTTTCAGTTCCAAGCATAATAAGCTGTCTTTCTCTAGCTTTCTCATCATTAGGAAGCTATCCAATGATGAAAACTATACAGCTCTCGCTTTCTCTGTCTAACTTACAGCAGCTTCACATAATTTCATAATATTTGTTAACAAAAATAAGCTAATATATAGTAAACTAATACTTCGATTGATTTTATACCATATAGTTCGTAGCTAATATTATGATTAATATGCAACCTTTAAGCTATCAGACTATCTTCATGAAAAGTTATAGTAAGAAGATTTTCAATGATAACATTCATAAATATTTGTCTATAAATTTACCTTTTGATAATAACATTTGAAAAAAATTCTTAACTGGTATTAAAGAGATAAACCATACTGGAACTCATTTGAAGATGTTAGTGACCAAGGAATATAGCGGGACTGCACTTGCTCGGCATCTAAGTGTTACATCCGATCCCTCGTTTTTAATCCAAGACCAAAGAGCGTTTTCAGTGTATATCAAATGCAACGCTAAACAGGGCTTCCCAGTTATCATCTCTTTACATAACGGGCAATGTAAAGAGGACATTTGCAGAAGTGTAGACTTACTTTAGATTTCTTTTAGGTGGGCCAGTAAATAGGAATATTTTAATTTCAGATGCTTAAGTTCAGAGGATAAGAAACAACAATAAATACATCATGTTTAAGTTTTCAGCCAGACAACGGAGCTAAACGAGCAGACATCCTAACATCTGGACTAACAAGAAGGAATGGTATATGCCAGGGGTAGCCAAAGTGCGACTCGCGAGCCTGATAAGGCTCTCACAAGCAATCTGTGCGGCTTATGCACATAAAATATATGTATGAAATATGGTAAACTAAAACTATTCAGTGTCCAAAAGGAAGTAATTAATTAGTTTAGATTCATTTTACTCGGGTCATCAAGGATCAAGTCATCAGGGATTTCTTTTTATTTAAAACCTCCTCCACTACTTCTATAATGATGTAAATATGAACTCGTGGCTTTTAGAAAATCTAGTTGCGGCTCTCGAACATTTCTGGATTCAAACGTGCGACTCTTACTGACATGAAGTTTGGCCAACTCTGGTATATGCTTTTGGGTGATAAATGTCTTTAATACCAATACTTATCGTTCGCTCATCTGGAAGGAAAACTATTTAAGGCTTCTTCTTACATCAGTAAGGGCCAAGTGTTTTTTCTAGAATTTGTAGGCAAGTGAGAGCACTGAAAATTAGATACGCATTGGGATAAACCAATTGGTTTATTCCAATACGTAGAACTGATAATTTGTCCAAGTGCCTCTGTAAATTCATAAGAATAAAAGGATGAAATCTGGCTATATGTATTAGGCTTTAGACTGTAGATGTCATTTCATGATCATTTAGCACTTCCATTGCCTGCCTTTTGTAAGTTCAAATGAAATGATTATATTCCGCTTGAAATTTCTTAGCAATTACATCGTAAATATTTCAGCATTCTATCGCGAAGTATTGGGTTTCATAATGAATGCAGTAAACTATGTTAACTGAGATTATATCGCAGTCTTTAGACCAAAGCAAGCAATTGTTTGATGCATCTCTAACGTCCACATTCCGAAAATCATACCAGATATATCTTAAGCTATGTTGTTTCAGTAAACATATGCACAATTCTACTATACTTCAGTGCATATACTTATAGTAAAGATGCCAATGCTGTTTTGTATGACTGGATGCTCGATTATTTTCCCTTCAGTATGAAACGTAAGTAAATGCATAATAATGCCTTTCTTTATTCCTGGTACTAACCGAAATACTGCATCGTTTTGTTTCAGAAATCTCATATTATTTAGGTTAAAATAACACGCCGAATAATGATCATTGGAGAAGTCAAACAACAGGAAAGTTTAAAAATATTATGCTCATTCTTGTTTGATTTTTCCAATAATCTCAGATTATTAGTTGTTAATCTTTTATAACTCTAGTTGTTATTAGTTGTTAATCTTTTATATCTCCAGATCCTGATAAAATATAAATAACTTCATTTTATCTGTAAAGTTATAATTTGTTTCCTCATATCAAAGTTTTTTGAAGCCACATTTAAGCATTTAAAGGATAAAGTTCATTTCTAAACATCGTAAAGTTGCGTTAAAGTTGCTATTAAAATAGGAGGTCAAACAATAAGCTAATATTTCACCAAAACGGATCTTTTGCAGATGGTTTCAACATCTTTAAAATACAAAAGCAAGAAAGCTTTTTTTTAACATTCTGAGTTACATTCGTCCAAATTTAGAAATTCCTGCGCTGAAAGAGATGATAATATCAGTTAAGTAAAAAAAAAATCTTAGTCTAAAGTTTAAATTTCCAGGGAAAGACGAGGAAAAATAGAATTCATGATTTCAGTAAAGTGAATGCGGATTATATTACAGGGAATTACAATGCAAAACAATGTTTCGAAAACGATTCCATGATCTTTTCTTAGAATACATAGATCATGTTTCTTCTTTCGAAGTGTATGTGTTTTAAATTTTTGAATCAATAAAATGCAGGGTTTAAAAAGGATTTGAGATATTTTAAGCAACACAGCTGAATATGACTCTTTATACCTTTCATCACGTCTGGAAAAGAAGGCATTCGTTTTATATTTTATTTAATTCAGTATTTTAAGCGTTTCCAGCTATTCTATTGGTAGCGGCAGTGATTTGCTTCTAACAAACAGAATTCAGTTAACAAATATAAAATAAAGCGCTAACTGAAATGAGTTCCAAATTGAATTGAATACTGTGTAGAGACATTAGGTTAATTGGAAAAACCGGAGAAATCGAACCACGGACCTCTGGAATACCGGCCCAGCGTGCATAACTAAAGGCACTCTACGAAGGCACTCTACGAAGGCGGGAGAAATACCTTATAACTGTATAAATTTTTGTAAAGAGTAATGTATATTTAAATAATAAGTCATTTTAATAAGAATAATACATTATTTTAATAAAACCTCAATAATATAGTACCAATCATTGTTTACTTTTCTTAGAGGCCCACCAGCGGCCGAGCGGTAAAGTCGCTGAACACTGGTAGTTCGGTCCGAGGTTCGAATCCCGCGAACGGGCTGGCTGCATGGCCTTTCGTGGTTTTCCCCGTGTGTAACGTGTATACGAGCCAGTTTCCCTTAGAAAGTCCTCCACGAAGGCATGCCTCCCCTTAGGCAGATAGCCCTAGTGTGCTTTGCCATAATTAAATACACCACCATCCCCACCACCTTTTCTTGGAATAGTGTTTGAATTATTTCACTTGTTATGCTAATATCAATTATTGAGAACGCGTTTTGTATAGTCATAAATATTTGAAACAATATATTTATCAATAGTGCAAATAAACAAAATGGTTTTATTTAGAAAATAAGATGCAGTAAATGATAACTTATCGTAATGTTTTTAAGGACTTTGTTTAATGATAAGATAAGAATCACAAATGACATTTTTAACAGGCTTGACTGCTTATCTATTTAGGCTTGATTTAATTTAATTTCAATTAAGAAGTAGATTTCGTATTCTAAAATGATCTTTTGTCATTCACTGTACTGTAATTTATAGTTTAGAGTTTGATCACATTAAAAGTTATTAAACATTTTTCACTATCTTGTTGTTTAATTGCTGCCATAAGTCAAATAATTGGGCTAATAAACGCTCCTGCTTTTGTTTGTATTTCTATTGGTCGATTTAAATCTAGGATTTTTTTCTATTTTCGTAGACGCTATTAACATTCATTTTCGTTCTGACGAGTGCCTTCACATCTTTACACTCATGGATCTCTTTTGGAGTTTGCTCAGGGTGGTGGTGCTGGTGTTTTAGTGACTTTTTTCCATTTTACCTACTAATTGTCTCATTTACAACTCACTTTGATGGAGGATTTGAAGCTATTTATATAACCTTGCAACAATTTGCTGTTCTTCTTTCCTCTTCAGCTTTAAAGTTTCCAAATTCTATCCCTACTCTCCAGCAACCAGACAAGTGCAACTTTGTCAAGCAGTGCAACTCAGTTCGTGCAACTTTGTCAAGCAACCAGAAGAATGAGGTTTCCGGTATACACAGTTGCAGGAAACTCCTGAAAGGGATTCTGGGAAAGTATGCTTTCCAATGGCTACCATCACATTATGGTCTCTATGGAAACCATAAGGCGGACCTCTTGGGAAAAAAAAAGGGAATTGATATTCTTCAAAAGTTTTATAGAGACCTACAGAGGTACCCAGCTAAACCCAGCTCGACCCAGCTAAATTAGAAATAAAGAGAATTTTCGAGCAATAGTTTCGTCATGAGGCTTCTGAAGCTGCTGGTGTTAAGCCCTGCAGGTTGCTTTGTGGTACTCACAGTGTTCCGGACTCACCCCATGCTGCCGCTGTGGCCGACTTTACACTTTTGATCGGATACGATTGTCTTATTGCCTGTTTGTTTCATTTTAAACTGACTAATTCACCTGAATGTGTTGTCTGTAACTACAGACAAGACATGACTGCTGCTTACCTGAACGAACGTTCTGCACTACATGATTTGGATTGTATAGTTAAACAGTATTCGGCTAATGATCTGATGGTCAATGGCCTGGCATTTGTTTAATAATAATTTAATTCTAAGTATTTATGAAGAAACATTTCGCTTTTGAGCTTGCAAAGCACTTATACTAAATTACAGTATTGTGGTCCTCGCTGACTTACCTTTTTAAGCGGTTTCATTTGAAGAGGCCTTAGATATGTTAGGCTTATACATCCATTTCGAAAAAAACATTTGAAACCATAACAAGATTTAAAATATATTACCTTGATTTAAGCATATGATTTAAGATTTTCAAATCGCTATCGTGTCTTGTTCTCCCGAAGAGGACTTGTGAAATCGAATGATCTGAAGATTTGAAACTCTTAAAACTTTGGGGAAAAAATTAACATTCTTTAATAATAGTATGTTACTACGCTATACTAGAAAATGAGCTTCTGTATCACATTGATAAATTAATTGATTTCTAATCACTAAATATGGCATTTTATCGTTCAGTTTCTGAAATGAAACAGAAATAAGAAAAGCAAAATTATACAGAATTTATTAGTTGTATTTCAATTGTACGATTTGAATCCTGAATAACAGCTGTAAAGAAAGTTGTACTTAATGTTTTGCATCTTTTTATGGACATCTTAACTCATTAATAATGTACAATTATCCTATAATTGCTTTAATGTGAAAACCTACTTTCCAAGAATAAGGAAAAATGGATTTGAAGCCATTTATATGGATATTCATCCTTACTGTATGCATTTACCTTTATATAGTTACTTATATAGCTATCAGTCTCAACAACGTTCAAAGCTAACTTTCAGAGTTAAGCACTTCAGTTTGGAAATACTTTAAATAAGCATTATTAAAATATATATGATTTTTAAGGTTTTTCAATCTCAGATTTATATCTTGGAATCTTGCATTTTACTTGGATTACCAAGTAGATCGCTACAACTCAGCTCTTCAGTTCATACCTCCATAACTTTAGTTCCCGGAACTGTATTTTTCCTTTTCCTTTTTTAACCATAATTATCTTTCTAGTAAAATGAAATATTTTTATTATTTGCCATCATATAGACGTACAGTCATTTTCGAATTCATGTAAAATCTCGCGTGCGAATAAATATTCGGACCCTTCAAAACCGTTTCCTGATATTTTTCATCTAAAGAATAATCTGAGCCTGTTGAGAAATAGTTGTTGATATTGCCACAAGATTGCGTTACCAGTCTATCTATTCGATTACTTAACGTCTTACCTTTTGGACACGTGACAGTGTAAAATATTGGTAATTTAGTTTTTCTTTCGTTTAGAACTTGAACTGCAGTGCGCAGTATAATTCGAATGTTAGAAACATTCGATGGAACTATTGAGTTCCCGATATTTAAGTTTTGAAACTGCATTTGAGGCCTTTAGCCTATCTTATATACACATGCGCATGCAATTGTCTAAGTTTTCATTAAAATACCAAAAATCATCCTATGCCAATCACTCTCATTTTTTGATTGTCATTTCGTTTCGAGTTCCGAAAGGTTTCGGAGCCCAAACAAAAATAAATACATCGAAAGATTTTTACTGTATCATTAGCTCTTAATGCCGGAGAATTCTTGATTTTCTTAATGAAAAACTTTCTTTCTACAGATAAAATGCACAAAAAATTTCGAAGAGCTTAAAACCTCTGCGTACATCGACACATGTTTAGAATGATTCTTGCTCATAACACAAAATATTTAGAGTTAATAAAATTAATTTGATCATTTAAACAAGCATACTCTCAAGTGTTTGAATCAAAAGATAGATAAGAAATGATCAGCTATTCTGGGTGCATATTATTTGATAAAATAAAATTCTTAACTATAAAGTAAATTTTAACTTGAATTGATTACGTTATCATTTTGCGATTCTACAGTTAGTTTTAAATGTATTATCTATTCCATCAGAGTAATTAAGCACATTAATGAGCAACTAAATGTATAATTTGTGTAGTCAGTTAATATCAGCGGCTTAGCTAGAATGTAAATTAAAGTGCTTTAAAGGTTACTTAATATTTTTCTTTTATTTAGGAATTATTTAATTATTTTAGAAAGAAGTTAATTATGTGATATCTGAAGTTAACCATAGAATCTCGCAGTTCATTATTACTTCCAAACCGACTAAATCCTGACATTCGATAAGAACGTCTTATCTCAAAAAATAACAAAAATTGATAAATATCTGTTCTTGTGTCGCTTATTTATTTATCTTTTTTTTATGTTTTTGATGACTAAGATAAGAACTCTGAAAGGAGATGAAGAATTATGTAATGGTTTGTAAATGACTGTTGTTAACCGGTTCCAATTATCGTGATTAGGAAGATATACGAAGAACCACGATCAGCAATTACCATTCAGATGTTTCAATAATTAGCGCTTTTCATTCCCTGCTTCCTAGAAGAGTATTAAAAAAAGAGGAAAAAACTTTCAGATCATTTCTTTTATTTACAGATATTGTAGCTTTATTTTTAATTTCAATGGTAATTGGCCGACATATTCTTTACTCCTAGAAGCTTCTAGATTATTTTATTTAAAACTTTATTATACCTAGAGTAAGGAAGGCGATGAAGTACGTTTCAGTCCTATAATTTCTTTTTCAAAAATTTTGTATAAAATTGAATTAAAATTAAGTATGTTATTAAAAATAACTTACCTAGATGAATTTTTTGTCAAAGTGCTCGTAGTTTTTAACATTTACTACAGAGCTGAACACTGTAATGTTTTCATACCAACAAGAATCAGTCAAATTACTTTAGTAATATTTCGCAATGAACATTTCCTGTATACTGTTAAATACACTCACGTCCAAATTTATCTTTACATACCCGAAACTAATGATATTCCATAGAATAGCCAATCGATGTAATCCATGTTTGCAAGGAATGTGTGAAAGGCACGCCTAATTAGCATTATCCAATCAAAAGTGATTAAATGGTTTCTGATACAGGTAAAGATAAAGGCAAAGTATGGGGGACACCAGCGATGTACCATAGGTCAACTGGTAATGCCTTCCCATACTAACTCTTTGGAAAAAAAAAGGGTGGTGAATTGAAAGTTTTATAAGAATTCGCATAGACTGAAGCTTTCCAAAAGGTCTAGAGTTTGCCTATTATGGTACATCGTGCTATCCCATAGTACGCACCGCATCCAGTATTTATTAAAAATAATGATGGTTGCTGATACATAAAATCAAGGCGTTATGTTGTCTGAAGGTAAATCAAGCGCTTCGTACAAAGTGAATATTTGCAGCTCAGTGTTTGATTTTAATATGCGAGGACTCAAATCGGTCTGTTATGGCTTCGTAGTATCATTTTAAAGAATCTGTGACTTGGTGAATCATCGGTAGTTTAGAAGCAGGGAGGACAATCATGGAAGCAGTGAGGTGTGTGGATATTTCAAGAACAAACGTTAAGGAAACAATTTCAGGATTTGAGAACTGTTGTAAGGTGGCTTGGACAAGGTCGCAAGGATTAACAACTCCTTCTCAATATTTATATCTGGCAATAACTGCCCATCGCAAGAGGAAGCCTTCCGCTCGACAGTTAAATTCAGAACTTGCAGCCGCCACTGGAACTGTTGCACCATGCATATTCTCTACAGATAGCTTAATGAAAGCTGCTTTTATACAAGAAAGTCCAGGGTATGAGTTTCACTGCCTCCAAAACAAAATGGGATCTATTTAGTTGGTGCAAAGCACAAGCAGACATAGAGTGAACACCAGTGGCCCATGTTCTCTTTACTCATGAGTCAAGGTTAATTTAACATCTGATTCTAAACGTGTTCACATCTGGAGGGAGATAAAAACACGAAATCTTCCTTCGTATGTGACTGTTTAGGTAATATACCTGTCATGTTATGGGGAGGAATAATGATCGATGAACTTAAGCTGCTACATGTTTTCAATAGAGAATCTGTGACCAGCCAGAAATATAGGGATGAGGTTTTAGAATCTTAGTAAGACCTTTTAGAGATGAGTATGTATCTAACTTTTTATTTATGGAAGATAATGCTCGTCCACACAGCGCAACCTGATTGATAAATTCCTTGAATGTGAAGAAAATATCCTGGCCAGTAAAATATCTTGTTTTTAAACCAATAGAGAAGTTCTCTTGTTAGAGGCGTGGAATTAAATTCCCCAAATTGTGATAAACAACCATATTGCCAGCATGATTACATATCGTGATATGTGTGTTAGGGGAGACCACATTCCGCACTAAATTCATTAAGTCTTATTTTTTCCCCTGAGTTATTTTGTTTTCTTAGAACTCTTCTTGTAAAGTTATTATTGCCCTTTTTATTGTTTCTTATTACAGTTTTATATCATATGAGTGCTTTTAAATGTTTTCTTTTGTATTTATGAGTTATGATTTTATGTATCATTCTACATAAACTCATAAAATTACAGTTCACCTTTTCGGAGAAATCTGTGATTTCATGCATATGAAGATAATTATGGACATGTGCGCATTTTACTTTGCACTGCAATTCTGCTATTCAACCTTAATTGTGGTGAATAGAAACAAAATTGCATTACGGCGTGTATGCTTTTAAATGATTATTCTCCACGAGCACATATAATGCACTGCTGCCCATTAAAATTGCAACACTATGAAGAAAAGCTGATGCAAAAAAGATATTTGTTGCATGTAAACAGTATGGCATGAAAACAAAATGATTAAATTTGTAAGCATTTTCGAGGTTTGCAAGGGTGCGAAATCAGTAGAAACGGCTGCCACCTCTGGCAACTAAAACGGCCCTTACCTCATTAGGCATGGAGTTAAACTGAGCTTGGATGACAGAAATTGGCAACTCACTCCATGCTACTTCAAGTCTATGCCACACTTCATCAACTGTATTAGCTGGAGAGGGGTGGCGGGCCAGTCTCTCTGCAACCCATGACCAGATGTTTTTAATGAGTGACAGATCTAGAGACCGCGCAGGACAGAGCAGCAATCGAATACCCTGAATATAGAGGAAGGTCATGACACGACGTGCACCATGTGGTCTTACATTATCTTGTTGGAACATAGCGTTTGGCAGGCCTCGAAGATAGAGCACAACCACCGGACGTCAAATGCCAGAAATCTACCCATCTGCGTTCAAATTACCGGCGATCCGAACTAGAGTGACCGGGTGCGTGTCGTGTAGCCAATGGCTACCCAAATCATCAGACCAGGTGCAGAGACCCTATGCCGATATCAAATGCAAGCAGGCGACGTGCGGTCTACTCGGACACTCCAGACACGTATACGGCCATCAGAACCGGCACGTAGAACCGAGACTCGTTTAAAAAGGCGTCATTGTGCCACTCCTGTACCCAGCTTTATCATCTGGCGCACCACGGTCGCCGTCTCTCTTTATGCTGCCTTGTCAAAAGAAGCCTAAGTAATGGTCACCCTGGTGATAGTCCACGCTGCTGCAAAAGTCAACACACCTTACGAGCTGATACGGAGCTTGCTGCAAACATGCCCATTTCCTGACTAATGGTCCGCGATGTGGTCGTACGGTTTAGCAGGGCTGACCTCACAATATGTCTGTTCTCTCTGGCGTTAGTGCTGGAAGAACGTTGAAATCCTGTATGCCGTTCCGTATGATTCTCAGGAATCCATTGATTCCTTATTCGCACGACAGGGGTTGGATGTCGACCAGTGCGACCGGCTATATCACGGAACGATTATCTGCACTTTCGATAGGCAACAATCCTGCCTCTATCGAATTTCGAAACTTGCTGGTAAGCATTTCCTCTTCTTATTCGAAGCATAACACGATATTCTGAGTAAACTCCAACCTTACAAACAGTTTCTGAATGAGAAATCCATTACACAACTTTTCTTTTATGCAGTGCGTCAGGTGACGTTTCTCTCTCATGCGTCGTCTACATGCGCTGAAATACTAATCATTTGCATATCCCAACTTCTTCTTCCTTTCATGTGATTTTGCCATTTGTCAGATCATTCCTTCCTGGTGTTGCAATTTTAATGGCCAGCAGTGTATATGACATTAGAAGTCTCTTTTATTAATTACAGTATTACTGGAAATGTTTATTACATTCTTTAAATATTATTAAACAGAATCGCTGAGTTAGTTAAAAAAATATAAATTAATATTAGAGATAAATTAGTCTTGATCTTATCGAATGATATCATTTCTGAGAGTGGGTATTTGGTTTGACCGGGTGGGTGACAAATGATTTATCTCTTGTGGAACAGTAACATTTATCAGACCACGTGGAAGAAAAATACCCTTAAGAGTAAAAGTAAAGTAACGGTTCCAAAAAAACAGGAGGAATGATTAAGCTATTAAACATACCTAACGTCGTCAATCCGTAAAGATATAGGATTTAGAAACACCTACATTACTTCTAAATAGCTTTTTAGTTAAAAAGTGGACATTTTTAACTTGAAAATTTAATAAAGCATCTTCGTCTAAATCAAGTAGCAACTATTAAGAAGAGCGTATGGATGGTAAAATAACGGTCTTATACTTTGTGCAATGTCAACATGCATCATACCGTGAGTATGATAGTGTAACCGGACGTAAAAAATTACTGCATAGACCAGAGGTTGTCAACCAGGGGAGAATTTCACAGTTTCAGAGGGGAATACGGTCAACCTTTTATTTAGCTGCTTAGTATTTAGAGTTTGTTTATGAATATATTAAAAAAACTTTAATTCAAGTTGTCGTATGTATCAGCATTTTATATGTTTGTTGTTATTTAATTAGTACACATTAAAAAATAGTCTAAATAAATACAGTTTTCAAATTTTGGAAAGGAGGAGGGGTATGAACTTCTAACAGTGGTTAAATGGATGCATGGGTCGAAAATCCTTGCTATAGACTAAGGATAACCGAGTCTCATATTAGTTGGAGCTGCGCGTTAAAATTCAAGAACTAATTTTCTAAAGGTTCTAGCGAACACATTAGTGATAACACTTCAGCTGAAAAGAAAGTAATTACAGAATACTTTCACTATTTACCAAATCAGAGAATTATTCAATTAGAAATGTATGAATAATAAGTTCGATCATTTTTATGATCAATAAAGTTACCGAAGCGTATTTTATAATGAGAATAAATAGCAAAAGCAAAGCTTAATCTAGGCTAATAAAAAAAGAATTTTAATGCCTTGTAATATATTTACACTCATTATTTATGCATCCCCTGAGTGACTATCAGCGTTTATCTAGGAAAATTATTATTACATTCAAACAGAATGTTTAACAGAGTTTCTAAAGGAATGCAGAATCCGGAAACTGATTCAAGGCGATCAGCGTAAGAAAACATAAAAAGTAGTGCGGCATTAAATGGGAAGATGTAATCATTATGCCAATGAAACGCATATCGATTAGTAAATCTTTCATTGAGATATGCTTAATTCTATTATAGTTTAAGTTGATCGTTAGATATCAGAGACGTATATTACATAAAATTGCATTTTAAACTAAAAAAAAAAGGAACATTTATAATCTATTTCTGTTTCTGCTTCACCAATATAATTTAACCATAATAAACGCATAGGTTTGAAGTAAAAATTTAAGAAGCCGCGTCTAAGAGAAATTAAATTTCCCCGTAAATGGAAAATATCACGGAATTTACTTGCCATTTTAAGAATAACGCTAAATGCAACTTTTTAAGTTCCTGTTCTTCCTGCAATTGTAAATTTAAATAAACATCGAATGGGCTTATAACATTGATTAAATCAGGTGCTCCCTCTCAGCTGCCCGAAGTTTCTCAAACATGAAAATTAAAGTACACTCGTGTGCAAAATTAAGAGAATATGCGTATGATACCGAATTTTTAAAAACCTAACACACATATTTTAATAATAATTAATACGAACGTACATTTATAACAGAGAACGTGATGTATCATTCAAAAGTCATTTTATGTATGCATGATTATCCAAAAAGCTCACAGTCCAGGGATGTCCAAAATCTACGTTGCGATATCGATTTGAAAATAAGTCTAATGTGGAGTAAGACCTCTTCTGACAGCCAAGAAAGTGACGGCATACTGGACAGAAGGCAGTTCA
This sequence comes from Stegodyphus dumicola, assembly GCF_044657685.1. Taxonomy (NCBI): domain Eukaryota; kingdom Metazoa; phylum Arthropoda; class Arachnida; order Araneae; family Eresidae; genus Stegodyphus; species Stegodyphus dumicola. The sequence continues at coordinate 34,500,010 of NC_140781.1, forward strand.
GGAGTCCCTGTGCAAGTCAATGCAACTCCAGCAAGGCAGTGTCAACTCGGGACTGTTCCCTGGGAGCGATGGCGAGATGAAATTACCCTCTCAAGAGCGTCCCAGATATACTCTATACTTTCAATGAACCTGTCTGGCCAATCCATGCCACGAACATCTTCACTTTCCAAGTAATTGTCGACTAGTTGAGCTCTATGTGGACGATCTTCGTTGTCCTTTACCAGGAAACTAAGGTCAACTACGATCCTGAAAATTCGAACATGATCTCTCAAATTTTTCTCTATACGTCCAGTCAAGGATCATTCACCATACACCTGAAAATGTGTGAAGCCGTCCAACATAATGCCTGCCCAAAGCATTACACCACCACTGTAATGATTCTTTTCCCTAATGAGGAAAGGAAGGTGTCATGTTTCAGGCTCTCTCCAGATACAAGTACGCCGAGAATGAATGTCAAGGCTGAATCTTGATTCATCTATACAAAAGCACGGTGAAGTCTGGTCTAAGGGACCTTGTATGCACGGGTGGTAAGCGTTATGTCTTCTGTGGTGCAATGAGCGGGACTCAAACATCGGGTCTTCTGTCATACAACTCTATCTCATGAAGCTTTCGGACAACTGTAGACCAGAAACTCCTATTCCAGTGGCAGCATACAGCTCACGTGAGAGTTCTAAAGTTGTAGCAATCCTGTGTTGCCCTCCTGAAAGTGCCAAATAACGATCATCATTCGTGGTTGTGAGTATTGGTGTACCTTATCCATGTCTCAGCTGTATAGATCCAGTGTCCTGAAACTTTTTCCGCAAACTGTAGACGACACTAGGCGTTACAATGAATTCCGTAACCACCTGCACTTGCGATTGCCTGCCTCTAATCTGTCACTTTTGATTGCCTGCCTCCAATCAATTCTCCATCTCGTTGCGTCATCCATATGTTCGTAGCTATTATCTGATACCTTATAAATTTTACCCGACACTTGCAAGAAACACGGCGAATGTCGTGAACGAGTACGAGCGCACAAATCTCCAAAAACCCATTGTCAGCTAATATTCTCTCCTTAATCACAGCTCCTTAGGCATACAAATGTAAGTTTACGTATTTAATTCTGAGTAATTACATAATTATTTGGCGGCATAATTAGTACCTTTGGTTCAATACTTTATATCAAAAATAAACATAATTTGCAAAGTCTCTTAATTTTAAACACGAGTGTAGTTCAAAAATAAATCTAGAAAGTCTTTAAAATATTAAAACATTGTAGCATAAGTAAAACAAGTGTATTACGTGCGCATAATATTATGTCTCATATTTATTTCGGTTTTACAAAATTCAAAATGAGTTTATATTTAAATCATCTTTTTCAAAATGACATGTGTAAAATAATCAAACACCTATATTTTCATGCCATCTATTTTGAATTAATGTGAATTTTCAGTAACTGACTTTTTGTATTTTACTTTTTAATATTTTACAGTCTGCATGTTCTATACTGCTTGTGTAATTTTGTGCATTCAATATTTTGAATACTTTGTTTAAAATAATTATATTTTCTGCTAAGCACCTGTATCTATAAATATGTCTAAAGTATTAAGCGAGACTGGTTTAGTTATTTTTGCATCTATTTATTTCTGAAAGAATATTGCTGTAAATTCCAATATTGAATTCTAATTTTCTTTACTTTAATCATGAAAGAAACTATCATGCAAATGACCTCCGTTTGTCGTTTCGAAAGTCCGTTTCCAGTTTAGTATTTTCCATGACATGGGTCAGTACATCTCTCAGCACAGGAATTTCTGCGCCAATGTTTTCTTTAATGTTTTTCTTCCTGTTACCCTGCCATGCGTGTGCTTTTCAGTCAGTTCATTTCTGTCTTTACGGCCAGAACTTAGATCCTGCTGATATACTAAGACGTATTGCAGTATTTGCATTTCGCTCACTACATACGTAATGTCAAAAGGCCAATCTTCGCGTTAATAGTCTCTGTAAAGCATTTAAGTTTAGTTCTTATTTAGTTAAATTAGTTTACTTCTTATTTTCTACGTTTTCTAGACCAAAATTGCTAATCTCTGTATACCGAAGTGCGGGAGCGACTGTACGCTGTGAGAAGTAGAGGGTAAAGTTAAACCTTCTTATTGGTGTTTGTTTGTCCTACACATACACACGAGCATAATTTGAGTAAGCTCCCTGCTCCCATTAAGGATTACTAAAGACAATTAGAAGGAAGAGCAGTCTTGACAACTCATATGACAAAAGTTAAAGCTCCTGTATTAGGATAACTAGCTATAGTTCCCTTGTTCCTATGGCTCTACATATGGCAATAAAATTGATAAAGGTGTGTTCTTGAATGTGTTAAGTTCATAGGAAGTGTTTAGTGGATGATGTTAAATTTTGCTGAAAATTTAGCAAACTAGATCCCTTTCATCTGGGGCTCGAATGGAAACGTGGACTATTATTTTCGTTGCTAATTACAGCCCACTTTTACAAGTCAATCATAAGATGTTGTTTTCCCAACAACAACACCCTGTTCTTGTTGTTTTTTGTTGTCAGTCAATCACAAGACGTTGATTTTGGAAATCACTAAGTAGATAAGTTTAGAGCGGGGCCACCGCATCTCATTAAGACAGCAATATATATTCCATTTAAAAAATAAAATTCTACAATTTCCGTTCACGTTGTATTTCTTGGAAACAAAGTTACAAGCTTTAATTTGAAATGATAACTGATATGGAGACACCATCTGTTATAGACAGATGCTGAGTTCTCTCTGTTGTTAGTTTTGGACTGGACTAGATTTTTGACAAGTTGTAAAGTTGCAAATTCGTCTTCTTAGTTTAGATTCAACTCCATCAGTAGCTGATTAGATAAGTAAGCTTAATGCTGTCAGTTCTTCTAGGATTCGATTCAAATATCTTAGGGCAATTGACATTTCTGATATTGCGTATGTAAAAATGAATAAGAGTCAGCTTATCTTATAAAAGTTCGGACAGCCTTTAATTGCTCTGCGATAATATATAAACTCTTAAGGTTTGAAGATACTAAGGGTTACAAATAGATGGCTAAAAGCTTTATTTTCTTAAATACGAGTATTTATTCTAGATATGTATTTTCAGTTAGATAGTTCACAAATTAGTTAATTAGTTCTTTGAAAGTAGTTTCAGCTCGGAGTATAAAGGATATGCAAAAGTAAAATTTAAAACTTCAAGTTTCTTATAGAAATAGTCTTTATGATGTCAATCAAGAAATGCTACACACATTTAAGCGCAGTATTCACGGAAATATTGGACATTAATAGTTTTATGAGACGAGTTTCAGTTAGTAATAATAGAGTTCAACATTTCGTAATTTACGCAATGTTGAACGATTAATTTCCGAAAAGCGCAACTCGTTTTCTGGTTTCTCTCTAAATTTGCCGAATATCTGATAGAAATATCTCAATATTGATTTCTACGTAATGTAGAAAGAAAGGGTTAATAAATTCATACTCAAATACCTCATTTAAGTTTTCACGTAATGCATGGAGTTTTTATTTATTTAATTAAAGCATAATGGATGAATGGATAGTTTGTGTAATACACAAAATATTAAATTTCATATGCATAGAATCCTGCTTTTCCAGTGCTGAAACTATCGCCTGATACTGAACAAATTTAAACCGAACGTTGATATCATTTCAGAAACATTGCAGGTGGGAGTGAATGTCTAGTATTAACATTTAATGAAATAAAATCCTTAGCTTATGTAACTAAATACACAATGTAAAGGATGTGATAGTCATTTGCCCAACTACGAAATGAATAATTTTGCAAGCATTCCTGATTCAAAAGTCATGCCTTTTTGCCATTTCCTATGTATACCACAATGTATAATAAAAACTATTCGTTATTCCCTGACTCGAAATCATTTATTTTATTCCAACACAGGTTAGCCATCTTTCAAAACTTCCATTATATCAACGCAAGTCTCAGCTAAAACTGTTACACCATGATAAACTAAGATTCATACTCTGTAGTGGATACTTTTAAACGACATAAATTTATGTTTAAAATATTAAGCTATTTTGTGCATTTTTCCTTATATGATACGGGACAAAGTAAAAACTGTTCTTTATCTGATGAATAGAATTCATTCATCTTTTCAAAGAAGCTGGGTTCCATTCATAACTTCTTCTGCTTTCGTCTCCACCTTTTGTCGTACAACTATAAACGATGAGACATGTAGTGTAATGGAAGTTAGATTTCGTCTGAACTCAGTCTTTCATCAGCAGATATTCAACAAGTTCAATGGTGATATCAATCAATAATACATCTTTTGACATCCAGTGAACAAAAGAATTGTAAGGGTTTGTAACGAATTGCACAATGTTGTAACAATATAGCAGGTGATGTTGAGGGAATGTTTTGTGTTTAAAGATGCGATACATGAAACACTCTTAACTTATTTTTTCCTGTGTTTGCATTTTCCAAAGCAATCAAAACAATGTTTACTGATTATTATCGAGGATTTCTGCTAACACGTTGATTTTTTGCAAGATGATTTCTTCTTTAGAAATGGTTCATGGGTGTGACGTTCTTTATATGAATTTTTGAATTTACATGCAGATTATTAAGGAGTATCAGTGGATGTATTTCATAGATAATTAAATTAAGAAAACTCAATGTAGTTAGAATGTGAGAAAAAACGATCTAGTATACGGAGGGGAAGTAAAACGAATTTAAACATCTGAGGCACTTAATCGAAATTTTTAAAACAAACGTTTTCCGATCTATTTGACTAAAACATATAAATATAATTCTATAGTTCGAAAAGGTGTTTTTATTTACTATCGTCGTAGAAAATGTCTTTGAATATACATAACTGTGTTATTATTTACTTAGAAATATATAATTATATTATATTAATTTAGAAAGTTTTGTAAAATACCACGACGAGAGTCTACTTCGTTTTAATTTGTTATAGATATGCAGCTAAGGTCATGAGGATAAGTATGTTTAACATAAAAGTTCAAATATGCTTTTGCCTTCTTAAATTCTAACATAATCTCCTGCTAGTTTAGAGTACTAATGTAAAGGGATAAATTACGGAGCTCTGACGTTGTTTAGATTTCACTTTCAGGCTTGATGCGCCGAGAGACATTCTTGAGTAGAAAATGTCTATTAACTACTAAATTTATTCAGTAAAATAAAATTCTGATCAGCTTACATACTTAATAGAATACAATTCTTACCCACGTACTTATACTAGATAGGTAAGTGGAGAATATAACTCCTTTCACTCAGTAAGGCTACTTATTTAATTGTTAATTCTAAGTTAATTACTTTGGACTTCTGAGGAATATGACATACGGTGTAAATATATCTTGTCCACGAGGAGCACGAAAATTCTAAATCTAACACAAATATAGATCTTAAGAAGCAAATTTAATCAGTGTAGATTAACCATTATTATCAAAATCAAACATACTGCTAAAAGCAAAAACTTAAAGAAGAAATCTTTCGAGAAAAGATGTTCACATATATCTTAATTTCAAGTACATTAATAAATGTAACCGGTAATTACGAAAGCGCAAGCAGGACGCCATTATAGCATCTATAAAATATTTTAACAATCTTATTGCAATTTACTGGTTAGAGATGTTGAATCTCAAATAAAATGTTTGGCTAACAACACTAACATATTTAGCAACTAGTTTGCACAAATTTTGTTATTTGTTGGAAAGAAAAACGTATATTGCGTACTTGGCACTGACACACAATAAATAAAATAAAAATAAGGAGACCATTAAAGAACGGAAAAAAACTCTTACCGACTATTAAACTTGTGGAATATAAATATCAATTTTCTTTCCATTAGGGTTGACATCTTGCAGCAAAATGGTGCAATACATGAAAAAGTGACATAATAGGGTTGTTTTCACTTTGAAAAATTTAAATCCGTTCTTTAGAATAAGCATTTATTATATTCAGAACCATTTTTATTTGAAACCGTTAGATGTTTTATTTGATATGCAACTTAAAATGTAGTATATTGAAGTTCAATATGAATTCAGAGTGCTCACTAAATTCACTCTGCACTATCAACAGCAGTATATGGCTTTCGAGAGAGATTCTATTCTTAAAAATTGTATAAGTCCTTTTATAAGTTTCTTATATTTCTATTTCGGAATACGTTTTCATAAAATTTCAGGGGCGTAAAGATAGAAATTTGTATTTATTCTGACGGAAAATTAAGTCATTGCTTAAAGTAGTTCCGGTCGCTAAACATTTTGCACTTCAAGGAATATTTTTAAAATATGAAATAAGCAAATCTGCCACCTACAAAGTTATTGTGCAGCTTGTCACACCTTTACACTCGAATTCGAATCTCGGTCAAGCCATGCATGGTTTTAATTGCGAGTTGCTCTTGGTCAAAAATGTGAAGAAGTTTATCCCTTTCGACCTTTATTTTAATTTAATTATTCAGTTTCTGTGTCTGACAGTAGTGCCTGTATCTTGCAACAAGCCTGTGTCTGGCAGTTGAGCGGACAAAGAAGCTGTACGTAGGGGTTCTTGCATTTTCATGTGTAACTTAAATACAGGGCTAGGTTTCCTTAAAATAAGCTCCACGAAGATTTTTCTGCCTTTAATTAGATTTTTCGGTTTGGGTTTCATAATTAAATACTTCGCTCCATCCCAACAGAAGAAATTCAACCTTTCTATGATGCAGTTCGCTGATTTATTTTAATGATTTCTATAAACTTTTACTATTAAGCGTGCCGCAGTATCAAGCAGCGTATGCATATCATAGGACTATGCACATTTTGGAAGTGTTGGATATGCTACATATTATTCTGTTGCATGTCTTTGCAATTCTTAAGCTGATGTTAAGAAGATTTTGGTTTTCGGAGCAGAAAACGAAAAACATCAACCACGTATCTTACATTAGCTGGATTGCATCACAGGGGCCCGCACAAGAGAAATTATATAATGTACTGTTAGCTGTTGGTGACACTTTTTGTTTTGGCCTCCTCGGTGATTGCGGTGATTTCTAGCCAGAGGGCGCGCCTCACAAAGAGTTAGTTGCGTTACAGAACGTAAGGAGAGCGGACGCGCCAAAATGTCGGGCGTATTACCTGGTGTCCGCCCATAACATCGTGGCAAAAACATCGCGGAAGAAAACGTCGCGGAGAAAACAACGCAAGGCGAAAACGTCGTGCTACAAAACATCGTGAGAGAAAACATCGCAAAGAGAAAACATCGCAGTTCTAAAACATCGTGGTACAAAACATCGTCGTCGAAAATAAAGCGGTTCAAAAACTTCGCAATTTAAAAACATCGTCATCGAAAATATCGTGGTAAAAAATAAAGTATCTACAAATCATCGCATGACGATAACTTCGCAGACGTGCTTTTTTCAGGTTTTAATTATTGTAAATGGATATTCCCATAATGATTTGTGAAGAATGTATGTAAAGAAGGATAATTTTTATTTTCACATATTTTATTAACTAATAAATGTTTGCTGAAAAAGTAAGAAGGAAACTTAAGCATAAAAAATTAAATGCAAATTATAGATTATACTTTTCATGAAAAATTACCAGTAAAAACTTTATAAAAATGATTTATTAATGGTCTTTGTTAGTTAACTATGTCGGTTTAAAATTCTATTAAGTGCTATAAGTTGCATTAATTTTCTATGCTTAAGTTTCATTCTTATTTTCTCAGCAAAAATTTATTAGTTAATAAAAAGTATGAAAGTAAAAATTATCCTTCTTTCCATCTTGCGATCACAAATCAATATGGGAATATCCATTTACAGTTATTAAAGCCTGAAAGAAGCATGTCTGCGATGTTATCGTCATGCGATGATTTGTAGATACTTTATTTTTTACCACGATATTTTCGACGACGATGTTTTTAAACTGCAAAGTTTTTGAACCGCTTTATTTTCGACGACGATGTTTTGTACCACGATGTTTTAGAACTGCGATGTTTTCTCGTTGCGATGTTTTCTCCCACGATGTTTTGTAGCACAACGTTTTTGCCTTGCGTTGTTTTCTCCGCGACGTTTTCGTCCGCGATGTTTTTGCCGCGATGTTTTCGGCTGTAACCGTATTACCTCTAATTGAGGTAATTGCATCGTATCTGTCAGGTGGCAGAAAACTAGTATGATGTATCAATTTGCATGTCAGGCGGCAGAGTATGTGTATCATGTACATGCCAGGAGGCATAACGCTTGTAAACATGCCAAGTGGCATACAGCTTGTAAATAAATTGTAAATAAATGTACAGTAAAATATCTTGGTGCAATAGATCAAGAAACACGCATCAACAACCTTCTGATCATTTGGATACGTACACTTTTAAACTTGTCTACGTTTTCTTGACTATTCCTAATTGTTAGTAGTGATGTTACAGGTGACCTGCTGTTATTTGCATCTTGTATAAAATGCTGCAAATGCTCATAGTATTTTTGTTTTTAGGTAAATATAAGTTAATATAATTTTGTACAAGTACTTGAATGCATAATATTATGCTTTCAGATACTTTTGCTTTGTAGTGTTATGGACTTATCTATTGCATTCCCAGGATAGATATGATCTCTTGTAGGTTTGAATGTGGATCAGAATTTGATTATTTTTTGCTTTGAAACTTTTACTCTGGCTTCCAGGAACTTCTAAAAGGCTCACGGTGTAGCTCGATTACAGGGCTCTGTTTTTTAAACGTAGAAGATGGTCTCAAAAACAGCTATCATCTCTTCTTGCAATATCATTACTGAACTCTAGTTTTAATACCACCTCTGAATATTTACCTCATATTTTTACTTACTGCTCACAACATCCTTTGTTTTTGAATCTTCAGTGTACATCGCCTTTGTCGTAAAAAGCTGCTCTAGAGATCCATAAGGACTTCCCTTTGTCTAATCACGCAGAGATGGCTTTATGCTGTTTGTGTCCATACTTGTACAGCAACTATAGGAAGCGTTCTATATGTTTTGAAAATAATAACTAAAAATCAGAGTTAAATAGAAATTATTTCTCATGAGTACATTTTACTCCTTATGAACTTTACAGAACTGTCCTTTTGACAATTGTTTTAACTAAAGGCGCAGTAAGTATACTTGGAAGACTCGCTATTTCATCTTTGGAGTTATTGTATACGTAGTTTATTTGTTCTATGTGTTGATGTTAAGGTATTTTAGCTGTGCTGAATATTTTATCAGTTTGTTTTGACATTTAGTCAAGCAATATTTTTACTCGTACAGATAATATTGGAAACACATTCCTATGTAAAGTTTAGGACTTCAGTTTATGAAAAATGGATACATAAGTAAAGCAGGAATCAAAATTTTGTCAGATCGATTAAGGTAGCCAATATAGTATTTTTAGGGTAAGAAAAATCAAATTGAGCAAATTAAAAATTAGCGTAATGTGAAGAAATAAAGTTCTAAATTTCAACTCATTTTATACTCAACAGAAAAAAATCTTGCATATTCCCATCATATTTTACGAGTGACATGGGAAAGATTTATGCAAGTTTAAATCTAGATTCTCTTGCAAACTGCTTCGAAATATTTAATGAAATAAACGTGAAGTTTACGTTAGCAGTACAGAACAAATAAACAGATTTATGGCATAAAACTTAAAGAGATAATCTAAGTTTTTCAAGAAATTAAAATGCACCAGCTGTGCCTGACATTAGCAACATATACACACAATGTGACAGAAATCAGCATGTTTACCGAAAGTTATTTGTCATGTATCCTTGTAGATGTATCCTTAAAAACTTGAGATTCTTCTTAAATTTGAACCCTGAACATTCCTGATCCGCCCGGTTAGGCTGCTTTCATTTCCTGAGCAACCGAAAGCGACGAAAGAATGCGAACCTTTGTCTTTATGATGAAAATCTAATCAGGAATTTCAGTACACGTGAAAAAGTAGAATTTCAATATTTATGCAACTCTCTTCCATGAGCAGTTAAATAAAGGCTGAATTGATTGTCGAAAGTTGTAACTAAACATCGATAATGTATTAATTTAGTAATCAAACAACAAAAATCAGCGTTATACTGTATTAATCGATAATGTAATTAAATAACCTATTCCAGCAATGAAATTTAATTGCAGGGCCTCTCTCATTCTTACACGTTTTTTCTCGCTCTATGTATTATCCTGAGAATAGTAAAGCTTGAAGTAATACTCGAGTAAACACAGTAGGCCACACACCAGTCAGCTTCATTCGATTTAATCCCACGTTTCATAGCAGACGGCTCGAAAACTCTGCTTTCCAATTGAATTCCGTTATTGCTGGGAATCAAAAGTGAGGTCCCTCAGGTCACTATTTTTTTCTCTTCGTCTCTGATGCGCTTAGTTTCCTCTTATTTCTTTATTTTTAGACACTTTTGTTTGTTTTTTTAACAAATTCAGTCTTTCACGTAAACGTCTTCATTTAAGCGTTTTCTTGATTTTCTACACGTCGGAAATAGATTTATCCCCTAACACACACACGCACATATATATATATATATATATATATATATATATATATACAGAGAGAGAGAGAGAGAGAGAGCGAGAGAGAAAGAGAGAGGATTTTATATATATATATATATATATATATATATATATATATGTATATATATATTAATTAAATTACACTTCTTACTGTTCTTTATTGGAAGCTTTAATGTGTTTAGTATTCATCTAAGATAACCAAAAATTATTTTTACTGTTCCAGTTTTGCACTAGCGCATGAGAAGAGAACATTCCTTTGGTATTCGGTCTGAAAGTAAAATACATGTGGTTCTTTTATTTCAGAGGGTATACACAGAATTCTTATTCTTTGAGAACAAGGGAAAAACTACTGGAGTTGAAAATTGAAAAATGAAATATATTAATCTAATATAATAAGTTGATCTAGACGATATTATTTTGACATAATCAAAACATTAAATTGTCTTTCTTAAGCGCTATTTGTTTCTTTAATTATTTTCTCCTATTTGAGTTTCATTTTTATTCTTGTCCTTTAAGAGTTTTATTTCAGACGAAGAGACTTAAATATGCACATCAGGTGGTACATGATACATAATAATCTAATTTATTGCAAATTCCACATTGGTTTAGAATTTAAAGAAAACGTAACTGTAATGCAAAGCGTTTAATAATTAGAATGTTTCGAATGCACCCTCGTCTATCGTGATAATCCAAATTTGATTTTAATTATTACACTAAAATTAAAATGAATAGTTTCAGAGATAGTTACTAAATGATCAGACCCTGCATAAGTTTCTAAATAAAGTAACATCGGTTCAAATTGACTCTGAGAAAAATTATGCCTTCCGTTCATTTTCTGTCTGAGATTATTCTTAGGAGTTAAGTGAAATATCTCTAATTTGGAATCAAATAGTCCGAGCACGAGAAATTATCAAGCAAAAACGCAATCACTAAGCACTAAGCGTTGAGCTGTGTTGCAGCCATTAGTCAAATTTGATCTTATTCTTGTTTTTATATATTCTGTCTTTTTACTATATAATTAGTAATTTGCATATTCTTGAGATTTTTTTCTGTAACAGACAAATTTGACAAAATGGAGGTATTAACAGGTTAATATTAGTTGATTATAAAAAGTAAAGTATGTTAACAACATTAAATAAAAATGACACATAAAAGCTTCGCAGACGTTTGAGCACATATATTTATTTCATATTAGCTTGAGAAAAAAAGATTTCTTTAGAAAAGAGCATTCAAAATGTTATGCAACATTTTAGCGGGCTCATTTGAAGCGCTGTAAGAAAAGCACAGCATCTTAGAAAAGAAGATATGGAATTTCCCTACGACAGTGACAGCTAAACTTACAGAGATGCACAAAAAAAAAAAAAAAAAAAAAAAAAAAAAAAAGGACAATATGCAATATTTACGTTTTTCTTACATTTCAGTCAATACATTTTTACTTTCTGCATCGGTTAGTTTGCTTCTTATTTATGAGTGTAGATACAGGGTATTTGCATATCCTCTGTTAAGGGATTTTAAACCATTAACTGATGGTATTCATTTGCGAAAAGAAAAAAGAGCTGCTTACTTCGTTTAATAACTATAATGGTGCGGTACCTTTTAGTCCCCATTTTCACAATCCTTTCTTTTTCTCTTTTTCTTTTCTTCCCTCCTAGAAAGAAAGTGGAATTGAAAATTCAGCTCTCCTGAATAAGACTACAGTTCTCTTGGGGCAAACTGAATTTTCCATTCGTTCAAGCTCCTCTAGTAAGGTTTGCCTAAGCCTGGATTCAAACCGGGACTCTTTCCACTCAACTGAATATGTTTACCTACTACACTGCCAGAAAAAAACTTTTTTTTTATTTTACCTTAAAGCTCTTTCCTGTCCTCAGACTGCTTTATACGATTTTCCGAAGAACTGAGGCTATTTTAAACCCCTGGTATCTTGTTTATGTAAATCACAACGAAAAGTATTTTTATTTTATACAGTAACTTTTTTAGTCTAACCCTAATTTCAAAGAGCAGAATATATTTTTAACAGAAAGAAGCCTATTTCATCTACTGACAGTCTGATTATTTGTTGGTTCAATGGAACAAATTCAAGTTATTCCGAATTCAGCTTTAGATGGTGTCTTTAATTAAATTGAAAAGGTAAGCCAGAGTGAAATTCGAAAGCGATTTTTTGATTGAATATTTTTAACTTATGAGTTTGTTAAGAAAACTTCTTCTTAATGGTCGGGAGGTTACTACTAAGGCCAGAAGCGGTGGTCACTTTATTATAGAAGCACCTAATAGTTGGGCCACCTTTTGATTCCTATGAAGAGATGGTAACAAGCATGGCTTCTTCGGGATTTGAACCCGGGTCCTTTGGTATCGTAGTCGGCTCCCCTTACCACTATACTGTCTGGATGGCTTGTTAAGAAATCTAATAGGATGCAGTTTCACTCACGATGTTTCTATGGTTATTTTGTAAAGTTTCTTAAGTGAGATGTTATGAAAAATGCTACATAATTGGTATTTTCTGTGCATTTGCGTTTCATAGCCAATATGAAAGGAAGAGAGTCATTAAGAAATTATTTATCCTAATCGGAAAGATATAATTGGTGGAAATACAATATATTGTACACGCTTGCCTTAATTATTGGTTTTTAAAGAAAGAGAATAAAATTTTCAACAAAGCATAAAAGAAAAATATTCTTCACTTCACCTTTAAACACACTCCATCAGATACTGCAAAAAATTCATTTCTAAGCAAAAATTAGGACGAAAAAATATCTTTTTATCAACACGATGGTCGTATTTTAACTGCCATGTATATTATGATTACTATTATATGATAGTTACTCTAAAAGGCAAAAGACATATGAAACAAGATACTTGTAATCTCAAAATTAAAAAACGTTGTAAGGTTTATATTTATTTTAACTAACATTTATTTTAAGCTATCTTTCCTGTCAAGCCTTTACTTTCCCCTAGAATTGCCAGTGCCAGAGTATGTAAACCGTACTAGAACGCGCAGAGTATTCAAATTTTAGCAGAAGGTAATTGAGTTTAAAAAGAAGGTAATTGAGTTTAAATAGAAGGTAAACGAGATTGTAAAGGTGCTTCTTGAATCACGAGCGTGAAGGTTGCTTGGTAGAAAGTTTAAGAACCGGCCTGTGTGCCTATTTCGACAGTTCGTTGAATCTTTTAAATTCTTAATCAGAAAGTTTGTTGAATCTCAGCTGTATCTTAGAACGCGGTTAAGTTAGTTACGATTATAGAGCCTCGTAGGTAGTGATTTCGTTATTTATTCATCCTGTCATTAATTTTTAGTTGCATTTTTGTCTATTTTGTTCAACCGCCGGGTCGGCGTAGTTTGTGAGCGTCAAGTGAACGCAACTGTGATTTCTAAAGTGAAATAAAAAGGAAGTTAAACCCTTCTTAAGAGTTTGTGTAATTTCCAGTTCATAGCAGTCATTACTACTGTTGCTGACAAGTTGGGGCCTCCCAACATCATAACGTAACATCTTAGAATCATCATGATTGTAAGATGTTACGTTATTTTGAATTAATTGAAGGATTTTTTTTTTCTAAATTTTGTACTGCTGTTTGAGATATGCGGCTACAGATTATATTGCCTTAAAAATAAAAAATGTATTTGTATCAATAAAGGAAGATTGATTATAAATTCTTTAAATATTAATGTAATTAAAAATTCTTTTAGGTATATTTTTTAAAAATAATGTAGAGAACGATAAGGAAAGAGTTTCAGTAACTGGGATTAGATGAGGCTGAAGAGGTAAATCTAATTAATCTAGCAAAAAATTTAATTAGTAAAATATTTACCATGGTTATGAAGTCATCTACAAATTTGACACTCTGTGTTACTTTATCTAATACAGAACCATTCAGCATCAGAACGAATCATCAGAAATTTTATTTTGTTGCGTCTCTTTAACTCGGTTAAATATTTACCTGAAACCACTTAGCAACAGGCGTTGAAAACTGATCTAAACTTCTAAATTAGTTCTTGAATACATCCTCTAAATTTGCATAAAAATTATTTAGCCGCCAATGTTTAAACTATTTCCATAAAGCTGTCGAGCGGAAACACATTTTTTTTTCGATTTTCAGATACATGTAAAGTCAATATTTATCAAAACAAAGACTGTAGTTCTGTAGCTACCTTTCCGGAGTACTCGGTATAAATTTTCCGATCCATGGTAATTTTGCGTTATCATTTGGCGCCCTACAAAACTGAAGTAAAGTCGATACTATAGACATATGCTTGTTCTGAATTAGAAGTACTTATTCAAGATTGCAAGAAATCCTTTTAATTAGACATGCCATAACTTTTATTTATGCTAAAAGTTTTAAATCACAGAACATGGCGCTTAAGATATTTAAACCTTTTAAATGTACATGACGTCTTGGACATCATTGATAGCCGCTCAACTGGTATAGTGGTTAGCGTCTCTGGCTGTCCTGCCAAAAGGCCCGGGCTCGAATCCCGGAGAAGGCAATGATGTTTGCAAATGTACAGTGTCCGTGCAGCATGGGGGCACTATAAAATGCGGCGAGTTGAAATCCCTCTGAAGAGACTGGTGTTAGGAGATGAGTTGTGACAGACCCTCGGACCCGTCTCGCCCGGGGCTCCATCGAAATTGGGGGCGGAACTGAGCTAAGTCGCCCTCTCTGTAAGTAATTTGATCCGGAAATATACTTTAATCGCCAGTAGAGACGTAAATGATTCATGCTGTATATTTCTTGTTCTTGGATCTGGCAGCGCCAGTAGAATGCGTGTTGGAATTGAATAAACCTTAAACCTGATTCGTTATGTTCCTTGCCTTTTGATTTTGCTGTGATTTGAATTGAAAAACTTTTCTTGAACCATGATAACAGGAAGCCTTTTAGGTTCTATCAATTATATCATATTGTCAACTGCAAGGTGATCAAGGCTGTTGCCAACGAAAGGAGTAAACTTCCGCTCTTTGCCAGGAGGAATTTCGTTAGCTTGGGCTGACTATAAGTCAGATAAGTGAGCATTAGCAACAACAACAAGAACATTGATATATGTGGGCATATGTCTTATAAACGCTTTCCTGGGGTACATTAAAGCTGTCTCAAGCAAGCGTTTATGAAATTTAACAAATGTTGGGAAAATTTGTGAACGTTATTTCATCCTCACAACATCTCACAATGTACGAAAGATAGGATACCACAGCGTTCACGCACTTTTCTGACCAACTCCTGAAAGTCCAAAATGCGATTATGTTAGTAAAATTAGACGTACACTGTTTCTTAAAAGTTAACTGACTATCATAAGACACTTTTCACATTTTTAAGCATATTTCAAAAATTTTAATTTATGCATATAAACAAAATCAATTGCATGAATAAATCTGCGCATATAAGTCTACACAACCCGCGAAATCATTTCCGGTAGTGTTCAGGTTTCGGTTAGGGGTTGCTTATGTTCTCAATCGAACACTGTGAGACTGAAATAACTTTGCAATGGAAGAAGCAATACGAAAACTATTATTCTGCCGAAATACGCAAAGTTGTACTCATATTTATATTCCTTCTTATAAAAGATGATCTAGCATTCAACGAATGTTTGTGTGCATTTAATTTCAGATGTATTTGTAGCCCGTTGAAACGATGTATCGCTATTGAAATGATGTTTTAATTCCGTTTCGTCCTTAAAATTGCAGGCCCACCAGCGGCCGAGCGGTAAAGTCGCTGAACACTGGTAGTTCGGTCCGAGGTTCGAATCCCGCGAACGGGCTGGCTGCATGGGCGTTTTCGTGGTTTTCCCCATGTGTAACGTGTATTTGAGCCAGTTTCCCTTAGAAAGTCCTTCACGAAGGCATCCCTCCTCTTAGGCAGATAGCCCTCGAGGCTTTGCCATAATCACACACACACACGTCCTTAAATTGCCATCATAATAAAACCAGTAACCTGACACCCAGTTTCAACATCTTTTCACGATTAATACAAATTTTAACTGTTCTGAATTTCTCAATTAATTTGATTACAGGGAGACATTATATGAATAGATCTATATGTGCTTCAATAAGCCAGCCTAAATTGCAATAAATTTGAAAAACTGAACACGTTTTTTTCAGAGCCTCCATAGCCGCAAACGTTTGAAGCAATTTCAGATCCTCTTTCATACACTAGTACGATAACCTACTTTTTTATTATACTTTCCACAATACTTTGTTAATACCAAGAAGTAATGAGACTTTTTCGAGGCTAGGTTTCTTTTTTAAGAATGTTTCCTTCATCAATGTTTAAAAAATCACAAACTGTATAGTTTCAATTAACTTCAGAATTTATCTAATAGATTTTCAGAAAGTCTGAAATGCTTGATGCAATTGTAGGCGTGTAAAATGTTTATTTCGAGTTTAAAGTTTTAAAGAAACTAGTTGCGATAAAAAAAAAGTGACAGCAGAAGTAAATTTTTTTTTTTTTTTTTTTTTTTTGTTTTTAAACCGGGAGTAGAATTCTTTTTAGAATGCAGTTCTGAATAATCTCAGCAAAAGAGAACATCCTGTCCGCATAAATTTGCAGCAGTCTTTTTAACGACTCTCAGATTTAAAAAGAAATGAATATTTCAAAACTGAATTACGTTTTTTTCAGATTCTAAGTTCTTATTTAAATACTTACTTCTCGTTTAATTAGCATAAATATAAAAGCGATTTAATTCTTTTCATGAAATTTCCTCTTGTCTGTAAAAATATAAAATGCACATTATTCTAAATTTGTTTTTAAATAGGTATGCTGAGCTAATTTAGGAGTAATAAATGAAAATACAAGAAATATATAAGAAATAAAAATACATTGATAATAAAAAATAAATAAGATTTGTTTTTGGATCACTCATGTATGTTGATTTCAAATTCACATTCAGATTTTTTCTATTATTCTAATTTTGATTTGACTTGCTATTTTGAGTAACACTTTCTGATACCACTTCATAAATCCTCCTAAGAACGTGTATATACTAGAGTGAAACTTAAACTTCATGGTAAAGTATACTGAAGTACAATTTACAAGAAAAGCTTTTTCTTATTTGTAAACTCGCTTCATACTTTAGTCCATATTTTTGTTCCTTTCATTCCCAGTTTCTAACTAACTGTAAGGAGTAATCACAAATTATGTTTCAAGTCTTGGTAATGGAATGAATTTTGTCTATGATATTAGTTTGTGCTTCCATTGCTATTGAAACCTGTACAGGTCTGAAAATTCGCTGCCATAGATATACAGAGAGACGACCCATCAACAGGGAAATACCGAGGGGAGATTCACAGTTTAGAAAAAATGAGGGTTTATCCGATAGCAGTTACAAGTGCAAAAAAGGAGAAATAACATACATTATAATTTACACAAAATGCTATTAATAAGATTCCTGCATTTTAAGCCCTTTAATTTGTAGAACATGTTCATTTGGTTCATTAAAAACACTTTAAGGTTATAAGCTATTTCTCCCACTTCCCTAGCGTGCCTTCGTGGTGTAACGGTAGTACGCTGAGCCGGTATTCCAGAGGTCTGTGGTTCGATTCCCCGCGAAGGCGGTTGCATATTTTTCATCTTTTCTGCTTCCAATTAACCTAATGCCTCTACAAGTGGGGTGCCCGAACTAAAAAGGGTTGTGGAGGATGAATCTCCGCACCCAGGATTTGGCGACTAGGTCCCCTAAAACCCTAGTCGCCCTTTAAAAAGGAGAGTATATAAGGTATTTCTCGCACTTCCCTAGCGTGCCTTCGTGGTGTAACGGTAGCACGCTGAGCCGGTATTCCAGAGGTCTGTGGTTCGATTCCCGGCGAAGGCGGTTGCATATTTTTCATCTTTTCTGCTTCCAATTAACCTAATGACTCTACAAGGTAGGAAAAAGCAGTGTTTTTGCTTAGGAATTGCTTGTATTTAGATAACGAAATACAAAAGTCAGTAGGAAACAGATGATTAATAGCTGTACACATAATATTTATGTTCACGTTATAGCAAGTTAATTTTAATTGCAGATTTAACTGTATTTGTATATTTTAGATAATATACAACTAAATTACATAATTCTATGGACAAAAAAATTATAAATACTGTGCGATTTTTACCAGGGCTGTTGTCTCACGAATGTCATTCTCTCTTTTACATTTATTGAAAAACTTTTGTTTTATTTTGATAGTTTGTGATAGTTATTTTTCTATGATTTCGCAATAAATAAACGTAACCCTTTTTCTTACACAAGATACGTTTAACCTCCCCCCCCCAATTTCTTGGGAGCTGATTGTAGTACGTAATTCATAACTAGAATATTTGCGGTGATTAAAAATACTGATATGTTTATCAGAAATCGACAGTAGAAAATATTACCACTTGCTTTACGAATGGTGCAAAACGGCAGAAAAATTCGATTACAACTCAATATACGCAAAACAAACAATGCTAACGTAATGAAAATTTAATGTCACTAGTGTATTTCTTAAACAAATATAATTTCCTTCTAAAACTACATTTAGGAATTATGAAAAGATTTCGATACAAGTGAATTAGCTTTCATATATTGCAGAATCATTAGTTTTTTTTTTTTTTTTTCTAAGCAGGAGAGATGAAAAATGTGTAGTGCCCTCTCTGGGACTCGAACCTGGACCTCTTGAAAACGCATTGAGTGTGCTACTGTTACGCCACGAAGACACATTGGAAGGACGGAGAAAATACACTATATACTCACCTTTTTAAAGGGCAACTGGGATTAGGGGACTTCAATTGCCAAATCCTGGTGATGACGATTATTTTCTACCACCTTTTATTTCGGGGGTCACTGTAAAGTGATCCGTTTTTTTTTCTAAAGCAGGAGATGTAAAATATGTGCAATGTTGTCGTCGGGACTCGAACCTGGACCTCTCGAATACGCGCCGAGTGTACTTCCGTTATACCACGAAGACATGCTGGAAGGAGGTAGAAAATAAAAAGAAATTGTTGAATGGTAAGTGATGGCAAGATCAAAGAAAGTATTTTACGAAGTTCATAAGTCAGAAAATTATTTATGGATAGGAGATTTCATCAGTAATTAAAGGCAATCAAAAATACTCATGACCGAATTTCAGGAATATTTGCGAAAGCGTATACTGGGAAAGTGTAGAACAAAGAACTTTAAAACATAATTGACCATCTTTGAAACTGAGAATACAACATATCTTCAGAACTTCACTTTTAATGATACCACATAGATATAATATAGATGCAGGCAGCAATAAATATGCAAACAGCTCAACGAGAAATTTCTGTTTTGTGGAAAAATATCAAAAACAAGATATCCTAATCTGCTTGCTGTGACTTCTGCTATGCTATGCTTCATACATGATACGCTTCTCAAACCAAGCAGAGCAGAAAGCCATGATGACTATTACCTTTCAGATGATTTACATTTTAATGCAAATAGTAATTTAGACATTCTTATATATATCCCCAAATTCCATGAATAATAGGTGTATTCAATTATTATTTTTATATTTTAATTCGATCAATTCATTCAACTCGATCGTTCAATGACTCAGTTGATTATTGAATTAATTATATATTTGAATTCAATAGTAGAAGAACAGTATATGGATATACATATTTCGTTTGTGATAAATGCTCTTAGATCTTAATATATAATATATATGTATATATAGAGAGAGAAAGCTTGCGACAACAAAAACTAAAAATTTGGTACTGAGATTATTGAAAAGCTCATCTTTGGATCAGAATATCGCAGCTAACAGGGACATAACAACTAAATAAGGACAGTGACACTTAAAATTGAATTTAAATTTTCATACATGATATATGCTGTGCTTTTGTAACAAATATTCCGCTAATTCTAAGGACACTGTCTTTTATTAAAATCAATGCTTCTTTTTAACAAATTTTGTCCAAATTGTAATGACCTACGAAATGTTTTGCTTCAACTAGAATTTAATAACCACAAAAAGTATTAAAATTTATGATTAAAACATTTTCTTTTCATTATAGCTTTTATAATATTTGATAGCTTTTACATTTTCTGCCACAATAGGTAAAGTTTCTTATCGAAGACAGAAGGAACGAAAAGATAAGATTATACATAGGTATGTCAAAAATGGTTGGAAATCTAATATATAATAAGTGTTAAAACATCTAAACAATTTTAGACGAACAGAAATGAAAAATACTTTTTACAACTACTTAAAACTAATTTATAAAATTTCTAATTTATTTTAGTTTAATTATGAAGGCGTGCCAGTGATACGTATTTTTCACGGTGCTTAAAATATTTTTAAAATAATTAACATGTAAAAATTAACTTTAAGTAGAAAGTATTCTAATTGTTTATTACTTGTGCAACTTTATTTTCTGTTTAAGTATGGCATTTTATCATTAAACACGATTTATATTGTAATTTAAAAACAAAGAAGAACCATAGTTTTTAGAAGAACTCCAACAACTGTCTAATCCTTTCTCTTTTGTCGTAGTCTTTCCGAAATCGAATCACACATTTCCAATTGAAAGAAATAACAGCCCAGAAAATAGTTTTTGAGATAAGAAAGAAAATTTATAGATTTGTAATTTTTTGTAGAGTACATTAATATAAAAAATATCAATTGAATAACAGAATCATAGAAAGAAGCAGATTTCTAAAGAAGCTAAACTTTGTATGATTTTTATAACTGCGACATTAAAAGGATAGTTATTTCATAAACTTAACAGACTAAGGAGACGTATGTTATAGCAGGTTAATGATAAAGAATTGGTAAGGATTTACCAGAATGTGCCTACTTTGTTGATCTATTCTGAGTTGTTTTTCTCATCTCCTCTACTACTGAATGAAATGAAAAGAACTTTGAAGGAAAGAAATGTACAAAATGAAGCTATCATCGTCGGCTCAAATCCTCTCCATCCCCCATCCTCAACATTTGTCGGCGTGAGACATTAATCATTTTAAGAACATCTCCCTTTTACTCTCTGGCATCGAGTTCCAGAGGCAAAGTGGAGCAGTTTTGGCGGCTTAGTACTACAGTTGGCGAATAGAAAAATATATTTCCTCTTGAAATTAAGATGAAGAATGATCCCTATATCGTTTCCGATGATCTATGATCTCTTACAAGTTACCTAAAGGTGGTTTCGTGAAAGCGTTCGACACCCTGTGCGAAATACCCTAGACAATGAATGAGGCTTTAAAAACCACTTATAACTCGAAAATTGTTGGAAGTTTCAAAATAAATAATAATTCATATTTCTTTTAGCTAATAAAATGGCAAAAATATAAAGTTTTTTAAAAAATGTAACCGATAAGCTAATCAATTTACATCCCTTTGAAAGAACAAAAAATTTTATTTTATGTTTTTTAAAAGGATTCTATTCGATAAAATTCTAATTATTTTCCTTTTTTCTGGACACATTTCTTATTCTTTCTCCTGTGCGCACGCGTCACCACAGCACATTTGTCAGCGAGGTAATTAGAGCTTTAATCTCCTATTCAACAAGTAATGGATTCAAGAAATGGTTAACATGCGGAAGCTTGTTGTGCTTCGAAATCGAATTTGAATGGTAGATAGCAGTTGCAAAATTCTTCACGAAAAATTGATGTTTGGTAAATAAGTCTAAGAAATTATTATTATTACAAGCGCAATAAAAATTTGGCTTAGCTTCTTTACTGCTGCACGGCAGTGGTCAATTTGCATGCGGATCGAATTCCCGATCTGAAAACAGCTAACAAGCCGAATTTTTATTTAATTTTATTTTTTAAAACAGAAATTTTTTAAACAAATTTAAAATTTTATTTACTTAATATTTATAAACCGTAATAATAATGACGGAAAGGAAAATTACAATTTATATTTATTTTGAGTGTGAAATTTAAAGATTGGTATCTGCAAGAAATTTATTTTGAGTGTGAAATTTAAAGATTGGTATCTTCAAGAAATTTATGTTGGTTATACTTTGTAACTCAAACATATTGAAAGCTAAATATTAAGCATACAACCTGAAATTTATTTCAAAATATTCTAATGTGTTAAATTGACCACTAAATAACTTACTTTCAACTTAAAATAAAAGTAAAATCCCGAAAACTTACCAAATAGCATTTGAGCGTAAATAATGATAATCTATTTACTTTATTTGATGAAAGACGAAAACGTTTCTTTGATGAAATCAGAAAAAGATAACATATATTTGTATGTAAATAATTTTAAACTGCTTCATGACTTCCTACAGCTTTCAGCTACAAAACATCGTGGCATTTCGATTTTGGATAAAATTTGTAGCCTTGAAGAAGAATTACTGGAAATGACCTTTATCACAAATTACAAGACATTTCTTTTTGATCAGTCTAGCTCTTTATATAGAGTTATAAATTTTCAACTATGGAAAGAAACACTGTTTGCATATAACTGTATTCCAAACAAAGCTATTTTTCTTTTTGCAAAAATTCGTAACTGAGTATACAAAATTTGCAAAAATTCGCAATTTGTATTTTTGCAAAAATTTTTATTTATGTATTTTTGCAAATGTTTCTAAATATTTGCATTCCTAATTTTTATATTCTTGACAAGTATAAAAAATGCTAATCAAATCTGTTATCTTCCAGTAGGATTTATATCATAACATAATTAGCTCCATTTGCAGATTTTGTACGGCGTTAATCCGGTTCGATTTTAAAGGCATTGCAAAAAATCTACGGTTTAATTTATTGCGTTTACGGCAAAGCACACTAGGGCTACCTACCTAAGGGAACGGATGCCTTCACGGAGGACTTTCTATGGAAATCCGTCTCGTATCCAAATACACATGGAGAAAACCACGAAAATGCCCATGCTGCCCCCCCCCGTTCACCTGGAATCGAACACCGGTCGAGCTACCACTGCTCAGCGACTTTACGTCTCGCCTACTGGTAGGTCTTGCAAAAAATGCAAAAATATGCTTAAAATCTTTAAACTCTGAAACGTTTCTTCAAATTCTTCCTTTAATAACTCATGTCATCATAATGTTAATTGGAATCTAATTTCGAATTAACAAAATTAATCTTATTTCGGAATATAAGTTTTTATACGTTCTTCCAGTCTCTATACTCTATACTTCCACTATAAATCGTATAGGAAGATATTATATCTTTATGATAAGTAAAACAGAAAAAGGTTGACCCCCGTATGATTAAAATTGACCCAGATATTTAATTTTAAAATTCGCCATTTCTGACCTCATAGTCGCTTTACTTTGAGGAGGCAGTTAATATATAAATTAGAATTATTCGAGGATGATCTTTTACCTTAAACACCATTCAATGATACACCTCTGTGATTTAGTAGCGCATTTAATTGACAATTTTGTGACATTTGGTATGCCGAAAGAATTTTCAGACGAATAATTAATAAATTTTCGAAGTCTAAAAATACGTTATAAACATTTTCATGAAGTTTTATTGCTCTAGGGTCCTAATCTGGTAATCATAAAAACAATTCATTAAACTACAAATATTTTCCATTTTTAGTTAATAGATATAATATTGCAAGCGAATTACTAAAGCCTGCTAGTGTTTTCTAGAACATGAATTTTACACGATTCTGCGAATAAGAACTCAATTTTGAAAAAACAAAATACACATTGATTAATATTTTTCGCAATAACCTCCATAGAAATGGATATCAATTAATCTCTTAACATCAGAAACCTTTTTTTAAACAGTTATTTTATTTTTATTTAGGCACAAATGCAATCATCTCGTTCTTCAATTTGTATACAGTCCCTGAATATGACGTTCGACTTTAGTATCAAATCGCTTGTGCTTTCCTTCTTATTGCGAGTACAAAATTTTCCTAAATATAAGTACTAGAACCGAAGGACCATACAAAAAGTTAGATATTGTAGTTTTTACAAAATTGATTTCCTCAAATTTGAAAACGCCAGACCAAGAATCTTTGCGCGATTTAAAACATTTTTGTAGTTGGAAGTGTTTGTCTACGACAAATGATTTGAGAAATGAAAGGCCAGTAAGGATTTTCATGGATACGGTTCTTATTCATGTTTTAGAAAAGCCCTCAATCTCTGAGTTCATATATCAAGTCTGTGATCATACATGTCTTGTTCGATAATTTGCCTGACAGTGGGAAGAATACATTTGACTCACCTTCGTTTCCATATTATTCTTTCGTTTAAATTTTCGTCCACTCTTGCTACTAGAACTAGACCTATTCTCATTACTAAATTACTACCGCATCTCTAAATCGTATTCTAAATCAGTTTTATGACCTTATGTTTGGAATTCGTCAAACCATAATGCTTTTAATTTCTCTTTCGTATTTAATTAACCTGGCCAGATAAAACTATATAGAAGGCTATAAAGAAAGCTCAGCGTTAGGACCCGCGTTCGTAAGAAGGCTCGATTTCTAGCAGTCTAAAATACAGATCCACTAGAGAGATGGAAAGCCAAAAGCCAATGCTGAACATTAACAGCCAGTGTTCCGTAGGAAACGAAAGATACGGTGATACGGCCTCTGAGTGTTATGAGACTTCAGGTGAAAAAAATATAAGAAGGGAAAGGTCATCGGAGAAGGAGCTGGTGTAGCAGCTAAGGAGAAATATCAGACTAAAGTAATCGCAGATTGATTATGTTTTACGTCAAATCAGAATTTTTGAATTGTAAATAGTATCTAAAATGCTGTCCGAAGTGAGATTTTTAATCTAAAATGTTAAACGTTTTTTGTGTTGTAAATATTGTCGTTACAAAACTGAATTTTATGCAATGTTCATAATACTGTAAGCAATCAGACTAAGAACATGGAAATAATATAAATAATAGCAATTCTTTGTGTAAACGTTTTCATTTCATATGTGAAAGTTGTATATGTTACATGTAAATGTAATGAAAGTGTTAGTGATATGAAATATTTAGTTAAAGATGTATGGGATCTTCACCAGAAACTTTGTTTGAGATTAATTTAAATTGAAAAGACATTATGTTAGATTTGCAAAATACGGTGTTTTTAAGGTTTAGTAATTTGAAATGAAACTAACCAATTCTTAGTTACATTGTTGCTAGATAGATGGAAATAACAAATGTGTAAAAGTAAATGTATCTGCAAACATAAATAGAAAATGTTAAATGAAAATATTCGTATCTTCAAAATATGCATAATGCTCACATCACCCTGCATAAAAATGTTTTTATTTCGTGAAAACTGGAATTAAGGTCTGATGAAGCAAAAGTTTACTTACCTTAAAACTTAATTTTCAGTGAAACTTGAGCTAAAGTAATATGCTTTGGCTTGAAATTGTGCATAACTTAAAATTCTCTACCAAGATCATTAAGATCTTTGCTTTAGAATTAGTTAAATTCTGGTGGAGGTGAATACAAGGTTTTATTTTAATTAGCCAGTTACCTTATTATCTTGGCTTTTCTGTTACTTTCGTCAACTTCCACGAGAGTGTAAACTCGTTTAAAGTGTAAATAAGTGCCTATTTTTAAAGAGCTTAAAATAGAGAAAGCCAAGGTTTATACTACGCTTTGTTAATTTTATGTTCTACATTATGATTTAACTTAAGCTTGAGTTAAAAGCTCTTGGTCTCAGGGTAACGGAATTTTGGTCGTGTTAAACTTTTAGTTTGTATAACTGACAGGCTGACATATTAATAAATATTTTTAAACTTTTATCATGGATGATATTTTTAGCTAGTAGTCAAACTGGATGAAAGGTTGTTCACAGTCTATTACAGTTACTGCTAATTCCATTTATTTAAGTAAAGAGCTTTTAACTTAATAGTTAATAGTATACTTTTAAATTATAAAAATGATTTAATTGTTTTTGAAATAATCTTTTCAATTTTGTAAAAGTCATGCTTCTGATTTAATTGGTTTATTCTTTCGAAAGGTAGTTTTGAATAGAAGATTCAGATTTAATTACCATGTCTGCCTCTTCATTTCCTGGGATACTTAAATTAGTCGATAAAATGCATTCTATAACAATAGAATCTTAAATTTTATTGAGAACTTTATGAACTTTATGGTGTTAACTCTCTATAGCCATAAATGATTATATTTGATGTTTTAATTTTTGGAAAATTTTTAAGAATTAAATGCACTGCCAACTTGTTCTCATCGATTTCACTTTCTTAGTCTTGCTTTACTTAGTGATGCCTATTTTAGCAACTGAACATAGTAGTATTTTTCGATTTTATGCTAATTTATCTCAGATTCTTTTACTGTTTCTTTTGCACAAAGGATGAATGAGTGAAAATATTATAGGTATAGGTAACCTGTTTAGTAATATCATGAATATAAAATTTACAAATATTTTATAAAATAAAAAATAAAACGCAAATTACGAAAATGGCTGTTAAATTTGAGGGATAAAAGCAATTTATTCGTGTATTTTATTCTTCTCATTTAATAAAGAAAGAGTGCTTTCATTTCTTGACTTCAAATTACTATACCCAACTTAGTTGTCACGCTATTTAAAGGTAAGTCTAAGTTTTTTGTCGTTTGCAACAAGTATTTTGAAGGTGTATTTTTAAATTTTAAGTAATGGAGTTTAAAATTCTATTGATGCAGATAATCAACTGAGGCGAAATAAGATTAAAATATAAATGTTACTTTGTTTATTCTTTTAGAAAGTGAATCTAAAATATTTATTTCCATTTAGTATCTCTTTCTTCTGATATTAATAAATTAATTCTTGCTTTGAAAAAATATTCATATGCAGTGGTCTAATGATTGTAAATGAGCCATAAATTAAACTTCCGTCCTTTGCTGTTATTTACGGCACTGTTTGAGATAAAACCAAATATGACTTCGAAATATTTATTGTATGACGAGGGAAAAAATTAATTAAAAGAGGCATGAAGCGTAAACTTAATAAGCATGTTTTTTGGGGGAACTAGATCTTAGTTAACTCGTGTATATTATATATATGACCGTTATGAATTCTGAATGTCCTATTGAATAATCTTCAAAACGATGACAGAATGCAGAGTTGCTAAAGATTTTATCAAAAATACAAGCTTATCATAAAAATTTATGGTAATATTCAGCCTATTTGAATGGCCAAGCTAAAAAAGAAATCTTTTCAAGGCGTATTAACATTGTGTTATTTAGGGGGTATGTATAATTAATTTATAACTGAGTTTTTTCACTCATTCAAACCTAGTAAACTGTATAAAATATGATATATTATGCTATCAATGTAGAATTTCTTATCAAAACTTGTCACGCAGATATAATAACTACGTAAATAAGAGTGCCAAAAATGTTGAGTTGTACTAGATCATATTATCCTCTAATCTCTCGCCTGAAAGCTCCTTTAAAGATCTAATCTTAATTAAAACTTTTTGTGCTTTATAAAAGTTTTCCGCGAAAAGTATCGATTCACTGAAAAGGAACAAAGAAGGTCTTGGAGTTTATTTTCTTGAGCTAAAAGTACATAACGCTTTTACAGTATACGTCTTCTCTGAAAAGGAATAAAGTAGGATTCATGTATAACGAAAGGTTATGTATAGAAAGCGAGTATGGAGTAAGTAATAAATTATTCAAAATTAATAATGATAGCCTTAAGAGCGTTAAAACCTGCTGCAAACAAAGGATTGAGTATCGCAAATAAATCAAGATGAAAATAATGATTAATTCCTTAACAATATAAATCCGCGATAATATAACTATAAAATCATAAAACATTGCACAAAAAATAGCCATTTAAAAGGTCTGAGAACATAAAAAATTGACAACAGTTGCAAAGAAAAAAAAAGAGTCATTGTACATCACCATACAGCCAAATATCTTACTATTTAAAATGTTTAGGTTCATAAGTTTCTTGTATTTCAACCAATTGTAACGAATACATAATCATCTAACTATTTTCAGTTCAAACCCATCTTATCAAGCTTATCATTATTATTTAAGACCATAAATTTATAAAATTTTAAAGGGCCTATAACGATTGCCTGATTACATATTGTAGGTGATTATACAAGAATTAGTGGCCTAATTGTAATTAATTTAAACCTTTATGCATTACTCGTGTTTTTACGGAACATCTTTACTTTTTTGCAGGTTTTTATTGTCTTTAAGGTATTTTTATATAATTTATTTTGCTGCCTACAATTGAGACTCGTGCATAAAATTATTAATTATTAATATCTTGATTTATTTCATTTATGATTACATAAATGCGAGTAAAAATTTTACATAAATTCATGTAAAATCTCTTTGTAAAGCCGAAATAAACGGTTTAATCCTTTCCAGATATAATATATATGCAATTTTGTTTATTCGTGGATCTGGTCATTGTGTAATATATGTTTGAATTTGTGAACGAGTTCAGTTGTATAAATAGAGATTGCAAGAATTAACTACACTATGCTGTATTTTACATTATAGGAAGATCTGATACGCATATTTTCAATTGATGACATAGAAGTAGATGCTTTTAAGTCCTCTACATACTTCAAAGCACAATTAAAACAGCATTATATTATAAAGCACGAAAAGTTATAGTGCTCTGCAGAAACACGCGTACTTGCAGAACATTCGTGCTACAGTAAAATGTCACGTTTAGAAAAGTTGAATTATGATAACTTTTACAGCGCTACTTAATTAAGTAACATTTAAATTTTTATGTAGAGGAAAATGATTTTATGTTTTAAATAAAACTGAAGAATTCAGCTAGACCTCTTCAATGTAGATAAATATGTAATTAAAAGACTTATTCATTGTTTATATTCTTTATATCATTCCTTAAGATTTACATTACAGGTACAATTAATTACCTAGCCTCGGACAGCAATGTTTTTTTTTAGATTTCTTTCCTTAATAAATTGGTCAGCATACATTAAAATATATATCCCTCTTTTAATGTGTCAGAATATATAAAGCTTAATCATTATTGTCTCTTTAATATACTTTTCTTAATTTTCAGCTACAGATTTAAAGAAATTTGATAATGTTAGATATCGTAAATTTAGACAATTGAACAACTTCGTGCTCGGTAAAAATTTTCTGAATCCTTTTTTGAGGTGAACTTGAAATAAGTAGAACAGGTAGATTAAGGCAGGAAAGAGAAATTATTATGTATCAATCTTTAGAAATATTACAACTTTTTTTATCTCTAATCGCAAGCAACACAATACTAATAAAACATGAAATAGGATTCCGAAAACACGATACTAATCTTCCAATGTAATTTTGATACAAGGGTCAAATCAATGCTATTTTTCATTGCTTCTAGTTTTAGTTCTGCTTTTATTAGACTCTTAAGAATGCTCCTTGTAGTAATTGAAACATGATTATTCCGCCTTGGCTCCATACTCTACTTTTCATTCTTAATCCACTGTTCAGAATTTGGGAACGATAATCTTTATAACATTGATAGTCCGAAGCAAGAACTACAAGAGTTATGCAGTTAAGTTCAACGAAATGAAAATCACGATCTTCGTGAATTAAATGTATCATTCTTTGAAAATTACTTAATAGTTTCACACTTAAATGATTATTAGTCATTTAATCAAAATATAATCTATAAATTTAATAATTTGTGTCAAAGCCGTCCGAGTTCTATCGCGTTTAGCAGAAGCTAATTGACGCTACCCAAAAAGTATGTAAACGCCAGTTCCACATCCTAGGCAATGAGGGCTTTTCTTCTTTAATCTAGTAAATGTTTAATTCCTATGGTGATATCCATGCAACATACCCATAATTCTTAATGTGTACAATATATATATATATATATATATATATATATATATCAAAAAGAGTCCTTGTAAATACAATTAATACCCAACTTCTTAGAATAAAGAGAATTTGCAATGATACTGACTTTTTTCAAGAAGAAATACAACACTTTATTCACATCCTCCTAGAAAATCAAATTCTCAATTTAATTAGTTCACATTCCTTAAAAAAGCTGGCATTTACCTGAATTTTTAAATAACTTAAGTGACATGAAATTTTTTACCCAAACCTGCAAAGGAGGTAACTAGTGGATGACCTTGCACAAATGATTTGTAATTTAATTCCTTTATTCTCTTTAAATTTGGCCTTTAAGATCAGAATAATATTCTCTAAGTATTCTAATGATTTACTGGTCAGCTTGTAGAGACATTAGGTTAATTCGAAGCAGAAAAGATGAAAAATATGCAACCGCCTTCGCCGGGAATCCAACCACGGACCTCTGGAATACCGGCTCAGCGTGCAGAACCACTACACCACGAATGACGCTAGGAAAGTGGGAGAAATACCTTATATACTCCCCTTTCTAAAGGGTGACTAGGGTTTTAGGGTACCTAGTCGCCAAATCCTGGGTGTGGAGAATCATCATCCACAACCCTTTTAGTTCGAGCGCCACTTGTAGAGACATTAGGTTAATTGGAAGCAGAAAAGATGAAAAATATGCAACCGCGTTCGCCGAGAATCGAACCACGGACCTCTGGAATACGGCCCCAGCGTGCAGAACCACTACACCACGAAGGACGCTAAGAAAGTGGGAGAAAGACCTTATAAGCTATCTTGTTAATAAAAAAGGGGCATTTTTCATTTCTTTAAGACATTTTTATAGCTCGATTGCGCGAATAATGATGACTTTTACTAACAAAAACTTGTCTATTTCCTCTGTTTTTTTCGCCAGATTGAGCTAAAAACTTAGTTATTTAGTCATTTTGGATAGTTCTGACAGCTTAAAAAAGACGCCATTTTCTAACTGGTTACCTCTGACTACGACCCTCACCGCCCTC
The DNA here is from genome assembly GCF_044657685.1 of Stegodyphus dumicola. Classification (NCBI taxonomy): domain Eukaryota; kingdom Metazoa; phylum Arthropoda; class Arachnida; order Araneae; family Eresidae; genus Stegodyphus; species Stegodyphus dumicola. Next base: position 34,531,195 of record NC_140781.1, read on the forward strand.
TATTGTGCCCCTTATTTGTGCAAGCTTCCCTTGGTACAACTACAGGATACGATGGACCGTACATCTACAATGGCCTGCTTCAAGTTTTGAAGTGCCTTGCTATTCGTTGTAGATGACTATTTCCAATTTCCGTTAGCCCCTCGGTTAGGATCGTTCGAAATTTGACAACCTTTACACTTCCGAAATTTTCACAGCTTAATTGCTGCCGGAGTTAGCGTCAACTGAAAAGTATGATTTTAAGTTTTATCTTTTGTTTTAAGCATTTATCCTTTTTGAGCAAAATTGCTCCTTTCTTTTTATTTACTTATATAGGTTTTCAACTTTGACAGATTTTAAAGACTAATTCAGAAGTCAAACAACACGGCGTGTTATTGTGTCTTAAGATTTTAAAGACTAAAGGTTTTTTAATTCTTAGAGTCGAGTCAGCCCTTGGTTTTTGCTTTTACGTAGAAATTTCAAAATAATTTTCATATCTGAAAATTGTTTAGTTATTTTTATTCTTTTGCATTTACATTGTCTTTTGATAGTTAGCCTTGCTAGGCCATTTATGTTTTTGGATTTGTATATTTTAAATTTTAATTTTTTAAATTTTTGTGGTAATTACTTTAAGCATTTTTGTACATTATGCGGCTTAGAAAATGAAAACATGTCGGAAAAGAGGGAAATTTAATGAGACTTTTAATAAGTACTTAAAGAATATCGAGTTCGATTAAAACGGTTTGAAGTCTCAGTGAATTTGTTGGAAAGAAACATGTTTACGTTTTTCTAGTTGATCAACTTGGTTTGAAGCTTCAAAACACTTTTCCCTTGACAAGTTCTATTTGAAACTTTAAATAGAGGAGATTGACAAAAAATTTTTGGTTCCCCTTTTTTCCGATTTTCCCTGTTGTAAAAATTTTTAGTTCATAAATAGTCTTATTTTTAAGTATTACATTTTTAAAACGTGTTTCTGGAAACAAGATAGGTTACTTTAAATATTTAAGTGACTTTTATTAGTTTTTAAATTCTTTAGCTATTTGAATTATATATATATATATATATATATATATATATATATATATATATATATATATATATATATATATATATATATAGTATACATATGCATATATAGTGCAAAATATTTAATTCATATTCTAATTGCAACGCGTCTCACATAATACTTCCTTTTGAACCATCTCACTAACCATGCCAAACTAGCTTTTGGAATTTTAATCAGTGTGGTACAAACTAAGGTTGAATAGTTAGTGTTTCTCTTTGTCATGCCATAAAACCGAGGACATGTCTTTAATAACTCGTGTTCTAATGGAAACAGTTCCTTAGTTCGTTTTCGAGAAACCGTTGATAAGATCTTGAAATTTCTTTACTGTTTCTTTCGAACCGAAAAATTTGTACAACTTTTGGTGAAGCCTTAATTTCTCATGACCGCATCTTAGCATAAATGGCCCAATATTTTAAAGCGTTGATAATAATACTTAGATATAAATATACACTTATAATGTAGAATAATAAGGTTTATTGAAGAGGGAGATAGGAAAAATGTGCAGTGTTCTCCTCGTGACTCGAACCCTAAACCCCCTCGAAAACGCGTCGAATCTTCTTCTAATTACACAATAAAGGCATGCGACAATTATGGAGATAACCTTATAATACTATACGTATTTAATGTACACTTAGCTATCAAAATTTTGCAATCTTTATAAATTGTTTCAAGCTATAGCAAATTTATGTATTGTATTGAATAACAATCATTGCCACAGAAAAATATGATTACAAGATATTATGTTAGTTAAATTCATTTTTATTGTCTAAAATTATGCAAAAATGCATTTAAATGACTTCATTAAATTCCTCCTTAAGGAGGTAACAATTATAGTTTTAGGTAAAGTTGTGAAAAGGAGAAGAGCGTAGAAACATAAAATTTCCACTGTGCGCTTAACCAGAACTGACCTCTTAATATTCCCATTATCAGCTTGATAATCTAACTAATACTGCAAGAATAACGGAATAATAATACTGCAAGAATAATAATAATAATACTGCAAGAATGAATAATAATACTGCAAAAATGTATGGAAAGAATATTTTAACCTTTTATATTCTCTCCGTAAGGACGACTGACGAGAAGAAAAGTCCCCAGTCGATCACCCTGAGCGGTGACTTATTATTATTAACCATCTCTAATTCTGGCTTCTGATGGTGAGTTTGAATGCGAGGTTATTGGGTCGAAATCACCCATGCTTTCACCAGGAACTGAATTCAGGACCTTCGGATTTTTGATCGTTATATTGCCGCAGGATATGAGAGAAATGTTTTAATTCTTATAATGCAGTTATCGAAGGAGGAAGACGGTCAAAGTCCAATATAGTGAACAAAATGTTTATATAAATTCAAACTCACACAAATCGTTAATGCACAATTAATTTAGATAATAATCACTGCTTATTTGGCAAAGCTAACAACGTTTCCCAGATGGCAGTTTTGGTTAAAATGTATCTTCTAGAACCGATTTTATAAAATGTTAACAAAATCATCAAAATTCCATTAATTAATAACTCGAGATAATTTGATTCATTACGAGAGAATTAGTAGTTTAAATACACACAGTTCATTTTGTATTACATGTCCTTATTTACTTAACGTACCGTTAAGATGATTTCCTAGGAGATTCTTCGGATTGCTGAACTATGACAATCATGAAGTTAATATCGAAATGCAGGGATCGTGCTTGAGTATTCCCAAAATTTATCTTCGGTAAAATCACAAATCTTACATATTCAAGTGAGAGAATTATTTTCTCCGTGAATTTACTGTAATTAGAAACTATTCAAACTGTTTAATACACTAAACTAAGTGACTGAACTAAGTGAAAGCAACCCTAACCTTTCTAATAAATAAATTTTATGATAATGTAATATAAAACTACACTGTAGCGAGTGAAAGTCCTATTACACTGAATAAATGATATACGACTATTATTTTGAATCATATAATGCACATACATTAGTTTTATCACCAGAAAGTTTAATTTTAGGAAGGCAACCTTTCAGCGTTCTCGTTTAGGGTCCAGCTTTTCAAAATCTATTACACAAAAGCGAAACAGATTCACAGCAATAAGAATTGTGTAGAGAAGTGAGAATAATATTGAATCTAAATATGTAATCCTTAGTTGAAACAAGTTTTACTGCTCACAAAGAAGACAGTTGTCTGAGTTCGTAAAATCCGGACTTGGACCTAATGTGTATCCTTTATGTGTTCATGGTCACACTACCAAAGTCAGGAGAGAATTTTAGAAAATGTGTACTTAAGCCGCTGGTGATTTGACTACGTCATCTGCCACTCATAAGCCCATAAGCTACGAAATTTGATTGGTAGTTCTTTTGAACTTTTGAAACTATGCCTTAAATTTGATGCAGAATGTATTTTAGTCTATTGTAATCGAGCTTAAGTATCGCCTTCAGATTAGCATGGACTAATAGTTGACAAAGTTGAATTTGTTGTTGTAACGTTTCTCTTCAAAAGCAGTGAGACAGTGTGAAACAAGTAACAGCATACGGGCAGGCGAATCTTGTCAGATTGCGCAGTTAGAAAGCTAACGAAAGCCGAGTCAAGGATGGATTATCGAAATTGTATTGTTGCGAAATGTCAAAGCGCGGTAAGATAGCTTTCCCGCAAATCAGGTTTAGGGTTGCCAGAAAATGGAAAGGAAAGCAGGGTTGCCGCATTTGACGAGAAATCGCCCATTGGCGACAAAATAGGCGATATTCCATGGACGGATGAGGAACCTTCTGGAACGAATTCTTATCGGTTTAGCCCAGAATGTTCTCGAGCACAAGCCAAAAGCTGTATAAACCCTGAACCCTGCTGGTACGCGGAGAGTCATTGTGTCTCGAGTTAGTCAGTCAGTTCGGAGTCCATCGAGTTGACAGGCGGGCAGCGAGTTCATCGAAAGAGTCTCTTAGTGTATCGCGGTTAGTGCATCGTCGAGAGAGTGTGTTGAGCTCCGGGAACGAGTGAAACGAAGAGTTGGAAGCTGTGCTATGTGTGTCGTCGAATGCATCGCGAGTTGTAGCGTGGAGAGTCTCGAGAGTAAGTGGAGTTCCGAGAACGAGCAGAGTTGGGAGCTGTACTCTGCTGCTTTGCAGAGAAGCGGTCTCCACCGTTATAGCCTGATAACCTGAAGGCTCCTGGAGCTGTCCTGATTAAAACCCGCCAATAAAGTGTGTTTCGATATTCCATCAGGTGCTGTCGTCGTTATTCACTCCAAATCTACACGAACCCCGTTTGAACGTGAGGAAGAAAATAACGTAACAGTATCTTAGGAATGTTAAATAGCCCCATCGGTGGAGAAATGAATAAGATGTCTAATTATTATATATTATTGATATCAAATTATTATATAATTAATTAATTGATATAAAATATGATATTTTATGTACAATAATTCAGCGTTATTTTATTATTGAAAGTTACATGTAAAAATTTTAATAATTTTCATATTAACTAAGTTCTATTAACTAAATATTAACAGAAATTAATTAATATTAATATTAACAGAAAATTGTTAATTAATATTAACAGAAATAATAAAATAATTATTTTAGGTGGAGAAACAGTTCATCTGGATTCGAACTCACAGCCTGATGGTCTACACGAAAGTTAGCGCGTCGGCAAATGCGCCAAGCGGTCGAGCCAGTTGAAAAACTACAAACTACAAGCGATCGGAAATATGATCAAATGAAAATAAAGAATAAATTAGACTTTTATTGTTCGTCAGACTATATTCGGAATATAAGAGTATAGTAATCTCCTTAAACAAGAAAAAATAGTCTAGCAGATTTGCTTAATGCTAACAAATGAGGTAGTAGTAAGGTACGCCGCCCTATAGTTTATAGTAACACATCTCTTGTATCAAAGTGGAAAAAAATATTTTAGTAATTATAAAGAAATCAATCTTAAATTATGATACGCTGATTCAGTAGCCGTCATTGCTTTCAGACAGATCGCGTAGAGAAACGTCATACTGGACAGGAAGCAGTTGAGGAGTCCTTGTGGCAATCGATCCCACTCCTGCAGCAAAGCAATGTGTTCAACTCCGGGACTGTTTCCTGGGAGCGATGCAAGATGAAATTGTCTTCCTAAGAGTGTCCCAGGCATGCTTTATAGTATTAAAGTAAGAAGATCTGGCTGACCAGTCCATGCGGCGAATATCCGCAATTTCAGGTAATCGTCCACTAGCCGAGCCCTATGTGGACGATCGTTGCCGTTCAGTGAAAGGAACACAGGACTAACTGCGCCTCTGAAAAGTCAAACATAGGGCTCTAAGATCTTATGTCTGTACTTCATAGCAGTCATTTAGCCTTTCTCAAACACATGCAGGGGTATGAGTTCGTCCCACATAAAGCCTTCCCAAATCACTATACTTCCACCTTTTTCCCGATGACGGAGGGATGGTATCACGTTACAAGTACTCTCCAGATACAAATACGCCGAGAATAAGTGTCGGGGAGGAATCTCGACTCATCTGTGAAAACGTCGCATGATGTCTGCATCATGCTAAACGCGTGCTGACGTAAGTGAGTCGCAAACATTGTGTCTTCTGTCACACAGCCGTATCTCATGAAGGCTTTGGACAAGTGTAGACCATGAAGCTCCTGTTTCAGTAGCAGCATACAACTCACGTGAAAGCTGTAAAGTTATAGCAATTGCTGCGCTGAAAGTGCAAATTAAGGATCCTTATTCGTAGTTGTAGATCCGGATTCATAGTTGTAGATCGTTCGTAGTTATCCGGATACTTTTGATATGGGTACAGTGTCCTGAAACTGTAACATAAATTGCAGCTGACTGTAGGCGTTAGAATGAGCTCTGTGGCCACTTGTGATTTGTATGCATCCAGTCTACCGATAATTCCCCATCTTATTCAGTCATCCGTACGTTCACGGCTACTCGTTTTACGTAACAAAATAAAACTCACCCAACTTCTGCGAGAAACATGGCGAATGTCGTGAAAGATTACGAGCACGCAAATCGCTAAAAACCTCTCATGAGGTTATATCCCCTCCAGAATCTCAACTCATCAGTACGCTTACATATTCGACTGTGAATATTTGCATAATTCTCGGGCGGCATAATTAGTACCTTTGGTCGAATACTTTTCTTAAAAATAGACATAATTTGCAAATTATCCTAATTTTTCACAAGAGTGTTTTGTTTTGTCTAAAGCACCAAAATTGTTATATTCAGCAAGTTTGCAGTAAATTTAACAGGCCCAATAAAATAACACAAATTATCTATTTCGCAATGTATTATGTATGGGGGATTTTAGATTTCAGTTAAATTAGCTGAAGAGTGCTCAGTCAGAACCTGAATTAGAAGAAAATATACATGCGAAGGGATTTTTACTTTATATATGCTAAATAATGTCAATGATCAGAAACTGAATTTCCACGAATTCCTTTCTTTATTCATAAGCATTTAAAAATATCATTGAATAATCCTTATTTAAATTGCGATATATTAACTTTAAACTAGAAAAATCAGAGTTTATTCCTTCAGTCTTCATTTATTAAATGCCGCGGTTAAAACTTTGTAAACATGATTTTATGTTAAAGATGTAAGATCTTTTTAATTACAAAATACCTTAAATAAGCTTACTCTATTCCACTAACATCTTTTTTCAGCGTCAATTCAAAGAGGATAATTTTCATTAGACATGAATTATTAGGGTTAGACACTAAATATATTCTTATTTTGTATATCACTAACCTCTAATCTCTCTGAAATTATAGAACAATTTTTATACTCATTTCAAAATTTGGTGGGTTTTTAGTAGAGCTTAGAAGTTTCTGATATCTCTCGTTAAACTGTCTTAATTAGTCAGATTATTTTAAAAGCGTCAATTGTTACTGAATGTAATTCATACAATTGACATCATCATTGCCTGATAATTTTTTTTATCACCTGCCCTAGTTTACAAAAACTATGTTTACGAAAACTTACTTTTGAAATTATAGAGCATCACAATATAGACTTACTTTTGAACTAAATACCTCAGTACAGATAACTATGTCTGTAAGGACTAGTTTGTGAGCAATCTAGTCTTTCTAAATGAAGTGCGCTTATCTGAATAAATTAACAGCACTGAGAGTTTTCCTAAATTAGTTTATGTGTCAATTTATTACGAATTTATTTCATAAGAAATTTCAGCTTCTAACACTTAATATTAAGAATCCTAATTTTACCTGATTTTTCTCCCAAACGATAAGGGACACTGGTAACTAATGGGGGAGGTCTAAATAAAATACATGCAATTTCTCAGATATAAAAAATAACAGCAGTACATATCTCCGTGTCACAATAATTTAAGAAATGTTAGACTTGATATATGATGACTGCTAAGTATTTTATGAAATTTCAATTATCGCATATCGCTTTCCAAGAATTGAAGCAAAGCACATAATCTAAGACCTACATTAAGTTAGAGCATCATTTTACCGCGTTCTGGTAAGAATGTCGTCACGTTATTTACGCTCAGTGGAACCGATCTTTCATAATTGAAGGATAGAGCGTCATAATGGACGGCTCTTTGCCCGATCCCTCAATCGATCATTGCATACGTCTGAGGGTAGATGCATTATAATCTGTATAATAATCTGACGCTGAAAATTAAATTCCTTGTAGCAGAATTAACTCGCTGTGAATAAAACAGCTAGATGCGTTTCGAATGCGCTTCAAGTTTGCACGCATGATCCAAAGTTCTTCTGTTTACAATGAGAATATTTATTTTCACTTCACCATGCCAGTATATTTGGAAATATTAATAGATAGCAGCATTTAATCTGGAAAACAGAGTGTCGGAAATCCTATCTCCATTTTCACGGAACTCTGATAATCACGGAGTGCAAAGGAGAGAGAGAACCACAGCGAGCTGAGATAAGATGGGATCGTGAGATAAGAGGAAACGGAAACGCCCGGAAATGGCGATTTCTGGAAGAGGCGAAAGTACGCTTAAGTGTCGAAGCAACTCCAGAAACCGGTAAACCAGATAGATTTGCATATGTTAAAGGAGAGTTTTAATGACTTATGCTTCTGGCCGTCTCTCTTAGACGCGACGCTGATAGTAATCTTCCTTAAGGCATTGTAAATTATGATGCACAGTGAAGTTTTCTAACTGAGGAGAAACAAGGTGACGGCACTTCCTAACAGTGCTTAACTCGGTACATTGCATACGCAAATTAATAACTAATGCATATAAAAACATGATACAGAGTCCTAGACTACTTACATTTCTTAGTTTACGCAAATTAACTAATGCATATAAAAACATGATACAGAGTCCTAGACTACTTACATTTCTTAGCTTGCGCAAATTAATAACTAATTCATATAAAAACATGATACAGAGTCCTAGGCTACTTACATTTCTTAGTTTACGCAAATTAATAACTAATGCATACAAAAACATGATACAGAGTCCTAGACTACTTACATTTCTTAGTTTTCTGAAAGATATTTCATCGCATGAGAAAGAGAGTGCAAGGATTATAATTAGAAAAATGCATACTTTGTAAGATGTGAAGACTCATAAATAAGTAGGTACAGCATAAAAACTTAATTTTAATTTACACTTTCATACAATAAAGAAATGCATTACTAAATGCTTTAGGTGAGTTCGGTCTTTCCAGGACTAAAGAGAAGGGCTAGCTCATAGAGCGTTTCCCCTGAAACAGGCAGTGAGGAGTGATGACGTAGCAATGATGGCACTGAGCGCGGAGATGCAATTGACAACATAGAAATTAGCGTTTTAAATTTGAAGAATCAACGTTTAAAATGAGCTGTGTGTGAAAGGTAGCTCTAATTTGGAAGAGACAATGTTACTGCAGTATGCATTTTACACTGAACATTACAAAATTTAATAGTACTTACTCAATTTTAAAATAATAGATAAAATGCGCTACTCTTTGCCTTTTTTTATTTGCAGGGATTTTTTTTCTTTAAATGCCTGTTTGTTTCTAATCATTTCTTTATCTGCATGTTAACTAAGAGAACTGTACTACTGCTAAGATAACTATAATAACAGCTATTTAAAATTAATCAAAATAATAACCTTAAATTGGCATAGTTTTAAACGTGTATGGTTATATATGGCAAAATTTCTGCTAATCTAAGTTTGAGTTTCAGCCTAATTGTAAATTTTACATTAGCATATTTTTCTCCCGATTCATTATAATAACATATATTTTTTAAAAAATAATTTTGTAACTTAGGCTTACATCAATATTTCATTTAAATAAATACATGTAAGATTGTTATCTTAATTTAGACAAAACAACTTTATTCACAGTACCTAAAATAATTATTTAATTTTTCAAAAGTGGGGGTTAAGGGGGCAGGTCTTCTTATGCCAATTACTTTAATATTATACTTTATATATATTTTATCTAGAATGCTAAGCTAGCACAAAATTGAATCAATAATAACAGAGGATACAATAAAAATAACTGTAACAATATCTTAACAGAATTAGTTCTCATTTGAAATATGCTTTACGCTATTAACTTCTAAAATGCAATCTAGAAATATTTCAAATCAAAACATATTATATATACTTACTTTTTGTCTCTCGTTTCCCTTGACCATTAAATAATTTGGTTTTAGTTTGTGACACAATTTAATTCTCTTTAATAATATCAACATTTAAAACAGTTCCATCTTCTAAAACAAATCCTTTATCTAAAAAGTGGTTTCTCAGTAATTTGAGCCCACCAGAGGCCGAGCGGTAAAGTCGCTGAACACTGGTAGTTCGGTCCGAGTTTCGAATCCCGCGAACGGGCTGGCTGCATGGGCGTTTTCGTGGTTTTCCCCATGTGTAACGTGTATACGAGCCAGTTTCCCATAGAAAGTCCTCCATGAAGGCATCCCTCCCCTTAGGCAGATAGCCCTAGTGTGCTTTGTCATAATTAAATACACCAACACTCAGTAATTTGAGGCAGTGCGCTAAATCTGAAAAAACCCATATTTTTTTCGTTTGGAATACTGGATTTGGAAAATGAGAACTATTAATCGAAATCTGTAACTCTTTCCACAAAGTAGTAGATCCTCCTAAATCAGACACTATTGCTTTCACTTCTACTCTAGATGATTGAATATGTCTTATGAGTGAAAAAAGAAGTTTTTTCTTCATTGGAGTGTTAAAATCAAAAAATATTGGTTGTTTCCACTGCGAAATGAGACCTCTTATAAAAACAAACTGCACTTTTTGAAAAGGACCGATTTTGGTCCAGTTTAGAGTCATAGCAGAGTTTAGAATCTATGTGCATTTCGTCGAAACTGAGAACGCATATTTTTTCTGCAGAATTCAAATATTGGCATCTTTCCTTCATTACAGCAAGAACATCACTCTGAATTCCTGGACTACATGAAAATTTAGTGCAGTCCTAAATATCCGCATATAAATGTGCTAGTGCTAGGTAAAGGAATTCCCATTTTTTCTTTCCAAAAATCGTAGCTTTTAGATGACAGAGCTCTTATGACAATGCAACGTGAAATATCTTCACTAGTCCACCGGATTTTTTCCTTCTTTTCTAGCAATGCGTTAATCTGCGTCTTTATAAAAATATGCTTTAGACGTTTTTCCAAATTCTCCGATCTGTTCTGTTTTTTCCTAAATTTCGCTGTTTGGGATTTTAATTTCTGAATTTTCGATACAAATTTCTTTCTAAATGTCGTCCACCTTCTTTGTCGCTGAGCAAACATTCTAAAATCTTTCTTTTCTCTATTTGTCAATATTTTATTACAATTTTCTAAGGATATTATTTTGTTCTTCAAATTATCAATACATTCTTGTTTATCTTTACACTTAGGGCACTCAGGGATATTGTCACATAGGGCATTGTCACTTGTGAGTTTTATTTCAAAATCATTCACATTTGATTTATTATTGTCAGCTTCAATTTCGTTCTCGAACTCAAAATAAATTTTCTTTGGGCTTAATTCCTGTAGTCTTTCAAAAGCACTCTGCATTAGTTTTTTCAAATCTCTCCGATTTCTTGGTGTTATTTTGTTTACTGCACACGATAAATTTACTTTCGGCACAGCATTGCATTTCAACAGTTTCTTTTGCGGCAATCCAAGCAAGCGATTTCTCATGTCATCTTCATAATCACTGCACAGAAAATGTTCGCTGCAAATTCTTGCTTTTTTCACATTAATAGAATCCTGTCTTCGACATTTATGTATCCATTCTTTCGTCAAAAGCAAATTGTCCTTGGGGAAAGCATGAAATACAATATCTCTTCCTTTCGTATTTCTATAAGTGTTACGGCACGTTGCTACAGCACAAGAAGCCATATTACATAAAGGATACTTTAAATATAGAATTTAAAAGGAAAACTGACTAAAACTATATATACACAAATTATTTTAAATATTTGCATTATTAGAAAACAAATATGTATGATTAAAATGAATTTGGGATATGCGATCTCCAAAAAATCGTCTCGCAAGTGAATGAAACTACAGTTTTAAAGGCGCGAAATCAGAGCAGGTGCAACAGAGATACGTCAGATTACTCCCGGTTCCCCCCCTCTATGAGACTCGCGTCGGCGAGGAGTCGAACAAAGGAATGACCTAGCCCTTCTAGTTATCCCTGGGTCTTTCGATGTACAACATATAATTTAGCAGCTTAACAAAAGCTCTGATAAGTTACTTTTTCGCAATAGCTTTAGGTACACATTAATCTTTTTTATGTAAAATATATTCAATGAAGAATTCCAGTTATATTTTAAATCAAATGATATATAGAAAGACTCTCATTAGAGTCGTAATAATTTAATATGACGTAAAAAATTATATTCACCCAAATGAATCTTCTGTTTAAGCAAAAGAATATTTTTAAAGAATATATTCTCACAGAATTATATCTTGTTTAAATAAAGCACCATTTGTTCTTGAAAATGAAACTAACTTGGTACTTGCTAACGTAATACTTATATAAAAATAATTCCATCATGAAAATAAAGCGCTTAATTACAGAACATTTTCATTCGTATATTTCAACTTGAGAAAATTTAAACATCGCTTTACTTACATTCGCTTTACTGAAAATAGCAATAATTTGAAATACTTACTGTGATCTTTTTCAACAACTAAGCACAAAATTCTGCTCTTTAAGTATTTAGTGAACTGTCAATTTAAGAAACCCTTTACGAGAGTTGATTTTATTATGAGCTAAAAAATAACCAGCTCTGAAAATTTATTTTAGTTTTTTTATGCAGAGTTTAACGGTGATGCATTAAGGAAACCGTAACTGTTTTTGATTATAGAAGATGGGAATCTAGAAAATTTTCCTGATATTAACCTTTTTCGCTGATTACTGAAAGTTTGAAACATTAAACATATTGATACTAGAATCCTCACTTTTACTAATAAAGAAAATCTTAATTCTCTTGAAGGCCAAATGATTAACATATGAATCCTCCTCTTTTATGAAGAAATTTTATAGCAGTATGAAGAAATATATCACTTCGGTTCCCGCAGGACTTTTCCTGCATATGCATATGTTAGCTTTTAAATTCATTTTGTTGCAATTTGTGTTAAAATACGAGCTTTTGTTTTTTATTTTAAAAGACGAGCTTTTGTTATTTATGTTAAAATACGAGCTTTTGTTATTTATGTTAAAAATGCGAGCTTTTGTTATTTATGTTAAAATACGAGCTTTTGTTATTTATGTTAAAACACGAGCTTTTTGTTACTTATCTGCAATTCATCAAATATTCCTTAATTCGCATTCAAACAGCGAATCGAAATGTGCAATGAAGAAGTTGACAAAATTATGGCATTACTATATTCCTTTCTGCATTCTGAAGTGAAGTTTGTGGACTTGAATCGTAAACCGTTAAAGTTTAATTTATATACTCACATGAGTCACATCTAAGAGTTCTGTATGTGTTTCCTCATTCTGAACGCAATTGTGTGCACTTCTAAAGTTTGTCACCTATTTAACTGCATTTCGAATGTGACCGAATCTCTGTCTTCTAATGCTACATGTCCCAGTTGATCACTGGTTGGTCTAAGAACACCTTTGGCCTAGCTATGACAACTGAGAATGTTTATAGGTTAAGACCGACATTCAACTCTTTGGTTCACATTATTTGCATTCTATAGCTTATCACTTAACTCAGGCGGTTAAACTTTGGATACAAGAGTAGGTCTTTCTTCATGGGGATTCTTCAGCAATAATTTGTCAAAATATACCAATTCAGATGTTTGTAAACCCATTTTATTGGTGATGATGGCTTAGCTGAAATAAATCATTTTAAATATTTATGAGTAGAACCATGCAAGGATATAATAACTTACATTTTGGTAGTATATTCATAAAATCTATATGTCAAGGGCCTGCGTTTTGAGAATATGCTTCCGAAAGCTAGTTTATTGTCATCCAGACATTTCCAAGTAAGGTATAAACTATGTAATTAGGATACAATAAAACTTACTATAATAAAGATATATAGTAGCACAAGATTTATTTCAGTGCTTGATTTAAGAAGAATTAAATTTTTATTTTTTTAAATAAGATGTTAAATTGCATTTTTCTTCCTCTCAAATGTTTCAACCAGTTTTTTGTGCTTGAAAATTTCTGTACTTACATCTGAGTAAATTTATCTCTGCGATCTATTAATCGCAGCAGAAGTTCAATTTATTTTGAAGGATATTAACGTTTTATTTCACTAAGTTTTTCTAAAGTGGAGTATTCGTAATCTTTCATCCAACGCAATATGGTGCAGTATTTATCGAATTCTTAGTCGAACCATTTGCGAAACTGACACTTTGCCAGCAGAAACATGTCGAAATTTTTCATTCATTTTAAGGTACTTGTTGACTGCTCCTATCGCTCAACTCATAAATCACAGACTTAATTAACAAAATAAAGTTCTTTTATCCATCACGCTCATTATAACTGGCAGACCGGAAAAAAGAAAAAAAATATTCTTTGGCGATATTTTGGCGACAAAGCCGTGACTTTTTCTTTCCTTGACTTTCCTGCCAAGTGTAACCCTTGGACTCAAAAGCGTAGCTTGATGGAAAAGTAATTAGGGTGGAGGTTTGGGCTACTCTGATTTTCGTCTAGGTCATTTTCAGAGAATAAGCGTAATTTTGGTAGCGGAAAAGGTCTCGCGTTCAGAGATTTAAGTGTGGACAAGGCCTGCTTCTTCCTCTCGCTCTTTCCCAGATAATTAAAGTTCAGCCAAGGGTCCAAAGAAGATTGTTATTAGTTCCATTACAATTATTCTCAGTGCTTCCTCGCACTTGTGTTCAAGATTCTCAAGAGCCCCTGCCATTAAATAAGTGGTCAGCAGATCAAATCCTACATCGTTTACCAATGATTCAAAAAATCGTGTGGCGATTTTCTTAAGAAATCGATTTCGCGAAGAGCGATTCAATACGTGTTTGACAGCTGATTCATCCGCTGCCTGCTCAGTGATTTTCCATCATAAGACAGTTTAGAAACACCGTAGTAATCTTTTATTTATGTATTATATTAATTTATATACTAATATTTTCAATGGGCCAACTTATATTAAAATAAAAGTAATTTAAAATATGAATGTAATTATATGTTATCTTTCATTAATGATTAACAAAAAGTTTCAGATACATGGACTATATGATTTTTTTTTAAAGTTTAAACAAACAATTTGACAACTTTACTCCTCGTGACATATTTTTATAGAAATTGCCTAAAGTAGGCAAAAATAGTCTAAAAAATGTAACGGAAGAAATACATGAAAGCTGAATGTCATGCATTATAAAGAAATTATGTTTTTCTTCTGATAAATGCATTTACATAAGGAAATTAATGTTCTTTAATTAGAAGAAGAGAGATTTTTTTAATTTAGTTTTAATTTTTATAACAAAATTCAAATATAAAATTAAGTGCATGCATTTCAACAGAAAGCATTACAAAAAAATAACCACTAAAATTAATATTGCTTTTCAAAATACTAGATGAGAAACAGATTCAGAGAAGACCTTGACAATACTTTAAAAACCTTGCTTTATTTTTGACTTCAAATAAAGTTCAGAATATTTACAGCAAACAGTTAGATGAAAGATACGTATAAGTGGTAATAAACTGAAAAATATACGTATACATATATATATATATAAGTATATAAATACGAGTTCAAGTAGTTTCTGAATTCAAAAATTTAATAGAATGAAATGATCTATAAAATATATCTTTAACGTTAAGACTACCGTTAAACTATGCATCTATATGCATGTACACGTAATATCATCTCATTCTTTAGCCTATACTAACAGCCGATCGGTAAAATCACTGAACGTTGATAGCTCGACCTGGTTCTAATGCTGGTGAACAGGCTGGCTAGATGAGAACTTTTGTGTTTTTCCTCATGTGTAACGCAAATATCGTCATTTTCTCCAAAACGTACTTAACAAAGGCACACGCTAGGCATATAACTTTTGTATGCTTGCTGTAAACCAAATAATCCAATCCGACCCAACCCTTAATTGAGGTATTGCTGTTCCCGAATGAAATTTTCTAAATGACCTTAGCTGGTTTTATAATGCTCAAAGTTTGGTTGTTTATTTAGAACATGACAGAGCACAAGTTAGATATCTGCCTAAGAAAAATAATACTTCGAGGGTCACTTTCTAAGGAAAATAGGTTTGCATTTACTACGTTACACATAGGGAACACCACCAAATACGCATGTAACCCTTTCGCCGAGATTCAAACTCGGTTAGCAGGACTAGAAGTCATCGCCCTTATCCACTACCCCACCAAGGGTTTCTAATACCAAAGTATTCCCCCTTTGAATTAAATTTTACGCTTGAAGTCCTCAACTCATAATGTGTAGATCTATCGTTGCGTAAAATTACGTATTCGAAGTCGTAAATAGGTATTAAAATAAAATGATGAAGCACAATTTATTTTGCACACAATTATTTTAATTTCATACAACCTGAGTTCAGATTTACATTGAGTCCTACATTTGATTAAGAATATTCGAATTCCGATGTAGAACACAGGAAGAAGGAGGATAAGTTTTTGCGTTGATCAGAAATATAAACACAGGCAATGACTCTTGAATTCTGTAACGCATTTACTTATACTTAGGATCCGATTGTGATAATGACGATCCCATGCTTTCTCACCAAATGTAAGCTAATCTTTGCATAGTCTAGCACATCAAAAGATAATGGTGAACCTGCAATATTTTTCTTCAGGAAGCTCTAGTAGTGTTGGTTGGCAGGCAATGGAATTACACCCACAGCTCCGGAACTAGAGTTATTAGTACATTAGGGGCAAGTTGAAGGAACCTCCTCTTGAATGCCGCTTTACACATTGAATCGCCTCTGTGATATGTCTCGGATTTCAATCAATTCTCTCGAGTAGCCACACTTGCGTTTTTTAAATTCAGACTTACTGACATCATTTTCAGTTCCGCGAAAATGTAGATGAAATGCAGATTTCTGACTTTATAATTAAAGGTTAGCTTAGGCAAAAACCATTGGAAATATAAAATTGATTTTTGGTGTTCTCTAATTTGCAGATGACTTTGTTTTTATACGATTCTATAAATCATCTACAGACAATTATTAAGACAGGAGTTGAATTTTAACCCAAACTATAGAATGATTTCAGAAATGGATTTAAGATTACCCGTATTTGTGTCGTTTAACATTAAGCAAACTACTTAATATTAGAAGCAACTGAGTTTCTATTTAAAACTTCTGTAAGTTTACGTAGAGTATTATATAGAAAACAGCTTTAATGATCCCCCCCCCAAAAAAAAGTTAAAGCTATTTTCGCACAAGCTATTAGAGTTTAATACAACATAGTGACTTTTTGTTTTTGAAACTATTTGAGAATATTAAAATACATACACAATGATATAAATACAAATAGCATTTTCTTGGTTAAATTCTAAAAATATGCAAGGTGACAGTGAATATTAATTTCTTATTCATGACATTTTTCATGCATTTCAAGAGATAATAAACAGCATAATGGTATCAAAGTTTGCTACAGGTAGAAAACTAATGTTTTTATATAGTACTTAGAGTAATATAGTACTCTTTCACAAAGGGATTATCATAAAACTCATTTTTCTCCTTTTCCTTGTACAGGCTTAACTATATGCAATTATGAATAAGATTTTTAGCTAACATTTATGCACTAAATATGTAATTATAAAAAATAAATGCAAGGTCTTCTAATTGTCATATAAAAAGGGCCGTCGTATATTTTGTTACAAAAATTATAAAGAATAAAGATAAGCTATTTTAACATATTACTCTGTATTCCATACTAATCAATATTTATTCACAACAATACGTGAGTAAATTATAATGCTGATCCGTCTAGTAACTGAAAAAATACATGAACATTTAATAAGTTCAATAAATTTCATATGTGGAAATTCGAAATGCAAATGGGACAGTTTTTAATGGAAAAGCCTTTTATCTTTACAAAAATTTAGCGAAAATGGCGTGAAGAATTATTTCTCTAAAGAAAATAAAAATTGCTTGAAAACTCATCCAATTCGGTTCGATCAATATCGAAGCCGCAGAATTACAAAGGAAGGCGACATGCAGTTTCTTTAAAGCTCTTTTGTTCAGTTTACTCCTAATTAAAGAGAGGGATCGCAATTCCATTTTTATAAACACACTACGTTCAATTAATTTTGAAGCAGGAGTGTTTCATATCTTCGAGGCATTATTCATTTGCATGGAGAATAGAGAGATATTATTAGTGTTCAAAAGTTCACAGAAATTCATTTCAAGTGATTCGTTCTTTTTTAATTCTTTTTTAAAAAGCAATCAGTATTTTTTCGTTTAAAGTTACCGAACGCACTCTAATCGTAACTTTTTATATAAGTCAAAAATCTAAAGATTTCAACAAGACTTTGGCAGCTCTCATTTCTTTCTTGTTTTTGCTGTTTAATTTATTTAGAACTTCAGCTACACGTACTGATATTAATTATGAGTAGAGTTTTGAATTAAATGGGAAATGTATTTAGCCACACAGGGCACATATAAAAAATTAAGAATGTGCTTGTCCTTCATTAAATCCCTTTAGATTACTATACACATAATAAATAATGCTCTTTAGTACGCAATTAAATCAGTTGGAACATAATGAGACTACTTTTGAAGAATGTTAACGGTAAATGCTGAACATTTTATTGAATGCTTGAAATATCTTGAATTTCCATTCAGACAATGTAGCGATATGTTAAACGAAAAAAGAGTCAGTAACGGAAGTCTATATGGTGAAAAATAAACTGTAACATATTTTAGAGATCTTATTACAGTGAAGCAAAATTTAATACGTCTTACATACATAAGTGGTAGTTAGGTGTACAAAAGATACTACCTCTTCAAAAGCCTTCACAAGCGAAATAACAACATAGGAATAAGGTTATGAAAAATTTTGCAAAATATAAACTATTTGAAATAATAAACGTATTTAAAATTTGATTCAAAAGGGTAAAGGTATCGCTCATTAATTCGGTCCAGAATGCACGCCCTGATTTCAAAAATAAAAATCATTTACATTACCTAAATTCAAGTGCGTAAGTACCATGAGGCATTAACAAGAAAACGCCATCTGGAGTTTAAAAGTTTAGTGATTCGAAAGTAATTGCTATCAATACCAGGCATCCTGCAAGCAGTATATTCAGAAACCATTTAGAATAAAACAAATTTTTACCATCAGAAGGTTACTTGGAAAGAGATTTTTCATGCATTTGTCATTATTCTTAAAAAAAGAATAAAATAAAAAGAAGAATAGAATATTTTCTCTTGAAATATTAACACTAGCAATTTATCTACGTATAGTGCGCTGTTTGAACGAGAATTACTCATCTCCTAAGTGAAACACTCTAATGTAGTAATCCAAGACACAGTACTAAAGTAATATTGATTTGCAAACGTTTTTGTGTGCCTTTTGATTTAGTTCGCAGCAAAAGTTTGCTCTTCCCACATCGTGACGTAAGCAGAATTTGCACTCAATAATAAGTATCTGTCCATCCTCATATAAGGTATTTCTCCCACTTTCCTAGCGTGCCTTCGGGGTGTAACGGTAGCACGCTGGGCCGGTATTCTAGAGGTCCGTGGTTCGATTCCCGGCGAAGGCAGTTGCATATTTTTTTCATCCTTTCTGCTTCCAATTAACCTAATGACTCTACAAGTGGCGCCCGAACTAAAAGGGTTGTGGATGATGATTCTCCGCACCCGGGATTTGGCGACTAGGTTCCCTAAAACCCTAGTTGCCCTTTAAAAACCCTTTAAAAAGGGGAGTATATAAGGTATTTCTCCCATTTCCCTAGCGTGCCTTCGTGGTGTCGGTAGCACGCTGGGCCGATATTCCAGAGGCCCGTGGTTCGATTCCCGGCGAAAGCGGTTGCATATTTTTTCATCCTTTCTGCTTCCAATTAACCTAATGACTCTACACTCTAATATTATTGCTTATGTTGTTATGAAAATAATTAAAACATCATACGAAAGCAAACGGATGGTTTGGACTAACACTTGTGAATTCAAATTGACTATAAGTTACTTCTGATTCCTCTGATTATTATCAGGCTAACGTTTGACACACTGAAAATATAAAACCCCATTCTTTTCTGATTCATTTTTGAACAATAAAATGCTGTCTTTGAAAATCTTTCAAAAGACCATTAAAATTGGCCTGTAAATGAGAAAGACATATAATTTATTTAAAATATGGTATATCTATATTATCTGTATAATTTTACTGTTACTATTACACTAATTACTCTTATACAAATCCATCGTAACCGATCCAAATTTAAAATGCCTTTTATCGTTCAAATAATCAAATTATTTCCTTTTTCATAATTTTCACGAAAGTCTTAAGAAATTAAAGATATATAACTACTGCATGACATTAAAAAAGCTGAGAACGACAATATCGTTATTGCGTTTGTCCATCTAGAACCTATTTTTTAAAACAGATATTTTAAAACAGATTTTAAGAATAGATTTTTTAAAAATACTTTAAAGAAAGTCTTTTTTTTAACTGAGAAGTAAAAAAAGAACACCTTCTCTACTTTATTTTAAAGAAAACATATTAAAGTGTTATCTGACGTGGCTCTTGATTGTGAGTTTTAAGAAGAGCACTGTGAAGCGATTTAAAGATTTCTTACTTGTATCGTGACAAATAAATTCTTTAAGTAACCACCACAGTGCTTTGCATCTTGAAAAGTGGGATTAGATCTTCAATTTCTTCCTCGCCCTCGCTACCAAAATATTCATTTAAAAATCTATTTTCTGTCAGTTTATCAAACTGTGCACATTTTTTGATATACATATTCTTCGAAAGTAACGTCTGCTCTTTAAAGTTTCCAATTATCCTCATCTATGTGCAAGTTCCGTCCTAAGTTTCTCTAATTCTGGATAGTTTTCCATGATTCAGGATTTAGAAAACTTGCGTAGATGAAACAGTTCTTAAGTACTTGCGATGTTACTTGAGTTGAGGTTAGAGAGCCTCAGTGACTTTACGTAATGTTTAAAAGGACGATTCGTAAAACTCTTGATTACGATCATATCGAAAGATTCCAGTTTCTTTGTATAATTCAGCGTGAAAAAAATTTTTTTTAATGGAAGAGTAATTTCTGATGTGCGGATTTACAGAAAACGGAATTTTGCTGTTTTGGTCTCCCATTCCTCTTGAGATATTTGTAAAAGGTCACCAGTTATTTTTATTTTACTATTCTCTTCATACTGTAATGGCAAAATTTTAACAATTGTAAAACATCTTGCTTTCTGCCAGTTCCGTATCATCTTTTCCGTTTTTCAGCATTTTTCAAAATAAGATAGCGAATCAATCTCTGCTTTTCCTGACTCTATGTTTAAAGGCTAAGCCTATTACAGGCATCAGGCGAAAGCACAGACGTGTTTCATCAACAATAAAACTGCCGTTCAGGTGACGTACATTCATTTTGCTGCATATTTTCTTCCACCAGTTTTCAATGTATAAGCTCGGACAGTATACTTGGTTGAGACGGCTTTGAAATTTTAACAAAATGACATGAGATTTTCTGCTGATGTTTAAATTTATGCAGCGATCCATTTGAAAGGCAAGAGGGCTAATCTTTGGAATATGGTAACAGGTAGTTTGGCGACATTTTGGTAAAGCGATAAAAGTTACTAGCTAGGACTTTAGTAGTGTACATGGATAAAGTCAAGAGTGTGCGCAATGCCATTTTTGTGCAGTTCTGGGATGTTTTTTTAAGCGAGAATAAGTTGACGTGTACATAGATGATACCGTGTATGTGCAATTCTTAAAAACGCGGCAAGCAGTTTGCGATTCAGCACTTTCTCCAAATTTCGCACCTAATCTCCTTCATGATTAAGCATTTTTGTTCCATAAAAGTCCTAGTATAAGCGTAATTCGGCTAGCAGATTGTTAAAAAAAAATGTTGAGTAAAAAAAAAAAAAAAAAAAAAAAAAAAAACATGCCTTTACTTCGTGAAAACAAAATGGCGTCCAAAACAAAACTAGCAAGTTGCTGTAGCAGGGTTGGTTGCCAAATTTTCGCCAAAAATTCGCCAAGTTACCATAATACAAAGATTAACCGGCAAGAGTCTTTCAGTTCGATTGCAGTGATACGTGTATTACTTTCTCAGTAGTGTAGATTCATTAATCTGAATATCAGAGAGAAAATCTTCAGCATAACACAGTTAGTTTCGTAAATGTTTCTGCATGTGAGACGTACAATCTTTGAAGGTTTTTTTTCTATAAGCTGCTTTCTTACTTCTATGTCTTTCAACGAGAATGCTTTATAAGGTATTTCTCCCACTTTCCTAGCGTGCCTTCGTGGTGTAGTGGTTCTGCACGCTGGGCTGGTATTCCAGAGGCCCGTGGTTCGATTCCCGGCGAAGGCATTTCCTAATTTTTCATCTTACCTGCTTCCAAAAAATCCCTAATGTCTCTACAGCTTTTCATTTTGTAGATATTTTAACAGAAAGTTGAGTTTAAAGAAGAGAGCAAGGACAAATAAAATCCGAATTTAAAAATATTTACTAAATGACCATCTCATCGGCAAATTAAAAATATTTACTAAATGACCATCTCATCTCAATAACCGTCCTCGTCTGCAAATTTCATGGATCAACAGAAAGCCATTGTCTATTTCTTTCCTTCCACCAACCGAATTTCAACTCTTTTCAAGTCTTCTTAATTTCAGAGTAGAACTTTTAAATTTTGCCGACGAGAAACAATGATTCTGGAGAAATTATTTGAGCTTCAAAAAGAAAACGTCAACAAAAGTTTATGGTAATTTGAATATAGTAAAGCATATGTGGGTTATCTGCCTGTGGGAAGGAATAACTTCATGGATGGTTTCTACCAGAAATTGACTTTTAATCACTTTGCACGTCTGAAAAACCACCCATGGAGCCAACCTGTTGACCTGGGATCAAAGCCGCGTCAAACGTCTTGTCGGTGAATGAGTCAAGGGAAAAACGACAAGTAAGTGAAGTTCTGCTT
Source organism: Stegodyphus dumicola (assembly GCF_044657685.1). Lineage (NCBI taxonomy): Eukaryota > Metazoa > Arthropoda > Arachnida > Araneae > Eresidae > Stegodyphus > Stegodyphus dumicola. Next base: position 34,553,743 of record NC_140781.1, read on the forward strand.
TTTTTTTTTTTTTTCTATTTCGTTTTCAGTTGCAAGGTACTTGGCATGAACAAGGTAACGTAATAATATATATAGATAAGACACATACAAAAAGAATACTGAAGTAAAGGTAATTAATTTGCTAAAAAAAGGATCCATGGTTCTACAGATGCTTAAAAATGAGATTTTGTTTCAACTACTAAACGTACTATTAAACACATTTCGGCTTCTAACTGCCATATAGACTTATTGTGCTGAAATTCTACAAAGAATTGGTTGAAGACTATTTAGGACAATATTCCTGATAGGCCTTGTCCTGGAGCTGTGGCTACATTGCGACTAACTACTGGACATGACTGCTTAGTGGCGCACCTATTCCCCATTGGTATCCTGCCAGGACCAGAATACTGATTATGCAGCAATGGTTTTGTGGATAGAGACCCATCTTATGCGGTGCATTGTAATTCGTGGATAATCTGATATTGAGCGGTATTAGTTTGGGAAACTGCGTTTGGGTTAGTTGTGCATCTTAAAATTAAATATTTTTAATGTTAATTAACGTGAATAGGAATGACTAGTGACAAACTATATACAATAAATGTGAAAAACATCTGAACAAATATATATATATATATATCAGACATATTAAAAGAAAATTTAAAACAGTGCTTCAGATACGGTGCTTTTTATTAGAAAAACGCAGCTGTGACTTGATATTTTTGATTATATTGAAAAAAGATACAGTTTTGACAGTATGATTAATTTGGCAGTTAATGGTCTTCATAAGTTCCCTTCTTGCTATGAAGTTGTTCATATAGTTTTAAAAACGCTTAAATATCTTTTTTTAAAAAATATGTTGAACACGTGAAGAAATATCTGCAAGTAAAATGCCTTCGAAACAAAGGCTGTACATTTCTCGGAACATCTGTAGCTTTTAATTTATTCTATGACAGAAGGGTGTTTACAGTGTTTATGTGACTCAAATGATTCAGTTCACCAGTAGTTTGTATATTATTTGAGCATACTCTTCCCTTCTGTTTTCCTTTATTTTTGATGAATGTAGCAGCTTTTTAAAATATATTTGATTTTGAAAAGGGGGAGAGGAGATTGTCATCCATGGTGACTATTTTACGTGAAACGAAGTAAAAGAATGATTCCAGAAAACATATAAAACGAAAAGGATTTTAATTAATTACTAATACAGATTTTCTTTACAAGTGACAGGTGAATGCAGAGCCCGGACACCCGGACGGCTTAATATGACAAATCGGGTGTCGTCCGGTACCCGCACCTATTTAGAACAACACAACCCTGGCGACTTCCTGAAAGGGCTGCATCGGGAATATATTAATTTAGAATATGTGATATTGACGTGGCCAAACAAGGGCGTGTGCATATATATGCTTCAGTATACAATTAATAAAAAGTTTCATACATAGGTACATTGGTGGTATAGGTACATTGGATACATATGTATATTGGTCTAAGTGGTTAATGAGAAGATTTTCTTTACAGAATAAAGATTAGAGTATTAAAAATATTTCCTATATTTCGCTAATTGAAACTAAACAGCTTCATTCTAGCATCTACTTTAAATTGGCCTAAAAGAAGATAACGATAAAGAAGTATACTTTCCGCTGGAAATGCTAAAAACGTTCTTTTTTTTTCTTTAAATGTTTACTTATTTTATTATGCACATTTTTGATTTTGAGATTTTGATAGCTTAGTGTCTCTCTGTCTTCTTCTTTTACATTTTTCTTTTATAACTTATTATCACATTACACTACCGGGACCACTAGCGGCAGAAAGTCGCTGAACACTGGTAATTCTATCCGAGGTTCGAATCCGGTGAAAAAGTAGTATTATCAGGAACAGCAAACATAACTACAATTTTATTTGCAAAATTCTGTGGAATTTAAAATTCGGGGAATTGTCGCATATCTTAGACAGCAAAAAGGGCAAAACTAGACCTTCAGTAAAAAAAAAAAAATTTAAACCTCTTTTTTTTTTTTTTTTTTTTGCTGTTCAAAGATTTGTCTTTGCTAAATCGACCGCATGTGAAATACAATATCGATCACACGTAACACGATATTGAGGGTTTAATTGCAAAGCAATCAAAAGGCGATTACCTGAGGAGAGATGATTTCGTGAAAGATTTTATGAAGTAAATTGATTCGTATTTACGACAGGAGAACATTAGGAACAAACATTTAAGCCAGCAATCACATGCAGAACGAAACAAGAAGAAATCAGTAGCCTTAACCATTCGGCAGTTATTAAATTTATATTAAAACCGATGCAAAAGCACTGTTTGTTTGATTACGGCATATCAGGTGAACTCTACCTGCCTGCTGTCATAAAGGTTTCCCGCTTATTGCCATAAAATTCACAGTTCTCAAAATACAGCGAGGTTTAGGTTAATTAATTAATCCAAATCAACTCAAGGGCTATCTACCTAAAGGATAAAATGCCTTTGTTAAGCACGTTTTAAGGCTCAAATACACGTTACCCATAGAGACATCCACGAAAATCAGCCGTGCAGTCAGCCTATCAGCCGGGATTCGAACTCAGGTTATGTTTTTCTGTAGAAACAACGGTAGTTTAATTTGGTTGAATGTTATCTTAATTTACGTTGGAAATTCATGTGCTTCTTTCTATATATCATGACCCAAACCTTTCGAGGCTTTGATATTGTTACGGATTCGGTATTTAAATACCTAATGTTAGTAGAATTATAAATTAAATTGTTTTATTCCCCGTGCAGTGAAGCACGTGACGAATATTAAGAGAAAGCTAAGCCGGAAAATTAAAAATACAGGAGCACGCGCATTTAATAAATAAATATCTCTTTTAATTTATATTTAATTCGAATAAATGTATTTGACTAGTGTATTTAATTGTAACCATAATTCTACTCTTTTCGCTTTCGAGAAATTGCTAGAATTCTCTCGTGCGGCCGATTAAAAAGATATAAAAGCCAGAGAGAGAACATCTCAGCTCAGTTGCTTAGGAAACTGTTGTCGTTTACTGTAGCGAATTCGCGGCGAGATTGGATTAGCTTTCTCTACGTTTCTCTGTTTTGAATTAAGTTCTGTTGAACGCTTCAGTAGTTTAGAAGATAACTACTGTAAGATATTGAGATATTGTACGATTATCTCTGAAGAAATTTAAGCATTTTGTTTTATTTGTTGTGATAATAATAAATTTTATTCACTTTTTATTGGACTTGTGCATTAAATTTATTTCGAATTAAAATATTGTTGCGTACGCCCGCAACAATATTGAAAAGAAAATAAAGTTACTCCAAAATTGTCTTATTAGAGGTTGAGTAAATTATTTAAAATTTGATATATTTAATACAATGCTTGAAGAAAAAATTGATGGAAGAGCCACTTAAATCCAGAGAAGTACTGAAGTTTGGTTGTGAGGCGAACCGAAGAGAAGATAGGACAATAAGAGTTTAACTTAAGCTGTCAGTAGACCTTATAAATAATTGTCATATAGATGTATGCTTGCTTCGGGCATACAAGAAATATGGAAGCTATATATATATATGTGTGTGTGTGTGTGTGTATGTGTATTCAAACCTTAAAGAAAATCCACACTTTTGCAAATATAGGAAAAACCGTACATGAATGGAGAGAAACATGGCAAGCTACGTTTTCCTCAATATCTAACATAAATTAATGATCAATAATGACCAATGACCAAAAGATATGATGTACGAATCGCAAATCCATGAAACACTCCTGAGCAAGGATAGATCATTCTATACCTCCTTTAGAGCATGGAGTAGGCTTTGCCTGTTTTCCAGCAAATGACAGCGAGCTGCTATTTTTCTTTACATAACGTTCCATACTTGATTAATGGCTTTAAATTCTGGAAAGCATGTAGACCCATCGATTAGGCGGATATCCTAACTCTCGAAGAGATTTTCCATTGTCAGTACCATCATCCATAAAAGAAATGTTTTGCCAGTGACACTACGGGATACGCGAACATATGTTTCATAAATTCTGCAGAATGGGAGTCACCCGTTAAAGTACCGTTATCAAACATTTGTAAGACGACCTTATCACCGCCATAACGATATATTTTCCTTTGAATAGCTTCCTTTTCAAACAATTTTCCCCTATCATGTCTGATTAAATGACATGTGGAATCCAGTTTTAGGTTGAATCAGGTCTTATTCTCAAGCAAGACATCAGCCTGTTAAGCCATGGTCCAATTTCGATGGGTTTGATCTCATTAGAAATGTTCATTATAAAATGATTACGGTGCACCTTTGAAATGACCACTACACAAACATTGCAATAACGGTATCTTTTCCTTTCAAAACTCTCATCTGGATACCCTTTATTTCTTTCATGTCTTATGAACATACAAAATCCAGGTTTAAATTTAATCAATTTTTATTTGAAAATAGTAGGCATTGTTCAGTTAATTCTTCATTCCAATTCGGTGGATTTTATCCCATTGCAAATGTAGTCTACCGGCACCTTTACATAACTCTAATAGTTTCATACAAATGATCGAGATTGGAGCATATATCCCGAAATAATTCAAACCACGAACCACGGTTTAATAGGATATGCCTGCTCCTGTTCAAGAACATGCAATGCTGGTTGCCAGTGTAGTTTTTACTGCCATCGCTAGACATATGTAATCTTGTACAGTTTTAAAGGAGGACTTTGTCTAGAACATCACCTTGTCTAGAACGTTTTCCAGTCTTTCGAAACGCTGCCGAAAATCTGAAGATAGCACTACGAACTCCAGTGCAAATTTGAGTGACATGCAATATTCTTATAATCTATTTACGATAATCTTTGAGACATAACGAAAACTTTGTGTTTCAGGTTTTCGTCTCTTACTCTCAGATTTTCCGAAAAAGGCATTTTCTTGGCAAGGGTAATCTTCTTCTTGACAGCTTTTGTCTTATCATTTGACACCTCGGAAGAATCGAAAATTTGATTATTTATCACATTTCTGATGGACGAAGTTTAACTCTTCAAATCAAAAGGAACTGAATCTTTGGATTATGTGGCAATAAATTCCCACAATGATGTTCATTCTTAAGTATTGGACACATAATTTTCATCAAGGTATTTGAATCTATTATATATTTAATACATAATTAATTAAGTATCAGGAAACATAATTTCAGTTGGTGATTTCTTCCATATTTAGTGTAAAGTAGAAATTTTAAATCAATAGAAGGAATTATTACAAAAGTCATTACTTGTAGTGATTCAGCCAGGATATGAACCTGAGTTTACTATACGAAACGAAAACGATGGATGATGAAGACGAATTTTTGTAGGATTTCATAACGCTGATGCAACTAGAGTATTAATATTTAAAAGAAGGAGAAAAGCAAATAACATTTCTGTCACGTGGGCTGGAGAAAGCTTTCTGCAGATAAATTTTAGCGTAAAAATAATCAAGTCATTTTTGACGATTTTTTAGATTAGTTCTTTTTTCAAAAATGTGATATTTACGTTTTCGTCTTGTGTTTAGATTTACTCTACCTGTGCCAAAGGAAATCAATTCAAGTTAGGAAATGAGTGCACTTTATGGAATTAGTATTTTGTAAACCAATAGTTTTTATAAGAATCAGAAAGCACAGATGAATTATTTATAAAGAAATATATATTTTAATATTTTATCTATGTCTCAAAAGTCCACTTAATTTTCTCTTAAAATTAATTATTTTAAAATATTGAATATTAATTTTAAAATATTGATTCATTAGATATAGCACAAAGGCCTATGAAACTTTCGTTGCACGTCATAAAGCAAACCATATAATAGCGAGGTAGTCTCCTGAGAAATATAAGATTATGAAAACCAGTCATGAATCTTCCTTTCCACCGAAGTTCAATCTTCAAAAAAATATACTTTCGTATTAATTTAATCCTAGCCTACAGTCAACAAGAGTAGCTAACCTGCAGTAAGATCACATATAAACCAACTGCTTAAACGTATAGCTGCTGCTATATCAAGAAAAGCTCCGAAATTGGAGTACAAAACAAGACATTTCCGCTAATAACTCTTCCAAAGCAGATTGCAGAACAAGAGATTTCAGGCATTCCAAAATTATTACTTACTAAAACTTACAATATAATATAGCAAATATAAAAATATGAAGTAAGCAATAGAAATAATAAATAGGACAGTTACGTTTTAAAAATGATCTCAAATAAAGGGTAGCAGTGTAGAAATAAGGCAAATAAATGTGCATTATATAGACATACAAGGTGAAGCACACCGTTTGCGTCCCTTCAGCATTTGCCTCCATTTAGGACAAATCGCAATTTAGAGCCATATGTTGCTGACATGTGTGGAAAGGAATAGCCTTTTGCTAGAAACCTCGAAACCGCAAAGGCTATGAAATGCACTCGTGTCATTCAGATTTCCGCATGAGCCATTTGCAATAAGGTTAAAATCACACAGTAATGCAGGAGCACTTGCCAGTAAATTCGACGATCTTGAATAGATTTGTTCTGCGTACTTAACGCAAATTGATTCCTAAATGTGTTTTGAGGCTATACATTTTTAAACTAGATACCTTTTGCAGAATACAACTACTTAGGTTTCCATCTTCCCTCGAATTTCTTTTGTAATAGTCAAAAACTTATGTTATTTGGTATAAAAAGAGAAGGTTATTTTGTTATAACTGTAATTCATATTTTGAGGCATTTAATTTGTATGTAGTATCAGAAGGCAGATATTCTCACAGTGCACTTCTGTAATATTTGAAGATCTTAAAAGCTTATTCCTGCTTATGATTAAGTTAAATTTTATCAAACAGGAAGGAAGGGAAAATCTGCCATGTAAAGTAAATTAGGAAGTATCCCTGCTATAATTTTAGTTTTTGTTAACAAAATTTGTCATTATAATTCTTTTTGCATTATAAGGTATTTCCCTTGTCTTCTTAGCTTGCCGTCGTAGTGTAGTAGTCTGTACGCTGGGTGCGTATTCCAGAGTTCCGTGATTCGATTCCCGGCGAAGGAGTTGCTCATTTTTTATCTCTCCTGCTTCCAATTAACCTAATGTCTCTACAGTGGCGCCCGAATTAAAAGGGTGGTGGATGATGATTCTCCACGCCCAGTATTTGGCGATTGGGTCTCCTGAATCCCAGTCGCCCTTTAAAAGGTGGAGTATATAAGGTATTTCTCCCGTCTTCTTAGCATGCCATCGTAGTGCAGTGATCAGCACGCTAGGCGCGTATTCCAGAGGTCCGTGGTTCGAATCCCGGCGAGGGAGTTGCTCATTTTTCATCTTTCCTGCACCCGAAACAGCATAATGCCTCTACAGTGTAAATGCAAGTAAATTTTCCATAGAGTGCTTTCCACGAACACACCCCTTCCTTTGACCAGATAGCAGTCGCGTTTTTTGCCTTAATTAATCAGCCGATTAACCAATTTTCATGTTTCAGAAAATCTTGCATCTAAATTTTACTTTTGCATGTTTTATCCTTCGTTTCGTAGTCAAGGATATATGAAGCATTATTCGAGATATCGATAGTGTAATTTCATGCTATTATGTTTAATTTCTTTAATGTTATTAAGTTTTGGTTGCTTGAATGAAGATTTATATTTTGTTTTTCACATGATAGCATGTATTTATTTGACGTAAATTTGCAAAAAAATATATAGATTATATTTTTCAAGATTACTAGTTCTGCAAGTGTTAAAATGAACCTCTCAAAATTCCGAAAACTGTTTCACGAGGGTTCACAAACCTGTAAACCCTCGATTCCAAAGATTTTAGCTCCTATCGAAAAAGCTTTCAAGTTCAGTAAAGTTTCAGATTCACAGAAAGAAATGATTAGGCATCTTATCGCTCATAATGTGAAATTCAATAATAAACCTTTGAAACCAAATCTAACTGCGAGGGAAAGAGCTACATTGCGTGAAATTCATTCTAACCCGGATATTATTATTTCAAAGGCCGACAAAGGTGGCCAGATAGTCGTCATGGATAGGAACACTTACATCGATGGTGTCACTAAACTCTTAAACGAAGGACCATATAATCCGATCCCTAAAGATCCTTCACCTTCGGATTTGTCAAAAATAAAAACTGCGATCAAATCTTCGCAAATCATTTCAGCCAACTTAAAACATTCACTTATTCCATCTGTTGCGAATTTTGCCAGATTATATGCTCTTCCCAAAATTCATAAAAGTGGTATTCCTTTCCGCCCTATTGTATCAAATTTAGGTACTGCCTCGTATCCATTAGCTAAATATTTAGTTTCTAGATTTTCAACTCTATTAGACAATAACATTTACACCATAAAAAATTCAATAGAGTTTGTAAAAAAAGTTAAAAACATTTCTCCTAGTAATTTACTCATGGTTTCTTTTGATGTAAAATCATTATTCACCAATGTCCCAGTGGAGGGTGCATTAAGATGTCTAGAAACCAGACTTCGCGAATTTCATTTCTCTTGCATCGAAATTGATGAGCTAATTTCTCTCACTCAACTCTGTTTGAAACTAACACATTTTGTTTTCCAAAATAAATATTACAAGCAAACTGAGGGATTAGCCATAGGAAGCCCCCTCAGTCCCATCCTGGCTGATATCTACATGCATTATTATGAATCAAAATTGTTTGAAACTTTAAACTTCCCGGCATGGTTCCGCTACGTAGACGATACTTTTACTCTGTTTGAAGGTAATAAAGATGATTTAAATAAAGTTCTTTCAACAATGAATTCTATTGATCCTGCTATTCAGTTCACTTTTGAACTTAAGACTTGCAATTCTCTTCCGTTTCTCGACATTCTGGTCACACGTAACACATCCAACTTCAGTACTACGGTTTACAGTAAACCTTCATCGGTTTGCCTTCCACCACACTTTAAATCATGTCATCCGACTAAACAAAAGTTAGCTTCATTTTATTCCTATGTTTTCCGTGCTCTTCAAGTTTGCTCCTCCAAACTAGCCCTTGATGAAGAACTAAAGTATTTAAAAGCAATAGCTATTGACAGGGGCTTTCTACCCAACATTATTAATCAAGCAGTTAAAAAATTCTCATCTCAACACACTAAAAACACAATCTTGTTTTAGGAGATTATAAAAATTCTGTTGTCATTCCCTTCTTTCCATCAATTAGCTATAAAGTTGCACATATTTTACAGAAATTTAACTTTCGGGTTGTTTATTCTCCCATCAATAAAATTCCGAGTTCCATACTCAAGGACCCCATTCCGGATATGAATTCCTGGGGTATTTATAGGATTCCTTGCCAGTGTGGTTTAATTTACATTGGCCAAACTAAGAGAGCCTTAAAATTTCGCGTCAAGGAACATGAGGCATATGTTAGAAAAAAGGAAACACAGAAGTCTTCTGTTGCTCAACATTGTTGGTCCGAAAACCACACTTTCAGTTTTTCTGCTGCCAAAATTATTCAAAAAACATCTTCCATCGGAGAACTGGATTTTCTAGAGGCATTTCACATTCATAAAAATCTTTCTGTTCTAGTTAACGATCCTAATTCCAATCCAAATTTGCCTTCGGCCTTTAAAGAAATTATGTTTTAGTTCCGGTTTTACCAACAGATGGCGCCACTTGCTTATTCTTGTCCAGGCTTTCTTATCTTATCTAATCATTATTTCCTATCTTGTTCATTTTCGGTTTTGCAGCTGAAGATGGTGGTTCGGTAAAACCATCGAAACTAGTCCTGTGAAAATTTTGTAAATATAACGCTGATTTTTGTTGTTTGACTTCTGAATTAGTAACTGTTTCCGAATTAGGCTTTTTTTATGAGGGGTACTCAGAAACTAAAACATTCGATTTTTTCAACTTCTGTCAACTTCGCTTAAAAGAAAGAAAATAATTACATCTTTTAAAACTCTTTTTTAAACTTAGAACTAAATGTTAACCGTTTAAAAAGCAAGATTAACTTTTAAAGAAAAACGCATATGTAAATGAATGCAAATAGTAATATTTAAAAATATCTGGAATTCGTGCACAAATCAGGCATTTGTGTAAGAGCACAGAGGCGGCTTTTACTTAAATTTCCTAGTGTTTTGATACAGAAAAAAAAAAGATTAATTTTTCATTGAAACGGAATCCTTTTCTTTATAAAAACAAGTAGTTAAATATTTAACTTACTGGACGAGTCGTTAGCTTCTCAGAATAATTTGCGGTTTTTCCATCTGACTGGATGATCATTTTTTCGGCAAATTTCAGTAGAATAGAAATAATTAATGAAACGCTAACCGAAGGCCCATTCACTGTTCTAGCTTAGGATGCTTGAGTAAAATTTTGAAAGATTATCATTTTGTTTATAAATAAACGTATTTCGTAAACGATCATTATTTATTGCTTGTGATTAATTAACCTTTCAAGATATGAGAAACCGACTGAAACATGTTTTCGATATCTTCCATCCAGGCGCATATTCATTCTTCTATTATGTGTCCACTTATTTTAATATAAATATCAGACAATGGTGACTAAATTAATTCGAGGTATTGAAAGAAAGTATAACAACTGAAATAGCTATTCGAAATAGATATATTTTGCATGAGGAGAAGCAGAAAATACTTGTGCCACGAAGTGTCAATCCTTTGTGTAATTCGAACAAATACTTGTAAAAGGCATTAGATTGAATTTCAAGAAATTTCTGCGTTGAAAATTAACAAAAATATGCAATAACCAAAGAAGATATTATTCATTAAAATATAATGTCTTTATATTTTTAATATTGTGTGTGTAAATTTCGTTAGCACAAACAATAGCTTTCTCTATTTGCTCAACTACTGCTGTACTACCACTTTCATCTTAGGTCAACATGACTTTAAGTAACTTTTTATAAAAGTGACTTTTAAGTTATAAGGCATTTCTCTCGCCTTATTAGCTTGCACTCGGGGTATAATGGTCAGCACACTCGTCGCGTACCTAATGTAACCTAATGTTACATTAGGTAGGCGGCGAACCTAATGTTACATTAGGTGCTGACTAAACCGAGTGTGCTCTAATAAACCAAATGTTCCGGTGGTACCCTAATAAAAAAAGGTGGTGGATGATGATTCTTCCACCACCAGGATTTGCCGATTGAGTCCCCTAATCCCAAGTCGTCCTTTAAAAAGGGGAGTATTAGAGTATTTGTCCCGCCTTCTTAGCATTCCTTCGTGCTGTAATGGTCAACACACTAGGCGCGTATTCAAGAGGTCAGAGGTTCGAGTTTCGGCGAGGGCACTGCCCAATTTTTATGTGTCCTGCTTCGAAATAACCTAATGTGTCTGCAAAGCGCATGTGAAATGGAACGTTACAAAAAAAATTGAAATAAATGTTAAAACAATGGATCGGAAAAATAACGGAATTTCCATTCAAAGAGAATTTTTAGTTCTAAAAGCAAAATATCGATGTTGGTAAGAAATTTCCATGTGGAAATTTTAAAACAGTATAAGAACTTGCCTTTGGAAACACCAAAGGTAATAATAAGAAACTAAAGTTTGTTCTTATTTCAAAGACACTTGTTTTTCTTGTATGACATTTAGTCACAGTAACGACGTGCTGAACCAAATCTTGACGCCTGTGTCGTGAACTAGAGAAGGAAGTTGTTTCCTCAATCATTTATTCATTGTTATACTTTAAAAAATAAATCAGATAAGTTTGGATTTTAGAAAACGACATCTTTAGTCTCGTAACAACTATTAGTTAAAATAGTTGGCATTCAATATTCTGAACAGTCGACTTTACTCAAATGGTAAATTATTCACTATTCTACTCTATATTAAAACTATTGTAAGGGAAATTCTTGTTTTCCGTAAGATGCAAATTTGGGATTGTTGACTTTGCCGTCTTTAGCAATACTGTAGTGCGAAGCAGGTCGTTTCGACGCCAGCGGTTCGACGCCAACGTTTCGACACCGGGGCAGTTCGACACCGTACGTTTCGAAGCAGGGGCAGTTCAACGCCATATTTTTTTCTCATTTTTATTTATTTTTAGGATAAATATGAAGCAATATAAATAAGTAATATGACTGATTTTTATTTATTGAATTAGCGATTGTTTGCATGCATATTTGATATAAATATATGTGTGTATATGTGTGAAAGTGTTCTAGATTTTTGTTTGTGTCCCAGATTAGTGAGAAGCCCCCTCGCAAACGTCAAGGCCCCGGGACATGAGGGAGGTTTTTTTTATTTATTTATTTCACAAAAAAGCATTAAAAAGGCAAAATACACAAATGGTAAATAAACGTATGGTTACAAAGTAGTTATATTATATTGCAAACAAATATAATTACAGATAAATAAGATTACACATAAATAAGATTAGAGATAAATAAGATTACATCACAGAACTGTTGTTATACTAATCCATTGCAAAATTATGCGCCACACCTTTCAGGTATTCCATTATTTCTCGATTTTCAAAATTTTCAACTATTACTTTAATTTTCATATCAGTTCGCAGATACCTATTCCGCTTGTGCGGTGGTTCATCTCCACGTACAAATTGTTCATAACATTGATCAATTGATCTATGAATTTCCATAATGTGGGATGTGAAACACCAAATGATGATGACACCAAATTTAATTGAGTGATGATGCAAATTTATTCTAAAAATAAATAAAAATACGAAAATTATGGCCTCAAACAAAAGCAACAAAAGTATGGCGTCGAACTGACCCCACGTCTAAACGACCTCGTGTCGAATCGACCACTCGTCGAAACGCTGGCGTCAAAGCGTTGGCGTCGAAACGTTGGCGTCGAACTGACCTGTACCGCTGTAGTGCGTTACCGCCTTTATATGGTGCAAGAAACTGTATAATACTGTATATGGCGCGAGAAATATTCGACCATTATATGGGTTACTTTTCATTCGTACGGGGATAAAACTTTTTTTTTTTTTTTTTTTTTTTTTGAGGGAACAAGAATCGGGTATAGAAAGCCCTTTTTCCTTCACAGTTTCTTTCTCTTGACAGCCGGTATAAAAATTTAAGTATCTTACATTTTTGACTAAAACGTATCACATTACCAAACCTGACAGAATCTGAAAGTTTAGATATTTTTGCACATTTCGTAATTAGAGCTACAGATTCCTTAATTAAAAGATTTACGTCCAGCTATTTGTAAGATATTTAAACATATAGTCTTTTTAAAACGCCTTCTGAGTATACAAAATTTTCAACTCATATAAAATATTTCCCCACTAAAGTAAGTATGTACACTGTTTCCTTCTAAAACCCCTTTTCTTATATATTTTTTTTATTTTTCACTTCAACATGTTGTGTAGGCATAGTCTCCAATAAAGAAAATATTAAAGCAAATTACAGTAAAACTGGGTGGAAGATTAAAGTAAATCTGAACTTCAAAAAAAAAATATATATTGATTTGATGTAAATTTCATAAAGGTTTACTCAGACTTATTAGTCCTCGGTCAGAGTTAATAAACAACGCCACTTGTATTTATACTAAACTGTTATGATGTACATTATGATGCCATATCTTGCATTTTTGTATTTACTTAGACGCAAATTGTCTACAGTAAAACTGTACGTCAAGTATAGAACACATTTTTGAATTTGCGAAAGGCGTATTATAATAATATTATATATAATAATAATAGTAAATAATTCACAATAATAGTTGTGAAAGCTATAGTAATAATAATATATTACTTTCAGACAGTTTGTGTTTTTGCCAAAGGTTTTTTTTACGGCTTAATTATTAAACTAGCATTAACGAATGCAAATTTAAAACCAGAAGTGCCCAAGGAATATGAGACAACGTATTATAGTTTATTCCAATGAAAAAAAATAAGAAAGATTCTTTCATAGTTAACACTGTATGATGGTATCGATACCGACTTCAAAATTTAAAGCTTCAAAAACTATTTTTACTATTGCAGTGATTAAAAGCAACAACCTGCTTTGATTTCGGAATATAAGAATGTGGCTGTAAAAGGAATTTTATTTTTTCTCCGATGTAGTGCATGATATGTGATAATTCAGCCGAAGTGACATGCCTAGAAAAATATAGAAATATGTACACAGAGGAATACATGAATATCAATGTTAAATTATCTTATGCCATCTTTCAATAGTTCTGTAAAATGAAAAATGAAAATGATGAATCTGTTGTCAGACTAGCAGAGACGTAGAACAGTATTGAACTTTAAAATGCGTTATAATGAATTTTATTTTTAGTAATTAAGGATACCTAAGTCACAATTTCCTCAAGATTACGATTTTAGAATAAATAAATAAAGAAAGACGTAGAATTATCTTACATACATTATGAAGTTGAAGCAGAACTATTGTTGAACGTTTAATAAATATTTCAAGAAGTGCAAATGCTCATTTGGGAAAAATGGTATCAGAAAATTGTGTGACAAAATCATGCGCTTGCAAATTTGCCTTTCGCAAATTCAAAAATGTGTGCTATACTTGATGTACAGCTTTACTGTAGACATTTTGCATCTAAGTAAATACAAAAATTGAAGATATTGCATCATAATGTTTTGTACATCATAACAGGTTAGTATAAATACAAGTGGCGTTGTTTATTAACTCTGACCGAGGACTAATAAATCTGAGTAGCTTCAGTAAAAACAGTGAATGCAAGACTCTTAGTTTTCCAAATTTTTAACTGAAATATGATTTTAATAATAAAATTAAAGACATTTATTTGAAATGTCTTTTAATTAATTAACTTGCATTAATTAAATTTTTCCTGTTAATATAGAGGCAAAGACTGCATCAGAAAGTTGAACAAATTTGATTGGTTTTGATAACACTGTATATTTTTAAAATATTTTCAAAAGTTTTCAAATAAATTTCTTCCTTTTTATTCAGTGCCTTATTGGTGTAATTAGAAGCACATCCGTCTAGAAATTGAGATGTCCGGAATTCGAATACCGACGAAGCCATCTTTGATTTCTTATGTTTTCTAGCTTAAAAAAAATTTGGACTGTGTCCCCTTCTTCGCTGTCGCCCCTTCAGTGAAGGAAAATGTAAAGAATTTTCTCCTTCTTTACCGTACGCCTTTGTAGTATAATTTGAAGCACTTTCGGCCAGTGATCGTGTGGTCCAGAGCTCAAATCCCGCTGAGGGAATTGTGAATTTTTTATGTTTCCTGTTTTGAGAAAATGAAATGACTTAAATTATTTTACACTCTGCCGTAATGACAGTTTCTTTCAGAGTATGAGTAGTATAAAGTGCAAACAATTTCGATATTCCTAATTTTGCTCTTTTCACGTATCTTGCTCTATTAAACACCTAATGACTCCACAAATTAAATTAATATGGCTTTAAACTCTTAAATACTTAACGTTTACCCATACTTGACGCTTTCAGATACACACAAAGCACTAAGTGTCTCGACAATAAATTCTCAAAAATGATCCTAATATAATGAGTGAGATACTTACGGGAGACGAGACATATTTATGTTGGTTGTTATTGACTACTTGTACATGCTGCAGTGTTGACTTTGCGATACTTCTCAAAGACTAGATTGGATTGTGCAGCGAGCACATTAACGACACCCATCGCTATTTCAAGCTTTAATTGCGAAGTGTAGATTAAACTTTAATCACAACTGCGCATAAATTTCTCAGTTCAGTATGAAGCTATTAAGAGACCACGTAGTAGCTTTCAAATTATTCAATAATGGTAGTTCCTTAGGTATGAGTAGTACTTCTAATATTGCGAGTCATTTCATAGTTATTATGTGATGCTGTTATGTTTCCAACTGCTTATAATGGTAAATAACATTTACTCGTTAGTAAATGTGATAAAGGTAATAATGGAAGTTCTAAGTCATAACTTGAAAATGAAAATTTGAGTATATATATATATATATATAATTTAACAAACATTCTATATATAATTTTTTTAATCCTAAACATTTATAAAAATGCATAAGTGAATAATTGTTGAACAGGCAGAAGACAGACTTATCAAGGGGATGTTGCCTCCAAACCTAACTCTTCAGTTATTCTATTTGTGTTTCGTCATCCATGTAGGTAAGGGTAAAAGGAAAATTCAAAACCAAAAGTAAACCCAAATGTTGTGAATTACTAAAAAGAAATTTAAACACGTAAAAATTAGCAAGTGAAGACTAGAATAAAATTAAAGTCAATTAAGAGTAGAAAGCCAAATTTTTTATAAAACCAAAGTAATTAGAAACTCTTGCCTACAAAAAACTTCCCCGACACGAATTATTCAAATAAATCAAAAAGAAACTAGATATTTTTTTTAATATATAAATAACAGTAAAATAGTACTAAAAAGGCAAGTAAAAAGTAAGTTTTAATTTAACTTACCAACTATATTTGTATTTGGAGAGTGGAGCAGCATTCCAAACTAAGTGATGTTAAGTAGTGTGTTATTTCTAACTTTATAAATAGAGGGCGCTTATATAAGGTAAAGTTGAGTGTTAAGCTTCTATCTGTTAGATCTATTTTAAAAACCTATTCTGTACACCTTTAGTAAAGTAAAATGTGTGTACTGTTGCAACACCTTTTTGCTAACTGTGAAGTATTGTAAAAATGTGTAAAAAATTGTAAAAATGCTAACTGTAGCGTAATGTGAAAAAATGGTTGCAAATTATTAAGGATTGTAAAGCATTACGTATTGCAAAAAAATCGAAAATGTTTTTGAAATAAAATTAATTTCAATTTTGAAAAAAAAATTAATTTTAAATGTTGTTTTAAATATACAGTAAGATATTTATTGTAATAGTCTTAATTTATTAAAACTGAATTTTAACATGTTTAATCAAAACTTATTAAATACTGGCTAAAAAAGTAAGGAAAATTAGAAAAAGATAAAAATCTTCACTCAATTCGGCGTATAATTGAGACTTTTGAAAAGAGTTGGCCCTTCATTAGTGAAAGGAAAGAATCCAGTATTGATTATATACATTTTTACAAATATTTACAAGATAAACCCTTAACTCTTCAAAATCCTCCATTACTTAAGTTTTAAGTTTTAAGGTAATGTTTATCATACCACAAAGAGTAAAAAAATTATAAAGAAATGTTAATGCCTGCCTTTTTAATATATAAATTAATAAATTGTGCTGGGACTTGGTTATTAACTTGAACATTAATTAGCTTTATTATTTCTTCCTTTAAATCTTCTATTTTAGTACATATAATTTTTATTCTGATTATTTGGCTATAAAAAGTGTTACTTATTACTTTTCTAGAGATATTAGAGTTCCAATTAACTAGTTTAATAGTATTAAACTGGAAATTCCTTCTTTTATCAGATAATTTAATTTTGCTGTGTTTAATTATGAGTAGGCCTAGGTATTCAATAGTATCTTGATTAGTATTAGTTTTATTAAGTATTAAACTATTTGGGTAAATTTTGAATTGTTCAAAAGCACAATTGTTATTGAAAGTTATAATATCATCAATGTATCTAAATGTATTTACAAATAACATTAATTCATTCTTATTCAAACTTAGTTGGAAGTAAGTACTTTAAATTTGCTTTTTACAAATAGAGAATATTTGTTAAATTCACATTTCATTCCTTGCAGCAATGGCGCAAGAGAATTATTTAAATTTAATTTAACTTTACTATATTCGTTTGAAAAAATATATAAATATATATATTTATATCTATATATAAAATATATGTATATACATTAATTAGTGTGGAAGCAAAGAAAAAGTAATGTATAATAATTTCATTTATACGCCACATGTAAAATTAACTTCACGATATACATTAAATACAAGCCAGCTTTTCTTAGATATGAATAATACCCTAACTGACACAATCGACGTAACACTACTATAAAGAGTTAGATTTCTTAAGGGCCGACAGCAGCCAAGCGATAAATTCGCTAAACCCTGGTACTTCGGTCACAGACTCGAATTCCAGCGAACGGGCTGGCTGCATGGGCGCTTTCGTAGCTTTCCCCGTGTGTAACGTGTATACGAGCCAGTTTACCTTAGAACGTTCTCCACGAAGGCTTCCCTTCCCTTAGAGAGATAGCCCTCGAGTTCTTTGCCATAATCAAATAAACGAAACCAACAAAATTTCTATGGATTTTGGGTATCAGAGAAAATGAATGGAATGGATAAAATTTTATGAAAGGGTATTTTACCATATAAGCAGACCTCTAGAATAGTTTCGTTCTCGCTTTCACACACACACACACACACACCAAAAAAAAAAAATCCTCTAATGATGTATATTTAGTAAAAATGCTGCCTAATTGGTTCCGCGAGAGCAAGCTTACTGGAGAAGTCTTTTTTTTTTCCTTTCCCTAGATTGGGCACAAAATTTTCTAAATATAATTTAATATCGGAAGACCGCATAAAAAGTTAAGTTTCGTAACTTTTATCAAATTGATATTTCAACTTTAAAAATGCCAAAATATGAATGTTTGCTTTATTTGAAACATTTTTCATTCCTAAGTATCGCCGTATGTATTTCCGAACAATGTTTGCGAAAGTTAAGGTTGAGTAAAGGATTATGGGAAACCTGTAGAGTTTTAGGATATAGTAGAATACGATGCATAATATAGTTTTTACTTATTTGGACTGTAGTGAGTTCCATAGTGTCAGGAAAACATAGAAAAGTTCAAAAGCATATACACAGAATTAAATGAACACAGAAATTTTTTTGACAGCGGGAGTAAGATATTTTGGTTCCTTTCCCTTTATGAATTTCAAAGATATTTTTGATATAACGGAGAATGAAACAGAAATGAAACATGACTTTTAAACCCCCGGCGTTTTCAAATAAAAAAATCATTCATTAATAAATAAATAAATACATAAATAATAAATAAATAAACCTAAAAGGATGAAACTTTTTAAAAAGAGCCTATAATCTCTCACTCAGACTGAAATTAACGGAGATAAAATGCGTACCTTGTAGTTTGTTTTGACAAAGTTCATATAAGAGGTCAATGTGTCGCGTTTATGTTATGAAAACCGCATAAGCTCGCGTAAATTGTCTGCACACTGATTTTCACCGAGGACTATCAAATAAAAACTGTTCAGCCGTATAATCTGTGAATATTTTTTTTTGTTTTTAATGTGGAAGTATAGGAAGTTTGCGTTACATATAGTATGTGTGTGTGTGTGTGTATATATGTATGTGCTTTTTAATGAATTTAATAGTAAAATATGATTTAGGTATAATGTTTAAAATATCCTTCTGTTGATTTAATGTGATTTCAATTTGCATTTTGAAAGAAATAACTGGAGCTCTTTAGCTCAACGTATGGGAGTAGAAATTTTGATTATTATTGTATAAAGCATTTAATTAACCTATACTTATATTTATTTGTCCTTTATTTTGCACGTGTCTCAATGATTACCACAGGCTTTCGGAGGCAACGTAAGTGGAAATCATCCGATTTGAGATCTGAAAGACCTGTGCAAAGATTATTGATGGTAATGGCACCTAAAAATGTTATTTTTTGTTAATTTTGGAATTTTTGTCATTAATTACGGAACTCGTACTAGAAGTAACTTTCTATGGGAACTGAGTACCCTTCACAGAGGAATTTTAAAGAGAAATTGGCCATTATTTTAATCACGCAAGAGGAAAATCATGAAAACTTCATACAGGCATACCATTCAACTTTTGTGATCAGAGTCGGATTGAACTACTAATATGCTGCAGTTGAACCATACGGTCACAGGTTAGACCGGAAAATTCCCTAAGTCTTTTTTATCTGAAATAAACGTTAAACGACACTTCATTAAGCAAAACTTTGTAAAATGCTCTATAAATTATTTTGTTTCATGCTGATTGGTTAATTAAATATGGAGAAGCTCACCACATTTACTTAGCTTAAGAGATACTTGGAGTGCGATTAGTGGAGGGTGATTTAAAGGAAATGAGCTGTATTCGTATCAAAAATGTGCGAAATTAAAAAAAAAATTCTCTTCCAGTTAGTTCATTTGCAGAAACCGAATAATAGACAAAGTACAATTATTCAACACTTTAAATCTTTCGGTCACTAATAGGCTCCCTTTGTCACATTAAAGAAAATAGATTTTAATTAAGAAAAATAGCAAAAGCTCATTTGTAGAACATAAAATATGCTGCCATATTAGGTCTTCAGATGCTCTACTCTTTGAATGAATGATGCAACTTTTATAACATTTACCAATCTGAATAAAGACAATGCATTAATTTTTAAAAAATGCGCTTTTAGTAGATCCCACTTGTCAAATATGAAAAAGCTCCGATTCCCTTTGAAGCATAAGAGGATAACGCTTATGTTTAATGAACCAGTGTTCAAGAATACTGGCTCAAGAAGTAATAAAATAAATAAAGGTAAAATCAGGATATCATGGATCACGGATATGGTTACTAATTCAATGATTACGATTCAAACAAAAGAAATTATTTCCCCAAACCAGAAGAAACTCGGATGTAATGCAGCTATCAGCTGGCACGGAAAGAGAAAGAGAATTTATATTGAGAAATGAATTACTTTTGTTTCAGACTTCTTCTGTCTCGAGGAAATGAAAAAAAAAATTGCATTATCACTAAGAGACCAAAAAAATACCCGTTATTGAAATAAAGCAATTACTTATCTTACCTTATTCTTCTTTTCAATAAGCAGAAAAGCTTTTAAATTAAAACGTAGAGGAAGACAGAAAATAACTATTTATACTTCAATAGTCAAATTAATCATGTATATATTTTAAAGGCCTTGTCCTTTGCCAACCTTTATGCTCGTGCCATGATAATGGAAAGGTATTATGCGAAATGATTTGTTGCCTTTTCTTATGTTATCTTACTTGATTGGTTTCCTAAGTTGCTTTTTTTTTTCGTGAACGAAATGGACGAATAAAGTAAGAGCTTTTAATTTCATTTTGAAATTTGTTTCTTTTTTGTAATTTGTTTTGAAATTTTATTTTGAAATAAGAAATACAAATTTAATGTTTTTAAGCTAGGTTTGTGTATATGAGCCATTTTCCTCTAGACGATCTTCCACGAACGCATTCCTCTCCTTAAGCAGATAGCCCTTGAGTGCTCTGTCATTAATCAAGTAAATCAACTAAATCAACCCAACTAAACAAAGCTATGTTTTAAAAATAATTTTAAATACGATACCATTTTATGCAAATTATACTTTCTATAAACTACTTTTAGTGATCGTAAGTTACATGAAAAATCAATGAAAAGATTTGTAAACTAAGGATTCAATAATTTACATCCATACCAGCTGTTTCTAAATGCGAACTTAATCGGCCACGAATAAGGGTATTATAAAATAATACTTTCGTGCATACCATTTTTTTCCCAAAACCTTTGGAGAAAGCGCACAATGTACTAAAGCAATGACGATGATTCATTCAGAAGCCCTACATCGCTACCATTATTTCTTGATAAAAGAGAAATAAATTCTGCTGAAAGTGTATTTAATAACCTTTCTTCACTAGGAGGACAATCTTCCGAAGACGTAAGAGAAGGAAACTCAAGCTGAGGGGGTATTAGTTAGCTGTTGGTTACTATTCTAAAGCCCTTCTGGGCTAACCAACCAGGAGGAAGGTCCTCTTCAATAAATAGTTTTCGAGTGCAAATTTAGGCTCTTCTAAGGATCTGAAGGTGTACTCGAGAACTGACTGCTTAAGAGATTCTACCGGCAGATAATTCCCAATACAGTATCTTTTCGCTCGTATTTACTTTACACATGCAGCTCATATCTACGTAAATATTGAAACCTGCTAAGGGAAATTGGTTGTTATTTAACTTAATTCACAGAGGAAACGGAAAGCGTCAGCTTATTCAACTGTGTGGAGCTGAACTTAGAGGAATTATTGGCACCTGCTCCGAATCTCTTAATTAAGTTATCCATTTGGGGTGTTTTTTCAAAAATCGTTCAAATTTTTCCTCTATTGTATGTCTGTCAACTTCCAAAAATGTACTTGTAATACGTTTAGTAATGATTACAGATTATAAAGTAACTTTCAGAATTACAAACATTGAAGATTACAGAATATATTAATTAGACGAACGTCTGTATTATTTTCAGATATGCAACACTGAATTATAAATCTGAAGGAAGTTTCTTTTCTTCTTACTGTTGGCTTAAAAACCACGATACTATGTTTGGAAGCTGTTTCATAAAGTGGTCACGTGGCTTTGTTATAACCGTGACCACAGTATCCTATTAATTTAGAAGTCAAACAACAAAAATCAGCGTTGCATATGCAAATTCCGCTTTGGCAGCTGAGGGTGATGGTTCAGTAAAACCATCGAAACTAGTCCTGCGAAAATTTGCAATTATAACGCTAATATTTATTGTTTGACTTCTAAATTAATGCTTGTTCAGCGTGTTATTTTATCTTAATCACAATATCCTATACTAACAGCCATCTTGTAATAGAAAAGCAGTTTCCTAAAATATTTAACTCCTAATTTTGCGCTATTTTGAGGGGGCACATTTCTTTGAAGATTTCACATTAGAACTTTATTTTCTTAGTTGTGTTATTATTTGTGACTTTACACAATAGATTTTTGTATTTTTAGTTTTTATTTCGATTTGTTAACGTAATATACCTTTGATGAGGTTTTTAATTCCCAGTTACATCAGTGTGTGAGTCAACAAAACTTAAAATTGACTGACCCTTAAAATTTTTTGCTAACAAGGTTTTTTTTTTTAAATTTTATAAGTTTATGTACTTTGCATTCTATTATAAAAATTAGGTAACATTTAAAAAAACTGCCATTTTTTGATTGTGAAAATTAGGCAGTTTGTCCCTAGCTGACACTATCTTTTGACAGTTCAATTTGTTTCTATGTTAATTGCGTTAATATTCATTTTGTATTTCATTTTTTGGAGTTTTAGATAAATACTTGAATATTAATCAAACACACACACATACATATATAGTATATGTAAGATAGATTGCATCTGTTTATTGTGATATCATGTTAAATAAAAAAGATACCATTTTGGTCTTTATGAATTTAATAGATTATATTTTGGATGGAAAAATTTCCCAGCTGTTTTTTAAAGAGCCATTAGACAAATTTTAAATGATTATCAAATTCAGTTTGCCTTAAATTATGATGACATAATTTCTCAAAATTCTGAAGGACATTTAGAACACCTTAAAATAATATTTCACATATGTTATAAAGAAAATACAATATTTAAACAGTCGAAGTACCATTTTGCTGTAGAAAAAAAATCAATTTTCTAAGATATGAAATGCAAGCAGGTAAATAGCAACCCAATAATGCAAATATTGAAGTTATTAAAAAGTTATAACCCTTTAAAATATTAAAGAATTATAAAGATGTTTTGGAAATATTAATGTGTATCATAAATTTATGTAGAAAATCTGTTGCTATTCGAAATTAAGTAAAATTTAGTTTTCAAACCATGCATTAAAATTTCTTAATTTTTCTTTTAATCTAGTTGCGGCTTTTTAACCTGATAAAGAATTTTAACCCTAATTATGACAATTTATTTCCGAATTTTTTACCTTTTCTCAGTATGCCTCCTTTCCTATGTTACCCTTTCCTTCTTTCCAGATTTTTCCAGTTCCTAATTTGTTGTGTACGTTTCTCTAAACCCAAAGATAATGAGAGTCTACTCCTTCAGCATTTTGAAATATGGTTATCATACAAGATTCTAAATGACTATATTTTATGTGTTACATACTGATCCGAGTTATCCCACTCTGTGCATTATTCTTTGTATCCTCTTTTTAGTTAGGAGGCAAGGAGTGATAGCACATGCCTGCTGTCACCTAGGAATACTCCTGATTCCCAAACTCAAGTTTATTTTTTTAATTAGGAGAGTCAGCTACGGTCAAGAACTGACTGAGTGTTTTTCACCAGTCACATTTCTCTGGCTGCAGTTTCAGCACAAAGTGCTATTACACACACATTTAACATTTTTATCATTGATATTAATTTTATTATGATTTCAGAGTGATGTTGGATTCTGTTTACTAAATTTCTATGTCCTAACTTGAGGAGAGAAGTTATTCGTCTTAATGTGAAGTTTAATATACTGGGTGGCCATAATTAAACTGACAGTGCTCACAGTGTTTTGTAGCGCGATCTATTTGCGAGAATGACGCCATATTTTGTAGGAAGATTAAACAAGACGGGGGATGAAGGATTCCGCAAAAAAAAAAAAAAATTAGTTCCAAAATATTTGGCTAGGGGAATATTTGGCCCTGTGTAATAGAAAATAGAGTGTTAACAAATGCAAATTAATACGGAATAAAATTACCTTTTATTATGGATATGCCTTATGGAATATGGATATGCCTTACAGTACGGCATGGAAAATCTTACGAAAGATTATCAACTTCTATCCGTACAAGATCAGCCGTGTACAGGAGTTACTGTACGCCGACCATGATAAGCGATTGACTTTTGCTCTCACCTTTCTTGCCAGAATGGAGGTGGATGATGCTTGGCCGTGGAAAATCTTATGGGGAGACGAGGCCCATTTTTACCTGAATGGAACTGTGAATACCAGAACTGCCGAATTCGGGATGACAACTCACCACATGCAGTCACAGCACTTCCCTTACATTCATCAAAGGTAACTGTTTGGTGTGCGTTCACAGCGGAATTTATCGTAGGTCCATTCTTCTATGAGAACTTTACCCCGACAGAACCGGAAACCTGTTCTGTTACCGGAGAGAAATATCGCCACATGTTGAACAGATTTGTCATTCCGGCACTTCAGCAAAGACAATGCCTTGCGGAAATCATTTTCATGCACTCCACACGTTGCTGTACGGGTGAAACAGATGCTACGACAGAAATTCACAACAGAAATAGTCATTAGCCGTTACTTTCCAATTGCATGGCCACCTCGGTCGCCTGATCTTACCCCATGCGACTTCTAGATAGGGGGTTACCTTAAGTCCAAGGTCTGTCAAGGAGTGGTTCAGGACCTGGATACGTTGAAGGATAACATATCACGGACTGTACGGGAGACACATAACATATCACAGACATGTTACTTTCTGCTGTTGTGCATACTGTGCACAGAATGCAATATGTGGTCCACAACAACGGCAGCCACATTGATCCTCATTTGAATGCAAAATAAAAGGTAATTTCCGTATTGATTTGCATTTGTTAACACTCTATTTTCTATTACACAGCGCCAAATATTCCCCTAGCGGTGACTTTTGGAACTATTTTTTTTTTCGCGGAATCCTTCGTTCCCCGTCTTGTTTAATCTTTCTACAAAATGTGGCGTCATTCTCGCAAATAGATCGCGCTACAGAACACTCTGAGCAGTGTCAGTTTAATTATGGCCACCCGTTATTTATTTGTATTAAAAGTACATAACGTAATGAATTTTTATGTCCATAAAACTAAATTGAAACTGATTTTTTTAAATGCTAAAAACAATTTCATACACTTCTAAAAACCAAGTACCTTTTTTTAAGGAAAGGGGGTTTTTATGTGTTATATTATTATATTATATTAGACATCCCACAGCCATCAGCAAGTATACGCCGATTCGCTTGTGGAGGATCTGTCCATTTTAAGTTTATTATTATATTATATTGTATTTTGTTATTATATTATATTATAATTAGTTTTTGCATATAAATTATTATATTTCTCTATGATAAGAAAATCTGATTTCGTTTGATAATAGTTAAATAAATACTACTTTTAATAGTATTCCATAGCCTATGTACTAGAAACATTTTGGTTTCATACTGATTACAACACATGGTTTTCAGAAGCTTTCAACTGACTGGAAAATTCATGATATGTTCTTAAGAATCCTTTCAGGATCTCTGAACTTTCTCATTCCTTGATACTCAAATTCAGGACATTTGGAGTAAATGTTTCAACAATATTTCAAGAATTTTATAGAAGCGTCTCTTACAGACTTTTGAATTCAGCTTTAATTCCATTTGCAAATCATATAATAATTTGTTACTATATTTTTAAATTATATTTCTATATGTTTTTTTTTTTTTTTTTTTTTTTTTTTTTGTCTTCAGATATGTGAAAGTTCATGAAACAAATGAAGGGACATAGTGAAACGTAAATGCTCACTCTCTGAAGCACTTCACTGGTTTCTCATTGCAAATGTAAACATTATCAATATTCTTTAAAATTTCTCTTCTTTTGCTAAAACACTAACGTTTTCTTCTCAAAAGGCTTTTCTCTCACTAATCCTTTCAAGGAGAAATCCTTGAAGAAGGGCTATGTAAAGTACCAAAATGTGAAGAAAATGTATTGCCAAATTTAATTGGAACGGTCCTTTAAATTCTTATTTTCAATTATATATATCCCTTCTTCAAGGCTCCATATTACCATGTTACGTCATGCTTTCCCTGCAGTAACCGCAATGCCAGATCTTTTGTCGAATAACTGCTCAGGATTAAAAACAAAAATTTTACGTGCTGATAACAAGTGTTGCAGTTACTTTCGCCACTTCGCCTTCCTGCAGGTAACGCGTCACAGCCTCTGCTAGCTATTCTACGTTATATGAGATGCAATCACTGATCGAAAATTGTGGGGCGCACTTAGCACGTCTAGTGTTTTATTAATTAAAAAGATATGAGCTAAGAAATTCGTCATCCAAAAATAATGATATTTAACTACCAAGTTAGTCGTATTTCTTCCCAAATTCCAGCTGGTGATCTACCACACCTCAATTTCCAGTCAACTACGCAACATTTTTCTCGGCCATGATTAAAAGTGAATTGCTTTCATCTTCCGCAAAAAAACTGCAATAGTTTGATAATATTCTAGCAATGAAGCAATGAAATGGATATTTATGCCAAATGACTACATTCCAAAAGGATTTCAAAAGTTCATTTTCCTAATTTTATTATTATACGGAACATAAAAACTAAAAAAGATAAATAATTCAGATGTTCATTTATTTTTGTCACTTTTTTACCTGACTTTTTGCTTGTTTCTGCTATATATTTAATATGCACATGAATAGAATCTCACAAACAGAAACGTATAAATTTGCCATAAGAATTATGAATTAAAAAATTTAGCATGTTTTCATTCGCGATTTTAGAGTACGTATCCCATTAAGTTGCGAAAATAAGATCGGAAAAAAATGCGACAACTTCAGTTCCTGAATCGCTTTATTTTCGACCACGATATTTTGCAGTACGATGTTTTCTTTTTGCTTCCTTTTTTCCCACGATGTTTTGTACCACGTCATTTTCGCCTTGCGTTGTTTTCCGCGTAATGTTTTTGCTGCGATGTTTTCGGCTGTCACCAGTGGTTAGAGACGCTGACTTCCGACCGATGAGTGCCCTTTCGAATTCTGGAGAAGTCATGGATGTTTGTGAGCTTAAAGAGTCTCTGCGGCAAGGGGACCCTGAAATATATGGTGAGTGGAAAGTCCTCTCGAAACGCTAGTTATAGCGGAAGACGTTGGGAGACCATAGGACCACCCCCTGGGTGTTCTGCCTCAAACCTGGGGCGGAAAATTAACAGTTAGCTAAGTACATCAATACTTCATTCACGAATGTTACAACAGAAGTACTGATCTAACTTCTACTTGCAACTATTTCTTTAAATTATTGACTTGATTGAAACCTACTTCCACTAGGTGGGATAAGTCAATAATGTTGGTTTGATAAGAATTCTTATTTTGAGATATTCTTTCAGATGATTTCTAAATTCCAAAACTTATCTTACCCTTGTGCTCTGAATAAGACTTGTGCTTGAACATCATCCGTAAATGCAGTGTACTCTTCATGCATCAGATTATCGAGATGAGATATATCGTGGTTTAGAGGTTCTGTGAGCCGTGCTTCCACATTCAAATTTTCAATGTCTTCGAAAGCAAGCATCAAAATTTTATGTCAAATTTCCCAAATGGCTTATATGCAGAAACATTATTTTCTGAGAAAGTTTTGGGTTCTTCGTAGTTTTTCGGTTGTGTTTTCTTGTGGTCTTGCGTTTTAGGTTTTACTTCCTTGTACGATGTAAAGCAAGTATTGCATTCGCAAAAAATTTGTAAGAATCATTTTTCAACAGACATATCCTTTTTTACCGTTCCCGAATCCATTTGGAAGATTTTTAGCGTGAGGTCTGTACATACGGATAGAACAAAGAGCTCGTTTTATCAAAACGGATTGTAAAATGTATTTAAAGTAGATTGAAAGAGGAATTTTTTTTCGTGACTTATGTACGTATGTACGTATATATCTGGCATAGTTCAAGAACCATTAACTGTAGAACGTTGAAATTTCGTATATGGGTTTGCTGTAGCCTTTAATTGTCAACATCTTTCTTTACTGTAGTCCAGTTAATCAAACGATTATATATATATGTATTTTTTATTATTAGAAAGTTTTTATATATCACCTCCAAGCTATGAACTAATGGAATAAATTTGAATACATACACACGTACATACGTACATACATCCATACTTGCCCTGCTTAAAAGTCCTTACCCGCTCTTTATTTTCGTAATCGTTGCGCGTAGTCATACACTTCCAATTACAGAAGTGTTTTAAATGATGAAAACATTAGTTTTTTGGCAATCTCAAAAAAAAAAAAAATTAGTTTTCGACAAACAGAGGTATGTAATTTTTAGTGCCGTCTCCTAGTTCCTATATATATCGGTGAAAGTTTTATACTCGCTAAGAAAAAATAATAATATAAGAAGTTAGACTGCGTATGACAAAAATTCACCGGGATGTTTAATTTCAACATTTGCAATGTTTGATATTATTTTTTTAACTTGCCTTGAGAGATCGGTTAATTAATTTAGGATAATTCAAGGAAATACGTTTAAATGAAATGCAGCAAAAAATATGTGTAATTTAATAGGTCGTAAAAGGAAGTCATGTGGGTCCACATCAGATTTTTTTATGTATTGCACGTATTTCATAAAAAGCAAACATTAAAAAAAAAAGACTTTTTGATTTTTAAAATATGTTGAATATTTTTGTGTATTTTCCTTCATTTTTTTATATTATTTCCTCCTTACTACATAATATAGTTTTCGTCAATAAACAATTAATAATCAATTTTATTAATAATTTTTTGTAATCAATGATATCTTAATTATGCAGGTCAACTGCCAGCCCATATTCTGCTATCTCACCCCAGTCGGTCCCTTAAGCATCACTGACACTTCTTTAAAATTTCATTGACCTCCAGGGGGTCAGTACCGATGCCACTGGAACCTCTGATCCAGATAGTTACACATACTCACCAATATTTACATGTTTTATATCTATTGCTTTTACTCAATTAAAGAAAAATGCTGTATGCTGAAAACAGAATCTCAGTTTTTGGAGTTAAGCAACTAACTAATAATTTAACATGATAAACCCCTTTTTCCATTTTTTTTAAATTAAAAGGAAAATTTATGAATTATGTTTGACTCCTTTCGAACACAAATTCATGCATCTGAAATAACAATACGCACTACAAAGAACTCTATATTGATGTGACAAGTTTGATATCAATATTTCCTCAAAAAATTTGGTTAACACATCTCATTTTCTTACTTCTTGAATGTGTACGTGAATACGAGCCCTCCGAGAATACGAGTACATATGTAGATAGTATACGTGAATACAAGATCCCTTAGACTAATAATCCCTTAGACTTCCTCCACGAAAGCATACTTCCCTTTACCCAGGTATCACTTTCATGCTTTTCCATAATTAAAACAAACCAAACCAAACCTTTTATCCAGAACTTAACTTCTCTCTTTTATCTTTAATGTAATCTACACCCATTTAGTTTTATTTAGTAGGCTATCTTAAGGCTAAAAATTTCAAATTATCTTATTTAACTCGAAGACAGCCTTTGATTTAAAAGATTATAAATGTATTGACTGGCTATATAGACTCACAGGACTGATAGAACACTTACTATAATATTCTTGTTTTTCAAGAAAATGTTCGCCTCTGATAAATTTACTGAATTTCCTATGGACTCGATAACACTTTTCTGTTGCTTTGAAATGGATTACTATAAGTACCCTGCAGAATTTCTACTATAGTTATCCTGCTCTTATTGCAGCGCCCCTTTAAAGCTTTCTTCGATCGTAAAGTGATGATTTGTGCAGCTTTTCTATTATTTTGGCTCACATTAGCTGCTGGAGCCTGTAACAGGATCTACAGCTATTCTTTCAATAATGCATCAATGACAACTATCTTTGTTGTATATTTAGTGTCATTCTGTTGTTACAAAAATCAAATATATCCCCAGGTCTATTTTTTGGATGTATTATTCTGCGAAAGATTCTGCGAAACCTTTCATCTGAGAGAGGTCTTTTCCGTTATTGGCAATGACCACATTGCAAGTTAAGATACTAGTTCTCTGAATTTTCTTCAGATGACACATTATTTTCTGCTTAGTCATATGATACTATTCAGAATCTTGGCCACCAGAGAGGTTACCTTCGGTTAATCATATTAGATGTAAGATAATATCATAGACTTAGCTACTCTGGGATATTACACAGTAGTTTACTATTCTTGCAATTTCTGGTACAGCTTTTCTTATTTTGACAAACTGATGATTTGACGGATCTGACTAGTGTCTCAGTTTGTATACCCATTTGACAAATTTCAGCTGAAAATTTACATAAATTTAACAGTTCCAAAATAATACGTTAATGTATCTTTCTTGAAACTAAAACGGCATTTAGTTAGCCCCATATGTTATGCTACTATAGGACACACAGCATATGCATGATACTATAGAATATACGACAAATCCTTCATAACATTTAAATTGATATTATAATTTTTCTAAAATCAAGTAAAGGTGATATAAAAATATTCAATGTGCTAAACGAAAGATATCGTTTTCTTCGCCGTTTGAATCGTCAGCTTTGTCGTTTGATTCATCAACACCTGAATTAGAATACGCGGGTAGTTTTCAAAAATTATTTTCAGAAAAGACTACAATTGGAACTCAAACGATGAAAAATTCATTTGATTTTGGTAAAACTTTAGATCAACATTTTTCAAAAGCAAATTTTTAAATTATCTAATTAATTAACTGATCAACGTTTTGAGACAATAAATGATTTAATTTCAAAAGCAAAGGAAATAAAAGGTAAGGCAGCAATAGATATACGATCTTCAGAATCAGCAAAATCTATATCACAAAAAGAAAATGTAAAATCATATGAATATCTTTTGAAGTTAAATACGAAGGAGTTTCATACCTTAAAAATCGAAATGTTTTTTCTACACTTAAAGTTGAAGCATTAGGACAGCGAAGCTGTCTTCACCATAAATAAATAGTAGAAAGTAGAAAGTTTATTTGAGAGATGGCTAGATTATTAATTAAAATCAAATATTAAGAATGAAGTAGAAATAACACTGCAAATAGATAAATAGATAAATCTAAAACTCTAAATTATGATTTATATTTAACAAAAACTCAAATTAATAAAATTAATAAAGAAAAAAATTACTGCAACTAAGTTCAAAATCTCAAGTTAACAAAATTAATAAAAGAAAAAAATTACTATAAGTATGTTCAAAAACTCAAGTTAATAAAATTAATGAAGGAAAACAATTACTATAAGTAAGTTTTAGAATTCTAAAATTTCTAAGACGGGTGGTACATTATTTAAAGCTATTTTAAATCCAATTAAACCAGAAATTCGTAAGCAACTTATGATATATTTAAAACCAAAACCACTACTGATACCTCAAATAAATTTAAAAATGGACATTTGGATCCGGAAAACCTTTATATTCAAATATTAAAAAAATCATATTTCAAAGAAAAATCCAGACTTTTTCAGTCTTATATAATTTAAAGTACGAATAACGAGAGATATCTTGAGGTTTTCTACTTTTTTTAGCATTATTTGGATTAGGAGCAGTAGGTGGTATTTGTCTAAAACCTTTTAGCGAAAGAGCACCCCTAAAAATGAATCCTTCTCTTTCAAAAATGAATGAAGAAAACATAAAAAATGAAAAAAAGGATTTAGAAGTAAATAGTTATTCGATGAAAAACATTCTGGTTGTCCAGAAATAGCTCATTATGGTAAAGGATTTGATTTCCCTTTTTTAGCATTGTTTTGAAATAAAGTATTGTTTTGAAATTAAAGAGTATACTATCTATCAAAGAAATAAACTCATATATATGAAAGCTGACGATTATAACATTGGGTTTATTCATTTTATTGATTTTACATTCGCACCCCTGAGAAATTTTCCTTTAACATTTGGTTTAAATGAATTAGCTAAAGATATTTTCCTCATTTGTTTAACATGTTTAAAAAAACAAAATTATGTAGGAAACTGTCCAGATAAGCCTTATTATGCTTATGATTTTATGACTTTAGAACAAAAAGAATCCTTTATGGAATGTTATAATTCTGGTAAAAGATGAGGGTTTTGATTTTCAAAAAGAGATTATTAAATGTTGTAGAGCTGATGTAGGTATTTTGAGCAAAAGGATGTTCCTAATTTAGAAAAATATTTAAAAAAATTGCAGATATTGATCAGGTTAGATATGTCACACTAGCAGGTGTATGTATCGGTATTTTTCGAGATAAATTCCTACAAGAAGATACTATCGCTATGAAGAAATTATTTTAAAAGATCAAAATAGTAAAAAATCAATTGCTTGGTTAGATTATCTCAAACATTTAACATTAATATAGAACATGGTCTAAACGGAAGAGATTAAAAACTGAGTATAGATAACAAAGCCCATAAAGCCGATGGATTTTATGAAAATAGTGTCTCACAGTTTCTTGGATGTTATTGGAACGGATGTATTAAATGTTTTAACGAAAGCACAGTATATATGCATAAAGAATGTAAGATTTATATGAAAAAACAATAAAAATATGTAACAGGATAAAAGATGCAGGGTATGAACTCGTTGTGTTACGGGAACGTCAGTTTGTAAACGATAAAGAAATTTTAAAAATTGTATGGAAAAAGGATTTTGTAGAATCTTTAAATCCTAGAGATGCTTTTTCAGAGTATAGATGTGAACCTACCAATTTACAGTATGAAAAGAAAAGTAATGAAAGAAGGTAGATATATCGATGCTGTTTTTCTCTATCCAACTATTTATTGTTTTATGATTACCCAGTCGAACATCCTTACAAAATTTACAATCCTATTAAATATGTTAAAAATTGGCATGTTTCGATCTAATATAAAATAACAACTCCTAGAAAATCATATCATCCTGTATTATCTTTTAAAGGAGATAAATTATTATTTTCGTTACGTAAATCATGTTCAAATTGTATGCAATGCAAATATTTTAAAACTATTGCCGAAAAGAGAAAGTGTGGAAAATGTTATAAATTAAGAAATAAGGAATGTCAATATACTGATGATGAAAGTTTCGTAGGTCCTTGAACAACAGAAAAAATTAAATTAGCCATTGAAAAAACATCCAAAATTTTCACTCTGAGTTTAATGGAACACTTTTGCAAAAAAAGAAGGGTTGCATCGAACAGACCATAATGCTGCCTTAAACTGCAAAAATACCTTATTCTAGGTCAAAACTTGGGGTACTCTTCTGTAAAGGGAAAACTCTAAATTTTACTTTTTCGCAAACAGAATCGATCTGATTGCATACGTAGCAATCATACTTAACAGCGTAAAAGCAAGTTCTTCGCTTTAAGCCAGTTACACCAGCTGCCGAGCGGCAAAGTCGTTGAACACTGGTAGCTTCGCATAGGTTAGAATTAAGGCAAACAGATTGGCTGCATAGCGTGTTTCGTGTTTTCCTCCTTGTGTAACCTGGATATCAGCCAGTTTCCTTTAAAAAGTCCTCTACAAAGGCATCCCTCCTCTTAGCCATATAGCCCTCGCCTGAATAACCACAATCAAATAAAGGAGATCATTTTAAGCAGTGCTCCAGCCATATAATGACACATAGTAGGTAGCAAGTAGTATGTGTAACAACTAAGGAGTAATTTTATCGGGCAATATTCCGTTCCTTCTTATTTTTGAGAAAGCAAAATAGTTATCTGCTTTCAGCAGCTATCAAATAGTTATAGACAAGATGTCTTGTTAAGAACTCCTCCGAAACAAAGAAGCTGGCAGGCTGTTTGCCTGACTAGAAATTAGTCTATTGAGTAGTTAATATATTATTCGCAACATGTAACATTTCGAGCTATCGACAAGAATCTGCGAAGTCTCACTGATGCCGTGTCAGACCAGATTACAACGTCTCGCATTCATATAAGTGGACTTCTGAAAGCGCATTCTTGTACCCGTACTTGCAGTTGTTCATTGTCATGATAGCTAGCAGTGTTGACATAAACATCAATATCGGACAATCGGAAGCTGGAAGACTGTCTTGTGGTAGGCGAATCCTTTATTTTGTTACGCTAGCTATACCGGTGAAAATTTCCGTCTCACCTCAATACTCTCTGGGACGCATCCAACTGATAGATGGCAAGCATGATGACCCAAAGAACATTTCCTTCCTGAAGAAACTGGCCGCGTCAACCATGAAGAATAAAGTTTGACAATTTACACTTAAATAACATCGTAGATAACTAAACATACAATTTTTTGGCCACTATCATCTCCAACGCTATTGTCTTTTAAAGAGAAAATGATTTTTTAACGAGACACTTCTAAGCAGTTTAAGGATTTGTCACAACTTGACAGAAGTTTGCTTTCATTATCATGGTCTCCGAATTTTCAAGGTCTGAAGCCTATTATTTATTTGGAGTTTAAGCTTGGAGATATGACCACGAGATTAATTACGACAACCACGAAATTTAAGTGAACTGAGGCACTCTCCGTTGCAATTCTGGCAACAGATACGAAGAGATACATTACTTATAGAAGTGAATTTCATTACTTATAGAAGTGAATAATTTTTTAGCGGCGAAAAGAGGATCTTCATAGTATTTGGTAAGTAGTTTAAGTAGTTTCTCTTCAAATGCATTAAAGAAATGGCAGATTCTAAGTTTTTCCCCCCAATGCCGGGCACAAGTCATCATCATACCTTTGATATTGCTGTGTACTCCCATATTCACTGTACCGTCTGGCCGCCACAAAAATCCGAAGTTAATACCCTGAGCTAGACATCTCTTGTTTTTATAATATTTCAAGACATTAATAAATAACCTTCTTTGAAAAGTCTGCCAACAGCGTTTCATGAAAAGAGGAAGGTAGGAATTTAACCATATATTTCACTTCATATTTCAAAGCATTTCTGAAAAATTCTAAGAAGTATAAAAAAAAATAAACCCGATACTAATCAGGGCTCGAACTTGGGTATGATGAGCAGGGATATGGATTTATATATCTAACAAACTGAGTTACCAATTTTATTTAATGGTGATGAATTTCAAAGAATGACTTCTAAAGTAATTTAGAAGCATTTCAAAGTAATTCATTTATTTACATGTTGACGCAAAGGAAGATCTATTGACTTACAGTCCATCACTAGTAATGTACAGCTTAAGAATAAATACATGTAACTCTTGTTCATAAAATGTTAGTCGAAAAACCACTAAATAGCTCTTAAATGAAAATTATGTACAACATTTTCATTCATATTTCACATTCATAAGATTTTATACTTTTGAGTAAGCTGGAGGAAATTTTTGTGCGATGCATTACTGCCAAAGTGGCCCTGAGTTTGGCAAACCTATAGTAAATTCTTAAAACTTAGTTAAAACATAAAAATGAGGAAAAGGTGGTAATCTCATTTCTTTTCCAAGAGACTTTAATGCTTGTAAATGTCGCCAGCGCATTTGCTTCGGTTCTTAATGCTTCAGTTCGGATTAAACTAGTTTGGAAGCATGGCGCTTCACGAGTTCTTTTTCTCGGGTGAAGTAAAATGCGCTTTGAAGACTAAAGGTCGTGATGGTATTGCTAAAATCAATCTCTGACTGATTTAATTTGACATCTAAATTTGGCGACTGCGTTTTGCCCCTCACACGATTATTACTTGATTTTAAAAGCAAAGCGTGTTTCCTGAGCAAACACTTCAAAATCCTTTTTAATTCAATTTTCATTTTTTATTTTCTGTTTCGTTTTTATTCTTAATCTTTGGCGAGCTTGGCGAAACATTTTTCTCTCAGATAAAAGATGTCGACTGATTTTATAAGTAATGGCGTTGTCTGGATAAAGAAAAGGATTGTGACTTCGCGTGAAATTTTGTCATTTCTAAAAAATTCAGAATGTCATGTTATCTTTTGGAATGAGTTTCGCCGGTGCATAAATGGCGTTGAAGAAACTTTTTGTAAACTGATTTGTGCTACGAAACAATTGAGTTAGCGATGAGGAGTTAAGGTTTTGTTTGAGGAAAAAATTTTTTTGTAACAGTTGACGAAATTTCTTTTCATAGAATTTCAAATTTTTTGCTGCACTTGATGCACACTCTGTCAATATTTTTCAAACATACACTTGTACATTACTAGTAGTAATAAAAAAATTAGTTACAAAATACTAATTTACACTTTTCTTATTTGTCCTATATTTAGTTAAAAATTTTTAAGCATACATTTCTGGGTGTTTTTGTGTTCCATACTGCATGCTTTGAGAATCTAGATGGTCAGTAAAGAAAATAATAAAGGTAAAATTTTTATTAAGTACAATGAAAAACATTGAAAGCAAGTATCCAAACTATATGTTACCAAGATTTTAAATGTAAAATTTAAACTTTTAAATGATAGAAAATGAGCTTAAATGCTATTTATGCGTTTTCGCACATTCATATGAAAACTCGATGCACCAGACGTATCCACATGAAGCATTATTTTTGAAACACAAGATTTAGTAGAATGGTCTTTCATCAATTACGACAAGGCTTGCGAGGATTATCTGACTGAAAACGTTTGTTGAAGAACTTTTTAAAAGATTGATTTAGAATCATTCAGTTATAGCAATTCGTGTATTCGTGATTTCAATTTGCTGTTAACTTTAGATGTTTTCAGTTTATATATATATATGTGTGTGTGTGTATGCATATATATATATATATAGAGAGAGAGAGAGAGAGAAAGAGAAGGAAACGAATAAAAAAATAAAAATATTTACTTTTCAGACGACAGTCCAGGTCAACTGATTATTTTTCTTCAATGCTAAAAAAATTAAGAATTTTTTATTACTGAAATGTTATTTTTTACCTCCAGTTAATTGATCCTGGTTTTGAAAATTTTTTATGCATTCCTTTAAAATTTCATTGACGTATTTCTTTCGGTAGATAGCTGGTAATTAACGCAAGCAGCAATGATTCCAATTTACACGATCTTGCGTATTTGTGTTGAATTTTTTAAAATTTATTACATTTTGTATGTATCTTAGTTACATTCTAAATAATTTTACTAATTTTTCTGCTTCTGGATATCTTATTTAATCTCAAGTCATGTGTTATATGTATCTTACTAACTTCGGTAATAACCTTAATTAACCAAGTTTTCTGAAAATAAAGGATGAAGAATTTGTTATATAATAATAATTAAGTCAATACGAAATTGAATTTTTTCCATTTTAATTTAATTAAATTTCTTCTTTGACTACTCGGTGGATTAAACTATCAGCTGTTTTCAGTTAATGATACAGTTAGAGCTGAGAAAAGAGTGAGGCAAAGTGGGGATCCTGTCTCAGCTGAATTACTAGAAAGTGTTGTAAGATCTAGAGGCCCCAACTTGTCAGCAAACTGTGGTAGTGTGAATAAGTGTGAATTTACACAGAAACGTAAGAAGGGTTTAAAGCCCTTTTTATTCAACTTTTAAAATAACAGATGCTTCCACTTGACGCTCACAAACTACGTCGACCCGGCGGTTTAACTGAAACAGAACGTAGAACTGAAAAATAATGACTGAATGAATAAATAGCGAGATCACTATCTACGAGGCTCTGAGATCTTAAACTAACCAAATTGCCGCTGAGATTCAGCGAGCTTACTGATTAAGCAGTTAATAGATCTAGCAAAATCTGCCGAGCTAGGCACACAGGCCGACACGCGCTGTTCTGAACTTCTACCGAGCAATATTCAAGTTCGCGATTCAAGTAGCACACCTACAATCTCGTTTCCTTTCTATTTAAAGGACCCACCAGCGGCCGAGAGGTAAAGTCGCTGAACACTGGTAGTTCGGTCTGAGTTTCGAATCCCGCGAACGGGCTGGCTGCATGGGTGTTTTTCCCCATGTGTAACGTGTATACGAGCCAGTTTCCCTTAGAAAGTCCTCCACGAAGGCATCCCTCCCCTTAGGCAGATAGCCCTAGTGTGCTTTGCCATAAATACACCATACATACATACCTTTCTATTTAAACTCAACTTACTTCCGCTAAATTTGAATATACTGGGCGCTCTACTACAATTTACATACTCTAGCATTGGCAATTCTAGGGGAAAGTAAAGGCTAAACAGGAAAGATAACTTAAACTTAAAATAAATGTTAGTTAAAATAAATATAAACCCTACATAGTGACAAATTAGTTAAAAATTTTACAAATTCATTAAAACAGTAATAATCCATGACATTGAAACTTGAGACAAAAAAGCACCATTTTAAAATATCAAATTTTAGGTGGAAATCCTTTTTTAATACTACTTGCGATAATTGAAAAGCTTATATTCTTTATACTGCAATCATTGTCAGTGCTGTATAGTTTCCTGCGTTCATATCAGGTTTCCTGTACCCACTTTTCGTAGCCATCTTCTTGGTCAAGATATCGACTCTTAGTTTATTTAACATGACATATGTCAGTGTGATAAGCAAACAATTTATTTAAAGATAAATTAATTTGTTTACTTTATTACCTTCCTGCAAGCTGGTTTCTATAACACTTATTTTTTATTGCATGGTTTCTATTAATTCAGGATAAGAAATCAAATTTATGTACATAAATAATTCAATTGAAGTTTCAGAGAAGAATACATTATGTTAATTTTCTCATAAGTGTACACCCTAGCTTAAGAAATGCTATGCTGCACATATCAGCGTTTCTGTAGCGTAGCTTTTACTGCAATTACGACTTAAGAAATCCCATTAAGCTTAAAATGGTCCAGCTAGAACATGCTTTCCATAGCCCACTAACTGAACCAGAAATGATGTAATGCTGTCTTAGAGCTTATTTCAGCAAGACTTAATGCATTAAAATCGATTGGAATTGCATTAAAAGATTATATAAGGTTTCCAGAAATATATCTCATTATCAGTTTCTTCATTTACTCTTCGTCATGAATTTCGTCGTTGAACGAGATGTGTTCTTTAGGCTTTCATCCTGTTTACTCGTATTTAATTTCTCTCAGAATTGCGCTGATGGTTTTATGTACGTTTATTCTTGAAATAGCTGTAGTTATTATTAGATGGGTTAAGCAAATTGGCTTCTCATTTTTATTTTCTGTGAAGACTGGGTAATAAAGAGAGCAGAAAATTCATGATTCTTCTCTTCTGAGGTTTTGTTGTTTACAACGTAACAGTAAAAGGATTTTTCAATTGTCAATAGATAATAAAATAAAAAAGAAGGTTTAAAGTTCTGAATTTGTTTTGGAAGAGTTAAAACAAACCCTCCATCCTAATTCTAAGGTAAAATATATTGTAAGCTGAATAAACATCGATTTTCGCCACTACTGCCGATAAAAGAAAACATAAAACCTTAGAATATCGGTGATAAAGAGAATTTGAAATACGCATTGTTTTGAAATAATAACTGCAATGAAAATAAATGTTTTTCTTAGTTTTATTTGAAAAAAAATATATTAACAAAGCTAAGAAGAGTGAGTAGTACTCGGTAATAATTAAAGAATGCTTAGGAAATACTTAAAAAGTAAATAATATTTAGAAAAAAATTGCAATGAAAATACTTATTTACACTTAATTGCCTATTATTATTTAATAGGCAATTATATTTATTCGGCCGCCAGCGGCCGAATGGATAAATTCGTTGGACACTATGAGTTTGACTTGGATTCAAATCTTGCGAGCGGCCTGCCTACATGAGTGTTTTTGCGATTTTTTCCAAATATAATTTGAATACAAAATAGATTCAATTAGAAAGGCCCTTCATGAGCCGTTCCTCTCCTCTCCTCTATTTTGGTATAGCCTTATTGTGTTTTGCTATAATAAAATAGGTGACATAAGTTCATATATAATGTAAATATGAACCGGTTTCTCTTTCTCTTAGAAAGTCTTCCACTGAGGCCTTTTCTCTTAAGCAGATCCCTCTTGCTTGCTTTGCTTTTAATCAATTAACCAAACTAAATTATAAACTTCATTGATTAACTAAATCAGAAAAACTAATATTACATATTTTGTTAAGTCATTTGATTATTATTGCTTAGCATTTAATAATTGTAAGTCGCTGAACGCTTGTAGTTCGACCTGGCTTCGATAACAGGCGAGTGGGCTGGCTGCATGGGCGTTTTCGTTGTCTTCCCTATGTGTAACGGTGATACCAGTCAGTTTCTCTTAGAAAGTTCTGCGCGAAGTCATCCCACCTCTTAGGCAGATAGCCCTTGTGTGCTTTGCCGTAATAAAATAAAAAATATTTAATAAATGCAACAAAATGATAGTAAGTAAATTTATAATTATCAAATCATGATATATCAAATAAATCATTGCAATAGGCTGAAAATCATAGCTTCCTGAAGTAAATATGTCTTAAGTTTTTCTGTATGTTATTTACGTGGAATTTAATGCCGTCAAAAACGAAAGTGGTAAATAAAATCTTATAATAGTAAATAAAATCTAATCAAAAACTGCGACTGTATGTTTAATAGAGAGATAGTTCGAATCCTGGCGAATGGAATAGCCGCAAGAATGTCTTTGTGGTTTTCTCCAAGCGTAACGCAAATACGAGCTTGTTTTCTTTAAGAAGCTCCCCATAGAGGCATTTATCCCTTCACGCAACAGAAATTTGCATTCATCTTTTTTGTTAAAAGTTCTCTTTATATTTTTACTTCCTTGCACGAAGAAAAGGAAAAGTAATAATCGCGGAAACTTTTGGGTGTCGCACGTCAACAGAAATATCCATTTTGATGGTCCTATGTCTGCAGCTCAGATTTTTCAAGTTGCTGCTCTATGGGGAAAAACTGGTTTTGGACATGGGTCAGTTACGTCAGCTGTGCCCGTTAGTTCAGATAAACTCTTAGTGGGAACGGGTCTTAACAGGCCGTATATGAAACTTGTGTGCTGTAAACATCAAATTTTTTTATAATTATTGAAACTGTATGAAGAAAATAATATTCATCTCAAATTATTGATTTTTATTCAATGTCTATCCTTCCAACTAAGCAATATGCCGTGAACAAAACTGGAATTAACTTCATCCATAGAATATTGAGGTTTAAATAGTTATACAAAAAGAAAGCTTGTATAAACCTGTAGTTACAACAATATGTATAGTATTTTATAAACAGCCGTAAGTTTTCGATATTGGAAATCCTGTTTAGAATATAATGAACATCAGAGTGAGAGTCTACTGGGAAGCTTCCTTATAGAATGGGAAATTAATTTGCTTTTACTTGGATAAGTGGCCAGAAATCAAAGCCAATAAAGTTTACGTACAAGGCGAAGGAGGCGGGGGATTTCTTATCTAACTTTTAAACTTCAAACTTGAGAATGCAAAGAAGGTTACACTTTCAAGGTCATTGACTTCCGAAGCAAATTTTACGTTGATTGGAAGTTGTTATTTCTATTTTCTTTGACGAAAGTGACAACCAATAAAGAGATTCCTTTAGTTACGAGACAACTAATTATCAATTTGAGAGATGAAGGTAAAACTCTTCGCTATATTGGTAAAAACATTTCAAAACCATTTTCTAGTCTGCAAAGAGTTATTCAAAACTATCTTGACACTGGTAGTCTTGCTGTAAAACCAAGATTTGGGAGACCGAAGAAGCTAACGCAGAGAGAAGAAAGAAAAATGAATTACACAAACACATTACCAGACAGCGAAAATGAAAGGCAATGAAGATTAAAATGTATAATTTTGCGAATTACAAGGAATATACAGGATGTATCTGAAAAAGTAGGCAAAACTTTACTGGGTGAAAGAACTCAGCTGTACGACCAGTATTCGTCATAGAATGTATGGTCGGAACTTCAGGCCATGAGTAGTTAAAAAGCAGTTTTCCACTGTCACATTTAAAAGAATTAATGCAAGGAATTGGAAGAGGTATTTCAGGAAGTACATTAGCAGGAATGTTATTGATGCAATGTAACACTATGATTTGTATATCAGAAAATATTTGATCACTTTTGTTTGGATGACGCTAATTAGGCTGCTCTTTCACACATTCTTTCTAAAAATAGATTTTATAGATTAGATTTTTCATGGATTATCATTATTTTTGGCTATGTAAAGATGAATTTGGACATGAATGAAAATCAAACTAGAACGGAAATCACACATAGGTGTTTTCAAAATAGTTTATTGCAATAGCAAAGTGCAGTCACATATAATTTCAAATTGTTTTTATACAGCAACAGAGGGCGTTTGAATACGATTAGCACTTTTTCGGTAGTAAAATTAACATAATTCTGCATATTTCACGCAAAACGTAAACCGTGAAGACTCACTGTTAAAAATAACAGTTAAACAAAATTGAGTACATTTTCTGAAAACCAGATTCTATTTTTGAGAGTGTTTTACTACTGTATGAATAGTTTTGACGTTAAACTGTATATTACAATTAGAGCCAACACCAAAAATACGGGAGTTAAAAATGAGTTTGCTTTTTCCAAAAATGTTATACTGGAAGATTATTTGGTAATTTATAGTAAATGGGAGACGGAGATGTAGAGAAAAACTACCTAAATTAAAATATAAAAATTGAATGCTTAAATAAATAAGATTTTAAAGTACGTGAAAAAAATTCATCATGTTGTTTACTGTCATAAAATAAATAGAATTTTTATAGAAAGCTACGATTTACTTAGATACTAACTGTCGAAACTTAATTCACGAAGATGTAAAACGAAGTTAGGTTAGGTTATTTAATCTTGGCAAAGCCTCGAGGGCTATCTGCCTAATGGTAGGGACGCCTTCGTGGAGGACGTTCTAATGGAAACTGGCTCGTGTACACGTTACACGTGGGGAAAACCACGAAAACACCCATGCAGCCAGCCCTTTCGCAGGATTCGAACCTCGAACCGAACTACCAGTGTTCAGCGACTTTACCGCTCGGCCGCTGGTGGGCAAACGTAAAACTAACTGTGTATGTATTTTTCATTCCTTTCATTTAAAGTCATCTTCCTGTTGCTAGTATTATGACGAGCCTTTTGCGGTTATCTGCTTAATTTTCTTTGGTTTAATTTCCTTTATTACAAAAGCACAGCATATACTACTTATAACATAAAAGCGTTTTTTAATTAAAAGTTTATACTGAAACTGAAAGTTTGGGATCTGGTCAACAGCAATCTACATAAGTGTTATGTTTGACGGAAGGCAAATGTTATTGAATAATTAATTATTATTCAGGATATTAGCGCCTCTAAATTTCACATAATTTAAGAATCAACTCTGTAAGAATGAAGAAGATTTCGCAGCAAAGAAGATGTAAATATCCTTTAAATATTTTTTATTACAACTCAGCTCAAGAATGACACCTACACAATATTTTGATCAAGTACTTCGATACTCACAGTTCCTTTCTTGAATACTTTTTATTATAAGTGGTGCTTTTATATTGTTTCAATTTAATTTTAATTCTGAATACTTTACGCCTGAGGATGATGGGCCCAACGAGTAGTTTCTGAAATATTGTCGATGTAGTAAAATTAAAAATTTATATTTTAATTCACTATTTTCTAGTTTCCATATTTTTGAATCGGTTTTCAAGCCATTTATGTTATTCCTAAAAAAGATTTTTTTTATTCTGCTAACCTTTAATTTAGAAGTTTTCTCGTAAGTTGTACACAGTTTTGATGTGCCTTTTAAAACACAGCTTTTTTGCATTTGTTTTAATGAACCTTTAATTATTAAGATAATAAGTTAATCCTTTAATTATTAAGGTATTATTAATCGCAGTTCGTTTTACGCTACGAATTGTAGTAAGACACTGAATTTATTTATGGGGTAGATTGGCGCTTTTATCTAAGATTAAATAAATTTAGTATTTAGCGTTTTTGCTTCTATACGTTTTTCGTTTCAATTAACAATATTTTGTACGTGTGTGTGAATGTTCAACAATATAGCAAAATGCAATCCTTTTTTTCACAATTTTTTAGACATAAGAATTTTAGGATATTCAAAATCGAAATTCACCAAAATTGTCTTTGAGCCGAAAAGAAGAATCAAATTTCTGTGTTTGCCACTGCGAAAGATAGCAGTTGACATCTAATGTACACGAAGTGTTGTAAAATATTTTTTTGTCTGGGACAAAGAATTTCCAGATAAGAAAAAGATGAGACCATGAAAAT
Source organism: Stegodyphus dumicola (assembly GCF_044657685.1). Taxonomy (NCBI): domain Eukaryota; kingdom Metazoa; phylum Arthropoda; class Arachnida; order Araneae; family Eresidae; genus Stegodyphus; species Stegodyphus dumicola. The sequence continues at coordinate 34,598,017 of NC_140781.1, forward strand.
TCACTAATGATGGTGTTAGATTTCTGCTACCAAATAGCTTTAAAAACAAACAGCAAAAAAAAAAAAAAAAATGTCCAGAATTTTCACGCTGGCAAATCTTTCTGTAGTATCGATTTCTGTAGTATTCGAAGTCTGTAGATCGATTGTTTCAAGAAGACTCAACGAAAACGGAATACAGCATTTCCTCGCGGATTTTACCTCATTTTTTTATTAATTTTATCGTCTTAAATTAGAGAGGAGAAAATTATGTTAATAATTTAAATTCCAAAGGTCTCAATTACAATAAGAATCTAACAAATGAAAAGCAGTCACAGAGAAACTACAGGTAACTATCACACTATTATTTCTTTAACAGCAACCTACATTCCAATAAGAATGCATAATAATCTTAAAATTACAATCTCTAATAAGATATTTTCATTTATACTTCCCCGTAACTTCGTATCTCTCCCGTTCTTATTGTTGGGTGGGATACTCCTTAAGCCTCGAGTCATTAATAAATAGTTAGAGAGGATGAATGTTCCTCGAACTCAGCGAAATTTTAAACTGAATGTCAGTTCATGTTTGCTTCGTCGTGATTGATCAGCTTTTGTATTCGTTTGACAAAACGTTCAACTATTAGAACGGAAAGATTCGGTGTGAATTTCGCAGCTAGTTTGCGAGGGTCTATGTTTGTTAGTAAGACGAAAATAATCCTTATGTGAACGAATCCATTTAAGAAATTTACGAGATCTTATTCTCTAAACGCATTTAGAAAGGGAAAAATTACGCGAATATTTTTAAATTTTTCAGAATCTGGCCCTTAAAAGCTAGGGGAAAAATACGTGAGTAGAAATAGTATTTAGGAGAGTTCTTGTTAAAATACCACACTACATAACCTTAATAAAGCAAAGCACATATTGCTAGAAATCATAGATAGTAGACACTTGAACAATGAATAAAATAATTCTGAATATATGAACCTAAATCTGAAAATCTCCGCATAAAACTTGTACTATGTCAGATAATTAAAGGAAGAGTACAATTAAAAACCCACTGTCCCTCCATGGAATATGTATATGGTAACAGGGTCCGCAGAGGAATAAAAGACACGTGTTTTAGACAGCTTCGCTGTTAAATAAATTGGAGATTTGCGCATAAATAGCTATATAATATATAACTTGTCAGGAAAGGTGTCCTTTTCTTCTTAATGCACTGTATATCTTCATGCTATATTACTGATGAAATATTTTGTTAGTCATAAGATTATGATACAAAATGCATCTCAAGATTAAGTAGAAAATAATCATAAAAATTAGAATCAGCTGGATTACAAATGAACTCGGCACTGGGAATATATTAATCCCATTCGTCATCTGTGGCATTCTAGAGACCAAAAGCTCAAACGAATAAAACAAAGTTCTTCATAAAACACCATATGAAAGCAAACGAATCAAGCTTGGGAAAGCATTTCAATGGTAATTTCCCTAACACTTACTTTTTCACAAACTGCAGCTAAAGAGAAAGTATTTCTTGCGAGATATTGATTTTTCTGTTATTTCTGCTATCGAGTGCTCAAAATAAATAAGTACATCGTTTTTAATAAATTCAAAATACATATACTTATATATTTGTAATAATAAAATTCCATAGTCAAGAATACAATTAAAATTCTAACTGTATGTTCTTTTCATTTTTAATGGCGACGTTCTCTTATTTGAAAGTACGTGGAATTAAATCCACAGCCCCGTAGTCAAGTTGTTTTTCCCGCCTTTTCTACACGTGCAGTTATAGAATGTTCTGGAAATATTTCAAGCGAACTAGATTGGCTGACGAGGCTGACGTCATTTCTTGGAAACTCCGCCTTTCCAGAGGCTATAAAAAGACTCGCAGAAGAATATCGGGGCTTTTTCTTAAATGTCACGATGCAGTAAACTTCATACAAAATGTTATTAATAATTCTTTTTTATTTACTCCGGATATCTGATTTTGTAACTGCTATTTTCTCCTGAAATATAATAAATGGATCCTGTTTCTTAAAACTTATCGTCTGATAATTTAACCTACGACTACATTGATGATTCTTCAACAATCTATTTATTCCTGACAAAAGCTGGTACATCACACACACACACACACACACATATATATATATGTATACATAAAATAATAGTAGTAGGTAGAAAAATTGCAGCGATCTTGCTAAAAAGTTACCAGGAGCTGTAGCTCCACGAAATATTTTAACGCTGTATTACTAAAATAGCCTATGCTGTTAATTATTTTGTCTTGAATCGCAAGTTAAAAAAGACTTTTCAGAATATTCTAAGACATCCCTCTCATATATATATATGTAGTATTTTATGTATAGTGTACACAAAGTATTTGTAAATATGACGTGACAAGTATCTCTGTCTATTAATCACATACCAGCATGAATATCTGAAAACCTTTTGTCAGGAAGACTGTTTCCCGACTGGTTTTTTTGAGAGTATGGATTACGAAGGAGAATGTAGAGTATGGATTTTTGAGAGTATGGATTACGAAGGAGAATGTGTGTATGTAAAAAGAGAGCTTGAAAAAAGATAGGTTTTCTTTGTGAGTAATGCTAATAAATATGCACATAGGAATATCGTAGTAGTATCTGGAAGTTCTTAATGTGACGAACATACATCTACAAGTAACGAGACTCCGGTGATGAGTCACACATTTCTACGTAGTTTCGCGAATAGAATGTATCTACATAACACACGTATGAATTTCACCATTAAATCAGAACTCTTCTAGCTTCTGAGAAGAACTGTAGACATTCCTTGAATATGGAACTTTAGTTTACAAGGCAATCATATATGGAAGTAATCATAAACAGAAATTTTTTAAATGGTTCTTATAATTTTTATATCATTTATTAGAAAATTCAAGCTCGTGAGGAACCATAATTTAATGGAAACTTATAAGCATATTAAACCAATTAACACTATGAGAGGTACTTACTTATCCTCAACCATCTTAACGGAATATGGCACTTTTTTACAAATGAAAAATAACGATGACATATAGTCCTCAACTATTCAATTGCAAAATACTTATTACGTATAGATTTTATCTTCCAATTAGATACTTATCCCAAAAACTGATCAACAAACTAACTTACAAGCTGGTTTTTATTTCTCTTATTCCTGGAAATTTCGTGGCGGTCACTTTAACAGCAGATTCAAAACAATTTTTCCTTTGGGCGATTTTTCGGGAAAAGAATTTACCTCTGCAGAAATTTTACCGCAATTTCTTCCATCGCTGGTAAATTTTAAAATTGAGTTTAAGTCAAAAATATCACAATTTGCCTATAAAAGCTGTTATTTAAGTAGAATGATTATTAAAATAATTGGCGATTTTTATTAAAGTGGTTGCACATAGCCGTTTTAAATAGTATTAAATATATAAGTTATAACTCGACTACTTCCTTATACGAACAAATCTAAACCAGAAAATGAGATCATAGTTTTCAATGGCACATTGTTAATGACTGACAGTTTGTTTATAATTAGATCTATAGTAAGTATAATTAGTAATGATTAATAATTTTTCTCCAAAATTATAATTATTAAAATATTTGACGTCTAGAAGTAATAATTATATAACTAATATTCTAAAACATTCTATTTATACAATGAATATTGTATTTTAATTTAATTCTAGTGCAGTTTTAGAAGTAATAATTTAAATGATATTTCTAGAAGTTTTAAGTCAATTTTAATTTCTCTGGAATTATTCTGTATCTTTTGCTTACTTAGAAACCAATAGCCATGGGGATATCTCTAAAAATCTGTAAACCATTGTTACTGCTTTGGTATACAAACTTAAAGGCCAGGGAATGGGTTAACCAAATTTAGAAATTATATTACTATTTTATATTAGAGTCACTTTTATCTTACAGAATGAAAGATATTTTTTGAAGAATTTGATCATATATCTAAATTTGTATAACTTCTATAAATGAAAAAGCCATTAGATAATTAATGATTGCGTGAATATTAATGGTTACATGAATGTGTTTGATTCAATCATTTAAAAACTAAAACAGTATAATTATATCGTCTTTACTTCCCACGTGCAAATGAGGTAAAGATGCATAAATTATAAAATGCACTTTATTTCTTCTCTCCAGCAAATAGTTTCTCCAGAATGATGGGAACAGCGAGAAATAAAAAGTAGCAATTACCAGCATTTCTCATTATCTCGTAGCACGTGCTGACTCAAGTACTCTCATCCTCCTTTCCTAGATTCATAATTAACTTCAGCGTCTGTTGTATTACCAGTGTTGTTGGTAGCATCTGCTTACAAATAAAAAGCAAAGTGCATTATTTATGGATAAATTTAGGATACTATAACTAAAAAGGAAAGAAGAAGAAAACAAGTTTCACAAGAAGTTAAGGCCTAAAGAAGTATTTTAAAATTATTTTGTTACAACAAAAAATATTTATGAAATTCAGCTATATAATTTAAATAAATAATTCCGAGAAAGTTGTTGTTTCGTATTTCTCCATAATTTTTTAAACAGCGCTACCAGAAAAACATTTGTGATCAGGAATCATAATTCTGCGAATGGATATAATGATACTGTCATCCATATTTTTTTCATAACTTTGTTGCTAGTAAAATGGAAAAGAGAATAAAAGCACAGGATTTTTAACGTCTTTTGATAGTGTCATTGCTTTAACAACTGAAACGATGCTATCGTTTATATTTATCGCTTTTAGTCTGCTGTAAATAAAAATTAAAAATTTTTGTTAGTCGACCAGGTCTAAATATTTTTCATTTATCTGATGTGTTAAAACCGCACGTTTTAACAGTGAGTAGCAAAGTGAGTGGTTTGAAAAGTAATTACATCCCTACTTCTGAACAAAGTTACCAATACTTTTCATTCTGTACTGTATATGTAATAAATAAAATGCCCATATTGATTGAAATGTTTCTCAATTTAGTAATTAAATACTCTGTAGTTTACATTCAAAATGAAAAAAAAAAATCTAGCCATAAGGACAAAATTTTGTATTTACGTACATATTGCAATATATTAGCATACATTTTGTTTTTAATTAAAATTTTTTGGTACTTACATATTATCCCCTCGACGGTAAAACTGTCACCAAGCAGAGCGATTTAGCGACAGTTTTCACTAAGGGTAAAGTAACAACACGCGCGTAACATCTGCACTTTCATTTAATGAAACATGATTGATTTTCGATAGATCACGTTTTGTTTTCATGAACAGTTTTTTAAAGTTATGGGATCTTATCATCAAAAAATATGTTTATTAGCGAATACAATACGGTCGATTGAATGTGACATACAAACTGCAAATTGATTGGAACTTTTTACCTGCGGAAAGTTTGCACTAATACAGTTCTAAATAGAGCTTCCTGTAAAACTAGAGATCCTAACAAAATAGTAAAAATCAATACAGCCTTTTTACACAGCACAAAAACAAAGTGAGTAGAATACCGGTTGTTTATTAAATAAGTTCATTGTGAATTCCGATTGGCGCAGTTTTGATGGGATCTTAGCCAACTTTTGTGGTGGACAGGATAATAGGAAAATACCATTTTTAATTTTAAATTTTAATGCAGATTTTTTTTATTTGAATTTAAAATTTAAAAGGATATATATGAAACTGTACACAAAAACATTATTCATATATTTACGGAAACATCCGAATGGTCAAACTTACAATTAAAAAGAGCTGACTCGTCCAAATGAAGGTCAAATTTTTTAACTCATAAAAAATGTTACAGGCAAAAACAGTAAAAATGAAATCTTAAATTTATATATATATATATATATATATGAGTGTAATAATAAAATTCCATAGTCAAGAATACACCTTAAATTCTAACTGTATGTTCTTTTCATTTTTAATGGCGACGTTCTGTTATTTGAAAGTACGTGGAATTAAATTCACAGCCCCGTAGTCAAGTTGTTTTTCCCGTCTTTTCTACACGTACAGTTATAGAATGTTCTGGAAATATTTAAAGCGAACTGGATTGGCTGACGAGGCTGACGTCATTTCTTGGAAGCTCCGCCTTTCCAGAGGCTATAAAAGGACTCGCAAAGGAATATCGGGGTTTTTTTCTTAAATGTCACGATGCATTAAACTTCATACAAAAAGTTATTAGTAATTCTTTTTATTTACTCCGGATATCTGATTTTGTAACTGCTATTTCTCCTGACCAATAATAAATGGATCCTGTTTTTTAAACTTATCGTCTGATAATTTAAGCTACGACTACATTTATGATTCTTCAACAATCTATTTATTCCTGACAAAAGCTGGTACATCACACACACACACACACACACACACACATATATATATATATATATATAATTTTAAGTTCACTTAGTTCTAAATCAAGTTATTCTAATACTTGCGCAATAGCTGCAAAGTAAGATAATAATAATTTATTTACTAAAGAAAAATTGATTATATTATCTCCTAACATTAATTTGGGTAGAAGTATCTACCTATGCGTTCATTCATTTTAGATACTTCTACTAAAATTAGTATTAGGAGATAATATAATCAATGTTTCTTTAGTAAATATATATATATATATATATATATATATAATGTTGTATGAACTTAAATCCATTTAGTGCGAATACAAGTTATTATTACTTGCGCAATTGCTGCAAAGTTAGTTAATAATAATTTATTTCCTAAACCGTATTGATTAATTGATTATATTATCTCCTAAGTTTAATTAAAGTAGAATTATTTTAAAAGTGTGCATCCATACTGGTAAGTTATATTTTGAAAGATGTTTTGAAGTAATTTGAAAGCAAAATGTTAATAATGTTTTAACGGGGACTGGAGTTAAATCATCACGAAGAATAATATTACAATTGTAAAAGTAAAAATTAAAACATGTAATTATTGTCATTGATCGGAAATTAGTTGACTTTTCAAGGGGAACAAACCAACTCCCGTTCAATGATCAATAATTGATAGAAATACGTAAATATGAAAGTGTTTCGTCTTTACTCGAGTTATAAATTAAAGCCAAACCGACAATTCTAGTCAGGCCAAATATTTCCGCGAATAGTTGTTACTCAAAGAACTGATTCTCATGAAGCATTTTAGTCAATTCAATTTGGAGTAAAAATCAATTACTGTAGAGAAATCTTGTAAAACTCGAGTAATCGTCCCCGACACTATCATCTTTATGTATTTGAGTACTATATTATTTGTAGAAATTAAACATTGGAAATTGTCATTATGAAATCGAAATCAAAGTAAAGTTGAAATAAACATAGAAGATTATAAAAAAGATAAATAATGCAAACTTTGCAAAAACAAATCAAAGAGAACATAAAAATAATATAAAAATAATATAAAAATAAAATAGAAAATAATATAAATAAGATCAGTGAATGTACATGAAGATATAAAGGCCAGAAAGGTATTAAGTAACTTACATTCTTTCTAGTGGGGGAGTTGGCAGTGTGTTCTCTTCGTGTCTGACTCAGAAGTGTAGGGTGTCCGAAAATTCTTAGCGGCATAATCAATTAATCAATACGGTTTAGGAAATAAATTATTATATATATATATATATATATATATATATATATATGTAATATATTCAAACTCGGAAGCAATGACCAGGAAATTGGAGACGAATGATGCTGATTAAATCTTCAGTTTTATTTTCAGCTACACACAAGTCGGCGCATTGCTTATTAAATGTGGTTGGTGGCGCATTGCTTATTAAATGCAAGCACATTAAATGTGCTTGTTCCAAAAGGCTTACATTTTAGATAATTTTTCAGTAAGAAAGGAGAAGCAGACAGACAGCAGCGCAGCTAGGCCAAAGCGTGGAAAGCAAGTGCGTGACGTTCAGGATGAAATTTGAAGTCAAACTGAGTTAGGTATGGTTCTCAAAGCATTCTGATTGAACAGTTAATATTGCTGTAAAATTATCATTGGCTGGTTGAGTTTTACTTCCATTTACATCACGATAATTACGTAAGTATCATATGACATAAAATAGTCTCGAAATGACGTAATGCACACAGAGTTACAATTTTTAGATTAGAGAAGGGAAATTAATGTACGCTGCTAATTTAATCCTTTACATATTCTTTTTCTTACACACACACATATATATATATATATATATATATATATATTCTAAAATGCAGATATGCGTTATACTGTTCTAAACTATATTATAAGATAATTTGATTAATTAACCGATATAATGCTAAAAACATTTGCACGTTAGTTTAATATGAATATAATGAATATATATTATACTTAATATAACATAATGAAGCGTAATATAATTTTATAAGCTATCATAATTTTATAGCATAGTTACTATTTCACGGAAAACTGGGTTATTTTTGAATTTCTACGCTCTAAATGGCATTATATTTGTAAAAAAATCGACAGATAGCCTCGTTAACTCCTTGAACTCATACAGATAAGCGAAAAAATATCAAAAATCTGAGTAAAGTTCACTTGGTGTATAAAGTTCCATGTATCCTTCTTTCAAAAAACTTTGCATAAAGAAAAGGTAAAAGGAAATTCTTAAGCTGAGAACATTTCAGACTATTAGGTGCTTCTTCCTATAATGGAGCATCTGAATGATTTGACGCATTTCGAAGGTGATTTGTTACGGGCAATCAGGGCATGAATAACGATAACGCATTGCTTCATCTCGGATGTCACGAAATTCTGGAAAAAAAAGTGGGGGGGTAACCTTTTTTTTTATAGAAAGAGAGAGGAATAAATGAAGAAGTGAAAGTTGCATCTTCAAACTTTTAGCTTACAGTTTGTTCTAAAATCCTTTCTAGTACTGCTCCTGATCCGCTTTCAGCTCAACTTGCACTGGCTTTATCATAGAATCCCTACTATTTTAAGATTTTAGTAAGAGTTCGTGGTTGTATTTTTCCGCAAAAGAAAGAAGATAATTTTCGAAGAATAAAAAGCAAGTATGCAACAAACATTTTTAAATGAGAAAAAGACATACTTTATTTTACAAATAAAAAATTGCTACAGTTAATCTTGAATATTAATAAGAAATTCTTCTCAAATGCATGAAAAGATGAATTATGTGCTTACGCTTTTGAAAGGCAAAGAGGTTTTCGTGAGTTTGCTTTTCGTTTTAAATGCTGCGTATAGGTGGTAGTGTTGCAAGTTTGTAATGCAACTACTTCATGAGTACAAACTCTTGTGTAGGTAAAATTAAGTGAAAGAATTAACAAGTTAAACATGCGAGAGAAAGGATTAACAAAATTTAATCATGTAAACGAAATTAACAAGGTAAACCTCACTGTAATCTGTCACCATATCCTGTAGTAGATGTTAAAAGTTCATAAAATATCAAAGGCATCTGCTTAACGAAGAATCGAGGGAAACAAAGCAGGAAATCCTTTTAACTTATCTTCTAAAAAAATTGAACCAAAGCACGATTTAGACTGCTGTATGACAAAATGAATCCCCACAAAGGAAGGTTCACAAAATACCGAGGTATGAATGAAGCAATGTACCAAGGAATGATGCTCCACAAAATACCATGGTTAGATATTTCTTATGGTTGCGCTGAAATTTGCATTATTTTGAAACGGCCTTGAATGAGTAAACTTTCAAATAAATACTTTTATAATTTATATAACCTTGTAGAGCTCTTGGCTTCTGCCTCATTTAAAAATTTTTTTCCCTTTCATGCATTTACATTTTGTTGCATCTTAGATAATCTGCACCTAAATGGCTTGGCAATGGGTTTTGGAATTTTATTTATTTCTGATACAAACTACTTTATCTGATACAGACTACTTTTTGATATAGACTAGGTGTTATACTAACGTAAGAATATTAGTATTCCGCCTACATTAAAATAACACCTAGTCGGAACCTAGTGACTCCCACTTGCCGGCTGATGTGGCTGTATTTACGATATTATTTAATTAAAAGCAATTAAAATTTCTTTTTGGTATTTATCAGTCATCATTCTCTATTAGTAGGCTAAAAATGTTCATTTACACTTAAAATCTCTGTACTTCAAAATTGTGTTTATTCGTTTTTAAATGTAACTTATTACTACCATCTGTTTTGTAAAAAAAATTCTGCTTAAAGAAACGCATGACAATTTCTTTCTTTATAAAAATGCATTAAAACCCTCCGAGCGTTACGAGTTTAGCCCTGAAATGTCAAAGTTCCTCAAAATATCATGAATAAATGGTAATTTCATAATTTTAATTAAAAATTGACTCTTTAATTTTGTACTTTGATTCCTTTTCATCCAATATACATCCAAACCGAAATCAGATACACTAAAAGCTAGGAGAAATTTTCATGTATAATGAATATAGAAGTCAGCGTTCTATACGGAATTTTCCGGCCGTAACACTCAGAGGGTCACCAGCTTAATCTGATCTTTGGCTATGTTTTTTGCTATTGCTTAATATATTATACTCCGAAGTTATGTGTCTAATATTTTAAGATAGTTGTAGACGCAAATTCTTATGTAATGATGACAAAATTATTACTCGCATGGGCCATCTGTTGAACACAGAGTAGAATTCTAATTCAGAAGTCAAACAACAAAAATCAGCGTTATATTTTCAAATTTTCACAGGACTAGTTTCGATGGTTTTACCGAACCACCATCCTTGAACATGAGACTTACAATTCTCTTCCGTTTCCCGACATTCTGGTCATGCGTAACACATCCAACTTCAGTACTACGGTTTACCGTAAACCTTCATCGGTTTGCCTGTCACCACACTTTAAATCATGATCCGACTAAACAAAAGTTAACTTCATTTTATTCCTATGTTTTCCGTGCTCTTCAAGTTTGCTCCTCCAAACTATCTCTTGATGAAGAACTAAATTATTTAAAAGCAATAGCTATTGATAGGGGCTTTTCACTCAACATTATTAATCAAGCAGTTAAAAAATTCTCACCTCGACACACTAAAAGGCACACTCTTGTTTTAGGAGATTATAAAAATTCTGTTGTCATTCCCTTCTTTCCATCAATTAGCTATAAAGTTGCACATATTTTGCAGAAATTTAACCTTCGGGTCGTTTATTCTCCCATCAATAAAATTCCGAGTTCCATACACAAGGACCCCATTCCGGGTATGAATTCCTCGGGAATTTATAGGATTCCTTGCCAATGTGGTTTAATTTACGTTGGTCAAACTAAGAGAGCCTTAACATTTCGCGTCAAAGAACATGAGGCATATGTTAGAAAGGGAAACACAGAAGTCTTCTGTTGCCCAACATTATTGGTCCGAAAATCACACTTTCAATTTTTCTGCTGCGAAAATTATTCAAAAAACATCTTCCATTGGAGAACTGGATTTCCTGGAGGCATTTCACATTCAAAAAAATCTTTCTGTTCTAGTTAACGATCCTAATTCCAATCCATCTTTGCCTTCGGCCTTTAAAGAAATAATGTTTTAGTCTGGGCTCATTAACACATGGCGCCACTAGCTTATTTTCTGTACAGGCTTTCTTATCTTATCTGATCATTATATCTTATGTCGTTCATTTACGCTTTTTGCAGCTGAGGATGGTGGTTCGGTAAAACCATCGAAACTAGTCCTGTGAAAATTTGAAAATAAAAAGCTGATTTTTGTTGTCTAACTTCTGAATTTGTATTTGTTCGGCGTGTTATTGTGTCTTAATTACAGAGTAAAATTATTTGTATACTACACCTGCTTACTTCCTTGTTTATTAAAATTTGAAACATAGTAATTGCAGCAATGAACTCATTCACTCAACCAGCTGATGAAATAAAAAAAAAAAACTAATGGGCGCTGCAGAAGCTTTATAATTGATTGAAGTATTGCTAATTTCTGCAAATACAGGCTTTCAATTTTTAAAAAGATCTGATGGCGAATACAGCTGTGATAATAACAATAAACTTGAGTGAGCTGCTGATAGTGATTAAGGGAATTCTATGAAGGTCGTATCTCTTCATTCCAAAAAACAGTACATAAATAATAATGAAGAACCTTGGACTTTGGAGGGAATGCCTGCTTATAAAGTCTTCATCAAAAGTTCTTTGAAATGTAATTAAGTTTATCATTACAGGTAGGTGGTTTTATAACTTCAACACTTATGTAATTATTCTAAATTAAAGTGGAGTCGTTTGCTGGAGCCCTAAATCTAAACCGCAAATGCCCTTTTGAGAAGTCCTCAGTTACCAATTGATTTGATGCCATAACTGGAGTTGTATCTCTCGGTTACATATGCGTCTTTAACCTTAGTTAGAACTCGGCAGTCGTGGCAATAGTAATGTTATTTTTAAAGTCACGGAGCCCAATAAGCATGGAATCATTGGATCGATGAAGGGATCAGTTCAAGTGAAGTTAAATTCGATTTTTCGTTGATGAAGAACGAAATTGCGTCTATGCATAGATTACTTGAACAACTCCTTGACAGAGAGGAGGAAAGCAGTGATAAAGAGAGCAAATGAAGTAAGAGGCTTAGGAAGATGAAATATCAGGGCAATAGACACTGAATGTGAAAGCGGTAGTGCTTCCGCAGAAGAAACCAGAAAATTCAGAATCGATAACGTGCACAGAATCCGAAAAAATACCGCAAAGGGAAGACTCGCTGGACCGCAATTATCTTCAGGCATAAAAGAACCATTAGATTTCTGGGAAATCATTTTAATTTAGTTACAAGAAATTCACCAAATATGCGGAAATCGTCGAGTTGCTGATTCGCCCGAGCGAAAAAGGTCTCGAGTGCAAAGGGCTAAGCTTCACAAGATAGAGAAAGAATTAGTTAAAAGTTTTTAACTGTTAGAAAGGAATAAAAGTCTTACAGTACAGGGTGATTCAAAATGAATATATCTATTACAAACGGCTATAACTACTTAATTGAAAAGAATTGTTTGGTAAGAATTACACGGAAAATAAAAAGAAGTTAAAAATTATGTTTATACTCTTTATAAATGTTATATGTAACTCAAAATGTAACACGACAGCATGTAAGCGGTAGTCCATTTGACGCCATACATTCTGAAGCATACCATTTTAACCGATACGGCATTCGAATATGGGCCACGAAGAAGCCTTGCAGTACAATTGAATATCAGCTTGACTGTGCGATGTGAGCGCGTAATCTGCACGGTCCTTTTTTATTCGGCCCACCAGCGGCCGAGCGGTAAAGTCGCTGAACACTGGTAGTTCGGTCCGAGGTTGTTGGAAAATATAACTTATTGTAAACCTTTTACTGCATCATCTCTCCTCCTTGAAATGTTTATTTAGTTTAGTTCTTATTTTAATGTAATATAGTAGTTACTTCTACTTCTTTTTCTTACTGCCACTGTTTGCGTTGAGAACGGACTGTTTCAACCTAATTGATATGCAAAAACGAAACGTGATGTTACGTCATCTGGAAAGCCGATTCGTGCCGATAGCTGATTGGTTGCCGTGAGATGACGTCATGCCTACTTCTGCTATAAGTATCTCCCGTCGCTCTGAAAGTGGATTTATTTCACACTAAGACGTACCCCGCAGGGTAAATAACTTCTGAGTCAAAGTCCCCAGGACTATATACTCACTGATACCTCAATTCATGCCAATTCATGGCTCAGCCCTTCTAGTTCCTGCTTTCCTGGCACTTGGGTGTGTGGTTTCCAGCCCCTTCAGAAGGATGCGTGCAGTCCGGTGAATACGTTCCTTGGTTCCTGTATACAAGATGATTGTTCCAGAATAAGTTCCTTGGTTCCTGTATACAAGAGGATTGTTCCAGAATAAGTTCCTTGGTTCCTGTATACAAGAGGATTGTCCCAGAATAAGTTCCTTGGTTCCTGTATACAAGAGGATTGTTCCAGAATAAGTTCCTTGGTTCCTGTCCAAAAGATGATTGTTCCAGAATAAGTTCCTTGTTCCAGAGACTACCATGTGAGTGACTGCTGTGGGTGGCATCAATGTTCTTCATGAAGGTGGCATTTAAAATACGTTAGCGGCGATTCCTCGTGTTCAACTAATGCAAACGGAGTTAGGCCGGTTTTAAGTGCTTTCAAGAAATTGATTTAATTTTCAGGTGTTTTCTTGACCATTGATCATGGACTTATTGAATGTGTAGCCAATTTCATGTGAGGCCGCATAATTACTGTTTAGGACATTTTGTTTGTATTGAATGCCAGTGTTTTTGGAGACCAGGTAAAAAATATTATTTGATGAATGATGGTTATATTATATTCTTCCTAAGACTCTGATATTGTTTAAATTTATTTTCCGTGTTTTTATTCTTTATTATATTGTTAATAAATTGGTTAAGTTTGAAACCTTTTTATTGTCTTCAATGTCTGCACAACATATTATCTCAGGGAGCTTTTATTGCTACTATTGCTAAATGTTTAATTTTATAAACTTTAAACTTTGCTTTAGCATCAGAGGTTCGAATCCCGCGAACGGGCTGGCTGCATGGGTGTTTTTGGTGGTTTTCCCCACGTGTAACGTGTATACGAGCCAGTTTCCCTTAGAAGGTCCTCCACGAAGGCACCCCTCCCTTTAGGCAGATAGCTCTCGAGGCTTTGCCGTAATTAATAACCTAACCTAACCTAACTTAACCTTTTTTATTCACGGAGCAAAGCGAACTCAAAATGCACATTTCTAATGCGCTTGCGTTGGTGACTCCAGATGTGCTTTAAAATACAGGGTGATTCAGAATTCATCATCAGTATTTGGTGGGGAGGTAGGGAATAGGAAAAGAAAGAGATTTCACATAGGAAAGTATGGGTGCAGACGAACGCATGGTGGTGTAGAGGGCGCTGTGTGTATACAACTTCCATACATAAGCACAGGTGTTTGACGTGTGCAGCCAGTCGTGATTCGACTAGGTGATTTTGAAGAAGTAACATGAACCGGTGTATGTGGAATGAACTTGCAGATATGCATGTAAATGCCAGACATATTACAGAAGGTTCGGTTGCCCATGCAACGCCGTTGTGAGTCATGCATAGTAGGGCACATGGTCAACAGTTCAAGCAGCTCTTGTAAGTCTGTAAAACCGATGCAAAGAAATGTTACATGTAAGATTATAAATGTTTTTTTTTCCTTACTGCTTCCTTTTTATGTGTTCTTTCTATCATTGAACTGGGGTAATTTTGCCCTACTACATGGCATATGCACCCATGCATTCCTATGTGAAATCTCCTTCTTTCCCTATTCCTTACCTCCCCACCAAATACTAATGATGAATTCTGAATCAGCCTGTATATAGCGTGAAACGGACTAGTATTTAGATATTGTCCGTGTTGCCAAGGAGAGTCACATAGAACATTTATAAAGTATATAAACATAATTTTGAGCTTACTTTTACATTCTGCGTAATTCTTAGCAATAAATTCTTTTCAATTCAATAGTTATAGCTATTTGAAATCGCTATATTCATCTATATTCATTTTGAATCAACCTGTATTATTTGTTGTATTTTATGCCGTGTAACCTGATGCAGCCTCAAGATGAAATCTGCTGCGATATATAAATAGATAATATAAAATATACTCCGAAAGCTTTTTCGAACTCTATCTCGAGCTGAGTCGTGACTGTCGTATTCATTGTGTGAGTAAAATATGCAAGGAGGTTTCATATTTGTTAATGCAAAAAGAAATCATATTACGGTTTGAGGTTTTCCCCCATGACATTGACATATATGAAGTCACTTCAGAATGTATAAGATTTTTCTTTTCGGTTTGGCCAAAAGTCTACTTCACAAAATTAAATGTAGTCCAAAGCATTGTGGCTGGAAGATTCCTTTAAGAGTGAAAGGAAATAAAATATACGAGAGCTTTTCTGGAAATAACCTCCACGTGACTTCTACGGAGATTCGTCTTACACAAATCTCTAAATACGTGTTCCTTTACTAGATATTCAGATTCGATATTTCGACAGCATTAGTTCACCAATGCGAAAAAGCTCCGGTGAGATTGGCGATGCCTTTTTTCCCCTGCAATTCATTCTTTGAGAATTTCTAAGGTTGACAAAACATTTTTGTCAAGAGGAAAGTACACTTTTTTCCCTTTCCTGTATTTCTCCTTTTTAGTCTTCCTATTCTTTTTCTTACTTTTTGAGACAGAGTGTTTTGCATAACGTTGTATCTTAGGAACAATGCGAAATTCTCTCTTCCGAGTTAAAAATAGCTCCCGCTGTGCAAAGCTAATCGATGATTTCCGTATCTGAGATTTCCTTCTCTTTTCCTTCATTCTCATTTTTTTCTCCTCGTGTCAAAAAATGTCGAATTTTCTGGCGTGCTACCAAGTGAGGGGCATAGTGAGACGCGGGAATGGCGCATAGAATCGAAGCACCTCGTTCGTGCTGTTTTATTGGCTCAATCTTGGATTACTAGATTCTTCTATAGATTTCTATTTGCATTTTCGGAGTTGTAAGTTTTGCCGATATGGATTTAGACTTCCTTCCTATGTGGAACAAACTGCACTACCATTTAAACCATGCTGACCCCTCCTACACATTCTAGTGCATTTAAAACTCCACTCGTTAACAGAAATATATATGTATATTCCTCGTTTAAGAGATTCCGATAAAAAAGCGTTACGCGAATTAAATTTCTTGCTCTCTAGTGAATAAAAGTACCTCTTAAGTCGGTCTGAAATTTCTAGATGAAAATAATTTTTTTAGATGGTACCTATTATTAAAATAGTACATTCTTACCCAGGAGTACCACACAGTTTACATATTCAGGTATTCAAGGTTCTCTTATGAGTTGAAAAGGATCATCTTCGAGTAGCTGAAACGGAATTTCAAAGCAACGTATACATTGTACATATATTAGGTACTTTTTTTTGGAAGCAGCAAAGATGAAAAATTAGCAACGCCTTTGCCGGGAATCGAACCGCGGACCTCTCAATTACGCGCTGAGCGTGCAGATCACTACACCACAAAGGCACGCCAAGAAGGTGGGCGAAATACCTTATATACTCCCCCTTTTAAAGGGCGGCTGGGGTTTTTAGGGGACCCATTCGCAAAATCCTGGGTGAGGAGAGTCATCATTCAACACCCTTTTAGACCGGCCGCCATTGTAGAGGCATTAGGATTTTTTGGAAGCAGACAAGATGAAAAATATGCAACGAATTCGCCGAGAATCAAACCGCGGACATCTCAATTACGCGCTGAGCGTGCAAACTACTACACCACGAAGCCTCGCTAAGAAGGCGGGAGAAATACCTTATAACATTTAGCCCAAATGCTTTTATTTAAATATTTATGCAAAAGCATTCTGTACGCTTTTGTGTCTATGAAATTGCAGATTTCTCTATTGTTGTACTCAAGAATACGAAAATTTACCCGAATAAGATTTGTTTGTTTCTTTATTTTAGCTAAGTACACTCAAGCGCACAAGAGTTATCTGCCTAGGAATGTCTTCGTTAATGAATGCCTTCAAAAAGGACTTTCTAAGAGAAATGGGCTTTTATTTATACTAGTCGGCAGGAAAATCGGAAGATGCTTATGCAGTTACCCCATTTCGTTGGGAATGAAAGTTGGCTGGAAGTCCATTGTTGGTGTTCTTAACCACTGGCGGCCTCCTGAACAGAGAATTAATTAACCACCAAAATATTTGTATTAACAAAACTGCAACTTTTCTTCAAACATTCAATGTGGTATTTTAATCAGTTGCGACTAAAACAACTGAACTAGGAAGCATTTTTTCAAACAAGGTCTTTCGGTAACTTCGAAATACGTGAAGAAAATACATGAAAGTTATTCATAAATAACATACTGTTATATATTTCTAAGACTATGGGGTTTTGAAACTGCAGTTGGTATCACTATCACGCGAATACATAATAGCAGTCTTGATGCAGATCTGAAGAGTGCAAATTTTTTTCTCCCGCAAGGCACCGCTCGTACAACGACGTTTTCTCTGCGATGTTTTTTGCTGTGTTACTGTCAGCAGACACTATGCAAAAGACTACTCTGCGAAAGACTTATGGCAAAACATGCTTATATAAGCTTAGAAGGTGTTACATTTTTCAGATATTTGCTACATAATTTTTTACGAAGCTTTCTAATACGTTAATATAAGGCATAGAGGAAGTATTTAAAATCAGTCAAAAAGCGACCTCAGATTGGCCTAACTTTATCCGCACCCAGGGCGATAGGTCCCTATTCTTCAGGAGCAAAACATTTTTTCAAAGATGGGAAGAGAAACAGCCATGTTTATAGTTAAATCACTGGGTGGAGCAAAGAGAAAAAGAATGTAGCGCCATAAAATCGGCAAAAGTAATGAAACATGAGAAATCTGAAATGTTAAAGCTTTGAAAACATTGGGAAGAACTGCATTAGACTTTTGACACCATTAGCTAAATTTTGGAAAACTTATGATTGTGAAATGCTTTAAAGAAATCCAGTGCACTGTTTGAAGAAGCTTTGCGGATAATTAATTTTCTTGACGCCAGTCAAAACTGATATTCTCTTCATTTCAACTTGATGTTCTTTTGATGTCAAACTATAATTAACTATTGAAGAAATGCTTATTTCTATTTTTTGAATGTATGAATTGTGTTCTTTGGTGCGATATTCTAACTCTTTTATAATTTGGTTCATATCCGTCAAACCGTATTTATTGCTAGGATTCCTCAACTCTTTATTTTTTATATATTCAATACGTTTATTTATATTTTCTTACATTGCTTCTGTCATTGGGAGTTTAAGTTAAAAGCAAACAAGTGAATAAGTTTTGAGATATTTTGCGTAGTATAGGTCTCTATTTCAACATTCATATGTTTTCAATTTCTTTGTAATTTATTCCATTCTAAGGCTTATAAAAGTAATTAAAGTAAAAGAAGTAGTTGCAGTTAAGGTGAATTTTAATATTCCCTTTTATTATCACTGACATTTTATTCCATTGCAGACAAAGTGGCGCAATAACCGCCAATTCTAGAGATGTTGTATTTCTGAAGACGAATAAAAGCTGCTATTAGTTAGCAAGAGAAGCAGAGCAATAATACTCTGTAATGGATTAGGATTAGGATTATTCAGTTATGGCAAAGCACAGTAGGGCTATGTGCCTAAAGGGAGGGATGCCTTCGTGGAGGACTTTCTAAGGGAAACTGGCTCGTATATACGTTACACATGAGGAAAACCACGAAAACGCCCATGCAGCCAGCCCGTTCAACGGGATTCGTAATACTCTGTAATGAAAGTTTGCTAAGGACTGATTTTTACTTTGATCGGTTGTTTCGTTTTTCAATTTACAAAGTGCTGTTAGCGTTATGTAAGAATCACATGACAGCGACTAATTTTGTAATGATGCAATTTACAGAGATCTTTTTTTATAAGCAGTTACTAATTTTAGAACAAAAAGGGGGAAATACGCAAATTAAAATAAAGATTTAAGGGATTATTGAGAATTAAATTGTATATGTATTACTTTTAATTCGCTTGTTTTACAAATTATTACTGCTATTATTCTTATGTTTGCACACTTTTATGAATTGTCCAGTGTCTCTGAATGGCGGCAACTCGCTTTATTACTAATTCCGTTATGCTTAAATAAATAAATTTCAATCTACAGTTAACTGCTTTACTTTAGTGGAGCTTTATGCGCGTTAGAAAATTATTTTACTTTTTATAATTTACTTTTCTTGTTTTTTACCTCCCTTATTCTAAATGAACACTTGTACTAAACCATGACCTAATTTGCAAAGAATTCTTGCTTATAAAACGTGACTGATATGATACGTAGTACAGCGTTTTATAAGTACTACCTCATATTATGTTCAAATAGTATTATTAAGATCAGAAATGAAGTACACAAATCAGCACGTTTGGGCAGCAATACAAATTTATTATTCTATCACAGGTACTGCAATCATTCGAGCATTGTTTAATATGCTTGTACTTTGTGTGCATTTTTATGCAAGATTCGGTTTGACTTATACAAATCTCAAGTTTAAAAGCATTGCTATAATTAGTATTTGAAGTAAATTTCTAGTGCAAAACAAAAAATAAATACTGCGCAAAAGCAAGAAAAGTATAAAAAACAAAAATTTGTTATAGGACATGAAACATCCAATTTGATAGTCAAGGATTAAAGGAATATAGATTATTTTCCTCGTTTACTTTTCTGACCACCTTAATGTCTTCAATATCCTTTAAATCCAGGTTTCAGAGTTCGGTGAGAAATGATATCTATTCTTTTTACTGTCTCAAATCTTTCACAGAGTAAGGAAGATTCCATCGGTTATTGTTAGTTCTGCTGTCAGGCTACATCTAGCCTTATTGACTCGTAAAAAGTCAATGAAGTTTATTTGCAGCACCGCTGTCACTGCATTTTACTCGATCCATTTGAACCAATGTGCAAGCAGTTTGTCATGCAAGATTAATAAACTACAAAAGTATTTCAATCCACATTTATGAGGGTTCTACACTGTAATGGTTAGAATCTCTTACTCATAAAAAGAAATAACTATCGGAATGATAATATTATAGCATAGTGGAAATCTCTTTCTTAGTTTCAAACTTTTCAATGTTTATTTATAGAAGATGTATAAAATTGTGTGAAAGTATTTCTAATTAATTATCATTTTTAATTCTGAATTAAAATGTAGGTATATTAACAATTGCTGTTTTAATTAGGAAATAAATTAATTTTGCGGAGCATATTAATTTAATATTTTCAGCTTTAATTATGAGCAAGAGTAGGAAGATACTTTAGAGAACAAGAATTATCTAGAAGTTTGAGTTGGTTGTACACGTCAAAAGAGAAATAGCGTGAGATTTAAAATTTATACTTTTCGGAAAAATATTCTTTCAAAGCATTCTTTCCATAAAAGTGGATAACGAAGTCTCGGATATTTTCATAGAAAATTAGATAATTAGTTTTGTGTACTTTCTTTTACTACTTCGCTTTTGTTAAAAAAATAAATAAATAATCATTTCTGAAAATTCGTGCACATAGGAGGGAGATTGCGGCCTTTATGTAAAGAAAAATGGCTTGGGCTTAGAGAAAATTCGTATTTACATTATAAAGAGCTAAGAATGCAGCCCTATTTTTCAAGTATACAATAGGAAACATTATTTTCTGATACAAAAATGTGTCATCCCTATACATATTTTGGAAATTCAGAAACTGTTGCTCTTTTCACAGCATTTGATATTTTAATTTATTTCGCTTTGCTTATATTAATTTTCAGTAATTTTTTCGATATTTTTTAACCTGATGATGATCTAATGCATATTTATTTTCTTCCTCCCTTTAATTAGAAGTATAAGTAACTGTTGCGCACAAGTCTTGTTTTAATCTCTTTTCCTGTGGATCTTTAACGCTGATCTAAGTTTAATAGGTAAGAGTAAGGAAGGGCTTAAACTGAGTTTTCTAAAGGATTCCAACGATCGATAAATAAATTGAATTTTACTATGCATCTGAGGAAATGGATGATTCTAACAAATGATAGAATAAAAATATTTTTAAGTATGTGTGTTAATTATTATCATAGTAAAGCTTCTCAAAGTTTATACGTATGACCAAAGTTAAAGAGAAAGAAATTGAAGGTTAAATACAAGATGAAATTTCTAGGAAGGCTGTAATTCTGATCCCGAGTATTCAAATTTAATTATAGCAGCAAAAGCGTAAGGTAAACATTCAGATTATATGAAGTAAATCGAAATCTAGTCCATTACAGTTCAAAACACTTAACATCGAAAATAATTTAGAATATTTTTATAGTGTTATTAGAAAGTGTAGTTTCGTAACATAGAAAGTATAATTTACATTGATTTACACACAGACTTTTCTTGGGTAATTGAAACTAGATTCTTCATTTCCGAGACTACTGGCTTACTAGTTAAACTACAACAGCAGTGGCTTAACTGTAAGGAAGGAAGTCATCTCCAGTCAATGACTGCAGACATAAATCATGTATTTATTAAGAACTTATGCTGCGAGGTAGTGTGATTAGGCAGAACAAAATGCAGTTTTCCTTTCTGTCAGCTACTAAAAATATTGTCAGTGCAAGGTAAGTAAGTAATAGTTACATAATGTGGATATAAATTCTACAAAATTTTCAGTTTAAAAAAAGGTAAACGGAAAAACAGAAACCATGAAAAAAATAAACATAAAAATAACTCATTGAAATAAAAATTCACACGTACACCTGCTTTAGAGATACATCTTCTGAAACATACACTGCCGCCCATTAAAATTTCTAAAAAACAGCCAGGAAGAAAACAAAAAGCAGAATTTTATTTATTGCACATACAATAAAATGGGAGGAAGACATGATTAAATTTGCAGGTGGTTTGGAATACACAACCTACAGAATTCAGTATACAGAACTGTCACCTCTGGAAGCAAGAAAGGCTGAATTTAACTGAGTATGGCCTAGCAGAGTTTAAATGACAGATACGAGTGCCTGATTCCATGCGGATTCAAGTCCATGCCAGAGTTCATCAATCGTAGTGACTGGCGAGTGGTAGCGTGTTAGTCTCTCGACAACCTATGACCAGGTGTTGTCATTGGGTGAGAGAACTTGCTGGCAACAGTCAATCACTCTCTGTATCGAGGAAGGTCAAGATAGCATAGGCGTTATCTTGTTGAAAGACAGCGTCAGACACAATCACGAGGCACATCTACGATCACAATAAAGTTAGGCCTTGACACGTCAGAAATTCAAAGGCGGTTGTCCGCATTACCAGCTATGTGAGCAAGAGATGACCGTAATATGCACCAAATGGTAGCCCATACCAGCGTGCCAAGTGCTTGTTCCACATGACGATGACGAATGGAATATGGCAAAGTTCGTTCTGCTCTGTACATCCTCACGGGAACACGTCAATCATGTTACTGTGCAGAGACCTGGGATTCGTCTGAAAAGGCAAAGTGGTGTCATTCCGGTGCCCAGTCTTGTCAATCGTCGTGTCACTGTAGGCGCTCCTGTCTTTACTGCAGAGTCAAGAGAGGCCGCAGCAATAGTCGCCGTGCTGGCAATTCGTGATGCTGCAGATGATATCGTACTGTCTGTGAGGACATTTCGTGCACATTAGTTGAGTTCCTGACTGTCTGTATATGCGACGTGTCTGTACGACACCACAAGGCCGAGAGGACAGCATGTACGTCCCCTGCACGATCATGTAAGGTGTTTAGTATAGTTCTTCTGGACTCATCGATTCCATATTTTACTGAGAGTAATGGGACCCCGACTAATACAAGCAGGAATGTAGGATAGACCTCCATCCTGCCGCGGCCGCAATCCGACCCATACCGGTGGAGTTTCTCCTTATACAAGGCACAATACGACGTTTACACAAACAACCAACCTTCAAGTGCCATTTCCAAATGAGAAACACACTTTTTTTTTTTAACTTTTACGCTGCTAAGGAGGACTACTTACCGGGAACAAGCCCTTGCAATATGATGTCCGCCCTGCAGACATTTATTACGTCTAAATTAAAAAAAAAAAAAAAAAAAAAAAAGATTAGAGTCACATCTAGATAGGGAATACAAAGGACTACCTTGAATACATATGACATTCCTGATAGCATAGGTTAAAAAAAATAATAAACAAAAAAAAAATACTTAGAAGTACAAAGCTGCATTGATACAAAACTGGTAAAGGTAAAACAAAAAACAGTAAAATTTAAGACTAACATTGGAATTTCAAGCCTGCAGTTATACATCACACTGACGTACTATTATACACTTACTATAATTCCGCACATTATAACATATTATGCAATTTATTACTATAATACTGAAAATCACACTAACATAGTAAAACTGATACTACAAATAAAACACACCATATACACTGCTCGTATCAGAAAAGTATACACTGACATAGTAAAGCTGATACTACAAATAAAACACAACATATACACTGCTCGTATCAGAAAAGTAGACAATTCTGTACATGATGCTGTACTGTAACGCTAAAACTAAAGAACACTAGACAATAACCTTTGGAAACAGTCACAGTGAAATTAGGAATATAATATATTGTAGCAGAGTTAGAATACGAGTCATTTCAAAACATTAAATCCAGCAAAATATTTCAATACATATTTACAAAGTTCTACAACCAAGAAAGTCTGGTTCAATACTACTATTATACATCACACTTACTTATAATTATACGACCCTAAACTATTATACTCCACATTAATAGAAAAAATTATACAAGATACTTAATGGAATACTGTACATACACTGAAATAAAATGGCGAATACTACAAAATAGCAATCAATATACAATGTGCTTATCAGAAAGTTGGTTCTGCGGCCACGAATATTTGTTATAAACTGTTGCATTTTGCACAATACTAGAAACTGTTACAAAACATTTGCACACAATATTTCATGGTACTAGCCGAGAGCTCTATATATGTATTTACTATTATACCGCAAACTTAATTTGAAAACATAACAAAACGCACTTACTACTTAGCAGGTCAATACACTAAGACAATATGTAAATTGAAATACACAGAAATACAATACAAAAATTAAGTAAACACAATAAAATTTAAAGATTAATAATGGATAGAAGCGACACTGAAGTACAAATAGACAGACATTGATTGTGGTAATCTGCATCTAGGAGGTAACATGTTCCAGCAAAGTTATTCATGTACAGCACTAAACATGGCTGTCATGCATATACGTAACATAGGTACAATGGCATGCCATTAGTCTCTGAAATTGTCCTAATTTCAGTAGTTGAATATTATCGTATATAGTAAGATACCAAATTTGTAAGGTAAGAATTATGAAAGTTGTTGGTATAGAATTGCCTGCTGTAGCTGCTGTTGACACCGCTTCTGTTCAACAGAATTCACGAGCACAAATGTCCATTACTCGATGAATCTGATTAAATGCGAGCTTACTTCTCTTGAGGGTGTCTGACCACCCGGACCAGTGTGCTTCAGAGGGTTTTTTTAAATGAAATGGTATCGTGAGAGAGCATTCGAAAGCAAAGTGATCCGGATCACCTAGTGTTCCACATCTACACCTGTCTGAAGTAGCTAATCTGAAGCGCCGTAAATAGCTTGGAAATGGTCCGTGTCCAGTAAAGAAATGTGTAAGATGAGCACTACTAGTGAGCAGATTCAGACCAACTTTGGGGAAGAAACGAAATGTTCTGCGGCCTGTGGTGGAGTTGTTCCATCTCTGATGCCAAATTTCTAACATTTTGAGTTCGGTAATCTTTTTTAAATAGGAAACTGGTGCTTTTAGGGGTGTTACAGGCATATTCAAGTCGTTAGCTGTTAGCTTAACAAGCCTATGCAATTTCCCCATTTATACACAACCTAGATAGCATTACTCATACCTGCTTTGTGCGCATGCGTGAGAAAACTATTATTTTCGGCAAAGTTAAACTTCACGATTATAGTGAAGAGAAAGAGATCGACTATTTCGATCACGTGACCTTTCAAAACTGATTTCGCTTCGAGGCCATCATAGAGTCGGCTGTGGCTCAATATAAAGTGCGCAGCGGTCATTACTGTAATGCAAGGAGTTAATATCTTTTTGTACAATGACGAGAAAAACAAAGAGTTGTTTTAAAAGGGAAAAAATTAAAATTTGGACAAAGAAATCAATTGAGAATCAGATAACTGATACCATCTGTTTTTCTCTCCTTACTTCAGTGAGAATCATGGACTTTTAAAGATATCCGTTTAGACTTAAAGAGTCATTCGGAAGGACTGATAAGATAACGTCGACTGCCGTTGACGGGAGGATCGGATGTAAGCTTAAAAGTGATTTACAGTAGCCTTCTCTCATGAGTCTAGTTACCATCGCCGCATTTGAACTACACTATTGACATTTCCTCCTCAATTTATTAGTCCTCTTGGAGACACAAACGCACGTGTAAATTCTCGAAAAATTTTGGTATTCATCCTTTTGTTGTTGTTTTTGTTACCGTGTATATATTTTCTTTGGTGTACGAAGAGAAAATTGTTTTTTAACCATTTATCTCTTCTAAAACTTCCAACTATACATATTCATGTACAAAGGACAAGGTTAAAACTCTGAAGTAAATTTCACTTGTTAAATTAAGAAAGAGAACTTTGATTATATATGCAAGGAAATTAAGAGTGCGAATACGTTTCAAATGTTAATGTACGAGATTTGGCTTCCGTGCTGTTTTATATTTGATTTAAAATTTATTTTATTTTTTACTTTTTTACGAAAAAGAGTCATAATTTTAAATAATTTAAAGACCCTCACTTTCATTTTACTCGTATATTATTTTGATTTTTATATTGCCGTATTTACATCATTTTAAACTAATTTTATTCTTCGCAAATCGAAATGCGAATAATTTTACTTCCGAAGAACGTAGTTATAATAAGGAAAAAATAAATGAAAAGTATTTATCAATAAACTACCAGTAACTGTCACAATATTATTTATTTAAAATGAACCTGCATTCCAAGAAGAATACGCAGCAATGTTAGCCTTACATCAAAGAACTTCTAGGAAAAGAATGAAAGCTACCACACACACAATGTAAACCTGTTTCACCGCTGAGCCACTATATTGTGGACCCACGGCTATGCAGCGAAACATCAGCGTAAGGTGGAATTTAAATAGAGCAGTTCGAGGAGATAAAATTTTTTATTTATTTATTTTTTTTTTTTATTTTTCAATAGTTCAAAATTTTATATTCATACATTTCCAGAGTTTTATGAGCAAAATGATGTTATTTATTCTTTTGGAACCACCATTTTGTTTCAAAAGGCTGACACATATTTTTAATGAAGAATTATAAATTTAAATTTTGGAGGCTTTTTATACAAGTCTTACCCATTTTTACTTTCATTTTAAATAACAAGTCGGTTATAAGATAAAATTAAATGAAATTAATTCCTTATCAGGACTCAAAGTTCTTTTTTTAGAGAAATTATGTAGAAGGTCTTTATGTTCTAACATTTAATTGTCTAGTTGTTTTACATGGATCCTACTAAAGTTTAGGTTAAAAAAAATACATCTTATTGTTTTTATATTACTTGTTATTACAGCCACAACCCCGTTTTCTATAAATATACTTAATTGTTTTTCATTTGATGTAATATCCAGGTTTGAATTATGGTTAACATCAGAATTAATAACAAAAAAATATACTACTCTGTGATGGTAATAAATAAGCATTTTTAGTACTTAATGAATTAGCAGAATTAAAGCAGAACATTAGTTATGCTTTAAGTTTTTCCATATCAAGCATGTTACTAATTATTAAAAGAAAGAAAAACACATTTGAAGCAAACAATGATATTTATCGACAATTCTGCAATTTCTGTGATTCTGCATCTTCACAAACATGAAGTTCTATTCTCAAGTCATAAATATTTTACGCGATTATTTGAAATGGCCATTATTAATATAAAAAGTAATGTTTGTAATCAAGAGCAAAATTTATTTCATTTAAATTAACAAATGTAAAATTACATTAAAAAAGTCTTTTAAAAATTACACATAAATTATCAAAATAACTAATTTTATTCCTTTGGTTTCATAAAGCATTCAATACTTATTTAATATAATAACATGAGATAAATGGGATAAGTCTTTCAACATGATCTTGAAAATCAAAACAATAGCTGTTACCAAAACCCGGGAAGACACCTTTTAAATAATTCAATGAATCAAATATATTTCAAATTATGAAATTACGAATTAAATTTAGAAAATAAAAACTATTTTTTTTCGACTTTTTTCAACCTTGACTAATTGACTAAACAAGTCAAATTTGTAAAAATTCTCTATGCTTAAATTTTTCATTATTTTAATTCTTCAAAAAGTCCAATGCGAAATATTTAAACCAAGTTAATTCGGCCAATAAGTACATAGAGTTCTGTAAGCATGAAAAAAAATCACATACCTTACAATAAATAATGCAATTTTAACGAATCCATATTTAAAATTTTACAGTTAAAATGAAAATGGAATTTTCATATAACTAACTTAAATGTAAAACAATTTAACCCTCTGTAAACTATAAATACCTCTGAATAAAGTTAAAATACTGAAATACATTATAGTTATCTATCACAACGTTCAGAAAAAATAAGATTAAAACTCAATCAATAATAACAAATATAATCCAGAACATATTTAATAAACATAACAGAAATATAAGCAGTAAAGTTGTCAGAATATTTAAAACAATCTCTGAAATATCTCTAGCACTTGAAATTTTAGTGACAATCAATATTTCGATTAATAATTGTTAATTTTGTTGCATAGCATTCTTTGAGCATAACATGTGAAGTTAAACTCAAATCATTTTATATTGAATAAGTATGGAGCTTCTCACACATATACCTAAATATAGCATTTGAAAACAAAAGAACGAAGCTGATATAGTAAAAATGATACAGAATATAAAAGAATAAGCAATATATTCCTAACTTATTCAAATATTTTATACTCAAAAGAGACAAAAATGCTCAAATAATTTAGATAACTTTGAAATAATAAAAATAATTTAACAAAAGCACAAATTATTTTCTAAATTAATTTCTATCAAATTTATTGAAAACAAAACAAAATGCTCAAAACTATTACTAACACATTTTTTAAAAGATTCAGAATTTAAAGAAATATTAATATATATATATATAAAAATATGAAAAATTAGCAATATTATACATGTACATATATAAATTCATTATTTTCTATATTAATTCCCATCATGTTTACTAATAATAATATAAAATACTCAAGGTTAATATTAAAACTTGCACATGCTAACATTAAAAATATAAAGAAACAAAATATATACAAGTATAGAGTTTTTGCATAACCCTTGTGTTTCCTTTTAATTGAATAACTGATTCTATATGGATTTTGTTTACAAATAAAAAATAAATGCTTTAAAACATTCATTTGAACATCATCAATGTGTTTAAACAAATAAATTATTAATAAAAAGGTAATTAAAGAGGATTTGTATCACTTTAAATATCAGCCTTCTGCCTACGAAACAGCCATATCTAGCTAGAGCATAGGGGGAAAAAAAAAACTACTGTAGGTGTTTATAACGGTTAGAAAGTCAAAACGAAAAAAGTTTACAGAAACTAAAATTATAAAAGCTTTGCTATATCAAAAACTTTTAAGAAAGCCCTCAAAGGGGACCATTTAAATTCAGTTGAATGATCGAGGTATAATAAAGCAATGAAAAAGTTATAGCTTTAGCAAGTTTATAAACATCTGAATAACTTTTTTTAAAAATTTTTATGAATCCGGTATGTCTTTCAACATGAAAGGAATTTTTGATAGTTATATCTTTTAAGCCTACCGTTCTCAAATGCAATACATAGAGTGCTTATCGCAGCAAAAACATAGCGGACGAAAACGTCGTGGAGAAAACAACGCACGGCGAAAACGTCATGCTACAAAAAAAACGTTTTCGTCCGTGATGTTTTTGCCGCGATGTTATTGGCGGATACCAAGCGCGATGTAACAACGCGCTCATAATATTTCTGCTTTCATTTGATGTAAAGTCTGATTGATTCTCGATAAGCCGCTCTTTTATTTTATGAACAAGGGTATAAATTAACTGCTACAGTTGTATTTTTTCTTGCATTTTTGAAAATAAAACTATTAAAATTTGGGACCTTCTTTCTACAGAACAGCAAGCATTGGATTATTTTCAAAGTTTCAGGATCCTAACCCTAAAACAAAAATGTATATTAATGGACCTGGCATGTTCCGTTGAATATGGCCAACAAAAAAACAGGAGACTGAAACAATTCCTAGGGAATTTTGTACTCTTGGCGTTGCATTTTAAACAGAGCTTCTGGTAAAATCATAAAATCAGAAGACCTAATAAAAAAGTTGAATCCATGAAAACCCTTTCAAGACGTGTATCGAATACAGATTGTTTGTTAAATAAAGAGATGTTCGTTCTTCAGAATTCCTCAGAAATAACTGCCGCAACTAGTGGGATCTCTGCTATCATTCTTCAATGGTAGCCAACATTCACGTTCGATGGGATAATACATGAGTGACATATTTTTTATATAAAAATACACACAAAATGTAAGTACTTTTTGATTATCCATAACCCTATTTTAACCACAGCTTAGTAAAATGTCTATATTTTTGGAGCGTTTTTGATACGACAACAGCCAACTCAAACAATAACATACTACATACATTTGAGTAAAGATAGATTTACACTCATATTTAACTGTCATTTCAATGAATAGCGATTTTTTTTAATCTGGCAAACAGACATTTTACAATTTTTTTCATTTCTAACAAAATGTTTCTTTTTATTATCATTTATGAACAAACAGTATTTTCAAGACATAAAGATAGCCAAGCAAATGTTTTCAATAATAGTAATAGGATCTGGAAGTACTTTGTTTCCTAAGTTATAAGGTATTTTTCCCACCTTCCTAGCGTGCCTTCGTGGTGTGGTGGTCTGCACGCTGGGCCGGTATTACAGAGGTCCGTGGTTCGATTCCCGGCGAAGGCGTTTGCTCATTTTTCATCTTGCCTGCTCCAAAAAAAATACCTAATGTCTCTACAAAGTAAAATATATAATGAAATAGTTTATTATTCAGTAATCATATCAAATACTAATAGGATTTTAATTATATTTCTACTACAAACAATAAAAAAATTTATATTACTACAAATAATCTTAAAATATTAAAAGTGGTGTATATAAGAAATATGTAAACATTAATATTCTAAATTTAAAATAATGCTGAAATTTCTTCGGTGACTACTAGTATTAAACAACTTTAAATTTCTCAGATAAAATATTTAGTAATTTGTAACGTTATAACGTCAGAGCAAAATAAAGAGTATCACAGTTAAAACTATTTACACTATTATACATGCCATATATTAAAAACAGCTTCATTCTTATTGTAAACAGTGAAAGGTTTTAATTCAGATGGCCCTTAATGTGGTAGCATGTCATGAATTATTATTACTTGACTCGGAAGCTTAGAAATTTCCCATTTAGAAATTTAAAAAGAAATATTAAAAGCCCATTTTATAAAATATATTATTTGTCTGCCTTATAACTGATTACATAAAATGGCATGATTCATATAGTACAATCCATAATGTAGAATTGATATGTTAAGTAATTTAAGAATGAAAATTTGTCTGCTGTGTAATATGATGAGAGACAAAATATTTTTGGAGCTCGAGAATCAAAAATAAGTATAGGGCAACAGTATTCCATCAGTTTTAAAATCTATGCTAAATATTTAAATATATACTACAATTTAAAATCATATTAGATATATACTTCAGTTTTAAGGTCTAAAGTGTACTGAAATTTAAAATCAAGCTTACCCTGCAGAAACAGGAATTAGGTGAATTTCGGTGACCTTTGTCTTGCGATCTAATACGATCCATCTTTAAATCTGATGAACTCTTCCGCATTTCGGACAGCACAGTAAAAGATTACCAGTGTGGCTGCCGATAGAATTTCTTCGACGGCTAGTTGACTTCTGAAGTTACTTCGCTCATGCGCAGAAAGGTACGATGGGGCGATGGTATGCTTCTGTAAAATAAGCTTCAGGGATCTATAAAAGTGTCGCCTCGGTCTGACGGAGCCACATTTGCTTTCTTTAATATAAGGTAGCTTCATTTCTTCTTTCCTGTACCTTCAATCTTGCCAGCTCTTATTGCTGCCCACTGCTAATCCCTAGGCCTCAAATCATTGATTGCTACTGGAAATGATGTCTGTGTCATGTGCCATAGCTTGCAAGTCGTGTACCACTGTCATCTTTCAGTCTGTCTGCTTACGTAGAATAATCTTCAGAACCACCAAGAACGTTAGATTTCTTCATTTTATTGAAGTTCTTTATTATTATTACTTCCGCATTCGCATTCTACAAGCAAATCAATTTGACAAGCAATCAATGAACGTCTTTCAGTTAAAAAAATGAAGAAGAAAGAAATTTAAGCTTATATTAGAGCGAACAAAGAAAGTGCTGGTGAGAATATTGCTCTTTTGCATTATTAAGCAAGAAATTAATGCTAGATATCTCCCAGATATAGTACATTTTCTTCTAATATAGTCGCATGATATAGTTTGGTTTATTTTATTCGGGCAAAGAACTGGAGGGCCATCTGCCTAAGAGGAAGGATACCTTCGTGGAAGACTTACTAAAGATATCTGGCTCGTATCCAAATTACAGATGGGAAACCCATGTAAATGCACATGCACCCAGCTCGCTTTTCGGCAATCGAACCCACGTCGAATTACAAGTCTTTAACGACTTTATCATTCGGCCACCGGTGAGTTATAGACACATTAAAATTGTGTCTTTAAGGCCCATTATCACACGACGTTTGTTCCATTCGAACAACTGTTTCGGACAATTTTTTTCACAAGTTTACT
This sequence comes from Stegodyphus dumicola, assembly GCF_044657685.1. Lineage (NCBI taxonomy): Eukaryota > Metazoa > Arthropoda > Arachnida > Araneae > Eresidae > Stegodyphus > Stegodyphus dumicola. Next base: position 34,630,359 of record NC_140781.1, read on the forward strand.
ATTGAAAGAAAGACGTACGACTTTTTCCTTCCTTTCCAAAAAAATTGCAAGTTGTTCGTTTTCAACAAATCAGCTATCAGCTTGTTTGTAATGGGGAACCAGTTTCCCCTGTGTTAACACCAAAGCGATTTATGGTGATTGGTTGTTCCAAACAGTTGTTCTTCCGAAACAAACCGCCGTGTGATAGCAGCCTAAATAGGGTCACAATTACTTTCGAGCTTTTTTTTTACCCTCAATGTTACTTAAATTCAATTTAAAATTTAATGAAAGTTTAACGGATCATTTTTGTATACCTTATTTCTTATTCTGTAAGATGCTCCTATGTATAAAACGCACCTTGATTTTGTGACCCGAAACTTGAAAAAAAATAATTATTTAGATGACGGGTTACAATTCAATAGGTAAAAAAAATATATATAAATTTATTTAAATCAATGTACAGTCAGTATACAACTCATCGTCATTGTTAGAACTCCCATCCATTAGCTGGAACTTATTTAAGTACCTTTAAAGTATGAAGCCAAAGGAGCATTTTTCTCAAATGCATTGTATCAGTTCACATTTATTGCAGACAGTCTTGTCCTAAAGGGTTCTTTTGTGATTCCTTATCTTTAATTTATAGGTGACTTAGTATACACTCAGGGAAAAGCTCTTTTGTTAGGAATGAGAAACGATAGCATTTGAAAACTTCACACTTCTTTGTTCGTTAATGAACGGATACGGGGAAGAAATTGTTGAGAATCTCAAATGGAGTTTCACATAATTCAATTTTTTAAAGAAATATGTGAGCGAAAGCATTGTAAGGGTAAACAGGCACGCCGTATATGCGTCGTCGACAATCCTTTTACCCTTAGTTTCGTTCGCCGCAACGCCAGTGTTGTATAAGACGTACGCAGTTTTTAGACACAAAATTTTTTAAGAAAAAATAAGTCTTATATACCGGGAGATAAGGTAATTATGCTTTTTTCCTCTCTTGTTTTCAGTTTTATATTTTACTTGACGTCCTTGCAAGCGCTAAGATAATTTATAAATTTGTCTCTCACTAAAAACAGGTAATTCCAACTATTTTACATTCTTTAGCCGCGCAGTGATAAACTAATTCCCTGAAGTTCACAGTACTAGCAGCAAAACAAAAAAAAAATGCAATATAAAAGTTAACGTTAAACCAATAAAAATCAAGTCGAGTCTCTTTTTTAGTACTATTATTTTGTATTCCTTCTTCCATTTACATATATCTGGAGATATCGGCGGAAAAGAGAAAAAGTAGATGGAAATGAAATTTATAAATATTTAAATAGCTTGCAAAATGATAAATATTTCAGACATAAATTACAAAACGTTAATGAGCTATTTAAAATAATAAAAATTCAAAGTATTTAGCACGTTTTTTGAAATAATAAAGCTGTGTAAGATAAATTGTCACATAAGAACAAGTTTACTTTTACGAAGAGTCTTCTCACCTTTTAATAGACTTTTCTGTGTTTATTAAGCTTCATCAAACATACTAATGTTTAAAGAAGCTGACACTTCAGGATAACTGGTTTTAAATGCTTTGTAGAATTTAAAAATCGTTATGAAAACAATAAAGCTTTTCCTTGAACAGTTTACTGACATTGTTATAAACTACCAGGAGTGCTTCAGCAGCAATAAGTCTATTTACAGACAACTCCGTTTCAACCGATTTTGTCTAGTTAAAACGGAAAATTTAGCTCTCTGGCAGCTTTTATTCGCAAGAAATCACTCTTCACGAATTAAAACAATACTAATTCCAAAGTAAACAAGAACTAAAAAGCAGTGATCAAATTTCTCTGTTTGCCGAGTCCGTTTCTTTTCATACAGAAACGGAACTTTCAGGAAAGGAACAGTTTGCTTCTAAATAAAGAATAAGAGTTAAAAAAAAACTGAGAGTTGAAAATTTTTCTTTCTAGGACACGAATATATCCGATCGTTGCACTTGAATAAACCTAACTCAGCTTTTCCTCTCAATGTAGACGAAACAAGTTTTAATTCACTTAACTACGGTTTTAAAATCAATAATTATTTCGAAAAATTATAGGAAAACAAGCAAAAATGATTCTAATTTGCAGTTTGTATAAAAGTGGAATCACGAAAAGTAGAATCTCGCCCGGATGTGTGAGATAATTTCAAGTTTCACCGAAAGAAGGCGCTGTACCGTATGCATAATATGAGAAGATATGAAAATGAGGGTGCTTTAAAAAAAAGAGGGTGCTTTTCTTCTTCTCAAGAATTGCTTTCATATTTGGCGGGATTTTCTTCTCAAGGATTGCTTTCATATTTGGCAGTTCATTGTGCATACTTATAATAAATGTCTCTATTCTTTACCATTACTTTACCTTACATTTGTGTTAATATCCGTTGTGTTGTTATTGTAGTAGAATTTATATCTTTGTACAGTATTGCATATTTAAAAATTCCATTTACATACTCGTGTTTTACTCGTCTGTTATTCTATATATTTCATTTTTATCATGGGTGTATATCTGAAATAGTGCCCCTGATAATACCTCTCAAAGAATCATTGCATAAGGACAATAGTCTCCCTGTTTCTTTCATCTCTTATTCTTCGGAACCTTTACTTCATCGAAAGCCATCGCATTTTATGCAAATCTTCATGGAGTCAGTTGGCCCATAAACTTACCTACTTATATGGTATCCTTATCTCACAGTGTCATGCATTATTTTATGGCTGAAACTCAAATTGAAATTAAATCCACAGCCCCGTAGTCACGTTGTTTTTCTCGCCTTTTCTACACGTACAGTTATAGAATGTTCTGGAAATATTTAAAGCGAACTGGATTCGCAGACGAGGCTGACGTCATTTCTTGGAAGCTCCGCCTTTCCAGAGGCGATAAAAGGACTCGCAAAAGAATATTGGGGGCTTTTTCTTAAATGTCACGATGCAGTATACTTCATACAAAATATTATTAGTAGTTCTTTTTTATTTACTCCGGATATCTGATTTGGTAACTGCTATTTCTTCTGACCAATAATAAATGGATCCTGTTTTTTAAACTTATCGTCTGATAATTTAAGCTACGACTACAATTATGATTCTTTAAAAATCTATTTATTCTTGACAAAAGCTGGTACATCACATATATATATATATATGTGTGTGTGTGTGTGATGGTGTGTGTGTATGTGTATGTGTATTTTTTTTCAGTTCAAAGGGGCTTTGTCCCTGAAAGAATATTTTTTTTTGTATTGCGATTTTGCGTCGAAACCCTATAAAAGGTGTACCACTTTTCAAACCGTTACCACCAAATACTATCGCCCTGTATTATATTTGAAGAAATTAAATAATGAAGAATTTGCATTAATGTATGTATGTTTCTCGCACTGTGATAAAACAACGGTACCTAGAGCCATCAATTTTGAATAAATTTGGAATTTGTTTTATTATCGATTTCATATTTTGTAAAACTTTAACGAATTTTTGATAAACATGTAGAGACATTAGGTACTTTTTTGGAAGCAGACCAGATGAAAAATGAGCAATCGCCTTCGCCGGGAATCGAACCACGGACCTCTGGAATACCGGCCCAGCGTGCAGAACCACTACACCACGAAGGCACAATAGGAAGGCGGGAGAAATACCTTATATACTCAACCTTCTAAAGGGCGACTGGGGTTTTTAGGGGACACAATCTCCAAATCCTGGGTGAGGGGAATCATCATCCAACACCATTTTAGTTCAGGCGCCACTATAGAGACATTAGGTATTTTTTTGGAAGCAGGCAAGATGAAAAATGAGCAATCGCCTTCGCCGGGAATCGAACCACGGACCTCTGTAATACCGGCCCAGCGTGCAGAACCACTACACCACGAAGGCACGCTAGGAAGGCGGGAGAAATACCTTATAAACAAACTCAACGATATAAAAGCGAGCAATTTCAACATTCTACCGGGGGGGGCTTTTTATCCCCACCGCGCGGAACTGTGTATCGGAAATTCTAAAGATATGCTCATTTTAAAATTATTTTGCGACATTGCTGTTGAACTGAATTTTATGGTTTAGTTGCAAAGAACAAGATATTTAATAACTAAAGGTAACACACAAAACGTTTAAAAAACGCCCCTTTTGACATAATTTAAAATCTTAAACATTTCAGAAATTTTTTTAACGTTATAAGATATTTCTCCCACCTTCTTAGCGTGCCTTTGTGGTGTAGTGGTCTGCATGCTGGGCGAGTATTCCAGAGGTCCGTGGTTCGATTCCCGGCAAAGGCGTTGCACATTTTTCAATTTTGTTATAAGAAACATCCTAATAACTCTACAACGTAAGCCAGACATTTACGGTCAAAACTTTGTAAATCAACGGAATGTAAATGTCCTGTAACTTCGGCTGAACTAAAGGACGACATTTCGATAGCAATAATAACAATAATAATAATAATAAACATATCTCTCTTGTAACCGGGAGAACATTATTATTAAATTATTACGGTTAGAAAAATGATACAAACACTGTAGACGAACAATCAATCAATAGTATAAGTGCTAGGAAGCTGCAAGCAAAAATCTCTGCCACGCTTGAAATTTCCGTTTCTTTTATTCTTCATGGCATCCTAAAATTGTGCCCCTACTCCTTTTACCAGTTGTTACCAAATGGTACTAAGAAATATTTTTGTTCAAATTTTGTACAATTTCAAAATATGTGTTTATGGAATTTTTCGTCTTTTTGTAATTACAGTGAACAAACACCAACAAAGCATTTTCATGAAAATTTCTTAAATTGCACATATGCACTTAAATCAGTAAAGTAGCAATATGTGCATGTCATGTGATGTTATGGGTATGTGTATGTGTATATATATAATCATCTTTTTGCTTACGCTTTTAAAAAAAAACTTAATTTTTTTTATTACAAAACAATTACCTGTACCTTATTGTTTAATTTTTCATTTAATGTAATCCTAAATAATTACAGAGTCCTCCATGACATAGCATTTAATTACGGATGAGATTTTGCAAAGAGATGATTATAATGAGTTTAGAAACCTAAATATTAACCAGTCAGAATGAAAGCAACCATAACTAATTCTTATTAACCAAAACTTGAATCATTTTGAACGTAACTTTCATCTTAGACTTGTCATATTTGCAGCCTTTTTCTCTTGCTAGCCAGCTTTCTGCTTCGCCTGTATCTTCAAAAATATATTTCAAAATTATCATGGTGACGATGTGGCTTTTCAAGAGCAAAGCTGGATTACTGCACCATTTTACTTGTATTGGCTTGGAAATGTCTGTCAATGAGAATAAAAGAGAATAATAAAGTCGGGTAGTAGTGACAGCAAGCTTTCATCTTCAGGCAACTACATCTGGCTTCAATATTTCAAAATTATTGCATATATATATATATATATATATATACGAAAATATATGTGATAAATATATGAAATATATATATATATATATATGACATTGAATTAGTTAATTCATTGAATTAATTATATATAATACTGAATTAATTAATATTTTAAAAATATCTTTCAATTTTTTCAACATCTACATCATTAATTTTGCAAAGATTGCATTGTTTGTTATATTTTTAATGATTACTTTAAATTCTATTTCAAAAATATAGCAAAGATTAAATTCTGTTTATTATGTTTATAAAAATAGCTTTGAATTCACATGCATGAAAGCGAGGATGTCGGGAGACACTTTACTCAAGTAACTATTAAAAATTGTTTACTACTATTTTAATTTATAAGTAATTTATTTACTCGTACTCAATTCGGCAATAATATCACAAGATTTATTAATAAAAATCAATGACCTAACGGAACTGCTACATTCAAAATGAATTCTTTATAGTATTTCACTTTAATCTGACTAATTGGATTAAAACTTGACTTACAAGTTTGGCTTGTAAGTCAAACTTGCCAGTTTGACTGAAAAACTCAAATTGCCAGTTTGGCATCATACTTCTTACCTGAGTAAAAGACGAAACACCTTCGCATTTATTTATTAATTATTAATTGAACGGAGATTGGTTTGTTCCCCTTGAAAAGTCAACCAATTTCCGAATCAATGACGATAATTACTCAGTTTATTAATCTCCCTTTTAAAAGTTTACATTTGTATTTCTCATGTTTTAAAACTCACGTTCCTTTAAAAATATTAGTTTCGGGATTAAATTTCAATGCTTCCGGGTTACTTCATTCAGATACATTCTACAAACTTTATATTAGGAGATAATATAATAAATATTACTTTAGTAAATAAATTATATATACATATATATATATATATATATATATATATATATCATGTATATGGAAATATATATTTATGGCAAATATGTGTAATATATATTCCATGTATATGGAAATATATACTGTAAAGGCCCTTATTTTCGCGAAAATGAATATATCGGTGATTTCGCAAGTTGAAAATTTCGCGAATTTTATATTAACAGAACCGAAGTGTTGAAAAATTTCACCTAAGTAAAGTTGAGAAAGTTAAAAAATTCCAAAAGTACAGTTTTTGCATAAAGTATTTTAAGAAATTTCTTGTACCTTACTATTTTAAGAATTTCTTGTACCTTATTACGACAAGCAGAGAGAGCTTCTCGGGCTAGTTCCAGAACAATCTGGTGTAGCATTGTTTGACGTTTTTAAGGCACACCAAGATCCACTTTTTCTGACTGAACTAGAGAAGAGGAATATTATTCCAGTTTTTTTGCCCGCTTCCTGCACAGGAGAGCTCTAACCTTTGGACTTAACTGTAAATGGCGAGTTCAAGCGTTTGCTCAAGAATAAATTTATTGAGTGGTATTCTAATGTGCTTCAATTTCTAGAGGAAAAAGAATCTGTGGACTTGTGAATATTACTGTGATGGACTCTGTGGACTTGTGATTTACGCTTTTTGGCTTGTGCGCGTATTTAACGGTATTGAAGCCAAACATGAGATAATTTTGAATGGCTTCAAAGAAGCTGGAATAAATAGTATTCTAAGTTAATGAGCTGCCTTCTATTAATTTTATTGTTTTATATTCGAGAAATATAGTTGTATATTATTCAAAAAATAGTTATAAGAAAGAAAGTTGTCAAGAAAAAGCTTGTAACTGTGCAATAAATAATTAAATTTTGGGTAAGTGAAAAATTTCTGATTTTTTGCTATTATTTGAGGCGGAAAAAAAGTATTTCGCGAGGCTTAAATTATCGCGATTACGACGGGGTCGCGAAAATTAAAGCCTCGCGAAAATAAGAGCCTTTACAGTATATGGGAAAAATACGTACAGGTTGTTTCAGCAAATCGGTTACAAACTTTCAGGAGTTCACCTAGACGATGGAAAATAACCACTCCATGCCACCAATCCAACATAATGTGTTGGAGAAATTACTCCAACACATTATGCTTTTATCCGTAATCTTATAACATCAGCTGCATTAGATATAATTAATTTTTATCGTTCCTTACAGAAACTTAATTGCGATGACTATGTAATATGCGTATAATTCCGATAAGGCAGTATATTATATATTGCGTATATATATATATATATATACATTGTCTTATCGAACAATCTATGATCCAAGATCCAAACGTGATTTATTTACACACTATTAAGCATGTATTAGAGACAAATAATTTTTATCTACCATTTATGAGCGGAAAATTTATTTTCTTGATTATGTAATGAGCATTTACAGCTATGTGATAAATAGAGAACAGAGTTCTCCCGTCTTTTACTGTACATTATTATTTTTTTAATTTTTATTTATTTATTTTTTATTTTTATTTTTATTTATTTATTTATTTTTTTTTTTTTTTTTTTTTTTTTTTTTTTTTTTTTTTTTGTAGAAGGAAAGCCGCAGTAATCGCAAGAGGTTCTAAGTTAGTGTCTGAAAATTCTCTTCTTCATTTGATTACAAGTAAATAAGTATCTGAAGGAATTTGCAAATTCTTTTGAATGCGCTGGTTTCTTCTAAAGCAATTCTTTCCAAGTCCATTATTTTTTTCTTCCTTGTTCCCTAAGTGCATGTTTTTTCATTGCCTTACGTCACTTACATATATCTTGAATGGGTTCGTTTTAGCTTAGATTTCCCAGTCTTAGAGCCCATTCATTTCTCTTACACGGCAGAAAAGGGTAATGTGGATATTTTAAATAGTTACACCTCGAGAATTACATGCTGGAAAAATTAAACATCTATATTAAGGCTAAGAATATTATTCTCATCTATTTTTAACATTAAAATTATCTAACTTATAAGTATATGTAACTGTATCTGTATATGTAATTTCAGAAAACGCGGTTTCTCTGCTTTTATAGAAATTCGTTGTTCCTTATTGGATTACAATGAAACATTTATGACAGAGTGGTTTAGAGAATTATTTGTCTTTTATTTAACAGAATTAAATCACTGGATTTCGAAACTGGAACCATTCTGTGCTGAAATTTACTTAGTTATTATTAAATTCCTTTTCTGAATTGCAAATAGATTTCATACTCAGAAGGACAAAATTTGTTTACTCTCTTTGCTCTCGTTTTTAATGAAGATTTATTAGATTGAATATTTCATATTTTGAATTATGTTTTCATAGAAGAAAAATACATTTATGTTTGTGGAATTTAAGTTGTGGTTTTGAAAAACTTACAAAAGATTTTCTTAATCTTTCATTATAGCACATTTTTGTAATTAATACTTCTTTCGAATTCATTCCGATTCTCTGTCTGGCGGAAAAACAGAGTAAACATTTTAGAAGATAAAGTGCGATGGATTCATAAGTTATAAAAAAAAAACCTCTGATATATATATATATATATATATATATATATGTCAGACATATATATGATGTACCAGCTTTTGTCGTAGCTTAAAATATCAGACGATAAGTTTAAAAAACAGGATCCATTTATTATTGGTCAGGAGAAATAGCAGTTACAAAATCAGATATCCGGAGTAAATAAAAAGAATTACTAATAACTTTTTGTATGAAGTTTATTGCATCGTGACATTTAAGAAAAAGCCCCCGATATTCCTTTGCGAGTCATTTTATAGTCTCTGGAAAGGCGGAGCTTCCAAGAAATGACTTCAGCCTCGTCAGCCAATCCAGTTCGCTTTAAATATTTCCAGAACATTCTATAACTGTACGTGTAGAAAAGATGGGAAAAACAACTTGACTACGGGGCTGTGGATTTAATTCCACGTACTTTCAAATATGAGAACGTCGCCATTAAAAATGAAAAGAACATACAGTTAGAATTTTAAGTGTATTCTTGACTGTGGAATTTTATTATTACATATATATATATAGTATTAGCACAATTTATATATGTATATTATTTATATGTAATATTAGCACAATTTTGGAAGCATTGGTATAAGAACACTGAAATGTAAATGCGTAGAAATGCTGATTGCGTAGAAACTTGATGCTTAGAACGTTCATCCATTTTGATGAAGAATGGGCAGTCGAGCCGGATTAAATTCTATATTTATTTAAATTCAGATTTGTGGCCACAGTTCACTTGGTTCTCCAATTGTGCCTATTTCCAGAACATTTACGATTTTGATACTATAGCAATAGAAGATTGCTGCAGCGTCGTGACAGGATGAAAGCGTAAGCCCGAAGAGAAAGAGTGTCGCAGTACTTCAGAGGAAGAAGGGAGTTAAAAAAGGTTTTGGTTTTACAAATTATTTTGATTGGGCAAGAGACATCTGCATTAAATGTTACGCAAAATCCCATGATTAATTTGAATGACGCAATTTGGATTTATAGTGCTATTTCTAAGACAGAGAAATGAAGTTCCCAAATGAAATAAAAGTAAGAGAGGTTATAAAGAATTAAATTTAGAAGTTTGCTTTCATTTTTTTTTTATTTTACACACACACACACACACACTCATATATATATATATATATATATATCAAACAGAAACGAAAATTCAGAAATTAAAAATTTTACTTTATGATGATATTTAAGGACTGAATTTTACTTTATCATATTATTTATAGTAGCAACTGGAGCATTATTAGTGGATTTTTTTTTTTTATTTTTGACTTTTTATTCCTCTTTTATCTCACCAATAAATTTTAAATCAGCAGACTTTAGCGCTTATTTAATGGTTTAAGTTTTTACCTTTTATTGTTGGGTTGTATAATTATTTATCGATCTCTCTCGGACGACTCCCTTTTAGTTTTATTATTGAGCTCAGTTTGAAAATATTGTTACGAAATGTCAAGGCACGGCAGGATAGCTTCAACGCAAAGCAGTTTTAGAGTTGCAAGGAAGGCAGGGTTGCCACATTTGGCGAGAAATCGCCCATTTGGCGATATGTCATGGACGGATGGAGAACCTTCTGGAACGAATTCTTACCTGTTTAGCCCAGAATGTTCTCGAACGCAAGCCGAAAGCTATATAAACCCTGCTGGTCCGCAGTCAGATAGTGTGCCTCATAGAGTGCGAGTCAGTGGGCCTCATCTAGTTAGTTCGTGCGGAGACGATCGAGTTGACAGCCGGCCAGCGAGTGCCGAGTGGGTCGTCGAGTGCACAGAAAGAGTCTCTTAGTGTATCGCGGTTAGTGCATCGTCGAGAGAGTGTGTTGAGTTTCAGGAAGGACTGAACCGAAGAGTTGGGAGCTGTGCTCTGTGTGTCGTCGAGTGCATCGCGAGTTGTAGCGTGGAGAGTCTCGAGAGTACGTGGAGTTCCGAGAACGACCGAGCAGAGTCGGGAACTCTGGTGCTTTGCAGTGAAGCTGTCTCGACTGTTATAGCCTGATAGCGTGAAGGCTGTGTCACTGATTGTTCCAGCGAGTTTATAGTAGATCTTCGACGACTGTAAAACCTAATTAATACCTTATTCGGTTATGCTTACTGTAATAATGTCTCTTCATAATCCTACCTTTTTGCTTACTCCAAAGCATCAGTGTTAAAAATGACGCAATAGGAAACACTAAGAAAAATCTGTTAGCCCTTACTGTTTTAGGTTAAACTTTCTACATCGTAGTGCTTCAGCTATTTTGCCGCTGATATAGGCATTCCGTAGTTCATTGCAAGGCTAGTCACTCGTTGTTTTACTAGCATTACAAGATACGCTTACTGCAGCAATGCAGCGATGCGAATATTCGTATAACATGTTCATTTGACTTTTTTTAATGAAACATAAGATTGTCACAAAAGATGTTTTGCTATATTTTGAGGAACAGATTAACATACAAAACTCTTCCATTTCGCTATCAGAAGACTCGCGAATAATCAAAGAAGTTTATTTAGTTTTTCTTTAAAGAGACATTTTTGAGAGCATTTATCGCCGTTTTCTTCATAGGTTTAATAATTTTGGAAAGATAATATCCAGAATTTTTCCCACTTTCTTTGCAAAATGGAAAGCGACGTTACGTTGATGTTGACTGATACTCACTTGTCTGACTTAAAGTCAGTTCACGCCTACGAAATTCCTCGTGGCGAGGAGCGAAAGATTACGCCTGTCACTGTCAAAAACCTCGAGCACCTTACAGGTGCCAGTGCGACTTAGCTCAATTTCACCTCAGCTCTAATGGAGAGCACCCCGGGAAAACGGGTCCGAGGGTCTCCCACTTCTCTTCACCTACAACCAACCTCTCGAGAGGACTTTCGGCTCTCCGCATATTTAGAGTGTCCTCATGCTCCATGGACACTATACACTTACAAACATCCATGCCTTCTCCGGGATTTGAATGGGGGTCCTTCGACACGGCAGTCAGCGAAACTAACCGCTATACCGATTGGGCGGCTTAAAATATGTAGAAAAACGTGGATACAATAATCATGCAAGATGGTCGGCTACTCCACAACTATTGCGCGTTCAAACATTTGCTAAGATCATCTTGATCATCATCTGTTATGGCCAGCTATTCCAATCATTCTAAACGTTGGAATATGTGTCATGATACATGTGGTTGTAAGACTTTTAATAACAAAGAACCATGTGTATGTGCATTATGCGTTAACTATTTTATTTGAAATCTTATCTTCGTTGTAAATAGTGCTGTTTTGCGAACAGAAGCTGTTGTTGGTCACAGCAAAGCACAATCAAAACGCGTGCCTCTTTTGAAGTGATTTACACTGAAAATATCCCTTTAGTACAAACATTTTAGAACTAATGCGTTTTAGACTGTAAATGAGAAGTGTATCCTTTCAAAGCATTTATTATTTAGATTCCTTTTCATGAAAAACTTTAGAACACACTATGCTAGGCGTACTTTAACAATTCTGTAGTCTGACATCCATAGCTAAACGAAATCAAAATGCTCTAGCTTTTGCATGTGTGCTCTATGATGCACACATACTAATCTCATTTAGTATGAATACACATTTCTAATACTGAAAGTTCGAATAGCGCATTTATTAATTTCGACAAATCTGCATACAAATTTGCTTCTTAGCAGTTGTAGGCGTTACAGAAAGTGCAAACAAAAATTGTAGGTAATTATTAGGGGCCGCTTTATCCAAGAAGCTTTGAGCTGTCAAGTTACATCCTATTGCCTGACTCTTCTTTTATTGCTTCAGTCGCTTCTAGCGCTTAGCTAAAACTAGCACTATTTCTATACTGTAAGAGAAAATCTTCATTCATCACGAATATGATTAAGTGTTATTTTTAAATCTACTCCCCATAATAACAATTTTTTTTCAAGAAAGTGGAGATTTATATGGCAAAATAGACAGAAATTCAGCAGAAGTATTACTTTGTCTTCTGCACTTCAGTATGAAAGGGTATATTGCAAAAATCAAAATTGACTTTCTTCTTATATTTAGCATAAATTTTTAAAGTGAAATTTATGTTGTCGTTGTCTTTTACTTTACAGACTGGGAAGAAAAAGTTTTTACTTGGAAAAGAAATGCTTTCAGAACCTGAATATTACAGACTGGATGAAATTTAAGCGCAAAGGAATACTATACCCTATATTATACTCTCTTTAATTTTTGACCATAAATTGTAACATTAAATTTTGTTCTATGGACACCAGCAAAATGATTTTCTTCACAATTTAACAATAAATATTGATAAAATGCATCACTTTTATCGTTTCGCATTGAATTTTAAGTTCCTCGGGCATTATTCACTATTTTGAAACTTTGACATTTGAACAAAACGAAAATCAAACGCTTTCATTTCCGAGGAACAGACAGAAAGACGCCAAGAAGCATACATTGTGCTACTCAGACACACTCTAAAGCGTTTCTTCCGAAGTAAAAGATTTTGCGTCATAAATTCCAGATTCCTCAACTGACATCAGGCCTATGAAAACCTTTCTGTGAAGTATTAATCGTCGTGTGGTACACACACAATCGCACCGAATATTCCTGTTCTACGCCAGGTGCTCTGGATTTCCCAAACATAGAACGTGTGATAACGTAAATAAAAAGAAAATCTGAAAAATACTTTTTCCTTGAAGTGATTTATGGAGCCTGAGACGATCTGACAGATTCTCATTCCTTTAAAAACTTCTTCAAATTGTTATACTTCATTTCAAAGCAGTTTGAATGGCACGGTTAAAAAAGGTCAGCTCTCAACAGTCTTACAAATTTACTTTCTTAAATTTAAAAAAAAATTCGTTTTTAATATTTACTGTTATTTCTCAACAAAATCGGTATGATAATAATTTACTTCCATAACCTTTCAGTTAAGCGATAAATATTGTTTTCTTTTTTTTTTAATTTAACAAACATTACATACATGTAACTGCAATATCGCAATGTTTTAGCATTGCTTCTGTTACAATCCGCAATGTAAAATGGGCTGGTTTTTCTACTTATGTTACTTGGTTCAAGGCCCATTGTTCTACGTATCTTCTTCTTATATATATTATTAAGTAAATGGCAGTTACATACATATTATACATGTTGCTACACATTACATACTTACAAATAGAATATAAGGTATTTCTCCCGCTTCCTTAGCATGCCTTCGTAGTGTAGTGGTCAGCACACTCGGCCCGTAATCGAGTGGTCCGTGATTCGAGTCCCGGCAAGGGCGTTGCTCATTTTTCATTTCTTCTGTTTCCAAAAAATAACCTAATGTCTCTATGGTGTCCGCCGATAACATCGCGGCAAAAACATCGCGGACGAAAACGTCGCGGAGAAAATAACGCAAGGCGAAAACATCGTGCTACAAAACATCGTGGGAGAAAACATCGCAAAGCGAAAACTTCGCAGTCCTAAAACATCGTGGTACAAAACATCGTCGTCGAAAATAAAGCGGTTCAAAAACTTGGTAGTTTAAAAACATCGTCGTCGAAAATATCGCGGTAAAAAATAAAGTATCTACAAATCATCGCATGACGATAACATCGCAGACATGCTTTTTTCAAGTTTTAATAATTATAAATGAATATTTCCATAATGATTTGTGAGCGCAAGATGCAAAGAAGGATAATTTATACAGTTCTTTATTGACTAATAAAGTTTTGCTGAAAACGTAAGAAGGAAACTTAAGCATAGACAATTAAATGCAACTTATAGATTATACTTTTCATGAAAAATTACCAGTAAAAACTTTATAAAAATGATTTATTAATGGCCTTTGTTAGTTAACTATGTCGGTTTAAAATTCTATTGAGTGCTGTAAGTTGCATTAATTTTCTATACTTAAGTTTCCTTCTCATTTTCTCAGCAAAAATTTATTAGTTAATAAAAAATATGAAAGTAAAAATTATCCTTCTGTCCATCTTGCGCTCACAAACCATTATGCGAGTTTTTACAATTATTAAGCAATTATTAAATTTTACAGCTATTAAAGCTTGAAAAACACACGTCTACGATTTTATTGCCATGCGATGATTTGTAAGTACATTTTTTACCACGATATTTTCGTCGAGGATGATTTTAAATTGCGAAGTTTTTGAACCGCTTTATTTTCGACGACGATGGTTTAAAACTGCGACGTTTTCTCTTTGCTTTATTTTCTTCGCGACGTTTTCGTCCGCGATGTTTTTGTCGCGATGTTTTCGGCTGTAACCTGTCTCTATAGTGGCGCCCGAACTAAAAGAATGGTTGATGATGATTCCCCACCAACAGGATTGGGCGACTGGGTCCCCTTATCCCCAGTCGCCCTTCAAAAGGGGCAGTATATAAGGTATTTCTCCCACCTTCGTAGTGTTGTGGTAAGCACGCTCGACGCGTATTCGAGAGGTCCGTGGTTCGATTCCCTGCGAGGGGACTGCTCATTTTTCATCTTTCCTGCTTCGAAATAACCTAATGTCTCTACAAGAATAAAAGAAGGAAAGAAATGTAATAACAGAAACAAAACATCTTTTCCTATAACACTGACATTGGAAACTTATCAGTGACCAAGACTGTAAGCTGTTGTAGAATATTAAATGCACTATGAAGATAAAGATTATGGATTTCAGCTTACCAGTATTTTAAGCGTATTACCAGTATTTAAGTGCCTCGTGTAACATAGACATTGAGCTGTTAATTGCATCGACAATGATAATAAACTAATAACTGAAAAAAATTACTAAATTCAGATGTTTTCAGTAGAAATGATAGCTTTCTTTATATTTCAGCCTGATTAAAAAAATAACTTTATAATGGAAAAAGATTTGCAGTTATTTGCACAGTTATCTATATCTAACTTTGTGCAGGTAGGTGCTCTTCTAAGAAGCATATCTGTCCTTTAGTACTTTACGGCAATAAATTATCTAGCTCTTACATAAAATACGTGTGGAAGGAAATACTACATAATAGGCCCTTCGAATCCCTTAAAATTTTATGCTAATAAAGAATTTCGAAAGCAGTAAAATAATGCACTATGAAAAGAAAGAAAAGTACCAGATGACTATCTTTTTAACATTCGTTTCCATTTGAACTAAACGGACACTTTTATTGCAGCTTTCCGTTTTTACATGCCATTAACTTAAAGCATTATCCATAGTCGGAAGATAGAAATATATCAGCTTTCCATTTTAGAAACATTTGTTATTTAAATCTTTTCCTTAGAGAAAGGAGATTCTGAAGATTTTTAATACTGAATTGAAACTTCTTTACCAAGAAACCCTTATTTCGAGATTTCATTAGTTACACCTTTCAAACTACATTTCTATTTGCTAAACAAACCGCGAGGTAGTTTCGAAGATTCACGAGGAAATTTACATTTCTGTTAACATTTGTTACTATGAAACTGAGGTGACAATTAATTCTCGTTCATTCATCAATTTGCGCTTCTTTTAAGGGAATAAAATACTGGAAGCTTCCATTGAATTCTATATTGGCGGATATTTCTCTAAAGGTATATCGTAGTTCTAGTCATTTATTTCCCTTAAATATTAGACATTTGTATCCTCCGTTTCTTCTCGTTCTCCTTATTCTTTAAATATTTTTGGAGAGCAAGCCTCACGCGAGAATTTCCAGCGACAATTAATAACAAATGGTTCATTCCATATAACAAAAAATAAAATTCTATGCAGTGTATAAGAACAGAGATGCTTGTTTACTAGCGTAACTTACATGCAAGCTATAATATAAAACTACGATTTTTCAAATTTATTGCAATGTTAGAGCTTTCCTTTCCGTTTTTCACCTTTAAAAGAAATAAGCATATAATTCTTTGCACAATGATGAAGATATATATAGATTATTGCATTTGCTTTTTTGACATTTACCACAATAAACGTGATTTTCGCTTAGGAGATAAACATGTTATGAGATTCGCAAAAAATGTATAATTGCTAGAACAAAGCTAAATGAATAACCGCTGATCCATCCAATGATAATTTTCTGTTATTAACAAGTACAAACTGCAATATATCGGTGACTTTATGAAACAAACATTTGATCAAACGACATCAGATAAGTCAAAATTATGAATTATTACAGTTCTCCAAGGTTTTTTTTCATAGAAGTTTATGAAATAGTTAAATAATATTGGGTAGGACAGAGAGAGGAAAATGTGTCCATTCAAAAATAAATTCGACTGAGACAGTACATAAATTTTACATTCGTTTCAATTAATACGTGTTTTTATCTGTATTTTGAAATATGTTGTGTACGAAAAGCCACTTTACACTGATAATAGTACTAATTTTACTGATAATAGTACTAATGGGAATCGAATAATTATAAGTAATGACGGAATCGCCTTAGACTGTGGCTACCATAGTCATGCGATTTAATACCACATTTTTCCTGCAGGTAGCACATATAGGAGAGATGGAGGTAAATAATCTGCATGCAATTTAGGAGCTGCATCTTGACCAATACTGGAAGAAAATCTTCGGCAGCATGCAATAGTGTGTGAAGATGTGTCTAGAAATAATTCTGAACTTTCTCTAGGAGCCAATGCTAAACTGACAATTTCGCTTCCACCGCAAAATTTCGGACACTCTGTATGCAATATTTTGCACATAAAATAAAACTTTAATTTCAATTTTTAATACTTGATTAATATATCTTTTAATTTACTTATTTACTTTCTGTGGTCCTAAATATTTTTGCGTTACTGTAATTTATTATTTTCACATGCGTTATCGTCGAGGTTGTAGGCATGGCCTTAGGGAGAAGCCAGCTCTTGGTCCAGGTTCGAATATTGGAGAAGGCAAGGGTATTGTAAGTGAGCAATGGCTTTGCGTCATAGTAGGCAATAAAAGACCTTTCAAAAGGTTGATGAAAGACAAAACAAAGAGCATTTTGTGGGGGTCACCTTCAAAACTAGGCAAATACCTATCATCACCTATAAATAACCCAAGGCCTAAACCAACGAGCCTCTTCAGCACTTGCCTCTTGCCCGTGTTAAAATTAGTAGATATAATCAGATGTTACTGTCAGACAAGCGAAATGAGTCACAAGATAATGCGCGTCATTCATAAATTAATTATTTTCATAGGTTACTTATATGACACAAATATACGTAACAGTAAAAATTATATCCCTTCTGTCATAATCATTCAAATCATAACGTTAAATAACCAATAATATATTAAAATAAAACCACAATGAAAAATCTTAGAATCGTTCTGTTCAATTTCTAGCCGTTGAAGCTAACATTAAACATTGGCCTGAGGCTGCTAACGTGTGCTGTCGATGCCTTATACCAGGCACAAATTCTAATTATCGTGTTTTATTAAAAATGCTATGAATTATTGTTACAAATTCTGATAAAGAACTGAATTAAATGTTTGGGACTTCCTATTAATTGGAAAAATCTCCGTAATAAATGTTTGCTGACTATAATATATTTTCTCCATCAAATCCCATTTTTTATTATAGGTACAAAATAAGTATAAAAACTATAAAATATTCAATAGTTGAGAAATACGTACAAGCTCCAATTAGTTTTTGGGCGTGTTCAAGTAAAATTTCAAACGAAATTACATTCTAAATATACTTAGGATTTCCTTCGTAAATGAGATTTACAAAGACCTGTTCATTTTTATAACAGAGATGTGGAACTTCCACTTCATCACGGCTATTTGTGACAAAAAACAACCTTTAGATACATTCTAATTATCTGTGGAGTACCAATAAATCTACAGATGCAGAATGTTTGAGGCTACTGAAGCACGGCATGTGGTACCAATGTGAGAAAGTAGGAAAAAAGTAGAGAAATAGTAGCAGAGTGTCAAGCGGGAACAAAATTTTCTTCAAGTGCAGCCTTTCTTTTTCCTTAAGTAAACCTTGAACAGATAGATGGATAGAAAAAAGTAGAGAAAAAATCGATTTTGGAGATGAATCTCGCGACGTAAGAACGGAAAAAAAAGACATATATAGGAGAAAAGAAACAAAAATTACTGAAGAACGAATCGTTAGGGCTCAGAAAAAGCTTCGATTCGCCGGTCGCATCAAAGAACCTACAAGGAACAAAATAAAAAATAAAAGGCTAAGCGGCAAAAAAAATTGAAAGACGCTAAAAAGTAATTTCTAAAACAACAAAAAAATTTTTTATCGAATCTTCTAGCTAAATTATTAGTTTTGTCCGTACTTTTTATTTCATTTCGCCTTATTTGTTTTTTTTCACTCTCCTCTTCGTCTCTGTCCTCTCTTTTCTCTTAGAACAGTTTCTCTTTTCTGTGAATTGTCTTGCGCGCAAAAACATAACTTATCAAATCAGCTTCACCGAATTATTTTACTTTTTGTTGTATCCGATAATGATCCTCATTATCATGGGCTGTTCACTTTAGGAAACTTCCCTCTATCTTCTTCTTTTGATTTCCCCAAAAATACTTATCATTTTTCTTTTGCTCGCCAAATACCGCATTCAAAAAAAGGATTACGACACGCCAAATAATGAAAAAAGTGTGTCATCATCAGTATGAAAATTTAATCAGTTACTACAAATGCCAAAGGATTAATAGAGATCTAATAGATATTACTGTCACACTGAGGTAAATTTTAGCGTTTAGTAACGAGTAGTTATTGGAAATTTTATTCTTGTTTAACGCATAGTTTGGTGTTCTGAATGAAAGATAAAAGCTAAACATAAATTGGATTTTATCTAGATTGGATACGTTTGATGATGTTTGCCAGAACTGTTGAGTGCATTAGTAACGAAGGTGAAAGTCCTACTAGAATTCCCAGCTTGTCGTTTAATATAAATAATTGTCCATAAATTACATATCTAGTTCAACAGCAGTTTAAGATATTGGATAAAGGATTAATTGGGTTTAGATTATAGATACGATTATATATTGATAACTATTCTTATTTTATTTATTGTTGATTTAAATGTCGATATCTCATTTAATGGGAAAATGGTAATACTTTTAGCAGATATATGTAAGATAAATCTAACGATGTATAATGTAATTTATAGAAGTTTCAGGATATTTTTATTAACTTACGCTACAGTTTAGGAATGTGCAACATATAGAACATATAAAAACATACATATAGTATTCATTTACTGTAGTATTTTAGTATATCTTGAAAATAATACTAAAGATCCATGCATAATAAGAAATGAGATGTACAATAATTTTAAACTAAAGAAAGCAACAGTGGATTACATGGATATGCATGTAACTTCTGTCAATTAAAAAAAAGTAATAATAATTCTGTCAAGGGCTATATTTTACCATAAGCATACCTATTTGCTTGCCATGTTTTGTTGCCCATCGAACGGTATAAATGCATCTAAGCGTTTTAGCCAATAACTTCCGCATTCTGCATTATTTATTTCTACTTTGTGCTACATTTATTATATAAATATTAGATTTTTAATTCATAAATGGCGAAATGTCAGTGTGAATAGGTAAACGATTGAAGACTAGTAGCATTTAAGAAGCGTAAGGTAGAGAATAATATGACAATAGGCAGAGCAGGATGAATGTAAACATCAGTAAAGTAACATATGAAATTATAGATAAAATATTTAAATACTTTAAGAGCGATATTTCAGCAAATAATTCAAAGCCCATACATTTTCACATTAAAAATACGCGCAGTTATTTTCTTAGATAAAGGCCTTAAAATCAGCAAATAAGACCTGAGATGAGCACAGATTTGTAATATGGTCATATTTTGTGGTCAAATCTCTGATCTGATTCCGTAATTTGCAATCAGATCAGAGGTCTTTAACACTATGTCTAATTTGTGCTACAGTGATAAGTTAAATTAACAATACAATGTTTCACTATTGCATCCTGTTTACGGGCTATTTGTGCTGCACTACTGCGGCAGTTTGCTGCAGTTTTACACTTGTATTTTGTATAAGTTTCAGAATTGTTTCCTCATTTTTACAGGTTTAATCTTGCTGCTGCAAAGCACATGCCTTGTGACTTCTCTGCCATTTAGGGCCCACCAGCGGCCGAGCGGTAAAGTCGCTGAACACTGGTAGTTCGGTCCGAGGTTCGAATCCCGCGAACGGGCTGGCTGCATGGGCGTTTTCGTGGTTTTCCCCATGTGTAACGTGTATACGAGCCAGTTTCCCTTAGAAAGTCCTCCACGAAGGCATCCCTCCTCTTAGGCAGATAGCCCTCGAGGCTTTGCCATAATCACACACACACACTCTCTGCCATTTAGCGTTTTCGACTTCTATACTTTCGTCCGAAATTTCATCGTCCTTTGATAAATAGCATCATTATTTTAATGCTTACAAACTGACTTTCCAGTATATCAGTTTTTCCTTAATCATAACTTTTAGCGCAATTAGTCTGCGAATTTTGGTTTAGTATTTTACTTATCCTTTCGATCATATCTATATCTCTACGCCATGTATGCATGTTTATATTCGATTATATCTATATATGTATGCATATTATATCTGCATCTCTTCATACATATATACACATGAAAATAATACGTATATACACATATGTATAAAAATATGATTAAATGTAATACAAAAATAAATATGGTTTTAAAATGTAATCAGCTATAGTAATATGATTTACACTACTGCTAACCAGATCCAAAAAAGGGGCCTGCAAAACCAGCAGAAGAAAAATAAATTATTTATAACCAAGTAAAAAAATGGCTAATATGTAAATAAATATATGTCGGATACTGGAACAAGGTGATTGCGAGTTTTAGTTTTATAAATAATGACTTGTGCAAATGCTTCTAATTATAAATTTCAAGGAAAAAAGCGGGCCCACCAGCGGCCGAGTGGTAAATTCGTTGAACACTGGTAGTTCGGTCGGAGGTTCGAATCCCGCGAACGGGTCGGCTGCATGGGTGTTTTCGTGGTTTTCCCCATGTGTAACGTGTATACGAGCCAGTTTCTCTTAGAAAGTCCTCCACGAAGGCATCCCTTCCCTTAGGCAGATAGCTCTAGTGTGCTTTTCCGTATTCTCAGTACACCCTAACTTTAAACAGATCTGCCCTTTAGGCAGATAGCTGTCGAGGCTTTGCCGTAATTAAATAACCTAATCTAACCTAATCAAGGGTAAAAGCATAACTTTATGAAAAATATTTCAAATAGGACGAAGTTTTTTTTAGAAATATATTTTTGTATACTCTACTACAGAAATAATTTCAGTATTCAAAATATTCTTTAACCCTTAACTAGTTAGAAATAATAAGCTTCATACGTTTACGGCCAAAGTTTAAGCGATATTTGAGAACGAATTTACTCACGTAGGTTACTTTTTCATGCCATATTTAAACTATTAAAAATTAAATCCAATGCCTTCGAAAACCAATTCATTCATAAATTACAAAACAGAAGTTTCCTGTTGATTATTGATTCCGCTTTGCGTAAGTCAGCATTCATTGTTAAAATTTTACTGTTTCTCTTATTTTTGATAAGAATGCTTATCAAGTGTATATTTGTGAAATTTTCACAATAAGTATGAATGTTTTACTAACTGGAAATTTAGCTTAAGGGAATCATATAAGACATTAATTTTTAACACCTCGAAGAGGTATTTTCATGAAATCACATCCTTTACATTTTAGAGTAAGCTTAAAATAATAAAAAAATTGATGAATATTTGATGAAAGCATGGTTATGATTAGAATTCATTTGTGTTTAGAATGCAAAGTAAAACTGCACGGTTCAACACTGCTTTAAATGTCAACTCTTAGACAAGCATACGACCTTATCGCCCCGTCTTACTTCTAAAGTTCAGTAAGTACAAACTCAAACGAAGGTTCGAAATAAAAACCTTTTCATTAACACTTCAGTCTAACTGTTGCACATCAGAACATAACTTCTGCAGCATTCAGAAAATTCAGAACAAATGTTCAAGTCAAATTAAATTTATTAAATGCAAGGAGACGTTGCGCCTACAAAGCTTTTGTTCAAGCCTTAGTATTTTCATAAAGCAATAGCGGCTAGTAAGGCTAAAGTCGATTAAGCAATTCAGTAGCAAGGAGCTCTAACAAAGTGACCGGGCAGCGAGAACTGACAAAGGCGTAAGTACATTAACAAATTTGCTTTTTGGTGGGATTTGACGAAAGTAGACGTGAAAGTAAATGCATAATAGTAATATAACTGAGTTAATTAATCTACAGCGCTGTCTAATTAGATATAGTATTTTACTATGACGTAGGAAGCAAAATTAATTTTTCATTATTACCTATTTATTTTCAGACATACTAGTGACCAATATAGTAAATTTTGGCCTAAATTAAAATCGCTCAGCTATACAAGATTATTATAAGTTGCCGTATTTTAGAGTTTATAAATACGATAATTACCCAGCACCGACCGAGCGGTAAAGGCGTTGAAATGCTGGTCGTTCGACCCAAAATTATTGTACTACAAGCTTTGCTTTTTTGTTACGTTCCTGATTTCTAGTTTACTCAAAAGTAACTGCGCTTTTTGTGTCTTTTTCTACCATTTGTGTAAGTAAACGACATCAGCGTTGGGAAGAGCCTAACTTATTTATCTATTGACTTTGGCTCGAGCCGGAATCAAATATCGCAGAACAGACTGGCTCCATGGACACTTCTATATTCATTTTCCCATGCGCAGTATTGATAAGAGCCACTTTTCCTTAGAAATCCCTATCTGCATTAGCCTTCTCTTATGCAGATAGCCCTTCCATGCTTTGCCACATTCCAACCAAACCAAACCAAATCTATATAGTATGCTAAAGAAACTTCCTCTTATTCTGTAATTGCATTTATTTATAATACTCGATTTGCATTTATTTATAATACTCGATTATGAGACACTGCCAAATTTTAGAACAAGAGTATAGTTAAAAAGAGAAGGTAAATTTTAGAGAAAATAAGGTCATTTAAATTTTTATTCCAATTTTTTAATAATTTATCTGATTCATAGAAATGAAAATACATCTAATATATAATATACTTACAATGGTTGATTTTCATGAATATTTACAGCTTTGCTGTAATTCATAAATGATGTTTCTTACGTCAGATGCAACAGATTTGGTTTGGAATTTACTTTTTTAATTTTTAGTTTGATATTTTGAACTTTGAACTTTTAGTTTTTTGAAATTTTTAACTCTAAACAGTTATTTGAGTTATTAGACTATAATCCAAAGTTTTTAAATCACAGAATTTTTTCACGCTCCAAAACCACTTCCATCCGCATTTCGAAACTTTTCTTGAATCTCTGTAGAGTCTGTTTGTTAGGCTTACTGACGCAAGAGGAAAAAAAAATTAGCTATGCGCTCACTGCCATTCGAGCTTCAGCTATTCCGACTATCAACTGGATGCGCCTCAAAGACGTGCAATGAGAGAAATAAAAATTCTGTACATTCTTTTCCACTTAAAGAGAACGAAGAGATCCAGTCACAAAATCCAGGTGGGGACGAATTATTATCCACCGCAAATTAGTTGAACGCCACCGTAGAGTGCGTACAGATTTTACGAAGCAAGAAAATCAAATATACCCTCAACGTATTGAACTCCGGACCTTCCGACAGCCAATCGGACGGGTTTCCATTTACAGCACGAAGACACATGAGGGAGGCGAAAGTACAACTCTGCACCATATTTTAAAAACTTTTGCATTTAAAAGTACAAATTTAAAGTCAGTATTTAAGGAAACAAAATCCTTATCCGCCTTTGTTCCAACACTTCTGTATGTTTTTGTATAAAAAAAGTATATTTATATTGTACACCATGTCCTAAGTCGTTACCTGGCCCTTTTATTCAGGCCCGTTTGATTGCATTCATACTTCCAATTTAAAAAAAATATTCAAAATGACCAAATATTGATGTTTGGGCATTTTTAAATTTAAAAAATATCAGTTTTATAAGAATTACGAAATCTAACTTTTTATATGTTTCCCCAGACCCTATATTAATATTCAAGAAACTTTTCTAATAATTATAGATAATAAAATGCAAAACGTTTGACTCTCTTACAATAAAAATTTAATTTAAAATTTTATTATTCATTGCAGATATTCAATTTCAAAATTTTGGACATATGACATCATTTTCGACTTGGCCTGAGAGATCGGCTAATATAGACATCAGAATTCGAGATCCATTTTCTCCTTTAAATGTCATATTTTTGTGATGGACTAATGTGTAATTCGTGTGATTTACTAATGTGCACTAATTAATATTCTCATGAATTTGCATTACTTAAGAATCATAATTTAATCATACAAAAATTAATTAAACTAGAAATATTTTCATCTTTAGTTTAAGCTAATAATGTTAAGAGTTCGTTATTCGACAACCTTGAAACCTGCCCTTGTTTCATAGAACACGAATTCTCTAAGATTCTGAGAACAAGATCTTTTTGAAAAATTGATTAATATTTTTCGTGACAGTCTTCATAAAAACACACGTCAGTTAACTTATCAGCATCAAAAACGTTTTTGTAAACTGCTATTTTATATTCAGTTACGTACAAATGCCAAACATTTCACTCTTTAGTTTGTTTACGGCCCCTGATATATGATCTCCAAATTTAAAATGACAATATCTGAGTTGGGTGCTTTGATATTTGAATCAAATGCTTTGAATTTTATTTTTTATAATGAATATAAAATTTTCCTAAATACAAGAGAAAGACCGGGAGAATGTGTAAAAAATTGGATTTTCTAATTTTTTAAAAATTGATTTTTTGAAATGAAGAAAAAAAGCAAAAACAAACGTATTTGTATCATTTAAATATTTCTGCATTTAGAAGTATCTGTCTACAATCTACGGTTGTGGAAATAAAGATCGGAGAAGAACGTTTTTGAATACGGTGTATATTTATTGCGGATTACACGTATGGTTCACCAAAAACTAATTTAAGATACACGTCTGCTTATATTCATTATTTCTTTGAAAATCTTGAATTCAGCTGCAACTAAATTACTAAATTTATGCACGACTTGAAGTAAGATGCCAGCTTTTTATTAACATTTACACTCACCTCAAAATAATCGCTCAGCAAATTAGCTCTGTATATTTTGATGTATCCTGATGGGAATTAGAGAACTCTTTTTAGGTAAGAATAGCGTCTTTATGCAAAACAATAGGGAAGAAGTGATTAAAAATGTAAATCACGTATGAGAAGATCCTCCTTGCGAAATTAGGCTGTCTCTTGACTATAGGATGAAATTTATTCGCGCTGCAATTGCAAAATAAAAATTGGAAGTTAGAGCTTTCGACAGATATGCAGTGTTTTTCGGGTTTATTTTTTCTGTGTTTTATGGTACACATCTGAGAAATAAAAGGTACTGATTGACTGAGCTAATAGTTATGACAGTAATTTGAATACATTAACATGTTTATGCTGAGTGCCGATCTATAGCTGTCCTTCCCCCTGTGTTTACCCAAAGCATACTGCGTCGTGGACCTTAGGACAAATATTTGTCTAGGACAAAACTGAACGTATTCTGTAGTCCCTATTCGCGATTAATTCACCAGGGTCTCTGTGGCAGTTGTTTGCTTTCGCCCCGGTAGCTGTTTTCTGGGAGGCAACAGGCAAGGCAAACATGTCTCAATGAATGCGCTCTAACTAAGAATTTGTCCTGCACTCTAACATTTGCTTTAGCGTTAATGAAGTTCTTTCGATTTTGGATCAAATGGTATGTAGCAGAAATAGTTACTAACTTTCTTTCAACGAAATTTTCGTTTGTTGTGAAATTAATCAAAGTAAAGAACATTAAACTCATATCAAATACTTTACACACTGAAATGTACTTATTGCTTCGCAGTTTATATAATATATAAAAGCATCACCTTTAGGATCGTAATATTTAGACATTGTTAGACATTAGACGTACTTACTCTTTAAAATGAAACAATCATGTATAGAAAATTAACAGATGCGGTATAAAATTCTAACGAATTAGGGTTAAGAACCAAGCAGAAACATTATTTCCTAAGTATCAATATTCTCTATATGCATACCAGTATTAAATATTCTGATTAAGCATTCTTTCATGAAGAGAGATAAAATACTTGTAAAATTTATTAAATTGACGACAAATGCACAGAATATTACTTTTTAATAGTTAGCGCAGGCGTCCCTTGCAGCATTGCAAAATTCCTGCTTATTTAGTTTCAGTACCAATAAAGAGGTGATAATAAAGATTCCTTCCGGATGATAAAGATTATAGTCACAGAACTGCATGCTTTTTATTAACTATTTAGAAGGCACTCATATAGAAATAATTAATGATGAGTCATTATTCGTTATGTATAATGTTTGCCTAAAACCTGTGAATCTGACCTATAGAGGAAACATCTAAGGTTACATCTAATCTTCTTATCTACCAATAAGAAGATTATTATGAATACTGAGCCATATCTTTATTATGAAATTCAGGGACAAAAATAAGTACTAATAATTAAGTATGTTACTGTTTTCCCAAACATTCAGATCCTTATCCTTTGTGGAGCCCACCAAAGCCCGAGTGGCAAAGTCCCTGAACACTTGTAGTTTCGACCTGGGTTCGATTACAGAGAACGGGCTGGCTGCAGGAGCGTTTACGTGGTTTTCCTCGTGTGTAACGTGTATACGAGTCAGCTTCTTTAGAAAATCTTCATGAAGACGTTTCTTCCCTTAGGCAGATAGATTTCCTGCGATTTGCTATAATTCTATAATTCAGTAAAGCAAACCAAACCTAACCAAACCTTATGCTTTGTGTTTTCTTTTCTTCAGAAAAATGCTTCTATATTGGCTTTCAATCAAGTTTAGTTTTTATGTTTGTTTGTTTAGATGACATGTTTTGGAAAGTCAAAAGATTCATACCAAGTTTTCCTTTCTTGGTCCCAAATCATTACTTTTCAATACTATTTCATCAATTAAAGTTCTTCTTCTGTCTTGGCACTTTCTATTACCAAAACATACATTAATTGTCTGTTTACCGATTTCTTTCCTCTACGGACAACAGTGGACGTGTTTGACCTTTCTAATCTAGTCTGTGACACATCCAAGACCAAGAACGAGAGATTAAGGCTCTACTTTTAAGGCTTCTTATTTTTACTTTTTCATGGAAAACAGTGTGAGCTTCGACAGGGATTTAGTTTTATGATCTAATTTTCCTTTTCTCTAATAAATAGGCTACTGAAGGTGATGTCCTTGACTTTTTGGTCTCTTCTTATGCTTAGAAAGCTTCAGATGATTTTAAAGCTTCTGTTATTAATAAATTAAATTTTAAAGTTGACACTGAACCAAGGATAAAAAAATAGTAAGCGATCAGATTTTTATTTAGTTTACGAAATCTATCAGTCCAAAAAAGCGGATTAAATTGGAGGAAAAAAATAAACTAACTAGTGCGTGCCGTGTTAAATAATAATATGCTTTTACTAATATTGCCAAGAACTATAAGCAAAAGGTTTAAACTACTTTACGTTAAAAAGTCTTGGAAGACAAGAGTGCTAAGTGTTCTTGCTTCACAATGACTTTAGTCAAACTTTATTGAAAGCGACGGAGATACCAGAGCTTAGTTTCTACTAGCATTCTAAAAATATTGAAACGACATTTTCATGTTTTTTTTTCAATGACGTTTGATTTGATTTTTATATGTGTTCTTGTTTTAATGATCATTGGCATTTATATTTTGAAAACAATATAAAACAAATGTTAACGAAACTTTTTCCACATAATATTTCTCTACTAGGTGACCGAAATACATATTGCGTCGACAGTAATATCACATGCAAAACACTGGCTTATTCTCCGCTAATGAGTCAAAATTAACGAAATTTAAAAAATGACTAGCTTATGGAAACACAGTTCGATGTCATTACATCCTATCAAAAATATTCAATTAATGTGTTTAAGTAGAAATTATGAATAAAATTTAGCAAATGAAAACTGTCAAGAACTTAGATTTAACGACTTTATTTCGAAACTGTTGATGATTTTCGATGATTATGTTACAGTATTTGAGTTATGAAAGCATTAAAGCTTCATGAAGTTTAAAAACCGAATAGCAGTAAGAATTCTCTAGATCAGCGGTTCTCAACCTTTTGACTAAGGCGTACCATCTAAACAAAAATTGAAAACCTTTAGTACCACCACTACAAAGTACCACTACCACCACCACCACTCTTGAACAAAGCTCAGATCGCATAAATTTGAGAGTATTAGAAAAATAACTCAATCAGGATGTTGAGTTTTAATTTATGAATTTAATAATTAAAAATACTTTGCTTCTTTGCGTACCACCTATTTTTCTCTTGCGTACCACCGGTTGAGAAACCCTTCTCTAGATACAATACATTTTCATAACCACTCCTCACGAGTTATGCTTTTGTATGAAGATAATTATAAAACATAGTAAGTTTTTCTTATTTTCTTCTTTCTTATTTCTTCTTTCTTCTTAATGCGAATATTCACAGGCAGTCTTACAGTCATTCAGTTATTTTGAAGCAGCAGACGTGAAAAGTGTGCAGTACTTTCGCCGGGACTCCATCCTTGGACCTTTCGAATAGGCGTCGAGTATGTTTCCAATCACGAAGACATGCAGAAAATATCTGATGTGTACACCACATGACGTCCTTGTACAGAATATTAAATTATACGCATTTTTCTTGTATTTCATTTAAACTTATTGGATTGAATTAAATCTACTTTGCCGACAGCACATAAACCACAAAATCACTCTATTTGTTTACCATAGCGACACTCTGGCACTAGGTTAACTTAACAGTATTATATTTCGTTCATATTATAACTCAAAATGCACAAAATTTATATCGTTTAAAGAATTATCTAATCGTTGCCACACGTTCTGTTCAAATACTTTAATAAAGTTAGAACGATGTATAAAAGAAATTAAGCAAATAAAACAAAATAGAAACAGTTTTTCACAGACGATTGAGTACTTCTCATTCAATTAATTCAGTTCTCACTTCGCGATAAGGCAAAAATACATAAAAAGTCAAAATATCTGTATTAAAATTTACGAAGTAACACTTATTTCTTCGAAAAGATTTCAGAAAGGATTAAGCATGATTTAATTCGCAATAATAAAGGAAGGTGTTATCTTTGTTGTTGCGAAGCTAAGTTTCTCTAGATTGGCAACAAATCCACTATTCTGCTGTTTCAAATGTAAACAAGCAATGGCTGCCATCAAAATCATTATTAGGCTTAGCGGCACTTAAAAAAAATTATCGATAATTCTAAAAATATTGCATACAGATTTACTAAAGGCATAAAATTCTGAACCGGAAGATAAGAACAACATAATTCAATCAGTTTTAAAGCAAAAAATGTACAATTTACAAACATATAAGAGTAAAGAAACTGAAATCACTGAGCCGGGTAACAGAGTGGATATCTAAATAAATATATTTATACACGTTTGGTGCGGCCGATTGCAACCAAAATACGAGGTGCACATCTACATGTTATAGCTGTCCTATATACAAAATTTCAACGTTTTGAGGCTGCTCGTTTTTGAGTTATGCGAGATACGTACGTACGTACATACGTTCGTACAGACGCCACGAAAAATTCTCTTCAGAATTCATTTTAAAGCAGTTTTATAATTTTTTTGGAGGAAAAGAGTCTTGTATTCTGTTCTTACGTACAGATATCACGCAAAAACATCGTTAAATTGCATTCGATAGCGGTCAAAATGGATATTTTCGTTGAAATATGCTGCCTGAAACTTTTCGTGATTACAATACTTCCTTTTTACTTCGTAGAAGGAAGTAAAAGGGGAGAAAATACCTTATAATACATTTCCAAGGCCTAGGGTACCAGATTTAACTAGACCCCCGAATCTTTACAATTCGATGTTTCTATTCTGTATTTCCTTGTAATTATATTTCTTTCATTCTTTCATGCGAAAACAAGAAAACTGAGTATATCGGTGTAAAATCAGATGCCTAGGGCCCAAGTACCTCTTAATTAGGCCTTGCATAATTCCTTCAAACTTAAACCGTTATGGTTTTATTGAAAATATTTAATTAGAAATACGTGATAGTTTACGTATTAAAGTATTTGAAAGTATTTTAAAGGTACTTATTGAATGACATGTAAACTCCATACATGTGAATGTAAAACATTATATACATTATTTTTGAAGTCCTGTGCATAGTGCTTGAATTGCATTGCTCTTAAATCCTTTTATCTTGTCCCTAGCGACAGTTTTGCTACTTCTAAACCTATACAAAGATGATCTGTTTTTTTCTTCGAAGGAACTGTTTTCTTGGTAATAGCATTATATTACTTGGTAACTATTAACTTGGTAATAGCACGTTATTGGGTTCTATTCTCAATGTAATAAATATGACTTAATGTTGTTCCTCAAGAAGCCGTAGATAAATTTTAAGTTCTTGAATATAGACTGAAAGTGATTTCTTTAGAATTCTTTTTTTATCTTCTTGTGTTAAGTTATGTAAAGGTCATGCCACATATATCTATTAAATAATTTTAAGATCTCAAGTTTATATATCTCCTTGAGGAATCACTTTGTAATCAGCTTTACTTATTAACAATCCTTTCAACTATTGCAAGCACCTAATTTGTTTAAGAATGCAATATTTAAATCTTGTTAATTATTCAGGATTTGAAATTATCCATTAAAATATGTATGAAACAAAATCTTTTCTATCTCTAAAGAAGTTCTAAAGATTTTTTCTAAAGAAATAAAAGACTATTTCTAAAGATTTTTTATCTCACAAGACGTAATTGAAGTACATTGCAAACAGAAGCTTTAGCAAACTTTGATAGATATGCGGCATTTTCTGTAATGATCAGTTCCATATGTAATTCATTTTAAAGGGAGATGCCTCATTCATAAATGGGGTTCCAGCGACATCGAAATAGTGCAAAAGAATTGGATTTGAAACTAATGCAGCATTATTAAATATTCCCTTCTGCATTATGATTGAAACAGAAATACGTTATTGAATGAGAAAGGGCTAGAAGAAAAAAAAATGAGAATAATTAATCAAGAAATGATGCATATGATGTTTTATATACATATAATTTAAAACATTAAATTTTTCTGATGAAAGCGAAGGATGTTAAAAATACCATTACCTAGTAAATAGGCTCTTATAATTGCTATGAATAATTTTAATAGATGCATAAAGATAAATTTTTAAATGATGGAATAAATAATACAGAAATTTTCTTCTAATTTAAATTTAATTTTTTGCAAACATGCATAAATGTGCTATAAAAGTATTTACCTGCAAGTGAGAGATTTCTCTTACGCTGCTAACGAGATGAGTTCATTTCTTAATAAATTCCACGCATTCTTAAAAGGCTAAGAGATTCTGCATTTCCAAAGATCATTGGGTATTCTAATAATATTTAACTACACGACATCGTTAATATACAGGAAAGAACCATGCCGTTTTCATATTTTCAAAAACCGATAAATGTTTAGCGCCTTATACTGACGCCAGACCATAGAAAAACGCATTTCTAAAACGAATGACACGCGTAACCCGATAATGTTACATCAACCGACGTTAATCAAGGGTAAATATTGCCTAATTTTAGATGACCGTTACTCTATTTGCAGAATCTGGAAATAACATTTAATTTATAACATCTCTCGTTTAAATTAAAGTGGAATGTGCCCTGGCCCTTGTGAAACGTTGGCTCGACAGTAAGTTTAAAATGTGGGGAACTTAAAACAATGCAGCCTCGCTTTAAAGAAAGCATTATACCTCGTGCTCATAATAATGTAGCTTAAAACTGTGCAGCTAAACTGCCAAGAAAATATATACGCTTTCGTAATTCTATGTTACTAGAAACTCAAGTAATTTTATAAAATATACTATGTAACAAATTTAAAATTCGAGGAAAGAATATAAGTAGAACGAGACAACATACAGTTACGTAACAGAAAGGTATTGTACAATTTCTTGAACATTTTCAACGGCTAAAATTTATTTCAACTACTATAACCATCATAATAAAAATAAACTGAAGAGTCAAGATGTCTTATTAAATATCTCAGCCTCTAGAAAAGAAATGTGTTGGAATTTTATAGTTCATCTGAATGCTCCATTTTTCTATTGTCGTGAATTTCCACTGCTGACGCGGCAGTTTTACTTGTTATTCATAAAAATCCTATAAAGGACGGCATTATATATTCTTTCGAAAATATTTCGTCCGGATCACTTGATAAAAGTCTTCGATCAAAAGAAATTTTTCTCAAGTATTAAAAGAAAGCGATGAGGAGGATTTATTGAATCGGGGTACTTATTTAGATCCTTCTACACTGAAAGGCATTCCTAAAATAGAAAGGAAGAATACTATGGATCCTGGTATTCTAGCTCACGTAATAAACTGCAGTAACAAATATAAATATAGAGATTTTTTTCAGATTTCGATTCAATATTATTAAGAAAATCTTTAGCTTAAATTGTAAATGAAAATGCATATTGTAGGACAGCAATGATTAATTTGTAGGGTTATGCTTAATATGGCAATGTTAATTAGTCCAAAAACTCTGATAGACGTAAAACAAATAATCGCTATATAAAAACAAATAATCGCTATGTAAAAACAAATAATCACTGAAACAAATCGTAAAACAAATCGTAAAACAAATAATTGCTAAAGCAAATAATTGTCGTTAGAAGAAAGCAAAGTCGTTAGAAGGTTTAAATAACCCTTTTTATTTAAACCGAGTTTAGAACATAAACGCACTCTCTTGTGCAACAACATAAGCCACAGCTTGTGGTGATGCAACCAAATAGAACAGTCAAATGTAAATCAGTAGTCAGAGGCTATACAATTAAATATTTACTGAAGCTCACTCAGTACTGCACCGAGGCGTCAAAATCAAAGTGCTGAACAGCGATAGAACGCAAAGGCGAATAATTACAACTATCAGAGCTGGTAGGAAAATAACGGTGTTGGCCGAAAACATTGCGGCAAAAACATCGCGGAGAAAACAACACAAGGCGAAAACTTCGTGGTACAAAACATCGTAGGAGAAAATAAAGCAAAGAGAAAACGTCGCAGTTTCAAAACATCGTGGCACAAAACATCGTCGTCAAAAATAATGCGGTTCAAAAACTTCGCAATTTAAAATCATCGTCGACGAAAATATCGTGGTAAAAAATGTACCTACAAATCATCGCATGGCAATAACATCGTAGACGTGTGTTTTTCAGGCTTTAATAGCTGTAAAATTTAATAATTGTTTAATAATTGTAAAAACTCGCATAATGGTTTGTGAGCGCAAGATGTAAAGAAGGATAGTTTTTACTTTCATATTTTTTTATTAACTAATAAATATTTGCTAAAAATATAAAATGGAAACTTAAGTATACAAAATTAATGCAATTTATAGCACTTAATAAAATTTCAAATTGACATAGTTAAACATGTCTGCGATGTTATCGCCATGTAATAATTTGTAGGTACTTTATTTTTACCACGGTATTTTAGACGACGATGTTTTTAAACTGCAACGTTTTTGAGCCGTTTAATTTTCGAGGACGATATTTTGTACCACAATGTTTTAGAACTGCGATGTTTTCTCTTTGCTTTATTTTCTCCCACGATGTTTTATATCAAGACGTTTTCGTCTTGCGTTGTTTTCTCCGCGACGTTTCGTCCGCGAAGTTTTCGGCTGTAACCAAAATAACACGTAGCATACACAGGAAGCCATGAACATGCTGTGTCTTAAAATCCAAAAACCTCAGTTTAAATGTCGGCTACTCAGTTGCATTTTGGTGAGGAAACGGAAGGGTGAAGTTATAGTAAAGACCGAAATCATAACAGCCGATGAGTTTAAATAGTAACCTTAGAAATTATAATGAAAATTTAAAGGACAACTATATATACAAGTTTTTAAGTATATTAC
The DNA here is from genome assembly GCF_044657685.1 of Stegodyphus dumicola. Taxonomy (NCBI): domain Eukaryota; kingdom Metazoa; phylum Arthropoda; class Arachnida; order Araneae; family Eresidae; genus Stegodyphus; species Stegodyphus dumicola. Next base: position 34,664,968 of record NC_140781.1, read on the forward strand.
TTTTATGAAAACCAAAGAACCGTAAAAACATCATGATGCGCAGTTTGGGCTAAATATTATAATAATTATAATATATATAAATATTATTAATAATGTGATATAATAAATTAAATATTACTCTCAGCGGTCACTCATTAGCGCTATTCACTTAGCGAATTTCCTTGGTATGTAAAATAATAAAAATACTGTTTTTATTTAATACTAAGCATACGGACATTCTTGTATACTTATATATTTGAAATTATTACATTACGACAGTATGTACTGCAATTCATTTTTTTAGTATGGATGAATACGGCATATTTAAGTTTGTTTACATACATACTGTTAAATAAGAAACTACTTGCCGTGAAAGGTTTCTACTTCCTCTTAGGGAGGAAACTAAACTCTTAAGAATTTGCTAATTACCAAACTTTTAGTGATCGTATAGTGAATTTTTAAAGCATTTGCGTTGTGAAAAATGCATCCCGGGACCGCGCCGTGAGAGGATCGTAACATAAGAAAACATATACAAGATATATAGGAAAAACATATTAAATATATAAAGAAAACATACTGTAATAGGTTTCCAGATTAAATATCAGTTTATTCAATTTCATCACAATAAAATAAAATCTATCCTCATCAGAGAGTCTAAGGAGAATTCTTCAATTTGTTATTTACTTTTTTTTTTCATTTAAATTCATATAAAAAACTTTAAGGTTTGTCTTGGTAATTTAAAAGGGGAAAGGGAAACAATTGAAAAGCCTTAGAATTAATTTAGGATTCGACGTTGTTTTTACCTTCTAAGGAAGTTCTTGAAAACTTACTTAAAGTTCAAACACAAAAAAATAAAACTTATCTTGGATGGACATCTTGAAGTGGAGGACTCGTATCCTAATAAGCGTTGACGTCGGCGGGGCTCATCTTTACGGTCACAAAATGGAAGTTTCAGAAGACATCGTCCTGTCCTGGCACTATTTGAAAAAACACACACGCAGGTAACTGGTTTCCATAATGGCGAAGCTATTTTTAAGTCTGGAAAACAGTCTCGCCTCTTAACCAAAACGCTGCCGGGGAGCATATTTGCCGCTCCCCGCCGGAAACCTCTCTCTTCGTAAATTACATCTTTTCTATCGCTTTCAAGCAAGTTCAAGAGTAACGTCCAAAAGTCCAGCAAGCCCGTAAGAGAGTCAATCCAACTCGAATTTCCTTCGTCTCCTTCACAAACGCGGGCTCCCACTATGGCTTCACTTATCGCCCCCTTAATTTAGACAAAATTTGCGTTTTCAACCCCTGAATGCGGAAATAAGGGTGATCGCGCATGCGCGTCCTTCTTCACTTAGCCAACAACCGGACCCTCAATCGCCAAAAACCTGAATGACTTACATCGAAAGTCAAGTAGCAACCTTTGAGCTTTCTGTCACGTACTTCCTCTCTTAAGGTCAACTACACAATGAATATTCCTTCTAGAACATTCTAAAGGACAAAGCGCGCGAAATCATGACTTGGCAAAAATTGCTTCCCTTTCCCTGCTTCTTTCAAAGCTTGTACAAGATTTGCAAATAAAGGAAAATAAATAATATTCTTTTAAACTAAATAATATTCCCAGAAGCATCTGTTTTTCCCAAAAATGAAAGCATTAAAGTTTTTATAACGCTATCAGACAAATTCTCTACACAACAATACCTCTGAATGCTAATGGGGCCATTTGCAGTCTTCAGGTATTTAACTGCTTACATCGGGATTAGTATTAATGTATTTACATATATAGCAACTAAATAGAACAGTCAAAATTTTGTTAAACGTAGAACAGTAGTCAAAGACTACAGAATTTAATATTACCCGAAAGTAGCTCAGTATTCTACCGAAGCGTCAGAATTCAAGTGCTGGCAGCGATATAACACTAATATATATAACACTATATAACACCGAATAATTAAAACTATCAAGGCTAGCAGAGAATTAACGTGTAGCGCGCACGCGCAGAAACATACTTGGCTTAAAACTCCGAAAACCTGAGTTTAAATGCTGGCTATCTCCTTTTCAGTAGCTTAAAATAATAACCTTACAGTATATATGCGGTTTAGAAGTTTAAAGAGCTAAAATTTAGTGTAATAAAATTTAGTCTGCCGTTTGAAGAAACAATTAAACAACTTGGCTATACAAACTATTTACTATATTTATTTATAACTTTATAACTTGGCTATACAACGTAACTATCTGAACGAAATGAAAGCTAAAACCTACAATGAACCTAACCAAACAGCTGTTGTTAAATGGAATACTTATTATAAGTTTCTAGAATAAGTTGACTAACGAACCTAAACAACTGTTGTTAAATGGAATACTTATAAGTTGAATAGTAATTTGAAGTCAAAGTATTTTTCATTTTAATTTGTTAAAAAGCAATTTAAAAACGTATGTAACTTCAGAATGAAGTTCTTGACATTATTAATTTTTCAGTTATTCAAATGTGCATTTTTAATTCGAAAAACCTATAGAAAGTATGTATTTTTAGTACTTATTTCAAAAGTAATGCCGTTTCTAAACTAATAAAATGTAAATCATTATTAAAAAACTTCTTCAAAAATTCATTCAAGGTATTTGAAACAGTTTAAAAGTTAAATTATCACCATCTTTATTTTAAAAATTTCTTTGGCTAAATGAAAAGCTTACTCAAGCAAGGCGCCAGCAATATGTTGCAAGTTCCAATCACTGTTAAAATTAACATCCTACATTTAAACTTGGCTTCTAGCTCTTAATTTTCCATACAGTTCTTATCTGAGCGAATATTTTGACAAGCCAAAAAGAAATACAATAGAATTTAATTTATAACTAAGTAAAATTTAGGAATAATTGCCCCACACTTAACATAGAGTACTATATACCTCTCTATATTTTGTATCATCTTTATAACTGTATTGTACACCACACTGTTATTTGCATGTGGCTATCTCTCATTTATTTAAGTATATTATTTTTCTAAATTTACTGTGACTTTTAACAGTTCATCACTTTATTACCTCTTCAGGTTTTGCTACAGTTCTTTACAACTGCAATTAGACTTTGTCTTCATTTCTTGACAACAGCAATTAACTTCTTTTCTAACCCACATTTTTTTAGTCCTGTATGTTCGTTTCTTTACTACAGTAATGTTAAAAGGACTATGCATGTTTAACCACTGTCAAAATACTGGTGTCCTCCGCATTAATCTTTATCCAGTCTTGTATTTATAAACTGATTAGGAGCTTCAAGGTAGCAATGGTTTCGTTCGCAAGCTAATGAAGCTTTTAAGCTTTATGCTAGGTCTTTAGCTGCCGTTCAAGTGAACATTTAGTTACAGTTAGTTTAGCTGTGTTGTATGTTCTTTACTCTTGTACTCATGATAACTTGGTTTGACACTTGTGTAATTTAAGCTAATTCGTTAGGTTCAAAACAGTTTGGCAAATGGAAATTTTGAGTTGAAAATTACGACAACAAATCCATAAGAGAGTGTTCTTCTACCAATTAATTTTATTCTATTGTTTAAAGATTTTCAGATAACAATTATAAATTTTACATCAAGGAAAATTAATCAAATGAAAGCATTAAAATGAAAAAAGCGTCTTGTACAGGCATTTTTAAAATTTAAGAAATTGTTTAATTTTTATTTTCAAGCAGCGCAACATAAAACCAGAGATTTGTTGCCAGTGAAAGAAGTACTGCAAGCTTATATTGAACAGAATATGTTAAAATAAAAATAAAAACTTCTAAATATTTATGGCTCCGAAATTAATTCTTCTTGATACAGCGCAGGCCAGCGTTCAGAAAATTTTAGTTTTCATCCCCGCTACTGAACATCGACGATCGCAACTTAATTAAATAGTATAGATCCAGTAGCGCAATCCATTAAAGAGAACGCTTTTATTGGAGCATGAATTTACTGGAAAAAAATTTCTTCTTTGAATTTCAGTAATAAGTTATGTCGATTGCATTTTAGCTGAGAACATTGTGGTATATGTAGAAAGAAGATGAGTTTACGCATTTTGCTGTCCGTGATGCAATAATGAATAACAATTAGAAATCATTTACCCAATAAGCAAACAAAATGACAAATTGCGGATAAAAGGCCGTAATTCTACTCCATAAATTGTACCCTCTACATGACATGCTGTTAAAATGGTAAAGTAAGATAAAAAGCAATTTGGCTTATGTTTATTTCAGTTTATTATTCAGGAAATGCATATGACATGGAATCCGTTTTAGAGCCCAATGAAGGCGTTTTCATTGCTACCGCAAAATTATTTTATGCCGCCCAACCGGGATAGTGGTTAGTGACTCTGACTGCCGTACCTAAGGGTTCCGGGTTCGAATCCCGGAGATGGACTGGGGCGAGCCGAAAGTCCTCTCGAGAGGTTAGTTGTAGGGAAAGAGGGGTGGAAGACACTATAGAAGACACGAGGACCCGTCCCTCTGGGGCGCTTTTTCTCAAAAGTTGGGGCATAAATGAGCTAATGTCGGGCTGTCGCCTATATAGTACTCAAGCCTCGTGCTGACTATTGTCAGGCAAGTGAGATTGTTAACAAGAATATATTTTATGAGCAGATGAATTATTAATTAATTCAGTTATAATCCTTGTTAAACAAAACTTTTGTTGCCTTACTTGTATTTTAAACTATCGCTCGGTACTCAACCACGACAGGTCACCTTATAAAACAGATCTTTTTTGGCCTTACCAATATACGGATTCAAATCAGTCGTGAACTCAACGCGCCAAAGCTGGATTAAGTAGAGGGACGACATAGAGAAACGTATGTTTATCACTCGGGACATTGAACATCTATTAAAAAAGTTTTTTTAAAAATAGAACTTAAAAATGCTCAGTTTCTTTATCTGCAAAGATTTTAAAATAAATCGAAGGGAAATTGAAGATTCGCGAGAGAAGAGATTGATCTTGACAAAGAAATGCTCCGAAGAAAATTGGTTGAATAAGAAATCCGCTCTTGACAAGAGACCCGGGGAAAGAGATTAATTGTCCGTGTGAGGCGCGTACCAAAAGAGCTTCATCTCGAGGTCTAGATAACTAGTCTAGGAAAAGGAGTGGTATTCCTCTTCTCTATCTTTTCATTCGGAAAGAAAAAGCCCTTTTGGTTATTTTCTTCTAGAAAACTCGAAATTGAAAACAACGCGATTTTCCCTTCGGGTAAAAGAACTTGTTCCCTACTTTAGGAGAAGGAAACTAGCTGGAATACGTTTGCACTTAAAAAAAAGGAAAGGCACATGTCTAGAAGAGGAGGGGCAAATACGGACAGTCATTTTAAAATAAAAGTCGACAGCTTGGTGAATGTGAAGAAGCAAAAAAAAGTTACATACAGTTCTGATGGCTGTTGATCACGCCAGAGAAATCATCTTCCTCGGGCAATTGTACACGATTCGTAACATACTGAGTGACGCAGGATTGAAGAATTCGTAAAAGCGAGCTCAATTGCATAGCCGGCATGGTCCGTTTTTTGCTTCGATTTAAAAAGATAATTAAAACATTTCGTCCTGAGATGTTCAGTGATTGATATGATACAGTCAACGATGCAGTGAATTGTATCAAAAATGTTCTTTGCTTCAACTTTTGTGTTACTTTATTAATTCTAATTTAAATTAGATCCGAATTTTAAAGTGATTTTTCACTTTTATATAAAAGAACGTATAAAGACATTTTCCCTGTAGATGTTAAATGAATAACTAGAAGTCGGTTATAACATATTCTTTTCTAATAAAAAATGCATTAGTTAAAGCTAAAATTAGATCTAAGTTTTAAAATACATATTTTACCGCATATGAAAACAACTCAATTAAAAAAACTCAGACATATGATACAGTCAAAGATGCAGTGAATTGTATCAAAAATTGTCTTTGCTTCAACTTTTGTGTTACTTTATTAATTCTAATTTAAATTAGATCCGAATTTTAAAGTAATTTTCACTTTTATATAAAATAACGTATAAAGACATTTTCCCTGTAGATGTTAAATGAATAACTAGAAGTCGGTTATAACATAAATATCCTTTTTGTAATAAAAAATTCATTAGTTAAAGGTAAAATTATGAAGTTTTAAAATACATATTTTACCTCATATGAAACAACACAATTAAAAAAAACTCAGACATTTAACTTGTCCAATAGCTTAATGTACGAGTAGATTCAGAGAAATGAGAATAGGCCTAACAAATAAAATTTGTATCTAAACATAGGAGATATAACGGACCATTTAAAAACATGGGAAAATCAAGGATGCTCTGAATTCTTTGCTTTGATAAGCTATTGAAGTTTCATCATAAGTACAACTTTTGAAAAATTAAATGAAACATGTTTAGGTGCTGCTTCTTACTTTGAACCATTAAATGCTGTAAAATTGAGCTGAAATTTTTTACAGTGTTTTACTGTTTTTTTAATATCAAATATTTGGGCGAAAACTGAATCGGAATTGTAAAATGCTTTGATCCTTTATAAAGTACAAGAGAAAAATATTGAGGACATACTTATGGAGTTTAATACATAGGATGTGCATCCATTTTGCTAATATGGAGTTTAGTGATTCGAGTTATGGTTAAAATAGGGAGATGTGTGTAATCTTTCCCCACCTTTGTGGTTCTAACATTTGCTCCCTCGCCCTTGTGCTGCCTCCTGTGCAAAATTCTCGGCAACGCTGCCATAAAACGATTGATGTTTTCCATCACCATAAGCAAGCGTCTGACCATTATGAGAGGAATATTTCAAGTGATTTTATAATTTCCGTTGGTAATCACCTTCCTCATGTGTAATTAAATTAAAATATTACATATTTCTTGATAAGATACATCATATAATATATGCCAGTTTTTCGAAATTTTTTTTAACCTGAAGATTTTGTAAAATATCTAATGTGGACGCCACATAATATCCCTGTACGGCCTATTCAATTATAAACATTTTAAAACTTATTTCCTCTAATTACTCTAACTTAATTAATCGATCTCTCAAGGCAAGTTGAAAATGATATCGAAAATTGCGAATTTTGACATTAAATATCCTGATAAATGTTTATCGTACATGAGTCAAACTTATACTTTTATTTTTTCTTAGCGGGTATAAAACTTTCCCAAATATAAGTACAGGAGACAGCATTAAAAGTTAGATTTCGCTATTGGTCGAAAATTAATTTTCTTTTAAATTTAGCGTTCCCAAAACTTGAATATGTTCATCATTTACAACACTTCTGTAACTGGAAATATATGATTACAACCGACGATTGCAAAAACAAATGTCCGGTACAAACTTTTAGGCAGGGTAATGGAGTGAATATACATATATACATCTGGTACTAGAAAATGCAATAAAAAAGTGAAGTGCTCAACTACATTTTATAGCAGTCTCATATACAAATTTTCAGCGTTATACGACTAATCGTTTTTAGGCATGAGATATATATATAAATTACGTAAATCAGCCTTATAACTCAATTTATCTATAGGCTTTTAATTTGGGTAATTCATTTCTCTATTCTAAAACAATAACATTTCTGGACTGCACCATTTCTATATTAACCTATGCCACAAAGATTGCGTAACGTTGATGACGTTGTTAATTGGGAACCCGAACTCTTGAAAACTGAAACTTTTTTAACATAACCCAAAACTTTTCTCTTAATATACTTCGATATTGGATAAATGCGGACGTTTAGCTTCACGCTCTGTGCTTCTTAGACGCAATTTCGATGTGCTTTTTTCCTATAGCAATAGTATTAAAAAATATAAATGTTCTGGAAATAGGCACGATTAGAGTGCCAAGTGAATTGCGGCCACAAATAAAAATTTAAATAAAAATGGAATTTAATCTGCCTCGACTTCCAAGTTTCATATTCAGTATAGATTAGTATTCTACGCAATAATTGTTTTTTCTCTTCAGTATGGATCTACGTTCTGAGCCAAACAACATTATTACGTTTCTATGTCTCAATGTTTCTTCATCAGTACTTTTAATTTTGTTTTTATTACATATATACACACGTACATACATATGTAAATACGTACGTAACAGACGTTACGAAAAAAATCGCTTGCAAATCCATTTCAAATACATTTTACAATCAGTTTTGGAAAAAAGAGTTCTTTATTTTGTCCGTACGTACAGGTGTCACGCAAAAAATCCCTGAAATTTTTCCCGATTACAATGCTTCCTTTGCTTTGCACAAGGATTAAAAATATGCTTATATAGTTTTTAGTATAAAGTTAAAAAATATTTGATATACACTGCTGGCCAAACAAATTGCAACACCAAGAAAGAGTGTCAAATCATTAAATTTATAGACTTCTGTGAAGTGTGGTTCCTTCCAAAATCAGTAGCCAGATTAGCCGCCATTGTTGGAGATCACCACTGCCACACGCCTCGGCATTCATTCAAAGAGACGTTGGATGTGTTCTTAGGGTACAGCAGACCAAGCAGCTTCCACACGTTGCCAAAGTTGATCTGGTGTGGCAACTTGAGATGTAATCTGGGTCAATCGTTCAGCAACCATTGACCACATGTTTTCTATCGGAGAAAGATCCGGAGAGCGAGCTGGTCAGGGTAGCAATTCAATCTGGCGATGGCGAAGAACCCTTGTACAATGCGTGCCACGTGTGGTCGCGCATTATCCTGTTGAAATATGGCTGTGGGCAAGTCCTGAAGGTAAAAAAGGACAACTGGCTCCAACACCTCGGAGATGTAGCGCTGGCTGTTTAAAGTACCGGCAATGCGTATTAGAGGAGTGAGAGAGTGATATCCAATACCGCTTCATTCCATACTACTCGGTGCAGGACCAGTGTGGGGGTGCAGAACGCTGCTGTTCAGCATCCTCTCTCCACGGTGTCTCCAGACTCGAATCTGACCATCGTGGTGTTGCAGACAGAAGCGTGACTCGTCAGTAAAGACAATTTCATTTCATTCTGCCGTCCACATCCTTCTTTCATCGTACCATTGGCGGCGGAGACGTCTGTGGTTCTGCGTCAAGGGTAGACGAAGCAATAGACGTCTTGCGGACAGACCACATTTTGTGTTATTTGCATGCTTCCTTCAGGGTGTTGCATTTATGGTGGCCAGCAGCGTAGTATTATACTTATATAAATGTGTATTGATTTATACAGTGTGCCCACTAAAGTTTGGTACCACATGTTTAACTTCCAAATGGCTGTGTCTATAGTCATAAAAGTGGTGTCCAGGTATAGTGAAGTGGCTATGCGCTACAAGATGAGAAAGCTCACGTTGTAGCGTAGCGAGTGACACGTTTGCACAAGCATCTGTAATACGTCGTTGAAGGTCCTGCAATGTTTGTGGATGGGTCGTATACAACTGCTGTTTGAGGTATCCGCAGAAGAAAACGTCCATTAGAGTCAGGTCAAGCGAATGTGGAGGCGACTCTTCGAAACCACTGTACCCAGTTATTCGTTCTCTGAATTCCTCCATCAGGTACTGCTTCACTTGCGACGTCATGTTGGAACCATCCATTCAGGAGTTGAAGCAACGGCAGGTTCTCAACAAACTTGGGTATTATGTCCTGCAGAAGTTCTAAATATTGTGCGGCTGTTAACATACCTGGTAAAATATTCAGCCGATTAGCCTGTTATAATAAATTCTACACCAAACATTAATCGAAAAACGTATTTGATGTCAAACGTAGGCAGAACATGACAGATTTTTTCAGTAACCTGTAAAAGATGCTCTTCTATTGTATTGTCACGAATTTGGTATTTAAAAAGCTAATTTTACTTCAATTATATATTAAATGGTTTTATTTCCCGCGCAGTGCAGCGCGTGACGAATATTAAAAGAAAGCTAAGACGGAAAATTGAAAAATATAAGAGCGCGTGCATGTAACATTTAATAAATATCTCTTTTTGATTTCGAGAAAGTACTAGAAATTTCTCGCGCGCGGTTTTTAAAATCTTATGACAGGAGGAAAACCTCTCAGTTCGTTGTAGATACTTAGTTTGTTGTTGTTTGGAAAACTGCTCTTGTTGATTGTAGCGAATTCGCAGATTAGCTTTCTTTAGCTGTTTTGGAATTAAGTTCTATTGAACGTTTGAGTAGTTAAAAGATAACTACTGTGAGATATTGTAATACTACACGATAATTTGAGGAAATTTAAGCATATTTCTTGTGGTAATAATAAATTTTTGTTCATTTTTCATCGGACTTGTGCATTCATTTCAAACGAACCCGTACGCACGGAACAGTATATTTCATTCCGCAAAAAGCATGCCTCATCTGTCCACACTATACCTGCTAAGATAGTTGGCTGGGCCTCTATCTGGTTCATGGCAAAGTTGCACATCGTAAAACGTCTCTCGGCATCCCCGTCCAGTAATGCCTGATTAGGTGTTGGTCGGTATGGCTGAGCACCTAATTCATTTAGGATTTTCCAAAAGCGACTTTTTGAGAGGCCACAGTTTTCACCTCTCTCTCTCTTGTGCTGCTGTTTGGATATGTGGGGCCGTATGATAAGACATCTTCCGGTTGCACTTCGAGCCCTATCTTAGCTGTTCTGCCGAACTGAAGTCGGCTAGTCACACAGCCTATGCCTCTAAACATTTTATAAACTGTAGGATGGTTTTATATGAAGGATGCAGAGCCTGCAGAAAAACGTTGCCGATGGAACCGCGCTGCCAACCGTGCCTTGCGCTCACATTTCTCGTAAGCAGAACAAACTCACAATAATCATTTTTTGAAAATCGCTCCATGACCATAAGCTTCAGCATAGAATCAGAAAGAGGTATCTCTTTCATAGCTGTCTCAGGTGAACAGATGTGAGGTTTCATACACTATTTGCATAATGCACAAATTCGCACACCAAGCTCAAGATGTGTTGAGTTGATGCGTTTTGCGATAGCATTGTGATGATCCATATGTTGTTTACTCTGTTTGTAAAACAATCAATACCAGGATGAACCCCGGAGTTTGAACCACAGGCCTCTCGACTGTGAATTACAAGCGACATTATTGTGCCGCGAAACGGGCATGTTTTTTATCCTAAGTAAAATCTTTTCTCATTTCGTTCAAGTTTAGTGACATCACAGTTTCGGAAATCGCGAAGAAACAAATGTGCGTTTACAGAGTTCTCTTTTTAGCATTCATAGCCACCAGGTGTCCATTCGTGCTAAATCGACGATGTCCTACAATTTTCTAATACACCTTTTCTTCCTACTTCGTATCGTTTTCGAGATAGGGAGGGTAACTCCGCAGTTTTTCACGAGGTGGCGCTGTAAGCTATCTCATCAAGTAGAGCATAGCTACTCTGCTATATTTAGACATCAATTTTATGAATATAGCTGCAGCCATTCGGTAGTTAAACGGGTGGTACCGGACTTTAATGGACACCCTGTATTCATTTGAAAATATACCTTCAAACTTCTAGGATTTAGTAATATTCTGGACATAAGTAACCTGCTAATTTTAAGCACCGAGTTCTCGCATAATTTGTCTCATTAAATTAGCCAAACCTAGCTTCTGCTGTTGAGAGCTGGATTAAGTCTTACTTAGATTCTGTAAGAAGCAGCAGAAGTCAAATTATATTACCACTTTAAAACGTAAAGAAACTTAAACAAGTAACAGATATTTTACATGATGTTTCTGAACTTTAATTTCCGTTTTCAGAATTTTAAGCAACTTCAGCACCGCGAGCATGAGAAAAGTCAATAAAACGTACATTGCAAATAGTATATAGTATTGTAATAGATGAAAGAAAGGCATAGAGAAACTTGGAAGTTTGATAGCTGAAGGCTGGATTTTAAAGGAGCAGTCTAAGAACCAGATCCTGAATATATGAACAATTTGAGAATCGGAATTTTAAAACAATAAACGCTTTGAAAATTCCACTGTTTGCTATTTTATCCGTTTAAGAAAGTATATTAAAATGTGAATTGTAAAGTTCTTATATTGCTGGTAATTAACCAGTTATTATGATTTTGATCTTTACTATAACATCTTCCTTCAGTACGTGAGGGTTTTTAATCTTAGAAGGAAAGAAGAATCTCTTAGAAGGCGTTTGGCACCCCCGTCTGCTATTAGTTTTTCGCCAGCTATATTTTAAAGTGATATTCTGATATTTCATTTAAAGTAATATTTAATTTAAAGTGATATTCTGTCTTTGGTATTCTCGCTTGTTGGTGCTTTAGATTTACGGGCCTCTAAAATACGTGAGCGAGCTTATTTCTTGTTATACTGAATGCATAAACTATTTTATCCGTGTTTGAATTTAATTATCTGTTATTATTTAATTTAATTTAGCCACAAGTGGTGGTTTTTGCCTGCAGCACAAGTTGTGTCTTATATTCAATTTTCAACTAAAATAAAAAGGTTATTTTAAACGTTCTTTGGCACTTTGTGACTAATTAAGACGTAACGTTAAATAGCTATCTTATCTAGTAGTGTGTGTAGGACTTAACATTATTTTCAGATACAATAGCAACCCAAGAGACCGTTTAGTCAACTGGTGCAAGGCACCCAGTGGCTATTTACATAAAAAGCTAGTTTTCTTCATGGAGAATATCATAAAAGAAACTGGATAGTACTTGCTTTTACACAAGGGAGAGATAGGAAAGCTTTATGCAGCCAAATGCTGAATGAATGGACCGGTTATTTAGGATACGGCAAAGCACATGAGGGCTACCTGCCTGTGGGAAGGGAGGCTTTCGTCAATGACTGTCTGAGGGAAACTGGCTCATGTTCACGTTACACATGGGACAAACCACAAACTGTACGCAAGAAGCCAGCCCGTTCACCTGGCTTCCAACCCGGGTTTAACTATCAGTATAAGGTGGTCTTAACCACTCGGCCAGTGACAGGACCTGTTCACTGAATGAGTACTGAGCTAGTTTTCGCGGATTTACTCAATGGGCCATTTATAAGTACTGAATTCTGATAGAAGCGACGGTGGTAATTTGAGAAATCCTCTTTATCTGTGACTACTTAATGGAAACAATAGGTCAGGATATAAACTACAAGAGTGCTTAGATTTTTTTGCTGGTCGACAAACTAAAGTGTTTGAAAAGGTTTTTAATTTTCAGTTTTCGAAACATATGACTTAGCCAGTCTTTAATAGCTCCAAAAGCTGTACTGAATTGTTATTTGATGCCTTGCTACTTTCATTTCAGTATAAGCGGAAAGAACTGCATCTTATTACAAATTCACTTGCATAAAAGACAGAAATTATTAATGCATATTGAAATCAGTTCATAATTTCGTGCACTTCTGTATTAATTGAACTGTAAATTAACAAAAACATAACGTTTCAAAAAGTTTATTGACTTTTTACCACTCAGAGTATTTAAATACTCATGTAACATCTCTACTTTTCCACAGAAGTAAAAATATCAGAGCAATCCATAACATTTATCATTTAGTCATGATATCTGACTGAGTTTCACCAAGATTTCCGGCATTTTATATGACACTGTAATGTGAAGTACGTTCCCAACAGTTTTTTGACTGACATTTTTTAAGCATTGACTTATTCCTCCCTTATCAGACTTGATATTATTATTTATTTTTGGATTCTGTAACTTTTTTTTTCTGTTATTTCATGTGAATGAATGTTCGTTCATGATGTTAAACAGCAAATTTCATTTAATATCTAAATAGAATGAATATAAATTATCATTGAAACAGATTTTATATTTAATACAATATATATACAATTACAACTGAATTGCTCAGGTGTACATAAAGAGGTTATGTTCTTATTTTTGAGGCATTCTCTTTTTCATATGGTTATATATCCAAAAATAAATATGTGATTCAAATAACTTAGGATTCGTTAGGGCATCTGAACATGGTAAAGCTCACGAGGGCTACCTGCATATTAGGAAGGGATACCTTCGTGGAGGATTTCCTAAGGGAAAGTGAATAGAATTCGCGTTACACATGGAGGGAACCTCAAAAACTAACCATGCAGCCAGCCCGTTCGCCTACGATTGAACACGGGTCAAATTTCTAGCATTCAACTGTCTTAACAAGTCAGACACTAGTAAGGCTTAAAGTAATTTAAACAAAATTATGGGGCTTATACAAAATCGAAATTCAACAAGACATATTAAGGACTTAACTATGCAATTTCAAATTCAAATGATAATATATACCTGAAGCTAACTGTAGCAAAAATTAAGTGAATTGAAACAATCATGAGATACGCACTTTTATCCCAGAGAAGCGTTTAGGAAAAGTGGAGCACAATACCCAGATTTTAATTTTCTGCTTACTGTGCACAACTATACAGCGTGATCTGCTCATCAGTAAATGTATTCAAAATCAAACTCACTACCAAATTACGGCACCTAACTATCTACGGGGGAACATCAATCATCCTCGAGCACGTGGCTTAAGCAAGGTTATCAGGCGTGGATGAAATAATCCAATTACTCGGACTCTAATTAGTCAACAAATCAATCCTAAATTTGTCGTTATGGGGGTCTGTATCCATTCACTAAACGCTTTAAGACATCTTAAAAACGAAACTGAGAATGTTATTTTATGGTTTGAAGTTTGAAAAGTTTGAATATTTAAGTATAAACAAATTAATGCCAAATAGCATAAAATAGTTATAAGGTTATTATTTAATTAACCCCAGCTGTATATAATTTCAGGCTTTTCAATTATCCCTCCTTTCCGTTTCCTTACCAGAAACGTTAATATGTTAAACAGTATTTAAGCTGAAGGTTTGCGACTGTTTACGGGCTTCTTTCTGCTTCTCAAGCCTACATTGTATTAGCTCTACTATTCCTGATAAGTTTGTAATTACTCGACTTTGCATAAATTTCTGCCAACATTTAAACTGTTACGCTGGTTAGAACTCGGGACAACTTCGATTTAAATATAATCGTGTAGTCTTCGACTACCAGCCTACGCTTAAATTTAAATTTGGTTGTTACTTTAATTTCCCCCCACATGCGGTGATTGTTTTGTTAAGCACAAGGCGTGCTCTTATGTTCAAAGTTTGAGTTTAAATAAAAAAAAGTTGTTTTAAGCCTTTTTAAGTGTATGTTGTTACTTGAGACGCAGCGACAGTCCGCTTTACGTCTTTTAAGAATTTGGATCTAGTTTATGCTTCCAAAACAAGTCAAACTCTGTACAGTTGTTACATTTTAAGTAGGCGAATTCGTAGTTATAACGTTATAACAAACAAAACTTTGTTGTTATTGTGTTTTCTTTATATTTTTAGGTGCTGAATAGCTGACTAATTAAAAGAAATAATTGCACTGCCAAAGAAAAAATATCAGCTGGCAAAAGGTTTTAAGAAACTTTCTAGAATCAAGAGTTATTGAGCGTTAAAGGATTAGGTACAGCTATGAAACTGTTTTGAAGTGAACGAGCACTATGGAAAACATTTTAATAGAAGAATCGATGTTAAATTATTCATTTGATTGCTTAAGGATTCAAATAAAATTCGTTGTGTTAACGTAATATTTATCGACATTTAAAAGCTAGAATGCAGTCTAAGAGTATTGAGTCTGAACTGCAAGTATTTTAAGGAAATATTAATTAATGTGAAGGAATGCATAAAAATGAGTCATAAAAATTGTAGTAGTTTCCCCCCCTCCGAACGGCGAGCACTTTTTTGGACTCTGCTCACTCCTAAGGCCGGAAGAGGTGGCCAATTTATTGTGGAGGCACCTAATAGGCAGCCACCGTTACCTTCTATGAAGGAACGGACAGATACAACCTTGTCTTCTCCGAGATTCGAACCCGGACGCTTCGGTATCGCAGTCGGCTCCCCTAAACACTATATCATCTCGGGGGCAAAAACTACAATAGTCCTTCCATAGCTGCGGATATTCCGTTCAAAGACTTACCGCGGTTACATGTAATGTGAACACTGTGTAAAAAATGATGTCCTTGTAACAAGGGGAATCTCGGCTAAGATTAATTGAGAAATTACCCGGTAAATCAACATGAACGTTAAGTAATGTGATTATTAATCATAGTGTAAGCTAACATGAAAGTAATTTAAAATGCATTGTACATTAGAGTGTAGGTTCTATCTTACCTATGATTAAGGAATTCTGATATTTTGACATTTATCTGAATCCGCGAAGAAAATTCAGTCTTTGAACGGGGGGGGGGCAAAAGACTTGCGTTGTACACTATAATGTACTGTTCTAAAGGAGATTATAAATGCAATGAAAATCATTCATTTCCTAATGAATATGAAGACAAAGATTAGTCGATTTATCTTTATTTACCGATAGTTGAGTTTTACTACCAACGTGCTTATGACTATCAACTTCGGATATCACCTAAAACTTTAAGGAGGTTTCTGTAACCTGAGAATATACTCGTATATAATGTTCAGCAATGACCATTTCCTTTTGCAATATTTAGTTACATCGGCTGCAAATAAGAATGTAGATTCATACAGAAAAATATTGGGTGTGTTTGAGCTATATGTTGCGGATTGTTTTCTCTTGTATTGCGGAAATTAAGAAATCTGAGACATTTTTGTTTCATTTTGTCATTTTAAACCACAGATATGGAATCACAACTACTAAATACACATCTTAATGACCAAGGACCAAAGCGTAGGCTTTCGGAGTACCTTTGCTGAAAACAGCAATTACACCTTAATGAAAACTTATTTAATAAAATATATCTTCGTTTTTCACCTTCGGTGCAACCTGAGCAGCGGCTAATTACGGTGTCAAGACGCAGTTTTTGGAATTATTACTAGCTGTAGCTTTATGCAAGTCATTGCGTAAAAAGCGTTACTTAAGAATTATGTGGCAAGGTTTAACTTTGAGATGCCGCAGCTTAAAGAGATTTATTACAAGCAAATTGCAATTTTTGTACACGAAGCGAAAAATAACCAAATTAACAGGGAGAGTTTTAGCCTTTTACCTTATCCGTCTTTTTTATCTTATATAATAATGTTAGAGATTTGTTATTTAAATAGCTAATGTTAGTAGAATTATAAAATAAATATTTTTATTCCTTGTGCAGTGCAGCGCGTGACGAATATTAAAAGAAAGCTAAACCGGAAAATTAAAAATACAAGAACACTTGCATTAAACATTTAATAAATAAATATCTCGTTTGGATTTCGAGAAATTGCTAGAACAATCTCGTGCGGTCAATTTAAAAAGCTAAAAAAGCCAAAGAAAGAACATCTCAGCTCAGTTTTGTTTAGAAAACTGCTGTTGTTTACCATAGCGAATTCGCGGTGAAATCGGATTAGCTTTCTCTGCGCTTCTCTACTTTGAATTAGTTCTGTTGAACGTTTTTAGTAGTTTAAAAGATAACTACTGTGAGGTATTGGGATATTGTACAAATATCTGAGGAAATTTAAGCATTTTTGTTTTATTTGTTGTGATAATATTAAATTTCATTCATTTTTCATCGGACTTGTGCATTCAATTCATAACGAAACCGAACGCACGCAACAATTCATATACATAAAGCAATAATTGAACGAACGTAAGAAAACTTTAAAGAAAGTTCAAAACATAATTTTCTATGTAAATTGAAGGCAAATATTATATTAAAAATGAATGAATGCTGCAAAATTGATTAAATTAAAAGTGATGGATCAAATAGCAACACTGAAAATGGAGATCACAAATATTTGTAAACGTTCAATGTGTCGTCAAAGTTTAATTTCGAATAAGCAATTATTTGAAACATCATATCCAAACTCTTCCTGTGATGTAAATATCTTATCCATAAATAGTTCAATAGATTAATATTACATTGCAAACAATTACTACTAATGAAAATTTAATTATTAAAATATTAATGGCTCAGAGTTCGATTATAATTACGGCATAATAAATTTCGATCCATCTATGGTGGAACGAAATTTCATAAAAGTCTTATCAAATCCAGATTATCTGAACTGGAATTAAATAGCATAAAAAGCAATAGATATTAATTTCGAATGCTTGATCAAAAAGCTCCAAAACTATGTTAGGAGAAAACAAAAGTTAATCAACAGTTTCACAATCGTTGCATCCTAAAAAATAACAGAATGTCTCAAAATCTGTAATCATCCACGATATCCCCATGGAGGAGGGGGGTATGTCTCAAGCATTAATTTTCTTGCGTATATTATTGGTACAGGTGTACAATATTTTTCTTTCCAGAAATATGATACAAGTTTAATTGGTCATTTGTTCCACATACTCAGCTAAAGGCATCTGCCCTAAACTTTTTATTTGACATTTATTAGACTTATATTATACCATAACATCAGACTTTCTGTATGCTAATTAATAGCTTACATCTTTATTGAACGCTGTGTCTGGCAATTTTATTTCCTTCTTAAATAAGACTAATTGATTAAATAAATGATTCTAATTAAGGGAAGGACGAATCCTTAATTTTCTCGAATCCAAATCATAAAATTTCCTTAATGCCTCAACTCAAATCTTTCAAAGAATAATAACAGTAATATATATATATATATATATATATATATATGTGATGTACCAGCTTTTGTCCGGAATAAATAGAATGCTGAAGAATCATAAATGTAGTCGTGGCTTAAATAATCAGACGATAAGTTTAAAAAATAGGATCCATTATTTATTATTCAGAAGAAAATAGTAGTTACAAAAATCAGATATCCGAAGTAAATAAAAGAATTACTAATAACTTTTTGTATGAAGTTTACTGCATCGTGACATTTAAGAAAAAGCCCCGATATTCCTTTTGCGAGTCTTTTTATAGCCTCTGGAAAGGCGGAGCTTCCATGAAATGACGTCAGCCAATCCAGTTCGCTTGAAATAATTCCAGAACATTCTAAAACTGTACGTGTAGAAAAGGCGGGAAAAACAACTTGACTACGGGGCTGTGAATTTAATTCCACGTACTTTCAAATAAGAGAACGTCGCCATTGAAAATGAAAAGAACATACAGTTAGAATTTTAAGTGTATTCTTGATTATGGAATTTTATTATTACAAATATATATATATATATATATATATATATATCCATATATATATATATATAGTTGCATTAGAAACTAAAGGTAAAGTTAAATAAGTTAAATAATTATCTTGCCCAATGATGCAAGGAATGGAATATGAATTTAACAAATACAATTATTATCTCATTCATATAAAGCAAATTAAAAATGTTTTCTGAATTTGAATATTTCAAATTAATTCGCAGCAATAATTAATCATTTTATTTTGTTTGCAATTTAATTTACATAATTTAAAAATTTAATTTGCTTTATATGAATGAGATAATAATTGTATTTATTAAATTTATATATATATATAATGTAATAAACGAAATTGAAAAAAACGGAGAAGCGTCGATGCGTAATACCTAAATATTATAGATCGTAGATCCATATTGAAGAGTCAGAATTCTGATTGCGTAGTATGCTAATATGATGAGTTCGTAATATCTAAGAAAATTGCCAGTCGAGGCAGTTTTACTTCCATTTTTATTTGTAACTGACATTTGTGGTCACAGTTCACTTGGCACTCCAGTCGTGTCTTTTTAAGAAAATTTACATTTTTCATATTGTTGAAATAGAAAGCAGGCCAGCGAAATTGCATACAAGCACCACACAGACAGAAGCTAAAGTGCGTAGTTATACAAGATAGAAGCCCATGAAGATAAATGTTTTGTTTTGAGTTAAAAGTTTCAACTCCCAATACGACATCAGGCCATGCAAAATGGAATGATCTAGAAATGGAGCAATCCAGAGAAGTTATTACGATTTTTAGAACCGAAAGAGAGAATTAAAATTTTACCGTTAGTTTAAATAATAACTTTGATTCACATATTTTTTTAATTTTACATGTATACAAAAGAATATATATATATATATTCTTTTGCTTAGTATTAAAAACTTTCAATTAAAGAATATATATTTAATTTAAAATAAATTTATGAATACAGTATACAGTAGAAAGTATATTTTGTATTTACAAAAAGATAAGAACGAGATTAAAACACTTAAAACTTAAATTCCCTTTTTTAATATAATCTTAGAAATATATTATATGTGTGTAATGAAAACGAATTTAGAAGTACTGATGTAGAAACACTGAGACTTAGAAATGAAGAAATACTGATGGCGCAGCATGCAAATAGCATAGAACGAAGATCCTATTTAAGAGGAAGAACTCTGCGTTGCATGGTAAAATGTTGAACACGTAATGACTAAAACACTTGGCAGCCAAGTAAGATTAAATATCCATTTTTATTCCAATTGATATTTGTGGCCACAATTACACAATTGTATTACCATTTGCATTACCAGACCACATAGCTCACAAAGAGAAAGTTTTGGTTTAAGTTAGAAAGGTTTCAATTGTCGAAATTTTGAATTTAGGTTAGGAATTAGCTACGACTTTTGCATTAAGAGTCTATTATTAAATTAAATTATCAGGCTGATTTACATGTTTTTATCTTACATATATATAATTTAAAAGAGAATGAATAATTGAAAAAATTATCTCCTAGGAAAAGTGAAATAAAATTTAGATAGTAAATGTGTGTTATTGTAGAAATCAAAAATTAGAATTTGTAATTAATTAAACTGGAATCAGTATCGTTGATTCCGACTTCTTAAGGTTAATTGGAATCCCCCAATACAATCGCCCATAACTCCTAAGGACAGAGTTTCGTCTTCTCGCATTTCTGAATAAAATTCCTATTCCAATTCTCAATTTGTTAACTAATTTTATAAAATCTGTATTTAAATCTTAAACAGTTTCAGAAATGTGAAAGAATTCCCCGATGCTATGATAGACAATTAATTTTTATACAGTAAAAACTAAAGCTAGTGTTCATTTAATACACCTTAACTTAGAAATATGAATAAATGAAAAATAAGAATAAATTAAATAAAAATTCAGAAGCAAATGAAATAAAAGAAACATACAAATAAAAGTCTAATAAAAAGTGACTGCTCAAAAAATAAACAACAAAGGCAAAACACAGAATAAAACAAAAACCATTTAATGGATAAACACGATATTGATCCAAGAGTTTGGTGTGGCATTACTAGATCACGTAGCAAACAATATAGCAAAGACATACGAAAACACATGTATTGCGACCATCACATCGCAAAAGCCCAAATGGGTGGGAAGACTGCGGATTAGAACCATTTCGTTAATAACGGGTATGATATCCTTTAGCTGAAATGCAGGCTTGAGAACGGCGATGTCAGCTCGAGCTCTATGCAGGGGGTAGGCATTATCGTCTATAAATACCGCTTCGGTACCCATTGCAAGATAAAAGGACGCACAAGAAGTTGCAGAATTTCGTCGCGATATTGGATCGCTGTAACGGAATCACCAGAAATCAAGTAGAGGTCGGTGTAACCGTTCGTCCCAGCTCTTACGAGTAAGCCTCCTACTTTGTAATTCTCTCATTGGACGATGTCTGGCACCCGATGGTGTATCCCTGGCTGTCGCCATAAAATTCTCTTCGGGAATCTTTCTGGATGTTAAATAGAGACTCATCCGTAAAGAGTACGTGACCTCACTGTTCTAGTGTCCAAATGCGATGTTCACGGGCCAAATTCAGCTGCGCTCTCACATGCGATGGAGACAAAGGATCACAAGCCATAGGTTGTTAAGTGTACAGTCCGTCTTCATACAAACGATTCGACCCAGTTTCGGGGGATACGGGTCGTCCTGCAGCAACAAAGAGATCCGACGCCAACTGTCGTGCTGTTAGGGATCTCCGGCGTCTTGCACATAGCAACAGGAAGCGATCTTCTGCCGTTGTGATAATTCTCCGGTGCCCAGACCCACGTCTTCTACAGGAGTTTGGATCCCACTGGTGAGGATTACACAGCCTATTGATGACACGATGCACATTCAACTCTCTTGCAACAGCAGATTGTCTTGCACTAGCTTGCAACAACGCTGAAACGCATTTCATGGTGCAAACGGTGTCTTTGGCTCATGGTTTTAGCTATGGCTATTTCAGATTATACGGAACTATTGCTGCTTGCGAACTGATGCATGCAGCTTTTTAAGGCGTTGTGGTATGACTGCGGAATTGCGTTTTATGCTGATTTTGGTTGCCTATTTGCATTCGGCAATGCATCTTCTACTTCATATATAAATTGTTTGTTTTTATTCCCTTTTTCCATTTGTACCTAGCACGTGTCTATATATTAGGTAGGTAGGTAAGTAAGTATAGATAGTTAGATAGGTAGACAGTTTATTTAGGTTGATGTATATAGATAGAGAGAGATGAGTAGGTGTAAATGGAGATGCATAGGTAAATATAGATATCTATATATAGATAAATAGATAGATAGACAGATAGGTAGATAAATACGTCTTTTTTCAGAAAAGTTCCAGGAAAATTTTTTTATTTCTGAATTTCCAGTACTAAAAAGGAACAATTTTATTTTTGTGTTACTTGGTATATATTCTTACATTACATGACCTTGGTCATGTTTCCCCGCAAACTTACTAGGCGGTAGGGTTGTGCTTAGGAACACACTCTTCGGATTGTTGTGGCATTCGTTAAGGTGACACAATGGATGCTGATTGTGAGCAAAGAGTGGCCATTAAGGTCTGCGTTCAACTCGGGTTAAGCTCTAGTGAAACGTGGAACATAATTAAGCAAGCATATGCCGGCGAGGCACTTTCAAAAAAGTCGTAGTCAATTTTCAGGTGGCACAAAAGGTTTTGTGAAGGCAGAGATTCAGTGCAAGACGATCCCACAACTGATACTGATGCGTGCAGCCTGTAAGGCACTTATTACAAAAAGATCGTAGTGTAACTGTGCGTATGATATCAGAAGAACTGAGTTTAGATCGTGATGTGTGTCATAAGATATTACGCGAAGATTTAGGGAAACGGAAACTTAATGCAAGACTCGTCCCTCACTCACTAACAAATGAACAGAAAGAAGAAAGATGAAGAAATTCTGCTAAACTATTGGATAGAGTCAGATGTGATCCTACATTTATGTCAAAAATTATTGTGATTGTTTCTTGTTTCCGTGAAGGAAAAGGTGACTGAAAGGACAGCATCATCAAGATTATTGCAGACATCCATCGGGCTGTGACAAATAAGCTTGCAGGCATCGCAGTTGAAGATTTCTCTGCTTGCTTCCAAGACCTCAGGAAATGTTGGCAGTTGTGTATAGATAGCCAAAGAGTATCTAGCTAGGATCTAGGATCATTACTTAGAGTATCTAGCTAGGATCTAGGATCATTACTTAGAGTATCTAGCTAGGATCTAGTATCATTACTTAGAGTATCTAGCTAGGATCTAGGATCATTACTTAGAGTATCTAGCTAGGATCTAGGATCATTACTTAGAGTATCTAGCTAGGATATAGGATCATTACTTAGAGTATCTAGCTAGGATATAGGATCATTACTTAGAGTATCTAGCTAGGATCTAGGATCATTACTTAGATCATTACTTAGAGTATCTAGCTAGGATCTAGGATCATTACTTAGATCATTACTTAGAGTATCTAGCTAGGATCTAGGATCATTACTTAGATCATTCAGTGCAAGACGATCCCACAACTGATACTGATGCGTGCAGCCTGTAAGGCACTTATTACAAAAAGATCGTAGTGTAACTGTGCGTATGATATCAGAAGAACTGAGTTTAGATCGTGATGTGTGTCATAAGATATTACGCGAAGATTTAACATTTATATAAATCTTTTAACTCAAAACATTTTTACAACTTTTAACTCAAAACATTTATATAAATCTTTCACCATCCTCATAACTACAAGTAGAAAATGCCGTTAGTGTTTCTGGTGTATTATATATTTCACAAAAATGTTATGTATGATTTGAATTAATACATCTTTCATAATTTTCTTCACCTTGATTCTTCCTTTTCACAATCACTTTAATACTCCTATTATATTTTATTCATCATCTTCTATTGTTGCGATCTCATCAAGTAAACGCATATAGAAGTTTAAATATTATTTGGAGTAAGTGTATTCATCAATGGTTATACATTAAAATCAGATTTATTATCAACTTCGATAGTATTAAATGCTGTAGTACATTTATTAAAACCAGCTTTTGCAAAACAATTTATAAGTATTTCTTGCTTATCTTCTTTACTTGCAATATTAGTTCATTGAAATGCACCCAAAACAGTGGTTTCTTTTGTTAAATTTGTTGCAGGTGTTGAATATTTCATTTTTCAGTTATTGATTTTAAAACTAATTTCGTGGAAGATGCTTTAAATGAACGAATAATATCTTACAGTAACGAGTAATAATATAAATATGCAAGGTTATATTTTCATGCTGCACTAGAGACTGAAGTGATTATTTTCATATATTCTACCTGCAAATCAAAATAGGAGACTGCATTATCAAATTATTATTTTAATTAAGTTGAAATTCTTGGTTTATTTATCATTTTAAATTCATTATTATTTTAAAGAATTATTATTTTTAATCAGTCGAAAGCATTGGTTTATTTGAGACTTCGGTATATTGGTTTATTTATCATTTTAAATTAGTTATTATTTTAAAAAATTATTATTTTTAATCAGTCGAAATCATTGGTTTATTTGAGATTTCGATAAGTCCCAGTACGTAATTTCATTGTACATAATTTCGAGAAGTCTAAAGTGCTGAGATTGAGACGCTTTGCAGTCTTAAGTGGTTTGTCTTCTTCTCCAGTTACTTAGAGTATCTAGCTAGGATCTAGGATCATTACTTAGATCATTACTTAGAGTATCTAGCTAGGATCTAGGATCATAATAGCTAAGATCGTTACTTGGTAAATGCAATTTCTTGTTTTTTATGACCTTTGTCCTGGAAAGTTTTTAACAAATGATATATATACGCATGTGTGTGTGTTGGCGTGCATAGATAATATGAGAAATAGCACAATTTTTTTTACGTTCTTCAAGAATCGTTTTTAATTAAATCAAGCGGATAGTGTTAGGTCTATTTCAAGATTTAGAGCACTAGTGCATGGAGAGCTAAATTCTCTCCTGAAAATTAAGAATGCAGACTTAAAGCCGCCAAGAGGTGATACTGTTGAACCAGATCCACTGAAATTACAACCATCGTCTCTCTCTGTTTTCTTTTTAAATGAACGCTTGTCTTGGACGCCAATAAAATGAATCTACCAACGTTTTCAGTTGAAATCTTTAAGAGACTTAAGTTGAGAATTAGAATCCAAATAGTTGACTGACGGAAAAACACGAAGATTCGAGCTTTTAAATCTTTAAGTTTTGGCAAAATACTTGAGAGTCTAGGATCTGAATGTCTCAGCCCTAATTTTAAAAGCAATCACATGCTAACTTGGTTTTCATTTTATTAGTACCGTAAATGGAAACTGACATATACTCTAAATGCAGATGTGTGGCTGTATTTTTCATTTTAAGTTGAATATAAAAGGCTAAACGAAGCGTCTGTTATTAAATCTCTCGCAAAATGTTATAGGAAATCTGCTAATATTTGAACAACAAATGAATTAGAATTACTTTTGTAATTTGGGTATACCTTCCAGATCCTTTGAAATCGCAATTCCCCTTCCAATTTCAATGTACGAGTATATTGTCGCACTGTTAACAGTTTTCTGAAATGCGTCATAAGCTGTTTATGCTAAATCAATTATATTGAAGAGTTACTTGCTCGGGGCTAGTATTTTCCATTTCTCATCTAAAATCATTCTTCAACTAAATCAATATTAAATATCACGCACAAATTTAGAATCATATTTGAGTTTCCTAGCTCGTTTAGCCATTCTCATTGCTACGCGCATTTCGAATTCTTGTAAAACTATGTATAATTCAAATCTAAAATGCCTCAGTGAAGTGGCTATGTCTTTATCATAAATCCTCATAAATGAAGGTAATTTAAGGAATTAATACTGGTTAGGCCATTTTTCATATAACAGATGAAAATGTTTCTAAAAGACATAAATATGTTTTAACACGGTGGCTCATACAACAGACCGTTCACAAATGTCGAACAGTGATCTCTTGAGAAATCCCTCTTCATTTGATCAATATGAAGAAGAAATAGTTATCATGAGACTTTTTAACTCGATCCGGTCCATTTCTTCAAAATATCTGTAGCGATAATGTAAGAAACAGTGTCTTCTCTGACTCACTATATTTTAGTTAGTATCCAGAAATTACATTTAAGAGTTTGCAGCCATATCGCGTGCATAATGATAAAAATCATAAATTAATATGTATTAGTAATTAATGCACTTAATTTTATTCTGGTTTAAAATAATCAGTAATACATTCTGGTTGCAATTTGCGTTTCTAGTACGATTTTCAAAGCGAAATTTTAACTCAAAACATTTATATAAATCTTTCACCATCCTCATAACTACAAGTAGAAAATGCCGTTAGTGTTTCTGGTGTATTATATATTTCACAAAAATGTTATGTATGATTTGAATTAATACATCTTTCATAATTTTCTTCACCTTGATTCTTCCTTTTCACAATCACTTTAATACTCCTATTATATTTTATTCATCATCTTCTATTGTTGCGATCTCATCAAGTAAACGCATATAGAAGTTTAAATATTATTTGGAGTAAGTGTATTCATCAATGGTTATACATTAAAATCAGATTTATTATCAACTTCGATAGTATTAAATGCTGTAGTACATTTATTAAAACCAGCTTTTGCAAAACAATTTATAAGTATTTCTTGCTTATCTTCTTTACTTGCAATATTAGTTCATTGAAATGCACCCAAAACAGTGGTTTCTTTTGTTAAATTTGTTGCAGGTGTTGAATATTTCATTTTTCAGTTATTGATTTTAAAACTAATTTCGTGGAAGATGCTTTAAATGAACGAATAATATCTTACAGTAACGAGTAATAATATAAATATGCAAGGTTATATTTTCATGCTGCACTAGAGACTGAAGTGATTATTTTCATATATTCTACCTGCAAATCAAAATAGGAGACTGCATTATCAAATTATTATTTTAATTAAGTTGAAATTCTTGGTTTATTTATCATTTTAAATTCATTATTATTTTAAAGAATTATTATTTTTAATCAGTCGAAAGCATTGGTTTATTTGAGACTTCGGTATATTGGTTTATTTATCATTTTAAATTAGTTATTATTTTAAAAAATTATTATTTTTAATCAGTCGAAATCATTGGTTTATTTGAGATTTCGATAAGTCCCAGTACGTAATTTCATTGTACATAATTTCGAGAAGTCTAAAGTGCTGAGATTGAGACGCTTTGCAGTCTTAAGTGGTTTGTCTTCTTCTCCAGTCAAACTAACAAAATGTTATTCTGACTCATCGCACTGGTCTGGCAGTAAGATCAGAACAAGTCCACGACTTTTGTCCTGACAAAGAGTGCAGGATTGCACCTGTTGTTGGCATGGGCTTTGGGCACCTTAGAAGTGAAAATACAATTTTTCTCAATTCTGTCCCAGTTTTGAATGAGAATTCCCCAGGGGACATATCCAAGAGTGTCTCACTTCTCTTCTTCCATCACAAAACCACGCGAGAGAGCTTTCCGCTTGACGTGCCTTTTAAGCGCCTACATGCGGCAAAGACACTATGCACTTACAAGCATCGAATTCTTCTCCGAGATTAGAATCCGAGCCCAGCGATACGGCAGCCAGCAGAGCTAATAATTATACCGATCAAGGCTGCTACAAATACAAAAGTTAATCGTTTGATCAACATTGTACAATACATATTTGAGTTTTACTGACACTGAGTTTCATTGTAAGTGTTCTTATGCTGTGATATTCGTTACTGGCCACTGCAGTGCTATCCAATTTTTCTCCGATTTCATATTTAATCTTTATCAAAAATAATTTTTTGGAACTTCAAAAATTTAAGCTAATTTAAAAAGAAGAATACACGTACTTTTAACCATGATAAGGAACCCACTATTGAATAGTTATCAATGCATTATATTTGAAACGCTCAACTCATTATTTAAAGAAATATAATCTAAAATTTAAGTTACATACATTCAACTTGCTGGTTGAAAGAAAAAGAAGAAGTGAGCGTTTTTATCTGAGAAAAACATCCTAACTCAAGAACATGGAAATTAGGAAAAAGTGGCTTAACTGTTAAAATGTGGTAATTCAAGCGATAAAAGATAAGGTCAAGTCTGCAAATCAAGATTATCAGAACTCAGCAATATTGATCCTCCAACCGTAATGGGGTTTCGCTTAAAAAGCCCAAATTTCCCAAAATTGCCATGTGAAGCAGGTATTTTCTTGAATTTATTGCCAAAATGCCAATCGTACTTTATACCTGGATTTATGTACTTTTAATATATTGGCTTAATTTCTTGGATATATTTTGAGATGTCCGTATGTATACTTTCTTAAAGACATCACAAAAAATATTCCGTGTATATACAGCAGTGTCGGTCAGAAAGTTTTAAGCACGTTCTCAGCAAAAAGGTTAATTTCTAGTAACGTAATCCATTTTGTTGTCTCCTGTGTATCTGAAAGTGCCCTGAAAGATAAGAAAATATTCTATATTAAAATTATTAGATTTTGAAGAGATCATGAAGTCTGTCATTACTTCAGATATGTCCTTATTTGAGAGGTGTTCCTAGGTGGATTCTTTACTGTATTAGTAATTAAATGAATTTCATGAAAAATTTTATTCAAGGCAAGATTTACTTATTAACAATAAGTTTTTTCAGCTTAAAAATAATCAAAAACTCGTATGGGGAAATGAAATAATAAGCTTTATATTGTTATTTTAATAATTTTAATATTAACCAATTCCCATAAACGTATCTCCAGATTATTCTCTCAGTCCACTGCGGAATACATCCGGCTCTGAAAACTACTCGTGAAGATGCATTGCTTTAACGCGTGATAATGTCCTGACCAAAGGGAATAAATGGGCGAGCCCGATATCTGCGGCCGCTCTGAGATCCGAGTGGGTAGGATTATGCGGCCGCGGCTCAACCCCAAGAAGATTAATGAGCCCTTCTGGCGTTACTTAACAGCCTAGTATTGCCGGAGTTGTGATCACATTTTTGTGCTAAGGCACAAAGTCTCCTCAGAAGTCTCGCAGAATAAGAATGGGGCATGATAGTTATTGGATGGAAGCAATGACGTTTGATACATAATTATCTACGTACGAAATGATTTATTAGTCCAACGATACAGAGTTTTATGTATGTGGATTCGTAAAGACTTAAGATAATTTTAAAAATAAAAAAATAAATCGTAACCCCCGTAAATAAATTAAACATATTTTAATAAAATGATAAAATCTAAAGGGGATTTTTTTTGCAGCTGAAATTTCTCGCAGATTTGAAGTTCATTCGTATTTATACAGAAAAATAATAGAGGGAACATGTCCTGCAAAAAACTTCTTCGCTAGAAATATCTCTTTCTAACATTACAAAATCCTTCTTCGTACATTCTTTACCCTGTAATTAGACTATTTATGAAACGTGAAAAATCCTCTTTGAAAAATAATTCAAATTCGCTATCCTTATGAAGATATGAAGCTGTTTCAAACTGTTCCTTTTACAGTATGGAATGAGCAATAAGGACTGTCAGTGATCTGAGAATGGGGAAAAGGCAAAAAAACCATCTCGAGGGAGGAATCCCTATGAAAGCGATTAGAGAACAAGGCAGGGAGGAAGACGATTTCACAGCAAACAACTGTCAGAAGGCCTGCTGGAGAAAATACGGTAATAAATAACAAAATCATAAACTTCGAATACTTTTGCTGCAAGCCAATCTGTACAAGAGAAGATATAAAGATGGCTAAGAAAATTCGAAGTGGAAATAAAGTACAAATTTTCTTCTTCAGCATGTTGTGTAATAAGAAAATAAAAATGTAATGTGTTCGTGAGATATGTGATAATATTCATGATGTGTGAGAAAATAAATTTTGGAGCTAATATTTTCTATCTTTGGGCTGCATAATGCTGTTTTTATGGAACATTCACACACAACACATACATATGATGGATCAGAAATTCGCATAAAACTTGGTCACTTAAAATGCTTCCATTTCTGTTGAAATGCAAGTATGCTGAAAAAAAAAAAAAAAAAAAAAAAAAAAAAAAAGTAAATCAAAGAAATCTCATATTGTATCAGAAGCATCAGCATTATTTTTGTTAGACCTTCAAAAGCATTAGAGTTAGGTTTATTAGTCCTCAGAAACCTGCGTTATCTTTGCTCCTTGTCAGTTATGAAAGACAGAAGAAAAACGACAATAGTAAATTTTACTTTCGAGTACGAAGTACTGCAATCGCGAAAAATTTCGGGTATCATATTTCAACACAAATATCCAATATAGATTTTTTGTTGTTGTTGTTTGTTGACGTTTGTACGTACAGGCAGAATAAAGGTCTGTTTTTCCCAAAGCGAATTGTAATTGAATTTAAAGTGGATTCAAAAGCAAAATTTTTTCGTGACGTACGTACAAAGGTATGCATCTCGCATAACTCAGATTTCTACAAATAACGAAATCTAGCTTTTTTATACTTGTTGTGAAGAAGTAAAATTAGAAAAAGTTCGACTCCCGTACGATAAAAATATTTAATTTCAGAATTTGCAATTTTTGATGTCATTTTCAACTTGCCTTGAACGATCGGTTAATTAAGTTGGACTAATTCCAGGAAATAAGTTTAAATGAAGTGCAGCAAGAAATGTGTGTAATTTAATAGGCCAGGCCGTATAAGGAAGTCACGTGGTGTCCTCATCAGATTTTTTTTAAAAAAAATTATAACGTGAAAACCAGGAAGAAATATGTATATAAAGAACTTATAAGGCAACAAAAAATAGCATAAACTGGTAGCCACGACAAATAATTGAAAGAAAATACGAAAGGAAATAAATGGGCAAAGGAAAGGGAAAATTGTGTAAAATTGCAATATTTAATTTATATTTTTAGGAATGAAATGTGCGAATAATATAAGGATTAAATTTTAAGAATTCAACTTATTTAAGAACTCAACTTTAAGAATTTAATTTTTAAGACCTTATTATTTAATTAATTTATTTTAGTATTTAAGACTTTATTTTATTAATTTAATTTTATTAAATTTATTAATTTTATTTTATTTATTTATTTAAGAATTTTTAAAACGCAATTTTAAGAACTTCAACTCATTACAGAGATTTAATTGAAAGTTGCAGTGAAAGCAATTTAAATAAGCTCATAACCCTGCATCGGGAAAGTTTTACTATTTCTTTAAGACTCCACAAGCATACTCTATAAAATATATTCTGAAAAATGCAAAATAAATGTTTTAGCGTTAAAATTATATATAAATTTAAATCCTCTATCTATCTATTATATATAAGATAGATAGATAGATAGATTAGAATCTTTAAATCTATTTTACTTCAATCTTGCAACTATGGCGCAGAACGGATATAAAAATTTGCTTTTAATTCTAGCCTCTGTTTTTTTTTTTTTTTTTTTTTTTTTTTTTTTTTTTTGTATATATATATATAATTTATTTAATAATGGATTATTGAGTATATTATCTCCTTAGAGAAAGTTAGTAGAATTGTACTTGAATGAAGCAACTTAGAAGCAATTAAAATTCAATCTTTAAAAAAAATTTTTTGAAAAAATTGAATCTTGAAAAATGTTTTTTAAAAGGAACATAAAATTTGAAATATAACTTTTTCCTCCTTCTTCTAAACTATGAAAATGCATAGAATTTTATTTTGCTTAAATTTTGGTGTTACTGTAATAGCTATTTAACAAAAATTACACATTGCTGTGATTATTTTAATAGTTATAATTAAAACCATGTAAAGTTTTCAGCAATTATTTTAAATATAGATCTGGAAGGAATATTTATTGCTTTAATTATAATTTAGTAACATCAACTGCAGGCGCTACAGCTTGTCATAAAAAAATCAATTTATTGTAGACCAAAAAATTTTAAACGATACCAATAATTTTAAACAATTTAAGTCTTAAATACATTTCATAATCAAAAAGCAATAGTTAGATTTAAGAATTCATTTTCAAGATACCAAGGGATTCCTTAAATATATAAAAATCTCTTGAGGCTCAAATTTAAATAATTTGGATGTATTTTTGGAGGTATAATCTTTTGTAAGCTCTCATTATAAGCAAGTCATATCTGGTTTCGCAAGTACATCTCCACCGTCCGTTGTATTTGAAAGCTTCTAGATAACAATGAGTGATTCTTTTTCTTCAATCTTAAGAACTCAACTTCAACTCATTATTAAAAGATTTATTGAGAAATAGGAGAAGTATTGTCACATACAAATCCCAAGGAGCGTAATTTAAAAAAAATGGTTCGAAGAATTAAATGATAATTATTTCTGAAATGTAAAAATTTATGTATTTTCAACATTATAAGAAATTGATTAAAATGTTTGCGTTTCTGAAATATTCCGTAAGCGGTGAAAGCTTAAGAAGTAAAAATTAACTTCAAGTTCTGAAGCTCTTTGATTTCTTTCATAGTGACATTTACTTGAATCTTAAAAAAAGAAAGGTAATTGTCCTAATTCTAAAATCGTAATCCGATGTAATTTAAGATTCAAAGTGTTTAGGACTAAACTACACTCTTTTGCAAAAAAATCGAAGCATCAAGGACTTTTGCGATCATGGCGAAATTTGATATGCAAAAACATCTTGATCGAACATGCAAATGATCAAAGTTTCAAGCCAAATGAACAGGAATTGCGATTATAGCGCGCATTTCTATTGCGCAATTCGCAAAGTATAAAACCAGTAACAGAGGCGGAAAATTTATCTTTTTTTGTTGCTACCATTAATTTTCCATAAAAAACAACTAAAGATGTCATTACGACGATATCGCAGACTTTACAGTTAACTAAACGACTTAGAACGTGGTCGCATTGTAGGGTTGCGTGAAGTTGGGTGGTCATACCGAGCAATAGGCCGCCACCTGCAGCGTACACACACTTCTCTGCAAAGATGCTGACAGCAATAGTTGCTACAAGGAAATAGTCGACGAAATCAAGGCTCTGGAAGACAAATTGCGAGCCGTCCACCATCTCACAACGCTTGTCTGAGGTGGGGTTACACTCACAGAGGCCTTTAAGACGTTTGCCTTTGACCCCACAACATCAACGGAGTCGTCTGGAGTAGTGTCGCAGCCGATCATCATAGCTGTCATCAGACTGACATCATATAGTGTTCAGCGGTGAATCCTGCTTCACTCTTGAGGCAGATGACCACCATGTTGTGTTTGGAGAGGACGGGGCCAATCAGCTTTTGTTTTACTAAGGGATACAGTCATAATAACTTGTGTGAGACGTTATTTCTTATGACAGCAGGATATCTTTAGTCATCATCCGTATATCTTTAACAGCTCAACGATATGCTGATACCATCCTGCTGCCGGTTTCATTACCCTTCATGTCACCTCATCCTGGGGCTATTTCCCAACAAGATAATGCCAGGCCACATACCTCTCACATATCTCTGGACTGTCTCCGCGCGGTTGATACTCTTCCCTGGCCAGCAAGATCACCAGACCTTTCACCAATCGAGCATGTCTGGGACATAGCAGGCCGCCAGATTCGGGCACCTCGAAATATCGCAGATCTGGAGCGACAACTGATGAATGCCTGGCAGAATGTGTCGCAGGATGACATTAGGAGCCTTTACCACTCGTTGCCTCGACGAATTCAAGCATGCATTGCTGCCAGGGGCGGTTCGACCAACTACTAATTTGAATATTCAATGGGTTATTGTAAGTCGTGAACAGGTACTATGACCTAGATTTTTTAACCATTTTATTATCTGTGTATGAGCTATACACATATTCAATTTCATCAAAAAGAAACACTTCCTTCATGGTGCTTCGATTTTTTTGCAAAAGAGTGTAAAACTAAACTCAGTGGCGCAACAGGCCTAGCAGGCCACGGCCTGCAGTGCCCTTTTTATGCTTTTTTGACCTTTGGGCCCCGGAGTGCATCAGCATATACCCTCGGCAAGTGGTCAGCTTTCCGCAGGACTCCCGGTATTTAGTCCCCAAGCTAACTTGGTAGTCATTTTATCCACCCGCTTAAGGGATGAAAGGCTGAGTCAACCTTGCCCAGCCCGTGGATAGAACCCGGGACTTGTGGGCAGCTGCGCGAAACGCTAGCCACTTCGCCACCAGGCGGGTTTAGGACTAACGTAATGTAATAAAAAGAGCATTCTGAGGAAGGAACTAAGAATTGAAGTGCCGCCCAACTGCTGTACCGAATGGCACGGGATCGAATCCCGGACACGGCATGGATGTTTATAAATGTAAGCTGTCTTTGCGGCATGGGGCACTCTAAATATGCGGCAAGCCGAAAGTTCTCTCGATGGGTTGGGAGTAGGGAAAGAGGGGTGGGAGACCTTCGGACCCATCCCCCAGGATGCTGTCTTTCAAATTTGAGGGCGGAACTGAGCTAAAGTAGGGCTGTCAATGGTGCTTAAGGCTTTTGCCAAAGCCAGTAATATTTGATCCCTTGCCACGATGAATGTTGTAGGCTTGTGCTGACCATTGTCAGACAAGTGAGATTGGTAACAACAGTAATAACAGCTTTTAAAATTTCCTAATATTTGTTTCATTATCATTAATTTTTCTGTTAGCATTTTCAAAAGGGGATTTAAAAGGCAAAACTGAAAATATCAAGGGAACGCATCTTTATATAGATCATAAATCGTAGCTGAAACTAAAAGAGTTTACCTGACTCCTGATATTATTCTTAAATTTGTGTTTTTTATTCGATAAGCAGTTAATCAGTTTCAACATACTAAGTTACAAATTATGACATACCATTTACTCTTCTTTGAAAGAATTCCCTGATTTAATGAAAGCATATTTTAGTGTGGATAGCAACAATTTTATTATATTAAATATCACAATTCTTAAACACTTACAAAAATGACTTTTTCTTCTCAAATATGCTTTCTTGTCCGCAAGTCTTATGCAGAAAATAAATTAACAGTTATAGATATTCAGTGGAACACTTAATTCATAAAAGCTTTTACCGGAGTAATCAAAAATGCAAATGCAAGGAGTACATAATACACACAGTTAGAATTTCTCCTCACAAAATCCTGTCTTTACATTTGTATTAAGCTTGCGGCTACAACAAACGAATAACTTTAACCAGAAGATAAAGCAAATAGAACTATAGCGGGAAAAAAAGACAATGGTAATAAGCTTAATTTTTTGGGGGATTTAGAATATTCATAGTATGCTTCGTCATTAAATATTAATATTTCTCATTAGCTGTCGAACTAAGAAAGTTTGAAGGACAAAATGATCAGTGCATATTTTCTCAAAAATAAAAATCATAGACAAAATTTATTAAAAGACTGATAAAACAGGTTATTTCATTAGTATACAGATATATA
The DNA here is from genome assembly GCF_044657685.1 of Stegodyphus dumicola. Classification (NCBI taxonomy): domain Eukaryota; kingdom Metazoa; phylum Arthropoda; class Arachnida; order Araneae; family Eresidae; genus Stegodyphus; species Stegodyphus dumicola. The sequence continues at coordinate 34,700,256 of NC_140781.1, forward strand.
AAAAAGGTAAATATATCTTAATTATCGTATAAATATACTACCATTATTTGTAATCTCCAAACTGTGACAGAAACTTGTGCAAACAAAACCAAATTTGCAAGCAAAAATTATTGAGCCCAAATAGCTAAAGTTTATGAATTTAAGTGAGAATAAAACGTTTTTTTCTCACAGATTAAGGTGTTACAAAATTACTGCAGCACGTACCCTATAGGGCTAGCTTCAAATCACAATAACTGATTTTAGATCCACCAGCGGCAGAGCGGTAGAGTTAGCTGCATGGGACGTTTTCGTATTTTCCCCATATGTGACGTGGATACGATCCAATTTCCCTTAGAAAGACCTCCACGGAAACATCCCCACCCTTACGCAGATATTCCTTGCGTGTTTTTGCCATAATTAAATAAAGCAAACCAAACTACAATTAAATTTAATTTGCAAACCAAACCACAATTAAATTTAACATGTGGTTTGTGTTGCTTATTCAATTTGCCATAATTAAATAAGCAACACAAACCACATGTTAATCCCCAAAATTTTTACCTTGAAATCTTGCCTAAAATCAAACGGCGAACCCTAGGTGTGCCCAGACGGGGCTTACCGATAATCTAGGACAACTAAGAGTCTGTATTCTTTGTTTCTCCGCATCTCATCGGTCAGTTCATTGACAACAATGCTCGGTTTAGCACTCTTTTCGAAGCTCTATTCAATCAGTGTGCCCACTTTGGGCACACACCCACAAAATTAAACAATAAGTTTACTTGTGTTATTTCACAAAATTTACATGTGTACTCCTCTAGGCCTAATCAGACTGCCTACCTATTTTTTTTTTTTATCAAAACTCCAACTTTAAAAGGTAGCATGCCGGAAAGGGTTAAAAAGAGAGCTTGTTTTAATTCAGCATTTCCAATAAGAAAATATAGTATCGTATCGTATCTTATATGTTTCTAACGCTCAAACAATTAGTTACCTCAGTGAAACCTTTTGACCATTCTGTCTACAAATTACGGAACTAGCAAAGTGCAGGTAATTTTGGAGCCACAAAATTCATTAAATTATCCTTTCGTTTAAAATCGGCATTAAAAAAAATTCTAAAAGTAAGGCATCCTTTTTTGTGTTTATAAAAGGTGACCGGTATTATTATTTTTATTAATTACATTAATCAGTACCCAGTTTACCTCTTCACACTCATTACAAAACTGATGTTTGAAAGAAACTTCAATTTGAAGTTAGAAGTTTTTTTTCAAATGTTTCGGGGTGTTACCAATGCAACTGAGAATCGAGTCGAAACGGCGATTTTTGAAACACAAAAAATGAATTCTGGAAAGAGATGAGGAGGCCATAAACTTGCTCTAGAATCGATTGTTTATTTGATGTCTAATTATCCATGCATTCCTGTCGATCAATAACGCCCATTTTCGTCATATTGTGCAAGAGAATTGGGTGTCGCATCTTAAGGCCAGAAGAAGCGGTCTTTTTACAAACATCATTTATTCTTTTAGAAATCAGATAAAACCAGGTAAACAACGTCGCAGTTTTCTATAATAAAGAAGTCCATAATAATAACAATAATTCTGTATAATAAAGAATTCCGTAAAGATTTAAAAAATTTACAAAATTCAAAGAGTCGGGCTTTCATAAATTCGATTTGCACGAAAATAAATCTCAAGGAAGAGAATTTTTTTTGAAAGGGATGGGCATTCAGTTCAATTCTTCATCGATAGAAAGCGCAATACTACATTGAACAGTAAACCCGGGCAGCGGATTCCGAAAAATATAAGTGTGTTTTTCTGAATCTAATAAACCTAAGTCTATTTTCGGAGGTCAAAGCAGAATTGAAAGTTCAATTCAAGAAACCTATTGTATAGTTCAAAACTAATTATTCAGATTATTCACTAACAGAAGAAACTTTATAATAGAACTTTTCTGGTTTGGTATCGTTTCTACCGATATAGTATAGTGTTGCATGTCGGCGAAAACTTAAATTAGATTTTCTCTTTCCCACAAATTTTCCAGTTCTTGGAATTCATTTTCGTCCAAACTGCAATCCATTCTACTTATTTGTTTTAATTTTGTTATTTTTTTAAAAATCTTACGGACTTTGGGATTTTAGACCCCAATCTTTTAAAGAGAATAATAAAGATAGATGCTAATTTCATACTGAATTCAGATTATTTTATAAATTTCGAGTATTTCAGTCAGGATATAAAATTCGTTCACATTATTTTGCGTTAGACATCTATAAGGTATTTCTCTCGCCTTCTTGGCGTCCCTTCGTGGTGTGGTGGTCTGCACGCTCGGCGCGTAATTGAGAGGTCCATGGTTTGATTTCCGTGGAAGGCGTTGCATATTTTTCATCTTCCCTGCTTCCAAATAACTTAATGTCTCTAGACATCTATTTGTGAAAACGCTAATGTTAATCATTTTCTAGGATATATGAGTATGTATTTCTCTTAAGTATTTGAGCCACTGTAAATATTTTAGCATAAATCACGGAAGAAGGCAAAAAAAACCTAAGTCCCAAGTAAAGAAAAATGGATAAATGAAGCATTAAAAAACAGTAAAATGCTGTTTAGGAATCTAGTTTTAAAAATTGGGGTTTGTGAGTAGCATCTTAATTAATCAATTTATGATTTTCCATGAAGCATTTTTTTAATCACACTGTTTTATTACATTTCTTATCATGGTTTCCTTGTAAAAAATATGCGCCTCTTACATTAGACCCAAAACATCCTTAGAATTCTGAAAAAAATTGCGAAGCGAAATTTAGTGCACAAAAATATGTTTCTTGGTAATATTATATGTTTTTTATACATATTGAATTGAATTTAAAGAATATGAAAATGCAATAAATTTACTTATTTTTGCAATAAATTTACTTAAATTTACTTAAATTTGCAATAAATTTACTTAAATTTACTAATTAAAAAAAATGCGAAGCGAAATTTAGTGCATAAAATTATGTTTCTTGGTAATATTATATGTTTTTATACATATTGAACTGAATTTAAAGAATATGAAAATGCAATAAATTTACTTATTTTAAATTTTCCAGACATGTTATTATTCCTGATAGAAATGGTGCGATTCATGACAAATGATAAAAAATACATATTTGCTTATACGCGGTAGCTTCCTTGTTATGTCCAGTGGGGGTGAAAATATGGAGTTTTCGTGGTTTTCTCATTATGTAATAAAAATGTGAGCCAGTTCCTGTAGGTAAATTCGCTGCCACTTAAGCAGATAGAAATTGACTGAATGCCCGTAATCGTAATTCAGTGTTTTTCAAACCTTTTTTTTAAGTAGGACCATTTTTATAAATTAGAATATTCTGCAGACTACCTTATACTTATTCCCTTTGAAAGAAATTTTATATTCTATGTACTTCCAATATGCTTATATTTTTTAAATGCAATTCATTAAAGCTACATTAATTTTATATCTATTTTAAGTAAATAAGTTAATAGGAGAAAATTCGCATTTGTTTTAAGAATTTAAGGTTATTAGAGTTTGTATAATCTTTAAATTATAAACTAAAAACAGAGTAAATGTTCTTACTCGCTTTAATAATATGGATTACTCTGCCGACTTTTGCGCAATTGTTCTGTATTGGATGTATGCTGGTAAGCTTAAGGTTCACTCTGCTACCAAAAAAAGAACAGTTCTATAATTCCCTATTCTACTGGAACGACTGACGAAATTTAAATATCGTTTAGCATGTCTCGAAAGCGCGACTTAGGATATGTTTATGATTTATATACAGCAATGTTCTAACATAGGTATTCAAATACAAAATCAGACTTTTTCTGAAACGACATACGAACGTTTTTCCATATTTCAGTTCTAAGACTCAAATTATGCTAAAGTGCCAAGTTTTGTATAAATCGCACGAGCATTTTTTTCTTCTATAGTTCCCAAAATTTTAGCTCCTCAGTTTTATTGAATTATATATATATGTGTGATGTATCAGCTTTAGTCGTAACTTAAGTAATCAAACGATAAGTTTAAAAAACAGGATCCATTTATTATTATTCAGGAGAAATAGCAGTTACAAAAATCAGATATCCGGAGTAAATAAAAGAATTACTAATAACTTTTTGTATGAAGTTTACTGCATCGTGACATTTAAGAAAAAGCCCCGATATTCTTTTGCGAGTCTTTTTATAGCCTCTGAAAAGGCGGAGCTTCAAAGAAATGACGTCATCCTCGTCAGCCAATCCAGTTTGCTTTAAATACTTCCAGAATATTCTATAACTGTACGTGTAGAAAAGGCGGGAAAAACAACTTGACTACGGGGCTGTGGATTTAATTCCACGTACTTTCAAATAAGAGAACTTCGCCATTAAAAATGAAAAGAACATACAGTTAGAATTTTAAGTGTAATTTTGACTATGGAATTTTGTTATTACATATATATATATTTATTAATATCTCTTTTTTATTAAACTTATTCAATTCCGTCTTTCACAATTTGAAATTTAGATTTAATTCAAATAAAACTGGCGGATATTTTCAGATTTACTTTTGAAATTTATACTTTTTAGTAATTTTTATACATTTTTCGAAAAGAAAATTTGACTTGCAACCAATAAACTTTTTACTATCATCTTAAAGTAGATGTAATTCTAGGCATACCTGTAAAAAATTAATTCTTTATTCAAAATGTCCCAAGATATACTTGAATTTCTAAACTGGCGCGTTTTGAAATTTGGCATATTTGTTATAAGAGATAACAATGCCAAATAATGTGGTTTAGGCACTTTGTTAAAATTATTTCAAAGAATGAAAGCTGCAGTTTCACCCCCCTCCGCTCATGTACAGTCAAAGGAAAAGGAAAATAGGCTACCATAAATTAAGAATTTTGACACGTCAATTATTCTTAGCTCAAACTGAAAAGAGTGAAATGAGATAAAGTTTTAAATTTCTCGGTAAACTGCTCACCAAATTTTGCAAAATTTAATATTTAAGCTTAATCTGAGGCATAGAACCGAAGTATGAAAAAAAAAAAAAAAAAAGGTTATGTCATTTCAGGAAAAATCCGATTTTGTATCAAAATACTTCCGTTAGAGCAACGCTATATTTAAATCTAATATATATCCTACGTCACGCTTTCGAAACATCAGAACCGCAAATTAAATTTCGTCCATTAGCCTAGTAAAACAGGAGATGAAATGTCATATTTCTCTCTCTCTCTCTCTCTCTCTCTCTCTTTTTTCGTTGAATTTTAATTGAGTTGGTGATGAAAATTATTTCTCACACAGGTACGTAGAAGCAAACAGAATTATAATTTTAAAAGTACCATTGCACAATTTACTATGTTCCATTTTCATTGGTACTGAGCCCATGTCCGTCTTGGAAGAAAAAGGTGATAGAAGATTGCCATGTGTAATTCCTAAACTCGAGATTTTTAGCTTTAGCTTGTTATGCGCAGATAATTTGAATTTTATTTTTTATCGTTTTCGGAAATATAGGAGGACTACAAGCGCAAAGTTTGAGGATGACTTATGGTTCTTGGACCAGAGTTTGAGAAATGCTGCCGAAATTAATTATGAACTAAATAATTAAGTTATAAAACTTCGAAACTCGTTGCTTGAATTTTCTTAAATATAGCTTCATTAAAAATGTGAATAAAATTATGTGTGAAATGTGACACAAATAGTTACATTTTTCGGCAGATATGATGATTAATTAATTAATTAATTAATTAATATTTCATTGAAAAGACTGCTTCTGTGAAAATATTAATTTTTATTAAAATACTTTTAATATAAGAGGTCTTAACACGTGAACTGACACCTTTGCTCAAGAGAAAATGAACTTTGACTAAATGAAATAGATTATTTGGAAAAGTTGAAAACAAAACCACCGATGCGAAGTTTCAGAATTATCCCCTTAGGAAAGACAGGCATCTTGACCTCAATGACAAAACTAATTAATTGAAAACTCGACTGATAGATTGAAATTAACATGAGATGGTATGAAGCTGAGAAGTCACTTCATTAAGGAAGGCGGGAGACTAACCTTCACTTGCGGAGCACATTCAGTAGCAGAGTTTAATGGAATAGAACTGTTAGAGAAAGTTTGAAATAGGAAAAGAAGTATCGGGTTATAGAAAAGCACTGTAACTAGCACGGTAATAGAAAGATGGAAATTAAATGCTATAGATTTATAGGGATATTTCCTTAGAATGAAAAGACGTTAGCTGTTAAGTTAACGAATTTAATACAGTTGAGTAAATTTAGAAATAGCATTTTTAGTTAAATGGTATCAACGCAGTATTCCTGTCTCATCAATATTAGTAAAGCTGTTGTCAGATACAATTTAAATAGCGTACTATTGGGAAAAAAAAATATTTCTTTGTGAAATATCACTAGCACAGCTCATGTAATCTTAAATGATAGGCTTAAAATGCAGCTTGAGAAAAAAGTTATCACACCCTTAATTTGCAAGAAAAATAACATAAAAATAATAGAATAAATAAGATAGTAGGATTAGCATACCAAAATTATATTCGATACATTTATAAATGTTCAGTTGCACTTGCATGAGACAGTATAAAAGAAAATTTAACATAGCGACGGCGGGAGTCATAAAACACTTCATTAAAACTATTAATATCAACATTAATTGGAAAGGCTTATTAGAGTTTGACTTGCACTGGAGCATACACTAGCGTCAAATACCTAATAGACTATCGCTGCGTCTAAAATGAACCACAGAGACTTGAAAATGTTTAAAACAAACCTTTTTTATTTAAATCAGAATTTGATCATAAAATGTACGTCTCGTGCACACATAATCAGTCGCCACTTGAAGCGATGCAACTTAAAGTAACTGTCAAATTCAAAATTTTAAATACAAGCTAGTAGTCAAGAATACACAATTTAACTCTAAGTTGGCTCAGAGCTTCAACTGGAGTAAAAAATTAAATGTCGGTAGCTGTAATGCAAGGCCCAATAACTACAGTCTTATCATTTGAGCTGAGTAACGTGGAAAAACTAAGTAACGTGGCTTCGACAGGCAGAAAGACGTTTAGTCTTACAATTCCAAAACTTCAGCTTAAATACTCTCTAACTGATTTACATTTCTGGTGAGGAAACTGAAAACAGAAGTTATAGTGAAGTTTTAAATCAAAGCTGTTTAATTATAATAAAAATAACCCTACAAACTCATGGAAATAATTTGCATTATTATACCTCGGTTTGTATGCGTTCAAAATATTATACGGCATCGACTGAAATATGCATATGAAGGTGTGACAGACGATATCATTCGTTATAATGCAAATGGATTAGCTAATTTGCATAGGTTGAGTTTTAAAAGGTTAAATCGGTGCTGCGTTTTTATACAAGAATATTTTAGGTTTTTTAATAACAAGTTTCAAGAATATTCTAGGATAGTATATAGCATATAAATCATTCAGTAACAAATTAATACAAACTGCAGAATTTATAGACTTCAGAGAGGCATGAGAAAATATTTTGGGAGAAGTGTTTTTAACAAGAATCAATGATATATTATGTGTATATTCTGTATGTCATAAAATTCTTATGTCGTAAATTTCAAGACGAAAGTCTCTTGTACAATTTTGTAATTTCTGATTAATTGTTTGTTCTGAAGTCCAAGGAAGAATACAAGAAGCGTATGCGTTAAAATAATTGTATCTGTATTATAATATCTATAAATGCTATTATTTCGCAAATCAAGAGTTTTTAAAATGCGTATAGAAAAATAATGAAAATTGCGAAAGAATGACGTAAAAGAAATTTAAGTTGGTCTCTATAATGAAATAGTGAAAAAAACTACGTGCTTAAATTTCATACAGTGTTGTCAAGTAAAACAATCGTATCATAAATGATTATATCTATTGCTGAAAAAAAAAAACTGATGCTTGTATTTACCATGTTTTGTTTCCTCAAAGAAATGCAAATATCCCATGAAGTGCTACATGCAAAGGAAAAAATTTAAAAAATTAGTTAAAATCCCTAACAGGCCAAAACCGTATAAATATATAATTAATTAACACATTAACTAAAAAAAGGTAAAAATGGACCTTCAAAGTCAAAATCCAGCGCTAACGAGCTAAGATAATAAATGTAAATTTTAATTATTAATATCGATTATCTCCTTGGAAGTGAATTAGTAAAAATTATTGTAATTATGAAACTTACTAAAAGTTAATTCCTTAGGAAAATGAGTTTAAACTATGTAAATTAAATTTAGTAAGCATGCGTCTGAAGTTTAAAAATATAAAAATGAAAAATATAAAAAATATCAAGACAAAATTAAAACTAAATTAATTATTGTTGATTACATGGGAAAAGGCTGAGATTTCAAGAGGAATTAATTTTTTTCGATAAACAAATCACTAATAATTAAGAAATTCTGATGGTGTTTTGTCTCTTGCATATCTGAATGAAATACTAAGAATGCTAAGAAATATTTCAATCTGATTTTAAACAAATTTATTTTCAAACACGTGAAAGAAATTCCCCTACGCGATACAACATGAAGAAAATTGAGAAAAATAAAAGACGATTGTCAGATAAAACATTGATAAACACTAGTTTCTTAAAACTAATGTCAGTAAAACATTGATAAACACTAGTTTCTAAAAACTGGTGTTTTAGTTTGGGTGCCACCGTAGATTAACTTAGGTTTTTCAATGTCAGGAAACTGAAGAAATGTGCAACGCTCTCGCCGGGACTCGAACCTGGACCTGTCGAATACGCGCCAGTTGTGCTTACCATTACACCACGAATGCATGCGAGAAATACCTTCTACATTTAAACTAAAAAAAATAGATGCATAAATGTGGTCTACTATAGACTACTGGTAGATACCTAATTATTTACAAATTATAAAACAGTTTTATGGAGGTCTGATGTAATATTCAAAAATTACAATATATATATATATATATATATATATATATATTGTAATTTTATTCAAAGGTATAATTCTTTAAGCTTGCAGTTCCAGCCCGTAAGTTATTGTATTTTTTTACTAATAGCAGACTGTTATTTATTTTTATCTTGATTATTGATGTAAATCGGAATTGTTTTTACATCTTTTAACACCCTTAATGTGTCATTTTGAACGTCTTAATTCGACGTTCAATTAGAAATTTCCCTTGAAAAGCCAGATTGGACTTCGAATTCAGCTAATTTACCATTTTCCGCTTTATATTTTATATGTTTATGTTTTAACTTGTTCCATCGATTGGTTTTCCTATGTTTTAACTTTTCAATTGTCACATCGACAGGTATTCTACTGTATTTTTTGCCATTACTAGTTTCCAACGCTTAGTATTTTACTGTGTTTAATTACACGTATAGCATAATTTTTCACCTTCATTGACATTGTTTTTTTTTTTTTTGCCATTACTAGTTTCCAACGCTTAGTATTTTACTGTGTTTAATTTCACGTGTAGCATAATTTTTCACCCTTCAATGACATTGTTTTTCTTAAAAAAAATGTTTTGAACTTTTCTTGGAGCCACAGCTCCTGGTAACATTTTGGCGAGCTTTCTACAATTTCTAATATCCTTAATTTTACAGCATATTGCGCAAAAAATTATTTAGACCAAATTGGTCTTACAGTATTGCACTAACTACCTTGCTTGTTAATATTATATATATATATATATATATATTGAAACTAGGTTGAAAGTACAATACTAAAGAGACCAATTTTGGTCAAAATATTTTGCGCAATATGCTGCAAAAGTAAGAAATTGAGAAGAGAAATTGTAGTTAGCTCGCCAAAAAGTTACCAGGAGCTGTGGCTCCAAGAAAAAGTTCAATACAATTATTTTAGAAAATTACATTGAATGAGGTGAAATATTAGGCTACAGGCGAGATAAAATGTAAATTATAAAACACAGTAGAACACTAATCGTTGGAAACAGGGTTAAAGGCAAAATATAAAACATAGTAAAAAACCAATCGATGGAACAAGTTAAAACATAAAAAAGTTAAAACATATAAAATTAAAAAGCGGAAAATGGTAAATTAGCTCAATTTGAGGTCGAACCTGGTTTTCAAGGGAAATGTTTTTGGTTGAACGTCGAACCAAGCTAACTCCATTTCGAACGTCGAACCGTTTCGCCGAAACAGACAATTGAAACTTTGCGTTACGAAAATTTTTTTAATTAATTAGATAAACTGTCTTAAAAAATTTGTTTAGTCTCAATTCTCTGTTCCAGTTTCCCGAAGCGTCCGCATAAATTGACACATTAAGGTGTAAAAAATATTAATGCAAATCCTATGTACAGTAATAGTAAAAATAAAAATAAATAGCGGTCTGCTATTAGTCAAAATATACAATAACGTACGGGCTGGACCTGCAAGCTTAAAGAATTAAAACTTTATAAAAGAATCTGATACTAAATTTAAAGGAAACCTAACAGCGTGGGTTTTGTTAAGACCAAAAAAATATATATATATATATGTGATGTACCAGCTTTTGTTGTAGCTTAAAATATCAGACGATAAGTTTAAAAAAACAGGATCCATTTATTATTATTCAGGAGTAATAGCAGTTACAAAATCAGATATCCGGAGTAAATAAAAATAATTACTAATAACTTTTTGTATGAAGTTTACTGCGTCGTGACATTTAAGAAAAAAACCCGATATTCTTTTGCGAGTCCTTTTATAACCTCTGGAAAGGCGGAAATTCAAAGAAATGACGTCAGCCTCGTCAGCCAATCCAGTTCGCTTTAAATATTTCCAGAACATTCTATAACTGTACGTGTAGAAAAGGCAAAAAAAAACAACTTGACTACGGGGCTGTGGATTTAATTCCACGTATTTTCAAATAAGAGAACGTCGCCATTAAAAATGAAAAGAACATACAGTTGGAAATTTAAGTGTATTCTTGACTATAGAATTTTATTATTACATATATATATATGTTCTAGAATATTTTTATCGCTTTTAAACAAGTATACGTACGTACATCTTGAAATATGTCCAATAAATTAAGACAGTAAAAAGAAAGAGAACTTAGATTTAAAGTGCCAGTCGCATTGGGATTTTTTTTAGGGAAGTTTTGGAAAATTTGGAGTTCCGAAGCCAAAATTTTGGTTTTATGTGATTAAGGCAAAGCCCCGAGGGCTATCTGCCTAAGGAGAGGGATGCTTTCTTGGAAGATGTTCTAAGGGAAACTGGCTTGCATACACGTTACAATGAGGAAAAAACAAAAACGCCCATGCAGCCAGCCCGTTTGCGAGATTCAAACCTCGGACTGAACTACCAGTGGTCAGCGACTTTAGCGCTTGACCGCTAGTGTGCTCCAAAATTTTGGATACTTGGATTGTTTTAAACAGAAGAATTTCTTCTTTTTAGTTTCAGATTATTACAGAAAAGTTTTTGATAAATTTCATTTTTAGCATAAATTTTAAGATTAAATAAGTTACGAGTTATAAAATGATGAAAATAAACAACAAAAATAAATTACGAGAGAGATTATAAAATACATACAAGAAGAAAGAGTATATATGATGAGCTAATATTTTATTGGAAATAAAGTTTCTTTAGAGATAAAATTCACCCTTTGCAAGAAGTGTAATATAAAAATAGAAACCTTGGCTTTCTAAAAAATATGTGTTAATAAAATATACGATGTAAACCATTAAACAAGTTATGTGAAAACCGTTGAATGACAAGTATATTTTCTTAATGCTGTGAAAAATATGTGAGATGAAGTGGAAAAATAAATTCTCTCTTTAATAAATTTCTCTTTAAAATAAATTTCTCTGATGCTAAAAGATTTTGCTGGTGACTGATTATCCGCTAAGTATTACGGAGAATGCATTTTTCTTGATAATTTTAAACCTGATAAAATAATTCTGAGAATTTCATACTTGAGAATTATCTTACACTTATGGAAATTCAGAAATGAGTAAATACTTCAGCAATCCTTTGAAAAAAATTAAAGAACATAATTCACTTTTCTTTGAAACAGATTTTAATCTCGTCATAGGATCTTTTCTTATTAATTCGTATGTGTAACGTACTATATACGAACCAGATTCCTTCAGAAAACTCTCTACGAATGTATCCCTTTTCCTTAGGCAGATAGCCGACCAGTGGCCGAGCGGTAAAGTCGCTGAATACTGGTAGTTCGGTCCGAGGGTCGAATCCCGCGAACGGGCTGGCTGCATGGGTGTTTTCGTGGTTTTCCCATGTGTGACGTATATACGAGCCAGTTTCCCTTAGAAAGTCCTCCACGAAGGCATCCCTCCCCTTAGACAGATAGCCCTCGAGGCTTTGCCGTAATTGAAAAAAAAAAAAAAAAAAAAAAAAAAAAAACCTTAGGCAGATGGCCCTCGTGTGCTTTGCCGTCATCAGAGAAACCAAACCCATTTATTCGTACAGTACTATTTTCTTTTGCCTCAGATGCGCGAAATGACATTTTTAACAAGACCGTATTCAGTAAATTGTCTATGATTTCTGCTTACAAGGTTTTTCATTTCAGTTCCTTTGAATCGAAGATCCTTTCGAAAAGGTATTACATTCCCTTGGAAAATATCGCAATGAGCTTTTTATGGGTTCTGTATAATCAATTAGATAATTTAATGAGTTTGTTGGAATGTCCAGTCTTACACTTTGAAGTATTTTTGTATAACATTTATGAAAACGAGGTTGTAAAAAGAAAGTGTCGGCCCACCAGCGGGCAAGTAGTAAAGTCGCTGAAACGCGCTGTCTGCATGGGGGTTTTCGTGGCGTTCTCCATGTGTAACGTGTACACGTGCCAGGTTCCCTTAGAAAGTCCTCCACGAAGGCATCTCTCACTTCCTTGTAGTGCCTAAGGGCGGAGAACGTAAATAATAATAATAAAAGAAATTGTATGATTTCTATCTTATTGTATTTGTACTGTTCATGGGTTATACCGTAACCTATATTTGACCTCTGTGGAAACGTTACTGAGAAATTTCTTACACGGTTTCTGCTCAGTGGAAGCAATACAGCTCTGTAAAATATCTAAAAGCTGCCGTTTAATGTTGCTAATTTAATTTAAATTATTCTAATTTAAAAATTTTATCTTTCTAGTATATTTACTAAAATGTTTAATGCAATAATAATATTGTATTTCTATTGTTCATGGGTTATACCGTAACCTATATTTGACCTCTGTGGAAACGTTACTGAGAAATTTCTTACACGGTTTCTGCTCAGTGGAAGCAATACAGCTCTGTAAAATATCTAAAAGCTGCCGTTTAATGTTGCTAATTTAATTTAAATTATTCTAATTTAAAAATTTTATCTTTCTAGTATATTTACTAAAATGTTTAATGCAATAATAATATTGTATTTGTATTGTTCATGGGTTATACCGTAACCTATATTTGACCTCTGTGGAAACGTTACTGAAAAATTTCTTACACGGTTTCTACTCAGTGGAAGCAATACAGCTCTGTAAAATATCTAAAAGCTGCCGTTTAATGTTGCTAATTCAATTTAAATTATTCTAATTTAAAAATTTTATCTTTCTAGTATATTTACTAAAATGTTTAATGCAATTTATCTAAATAATAATATTGTATTTGTACTGTTCATGGGTTATACCATAACCTATATTTGACCTCTGTGGAAACGTTACTGAGAAATTTCTTACACGGTTTCTACTCAGTGGAAGCAATACAGCTCTGTAAAATATCTAAAAGCTGCCGTTTAATGTTGCTAATTCAATTTAAATTATTCTAATTTAAAAATTTTATCTTTCTAGTATATTTACTAAAATGTTTAATGCAATAATAATATTGTATTTGTATTGTTCATGGGTTATACCGTAACCTATATTTGACCTCTGTGGAAACGTTACTGAGAAATTTCTTACACGGTTTCTACTCAGTGGAAGCAATACAGCTCTGTAAAATATCTAAAAGCTGCCGTTTAATGTTGCTAATTCAATTTAAATTATTCTAATTTAAAAATTTTATCTTTCTAGTATATTTACTAAAATGTTTAATGCAATTTATCTAAATATTGTTGTGTGCGTACGGGTTCGTTTGAATTGAATGCACAAGTCCGATAAAAAATGAACAAAAATTTAATATTATCACAACAAATATGCTTAAATTTTCTAAAATATTCGTGCAGTATTACAATATCTCACAGTAGTTATCTTAACTACTCAAACGTTCAACAGAAGTTAATTCAAAACAGCTAAAGAAAGCTAATCCGCGAATTCGCTACAATCAACAAGAGCAGTTTTCTAAACAAACTCTTAAAACAACAGCAAGCTTACTAAAATAACTGACTCATAGAATTGAGAGGTTTTCCTCCTATTTATAAAGATTTTTAAATCGCGTGCGAGAACTTTCTGGAACTTTCTCGAAATCAAAAAGAGATATTTATTAAATGTTAAATGCACGCGCTCTTGTATTTTCAATTTTCCGGCTTAGCTTTCTTTTAATATTCGTCACGCGCTGCACTGCGCGGGAAATAAAACCATTTAATTTACAATTCAACTAACATTAATTATTTAAATGCCGAATTCGTAACAATATCTTTAAAATGTTTCATTGCATGCTAGTACTTAATACTGTCCGAAGAAATGTGAAACAATAAATTTATATAAAAACCGATTTTGATGATTGAATTAGAATGTAAGCTGTGAAGCCTTTCACCGATTTCCTTTACTTGCAAATGGTTTACATACCAGTACGTACATTTGCGCAAATTTCGTCATCGTTGTAAATAAAATAAATTTTTTTCAAGTTCCTCTACATTCTGAAACGTACCTTAATAAATCTGCATCGAGCTATAAAAATAACACAAGGAAACATGTAGTAAAATAATTATTTGTCTTCACTTACCGGCAATGCAATAACGTGATCTAAAACAATTAGCCGCTACAAGCCTATCAATTTAAAGTGAACTGAACGATGAAATTTATTCCATATTAAGTATCCTGATCATAAATTCAAGTAGTTTTTGAAACTAACGTATACGTATTGTTTTAACTTGCTTATTTTAACTATACTCTAGTTTAATAATGAATTTTGTTTGAGGAAGTGTTGCCTCAGTACTTTATATCAAAGAAATTTGCTACTTTGTATCGGTCATTGGAATTTAAGCCAAACATTTAGTGGCCAGCCAGCTGTCTCTGAATGCTGGTAGTTCGACCTAGGTTGTATTCAAAGCGAATGAGCTGGTTGCATGGACGTTTTCGTGGTTTTCTCCATATGTAACGTGGATATGAGCCGGTTTCATGAAGCTCTCCATGAAGACATCCCTCCTCTTAGGCAAATAGCTCTTGCATGCTTTGCCGTAATCAAATAAAACAAAAGAAACATTCATTAGATTTCCCTGAAATGCTTCCTTAGCTCTTCAAAACTAGTGAATTTTAAACATTTTCCTGTGTCAACACATCCCCTGAAGTAAATACCGTTGATAATCACCCTTTTATTCTTTCTAACAACTTCCTATTTCTAACATTCTAACACATTCAATCTTTTTCACAACGTATTAGCAATCTAAAGGAATCCGAAACTGAATTCTAGCCTTAAATGAATAGCTATATAAAACCTGACATTCCAGCACAGAAAAATCGCAGAAAATAATCCTGCAGTAATAATCTAAAGACCTACAGATATAATCGCCGAGGTATGCGAAGATATTATAGGAACTTCCAAATGAGTTTCCCCGCTGATCTTTATCTTTTCCCCATTTTTCCTCCGGGCTTTTCCCACCAAAGTTTTCTTGCTTACTTAAGGTTTTTGTTTTTCTTTCTTTTCACATGGTTTGCTGCAGTTGTAGATTTCTCATCATTGAACATTCTGTTGTTCTCCACCTTCTCTTAATATAAAAATCCGATGTGAACTGCGTGACTTCCTTGTACGGCCTATTAAATTATACACATTTTTTGCTACACTTGCTTTAAACACATTTCTTCGAATTATTCTAACTTGATTAACCGTACAATCAAAGCCAGTTCAAAGTGACATCAAAAATTGTAAATTTTGAAATTAAATATCCCGACCAATTTTTGTCGTACGAAATTCAAACTTCGTATATTTTTTTTTTAATAACGAGTATACAACTTTCCCAGATATAAGCATGGGAACCGAAAGACCGCGTTAATAGCTAGATTTCGCTAATTGTCGAAAATCAGTTATTTTTAAATTTGATATCTCAAAAACATGAATACTTTCGTCATTTAAAACACTTCTATAATTGGAAGTATATGGCTACGACCAACGATTGCGAAATAAATGCCGGGTACGGATTTCTTAACCTGGGTAAGGGAGTGTGTGTGTATAGATATATGTATACATAACAAATCTGTGCCAGTATATATATATATATCTGATGTACCAGCTTTTGTCGTAGGTTAAATTATCAGACGATAAGTTTTAAGAAACAGGATCCATTTATTATATTTCAGGAGAAAATAGCAGTTACAAAATCAGATATCCGGAGTAAATAAAAAAAAATTACTAATAACTTTTTGTATGAAGTTTACTGCATCGTGACATTTAAGAAAAAGCCCAGATATTCCTTTTGCGAGTCCTTTTATAGCCTCTGGAAAGGCGGAGCTTCCAAGAAATGACGTCAGCCTCATCAGCCAATCCAGTTCGCTTTAAATATTTCCAGAACATTCTATAACTGTACGTGTAGAAAAGGCGGGAAAAACAACTTGACTACGGGGCTGTGGATTTAATTCCACGTACTTTCAAATAAGAGAACGTCGCCATTAAAAATGGAAAGAACATACAATTAGAATTTTAAGTGTATTCTTGACTATGGAATTTTATTATTTGATATATATATATATATATATATATATATATATATATGTATATTATATACGTGTATGCATACTCATATATATATATATATATATATATATATATATATATATATTAAAGAAATATTGATTATATTATCTCCTAAGATTAATTTTAGTAGAATTATCTAAAACTAGTGAATCCATAATAAGTTTAATTCCGAAAATTGTTTTAAAGTAATTTGAATGTAAATTGTTAAAAATGTTTAACGGGGACTTGAATTAAATCATGAATAACAAAATTTCAATTGTAAAAAGAAATTAAATTAAAAGCAAGTATCATTGCTATTCATCGGAAATTAGTTGAGTTTTCAAGGGGAACAAACCAACTCCCGTTCAATGAAGAACAATTAAGAAATAAATACTTTTCTTTTTCTTTTTCGAAATAAAATACGAAGGTGTTTCGAATATTATTAACTTACTTTGCAGCAATTGCGCAAGTAATAGAATAACTCGATTTCGAATTAAGTAAATTTAAGATCATTCAACATTATATATATATATATACGTAATAACATAAAAAAGGAAAGGAGGACTATAAGAATCCTGCGCCTAGGCTGCAATTATTTAATTAAACATCAATTCTAGAAAGTATAAGAATGCCAGTACGCATACATTTGTAATGCATGTATTATATATATAAGAGATACATTTGCTTGTACTCCCTTTTTTCTTCTTTATTTATTTCCCTTCTTTATTCCCTTTTTGCTTTTTTATTTGTTTGCGCACCTCCCTTTTATATTGCAATCTGCTATTGCAATGAGAAAGGAATTTGTGCATCTAGATGTTAGAGGGGTCCCAGATACAAGATTTCAACGTTCTACGGCTAATCGTTTTTGAGTTATGCGAGATGCATACATACGTACGCACGTACGCACAGACATCACGAAAAATTTCCTTTTGAATCCATTTTACAATCCGTTTTGGAAAAAAAAAATAGAGCCCTATATGCTCGCCGTACGTACAGAAGTCACGCAAAAAAAAACGTTCAAATGGATTCGGAACGAAGAAAATGGATATATCCGTTGAAATATGATACGCGAAATGTTTTGCGGCTACAATACTTCTTGGTACAAGAAAGTAAAAAGGTGCAATTGCAGGCCTGGTGAAGAACCAATACTCACTCGTCCGAAGGCTCTGAGGCTTCCAAGATCTGATCATTGTCACGCACGTTTCTGACTTTTGCTTTTATTTTGAAAATAGTAAGTTTTTTAGGTTCATTTATAAAATCCATCTAATAAATTGCATCTCTTTACATGTGTAAACTAACTATGGAGTAATTTTGATTGTTCGCTACTGTTTTAAATGTCAGTTTTACTATCCGTCAGTTACTGAAACAGCCTCATGAACAGAATGAATCCACCAAAAATCAAACAAGTACGGAAAAAATTGCATTTGAAAATAAACCATATTAAACAATAAAATATGATGCTTTAGCTATCGTATTTAGTTAAAAATGGTAAAATATTGTTTTAAAAACTACAGTTTTACACTAATAAATTACACAACATTTTTGTATTAAAAATTGTGTCGAATTTGTTGATGCCAGGTTAGCATGTTTGCGAATAATTTGTCTTGAAATCTGTAAAATATCATGCAGCAGTATATAAGCATCCTCCGCATGTTTAACTATTATTTTGTAAGTGTTATTTTAGTTTTACAATACATGATGTAACAAAGATTACCGTTGTTAGTTTGGAGTGTCTGCTGAATGGTTTTATATACACATTTGAGCTATTGCAATAGTATCTAATTTTATTTTATTTCAATAAAGAGTTACAACAAGAGTTATGAAAATTTAAGATATTTGGTGTTAACGTACTATAGCTCTACGTAATAGCTAACAAGTGAGGAACTATAATGTCACTAATTTGCAATTCAAATCCCTGTTTTTGTCTCTGCATCATAATATATTGCGCTACAAATGTATCATTGTTATCGATTTTCCTTATCTAGAGGCGGTTGTAGGAGAAGTCTTTCATCGATTCTCTTATCCGTCACGACTGCGAATGAGCGAATATCCGTTCGTAGACTAATGGATAGTAGAAATTTCATTATAACTTAATTATTCTATAATGGATAATAAAAATTTCACTATAATTTAATTATTCAATAACATTTTACGGGTGTTTAGTAAGACAGAGTTTCTATCGATGAGCCAAAATCGAAGTATAAAAATTCTGAAAAGAGAAAAATAATTCTAAAATGGAAATTTCGTATTTAAACAGAGGATTTTGTGTTCATCTTAATAAACAGAAAGAAAATAAGAAACCTAATTTCTATAACAGAAATGTACTGTGCCTGCTTCTGCTGGAACTTCTATAACCAGCCAAGGGCTTTCTCCCTGCTAATCATCATTCCTCTTTAATTTCTTATTCATTGTAAAAGGTTGCTTTTACATAATGTTTAGTTCAGAAATTCTTCTAAGTTAGCTATTCCCATAAGGTCGTGCTTAGTTTGTGTTTATCGAGAAAAAATATTGTTTCTCAAAATGGAGAAATTTTTAGTGATTGTTTAGTAATATTTGTTTGAACTGAATTAAAAATCAAAAACGCTTCACAGTATTGCTACCAAATGTTACAAGTTTCTGGTTTCATTAAACAAGAAGCAACTTTGTTGAATTTTGACTTCTAAAGGAAAGCTTGAATATTCATGGAGGTAAATATTTAAATGTTTGATGGTTTTCAGCAGCATGCTTCTCAGCAAACCTAAAATACAACTTGTGGGACACCGGAACTGCATAGAATTTGAAACAATAAGTTTCATTTTCCATACATGCATTACTCATGAGTCACCTGAAATATGTAACACTGCGAACAGAGTAAAAGTATTTCTCCCGGTTTCTTCGCAAAAATATTCATATTTCTTTATTTTCCTTTTACGATCGTGTAGAATATTGTTGAAATAATCCAGTAATGTTAATGCCTTTAAAAAGCTGCGATACACCTAATTCCATGAGAAAACTACCAAATGCATTTGATTTAATTTGAAAGGAGATGCCTTGTTACGAAATGTGCTAGTTAGAATGTGAAAAACATAGCAGTAGTTTATATAATTTTATTCTGTGTTAGATGCAATAAACATAAGGCTTTCAACATCAAAGATATTGTTCTTTCCAGCTTCCCAAAAATATCTCAGAGTGCAATGCCTTGGTCTTAATTTGGATAACTAAGCTTCGTTATGAATCAGTGTGTTTTGGCAGTAACGTCACATGCTTAGCAACGTCACATAAATATTAAATAGCCTGTTTCATATGCAATAAAATAGGACTGAATTACTCACATCATCCTTTGAAGATAATGGGACAATAAAAACCAATTAAACAATAAAAATGAATATTACAATGAATGAATAAAATAATTCTATAAAAACCAATATTACTTTTATATAATGACAAAATAGATAACTATACAGTTTTAAAGAAGTAAAGACACAAAAATCAATTTATAACATTAAGCATAAGTAATGAAATAAATCATTTAAATGTCATTATTTCCACGCAATAGATTAAACTTCTCTTCGTTGATGACTGGAATTAAGAGAAACAATATTTAATGCGTTTTAACAGAATGATTTATAATTATCTTCGTGGTTTCGAATGTTTATAGTATAATAATAAACACAAAAACACAACGAATGGGTGAACAACAGTAGATAAGGAATTTCTCCAAGTATGTACTTGTAATAGGCTCCATCACGCAAATGCATATTTTATTACTAGGTGGTAATATTGCGCAAGAATGGTATTTTCTGGTGAACACATACTTACAGCATCTTAGATTTTTCACTGGCCATGGATCAGTTGTAATGGTACGGTGCAAGTTTTTTAAAGACTATCAAACAAAATCATCTAAAGAATTCGAATAATAATTTCAAGGAGACTAGATACTTATGTAATGCAAAAATAATCGGCGGGTTGGAACCATCAGCTGAGATGTCTCAAGTCTACATATATGGAAAACTTGTATGATACATACAAAATGTTAAACGATTCTTGATGTAATGATATGAAGGACATTTAGTTATGTACATCAGAAGAGTTACTTCTCATTAAATCTACACAGAAGACATAAAAACACATAATTTGGATCGCTGCCTTTTTGCAAATTACTAGTTTCCGGCTGTAAAGTTAGTTTACTTACGGAATATTAAAATTCATTTTATTATTTATAAAAACTTCTATTTTTCTTATTCTCGGTACCACTGCGTCAGCGTACAATGTCCATTGTAAAAGAGATAAGAATTATAAAGATGTAAGAAACATTTAATAAAGGTAATCATAGCGAGATAAAATATAGAAGAAATTTTAAAATCTAAATCTGAAAAATTAGAAACATCCACTGATAATGAAGAAATGAATTTTCTAATGCATTAGATGTGTGTGTGTGATTATGACAAAGCCTCGAGGGATATCTCGCCACAGGGAAGGGATGCCTTCGTGGAGGACTTTCTAAGGGAAACTGTCTCGTATACACGTTACACATGGGGAAAACCACGAAAACGCCCATGCAGCCAGCCCGTTCGCGGGATTCGAACCTCGGACCGAACTACCAGCGTTCAGCGACTTTACCGCTCAGCCGCTGGTGGGCCCTAATGCATTAGAATTAAGCTAATATAAACATAATTCTAATGTTAATCATAGAACGCATATTTAACCTTTGCCAATTTAAGAGTACTAAACAGCAGTAATTTGGCATACTAATGCTAACTACAAGTATGCTGACATTTTTATAATACTGAAGAAAAAAGAAATTGTTGTTGTATTCATTTTCACATTAATCAAACTAAACAATAATATTATGTCAATTATTTTTCAAAATTATCACTTCACTCATTCAGGAATATCTAAGATTTACAACTTAAGTTTGTCAGTTGTTTTTGAAATTTTAAATTCTTTGATAGGCTGTATTAGGATTAATTCTTATGCACTAATGCCTAAAATGAAAATGAAAACAATCATATCAAATAACTCATATTGAAATTATGGTAATTATAGTGTTAATCTGATACTATTTAACTATTTTTGGTAGGCTCTGACAGTCAGTCACACAAAATGAAATCGTAGAAATGTTTCGCATTTGTGTGAAGCAACTTTTTATTCAAAATCAGAATATGAATTTTATATACATGCAAATTTGAGAAAATATTCTTTTTCCTATAAGAAAGTAGCTACATTTAGTTTATGATATTTATAACTGAATATTTCAAGGAATTCATATCAGTTCTTGTAAACAGCTAGTGAAGTATCTTAATCTTGAGCACTTAGAATTAACAGCACTTAGCGTCTTATACTGTTGTCAAGTAAATTTTTCTAATTTATGAACATCAATAAACGATATTACTAATGTCAATAAGCTGAAATATTTAAGTTTGTGACTTGTTGAGAACAAGATTCAAAATTTGAAATAAGCTACGTTTAATTTAAATCAAAATTCCGATTTTTATCCCATACCATGTTCAAAACCTAAGGTTTATTGTTACTATGCTTCGAAGCTTAAAGAAAGACAGAGTCAATGTCTACCATATATTTCTTTATGATATTGGTTTAAAATGATGAAGATATATGATACAGCGATCACGTGCCCTGTGTGACGTCGAATAAAAGTGGTGGTGTCTGCCAACCTATCCATTCATTGCATAAAGAAACTTTTCTCTATGATTGATTGCGAAGAGAACTAATATCCAAACATGAGCCGTTCATCTGAAACCTGTCATCTGCAGATTTCTTCTTCATCTAGATTTGGATATGGATCTCTTTTTATGAATCTTTCTTCTCTAAAATAGTTTTTGAAAATTTAGATACAGGAAACTGACATTTTTTATTGTTGCAATAAGGATACTAGGCTGCACTTCAGTTTAGCTGACGTTATTCATTCCGCATCAGAGAGTCGATATGAGTTAATTCAAGGATGATTTCATTTAAAATACCTTTCCTGCGGTTTGCATTCAAAGGAAATGAAATATCAGCTGAATCATATTCTTAGAGCTGGACTTTTCTAAACATATTTAAAAATATTGGAACGAAGCATGTACTTTTATATACAAGGCAAAAGTAACGAATAATTTTAATCTATCATTTTACACTAAATAGTTTTGGAAATATTAATTGTGATGAATTCATTATAATCATTTCTGCCTGTAATTAATTATGGTAAGTTATTATTAAGAATGCGTCGCGAAAAGTGCTTTAATTTATGTACCTAAATTCTTCTTCTGGACATTTCATGAAATAGCTTCCACCTTTTTCAATTCATAGTATACGGGCGAACCAGCGGCCAAGCGGTAAAGTCGCTGAACACTGGTAGTTCCGTCCGAGGTTCGAATCCCGCAAACGGGCTGGCTGCATGGGTGTTTTCGTGGTTTTCCCCATGTGAAACGTGTATACGAGCCAGTTTACCTTAGAAAGACCTCCACGAAGGCATCCCTCCCCTTAGGCAGATAGCCCTCGAGGCTTTCCCGTAATTAAAAAAAAAATAACAATTCATAGTATACATTTAAATTCTGTGAAATGTGATTAAATGCAACTTCATTCCATTTGCTAAACGAACATTAAAGTTACAGAATCGCCTAATGCCATGTGCACTTATTTTAAAAGAATTACTTCTTCTAAGTATATAATTACAGTAATATCTTATATGAACTCTGACGCATACTGTGTGTTTGACATTTACATTTTCAAAATGCTGGCATGTGTTGTAGTTCAGTGGAAGTCACCTAAATAGGACAGAGCCGTCTGACAAAGTGTTAAGTAAAATGCATCATTAATTTGCCAAACCGGTTAAAATTCCAGTTAAGAAAGCATGTAAATGGGAAAATTACTTTATTATTAAAGTAAAATGCTTGATTAATTTGTAATCGAAAATGTACTGAACTATCCGGTGATATGTAGTGCTCTTATGGCTTGAAAATTGTATTCATTGATTTATGCTTGCTTATATTTATTGTTCTAATTTCAATTGTCTGAAATTATTACAGTCAAGGATTTGTTATGAAAATACGAGGTCCTGAAATTTAACCCATATTTCCTCATCGTCCTATCGTCATATAAATAGGACAGCACACATAAATGACTTTTGTATAAAATAATTGAAATAATTTAATTGAAATTAAAGACGATTTATTATTTAAGAGTCATTTAACTATGTATTTGTCTTTATCGCAAGTTAGAATTAATTTAGATATTTTTCATAAATTTTGCGGATTTCCGCAATTTGCAATTTGCAAAAATGCGGATTTTCGCAGATTTTTTTACTTATGTTTTCAATGTACAAGTTTTTTGAAAGTCTTGAGCTCCAAGAGAAACATACATATAAATTTATTGAGGTAGTATTCTATACTTTCATACCAGTAAAAAACACTGTCATAATATTTTACCTAAAAGATTAGTTTCCCTTGCATGGTTGACTGTCCTAAAAAAATAGGACGATCGTAAGATCCAGTACTACATAATCCCCATCAGTCTGTAATGAATATAATACTTTTTTTCTCTGCTACATTGTAAACCTTGTGTTCTACAACTAACCAAGGCACTTTATTTTAGCTGACAGGTGCACACCAATTAACAGACAAGTATGTGAAATGTGGGAGATGGGGTTGAGTAAATGTTTCAAACATTGACTCATGAAGTCAATTTTTATTCTGAAATTCATCGAAGTAGACTAACTATCTCTCGTTTTTACATGCTTGAATTTTGCGTTTTCTTTTGAAAAATTATTTTGATGCTAGTACTATGTCGCGTAAATTTTTGGATATTTTGTGGGCTTCAGATGACAGTGATTCAGTCGACATAGACAATGAAACAGTGATTTTACGATACCTCCGGATCCCGACGCACTGAGTGACACAGAGGGGATTGATGATTCATCCACAAGAGAGATGGAAGAAATAAAATGGGTGATGAAGTAAGTCCTAAAGAGGCTGCAGGCACTATTGAAATTTCAGTTACAGATAGCAATGAAAGAACATGATGTAAATCCCAAACAAGTAAAATGTGAACCCAAGTTCAAACGTATTCCGAAGGCTTTCCTCGTGAGACAGCATTTGTTGCTTCATGGAAGCTCAAAAACTTATTTAGTGATGATAGTATGAGCCTGCATTATTTTCGAAGACATATAACAGTTGCCTATTTGGGACTTTCCATTCCAAGAAATCCATCTTGCAAAAAACTGGGTGCTCAACAAATTAATGAAAACTTTTATAAAGCTTCAAAAGGAACATTTTATTGCGAAAATCCCAGAAAATAGACAAAGAGGATGACAGCTAAAAATCTGCGCAGCAAAACCAACAATTATCTGTAAAAAAATGTAATGCCGCACTATGCTTAAGATGCTTTCTCCCATTCCACCTACGTAAGAATGATTAGCAGTGGATTCTACCATTTTCCTGTTTTTAGGACAGGCTGTATTGATCAAACTAATAAAAAAATTTTAATTGCTTTAGTTTTATATGTATGCATAGACTTAGAGAAACGTATACTTAAGAATTTATAAAAAAATATTAATTTTCTTAATGCTTGGTGTGATATGGGTTAATATTGGATGTAATAGCAATAACTGGATGTTCACCTTTCAATGTAACATTGCAAGTATATCAGTGTCGTATTTTCTCATGCACAACAAGAACTGCCAGCTTTCAGCTGTGATTCTACCTATTGGGTTTAACCTAATGCTAAAATTAATAGCAGATATATATAATAAATGTGAGTTCTTGTTTTTAAAGAAAACCAAGTTTGTTCTTTTTATTAGCTTGACACACCAATGTTTTCATTACACTTTTAACAGGGTTACCTCAATTTAACACAAAGCACATTTATGTTATTAAAAATCTATATATATTATTTAATTTGGTTCACTTGCTTTATAGATATTTGAATTATATGTCCGTTCTCAAATGGTGAGCTTCTATTAGATCTGACATTTCACTGAACTTCGATATCTGATATTTTACTCTAAGGTCCCAGGTACAAACTGGACCTTTTATTTTGGCTTTAATATAGTTGACTTATTTTGATAGATAAAATAATAATTAGTTTAAAATTTGAAACGTATAGCCCCCTTAAAAAAAGAAGAAAAAGAGTAAGTGAATTTTGGGCTTATTTTTGATGGTTTAGAAGAGGTATACTTAACTTGTTTCGAATAAACTGATCCTCAGCTGTTTGTTGAATATATTAACGTTAAAGTAAGATTAAAACAAATTTATTAATTTTATGGGTCAAACAACAATAAAAAACTAGAAAATATCGATAGGTCTGGCAGAAAAAGGAGGAAAGCTTACAAGTAACGCAGCAATATGGGAAAAGGAGTTATAGAATACAGATGAAATTAAGTTCATTTAGGCGAGAATGTTGCAATTAAAAGTGATGCATTTTATTGCGACCATTTTTCAGATACTTAGCAAATACGAGTTCTGTAGCGAATTTATATTATATTATATATATATTAAAAATTTCGTAACGCAAAAGTTTCAATTGTCTGTTTCGGCGAAACGCGTAATGGAGTTAGCTTGGTTCGACGTTTAATCAGAAATTTCCCTTGAAAAGCCAGGTTGGACTTCGAATTGAGCTAATTTATCATTTTCCGCTTTATAATTTTTATATGTTTTTATTTGTTTTATTTGTTTTAACTCGTTCCATCGATTGGTTTTTTTATATGTTTTAACTTTTCACTTATCACATCGATGGGTATTTTACTGTATTTTTTGCCATTACTTGTTTCCAACGATTAGTATTTTACTGTGTTTAATATATTTTACATTCTATTTCGCGTGTAGCCTAATTTTTCACCCTTCAATGACATTGTTTTTTAAAAATCTGTGTTGAACTTTTTCTTGGAGCCACAGCTCCTGGTAACTTTTTGGCGAGCTAACTACAAATTCTCTTCTCATTTCCTTAATTTTGCAGCATATTGCGCAAAATTTTTTTTGACCAAATTGGTCTTTCAGTATTGTACTTACTACCTAGTTTGTTAATATTATATATATATACAGGGTGATTATAATTAAAGTTTAAGTTTCAAAACGCTATAAAAAAAGAACCACTCATGGAAATGACGTCAAATTTGAAAGGAATGTTATTGAAGAAGGCGGAAAGCGTATGGCAGAAGAAAAAATTTAGTTTCAAAAGTTAGCAACAGATGGCACTGCAAGCGGAAGAAGACGTAAATTAAAATTTTAGTTAAATTTCAGTGTTATAAAGCCGCCAGGTACCAGGCTGTTCCTCATTTCGCGTCTCAGACGTTCGCCATGGGTGTTTCACTGCAGGATCGCGTCTGCTGGTAAAGCTGTATTACAAGAATGATGATTGTGCAAGAGTAGCTCTGCAAAAATTCAGGACACTGAAGGGTATAAAAGAAGGCGTTGGTCCAATGAGTGTCGTAGGTCTAAAGAAAATGACGCAAAAATTCGAAACGACAGGTTCGTTTGATGTGCAATCTGGTAGAGGGAGAAAACGAGTGCATTCGACGGTAGTTGAAGAAGTGGCCACAGCATTACAAGAGGGGTCGGCCGGTGGTGTGCAACCGTGCAGTGCACGAGAAATTGCCTGAACATTGGACAGGCCTACGAGCGCGGTGCTGAAAATTGTACGAACATCCTGCAATGCTATCCGTACAAAATTGGCCATGTGCAGGAGTTGCTTCCGTCTGACTTGACAGCTAGGGAGACATTTGCGTTAGAATTCCTGGCTCGCATAGAAGTGGATAATGAATGGCCGTGGAAAATTGTGTGGACAGATGAAGCCCATTTCCATCTGATAGGATACGTGAATACCCAGAATTGTCGAATATGGGCAACAGAAAATCCACTGGCAACGCACCCCGTACCACTTCATCCTGAAAAGGTCACGGTATGGTGTGGCTTTACGGCATCATTCATCCTACAACCATATTTTTTCGAGCAGACGGGTGCTTCCGGTCCTGTTATCGCAACCGTCACTGGTCAGAGGTATGCATCGATTTTGCGCAACCACGTGATTCCAGCTCTGCAACAGCGTAGATGTGTGGATGAAATCATTTTTATGCAAGATGGCTCTCCTCCGCACATTGCACATCCCGTGAAGCAGCTGCTGAGGCGCCATTTCGGAAATGCTCGAATTATCAGCCGTCATTTCCCTACAGCCTGGCCGTCCCGATCGCCTGATCTTACTCCGTGTGATTTCTGGCTGAGGGGATATCTGAAGGATGTTGTGTTCCGTGCTCCAACTGAAAATTTAGCGGAATTAAGGCACGCATTTCGCAACACATTCTGAACATCACCCCGGAGACACTGCGATCCGTTGTGGAACATGCTGTTTGTCGCTTTCAACTTGTTGCACACAACGGTGGACACCATATTGAACATGTTTTGCGCCAGTCTCGCGACAGTTCCGAACTGCTTTGATGAATGGTTCTTATGCGGTATGTCGCCGCAAAACTCTTGAAACCGATTTGTTCCTTTCGATGTAATATGTACAGTCATGAAAATAAAATTATTCAACAATTCTAATTTGTCAATGCGTTTTAATGTGTAACTTCCACCTTAGCCGTTGTTTTACGAATCATTTCTCGTTTCTCGTCGTGATTCTCCCGCTTACAGCCATCTGTTGCTAACTTTTAAAACTAAATTTTTTCTTCTGCCATACGCTTTCCGCCTTCTTCAATAACATTCCTTTCAAATTTCACATC
Source organism: Stegodyphus dumicola (assembly GCF_044657685.1). NCBI lineage: Eukaryota > Metazoa > Arthropoda > Arachnida > Araneae > Eresidae > Stegodyphus > Stegodyphus dumicola. The sequence goes on from NC_140781.1 coordinate 34,728,710, forward strand.
ATTTTCATCAGTGGTTCTTTTTTTATAGCGTTTTGAAACTTAAACTTTAATTATAATCACCCTGTATATATATATATATATATATATATATAAATGGCAGGCACTTGCCTATAACGGCATTGGCCACTACTAAGGCCAGAACTGTAGCGAAAATTTATGAAATCAGTTTTCAGTTATTTGGGTGCTTCAAATGATATTGCCCTCGAGGAAACACAATTAACATTTTATATTTTTTATTTCTCTGTGGAACGCCCTCGTAAGGCCAGTATTTTACGTAAAGTCAATTTTAGGGCGGATTTCAAAGAATTATTAGAAATGCATCACAAAACTGTGTACGTAATCTGCAAGAAGTTATTTTGTAGGAAATTTAAAGGAAAGAAATGAATCACTATTGACATTGATAATTATTATAGTTTCAATCGTTTTCTTCCCCCTTCCCCCCCGAGCGACTTAAAGGAGTGCTTACTCCATTATTCTTGCCACAAAGAAAAAGGATGTGAGAAATAAAAAAGCATCTCGAATTACTTGCGACAGATAACAGAAGTGCAGTAGGAATAAAGATATCCTTTTCTTTGAATAACAGAGAAATCCAGTTTCCTAGATCGCCTGTTTAACTAAAATTCTGGTTGAGAAGGAAAGAAATAGTTAAATTTATTTATAAAGTAGTCAGAGACTTGGAAAACCTCCTCGTATAAAGAACACTGCAGCAAAAGCATGACAATTAAAATCTAAGAAAATCTTAGTGCTTTCCTACATTCATGTTGCAGAGGCGGATAAATGTATTACCGCAGGTGTGTTATGTGCTAATTTTATTTTAGCATTTGCATGCGCGGATTCCCTTTTCTTTATATGGAAATGCTGTATTTTAAACTTTAAATAATCATTAAAATTCTGTAAAGGCTTAATATATAGTGAATAGCTAAAGTTGATGAATTCAACTGAAAATTATAAAAATTTTGTGCTTTTCACTTTTTAGTAAACTGCTTACATCTTTCCGCATGTTTTAGGTCTTTTAACTTCTAACCTTCACTTTATAAAGATTTTCATCTCTCTCTCTCTCTCTCTCTATATATATATATATATATATATATAGCATATATATGTGATAATTTTGAGAAACTAGATGATTTATAAAATCGCAGCGTAGATCTAGAAGACAGCCGTTAAACAATGAGATGCTTATCTGCAACATAACTACTTGGAGAGAAATATGATGCGTAAATTCACAAAAAAGAAATAAGGGGAGATTTTTGACGAAAAACTGAAATAAGAAGAACGCATTAAATTATTCGTGAACATCTTTCTTGGATTAAGATTAAAAAATAATAAAGCAAAATACAGGTTTTAATTTTGCAACAGCTCTTAATTCTTCATTTTCCTTTTTTTTATTTCCCTTTATTGTAAAAACAGTAATAACTTTTTTCTGGGCTGCGTCATTTCTGGACTAATCTTATTGTATGACTTTTACACAACGATGATTACATACCTTATTCTAATCTTAAACCGAAACCATTCTCATAGTAAGCTGCCATATTGGATACCTTTTGCACCTTCGCCTAAGCAAACTGCTGTTTACAGCTTTCTTTCTATCACAACAAAATCAAAAATGTGAATGTTCTGGAACAGTCACTATTATAATGTCAGTTATTTGTGGCCACAAATGTCAATTGAAATAAAAGATGAATATTTAATCTGCCTGGGCTACCAAGTTTGCTCTTTATTATGGATCAACATGTACACAATCAACAATTCTGCAACATTATTGCATCTAAGTCTACAACAGCACTACCTATAAGTCTACATCTAGTAGACGATAGCATTATCTTTCTCGCAAATCCCTGAAAGTTAAGTTCATCTGTGCAGAATGTCTGTGTGTGTGTGATTATGGCAAAGCCTCGAGGGCTATCTGCCTAAGGGGAGGGATGCCTTCGTGGAGGACTTTCCAAGGGAAACTGGCTCGTATACACGTTACACATGGGGAAAACCACGAAAACGCCCATGCAGCCAGCCCGTTCGCGGGATTCGAACCTCGGACCGAACTACCAGTGTTCAGCGACTTTACCGCTCGGCCGCTGGTGGGCCCCTGTGCAGAATGATCCCTACCTTAAAGTGCAGTTTAACTACAAAATTAAAATTAAGGGTGGGAACAAACAAGAAGTTAAGCTTTTGCTATGACAACTAATTTTATTTTATTCTGCATTTATATGAAACATCGCTGTTTATCTCTTCAGTAACAAGAAAGTAAAAAATAATCAATGCTTCGAAAACTAAATCCAGCATAGTGTTTGTATTAAAAAGTAATTTAATATGTGTTTTCAAAGGTACAGTGAATTAACGGTTCCAAATACTTTCAACTGCGTAGTCTCAATGCTTTTAAACGTCGTTATTCTCTGTTTAAAGAATGTGCTTCAAGTTTAGTGTGCAATAAATTTATTTTCACTTCTTCTCTTTGTCGTTGTGTCGTTATGGATTTTAAACTTTTGCATTAAGTGTTTCATGAATTAAGTCAGGTTCTAATTAAAGCAGCTAGAAATATATTATAATCATAAAGAAATTAATAATCATTATTATTATTTTAAAATATTAAATATGCAATGCTGTTTTCTTCTTATTGCATTTTACTAAAATTAACATTATTTTATGAAAAAAAATTAAATTTTACGGTATTAAAAAAATTAATACAGAACTATGTTTCATAAAATTAAGTAGTGGATTACTTTATTTCGGGAAAGGTTATTAAAACTTACTGTATTTATTAATAATTATATTTTTGAATTATTGCTTAAAACATTTGAATTATTTTAAGGTAGAATTTAATAATTAATTTAAGAATATATATAATATGAAAAATAAGTGAAGCAGATTTGAATACTAGTATAGGAAATGGATGTAAAATAGTGTTTTTGAGTATAATATAGAAAATATTAAATATTTTGATAGTGAATATTGTTATAATGACTATAGAAATATGCGAAATTTTAGAAACTGAATTTATTATAAATGATATAATTAATAGTAAAATGTATGAAAAAGTACTTTACGATAAATGAATATTATAATTAATTAGTAGTTGTATAATGTATAATTGATAATTAATTGTATGTAAAAATAAGGTATGTTGCAGAGTTTTACATCTGCATAATTGTTGCTTGCTCATACATACAATATAACATACATACAATACTTAGCTCATACATACAATACTTAGCTCATACATACAATACTTTGCTCTCATCATACAATATAAACTTTGAAGATTCCCGCCTTATGAAAAAATGTAATTTTTTCTAGAGAATTATTTTTATTTTTTTATATAATAGAATGTGGTTGTATTTTTATATACGTAACGTAATATTTTAGTGCAGTTCATAAAGGTCAGTTACCTTATTTAAAGAAAGGAAGGCTTTACAAGTAACAGCGGAGCACCCCTAAACCACTCATGAAAATTAATATATCAGTTAGTTCAAGTGGATATTCCCAACAAATGGAAATTTTTGTACTTGGAGAAAGCTGTGGAATCTTCCAGTTTGCGTAAAATAAGAAAATTAGAAATGTAATAAGAGTAAAAACAATAACTTCAAAAATATTAGTAGAAATGATATTAAAATGCAAGTTATAATAATGAAATTGAGTTATGTTATGAAATTTTTAAACTTGTTGTGATTATCCGAAATAAATAATGGGGGTATAAATTTTTAATATTTGTGATACCGTATGAAAAACTTTGAAAAGCCTTCTCTAAACAAATATGATTATGTGGGTTCTCAAAAACAGGCTTTTGGATTAAAAATTTTAATAGGGCTCTAAACTATTATCCCATTTTATTTTATGCAATTATTTAAATAATTATTTTGGTTAAACTTTTATGGTTTGCATTTTTCAAATTATGTTTCCCTTCATTTTCTAAAGTTTTAGTGCTCTTCTGTTGAAGAAATTTTCTCTTTGGAGAGAGGGAATATGTAACTGCGCCATTTCTAAGTAAATCCCATCATATGACTTTTACATAACGTTGATTAAGTTATAATGTTGCGAGGCCCCAACTTGTCAGCAACAGTGGTAGTGACTGCTATGAACTGTAAATTACACAAACTCGTAAGAAGGGTTTAAATCCCTTTTTATTTCACTTTAGAAATCACAGTTGCGTTCACTTAACGCTCACAAACTACGCCGACCCGGCGGTTTAACAAAATAGAAAAGTACAACTAAAAATAAATGACAGGATGAATAAATAACGAAATCACTATCTACGAGGCTCTATAATCGTAACTAACTTAACCGTGTTCTAAGATACAGCTGAGATTCAGCAAACTTACTGTTTAAGAAGTTGAAAGATTCAACGAACTGCCGAAATAGGCACACAGGCCGAAACGCGCGGTTCTTAAATTTCTACCTAGCAACCTTCACGCTCGCGATTCAAGAAGCACATTTACAATCTCGTTTCCATTCTATTTAACTCAATTTACTTCTGCTAAAATTTGAATACTCTGCGCGTTCTACTACAATTTACATACTCTGCCAATTCTAGGGGAAAGTAAAGGCTTGACAGGGAAGATAGCTTAAACTTAAAATAAATGTTAGTTAAAATAAATATAAACCCTACAAAGTAGCGAATTTAGACCTTACACCGAAATCGTTCTCTTAATAAGCTGCCATACTGAATACTTTGCGCACCTCGGTCTAATGAGACTGCTGATGGCTGCTTTCTTTCTAATGAAGCAATATCTGTCGCTAATCTATCAATAAATGTTATGGAACAGGCACGATTATAGTATACAGTTATCTGAGGCCACAAAACATCCATTGAAATAAAAAATAACTATTTAATCTGCCTCGACAGTCAAGTTTACATTACGGATTAATATATGTGCATTCACCATTCCTACAATATTATTTCATTTAAGTCTGGAACAGCATCACATAAACTTTAATATATATATATATATATATATATATATATATATAAACTTAAATTATAGATCAGTATGGTTTATAAGAATATGAATGAGTAAATACTACTTAGGAATGAATTACAATCAAACTTCATTAGAGCAAACCCAGGTTATAATGAATCCCCGGATATTAACAACGAACATTAGGTCCCGTCCAGCTTCCTACATTCCTAATTCTATTTTATACGGCTATAGCAAATTTCCAAATGGATAAAAATCGGATGTAACGAACTTTGTGCTACCTCTGGCTGAATTTTTTTTTTTCAAAACCTTTTTCAGAATTTATCCAATTTTGAACTGGAAAAGTCCTAAATTCATGCTGCTTTGACTATTAGAATAAAGGAAGCTCTTTTACGTTACTGTTCATTTACCTTCACAATTATCTTTTTCTGTGTTCTAAAACAAGCTATACGAGGCACGGGTAATAAACAGTTCTTAATAAACCAGGAGATAATGTTAACATACCCTAAAAGATCTTATTGTGTCACGCTGTGAAACAAAGAACTACTGATCCATTGAGACAAAGAACTTAAATCGGTTCTTTGATTCCGTTCAAGCTCTGTGTTGAACTCTTGAATAAAACATACGCAGACACAAAAAGCGCCCGTTCTTCAATAATTAGTATCGAACTTTTCACAAATTTATGGCAATATATTTGAAACAAAGAACAAAAGCAGTGGACTACATGTTATCAGGGCTCAGAAGATGAGGAGAAATGTATAAACTACACAATGGGTATTAGTGAAAAATATTTGTACTTTATTCCGGTTGTTTAATTAATGTTTTGCTTTTCAAATGTTAACATTACTATTGACTGAAAAACGTTTCTTGTTATGTAAGTACATGTGTCATGAGCATTATATAAGACACATATGGCAGGGATTAATTTTGATATGACTCAGCTCAAAAAGCTTTTTATAGGCACGTTTTTAAGTATGCAAAGGGCGAATAACTAACTAAAAATGAGACTATAAAGGCTATTAAAAGTTAAAGTCAGTTTTTTTAATATTATTTATATTAAACACACGCATACATATATATATATAATGAAGTTAGAGAACAGTGGTGGCCATGGAAGGACCAGTTGGAGATTAATCGTGCACAATGATAAGGCTCATTGTCTTCGCAAAAGTGACTATTTGCGTACTTGCATCAGGAAACATCACAACCAGTAAGCAAGCGCATGTGGTAGGCATTTGATATATAGGTAAGCTATTATGCTGAGATATGCTCTTAGACATATCAAGAAACTCACTCTACTCCAAAAAAATATTTTACACTCCATAATTCCATGGTCATCAGCAAGAGAGGTCGATAAATTCATTCTCATCGCGCCATATTATGAACCCCTCATCTGCCTAATGAAACAATAAACGAGATTCATCAAACCAAGAAGCTTTTTCTTCCAGTCTTCAGCTGCCTAGGCTCAAAAACAACCATATTTCACATCCTTGAATATATCTAGCTGTTAAAATCCATCCATTGCAGTTTCCGCCCTGTTGTGCCTTAATATAATCTTGTGGATGCACCTGAGTTGCTACGAGTTGCAGTTTATCTTGTAAGTGTTTTTATTTATACGGACAAATCGTTCTACCCGCTTCTCATCACATCCATTCTCCAGCATCCAGCATTTTCCAACCAGAAATTTCCTTATTGCCTTAAATTCTTTTTTCTCAGCTGACATTTTTTTAAACACCGAAGACATTTTTGCATGGCAGACATCTGGAATATTAACCATTTTAAATGTGCTAGACCCAAGGCCCTTTGCATTCAAAAACATGCCTTGTTCAAAGTCCCTAAAATCTTTCGTCGTACTCATTATCACACTAACGGATGTGATGACTATTTTTCTCAAAATGAGAGGTCTTTATACAAGCTATTATATAACAGTAACTCACTGGCAGACTGGTCCATGTTATAAAAAAATGCGTATTTCTAATATTTTGGCTATTCGGCGTATGTATACACATATGAACTCGTATTTGAGAAAAAAGCATATTATGAAATAAAAGCATTGATTAAACATTTCAGTAGAGTTGTTGGGTTTCTTTCAATTAGGGTATAAGGTGTTTCTCTCACTTTCCTAGCGTCCTTCGTGGTGTAGTGGTCTGGTATTCCAGAGGTCCGCGGTTCGATTCCCGGCGAAGACGTTGCTAATTTTTCATCTCTCCGGCTTTTCCAATTAACCTAATGTCTCTACAAGTGGCGCCCGAACTAAAAGGGTTGTGGACGATGATTCTCCGCACCCAGGATTTGGCGACTAGGTCCCGTAAAACTCTAGTCGCCCTTTAAAAAGGGGAGTATATAAGGTGTTTCTCCCACTTTCCTAGCGTCCTTCGTGGTGTAGTGGTTCTGCACGCTGGTCCGGTATTCCAGAGGTCTGCGGTTCGATTCCCGGCTAAGGCGTTGCTAATTTTTCATCTCTCCGGCTTTTCCAATTAACCTAATGTCTCTACAAGGGCAAAACCCGCGAGGGTTATCTGCCAAAGGACATTCGCCTTGAGGGTTTTTTTAAGGAAAACTGGATCATATCCCGGAATTTGAATGAAGAAGCATAAATTCTGAAATTAAAATCATCAGAATTTTTATAAATTCTACAATAGTTTAACTAACTGAGGTTTATTGCGTTTCAGGAAACGGAACAAAAATCGAAGCAAAACAGAACAAAAAAAAATTTTATTACAACTCCGAAAATTCACAAATCAGTTCATCGACGAAAGTGTAGACATCGTTGAAAAGATATGAGTATTTCAGTCTTACGAAAAAGTAATAAATATAGCATTCTAAGAAATATATTTAGCTGTCAGAAGATTTAAGAATTCTTCGAAATTCTGACATCATTAATAAAAACATCACCGCATAAGAATGCCACCATATGTCTTAGGACCGTGAAAGTTTTTCAATTTATCCTTCTCACAGAACTCGCAAAACTCTCAATTAAAATTTGAATTTCCAGTGTCTTCCCAACAAAATGGCTCGCTTTCATGATTGATAGAAATGCAATCGAATAAGTGTCACTAACATCGTGAAGTTGTAAACTACTGATAGCATTATATAAAATAAAGCCTAGTGCACTCCAATCTTTAGTTCTTTTGGAGAAGGTCCAACAGTGCCTCGGTGACCACGTTACGTCGTTAATGTGATTGATGGCGGATTATTTCCTTTCACACAACAGTGACGACAAATTATGAATTTCTCGCTTCAATGGAACTCTAAGCTTCCCCAGCGCTGGTCATGCTGGATGTGATATTGAAGACGTAATACGGATGAGAGAATAATGTCACCCTCTCTTAGATATGGATAGCTCTGGCGAAATAATTGCCCTATAAAAACTATAACGCAGGCTGCCAAGAATTTGGCTTCGGAGCAATGAATATTCATTAGCTAACATTTCTTACATTTCCAGGAAGCATTTATTTCTTTCAGAATGAATATTAACATACGGGAGAGTTTTCAGCAAACATTCAACGTCTTTAACCGCACTGTCATCCTCTTTAAGTTCAGCTTAATGCTATTCTTCAGAATATTATAAAAATAGTTAGTAAATCTATTTCCAAATAAAAGCAATTTAAGTAATAACCTAATTAATATGATTCCAGCTGGGTAAATGCAATAGGTAAGTAATTGCTCTAGATAAAGCAATGAATCTTAAATATAAATTCGTGAAAGCAACTGAATATTCCTGTTTCTGAGTTCTAAGGCATTTTGAGTGAATAAGTACCTTCATTATTTATGGTTTTCTTAAACACACTCCTTTTATTACCATGTGAGCTATTCTTAAGCTTAATCATTTTCACTGTGTGTAGATTAATTATGTATTTAAAAAGAAAATCGTTATATCTCCGATATAACGGTTTAACGTAACAGTTCTGCGATATAACAGGGTAATGTCATAAATTAATCTGAGATAATACACGAAATTCTCGAAATTTCTTTTCAGCTTAGGGATTAATTCCCAGATCTCTATAGCGGAAATTAGATTTAATTACTTTAAACAGCAAAAATTATGTTTGAATTCTTGAATAGTTTAGGAAAGAGAAGCGAATGTTGTATGTTGTATCTCAGCACATAAGTAGATATACATAAGTTTAACCGAAAAGCAAAACTGCATGTGACGTATGCTAATTATGTATTTAAATTCATATATGTTATTTCGAACCTCCTTTATGCAGTAAAATATAATTATTTTATTTCCAAGTACTAAGTAAAATGCGCAGGTTTCGTTACTTGAATTACCGTATTTCAGAGTAGCTTTGTAAAATTTCGAGTAGATCTAACTGTATAGGAAATTTTGTGTTACACATTAACAGTTATTAAATTATATAGCTGGAACGTTTTAATTAGCATGTCACTCTGCGAGATTTACAAAATTAGGGGTATATTTCACATAGCTAATTAAATTAACTTATTAACGTCAATTTAACCAAGTTACATTCAATTTTTTTATAAAATGGAAGATGAGAATTAAGTGTAGAGCTAAGCCATCGCTCGGAACACATTATTCATAAATCAAATTAAAGAAAAGTTTGACAAGAAGTGCGCTAGACTGGACTTGAGAGTATATAAAGGAATAATACCGCAAGTATATAAAGGAACCGCAAGTATAATTAAATTTCATTCTGAAAATAATCGCTTCAGTGAAATTAAAATGCTGTGATAAATGAAATATATTGCTATGCCAGTAATAAAATATGGAAAACTAAAAATGCAATTCAAATTCGATGGCAACCTTCAGACAAAAAAATAAGTTTAAAACATTTTATCGAACATGAAATATAAAATAAAATTATTTACTAGTTCTAAGTTAAAAAGGTTGTATACTGTAGGTAAGCTAACCAGAAGTAACCCTTTTACTTCTTATACTTTTTCTCAAGTTTCGTAAGATTAAATCTCTACTAATCCATAACATCGACATGTGGTTAATGTTCATCTTTGATCTTTCAGCATGACACTACTCTTGAGTCTGACTATCATTTTCAGTGCAATCAGGGATGCGTTTATCCCTTTTGTTTCTATTACATATATGTATTAAAATTTATGAGCAGAGTTAAGCCACAGTGCAAACTTTCGATAAAGAACCAACAAATTATGCCTGTGGGAAAAATGCTGCGATCAGCAGATATTGATGCACATAACAGGGAAAACGAATAAACGGTTAGACCATAAATGAAGTCAAATCACGGTTATTCATTAGTACGGACATCCATAAGCAAAATTACTCAGTTTTTCAGTACGTGAAGAACTATGTCTGTTAGATTATGTCTGCTTACAGAAACCGCAGTAAGATATCATTGTCTAAGAATAATAGAGGGCGAAAGGCAAAGCATGGTGATAGACACAGAAAATGCTGTTTGTCAAAAGAGCTCCAAACTGCACGGTAAAACTGAACACAAAACTGCAATGCTATTTTCTCAATACTTCTTTTACAAAAAAAAAAAAAAAAAAAAAAAAAAAAAAAAAAAAAAACGTTTGTCAAGAACTATACAGCCAATGTTTATGAAATGTAGGTAATTTATGAAAAGTTAATCAAAACAATTTTTAAAAGTTAGGTCAAGAGCATGTGAAGTCAACAGTTAAGGTGAGTGAAAAATGTGGGTCAAAATAAAAAAAAAGTCAATCGGCGTTAATTATTCCCAACAAAAGAGTAGAATAAGTTCTGGTCAGAAGAAGTCTAACGTCTGAACAGTGTCGTTTCACCTATGCAGCATATTGGTGATGGTTGGGATACCGTGGTACTGAGTGGGTCATTTTGTCCTCCCGAACAGTTGAGTTGGCTGACTGATTGACTGTTCCTGTATTGCCGGAATACCGCACAGAGTGCAGTATGTCCGGCGGCTCTATAAAGTAATACCACAAGGGCACATCACGTGGTACAGTCCGGGCGTAGTTTTCCCAAAGGGAGTGAGACAGGTAGGAAAGAAAGGGGGCCGATAAATCGCTCGGTCAAAAATAATCCGATCATGGACAGCAAGGCGTGTGGAGTAGTGTCCTAAAAATTTTGAAATCACAAGGGAAAAGAAACATGATTCAGAAAACAATTAATTTAGGTATACAAATAGAAATCTAAAACGCTAAATAAACATATGTACAGCTATATACAAATATACAATGATAAGATATCGCACTATATGTTGGAAAATTGGAGACTTTAACGAAATGGGCCGCTAGTGGTCGCAGTCCTCTTTCAGAATAACATAATCGAAGGTATTAAATTTCTGCAGGTGAGTGCAGTTGAATGCCTTCGTAAAGAAATTTCTATTTACTTTCTGCAAGTGTGCCTCAATTGTATCATTTTTAACAAAAAAGTAGGCATTTGTAATTATCCGGAATACCATGTTTCGAATCACCTGAAAGCATTTGCAAATCTTTTTTTCTTCGCCGCGCTCCAAGCCGGGGAAGCATATGAAATAATTGGCCTGATATTCATTATGTAAATGAGACTTTTTTACGTAAGTCTAAGCTGGAAAATTTGTTTAAAAGTGGTTTCAGACTATTGATCACACCGTAAGCTTTCTTACGAACATTTGTGACGTGGTCGTTCCAATTTAGCTTATTGTTAATCACGACGCCTAGCTACTTGGCCTTATTAACTTGCGGAACTTCCTCATTGAATAAATGAAGTTTTCTTTTGAGAGGAGTTTTAGTGTGCTTTCTTCTGATTACTAAAAGTTGGGATTTCTGGGCATTAATGGAGATCCTCCACCTAGTACACCAATCCTCAATTTCCGGCATGATACTTTGTAGTTTCTTGACGGCGTGATTAGCTCGTCCGCGTAGCATCCTAGAAAATTCTTCCTGTCTAGGTGAGCTCTAGGGAAGTCGGCAACGTAGAGTAGTTAGAGCACGGCTCCAAAATGCTCCCTTGAGAGACCCCAGCGTTGATCTCCTTCGTGTCAGATAAATCATTACCTACAGAAACCATGAATTTCCTCCTAGTGATGAACGATACGATAAGTTCAATTAATTCTCTATTAGTGTTGGAATTAAGTACTTTGTATAAACGCCCCTCATGCCAGACGCGGTCAAAAGCTTTTGCCATGTCCAGCATGAGGATAGCAACATTATTACGATGATGTAGAGCATCTCCGCAGAATTCTATGAGCCTGACAAGCTGCTTCATCGTGGAAAGTTTAATTAATACTGCTGTAAAATTACTATTGGCTGTTTGAGTTTTAGTTCCATTTACAACATCAAATTACGTAAGAGTCATATTGTAGAGACATTAGGATTTTTTGGAAGCAGGTAAGATGAAAAATTAACAACGCCTTCGCTAGGAATCGAACCACGGATCTCTGGAATACCGGCCCAACGTGCAGAACCACTACACCACGAAGGCATGGTAGGAAGGCGGGAGAAATACCTTATACACTCCCCCTTTTAAAGGGCAACTGGGTTTTTTTAGGGAACCGAATCGCCAAACTTAAATATAAATAGAACAAGGGGACCGTGTAGAAAGTTAGATTTCGTCAATTTTTCAAAATCGATTTTTTAAATGTAAAAATGCAAAACATAAATTTGCATTATCTAAAATATATTTTTAGCAGGAAGTATTATGTCTGCGAGTAACATTTGAGAAAAGAAAACTCATATAAAGACTTATATGGGTGCAGTGCATACACAAACGCACGCACAGGATATATATATAAATATATGAGATTAATGATTAGGATTTCCTTTCTCCCCAAAATAACATTACGTATTCAGTGTAGCCAGAAATTTTTGAACTAAAGTAGCAGGAGAAGAATCGAAAAGTCGCAAAAAATAGGCACACGACGTCAATTATCACATGATTTTTATGACGCCATAGTTGTGTGTATAATATATGAGCTTTTTACGATATATTAAAAATTTTTAACTTCTCAAAAAGTAGCACAAGGAAACGATAAGTAACAAAAATTTCGCAAAATCGCACACACGTAAATTACACGTAGTCGTAAAGGTTTGCCAAAAGTAGGAAATTCGCGAAAAATAGCACAATCTGTTAAAACTGTACATATTAATAAGAACGGAAGTATTAAGATTTCATCTTTCATTCCGAATTGTTAGTTTTCTTACTTTGTTTTACTTTTATAAGATTTTCTGCTTATTCCCTTACGGTGTTGCTGAGCAACATTAAGAATTACTTGGTTTCTAGCTGAAATTCCCACCACTTAGAAAATCCCTTATTATTATGAAGGATGATCTGTCGAGAGTAAAGGAAGATAGAGAAAGTGAGAGTGCTCACATCGGAAATGTGCAAGCTTAGCGAGATGTTTGACATTAGGAGAATTCGCATTAGTCAGGGTGTGTCGCATTCAGCGTAATCGGCTGCAAGATCTACAAAACCGCTCTTCGCGGTAAAAATGCACTGATTACCAAGAATTCTGATTCTCGGTGAATCGTGGAAGAGCTCTCAGTTTGGAAACAAAGTCTTTATTTCTAATGACATGTCGCAAAGTTTTACTTCAGATTAAATTAACACGATTGCGGGAGAAATATCGACCTGATTTTTGAAACAAAGTTGTTTTTTTTTTACAAGCGCATAGAATTATTTCGCATATAGGATTAAATGGACATTTAAACTGCTGCATGACGTGAAACGTAAGCAGCAGAGTTAAAAACTAAAAACGTATACAGCCAGAAATGTATGTATTTTAGGTAGGATTCTAGATTCACCAAATACAATCATTTATTAGAACGATCTCTTACCAGAATGAATTCATGCAGGTCGGAATCATAATTGTACTTGTGCGTTAGAAATATATTCTTCCTGTTAGGGTGGGCCGTGTCCTGGCCATGCAAAACGTCGGTAGAGGACCTTTGCTACTGTTCCATTCAGTTGGATGCCACTGTTAGCTCTTAGATTTTGAATAAGATTTGGAATTTCTACTTCATGCGAAATTCATCTCTTAGTTACAAAAGCAGATAACTTAGCTGCTCGTAACTTCTGCTAGTTCTTCGATGAGAGTCAGAGGCTTTTGAACTGGTGGGCTCACTTCATACGGCAATCCATTATAGTACTTAACAGAAGCAGCTTCCATCCAAGGTCCTTGGCTATGCTATATTAAAATACTGGTCTTGTTATCGAACTCAAGCAACATCGAACGTGGTAAACACCGTATGTGCTGACGCTTTTTTGCACCTCCTGGGTGCAGTAAGTAATAATACCTATTGCTAGCAATTTGAAGATCAACGGTTCGATTCCCCGTACAGACAAGGTTGATTTTTCACTGTGTTGCAACAAAACAAAATTTTATTATATGTTTATTTTGTTATTGACACTATTCTATGAGAATCTGCCTTGAAATCCTAACCTCGTTGTAGATAATATTACAACTAAGCTAGATTCACAATAATTTAGAAAATTTTCAGTCTTTCGGCCAAGTTCAAGGTCAATAAAAAGGGATATTTATAGAGTCATTAGGTTATTTGGAAGCAGAAGGCTTGAAAAACATGCAATGCCCTCGTCGGGACTCGAACCTCGGACCTCTCGAATACACGCCGAGTGTGCTGGTCATTACACCACAAAGGCATGCTAAGAAGGCGGGAGAGACACCTTATATGCTACTTGTATTTCACTCACGATTCTACGTTTATCTACTTCGCTTATGAGACGATATGTTTCAGCGTATGAACAGGCAGATGGATACGCCTCTGTGTACGGAAGCTAGTAGCCAATTTTGGATAACTTTACTTTCAAATTCGAATGAATTCTTCCTTGAGCGTGATTATATATATTCGCCTTCATAACGTATATAAAAAAAGACATGAGAAGTGTTTAGAAGACTAAGTATTATAAAAGAAACAGCTATTTCAACGTAACTAAACAAATTTCGATGAACATTATAGTAAGATATATCCGATGGAACACATCCGTAAGATACCCGTATGTGGAAATATGAAATGCATATTTCAATACTTCGTGGAGCTGGGTTTTCGCCCGTGGCACGAAAATCTGAAGCAAGTTTAAAATAATAATACAGATTCTGAAAGTTCTGAAAAGGACTTCATGAATACGACGCGCATGTGAAAATAAAGCAGTAAATTTTGTTAGAAAGCACAGAAGAAACTACTGGGCACAAAGAAATACGTGAAACTTAAAGAGCTAGTTCTTGAAAAAGAAATAATTCGTTTGGAAGTGACTCTATATTTGCTTCTCTGGGCGGAATAAAAGACAGAAAGCAGTCTTCTCAGAAATGAAATCCACTTTCAAAAGATCCTCGAAGTAATGCGTTTCTCTGTAATGCTATTGTCGAAAGTTAATAATATATAAACAAGGGACTTATTATTATATTCCTATAACATTATTTTAGAGGCATATAAGAATAAGTTTAATTATTCGCCTAAGAAAATAATACTGAATAAAAAATTAATTTTCATACGTTTTCCAAAGGGTTTGGATAAATTAGTGGAATAACGTCCATCTTAATGATATTTCTCTTTGCACATAACGTGTGCCTATGATATTAATGGCTGTCACGGCTTATTAAACTCGCCTACATAGTACACTAGTCCATAGAAAAGAGTCGTTCAGAATGTATTGCCTACTTAGGAACTGCCTCATTACTTTAATATGCTAAACTTTATAGGATCTTTAAAACACTGAAGTGAAGTTTGTAAAAGAGTCTAAAAACTTTCATGATTTAATGAGATCTTTAAGGGGATAATGTATCTCACTTCCAATGACATTTTTTGAAAATATTACTTTGTAAGACTCGTATGGATATAAAGAATAGTTGGTTAATGTAACTAAAGTAGTTATTGCTTTCGTCAGGTCACATTTTAATCCTATTAATTTTAATATCTATGAGCATATTTTGAACCTTTTACATAAAGTTATTGCTCAAGATAAATTGCATTCATTAACTAATCTCTTAATTTTGTTTCAGTATTGCAGCGGACGGCACAATATGCGATTCACGTATAAAATGTAATTACCATCTGATAACCAATATTAAAAAAATAGCTTATAAATAGACTTAAAAAATTCCCAATTTCAATTATTTATAATGCGAGAAGATTTATGTTAGTACTACCTAACATCTGAAAGAAATAACGTATAATATGGGCAGTAAAAAAAGATATGTAAGTATTCAAAGTGTAATACAGAAACTCTTCTTTCTAAATGGATTTTTTGAAATGTAACTAGAAATGAGAATTTCCCAGTTCAGAAGAAGTAGATGGCAATGGTAATGTTTTCGTATGGTCCACAAAAGTATAAGACCACTGAAGGCTTCTAATGCTACTCGCGTTCAAATTCTAACTACCGAACTCACTTTTCCTCAGGTGTAACGTAAATGCAAAGTAGTTTGGCTTGGTAAACTCCCAAGAAGATATCCCTGTACAGCAACAAATAATACTAACATGTACAGAACGTACAGAACTGATGGACATTTTCCTCAGATATAACGAGCTGTATGTTTAGGTATTTTGGTCCAATATTTGCAAATTCTTAGTTCAATATCTAACTTAGAATGCCTGTAAATGATAGTTTAGTTTTTGTTATTCCTACAACTAAAGCATATATTTTATTTTGCTTTTTGCATCTGCTGCAGGTTACCGCTACTTAAAATTCATATAATCTTGATACATAGAGCTAAATATTATTATTTACAGTTGAATCCCAAATATTCGCACTTCTATTATCCAACATTCTGCTTTATCCGACACACCATAAAATCGAACTCATACTAAAAATAAGTAACAAAAATGAAGTACGATTATATTGTGTATTTCAGTTAATATATGTTGTTAGCATTTTTACCAAGCGAGTCACAATTCTGAAAGCAGCAGATCTGACTCTTATTGCACGATGAAACTAACCAGCCTTTTTCTCAAAAAAAGTTGTTTACAAAGTGTTTTATTATCATTGCTTTTGATATTCATCACAATATATGTCTTTTGCATTGAACAATTTCTATGCAGTATAATGTAAAGCAATTTCAATTTTGTGGGCGTAACAAAAAAGAAAAACACTATGATTTTAGTGTGCATTAGTTATTCTTGTGCTCCATTGGGCCAAGTTCGTAATAAAATGTTACTTTTTAGTTCAGTAGCTCTGCTTTCATGATACAGGCAGAAGTGTAGCTCACTCGTATACAGAGTGGTTATAATTTAAGTGGCCCTATTCCGACTCCTCTAGAACCTGTTCTACTTATTGAATTTTGATGAAATTTGGTAATGCTAATATGAACCATAGGGAAATTATTTTTTCAGTTAAAAATAGTTAAAATTTTGACCATCAGAGGGAATTGTCGCGCCTAAAGAAGGGAAAAAATCTTTCAGAATCATTAAAATTTATTCAGTTACAGAATGTGATCCATTGACTTCAATTACGTGTTGAAAGCGCATTATAGCGTGTTCAATGGTAGCACGAATTAACTCTCGGGGGATTTCAGCAAGATGGCGTATGATGCAGGCTTTCAACTTAGGTCCTCATTCCTTCTCCATAAACACGGTCTTTTAGGAATCCCCACAACCAGAAATCACAGGGATTTAAGTCTGGTAAACGAGGAGGCCAGGCATCTGGAAAAGCTCTGGATACAATAAGATTCTCGCCAAAGTTAGCATGAAGCACTTCTTTGACTTGGCGCCCAATGTGGGAAGTTGCGCCGTCTTGCATGAAGACAGTGGTCTGCAAACATTGCCGTTCCTTAAAGCAGGGACGATTGGCTGTCGGAGGAGTTCACTGTACCGTGCACTAGTGGGAGAGCACATTTTAGGACCTTGAGAAGTGAGTTTCAAAGAAAAACGGTCCGAAGATAAAATCAGCAGTAAATCCACACCATACAGTCAGATAATCAGAATGCAGTGGTTACTGGTACAGGACATTAGGAGGTGAAGCACCACATATGCGGCAATTTTGATTATTCACAGCTCCATCTAAAGAAAAGTGCGCCTTATTTGACCATAGAATTTTCCAAGCAAAGCGTCATCGACATCCACTCTGGCCAAAATCGTCAAGCAAATTCAGAGCGTGTTTGGTGGTCTTGGGGTTGCAGCATTTGTACCAAGTGTATCTTATACGGATAATACTTGTATTTTAAAATGGATCGCGGAATTTTTCGTACTGTAGACCAAGGAATCGCTAACTCACGTGACACCGATCGAGCACTTGCTGAAGAATAGCGGGAATTGTGAGCTCTTTGAACCATAGTACTAGCGACTTCTTCGACAGTTTCATTCGCAACTGGTATCCGCCCTCATTCTGGCAGCACAACCAAGTCTCCATTCTCTTCAAATTTCATAATCATCTTCTTCAAACCATTCTTCGACATGGGCCCTTTTCGCAATCCCTTCAAACGACGATATTCACGCAATGCAGCTAAGCTTTTGTTGCCTTTTTGATAAAACAGTTTTACCAGAAAACTCGATCTTTCTACTGTAAAGTCATGATTAACAATGACAAATGCACGCAGAATGAGTTTCTGGCCATGACTGTAAGTCTTTTTATATGTTTGACTAATTTGCATAAGGAATTTTTAAAATTGCCATCTGGTGGTCAAAATTTTAACTAATTTTTTATTCCAGAGATCTTTTCCCCATAGTCCATATAACGCATATACCAAGTTTCATCAAAATCCTATATGCAGAATGGGTTCTACAAGGGTCTGAACAGAGTCACTTTAATTATAACTACCCTGTACAATAATAAGATGCTACTGGTTTCTCTATCATCATTCAGCCGCGTTTATGTCGGATAATTGAGATTGTTGGAGATTTTAGAACTGCATATAAATGGCATGTCTACACTTAATATGAAACTCTGAGTTGCGTAATTTTAATGCACTTTAAATGTGCTTTGCAATTTACATTGGCTGCTCATAAATTGCTGGTGAAGTAAGAATAAACAATTGAATAATTTTATTATTATTACATCTATAAGGTATTTCTCCTTCCTTCTTAGCACACCTTCGTGGTGTAGTGGTCAGCACGCTCGACGCGCATTCGAGAGGTCCGTGGTTCGAGTCCCGGCGAGAGCATTGCTCCTTTTTCATCACTCTTGCTTCGAAATAACGTAATGTCTCAACTCATCAATGGAAAAATAAGTTCAAGAATAAAGTTGGTAAGCGATTCCGTGAAAATATGTAATAGCCATTTGATTGAAACAAAAGCTTAAAAAGTTAATTAAAAAAGCTTAGAGAATTTTAAATAGTACCTCTTTCAAACTAACGTTGCAATCAGTGTTCTACAGTTGGGGAAAATTATTCTAATTGGTTAATTTCGTGTCACATTTTAGGATTATAGGACCGAAAACACTATATTATTATTTCCCTTAATGTTACTAAATGTACAATAAAAAAATTGTAAACAAATGTTTGCATATAGAACTGGATGATAACATGCTGGATAATATTTTAGGCTGATTACTTAAAAATAGATTTAATGTAAATGATAGTGAACTTTGAAACATTTCAAATTAATTTTCATTTTAAAGAAACTTGTTTCTTGAGCCTATAAAAGAACAGCTTATTTAATATACCAATTACGAGAGTATTTCTTTTGTAAATGTTTAAAAAAACATTTCCTCAAATAATAAAAAGAAAAAAAGATAGAAATGGGGTAAATATAAGCTTCAGTAGTTCTCAGCTTAAGGGTTCAGGCTTGATTTGTGCTCCCATTTCAGTTTAGAGAGAGCAATTGCATCCAAGGAATTGTTTGAAGAGAGAGTGAGTGTAACGCAAGAAATTTGCATCGAAGTAGCAGATCCAATGATCTTCATCTGATGCTTTTGCAAAGCAATAAATGGAATCTCCTACTTATGAGAAGTGTTCCTCGTTAAGTTCTAGGAAATCTTGCGCATCCAGTTCAAAATCTTCGTAAATTTTCCCTGAGGCAAAGATGATAAAAAAGAACTCAGTTTTCTTGTATTTTTTCCTTTAGCTCTTGGCTAATAGCAATACTTATGTTATCACAAATGGACAAATTAGGTGATTCAAAATGTGTATATCTGTATAAAACTAGATGACGTAAATAGCTGGAACATTTGTATTGATTGCATCCGTGTATTTGCAATTGAAACATAAAAGAGGTACTCTTTCTTTCTTTCAAAGTAAAAGCACAGCAAAAGTGCGAGAGTAATTTTGCCCCGCACAAACATATATATACGTTTATGTCTTGATTATATATATATATATATATATAATAACGTCTCATGTTCTTTAGAAGCATAAAATGTACGAAACGTTTTTAAACACTTAGAAGTGAATCATCATTACGTTTTGTAAAGTACCAGAGAGGTAGGAAAAGGGATGTAAAGTACCCTTTTATTTGACTCAATGAAAGTTAACAAAAGGCATTACTAGTGCTCACAAAATATAGCCAGACATTATGGCTTAAAATCAAAGATAATGAATAGACTTTACTAAGACTACACAAATAAAGTAACGCGCAAGTTGTCTTTGATCTAAAGTCAGCGTGACAAACCTAATGGCAAGAATAACGCAATGCCGCACAATACTACTTTCAGGAGAATCGAACTCAGCAACGTGGCCTTCAGCAAGCAGAACACGCTCTGATTCTAACCTCTAAAATCTTATTTTAAATACTACCTCCTTTCTCGTTCATTTGATAAACACACGAGTTAGAAATCTATATTATGGCAGGAAAATGGAAATGAGGAGGATAAGAAAGCAAATTAACATAAAAGAACTGGTAAAAGAACTAAACGATACCTTACAATATATATAATAATACATAATATGTGCACACATTAAACTTGCAGGAATCAGAATTTACTTCAGTTTATATTATCAAATTTATTTTATCCTATTTTTAATTTTAATGCATTTACGTTATATTTAATAACACATGCAATTTTGGAAATGAGTGAACAATTCTTTCAAAAGAAAAATCTCAATACAATGTCCCAAATGAAATTATTAAAGTGAAAAATATCATGGCAAGTGGAAATTTTTCCGTTTGTGTTATGAGAGAAAGATATGGCCTGTGCTACAATATATCGCATCTAAAAAATTAGCTTTTTTTTTTTTTTTCTTTCATGCAAAGCAATAAAAAATGAAGGAAACTTAGTACATTTGGTCGAAATAGCTGTTTATTATAGAAAGATGACTAAAATACGTACAGATAGAAAAAATTTCAAAAGTTTACTTCTATGACAAAGAACTAAAAATGTTTTAAATCGTGAGTATATTCAGATTATTGATTTCCATTATATCTAAACATTCTGTCTCAACGTTGCAAATCTTAGGTAAGTGTGACGCATACACAGCGTAATTAACAGATGCGGTGTCGTTCATTTTTTATTATTCCCAATTTGATTACACATAATTGTTGCGTTACGTTTTGCACTTATTTACTTTAAAAGAAGACATAATGGGTCTAACACCTGTGTGAAATGATTTCAGCTATGCTGTAACAAGAACACACTAGCATCTACTGAATGAAAGTCTAGAACAGCGGTTCTCAACATTTTGACTAACGCGTACCATCTAAACAAAAACTGAAAAACTTTAGTACCATCACTGCATTTTGCAATGATTATTTTTCAATTTCTCAATAGAAATATTAATACACACTGCTCGACATTGAAAATGCAGAGAAGGAGTGGTCAGAAAGTGATGAAATTTCGAAAAAAGACAGAGACAGCAAGCAGCAATAAGTGATCTTTATTTCAAAATGATAGTCCGAATACAGAGCGAGAACGGCGTCGGCTCAGTAGGATTTAGGACTACCACGGACAGCGATGCACGAAGAAACACGTCTAGGCATAGAGTCAATAAGAATGCGGATGGTGTCCTGAGGGATGGCTCTCCATTCCCTTTCAACCATTTGCCACAGTTCGTCTTCTGAACGAGGCAGGGGCAGGGTCTGCAAACGGCGTCCAATCACATCACACACATGTTCGATTGGTGACAGGTCAGGAGAGTATGGTGGCCAGGGAAGCGTCTGTATACCTTGCAGAGCATGTTGGCAGATGCGAGCACTGTGTGGTCGGGCGTTATCCTGATGAAATATTGCATTAGGCAGCCCCTGAAGGTAGGGGATTGCCACCGGCCGCAGTACACTATCCACTATCCAAGTATCGTTGGGCCGTCATAGTGACCTGAATACGAACTAGAGGTAACCTGGAATCGTAGGCAATAGCGCCCCAAACCATTATGCCACGTTGTCGCGTGGTGGGGCGTTCCAGAGTTACTGCCGGATTAGATCTGTCTCCACGTCGACGCCACACACGTATGCGGCGACTGTCACTGGATAAACAGAAGCGTGACTCATCTCAAAATACGACGTTTCGCCATTCTGTCGTCCACATCGCTCCAGTCCGGCACCATTCTAAACGTTGGCGTCTATGCTGTGGGGTCAATGGCAGTATTCTTAACGGACGCCGTGAGTGTAGGCCACGTTCAACCAATCGACGGAAAATGGTTCTAGTCGACACGGGAATATCCAGGGTATCTTACACATGCTGCAGAATCGCGGCACAAGTGACTTGCGGGATCGCCACAGCTTGTCGGCGGATATGTCGATCCACGCGTGCTGACGTCACTCTGGCTGCACCTGCACCCTCCTTCTTTCAACATTTCCTTGTTCCAACCATGTTTGCCATAGCCGATGCACCATGCTCGCATCCATGTGGGTATCAGCTGCGATTTGACGTAAGGACAAACTCGCCCTTCTCAGTCCGATCACCATACCCCTCGTAAAATCGTCTATCTGCCGGAAGTGCTTTCATTGACGGCGGCCTGGCATTCTCTCCTATTACACGTATCCTCCGGGACAAAAACCAACTTTTTTCGATAATTCGTCTGGCAGAAATAACGACACGAATATTGCCCATTCTGCACGTTCCTTCCCTTATATTTTACTTCACGTGCGTCGGAGATCTGCGCATTTCACATCATTCGCATAACTCAGTGACATGCGTCTACTCTAAAATTTGCATAAATTTCTGACCACTCCTTCTTGGTGTTGCATTTTCAACGTCGAGCAGTGTATATTGCCATTTGCACAACCTGCTGGCTATTTAACCACTTAAAAAATACTAGATTAAAAATTAGTTACCATTTTACTTATCAAAATTTAAATTATAATACTTTAATTCTAAAATTTAGTTTGAAATTTGGGACTGTTTAAGAGAGATGAATTTCCTTTATGTCTGGTCTTATTTCACTTAGTTTTAACCGTAAATTAGGATCCACTATTCAGATTAAATCTTTGTAGATTGACCTTAAGAAAATAGATAGATAGAATGCTTTAAATTCAGACAACTCTAAAAGCTTTTTTTTTCCTTTGAAATTAATGTGCTCAATCAATATGCATTTTATACAAAGTTTCATAATGGAAGTTTCAATGGTTTAACTGTCAAGAAGAAAGTAATCATTATGTCAAATAATGGCATGATTTAGATGACCAGTAGTATACCTTTAAAATGGGTAGGAAACTGGTGTCAAAACTTATACGCTTTATTATTCCGAAACATTTTGGTATTTTGCTCTTTTACACAGGCAAAACAAGGGAAAGAGTTATAAAATGAAACTTAATTAATTTCCATTTTTCTAAGCGAAATAAGTATTATTTAATATGAAAATTTAATCTATGATTTTATTGATTACTTTGAAAAATAATAATATATTTACTAATTACTGAAATAAATGTATTTATTTGTTAAAACTTACTTGTATTTTGGCTGCTTGGCGAGTACGAATATTATTAATGTATAATAATAGTCTTTCAACCTCATTGAAAACCCTTTCTAAACTTAAGTAACAGAAAAAATTAGCAATCAGTTACAATCAATTTAAACCAATATAGGTTATAAAAAAAATGGAAGCTTACTCCTTTATTCGAGCTCTGCTTTAATGACTATTGATATCGTCTAACAAAATGCATCTATTTAGTACGATAAAGAACTTGATTACATTTTTTTAATTGGTAACGAAACTTGATGGTCAGAATGGCGTGTATCTGGATGAAACAGAATAAATAAGAATTTTCCAAAAAAAATATCATGATATTTGTTGCGCACATATTAAAATGTAATGTTTGCCATTAACTGGCAGAAGATTATATTTTTTTGTGTGTATTCGCCATAATTGTGTGTTTAACATGTAGCGCATAATTTACTTTGTATAACAAGTAGCAGTACCATTATAAATTAATTGCTCAACTAGGCTCACTGATAAGTTAGAACATCGCTGAAATCCTTTTAACTAAGTCAGGAAGACGTGCATTGAACGCAAATGAGTTTTTGCAATAATGGAGGTACATCATTAGTGAAAACAATGTCTCTTTATTCAACTTCTTTTTATTTGTTTTCCTTCGGTAAAAATGTAAAAATGATTAATTTTCTTGAAGTAATCCGATAATTAAGTTTTTTTCCATCAATTCATGTTCAGATTTTAAAATCATTTTGAATTTACTATTATCTCCAAAGGGCAGTTCAATTATCATCCTCATTATATGTCCTAGCCAATTGATATGCTGCGGAATTTATTTTAGAGAATCATTGCGAAATTCAACTTTTTAAACGTAGTCAATAGGGAATCAATGAGGGATTGTAAAGAATTAGAGTATTCTCTCCCGCGCGCTATCTTGGTGTAAGTGGTTAGCACGTCCAGTGGTGACCCTTCCTCAAAGTGGAAAATTCATCATTCGAATACTAGCGAATGGCCGAATTACCAGCATTTTTCATGTATTTTTCATGTTTCTCACTCCCAAAATACTTTTTTTTTTTTTTTTTTTGTTCTCCGCAAGCTTAATAAAATATTAAAATATCTTTGTTTTAGCGTTAAGGAAGAAAAACTTTAAAATAAAACAAAAGTGTTTTCGATCAAAAAATTGCACATTTTCAAGTCTCTTTATTTTAACCTAGGATTCACTCTTTATGAGCTATAAGTGAGACCGCATGCAGCAAGTGGCACTGGAAAAGTTTTTTTTTTTTTTTTTTTTTTTTTTGGTTTTATTAGATTACGGCAAAGCACTCGAGGGCTATCTGGGATGCTTTCGTGGAGGCCTTTCTAAGGAAAACTAGCTCGTACACTTTACACATGGAGAAAACCACGTAAACGCCCATGCAGCCAGCCCGTTCGCGGAATTCCAACCTCGGACCGAACTACCAGTGTTCAGCGACGTTACCGCTCGGCCGCTGGTGGGCCGGCACTGGAAAAGCAAAATTGATTTCAGAGCATATACGCAGTTAAAGGATCTTTAGTAATGCATTTCCAATCATTTTCCTGTACTGGAAAGGTACCTGATTAATAATCTATGAATTTCTAGAAGATATGCTATAACACATATTGTACAAATATGGTTATTCATGAAAAATATCACCTGGCAAGTTATTCAACAAATTTTAAAAGAATGAGATGAAAGAAAACTCAAATACAGGGGTACACGCTGTAAACAACTACCGGTTAAAAAAACTGGAATGACAGAATCAAAAATTTTTGTCGATATATTGTCACTATAAAAATGAGTCATATGTCTGGATAGCACATACCAGATCTGATGATGAACGTTTCCTCCAAAGTTTAGTCCGCTGAATTTGACCAGTGGGCCATCACTTTATTCACATTATGGACCTCAAAGTAAAGTTGACAGACAAAAAAAATGTCGTTGAATTTCTACTCAGCGACGAGCTCCATTTCCACATGGGTGTCAAAAATCGTTTTATTTGCATTTGGAAATGACGCGTGAGAAGGATGGTTTTATCCCTTTTATCTAAACTCTTACTCTACCTTCATTTCAAGCGGAAAAAGTTATTTTCAGAATATGTCACTTTAAAAATCTTTAAACCAACGATTAGCTAACGTCAGTTTACTAAAACGTCAAAAACGGTCAAAAAAATTTAAAATGGTGTTTTTTGACGATATCCCTAGTATAGTCTTTCGGCATGATAATATTACCATATATATTATAAATATTCGTGACGTTTATTTTTAGGCACAGACACCATTTCATGATCTGACGGTTCTAAAGGTCCATCATTAAGTGAATGGCTGGAGGATTTCAACAAGCATGTCTTCCAATTTATTCTTAAACTAGCTGTCAAATAACCTGGGAAAAAAGGGTAATTAACACGACTAATAAGCCATTCATTTAGAACTTTATGTGGCTTATTGAAACGGTGTGTTAATAATAAGCTCAAGAAAGAAGAGTTTTGTTACATTAAAATAATTGATTAACGAACTAGAATTTCTGTTCAACTGAAATTCAAATCATGGAATTATTTAGAACACACTTAGAGTAAGTATATTTATAACAAATGTCTAATTCCTAATATTTTCTGAGTACCATAATGCGGCACTCAATGATGGTGGCATGCCTGTCCTTATCTGCATTGAAAGCTTTCAAAGATAAAATTTAATTAAATTATTAAGATCCCTGATATATGAAGCAGATATCCGTAGTCCAAGTATTTCCGGAATATTTAGACATGGCATAAACAGATCCTACTGCTAAGGTATAACAGGAGCTTGAAATTAATATTTACACAAGGAATATATCAAATATTTTGGAACAATTTAAATTTTTTAAAAAATATAACAGTGCTCTTTACACCAGATAATATATTTCTGTCATATTTCCTTAAATAAGTAGTGACACTGTATGAAAAGAGGACTTGCTAGTCTTATTTCTAACACTTTGTCAAAGTCATTTCTTCTATTTATGCACACTCAGGTGCCAAAATATTAGAAACTACCCTTAATAACGCGATCGACCTTTAGCTTTAATCACAGCCGATAGTCTGGCCCGAATTTATGAAGGTGCTAATATCGTTCCTGATCGTATGCTGACATAATGAAGCTCTAATTTCTCTTATATTGGATAATAGTGTTCGTAAATGTCCAAAGCCCACCAGCGGCCGAGCGGTAAAGACGCTGAACACTGTAGTTCGGTCTGAGGTTCGAATCCCGCGAACGGGCTGGCTGCATGGGCGTTTTCGTGGTTTTCCCCATGTGTAGCGTGTATACGAGCCAGTTTCCCTTAGAAAGTCCTCCACGAAGGCATCCCTCCCTTTAGGCAGATAGCCCTCGTGTGCTTTGCCATAATTGAATATTCCAATTCCAATTCCTAAATGTCCAAAAAAAATCTTCCTTCCCAAATATGCTGAGTAAGATTGATGTCAGAGGACTCAGTGGAACATGGAAGCAATTTAAACTCTAGATCATGCTCTTCAAATTAATTCGAGATCAAACGTACACTGTGATTAGACGCATTTTCTTGCTGAAAGTAACCAATTGCATCAGGGAACACTACAGATAAGAAACGAGTACATATGATCGGCAACGATATTGAGGTAAACTGAGGTGATGCGTGTAATTCCAAGACATATCATGGGATTCACTGCTCTGCAGAAGAATATTTTGCAGATCCAAATTCCAGTACCTTCAGCCTGAAGAATTTCCATTAGGTGCAAGAATTTTTTCTTGTTTGTCCCATACTCTGATCCTCCCACTTGCATCATGAGGAGCCAAAAAAATAACAATAAGGGCAATTAGGGGAACAGTGGTAGATGAACCACTGTTCAAGTATTTGAACAGTGGCTCATCTACCACTGTTCAAATATAGTGGCAGAACAATGGAACAGTGATCCTGCCTTGAGCCACTGTTCAAGCACTCGGCCGTACCGCTGCATGAAAAAAAAAGTCTTGAAGATTAGCTGTTTCAGAAATACTGGTACCAAGACTTATTGCAGCCATAATCAGGCCTCGTTCAGAGTCGCTAACATCTTTCTTTCAACCATTTTAACATTAACTGTAGCGATTTTTTTTTTAACCACTTGCGCTAAAAAGACGTGCCACGCACGTCGAGATGCTTTTGTCTCAAACCGCGAGCGACGTGAACACCACGTCGATAGGCATTTATCGCAAAAATGAAAATAACGTGGTGCACACGTCGCCTAACAACGAGATTGTTTATTTCTCGAGTTACAGCTCTGGATTGCACTCGCAGACGCGAAGCGGCGTAAATGAGACACTTTACCGCTTGTTATATTGTAGCACACAGCACCGCAACCGCGAAGTTTAGTCGTAGTGCAAGTGGTTAAGAGGAAAGTACCTTAAATAAGCAATTTCTGGCTGTTATATCAATGTAAGTCGTACAGTCATTAGTTTTTTATGCGTAATGCCTTCGGCGGTATTCAAAATCCCAATCTAGCTGGTCGTTCTTGCCAATTGCATCGTGAAGGCACGCTGTAAGGAAGGCGAAAATATCTTAGAACGTCACTGGGAAAAAAAAAAAAAAAAAAAAGTCCATGTAAGAAAATAGTTTTCTCTAATATTCTGACCACTCATTATTAGTGACTAGAAAATTATAACGTATCAAAAGGTCAATCCGGTTTACATGATATCTAAACGCAACCGCATAAAAAGTGGCGGGGTGATTAAAGCAATAAATAAAAATGCTTCAGATTCTATACTAGGGTGGCTGACTGAGCTATGTCATGCTGATCTGTACTTTCTTCTATGATTACCCTAAATACAAACATTTTTTATAGAAATATGCTTATTGAGTGGTTTTAGTCACAAAATCCTGGTGGTTCCCATCCGTTCCTGTTGATACTTGTTAAACCTGCCGGTTGTTTATTTTTCAGAAAAATAGATGGTGCGTCTTGCCTATATTATCTGTCTTCTTAACATTTCTCATACGTTATCAGGATAACCTCTAAGACAGCGGTTCTCAACCTTTTGACTAACGCGAACCATCTACACAAAAATTGGAAAATTTTTAGTACCACCACTACATTTTACAATGATTATTTTTCAATTTCTCAGAAGAAATATTAAAAAATTTATATTTCGCCATTTACACAACCTGTTGGCTCTTTGTATTAAATATGCACAGATAAAAAATATTAGATTAAAAACTGGTTAACATTTGAATCATCAAAATTAAAGTTATAATAATTAGGTGGATCTAGTAACATTTTACGATAGCTAAAAACATTTTCATCCAGGACTAAAGCGCATTACTTATTCTTTAATGCAAACAGCAGTTGACATTATTTACTTTAAAAACACATTTTTATCGCATTCCATAGCAAACTATACCGTGATTCTTTCAGTATTCCGTCACATACATCAGAAAAATATGTTAGTGAAGAGAAACATATTGTCTCATAGTCACGGCATGGCTTTGACAGTTCAAATGATTTGATAATTTCGTGGTTCAAAGGAAGAGTTTATAGCTCTATTAGAACGAAAAAAAGGCAAATTAATGTTTCTAATAATTTTATATAGAAAGTAACGTACAAATGCATGTACTTTTTATGTAGAAAGTTACCATTTAAAGACTGATTCAGGCAGGAAATAAAGAGATTAATACAAACATCGCCCAATTAATTATCTAATAAAGTTATAACACGCTGTTAAAAGAGTAAGAAGAGTTATATAAGTGATTTAACTATTGTTTTTTGATAAAAAGTCTTGTTTAGTACATAAAGCATTATAGATTGGCACCCAAATTAAATATTTGATAATCGCCTTAATAAAATATTTGATGGTTTCGGTTAGGAACGTTCGTTTTAAATAATAATATTACCACTTTCAGTACGGATATTTACTGCTCTTTTTGACGTACTGGTCACTTTCAAAGCTGGCTGTCAGCTGAAGGTTATCGCCATGAGATTAGTTCAGTGTATTTTATACTTCAAAGTTTTCAAAGTTGCCGTTGAAAGGTCAATTTCTATGTTATTTTTGTATTTATATATGTGATTGCTGAATTAAAATGTATTTAGGTATCACACATCTGAAAGCTTTTCTCAAACTGACACTTATAACCAAATATACTTTACCTCTGAATTTGCGGTAGATGGCGTTCCGGAAGGCAAAAATGGAAGTAGGAATTCCAGTGCAATATGTTAATTGCAAACTGTGTGTTAAATGCTCTGCCATCATGAAAGAAAGCAATATGGAAATCCTGCATTTAATGATTCATGCCCTACGCTTTAATGCACCATTGCGTACTCGAGGGTTAAGCAATCGATTTTAGTTTCGCCGAGACTAACGCAGAAGAAAACCGCGGATGACTAAAAATTTATTCACAATTCTTCTCAAGACCGGAAACACAAACGTGCCACGGCTAACATATGCCTGGGGAAAAGTTGCATTATCTGCGACAAACTCCGTCGGCCAAAATGTTTTTATCGTTTCTCCCATTTCTGTCCCCTGACGCTGAATTGATTGGCAAAAATCGTTGGGTTTCTCTTTTTTTACCTCCCTGACATTGAAGGTTCCAGGTTTAGAAATTCTTCAGATCTCTCAGCAGTCTGTTTCTTCGTCAGGAAGTTTTCCCCTCGTCTAAATCGATCGGAACTGTTTGTTTCGCACTTTGATTTCTTTTCCTGCCCGAGAGTCACTCTAGATGGAGCCGTTGCTTTTCTCTGTGATTCATCGGTTTGTTTCTTACTTATACCTTCGAGCAATTTTTTTAAAGTTTTCAGCGTTGCACAAGAAAGCCCTTTTTACCATATACAGATGGTCCAAGTTTTTACGTTTAATTACAAGGATACCAAGATTTTTTTATCGTTATTATTAATGTCCAAGTTAGTTTATTTATCAACTGAAACTAAAGTCAAGAAAAATTCAAATAAATGTATTTCAGTCTATGATCAATATTTTCTTTTCAAAAAATTACAGTCCTTTTCCACTTCCATCTGTTTATGAGAAATGACGTTTATAAAACTCTGCAGCTGGCGATAACATTTACTTGAAAGGAAGCTCGGGTATTCCCTGTGGCTGCTGAACCGTTTTACCGAACGTCTATTTCATTTCCACCAAATTTTACAGATTCATTTTACAAAAGCCTATTTCCTTGTTTTCTGCAAACTATCATATTTTCCCGTCATTTGTTCACTCTGAAAGTCAGCTAATTAGTAATAAAATAAAAGTGAATGATGAAATGTGCGAAGCTAGAAGGATATAGTGACGCTATTTCCTACTGCGGATTTGCCTGTTGCATCTTAATATACTGTTTAGCTCTTAGCATTCTGTGTTGTGATCCATTTAGCTCACAAATTTACGCTTTTGATTTAAATGATCTGCTGTACACGAGTTAGTTAAGTGTTTAAATATTAAAAAGGAATTTTTAAAGTTACTTTGCATTCACCCCAACAGCACGGCACGTCGCTGCAACATTGCAAACGTGTCGCATTGTGACGACCTCAATGTCGCAGTAACGTTGTAGGAATGGCTTAATGTCCGCTTTTTGCGACGTCACATTGCGAAGTTGATGTGAAGTCACATTATGACATTGCTGTGAAGTCACACTGCGACACGGTTGCGTAGTCGAGCTGCAACGTTGTCGTGAAATTACACTGTGAAATTGTTATGAAGTCGCACTGCGACATGGATGCGTAGTGGCGCTACAACGTTGTCGTGAAATTACACTGTTAAATTGTTGTGAAGTCGCACTGCGACTTTCATGTAACAACTCATTTCGACTTTAATATAAAGCCATAGAGTGACATGAATGCAGCATAATAAAGTGCCATGAATATAATGTCACTAAGGATGTAAATGCATGTCATGCAACTCTGGATTACTTTCTAAATGTTTTGAGTGATGAACTCCTATTGAACAGGTAACTACAACAATGTTTTAATGATCCAAATACTTCCGTAATATTCGAAATTTTTAAATGATTGAAAATATCCAATATAATTATTTGAAATTTTCTCATCTTAGTAAGGTTGTATCTCATCCTATTAAGGTTATATAACTGTAAACTAGAGTATACAGAAAATGCAGAATGTTTTATTTATCCAGTAAGAAGTTATACTCTTCAAGTTATTAAAATCTTACCAGAATCTTCGAAATTTTTAAATTATTGATATTATTCAACATAATCATATAAATTTTTTTCAATGATTACTATTATATATAATTATAATTGAAGTTATATAACTGTGATGCATTTATGATTTATTTACATTTTTATGTAAAACATAGCGTATACCTTCAAATGTAAATTAGATGACTAGATGAATGTATGATCCAAACATGATCATATTGTCATTTTCTAAGCATTTTACATATTGCAAAGACTTTTGAGTATTACACCTGTCCAGAAGAAGCAAAACTTTGCTTTCTTTCCTTAGAATTTAATATTTAAAGACATATTTTTTCAAAATTTCGAAACTGCATTAAAAGTCGGAGTTCTTATAAGAGCTTATTAAAAATATTATGTTTCTTAATTTAATACCTCCCATTTTTTACCAAATAGAAATATTTCAAAAATTCTATTTAGTTTGCAATGTATTTTTTAATTGTTTGACTTTGCACAATTTTGCCTTCTGCGTTTCTCTCTTCCTTAATTGCTTTTTCTTCCAGAAAATGAATAGAATTATTAGATTTGACAATTAGAATAGAGAAAACCCATTTTAATACTACATAAAAACACGATATTTACCTATTTGAATACTTTCTTGTATGACGAAATGCTATGTTTTGAACAAAAACCTTTTGTAAATCAACACAATCTTTCAATAAAATCTTAGACTTCAAATGCGCGAATGAGGCTTAATCTGGAATAAAGAACGAATAGCTGTGGGTACAAAAAAATAAGTGGATCCAAAATGTGGCCGTGGAAAATAAATCACGAAATTTATATATAGTAATATAAAACATGCATTTGCTTTCACCATTGCTTCTTCATTGAAAAATTACAAATGTATGCTATATTTAACTAAATTAATAAGTTTAAAATAATATTCTTACCCTGCATATCATCAATATATTTCAATAATTCTATCAAATAAAAACACTACTTAATTCGTTTTATTACTTATTAATTTGAATCACTTAGTTTAAATATTTCTGTATTTAATAAATATATTTTACTGCTCTCTCATCAGTTAAAGTTTAAAATTAACATAATTTTACACAGTTTTTAATGTAAAAGCATAACATATTTGCATGAATAAATAATTCCAGTTCATGCAACAATGATTGTTACTACTGTTCAGTTATGGAAAATTTTCAGTAGTCACTTCTGAGAATATACATTTTACTACTTACTGCCATCATAGCAATGTTTAAATACTATTTATAGATCCTAGGGCCAACTAAATGAAATAGCTGAAAAATCTTAAAAATGTATTATATATTGTGCATGTGACTTTCATACTGATATGCGGTATGCCTCAACAAAGGACTTTTTGAGCAGTTAAGGGAATAATTACATCCTACTATCAAAATACTGTGTTGATCAGAACATTGTTGAAATAATTTGTTTTTTGTGTATTTATGTTTTGCTGCATTTAAAACATATATTGATAAAACTTTTTGGGCAAATTAAATTTGTATTTCTTCATTCAGATATTAAGTCGTACAAAAAATACCTACAGTGAGCTATGTGAATGAAATCAAATATATAAAATTAGTATTTTTTCCAATAAATGTACGACAGTTTTAATTAATAAATATGAAGATGTAAAAATATCCATTCACCTAGACAAACCATAACAAACTTAAATCCATTTCTTGTAAAAATTTTAAAGATCATTTTAATATATTTTATGAAGCATTTTCTTAATTAATAAGAAGTTAATACTGTTAATAACACATTTTATTTATATCAACAATTAGGTAAATATATATACAGTTTTTCAAATGGCCATCGTTGAATTTTATAATATGACTCATATATTCATAATATATGGTTACAATGCTTCCTTCAGCTTCCTGAAATTAAACAAAATATGTATTATTGTTATAAAATATCTAATGCTATTATATGCATTGAGATGAGCAGTGACCGTTACAAGAGTTTTAAAACAATTTATTAAATTTTAAATTATTTTAAAATTGATAGAAAACTCCAAATTTTTAAATAAGTATTAAATAGTTCTATGATCGTCTGATTTACTGTTAGAGGACACCCAGACCGTTTCAAACGATAGGAATAGAATATTTAAGAATTTATAATACTTATAATTTAGTAAAAACAAATATAAACTTTAAGTTTTTAGATTCTAAGATTTCAAGACAGCTTCTATACAAAAAGGTTCATAAAATTCATATACATACGGAAATTCTAGCACCCAAAATGAATATTCAATTTGAATTAATTTTCATACTTACATTTCATTTCTTTCTTTACGTTGCTTTGCATACTTCAACCAGTTAGATGTTATAGTAGCAACTTTCTCTTCAGTTATTGAAGGGAGATGAATTCGCACTATCTCTGAAAGATACATTAAATGTAAAATTTATTTGTGAATTTTTAATTATAATTACTGCATTTATAAACAGAAAATCAATGAAATAAAAGGCATAAAATTTTTTCAATGCATCTATCATCATCTTAAATATATTTTATCGCTATCATCTTAAATTGTGTTAACAATTGTGAAAGCAATTAAAATATAAGAGAAATAACACAAAAAATTATTATGAAACAATTAATTCTAAAACTGAAAAATTGAAAAAAGTTTTTGAATCAAATCTTCATTGATTCAAAAACTTTTTTCGAAAGTACTAGTTTACAAACTGTCGTTTACGACCGTCGTTCAACGAAGCAAGTATAATTATCTAATTTTCTCAGGTAAATTTAAATTTTAATTGTGCACCGCAATTAAGTAGTCCCAATTGTATTACCACGATCACCTATGCACAGAGCTTAGTTTCTAAAATTAAATGTGCAACAGCTTTATGAAGCTCCGACGGAACGGCAACAGAAATAAATAGGCAATAAATAATAAGGAATAATATTTAAAAATTAATAAGTGTTGAATAATTGAAATATAATGCGTTGTTGTTACTAATTTCACTTGTCAGGCGTAGTCAGCACAAGCAAGCCCAGGAAATTAATTTTGGCAAGGAGTACAAGATTGCACCTGTCGTTGGCAAATGCCTTGAGAACCATATAGGTGACAGCATCAATTTAGCTCAGTTCTGCCCCAGTTTTGAGGGAGATCACCCCCAGAGGGCGAGTCTCAGGGTCTCCCAGTCCTATTTTCTTACCATCAGCTTCTCGAGAGAACTTTCAGCTTGCAGCATATTTTGATTGCCCCATGCCGCGCAGACATCTTACATTTACAAACACCCAGGCCTTCTTCGGGATTCGAATCCGGGAGCTTTGGTACGGCAGTCAGAGTCACTAATCACTATTCCGGTTGGGCGGCAAAATATAATGTAAAAGAACAAAGCTCTATTTAATTAAGCTCAATTAGTGACAAATGGATAGATAATAAACTAAGTAACAACGCATCATGAAAATTAAATAACAGAACAAATGAGGATTAAACATCATTTTGTGGATAAAAGAAAAGTAAACATTTTAAGTAACATTTTGAATATTTGCGATCAGATAAAAACTGCTACTTTATTTTGTCTTTTAATTCATTTAAAGTCTTCTTGACTTAATAGGTTCAGACCCTAAACATATTCCTCTTCCTTGATCCATTTATGTATGGGATATCTTCTCAGATGCTAATGTCTACCTGCGTTACTTCTTTTGGGATAGTCAGATAGTTTTTGGGATAGTAATCCGATTCTTCGAATAAATACTTCACTCGAAGACAGAAAGCTAAGGGTATGGCTTAATATAAGTCCTCCTCGCGCATTTAAATTTAGCAGATTAAATATTATGAAATTAATCGAACGTAAATTATCAAGATATTTTCTAACTGATGACGTATGTAAAAATATATTTATAAATGTTGACTTACGTAAAATAACCTGCGATAAATTCAGGCATTTAAATGCCTTCTTTTTTTTGGCACCTGACCAACTGCATTCTTTAGCTAGTGCGTCTGTCATCACACTCTTCAAAATATTCATTAAGGTTTGGTATTCTCCTCTACCACCGATATATTTTAATTCGTTGATCTAAAAATAAAAATTATCTTTAATATATAAATGCATAACAAACAGCGTATCTTATTCCATCATTTACGAAAATTATTTCGTAACTTCTCACTTTAACTTTCTTCAAAAGTTATGAAAATTATTTCATAACTTTTGAAGAAATCTACTTTTCCTCAAAATAAAATGTAAATGTAGCCTTAAGTATAAAATCATAATGTTTTCGCTGTTCCATTTTCATATTTTACTACATTTTACGCAGTTAGCTTTTATGTAAAGGGAATAAACTAATACAGAAAAATAAAATTTCGGTTAAGTAAAAAATGTAACAGAAATTACTTTATAAAATGAAAGTGTGATAAAAGGAAAAAATAAAGAAATTACTAAAAATCAATGTAAAAAATTATTATTCTAAATAAAAAATAAAAAATTATTATTCTAAATAAAAAATAAAGAAATTACTAAATAAAAAATAAATTTTTAAATAAAAAATTATTAAAAATTATTATGGATTTAATTCTAAACTCTTTGGTCGAGCTTCAGTTGCAGAATGAGTTTTCAGCAAGTCCATCTTTTCTTCCAATATTTTCAATCTGCTCGATACACAGTTTAATTTTTTTTAAATTAGACGTTGAAATTCTACAAAAGAGAAAGGGTCAAGGTATTACATAATTATTCTGAAAACAGAACACTCCATGTTACTATTGGCAGATTCATAAAAGGTAACGGAACCTTTATTGGATCTTTCTGGTAAGTCTGCTTTCGGAGTATTATAGCCATCAGAGCTGCAGTGAGGACTAGCTGTAAGGGATGCAGACATTTCTGTTTGGCTATATTTTGCCAGTGTGCATTCTGGTAGCAGTGGCAAGTCCAACTCCGCTGGCTTCTTTATTATAGTGTCTTCATCTGAAGAATAGGAGAATTAAGGTAAAATTAAGGTAACTAAAGGGATTTCGAGAGCATCAAATCTGTATAAAAATAATGTAGTTAAATTTGTTCAAGCAAATATATTATTTCCTAACATGATTGACAATTTTTGATTTTTTTATTACAAGGAAGACTATTTTTCCGCTTTTTAATCAGCTTTCTAAATTATACTGTGAGAAAAATGAACGACAAGAATACATTTGAAATACAGAACATATCTTGCTTGCTGTTCCAAAAATTCGGAGAACCCGATGCAACTGCCAATGTTCCGGTTCTGGGGCTTGATGCGATGCAATGAATTTGTTTAATTTTATCCGATTCAGCTTTTCATTTGGCCAATAGCATTCATCCTTATTAGCCGAAAACCAAGAACTTGGCAGCATTTGTACCCCATCATCGAATTCCGCGATGTAAAAGAAACTCATGATAAAGCTAAAATAACTATTTTAGATATTTTAGTTAAATGTAAAATACACTGGTGTTCAAAAATTAAGGACGAGACGGTTTTTTCAATATAACTTTGTATAAAAGCTTTCCAAATCAACACATTTAATACCGTAAGATCCTCAATACATAAGGACATGAGTAATGTAAGCAACACTT
Source organism: Stegodyphus dumicola (assembly GCF_044657685.1). Lineage (NCBI taxonomy): Eukaryota > Metazoa > Arthropoda > Arachnida > Araneae > Eresidae > Stegodyphus > Stegodyphus dumicola. Next base: position 34,765,938 of record NC_140781.1, read on the forward strand.
ACTAAAAGAGAAATCAGAGGGATACAAAGAAGCTTTATTGAAAAAGTAGCATGGAACGCAATGCGACTGAAGGCCGAAACATCCCTGTGATGGGTGTCCAGCAAGAAACATCCGGTCTTTAATAGGGGATATGATCTCCCCTGACTGCTAGGCAGGTTTCACAGCGTCTGCCCATGCTGAGAATGAGGGTTTCAATGAGTTGTTGAGGCATTGCTGCCCATTCCTCTTGCAGCGCCAATCGAAGCTCCGGAATCGTTACTGGTGGTAAGGTACGAGCTGCCAAGCGTCTGCCTAGAAAATCCCATACATGCTCGATGGGATTGAGATCCGGAGATCGTGCCGGCCAATCCATACGTTCAATATCCTCACTCTCTAAGAGCTGTTCGGCAGCTACTGTGCGATGACATGGTGCATTGTCGTCCATGAAAAGGAACTGCGGACCCATAGCGCCTCTAAAAAGACGAACATATGGAAGAATATCGTTACAATAACGGGTCCCTTTGACTGAACCTGCGTCGAAGATGTGAAGGTCTGTACGACTACCAAGCATGATGCCTCCCCAAACGAGAACACCGCCACCTCCATTCCTGTCCTTTTCAATGATGTTCGAGGGATGATTGCGGCTTCCCCGCTCTCTCCAGATGAGTATGCGATGAGAATCGCTACTCAGACTGAATCTGCTCTCATCTGTAAAGAGTACTCGTCCCCATTCATTGTCTCTCCAATTCCGGTGTTCCCGGCACCGCAGAGAACGCCTTCTCCGATGGGCAGGCGTTAGAGGTACACACCGTACAGGACGTCGTGCAAACAGAGCACCACCGTGCAGTTTTCTGGCCACGGTAAAACGCGATATCGGTCGTCCAGTCGCCTGTGTCGTGTGTCTAGCGATTTCTCCCGCTGTCTGCCGCCTGTTTCTTCTGGCCTGTAAGGCAATATACCGGTCATCTGCGGGTGTGTTTCCTCGTGGACGACCACTACTAAACCCCCGGATAGCTGTTCCTGTAGTTTGAAATTGTCTCCAAAGTCGTGAAACGATGCTGTGAGCAATTCCGAACTCTGCAGCCACACTTGTCACACTGCGGCCTTCCTCCAACTTCCCAATGATTCGACCTCGGGTAAAAGCACCCAGATGTCGTCTAACAGATTGATTATTCGCCGTTTCTCGCTGAGGCAGCAACTCGGTGTGATTTTAACTGCTATACGGCGTGCAATCTCTTTGCCAGAAATACTGATCTTACACCGACAACATGCTTTATACTACTCAGACACTCCCCCATTACGTCTACCTGCATATCTGCGCATGTGCTACCGTACATCACCTTACTTAATCTCCTGATTGGTCTTTCTGTCCGCTCTGCCTCTTCGTTCAGCTGATATGCTAATTTTTCGACTTAATTTTTGCACACCAGTGTAAATAAAATAGCGTAATATTTCGTGCAAAATATTTTAGATTTAAATCAGAAGTTTAGAGAAGAACAATTTGCAAATAAATTCGACATTTAATACAGTTTATACCTATGTTCATTATACACCTAACTGTACGTTTTTAATGGCTTCAGATTTAACAGTTACGGAGGGGTATTTCTTTTTTACTTTGATATAATATGGTTCTAAGAGAGTTTCTTTGAAAACATTAATTGGAAGAAATATTCTTAATGAATACTTACAAAAAAATCTTTATTAATCTTAAATCATCATAAACAGACAGTTTAAACTTAAATGATCAAATTCTGTTACTGATCTTAAACGAGGCATTAACGATTAAGCGATCTTAAACGTCTTAACTTCTGTTTATGAAACTTAAATGATCATAAACAGAAAATTTCATAGATACTATGATACTATGAATACTCATATATACTATGAAATATATACTCATATATATTATCAATTTCATAGATACTATGAAATTTTCTGTAGTAAATACCTGCAAAGTAGAAACTACCCTAACTGTCTACTAAGAATTTTATTTATTTTATCGATGTATGTATGATGATTTATCTAGGTATGAAATGAATTAAAATTCGAATTTGCTACTTAAAAAGAACTTTGCTTCATCAGTTAACCCTAGTACAAAAAAAAAAAAAAAAAAAATGTAGTAGAAGGGGAATATGCATTTAATTGGTTTAATTATTCCGAGACTACCTTTTAGGAACAACTATATAAAAAATATTTCATATGAAATAAAGTTGCAACACTTAGAGTAATAGGACCACGTTCATTACTCTTTGCAGAACTTTTCTTTCCCTAAATTACTGACATAGCTTATTTCATCTGCATATACATTTTTATGAATTAAAAATGTATTTAATTGCGTAAAAGGAAATAATTATTTAATTAAAAAATTTTATATTTCTTTCTTTGTATAAGTAGTTTAGTCTCAGGCAGGAAAGTGATGTTCTGTTTTTATATATGCATTACAGGATTATTTTCGTATTATTTTCGAAAAATTAGCAAACCTTGTAAAAACATGATCGGATGTATTTAATTATCAATTAAATAAATTACAATAGCCAAACATCAAAAGCATGTACCTGGTAGTTTATGACCCAGCTTCCGAAAACATTTATGAAAAATTGTGGCTTGAATTGAGAGCGCAGGAGATTTTTACAAAATATTCTCATATTTAGAGTTGATTTTGGACATTAGTACAGTACTTGCATTTGCAGATGCCCACTTCTAGCACTTATTGTCCTCTAGCATTTCAAAGATACATATTGTGACAAAGTTCTGGTTCAACTTTCATCTGAAGCCTACAGCTTTGACACAGCAATTTTTTTAATATTTAAGCATACGCAAACAGCTAATTGGACAGCTTTTTGGAGTTACAGTAGAGACAATATAATGGAATCACTTTAATGCAGTACTTGCATGAGATGTAATACACTAAAAGAACTCGAAAAAAAATTTTAAAATTTCCCTTGATTAAAGATTATCCACAAATGTCTGTACATAAATGTTACTTTAAGATGAAATTCTGCAAAGTCGACAATGATTTCAAGAAAAGGCAGATTGAAAAATAAAGTATTTCAATAAATTTGATGTACTTAACATCAAGTCTGCACTTGCATTGTTTTAGAGTGGAATTTATGCTAGATAACTTCTAATTTCTAAATTGTTGCATAGTTTTTGCATTCAAATATATTCGCGTTTTTAACTTTTTAACATGTTTAATAGTATTGCTATATAACATATGGTTTAACAAAATGAAAAGGTATGATCTTTTGCAGTACTTGTAATTTTGTCTGTCACGTTATTACAAGTTTACGTGATTTTTTTGGTTGGCTTTAAATGTTTTTTATTTTAATTTTTTACTCAATATTACAGAATTCTAGGCTTTTGACTTTCTAAAAGATAAACCCCAGAGCATAATATTTAAAAAAATTTGATTATTTGCATTTCAGATATTGCGTATGTCAAAGTTTACTAAGTTGTAACGTAGAATTTAAAAGCATTAAAAACCAAAGTAACACCAACGTACTGCTAATTAATCTGTGTGCAGTGAATTAGAGGAAAGACAGCAAACAAATCTTTCTTAATGCCCATCAACCATGATTTGCCAACAACGTGAGAAACAGGCCATCTTTGAAAATCAGAATTTATTTTAACAACATGACTGTTATTTATGCTAGATTCGCAAGGGCTGTCATATAAGTTTATAATATATGCATAATGTAAGTATAATAATTGGTTCGAATGAGAATTACCGCACTCAACAAAATGTTTTTCTGGAGCTGCCGTTTACGCTGTGAATGCTGTAAAGAAATATTGACACAATCAGACCTTATATCACAGAATACTAGAGAAAAAAGAAAATTCTTCGTCCACTTACATGAAGATGTAACGGGTATGAGAAACGATTTCCAAAAACAAGAGCTTTTTAAAATGCTAACTAGTCTGGCGAAAATGTTCTTAAAAATGGCAAAACATATTTGTCAACATCTTTATTTGGTAGCACGAGCAACTACAAGTACGTTTTAGAATTTTTTTTTCTTTCTTTAGTTTTGATATCTTAGGATAATAAAAATTGTTCTTTTTAGAATGAAAAGATACTACTTATATGTTTTGCAAAATTTTGTTCTAATCCACTTCGATTTTTTGTTCTAATCTTCTTCCTCTAGTTCACAAACTTTTTCTAACTGTCCTAGTTCCTACTTGTCCTTAATTTTAAATCATGACTTTCGTAAGCAACTTGGGCTTACGCTTACTGGGGGGGGGGAGAGATAGGTATAAACGTCTACTTCTGTCGTGACTGAAACATCTATATATATACCTTTCTTTTAAATATTATCGGAAATTCTCATTGTAATTTTACATTTTAATTTAAAAGTTTTAATAAATATTTAAAACAATTTATTACAATTTGAAACATTTATGAATGTGGCTATCTTAATAAGCTCCTTCTCTGCAGCCTTGAAATGTTTGTAGGCACACATCTGAACACCTACTAAACAAATTTAATTATTTTAAAGTTATATAATTAAAATTGAAAGCAATTTCAATACTGAACGTTTTCTGTTTAGTAAATTACTTAAAAGTCATTAGAGAAAAGTTTTACATTTTTAAATATTAAAATAAAATTTTTCATACGACGGTTTCAATTATGAACGTTTTCTGTTTAGTAGATTATTTAAAAGTCATTAAACAAAACGTTTACATCTTCAAGCATTAAAATAAAATTTTTCATACAACGGTTTTAAGTATAGAAAAATTCGGCGAGTCTAATTTTAAAATGATTGCTCTCTTGTTACACACGTGCCCTACGAAATCAGTGTGAATGTTATTTTTCCACTTTTAAGTATTAAAAATGGCGTGATAACATGAACTTTTAAAAGTTTAATTATGGTAATGTTTTTTAAATGATTCTCTTCTAGTGACCTAAACATATCATTCAAAGTAGAGAAAGACTAAATGATTCCATACCTAAGAACTCCAAAAGTTGTCTCCGGTTTCCGAATTAAAATAGCATAACATATTTAAAGGAAAGATAAAAAATTTCTTGAATCTGCAAATTTGTTGTATCAGAATGTTTCAATAAACATTGTAGGGTTTACTTGTGCAACTCCTAAGTGAGAACTGTAAGAGTAGTAACTGCACAGGAGAACGGTTAAAAGTACCCTTTATTAAATCTTTAAAATTTACAATACGTCAACTCGACGCTAACACACTACATCTCCCTTGGGGGAGTGAAATCACAGACCTAAACTCAAAATTCGAAGATATGCACAAGTAGTAGAACTAAGCTACAGGGCTCTTTGGCTCTGATATTCCTGTTTCTTAAACCCGCGTCGAAACTAGTGGCAACAAGTCAAATGCAGTTAAGTCATGTTAACCAATAACTCCAGGAGAACAAGCTCACGCAACGAAGGTAACGGTAATAGCCTAACTCTCTCTAACTTTCCCACTGAACCTTGGTTTTTCAAACCCTTTCTTCAAAAGGTAGAACTGGCATTCCTTCACGCGCGCTACCAAATTTAAATATTTTGCCATTGCCAATTAGGGGAATAAAGGCTTACAGCAAAGCCTTTATTCCCCTAATTGGCTAATTTTAAAATTAAATTTTAATTTGTTAGTTAAAATAAATATAAATCCCTACAACATATAACATTATGTTTTAAGATACGGAGTCAATTTAATGATAATTTTTTTAGAAAATCCCAAGTAAATGTGATCGAATCAATGAAGCAAATTTAAATCAAGTTATAGAGTCTCCTTCTCTTACGAAGCATACACTAAGTCGAGACTGGAGTGTAGCTTATCGCTGTGTCTATTAAGCAAAAGCATTCATAAAAAGATCCTTTTATTAAGAACTTAATTAATTGAACAGAAGGCACTTCTTGTGCTTTTTTAAGATACGGAGTCAACTCAATGATAATTTTTTTCAGAAAAATTCAAATAAATGTGATCGAATCAATAAAGCAAATTTTAATCAAGTTATAGAGTCTCTCTTGAGAAGCATAAACTAAGTCAAGACCCTGAAATGTAGCTATGCGACTTATCGCTGTGTCTATTAAACAAAAGCATTCGTAAAATGATCCTTTTATTAAGAACTTAACTAATTGAACAGAAGGCACTTCTTGTGCTTACAAAACCAGCCAGCATTTATGGTGTAACTCAAAAATAAATTTCAAATTAAACTAAGTCTAAATTTTAGTCTAGCCAAAGGATAGACAGAAGTAATTAAGCGCTTACATGTTCTATTGGCAGAAGTAAAGTAACGCCTAAGACAGAATGCTAACGTAGATTTCCAGCTAGTAACGTGGTCTTCAGTAGGCGGAACATGCTCTAAATAAATAACGTAAAACCTCCCTTTAAATACAATCTCTTTCTACCTTAAATGAATACGCGCGTGTTACAATTAGCATTCTGACGGGAAAACGGAAAGGGATAAATGACAGTATAGATTCTGAACATAAAATAACTAGTTAAATAAAATAAATGAATACCTTACAAAGTAATAATTCAAATGTGCTTCAATGAATGGATCAATTTCGAATGCTTCTGTAAAATATGCAATAATACATGTAATATTTTGTTACAAATATACTTAAATATTAAGCCAATTTTCCTATATGTTCAGTGTTGCAATTTGCTGATTACTTATCAAATATCGCCAATCATTGTTTCACTTTAATATTTATAATTAAGGCAAAACAGCGAGTTCTATAAGGTAACAAATAACATACGACTACTGACAAAATGGTTTGCATTTATACGAAAACTTTATAAAGTCATTCTTCTGTAAAAATAAAGATGCACGACAAGATATTTTTTGAATGATTGGTTGCTGACCTATGGCATTAGAACCACTCTCTTTCGTAAACTCTTCTCTTTCTAGTCTTGCTTGTTTATTTGCTTCTTGAACAGGAAAAAACGTTTAAATCATAAACTTTGTGTGGATCATTATAAATACTTCACTTGTGTAGTATACATTAAATAACCCACGAAGCTAACGTTAAAAGCACCAATTAGTGATCAACTATTCTGTTTTATAGCAATTTATCCCACGCCGTTAAGGTTCCTCAAATATTTAAGGAACAACTGAGCGAGCTGCAAAATTTCCAAGAATGTCAGAAACAACACATTGTATATATAGAGAAAAGCCTGTTGGAATTTTAAATCATTAAATCCTACAGGGGAACACTGAAGTCTTTGATGGTTCATATAATTTGTTTTGCTCCTATTTTTGTCTGCCATTGCTTTCTTTTTTTATACTTCCTAACAAACTAAAATTTTAATCGAAGACATATATGTAAGTTCTCAATAGAAGATTAAATATCTTAATCAGAATATTATATCGTAAATAAATTAAATCAATCAAATACTATCGCAAATATATATCGAATCATCACAAAGAATTCTATCGAGTTATTACAAAGAACCTGTTTATTTCAATTCAATTCATAGACAGAAGTTTATTAATCAAAATAGTTTACTTCATAGTGTAAGAACTGAAAAAAAAAAAAAAAAAAAAAAAAAAAAAAAAAAAAAAACCGGATGTAATGGTATTATTAATAGCAAGGTCTAAAATCAGACTGCTATCGAAGTTTGGATAAAAATATTTGCAAATTATTTTCAGATACTCTGTGAAAGCTGAAAACAAATCTTATGCCATAAAAGTTTTTCTAATTTAATAAATTATTTTACGCATCGCCATAATGGTCATTTCATATTCTTTCAGAATATTAGGTGCGCGAAGTGCAAGCATATTCCAAATTCCTAATTTTACTCTTAAGAAAAAAAATTCAATATTTGTTTTTCGCTACTTCCTTTTTCGTGGATACATATTTTTTCTTTTTTAAACCGGCAAACACTAACTTTATGCATTAATATACACTCATGTCATAAATTAAGGATAATGCAAAATCAGGCATCATCATTCGTTCTAAGAGATTACGAGTTATTAGTGATAGCAGTGATGATGATGAAGTAACTGCAAGTACCTCCGATGACGATATTATTGATGAGTTTTTACCCGTGAATACAATTTTTTCGAACGAATCGAATACTTTTTCTGAAGTACCAGGACCAAAGCATGCCCCTCCTCCTGATGCGAAAACAATTGAATATTTCAATAATTTTTTTTCAATTTTCAATATTTTTTTTTTTTTTCAAGTATACTAACCAACAGCAGCGTCTTCGCATTCTCGATACAAAACAAGAGAAGCGCTATCGCGCTGCGCCGTATTTTTGGCATAGGACAAGTGAAGCGCACGCCGGACTCAAACGGTTAAGATCTCTCAAAGTAGTCTGTCAGCCAAAAATAGAAAATCTATTCAAAAGTTTCCATTCCTACAGCACATTTCTTTATATGGATTGTATAAGATCTATTCTATGGGCTTAATAAAAGAATTTGAATGATAAATCAAGTGAAAGAGAAGGAAATCAAATTGATATCCAACATCTTTTATCTGTCTCACCGTGGAACGGTGTTCGGATTTATTTATATGGCATAGTTTCAGGCAAGTATAAACTGATTCATAGTTAACATAGTAAAAGAGTACTAAGTATTGATAGTTTTTTGCTAGGAAAACTGAGTATAGAAGCTTAAGAAAGGTTCGTAAAGGCATAACAGTGACTGAGGGAGATCTGAGCAGGTCCAATCATAAATATGTTTGAGAAACATGGTGAAACTCGTGTTACAGAAAGAACTGTCATTCACGCACAGATTTGAAGAGAAATGGTGTTATTTCGTGAGAACCATAGAGTCACGGTAAGGCAAATGACAATATATTTGCAGTCTCTTTTGAAAAGGTGCCGATAATTCAATCTGAAGTTCTACACTTGAGGTGGAATGCCTTTATTAATAACAAAGCAGAAACCTAGTGGTGTCGATATATCATTTTCGTAAAAACCAAATTTGCTTCAAATGGCAGATACCTGGAACCCTTAATTACAGTTAATGAAATGGCTTGCTGTCACTATAGTCCGCAACAATGAAGATAGAGCTACATATAGAAAACCGCGTCATTGTCAACGCAAAAAAAAAAAAAAAAAAAAAAAAACAGGAAACTTAACGTCTGTTGGGAAAATTACTACCACCACTGTCTTTGATTGTCAAGTAATAGTGTACTAGAGCGTTATAACCACGCTTTCAATAAAGCTGACACAACAATAGACACCTTCGTTTAAAGCGGGCTGTTTACTTTCTGTGATGTCAGTATTCATAGAAAATTTTGAGGGGGGGGCTCTATTCAGAAAGATGGGCGAAAGCATTATTTTTATAATACTCATGGCGGAAACATTATCATAATACTGCTACAAATTTTGTACATATGTAAATAATATTAATGAAATTATATGTAAAATTTAGTACTTTTCTTTATAATGCAACATAAAAATCTAATGAAGCAAGTTTTGCCGGAAAAGTAAGAATACAGGACCAAGTCTGTTTAACATTCAGCAAGTGGTTATCTCGCTAAATTGGCGTGAAATCGCCAAACTTGGCGACATTTTAGTCCGGTCCCTGTATAACAGTAATGCGTATTGTCACTGAATAACTTTAATTGGTGCTATATGTAACTTTAACCGTATACGGCCCTTACATACCGTAATTTTGAGAAGTGCAAAAGTACTCGAAATCTTTCGATGATAAAACTATTCAAGACCGAGGAAAGCATCAGTTTCTCAGTAGTTTTTCTTTTGTTCAGAGTGAGTTCAGCTATTGAGATACTCAAACGTAACAATACGTAACACGTAACAATATATTTATGCTCATGCATTCCATATAATCTTAATTGCATGGGATAGCTTCCGTTTTCAGAATCACAAGATAAATTTGCGCGGGACTCAAGGGGCGACAAAGTTTGCCTATAAAACTCCATACGAAAAACATAAATATGGATTTCAGCATATCTTACAGGGTGACAGTGACAGCCTGGCAAATGCAGTTTTTGTTATAGTGGTAACTTTTAAAAAGATAACACCAATATTTAGCTCAGATTAAAGCACCATTAAAAAAAACTGCCGTAAGTGTCCTAGAGTAGTTCCACAGATTTGACATGAAGTTTATTTTCGCGAAAGGAAACAAAACATATTCTAAAAAAAGAGAACTAAACCATTTTGATTTTCTGAAGACCTATTTGGTTCTGGCATTAAATATATAGATCATATTATAAGGTATTTTCTCCCTCCTTCCAGCTTGCCTTCGTGGTGTAAACGGTTAACACACTCGGCGCGTATTCGAGAGATCCAGGTTCGAGTTCCGGGGAGGACATTGCTCATTTTGCACGTCTCCAGCATCAAAATAACCTAATGACTCTACACTGGTGTGCAAAAATTAAGGACGAAGTCGAAAAATTAGCATATCAGCTGAACGAAGAGGCAGAGCGGACAGAAAGACCAATCAGGAGATTAAGTAAGGTGATGTACGGTAGCACATGCGCAGATATGCAGGTAGACGTAATGGGTGAGTGTCTGAGTAGTATAAAGCATGTTGTCGGTGTAAGATCAGTATTTCTGGCAAAGAGATTGCACGCCGTATAGCAGTTAAAATCACACCGAATTGCTGCCTCAGCGAGAAATGGCGAATAATCAATCTGTTAGACGACATCTGGATGCTTTTACCCGAGGTCGAATCATTGGGAAGTTGGAGGAAGACCGCAGTGTGACAAGTGTGCCTGCAGAGTTCGGAATTGCTCACAGCATCGTTTCACGACTTTGGAGACAATTTCAAACTACAGGAACAGCTAACCAGGGGTTTAGTAGTGGTCGTCCACGAGGAACCACACCCGCAGATGACCGGTATATTGCGTTACAGGTCAGAAGAAACAGGCGGCAGACAGCGGGAGAAATCGCTAGACACACGACACAGGCGACCGGACGACCGATATCGCGTTTTACCGTGGCCAGAAGACTGCACGGTGGTGGTCTGTTTGCACGACGCCCTGTACGGTGTGTACCTCTAACGCCTGCACATCGAAGAAGGCGTTCTCTGTGGTGCCGGGAACACCGGAATTGGAGAGACAACGAATGGGGACGAGTACTCTTTACAGATGAGAGCAGATTCAGTCTGAGTACCGATTCTCATCGCATACTCACCTGGAGAGAGCGGGGAAGCCGCAATCATCCCTCGAACATCATTGAAAGGGACAGGTATGGAGGTACCGGTGTTCTCGTTTGGGGAGGCATCATGCTTGGTAGTCGTACAGACCTTCACATCTTTGACGCAGGTTCAGTCAACGGGACCCGTTATTGTAACGAGATTCTTCTTCCATATGTGCGTCTTTTTAGGCGCTACGGGTTCACAGTTCCTTTTCATGGACGACAATGCACCATGTCATCGCACAGTAGCTGCCGAACAGCTCTTAGAGAGTGAGGATATTGAACGTATGGATTGGCCGGCACGATCTCCAGATATCAATCCCATCGAGCATGTATGGGATTTTCTAGGCAGATGCTTGGCAGCTCGTACCTTACCACCAGTAACGATTCCGGAGCTTCGATTGGCGCTGCAAGACGAATGGGCAGCAATGCCTCAGCAACTCATTGACACCCTCATTCTCAGCATGGGCAGACGCTGTGAAACCTGCCTAGCAGTCAGGGGAGATCCTATCCCCTATTAAAGACCGGATGTTTCTTGCTGGACACCCATCACAGGGATGTTTCGGCCTTCAGTCGCATTGCGCTCCATGCTACTTTTTCAATAAAGCTTCTTTTTATCCCTCTGATTTCTCTTTTAGTAAGTGTTGCTTACATTACTCATGTCCTTACGTATTGGAGATCTTACGGTATTAAATGTGTTGATTTGGAAAGCTTTTGTACAAAGTTATATTGAAAAAACCGTCTCGTCCTTAATTTTTGCACACCAGTGTATAATGCTATTACTAGCAATAAGCTTTTGAGTAAGTGTATAATTACGTTCCGTAATTTGCGTGTAGCTGTTTAAAATAATGAAATCATTCACGAGTATGGAACATGGAAATATGTGACATAGACATAAAAATTGTTTTTAATCCTTTAGTGAAATGAATAGGCTGGTGAATCAAATATATTAAGTGTTCACATGAAACTGGAAGTTAAACCAACAGTGTGATTTCAATATCATCTCAAGTTATGTTGCTGAGATAAGGATTTTTGTAAAAGATTTGCTTAATATCAGAGAAGCATAAAATGAAGTAGAGAGATATCTATAGAGAATGAAGTAATTAAATCTTCGTGTATTTTTATTATATGTGTAATGTATGAAGCCTGAACAATGAGAAAAGGAACCATTTGAATTTCTTAGATTGGAAATGTTCAGCATTCCTGAATGTAAAATAATTTCCTGAACGTAAAAGAAATTTTTCAACAAGGATATCAAGAAGGACGGTGTGGTGAAATTTCACCATTTCCAGCAAGAAATTTCCAAAAATTCAATCCACCTACAACATGAAACTTAACATTCTTCACAAAATAGTCAGATCAATATATTTTGGTAGGTATATACATAACGAATAAATTGATTAAAAACAAATAAAGCCTATATAGTTCGAGATCCAACATTACTGTCAAAAGTCTCCTACTTTACATTAAACACAAAGTGACTGGAAACGTTATATGCTAATAGAATGTGACTTGCTTTACTGTATATCAAATAATTAGTCTGATGCAATCAGCACTTTCCTCTAGAGTGATCTAAAATTTATACTAAACCTTTGAAACACGATGTTTATAGAATCATCAGTGGCTCCAAGCCGAATAAGGAGTCAGCTCTCTCATTGTCTTCAAGTGAATTACCTTAACTACTTGGTGGCTAATCGATGGAGATTTAGACATCAAAGTTAAGTTTAAAGTGCGACATTTACATTGACTTCTATAGCTTTATTCAAAAGGAGGAATGCGAGGCTCTAAGACTCTTGGCCGCACCTTAATTACTTGATAAATGTGGGGTTGGCACCGAAATTGAGTTTGCTAATACTGTATCCAATTTAGAACGCCATTTAATGTGGTTTCATGCCTAGCTTAACGAGTTAGTTAAGACTTGTGCTTAAAAATCTGCAGCTGCCGAGAATGTTTCACATCTGTTAAGAAGATTAAATGTTAATCCTGGTAAGTACATGCGATAAAAATATATCTTGATAAGATAATTGTTAAGTGTTGCATATTGTTTTCCTACTAGTGGTCAAGACATGGAAGTAAAGATCAAAAGATTTTATGGCATGCTCGTTTTCTTTACAATTTCCGTCGCAGAAATGTGGTTAGAAAATAATAAAATAGAAGTGAATGAAAATTGGAATTAATAAAGGAAGAAAATGGAGTTTTGCTTCATCGTCTCAAGTTTATAACTGGAAATATAATTATTACTATTAATGAACAATTAAATGAAGTTTTTCATTAGTTCAATTAGAGCAGGAAAACGTGAAAGTAGGAACTAATTCCAAGTATAACTTACCTTATTTTTTTTATTGTAACATAGAGCTGTTTCATTAACATAATTACGTTGTTCACTTATCACAATATTGTGCGGCAATTAAAAAGGGCAGCTCTATATTCTGTATTTATTATTCCAGCCGGTTGCAATAATGAAAAATTAGTATAAATTCCAAAAAGATATGTTGGGTATGTTATTATTCCATAACTTCAATAAGCAGAAAATGGCAACTTAAAAAAATTAAAATGCTTCTTCCACTAATACTTGCGATGGAATGATTAATCTATATTTAGCTAGTATTTAGTTTTGATTTCCCGCTAAGGCACGAATGGTTATTCACAATTTCTTGCCTGTAAAGCCCACTAGCTTTACATTGGGGCGCGAGCTAAAGTGCGATGGGCGTTAACTCCCAACACCTTCTTAAACAGAAGGTGTTGTGACTCCTCACCACTTTGCTTTAGCCGATTAGGTCTCGCCTCTTTACCCCACTCATTTTATAAATGGTAAGGATGCAAAAAGTTAAAAGGATTCTTATGTTTACTTGTGATGCAACGGTGAATACATTCCTTTAGCAACTGAAAAGGCTCGGGTTCGATTACACAGCTGATGATCTGTTTCTTGCTCACAGAAGCTAATAACTCAATAACATCGCCAAAGCTATTCTGATAACAAATACGAATATTAATTGCATCATAAACGCAAGGTGATAAGTATATAACTCAATAGGTAGACTGAAAAGTTATAGTATAGATGGAATTTCTAAAAAAGTAGGAATGAATGTAAAAACTTTCGAGATAAAATCTTCAATGTCAGAAGAAGTTCTTAGAAACATGATGATGCAGAGTAAGGTTAAGTAATTTATCACTCATTTGCAAATGACACAACTAACTGCAGTTGACGACTTCGTGCTCATAAAGGAAAAGTTCTATCAGATACCGAAATGAACTTAATATTGATATGAAAAATTATGCAACTTCTAGACGAAGGACAAGAAAACCCTGGACGAATTCCAATTCTCTGGAAGGAAAGAAAACGTATGGATCAGGTCGGAGGACAAATTACTCTGAAATGACAGCAGCTAAAGCAAGCAAATGATCAATACAAAACAAACTGGAAGACGCATTCTACTTGAAACGGAAAATGCCGGAAGCAACATAGCAAGGACAGACCACATCAGGCAGACGGTTCCTGTACAAGGTGGAGGAAGGGAGACAGGAATGCCGGACATCCGGAGTGCCAGTATCAGCCTCGAACTATACGGAAGTTCAGAAGCCACTTAGCAGACGTCGAAATAGAATGATGACTTTTCCGAGAAAATGCCCTTTCTCACTATACGAAGAAATCTTTAGGAAGCAAGACTATGAAGAAATCAAAGAAAAGGAACTGAAGAATTATAATGCGATCAATCTAAATAAAGAAAGGAAATGATGTTTCCTTACGATAGTCTTTATTTTTTATTAAAGCATATGATTTTCCAAGTCATGATAACTACCAATTAACTTAAAATTACTTGTTCATGCACATTTTCGCTAAATATATTTTCCAGCGTAGCAATTATATTAAATGCAGTTGTTACTGGTTGACTCATTATTCTTCTTTAAATCGAAATGTTAAATAGGCCTTTTAGAATTTTCTTCAGCATCAGTTAAGCACCCTCTCTCTTTTATTACTGTCTAGCATAAAATAATCCAATTTATTTTTTCAGCTCCACAAAGTTTGAAGAAAAAGTGGGGAGATGTTCATAAAAATATCGTACATTTCTTTTTCACTGATATTCACAAACATTTATTTAATTTTTTATTAAAAAATTAGTTCCTGAATCTCGCGCATTTTACAAACAAAGTAAAATAGGGATTTTTACATTAACTTAAACTAAATTTATCTCTTAACAACAAATATCATACTTACTGATATAATCCCACCAAACGAATTTAAATGTTACATAAATAAAGTTAACAAAAATATATTCACTGAAATTCTTATTTTTCAATTTATGCTTATCTTCTCTGTGAACTGAAATGGCAAAATCAATAAACTGTAACATTCGTTCTCCGAAGAACTGGTAGTTATACTAGCTCAAAATACTAGCTAATAGTGAAAGATAATTCACTACTTTTAGTGAAAAGAGCAACATGGGTAACTGTTTGATTGGACTAAGCATAGCAGTTGTTGGAATGAACAAGTTAAGCTGTTTGTTCTTACAGTGAAATATACACCATACATCAATTTATCCATAGAAAATGGGGAAAATACAGAAATACTCCAAAAAGGTAAGCCTAAATTATACCAACCAGAGAGAAAACATACGCTCGATAGAAAAGTTACAAAATGAAACATACATTTGTAGGAAATCTGGAGAGAAAAATGCTCCCGCTTTCTGGAATTCAGACAAAGAGTTCCTTCGTTTCCCGCAATTGAAAGTGAAGGAAGGGCTTTCACTAATTAATACACTTCAGTGAATCCAGTAGCAGTAATCACAATGCTTTCTTTTGTGGAGATGGCCACTTGACCTAACTAGTTTTTCTCACATTTACTTTGAGAACAGAAAAGGATGTACTATTCTTCCCTTTCTTCGAGCAGCTTTTCTTGACGTGTCTTTATTCAAGTGAATGTTGTAGCTTAATTTAGTAGTTAAGATTTTTTATGCTGACCTGAATTACAGATAACGTAGCCCATATTTGATAAATATGGAATAAATAAGAAACTACAAAAGAGGAACTGGTTGTCGTTAACAGGATTTTAATACTAAGTTTGGTCTTAATGTCATTATATTCTTTTTTCCTATCTATACAATGTTATAGATTTATAAAGACAGTTTTTTTTAAACATATATTAATTTTCCTTTTTTCCCTCGTTTGCTATTCCCACAATTTTGTTTATTGATACTTCTGAATCTCATTTTTTTTTTTTTTTTTTTTTCAAAATATATAAAACGCTTTATTATACAGACATGTCAAAAATGTAAAATTTAATTTATTGCAAACAATTGCTTTTAAAGGGAAAAAATTAAATCCCTTTATTCGAAATAAATAGCGATTTAAATCGTACTGTATATACGACTGTGTGTATAGCATAAAATGTATTTAAAATTTTAATTAGCTAAAATGGCTTAAAAAACAATATTTTTTTAAGGTAAAACTTTTTTTAACTATATATGTTAGAAATTAAATTTCTTTTCATAATACATACTACCCTCTATTTCATATCTGTGTTACCTTTAGAACTTGTCAGAAGAAGCTGACGATATTTTAAATTTATTTAAGATATCAGACTCTTTCCTAATATTCAGCAGGTTATGCGAATTTTAGAATTTCGAGACAAAAGAAATATGGTTTTCTCCAAATGCAGTTCCTTGTAGTCATTCTCGCTTTTTCCCCCCTTTTAAATAATTTTGAAAATTCTGATTATGGACCATGAGTTTTAAAAGCTTTTACCAGATAGGAGCCGATTCTTTTCCTTTATTAGAACAGATAACTGCCAATTAACCTATAGGTACCTATTCCCATTTCTTCTTATTCCTCAAGTGTTCTTAAACAATAAAGTAACATTGAACTCTCACACTATAGCCATCTTTTAGTAGCATTATCCATGCCCATGTGCAATATAGCTGAAGTGAGACGCCAGTCTACCATAACTAAATTAATGCCAATAAAAAATCACTCTGACAAGACATCGAACTACGATTCCTGATATAACAAAATGTCTCCATTTAGTGCCTTCGTGTGATTTGCCAATAAGTGAAGACCACATCACTCCCTTTTTTTTTTCCCCTCTGCTTGTTCATTTGATATACCAAATGTTCTTGCAAACTAAGCAAGGAAAGTGGTTCAAATCAGCATGCCATTATAAACTGTTCACAGATTAACAGTATACTTGCGACTTCAAATGCACTGAAAGCTAAGGGAACTTGTTAGGTATCACTGTATCAACAGATCTGAGTGGCAAAATCTAGTATAAAATAAATAATTTTATTCGAGAATGTAACTCAAAAACCTAATCATTTTGTCTGAGATGTCACTGCTTTGTCTCATCAGGAGTTCAGAGATATTAGATGGCTTAATACTATTATACAGTACTTTATACTTGAAGCAAACTCAAATAGCAATTACATTTAATCAGACTGATTTAACATTCATATTATGTAAACAAGTAAATTTTATATTTTAAACGGAGACAGAGGTAATCTGACTGTGCTACTCTGGATATGCAAAATAAATTTAAACTGATTAAGCTGAAGTTTTCACTGATATAACTCCTGCTTTTATGATATGATTCTTATGTGACTCTGTCTTATTTCAATCAAATTCTGGTACTAAATAACTGATATACCTTGTAAACTGATATCTTGAAAGGCAATAGCGTCGAATCTATTAATTTTGTTTGGAAGTATACTTCCCCACACATTTTTATTACCTACCAGATTAAAATAATGTAAAGCATGATTTCTCCAGATACCACCTAGATCAAGTGAACCATGATTTTAAATTTTCGTTACCAAATTTCGAAGAATTTTTATAGCCGCGGTGTTATTTATATTGCAAAAAAAATAATAATAATAATAATAATAACAAATATTATACTTATGCACTTAATTATCTCATGTACGTAATGCCACATATTTAATTATAAGTTATATTACATATATTATAAGTTTTTAATTCTCTGTGAATTGCCTTTCTTTCATCATACATTTATCGTAGCAGTGATAAGAATCACTTAAGTATAACACTATGTCACATATAAAGTAGGAGACAGCGTTAGAGAGGACAGAAATTACCGTTTTGAAGAGTGAATATCATTCATCAGCCAAAATAAGCAAGTTCATATCCTTTTATCGATAATTTTAAAGAACTGAGAGCACTTGAAATTCGATTACTGGCAGTGGTATAGATTTTATTTTTAATCTTAAATGAAAAAATAGTCAAGATCTAAAAGTTAAAATATCCTGAATAGTTCTAGAAACATACTATTTGGAGTGACAATGGAAAACAAAAATCAGATATCCCAAATAGTTGACACTGCTACTAGTAAAAATCAGCGAAGGGTAAAGTACATCTAATTCTAAACGACGATAAATAAATGATTCACTTGATAGTCTGGATCCGTTTTGTTTTTGAATCCAATCTTTGTATAATCTTATACTTTGAAAAATTTCCTTTCCAGTTTATATGTATTAGATTGCGCTTAATAATATCAAAGAATTGTCTAACAATATTTGTTATCAGTTACAGAAACTGTTATAATCACATTTCCCCCTTTTTTTAAAATTAATGTATTTACTGTTTGAGGGACAGATAAGAAAAGTTATATTAAACCAAGACCTAAGAACAGATTTTAGAAAACGATATTCTAATTATGCACTGTTTTTCGAGTTTCCTGGAATTACACCCCGTAGAAGAGGTGTCGGCAAAGTTGTGCGGAGCAGTTTTAAAGTTTCGCCGTTCAAGTACGCAAGTTTCAAATTTTACGTATTTGGACAATAAACACTCGTAACTGTAATGAATAACTGTACCAAAAATTAATGTTTTATCTTCGCTATTTCAACACTTGCATGAACTGTACAATTAAACT
Source organism: Stegodyphus dumicola (assembly GCF_044657685.1). Taxonomy (NCBI): domain Eukaryota; kingdom Metazoa; phylum Arthropoda; class Arachnida; order Araneae; family Eresidae; genus Stegodyphus; species Stegodyphus dumicola. The sequence goes on from NC_140781.1 coordinate 34,784,860, forward strand.
TCGGACAAAAATTGGACCTCGGGAATATCTAGATGGTACTGCATGACTAGATGAATCAATTTTCGGCTATTAGAAACATCTAATTCCACATACAGTGAGATATTTTCTGTCCCCATTATCCTAGTATACTTTGTTCAACTAAGGACGTGATACACTTAACATCCGTAGCCTCAGTTCGTACATACAGTTTTCGTACATAAACATGAGTTTGTATTTCGAGCATCACGCAGAGTACGCATTTTGCCCTTTAGATTAAGAGATAACGAAAATGATACAGATAATAGTGCTTTTGTAATGGTTGCTACTAAGAAAATAATTCCATTTCAGCTGACTGTTGTGTGTCAACAACTTATTTCAGTTACACAGTAACAACAATTAGCAATTTTTTTACTTGGCTAACAACATATATGAAAAACATGTCATAGAATTTTTTTTTTCACAAAACATTTTCGCAATAATAAAACAAATTGTTAAAACATTACAATTTTTACAATCCGCATAAACTATATGTTGTTATAATTAAAGATTTATTTCCATTAAATATTTATTTTTATTAATATTGTAGCCGCCAGACGGTGTTCACTGGAATTCCTCAAACCTGAAACACGCCCTTTCGTTGAATAAGTTGCCAGCCCCAGCCCTAGAAAATTTGTGAATACCCCTAGAATGAAACTTCAACTCCCATAATAAGCAGCACAGCATTACTAATTAATCAGAAGAGTCTATTGGAAATTAATAGAAAGAAATTCTAGTGAACGTGCTCTTAAAATTTAATCTGGCCTTACAGGATTTACTAAATTAAGAATGTGACTTTATACTTATGGGGCAATTTTTTCACACTACTGTGTTAAAACTGCTTTTCTTATTATTTTTTTAATAAATAAAAAAGGGAAATTTTTTATCATTCACTGAAATAAAAGAATGTAAAAATGATTGATTTAACTAAAACTATTTAACATCTACGCTTTTTATAAGAAACTAGGCTTGGCTTTGTGGAAGGCACCTTATGTACACAATGCATAGTGAAAATTAGAATTTTATTTCATCTTTTTTTTTAATTTTAAATATACTATACACTAAATTGAGCTCCTTGAAGTTCTTAAAAACCCTTCGAAGTGCCTCAGGGTTCGGAGAAAGTTGCATAATAATACATTTGTTTAGAATATATTTCTTTAGAATTTTAATAAAATATTAAAATTTTTTCGTTGTATTGCATTTAAGTTGCATAACAATACATTTGTTTAGAATATATTTCTTTAGAATTTTAATAAAATATTAAAATTTTTTCGTTGTATTGCATTTAAGTTGCATAAGAATACATTTGTTTAGAATATGTTTCTTTAGAATTTTAATAAAATATTAAAATTTTTCGTTGTATTGCATTTAAGTTGCATAATAATACAGTTAATTGCTGAATTACACTTAATTGCTGAATTAGATTATAAGCTACCGATATATTTATATTTCACCGTGCGAAACTGGCGTTGAATTTTTCACCTAGGAGTTTGAATTCGTCAGCGAATATCTTTGTATCATAAAAAACAGTTTCGCCAAGGGCCTTTTAAATCGATGTTTTTTGTTAGTTGTAACGCAGAATTAATAGAAAAATGTAGTCGGCAAAAAATAATCTAATTAACGTGTATTTCTAATAAACTTAATCTCTCATATAAGTGCTATACCACATGAAAGTTTTAGTGATTGACGAATAAGCGAATTTATGCTATTTTGGATGGAAGGTACTTCACTTTTATTTTATGCTCAAATCATTTAAACTTTTGCATCACTGACAAAAAAAAAAAAAAAAAAAAAAAAAAAAAAAAAAAAAAAAAAAAATAGCTTTAAAACGCTAGAGTTGTTTGTATCACTGAAAAGAAATAGCTTTAAAACGCTGTAGTTGTTTGCATCACTGAAAAGAAATAGCTTTAAAACGCTATAGTTGTTTAACGAAGATTTTTTAATTATCGGTCTTAATTTCGAAGCTAAAAAATAAATCCTACATTTCGGAAAATTAAGATATTTTAGATGATAAAATAAATTTGCAGTAAACTTTGCTTGCATCTGTCTACGCTATAAACAGTTGATTCGTAGTAGTTCATATTAATATACTTAAAAGGAATAGAAGATGTTAAAAGTTATATTTCAATTATTATAGTATTTACTTAACTGAAATAGATTCTATCAAAATCTAATATATTTGTTTAGAATTTTAATAAAATAGCAAAATTATTTCGTTGTGTTGCATTTACGAGTAAGTTGCATAACAATACATTTGTTTAGAATATATTTCTTTAGAATTTTAATAAAATATTAAAATTTTTTCGTTGTATTGCATTTAAGTTGCATAATAATACATTTGTTTAGAATATATTTCTTTAGAATTTTAATAAAATATTAAAATTTATTCGTTGTATTGCATTTAAGTTGCATAACAATACATTTGTTTAGAATATATTTCTTTAGAATTTTAATAAAATATTAAAATTTTTTCGTTGTATTGCGTTTAAGTTGCATAATAATACATTTGTTTAGAATATATTTCTTTACAATTTTAATAAAATATTAAAATTTTTTCGTTGTATTGCATTTAAGTTGCATAACAATACATTTGTTTAGAATATATTTCTTTAGAATTTTAATAAAATATTAAAATTTTTCGTTGTATTGCATTTAAGTTGCATAATAATACAGTTCATTCGGAGATCATGAGCGAAACTGTCTACAAATAAAGATCTGTAGTTCTTTTTTACTAACATATTTCACTCTACGAATTGTAAAATAAAAGTAGGTGTGTTTCATCGTTTTCATGAAACACCGAAAATATGCTCTATGATTAAGAGTAATTAAAACAGAAACAACCATTACGTTAGCCTTTTATTTACCAAAAAATTCCCGAATTTTTATATGAACGTGTCATGTTTGTAAAACAAATTGTATAATTATAACAATTCGTTGAAAGGAATTATAAGAAAAGTTACTCGTTGAAAGGAATTGCAATAAGTTTTCTTAATAAGTTAAATGAAGAAGACAGGGACGTTACACGATTCTTTTGGAAAGATGATCGTGATGATAACAATGAAAGTTTGAAAACCTTTAGATTTACAAAAGTTTTGTTTGGAGTAAAATCTAGTCCCTTTCTCCTAGCTGCTACTATTAAGCATCACCTTAAAAAATATTCAGAAATATATCCTGAAACAGTAGAGAACTCTTAAACAACTGCCTGTATGTTGATGACATTATTGGTGGTCAGCAAAATTTAGAACAAGCCCTGAAAACAAGTTTAGAAATTGTGAACATTTTTAATGAAGCTATAAGTGGCATACTAATTCCAAAGAACTCAAAGATATTTGGCATTGCAAAGAATTTTCGATGCAAGAAATCTCCTGAAATTGTCCCGATCAAAGTGTTAGGAATTAACTGGGATAAGGATAATGATAATTTTTATTTTGACACTCAGCACTTGACAAATTTCATTTCCTCGTCAATCAACTCAAAACGTTTTCTATTGCAAACCGCAGGCCGTATTTTTGATCTTGTCGGATTTTATAGCCCTTTCGCAATATGTTTAAAAGTTAGGTTAAATTAAAAGTTACGCGAAGAAATTGTTTTGTTTGGTTTCATTTATAACGGACTTTGCAAATAACCCAACTGAAAATGATAAAACTACAGTTTAAAATGTTTTAATCTTCAGTAGTTGCATTCGTATGGTGGAGAAGATAAATTTCTCATACCTGTAAAATTTACTATAACAGTACCCAATTTTTCAAAAGATAAATACTCATATGATTCCCATTTACGCCAAAGTGTTTTTCTAACTCCTGTTTTTCATATTTGACAAACACAGGACTTTGAAAAATGTAAAGTAGCATTTGCGATAGAATTAAACTTCACAGGTACAAGTACAAGAGGCAGAGCACCAGAATTTCACCATTGGTCGTACAGGTATTGTGCAGTACACTGCGCTAACTATGCAGGTCAGCTCGAATTTTGGTGGAGAATATACCGGCGGACGGTCCAAGGTCTTCCCATCCACCTTCTCTTCCCACCAAACTACTCGAAAGAACTTTTGGCTCGCCTGTATTTTAAGTGCCCCTATGCCGAACACACACTAACAAATATCCACGTCTGCTCAGGGATTCGAACTCGGCCTATCGGTAGGTGTCGCTAATCACTACACCGATTTGGCGGTAATTAAACTTTTCAACTGAACTTAGTAGTATTTGATAGATTTATATTACGTTGTTGAAGTTTCCGCCAACTGAACTCTTTGGTTAGTTATAAAATAGTCCTGCATTTAATATTATTCATTGCTAGATTTTTCAATATTTAATACCGTTCTGAGTGAAATATAAAATGATACTTGCATGTATAAAATTATACAGGAGTAAGTAGACGAATGTATGTACAGCACCTGAAGTTAAGAAAATACAACTCCCAAAACTATTGTCCAGCAAGCAGTGGTTTCTCATGTCCAGATACTTTATTTGTTTCTTCATGCAAACGAAAAATATTTGTTAATTTCTTTCTCTATGAATCTTCTACATTTAAATGAATTACATACTATTTTTTTAGTTCAGAAACTAAACTATACCTTTCAGTTTACTTGAGATAACTTATCGGCAAAAGAAAATTCCAAACACTGTTTTTCGTGTATCATAAAACTTGCAAGAATAAAAAAAGTACTTGACTCATTTAGGCAATTTCCGATTACTGGCATCGTTGCATCTCACTTTGGAATGTTTGAAATGATACACTCCTATGATGAAATTACACTGCACCAAGTCGCTAAATATTTTAGAGGGGAAAAAAACTAATTAAGAAAATTACTGTCTATATAACAAGAAAAGTCTTAGAAGTAATCATATCAAGAAACCTTGAGGTGCACACCCCACTAGGATTAAACCACAATCATTCGGTACCTCCCAAAAAAGTAAAATGTTTATCTTTTGATCATCTTGCATGGTATGTTTCTAATTAAATATTAATTCCGCATTGAAGCTTACTTAATTTAACGCTTGAGTAACACTCAACCCACTCAGTAACTGAAATCGAAGTGGCTGCCGTAGGGACAAAGTAAAATTATTTCTTTAATTGGACTCCGTTTTTCAGAAACGAATCACTGCCTAAATGGCAAATATTTTGCACATTTCTTCCCTACTTTATCGTATGTAGGATGTAATGGATCCTCGATATTAAAAAATTAATCGGATTCACTAATATCGTGAGTACTTAATCTGAATATGGAAAGTTAAAAAGAAAAATAGTACAATCAAATTTTTATTCCTTGATTAAACGTCGTTGTTAATGTAGATGAGGACAGGGCAGTTTTTTGCGCCCCATAATTATAATTCATAACATCCTTATCTTTTCAGATACTCTGACTGGTCATTTGTGTTCAAGTGTCTCTATTTGCAAATACCTTTCAAATCAACTAACTTTGTTTGTTAATGATTAAGCAATCTTTACTCGATTTTATTTAATAACTGAAAATTCAGTTTTTTTGTTTCTCATTAGGCTTCATTATGTTATTTAATTTTAAAATAATAGCAAGCTTATTTTTTATACAAAAATGAGTTTTACAGAAATCGAATTTACAAAAAGGTTTACAGGACAGCAGCTGCTTAGCAGATGACAGTGCTGAGCAGTGATAGCGTGTATTGGTTTAAAATGAATGGATTGGCTGCATGGACAAAAGGCAGCTTAACCCTCGCGTGGCTTTAACAAAAGAAAAAGTTATTACTACTTTAAACTAATTACTACTGCATTCTACAGCAAATCATATTTAATTTCCTTTCTCCACTTCAGTAAAATCTGCTCACCGAAACAAATTTCCGAAATGCCTCTAGAAAATCCAGTTCTCCAATAGAAGATGTTTTTTGAATAATTTTGGCAGCAGAAAAATTGAAAGTGTGATTTTCGGACCAACAATGTTGGGCAACAAAAGACTTCTTCTGTGTTTCCTATTTTCTAACGTATGCCTCATGTTCCTTGACGCGAAATTTAAGGCTCTCTTAGTTTGGCCAATGTAAATTAAACCACATTGACAAGGAATCCTATAAATACCCCAGGAATTCATAACCGGAATGGGGTCTTTTGTTGTTTGACTTCTGAATTAGTATTTGTTCGGCGTGTTATTGTGTTTTTATCTACTATAATGTTAAACACGGATAATTCTTGTAATAATCATTTATTTTTATCAATTTTTTATGCGTTAAATATATTTTTTGGAAATTATGGAAAAGACATCAGACAAATGTCCACCATTTTTCTCGATACAGAGATTGGCTCTTTTTAACGATTTAAGACTTATGGATCATCTGCAACAGTATGCCGCACAGTTTCCACGTTGTCTTCACCTCTTCCGGGACGGTCGGCCACTGAACCCAGTTCCTCAAAACGACCGACCAAACTTCTAATCCTGAAGGCTGTAGGAGCTGATCTTGAATTAAAATATTGCCGATATTTACGATTCGTTATAGCAATTGATCGTTGACAAGACTAGAAAAACTCGATAATTTAAACGCGTTGTTTTGTACTGTATGGATCCAGGTTTCATTAAATTTCATTTAATTTTAAAATAATAGCACGCAGACTTTTCAAGAATTCAATTATAACCTACAAAAAGAAAAAAATAATTATATCAAAAAATAAAAAAGTTATTTGTGTTTAACATTGGTACGTCTTATTTGGCTCACCCTCTACAAGGTAAAAATATAAATCAGAAAATATCCGCCAATTTTATTTGGATTAAATCTAAATTTCGAAATGTGAAAGAAGGAACCAAATAAGTTTAATAAAAAAAGAGATATTAATAAATATCTACCAAATTCAAATAACACTAAGGAGTTAAAATTTTGAGAGGCGATTTTTTACAAAACTTGGCACTTTGGCATAATTTAAGTCGTAGAATTGCAATACGGAAAAAAAAAAAATTTGTATGCCATTTCAGAAAAAATCTGATTTTGTGTCAGAATACTTATGTTAGAACAAAGCTATATATAAATCGAATATGTATCCTCAGTTGTTCTTTGAGACATGAAAGACCCAAGTTAAATTTCGTCAATCGGCCCAGTAGAACCAGAGATGTAGAACTGTCCCATTTTTTCTTCTTAAGTGCAGAGAGTACATGAAGAATATAAACATGAATTAAGGATAACCAAAGTGACTTCCGAAAATATGCTTCCTTTGTTAAAATGTTGGTCTGATATATGTCATATTCTTGAAGAATATCTTTTAACCGTACAATTTTCTTAAGGAAATGCTCATGCCAGTTTTCGTTTTGCATAATGTGTTTGGTCAAGTAATCATCGCTGAGTAGTCTTTAGATACAACTGGTTGTTCTGCAAGTCTAGAACGAATTGTTCAAACATTTGCACTTTTCTTTGCACAATAAAACACTGTGCATAAACAAATATTAAGCAATTTTATAACGGAAGACCATACACTTTATACCTTAAACAGGTTGCTCAGAGTTCATCAGTTATGTTTGCAAGCTGCTTGGAGGTGAGAGGACAGTTATGCATGTCAGATGATGAGATGGTGAGAGGTTATGCATGTCAGATGATGAGATGCAACGAGATGGTGAGAGGACAGTTATGCATGTCAACAGCTATGCCTATTGAAATAAGTTGGAAAATGGCATGACTGATGGTAAATCGTGTGAGCTGTGGGACGGAGACGTTTGAATTGAAGGAGTGAGCGCGACGTCCCATGTTCCTTGTTCCTGCTGTCAGACGATTAATGCCTCACGGTGGAGAATACTTTTAAGGCGGGACAAGGGCACTAATATGTGGCATTGCATGCCGCCTCTTTGGCTAGATGATCAGCCGTTTCATCGCCTTTATCTACAAGAGTTGGATGTTGGTATGTCTGTCGTTGTATAATTGCTCTAAAATGGCTGTTATGAGAGGAAATGTGTGCCGCCTGGAAGATGCTACTGAATTGTTGTAAAAGTCTAATTTGATGAAAAATGGTACAACTGTACAAAAAAACTTTGAAAACGTAATTTGCTTCTTAATATAAGTTATTCAACATTTTGCGAATATTCTCATCTACAAGTAAAAAATGGCTGTCTCGAAAACCGGAAGATCTATCTTACTTTATTTTGAAATAGTAATGGATGAAATAAGGAAAAAATTTTTTTTCTATTTTGATGCTGAAAAATTAAAGTAAGCAAAGGAAAAAGAAACAGAAAAATTAAAAGCTCGAAAAGAACTTACTGTTGTCGTTATTAGGCATTCTCCTCAAAAATGGCTGAATTTACTTGAGAGTAATGCACGTTTCAAGAGCAGATTGTCAAAATTCTACGGTTGGAACTCTGCTTGGCAGGGTTGCCATATCGCAAAATATTAAACAATCGTAAAAGGATGGGAGAAGAAGTACAGGATGAAAGGTAAACAAAAAGAGTTGTTCTTCCAGAGTGGTGCGGCTTGGCTAAATAATGTTGGTCCAATCATGTTGCGTTTAACATAAGCGGCGGAGAGCTTCCGGTTAATCTCACAAAGTTGTTTTAAAAACAAAATAGTTTCGCATCTTACAAAGTCGTTTTTAAAACAACATTCATTAATCTACCCAGTTTGGTGTTTCAAGTACTTACCCCTTGACAAGTTCTGTTTGAAACAATAAACAGAAGTGATCAATATAGTATTTTTATCATTTCCATTTTGCATTGCTTCTATCATGTTAATTTTAATGTTTACACCACTATTTTAACAAGTTTTAACTTCTCGTACAAAAGGTTTAACCACAAAAATTTCTCACTTTTAAGACTTTTCATCTTTCCTTACAATTTTTTTTTTTTTTTTTTTTTTTTTTTCTCAGATAGGATAATCAGGATTTCTTTTCTTTTCGAACTCATGTATACATATATATATATATATATATATAAATTAATACCAATATCCAGTTATGTGCTTTTAGCTGCAATAACTGATGTCAGTACAGAAAAATTAAATCAATATTTAAATGCAACACATATTCAGCCATACGTAAAGAGCTGACAAAGAGTAATAAATTGTTTTGTAAATGCAATAAAACCATGTAAGATATAACAAAATACGATAGCTGCTTTAAAAAAATAATTGGCGAGCTCAAAATTAACATTCTAAATTTGGTCCTCTCCCAAATTCGAGATTTTTTTATGTTAGTAATGCTACTAACTAACCAATCTTACATTAGCTGCACTTATACATCAAACTTGGTATAAATACCCCTGGCAGTTAATTGTGTCATTCTTCTGCTAGCTTCTACCTTGCTAATATCTCCTCGCTTGGTTTCTCCATCTAAAATGTCTGTGTCTTTAATTAAGAATCAATTTTAAGAATCAATGTACATGGCAATTTATCATATATCATTATGACTGAATCATTGAAATGTCTCGGAGATTATGATTGGATAAATATTTACTGAGATAATTCTATACGCGTGGAAATAAAGACTGGAAATTCATCAGCTTCATGTTTTGTTAACTTCATATGTAAGTCTTAACCCTCAGCCACGACGACTACAAGCTGATGCCTCTTCTATGCTTCCTGGAATTATTTTATACATAAATAAAAGTCGACTGAGGATCGAAGTGCGGCGAAGTTTCTTTCCAGTGGAAGTGTACAGACTACTTTTAAGTGATCAGTAGTGTTTCTCTTGGTCTTCGCTCGTTTCATAATTTGTTTGTGATGAAAACTCCGAGGATTTTTGGCTCCGGATCTACTGTGTGGATTGCTTCTGTGTCAAGGCTGTGTATAGTGATTGAAAAGTGATGTGCATTTCGTCAGCTACGCGATGAAAAAATTTCAATGATTATATAGTGAAATTTTTTCACTTCAAATGTATCTTCAAATGTGCCGTAAAATCTTTAAATATGGTGTTTTTGAAATGTGAAAAAAAAGTTCAGTGTGTAATTAAAGTTGTTCAATGTTGAAGATCGGTGCTTCAAAAACAATTTTTTTAAAGTGGTTGATGAATTTATTTATTTATTTTTATTAAGTTATTTAAATTTAAAGTCAATTCTTCAGAAAAATTAGAATTTAATGGTATAAAAACGCGCTCTCAGACAAAAATGGCAACCGAACAAAAAACTGAATCTGTCACAATCAGTATGGATAAATTTCAGTGTGCCATTTTCAATGGTTCAAACAAGGATGTTCCTATTGATATATATGCATACATATATATATATATATATATATATATATATATTGTTATCTGAGAAAAAGTGCCAAAGCAAAAATATTGCTGATACAGATAAGCCTTTGTTCTCAGAATGCATATGTGGTAAAGCTCTGGCATTTTATCTCAGTGTGTTGAATGCCAAAACTGGAAAGTTTTAAAAGATAAATTTCTTACATATTTTGCCTATGCGTAAATTGTAAATTTTAATGATTTTGTTCATATTTCTTATTCCAAATTTAATGACATTGAAAGATATTTTAGAGAAAAACTTAAATTTGCTAAGAGTTTAAATGGTCAACTTACAATCGAAGCGCTAAACCAAGAACTTCCTGAGCAGCAGAGGATGTTGCTCACTGGGTGAAAAGTAAATTCAAGACTGGATAACTGTAGCCAAAAAAATTTTCTTAGTTCCATTTGCTCTACCTCAGATTCACTGGGAAAAATACTTCAAACACAAAATTTTTCAACTCAAAATGTACCATCAAATATGTTTTAACCAAGGTATTACCAGGTGAGATAAGGTCTCCAAGACTATTTTTTAATCCTAGATATAATAATCAGGGCTGGAGAAATTTCCACCCCCAGTAAATAACTTACCCATATAAATCACTTCCTTCTATAAGTTATTACAATCAAAATTCACAACAAACCGAGCAAAAAAGAAATGATTATATTTTAAAATAAGTGTTCAAATTAATCAAAAAGAAGTCCCTGGAATTACAGACACAGGGACCCAGGTAAATATAATTTCTGAAAAGGTTTTAAATTTTACTGATGCAAAAATGGAACTTCTTAAAAAATCATCCTAACACTAGTTTGACGTTAGTATCAAGAGGCCTTGTTGTGACCAAAATAATTAAATTGTTGTGCAACATAGTTAAAATTAGTAATACTATAGTATTTTATGTTGTAAATTCTAATTTAACTTATTATTATTGCCATCTTGTCTTTCCTTATTTAAATTACAATTAGTAAATTTTAATGATTATCAAGTGTATCAATTTAAGTATATGACAAGTAAAGGTATTCAATTAAATCAATTTTTTTTTTCAGAATAATTTTGTACATCAAAATATGCAAGTACTAAAAATTTTTATAATCATGTTGAAAATGGTGAATTCGATAATGATCAATTGCAAATATTATTAAGTAACTATAATTATATATTTGCTAAAAACAAAAATGATGTAGGTTGTATTAATATGGAACCTCCAAGAGTTATTTTAACTTCAGAATTATCTATTGCTTCTTGACCATATAGAGTATCCCCTAGAGATAATAGTGAAATTAAAAAGCAAATAGATGAATTGCTAAATGCTTGTATAATAAAACCTTCTTATAGTCCTTATATGGCACCTGTAACTTTAAGTAGCTTCTTAAAAAGATGAACAAACTAAATCTAGATTGTGTACTGATTTTCGGAAACTTAATTAAATTACCAAAACTGATTCTGAGCTCATACCTAGAATTGATGCTGTATTATATCAGCTAAATGCAAAAATTTTTTACACATTGGATTTAGCATCAGGTTATTGGCATATCAAATTAAATGAAAAAGATACTGAAAAATTGGCATTTACTACAAATTTTAGTCCGTATGAATTTACTAGATTACTTTTTGGTTGGAAAAAATCCCCAGCTGTTTTCAAAGAGACCTTAGACAAATTTTTAATAAATATCAGATTCAGTTTGCTTTAAATTATTTTGATGACATTATACTATTTTCTCCAAATTTTGATGAACATTTTAAACATCTTAAAACAATATTTGAAAAAAAGAATATAAAATTAAAGCAGTCTAAGTGTAATTCTGTTATAAGAAAAATAAATTTTCTAGGATATGAGGTTCAAGCAGGATAATATCGACCCAGTAATGCAAATATTGAAGTTATTAAGAAATTACAACCCCTAAAAATGTTAAAGAATTGCAAAGATTTTTAGGAAGTATAAATGTATACATAAATTCATTCAAAATTATGCAAAAATTAGAGACCTTTTAATAAATTTACTTTAGAAAGATACTCCATATAAGTGGACTCGTGAATGTCAAATAGCTTTTCAAAATTTAAAAGATGCATTAATTTCAAGACTTATTTTGTTTAATCCAAAATATCCTTGTCATGTATTTGTTGACGCATCTATATCTCAGTGCTCTTGCATTAGTGCTTCCAAAATTGTGCTTTAATTATATATGCATATATAAATTAATACCGTTATCCAGTTATGTGCTTTTAGCTACAATAACTGATGTCAGTACTGAAGTCAAATATTTAAATCTAACACATATTCAACCAGACGTAAAGAGCTGATAAAGAGTAATAAATTGTTTTGTAAATGCAACAAAACCATTGTGGAAAAATAAATGCATTAAGTATTAGACATCAGTAAGTGCATAAATGAAAACAAATAGTGCAAAACATATGCTTTTCATGCTATTTTCTGCAATTACTATATTTGACGGCATATAAGACGCACTTTTTTTTCCTAAATTTGGTCTCAAAAAAGTTACCTGCATCTTATACGTGAAGGACACAGGTTAACTTTCAATACTGAATGCTAGTTTTAGCCCGGATAAAGGTCTAGACACACATAACTTTTTCTACATCTACATGTGTGTGGCCTTCTAAATAAGGGTGCGTCTTATATGCCAGTGTGTCTTATATGCCGTCAAATACGGTATTTGGATCTTAATGGATTCCATGAACCTTATAAGAAATAGACTAACCCAAATGGGTTTTCTCCCTCGTCTGAGGCATTCCTGGCTGTCATCTTGATCACATCCGAAGGAGTAGGGACGACTTGCAGAAATTTAACAGTGGTTGCCAATTGCAGCATGTACAATTGTCAAGAAAAAGCTGGTTGTACCCCTCATTTCACAAATTAGAGTTTCTCCATATTTTTATTTTTGAAATTGCGATTGATTTTTTAAAAATTTAGCATAGTTATCAAACATAATTAATGTTCCAAATAATTATAAAGCTATTGCATGCTTTCAGGGCTGGATATTTTTTTAGCTTTTCATATGCTGTAAGGAAATTTGTAACTACTTCTTTTAGAAAATAACATTTTAAATCTGAACTAATAGAAAATTTCACACGAGTAATTTTCTTGCAATTTTTATGCTTTTTATTGGTATAAATAAGTAAAAAGTTACTAAAATATTTAAAAACGAATTTTTGAAAGTTTTGTTTAAAATTCTAAATTGTGCTGCTTTTTTTAAATTATAAATGAGTATTATAGCACAATTCCTATAAAGGAATTTTATTTCAATTAGATTTCATAATACATCATACTGATAAACACTTTTGACTCCTTAAAAATTTTTATACTTTTAATTTTAATAGTGTATTTAACCATAATAATTAATTTTGCTTGTATTTTATAGTGATTATTTTTAAAAATTTATTTTTAGTTCTGCATAAGATTTTTTTTTATTTACTGTTAATTTAATTTATTAGTTCAAAGGAGCTGTACCCTAGAAAAGCTGTTAGTTTCGAAGCGGCATTTTGCGCTGTTTTACTATAAATGTCAGTGTCTCCTTGCAAATTGTTGTTAACAAATATTATCGCCCTGTATTATATTTAAAGAAATTAAGTAATGAAGAATCTGCATGAATATATGTATGTTTCTCGCACTGTGACAAAAACGACAGTATCTAGAGCCATCAAATTTTGAATAATGTAATCCTCCACCCGAACATGTGCATCTGGATGGCTGAATTTTGAATTTGTTTTAATCTATTTCATATTTTGTAAAACTTTAACGAATTTTTGATTAACAAACTCAACAAGTTCAGAGAGAGCACTGTATGGAAAATAACAGTTTTATCTCCAGTGCGGAAATTCTAAAGATATGCTGTTTTTAAATGTATGTGGTTTACGGGTGAAGAACATGATATTCAGTAAATATAGGTAACACACAACACATTAAAAAAAAGGTTCCTTTTGGGCGTAATATAAAATCTGAGTGCTTCTAGATTTTATTTTACATTTTTTTACCCCTCCATTACACTCAGAAAATTTTATGCTCCGAATTTTATAAATTACTAAAATAAATATTCCATTTTAATGTTAATAAGTTAATGATGATATAACCAAATAAATGATTGTTTTGTAATGTTATAGTTTTGAAAATTACTGCCTGAAAATGGTCATTAAATTTTTTAAAAAAAGTTTTCAGATCTTGTTTAATTTTACCTTATTTATTTCAAAGCATCACGTACTATCAATCTTATTTAATTTTACATTATTTGTAAGCAAAATTAAGTTAATAAATTTTGTGCCTAGAGTTTTTACCATTTTACCAGAGTAAAGATGTTTGTACAAAAATTACGTGTGAAAAAAATGCTCGAAATGCAGTAAAAAGTGCTTTAATGAGATATATTAAATCCTATTTGGAAAAAACTGTGGCTTTCATAATCTCATCACTATACAAGGTATCACATTTAATAATTAAAAAGAGTTATTTAATACAAATGCCATAGGTTTCAGTGTTAAATCAGATCGTCCCTACGCTTTCTTGTCGACATGTCAGTGGCGCGTGCCCCGCCCACTGGGTTAGCCTATATCTTATAAGGTCCATGATGGATTCTGGGTTTGTAAAAATTCGGGAAAGCTGAATTTCTCATTCCAGTTTGCAGTGGATGGATTGATGAAGATATAAGCTGTTTTGAAATTTATTGAAGTTTTAAAACTTAGTAATTTGGATCATTATTGGATCATAAGCAGGCTGATCCCTTCACTTCTGTCAGTACATCAATCCCTTGAAGTAATGTGCTGACAGATGCAAATTCTTTACCTTCATAATTTACATTTCCCGACTATTTTTTTTAATTTATGCACTTACTTAATTTAACACTGGACACATTTATTTTTTTAAAGTTCATTACTGCATTTGAAAAACAACTTACCAACTCTTTATTCTAAGTTGGAGAAGTATTAGTTTAAATACTTGATTTAATTTTTCAATATATACATGTAAAGAATTCTTTATTTGATTACAATCTTATGTGATATGCTAGGACGTTTTGTGCCTTGCATTGTATTTATTCATTAAGGAGTATTATGCATTCAAGTTCTTTTTCATTTAAATACTAGTTTTTAAAATGTATAATAAATTATTTTTCAGAATATAGTGTCAGCTCTATTGTTAGCAATTGAGTTTATAATGAAACCTCAGATTTTGCCTGTTAGATAATGATTCAAGTTTTAATAAATTCAACTGTCAATAATTATTCTAAAGAAAAGTACACATCAGTACATTTAACTACAAGTATTATGGCAATATCTTTCCATATATGTAACTGAAATCTAACATATAAAACATTCTATATTGAAGTAAAAAATTTTACACTGTATATATTATATATATATACACTCCCTATAATATATATAGTGAATTTGTAGTGATTATAAATACTGCACACATAATATATACACTATAGTATACTTTTGTTCAGTATGTACATAAACAATTTTATACATACACATTTTGTATTTTATAAAATACAATAAAAAAAAAAATTTGGTTAATCTTTGGATTATGGTAACTTGGCAAAAATTTGGTGACCAACCCTGCTACAGCAACCTGGTAGTTTTTTTTTTTTTGACGCCATTTTGTTTTTACTCAACATTTTTTTCCAACAATCTGCTAGCCGAATAATGCTTATGCTAGAACTTTTATGGAACAAAAGTGCTTAATCATGATGAAGATTAAGAGCAAAATTGGGAGAAAGTGCAGAATCGCCCACTGCTTGCCGCATTTTTAAGAATTGCACATACACGGTATCCATGTACACGTCGACCTATTTTCACTTAAAAAAAAATATCCCAGAATTGCACAAAAATGACATTGCACACATTCTTGACTTTATCCATGTACATTGCTAAAGTCCTAGCTAGTAACCTTTATCGCCTTACCAAAATGTCATCAAACTACCTGTTACCATATTCCAAAGATTGGCCAAAACTTTCCCCCCAACTTTACTTTTAAAAGCATTATATTAAGTATTTCGGTACTTTGATTATCTGCACCCCCACCAAAAAGTTATGAACTCATTAGCAACTAACATTTGCGAATGCATTAAGAATTCCGAACAAGTATAATCAATCAATAAAATTTAGAAAGAAAGAAATATTTATAAAAATACAATAAGATTACTTTTTTTTTTTTTTTTTGTTTTGTTTTTGAGAAATCCCTTTTTTGGTGTTGTCCTTCCCCTGTACACAGCGATCTGTTTTTACTATAAAGATGTCAGAGATTTGCACAAACTCAGCATTGTGATTCGGCCGAAACAGAAATGAGCTATGTACATACCTAGTTTGCTGCGACGTGGCCTGTTATGATCATAAGGTTAGGTGGGTCAAGCTGCGCCCACTTCTGATACCTAGTTTGCTGCTTGGACAAAAGAACTAAAGAAAATCAATTTGAAACTATATATAATACAGAGATGCTGGCTGCTTGCAGTAACTAGGAGTTTTAGAATTATCTGCAAGGAGGTGTTGTGCATTTTTTTGGAAATGCCTGCTTTATGACTGTACTACAAATTCCACTACATTTTTTCCCCCCTATGTAATAGGATTGTACAATTCCTTGACAAAAATGATTTTGTTTTTCCAAATGTATTTTATTATTTCAATATTCACTTAGTACATCTTTCCAACTGAATTGTAATTAGAACAGATTTTATTTTACTGGCACTGGGAAATTTCAAATTTACACTGATGGATCTAGTTTTGAAAATGGGGTGTTAAGTTATAGTAAAAAGAATAAGGAAAGTTTTCAGGTGCTTAATAAATTTTCCATTTATACTGATAATCTCTCTTCTCTGCAAGCCCTCAAAGACTCAGATAATAATATTTTGATTAATGACAAAAGTTTTATTTAAGAACTGAGCCAACTACATGTTTTCATTTGCTAGGTTAAGATACACATGTGTAGGTTTGGCAATCAGAGAGCTGACAGCTTCACCTAAGGAGGCTGGCATTAGATGAAACTTCCAGCACAGCTTATATGTAGGGCTCAAAAAAAAAGGTATTTAAATTATTAAGAAAGATTTGTTTAATGAATGGGAATGTAACTTAAAAAATTCCCAGACATGTATTTGATGAAATACTATAATATTTTTTTTAATTTATCATACATTATGTGATATTGATGTTAACCAGGTTTCAATTGGACACTGATGTTTTCCTAGGTATCTTCACCAGTTTGGAATTCGGACCTGATATGAATATAAACATTGTAAAATTATGGGTAAATGTGGATTTTTTTTTTTTTTTTTTTTTTTTTTTTTGTGTGTGTGTGTGTGTGTGTGTGTGTGTGCAGGAGACAGTTTTGCTATCTAGATAGGCTGGACCTCTCTCATGTTGTTAAACTATGAATGTATAAACCTGGATTGCTACACAGATACTTTTTGACAACATTGTGGGTTGCCACTTAACAATTTTGGCAATACGCTGTTTTGCCTGTGTTCCCAACTTTTCAACAGCATGTATAATCAGAAAATACCTTTTTTTCACATTTTATTTTAACATGCATCAGTAAAATTTAAATAATATGTTATTATTACATGTAATGTAAAATAAAATACCACTACAAATTAATACTCTTGCATAAAATCAACAATTGTTTACATAAATTTCCCAAATTCTATTTTAAAATGGGATAAATATATGGTACTTTTATAGGCATATTTATCCTCCTAGTTTTTTCAGCATATGATTTAGAAACTTATGATCTATGGTAGCAATGTAAAATTTATGCACAAATAGTGAATGGGTACTTGCATAAAATAGGAAAGTATTTTGTGTAGATAAAGAATATTTTTGAAAATTACAAGTCTTTTGAAATACAGAATATAATAGTATATTTTTAGGTGCCCTTTTTAATGTGCTGTATTTATCATTAAAAGCCATCTCTTCAGAAATACATACTTTTCCCTCCAGGTTTTCAAGTGACAAAATTAGTAAGACAAGGGGAAGGGAATATGTGAGTAAATATGCTATAGGAATGTGTGTAAGTTGAATCAACAATAATTCTGAACAATAGGATTATATAGAAGGCAAAAATGTGATAATAAAGTATGTCAAAATTGATTGTACCTAGAACTTCTAAACTGTAATAAATTAATAAAATATTTTAATGTTAATAAATAAATTAAACATAGTGCAAATCTGATCAAAAGCAATTGCATACATAGAAAATTGAGCAAGTACAACCTGTACTCAACACTGGACAGCAGATTTAAAGGGTGTCAATTTTAGAGGCACACGGTGGCAGAATTTCTGTTGAGACTTATCTCAAGGTTTCTCTGGGGTGCGGCTCTAAGTATCTCTTATCACTTTTCCCCCAGCACCAAACCACTCAAGAGGACTTTCAACTCAGTGTATTTGAACATGGGGTTTTTAACCCAAGTCCATGACATAACAATGCTAACTACTGTATCAATAAGGACAGCAGCAAATTTCTGAGCAACAGAGATTGCAATGGTTGGCAAAAGGCGAACAGCCTGCCTAGCCTACATATATGTTACACAGCATACTAAACACTTTCAGCTATGTACATATTAACATCGAGTAAATATACTGCATAAAAGTAATCATGAGCAATTACATACATACTTAGCTGAAACATTAAGGTCTTTTCATATTTGCTTCTTGAATGCTTTTCATAACTATTGTGTAAACACTCCAGTTTCATTTTCGTTGTTTGTAAGTACATGTATCCTTAGTTCTATGTAAGTAGATGCCCTATTAGATTACAGAAGTAAATGATTAATATATTTAAAATTTCAAACAATGATGTTATTGACTGAATTCAGTTACTAAATTTTGGGCTAGTACCTCTGGTTTCAATGTTAGCTATTTTTATATTAGAGTATGTATATCAATATACGAAAATAGCAACAGACCAACAGCTTTTTAGAAACAAATAATTGCTTATTACCATCAATTAGCACAATTAAGGATTCAGAATTATATAAAATGCAAACAAAGTAAACAAATATACCAATTATGTACACATATCATAAGGTAAATTGTTTGAGAAATATTTCCTCCTTCTTATGGTACTCAGAATATCCATAATTATCTGGGATATGTTTTATACCTTCATCACATAAAGATCCATATGAGCTAATGATGTCATGAATTTTACAAAAATTCAGATGACAAAAGTAAAAGCAAAAATCATTGAAGGTAGCCTAGAATGTGCAGTGACAGTTGAAGTTCTTTCTTTCCGTTTTACCACACTGACTTGTTGCCCACAACTCTTAAAGCATAATTACAAATTGTTACATGGAATTCGGTATAAAACAAAGTTTTTTTTTAATTAGAAATAAGATTTTTTTTCCTAACACTACATATAAATCAAACACATAATGAAGTTCTATATATTTCTTGGTTGATAATTTTCCTTATTACTTAACACTGATCCTATTATTCTGAATTTTGAATAATGTTAATGAACAGGCTGATGTGATAATGGATATTCCATATATTTTTAGTCTGTGAAGATGTATTTTTAAGATTTAATTTCAATGAACCAAAAGATATATATTTTATTCTACAGGAGAGCCATTTCATGATAAAACATTCCTTTTTTCATTGTAAATATTGGAACATAGACAGAAAAATCTAGGAATGAATTTACTTAATAGTCTTTGAAATGCAAAGTCAATAATCTTAAAAACCCTAAATCTTATGAATTTGTGAAATATAATTATTACTGCAAATCTCTGTTAGTTTTAATAAACAGCAATGTGTTATTTTAAAAGTCAAACAACAAAAATCGGTGTTATATTTGCAAATTTTTCACAGGACTAGTTTCGAAATACCTGAGGATCAAGGTTCGGTAAAAACCATCGAAACTAATCCTGTGAAAAACCTGAAAATATAACACTGATTTTTGTTGTTTTGCTTCTAAAATAATACTTGTTATGGCATGTTATTCTATCTTAGCAATGTGTTAGTCGAGGTTTCCAAGCCTCATTACCAAGTGTACATGGTAAAGCCTATTAACCTACTCACTTGAAGATTCTAGCCTGAGACATTGGCATGAATGGATTTATGCTCATACACTGTCAGAGAGATGAAGAACAGAAACTGCTTGAGTGGCCTGTTGAACATGTGGTATCATTCCAAAACAGGCTGCAGAATAGCAAATTTTACAAATAGCAAAATTTGAGTTAGACTGTCCAGAAATTTGAGTTAGACAGTCTAGAAAGAAGATACTTTGGAATATGCAGACTATACTTTCTCATGTAAGTGCAGAATACAAAATCACAAATAATGGTAAATGCTTGAAAAAATACACACTTGAAAATACAAATTATATATTTCAGGAAATAACTATTTACACATATGAAGAGATGATGAACATTGCGGATACAAAATCATTTAGGTATAAAACAATAATATTGAAAACCTGGTTAAATAAGAAAATAATAATGGATACAAATAAATTTTGATGTTTAACAATTTAATTATATGGCATGCATGCTGCTTAAATCTTGGTTATTATCAAAGATGAGAGATACTTAGCAGAGGTGTAGTATGGCAAAATTATAAAAATTATTTCTAAGCACACCACCAACATAATGCTGTAAGTGTTTAAAGTTTTCTTCTTTCTTTATTGGACTTAATATCATTTTTCCTATTTCAAATAATCTTTAGCATTATGTTTCTTGATTATCAGTTTGCCTATATAATACTCACTATACTTGTATGACCATTGCAACAAATAACACCATCAATGAGCAGGACTTAATTTTTTAAATTAGAAGTGCTGGAATCCTATGGAAAGCCATCGGGAAGGTGGAACAAAATTAAATAAAATAATTAATAAAATAAAATTAAAAAAAAAACTGAAAGCTTTCTGATTTTACATTACACCCAAAGGAGCTATTTTTAATGTTTTGTGCATTACCTTTATTTATTAACTGCTTCCCTTACACATTTTTTTTTGAAAAAAACTGCAAAAAATCATCACATTTTTTTTATTTTATAATTAAATACTAGAAAACGAAACAAAATACAATATATAGGTTTTAAGTTGAATTTTTAATTTTTTACAGGTGTAAAAGCATTTAGTTTTAATATTAGTTTACTATCCCGAGTTATCTCGGGCAAATAAAAAAAATTTAATTTTAGTCGTTGTATGAGAGTTTTTGAAACAAGGGACAACACAAAGTGATACTTAACATTCTATACACTGTTACCTGGTCTCTTTTCTTACTGGCTTACCTCTGGAATCTCTTTTACGGGAGCACAGAGGACACTGACTCATTGGATTTGATTTTTTTCAGTAGCGGGAACAACATCTGGAAAATGCCTTGAGGTTATAGTCACTATCTGAAAAATCATCGCTTTCGTTATCTTGCATCATCGCCTTTAATTTACTTTTTTCAACGCAACTATCATTCTTTATACATTACTAATCCTCAAGCTGACGTATACTAGACAATAGGGAAAACACGTGACCAGTCCCACCAAAAGAACCGCGAAACCAACAAAACTTGGCGAATTGCCAATAAAATCTGAATATTTCCTTTCATTTACTCCAAGCCGAGTGAAACCCTTATAAAACAAATCGTACTGACAAATTCTGTTTTGCCCGAGTTTTCTCGGGATAATAATTAACTGCAATATATACGAACCCAAGATAACTCGGGATAATCAAGCAAGCGGTTAAATATCATGTTCTTCACACTTAACCATAAAATTCAGTTCAACAGTAATATTGCAAAATAATTTTAAAATGAGCATATCTTTAGAATATTTGATATACAATCTTGCGTGCTGGAGATGAAAATGTTTTTTTTTTCATACAGTGTTGTCATTGATCGCTTTGAAATCATTGAGTTTGTTAATAAAAAAAATCGTTAAAGTTTTACAAAATATGCTAGATAATAAAAAAAAATTCCAGATTCCAAATTTGGGCTTCCACATGCTTGGAAACGTACGTTATTCAAAATTCGATGGCTCAGAAACACATACATTTATGCAGATTCTTCATTATTTAATTTCTTTAAATATAATACAGGGCTGTAATATTTGGTGGCAACAGTTTGAAAAGTGAACAGACATTTAAAGTTTTTAATGCAAAATGCCAAAACAAAATTAATAGCCTTTCTGGCCCGTTAGGCTAAAAATTCAATAAAATATAAAGAGACAGAAAAGTGAGTGAGTGAGTGAGAGATTATGGCACAAAACCAAAGATGATTATAGTGCGCCAAACACGAGATGGGGTGAGTACGATTGATGAAACTAAAATACAATAAATAAAAACAAGTAGACAAATGTATCAAATGAAGTCATATAAAAAACAAGATAAAAGCACACATTTAAAATTTAAGACACAATCTTTAAAACAAATTACATTAAGTAATAAAAGCCAGTCTCTTTTAAATAATAAAATAAATTACAATTGACCTCTCTTCTGATTAAACGGTCAAGAGGTAAGTCACAGCTATTAAAATATTTCTGGCGAAAACTATTAAAACATGGACACTCAATTAAAATATGACGAACAGATAAACAAACATTACAATTAAAACACACAGGCTCATTTTCAGCTTTGAGAAGATAGTTATGTGTCACTCTAGTGTGGCCAATTCTGAGGCGAGTCAAAAGAACTTCCTCCTTATGGTTTCCAGCAAAATCCCAATGCTCAATTCTAGACTTGACATTTTTCAACTTGTTGTGATGCTGAACATCCCAAATTTGCTGCCATTTTTTTCGGACCTTTCGCTTGATGACACAGTAGATATCTCTAAAAAGGATAAGGCGACTGGACAGTTCAACAGCAGATTTTGCTGCGATATCTGCAAGCTCATTTCCCTTTATTCCAGCATGTCCAGGAACCCAGCAGTACAAGACTTCACATCCTCAAATCGTTAAGCTTATATGAATTTTCAGAACATCCACTACCACAGGATTCCGAGTGTTGGGAAAAGCTTCCAAAGATTTAAGAGCACTATACGAGTCTGTATAAACTATGAACTTTTTGTGGTAGAGCTTTGAGATGTACAAAAGACCATAATATATTGCAGTTAGTTCACATGTTAGGACTGAGAAAGCATGGTGCAGGCATCTTCCCTCTATATAATTTTCAAATACAAAAGCCATCCCAACATGATCATTTGACTTTGATCCATCTGTGTATATCGGATAATAACTGCTATATTTGTGCCTGTGCTCAGCAAAGAGTTGTCTGTAAATGATCTCGTTAGTGCTTGCCTTCATGTGATGTTTGAAAACATCAAGAAGCTGAATCCGTGCATTTTCCCAAGGTAAAGAGACAGAAAAATCGGTTAAGGTATATTTAAGGGTGCCCCTTGGATTATCGCGAAGTTGTTTCATTTATGGTAACCTGAGTAGTTGAATGTTATTGAAACCCTATTATGACATGATTGTGGTGAATTTGACTAATGGGGAAATATTTGTTGGATGGCAGTTAGGAAGTATGTTGCGTATTGTGTGCTGTGCATCGTAAAATGGCTAACGATGGTAAAGTGTGTGTTTGGTAGTATAGAAGAGAGTGGAAAGTGTTTTTCTTTTAAGTGGTTGAAGACAGAAGAATGGAATTATAACTGTCCTGTTTATACGAAGGAAATGCATATGGTTGAACGTAAAGATCCTTTAGATGGCTTTGAATGAGTTGGTCGCAAAAAGTTTCGAATGCTCATCATATAAAGTGTTTCATTAGAAAGGGAACGTGGTTTGAGGAAAGATTTTGGACGCTGTTAAGGAATTTTGTGTGCCACGGAATGAAGATGCGGAAATGTCTAAATAAGGTAGATGGATATTTCCTTCGTGTAGTGCTTAAATGGTAAAAGATGAATTTACTTTTTATGTTATTTCATTGTTTGGTTTAAAATGTACGAGTAGTTTATTGAGATTATATATTTTTTGTTTGGCTCTAATGTAGAATTCGGTGCTCCTTTCACTTTTTAAGTAAAAATAGATTGATGTGTACATGGCCAGAGTCAAGGGAGTGCACAATGCCCAGTTTGTGCAATTCTCTGATGCTTTTTAAGTGAAAATAGGTCGATGTGTTCATGAATACCGAGTTTGTGCAATTCTTTGACTTGTTATTTTGGGTTTGTGTAGCAAAAACAAGTTTTGAACCAAAAATTGCCACACAAAGCCAAACTCACAAGTCAAAGAATTGCACAAACTCAGTGTCAATGTACCGCCAAAAATCGCCAAGTGGTGTCCGTAAATATATTTTTACCGAAAGGACTATACCCATTACTGGTTGGTTGTAAACAAATGAATTATGTGATGAATTTAAAAACAAATTCCTAACTTTCCTATTTATTGCATTAATGTCTACAGTAACACAAGAAAAAAAAAATTTTCACAATTTCTATACCTCTAAATATTTATTTAATTACATAAGGCAATGTTTCAAAATTGACAGTATTCACTAGCATAATATGCATTAATACTTTGAATTTTAATTCCAAACTAGATATCATGAAAGCAAATGCACTAGTTACTGGATTAGAATAATCAAATGCAGCCCAATTACAATGTCTCCCGTATAATCAAAATATGGCTGAATGTAAATTTCATCGACCAAAATAATAACTGTTCTCTCTCGATCCTCATGGAAAGTTGCATGTCTTTTCATGCACTTGAAAAAATTATGATCCACAGTTTCATTACAAGGTTGTAATATTAACATTTTTTTTTTTTTTTTCAAAGTTGAAAGATTAGGCATAATACATCAGGACTGTATCTAACATTACTTTTAGGACAAATTAAAAGATTTATCTGTTTTTGAAAAAAATTTATAATACTCTCATTTTTATCACTAGAGATGGTCTGCAGTAATCCATTAATTATCAATTATTATGGTAAATTTTTAAGTCTTTGATTTGAAGATCAGTCACTTTACCTTTAGAAACAGCCTTTTCTTTATTCTCATTTACAACTATGGAATAATCACTTTATGGATCAGGCAGAGCTTCCACCGCCCGAGGACAGTTGAAGATTTCGCACCCCCTCCTATTTGCCATGAATGGAAAACATTTCATTCTAAAATTTCTTAACGTCAATTTGCCGCCACCTGGATGCTGCACCCAGGAACAGATGTTCTCCCTTGCTGCTCCCTAGCTATGCCCCTGGGTTCAAGACTAAAGCAAATAGTTGATGTACTTGAAACACTATATAATGCCAAAATGTTGAAGTTCTATAACAATTAATACATGACATCATAAGAACAACTAGTTTTCAAATCATTATTATATTTTTCCTCTTTTAAGGCTTTCAAACAAAGCTTTTTGCAAATTATGGCGTTTGCTGTGGTTTCGGGACTTTTTTCGTTTGATGGTAGTACTTCGTGAACAATATGCAGATGGATCTTCTTTAAATACCAATGGTATTTTCTTTTAATCTAGGTACATGATGTGAAGGAGATATTAAAATTTCATTTCGGTTGATCTTTACAATATGGTAACTGGTAGTTTGGCGACATTTTGGAGGCGATAAAGGTTACTACCTGGCACTTTGGTAATAATGTGAGCAGTACTCAGTTCCGATTACGCATTATTTTGTGTGAGGGAAATGAGAGATCATAGGATATGTCGTGTGATATTAATGGACGAATTACGGTTCTTTAATCGGAAAAGGGGGGAAATCGGGAAAAAATCTGGAAATTTTGTATTTGGCTTTATTCTGTGTTGTGTGAAACAGTGTTCGTGAATTTTTGGATCCCATGGCCGTAACTAAAGTGAATTCGAAATGAGTATTTATGTATGTATTAATTTAATGTATGTGCTCATTTATATTTTAAGTAGTGTTTTTGAATTTAATTATATTTTAATTAAATGATAGTCATTTTGTGAATTTTATGTTTGTAGGAATTTGGTATACGTTTTAGTTGAAGTAAACGTGCATGGAAATAATTTAAATATCTGACAATAAGTATTTGTAATGGTTGCGGTATGAATTCGTTGGTGACATGCATAATGTAATAGATGATTTAGAGGTAAAAGTTTTTGGATATTTTATTTATTTTATATGTGGAAATGTTCATTACTTTTTCGCGATCAGGTAATTTCATATATGTTCTTTTTACCGGGTTTAAAGATTGAGAAAATTGTCATGTATTTTCGTGAAATTTTTCTAATTTATGAGAAAAAAGCAGTGTACATGGATATAGTGAAGGGTGTGCGCAATCCCATTTTTGTGCAATTCTGGGATGTTTTTTTAAGTAAAAATAAGTCGGCGTGTACATGGTTCAGTGATATTTTAATGAAATGATAGTTATTTTGTGAATTTTATGTTTGTAGGAATTTGGTATACATTTAAGTTGAAGTAAACGTGCATGGAAATAATTTAAATATTTGATACTAAGTATTTGTAATGCTTGCGGTATGAATTCGTTGGTGACGTGTATAATGTAATAGATGATTTAGAGGTAAAAGTTTTTGGATATTTTATTTATTTTATATGTGGAAATGTTCATATTTGGAAAGGGTAAATACTTTTTCGCGATCAGGTAATTTCATATATGTTCTTTTTACCGGGTTTAAAGATTGAGAAAATTGTCATGTATTTTCGTGAAATTTTTCTAATTTATGAGAAAAAAGCAGTGTACATGGATATAGTGAAGAGTGTGCGCAATGCCATTTTTGTGCAATTCTGGGATGTTTTTTTAAGTAAAAATAAGTCGGCGTGTACATGGTTTATATGTATGTGTTATTTTGAAAAACGCGTAAGGAGTATGGTATTGTGCACTTTTTCCAATTTTGCAGTGAATATTTGTCATGATTAAGCAGTTTTGTTAGATAAAATTTCTAGCATAAGTGTAATTCGGCTAGTAGATTGTTGGAAGAAGTGTTGGTACTTTTCCGTTTTGCCGGCGCAAGCGATAAAGTTGCCAATAATGGTACAACCGATGCCAAACGGAATATTCTCGCTGGTAACCTTTTACGCCTCATTTTCAAAACAAGTCGCAGCTTTTTCTTATCAGATTGATTGTTTTTTTCAATACTGGCATATAATTGCATAGAATTTTTATCAGATAGTTCAGCTTTATGTCTAAGGCCATTTTCGGTAATTAAGTCAATTAGAATGCAATCACAGTGCTTACCTGAAGCCGAAAATATAGAAAAGGTAAAGTCAAGGGTTAAATTCAATTCTAATGAGAATGCATTAGCGAAGTAAAGCACTGCAGTTTTACATAATTTCTGAGTAAGCTATTCGTACGAATTGAAATATTTCTTGCATATAAACTTGTGTTCCAAATTAAGATTTAACCTGAAATTAATGTAGATAATTACTGAGAGCATTAGAATTTTGTAGAGTAGTTTACGTGAGATGAGATCGCTTGGAGTCACGTGATATGAATCGGCGAATCAGGATGGTGAACCATGAAAGCATAGTAAATTCTTAAATTAATGTTTTTTTTACAAATTTATTGTCTTTATTTATTGGCTTTTTATAAAATTTTAAGCGATATTAAAATGTTTATGCCTTCAAAAAAAGAATTCTTAAAACTAACATTTTTTTAATATTTTTTATGTGTATACTGTATGTTGTCGCCAATAAAGTCTGCTTGGCGAGATTTGCGCCGGCGAAACGGAAAAGTACCGAAGTGTTCAGTAGATAAAAAGAAAAGAAACATGTCTTTACTTCGTGAAGACAAAATGGCGGCGGGAAAAAAAAATAGAGGGTTGCTGTAGGAGAGTTGGTCGCCAAATTTTCGCCAAAAAAACGCCAAGTGACCATAATGTAAAGATCAACCTTCATTTCATCATATGCTGCAGCTTGAATCTTTCTCCTTGAAATGCAATTCACCAATTTTAAGAGAAAGAAATTTTAAAAAACTATATTAGTTAGCCAATAAAAGTCAGAGACCTTATTCCAAACATTTCCAGTGATGAGAATTTATTTCTTGAATAGAACCCCAGAATAACAACAGTGATTAAAGGTTCCATTTTTTGTTTTTTTCTTAATGTTGGTATATCTTGGCTTATACAACCAAACATTATCACTTAAGAATTTCAGGTTTGAATTCACTTCAGGTTAAGAATTTCAGGTCGCTTATGGCAAAGCATTTCTAGGCAATCTGCTAAAATGAAGGGATGCCTTTCATGCAGGACTTTTCCAAGGGAAACTAGTTTGTATTCATGTGACACTTATATAAAGCGATAAAAATGCCCGGGCAGCCTGTTTGCCTGAAACCAAACCAAGGTTAAACTACCAATGTTCAGCAATTTTATTGCTCAGCCACTGGTGGGTCTCTTAAGAATGAACCTTTATATGCAAGTAGAATCTACATTAATAAATAACGCAGGCTTACTTTTGAACTCGATTTGGATCAAAGTCTTTCTACTGGATTGCAGAAAGCCACTCCCTCTTCAAATCTTCATTCACATAACATGAGAATATGGAGACCTAGGATCCTGTTGTATAATTCCGATTTCATAAAGTGACAAAACATATACTTGGCATTTTAATAACTGAAATGTTTCACATCAAAAATAATATATAAAAAGGGGTAACTAATATATAGTTCGACATGTAAAATTTTACAAATATGCTTTATTAGTTTGGGTAAAAGTTTACAAATGGATACACCTTGTTTATTGGCAGTTCTTTTTTTACGCCAAGATCGGTGCCAGGAAGTCACAATTTCAAGATGGCCACTACACAAAACCAAAATAAGAAGTCGAAGAATAGCATAAGATTTGTGTCCATGCACACATCAATCTGTTTTTACTTAAAAAAACATCTTAGAATTGCACAAACTAGGCATTGCGCACTGCCTTAAATATGTCCATTACACATCAATCTATTTTCATTTAAATAAAATCGGGAAGCTAAAACAAAGTTAAAGCTATCGTGCTAACCAGAAGTGAGGTTTTATCGCCAAAATCTTTTTTTAAATGTTGCCAATCGAAGAGGCACCCAATTCTACACTAAAGCGTTAGTTTGTATTATAACATCCCACTATCACAGGTTCATAAAACAACTCTAAAAAAACTTCAGTATTTTATTCTACAACAGATTACGTTATGTCACATAATTGTGCAAAGTCCATTCATTTTATAATGAGCAGCTATAAACACTTTTAAGAAATAAATAACACAAACAAACCTACTTAAAATGCTGCTAACCTAAAAAGAAAAACGACAAAAGCTAGATAAACATATTTAATGTGCAGGTATAATTAAAACGCTTTAGTGTAGAATTGGGTGCCCCTTCGATTGGCGACATTTTGACATTTTTTTAAAAATTTTGGCGATGAAACTTCATTTCTGGTTACTACGATAGTTTTAACTTTATTTTAGCTTCCCGATTTTATTTAAATGAAAAATAGATTGATGTGTACATGGACATATTTAAGGCAGTGCGCAATGCCTAGTTTGTGCAATTCGAGGATGTTTTTTTAAGTAAAAACAGATCGATGTGTACATGGACACAGATCTTATGCATTCTTCGACTTCTTATTTTGGTTTTGTGTAGCGGCCATCTTGAAATTGTGACTTCCTGGCCCCGATTTTGGCGTCAAAAAAGAATCGCCAATAAACAAGGGGCACCCAATTGTAAACTTTTACCAATTAAAACATAAACTAAATTAAATTTTGTAATTATTACCACTTTAGGCCCGGAAAATCAAAAGCACGATTTGTTGCTAACAGAAGTAATATAAATGCCGAAAAATGGTAATATAAGTAGAAAAATACAAATTTATAGTAGTACACTTACCTATGTAAAATGTGCCCATCCTTAAAACTACAGAAAAATCTGAGTACTCTAAACAGGCGTTTTTCAAAAATACCATAACCAAAAAACGTCTATACATATGCTTTGCAATAGCAGTAACACACAGAGGTTAACTTTACATACTCTGAAGTTTGTTAAATGCCGTCCCAAACATTTTCAAACCCCGCGCTGAAGGCAAGTCATAGTCGGTATTGAAAGCTCCGTAGCTGATACGCAGAGGTGCAGTATACAGAAAATTAATTTAAGGAAGGCAAATGGTAATAAACTTTAAAAAATAATGCCCATTATTTTTCTGTATGTAAATTATACTGCCGTCCTCAATAGGTTTCTTTTTCTTCAATGAAATTATGTGATATATAAAGTAAATAAACATGTATTTCTTCGGGCAGAAAGACCGTGAAATATCTGTTTGCAATTTGCTTTCGTTTTGAAGCGTCCTAAGATCTGCGACGAATGATCGAATGCTTAAATAATGTCTTCATATACGTGTAATATTTGTAAAAAGTCGTTTACACGAAGAAGCTACTTAAACATTCATAAGCGCATTCATTCTGGTGAAAAATTACAAAATTGTGTTGTTTGCAGTAAAGTATTTACTTGCGAAAATAGTTTACGGAGGCATATGCTGGTTCACAGCGGTGCGAAACCACATAAATGTGGCGATTGTAGTAGGTCTTTCGGAACAAAGAGTGATTTAAATAGACACATTCGCATACACACTGGTGATAAACCGTATCAATGTAATATATGTGGCAAGTCATTTGCGCGCATGAGTCATTTCAACCCGCATATACTTACCCACAGTGGTGAGAAATCACATAGCTGTATGGTATGTAGTAATGAATTCGGGTGTAAAACTGATTTAAACCGACATATGCTTATTCACACTGGTGAAAGACCATATAAATGTGAGGTATGTAGGAAGTCGTTTGTTCAAAAGGGCCACTTAACTACACATATGATAATCCATACTGGAAAAAAATTACATCAGTGTTCAATATGTGGCAAATCATTTGGAGGTAGACATATCTTAAACAATCATGTGTTCGTCCACTGTGACGAGAAACCATATAGTTGTGATATGTGTAGTAAATCTTATGCACGCTTAAATCACTTAAAGAGACATAAGCTTAACCACAAAGATAAAAAGTGAGTGTGATGTGTGTAAAGAAACTTTTACACTAAAATATACTTTAAACATATGAATGTATATTGGTGTGAAATAACGTAAATGTAACACGTTGCAAAGATTGATATCTGAAGGGAAAAAAATGTTCTGTATAGACAGATTAGAAACATTTAATTACATCAGTAAATTTCTATATATATGTGGTGGAATCACAGATTCATTATAGAAGTAGTTATTGACATGTATTTCATATGTAGATTGTAATTGGAGTACAGAATTGCATCAATATGCCAAGGAGGCAGATGTCCATGATTATGAGACATATGCGAAAGAAATGAAATGTGTGTTATATTCAAAATAAATGAAAAGTCGTGCATTTGTATTCAAAGAAATAGGATTTTGCTATGCATTAATTGTTAAAAGAATACATACATCATTCTTGTTAGTAAGAAATGCTGGCAAAAGTTATAAATGTAACCAAAAGTGATGGTATAATATCATTACAATTTTATTGTTTATGGAATGACACTATCTATCCAGCCATACAGTGATATAATTTACGATCATTGATATTATAATATGGCTGTTGGCTGTAAACTTGTGTTGAAAAAATGTTAGAAATAAAATGTCAAAAGAACAGCTTTTTACACAAGTGAAAAACAGTGGGAAAACTGGTACTGTAGAAATGTAAAAGAAAATAATTTGGGGGTCTCTAAATATATAAACTGTTTATATAAAACAGTATGCAACTCATGTGATTATTATTTGATCAAATATGTTAGTTGTAAATGTATATTAAAACATTTTAGTCCTGTGTAAGATCATCCATTATATGTGTGTGTGTATGAGAACGTATTTTTCATCAAAGAACAGAACAGTGTTCCTACGGTCTCTGGTGTGTAACACATAAGCTGAAAACAAAGAAGTTAAAACAGTGCTTAAAACATAAAGTAATTTAAGTTCTTTTTTGTTATCTAGAGATTATTAATATGCTAGTTGCTGAAATAGGCATTAGCTCGCCAAATATATGTGCCAATATGTTTTTACCCTCTACAGCAGCAATATTTTAATTTATTATTGTCTTCTTTTAGGCATGTAATACTTTGTTTTATTTGACTTTTTGAGCTTTAAACATATAATTTTATTATTATTTATTTTGTTATTTTGTTTTCAAGATGGATTTTTTGGATTAATTAAAATTTTAACAAAATCTTTAAATTTTTAGCAGAACTCAAGTAATGATGAAAAATCAAGAGACCATTATTTTTACTTCAGATAATGAAAGTGACTGTTGCTTGAATTGTTGCCAAAGTTACACTGGTAGCAACTGCATCTCTGTGCCATACAGCAGACAAATATTCTAATTCAAAAATATTTGCTACATTGTGCATGAAATTATTTGGTAATTTTATTAAAATAAGGAACATAAAGTATGAATTTAAATTTCATATTTTAATCTAATTCAAAGTGAGAGTTAAAATTTACGAGTCTTTTATTTATATATGTACTTTTGAAATATTGCATTTTAGGATAAATTAAGATTGTATTTAAGGTTTTTTATTTAAACATTTATCAGTGGGTTTCTTGTTTTAAATTTTATACATTTTAGATAATCATTATTTAAATAGTTTTTCTAATAGTAAGTTCATTCTAAATTTTGTGTGAACATGCAATTTCATAAGTATGTAACTTTAACTGAATTAAAGTTCTCTTACATACAAGCACTTTTAGAACTACTCTTATATTAACCCTCAAGTCGCCAAATTTCTCGGCAAACATTTTTGGTGAGAAATTCCACGGTGCCATATTACTATCTAAATTTTTTGTCTACATTTTGAACTTTAAGCCTAAAATGTCTCCAAAAACGGTTTTTGCACATGCAAAAACCACGTTTTGAATACACAATTTAAGCTAAAAATCCAAAACAAAAAATTTAGATAGCAAAAACGTAAAGTTTCTAACCAAAAATATTTGATAAGAATACATGTACGCAGCGATATGTTTTAACTTAAAAAAACATCTACGAATTGCACAATCTAGGCAACGAAAGAATCTACGAACTACGCACACCTCGCTTTGATAAATTAACATAACAACAATAAATTTCAAAGAATACCATGTACACAGCATTCTGTTTCAACTTTAAAAAACATCTACTTATCTAGGCACTAAGCACTAATCAACAAAATAAACTAAAATAAATTTCAAACAATTAAAAAAAAAAACAATAATGACAGAAATGCATACTAAGAAAACAATGAACGTAACATTCTACAAAATAAGAACAAGAATAAAATAAATGCACTTACCATGAATGAATGGTTTTTTGAACAGCAGAAATACCAATTTCATGCCGCCATGAATTATATGCCACTATGGTATTTATATGACAGCCAGACACACTATCCAGAAAATTCATACTATGGTTCACAAATAAATGTTCAAAACCTTCTTTTCCTAAATTCTTGTAAGATTTCGAGCCATCCGAAAGAATAGTTGTACAAGGCTCAATCCATTCTTTAATATACTGCACCAGCGTTTCCTTACTTTTATCATGCACAGCCTCGAAAAATAAGCTCCCAGACCCTCTTGCAACCACGTCTGATTGCAACATAGCCTCTCATTGCATTTCAAAACACGCACGACACAAACCAACGAGCAATTAAAACACTCCAGCAAAAGAGTATTCAACATCAAAAGGGTTGTCATACAACATGCAATCGTGCCAAAAACCAGTGCAGAACACATATCGCCACATTTGGTGATCTTAGGGCACATATATAAGAGTAGAACCGCATTTTTATTTCATTCTCTGTTGCTTAGTTTTTATCAGTATGACAGTGAATGTAACGTGTAGATTTTGTATGGTCTCTGGTTCTTATATTACTGTTTTCTAGAATGGTACTTTTTGATTATCTCCATTCACATTTTCTTTGTGATGAAAGAGAAATCGTTGCAACTGTTTGCATTGTTTTCCAGTGTTGAAGAACATGTCCAGCTATCCATAAATGTTATAAATCTCTCGTGACATATTTCTTCTAATCGCTTGCAGTAAATGTTTAGTTTGTAGTTAAAATATATGTTGTAATTTTCAAATATCTTTACAAATTACTTGTTTGTTTTAGAACAAATAGCACACAAAATGCTGTTTTGATAATAATCTGCGGTTGATCTTTACATTACGGTAACTTGGCGAAAATTTGG
This sequence comes from Stegodyphus dumicola, assembly GCF_044657685.1. Classification (NCBI taxonomy): domain Eukaryota; kingdom Metazoa; phylum Arthropoda; class Arachnida; order Araneae; family Eresidae; genus Stegodyphus; species Stegodyphus dumicola. The sequence goes on from NC_140781.1 coordinate 34,819,098, forward strand.
CGACCAACTCCCCTACAGCAACCCTCTATTTTTTTTTTCCCCGCCGCCATTTTGTCTTCACGAAGTAAAGACATGTTTCTTTTCTTCTTATCTACTGAACACTTCTTCCAACAATCTACTAGCCGAATTACACTTATGCTAGAAATTTTATCAAACAAAACTGCTTAATCATGACAAATATTCACTGCAAAATTCGGAAAAAGTGCACAATACCATACACCTTACGCGTTTTTCAAAATAACACATACACATAAACCATGTACACGCCGACTTATTTTTACTTAAAAAAACATCCCAGAATTGCACAAAAATGGCATTGCGCACACTCTTCACTATATCCATGTACACTGCTTTTTTCTCATAAATTCGAAAAATTTCACGAAAATACATGACAATTTTCTCAATCTTTAAACCCGCTAAAAAGAACATATATGAAATTACCTGATCGCGAAAAAGTATTTACCCTTTCCAAATATGAACATTTCCACATATAAAATAAATAAAATATCCAAAAACTTTTACCTCTAAATCATCTATTACATTATACACGTCACCAACGAATTCATACATGAAGCATTACAAATATTTAATATCAAATATTTAAATTATTTCCATGCACGTTTATTTCAACTTAAACGTAAACCAAATTCCTACAAGCATAAAATTCACAAAATAACTATCATTTCATTAAAATATCACTGAACCATGTACACGTCGACTTATTTTTACTTAAAAAAACATCCAGAATTGCACAAAAATGGCATTGCGCACACTCTTCACTATATCCATGTACACTGCTTTTATCTCATAAATTAAAAAAATTTCACGAAAATACATGACAATTTTCTCAATCTTTAAACCCGGTAAAAAGAACATATATGAAATTACATGATCGCGAAAAAGTATTTACCCTTTACAAATATGAACATTTCCACATATAAAATAAATAAATTATCCAAAAACTTTTACCTCTAAATCATCTATTACATTATACACGTCACCAACGAATTCATACATGAAGCATTACAAATATTTATTATCAAATATTTAAATTATTTCCATGCACATTTATTTCAACTTAAACATACACCAAATTCCTACAAGTATAAAATTCACAAAATAACTATCATTTCATTAAAATATAATTAAATTCAAAAACACCACTTAAAATATACATGAGCACATACATTCAATTAATAAAAATTACCTTACAATCCTAATTACTTTAAACTAAATCATTGCTAATAACAATTTTCCCAATAATACCAAATTCCTTTCCACCTTACATTTCCAACAATGCATAAAAATAATTAAAAATACTAACTTACCTAATCTCCTTTAGAATCTTCATTACGTGGCGGATACACTTTTCTTCATTCTCTTTCAGAATCTTTAAAATCATACTTATCTTTCAAAGCAAGATACCAGGTAAAATAAATAACATAATAAAACATGTTTATTTCTCTCTCACACAACCTTAAAAAACATTTCTTACTATCCTTTTCAATACCACTAAATACCCATTTCGAATTCACTTTACTTACGGCCATGGGATCCAAAAATTCACAAACACTATTTCACTTAACACAGAATAAAGCCAAATACAAAATTTCCAGATTTTTTCCCGATTTCCCCCCTTTTCCGATTAAAGAACCGTAATTCGTCCATTAATATCACATGACATATCCCATGATCTCTCATTTCCCCCACACAAAATAATGCGTAATCGGAACTCAGTACTGCTCACATTATTACCAAAGTCCCAGGTAGTAACCTTTATCGCCTCCAAAATGTCGCCAAACTACCAGTTACCGTAATGTAAAGATCAACCTAATCTGCCAATATAGTTCTTTCACTTAGAAAATTAGCTTTTGTATTCTTTTATAATTTTATTTTTTCCATCTAGCTTGTAATTTTTCATATCCAGTGAAATGCAAACAGTTTCATGTGGATAATTTCACCAGTATGCTGTTGGTTTTGCTGCCATATTAAGTTCCCTTTCGTAGTTTATAGGTTAATTTTTGAAGACCAACCAAGATGAAGCCTGCATGGTTATAAAGGGTATGAAACACTCCTTGAACCATTTTGTAACATGAAGACAGACTTTCTGCTGGCATTCCTCATGTTACACTTCCATGTGAATTCCTTACCTAAACTTCATTATGTAGCCATTTTGGTAACCTTTTATGTTTGAAAGAATACCAAATGCCTGAAAAGTAGCTGTAGCTTCTGAATTTGTTCACAGTAAAATCTTCAATTTACTTCAAATTACAACCACATAAGAAAGTAGTATGCGAAAATGATATACTTAATGATTGCAAGTAAAAACGGATGAAGGTATGCAAAAAGAAAAAGCAAATTAAAGTGAGGAAAATAGACATAAAATTAGCAAAGAAGATGTCTGTTTTATGATAGAAAAATGTCATCAAGAAATTGTGACTAGAGGTAACAAGAATACTTCTAGAATTTTCCATCATTGCGAATGAAGTAGACTTTAAGCATGTATACACTTCACATTTTAAAGCATACAAGTGCCACATATGCAGTAACATCAAAAATAATACTAATAAACTTCATTTCATTAAAACAAATTCTTTTCACTTAATTCTTTTGAGGAGTGGAAATACCATGTTGTACAACAATAATAAAAATAATAATAATAAACTTCATTTCTTTAAAACAAAGTGTAACTTTATTAAGCTAAATAAAGAAATTAAAGAACTTCAGAATAAATTCATAATAACCACTAACACTAATAATTCATAATAATAACTAATAATTCATAATAACCACAAAGTCAACAACAAAGTATCTGAAAAGAATTCTGTCAAGAAATTATTAGCAGTGAATTAAAAAATGAAGTAACTTGCAAAATCTCTGCTATTCAATATGTTAGAGCTTATACCTATTTTTCTCTTTGTTTCAATTTTTTTTCTTCCACACAGTTTGCCAATGGATTACTTTTATTGGGACGTTTTTATTAACAGGAGCCAGTTATCGTATGCTCACATTGCTTCAAAATAATTGCATTGTTGTGAACCAGTCTGTTGCTTTTATATTGAAGTGAAGACAGTTCTTCAATGAATTTTTGCTTGATGCTGAAAGTATTTGATTTTTTTTTTTTTTTTTTTTTTTAGTCCAAAGGGGTAATTTGCCCAGAAGGACTATTGATTTCATCATAAGCATTGTTTCATTTTTCAAATTGTTGCAACCAAATATTATCGTCCTGTATTATATTTAAAAAAATTAAACAGTGAAAAATCTGCATAAATATATGTATATTTCTAGCATTGTGATAAAACAACGTTACCTAGAGCCTTTGAATTTTGAACGTTTCCACCTGAATATGGGCATCTGGAAGCCCAAATTTGAAATCTGGAATTTGTTTATTATCGATTTCTTAAAACTTTAATGAATTTTTGATTAACAAACTCGGGGATTTCAAAGGGAGCAGTGGCAACATTTGACAGAGAAAACATTTTGATCTCCAGCACGCGAGACTGTGTATCGGAAATTCTAAGGATATGCTCATTTTAAAATTATTTTGCGATATTGCTCTTGAACTGAATTTTATGGTTTAAGTGCGAAAAACGTAATATTTAATAAATAAAGGTAGCACACAAAAATGTCAAAAAAAGCCTTTTGGGACGTAATTTAAAATCTGAAACCTTTTAGATTTTTTTTTTCGTTGTGTGCATTGGGAAAATAAAAGTTTTTTATTCTTCTCATGTACTCTGCAATCTGTTTTTGCTTAAAAAATATCAGAGGAATTGTACAAATTTATCATTGCACACTTTGCATATGTTTTTTCATCATTACATATATTTACATATATTAAGAATTACATATATTTTTTCATCATATGTAAAATAGTTAGTCTTTACATGAAGCTTAATGCATTACAGTTTCCACCATCTAGTTAAACATCGCCGGTGTTTCTGACTAGTGCTAAGAGATGCTCCATTGACAGAAAAGAACCATTTTTCTGGCCTCAGCTGTAGACGCTTATAATGGCCAATTTCAATATTGGCCATTAATTTAAAAAAAAAAAAAAAAACTTCAGCTTAGTGCTTTCATTTTAGTTCCTGTTAGGACTGGACAACTAATGTACAATTTAATGTGTTTCTGCCAATTCAAATTATTCTAAATATTAAATATTTAATTTTTAGTGGGATTTGACTGTATTGTGCATAAAGTAGCACAGGAGCAGGCTATTTTTCTTTTACTTCCTCTGAGATAAAAGTAGAATCATTCTAAGTAAAAAGAAAACTTTTTTTTTTTTTTTTTTTTTTTTGAGTTTATGAAGTGCTTGTTTGCACTGTTTTTATGTTTTTACTTATTTAGAATTTTTTCCCCCCTCTGCTTTGGTATATCTGAATAGGGTTTTTGAATTTGCCAGTAATTTAATTTTTTTTTTTTTTTTTACTTGTATCAGTTTTATGCAATGATTGTTAACACTGTTTTGAATGAATTTCATTTTTTTGTTTTACTATGCTATACTTAATTATAACTTTTAAAAGTTAATTTATTACCACTAAATTGCAGCAGCTTTCAGTGCATTATTTAGCAATTAACTTGTATGAAGAATTTGCTAATGCAAACAGCCGTTGTATCTTAAAAAAATTATGAGAGCTGTTTCTATAATCTGCAGCCAAACCAACATAGAGTGAAAACAATTTCAAACACAAATTTACCTCAAACACATAAAAAATGGGAAAAAATAAGGGCAAATGGATTTGACGTCTCTCAGCATATCTTCATATATATGTTATGGTTAAAGTCAAAAAATTCAGTTGCCATTAATAGTTACCATGTCTTTTGGCAAATGTCATAATGCACAATAATCACATTAACTGGGAAATATTAATAGTGCCACTTTATGTAATTGCAATTAATGTTATCATTCAGATATTGTTAGAAAACTGCTTAAGTCCTGCCTGTTTATGTATGAAAACATGGGAAATACATCACTTACTGTGAAACAATTTGGTTTATACTGTGGAATAATTGTTTAAACTGAAGTAAAGTCAAAATAGATTATAAATATTGCGAAGTATCAGAAAAATGTCGAAAAACAGCTTGTTTTCAATTTTAGTCAACAGAATGTTGGACAAAAAAAGCAGCCTTAGCTTGACTTACATTTTGAATAACTCTATCGATTTTGTGGTTGATCAGATGCAGGTCTGTCTTATTCAGGAGCAAAAAAAAAAAAAAAAAAAAAAAGGGGGTACTTATGTACTAACACAACCACCATATAGTAATTTTGCTGTCTTTAATAGATGAAAATAAAAGTATTATTTATTGAGAACAAGTTAGTGATTTTCACAATTTTCCTTTTTATTTTAAATACATTTCTAAACTATCGATATTTATTGTTAGACAACAAAATATTATTAACATATTTAATGAAAAAACATTTAAAAATTTTTAAATACAAATTTTAATTATTAAATAAAGACATAGACTACTTGATATATTAAATTATAAAACACTCACATCTTTTGCAAAATCCTTCTCTGATTTTTCAGTTCTTTTCTTCTTCCCATGGGCAAAGTGATCTATTTTTGCTTTAAAATTATTAGAGAATTGCACAATTTCGGCAGTACACGCTGGCTATCTGCCAAACTCGTCTATTTTCCGCACCAAAATACTGTGCTTCTGCAGAACTTTTACAGCAGTTTTGGCAGTTTCTTTCATTGCTGGTAAATTTCACAAGCCCCCCCCCCATTTTAAAATTGAGTTGAAGGCAAAAAATATTGCAGTTTGTCTCTGTAAACCATTAAAACATAGAATACAACAAAAAGCAGACTGAAGGATGTTTATGCACATGATTGCCAGAGTTTGGCATATTCTTTAATAATTTGGCGACATCTGCTAAGGTGACTATTGTAATACGCAAGTACCAAGAAAATTTCTGTAGAATTTCCTCCCCAGATCCTTAAAAAAATTTCTTTAATTCCCCTGAAAGCGTATACATCAAACTAAGGTGTTTTTTTTTTTTTTTTTTTTTTTTTTTTAAAGCCTATTTTGAAATTTTACATTTGCATATTTTCTTCCTATGAATGAGAGATGCCCGTGAGTATTAACCAAGGAGGTTAGAATAGAAGGAGGGAAGGTTACCCTCAAACGGTGAAGCTTGGCGGCCATCTTCCTGTTATCACCGTGACTTGTGCAAGGAAGTCTGTCATTGCAACATTTTTTTCTTTTCTTTTTGAAGCATGTTAGCTTGTATTGCATATGGATGCACAAATAGATTCTCGAAAAAAATTCCAGGCATTATTTTTCACACGTAAGTATTAATTTTCTTTTTTTATGTAATATGACAACTATGTTAAAAAATATCACAATGTCATGTGGTTTTCTTTCCAGATGTGAAAAAAAAGGACTTAAAATAGGTTATTTAATATAACTATAATCAAAATATATTAAATACATTTTAATATTTCTGTTTATAGCTGGTATCTTCGTTCCTTAAGATACAATGCTATATGGTAGGATTTAAATTGTATAATTTGAACGTTTTAGTTAATTCGTTTTATAACTTTCATGAAAAGTAAGAAATCAATTATTACTATTTTTATTAATTGTAAAGGTGTTAAATAAAGCAATGCTTTTCTTTATATATTAATTATTATTCATTTTTTAAGATAAACTGTTCTGTTATTAAAAATTTTTTGCATAAACTTACAAATTTCTGGGCAGTATAGTGATAAAATTAAGTAAAATATTTACACAATTGAACATGTGAAAAGATGTATCCAAAAACTTATATAGGTGTATTTCTGTAATTCAACTTAATTAAAGGCAGTTTCTTTGAGATTAATAAATATGAAATGCGCATAAACTGAAATCAATGAATTCACATAAATCTGTTTTATTTTATTAAGATTTATTTTCTAACTTAAGCAAGTCCGTGAAATATGCAGAAACATCATTTTTTAAAGGCTTTAATGTTATGCGCATGCATTTAGATTTCGAACTATTTCTTAATAATTTGCTGTACATAGTAAATTATGGATATCATCTTTATTACTTTAAAACAAAAATTCAACAATAGCGAGGGATTTCATTATAAATTTAACATATTTTTACTGGAAAATAAATGCACGGAACAGGTTAGAAACACGTACATGTCACTGCCGTAATGCAATGTTTTGAAGTCAGAAACATGGACGCCGCTTATTCGGCGGAGTTTCATTCCCCGATAGTGGAGGAAACCGCGAACCCTCCCTCCTTCTATTCTAACCTCCTTGGTATTAACATTAGGAATATAGCATCTGTCAAATAAATTCACCAATTAAAAGATGCTTTTTGAATACTTTTGGCTGCAGAAAAATTCAAAGGTGTGATTTTCGGACCAACAATACTGGACAATAGATGATTTCTGTTTCCTTTTTTTTTAAACATATGCCTCATGTTTCTTCCTTCCGAAAATCTTTTTCTTGTCTTGTTCATTTACGTTTTGGCAGCTGAGGATGATGGTTCGGTAAAACCATCGAAACTAGTCTTGTGAAAATTTGCAGATGTAACGCTAATATTTGCTGTTTTAATTCTAAATTAATACATTTTCAACAGTTCATAAAATTTTTTTTGCATTTTCCTAATAAAACTTCTGTGGCGTACTTATTTTTATGTTTCTTGTTGCATTTATATTCGAGCAATATAGTGCAGGTCCGAACACGTCTGTCCTTATCTGCTTGAGTCAACCAAGGAGGTTAGAATACATGGAGATGGCGTCTCTGCTATTGCAGTAGGAAGAAACTGAAGCCAGGGAAAGGAAATAAGCCACGCCACATGAGGGCAAGGAAACGATTACCTTACTAAACGAAGTGAGGTAAAACGCCAGTTGGTTTCAAGTTCTCAGTGTGTTTTCTGATTTTGTACGCGTAGATGTGAAAGGCCTAAAAGGCACTGAATTGTTACAGCGAAATAATGTCTACATTTCCGACTTCTTGTCTATGTAAAAGAATGTTTTAGAACGTGCATAAAAAAGTAGAATAATCGAAATGTGTGTTTTAATGGCCTTCAAGAAAGAGTTTGAGTATTTTCTTTGTGTAAAGTACTCGAAGAAACATATATAGTTCTCAGATTTACCTTTTCATAATAATAATAAAAGTGATATTCGTAATTAACTTATATGTGATGGCAAAACGATAAGTAAACAAGGGGAGGGGGCGTGGCTAGCTCTCCATGGAAAAGAAGACAGTTTGCTTTAATGTCTGATCATAATTACATTACAGGTCTTACCTTTTATGAGTTTAACTACATTTTATTTTGTGCTCAAGCAAATATACGAGATAATAAGTGAACTTGATTTCTAGTCATATTTGTTGTGTGAGTTTTAAAATAACAACGTAAAATTTACATATTTCTATTATTGTTTATTAAATTAAGTTTTTCCGAAACATAAGTAATATTTATAACATGACAAAATTTGAGAATTATATATACTTAGAATAAGTAAAGTATAATCAAATTATAGTTTGAGTACATACTTACTGTTTCGTGTTCACAATACTTTTAATTCTAGCATTCATTAATTACAGGATGCAATTACATAATGTAGAAATTATAGCAATTACATAATGTAGAAATAAAATGAAATGGCGAGAAAAGTAAAGAGGGCGTGAAGAATCTGCGATCCTCTGCGACTACCGGGAACAAAATCGGGTGTGGTTAGAGTACGTCAATCTTTCTAAGCCACGACTACTAAGGGCATGCTTCCCCCCCTTTTTTGGCTTCACTTGGACTGTGTGGAGGGCATCTCCATGAGTTCTAACCTCCTTGGAGTCAACTCATGCGGCACCCAGCGATTGAACTTGTACGTCAAGTTTATTCGATGCATAGCGCGACTAATTGACGTGGTACTAATGTCTTAGCAAGCTCTCGATAGGTTGCATACTGATCTTTTTCCACAAGTTCCCGCAGCCGTCAAATATCAGTAGGTCAGCCAGAGCTCTCTGCTTCTTGAATGTCATAGTCCATGTTTTTGAATTTTCGATACTAAACTTTCACAGTGTCATATGATACAAGATTAGTACCTAAATCTGTAAACATGATTTGGTGACATTCTGTAGCTGACGTTTTTGCAAAAGAACTGGAAGTAAATGATCGTTCTAATCCGATAGCGTGATAGTTCCATTTCAGACATCTTATCTTTAGTGATAACAATATTTTTTTACAAATTTCACAACGCAGTATTCTTAAGCAAGTCTCTTTCTTTGAGATGCCAAAAATCGTTTGAAAAAATATGATTAAACACGCCAATGTGATCTATTTGCGGTGGAGGGAAACTTTCGTTAAAACCCGATTAGTTATATACTTTGGCTTAACCTCTTTTGCTATTCTGTTTCGCTATCCGTGGCCGATTGCAATATGAATCTAATGAATTATATGAAAATTCTCCTCCATAAAAATATGATAAATAATTGGGTCTTTTTCAGTTTTAACTTGGAACGATAAATTTTACAACACTACCAGTTCTTAAAATACCATATCCTAATAGTCGCTGAGTATGCTTTCGGAAACCTTTGCAAAAAGCGAATCATACTTTTCTCCTGTAAATGAGTGATTCTATTGATTTGGTTGAGAAACTTATCAGTAGTTTCAATATTGAGATCCCCGTGAAATCTTTGATTGTGCACGTTGAAGTGTGTGTTACTAATGATACACAGATATTTACTTTGCTCCTGTTGAGTGAAATTTAGCGATCGTCCGTTAAGAGAAGATCGTTATTTACGCTCCTTGTCGTGAATAGGGCCCTTAAGGCGGTGAAACATAGGTTAGGACTGGAGGCACAATTGAGATATAAATGAGATGTTTCTTTCATAAGTCTAATTACGAATAATTGTCAATAACTGGATAAAGATAGTTGATGACTTTATTGCTTTATTCTTAACATTTTCGATGTGATCCTTTCAATGAGATACGTTCTGCAAGAGAAGAAGAGGAAGAATGGCCTTGCTTGTTTGCATTAGCTGTACATAGTCACGTAATCTCTGAGGTCATCTGCATTGTTTGTTTACAAAAGATATACATAAGTCACGTGATCTATGAGGTCATCGGAATGTATCTCATTAAGTTTGCTATTGAGAGTGATACCAAGATATTCAGCTGTGCAAACTTTTGGAATAATTACATCAGAAAGAGTCAAGTTTTTCTTAGGTAAAATATTCATGCGCGTTTTAAGAATTATTAACAACTGAGATTTATGGGTCTTGATGGATATTCTCCATTTTGCGCACCATTCTTAAGTTATCTGCATTAACTCTTGGAGCTTTCGGATCACATGATTTCCGTTTGCGATTTGACAGCCAAGGCGGTATCATCAGCATAACAGCCCATAAAATAGTTTGTAATATTTACTAGTTTGGGGAAGTCCATCACGTAGAAAAGGCAGAGAATAGGGCCAAAATAAAGTCCTGTGGAACTCCAGCTTTGATTTCTCCTACATCAGATTGTGTTTTACCAACAGTAACTGTAAATTTCCTATTTGTAAGGAAGGACATAACTATAAATATCATTTCTCAATGGAAATTCGAGATATTTAACTTGTAAATTAGCCCCTCATGCCAAACGCGGTTGAATGCTTTCGCCACGTCCAGCATGCGAAAGGTAACATTTTCACGATTATGAAGAGCTGCGCCAGCAAACTCATCAAGGTCTTACTAATTGTTTAGTAGTAGATAGATTCTGTCAGAAGCTGGATTGTTCCAGGTGTAGAAATTCAAATTATAATTTCATTCTACACAGGATGATTCTTTCAAAAATTCTCCTAAGCCTAATTAGCCTGAAAACATCTGGCTTGGTTGTGTCTTTAACCAGGTTTAGGTAAAAGGATGATTTCTGCACGTTTTTCAGGGAAGTAAGAAATATTTTGACAGGCATTAATTATGGCAATAAATTTGGTAATAACAGTTTTTGATAAATTTTTTTATTGCAGCATTAGAAATATTGTCAAAGCCTGGTGAATTTCGAAATTTTAATCTTTTAATGATGCTGGCAATTTCGTTAGAGGTAGCAACATCAATTTGGCTTACAAAGTAGCAGACTTTGTATACAAACTTGACATTACCGAGGTGAAGGTTACTCTTTAAGGCGAGGTTACTCTTTAAGATTTTTTAATCCATTAATATTTAAAGAATTCTTGTTCGGTAAATTATAAAAAGGTTTCCATCTGTAATTTTAGTAGTAGTATTTTCTTTAAACTTAGTAGTACCTAATATAATCAAAACAGGGATATGATCAGAAGTAAGTTTGTGCTTTACCTCCAGTCCAATGTTGATTGTGGTAGTAATAAGAAGTAAGTCAAAAATATCAGCACATTTCAGGATTGTTTAATTGCAATGTATATGCGGCTGACGCATGAATAACAACATGATGATTTACAATAAAATCATGAAAGATCTTTCCATTATTGTTAGTTCATCAGCACCCCGCAGTCAAAGTGCTTACCGTTAAGATTACCAACTAAAATAATCGTTTCGTCGTCTGGAAGTAACTCGGCAAGAAATTTTCAGTAAGTGAATTTTGCGGTGGTTTATATTATAGCATTAAAGTAAGTAGTTCCAAAGAAAGGCAAAACAACAAGTAATGGATTAAAAAATCTTAAAGAGTAACCTCGCCTTAAAGAGTAACCTTCACCTCGGTAATGTCAAGTTTGTATACAAAGTCTGCTACTTTGTAAGCCGAATTGATGTTGCTACCTCTAACGAAATTGCCAGCATCATTAAAAGATTAAAATTTCGAAATTCACCAGGCTTTGATAATATTTCTAATGCTGCAATAAAAAAATTTATCAAAAACTGTTATTACCAAATTTATTGCCATAATTAATGCCTGTCAAAATATTTCTTACTTCCCTGAAAAACTGTCCCAAGTTCAAAACTAAATCTTCGTTATTCACCAATGAAACAATATTACGAAGAGTTCCGGACGTAGATGGCAGTTCCTCCTCCTTTACAGGCTACTCTGTAACATCTATTTAAAGTTCCAATCTACAGTTTGTAATTTTAATTCTGTTGCAACTTGGCGTAGCAAATGTTTCAGAAATTAATGCGATATCTATATGATATTCGGTTAAAACGTTTTGAAATTCAATTAATTTATTAACGATACTAACGCATTCCAAACTACTAATTAAATGATTGATTTTAAAATAAATGCGTTTATCCATTAACTACTTTTTGAGATGGAGTGTCATGAGTTGGAGTTGAGATTTCTCTGAGTTGCTGGGTTAATAATGTGAGTTTAGAGTCTTTTAAAAGTGAGGTTATGTAGTCAAATTTTCAAAGAATTGTTTAGTTTCTTTTAGAACTTTTGAGTTAAGTCCAGTGGAGATAGCTTGGTCGTATGGCGTATGACTCATTAACTAAAACACGATCAGAATACAGTTTGGGTTTGGTTTTTTTTTAGCTTTAGGGAAATTTTCGCATCCTCGGAAAACTGACGTGTGATATTTTCCACAATTCATCCACGTGCATGTGGAAATTTTACTTTTATTTTTACAGTCAGAAGAGAGATTGTTTGGCTCAGATCTTACATATGTAGGCATATGCAGACTTGCCAACTCTCCCGATTTTCGACCGCTCTCCCGCCAACCCGATTTACAATATATTTCTCCCGACTTTTTCTTGTTCTTAAAATTACTCACGATTTTTATGGAACTTGGCTTAATACTTTGTTATATGAACAAAAAAAGTGATTTTGGACGTCCGAAGCAAATGAATTTCGTCTAGACTATATCTACAACAAAACCTTGCGAATTAGATAACTTCTGTATTGTGAGTGAGAGCATATACGTATCCAGAAACGTCCTTCTCCAATTCTCCAATGGGCATCGTGCTCCGCTGCATGTCATCTGGCATATATTAGCTAATGAGGACAAAACAAGCTGTTATTTGGATGTTCTTTAGTTATTTCGGTCATTTTGTTCTGAGTTGTGTGAGTACACGTGCCTTCGGGAAATAGTTTTAGAAATTATCATCTTTTATTATGTCTGCGAGAAAGGTGAAATACTCGTGTACGTTTCAAAAATCGTACACAGTTGACTTTCCTTCCATTATTTCCTCAAGGAAATGTAATAAATTTGCGACGTGTACCGCCTGTCATTGCGATTTTTCGATTTCGCATGGTGGAAGGGCGGATGCTCACAAACATGTGCTTACACAAAAACACAAGGGCAACATGAGTTGTTTTGGAAAAAAAAATTTCTTCGGAAACAAAGGACCAAAAAGTTATTAATGCAGAATGTTTGTTCTCTGCCTTTTTACTGGAGTACAACCTGCCACTGAATGCATCGGATTACGCTGCAGCTTTATTTTGAAAAATGTTTCCCGATAGTGAAATCGCTAAGAAATACTCAAGTGCAAGAACCAAAAGAGGTGCAATTGTTAAAGAAATGGATTTGAAAAATAAATCTTCATTTATTGATTGCATTAAAACAGCTCCGTTCTGCCTCTCAACGGATGGAAGCAATAATACCGATTCAAAACTGTATCCAATTGTTGTTTCTTTTTTTAATCCAGAGTCTTCAGAAACTGAGTGCAGTTTACTTTCTGTCCCCACTTTAGAAGGACATTTGACAGGCTTTAATATAGCACAGCTAATTATTAAAACTTTAAAAGAAAATGCAGTCCCTCTGGATAATTGCTTAGTACTTGGTGCCGATAATGCACCAGTATTGGTAGGCTTGAAGACTGGTGTTGCAGGCATCTTCAGAAAAGAAAATTCAGATTTGCAGATTATGAGGTGCACCTGTCACCTCTTAAATTTAGCAGCTGAAAAAGGAGTAGCTTCTTTACCAATAAATGTGGGTGAACACATTGTTGATATTTATTATTATCTTGAAAGGAGTTCTAAAAAAGGAGGAAAAATTGAAACAGGTTCAACAGCTGCATAACAGCAGTTTACAATTAGAAAGCTTGAATGAAGTTATAAAATCAGCTAGGATTGACACCCAGTGGAGTTTAATTGGAAAACTGAAAGGTGCTGATGGAATTTTAAAATATAGTGAACTGTCTAGAATTGTGTTGGCCATCTTGACAGTTCCCCATAGTAATGCAGAGTGTGAGGGGATGAGTTGAGTTGGAGGCAACTTCCCCTTGATAAGTCTGTCTCCTGTTTACTCAACAGTCATTCACTTATGCATTTTAAAAAAATTGTTTGGTTTAATTTTAATTTAATTTGCTAAATTAGTGAAATTATTTTCATGGTTTGGTTTTGCACTTGATTTGCTTATGCTTCTGAATTTAAATGATATTGTAGATTAATTCGAGAATTAAATCTTTTATATGTTTACATATTTTTAAAAACTTTTTTTAAAAATTATTTTGGCTTTTTTTCTTTATTTTGGCTTTAAATTTGCTTTTTTACTTTTATACGTGTTTGTTAAAATTTAAATTTACATTTGTTTAAATATATATATATAAAACACACTCATATACTAGATGTTAGATTCACATAGTACATAATTATAAATTTGAAAATCAATTTTAAGCTTTTTAGGACTACTTTAACAATAAACGAAACTTATTAATAATAAAACCACTCTGGCATAGTGTGGTCTTTTTATTACAATTATTACAAATATTATTAATTATTGCAATTATTACACTGGCGTAGTGTGGTTTTATTGCTACACAATTTTAATAAACAGAAATTAATAATCATAATAAGCATTTACGCATAAATATACATATAATAATAAATTTTAATTTTATTAAGTTTTTTTTTTATGTGCAAAGCTTCTTCCCATTCCTCTTTTTTATTGCTTTTAAGGAGTTTTTCAATTCAGAATGCCTCCATAATGTAGTTTTACTGCATTTAGCGAGGTTATCCTAGTTGACAAAAGAATCGTGTTAATTTTTAAGACATTAAAGACATTTCTGATTCGCCTGCAGAATTTTAATAAATCCCATCTGTTTATCCTTTCCCCAAAGAACGAATACATATTTGCACACAGAGCCAATGATAGCTTGGAAAAATTATATTTTACTAAAACAAACTCTTCACATTTCTAGAAATTTCCGCAGAAGTAGTCTTACAACTCTTCACAGTATCACTGTACAATCAGTAGTTACACTTCAAACTACTAAGACGTTAAACACAGCATAATATAAAGCACATCTAAAAGGCGAAGCGCTCATGGATACCTCAATTCTCCGAATAGCTCTGAATTAATGACTGAGACACTGATGCTCTCTCCGGTCTGGTACAGTTTTCTCTCCAGCCGACGCGAAATCTCTAGTACGTCTCGAAATTACTGGAAGGCATATGAGGGCCGGATACGGTTACAGTTACACAGATGATCAATTACAATTTTTAATTACAATACCTATTACAACTATATAGGGAGCAGACCAAAATGCTGCCAAATATCCAAATGGTCGCCAAGTATGGCGACCATCTGGAAATTTCTCTCCAAATTTGGCAACAAAAATTAGTCGCCCAAACCATCGCTTCTGCTAGAGTAATGCAACGGCTGACATGCAAAAGGTGAATGCCAATCTTGCGATGCCTTTGTGGACTGGAAAAGACTGAGGAAAAGCAGCTAAGGGAAGTTGCAAAGTTGCAATATAGGAGCGTCTTTTGAACGCACCGCCCCAAGCGACACATTTACATCCCCAGTCAGATGGCATGGCAAAGATACCAATCAAAACTACCCTTAATAACCTCTCCTGTAGGTTTCTGGGTATAATACTCTCCAGGGATTATACCCAGAAACCAACAGAACTGGGACGAAAAATTATCCCTCTTCTTACTGGCAATCGCAGTGCTGTCCACGATACTATTTGCTGTCCCCATTCCAGATGCTCTGCGGTCGTGACATCACATCCGTCTGCCATGTGATCTGTTGTTTAGTCGCCCTCTCGATATGCCTTCATCTCCTGAGGGGTATATTCAAGATCTACAGGCAAGGTGTGTATTTTGAACGCATCACCATCGGTTATATTCCTATAAAGGAAGGAATTTCATCTTGGCTTTCGAACTCTGTGTATAGTCTTCTTTATTCCGAAGTGGCCTCCTATCGGTCTGCTGTGTAGTTCTCTAAGGACGTTCCGGATCTTGGAAGTATCAGCTACCATTGGAATGCCCGGTATAAGACGCCGTTTTGAATATGGAGAACTGCCCATCAGCGGCCGAGCGATAAAATCGCTGAACACTGAAGTTCGGTTTGAGGTTTGAATCACTGCGAATGGGCTGGTTGCATGGGCGTTCTCGTGGTTTTCCTACTATGTGAAACGTGTATACGACCCAGTTTCCACTAGAAAGCCCTCCACGAAGGCATCCCTCCTCTTAGGCAGACAGGCCTCGACGTTATGCCATAATAAAATAAAGCAAACCAATAAACAAAACCGAATATAGAGTGAGTCAAAGAGAGGCTAATTTTGTTTCGTCGTTGCGCTATAGATTGAAATAGCTGTCCAGGTAAGTTTCTTAAGATTCCATTAAGTCAGTTAAGGGTTCAACGTCGCCGTCATCCAACTATTTTTACCTGACTCTGTGACTCCATGGGTCTGGGTCAAATGGTATTAAGTTCGTAACTTGATGTACGACTGGAATAAGCAACTTGTATTTCACTTCGACACTGGAAAAATGTCAGCAGCTTTCCGGATAGGATCTTCTAGACAGACCGTAGGCCTCTTCATGTGATGATCCCTTCCGATGACGGATAGTGATATATTATGGTTCTGGAGTCTCTATATCCCTATTTGAGCTTCGGTTTTCTTGAAAGTTCAAAAGTAAATTCAACGATGATTGATCTGTGCGGAACAGGAATTCTCTGCCCTAGAGATAATGGTTTAAATGCAGATACGGCGTTACTACGGTATCTACGGCGTTAACTATGGTGAGAAACTCATTCCTGGTGACACAGTAATTGCTGTCTGGCTTAGATACGCATTTGCTCCATTATGCCACAACACGTTTTGACCGTTTATTTCTTGGGACAAAACAGCGCCGACAATCTCATTCCTCGCATCCGTGTCGAGAATAAATTGTTTGTCGAGATGAGGATACGTCAGGACTGTCGCAGATGTTAAAGCCACTTTCAGTTCGTTAAATGGATCCTCACATTCTTTTGTCCAACAAGAGCTTTTGCTTGCTCTCTGTCATCTTATAAAGGGATCTTGCGATGGAAGAAAGGTCCTTCACAAATCTCCTAAAGCAGGTGCTAAGCCTCAGGAAACCTCATCGCTGATGGACATTTTGGGGCTTCTCCAATCTTGAACCGCTGACACTTTTTCTGGATCCCTATTCACACCTGAGGCAGAGATGGCATGTTCAAGGTAAGTTATTTCCTTTCTGATAAAATTACATTTAGCCGGACTTAACTTTAGGCTGGCTTTTTTCAGTTTTTGAAGCACCTTTCTAAGATTTTCTAAATGGTCTCCAAACGTTTTCCTGACGATGACGATGTCATCTAGGTGTGTTAGACAGGCTTCGTAGGAAAGACCTCTCAACATGGTCTCCATAAGGTGTTCGAATGTTACCGGCGCATTACATAATTCATACAAACGGCATCATGAACTGCGAAAGTCATGACAGTAAGCACGACAGTAAGCAACTTGTCTGTTGCTTACTGTCGTCTTTCCTCGGTCATCAGCGGAATCTCTTCTTGTCAATAACCACTCTTCAATCAAGCGTGAAAAACCACTTGCTTTCAGAAAGATTGGCCAGAATGTAGTCAATTCTAGGAAGAGGGTAGGTATCTGTCGTACTTACCTCGTTCAACCAGCGACAGGCAACCCAAAATCTAGTTGAATCACCTTTCTTTCTGACCAGAACTTTCATGGTGTTACTGGAAGCGCGTCCGGTTAGCTGTCGGAAGCTCCAGATTTCGAATGCCGGTTAAGGCATTACACATTTTGCACGTCTCCTGCTCCAAAATAAAAATTTAATCATTCTACAATGGCGCCCGAACCAAAATATAGTGGACGATAATCGTCACTATCCGGATTTGGTGATTGGGTCCTCATCTCTACAGTCGGACTATAAGTGAAAGGAGAATCTAAAGTTATTTTCTCACTCCTTATTACGTGCCTTTGTGGTGTAATTATAAGCATGTTCGGTTAGCAATCAGAAGTTCCAGCCCCTTTCTTGCCTTTTACTGCTTCAAATAATCTCATAACCTACTCCAAACAACTTCAGCTTCAATTTTTTTTTCAAACGGTCTATACAAGAAATCCGTCGCCTGGAATGTGATTTAAAATGATTAATGTGGTAAAGCGATACTTTACAACACGATGGATGCCGAAAAGGATAATGTTATTTATACAGATCTGAATTCGATTTCAAAATGACGAACGATACTTGCGGTAAATTGGTTGTTGCGGGAGCAAGAGATCGAGCTTCTTTTGTATATAACAGCAGTCTTAGTTTCTGTGACGTGAAAAGTGAGTAGTTCATGATTGTCAATTCGTAAGTTTCTTAGCAGTATTCATATACGACCTGCAACAGATTTTAGGTGGTATAAATTGTAGGTGGTAGGTAAAGAAAATAACTTTTTTCTGTTGAAAAACGTCTGTACATTCAGCAGTGCAGTTTCTTTAATATATGTACAAAACAAAATAATAGACGCATTCTTTAAATTATTATTAGAAAAAAAATCTATGGATGCAGATCTACACGCATGAAGCAGATTGAAATGTGAATGCATCCAATGTCATAAATTTCAAGAAAGTGTTCATTCAAAATAAGATTGCAATTCTTCATTTCAAATGAACATGTAAATGCATAGCAGTGCTTTTAATGATTCATAACCAACAGAGATATTTTAAAATGCGTAAAACTAGCTGTATTTAAAAAGAGGGAGAAAAAATAGCTTCAAACGTTAATTTACCCTTGGGAGAGAGAAACCAATAATAGTACTTTGTTAAATCGCGAAATAAAGTAAACACAAACATTGAAAATGCGGTAAAAACGTTTTTCGAGTTGAAAAAAAATCGAAACACTTTTGAAAAATGTATTAATAGCCTAGAATTCAACTGCGGTACCATTGTAGGGGCATTCAAAAACGCTTTTACTTCGTTTTAAATATTTTATGTCTTCAAATATTGAATAATACTGTATAATAACCAAAAAGACAATTAAGAATCCTACAGGAGAATCTATAAAATATAATAAAATAAATACTTCTTACATTTATTTCTCTCACTTTTAACTAAGTTTCGACCCTTGTAGGGTTTATATTTATTTTAACTAACATTTATTTTAAGTTTAAGCTATCTTTCCTGTCAAACCTTTACTTTCCCCCGGAATTGCCAATACCAGAGTATGTAAATTTTAGTAGAACGCGCAAAGTATTCAAATTTTCAGCAGAAGTATTTTGAGTTAAATAGAAGGGAAACGAGTTTGTAGGTGTGCTTTCTTGATTCGCGAGCGTGAAGGTTGCTAGGTAGAAATTTAAGAACCGCGCGTTTCGGCATGTGAGCCTACTTCGGCAGTTAGTTGAATCTTTCAACTTCTTATTCAGAAAGTTTGCTGAAATCTCAGCTGTATCTTAGAACGCGGTTAAGTTAGTCACGTTTATAGAGCCTCGTAAGTAGTGACTTGTTATTTATTCATCCTGTTTTTAGTTGTAATTCCTTATTTTTATTTAAACGCCGGGTCGACGTAGTTTGTGAGCGTCAAGTGAACGCATCTGTAACTTCTAAAGTGGAATAAAAAGGGAGTTAAACCCTTCTTAAGAGTTTGTGTAATTTTCAATTCATAGCAGTTCACTACTACGGTTGCGGACAAGTTGGGGCCACGCAACATCACACCTTGTCCAAAGTTGCGCGTAGTACTATATTTAACGCTTCATAAATTTGAGAAACAGGTATATATGTAAATATCCGTTTAAAAAAAATAACCTGCAGTTGACTGGAATAAAAATGATGACATCTGTTTATACGGAATGTATGGTTTGAAAGCAAACACTTTTTATAATTCGTAGGAATTTTCGTAAGAAATTCGTAAGAAACACTTTTATAATTAACAACATATAAACGAATGGTTTATGAAAATTTCATCCCGCGCTGAATGAAGCTTTCACTTTTCGCCGGACATCAGTTTCTAGTCTCAGCAGTTGAAAGCGAGCAATAATGGCGTTGTAAAAGAAATGCTGTAGGCTGAGTCTTTTCAGCATAACAAAACCCAATTATCTTTTCCTTGCACGAGATGGAATGCGAACGTATCAGACGTTCTTTCTCTTCAATCGTACTTTTCTATGTGAGAAAAGTGCGCCCAGAGCCGGTTTTCAATATGTTCCCTTTTTATCATTAAGCGCACCAGTAGCACTCCAAGTTCATTAAAATGGGAAAAGGAGTAAAAAAAAAAAAAAAAAAAAAAAAAAAAAAGGCTGCAAAGTCCTTTCATGAAGCCGATGTAGTCGTGATTTGAATTAATGAGAGTATTGACTGGTTTAATTAATTAAATTTAAAAGAAATGGTAAATTGATTTGGTCAGATCGAATGACTTGCGAGATTCTGTTCTTTTGAACCATTTCAAAAATAAAAGAACGTTACTTTTAATTTCAACTAGCTGAGTCTCATATGTATTGAAGTTTTTGATGTACTTCTTTTTATGTTTTTGTTATTATCAATTTTCAGCTCATCAGGAATTATTTTTAGAGTTAATATGAGAAGATATTTAAGCTTTTATGGATCAAAAGGGGAAGCTCGAGCTTTATATTCTAATATGTTTGAAAAATATTTCTGAGTTCTGAACTTGGAAACTAAATGTTTGATGTGCATTGAAGACTTTTGATGTTTTTGTAAAAAATTTGAGGAGATATTTTTCTTTTCGAATTGTTTGGTTTGTTAAAGTCATTAAATTATTTTTATATTTACTCTGGGTATGCTTTAAGGTTTGTTAAAATATTTGTACAATGGACACATTATATGAAAACCCACGTCTTTCTGTACTAAGTAGAAAATTCTCTAAAATTTGTAACTGAAAAGTTTCAACTATCTTTCTTGATTTAGAAGATAGGAAACCTAACTTTTTCAGTTGCCGTTTAGTAACTTTAGAAAAAGTAACGAAACCAACAGCACCTTTTCCCCTCCTTTATCTTGTATCATGTCCTCTAGTTTAGTCCTGATGGTATGTTCGAAAAATAGAAAATGATTTTCCGAAGATGTCAAATATGACGAGTCTTTTAATCTTAATTGATGCAAAATGATTCCGCAACATTTCACAAGGATGAATAACACAGACAAAAATTAATATACACGCTATACACAGTTCTTTAGACGATATACATATTCGACATTGCACATAATACATAATTAGTAGAAGAAGAGAGGCTGCAACTACATACTGACATCTCGCAAGGAATTATTACAACCATTTATCTTTTACATTTTAGTAGCCTCTACATTAACCAACTTCCTACAAGATACTTTGTTCACTCCCATTTAAGTTTTTAAATTTTGAAATTATATGATGCAGACACAATAACACGCCGAATAAATACTAATTCAGAAGTCAAACAACAAAAATTTTGTAAATGTAACGCTGATTTTTGTTGTTTGACTTCTGAATTAGTATTATATGATGCTTTATACTGTTGAAGGAAAATAAACCAACTTACCGTTTTTCTATTTTATACGCCCATGCCATCATTACATTCTGCCTCTAAAGTTTGAATCTGAGTTCTGTTTTGCACTCATGTTCCCAATTCCAAGCCTCTATCTTGGATTTTATTCACTTTGGTCTGTGACTTCACCTTGCTCACTGCTCTGATCTAGCGCCACGACTTTCAGTCAATTGCTACCTCTACTAACTATTAATTGCTTTTCTTCTTGCATCATTTTTTGCTCATCATTAATGTACAATTGCTTGTTGTTACAGTAGGTTCTTGCTGCTTCTACACCATCATGACTTAGACCCATCTAAGTTTACAGCATTGAGATGAGATTTAGCCTTTACCAGGCGTCTAGTGAGCGTGTTCCCCTGAGTCTTCCGTTTCTTTTGTTTTACAAACCAGCTGTCAGCGAGATCATCTTGCCTTTGGACTTGCTTCAGTAGCACATTAGTCGAAAATTAAAAGAATGCATAATGACACATATGAGAATTCCTATTATGCATCTAATGCACATATGGCAGATGAAAGCTTGATTACTTATTCAGCAGTTTAGACTTACAGAATGATAGTTAAAGCGCTTCCATTCATGGGTCACCTTTTAAATACACAACAGACGCTACATGAGGAAAAAGGTCTTTCTCTGATTACAAAAATTGTGCACAAAGTAACCGCGGAAGTTTCTGTTATTATATTTTTTTATCATGTTGTTGTTGCCAAGTAGTAGCCAGTAATAAAATTGCGTCAGTGAAAGAAAACAGCTAAGTGTGTTTTATAGTATCAAGAAACAAAATCGCCAGTCAACGTGGTTTAGAAGTTCGTTTCAATGCAGTACTCCAGATAAAATTATCAAAGAAGATGGTGACATTTTCAGCTACTTATTTTGGCATTAATCTTGGTAAACCACCCCGAGAAATTTCATGGTAAATTCAACCATACCATCTACAATACATTTTCGTTTCTCGGACGGCACAGCAAGCTCTTCTTCAAGAAAAAATCATTCTGTAGAAGCCAGCTCTTCTACCTGCTCTGCTCTACGCATCATCTAGGGGCCAAGAGGCGAATCCAAATCTTTACCATCTGTAGATTCTTCTGAACAAAACTCTCCGCACGATTAGCAACGCCCTTTAGTTTTAGTTTCAGGAACTTTGCCATTCATCAATTTCTTAAAATTCCATGATTGCATTAAGAATAATGCCATTAAGATCTACCTCTCGATAAAACACCATCAAAATACAATTATCTATATTTAAAAACGCATTCCCTTCCCCATGAAAAAATATGTTTATCCTGCCAACACTTTAGTCATTGAAGCCCCTTTTTCTCATATCTACAATTTGATTTTTTTCTATCACCAGTTTTGGGATTCACCTCTTCACCTCTTTGAAATGATTTTTTATCTTCTCTCGCTAGCATTGGCTTTGCTTCAGATCTCATTAGGAGTATTTCTCACCCAGTTCTGAAGTTTCTCTTTACTTGTACTCTTGCTTACATACTGATGGCTTTTACACCATACTTAGAATTTCAAGCAGAGCAATGGAAGCTCGCTATCGCTACTCCAGTACAGTCCCAGTCCATTCGAGGTTTTCACCTTCCAACAATGGTCAAGCCTACTGTGAGTAATAAAGTTCTTGACTTTATTGTGGGTTGGAGAGAAGACATATTAAAGACGAGTTTTTGCCACACCAGTTCATGATATTGATATTTTGAAGACCAAAGTAACATGTGTTGCGTCAAATGTTACAAAGCAAGGCGAAAACTGGAATATAGATTTGAATTTCTGTAAAATACAAAGGAGATACATACTGGAATACGTATTGTTCATAAAACTTCGTTACTACAGTTACCATATCAAATATACAGTATATATGTCTCATCATAATTATTTCAAGTACATTTTTGGATACCAACGGATATCAACAATCTACTCTCAAAACTCCTAAAACTGTAGAATAATACAAAAAAGAAGAAATCGTCTATTCATAAATAGAAGTTGGCTAGTTCGAAAGTTTCAGTTTATGATTCGTAGTTTCTATAATTCATAGGTACAGAACAGCATGACAAGAAATTCTGCGTTAAAATCTCAGCCAAAAATCAGCTGAGCATTTTTATTTCTTCATTCATTTATATACTTCTGAACTATGCTTGTGAAATTAAACAGAAACGAACAGGAAACCGAAGAAGAAATATTAACTGATTAGAATATAAATATTACGGTAAATCTTATCTATGGAACTGCAAGGTGAGTAAAAAAATCTTTACGCGAATCCAAAAATGTACTTGAAACAATTATAATGAGACATATATACTGTATGTTTAATCATCGAAGAAAACGAATTTTCTGAAATCAACGAATGTGAAGTACGTGGACATCACGTGACGCCTCCTGACCACGCTCAGATGCCTTCCTGTCCCTCCTTAAAAACTGAGAATCTGTTTTCTCACCGGGCAGTATGTCACGCTATACGTAGACTAAAAGGTTGTGTCCTTTGCAGAAGTAAATGTGCTTTTTTTCTCTTTTACTTTTCAGGTCCATCTCATGTGGGGATCCTCAATATTCCGATTCTTTAAACGTCAGGCTCTTTATGATATTTTCTGAGGAACTGGCAACAGGAAAGAAAATATCTCCTGCTAAAAGCCAGTATATGAACAAAACATCAAAGCAATGCAACAAATGACACATTCGCCCCCGCGTGCTATTAAGCATAGTATGCTCTAAATGCTTTTCAATAAATATTATATTCTTGCAAAATCTCTACCATTGTGATGTCCTGTATGTGAATTAGTAACCTTTTTTGTATTTGATAAATTAGTTTTTATTTGTATGATCTGAAAATTTCAATCGACTATGATACTGACCAGAAACGAAGTACACACATTGTAATCGTCTATTGCCATCCATTTTGATCGACTGCTATCTGCATAAAATTTCATATCTGATAATGATTGATAACCGGACGTTGAGTTGTGTACGAAGTATCATGCGAATATTTTATCTACAGTCGATATTAGAAATTACGAAGTTACGCATATTATATTTTCTCTCATCTGGATACTTAATTCAAGATGAGCTTTCATTGTTTACTTCAAATTTTTGTAAGAATTTTTCCTTGTAACATTATTAATTTAGCATTCTTTTTCTGCTTCATTAGTAATTTTGATCAGATGTCAGACAACACAAAATCAAATCCTCTTTCAAATACCGCGCTTTGCAATAAAACTCCTTCCTCTGTAGAGACATTAGGATTTTTTTTTTGGAGGCCGGAGAGATGAAAAATTAGCAATCGCTTTCGCCGGGAATCGAACTACGGACCTTTGAAATACCGGCTCAGTGTGCTTACTACTGCATCACGCTAGGAAGGCGGATGAAATACGTCCCCTTTCAAAGGGCGACGGGGGTTTTAGGGGACCCATTCGCCAAATCCTTGATGTGGAGAATCCTCATCCAACACCCTTTTAGTTCGAGCGCCACTGTAGAGATATTAAGAGTTTCGGAAAAGCCGGACAGATGAAAAATTAGCAATCTCCTTTGCCGGGAATCGAACCAAGGACCTCTGAGTTATGCGCTGAGTGTGCTGACCACTACACCACGAAGGCACGCTAGGAAGGCGGGAGAAACACATTATACCTCTTTGGAAAAACGATCCCAATTTGTAGTGCGTTTAACTTGAGATCCAGTCTTTTTATTTCGAATATAACTGCCGTTAGCGCCAAATTCAGTCACATGGTTGTGGCCGTAAAGTACGAAATTTTGATGCAATTTTATACTGATAGAAGGGAAGGAATACCGACTAAATTGTTATTACTGATTGAAGAAGAAGAATATTATATTGTTATTAGAATAAAAAAATGCTTTAACCGCTTAGTCAGTTATCTAAGATGGTAAGACGTTTTATAAATTTCATATAAATAATGCACATCCATTGCTAAAGTATTGTTTCTCTGCAGCACAAGAAGTGCGATTTGCTGTCTAGTTTCTTTTTAAGAAAAGTTTATACTTGACTGAATATATTACCTCAAATAACTTTCTCTTTGTTAGCATTCTTTAAAAGTCTCTGCGTAAGACGGTCGATAAGTAGCTATGTCAACTGTAGATAATAGGTTGCGGTTATTTCTGAAAATAAATTCTCTTTCTGACACTCCAAAAAATGCATTTCAACGATAAATAGGGAGAGAAAATGGAGTTAGAAGAAATCTAGCCTTCTGGGTCAAAGCATAAAAGAAATACGTCAGTGGCAGTCGCATTTGTGCCTTTTCGCTCTTTGAACTCCAGGAATTTTGATTTAAAACACGTTTCATGGGTGCTAAAGATGCAGGAATCGTGACTAGAACTTAGACCAGTCTTTCGACATGTGCCCGTCTTGAAGGTTCTGTTTGTCTTCAGCTCTCTTTATCATTGTTTCCAGAGGAATGAGAGTCTTGAAAGGAGAGTTTATGCCATATAATATTTCGCTTGCCTAACCATAGCTTCAAATCTCCTTTAAGGATATAATATGTGTATCCTTCAAAGCTCTAGGGAGATTTAATACTTTCCTTCTAGTGAGAGTAGTGATTTGCAGCAATGCTAATACATATTCAGAACTCCTTTCCGCGAAAATTGAAGCTTTGCAAAGTATTAAGAGCTTCAAAATTTGTAGATTAATCTCAAATCCCTGAAAATTCTCTACAGAGGATAAGTATTGCCCGCTAGTCTGGTTACACTTATATTGAGCCATTTATTCATAATATCTAAGCATTAAAATAGGAAATAGGATAAACAGAGAATAATTATTGCTGTACATTGTTATTTTTGTTATGCGTAGCACTATATGTCCCTCTTTTTATGTGTAACCTTCTTTAAATAAAATTTAGCATTAAACACAGTAATCATTAATTTCTTTAAATGAGCACTTATTTTAGTGTTTGTTGTGTTGAATGTAACAGAGAAAATTTTAAGTCAAAAACTTTTTCCCTCAATATCGGAAACTTGCGATTAGATCTGTTGCTATTGGTATTAATTAAAATTGATTATGATATGAAATAAATTAATGATAGTACATTAAACATATTTGCCTCAAGAGTTCTATGTTTAGTTTTATTTGCCGAACTGAATTGATTAAATAAAGAATATAAGGTGATGAGTACACATACTCTATCATGCAAATATTGATGTTAATTGAGTGAATAAAGCTTTTAGAGCCATATTTTACGCGGACGAGAAGAAGTTGGGCTAAATAAATAAGGAAGAATATGCAATTCTCTTGTTTTAAGTCGAACCGGCGATCTTCGAATAAATGGATTGATGTGCTTGTAGTTTGTAACATCAAGTGGCAAAACCATTTTTTTATTTAAAGTTGTTGTCAAGTCCTTCAGTAGACCAATTTTCAGCCCTGCATTGAAACGAAAATTTTCTAAATTTATTTTCTGTTTTTTGCTAATTTCGGAATTTATCTTTTTATTCAATAAATTTTGCGCTTGTTTCAAGGGAATTCGCCAGTTTCAAGCCTCTCAATGAGCTCCTATTTTTATTCAACCCGCAAAGTAACACGTTTACGTTTAACTTCGTTTTCTTCCATGGCCACAGTATTGTCAAATGCATTTATGATTAAATAAATATCAGAATTATGTATAGGAAATGATTTGCACGATCAAAATTCAAGCAATTCAAAAGAATTACGATGGTTGACTGACTTCTGGAGCTTGATATTTTCCATTAGACAGAATTTGTTCCTCTTTGCATTTGAAATACGTTAAATTTAGGTCAGTTGAATTGAGAGACTAGGGTATTTAAATTATTAAGCATTTTTTCGTGTGCATTTGGTTTACTTTTACATATTTAACTGATTGATCATACCATAAGTTTCATGCGAATACGGTTTACCTAACTGCAATTCTTTAACGAAAATTCACTGCACATGTATAAATAAAATTAACATGACTTTCGTATTTTTAGAAAATTTTTGTAATCATTTGATTTTAGAGTGATGTAAGAAAATATGTGGTTGGTACAGCATTAAAACAATTTTATGTGAAAAACATTACAAATTATTTGTAAATTTTGGTCACATGTACAGTTTCGGGACCAGAAGTAATACGGGTGGCAGACATTAAGTAGAATCCAAACTATCAAAATGTGCTCCAAATCAATTTAACATATTTATAAATACACTTTATAACTTAATTAGCGTAGAGTATGGCAGAACGTAATTACTTTGATGGAATGTATGTTTATGGAAGGTAGTTAGCATACTGTAATGATCTGCTTGTCGTGGACAGAAAGTCACTAATAATTCTGTTCTGCAAAAGATAATCATAACCAGTTCCAGCAGACTCTTAAGTTCATTTTCTTGAAATTACAGTTCTGTACTTCGCAAATGAATGTGCATTATTTAATTACATATTACAACGGTAGCAAACTTTCTTCGGGCACTCTTCGTAATTTAATCCTTTTGCGTCGCAAAGCTCACATTCGTTTTGATTCGTGAGGCTAGAAGTTAATTTAAGAAATTTCTAGCTTAATACGAGGCTACATTTGTATTCATTTCATATTAATTGAGTGAACTAAATTTTAAATAATAAAATATCACATAGCATGGGAAAATGGATCTAAAAAGAGAGACATGGATCACATAGTTAAAAAGATTCAAATGATATGTATTAATTTGAAATGAAGAGTTATACATAACTTATTTACGTTACTTCAAAACATAATTTATTTGAAAATACAATTTATTTACATAGACTTGAAATTTATTTACATTGAAGAATTTTAAAACGAGATATCTAACACAATGCTTAAAATCACAAAATTAATCCACAGTTGCAAATGTTAAATAAATGTACAAATTTATTCAAATTTAGAAGCATTAATAAGTAAAGTATAAAATTATAGTTACAAAAGTTGCTCAAAAGAACGACCTGCTCCTGATAAGTATTTTCAGATCTTTGACTGAATTCGGAAATGCATGTTTAAATGAGTAATGTGCACATCGAGAACAAACTATGGCACAAGCTGATGGCAGATCTTTCTGCGTTTACGATTAATCAAGGTAGAGCTTTTTCTAAAATAAGTGTAGATTTTTATAGGCGTTTTCGATAGCAGAGAGGAGAAGTACAAGAGTAGAAGAGGTGGGAAAATTTAAAAAGATGCTATGTTTGTTTGTTTACTTGTTCTCTATCTCATGCAATTGATTTAGAAATAATAGGAAATTTATTTAAATATCTTAAAAGACGTCTCGCTCGTTGAAGGAAGCCATTTAAAATAAAAAGTGGTTGTAAAAATTGATACAAGGAACTACAAAGGTATTTTGTTTCATTTCAACATCGTAAATATTTTCAGAATTATCTGGTAACTATAAATATTAAGTGTAATTTTAATCCGCCATCTGCACTTCGTTTTGGAGGCCTCTTGGAAGCCAGCAATGAGTCTATGAAATTTCTTTTGAACAGTTGTACTGGCCTTTTGATTCTCACACGCGAAGGGTCTTTTGATGATGCTCATACAGATAGAAGTTTGTTTGAATTCGATACCATTGCTTTCACAGGCTAGGTCTGATTACAAGATATTAACTGAGAGATATATTCTTGTGGGTGATCCGCTTATAGCAAGATTAACGCAAATTCACTTTATGTTCCAGCAGTTTGGGAGAAGATGGATCTTGATTATATCTTAAATGTCGTCCAAAATGATTGAGAAGAAAGAGAAACATTGAAGTGCTCATCCAAAATAAGAATCTTTCGCGACTGCGCTGGAGATTGCCGCCAAGTCACGAGAAGTAACTTTGGTAGTTATGGTTTCGTCAGTGTTGTGACTTTATATACAACTACCGGAGATTTTAAGAGACTTGCTATTAAGTTGTGTTTCTTACCTCTGGATGTATTATTCCCCCCTCCTTTCTTTTCAGAAGTTTTCTTTTTTTTTTTTTCAGACGTTCTTTCTTTTCGGATGAAATGAAGTTTCAACATATGAAATATATGAAATTTTCATATGCTGAAACATTTCAACATATGAAATGCTTGGTTTATTTCTATCACGAAATATTCAAAGTAGCTAGCTGCAACCACAGGCAACAGAAGTTACATTCATGCAGAAGGTTCTGCTTAAGTGAGAAATCAAAAAGGGTAATGATTTACGCCAACGAACTCAGAGGAAAATTACTGTAGCATCATTTGATTACTAGCGGATGTGTTTCAGCATATACCTCATAGGCATGTTTGTATGTTGTAGTGTACATCACAGAGGTGCTTATCTATATTAAAATGTTCATCATAGGGATGCCTCTATAATCATATCATTGCAGCATGAGGTCACCTACTTTAGTTAATGTTTGTTAGTTTACACTTTATGATTTAGATCTTAAATAAAAGCTTTAAACTGAGCTTTGTCAGTATTCTTCAAATAAGATAGCTATCAACAAACTAAACCTTCTACAATCCACTATGAAATGATATCCTACATAAGTCAATTCGGGGTTAAATATTATTAAGTCAAGCACTTGCAGATTCTAATTAGTGTATTCATATTCCTTAATGCAAAAGAAAAATTAAACAAAAAACTAAAATGTGCACAAAAGGTTTAAATTTTTCTTAATCCTCTAGATTAAATATAATGAACAAAGTAAATTTGTAGACAAGCATAATTTCATCCAATATGACATTTTCTAGATTGGCTTCGTTCATTTAATTATGACAAAGCACTGAAGAGCTATCCGCTTAAGGGGAGAGGCGCCTTACTGAAGAACTTTCTAAGGTAAATTGGCTCGTATCCACCTTATGGATGCGAAAAACCATGAAAGCGCCCATGCAGCTAGCTCGTTCGCCAGAATTCGAATCCCGGACCGAATAAACAGTATTCAGCGAATTTTCCGCTAGGCCGCTGGTGACTTTATTTCCGCTCGGACTCTATTGAACTAATAATAAAATATCTCTTTTGTTTAGTAGCTAAATCATTGAACAGGAAAGTAAAATGAACAATACATGCTTTGATCTTAATAGCGTGGTCTTGAACATTTCTGGAAACATGCACATTTTTTCTGAGCTAAGACTAACGATTTTTGTGTTTCAGGTCACAATCTTTTAACAATAACAGTTATGTATTTATAGCTGCAATTTTCTCTAGTTGTTTAGCTATTATACTACATACATTTCGTATATTTTTGAATTTCTGCAGAGTTATTGAATATTTTCTGCTTTTCCAAAATTTTATTGAATTTTGACAAACAAATTAAAACTAAGCATTTTAACAACAAGAACAAAAAAAAAAAAGCATTCTTATTTTATTAATAACCAATACACAGATTTTATCAATAGATGATTTTTATTGGCCAAAAATAAGACAAAAATTACTTGAAAATCGCAGTTTGTTCTAAATATTGATTTTCAAATGCTTGAAGGGAAAAAGGGGCATATTCACGTCAGTTACGAACATTTTCTTTAAATTATAACAAATTTTCCTTTTCGTCATGTATTTGAATTTTATGTTAGGTATTGTACATTTACGTGATTTTGCTCTGATTGAGGAAAGAATGGGAAATTATATATCAATCTAATGCCATTTTCATCATTCTGTTAATTTAACGAATAAGCACACGTTTTGAAGTTCCTATAATTAAATGCTATTTGTTAAAGCATCACTGCAAAATAAGATAGTACGCGTGTGCATCACAGATCCAGATAAGTGGCAAGAGTAACTGTCAGATTACTGCATTGAACCGTCTCTGTTTATTATCATTATTATCTGGGCGTTGACAACTAAGCTCATCGAAAGGTGCTTGGGACAATATCGAGATTGTAACAATTTTATCGCATAGGATGTTCTGGAATCTAATGTTTGTCATTGTATTTAAACTAGTTACTGGAAAAGTTTATATATTGTTCCATAAGAATTAAAATTCAAATATGAGAAAGTACAGATTTAAACTTAATCTAGAGTGATTAATTTGGGGAATTTACAACATCAGAAAGTATGGTGTGTATATTAGTGTAACTTATAGCAATGTGTTTCCAGTTCTAATTATTTCTGAAGATAGAAAATTTATAATTTGTCGCTTCTTGTAGTCCTTTTTACTAAGGTTGCTAGTTTTCTCCGTCAACTGTAAATTTCATTTTTGTTCTTGTGTTAAATGATACACCACAAGTTTCATTTACCTACTGTATCATACTTCATGTAAATTTAGCTTGCATCTCTCAGAGTTTTAAACCTTTATAGTGCTTTTGTTTGTATCTTTAATTATTGTAAAAACGCAAGGTTTCAAGCGATGGTTTTGACAATTTGCCAAATTCCTTTGTCAGTATTTACATTGCTGATGAATAAAGTAGAAAAAAGAAAATTCCAGCCGCCGGGTTAGCGATTGACCTCTCGCAACTGGAAGAGAAATAGAAAATAAAAGCCTTGGTAAGGGAATTTTCAAATCTTTAAATGATAGTACGGATTATACTCACATTATTAGGCATGAGAATGATACAGGCGACTAATGAGGAGAGGACTCAATCGCCAAATACTGGCGGTGGCGAATTATCATTCACTATCTTGTAGTCCTGGCGCCACTTATAGAGACCATTTAGAATTTTTCGAAGCTGGGAAGCGGGAAGAATCAGCAATGCCTTTGCCAGGATTCGAACTCCGATGATAATACGTCTTGATTTCCAATTACAACAGGTACAGGTACAGGTAAGAGTAAGGGAAAAACCAGACGTTGTAATAAATCACCAGATATTATTCCCACTTGCTAGCTTTCTGTAAGAGCTAGGAAAGAGTGACTGCATCGAAACCCTTCCTATCTAAAAGCTGTGTCACGATACACTGACAATCAGTTTCTCTCAAACATACTCATAAAACCAGAGTAAGAACCTTTTAATACTTCCCTTTAAAACGCTCGAATTCCAAAACTTGCATTTTAATATTTGTTTTGATTTCGTTGCGTATTCTAATTAATTGATTAATATATATTGCAAAAAGGTATAAGTAATTGTGCTGTAAAATGTTAGCATAAAGATTATTTGTAATTATTTTCTGTTGTTATGAATTTGTGCATGCTTGTTTTGTATTGAGCATGCTCGTTTGTGCATGCCTGTTTTATAAATTTACTTTTGTTTTTTTTAATCTATTTTATATTTTACAAATTACGGTGTTTTGTTTTGTTTTTATTACTCCAAAGAGCTTTAGCACAGAAGGGTTATTAATTTCCTTTTGGCATTTAGCGTTGACTTACTATAAACGGCGAACCACTTTTTAAATTGTTGCCACCAAATATTAGAGCCCTGTATTATATTTAAAGAAATTAAATAATGAAGGATCTGTATAAATGTATATATGTTTCTCTCATTGTGATAAAAGAACGGTCCCTAGAGCCATCAAAGTTTGAATAATGTACGTCTCCATCCGAATATGGACATCTGGAAGCCCAAATTTGGAATCTGGAATTTATTTTATTACCTGTTTGATATTTTGCAACGCATTTATGACTCTTTGATTAAGAAACTCAGCGATTTCAAAGCGAGTAAAGGCAACACTGTACGGAAAAAATTATCTGCGGCGCGCGAGACTGTGTATCGGAAATTCCAAAGATATGCTCTTTTAAATATTTTGGTGATATTACTGTTGAATTGAATTTTATGTTTTAAAGGTGAAGAACATGATATTTAGTAAATAAAGGTAACACATAAAACTTTAAAAAAACGCTCCTTTGGGCGTAATATAAAATCTGAAAGCTTTCAGATTTTATATTACGCCCAAATATATTTATATTAATTTTTTAATCAGAAAATATTTTTTATATATTAATTCACAATTTATAAATAACTGTGCTAGAATTGAACATAAAGAATCTTGCAATTAGGGAATTTTGAAGTTAATGTTGACTAAATTTGAAGAAGCATAACTAAATTTGGTGATCATGGGAAGAACTTTAATTCTGGTTTAAGGCCTGTCTAGCGAGCAGGAGAGAAAATTTAGAAAAATTCAAGAATTATCCTCTTTTTGACTACCATATAAATAGAATGCTCACAGATAACTAGTAGAGACTTAATGTCAGCCAAAAATTTAGAGCCTGAGTATTAATTAGTCATTTCGTTTATATTTTTTTATTGATTTTTATTTCCATTCAGCATTGTCTAGAAAATACAAACTATTCGAACATTTTAAAGGTTCTGGAAATCATATTAAGAGAAATAGATATAAATGCGTTGAAGTGAGTACACTGTACTGAGTGGAAGTCATTTTAAGAGAAAAAGAAATAAATTAATTGAAATAAGTACACTGTACAGTGTTAGATTGTATTTCTCAAGGGTAAGTGTTGAACTCTGATGTCTGTTCATAATTGAAGAAGTTAGTTGGTTATGCAGAAATGTCTGTTTGGCAAACACTTTAAATTGCTTCTTTTAAGGCTACAACTACTGATAGACTTAGTTATGCTAAGACTGAAGAGAAAGAGTCAGTCTGAAGTGGGAGACTTAGTTATCTCTTTCTATCATGCTATCTGAGTTTAATACTTCTGCTGCTTTTGATCCAAATGTGCAGTAGTCTTGAATAAGAGTTAAAAATTTTAACAAACAGTGATTTGTAAGTTTTCTTAGTTTTGTAATTCTACGATTAGCAAAAACAAATAAACAATTTGAATTTGAATTTTATTTTCACATTCATTTCTAACGAAGAAATACATTTCAACAACTATTTGAGTCTAGGCAGTTAAAGCAAATTAAATAAAAAAATATATTAATTAGGATTTGAATAGACAATCTTATAAGAACAGTGAATGAATACTAATAATTAAAAGAGAGATTGATTTTATGGTGCAGTTTTAAGTATTTTGACCGTGATATTTTTTATGTACAGTAAGTATATCAAAATGAAAATTACTATGTATTTATTGCTTGAGGAAGATTTTGCAGTGATATTTTCAGCGAAAATTGGAGTTATCTATTTAACGTTTAGATAGATAGCATTCAATATAATCTTGAATTGAAATCAAATCTTTTCCACTTCAAATACTTATTTAGATTTATGAATCAAAATGCGAATTTATGTGTCTCAAATTTCAAGGTAAATTTTTATTAAGATTTTAAGTTGATGAGAGAGCTTTTGAAAGAATTGCATTAAATTAGTTTCATAAAAGCATTAAAAAGGGCAAAACAAAATTCACGTTAATGTTATAATTTCTTTGGTGCAGGTACTGAGAGATTTGAAATTTCTGATTCAATTGCAGCGTAATTAGTATGAAATATGCCATGAAAATCTTTTTGATTTCATAACTCAGTTTTCAATAACATGCTAACACTAGAACGGCGGGAAAATCTTACCTACTGGAACGGCGGTAAGGGGTCATTTTGACCCTTCGATGAAAGTACTGAAATAACAACGGTAAAACAATTTTAAATGCCATACATTGCCACAAATATGTACTTTATGTGTATTTCATAATTTATATTTAATATCACAGGATAATTTGTTGACTTTTTAAAATATTGTAAATGTATCGAGTACTTGGCGATCAATTGGATCATACTACAATTACTCAAATAACTCATTAATTTAATATAAGAATTGATTTCAAATAAACGGTTTCACAAATTAAAACTATTGTTAACTAAAATAAAACACAATATATATAATAATATTCTTTATGTACTTACTCGGAGGATGATTCACACTCTACGTCCAGAAATGAGAAATGTTATCTGATGTTTCAGTTATATTGCAAGGATCTTAAGTTTTACTAACGTTTATTTTATTTTAAATCTTTACTATCACTTCTTATTTTCTACTTCCAGAATTAAAAGCTTTAACTTATTTATGCAAATTTGTCTGGCGAACGCCAAGTACTTAAGTTGTGGCTTTTTGCCAAGCAAGAAGAGGAAGGAGTTAGTAGAAGCAGGCCGCTTGCTTTAGCAGTTTTTACTCGGTTGCTGGTTGCCTTCCAGGCCATAGGTTTAATCCTCTTAATAATTTTAAACGTATTGTAGTGTTAACAGTTTTCTGTACTACATACGGCTTCCTGTTAATATACGGCCAATCTTCTCGGAGGCCCTTGTTTGTTATTCCAAAGTTAAATTAGAGTTTAGTTAATATTTTTATATTCTTACGTTCAGACCACAAGTGGTTGGTCTCTGTATTCCGAAGTCCGGAAATCATTGTAAAGAGTGAAAAATAAAGGGTTTCGTATACCCTTCCTGTGTATCTTGTCTACTTCCCACATTTATTGAACATAGCTTTAGTAAGCTCCCTGTTCCGAGTCAGGTTTTTGAATGTTCCCAAAGCAAGTAAGGAGAAACACTGAACCTGATAGTGGCGCCCAACGAAGAAGAATAACCATGGCCGAGTTTCAAGAAGAACCTGTGCTGCCTGCAGAAGCGGCTCAGAATCCAGAAATGCCAGCTGCCGCAGTGGAAGGATTTGGTTACATCGTCCAGACCATGCGCGCAGCAATGAAACCAGAAGCAACATTTAATGGAAACTCACCGGTAACCAGTTTTTGGAAAAACTAGATGACCACTTCATGATGTATCCCGTGCATGAGTTCCAAAAAGTCACCTTAGCTACCAGCGCTTTGAGGGGCCAAGCACTTAATTGGTTCAAATGCATAGGCAGAAGTCCCTTGGGTCAAGCGGGAAGTCCCCCCTATACTTACGAAAATTTCAAGACTGCCTTATTAAAAGCCTTCCCTGTCGTAAGGGATCGTGCGAAATTAGAAACGGAACTTTTCAGCATATACTAGAAACGAATTGAAAATCTCTCAAGCTTTATTTTAAGAAAAATTCACGTCTTCAAACTCTTGTATGGAAACCGTCCGGATCCTGAGATAATTCAAGTGATTTTGTCGAGGTTACTTCCCCAAGTACAAGACTTTATTGAATTAAGGAATCCGACTGCACTGGAAAAGTTATTTGAGCTAGCAATCCAGTTTGAAAGTAGAAGAACGGCAGACATTGAAAGAAGACGCCAATATCAACAATGAAACCAATTTGGTGAGCCAAGACCACAGCAAAGTCAAGCACACGGCTACGGAAGCAAAGCGAATCAGTGGGCAAGGAAACCCGAGCATCCAAAAACAGCCAGCGAACGTCGACAGTTCAATAGCAATCCAGGAAAAAAGTCTCAAGGCCAGTGGAAAAAGAAGGAAAGCATGGAAAGGAAAAAACAAGATTTAAACTAAAACGGATTTCTGCTTACGGGAGGGTGCGGAAATCGGAAGGCCAAGAAAACCCCTCTTCCTTCAAGTTAAATACAGTAATGGTGAAATTGACTTTTCCGAAGATTGAAGTGTTGGTGAATAACATCCCAGCCACCGCACTCCTGGATACAGGCGCGCAGTGTTCCTGTGTGGCAGAAGATTTTTTTAGGAAGTATTTTCGGAAATACCGCATATATAATTCGGATAATACGACAGTGTTAGCTGCGCAAGGAGAAAGATGTAAGTGCATAGGTAAATTACCGCTATACGTTCGTATCAAGGACGAACAAGTGAAGATTATGTTTTTTATAGTAAAGAATCTGCAAGCACATATCATCTTAGGAATAGATTTTCTTTCAGAGGCAGAATCAACGCTGGATTTTAATGAAGCGTCCCTTAAGCGGACAATGAAACCAGTTCGAGAAGAAAAAACGGAACCGCCATTGTTAAACCTTGACCACCTGCCTAAGGAAGAGCAACAAAGAATCCGACAAGTGGTAAGTGAATTTGCTTCATTATTTAGTGATATTCCAGGATTTACTCAAGTTACTAACCATAGTATCGACACCGGAGATTCACTGCCAGTTCGCCACAAAGCATACCGGTATGATAAGAACAAAGAAAAAATTATAGAATGGTACATTAGCGATATGTTACGTAAAAAGATCATAACGCCCATCTCAAGTAGTTATGCTAGCCCGGTGGTTTTATGTAAGAAAAACAATGAGTATCCATTAACACATCCAAAAAGGTGGCGTTTTGCGATCGACTATCGTAAATTAAACTCCATGACTAAATATTCGGTATATCCGTTACCTATTATTGAAGAAATTCTAAGGAACATAACGTCTACCAAATATATGACGACTTTAGACTTAACGACTGGTTATTTTCAAATAGGGGTTAGACCGGAGGACGTGCCTAAGACTGCTTTTATAACCAAGCCTGGCACTTATGCATTCCTGCGTATGCCGTTTGGCCTTTCAGGCGCACCGGCAACATTTCAGCGATGTATGGACGTTGTGCTAAGGCCTGTTCTTGGAAAGTCCACATTTATCTATTTAGACGATATCATTATTACTAGTGATAATCTGGACCAACATGTACAGGATTTAAGACAGGTGTTTTCATTATTAAATGAGGCCGGTCTAACAGTTAATGTCGAAAAGTGCAAATTTGCAGCCCCTGAATTAAAATATTTAGGTTACAAAATATCTCAGAAAGAATCGAGACAGACGAATCAAAAACAATCGCTGTGCAAAAGTATCCGCCGCCAAATACGGCGAAGAAGCTCTTTTCTTTTCTAGGACTTTGTTCATATTATAGGTCCTTTATAAAAGATTTTGCAGCTATTGCTGAACCATTGGTAAAATTAGAAAGGAAAAAGGCAAGATTCTCGTGGACGGCCGAAGCCAATAGTGCTTTCGAAAAATTAAAGCAAGCATTAACGCAAGCCCCTGTGTTGAAATTTCCTGAAAAGGATGAGAATTTAGAAATTTCAGCGGATGCTTCGGATTATGCGGTAGGAGCGGTACTTTCGCAAAATCAGCAGCCCGTGGCATTTTTTAGTCGAACTTTAAATCAAACACAAAGAAATTATTCCGCGACCGAGAGAGAGGCACTTGCAGTTCTGTTAGCAGTGCAAAAGTTCCGAGTCTATTTTGGAAGGGCGACAATAACAGTGTATTCTGATCATGCGGCGGTAACTAGATTGTACTCAGGGAAAAACTTATCCCCAAGGTTAATAAGATGGGCACTCAAGCTACAAGAATATAATCTGGTAATCAAGCATACCCCCGGAAAGGAAAATATCGTAGCAGATGCCCTGTCCAGAATAAAAATAGATGAAGAAGGTAATACTGTAAAGGTGGAAATGCTCACAGCATGTACAATAAATTCCCGAGAAACTGTAATAACCGAACTGGGTAAGGATCCTGAGTTTGGAAACATTTATGAGTATTTAAAGGATCCTGAAAATTTTAGCCACCAAGATATTGTGGTGATAAGAAATAGGGCGGCCCATTACGAACTAATAGATGGTCTATTATTTTATACAAAAACTAAAAATTCCAACAACGAATTTCGACCTGTTATTCCAGCTAGTCTTAGATTAAATATCCTGCAGGAGTTACACGACAGCCCTTTAGCTTCTCATGCTGGTATTCGAAAAACTATCCAACGCGTACGCGAAGCAGTGTATTTTCCTGAACTGCAAAAGTTAACAAGGGCTTATGTCCAGTCCTGCCCAACATGTCAAGCAGTTAATTATATTAATTTACGCCCGGCCGGGTTTCTAAATAGTATTAAATCCGATTTTCCAAATGAAATAATTGGCATCGATTTATTGGGCCCTTTCCCAAAAAGTCAGTTAAATAAAAGTCGGTATCTCCTTGTTATGGTTGATCATTTTATTAAGTGGACCGAAATTGTTCCCTTAAAACGAGCCTCCGCGAAATTAGTTACTGATTCTATTTTAAATAAATATATTTTAAAATACAGGGCGCCCTTAAAAGTTATATCGGATAATGGTCCTCAATTTGTAAGTAATATATTTGAAGACATGTGCCAAAACCTGGGCATACGTCATTTAAAAATGGTCCCGTATCGGCCGAAATCAAATATAGCGGAACGGGTCAATAGAAATATAGTGAAAATTATCCGTAGTTATGTTAAAAATTTTCATAAAAGCTGGGATAACTATGTCAATGAATTTGCTTTCGCCCTTAGGACCGCAAAACATGATACAACGGGCAAAACTCCTGCTGAGTTATTTTTAGGCAGAAAGATTATAACGCCGTTAGATAAATTATTTTATGTGCAACAAAGAGCCCCAGAATTTAAAATGTGTGATATAGAAAAACTAATTAAAGAAGCAAAAAAGAATACTGAAGTAGCACAGAGAAAACAAAAGCTGTATTATGACTTGAAACGACGGGGAGTAACTTATAAAGTAAGGGATGAAGTATTAAAAATTAAGCATTCACTTTCTTCAGCACCAGAAGATAAAACGGCCAAATTTTTTCCACGATTTGAAGGACCATATGTCATAGAAAAAATAACTCACGCTGTAGTAGTGTTAAAAGCCAAGAATGGTGAAACCTGCTCCGCAAACATTGATCAAATCAAACCCTACTATGATCGTAATAAAATGCAAATATTTACAGATCTTTTGCAGGATCCGGCACGGCAGACACAGCAGGCACAAACTCCAGAGGTGGAACAACAACAAGTACAAGGGCAAACCATTAAGAGGCAGGAGCAAGTGAAAAGAAAGTTTCCCCGCGGGAAAATTGAAGGTAACAAGAAAAAGAAGCCGTTCCACCGTCCAGAAAAGAGAGCTCACGAACACCCCCAGAATGAAGAAGGGAGAAGGACGACGTATGCAAAGAGAGCCAGGAGAAATGACGGCAACTATAACCCGGCTCTAAAACGGAAGATCTACTCATCCGACAGGACTATCCGCAGCAAATGTCGTCGAACTGCGAAAGGGCCACCAGCGGTGGAGGAAAAGTTACAAGGAAAATTTGAACGGCCAGCAACGAGGTCCAAGCAGGAACGCGAAAGAAGTTTCCCTGTTCCGCCAAGACCAGCTGCCATCAAACGGCCAAGACCACAGGCAGAGGCGAAAAAGAAGGTATTCAAGGGTGACCGAACTGGAGAAAAAAGAAAGCTTCTAGAGAAAGGCACTGAAGGGCGAGCCCGCACACGAAGGAGGATAAATCAAACGAGAAT
Organism: Stegodyphus dumicola; assembly: GCF_044657685.1. Taxonomy (NCBI): domain Eukaryota; kingdom Metazoa; phylum Arthropoda; class Arachnida; order Araneae; family Eresidae; genus Stegodyphus; species Stegodyphus dumicola. The sequence continues at coordinate 34,859,541 of NC_140781.1, forward strand.
CTACGCTACCTTCCAGGACTGGGCTCAGAAAAGAATGTCCGAATATCACAAAGATAAGTAAAACTTTATGTTACTTTGCAAATTGAAGTTAATCTTTCATTCTTACTGCAAGTGGCAGATTTCAAGACGTTTTACCTCATGTGAGGTCTACCTTTATCGCCAAAAAGGCGAGAAATGAGTTGTTACCTATTTTGATATTATGTTTTTCAATTACTCGCGAGTAAAACTAAAGTTGATGTATAATAGGAATGTGTAAATACTTGAATATTGTAAAAGTTATTGTATAAAATTTTATTTAAAACATTCTGGCAAGAAAGAAGTTTTAGTCTGAAAGACTTTTGAAATGTAGTATTTCAATGTAGAAGAATTGGCACTTGCTTGGAAAAGAATAGAAGTTAACAATGTACTACTAATGTATGTTTTAAATTGCGTAAAATTAACGGCATGTTAATATGTCCTTATATACAATGTGAACTGTTATTTTAAATGTTAAGAAATACTGTGATATGGTAAAAGTGAAAGTAATGCCAAAAATTTTAAACTTATTCGTGTGACTGTAAAAAGACCAAATTATTGTGAATATGTGTTAAAGGTTGAATGAATGTAGTTAGGCTCTCTGACGCTACACTTCAGAGTTAGCCACTTTCAGAATAGTACCTCAGGGTTTAGAGATGAAGATAAGGTGTGTTATGAGGTCTTGTTATGTTGAATTTTAACACGTTAGTGTTTTGATTGCAGGCGGTAGTGTTGAACACTTGTACATAAACACATTCGTGTTCGGTGTTTTCTTTTACAACACATGTCAGAGAGCACGGGGAGAGATAATTAAATAAAGTCATGAATGAAATAAGAATGTTAGGAGAAATATATTAATTGTGTAACATTTCATTAAACTAGTTTTCCTTCCAGATCTCTGGATGGAAACAGATTTCAATTAAAAGCTCCTGTCTAGATGCAGTACAGATGAAAAGTAATTGTCCATGGAGCTGATAATGTAAAAACAATTTTTTTTAATTTCTAGTTTCTAGTGAGGAATGTTTGTAAAAGATTGGCCTCGCGTTAGATTCTAGAGCTAAAAGTTTTCAACAAGGTCGTTTTAGACCTCAGTTTCAAACTAATTAACTCTGGCAGGAAGTATGTAAGGATCTTAAGTTTTACTAACGTTTATTTTATTTTAAATCTTTACTATCACTTCTTATTTTCTACTTTCGGGCAGAATTAAAAGCTTTAACTTATTTATGCAAATTTGTCTGGCGAACGCCAAGTACTTAAGTTGTGGCTTTTTGCCAAGCAAGAAGAGGAAGGAGTTAGTAGAAGCAGGCCGCTTGCTTTAGCAGTTTTTACTCGGTTGCTGGTTGCCTTCCAGGCCATAGGTTTAATCCTCTTAATAATTTTAAACGTATTGTAGTGTTAACAGTTTTCTGTACTACATACGGCTTCCTGTTAATATACGGCCAATCTTCTCGGAGGCCCTTGTTTGTTATTCCAAAGTTAAGTTAGAGTTTAGTTAATATTTTTATATTCTTACGTTCAGACCACAAGTGGTTGGTCTCTGTATTCCGAAGTCCGGAAATCATTGTAAAGAGTGAAAAATAAAGGGTTTCGTATACCCTTCCTGTGTATCTTGTCTACTTCCCACATTTATTGAACATAGCTTTAGTAAGCTCCCTGTTCCGAGTCAGGTTTTTGAATGTTCCCAAAGCAAGTAAGGCGGAACATTGAACCTGATAATATCATTATATGTGTAGCTGAATGGAATATGTAAAGCATTTTGTTTCAATTCTATTTAATGTTTAAAATATTAGAGATTACACATACGTATTAAGAATTAATGCAGTTGATACAAAAATAATTATTAACAATTTTTCCAGCTCATTTTCCGCACACAACATTGGAACAAAATGCACAATATTCTTGAGATTTGTTTCCATTGCATCTCTGTACATGGCACTTTTTTCTCTTTATATCCATTTTCTTTTCATGTGTTTTTTCTGAAGACTCAGGAAGGATCTTTGGGAGTTTTGAAGCCACGTGTACCACTCTTAACTCCTCTCCTAATTTCAGTAGAAAATCTCTCCTGTTAACGGTGTTTCCTGTTACACTTTTATAAATTATCTATGCGTTCAAAGCTGCGTGATCGAAAATATTGAAAACGATATGTACAGGCCATTGTATAGAAGCCGATTTAACTGAATATTTTCGGCACATTTGATCACGAATTTTCACACCATACTTAACAAAAATACTCAAATGCTATTGAATCACGCAACTTCTTGAGACTGTCTTCAGTTTTTACAGTAGAATGTAATGAGCTCAGTAGAAAAACTCTTTTGTTTCTTTTACCTTGATAGATGGTAAGTGTGATATTATCATGTTCCACTATTGTCGATGAATAAAGATTACTACACATATTTTTCAAACATATAGGAATTTCCCTTCTGTTCTTTTTCATTGTGCCGACCATAGTTGTATTTTTTGATTTTAGCATTTCTGCTAATTTAATGCTAGTAAAATAATTATCCGTGGTAATATTCCTCCCTTTGTTTAGATGTGGCCCCGTTAATTTAATGACAACATTTTGAGACAAACGTAATTGAGGATTTGCTGTTTCATTTTTCCCTAGATAAGGAAATCCATTTAAGAGGTATTTAGTATCAACATCGACAGATAACGAAAATTTTATTCCAAATTTGTCAGGTTTATTAGGCATGTATTGTATAAATCTACACCTAGCTTTAGATGGGAATAATTGTTCATCAACTGTAATATTTTGTCCTGGCCAGTAGCACGTTTTGCAGTTCTCAATAAATTTGTTCCACATGTCTGATGCAAGAGCAAATTTTTCAGTCTGTAATCGAGTAGATCTTGTTGTCTTTTCATCGAACCTTAAAATCGTTTTATTTCTTTGAATCTATCTCTTGATATAGTTTCTTTGCAAAATGGTATTCCCCACGCTTCGGACCCCAAATAATATATATCTAAACCCTTTGCTCCTATTACTCCTCGAACATACAATACAGCGACAAAAGCATCTAACTCAGCTAGAGAGATAACTTCTACCCGTCTTTATTTCCAGTCTTTATTACCAGATACCAGTCTTTATTTCCAAGTTGCCGGTGAGCTTCGGATTCTGTACATTTCTTTATATACAGCAAGATATCATCATCAATAAAAGGCTTGAAAGCACTAGACACTTTGTCCTCAAAAACACGACTCTTTGAAAAAGCTGGTCCTGCTGTTTCTTTTAGAACATTATAAGCAGGAACACGGCCGCAGACTGAATTTTTGGAATTTATTTCATTCCATATAGTGTTATCCTGAGCTGTAAAACAGTTTTGCAAATTCCCTGATCCTTTTTTGCTAGTTTATTTCTGCTGATTTCTTCGTTTACTTCGCTGTCTTCGGATTCACTAATAGTTTGTGTCTGAAATTCATCTTAAGTTTACACAGAAAAATTATCAATTTCACCTCTGTCAGACTTATTTTCAGATAGCTCCTGCAACAAGTTTTTAATTTGTTCCTCCATAAGACATGTTTTCCCCTTATTAGACATATTTCGTAAAAGCGTTTTCTGATAGTCTCTTTAGCATATGATTCTCACAGCGTAAAGAAAAGCTGATCACGAACATGACGACAGAATTCATATGTACTCAAATACTGATTTGGAATTACCAAGAAAACAACTGTTATCACCTGCAGTAAGTAAACTGAACTAACAAACGGGAAAATACATCTGTAAAATAAACTATTTCTGAAAAGAAATGTAAGCAAGAAAAACCCTGCATCTACCTTCTTTGCCGTATTATCTTCAAACGAATAGATAATTGCAAACAAAGGAACAACTTATGTAGACATTACAAAGTAGTGAGACCATCCAGGTTTTTATCCTTCTAGGAGATAGTTTGAATGCAATTGAAAAATTCTGATTAGTGAATGTTTTCATGGGCTATTTGACAATGCCTCAAGCGGAAAGAGGCATAAAAGTAAAGGGATCATCATAAAAGTAAAATGACCCCCGTCCGCCGTTCTAGGAATACATGCCAATATTTCAAAACTAACAAACTTAGAACGCTGAAAATGTTTTTACAAATATTTGTTATCTATTTAGGAAAAGTCAAAAAAAATTCCAAAAGATTTCTTCCAATAAAGCAAAAGTAATCAACGGTCAAAAGTGTTCAGGGGTCAAAATGACCCCTACCGCCGTTCTAGTGCTAAAGAAAAGTATGATGTTTAGCTGCAGCTGTGGTAGCGATGAAACAGCTGTTTTTGAATGGAAAAGATCCGAAGAACAGTATGTATTTGTTTGTCAAATCGAGTATGTTCAATTTCAAATATTCTTTGGAAGGATGCTGATTGATTTATCAGCCTGGGTTTAATTTATGCAACAATTGTAATACTGATCTTCCTTAAAAAAATAAAGTTCAGTTGTAAAGTATTTATTTATGTTACTGAGCCAGTTATTTTACGTTACGCAGCTATACTGGCATTTCTCCCTTTCTATTTTCCTGCCAGAATGATAATTTTAGTTCGCGCGTATTTAATTGAAGCAGAAATACATACTATTTAAAAGGAGTTTTAGATTGTTTAGTCAGAGCGTGTTTCGACTGCTGAAAGCCATCTTACTAGTTGAATTCTACGAAAGAATTCTGTTTTCGGCTTTGCTTTGTTCTTGCCAACAGTGCTTCTCACACTGGTGTAGGTTTGAGCCAAATTTGCGAGCTAATTATTTCAGTGTAGCTTTTGGATAATTTAAGACTCAGATTTAGTTAAAATTTGATTCTTTGCTTTTTGAGTTATGCTATAAATGCTGGCTGATTTTGTTAGCACAAGAAGTGCCTTCTGTTCACAAACTGTTCTGTTCTAAGGTTTCTGTATGATTAACCAACTTACGTCTATACGTAATTGCGTAAGGTAGCTTACGTCTATTCAAGAGTCTAGACTTAGTGTATGCTATTTAAGATAGAGAGAATCTACAACGTTTCGGATGACATTAAAGCTAATGAAAAAGAATTTAAGGAAATGAATTATTATAATTAAAATATCCACGTGATGTTTCTGCTACTTTTAACCAAAATATGTGTCTCATAAAACTTTACTAATTAATATTCGGATGGATAAACTTCACAAAGTAATTTATTTCCAAATGATAGTTATCACGTGAAAAATAACTTATTTCGTCGAAATATTTTATTTACCAACGATATTGAAAAAATGCGAATTTACATGACGCAGTTTAAATTACTGAAAATTTTAGCAGTATATTTATATAACAAGTAAATTGTCTTTATAGAATAAAGAAGTTTTATTTTATTTTCTACTAACCACTCTTTTTGTGCAGGAACCCCTTGTCATACGTAGACTTGTAAGTCTACTTCTCACCAATTTAAAGCGCTGAAGGAGTAATTATTGAAACGATAATATCAGCAAACGAATGTGTTAGAAAATTGGATAAATATATCACAGCTTGAATCATTAATACAAACCTATGTTATACATCTGGTTTCATCCACGTATCATAAATATTTCCATTAATGAGCGAATGCGATATTATACTCCGGAAATTATGGCGTGACTCAGTCGCAAACTCATTTGCCGAATCGTTGACGATGAATTTGCTAATTAAATTCAGTTTCCTCTTGCAATAAAAGCTTCCATGTAACTAACTGTTTGAGGGCTGCATGTTTAGTTTCAATAACAATATATAATGCTCTTCTTAAGTGAAACTCAAATGGCATAGAATTTTGAAATGTGTTTCAAATTTCTTTAAATCAAGCTTTTCTAGCCTGTTTCAACAGACCGACAGTTTAAAAATCTATCCTTGAATTACATATAAGAGATTTAAAGTAACCTCTTATATATATTCATTAGGACGATGAGTTTTAGTAAGTAATCACGGAAAAACTATCGAATGGATTAAGTGCTTGTTATTACACTATAAAAAGAATTCAATAAATTGCCCCAAAGCGATAGAAACAATGTCAAGTGTTACATATCTCGGAAAAAATATTCTGAAAATTTTGTCGAATTGTAGTTACAAAAGATAACAAATACCTTTACTTTGATTGAAGTAGCTCCTTTTGTCTTGATTGGTATATCGCGTACTTCCTTTGTTTTACGATTCTGTTAATATATTTCCCTTTTCGATAGCTTCTAATTGTATTATGTTTACATGGTCTTAAGTTAAGGAATCAAGCGGCACTTATATATGACCGCAATCATTTTGAAAGAGGTGAGGCATGTCTATCCATAATGTTTTGTTTGTTATATTTAGCCTCTATCCTATGTTTCCCACAGCTATATTAAAGGGGCTGAGGAAACGCATCCCAGATATAAAATTCCTTAATTTATGTATATCAGAGCTCAACATAGCATGAAATAAATGCGTATTATTTAATTTACAGTTTAATTATATCTTTTAATTAAGCCCTACGCCTTCTAGGGGCCAAGTGATAAAGTCGCGAAACGCTGGTATTTAGACTTTGGTTTTATTCCAAGATGATGGAGTTGGTTGCATTAGCGTTTTCATAGTTTTCCCCATGTGCAAGGTGGATATAAGCCAGTTTCTCTTAGGAAGTTCTCCACGAAGGCATACCTTCCCTTAGGCTGATAACCCTCGAGTGCTTTGAAATAACCAAATAAATCAAACCAACCGCATGCCTTACATCTAGAATTCACTTTACGATCTTCTTCCTCTTTACCATACACGAACATAGAGAACATGATTTTTAAAATACATTTCGGGCTCTTCATGAGATTTTTTGCACCGTTTTGAACAACGTGAAATCGTCTAAGGCTCATGCGAGATCGCCGGAGATCCTCATCGCTATGAGTTCCATGGCAGAGCGAATGCAGCACATCAACCTTCGGCAGCTAGCACCGCAGTACTGTGCATAGACTGAAGATATTCTCAAAAATCACTACGTTCTCTGAAGCATACGCTGGTGCATCATCATAGCATGCAACATAACAAGTAGGTAGGAGTACCATTCAGCTAATTTCCGCCACGAAATATCCTCAGCACAGGGTCTATATGTGTTGCACACAGTTTATGCTCTTATGCAGGTTTTAAGTATTTGCATTAATTGTATATTATTTAAATTAGTAATTTCTTAAATTGTGTTATATGAGTCTCGTTTGATTTAAAATAATTTCATTTGTTTTTCTACTATTCGTACCACACATAACTTTGCATTTCTTTGTAACTGTTTGACTTAATGCATTACTTATGGTTTTGTGTTTTTATGTGTTTGTATCAAGGATATCTAAATTTAACTACGACCTGAACCTGTATTACGTGTTTCTATAGAACTTTTCCGCTCTAGCTGTGGAAACTCATTAACAGTTTCTCAGCAACATCAGTCCATCTTTACCTCCAGATTTAATGATTCAGCCGATTAACTGAACTTTAATTCTTGTTAATATTTTTCTTATTCCATGCGGGTGTTTCTCTTTCTTTTTAGGGTGATAATTTCCTAAAGTAAACTACGACTACGCCTTTATATTTAGAAACTTCCGCAAAAACATTCATTTGAGCGCAGCGTTCAACAGAATATTACTTTCATTCAACCGTTTTGCTATGCTGCCTTATTCTATGTAGTCCTAGGGTTTACACTCATCTAGGATGTCTCTCTTCGGAACATCCCAAGATGAGGATCTCTCTGATTATTTCGTTAGCACCCAACTGACTGAAACAGATATGAATCCAAGGTTTCAAGAAACGTCCATTTCAACGGAAAGAAAGGAACAAGTGCAAAGGAAAATCTCGTAAAAGGTATAACCTAGAAAGACGAAAATTATCTCTATTCATACGAGCGAAGATGAAAAACTTCAAATACGTGACTGTCATAATTATTGCGCAAAGTCACATGGATCTGATAGAATTAACGGGCCGACACGTTTTGGTTTCATTCGGGATAAATGACCCTGAACACGAAACCCCTCAACAGAAAAACTAGAAGTAATAAGAAAACACGCTAACGAAACAAATTCAGATGGACACGAATAGAAATCACCCAGGAAAATTGCTGGATCCTCGGATATCAATAAGCCAAAGGAAAATGCCTAAATTAACTGACTGACTGAATTACAAACAGAAGCTGAAACTGATGAAAGGAATAATTATGAACGACATTCAAGAAACAGCAGCAGAAAGAATACCTTCGTTCGTCATTTACACATGATGCCATAAATTGGGCTGCAGTTCATAACAAGCTTACTTTATTACGGGCTGAAGAATTTAAAATGAGCACAAAAAAAGGGATAAATTTTGAACAACAAAAATACCATTGACCCCAGGGAAGCTGCAAGCCATTTACAGAAGATTGGAGTCCGCTTTCACACAGATGAATCGGGAAATGAAAAACCTAAGAAAGTAGAGCTGAAAAAGTCTATTCCCGAAAAATAAATTCAAGCAAATTTAACCGGAAAAAAATTCCCAGTGCTTAAAGCTAAGCAATTTATCCCACTAAAGAGGAAACACTCGAAAATTTGCGATTTATTTAATCGAACTGTCAAGAAAAACATAAGAAAAGGCTATCTATAACATCAAATAGCATTCTGAGCGTGAATGTTTCGAAAAGAGCAGGAAGATGCAATTCGGACACAGCCGAGATTCTTACATTTGCTTATTACGTCGATGCCTGAAATATAAAAGACAGTTTCAGAAACCGAAAACCAATCCCTGAGCACTTGAATTCCGAAAATAATTCCCAGAAACAGATTCCCAGCTTTAAAAGCAAAGAATTATCTTTAGCAAGATTTTAATTGAAGAAAAACCAACCTGCAAAAGCACATTTAGTGGAAAACATCAAGAAAAATTTTCTGCCATTGAAGTACTATGAGAAACCATTAATTGGTGATTCGACAAGGACGCTAGAAGTTTTATTCCCAAATTGCTGAAATTTTTGAAAGAAATCAAGAAAGCTGAATCCACATACGAGAAATTATCAGCCCGACTTATAGGAACCCAGATTTTCAGCGATGGAAGATAAAATTTCTCTTCGTTATTGGAGACTCTGTTACGCACTAGTAACTCCAGGCGATATTCTTGACCAACGCCTGAGACTACGGGCTCTGGCAACGCTTTTTCTAAACGATTTTTGGAGTTTTGATTTTTTTACTTAATCGATGACTGTCTGAAGCTTTTTTATACTAAAATTAAATATAACCGTAATTGCCCCTCTAGGATATATTTTTATGATTCACTGTTTAACCGTTACAGAGTTTATGCCAGCAGCTGAATGATAGTCAAAGTTCCGAGATATTTAAATCTCATAATCGTTTATCCAAACTGAGACATAACATTTAGAGTAATCATACAGTCTGTCAAAGACATCGCAGCAAAATGTGGAACTCGTACTTCATTTGTACTGCACCATTCATTCTTGAACCACACATTTTCCCAGCACTTGGCATGCAGCTTGGAATTTGGAAAGATTTGAAACACATAAGTTTTATCATATTAGAGGGACTACTGGCCAACAAGCTAAATGCCGCATTACATGGGCTGCATCGTTGTCGGTGGTAAAGTAACAGTAAAGTAAGTAAAGTGTCGGTGGTAAAGGAGAGAAAGTGCTGGAGGAAAGGAGAGGAGTGCTGGGCGAAGAAAATATTTTACTTTTAAATTAATCTCTTTAAGTTTACGAACAATGACACATGCACTAATTTTTCTCTTCCATGATTCTTCATGGGTTTATGGGATACGAAAAACAAAAACAACATTCCTTTAGGTAAAAAATGTCCACCAGCGGCCGAGTGGTAAAATGGCTGAACACTTGTAGTTTAACCTACATTGGAATCCAAGCGAACGGGTTGAATGTATGGGCGCTTTCGTGGCTTTCCCCAGTTTTAAAATGGACTATAATTAGAAATTCCTTCAAGAAAGCATCCATTGCCTTAAGAAGGTACATCTCGCATGCTTTGTCATAATGATAAAAAAACAAACAAAATAAACCTTTAAATATAAAATCCAGAATTACTCAGAAAGTGATTAAGTAGACTGAATTAATTACTTTCTATCTCTGGATTTTATATCTGCATTTCTTTCTCTGGATTATTTTCTATCTCTGGATTATTTTCTATCTCTGGATTATTAGAACTATTACTTTCTATCTCTGGATTACTTTCTATCTCTGGATTATTAGAACTGCATCCAGTTCTCTTAGAACTGGATGCAGAGAACTGCATCCAGTTCTAAATTTTTAATCTAGAAAGCGAAACCTTCCACTGTTGATTTAATTCTAAATATACTTGCATGTGCTTTTAAAATTTGAGAATAAGGAATGTTTGGCCTTTTGTCTAGTATTACGAATATTAAAAGAGTTCTAAATATTATCATTATCTGCATACAGATATTTCACATGCCTATAGTATAACATAATAATATTAATACTTAGACATCCTTTTTTCCATTCTTTTTATGAGTATTTTCCTTTTATTTACTTGAGAAATCATCGTGCTTAGATATATTAATTGATTATGGGGTGCTGTATGTCATGCATCAGCCGGAGCATATTCCACGAAATCACGGACTGCTATATGAGGATTCGAATGAACATGAATGTGTATATGCATGCGCTTAAAGTAAACCAATAAAACAGTATTCAGAAATTATGCAACGTTAGTGTAAATGTCAAAAACTGTGTTGAAATATCTGTTAGAATGTAGGTTTCAGTTATGCATAGTAAAATATGTCTTGATTAAAATTCTTAAGCCGTGTTCTTTCATTTTACTATATATTAATATCTAAAATTATCTTTATTTGTCAGTGTGGAATTTAGAAAGATTTACTGAGTGTTATTTTTATTTATTGCATGTAAGTTAAATGAATTAATTACTAATCACTTCAACAAAGATTGAAATGAATTATTTTTCTTCTACATTTGCCCTTTCTTAATGATTATTTCTTGCGAGTGCTTTTTGTTGCTTAATGTTTTATGCATAATAAAGAGAGGATCCAAATTCCTTTTAACAAACGATTCTTTCTTTTACATTTGGCTCTTATTAAATATTATAAACAGTAGTTTTATTTACTTGTCCTTTTGAATTGATAAATGTTAGCTTAATCAAACGAGCAGTATACTTACTCTCTTCCATTATAACTTTGACGTGTACATGCATTTAATTTTATACGTAGCCTACCCTTTTACAAAAAGTAAGACTTGAATGGGTTTGTCGAATTAAATAATAATCCATCTCATGGTTAACGCAGCACACCCAACACAAATTAAAACAAAAATGCAGTTAAAAGTATCAAATAAAAATTCCCAGTATTGTTCTATTGCCATTTATATAAAGTTCATCAAATCCTTTGAAAATCTATTCTTTGCATTTATTAAAATGTAAAATTACGGTCTGCTGTGGATATGAAACGTGCTTCTTTCAGTTAACGAAGTCAAAAGGATCATATTTATAATTCAAGCTTTCCTACTCTCATTAGCTTCAAATAAAAGTTTTAGACTTAATTTCCTTTTAAAATTTAAGGAACTTGCAATTATCTTAGAGAAAACTTTGGAGAAAAATCGCATTCAAGGTTATCAACAAAATTTCCCTAATACTATGGTAAAAAGTATTGTATTTATTTTTATTGTGACTGTGCATTTCCCTCGACCTCCTCAATCTGTGTACATGAATGTTACGTGATAAGAACTTATTTTATCTTAACTTTTATATAACTCCTTCTTTCAATGTTTGGAAAATTTGTAACATGGTATATTTCTTACTTAGCGATCTAGCTTCAGAGATACGTCTTAACTTGTTCGATTCCTCGTCAGGAAAGACGAGCGATTTTGATGTGTTGCAAGTGACGAAGAGGATAAACAAAAAATTGTAAATAAAGGATCCTTCCACTTTCTGTGTTGGTAGCAGAGAGATAATATTTAATGCCGCTTATGCTCGTAAATCGTTAAAGAGCCGTGGGGCTGCTAAAGAGGAATGGACATTGCTTTAAAAGGCGTTTTTGAGCGTAAATTGTCAAAATAGATAGAACTAAAATTAGGGAAAGCTGAAATACATAGAAAATAAATTCGTTTCAGGAGATCTAAGGAAGCGGTAGCTTTAGGAAAAAATTCAATTTATTAAAGCTTGGCACTATTTTTTTCTTGAATAACCTTGAAGTGATAAAAGCACAGAATGCAGACAGACTATACACCAGGCTTATAATTTTTCAAGAGACGTTTGATCAGGCACTGGCTTTGCCGCGGTGCGGACAGTTTTACTAAATACATTAATCTGTTGTTCTCGTGGCGACATTTAAGGAGCATGCAGAGCGAAATTTAATTCCTGCGTGTATGTAATTAGTTTGGAAAACCAATGAAGTTGTGATCAAGGTGAGAAGACGTCAGGCGTGGTCGTATGAGTTATCAGTTTAATTAATAATTAGATAACATAGTGAAAACTCGTAAAACAACAGTGGCAAGCGGCTTGCTTCCTATAACTCCTTTCTCTCCCTCTCTTGGCAAAAAGCCACAACTTAAGTACTTGGCGTTAGCAAGACAATTTGCATAAACAAGTTAAAGCATTTAATTCTGGCCGGAAGTAGAAAATAAGAAATGATAGTACAGTTTTAAACGTTAGTAAAACTTAGGATCCTTAAAACTTAAATTCCGAAAATAATTCCCAGAAACAGATTCCCAGCTTTAAGAGCAAAGAATTCTCTTTAGCAAGATTTTAAATGAAGAAAATCCAACCTGCAAAAGCACATTTAGTGGAAAACATCAAGAAAAATTTTCTGCCATTGAAGAATGAGAAACCATTAATTGGTGATTCGACAAGGACACTAGAAGTTTTATTCCCAAATTGCTGAAATTTATGAAAGAAATCAAAAAAGCTAAATCCACCTACGAGAAATTATCAGCTCGATTTATAGGAAACCAGATTATTAAGCAGGAAAAATTATTGTTTAAAGAAAGGGGGAAGAGAAGAAAAAGAGTGAAGAGAGAAGAATAAGAAAATTAAGTGAGGTATTCAGAGGAGTCTACAAACAAAAAGAAGAGAAAAAAAGTGAAAATGCGGATGCTAACTAATTTGAAAGATCTGTAGTAATAACACGGAACACAGACCGGAGTAGTATTGGAGAGTAGTGCAACAATGTTCGAAATGAAAGAAATTTTTTTGGAAATGTATCGACCTCACGTATCATGATGAGTTGAATTTAAATGTTACTTAAATTCTGCCAGAGACGGTTATTTAGGTATGATGAAGGAGAAGGACGTAAACGTATGTTTGCAACGTTTGTACAACGATTTGTTCCTGTCCATGATGTGTTGAGAACGACGAAATTATGATTGTGTAGCTCTTTGAATGATGATCAATAGAAAAACTCTTCGAGACTGCTATTTAGGGTATGATGAAAGGAAAGGACTTAAACGAGAAAATCATAGTTTTAGGAGACTCGGAGCCTCGCCTTTTGACTATGGCACTTATGCGGCGGTCCGGGCGAAGTGTCTCTGTCTGCGACGTCCTATAAAGAGACTGTTCCGGAATGATGTATAGCTCGATGGAGAGAATCTGCTGCTATTAGAAAAGGATGTATTCAGAAGTGTATATCAAATTACATTGTACCCTTGCTCCTGGTGCATCGCCTATCGGGTTTTCCACACTTTCGTGAAACTTTGTTTTTTGATATTTTCCGAAGCCCTGAAATTTACTTATGTACTCTTCACCTCCTCTTAGCGTGTAGAAATGAACGTGTAATCCACAAGAAGGGACTCTCATTTAATTCTATCTAAGTCAGTTTTTATGCGACTGTTACGAACTTATAAATTTAATGTACTAGATCTTAGCCTAGGTATGTTTAATATAAACGTAAGGATATAATTAAAAATGAATACTGGACATATATGCGTATATGTTTATCTGCGTACGACAGTGCAGGTTTAATAATTGTAAACTGTTTTATCAACCTAGGTATGATATATTTGTGACAATGAACAGAAAGTTCAGGAACCAAATTAAAGTCCAATGTTAAACTGTTCATTTGTGAAGCTTCAGAATTCAAAATTGTATTTCATTGTTTGAGCATGTATTCCGAATACTAGCAACACGCGTAATTTCATGAAAGACTGATATTTATCCTAAGAAAACATTTCGAAAATAGCCAAAGTAATGTCGTAGTTCAATATGAATTTAGTAATGAATTTCAAATAAAGCTACCTTTTACTGAGTTAGCGAATTTAAGTGTTTTAATTTTTTAAGGTGGCCTACCCTTTATCGCACTCTTTTTATTGGGTTTAACTATTTTTGCCTTAAAAGCAAGACTCGAGTCGACGTTGCTTTGACACTATGAGTTTATAGTATGGCCAAAAATCCGCTGTCATGCTAAAAGAAAATTTATAGAGACAGTGAATTCATTTTGAAGCAAACCTAAATTTCAAAAGGAACAACTGGGAATATGAGAAAGTTTATCGTGAAGAATAATGAAAGATGTGCGCATACTTTTGCCTAAGACAGCTTTGTCAGTATTCAGAAATTCTATATTTATAAATAACACGATTTAAATAACCGAGATAATACAAAATTAGTATAAAAAAGCTCTTTTCTAAATGAAAATATTATTAATCGTTGCTATGTAAGAATAGAGAGGCCGAGTTGTAAAGTCGCTGAACACTGGTAGCTTGATCCGGCGTACGAATCCCGGCGAACGGTTTCAATGCATGGGAGATTTACTGACTTCCCCCATGTGTAACGTGTATACGAGCAAGTTTCAGTTAGAAAGTATTCCACGAAGGAATCTCCTCTCTTAGCCAGATAACTGTCAGGCGCTTTGCCGTAATCAGATAAACCAAACCAAACCTAAGAGCAGAGAATCCGGATCACAATATTGCAACATCCTCAAAGCTGTCTAAAATATATCGTATATCGTGCGTCCTGTCTCTACTAAAAACATTTACTCAAAATGTCATGAAGGGTCTGTCTATGAGTAAAATTGACAACAGTTATTGGAATTGTATATTTCAGTTGTGATAGTTAATATGAAATTAAATAGTGAGCCCATAATATATTTATTTAAGATTTGCAAAAATTTAAGATCAAGAAAATTGCATAATATTGTCGTATACATTCCGTAATTTCCAGAGCACTGTTCATTAACCTAAAAACTTGTTCGAAACCTAGGCTACCAAAGAAGTTTAAAAATTAAAATGGTTCATAAGTTAAAACATGCATACTGAAGTTAATTTTCAGATTACTTTATATCTGTGTTTTATGCAATATTATGCTTTTTTTAAGCCTAGGTTTTACACATACCATAAAGGACGAATAATATGTGAATTTCTACACCTGCATTTCAATACCCGTTGAATTATTAACTTTATTTACTCGAAAACAGGAGCCCCTTTTTTTGCTATACTTTTGATTTGAATCGGTTAAGATCAAAAACCGGGTATTTTAATGAATGAAACTGCAGAATGAGTGGAATTAATTTAATTATCATAGTACATAGAATAATAACTCTGTTTAAATGCTAAATAAAACTTACATGTAATTGCCGTATTGTAAAGTGCATAACTGCTGCTAACTATAATAGCCATGCCTGTTTGAATATTTTCAGTTTTGACCTCATCTACTCTACTGGTTATTGGTACGCATAAGAACAGATAGGCAATAATGTATCATTCACTTTTATAAATTTTCTTTCTGTATTAATGGTCTTGTGCAAACGTTGTACTAAACTTTCGTTCTTGTTCCTTCTGTACTTTCTAGTTTATCTTACTGTATAATAAGACTTTTATATAGGTAGCTTGTCTTTCATTTTGATCAGAAACAAATGGAATTCGAATCAAAGCCATACTCTCATCGAATATTCGCGTGCAATTTGTTTTATAAAATGTGTTATTTTCGAGCAAATACTTTGATTATCTGTTGAAATATCTTGAAACATATAGATCCAGAAGTCTCTGCTTAATTTCTTAGGTGTAAATTAACTAATGCTTTAAATGCTCACAAATATCTACACACACTCTTAAGAAAAGAGTTAAATGCCACATAAAACGTCATCCATTGAAATCAAATAGAAACTGGACTTAAAATTTTCTCAAATTATGTATATTAGTTTTTATTTTTTCTCAAAATATTTTTGAGCATATAACGTACATTATAAAACTTAGGAATGAAAAACACAAAGTATTTTTCAGTTTTGAAAATAAGTATTTCAAATTACACAAAGATATAATAAAAATTCGGAAGGAAAGCTTGTGTTTAAGATATAATAGAAACTGCATGCATTTTCATGCATACGTGAAAGATATCGCTTATTTACAAGAGGCAAACAAAATCTACATAAAATGGGACAGATATGAAAGAAATACCAAAAATGAAAATTAAAATATTAGAAAGCACTTAAAACACAAAACTTCAAGATCCATTCTTTCTATATTTTTTATTACCGCGCTTTCTGTTATGTTTTCTATATTTTCAGTACAAGAAAACATAGAGCTCGCAGCGGAAATTCAGAAATCCAATCAAAGGAAAATATATGTCTTCTCTTTCTTCGTCAACAACAGAGAATGTGCATAGATATGGCAAATACGCTGAAATCCGCTGTCAATAATCATTTGCATGAACTAAACAGAGGCGGATACGTTTCGCAAGCTCCGCTACACTAGAATAAATTTGCATCCAGTTTGAGAGGATATTCTAAAACTGACTTAGTAATACCACTCATCAATGAGAAAGATTTCATGGTCTCTCAAATATCAATAAAAATGAACCTATTCACATTACAAAGCACGTCCATAGCACTTGCTATTACTGGATGATTTTAGGGTTGTTTGTACGGCAGATTTCATTCGAGAGCGAATAATTATGATAAATTGCGAGAAGAAGACTATCATCTGGATGGGAATATAGGTGTTTTTAAAAACGCGCAAATGATGAGAGAATATATTATACCACTGAAGGGATTAAGCACTGAAACTAAAAGATTTCAAATGTTGAAAAGGCATAAAAAAATCAGTTTAAATTTAAATTCCTGACGTTGAAAAATAATGCATTATTATGTGATGTAAAAAAGTTTGAACTTTTAAAATTTATGTTTATGCTCCTGTTAAAGGATCATTAGTATGTAGCATTGCCTTGTCATGTGCCAGAACTCAATAATGCTAATTCATCTAATTATATATATATAAATCTGTATAGATATTTTTGTCTGTGTTTAATGTATTTTGCCTTTTTTTCTAGCTAATTCTCAGTTGCAACCATATTTTGATTTCAGTGTATAAGGTTTTCTCTCTGCAGATCTGTTCAATGTGACTTTGTGGTGTAAGTGAAAGCACGTCCATCTAGCAATTGGAAAGTCCAGAGTTTGAGTACCGGAGAGAACAGAGCTCATTTGTCACATATCCTGCTCCAAAATAAAATACCTAATATTTTACAAATTTATCTTTATTAAGCTAAGTAAGGCATAAACGTAATACCGTAGGGTTATTCCAATTATTTTATACCTTAAAAATTAAAATTTTATGCTGGCAAGTAGCCGAATAAGAAATTCCAAATTGCTATTAGTACATAGTCTTGTAGAGTGTTTGGTGTAACTATCACATATTTCTGCACAAATCTTGACAATGGGTAAGTGGTAGGAAAGAGGAAAACTGTTCAAGATTTAAAAAAAAATATAATAATAATAAAAAAAACCTGGTAAAGTATGTTATCTTAGAAGATAAATTCAGCCTGAATTTTACAGAAAATAAAGAAAGAAGTAGTGTATTTTTTGGGATCAGTTTTCAAATGAAAACAACAATATTCACTTGTAACATCAGATCAGGTCTATGAAACCGTGGACTTGAAAACTTCGAAAAAGTACTCCAGGACAATAGAGCAGTTGGCTGCTTTGGTAACCTGTGCAAGAGTGTGTGATCTTTTAGTTTTTGGTAACCTGTGCGTAAATCAGGACTGCACTTGTAACAAGATATAGACTGTGTATTGATTGTATTTACGGTAATAGGTAGTGAATCTAAGAAGTGTAACTAGGTATGGGCAGGAGTGGCTTGAATCAAGTTGCATTTTGGGTGTAAGTTATAGATCTTTCCTTCCCGACACAAAACGTAGAGCGCGCAGGTAACCAGTACGCAGCCTTGCTACAGCCGTTTTTTCAAATCTATTGTTTTCCTTAATTACGGCAGCGCCAGGGCAGTTACCAACATACCCCTCACGTGCGGGGGCTTTCTCTAACAGAAGTTGATTTCTAACTTCATCCGCGAGGTAAGTTCCGTGAAAGAAAGACGGCCACCATCAGGATATAGAAATAAAGAAATAGGAATTTCTATATTTCCGGCATATAGAAAATATTTGTAGTACCTCCACAACCATTGTCGGAAGGCAAATGATAAAGTCTAAATCACACAACTCTGTATTATTTGTTATAATTTATATCTCGGAATATGTAAGATTGGAACAAAAACTAATATACGTAAATCAGGACTGCACTTGTAACAAGATATAGACTGTGTATTGATTGTATTTACGGTAATAGGTAGTGAATCTAAGAAGTGTAACTAGGTATGTTTGTGGAACTCGAAGCGACGACGGAGGTACTCACCCAGGTTACAGATATCTATAGAAGAAACTTACTGTAGGATGAGAAGATTCATAAACACTTCTTACTCAAATAGCCTTCCCTTCCCTAAGCCGGGGGGTTACAGATATCTATAGAAGGAACTTACTGTAAGATGAAAAGATTCATAAACACTTCTTACTCAAATAGCCTTCCCTTCCCTAAGCCGGGGGGTTACAGATATCTATAGAAGGAACTTACTGTAAGATGAAAAGATTCATAAACACTTCTTACTCAAATAGCTTCCCCTAAGCCTAGTCTACAATACGTTAGCTCATTATTAATTTTAGTATTATGGAGAACTTTGTGCCTGATTCCTGGATGCTGCACTGAAAATGATGTAGAGTCAATGCAAGAGGGTGATTGTTAAAAGTAATAGTTTGCATTAAGTTTGGTTTTCGTTTTTTATGAATCTATCTGTGTGTTTGTTTTGTATTTTGTACTTCTGTAGATTTTTGCATAGTATGTGTGGGGGTACGTAAGTGTTTTATTATATTTTATTATATGAAATTTCGTTTGATCCTTGAAAACTTTTAAATAGCTATATTGAAACTTCTTAGCTTCGCGAATTTTCCTCGACTTGGAGACAAATGGGGCGATAATTCCTAAAATAGCATCATATTTGACGAATTTCTAAAGCGTCTGAAATTTTCTGTTTTGGAGATTTAGGATTAATGTGCAGTAAAGGTAGTTTCCTTCAGTGTTTTCCCATGAATAAGGTGTAAAATGATTTCACTCATATTTCGGAGAAGTCTTTCGGTGAATTTTTGAAGGGAATGAATGGCGTAAAACAGTTTATGGTTCTTTAGTCTAATGAAAGAGCTTGTGATTGTATTGTTACTTTTTGTAACTCACGAAGTTCAGTTTAACTATATGTTTTAGTGTTCCCTTTTCCTCGGCTTCCTTCTGGAACTCAATTACGGAATTTGCTCCTATTAGTTTGGGATATTTATCAGTATCTTCAGTACTGAAATTGTAATTTACATTTACTCATCTAATATCAGTTAAATCGTTTAATGGCTTCTGGAGAAGCCAAGTTTTCCTTATTGCCACACTATCTATTCAGGAAATTACATATCCTAGCACTCAATGATATTTAAAAACATCGTTTCAAACATATGTAAACACAAGAATATTAGAAGTTATTAATATTTCTCTTCCCTTATCACGGTGTTTCTTTTGAGATGATGAACATTTATTTTATTGCATTGTAAAGTAGCTTTATATCTTAGCACTGAATTTTCTGTAAGATTTTCGAAGTTACACGTACTATAATATTTATGGCCAGACTTTAAAGTTTTCAGTTTGACTTAGTTCATAAAATTAAGAAATTTTAAATTTATTTATTTAAAGAAAGATTTTCCTTTTTTAAAACATCAAGGAGATGGTTATGCCTGTTTATATGCCTTTCGTTCGTGCTGAGAGTAAGCTAATAGACCCAGGGCTACGAAATTTGGTACATAGGGTGCAACTAGAAATTTAGTACATAGGGTGCAACTAGACAACTAGCACTTCGATGCGAGTTTTTCAAAATTCGAATTAGATTTTTTTTTTTATTTTATGTTTGTTGATAAAATCGCATCGAATCGATGGCAGGCAGCCACTGTTGCTGATATATCACTGTTGCTATTGTTGTTGATATCAGCACTATTGCCACTCGGAAAAATGAAGGCGATAATTCTGCGCGGTTTTTAAATTTAATGTTTCTCTTGGATCCTGGACTTTCGTCGAGAGTTACTTGGATGCAATGTTTGTTGAGAGAACGTTTGTTTTTCGGTTCATTGAAAAGCCAGACGAATCCTGGCCGTATAGCGGCTAGTTTTTTAATAAACAAAAAACATGCTGATCAGAATGTTTTTTATTCCCACATGACATTGGTCTTAGCAATTTCTCACAAGTTATCTATAATTATAGAAAACCTTAAGAATAAGTAGATGTGTGAAGAGAAAGGGCGGTCTTCCCGAACGTAAGCAAGATAATCGAAGCTAAAGTTTCTATATAATACTCATATTAAATATGTTCTTTTACTAGCAAGGACCAATAATATAGACGGTACCTAATGGAATTATAAATGGAAAATCGTTAATTCAGATTCAGTGTCACCTAACACTTATTTTTGCGGTATTGCTAATTCTTTTAATGGTTATATGTTCTGAAATAAAATTTATTCATGAAAAACCTTTTCCAAGGAAGGAACATGTGCTGCAAACCATTTTACAAAAAAGTAATTTTTCATTTATTTTTTCTAAGTAATTATACTTTTCAACAAACTTAATAATAATTTCTCACAGAAACCCTGGAATACCGAATATCTACATCGGGGGCATTGAGTAAACTATAGTTTATCACAATTTAAATTTTTATTCATAATTTGTATTTGACAAACTGAAATTATAATGAAAGAAAATACTAGTAGACTTAATGTTCAAGACAATATATAGGAAGATTTTTTTTATGAAGCTTAATGGGAAATGTGATTTTGCCTTAAAAGCTTTTAGAAGAGTTGCTCGAACGAAGATTTAAAGTGTGATAACTATCTTTGTACAGTATGCCTCAAGTCAGTATTTTATATTTGGGGCACTTTTGTGATAAATATCATCTAGCAAGCATATATAAATTTTTGGAAAAATGCAATAATTAGTATAAACTAAATGAATAATTGCATTTTATACAAAATAGTATTGTATATTCTTTTTTCGTTGGTCACGTATGGATATTTTTCCTGAATAAATTTTCTTTCAAAATAAAATAACTCTAAAAAATATAAACAGCGATAAAAGCATAAGTAGCGAATGAAAATTTATATTGTGTTAAGCCATCATTAATTCAGTGTACCTATGCCAGAATTATATGCATTTGAATTCTTTTTAATAAATACATTGTAAATAAAGTTTTTGAAAGTGCAGTAAGTTACAAGACGATTAAAAAAGTACATTAAATTTTAAATGTTTGTAGTATAGTCTTTTTTATGTTATCCTCTTACAATATTTTTTATCCTCAAAATAAAATAACGTTAACATGATTTATAGCAGTGACCTTTTAGTGAAGTTAGTGCTGACTGCAGCTTAATTTGACATTAGAAGTTTTGTTAGAACTCCAAGCGTTACTATTCTAGCTGTGGGCCTGGTGATTGAGGAATATAAGAAATGTTAAAAGTTTTTTAAATGCATATTAATTTATGCCACTTAGAAATTTAATCTTGAATTTTTTTGCTTATTTTGGCTTTCTGTATACAGGTATATAAATTTAAAAATTCTTTATAACTAAGAAAAATTGTTGCTGAAGATTGGGTGGCATGAGATCGTCGTCATGCAGCATCGTAAATAACAGCTACGTACCCAAAAGCTGGACAAAGTAAGCTCAGATTAACTACAAGAATATCAAAATATATTAAATGTTACGCTGTTATTAAAAATTAAATTAATTGAATGACGTATCAAAATCAGTAATTTTACTATAAAGTAGTTAATAGAAATCTAATTTAGTTCAGCAAATTTAGTTCAGCAAGTGTAAATCAATTTAGTTCAGCAAAATGCCATTTGCTGAACTAAATTGAGAATATCTGACAAAAGTGAGCATAATGATAAAATTTTATTTCCATCTCAAAAACAGGCTGCAAAATGTACGCCTAATAATAGACCAGCATACCTTATTGGTCTGCTTTTAAATGGATTTTGCTTTCCAAATTAAATTTTTATCACTTAGTAAAGTCTGAAACATTTCCAGAAGCACGCAAAATAGTTTGTAATCTCTAAAGTGCATATTGATTGAAATAATAAAACTAAAATGAAGACTTAAAATATTTTATTGTAAATATTAATCTACTTTTTCTAAATTAAGTGTAATCCAAAGTAGTACCTGTTTTTTCTTTCAGGATTAACACGACCTTTTTCATGCTAATTGTTCGAAGAGATATTTAATTTATGGATACGAAAACTTATGAGGTATATTCTTCCTCCTTTCAGCGTGCCTTCGTGGTGTAACGATTGCACACTGCGAGCGCATTTGAGAAGTCCAGGGTTCGAGCCCGGGGAGGGCATTGCACATTTTCCCCGTTTCCTGCTTTAAAGAAAAACCTAATGACTAAACTAAGCATTTTCTCAGTCATTACTACAACATAACTAAATTAATAGATTTTGTTATTTTCGTAGCTAAATGTTCAAAAATGTAGCAGGAATTTCTTTACTGAATGTGTCTAATTTTACATTAAATATTTAACTTCACTCTTTAAAGACTGCATTACATCACAGCACTAACTTGTATCATTTCGATTTCCTGTGCTGATATTTTCCAACCAATTTAACAGTCAGATATATGCATTAGAATGAGTTATGTGACTCTGGATAATTGATTACTGAAATTTGCACTTTTTGTTCGCTTTCTGAATAAGCCAGGGCTTAAATTGCAGTGAAACCCATCGAAGCCCAGCTCCAGTACTTCTCAGTTTTAAAAATAAAGCAGAATTCTAACCAGAACACTAAATGAAATGGCTTCAACACTTCTTTTATGTAAATAAACCCCAATTTTTGCAGCCAATTTTTATTTCAACAATAAATATTTTTAAAAAATCGATTCTGACTTCTGAGTGCACGCTTATTATACACAAACTTTGGACAGAGGTTGAGAATTTTAAGGAAAGAAAAGCTTTTACCAACATGTCAAAGGCTTATTATCCAGGAACTGCAATGTATCTATGACAGCGGATAAATTTTTCGTTCTTGAAAGTGCTAAAAGTGATTATCCACTGTAGAGCTCTTGTAGAATTTTTGAACAATGTAACCAAATGCGGTAGACCACTATTAGCTTACATTTATTCTCACATTGTTACTGGGAAACGTTCAGAGAAATGTTTTGCTTGAAAACTGGAATTATATCGATAGAGCATTGCGATCCAAAAGTCTTGGTCTCTTCCTTTATTTTTAAAGCTACACTTTTCAGTTAAAATTTCCTTCCATATTCTCACACTGTTTTTAGCATTCTCACTATCTCCTTAGCTTTCATCGTTCTACATTTTTTTCACTACTGTACTTGAAAAAATATGGTTCTAGTACTTATCATCTCATGAAATAATACACTGTACGATATAATTAGGGCTTAAATTCAGACGAAAGTCGGCTGAGCTATTTCTTAGCTCCTGAGTGGAATTTAATTCTAACAGGAACCCCAAGTAAAATTATAAGGTATTTCTCCCGCCTTCTTAGCGATCCTTCGTAGTGTAGTGGTGTGCACGCTCAGCGCGTAATTGAGAGGTCCGTGGTTCGATTCCCGGCGAAGGCGTTGCATATTTTTCATCTTGCCTGCTTCCAAAAAATACCTAATGTCTCTACAGTGGAGCCCGAACTAAAAGGGTGGTGGATGATGATTCTCCCCACCCAGGATTTGGCGATTGGTTCCTCTAAAAACCCAGTCGCCCTTTAAAAGGGGGCGTATATAAGGTATTTCTCTCACCTTCTTGGCATGCTTTCGTGGTGTCGAGGGCTGCACGCTCAGCGCGTAATTGAGAGGTCCGCGGTTCGACTTCCAGCGAAGGAGTTGTTAATTTTTCGTCTTTCCTGCTTGCAAAAAATACCTAATGTCTGTACAAGATGACGTAAGGTAATTTAGTTTTTATTTAATTATTTCTAATTAATTTAATAATTTATTAAATTTCTATTTCTCTTTATATTTCTTTTCGTTTTAATTTAATTAATTATTTTAATTTTCAGTTATTTTATTTACTTATTTTTCCTCCCTTGTTGACAGTCTTCCATAGCGCTCCGGCACTTCTAATTTTGGAAATTAAGCCCTTGATGCAGCACAAAAAGGCAATGACATTTCATTTAAGAAATGACCCAAAGTAACAAACTGAAACGTGACATCACGCCACCTAATCTTTCATTCACAAATTTTAAAATTCTTTTAAACTGAAATGAAATATTTATGTAAAGCATTGCTTACATAAAATGCGATTAATGTTTTCTTTTGATAAATAATATGCTTCATAAGGAGTTATATATAATTATTTACGTGAAAAACAAGTAGCTTATTCTATACATGCTACTGAAAGAAAGTATATTGTTTTAAGTGATATTTTGTATAATGCAAGACACAAAAGTAACACAAAAACAACAAGTTTATTTTCAATATTTATTTTATAGCCATTTTCGTTATTCATCAACGCTGTACAAACAATCGGAAGCAACTGCAATCATATTCAGCAAGATCAAAAACTTTTCTTCATACATATTCTAAACTGAAATTTTCAGTAAATCATTCGTTTTTGTATACATAATGGAATGCGTGCGTTTATAATAGGTCAAATAGTTAAACTTAAGCAAGCTGCCAGCAGCACTAAATCTACTTGAGTTATATTTAAATATTTTTATTAAACAGACATACACTTTTATATTTTTATTTTACACAACTTAATGCTTACAATTTCTACTGTTTTAGCCTTAAAAAGCAAATAATATTTTGAATAAAATCAAGATTTGAATCGCCAAAGCATTGAAGGAAATCTGAAAATTAGATATAGGATGAATTTTAGCCATTTTATAATTAGAATAAAAATTATACTTGACAGAGGTTCCCTTGAAAGACATGAACCTCAAACACATATATGAAATATACCTCTAGAATATATAATTATATTTATTATTAATATATCTTTATGTAAATATTTTAACGTACAAACAATATATATATTTATATATCAATAGAACATCGGGATTTGATTGCAGTAATTTATAAGCTTGCTTGTCGTGTTTAATTTTTGACTCTACAAAAATTTACTAGTAAGTACCTTACATGTTACACCGACAAGCAAAAGTCACTTAAATTGTACATAACATGAATTATTTTTAATTATATGGCTTCAAAATAAAACAGGTGTTGATTTTAAGTGATAACCGAAAAATTATTATCCTCTATAAAACGATTCAGTTCTTGATTAACTTTGAATGAATTATTTACACTGTACATGCAAATCTAGAAACAAAATAACAATTCTCGGTTATTCTTTTGTAGAGCAGGAAATATAAAGAACGAAAGCTCATTGTTTAAGCAAACTATTAACACTGAATACAAATTCACTGCTTAAATGTTTTGATTTTCAGAGAAAAAGCAAATTTTTTAATATCACAAGAGTTACGAATTGTAGCAATAGAGATAAGTTTGATGACAATCGTTTTATTTCTCTCTTTCATTCTCAGCCGTGTCCATACTTGAAATATCTGTAGAGTATGAAATTCGGAAGACCTGTAAAATTTGTTCTTTTGTATTACTTCACAGTTTTTAAATTTGTTCTTTTGTATTATTTCACAATTTTCGCTAAAACGTTCTGAAACGTTTTCTGAGTTTTTCAAGCATCGCGTAGGGCAATCTAGTTTCGTTACCAGATATGGACTACGACTCTTTCTCCATGTAATTACGATAATTTTGATAGATCTTAAAAGAAATGCCAGAGAATGTATTAAAATGCCATTTCGTCTCAACTGTTTCTTTCGTTTTGAACATAAATCTTCGTGCTACCTATACTTCAAAACATAATTAAATTTATTATCAATAATAATAATAAGTTAAGCGGATTTTAGATATATGTTACAAGAAATGCGTAATTTATCATGGTCTGTCGTGATATTTAACAAGCGACAGCCAACTGAAGTAAGATGCACAGCAGAAATTGATTTGCAGAAATAAACTTATTAATATTTTTAATTAGCGATTTTCAGCGTAAGTTTTATATAGAAAGTGCAAAATTGCCGGATTTAACAATGAAATATTTTAGACATGAAAATCTGATTTCTAGGAACTTTGTCAGCTTAAAATAATTTTTGCTTTTCACGAAAATAATTATAAACTGTGTGTGTTTTGATGTGTTTTGTTAGATTTTGATTAACTACTGAAACACCGAAGATCTTTCATTTCCTTGTTAAAATAATTGTAATATTAAGTCTTTTAACAAGACGAATGCCATAAAATCTTCGAAGTTGAACTTCAGTACACACTTCCTTTTAATTGAAACTGTTTGTTTCATTCGTAGCTATATATACCTCGTTTTAAAAATAGGCTAAAAAGATAGAAATGCGTTGCTATGACGGAAGAAGAATATTATGTTAGAAATGGATGCTTCCACTCTTATGAATTTCAGATAGGATTACATGTAAAGGCAGGCATAGTTTATATACATAAATTATTCTTCTGGAGGCTACACAAGTTATTCAATTTAAAACACATGCTTAATGTTAAAATATATCCTATATAATATTAAGCAGTAAAGTGTTTACCCAATAATTTACCGAAATCCCCTAATATAAAATTTAGAGCTTTTGCTTTACCGTTGCCATTCATAATTTAGAAGATTTTTGTTAAGGGCTTATTTACTTTGCTTTCCCGTTTTGATTTATAGGCAATTTTAGTAAATTAGTAATTTCATATATTTAATCTAATATTAATTCGTAGTCAATAATCTAGAAACATTTAAGGATCAAATATATTTTAATGCAGAAGTAAAAGAACTTAATTTGAAAAACCATAACAGTAAGTCTTTTGGCTAGAGCAGTATTTCCCAAACTAATATGACCACGGAACGCTTTTAATATCTCTCTCTCTCTCTCTATATATATATATATATTATATTATATTTGACTTTGGGAAATGTCAAAGTGAAGGATGTATTTTAAGAGGAAGTTTTGACTTGAACTAAATTAACATTGTTGAAACTTATGGAACATATATGGGGTTCAGAATAAGTACCACCAAATTTACGTTTTTAATTATAGTATAAGCAAGCGATATGATAAATATTTACAAAGAGATTATTTCTGCATATTTAGTTCTGCCTGCTTAGGCTAAATGGTTTCAATTTCACAAAATACACATTATAGAAACACAGAAAGTAAAAGCCGTTGGTACTCATTGCATTATAATCGGCTATGCAATATTAACATTGAATTATTTAATTCAAGCAAGCGCAGAAAGATTTTTGAAAGCACATATGCTACTGAAGCTTTATATAAAAGCCAAGTGTTTTAGTACGCTTAGTCATTACTTATGATGAGAAAGAATTTTTAATTAGAAATGTAAGTGTAAACAATTTTGGACTTCAGAACTACATTTTCAGTGACATACAACAGCAAGTGTTTCGTGGAGGATGGTTTGGGAAACTCTGAACTACAGAATATAAGTTGAAAAAGTACATATGAATGTATATTTATAAACACCATAATATATTTTAATATTCAAATGTTATCGAATTAGACGATGAGAGTTTTTTTACTCTGCTTTTACATTGAGCAAATATTTCAGGATGATTTCTATCAATGAAATCATGTTCCATGCAAATAACTGGCATGGAAGTTGCAATATCGACAGCAAAACATTTGCTTTCCCATTTCTAAAGAATAATCTAGATGATAGAGCTAAAGCCAGCTAAATGAGTACTTCAGTGAAAGGATGAACAAAGCTCTAACATATATCACGAGTGAAAAGTCACTCACTATGTACGCATTTATTGTCTACTAGCTTATCAACACTGTCTACATATTTACAAAAACCTTCCTCAGAGGCAGTAATCTACCATTCTGTAAGCTTAACGTATGTACATTCATTCTTATCTAAAGACAAGAGCACAGTTATAGGAATCAAAAAATGTCTGCTTGTTCATTAAATACAAATACAAAATGACTACTTAAGTAGAGTTTCTAAAATTGAGCGTCGAATTGATAAAGGTGTTATAAAATATTAAAACAATTTTAACTGTTTGAAAGTCATTTTAATACATATCTTTGCAAATAGGAACCATAATCTATGGAATACGTAATACTTGCATAAAAGTACTGATTACTTTCCTCTTTTCTGACAGCAAAAATGTGTGGCCTGAATTTTGTTAACAACAATCAATAACAAAAAATATCTTTATTGAGGTTACATAAGGAATCAAGAATGGGTATCATGAATTGATAATATATATTTAGAGCTTTTGTTATATAAAAAATTTTGAAATATTTCACGATTGCACTTAAGGATTTTTATTTCTCTGTAACTAAATTATCAGTACCTTGAATAATGCATGCATAAGGGTTAATTAAAATAAAATAAAAAATAATGATTCAAATGCGTATTTAAAGAAATATAATTTACTCATAAAAATTAAATTATTATCAACGACAAAATATTCTTATTTTTTAATGTCTTATTTTTAAATTTTATTATAAGCAAGCGCTCGAAAGATTTTAATTGTCATTAAATACTAACATAATCTATCTCCGTATTGTTTACATTAAGATGTTACCTTAGTAACGAAGTCCTTCATAGGTCTAAATTTTATTTAAAATACTTCGAATCGAAATTATTTCCTTTAATAACCTAATTAAAAGAAGGAAGGCAAATTACTTCAGTTTGGAACATATTCGCAGAAATAACAGTTAAGAAATAAATTTTCATCCTGATTCAGCGAATTCCTGCACAAATTCCACTCCATTTTAACTGCAAATGAAAGTTAAAATATTTGCTGAAACAAGAACAAGCAACTCAAAAATCAAGCTAAAAACAAGAGATATTTATAACTTCCGACGTTTTTTTCCTTTTCCTTTCGCCTTACTTTTTGCTTTTACTATTCTGGCATTTTGATTAAATTAAAATATACTATATATAACGTGGATGCACTTTAGACATAAATCTGTAATGTGAAAGAAATTAACATTTTAAATAAACTTGCACTTAAAGCGGGTGTACAGTTAAAAGTTTGTAATATACTTTTTTTACACATCTGTCACATCTATTCATCAAGTCACTTTCTATATTACACTGCGCTGAAAATTTTACGTTTCAGTCAATGTTATTTTTACTGACTGGATAAATTAGCAATTTATCTCAAATAATACGGCAAGAAATAATGTACCTATAAGTCTAAATGAACTGTGCAACTGAGAAATAATTTAGAATTTATGGTATGTATTTTAAATTAAGACTTTTAAGATATATCCTTAAACATATCATTTTAAATTTTTTAGATTAGTTTCTGTATCAAATTTATCTATATAAATTAATTGTGCATTAAAATGAAAAAGCAGGGAAAAAAGACGCGACGAGCTAAAAATAAGAGTTTTATATTAATATAAGTAAATTTTGCGTTGTAAAATAATACGTAAATTGTATTTTCCTCAGCCTTTTCTTCCATAGTTGCAACATCACTTTACAATTTGGAAAGAGGGAAAAGCATGTCATTTAAATACCAAATATTTTCTTAATTTTCGATTGAAGTTTATTTTACTTCTCTTTTAATATTTCGGAAATATATTTTTGCTTCATGTCATGAAATACATTTTCATGACACTTTTAGAACTCTCTTCTACTTTGAACTTTTGAATTTTAGAATTTCAGTCCTTACTGAAAGTATTTACATGTCACCTAAGTTAACCTTTACTCATTTTTAAGAGTTGACTATTTAGGACTGAAAGTGACATGCATCTCAAACTGCGTCCTTGCATTTCGTAGCTGTAAGTATGTAAGCACAGGGCACAATTTACTTTAGCAAAGCATCTTAAAATAGAGCAAATAAGGCATTCGAATTTTGTTAAGAGGAGAAATTAAGAAGACTTCGTGTTTTAGGACGATACGCATTGTTTAGATCCACATTATCTTATCCTAAGATAAATGCTGATCCGACACGAGTGCTACAGGAAAGTGAACTTGGATATATGGGAGCGGAACTTGAACCCTGGTACCCGACTTCAGGGTCTCAAGTTCTAAAACCTTATGGGAAAACGCTGGTTACTCATTTTTACAAAAATACTTCAAGAAATAAGTTACATTTACTAACATCAAATCTAATATATGGTACAATATCATACAGATTTCAAACATACATTCGAATTATCAAGTGTATGTAAAGAATTTTAGCTTCTTTCTGTTAAGACTTTATACTGCTGTAAATTTTTTCGCGAGTGACACGTTGTGTCACCAATAACATAGACAGATAACCAGTATTATCAAGAGTAAAAATTCTGTTAACAAATAGGCCTCTTTTTTATGGGATTAATAGAAATCTATGATTAGCTTTAGTGACAAATTTCTATTGCTTCAGCATAATGTATTGTCAACCGTGATCACTTGGAAAGTTTTAATTATTTCGTTATGATTTCTGAAAATCTATGTTATTTAGTATCCATACCTTAATGTATTTTCAGGTTTAATTTATGACAGAAATAAAATTTCCAAGATGAATAGATTTAAAAGAATTAACAATGTAATAGGAGGGAAAAATATTTTCATATGTTCAAGGGTGTAATTATTTATAACACAGGGCAAGAGAAATTATTTTCTATTTGCCCATTACTAATTAGGATGAAACTGTACATATTATTCATCTAAAAAATGAAGATTCAATATTACTTCATTCTTAGTGATAATCTGAGCTATAATATTAGCACTTACAATACTAATCCAGATATTAAAAATTATAAAACAAAATGGGAAAGACATGAAACATCATTTATTTTAATGCATTCCAAAAGCATATTATATGATATGAAATGAAATATTTATTGCCAAGAGGAAAAAGTGCAGTTTAACGGAAAAATGGTATGATTAAAATTTGCAGATATTTGCAGTTCAACCAATATGTATATATATATGTTCTTAAAGTTTCTTAAGGACTCTTAAACGCAAAAAAATCAGTCCAGGTTAAGAAAAATTGATTTTTCATGTGCAGAAACAGATACATATATTAAAATGCTTAAATGTAATATCTCCTTTGAATATAGATAATGGTGCACTAAATTAATTTCCGCCTTAAGCTATTATCGACCTTCTTTACATATAAATGAATCTCAGTCATAAATTTTCTAAATCATGAATGGCAACGCTACTCAAAACAGAAAGCAGTTTCTAATGAGAATTTAATTTAGTTCCGAAACTCCATTACTAATATAGTGAAGATTAAGGAAAATCACACGTTTATAAATCGAACAAAATAACCAGTATGACGTCTTATTTTATGTGCTTTACTTACAATAAATATTTGATAATGTTTGCATATTGTTTAATTGAAAATATACTTATTAATCTTTTTCTTTCAGATGCATTTTCTCTGAGAATCAAAATTAAATTTTTATTTTAAACCTAAAATATTTCAGACACAGCTCTTAATTTTAGCAAACTAATTTTCTTCTGCAAAATTGAAATAACATCAAAAAAAATAAAAGTAGCATAAATATTTGATTGGCTTAATTAATTAAGATTTGAAAAAGAACAGGGAGATAAGCTTTCGTACTTTTGAACCTATTTATTTCCTTCCGAAACTTCTAACTCATCTTAGATGCATATACTTTCTCTTCAATCAGTTGGCACATATTCACTTTGAGATTTATATATATTTCTTCTCTAGTTATAGAAATGAAATATTTTTCAGGCGTGGTGAGTGATAGCCATCACTACGAAATGCATTTCATCTTTAAACCAAACACCTGAGCAGTAGATAGTTTATCTTGTAATCCGGTTATTTAGAATCAGAAGTCTTTATTAAAGTGGCATATTCTCCGTTTTCTATCGTAGCAAAGGTTTCTAAAAACCAGTTATAGAGAATATAAAGCGAGATTTGTACATAAAATCTTCAAACTTTCAGGTGTAACAATTAAGATCCTATGCCAGCTCTAACAAACCTAGAGCTATGGCATTAAAATCAGAAACAAAAAAAAAAAAATTCAAACAAAGTTAAAAGTTTTTTTTCTATTAAATAATACATTGAAACATGAATATAGTGCTCTCCTATAAACTATGCATCATTTAATTTGTTCGAAAATGATTTTATTACAGTAAAAGACTTGTGCTTGCGTTAGTATGACTTTGACATTCATGTACTTTGCAGGTGATAGCTCTCAAACTACTTCTTCTGCTCACATCCGATATAAAACATGATACAGAATACATAATGAAGCTAATAATCGCAAAATGGTTTTTGTTCACAAAATCCACAATATACAGAAGCACGTGGAGTTTCTTTGTAACATTTTTTGAGTCAACAAGGGGGTTATTCTTATAAATCGCAGCACAATACGACAATTTGATATACTCTATATTGCACATATCGATTATATGCCTAGTAAACAAAGCAGGATCCCAGAATTTCACTGCAACGTTTCATTAATTAATATTTAAATACAACGCAATAATTTATTCATCTTATGTTTATTTCTATAAATCCATATACTTGTTATAATATGTATATTTAGCAAGGTAACTATTAGAATACATCTTAGCTGTAAAAGTTTTCCTAACATGATCTTAACGTTGCGAGACTTCAAGATCCAGCCTTGTTAATAAAGGACGAGAGGGGATAGGATTGATTATGAAAACAGATCATTTTCTATTGAAATCTGCATAAATTGCATCTACTAGCTAAAGACCGCGCACAAGAGCCCTGGAACCGAATTCTGTACCACTCCGATACCGGACTGATGTTTTACCAACCATGAAACAGAATTCGGTTCCTTTAACACAATACATAAATCTACAAGTACAGTATCAGCATAAACGGAGATTTACAAGGTTGTACAAAATATATTCATTGCATAACATCAGTTGAAAACAGCATTAAGGATTTACATCGGTCTTCACCAAATATATATATATATGGAAATAAACTCTACACAACAAATTCAATACAGATGAGCATACTGTCTTTCTTTCAATATCAAGAAAAGAGATCATTTACGAGGTCCACGCCAAGCACATTTTATCTTGATTCATCACATTCAGACTAGCTACTCTTCGTACCAACAATTTTCCTTCATTCCCAAACTCTATTTCTTCTAATATAAATACATCTTTATTTCGCAAATAATACCAAAGCAAAGATTTGCAACCAGTATGATCTCTACCTTAACATTTCGGCTGGCAAAATCCCTAATCCGATATCGGAGTGGTAGAAGGTAGGATCAATGTAGCTGCAAAGCTTTGCTCAACATGCACCATACGTAACGTCAGTGAAGGCTATTCATGCAACTGCAAGTCACAGTCACCAAAGCCAAAAGTTACTTTTGGAATAACTATGTGCAAAGTACCGGGCTCTGATAGAGCTCCTTGACACAGAAAATGAAATTAAGAGAGAAACATTTTAAGAAAACTGTGCACAAAAATACGTATATTTTACATAA
This sequence comes from Stegodyphus dumicola, assembly GCF_044657685.1. Taxonomy (NCBI): domain Eukaryota; kingdom Metazoa; phylum Arthropoda; class Arachnida; order Araneae; family Eresidae; genus Stegodyphus; species Stegodyphus dumicola. The sequence continues at coordinate 34,893,222 of NC_140781.1, forward strand.
AACAAATATAAAGTCACATACTCACAAAAAGTAAAGCATTTTTAACATGCCATTTACTGAGACGATACGTTATTTAAATGATAAAATGTAGAAGAATTCATAAGAATTATGAATAAATGTTAAGTGCCTGAAGTTAAGTGCCATTTACTTACTTTACACTTCAGAAATAAGCATGCACCGAAAATATACTTTTATTTCTTTATAATATTTTAGAGAACGCTGTAGAAAAACGATTAAAGAGTGCCGTTTTAATACAATCGTAAGACTACTGGAGAAAATAAAGTTAGTTCAAATATTTTAATAAACTATGTTGTCAATTTTAAAAGTTCAAATGCTAACATGAAAATTATCATATCGATAAATAACATTGTAACGTATAGCATTTAATTTAATTTTGCAGACAGTAGTAAATAAATTGTGTTTTGAAAATGCTTTGATATATGCACTGTTTTTTTGCAAATTCGATAGTTTTATCAGGTTTCAAACACCTTTAAAGTGTTATTTTGTAAAGCTTATTTTTAATAAGCTCATCATACATTTGTATGAAATAAGTTTTAATGATAATTCAAATGCATATATAGGATGTGCATATTACGACGCAATTATTAAGAACTAAATGTCAAAATCTGCCAGCTTTATTAAACAACGGAAATAGAGATATTAAAAAATAAAAAGGAATCCTTGGTAATTGGAATCATAAGCAGTTGCAAACTACATAATTTTGCATGATTAAACATTCCATTCTAAATAACAGCCACTCTTTAAAATGTCACAAGGGATAAAAGGTAAAATATAAAAATATCATTTAATAACCTGTCTCATAATCCTTCTCATCAATTAAAAAAGTATTCCAAATGATTGTCATTCAGGTGAGCATTTTAAATTTATTTCTTTGATTAATCTTTTTATAACAATCTGCTTTTAAAATTTAGAGCGTATCTCCCTATTTTTCAATCCGTACGGGAATGTGTAAGTAATTAAAAAAAATCATACAGTCTTTTGAAATATTCTACTTTCAAATAAGTTAGGTAAAGGAAATTTAAAGCTATGGAAGTTTGGACATTTTTATGACAATGTGGTTTTCTGGAATATTTAACAAAATCACTTATTTCCATCGATATGTTTTCTTTACCAAATTTTGGCAAGAGTTTTTGTCACTGATGTTAATCACTTGCTGTACTCATGTCTATGAGCTTTAAATAGTTATTTTACTTGACTTAACGTGAACCAAATACAGTTTGCCTTCACGTTTACGATGATTTGGAATCTTCTGTGTCAAGGTCTCACATTAAAAATAATATTGACATATCATGGTAATATAAGAAGCACGGCAGTATTTTTAATGCTACGAATCTCATTATTGCAATTAAAACTTTGTACTGTGTATCATCGAAATGCTAGTACTATTATTGTTTAAGTATTATACAGTTTGATACAATATTTAGATACAGAGGAAACGGATTTAACTCAGCTGCGCTCTTTGAAGAAATGAAAATGAAAGATCATTATTTGGAAAACTTTAATTGAGATGAATAAAGATGCATTTTCTCTGCCTCTCTCTCAAAAAAAGTAAAGGGCGGAAGAATGAAGACCACTGAAAAGGAATGATTTCTTTCGTTTTTTTCCTGGATAAATTTTGATGCATTCTTTGGCTGATAATCCGAGCAAGAATGTAATATCTAGCTTTAGACATGTACATAATAAAGGAATTATGCGGGGTGATGCATAAAGAAAGTGTATTTGCCACTATATATTTATGTGAACAAGAATAAAGTTAGCAACGATTTGTTATACCACAAAATTAGAGAACGTCTGACAGTTTGCAAAATCTTCCAATAAACAGTGAAAATATCCATCTTTTTTTTTTCTGAAGGCACAGCTGAACAAACCGTTTATTTTCCACGCCACTTGTTGAAGCACATTCCTAAAAGTACCGTTAAATTCGTTGGTTACGTTCCGATTCAAATCATAGGCTTTGCGCCCTAGGACATATGAGTTCTAGTACACTAGATAATTAGAAGCAGACATTGTCATCGAAATCAATGGTATTGATGAAACAGTGTTCCAACAAACGCTCAAGGACTTGCAACGACACGCGTAGCTATGTTCGTTTTTTGGGAGGGGGATTTATCGTTCAAGTATTTAACCGGAAATGAAAGTAACTCCTCTCTTATAGAATTTACATTTGAGACTTAATTAATTGTTGCTAGCTTTATTCTTGTTCAAATACATGACAAAAAACCATGAGTTTTATATGAATCACCCTTTTAGGAGATACATATTGGACGCTAGATCAAATGCGTACAAATGAGACAGAAAATAAAATAAGCTCATTTCTGTTTAGCTGTTCTAATTCATTATTTCAAATACGATTATGGCACTTTAAACGGCAACTTTCTTTTCACAAGTCATTCTTTGCCAGTGGCCAACAGTACCGAATAAACAACTATAAATCTCGATTACATACGTAGTCAATTCATTAAATACATTTTAGTATTAAAGGCACAGCACTGCAGGCCTTGCGGAATCAACACTGCTTATACTTCTAAGAGCAGCCTTACTATTCACCATGACATAGCAACGTTGATTTCAACAAATAATTAAAACATTTTAAAGTAGAATTTGTGTAATAATTATTACGTAATTTATGTTCAACAGAAGTGTTAAAATCTTTAGTTTGAACAGGTAGAATAATTATTCAAAAACTTTAGTTATTCAGAAACTATCTAACGTTCGAAGAAACGGGTTAAGATATGTTGATCTTGTAACCGAGATTTCATTGTGCATGAAAACAAAGTACATAGTTGAAAAAAAAGTGTTGGCGCATTGGTAGTGATGAGAATTACCTTTCTAAAATATTTCGATAAAATGATTCGTATGAACCTGGTAGGTAAATTACGTTGACATTACAACTTGGATTTGATTAATGTTGCCGACATGCTTCTAACGCAGGACTAACAACGTTAGATATATAGGAGGATTTCTAACCCTAGTAACTGTATACGAGAAAAATTCTACAGCTGGGTTATTTTCATCATTTGCACATTATAAATGTGCAATATCAAAGCGCTTGCACAGAACGCCGAGCGCTAAAATTATGATAGGATCAGATTCATGACAGGAGACGTAACTGAACAAAAGTCTTTGAAGAAGCAAGGACCTTACCTTTCACCGGGGTATAATACGGAACATCATTTTTTCACTTCAAATTGAATTAAGCTCTTAATGAAATGAAACAGTATGACGCTTTAGTATGGAAATGCACAAAATCATAACTTGTGTTCGGTCAAGGACTTTGATGATATTCTCTGGTCGACTTATTATGCAACTTATAGCCAGAGTAATAACTACCTTGTCGGACATCTAACGAGTTGTGAAATATTTTTAGACCCTGATATAACAAAAGCTTTCGATATCAGTTACAAGAAAAGCATAAAGTGGGATAATAGTTGAAGATCTGACTGACATTTGGACTATGAAAAGGTCTCCAGTCATTAGATTTCCTTATCAGAAACTTGAATGAATAGTTCTTAGTGTGAAATTTTTGCGTTTCTATACGAAGGAACATTAGGGAATTTCAGATGAACGATTTGACAGATATACAAAAACCACTCAGTCGTTCTACTGTTTCCTAAAATTCTCAAATCTACGCGTTAGTCCAGCATAGACGAAACTCACTACTGAAAACAGAGACTATACACATTAAGATAGGGAGCGCGGCGCGACAATGACAAAATTGGCACTCAGTTTGATATTTCATCAGTAATCATGACCTCCGTGATCTTGAATTTTCTGTAATGAAAGCTTGCAATTTTCTATACCTTGATCTGAAAACTCTAGAATGGATACTGATGAAAGCGGCTAGATTTTTTTTATTCGATAACTCATGACAAAGCTTACAATCAAAATATTACTTATGAAATATGTTTTGTAAGTAATCAATAATTTGGCTTATTTTGAGAACTTCAAACCAAAACATTAAATTTTGTTGCTACAAAACAGTGTTTTTGCTGTAGTAGTTGAGAAATTATGTAAACGTGGTGTGATACATAACTACTTCTTCAATACCTTTCATATTCGTTTCAGTTTCTCAACTATTCATATACGTAGCATATACTTAAATACAAAAATTACTACTTCTGTCGTACTTTGTTTAGTCCAGCCACATGCATCCGTGTCCGTTCTTTGCAGTAGTTTTCTTAAATGATTATCTTCTGCCTGATGAGATTCCATCACCAGGCCAGTTGATAAAGCTTACTTTTGAATTTGTTCCTCAATTCTGAGCAATACTGAGATGTGTCATTCTAGTCATCAATGTAGATGCATCTGTAAATTTTTCGTCTTCGATATTAAACAGTTTCGGTACATCCATGCCACTCTCCCTATGGGAGATAACCTCACTTGATACTTCATATGAAAAACCCATATACATCTTAAAGAACAGTACGGCGAGAATCTCAGATAGATGCCTCTAAATGCTGGCGACTCAATTATTCTTATGATTAGTACGAATTCGGGAGTCATGTGCTTAAAAATTAAAATTCGGTTACGAAATTATACGAATAATGATTGAAATGAGAAGGAAATATTCTAGCCTTGAAAATTTATTTATAAGGCTCAGAAATTCTCTTATATATCTTCACATTTAAAATCCCACCACACTATATTTTTCTCACACATCATTAAATCTTTATATATATATATATATGTGTGTGTGTGTATATAGGTATGCATAGGTGTATACATATACATATACATATACATATACATATAAACCTTTGCACGTATGCATGTGCATATATATACATAGATATATATATTTATAGCTTAAACATTTTAATTACAGATACAGAGATGGCAGGGGCTTCAACTGGGACAAACGGTTTGGGTTTTTCACATGAATTCAAGATTTAAACCATTGATTACACTTTACTATGATCTTGATTTCGGTTCCGTAGCTTTGAGAGATCTACAGAGGTTCTAAACTTCTTTTCACGTCTGGATGATCTGTATCTTGTCGTAGACTACTCCTCTCTGTCCTCCCTGAAGAGGTAGGTGGTCCAGTAGACCAGGTTGAAGAGTGCGAACATGAGGGGGAAGAAAATACGCGAAATGACATCGATGCGCTTGGAGCGGGAAGGGAACCTGTTCATCCATCTTCTGCACAGATTCACCTTCGGGCTCTTCATGTGCACCTCGCACTGGCGCATCTTCTCGGCGTGCAGGTCACCGTGATGGTGCACCAAGGGCTTCTGGAAAAAAGAACACTTTAGCCAATTGAGACATAAATGCATGCACATCTCTAGACCAGGAGTCGACAATGATATGTAATGAACCTGATAAACAAGTAATTTTATTAGTTCATGTTTATGTCAGTGCAACTAACTACCTCCCTTAAAATACCAGGAACATTTTCTGGCCTCGACAAATTTTAAATTAATGCATTCTTTAAAATATATTAAAATGTGAAGATCTGCATTAGTAAAATCTTCATTAACTTGAAACTAGGGGTGTTTAAAAGAAAGAGAGACAAATAGCTTGAAGCAGAGCTATTTTCATAGGTATTCAAAGAAATGCTTAGATAAGTATTTAAAACATATTAATTTAAAAGAAAATATTTTATTCAGATATTGGCATATACCAACATTTTCTATACTTTTTTTTGTTTAATTTACGAGCATGTTAGAAATAATCTAACTAAAGGTTGTAAGATAAGAAATCAAATATGTAAGATATGTAACATAACATCATAAGATCACATATATGTAGACATAAGATCTTATATGTAAGATAAGAACAAATCAAAATTATAACTTAAATTATCAATAGATCCCTAATTCTTCATTACATAGCGATGATGACGTAGCGAATTCGGAACATAAACTGAATCATTTCTCCTAATAAGCCTCTACACTGGATAACTATGCACTTGCTTTCTGCACCTCAGTCTAGCCAGACCGCTGCTTGCTGTATCTATTCTCACCGCAAAGCTATAAAAATGTACGATGTTTGAAATAGGAATGATTAAAGTGCCAAGTGAATTGTGACTGCAAATGTCAATTGAAATAAATGCCAAGTGAATTGTGGCCGAAAATGTCAAAGGAATATTTAATCTGTCTCGGTTGCCCTGTTTGCTCTTCATTATGGATCAATATCTGTACAGCTACACAATCAACATTCTTACATTATTACATCTTAAGTCTGCTTCATTATATATATATATATATATATATATATATATATATATATATATATATATATCTTGGAATGACGAAAGGCATGATGCAAAAGAAATTGAGAACCACTGAATTAGACGTTAATTCAGTAGTTTTGTCTATTTCAAATACACTGGTCTTATTAAAACACATGAAAGGAAACCAATCATTAGATTGAAAAGTGGATCTGCATTCGAGCATGGCAATCCACTCACAACAAGTACACATTTATTCACTTGTGATGATTTAGAGAATGCAGCAGAGGGCATGTTTTAGCATTAATGCATTTTGTTTACTTACCAATGTTTTCATTTGTAAGGTTTATACGTTTTTCAGCTGAGTTTCTCAAGCTAAAGAATAAATATGAACAAAGCGTTAATAATAACTACTTAAATTAATTGTTCTAAAGAATGGTTACCATAGCAAAAGTCGTCGCTCCATCTTCTAGATGGTCAGCTTCCAGAGCTGCATGTTCCAGCTCCCACTGCTTCTTCTGTTGTTCTTTGGCACTCTTTTTGTGCGCGTCGCTTCGAGAAGCATAATTGACGAGCGCAAATTCAAGCAGAGCGCCGAACACGAAGGTCAGGCAGACTCCTGTCCACACGTCAATGGCTTTGGTATAAGAGACGGGTGGCAGGGATGCATTGATACCAGACGTTTGAGTCGCCATGGTCAGCAGTGTGGTCACTCCAAGAGAGACACGTGCGGGAATAGCATTCTGGTCCAGCCAGAACGACACCCAGGATACGATGACCAACATACAGCAAGGTATGTAGATTTGAATAAGGTAGTAACTGAATTCCCGTTTGAAAAGGAGATCCACTTTCAAGCAACTGTATTCTCCTGCGGAAGACAAACTTACGTTTGTTAGAACACCTCATTGAAATAATGTAGCGTAGATCTGTTGAAATTGTACTTACAATGATATAAACTAGCATTAAAAAATTCGAGTTTCTCCTTTAAACATATCAGTCGTAAAGCAATACTCAGGTTAGAGCTATTTAAATATCCGGCTAACATTTTAAATCTTCTAATACGCTTCATTTACGTACATTTCACACATGGAATTTTAAGATCAGGAATAATAAAAATAATCTATTTACCTAATTCGCAAAGGATGCGAGTTTTTTTAAAGTTTCTTGAAATGCAGTTAAAGACAAACATGATGAATCAAAAGACTTTCTGAGCAGTTACTTTGAATTCTATATTTAATTATATTTAAAAACCGTAAAGTTTATGCTCAATGCTTTCAAATGAGCTTTCAGAAAGTTTGCAGTTTCTGGAAATGCATTAATTTTTTTTTAACATTGAATGGTTTAATTAAACAGTTTTAGCTTAACTAATTTCTTATACTAAAACGCACTTTTGTAAGGAAATTATTGTTTTTACAATATAATGGAGACCGTTTAAAGAAACGTTAAAATAGGGCAGGAAATACTTTATAAAAGCATTTAATAATTTCTATTTGATTATTGTTACTGCATGTCTTTATTATTATTTTTACATTTCCTTTGTTTATGTAACTTTTATTGCTGATATAGCTCTTATGTTGTTAGTGTTGACTTAACTCTTATGCTATTGTCGCTGATGTAGATCTTGTTGTGAATGTAGCTTTTACGTTATTATTGCTGACGTAGCTCTTATGCTGGTATACCTGATGCAGCTCTTATTATTTTTACATGTCCCTTCATTTGCGGATGAAATATTTCAAGGGATTATCAAAGATAAGAAATCTGAAATGTATTCAGTTTTATAGTAGTTAAAAACTTTCGGTATTAAGGATGTTTAAACATCAAATAAATCTTAAGTAACTAAATTTATCATATAAATGTCATTTTTATGTCAACAAATGAAAAATACCACATTAGGCAGAAATGAAAGATAATAGAAAACCTCATTGTTAAATTCTAAACTGTATTTATTTATATAAGTAATAGCCATAAATTTTCAAAACTAAAATTACAAAAAATATTTGAGAACGATAACATTGAAAATACACTTACTGTTTACGTAAAACACAAAAATGTACTTCAATGTACATAATATAAACCTCCGTACAGCTGAAAATAGATTCTAAATAGTTGAAAAACGATTTAAATACCTCCAGATATTGAATACTTACCTCCTTGTTTCCAACCCCAAGCATTTAAATCTTTAACTATCTAAAAGACTTACTTACTAGTGATTCAATCAAACTTCATTTCCTGTACATTTCTCAAAGAATTAAGAAAAAATAGTGATTTTGCTTCAAACTCACCTGTATTTGTCCGACTAGTACAATAGTCTGTGTAGAACCTTTCCAGAGTAAAGCGAGGAAGGTGAAGATTCTTTGTCACTTGTACTGGATCACCTTCTTTCCAAAGAAAAACTAAATCTTCGGTAGTATAACCGTCTAGAATAAGAAACAGATACAGTAAAACTTTGTTAAGTCGAATTGAAGTGAAATTTTGTTCTATATAGACAAGGATTAAATATTTCAGTCGAACTCTGATAACTCGTTACCTGTCAATTAAACACTTTTTAAATTTATTAATTGCCAAATATCTTAATTTATGTATAAATATATACATATACTTTCAGTTTTCGTAGCAAATTTGAGTAACTAATTCATATTCTTTAACACAAATCCGACTTGGTTCATTCGACTTATCAGAGTTTTACTGTACTTGCGAAGAAACAAAAATATTTTGCTCTCAGGATAAGGAATATCATGCAAAGATACTTACCTGATTCTCCACAGCCTTAACATTACAGTATACAGAGGAGTATTTTGTATTAAGTTTTAATAATGTGATACTATGTGATTTGTATAATTATACGAAATGCTTTTTGTCATTTGTAATTTTGATGTATACTATACGTATTGCCTTAAGGCAATACCTTTCCTATTCGTAACACAGCTCTTAATACTCGGCAAGTATGAGGAAAGGAAAACAAAAATACACTTACCATTCATTAATTACAACCGATAAACGTTTTAATGTTACCAAATTTCGCTTATATATGTTCTCTTATACATGCAAGTCTGATTTAAAGGGTCAGTGCTAAGAAGCCGTTTGAAATATATTCTTAATATTTTATCTTAAACAGAAGGGCTAGGTTCGAGTTTTAGGAATACTGAACCCAAAGTTAAATTGTGCGTGGAATAAACGAAATATCATTTCACAGCTTGGTATTCCTAACGTATGCCAATTTGTATATTTCTAAAATCTGTATAGCTTTACGTTTCTTCAATAAATTTTGCACTAAAATTTCAAGTAACGAAAAAGTTCTTGTAAGTTTAAGACCTTGTAAAGATTTGTAGGGCATTGATAGACTTTAAGGAACAGAAAACATGAAAAAATTATCAGCGTATGTATGAGGATTGAACCCCAAATTCTACCAGCCATTTTCTCTTAGAAAGGCCTCCACAAATGCATCCCTCCACTTAGCAGATAATCCTAGTGTGCTTTGCCATAATCAACTGAATCAAACCAAACCACAAATTTGCCTGTCATCTAAGCGCTTGTATCACCCGGGAATGCTATAAACGATTAATTTTACCCCACTTAAAGGGTTGTGGGGTTCCACCCTTTTATCTAACAGTTAAATATGTAGGAATCTCGTGAACAGATAAGCGAAGAATCGCTTGATTTCGGGAACATAGACGTAAGCTCAAGAAGGGTTAATTACGCTTTATTATTCAAAATCAGAAGGTGCAGTCGGCTCCTTTCTCAGAGCGTACAGCAAAGCCTCCACTTGGGCTTGAACTCAAAGTAATAAGAAATAAAACTTAACTAATGTTTAACTAAAATATATAGCCGACGGTATCAAAATTCCAAGTAGTTGGCCCCTAAATATCAAATAAGCTGGCGAAGCTATCAAGGGCCTGAAATACGGCCGAGCGTAGTAACAGCTTAGGTAGAGAGAGACGTAGCTAAAAAGCAAATGCGCGCTAGTCAGAAACTCTGAGGCTCTCTAACAAAGTCAGTGGAACTTCGACTTAAATACCACTTTTACTCATTTTCATCAAGTGCGTTTCTAAAAACGCATTCCAGTAGGAAATTGTAAACTGAAATTAAGAAGGACAGGAAAGTAGCTTTAACTTAAAATAACTGTTAAACAAACTTGGATAAACCTTACAGGGTGACTGGGGAGAGGTACGAGATTAAGATAAAAAACGAAAACTTATTGTTCGCCACATTATAGTTCAAACACCATCGTAGGAAATATTACATTTCGAAGCTGGGAAGCTTGGGAAACCACCCCATTACCGGAAATAGAATTACAGATATTCCAAAGTTAGCTGAATATATTAACCTCTTACATCGAAAGGGCACGCATTAGAAAATGAAATAATTCCCTTACTTTTGAAAGAAAGTTGCTTATTCAAAGGACAATTAAAACTTGAATAGTATGAGTACCTAAAGACTCGTATATATTGCTTTGCGCATTTGATTTTTGACTTCGTTACGCCTGAAATGTTTTATCTATAACTTATTCCAATGTTTTTCCTTGAGAAAAATAATTTGGAATAGTAAAGGACATAAAATATGAAATAAGAATTAATGATTCTTTGTATGTAGTCTTCTAGTCGAATAAGATACTAAGTTTCAATATTTGTCTAAAATTTAGAAACCTTTTGTGACATGTAATCTGTAATCACTTTTATCTACGATAAAAATTATCTCTATCATTGTATTTGCCTTAAAAATATATTAAATAAATAGAGTATTGTGGAGTCTTACGTGTTAAGAGCTCAAAAACTGAAAATTATATGAAAACTAAAGAAATTAAATCATCATTTTTGGAGTAACTGAGTGAATACAGGCCAGTTTCCCCCAGAAAACCCTCCACGAAGCTTTCCCTTGTATTAAGCAGATAGCGATCGTAGCTTTGCCTTATTTAAATAACCTAACCCACAATAATTGATTTCAAGTTTTTCTTTTGTTGCTATAATTATGCCGTTGAACGTTAAAACTGATTAGACTGATTTTTAAATCTTTAACGATAGGATCACTTATCAGGATTTTGAGTATTACGTTAAGGAATAACTGTAATTATTCAGATGTGATTAGAAGAAAGAACAACAAAGCATGAATATCAAATCTATTACCCTTTAAATTTTACAATCACTTATCTCATCATTTAGTTTAACTACACATATTTTAGTTAAATAATGCAACGATTAAGTTTTAAATGTTTAAATGGCTATTAGCCATAAATATAGAACTGAGAACCAAAACCCTCTTTTATTTTCTGTCATTCTTTCTGTCTCTTCATATTTCTGTCATTCTTTTAGAGATAAGCAATGCATGCTTGTTTAGAAAAAGAAATAAACATTCATGATGTCAGCCTATTCAAAATGTCAGCCTAGGAAACGCAAAAGGTGATGAAAATAAAATTTTAAGAAGAGATAAAATAATAATACTAGGAGGTAATAATTTCTGTGTCTATCAGACTGGATTAATAGACTACCTTGAGACGTTCTGTAATGGCATTGATTCTGAGAACTATCAAATTTGAATAATAGAAAGCTATTAGTGTCCTTGCGAAATGTTTTCCATTAACAAACTTTCTGAGAATTATAAAGTGAGTGGAATGTCATATTTATTCGATGTTGTGAAATCAATAGCGAAAGGCAGACAAGCAGCTTTTCAAACTAATGAAGGTTATGCCATTAAAATAAGTACTAGAAAACTGCGTATATATAATAATAAAATGGCTTAGCAGAATAATATTATAATGAGGGAAATTCTACACTGGAATATACTAAAAATTTCCAAATTGTCTTAAATATTAATTATCTCAAGCCGGAAAGCTTCAGAGGGATTGAATTAAAGGAATTTGTAACAAAAATGAAAAAGGATTTAGGAATATTTTTCCCAAATATTAGAAGTCGAAAGAAAAATAGAGAAGGAAAAAAGTTCTCCCTTAAATATATGTATATATATGTTACCGTGAAAGATTGAAACCTGAAAAAAGTCGGCATTCTCCGGAGAATGTCGACATTCACATAATCGTCCAAAATGTTTGCAAAATGTCTTTTTTCTCACTTACAACAGCAAATATTGACATTCATCATGCACTGACGGTAAATGCTAAATATAAAAGTAACATATTATGATATATATTAAAATAAGAGAAAGCTGAAGTAACAGCAGACAAACTGTTGAACTCAAAACGAAAGGTAAATTCTAAATGCTAAAAGGAAAATAACATCAATAATAAACTTATTTGATTATATGATAGACTTTATGCAATCTTATTTATTGCAAAAACTGTTATGACACTTTGAAATGCGTAACAGTCCCTTCTTTTACCAACTGCATTTAGTCGTGGAACACATCTTTCTTCTCGCCTTCTCGTTTCGACCTCCACCACAGCATATCTGTGCTTGTCGATATATAACGGTGATGATCCGAATGTATAAGAATATAACCGAATATATTCGGTCTTTCATGGACGTATTTAATATGTGTTGACATTCATCGGGGAATATCGACATTCTCCAACTTCGGCCTTTCACGATAGCATATATATATATATATATATATATATATATATATATATATTCAACATTTATTAGAAAAATATTAATTTAAAACTTGCTCTTTGTTTTTATGATTTCTAATTTCAAAGATTCTAATTTTATACTGTTTAAATTTTGCACAGGATTAAATAAAATTAGACAAAGCAAAACATTGTATTTGGCATAGATTTTAGTCAAGACTCTATCGATTTCTAGTGCAAGCACGTACAAGTCCCACTTTTTCAGTAGCAAAGAAATCTGTAACGGGGGAGCTTTGCACAGTATTATATGCTTAAGGTAACTTCGAAGCAGATTATATCTTGATGAATGATTAAAGAAAAATTAAAACAAAAAATTGATTTTTAATAGCATTCTTTTTAATATAAAAAATCAAAATAAAAAAAATTAATGGCTTTGCATTTCTATTTTATATTCCTTTAAATTTTCTTTTTATTTACACATTATTTTGAATTATTTTTGAATTTGTTTTTACAATCATCCATATATATATGTCTCAGAAACGTGACTCTGTTAAAAATGTTTCGGCTGCTCCTTGAAAAAGATCAAAGAATTTTCAACTATTTGTTATTATATTATTATATTTTTATGTTATTGTTTTCGAGATGTTTCATTTCTGTAAAGGTTTACATTTATATTCTTCCTGTTAGCTAGTTAGTCAAGTCAGCCACCACTTTTGTTTGATTTAATTACTATCTCTTGATATATGCCATGCAACTGCTTGATCGCTCTTATCCGGTCATGAGATTTTCTGTCATACTGCATAACTTGTTATTTTGATATTTAAAATACTTTACTACCTTATGTTTTTGAATAATCTGAATATCAGCGTAACGAAGAAAAGTTATGCAAATAAAGAATAAAATGAATAATTATACAAATCTGTGCTATAACTTTGAATGTAATTTGAAATGTATTTCTTTTGAACGAAGAGTAATTTCATAGCATCATATTTCTGATACGTAGTGACCAGTCAATGAAATCAAACTGAAAATGAAGCTTTGATTATTCGTTAACGTCACATGTTATCTGCGTCACATCTTAATTGCGTCTTAATTAATTCGTCACATCTTAACAGCCTTTTAATTAATCTAACGTCACATCTTGATTGTGCGCAAGCGATGATGAAGATGGCGAAAGATTTGCAACGCTTGTAGTTTAAATTTATTGTTTCTCATATTCGAATTGAATGCTAAATAAAATTGATCAATATTTTAAAAATAGATGGTGATAAAATATGGCTAATAAATGCTGCCTGAACAGAACTCTTCATTATCAAATCCAAAAAACTGCTAACTGTCTAGTCTCTATCAGCCACAGTTAGACCTTAAGCTGATGACAGTTTTATAACTTAATTCGAAACTAAATAAAAGAAAACAAATACTTGAGATGTGGCACACATTTTATATTTTATTGTTACAGAGATCAACATTCAGGCCTTTAGATACAGCTTCATTAAAATTACATTTTCATTCTTACTATCGATTAAAGGAATCGTGATATTTCTCAAAAGAAAGATGAAATCACACTTAGAAAAACACACAATTCTTTGTCTGTGCCCGTTAAATATGAAAGAAAAACTTAAACGTGAATTTTTGCAACGACGGGTTAAAAATTTCCAAATGGAAAAGGGAGGCAAAAGAAAGAGGGAAAGATTCCGTATAACGATCTGGGAAACGGTGACAAAGCAGAAGGAAACGGGTACTAAACGCCTTGAGGAGCGAAATCAGCAAAGTTAAATAACGTAATAACAAAAAAATAACCACCCCTTACGGAAACAACTGAAGATCTCGTGGTCTTAACCAGTTTCGATTTTTACGCTAAGGCGACGCGTTTAGAGACCGGCTGGATTTCGATTTCCAATAGTCTATTCTCTCAGGCTCGAACCTGCGGAAGGTTACTTGGCGAAGAGTGCCATAAATCGAATCATAATCAAGGTTGTTGAATTGAGGCCGCGAATGGTAATTACGATCTTTCGCATTTAATAAATAAATATGAGTGTAATTTTAAGCTTCAGGAGCGTGGAACAGCCGAAAAATCGATGTACTAAAGTAATTTTGCTCATGGATTTCTTATATATATATATATATCTCTGTGTGTGTGTGTGTGTGTAGCTTTCCTTGCTCCAGGTGCAGCTTTTTCCCGTATAGTTGATTACCAAGTTTCCAGGAGGTTTTTATTTCGAAACAACGTGTGTTTAATGCTGCTTGTTACTTTTTGGTCAATAATCGAATACCCATATTCTTTATCAATTCAATTCCTTAACGTTATTCTTTGAATGTGATTAGCCACTTGAAATCTGAAATATATTTCTTTTGAACGAAGAGTAATTTATCTTTGATTTACTTATCATATTATAAATACATGATTGTGTTGATACATTATGCAGCATTAGCTAAATCAAACTAAAAATTAAGCCTTGATTAATCATAAATGATCACATATTATTGCTATATATGCAATTTTTAATATTTGTAGCTTCCATTTACTGCTTCTCATATCTGAATGGAAATACGTAAATTCTTTTCTTCACCGCTATTTATATATTGTTGCGTGCGTACGGGTTCGTTGTGAATTGAATGCGCAAGTCCGATGAAAAATGAACAAAATTTATGATTATCACAACAAATAAAACAAAATGCTTAAATTTTCTCCCTAAGATATTCGTACAGTAATACAATATCTCATTCGTACAGTAATAATAGTTATCTTTTAACTACTCAAACATTCAACAGAACTTAATTCAAAACAGCTGGAAAAAGCTAATCCGCGAATTCGCTACAGTCAACAAGTGCAGTTTTCTAAACTAACTCTTAAAACAACAACTACCTAACTGAACTGAGAGGTTTTCCTCCTTTTTATAAGCTTTTTTAATTACGTGCGATTGTTCTAGTAATTTCTCAAAATCAAAAAGAGATATTTGTTTATTAATGTGAAATGCACGCGCTCTTGTATTTTTAATTTTCTGGACTAGCCTTCTTTTAATATTCGTCACGCGCTGCACTGCACGGGGAATAAAACAATTTTATTTATAATTTTACCAACATTAACTAATTAAATATCAAATTCGTAACAATATTTTTATGACTAGCCATGTAGTTTGTCATTTCCTTCAAGAAGGACCAAATTTAAAAACCTCGAGAATACTATGGACATTTTCTCTTAATTTCTTAAATATTATACATGTTACAAATGCCTAATACTCTTTCAGATGCTTTCAATTATTTTCAACATCATTAATCGCCATGGAAACTATTTAAATGAAAGGCTGTAACAGAATTTGAATTTAAGACGTCCAATTAAAAGGATTTGCGCTAAGCAGAAAATGCTCTAAAAGGTTAGAAAATTAACTGCAATGTGTTAGTTCAGAGAGATTAAAGTTCTCTTTAAAAAGTAACACAATTTGGAAGTAAGTTCTGGATTTGATTTCATTAAGAGAGTTGCAGTATTTTAACATTAAGAATTACTAATACAGGAATATTCTGCTAGCCTGTAAATATTACAGTTTATTTAAAATTTATTACCTATACCCTTTGAAAGCCAGCTATAATTCCATCCATGCGGAGTTCCTTACACTTTCTGGTTATCGCCTGAACCCAAAAAGATAAGATTTAAGACCTCCAAATTTTAGGCAGCCTTCAGTCGGTATTATAATTCCTATTTCTTTCTCATAAAAGCAAGAAAACTGTGCAAAAAGAACTAAAAAAGAATACAGTACTCAAAGCAGCGAAATAGTTTTGTTTTTCAGCTTGATATGGTTTTCATTGTATAAATTCTCATAGGTTCATTATTGCTGCAGCAAATTTCGATTCTCGAAGTGCCAGTCGATAAAATGTTCAATAATGCTATTTCCACGCATAGTAGAAGCAACTGCCAATCCAAAACCTTTATGACCTGGATTATGTCACTTTGACACAAAAGGCTTGGCCTTTGCTATTAGTATATTGCATTTCATACGACTCGCAGCCAGACGTCGAAGAATGCAGGGAATAAGTCCTCCTAGGTTATGCAGATTCCAGAATCCTTTTGTTTTCTCATTGAGAACTGCAGTAGAATTTGAATTTGGTGTAATCAGTAGGTATATTTTTAACAAAAAATATTAGATTATATAATGCAATCAAGTAGTATGGTAATTGACACAATGCCAAAATTCAAAATAATTGCTCTGAGCAATGTAGCTGTTAATTATGCCATTTGTTGCAGGAGGACGGATATATTGTTATTGGAGTAAGCTAGTACAAGATAATTGAGCTTTGTGTTATATTTAAATGAACTCATTAAGCATTTGTCGAGACATTAGCTAAAGATTTACAACACAAATTTTGAAACAAGCATAGTAGATTAAGAGGTATCAAGTCATTAGATGACTAAATGAAAATTTGCAACCTAACTTGGATGGATATGTTGCATCTTTTTTCCAAATGACGGACACAGTTCGTCTTAGACGTTGGCAAATACTAAGGCCAGAAACGGTGGTCACTTTATTATAGAGGTACCCAAGGTGGGTTACCGTTACCTGCTATGAACGGATAGACAATTTACATCCATGCCTTCTCCGAGATTTGAACTTAGGCCCTTCGGTACGGCAGTCAGAGTCACTAAACATTTTCCCATCTGGGCGGCTGGATATGTTCCATAATACCAAATAAAACATAAAAGGTTTTATTTTAAGCAGAAGCACATTTAACCTTGAATTTGATTCTCAAACAATTAAGATGTGATTTAAAATACCCTATTTACTCGAATATGAGATTCCCCTTTCTTATTATATATTTTTTAAAAAATTAGTAAGGTCATACAATCTAGTAGTTTAATATATAAAATTGTAGGTTTGAAAGGATCTTAATTATACTAGATAGTTAGATACACTACATAGTTACATACTATGCCGTATACTACATAGTTACATACTATTATACTACATAGTTACATACTTATTATACTACATAGTTACATACTATTATACTACATACATACTATTATACTACATACATACTATTATACTACATACATACTATTATACTACATAGTTACATACTATTATACTACATAGTTACATACTATAATACTACATAGGTACATACTATGTAGTATAATTAAGATGTTTAAATGCTAAATAAACCACACAGATAATTATCGTATATACAAACTACAGAGCTAATGCTAATTATAATAGCCACGTCTATATGAGCGATTTCAAGGTATATTTGTTTCCACTATAGTGTTCACTATAGTGGAAACAAATAGATAGGAAAGTATTACTGACCGGCCCTAATTTTGCTTTCTATACCACGGTAAAATATTTTATTTAACTAAGTAATATACTTTTTATATGAATAGAATCAAATAAATACTAATCGGAAGTATACTCTCATCAAATACTTGCATTTTAATTTATCCTAAAATATTAGGAGGGTCTTATTTTCATGTAAATTATGATAAATATTTCTAAATCTGAATTCAATTGTTAAGCAGTTATTCAATGAAATTTTCCCGTTTTTATTTTACTGACAGGATAATACTTCAATATGGGAAAGTGTAATGCAAGATTTGCATTAATTTAGAAATATTTTGGATAAAATGTTGCACCACCAACACGATACAAACACTGGTATTTAAGATGAACGTACGAGGAAATGAATGACTATACCTAACATAAAATATATTTTATGCTATTAACAACATAATTTTAGTACTTAAAAAGCATGCTTTCTCTCTTAAACCCTCCAATTAAAATCATCATCAAAGTATTCAATAATGCTTATTCAGAGCCTTAAAAGGTAACTCCTTAAGACACAGCCTCCCCATTTCCCCTAGCTTATGCGTTTTTATGAGCATAATCCTCAATGAAGAATCCCTTGCGTGCGATAAAGAAAACGATCAGAAAATTTCTCAGAAACAAGACTAGCCTTAAAATAATATCCTCATCAAGTAATTGATGCGTTTAATTTAGATTCGCTTCATCAGGCTGGTTTCCCATAGAAAATGTAGCCGACCGTGGTTAGTGACCTTCCATTTATGAAAGATGGTTAGTCAGAGGTTTTCCTCTTGATCGAGCATGAAAATATGGAAAGAATAGCAGTGAACCATATTTAAAAAATTAAAAAATCCAGTAAAAATTATTGCCCTCGTAAACGTGAAGGACTCTGACGAATTTTGCATGGTCTACTTCAACACGAAATTTTTGATTGGCTGTCTTCTTTTTTTTTTCGTTTCTAGAAAAATTCCACTCTAATCGGAATGGGAAGAAATTAAGTGTTTAGCTTAGAACGTCGCACCCATCTTGTTGTACCTTCATTAGAAGTCTCTGGCACTAATTATAGGCACGCACACAACGCGAGAAAAAGTTTCCTTTAATGAAAATCTGTATAAAGAAAAAGACTTTTAACTGTAATGGAGCTAAAAACTCAAGTAGAGATTTTTTTTAGTGCTAGGGAAAGTTCTTTTTAACAAGAGAACGTCGTTATCGAGAGCCTTTCATCGATTGTAATTCTGTCATTAACGGGTGTAATATAATTTAATTTCCACCCTTTTTTGGGAAGTGCGAACAATCAGTAATCCGTGAACCAGTGTTTGCTGACAGGGTTTGATGGGATTAGCACTTTCTGCGCCAACGTAGAATAGCTTATGTCTATAAATTATTCTTTGCTCTCGCTGTTTGTTAAATAAATTAGAAAGTGCTAATGGGGAATTTCTGCTTCTATTTTATAAAACTTCTGAAAGACGAGTTTTAGGGGAATATTTTATTATTTAAAAGTCTTTGTTTCTCTTTCTCTGTATTTTACTCTTTATATATGCTGAGAGAGGAAGAGAGATGATGATGACGACAAATGTGATCAAAAACTGGAGTTTTTATAAAATTCTGGTTTCCTAAAATATTAAGGATTTAAAAAGAGTTAATGTTTAGAATGATTGTGACCATATTTATACTGATAGAACGTCATGTAGTATGGTACCTAAATGGTATCACGTCATCTTAAGTCACAGGATTTAAAACTCATTCCAGCCCATCTGTTACTGTTTGTATAAAACAGCTATCTGGAGTTTAACTCATGATCACTGAATGGGATGGTTTCTTAATACCGTTCATACGTTTCCTGGTTTATCACTTACTTTATCTACTTCAGGCAACTATATATCTTATATCAACTACTTCATCTATACTCTACATTTCTTACATCAACTACATCAAATAATTCTGGTAATTTAGCTTAACCATCCACAGAGGCGTCCCTCCTAAGCTTAGAGTTTTTCAAGGGGTTTCGCTGTAATTAATTAAGCACCTACCTACCAAATTCAATACTAACATCCCTGATTTTGAGTTAATTTCAACTCCGATGAAAGAAGTACAATTAATCCGTTGAAAATTTTATATGCACCAAAATTCATAAACTGGGTACTGGGAGTTCCCATTAATTACATAATCTTCAATATTAACTTAAGCATAAAAGGTATGCTTTTCTTTCCATATTACATTCAAACGCCTAGTTAAATTAATAATTAACATTTAATGTAGTTGTAGTTGCTCTTTTAAATATTTAGAAATTATACTATTTCATTTTATATTGACGTCTTTTTTGATTGAGAGTATAATTCTTAATTGAGGTTGCTTTTCAAACTTTAATTATTTGACTAAAAGTTTCATGAATTCAGCTTAAAGTGCATCACATTTAACCACGTCTGGCAGATTTTAATTAAAACTTGAAAGTGTATGACGTCTTGTACTCCAAATTTTCATTAAGTATAAAGGAAGTTTGAAGCATAATATACATGCATCTTAGATCAGTACCTAAAAGTCTTATTTATCTGGTATATATAGTATTATTTACTAAACAACCCAAGTCTTAAGTTATTTTTATATTCATGTGAGTATCCATAAACCTTTTTGCATTTAAGTTTCTTCTATTAAAAGTGTTTCTTTGGACAATGCGTTAGCCATTTCTGAAAATTCATTAAAATTTACTGCAAATAAAGAGCATTCTGAACTCTGTTAAAAATAACTAAACAGGTCAAGTTTAATTACATTTTAACCACTGCTTGTTCCCAGTGTCTTCTCCCAAATAACAGTCAACATTCTGGGAATGAAATGAGAATATGGAAACGAGTAACGAGAATAAAAGGTATGAGAGCTCTAATATATTATAAATATATTAGAATATATGCTATGAGAGCTCTAATATATTATAAATATATTAGAATATATGCTATGAGAGCTCTAATATATTATAAATATATTAGAATATATGCTATGAGAGCTCTAATATATTATAAATATATTAGAATATATGCTATGAGAGCTCTAATATATTATAAATACATTAGAATATATGCTATGAGAGCTCTAATATATTTATACCACAGTATTGTTTCTAAATGAGTACTTCAGTGGATTTTGTCTCTTTCTGATCGATGCTTGAAATGCTTTGCCTTTGTAAGGATAGAATTAGTTTGATGTAAAATTATTTATTTCTAATTGTTCGCCTAATAGTTTCTTCCTTCCAGATGTCTTCTTAAAGATTTTCTTAATTCTGTTCTTAAAGACTTCCTGTTTTCTAGATTTTTAATTTTTATTTCTACTGTACACATATCCAACATATCGTCAATTTCTGCATTCTAAGTTTTGCTATTCTGTAAGGCTGTAGAGATACTGTCTTCTGTTTAGCTCGCAAATCCAAAAAGGATTACTAATGAAATGAATTTATTTATGTGCGCATTTTCGTTTATGTTATTGAGTTGTTTGGTATGAAACTTAGTCATGTCTTGGTATACAAGTCATGGCAAGCTATTTATAAACTGTTTAATTTAGAAGCTCTGATATAACAGACCGGAACTACGAATCGTACTAGGAATTTACAGGGCAATAAGAGTGAGGTTCCTCATAATATAGTCAGGTATAAATAGTAGTGATTTGAGAACATAACGAGTGTATGTGTTATCAAAGTTGATCTGAAATCATACAAAATACAAGCACGTGATTTATAAAATTAATTATGTTGTAAAGCAACCAAATCAATAAAGAAACAAAACAGGGGAACTGAACTCATGATTTCGTGGGTTTAGAAATATTACAGTTTATAATGTATTTTTTCGACTAAATTGTCCAATTTAATGGGTTTAGAAATATTACAGTTTATAATGTATTTTTTCGACTAAATTGTCGAAGTTAAAGAGAATGTGATACTTAATCAGAGACAGTACGATACTAAAATTTTGAAAAGTTGTAAAACCTGAAATTCATTGCAACGTTACTGGAGAATGAAATGAGAAAGAATAATATAAAATAGTCTGTTTACGATTAAAATGAAAATAGAAAAATCGAAACTTGATCTTCAGATTCACCGCATTGTTTATAGAAAGTTTAAAGTTTAGAAAGTTTTTTTCTAAAATGTGCTTTTTCAAGTTTACAAAGTTTCAAGAAAAGAATATTTCCAATTTTAGAAATGCATCGTTGGTGATAACATACGCACTTAACACATATGACGTCTTAACGCATATGAATTTTCTTTTGTTTCTAAATATTATTTTTTGCCTATATTAAACATTCTGTGCTCTATGGAGATCTCTTAGAAAATGATTTTAGAACCTTGAATACATCCCATTACGGTTTTAGGCTCATTGTTTTAATTTCAATTTTTTTCAATGACCATTCATTTTAAGTTAATTAACTAACACTTGGGATTCAAGTGAAGGAGATAATGATTGTACTTGGTCATAGTACTTTTGATGTCATTGTGTCATGGAATATGATCTTGTAAAATGGACAATCTGTGATACAAAAGTAAAGCTAAATAATTAGCATAGGTTTATTAATTACGTAAGCAAAACACTGAAAATCATACTTTCTCCGTTAAGTTTGTATTCGCCTATTATTAACCATAACTTGTTAACAGAAAAAACTTCAAAATAATTGCTAATAAAAGGAGCAATAATCAATCTAGGTATCCCCAAGTTGTTAAGTGTACTTAATTATCAGTTACATATTAATAAAATGATATTTTGAGTTTTAAATAATATATTTCTTACTGCTTGTAATATAATTATTATGTTAATTTCAATTTAATGAGTTTAGAAATATTACAGTTTATAATGTATATTTTACTCCTTTCTTCATGCCTTCCTGGTCTAACTGGTCGCAACGTGTATTCTGGAGGTCTGGAGTTCAAATAGCGACAAATACAGGCATTGTATATTTTTCACGTTCCTGCATCGATATAACTTAATAGTTGTACAATTTTATTCACATTCAAATATTTTCTGCTTTCCAATGAGTCTCATTTGGATTGCTTATTTAGTCATTCATTGCTTATTTAGTCAGAAATTACGTATCAATCAAACACTTTTAATAACTTGTACAAATGTGGGTTTCAAAAAGGCGTACTTACCACACGTATCGCATTCCAAAAACTGTAACCTAGTCAAACACCTTAGTTACTATTAAATTTTTATGCCATATATATTAAAATAAGTAGATATCACTAGCAGTTATTGAAAGCAAACAGGTAGTAAGATTATAAACACAAACGGTATAGCAATTCTTAATATTTTAACTATTGTTAAAAGCTGTTAACATAGAAATAAAAGAAAATTCAGTTTCTAAGTCTTAAACAGTTTTTAAATTTTCAATTTATTATGAAATATTTTTTATCATTATAAATTAAGATAAAGGAATTGTTGAAGAAGTCTTTCATGAAGTTTAACCTACAAATATTTCTTCTCATTTATTTTATATGTGAGAAACACAAACATCTTCTGCCTGCTAACTAATTTTCATTAAAAATTTTAAGCTGCGACTAAATTACCATTGGTTTAATATTTCAGTAGGTGAGCTGCAAACAGCACATTATGTAAACAGTTTTTTTTTGTTTTTCAAATAATACTCCTAAATTTTTAAATGCGTAAATTATTTGTAGCATTTGTTTAATATATTATAAGCATATTAGAAACATATTCATAAGAAATACTAAAATGAACAATAAAATCAAATTTTAAAATTTATTATATAATTTATAACAGCAAATTAAGTAAAGTGCATTGAAGATTATACATTATGGGAATAATATAAACGGTAAATCTTAACTTTTAAACCTTTTATGCATGCTAATTTTTTAAGCATTTGATATCTTATCAGTGACTGGTTTCTGATGCCATAGTCATCGATGAAATAATTTTTGTGTACCATTTTCGGTTTGATAGAAACATCTCTAACGAATTTATTTCTATTTTAATTAATATTATTGTCTTTTTCTTAAAAAAGAAAAAGATTATCTTCATTCCGATCAGAAAATTTTAAAATTACCTCTTAAATGCAATTATTTTGGCATTTGGAAAGAAGTTCCTTATACACCAAGTATTAAGGATTTACCTTCAAAGAACTTGTTTAGAATAAAGTAATCAAAGTCTTAGCATACTATTATTACATGAAAGAAGTTAAGAAGGACGGCATGAAATCAGTGTTTAAGTTTATTATAACCCATTACTCAGGTCTTAAAGCCTCTTTCTCTTTCAAAAATGGACTGAGACGCACAGCATAAGAAAGGAAATAACGCACCTAATTAATTCATTATATGCTGATAACAGTACTTGTTCTGGGATTCTTAATGCTTAAATAACGCTATGAGAATAAAAGCAGCAGAATTCGGGAGGAAAAATGATAGCACAGCAATTAGAATGATACTTGAGCTTCGTCAATTTGGTAAACTTCAAAGCTCGAATATCTTTTGAGCGCAATCGTTTTAATTGTTCTATGCATCATTTAAGGAATTTGCATCCCAACGATTCGTCTTCTGGAGGCTAATGTGACAGCAGATTTTCTAATTTGCTTAACTGGAAAGCCAGAAGTTAAAGGTGAAAGGCTTGAATGACTATTTGAGCAATCACTTTTCTTCCAAGAAGAGGCATTTGAAAACACTTCCATAGCTATATTTAATTGTACATCTTAATATTTAACTAATTCAGAACCCTCAGACGTGTTTTGAAACTAAAGAACAAGAGTGTTAAATCGATTGTAAAATTTAAGAGCTCTATAATTTAAATTTAATGCTAAAATCCTACAAAATATAATAACAAACATAAATTTTGAATTGGAGGCCCAAAATACTTTTACTAGGTTTGCATTAATACTACGTATTTATTTAAACATTGATATGGTCTTATTTTAATAAAATGCATAAAGTAATCACACTAGATTCTAACTTGATTGCATATCACATTGGAATGGTCTCAGATTATAATGCATCCCTAAAATTGGAAGCATTACATTTTCGTTAATAGACGCGGAAACGAACGTATAGATTTCAAAGGTTTCTTCAGTGTCAAAAGAATATTCTATGCTAAATTTGATACGCAAAAATTATCAACGATTAAGAATAGCAAAATTGCTGAGCACTTGTGTCAGGCAAGTTGCCCTAAATGTACTGAATTCCATATTAACTAAATAAAAGCATACTGTTCCAAAGCATTTGCATGGCTTATTCCAGGGATATAAATTTTAATATACGATCGCATGTTGACTACAAGCTTAAGGCTTAATTAATATTTTAAAGGGATATCTATTTCTTCGAGTCATTGTGAGTTAGAAATCAACATATATAATTGCAATAAATGAATGGTTCAGTAAATTACCATTAAATCGTATGGATGCTGAATGTTAGTACACGCTGAATGTTAGTACACACAATCGCTTTTGAGTGCAATTATTTTCGTTCTCAACATTCATATTTTCATATTATGGTAAGCTGACTTATTAAACTGTCAATAAATACCTAAATTAAGCGTGTAACGAAAATTGAAGCCAAAGTGCCTACTAAATATGTGACATATTCGTACTGTTTTGCTGCTCTGAGCTTTAAAAATTCTAGCTTATTAAAAGGATGACACCTTCTGAATGTGTCCCGCGAAGAATTAGTAAACCGTTTACATCAAGAGATAAACAATTTAGTTGTAAGCTATTACTTTCATTGTATCGTTTTGATTTTGTCTCGTAAGGGATAAATTCCAATTTTATTTACAATGAGAAAACGTAAGTTTTCTATGATATTGTTTATTAGTTACCAAATTTTGGGTTTATAGAACATGCAGCAAAATTTGTTTCTTGTTTCATAAGTTAATAAATATTTCCCCTTCAGGATATCCCTTCTGATTTAAAGCAGAGATCTACAGGAACACTTTTCTAGTACTAGTGGGGAATAATTTTAATTCTGTTAGAAAAATTAATACTTTTAACTTATCAATGACGTAGGCAAGAGGAAAGATTACGTATTTACGAAGATTTACGAATTATTTCATTCATTTCGTATTATTGAATTTCACTTAATCATTTGTAATAATAATATGACTAAACATTTATGTAACAAGTAAATCTCTGACTTACAAATCTTTGCATCGAAAATCCATATATGCACCAAGTCGTACTTATCGGCGTAACTATTTAACGACAAGCTGCTTTACATTTTTGATACTGGTGGTGTAAAAGGTAAAATTTGAAGTTTGAAAATATTTATAGATTTTAACCGGTACTTATTTTCTTACAATTCCTCGCATACCTGAAGTAGGTTTATTTGTTGGAGGTATATTTATTACAGTTAGAAATGATACCTTAGTTTCTTCAAAAAATATGTATATGCTATATTAAAGGATTCACTGCTGTAAATTAGCACTTACAACAGGACCAATATATGAATTTTTTAAATTTGTTAAAATTTCAAGTTTAATCAAACATTGAAATTTACTTACAACTAGCCATAACAATAGAACATGTTTGCTTGTCCAAAGGGTAAAACTTTAAGTCCATAGGACAGGACAGAACTAACGAGATTCTGAAAAGAAAAAAAAAACAGAATTAGGTATTTTTTCTATTGCCATAATTAGTAACAAGATATACTGCTTTAACCATTAATTATGATTTATTAATTGTCTTTTAAGCACTCAAAGATTTAAATTAATACATTTAATATGATAGACTAGTAAATGACTGAAAATAAATCTCCTCGTTCATTTATGGCGTATATTTATGATGCAACTGTCTAATACCTATACACACAGGCAGATAGACAAAGATACGTATATATATATATATATATTCCGTAATGAACACCTCTAAATATGGTGAGGATTAATTTCACAACGATATATTAATTTGGAACGCGCGGAGGTAGTTTATAATTATATGCAATGCACTACTCGGAAATATAAGTAACTAATAATCATTCTAGGCTTCTCGTTCAGCGAATATTAGTAATCATTATATTTAGGCTAATTTATTGTATCCTATAACAGCTCGTCGGCATTTAAAATGTGAATATTTGGTGTTACATGCATCATGAATGGACTCGTCAGCAGCGGCTGGTTAAATCAGCAGTCTACCTAAAAGCGATCGCTTCAATAAAGCACATGGGCTACTTATGTAACGTACTGCGAAAATTTCAGGAACATAGTTTAAACCTTAATTATGGCTTCTATTTATTTCTAACTAATGTTTTAGTTTGTAAATGTTTTCAATCCACAACGAACTGTTGTCTTTTTCTTTTAAAAGAATAAATATGATATTCTAAATTGTATATTGAACCATACCACTCCTATGCCAGACGTTGCATTTACTGCCACATTCATAACCACAATAAATATTTGTGTTTTAGGTAGCTGTATATAATATCCTAACTTATCTCTTGTTCAAACATGGGTATGAGAATTTCAGATGCAAATTGTTCTACATTTCTTGATATAATTTAATTTTCATACTGATCTTCCTTATTCTGCTTTTCTTATAATTTAAATCTCTTTTGATCAGTGTTTGAGAAGTTCTATTTAGAATCTAGACTTAGTGTATGTTACCAAAAAGTCCATACTCTACAATATTTGGTCCAAGTATGTTACCAAATATTGTAGAGTCTCAAGCCAAAAAACGATTTTGCTTTGCTCCGTCAATTAACATTAATTTTGAGTTTTACATTCATATTTAGTTCCTTTTATGTCAGGTCATTTAGGCAAGACTCTGTTTTATATAGATTGCAGTGCTGATACATATTTAAATATTACCATTTAGATTAAAAAAAAAAGAAAATAATTTAGCTCGCATTATAAAATTTCCGTTATAAGCAAAATAATAATATTTTAAACACTAGCATTACAAGCATATTAATGTTAATGCTTATATGTGACCATAATTTCGCATATATTTGTTTTTATTTACTTGCTTTGTGCAATTGCGCATTCCCTAATTTAATTTCTTTTTTTCCCCTAGTTATATAGTTACGTTGTGCAATTATTAATTTCTTTTCGTGAAAACATGTAACTGACATGGAATTAACACGCTTTGCATTTGAGTGGCTTTATAATTTTATAGTATTTTAAATTAGAAAATGGAATAATGAAATGTCTTAAATAGAACAGAAAATATGAGCTACTGGAGTTTAACTGGCTTTGACTACGTTAGAGTTCATTGACGATCTTCTGTATTTTTGTGTAATATCATGCTAATACGAGTATAATTCAGTTATGATAAGCCTACTAAATTCAACCAGTATTATAACTCAAAACATTTCTAGGCTCAAGCAATAAATTCTTATGAACGACTACCTTTATTTAGTCATTATAATAATTCTTAATATAGAAAAGGTTCTAAATTTAATCTGTTTATACTTGGGATTAACCCACAAATTTTTCCTTGCGTAACCACCAGCAAAGATCAAAATGAATGAAATGCAAAAATGAAGAAAATTAAAAGTGAGCTTCTTCCTTTCTGCATTCAAAGCACCAGAAAGAATTAGAAAAAGTCAATTACACCTCAAAAGAGTAAAACTGCCATACACACTTTGAATCTGACAGCAGAAGGGAAGTTGATTTTACAGCAAAATAGAATACGTAATCCTAAATTTAAAATTGCTCGTAAATTTAACATTAAAAAAAGCTAAAAGAATAAGTGGATTAGACTAGATTATTCAACACTGAATTTTATTTAAAACTTTTAGCAAATAGCTGCTAAGATCGAAATAATGAAGTGAAGATTCACATAAAAGAAACACGTTTATTTCAAGTCCCATTGAAAAGAATGAGAACTAAAAATATCTCGATTTTATACTCAATAGTTAAACCCTAACAAATAGAAGAAATTAATTTGCACAATGGAAATGAAAATTTAATAAATATGTAGAGTCATTAGGTAACTTGGAAGCAGGGACAATGAAAAATAAGCAACCGCCTTCGCCGGGAATCGAATCGCGGACATCTGGAATACGCTTCCAGCGTGCAGACCACCACACCACGAAGGTATGCCAAGTAAGGCGGGAGAAAAACCTTGTAAAGGTACTCCGGTTTGGTCATAATAAGAATATACAATTATTATAATCTTATAATAGCTTCGAAAAAACTGTTCTTGTTGGTCAAGAGAACTGAAAATTTTATTATTTTCGATCCCCATTTTTAAAGTTCGTTAAAAAAGAACTAAAACGCCTGAAAATATAAAGCGAAGTCTAAGGTATACAAAAGGGCGAGGTGAAGATGTTTAAAAAAGTAAACAAAGAAATTAAAAGAAAAGAAAATTTTTCAATCTGATTTCAGACATTTAACATAAAGTCAATACAATATGGCATTAATAATAATGATATGAAAACTCTATTTTTAAAAGGTCAGTTACAAGATTATGAGAAAAGAATGATATGGCCAGGAAATACTATCAGCTATACAATTATAATTTATTACAAATTTCCAAGCATCTAATGATATGAAGTACCTTTAGCATTACCCTCCCTCCCGTCAACTTTAAGAAGACTCGCAGGTGCCTGAAGTTCAGGCGGATTCTTATGTATAATGAGGTAAAGGCTTGCCTGAAGAATTAAGCATAAAAATCAAATAAGAAATAACCGGATCCCTAATATTATAATCTAAGAGATGAAGTCAGATGCGATGTATTAAAATTTCAACTAAAATGGCTAGTGCGTTTGCTGTAGAATGAAGACTAAGGGATTATAAAAAATTCTCTAGTAATTTTTTGAGGTTTTGGTCCAGTAGACTGTCTTCCTGTTACCGGATGCCTGGTCGGGGAATTATTTCACGTCTGCGCTCAGACATCTGGTGACAATTTCATCAACAATTTCTGACGGTTAATTCAACAAAAGAAATTGAAACTCGGCTTTTACGGTATTGCGCCCAGTAAACGATAATCATGAAATGGTCGTGTCGTTTTTTGAAGAGTTATGAGGTAATAAAAACATTTAGCCCGAAATACCATTTAGCCCTTGGGAAAGAAAGGCACGTCAAATAAAACTGAGTGTAATAAAACTGAACGTTGACTGACGCAGATTTGATTTTAGAGGTAGCGCTTTCAACGATTCAAACAAGATCGTATTCTTCAATTGTAACTGAAGATGAACACCTGAAGAAGCTGATCGCATTTGAATCGTTGCGTTTGATCGTATTTCTACTATTCCTTTCAGAGCGGAACAAAAAATGAAACATTTTTTAAGCTATTCCTGTAACTGTAAAATTCAGTCTCCAAGCCATCCCAGCTTCTAATGAAAATCAATTATTAACGCCTAAAAATTGAGCCATTGTCAAGCATAAAATGAATAAAATATATTTTAAATTAAGAATTTTATTACTTTTTAACTCACATGTTTTCATCGGTGAATCTCAATCGTCTCTCTCACCTTTATTTAGCGTAATTAAATAATTGTAAATTATTTAATTACTATAATATTAGTTACACTAAGTATTAAAAATTGCACTAAATATTACACTTCAATTAAATATAGGAATCATGAGAAAGGTAACAAACGGAATATTATGATTATAAAAATTGGTACGCTATAGATTGTATTAAAGTTATTAGGATATACACCCATTAAGTATAAAATGAATTATCAGAAGAACTTTCTTCTTTAGTGAATTTTGTTTACGAAAAGTAGAGCATTATGTGTCTGTTCAAAACAATGTTCAAGAAGTCAAAATTGCTCCTTTTATTCCTTACTGAAACATAAATGTTAAATTTTAGCTAGTAGTGAGGATAAAAATTGTAGTTTCATTGTCTGGTTGCATCTTGTAGTGCATGAAAAATAGCCTCAAACGCACTTCAAGTCAACAACTTTATTGCCATTCATCAATTTTAGGACCCAAAATCCATTCATAAATTTTAGGAATATCTGCTGCAGAGAAAAAGGTGAGTTCTCGCGTCTTACTTCACATCCAGTATGATGTTTTAAGCAAAATTAGAAACTGCAATTAACAATGAGCTACCAAAAGTAACGGTCAGTTGCACATCGCAAGAAGTTCCCAGCGATATTATATTAACTTGCAAGAGATACCTAGTAAAATCTTAGCAGCTGAAACGCAAAATGATTAAACTAATGTCTTATCTTGAGTCTTATAATAGTGAACTGTGTGATTAACCAAACAGCTCTACAGCTCTTCATACTGCCAAATCTTGACGCATTCCTTACACTTGTAAGCTGCTCAGGAACAATGAAACTATAAAGCAAAAGGCATTCACAATCCCCGAATGCACTCTTTAAACGATCTCCGAAATTTTAAAAACTCTTAAATGGGAAAGTAATGTGCTTGGTACAAATTCTCGCATCTCTTTTAAGTAATTCAGAAATGTAAATAGATGGAAACAACATGAAACTAAAGGAGGGCAAAGGCAGTATATAACATTAAGTGCCAAAATAGTAACTTAATAAGTGAAATGAATAATAACTGTAATAGTAGCAAAATGTTTCTGTGAAAGGAAACCATGCATTAGGCAAATGGGCATAACAAATTATGAGCACACGTCACTCACTATTGAAATTCAGTTTGCACAGTGCAATAACTTATATCTAGATGTAAGATTTAAAAGTGTATAAATATAGTAACGTAATATTAAGAATTTGCAGTAGAAATTTAATCCTTCAGATGGGGTTTTGTCCTAGAGAGATAGTAGGGGGTGAAATGCTTGCTATTTGTGCATAACAAGTGTCCTCCATACTTCTATCTCTCTATCTACCTATCGAAAGTAAAGCCTCATATACAAGGTTATTAATCAAATCCTTATCTTCCCAGCATGTTAAAAATGCTTTATTGTTCGAAAATAAATGTAAACATGCCTTAGAAATATGAATTCTAATTCTTAAAATTAACTTTTGCAAAACGTAATAATGGTTAAATTTGTGAAACTTTTTTTTTAATTTCGCAGAATAATTGCTTTTAGACAAATATAAAAATTATAAAATAAAATGAAGTGAAAATATTTTCATGTTTCATTCAAATTATAATTTAATTTGCTTCAAAACGCAGAATGCAATTAATTGGATGTCAGTTAACACAAGTTTATCATATTAATTAAGATGAAAATGTAATTCATTGAGGCTTTAACATTTACGCGCGCGAAAATTTTCAATAAGTATACAAAATATTAACAAAATGAACGGGTTTCCAAAATGAGTGAAGAAATAGTCTTAAAATGAAAGTGTTTCGGGTAATTTCTTCCCCCTGTTTCTAGGAGTTTTAACATCTGATTTTGGTTTATTTACCGTTCTACTCACCTGAAAAAAAAAAAAAAAAAAAAAAAAAAAAAGAAATGCATTTCTTTTCTTTCATCATATCGCATTCCATTTAATATGAGTATTATAAATGTATTAACAATGCTTCTTGGATTATATATAATTTTATCATGTAATTTATTTATCATAAAAGTTTAAAAAAGAAAATAATACATATTAGTTTTATGTTTGCAATGCTAGGATGGTAATGCACGTAGTATGTTTTAAATGTTTTACAAGCTTTGTATAAATTAAATGCATTCTCAGTTTATTTACATTAAAACAATTTGTGATATTAGATGGAAGGAAAAGTTATTTTTCTTATAGCATGCCTTTGCGGTGTAACCGTAGCACACTCGGCGCGTATTTGAGAGGTGCAGGATTCGAGTCCCGGGGGGGGCTATTGCACATTTTTCATTGACTCCTGCTTCAAACACCATAGTGACCCTACAGTATGAACGTATAAGGTATTTCTCCCATTTTCCTAGCGTGCCTTCCTGGTGTAACGGTAGCACGCTGGCCCGGTATTCCAGAGGTCCGTGGTTCGATTCCCGGCGAAGGCGTTGCTAATTTTTCATATCTTCTGCTTCCAAAAAATCCTAATGACTCTACAAAAGTATTTCGATTTTTTTACCATATTTAATGATTTATAATTTGAATATATAATGATATGGACTAAATTTAAAGATCAGAAATTATTTTGCGTAGAAAAAAACTAAGTGATTAATATTGCAGTAGAAACATAAGTTTCCCAATTTAAAGCTTTGGAAGCTTTTAGATTTAAAGAAAGAGAGAAAAGAAGATTATGAAAAAAGAAAATTTAACAAATGTAACAGTGAAGGGGAAAAACAAATGAAACCATTAAGATCATTGCCGGGAAACATTGTCGGCTTGTGAAAGCAAACGGCATTAGTTTAGATAATACAATAATATCATTCGTGATAGAAAGCAAGAGAAACGACAGCCTCATTACCAGTATGTCCACAAGGAACAGTCGTTTGGCTAAGAGCCCTAATTTTTACTTTAATCCTAGCTATAAATCTTGAGCACTGCGGTTATCAGTACAGACATTATCTAAGACTATTCAGATATTTAACAAATGCGTGTTATTCCCTATTATTCGAAAAGTACGTAACATAAAATTTGTAATGTTGCTGATAAACCCATTGTTAACTTAGTATTAATATAATCTTATTTTTAACTTAAATTATGAATTCAGAAGTATGACGAAAAATGTTCATTCATGGTTACATACCGAATACTGTATAAGACATCTCCGTTTGGATATATCCGAAGCAGGACGTTGGGCATGATAATATTATGAAAATGACCCTCTTTCTCATTGGAGAAAAACAAATCTGGCTTCCAGATTTTCTCTGGATCAGTCAAGGTTAAGTAACGCACTTGACCACCTATGTCATCGAACTGTAACCTCTCATCCCGCCATTGTTCACGGAATGTCAGTTGGACGCTGTACTCCTAAAAAGAGGGAAAAAAATCATATTTTAATCATCACGTAATATTGAATTAAAATAAAATTTCATAATATTCGAGTTTTTGCGGCTTCGTCCTCAACAATATTTAAAGTATTCAATTCCTGACCTATGAGTGAGCGGACTGCAAGAGCTCAAATAATTTATCTCGTGTATATAATTCTCTTAACATCACATCAGCTAAAATGTCTTGCATGCTTTAATTAATTGATCAGAGAACAAACGAACCAGAAATTCATATCCTTTCCTTAAGATGCATTCAACAACTTTATGGTGATTCTATTTTAAAATGATTTTAAAATTGATTGCAAGGTATAAACTTTTCCGTAGTTGTTAGGCAAGAAGCATTTTCATTAGAAATGAAAATTGTTCAACTGATAATAACAGAAAATATACAGAGTACCAGCCCAGATTTAAAAATGACATTTCTTCCTTAAAATTTGCTTTTTGAAATTATATACTACTGGTCTTTGAAATTATATACTACTGGTTTTTGAAATTATATACTACTGGTTTTTGAAATTATATACTACTGGTTTTTGAAATTATATAATACTGTGTTTTGAAATTATATACTACTGGTCTTTGAAATTATATACTACTGGTTTTTGAAATTATATACTACTGTTTTTTGAAATTATATACTACTGATTTTTGAAATTATATACGAATTATAAATTATACAGATGTACACCTTAACATTTAAAATGTATTAAAACATGATCACATCACTTCTATATTAAAAGAAAGACCAGCTACTTAGTTTTGTATACAATAAGACATTTAGGCAATTTTACTTCTTTCAAGATGAACACTCTTAATAAATCAATCTCATAAATATTGTGTTTATCATTTTAGAAAGCAATTGCAAAACTTCTCGTGTTCCATAACGTATGCTACGAGGCTTACAGAAGTAAGTAAATAACTGAATAATAAACAATAATACATAATATCTAGCTCTGGAGAGCATGAAGAATAAATATAATACCAGTACTACTATAATAAGAATAGTAACAGGTATAAAAATAAAACTGTGAAAATATTACTACTAAAAGAAAATAAATCAAGCTAATAATAATACGGTAATAATAATAATAATAATATTATTATTATTATTATTAATAATAATAATAAAATAATACGAAAAATTAACTGCAATACAAAGGAGTTATGACACAACAATAATACAATACATTGACATGTAACTTAATCATACATAGATAAAATACAATAATAATACAATGACACATAAAAAGATAATAATACCATAAGTTAAAACAACAAACAAAGTTGCGCAAGACAGCAAGAGCTTCAGAACACTTCACAAGGTGAATAAAAGCAAGAGGCCAGCAAACAGATGTCTTAAACTCACCTTAAAAGCGCATAAATATGAAGTTTTTTAATATGCAAGTTTTTTTCTTGTAAAGCACTTTAAAAATATTCGTCTTATATTCAGAGACCAACGTGTTAGTAGTACAAGAGAATAATTACTATAAAAGTAATTTGAAGAATCACTAGTATCTGTATTTCAGAAATAAAATACATGCAGGATCTACTTTTAATGCGCAAATGATCCGGCATTTTAGTCAAATCACTATTACTTAGTAAACGCGTTGCAGTTTAATGACTGTATAATTATTTGGAGAGATTGGTGTTATCAAATACGCATATACGCATACACAGATTTAAATAGATTCGATTAATTATAAGACTTCTAAACTTCTAAAAAAGCTAGGATTCTTTCCAAATTATATCAAATGTCAGTTTGAAGCAATGCTCTTTCAATAAAAATTACTGTTACGGATTACAAAATAGAACTTAAAAATTGTAACTACTAATATTTACGAAGCACTTTTTCTGAACCTGAGGAAATAAAATCACAGGAGCTATATATTTTGTTTAATAGTTAATCATTTTGCTTTAAGAAACGTTTGAATGCCCAGCCAAGGGTTAGATAGAAAAAAAAAATCACTCATTTTAAAAATGGGAATTTTGTGAAGTCAACATTTAGTTCCTTCGCTATTATTTATTGTACAAATCCACAATTACAGATCATGTTCATACAGCTTAGTGTTTATTTAGGAAAATTTTGTTTCATCGCACGTGGTAAAATATATAGTGCAAGTGGTTGAACATGGGTACATAAATTTAGCACTTTAAACTACTGAATGCGTAGTACTTTACTATCTCTCATTAACAAAATTTATAGGCAATAAAAGGATTCTCGGATAATTTCGTTTTTAATTTTTCAAACTAATACGTGGAGCATATTTTGAAAAAACTAAATTTTTTATAAATACAATCGTTATTCCTTTTAGGATATAGTTTTTGAACTTATGCTATTTATCAACGACATCAGGAATTGATGTTTGTTTTACTCCTAAATATTCACTGTTTCTAAAAGCTAATTGATTTAAGCACAATGCTTTTTCATTGTACTCGAAATTTGTTACAATTTTTTGAGTCAACACACTGTAAATACTGCTTCTCAAAGTTTTTAACATTTACTTGCAGAATCAAATTTCATTAGTGGCATCTACAAAATGCAAAATTTTAATTCATACTTACATTTTTCTCTCGAATGCTTTTTCGTTTAAAGGTATTTATACCTTTTTTTTCAGTCAACTAATTATCAGATAATAATAAAAAATTACTTTTTTGAGTTTAACTTGCAGTGGCTGCACCAGAGAATGAGAAATTTCTTTAAACATGCAGGATGCTTCCTGAATATAATTATGAATTAATACCGGGTTCATCACTTAAACTAAAATTTAAAGTATTTTTTATAAGGTTGTTACTCAAGGTTTAAAGCTCGTCAATATTTATATAAAGCACTTTTGCATGGAAACATGAAAGCTATTATTTTCTTAACACAGACTTTTCTTACTTTTGTCATAATTTAATAGTCCTAGTTCTCTTTGCCCCGTATCGCATTATTTCGGAAGTGTGTGTGTGTATTTAATTATGGCAAAGCACACTAGGGCTATCTGCCTAAGGGGAGGGATGCCTTCGTGGAGGACATTCTAAGGGAAACTGGCTCGTATACACGTTACACACGGGAAAAACCATATTATTTCGGAAGAAAGCAATAAAGGGGATGATGCAAATGAAAGCTTTCACTAGACTCACAAATATTCGAATGTTCATTGCATTTAATTCCCAAACTACCAGTGTTCGTATTATGCACATAATCTGGAAGTTTCCCCACTCGAAGGAGCGAGTAAGGAGAAATAACAGCAGTCTTTTTGAAAAGGGAAATCAGTTGCGAGGACTTACGCTGACTTTCGAATGTCCATTATTGACGATTAGGCTAACTGTTAAGAGCTCAACGGGATTACTCATTAACTTTAAAAACTATAATCAATAAAGTAATTTTTCTGTGATTTCACACTGAATTTAAGAAATACTGTCAAATGTTGAATTTCGAAAGAAAACTAAATGATGCTTTTCTTAATTAAGAGGGTGATGGAATTAATTTAGAATTCAAAAAACAAAAATCAACGTTTTATTTTCAAATTTTAACAGGACTATTTTCGATGGCTTTACCGAATCATCATCCTCAGCTGCAAAAGCGAAAATGAACAAGATAAGATATAGTGATTAGAAAATCTGTTGAACAGTGATTAGATTCATCTGTTGAACAGATGTTCAACATCTGTTCAACATCTGTTCAACAGATGGTGCCAGTAGCTTAACTCCTGTTCAGTTTTTCTTATCTTATCACTATATCTTATCTTGTTCATTTGTGATTTTGCAACTGAGAATAATGGTTCGGTAAAACCATCGAAACAGTCCTGTGAAAATTTGAAAATATAACACTGATTTTTGTTGTTTCACTTCTAAAATAATACTTCTTCGGCATGTTATTGTGTCTTAATTATAGGGTGATGGGAATTTGCGCAAAAATTTGTCATTGGCATTAATTTCGTTTCAAGGTTGTTCTTTGATTGTATGCTATAATATGTATTTTGTCGTATATTTAATATAAATTGAATCGTTATGGATGGATTTAATTTTAGTTATGAACATATATCTCTTAATACACTTTTT
This sequence comes from Stegodyphus dumicola, assembly GCF_044657685.1. Classification (NCBI taxonomy): domain Eukaryota; kingdom Metazoa; phylum Arthropoda; class Arachnida; order Araneae; family Eresidae; genus Stegodyphus; species Stegodyphus dumicola. The sequence goes on from NC_140781.1 coordinate 34,931,020, forward strand.
TCCATGTACTAAATTTCAGAACATCCATAATAAAACATAAAATTTTCCGTTTTTCAATGAAGAATCAAGGCTCGTTTACTAAGCTTTCACTGAATGAAAAAACTACAATTTGAATAAATTTAGAGAATAAATGCTATGAAATATAAGAGATATGAGTGGATCCAGGAGAGGTACGATTTAAAACATAAATTATGGCATCAGATTAGGAATTTTATATAATCAATATATGCTTGAATTTTTAAAACCCAGACTATATCATTTCCATATTAAAATTTATTTTGGAGCAGAAAAGCGGACAACTTTGCTCATATTCTATAATTTAGAATCATTAGCTTTCATAATTCTGCCGATAATTGTAGCATAAATTTGTAAGCTTAGTAATATTGCGAAAATCGGCAACAAAACATTGTTTTTAACCTTAATGAAATTAAAATATTTTCCTTTCAGATTATAAGATTCCAAACTTTGGATGTTACTGCAATGTGTCTGGAACGTTGAGAACTGATAAGCGAATAATCGCTTAATTCAGAGAGATAGAAACGTAAGCATGCGAAGGGTTTATTTCCCTTTATTATTCAAAATAAATTTAACAGACGGCTCCTTCTTGGAGTCACAATGAGGCCTCCACTTGGGCTTGAACTCAGGAATATGAATGAATAAAACTTAACTAAAATGGTATACCCGAAGCTATCAAGATTCTAACAGAGTTGGTCCCTTAACGCTAACTAACGGCGAAGCTATCAAGGGCCTAAAATACGACCGAGTGTAATAATAGCTTGTGAGAGAGTATCGCCAAAAGACTAACGCGCGCCGATCAGAATCTCAGGCACTCTAACGAAGTCAGTAGAACTTCACAGTTAAATACTAATTCTCCTCATTTGCACTCAAATGCGATTCTAAAAATACGTTCTGGCCGGAAGTTGAAAGCTGAAATTAAGGCAAGACAGGAAAGTAACTTTAACTCAAAATTAACTGCTGGAAAATTAAATAAACCTATAAGGTATTTCTCCTGCTTTCCTAGCGTGCCTTCCTGGTGTAGTGGTTCTGCACGCTGGGCCGGTATTCTAGAGGTCCGTGGTTCGATTCCCGACGAAGGCGATTGCTCATTTTTCAACTTGCCTGCTTCCAATTAACCTAATGTCTCAACAAACTTTACAAGATTTCTGATTCTCTCGTTATTGTACAAGACTCTTGCCTTTAGACTGCATAAGTTCCGATTTCAAAATCCACCAAAGCAAATGCCTGACATTGTTAGGATGGTGTACTGTAGCACAAATCATCAACGGAGATCATCAACGCATCACACGCAAAACCAAGAAACTTAATCGTAGTTTATTACTAAGTACGCGCGCAGCTTTTATTTAACAGCTGTTCTGCAATGCAAATACAAATTATTTACTAGCGACGTTACGATTGATATTTTCGATAAAATTAATTCCCAAAGTTTACTGAAGCGTGGGAAATATTTTGTGCCTTCACTATTATATTAGCAAATAGAAAACACAAATATAATATAAAAGCTGGCTAAAATGGCATCATTCATTAAGTATAAAACTTACTGAATGATGTCTTTTAATAAACAAAAGTAATAAATATAATGCTTTTATGAATGTAAATGAATACGCTTAACCTAGCGGTAGTTCCAATGAAATACATTATCTCGTGACATTCCTAATGAAACTGTAATCTTTCTTTTGTTTATGTGTAAAATGCTTTCGGAATATTTTTATTACTATGTACAAATTTTTATAAAACGAAGCAGATTCATAAAAGACAAAGGGACTACCATGTGGTGCATAATGACAAGCATCAACGGAGGAGGTTTCTATTTATTTCCTAGTTATTCTGAACAATAACAAACATTTGCATAGACTCATAAAAGTCAGCTCATTAGACACATCGAAAAACTAGCCCTATTTCTACGACATCTTAAAATGTTTAATAAATATACTACCGTCAGTTTCGGCCATTCTATTTTTATTTCTGAATTAAAAATTCTTGATTCTTTCAATAATCTAATCTATAATGTATCTTAGGATTAAACTCATATTCATAGCTAAGGCTACGAACCTCCGAATAAATGCGTGGATTACTGGATACCTAAACTTATATAATGTATATATTTTCTAAGTACAATAACTTGATGTACTTCATTAACTACGGAAATTGCAAGCTTTTGGCACTTTGGATCATACTTCTTTATACAAGTTATTAGAGCCTTAAAAGAGATTTCAAAATGAAATTACCTCGTTACACGATTGCTTTACCAGCACAGCTAAAAATAATTAACCTTTGTACGGGCACTGAGCGAAAAAACGACGGAATCAATTATGCCGCACTGAATTTACCCGCTTCAAAGAGTGAACCAATGATCGAGTTACTAAGCTGCTAGTTTCGCATTTAAAATTAAATTAATTTGCTCTGCAGTCCTTGGAGGATCAATAAAGATGCTTTATTTTTCGTTTTCATCAGCTACATTCCTTAGTCGGTGTAACGTCCTTCATCTCCTACATTTGCTTTCAAGTGCTTAAAAGGCAGCACTCGGAAAGCAATGCAAACGCCAGCCGCGTGCCACAAAAATCCCTTTCCTTTAATTATGACTTCATTAACCTTGAGAGCCCTGTTCACGCGTCTTAAAATTAAATATCCATAACATCGCGCCAATTTTAATTACGACACATGGGGAACTCATCCCCCACTTTGTCTTCCCCCGGATGCGTGCTTTTCCTCCAGAGGAGAGGGGAAATGCGATGTAGGTGTAGGATAATCTAGGAATAATGAAGGATAGCGACTGCAACGCCCTGCTAATTCGTCAAGATTAAACTGTATGATTTTGTCAGGTTGTCTTGACACTCCCCAACCGTTGCGAATTGAGTTCTTCTTCCACCCCCTCCTTGATTTCAAATATTTGATACTAAGCTCTTGTGTCAACCGATTTATACATCGGCCGTTTGCAGAGAACTCAAGACAAATGATAACTATATCGCAGAGAAGGAATGGTTTAGCGTTATGGGAAAAGATTTCAGAAATGGAGGTTTCCGATGACGTCTCTTTTGTTCCAAGGAGAGCATTACTTTAGCTTAGAATGACGTGCTGCAAATAACGTGATACCTCAAAGAAAAGTTGTCATTGCTCGGTCGTTCGTTCTAAAATTCTGAGACAACAGCTGTAGGATTTGAAACTGAAATAAATGTACATTATATGTAATATTAGTTATGGTATATTTATAAGAAATTGTATTACTTTTCTGCCTTTCCATATGATCGTTAAATTACAGCAATATAGCCAATGAGAAGGGAAGAAAGAAAGCTTTATTTTTTAAGAATATTTCACATATCTGCTCATTAAGTTGCTAGGAAAAACTCACATACGCTTTTCTAGTTTTTAGGAAAAGCATCTTTAGAATGTAGCAAAAAGTATTACATTCATACAGGCATATTTAGACACATTATTTGTTATAGCCATTAGCTAATATTCAAATTACATTTTAAAGAAAAAGATCCCAAATTGTTTTCAGTTCAGGCGAGAAAATATATTAAACAACTTGTAGAGACATTAGGATTTTTTGGAAGAGAGAGAGATGAAAAATGAGCAATGCCCCCGCCGGGAATCGAACCATGGACCTCTCGAAAACGCGCCGAGCGTGCAGACCACTACATCACGAAGGCACGCTAAGAAGCTGGGAGAAAATACCTTATCAACATTTAAGAATACTCTTCAAATTTTGTCAAAATATAATGTTTTTCTTTTGAAATACTTTGGAGCAAATCGAGGATTTTGTAAAGCCTTTCACAGAAATGAAATTCAAATTTCGGCTACATAGTTCTTTTACATGTATATTTTTTATTTTGAACCCATGAAATCTCTCTGTGCACCATAAATGCACAACATGGCGCTTGCAAAAGTAAGTTAATTAAAACATTAAGCATTACACGCATTAATAAAGAAAACAAAGAAAAAGAGGGAACAGAAGTCCAGACTTCACAAAAGCACATAAGGTCAGTGGCCATATCACACTTAGAACGATATATACTCAGATTCAAATAAAATGCTCCTACAAACCAAAATTTCTACTCCTTTAACATGAGTATCAAAATACTGTCTTTCATCATAATTGAGAATTTTCTCCTTGATTTGCTACCTTTTGAAATTCACAAGAAATTCTTCATTATATCAGTAATAGAAGTAATATAAGGGAAGGCTCTTCATTACCATTTTTCCATTTGCTGGCGGTGCATTTTTGATGAGTTTGTGTTATGGAAACAGAATACATATTGCATTAAGTATTCCGTTGAACTTAAAATATTTTTAAAGTTTGATTTCTACGACGCATTGCGTGATATTAGAGAATTAAGTGATCGCGTCTTAAACTTTTAGAAAAAATTTGAAATGAATCTATAAGATGTTAACGAGTTAGTAATTTGTTTTTTTTTAAATTTCAATATTACGTAGTAGTTTTATTTTATTCTGATAAACGAAAATCATGTGCGTTGGAAAAAAGTCAACCATTTAAGAAAAGGTTATGATATCTGAATATGCAAAGGCCACAAGGGCTATCTAACTAAGGGAAGGGATGCTTTCATGGAGGATGTTCTAAGAGAAACCGGCTCGTGTCCCCCCTAGACATGATAAAATCTCACCGTAAAAACGATCCCCTTTACCTGAAACAGACACCTGTTGGAGCTATCAGTATTAAACGTTTTTTAAACACTCGGCCGCGAGTGGACTAATCATTTATGAGCGAAAGGAGAATTTTTAATATAATGACTTTTCTTAATATATTCGAGTTAACACAAAGTAATCATGGAATAGATGCCCTTTTAATATCGAAATCAAGTTTACAGAAATATTAGGCAGATGCTAGTAGAAAATACAATTGGTTGAAATATTATCTATAGAAAGTCAAAATTTCTCAAATATAGCAATTAAGACTGATTTTATAGCTATTTTCTGTACTAGAAATTAAAGCAATGCGAATATAGATTGCCAGTTCATCGAATGTGACTCGATACTTTAATATTACGTAATTCTTCTGCTAGCTTAATCTTGTTAGATTAATTTCATAGATGAAAGTTAAATTTACTAGTTTTCTGGAATAAGCAGCCCACTGCTTTGCTGTGTCTTAGTTTACAATTAGGAGAGTGAAATCCTTTCGAACGCCACACAGGGAATTACAGCGTTTATATGGTAGAAAAATGAGGACATTTCCCCCCCTGCAATACAAGAATGTCTTGTTTGAAGGGTGAGTAGAATATTAATCTTTTCGCTAATTCATATTCTAATACAAAATGCAATAGATTGTTTAGAAGAAGATACTGATGATATCCTTAACAGAAACAGGCTTTTCAATACTGCTAGTGCTTAGAGTTAAGGGAATGCAACGTTAACATTTTTTGTTTGGGTCTGACCTCACACGCTGTTTCACCCTGTCACTGAACCTATAATTGCGTTTCAGAAAGAAGATATAATTTCTTAGAAGCTTTTAGCTACAAAATTACGTTAGGCAATTAGGTTACAAAGCATTAAGTTTTATTAACATGAGACTGTCGTTATAGATTGAGTAGCTTTATATTTTTTCCAATCAATAAACCGAGAAATTATTCAGTTGATTCTCCCTTAAACAGAGGATGTTTATCTATTAATCAATACCTAATTTTCATCGTATCTTTGGCAGCAACATAACCATTTATCATATGCAGAGTTAGGGAAAGAATAGTATAGGGACATGAGTAAAAAGTTGAATAAATAGCTTTTAAAATTAGCTGATGTTTCCAGTTTCCATAAAATTGTGAAAAAGTAAAGCCTTGAATATTTCCGCAATAAATATAATATGTGTTATCGAATGTTTGAAATATGCTGGACAAAACAAATTAAAATCGAATTAGAATGTGTGTAGTGATTTTTAATACCATTTTAACTCACAAAAATGTCATTTAAATTAATTTTTGAGAGATTTCATTCAAACTAACTAGCGGACATCTCTCCATGCAGCTCCCTCCTTAATCCCAAACTGCTGTTAGCAGCTTCAAGGTAGCCCTAAAATGTTAAATAAACTCATTCTATGAAAATCAATTTTCGGCACAGATCGTTTTTTTTACTTTTATGGTTTATTACATCACACAGAACCCGACAGAACTGAAAGTGGGTGGGAAATTAGCAAGTAAGTTGCTGATTTAATTCGCACTTGATTAATGATATACATTCTAGTGCATAGTGCCAACATAGATGAGCTCCGCCTGGGATAACCACTGACCTGATTTTGTTGAAAAAGTCTTACAGTGTTAATAGTCATCCTGGCAGAAAGGATTAGTTCTTCCATTATATAAATATTACGTGGGGCATGCAAGGCCTGTGTATAAGCATGGATATGTTAATTACAAACATTCTCTTGTATACAGTTACATGAGATACGTAGACATATTCATGACAGTTATGTGTATATTTAAACACTATCTGATTTCATATTTACCAAACCGTTATAGCGGTTAGCTTCACTGACTGCCTTGCCGAAGGGCACGATTTCGAATCCCGGAGAAGGTATGGATGTTTGTAAATGCGACATGGGGGCACTCTAAATACGCGGCGAGCCAAAAGTCCTGTCGAGAGGTTGGTGGTAGGGGAAGAGAGGAAGTGGGAGTCTCTCGAACTCGTCCCTCTCCATCAGAATGGGGTGCTCTCCATCAGAATTAGGGGCGAAACTGAGCTAAATCGCCCTGTCACCTGTAAGGTGCTCAAGGCTGTTGCAAACGACAGGCGTAAACGTGCGTTCCTTGCCACGAGAAATTTCGTGGGCTTGAGCGGAATATAGGTCAAATAAGTGAGCGTTAACAACAACAATATTTACAGTACTGTTGCTGAGATAATCACAGTAAACTTGTAATTCAGTTACAATTTGACTGGAGTTTCTGTGTTATTTTCAACTGCTTTTCAACATACAACATTATTTTTAACAAGTACATTCAAACTGGATAGTAATAAGCGTACATTGCAATAGTTTATGTTCTTACAGTCCAGTTACTATACTTTTCTATGGGGCGAGCTATTTTTCTAATGTTGATTTTCAGTTGTAACACTATCTGGCTTAGTTTGGGTAGAGAGTTACGTGACTTAATTTTCTGGTATCTTAGCTGATTTGCTTGGAATAGTCGCAAGTGCTATTATAGTTGTAGTACCTATCATCCTTGTTACTGTTAGTAGTATCCTTGTTACTGTTCTATTACTTGGGTATTACTGTTGTTAGAGATAACTACACTAATCTGCTGCTCCGTTATCTGCGATTTGTTCACTTCAATGTACTCCACTTGTGTAAAGTACCAACATAGCTGAATATAGTATAACGTAGTATATTGTTTGTTGGTTTATTAGATAGGATCTTCTGTTTGCTTCGATCACATGCAAAAATAATTTTCTGCATAAGAGAAGATTCAAATTGTTTTAGCCTGCCAATACGCGTCGCATTATCAAAGATGACCATGCATATGGAACCTTATTTCCTTTCTAACGTTTCTTACAGTTAAGCGGGAAATATGCAGTTGAGTGGGAAAACGAAAGACAAGATTAAACATGTTCAACATTTCTAGTTATATATAGGAATATATAAAGTAATGAAACAAATTGTTGTCTGTGCACTATGGATATAGCCACTCAGTTTCATAGAAATTAATACGTTTACAATTGAAGGAGAATGTTGCTGATATTCCGATAATTGTTGTGCTTTATAACTAATTTTAGCAACTATTTGCATTTATATTTAACTCTAAAACTAATTCCGAAACTAAACAAACGATAGTTTCAACAAAAGAGACAACATCCATTTCTGTTTCTTTTTTTTTTTTTTTTTTCTTTTTTTTTTTTTTTTGCATTGCAAACAAACAAATAATGCAAGCTTTTGACGAATTTGTTATTAGATTTGCTACAAAATAATTTATTTTCTGTCTTTGTACATGGACGCAAACAATAGGCGTTTACGGCAAAGGTTTTTCCTTTTTATGACTTTCCACAAAAATTTATTTTGGGGTATTTATTTATGAACCATTTTGTAATTTATTCTTTGTGATGGGGTATTTTGATACAGGTATAACGCTGCAGTTTAAATAGAAGGTTCTTAAAATGAATTCTAATGGCGATTTCTCGTTAGATGCTAAAAGAATTTGTGAATGTTTTGTAGAGAAGATGAAACTTCTTTTAGAAATTTACCATTTGGCACTTTTTAGAATTACGTGCAAGAGAATTGCGGCAGTTATTTTATGAAAAACCTTCATATTTATTTCCTTAACTTGTAAAAAAAGTTGCTTTCCTCTGTCTTATATTTCTGCCATCAGAGTCATCATCATTCAGAATGGCTAATGAAGTCCCCTTTTTTAAACATTTCAGCTACTAGCTCGTATCTGAATAGAATATGATGCATTTATTCAGGTTCTAAAATTACCAAAGGCATTTCTTAGTTTTCATTTTTTATTTTACCAATGATTGATACTTTTCTCTGCATAAGATCTTGACATTTGGATAATTAAAATTTAAGGTGAAAACGACAATTTACTTCTACTTCGTTAGAAATACTGTCATCGTTGTACATTTCACATACATGAGCCCCAAAATAGGTTTCTCAAGCACAAAAATGATTGAATTCATAGGAACTCAACTGAACTTGTACAATGGCAAAGTCATATTGAGCAATAAATGCAAAAATTATTGAATCCATAGGAACTCAACTGAACTTGTACAGTGGGATGATTAGCAAAAGTCATATTGAGCAATAAATGCAAAAATTATTGAATCCATAGGAACTCAACTGAACTCGTACAATGGGATGATTAGCAAAAGTCATATTGAGCAATAAATGCAAAAATTATTGAATCCATAGGAACTCAACTGAACTTGTACAGTGGGATGATTAGCAAAAGTCATATTGAGCAATAAATGTAATTTATTTCAGTTTTCGCATTTATGTTTCCTTCAGTTTTATTTTAGTTTTTGTTTCTTTGCAGCAGGTTTAGGGTTGAAAACTTTCTTAATTCTCTGCAATTTAAATATCAAAACATCGCTTCTGTGTTACGTACCAGTTAACGTTATCAAACGTAAACGCAGCATCAGTATACATAGTAAACGGTTCTTATAACGCTACTTAATAGGCCTGAGATCTGGATATTACCCATTTTCTTACCTAAAACGAAATGCAAATAGCATGGATCCAAAATAAGGCGTCTAAAATATAGCCATTATTCAAAGTTTGGAGTTTCTTCGTTTAAATAGCGCAGTCTCAAATAAATTGCATACCTACCTACACTTAAAAAAGATGGTTTACTTGTAATTATCCGGGATTAAAAGTTTCACTCTTAAATACTCTTAGTTTAACCTTCTTGTGCTATATACGACTAATCGTATTCGCAATGAAATAAAAGTCTATAACTCCTAAGAAAACAGCCAAGATATTAAATAAACTAACTAAATTTACACTACAACTTGTAAGGACAACTAAAAATTCAACACAATTTCATCGTTTCTTGCTCGGTCTTGGAATACAAAATGCTTAAATACGTGCAATACAATAAATGGATTTACAAACCATGCAACCCTGCTCTAAAGTATTCGCGATCTCTAAACATAAACACTACCACCGGCCAGAAATTTCTCATAGCAACCAGATGGACTGCACGCGAGCAGTTCATGAGACAAACAGCTTTTCTGGAAGCTGGCGAATTCTCTCTCTCTCTCTCTCTCTTAATTTAAACTCTCGCTCGCTGTTTAAATCCCATTTAATTTACATTCTGGTGAAGCTGTCAGAAGAAATAGAAGTTTCGGAAAAGAATTAACATAAAAGTGATAAATGAAATGAGTTTTTAAGCAGAACTTGCGAATTCCAGAAAGAGCTTTAAGAATTGTGTAGCTTATAAAAATTTGAAGAATATATTCTAGGAGTACAAAACTAGTACAGTATTGATTAAATCGTATCTTAATGCCTTAAAGTAATCAAAATTAAAGAAAGTGACTCATTAAAACTATAATCATAAAAGTGATAAATGAAATGAGTTTTTAAGCAGAACTTGCGAATTCCAGAAAGAGCTTTAAGAATTGTGTAGCTTATAAAAAATTGAAGAATATATTCTAGGAGTACAAACTAGTACAGTATTGATTAAATCGCATCTTAATGCCTTAAAGTAATCAAAACTAAAGAAAGTGACTCAGATAAATCCTCAAATAAAGGTAAGAAATCCACCTTTTAGATTCTTAAGGAAAATCGCAATTTGAATGAACATTTAAATGAGATCTAAAATTTCCGATGTTGAATCTGAAGAAATTTACGTTCTACTCAAGTATTAGTTTCGATAGTGTTAGGAAAAATAATAAAATATTTTTTATGTCATATTCTTATATTATCATCAGGAAAGAATTCTTCAGGTGCAGTTTTTTAAACAACATCCCATGTTCTTTTTGCTGAAATTCTTATATATGAGTTGTTTAGTTGCACTTTAATCATATATTATCTTTCCTTTTGCATAATCGTTCATTCTGTTTAATTTGGAAAAAAATGTAGTAGTTAAATTTATTTGCTTCAAAATTATTTTGAAAAGCATGAAATGAATGAAAATTTCCACTAAAAGATATAAACGTTTTTGCACATATTAAGTGTTTCGTAAATCAACAGAATTAAGAGAAATGTAACAGAAGCAGAGTATTAATAACTAATAGCAAATTACTTGAGAAGGGGATTAATATACAGTATTATTAAGCGTAGAAATTAATGTAAAATTAGGCAAAATATTAACATTAAAGCTCATACTTCTACCTAAAATCGTAACTTTACATTTTTATCAGTAGCTCATGTATCAAATTCACAAAAAAGTACTTTTTGCTGTTTAATGTGTGTGTGAGTATGGCAAAGCCTCGAGGGCTATCTGCCTAAGAGGAGGGATGCCTTCGTGGAGGACTTTCTAAGGGAAACTGGCTCGTATACACGTTACACATGGGGAAAACCACGAAAACGCCCATGCAGCCAGCCCGTTCGCGGGATTACCAGTTCGCGGGATTACCGAACTACCAGTGTTCAGCGACTTTACCGCTCGGCCGCTGGTGGGCCGCTGTTTAATGTTTCTACCCACTAGGAAGACTTGAATGAATGTAGTATTGAATAACATTAATACGGCAATTTACTGCAAAAGGACAAAGAGAAAGTATTTATATGGCAGGTAAGCCAAAAGCAGTTTCGAGGTTAAAAAATTTTTCACTTAACCATTTTTCTAACATCAGTTTACAAAGAATAAATCTTTGTAAGAAGTGTCATTATATGCCTGTAAAAGTGTTTCATGGAAGGCAGTTTTATATACAATATAGCAATTATAAAATGTACTTTCAATAATGCTCTTCCTAATGTTACTCTACGTTATCTAAAATATTTTGTATTAGAATTTTAAAGGACTGTTTGCTTTAATAGATTGGTAATCATAACTCAGCTTAAGAGCGAGCGGTTGTCCATAGTTTAATTTTCATTTATTATGCAGTATTAATCTGAATAACCAACTAAAAATTAGAGTTCTCAAATCACAAGATAACCTTTCCAATCTATCCGTTAATTATTCATAATGTTTTTGTTAAAAAATTCTAAATATATACACAAGCAGTTGTTTTAAACCCAGATCCTTAATAAGTACATTATGTAAAAGTACCGTTCGTATATAACAGAAAAGAAGGTGTATAAAATTTCAAGATAAAAAAATTGTGCGCCCAGTTCGAGAACATTCTACCAAGTATTTATTTCTATGTTATTGGAGATTTATTTTTCAACAAGGAAACTTGTAAAGGAGAGGAAAGCAAACAATTTTATACTCGAGAAACATGAGCTGTCTAGTCCAGACCGCGATAATTTGAAGTTAGTCCCTCCTGTATGTTATTAATCTTAAAACAACGATACTTTAAAAGTAGAACATGCGGGGGTCTATAGAGTCATAAATCAGGTAATGAAAGCAGGCTCATTTTTTAAAACTCCTCATCTGCAGCGACTAAAAACTTGAGTTATCGACGACGCTTAATTGAACGTCCCATTTTCTACTCAGGTGAATTAATGTAAAGATCTTTTGGATCTTTTCCTAAGTTAAAAAGGAAGAGAAATTGCGAAATTCATCAAGAATTTATTTCTTGTCAAGTGACCCTTGAAGTTTCAATAAAGAGCAATCCAAGCGAGGGACGAAGTCAGTGTTTATGAGCGGGTAAACGTAACAGTTCATGGTGCTTGGAACATCAATTTGGAAGCGTGGAGATGTTGTATTTGGAGATGTATTGCTTATGGTTAACTGAGGATTATGCGTGCTGAGGTTAGAGAAAAGGCACCAACTATTTTTTTCCTCTTTAACTCTGCTGTTGTTGCAAAAACTAAGCGAGTAATGGTGGTTATTTACTTTACGAGATACTCAGAGGCAATCAGTGGGAAATGTATCGGTAAATCTTTTGTATTTATTTGGTGCAATGATCCTAATCATTACTTCTTTACAATTTCAGAAAACGTTTTCATGGTTTACAGTGAATACGGCTCTCGTGTGCCATGTTACTTATTTATATTTAGAAATAATGTTTTTAATGATCTCTTAATTGTAACTGTTAGTATGTAGGTGACAAAATCTTTACTTCTATGCGGTAATTTATATGACATCTTGCCATGTTCATTATTTTAAATCTACCTTCAACAGTATATAAAGTTATTTCTGGTTTCGCGAGGGAAGAGTTCACTTTGGTACTGCAGCGTAACAAAATTTTACATTTATTATCTTGATGGCAATTGCAAATTTGGCAACTTAAAAAACGCTCCTTTGATTTATATATTTCAGCAGCAAGTTGTAGAAATTTTTTGTTTATTAATCCGTTATTTTATTATGTTTTCTGTACTATTATTCCTATTTTCGTCAGCTCCCACCAGGATACAGACTAGTAATCAATATAAGAAGAGAGTTCTTGAAGTTAAGTGAAATCTTCTGGCAGCGACAACTGACTCTCTCAAGACTATTTTTGTCCAGCTTCTTGACTAATTTGAATCAGCTTTAGCCTTTTCTGGCAGTGCTTGCTCACTTAATTCGAGGATCTGAGCCAAAGTAACAGGATAAATCTGCCTTGTGAGCATAATATCTTAAATGCTTAAATTACACTTTAACATTCGTGTCTTGCTAATCCCATAAGCAGCGGCAACCGTTTTGTTATTACACAAATTATGTAATTTATTAAATTTAAGATTTAATAAAGAAGATTTGTTTAAAAATTCTCTTGAATTAGTGTTACTTTACTGGAAAGCTTAGGACAGGGAAAATAAGTCACCTAGCAGTCTTTACGAAGCCAGAATTTAGCATTTAAGATAATTAAGTTTCGTAAAATGTTTCAGTTTACGGAAGAAAAAGAGTTAATAAAAAATATGAAAAGGATCGGGCTTTCAGAAAATGTTATCGCAACCCATAATTAATTAACACATAATTTATTAATATTTATATATAAATCAAAATTAAATACTATTATTTCATAACATTTTTTTAATGCTTTTATATCAAAAATATTTCTCATCTGTCATCCAAATTCCAAATAATAATAATTTAGAACATGGTAATCGATGGTGAATGAATGTGGTTTTCATTTATTTCATACGTTCATTTTTCATTATATGGTAAATTCCTCAATTTACATAAGCATAAAATGAGAATAAAAAATCTTTTCAAATGTATGGAAATAAATAAACTTTATACATATTTCCTACCTTGCTTCCTATTTCTTTGAAAGTTGGGACAAGTTATGGATCACCTTACATAAATCATGAAATGAAAATCTAAAATTATAGCTTTAAAACTTCACCGACTGAAGAAAACGATCTGAATTTTATACTTATGTATTTATAATCCCTTATTTATACGAAATATAATCTAAGGTAAAGCTATTTTTAAAATGTTATAGAATATAAATAATCGTGTTTACGCATATCCTATAATATTTTGCGCAATTATGCATTCAGGCATTTAATTCAGAAATCTAAAGCTGCCTGAGATCATTGAAAAGCAGTTGAAGTCAAAAGTAATTAGTGGTCATTAAAGCGCACGCAAACGCTGCGAGGTTACTTTAATTTTTCCTTAAATACATTGTAGTTCGTATATACTTTACTAACATTAAAAAAAACTGCTTATATATTCACCTCTTTAAATAGTTATATCTTTAATACTTAAAGATAGCATTATAAAATATCATTTAAATTTCTAACCAGTTATTTTATGTTAATTTACTTTTCTATCAGCCTCGTTTTAATTTCCCTGCCAGAATGTAAACTTCGAGTTGTATTTTTCGTGATATTCATATGAGGTAGAAAGCACAGAGCATTTAAAGGCAGGTTTTAGAGTATAAAATAAGAGCATGTTCTACCTGCTTGAAAGCCACGTTGCTAAATTTAATTCTCTAGTAATTAGTATTCTGCGGCGTTGAGTTATTCTTGCCATTAAGGCTGTTTACGCCGACTTCGGTCAGAGTCAGCTTGGCAACTAGTTACACTGTGAAAACGTTAGGCTATACTTAAATTTCAGTAGATTTAGATCATTCACTATCTTGGAGGTATGGATGAACTAAAAATTGTGCTTGAGTTTGTGACCTCTGTTAAACCTTTATTCCCTTTTCCTATCTCTGTGGTACTTTTATGACACCGTGTAAATTCACCGATTGTCTTTAAAGTTCTGATCTAATTATGTACTACCTAAGAAGGACAGCTCTATAACATTAAGTTGAAAATTTCTATACTTTTAACGCTATATGCAAATTTAATTTTATCCTATATTTAAAATTATTACTACATTTTGAAAAAGGCAGAGTGTTTCTATATGCAAATGTGTTTCGTAACATAGTTTGCAGCAAGATATTTTAAAATGAGTGATAAAAGGCTCCGTGGGTGTTGTTCTTCATATAAAGAAATTCATACGCGATGTTATGTGATCTCAATCTTATTTTATAGTTCTGTTATTGTAAATGCATTTTAAGTTGTATTTATGACTAAATAAATGGACTGCGAGCTGGGTTTCTTATGTGAATATTAATTCCTATTTTTGTTCTGCACCTCCGTTCCACGTTTTGTACGTTGAATTTGGAATCAATCCTTACTTTTCATTCAATCAATTTTGTTCTCACTTCGCGGCAAGACAAAAACACATAAAAACTTAAAACATCTTCATTATGCGGAAACATCTTCAAAATGTGGAAAAACATAAAACACCAAATACGGTTAAAAAGAAGTAAAATAAAAAAAACAATTTTTACAAACAAAATTAAGCGTTTCCATTCCAAAAGAAGCAATTCGGCCAATGGGTAATAAAGCCAAATTTTCGATGGACAAAACTGAAAGTTAACTTTTAATCCCACTGGGCCAAGAAAAAAGTACCGAAGTTAATGCACCAGTTGTCTTAATTTATTCTTCTTCTAAGAGTTTCAAATGTAAATAAATGGCGGCTTCGTTAGGCCTATCACCACTTAAACGTTTAAATTGTTAACAGTTCTGCAACTATTGCATGCAGATTAATTAAACACATAAAAACCATAACTGGAACATTAAAAACAGCATAATTCAAATACTCTTAAGGCAAAAATGCATAATTTACAAACATATAACAATAAAAATACTGAGTTCACCGAGATAGGCAACAGGGTAGAAATCTATCTATCGATCTATCTCCATATAAGATTAAAAAAATTTAGAGAAGTACTAACGTAGGAACACTGAAATGCAGAAATGTAGAAATACTGATTGTGCAGCACGTAGATGACATACTGAAGAGGAAGCATTCTCATTGCGTAGAACCTTAAAAATGCAAAATTCGTAATGACTAAGAAATTTGGCGGTCGAGGCGGAGTCCATTTTTATTTAAATTGGCATTTGTGGCCACAATTCAGTTGGCACTCTACTCGTGCCTATTTCCAGAACATTTACATTTTTGATACTGTAGCGATAGGAAGAGAGCACAACCACATTGCGTCCAAGCAGTGCAGAAGGTGAGCCTAAAAGCGAGCATTTATCCAATATGGAAGATCGCCAAGAGGAAGGTTTTGGATTAGATCAGAAAGATTTTAGTTCTCAAAATTTTGAGTTTAGTTTCCGAATTACCCACGTCATCAGCATTGCGCAGTCAATGCAAGATGGATTGATCCAGAAAGAAACGCAATCCAGAGAAGTTATTACAATTTTTAGAATAGAGAGGAAGAATTAAGGGGTTACTTTTAGTTTAAATTATAATTCTGATTTACATATTTTTTATCTCACACATATGTGTAAGATACATGTGTGTGTTCGGTGCTGCCGATTGCAACGACAAAGGACGAGGCACAACTACATCTTATAATAGTCTCATACAAAAATATTCAACGTTTTACGGCTACTCGTATTTGGGTTATGCGAGATACATACATCGAGGAAAAAAATTCGTTTTGGAAAAAAAAAAAAAAAAAAAAAAGTTTTTTTTTCTGTTCGTACGTATAGATGTCATGCAAAAAATCATTCAAATGCATTCGAGAGCAGTCGAAATGGATATTTTCGTTGAAATATAATACCCGAAAATTTTCGCAATTACAATACTTCTTTTAATTCCTACAAGATATGTCTATGTCTATGTCTTATCACTTAGTAAGAGGCAATCGACCATTAACAGCCTTTACCAATATATTGTACTTGAGACACAATAACACGCCGAATAAATACTAATTCAGAAGTCAAACAACAAAAATCAGCGTAATTTTGTAAATATAACGCTGATTTTTGTTGTTTGACTTCTGAATTAATATTGTACTTGATTTTTAAATGCTTGAGGAATCAAGTAAGTTGTATCCAATAATACAGAAGTACTTGTGCACATGCTGTGCTAGAACTCAGAGACTACTAGCGACGGAGGCTTCTGTGCCGCCGTCCGTAGAATAAGTAAATTTTGAACAAATGAGGCGTCGTGTGGCGCCATCTATTAGTAGGGATGAAAAGCATTTTAATTGACTGGAGCTCTGGTTGTGCCGTCTCTTGCAGGATGTATTGTAAGGCATTTTTAAAATTTCATAAAAATTATTCTTCTGATAAGCAATAATTGGAAAGCGAAATGATGGAAAACACAATTTACTGTACATTGAAACGTTTCACAAGCGTAAAACTATTTACATGCTTCTTACAAGAAAGTAAAAACTACTAGAAATAATAAATGTATGCTCTTAGAAACGGGTGAATAAAGCAGTCAGGAAAAAGATAAGTAGGAGTATTTAAATTTAGAATAACCAACTCAGAAAAATTTGCTCGGATTTAATACATGATGATTCATTTAAAGAAGAAGATATGACAAGAAACCAGGCATGGCTACTCATTATCATTGTTAGGTTAAAGAAGAGTCTATAATTGTAGATTTATAAATTCTCAATATTTGTTTCCTTTTTCAACAAAGCGCATTTCGTATCCTCCTAATTTATAGAGGAATACTCAGACACATTTAATTAACATTTTTTTTTTTAGATTCGGTTTAATCCTATGCATAGCTTTTCTCATATAAGCAGATTACTTCTCAGTGGTGCCAGCAGAAAATCAATAGCTTCTGTTATCATACGCAACTAAATAAAAATTACTTTATTAACACAGCTCAATATCTCAACAGTTTTATGCACATTTTATGAAAAGTTTATTTTTAAAATTAGGTATATCCATTTAAATCATGGCCTTTTTTAATAAACAGTATATTTTCTTTACGTTCGTGTAAAGTTTAAAGGTAATTAGTATTTTAATATTTTCCTGTTTCTTTCAGGCAACAGGTTACTTTGAAGGAGGTTTAAGATATTAATATCAAGAAAATACCTCAGAAACGTATTTATCTTATATTCCCTCAAAGAAATTCTTAAAAATAAAAACAAATATAAATATTTATTACATACCATAAGAGCGTCATATCTCATGCTCCACTGATTTTATCCCGAAGTTCGTAATTACTTCGCCGGGCCAGATGGGCATCAATAAACCATCAATGTATTTATTAATATCAAGACAGAATTCATGCTAACGAAATGTTTTGTTTCTCTCGTCAAGTATTGGTTTATAGACCTGCTATTGGAAGTATCTTCAGGTAAACAGTAGAGATAAAATTAAGAGTTTGTGATCATTTACGTTTGATAGGTTAATTCCCCATTAGTTAACTTCCTCAGAGAAGTGAACGTTTTGAAAATTTGGATAATGCAAATTATTGAAACGTCAAATGGCAAAAGGCACGTTGTTACAGAAATGGGAAACGAGTAAAGGAATTATTACTTTTGGAGACAAATCATAAAGTTGTTAAGATTTATCATTTTGCTGCAAATGGGAATAATTTTACCTTTTTTAAAGTTAATTCTTGCTTCTTTCGTCTATTAATTTGTTGTTGTAACAACAAATTAATAGGAGAGTTATAAGATGGAAGGGCAGGATTTCGCCTGTTATGGGTCTTGAATGCCTTATAGGTAAGAGAAAGCTTTTCTCAGATCTGTCTCAATTTTGAGGGAGAATTAAAATGGAGGCGGGTCCAAGGATCTCATACCCTTCTTCCATTACTACCAAGCCACTCCACAAGAGGTGAACTTTCGGAAGGCCGTGCATTTTAAGTGCCGTATGTCTCAAAGACATTATACATTTACAAGCATCCAAGCCTTCTCAAGTATTCGAGCCCGAGCCCAATGATACGGGAGCCAACCTGGTACTTTAGAAATACGTAAATGAAAGAGGAAATACAAATGACCTGAGAAAAGACATCACTAGATTGACTAGCGAGATTTACTACAAACTTAGCGTCAGCAACGATCTTCTTGTATGACCATCGAGGACAGCTAAGGCTGTTATCTTGTGATAACTGCTAGGAGTTATTCAACAGATTGATTGAACGCAGGTTAGCCGTCAACCGGGATAATGGTTAATGAATCTGACTGCTGTACCGAAGCGCCCGGGCCCGAATCCCGGAGAAGGTAGAGAAGTTTGTAAAAGTATCGTGTCTGTGCAGCACGGGGGGCTATCTATATATCCGGCGAACTGAAAGTCTTATAGAGAGGTCGATGACAGGGGAAGAGGAATCGGAGACTTTCAGACCCTGCCCTAGGCTGCTGTCTCTAAAATATATGGTGCTCAAGACTCTTGCCAACGACAGGCGAAGTTGACTCCTTGCCAAAATAAGTGTCTTGGGATTGTGCTGACCATTGTTGGACAAGTGAGACTAGTAACCACAAAAGCAGGTTAGATAAATAAGTAGAAGAGTGTGAGTGTTAAACTAAGTGTGGCTTTCAAGTTTAACAAAACTGCTGTTGATTTTGAAGCTATTTTTTCCGTCGATGTTACATGATATGTTTAAAATTTGAAAACGCAAGTTGAGATTTATCGCTTTGGAATTTCTTTATTTAGATTGTTTCGAGGTAGATAATTCGTTTTGTCCACAATAATTCGCTAAGAGATAGTGGAATGAGTGTTTGTAGGTCATAAATGTTGAAAAGAGATTATACATTAACGTTACAAAAGTCTGGTTTGTTGGTATTACCGAGATTTTATGATTCTGACGAACATTCTTGAGATGAAAATTTAAAAAGTATGGAGGCAAGAGGAAATCACCAAGAGAAAAGTATGAAGAAGAAAATGGAAATCACCAAGAGAAAAGTATGAAGAAGAAAATGGAAATCACCAAGAGAAAAGTAATAGAAAATGAATGGTACCAAGGAATGGAATGGAATGGTAAGTAATGGTACCAAGGGAATGGGAATCATCAAGAGAAAAGTATGAAGAACAAGAAGAAAGTATGAAGGCAAGAGGAAGAGCAGATTTTCTTTAAGACTGTTCTACAACCAAAACATTTTTTATTAGGAATTACAATATAACTGAGTTTTCATTTTTGTCGCTGTATATTATTCTGGTGTGCCATTTTGTATTATTTTCATATCAAATGTGTGTAATATGCTGCCTAAATAGATCTAAAGCAATAAAAAATTGCTATTGCATGCCAGGTGATAAGTAAATGAAAGAAGTAGGGGAAGAAAAATATGCGAGAGAGTTTACCATTTTCACCGATCCACTAATATGTTTCAAAATGTAGAATAATTGTATTTCAGAATTGTGAATTACTTTAGCCGACTGTAGAGTTGTTAGAAACTGCGCTGAATCTTTAACCGGAAATTTGTAACGAGTTTTTAGGTTTATTGCCCTTATTTTTATGGAAAAAATAGCATAATAAAGACATTGTTAAATCTATCAGTCTAGGGAAAGTTTTCTTTAATCCTTAGTGAAAGGTTTATATTTTAATAAAATGTTTTGTTGCCATATTAAGAAACTCAATTGTCTTAATATAATAATTTATGAAACATCAAGAAATATGTTGAAACTACTTAGGATGGCATAACATTTCTGGGTATTTCAGCAAATATTTCGTTCCTCGTTATTGTTTCGTGCCATTGTTGTTCCTCGCTTTGTTTTTCTATAATAACTTCCCTTCAAAATAGATATTGAAGTCCTCAGATACGTCTAAGTTAGGTATTTTTCAGGAATCTTAAAATACTAAAATTGAGTTGTCTGAAATAGTGATAAGATTTCGAAGTAACGCATATTTGAATAAAGATAATGATATTTATTCGAACGAAATGCATATATATGAAATAAAATTATCTTGTATTTTAATATTTTAACTTATGGAGTCGACTATCAATATATATAACGTTGAATTCTCAGACAATCGTATGCTAAAAGGAAAAAAAACTCTCGCTTTGAGCATTTTCTATACCTTGAATCAATATAATGACATATTATATTTGCTGATAAAAATTTCGGCTATGTTTAGCAAAGCATCGGACCTTCATTATCAGCTGAATCGTGTAATAAATGAGACTGTTCTTTAGACAAATGGTTTCGTCTGTATAACTGCGCTTATTATCAATGCAGTTATTTCTTTAATAGCGCTAAGATCTTCTCGCGGATGTTTCTCCGATATTCTTGCATTGAATTTGAGTAAAGATGTACTAAAACAGGTTTTCATATAGTAATGAGAGCTGTAAAATGCAGATTTGTGCTCTTAGACAAAGTATGTAGTTTATGTCGAGTAATATTTCAGTTAGATAACATCAGAAAAATTTATATTATCTTTCTGCGTTTATTCCTTTCCTTTTTTTAAAGCCTTCATTATTTCCTTTTAGCTTCACAATCTAGATAATAACTGCTGTAGAGGAAAGCGTACAGACAAATCACTGAAAAAACGCATTCTTGCACTTTATTTTAAGAACTTTAAATAAAGTATCTCTTTATTGACACTATTCTAACTTGACTTACATCCTGAGAGCAAAATCATGCGAGATATGTAACGCCAGATGTCTGGTCCCGAAACAAAAATTCAGATTTTAGTCACTGGAAGAGAAAACGTGTAAATAGAATTATATGCAAAAATAGAGAATAATCAATTTTAAATTATAAGGTATTTTCTCCCTTCTTTCTGCATACTTTCGTGATGTAACTGTTAAGACACTCGGTGCGTATTCCAGAGGTCCAGGTTCGAGTCCCGGCTAAGGCATTGCTCATTTTTCACATTTGCTGCGATAAAATAATCTAATGACTGTACAACGGCGACCGAACTAATAAAAAGTGGTGGATGACGATTCTTCACACCAGAACTTCCCGACTGGGTATCCTCCTCTCCAGTTGCCCTTTAAAAGGGGCAGTATATATTTCCTCTCTCCTTTTTGCATGCCTTCGTGGTGTAACGAATAGCACACTCGGCGCGTATTCGAGAGGTCCAGGTTCGAGTTCCGGCGAGGGCATTGCTCATTTTTCACATCTCTTGCTTTAAAATAACCTAATGATTCTACAAAATGTTTAGCAGTTTTCTTTCGTCTTCTCTACATTTTATTCTGTTTACACATTCGCCTTACTGATTACATATTATTCTCCCTATACCATCGAAATTTTGTTATTTGCCAGTTACAAACTTACTGGCGATCTTACTTAGAACTGGCGATCTAAAATTCTTAGATGGGATAACAACAAATCTGATAAGCTGTATAGCTGTTATTTAGGGTTGCTAGTGGAAAATTTTGTTAGGCACTTGAAGGGGAATAAAATTAAATTACTCGCATGAAAAATGAATGGACAGAAAACATAGGTACAATGAAGTACGATGAGTAAGAATCACTCATAATGCAGAATTATGGATTGATAAATTACAGATTTGCAATGAAGAAATTACAGGAGCCTAATATATATATATATTTATACATAAGGATCATGTAATTTATTCAGTTTATTCAACCACTACGAAATGGCGACTGTTTTATATTACATTTTTACAGAAAAGGAAAGTATTTTTGCAAAGCCTATAAAAGTCTCTAAATGAATGTTTAGTAAAGAACTTTGCAATAACATTGTGAAACCCATATCATAAAAAATATCTCCGATAATGTACACAAATGCGAAACTATCGATAAAAAATTGAAGGAAAACGTATAAATGGCTCAAAACCAAGTTAATGAATCAATTTCTGAAGCATATGTAAAGAAGGAAACATTTACAAAATCTGAAAGGAATCAGTCGATTTTCCAAAATCAAAATATTACCTGGGTGAGAATAGCATACTCGGCGCGTTCTGGGTAAGAGAGTGAAGTATTCAAAACTGCAGTTGTGTTGTGTTGTTGCTGTTGCTAATCCTCGAGTCCAGCTTCTGCTAGACGAAATCCACGAGTTTATTCACCTTCAAAAAGTCATAGACTAGCATAGGAAACTTTAATAGGTCGTAGTAGGACAAACCCAGACACCTTAGAATATGTACCAGCAAGCCTGCTCATTGTTACATTTCGGAAAAAACGGGAGGGGTTTTTGACCACCCTGAAAGGAAAGGTTTCTTCAAGGATCAATCAAGGGATTCAGCACGGTACCAAGAATGTGCCGGTGGGACAAGCCAAGTCATTTTATCAGTATGTTTTCTGGCAGAATACAGCTCAAGTAAGTCAGACAAATAGAAGTAGCCAGAACCTCTTCCGCAGTCTTGTTTGCCAGGGCATTCGCCCCTTCATTTCCCCAAATGTCCACATGTGAGGGGATCCACTGAATATTCACGTCACAAGAGGACGAGACTTGTTTTAATTTAGGGAGAATTGAATTTCCAAATTTTATCACCAACGTTACAGCAGTTTCACAAATGTTGGTTGACAGTGCGGCAATCAGTCATAATCCATATGGCTTTAGGGTCTAAAAAAGGCATTATATAGCTCAGTCCCTCATCGATAGCAACGAGTGCACAAAAATTTCTCAGTACTATTTTTGATACAAAAAAGAGAAAATCTGCATAAAGTTATGCACAATGCCAATACTGACCAGATTAGAATTGAACTGAACAAAATTAATGCAGAAATAAAGTAAACTTATGCTTTGCTTAAGAAAAGAAACTAGTTGGAACTATGTAAGAGACTCGAAATTATGGAAATTAGTCAAAAATATCAGTAAAGCTCAACAGCAGACGGAGAAATGTAATACTTTCCTGGATGGGACGGGAACATTTCCAGGGACGAAAAATCCGCAGCTTTGCTTGGAGCGTACTATCAGAAGTTAAGTAAATTAACTTCCACTGCTGAGACAAGAAAATAGAGAAAAAGTCTAAAATTCTTGCCCATGGCGGACGCAGTTCTATATCGGGCAATATTTTATTCGGTAAAATTTTCTCTATGCATGAGCTGGTGATGGCAATGAGAGATCTTGACCTCACCAAATCCCCTGGACCTAATGGCATCCACGGCCAGATGCTTAGCCACATCGGCACTGGTGCAAGACAAAGACTTCTAAACATCATTACCAAATTCTGAAATCTCAGCCGGCTGCCGGGGGAATGGAAAAAGGCCATTATAGTTAATATCAAAAACCCAGGGCAAGTGGTTAGTTCTTCCGAGAATTATAGGCCATTGCTCTGACTTGTATATAATGCAAAGTTATGGAAAAAATGACGCCCCGATTTTCCTTCATCTTGACAACCACTACCTTTTGCCAAAGGAACAGTACGGATTCAAGATGGTTCACAGCACAACAGATCAGGTTCTCTACCTCTGCCAGACGATCAGAGATGCTCAAAACCTGCGTCCGACAAATCATACAGTGGATGCTTTTATGGACCTATCAAAAGCTTTTGACAGGGTCTGGAAACATAAATTGATTGTTAAACTATACAAGGATTTTGGTATTAATGGAAAGACTTCATTTTGGATCTATGATTTCTTGAGAGACAGACTGTTCAGAGTGAAGCTTAATACTACCATGCCAAATAAATAGCTTTAAGATAAGTCAGGTGTATTTCAAGGTTCAGTGTTGGGCCCTACTCTTATCTTCCTGCATTTGAATGGCGTTGAAGAGGTAATAACAGAGAGATGTGAGATCGGTGTCTGCGCAGAGGACATTGCCCTCTGGAGTTCTGGCTCAGATGAGGATAAAATTGAGTCTAATATTATATTTACCCTAGCAGACATGTGGACCTTCTCCAAAGATCATAAGCTGACTTTTAATCCCTCTAAGTCTATTGTCAGCTTTCTTACTATTAATAAGGGGTTGTATAATTTATCAACCAAATATTTTTATGGCTGAAATGCCTCTCAAATTTGAGAAGCATCCTAAATATCTTGGTTGTACTCTAGACCCTGAATTTACTAGCAACAAGCATGTGGAGGTATTAGTACTGAAGTGTAGGAAACGACATAGTATTATGAAATATATTTCGGGAAGAGATTGAGGGGCTGAAGCAGAAACTTTAAGATCTACCTATTTGGCTATTATCCGTCCCATCTTGGAATACGGCCTTCCTAGCTACTGCTGTGCGTCTTCAACTAGCCTACAGAAATTGGAGAGCGTGCAGCTTAGAGCCTCTCGTATTATAAGTGGCTTACGTAATAGTTGCCCAAATGATATTGTGTTGCTTGAGGTGGACCTTCAGCCTCTGAGTCTCAGAAGGAACTAGTGAAGTATTATAACAAACTTTACTGCTACAGTTCACAAAATCGTGCATCTGATTTATTGCGCATTGGCGAAAGACTCATAATAACGAAAGACTTAAGAAACACAGCCCGTTTAGTCAGACTGAGCATAACAATTTACTTGACCCTACAGTAGAACAGTGCTCCTTGAAGCAATGCATTGACCCCTGAGTGGGGTTTCCAACGGTCAGTTTCCATGCTGAACTACTGTCTAAACCACAAAGAAAAATGACGCCCCAATTTGCCTTCAACAATTTCCTCTTGAAATTATAAATAACACACCGAACGGCAATACGTTTATGTATACTGATGGTAGCAAAAATGAAGAATCCCATGTTGGCATTGGAGTACTTATCAGGAAACCACTGGAATTGTGAAAATACAGAAAAGAATTCTGACTTAGCTCAGTTTTTAAACTGAAATTGTGATGGCTATGCTAGATTTGACAAATAAAATGTTTCAAGAAAGGGCAGAAGGGAACGAAGCTAAGTGGCATAAGGGGAAAATGAAATTTTTTTTTAAATTCTCTCTGTCAGTTAAACCACGAACTATATGCATCATGAATAACGTTTTACATTATTAAAGTGGTGAGTGTTATACTTTGTACAACTGGTAATTACTTTAAAAACTGTTTAGAAGTCGGAGTAAATTAAAAATATTTCTTGAAAAAGAAAAGTAACTTTAATTTAGGACAAAAACATATAAAGGCAACTGATTTCAGATCATATCCTTTTTATATTAAAGTTGTATTTTATATATTAAGTAATTTCTTAGGCTGATTTAAATTTTAACGCTTGCAGTTCGCGTTCACAGATTTTCTACGTAGTATCTATGTATTTCAAACGTATAAATTTGGTAATTTTTTATAATTGCTGCAATTTATTATTTTATAACGAACTAACCATGGTAACAAGAGGTATTTGCTATGCATAATAAGGAGAATGTGCTCATTTTTCTGTGTTTGTTTCAAAATGCCTTTCTGACAATCAGAGAGAAATTTGAAAGTTACTACATAAATATATTTATACGTATACGTTACAGAATGGAAAGCTATTTGCGGCTGCAAATGCGTCACCTGTTACAGAAAACCATGAAAAATATTTGTACACGAGCCCTCTTCCTTAATTTTATCACGCAAAGATTTTAGATACATCATCACGTACGTTTATCTTCTAATGTGAAATTAATTATTCACTCACGCACTTCACATGCTATAAATTTTAGTTTGCCATAACGGAATATCAAATTAATTTATCTTTGATTACCACCAAATCATGGAATAACAAATCTTAATCTGTAATAGCTCTTTTTAATACTTACCACATAAAATGTACTCGTATTATAAAAGAATATAGTTATGTCTTCTAATTCTAGTTTCTTTCATGATTCAGGTAATTCTGTAATTAATTCCGACAAGTTTTAAAACTAAACTGACTCAGTAGGAGTCATTTCTACACAGATTATTTGATTTTCCTGCTCATAAATTTTCTGTTTGAGTTCTTTTGAGTTTGTGTAAATTATGGTCAGTGACTTTATTAGTTACATGCCCCTTTTGCATAACATTTCATGTTGCACGGGAATTCTGAACATGATTAGCAAAAGTAAGTTACATAATTATTTTGTTTTAATCAAAAGTTTTAGCCCTGAAAATTATTGTAAATCAAACGAAAGAGAATGTAATCAAGCGTAATAAAAAATGTAATAATTGTAAATCAAACGAAATTATTGTAAATCAAACTTACCATTCTCACATCATCAATTTCGCTGATGCTTCTTATGTATATGTTAACTCGGACCAAGGCCGGACCATCTGAAAATAAAAGTAGGAAATTAATTATCTTTCCTGTTACTTTATCTGCGCATTTCTGAGTGAAAAATTCTTCCATTAGTAAAAGGATAGTATTGTAATCTATTACACTGTTTAGTATAAATTGCGTGTATGGTGTCATATGTAAGACTTTATATTTCAACAAAATCTGAATTTACACAAATAAAACAGTTGCTTTTAATTATATATGCAAGTAATCAAGAAAATTACTCGCACCGATTTTCCCACTGCGCAGTTCAGTTAAAATTACAGTGTGATAGCTCCATCATAAAACTCCATTTAAGAAAGTAAAACAAAGTATTAAGACTTCAGGACGGAGAACTATTTTTAATTACTTAGATACTTATCCTTTATTCAACTTATTTTTGTTCTGAACTTTGCATTTTAGCTTTACAGCTGATGCTTTAACACTAATTGATTTTTCCGAATCACGATCCTGTTTGCAGCATCGTTTGAAATTACTTCCTTTTGTGAAATGAAATAAGGGGTATTTTCAAAGTAAGCTTTTAGCTTCTTTGATAATATTCGATAATCTATCAAAGGGAAAGTTTCCCTGTCTAACAAATTTGCAGTTATTTGTTAGTCTAATGACTAAGAACCTTAAACGAGAAACATTAAGTGCAATTCAGGCAGTCTTTTCATAAAGTTCTATTAATTGATGCTTGTTTCATTACGCTGATGTAGTTAAATGTTTAAAAGAACTATTGTTTTATTATTTAGATTTTACATGATGAATCCGAAACTTATGAATTTTTAATCTGCATCTATCATATATCGTCTAAAAGGAAATATTATAAAATTAGCTCTAATTTAAATTCCTTAGCTGACGATCTGTTCAACGTGTTATTAATAAAATAAAATTGTGCTACGTAAATTTTTGTATAATTATTACTATTACGTATAAAATCTTACTTTAGCAGATTTAATACGTTATGTATTTTATTACATACATTTATATATTCTTCTAGTGAATTATTAACCCGTCAGAGAAGTTTTCAGTAAAACATTTCACCTGCTGGTTTCACCATAGCTTTGTATCAAGGTTTCACTATAGCGATTAAATAACTCGAAAACTGAAGTAGGAGGAATACGTTGATATTTAAATATTCCCCAGAAATATAAAATTGATGTTTATTTTGAGCACTTGCACATACTGTCCAATGTGTGAATTTAAATTATTTATTTGGCAATATAAAGAGCGAAATTCCTTCAGACTTTTAATCTCAGTCCCTTATATTACCAGATAAGTATCAGTAAGAAAAATCACAGTGGGGACGGGCTCATTTCCTATACAGTCTCTCCCCTCTACTTCCAGCATCAACATATACAGGATTCCACCCGATGCCACTTTAATAGCGTAGATATTCAAATAAGCCATCACAACGTCAATTTAGAATTCATATTTTATCAGCCAAGTAAAAGCCTGGAAAAAGCCCACTGGCTTCGAACTGTCAGGAAGAACGTGAGGCGGCTGTAATGCGCGATCCAGTATCTTCTTGAAATAATTTAATTTCCGATACCATCCAACTTCTCAAATTACCAGAATATACTCACAATTTTAGCTAGATAAAATTTGAAATTCTAAACACGTATTATACATTTTGTCATTTGTTTAAAGGTTCCGAGAAATATCTCATTATACTTAGAAATAATTATCGATTCTTTTCAAACTAACTGAACACATATTTTCCATTTTTATAAATCTAATTTATATGTGTGGTTAATACTAATCTAAAAGTAATACCACTTACTTTGCTTTCAATTATGGACGTATCTTTCAGTAAAATATTTAATATTTATTAATACTTCAATAATGTCCCTAAGTAAGGTAACTGAGCATTACGTGTATTATATGAACATGAAAACTTTACCAAAACTGGTAGTTTTTTTTTTAATTTTTTAAATTCTGCATAATTATAGATAATACTGAAAACACTATGCCTCACTTGATTGATTTTTATACACCAGTCGAAGGAGAGTTTTGTACATTCAGTCGTGCATGCTAGCTTGATAAATATACATTTCTTTTTCCCTAGAATTTCATTAAATGAACTACAAAGAAGTAAATTTAGACAAAAATATCTTAAAGATTTGATTGAGTTGAAAGAGAAAATTGAGTATCTTATTTAATAAAAAAGCGAATTGCGGAGGGAAAATTTTAGTTCCATCTATAAGATGTTCTGAGAGATTATTTTACAGGCGAAATGCATACTTATTGAAAGAAGGAAGTGAAAAATGGAAAAGAAATAAAACTTTTTGGACTCTTAAATAGAAACAACAGTTAAAAAACATTCTGAAGGAAATATATCATGCTTAATTTCTTCTAGCGCTGACAAAACGCTTTTGCTGAATAATTTTCAATATTTCCGGTTTAAAATGCAAGAACATGTGGCGATATTTTTGAGCGATTCTCCGTTAGAAAATATTTATTCCGAAGTGCTCCTTTTAAATTCAGTTTTCAAAGGTTCCAAACTCGACAGCAATTGCCTGATTATTGTGTCATTCCCAAAGAATGATCGTTATCGTAGAAGATAGGAAGGAGCGTTGTTCCTTTGAAAAGAGTTTGAGAGGCACCAGCTGTGACCATTCCCTGCTTGCCCCTTCTTTTCCTCCGTCTCTTAAGAGGGCTCACAAAAGACTTGGTTGGTGTATGTATTTTGTTATATTATAGATTACTTACAATTAGGTTCGCTAGTATAGCTAAAAGGACGCTCAGAATGCAGAGATTTATTGTTGGGTGAATTCCTTTCGAAAGGTGTTTGGAAACTTCATCTTCGAGTGAGGATCGAATTTTGAGCGAAAGAAAATTAAATATGAATTTTGTAAAGAGTGAGCAATTTGCATTGTGTATTTCCTTCATAAACTTCCATCTTACAAAGGAGCTTCCAGTCAACTGTTATGAGTAACGTTCAGAATGAAAAATTCTCTAATATTTATATATTTGTTCGTATTAAGATTATGGTCTTTACAGCTCGTCAGTTACAAAAGAAACTTTTTGAATTGCATAGCAATCCAATATGCTGCATTAAAATTTAATTTTTAGTTTTTTAAAAAAAGTATTTTCTGTATAAAATATATAGAAAATAAAATCCAAAACTGCTCACATTTCACAAATGATTTCAAATATTGAATCTAGTGCATAATTTTTATCTGGATCTTTCCTATCTCTTACTTGACGCATTATTATGAATATGCATACATTCGTTTAAACTTTTAATACATATTTATGCTTTAACACCCCTTGCTTCTAAAATGTAAGATACGTAATTTTTTATTACACTAAAGCCATAAAGTAAATGATAATGATAGAATTTAGACTACGTCTAATATGAGAACCTTATTATTTTCTTATGCAGCTTTAGATTATTAAGAACTCATTTGTGAATGTAAATATAAAGTCCTAAATGGAACAGACAAATAATAATGGTAATAAAAATAAGAATAACCATAACCTAAAATCTTTCAAGAACATAAATCCTATTATAAATACTTTCTGGGTTACTCACAAGTATAATAAGTATAATTTTTAATAGCCAATGAAAATTGTTCTATATTTTATCGAAATACCTATGTTGAGGGCCGTTTAAAATCGCCATAAACTGACAGCGTTTGATACTCGTTTGATTCTTAACAAACATATTAACTGCATGGGGTTTGGTCTTTCCCATTTACCACGATATTTTCGAAGACGATATTTTTAAACGGTAAGTTTTTGAACAACTTCATTTTCGACGGCGATGTTTTGTACCACGATGTTTTAGAGCTGCGACGTTTTCTCCTTGCTTTCTTTTCTCACACGATATTTTGTTCGACGATGCTTTCGCTTTGCGTTATTTTCTCCCCGGCGTTTTCGGCCGCGATGTTTTCCGGGCACACTATTCCTAAGCGATGATTAGAAGATCTTTTGATGGGATAAATGATTGGAAAATCGGAAGATTTCTAGGATTCTAGGAATATTTCTAGGATTGCTAGCTCTGTTGCCCGGAAATATGTCCAGCAGATAGTTTGAACATTAGCAAGAAAGGCCAGAACAAGGATATTCATACTCCACAGTTATTCGAAAATATTATAATTTGATAATAGATGTTACAAAAACATACTACTTTCATTTAGTTCTGGATGGTCAATGTAATATAGAGTCTAAAGACAAGCAGTTATCTCCAGCAACGTTTTGTACTAAGACTTAATTATTAGCACAAAATCTAAAGAAAGAGGATTTTTGTGAGCAACCGATTTTAGTGCAGGTAGCATCAAGCTTGGATCTTAGATCTATGTATTTAGTTTTCTTTATTCTTACGGGTTATCTTAAGCATTGGATATTTTCATATTTATAGTTAAAAACTCAGACATTTAAGCCAAGCTGAACATTTAAGAAATTTACTACGTCATTGGTGTTAGATTAGTAGTGTTGAGGAATAGTAATGAATGATCGAACTTGATCCAAGTGTTTACAAGATGTTCTGTAAAATGCAAGTACTAGATTTAATATCTACCTATAAGGCTTGCCAAATAAGCATTCAGCCACGGTACGTTTTGAGAGCGATATATTTAATTTACACACAACTGAGTTGGTTAAGTTAAGTTACTTTGAGATCATACTATTTAGATGACGGGAATAGCTCTTCCGAGCTTTGGAGCTGAATTTGATTCAGAATGTCACTATTTTACAATTAAAACATCCATGTTTTCTTGATTCGAGCCTGGGCGTTTCGATACAGTACTCTTAAGCAATAGCAAGATAAAAGGATGATAACAACTTCTTTTCGGAACCTTGCAGATAATAAAATAAATCTTTGCGTCAGAGCAAAATTTGCTTCTCCAAAATAGTCAAAATGTCTCTGTAAAGATTATGTGGATGTGCTATGAAATTTGCTTAGAAATTAGAAGTGATGAAAATTCCTACAGCCTTTGTAAAGCTACCTTGTTTATTTTTGGAATTACCAGCTACGATGAGAGTGATTAAAATCATATATAAAAAGGATTTAAGTGTTATTTTGTATTTGTAACTTAAAAAATCTGCATTTCTATGATAAACATAAATACCTTGTGTAGTTTTAAAAAATCTTTCACATGTAAATGCGTCGGAATAACTATGGGCATCAATGCAGATACTTAAGTGTAATTATTGATATTGAAATGGAAGCTATTTTAGATACTTTTCTCTGAAATAATATGTTCAGTGCCTTAAATTTAGCGTAAAAATTACTACTCGAAAAATTTCTTTCATTTTCTTTAAAGCAAAAAAAAATTTTTTCATAATAATTTCTTTAATAGCATTTTAGGAAATGTACCAATGGTCCCAAAAAGCGCTGCATCAATAAATGATTATTTCAAACGCTTAACATTTTAGCAAATGGAATTTAATTTAAGCCAAATTCATCATAGTTAAAATACTAATAATAAATAAAAAATATACGCGATCAAAACAAAGAACAATGAAGTCTAACACTGTGAAAAGTACTAATTAGTCATCTAAAATATTAATTTAAAAAAGGAAAAATAAAATATTTTATATAAAAACAGTAAACCCAATTTTGAAATGAAATTACAAAATTAAAGCTTTAAAATTAGGATTTCTTTGAAATTTTTTCGTATGTAAATATTTATTTTTTTCTATCGGTAATAAAACTTTCATATAATTCATTAGAATTTATAAGGCTATAAGCTAGGGAAACTCAAATTAAATTTTAAATTAATAATATTGAGCTTAAAAAGTTTTAAAAATATTATTTTCATGAATTTTTTCATTCATCGCACAACTAAACTACAGAGAACCTCATTCACGGACATTATTTTGCGCATATATATGTATATTCTGTTGGTGTAAAATAAACGCATTTTTCTATTATTATGCAATGCTTGTAGGCTGTTGCTAAAAGATGTATACTGAAACCATTTTTCCAGGGGCATCTTTACTGAATGACTGTTATTAATCCGAAGGAAAAGAAGAGATGGCTGCATCATTGTTCTCTTTAAAAGCGATTCTGAGGCGGCGGCAGCTGCTCCCTTGCGAGCAAAGGGATGCCTCCACGATAGCATCCGGATGGCACACAATGGACGCCTTGATGTATAGAAGGTGTCGGAGCTCGGAGAATAGAACGCCTCGCGAAGTCCGGCCTGGTCATCCGTGAAATAAAGACTTCGAGCAAACTCGCGTGACGTCAGCTTATATCTGACATCCGAAAGCGGATCATTGCGCTCCACTTGTTACCGCCTTTTTGGCTCACCTTTTGGACGCCTTCTCGCAGCAGCTTAGACGCTTCATCATCCTGGCGCAAAAAGGCCTATCCGCCTTCTCCAGATGATTCTATAATTATCTGCTAGACTGACTCGCCTCACAATACCCACAGGAGAGGACACTTTACAGTCTGAGGACACGGGCTTTTCTCGCCTTTAATATCAGCTCTACTCCTTGCGCGGGTGTCCCATCCACAGAAAAGGAATGTAGTCAGACACAGAATTAGAGAGAAGTTGGAGTGCGCGATGAAATTGGACTTCTTTCAAGCTCTTAGATGAAAAAGAAATAGGTCTGAAATAGGTTAGATGAAAAAGAAACAGAAATTTGCGTCGACTATTCCTTCATAATGCAGCTTTGGAGAATTTTTCTTAAAAAATGTCTTTATAGAGTTATCTACAAATTCATATCTAGTTGCTATGAATTATGGTGATTCATTGTTATTTTAGTAGAATGAAGTATAGAGATCATAACGTTGAGTTTCATACATAATAATATATATTATAATAATCCGTTAAAATATTATTATTTAAATTTTGATTAAGTTTTTGACAAAATCCAGTTTTATTTTCTCGCATTTGATTTTCAGCTTCACTTAAAAAAATTCCCTTACTAAAGAAAATTTTATTTATTAAAATTTTGTCAGTTTACTTCTGTTTGTTAATTAGGTAACCTGCATGATAGCTTTAAATGTGTCGTCATTAATTACTCTGAATTTTAAAATAAAATCGGTAAACTAAACTAGCTCCTTAAGTATGTCCAGTCAGTCTAGGTTGAAGGTCTATTATCAAATCTTAGTGAGAATCTCTAATGCAAAATTTATAGAGCAGGCAAAAAATTATTTTAACAATTTTTATTTTATTTAATTTTTCTGTCTGTCAGGCTGTGAAAAGTTTCCTCTAAGCAGATTTCGTTTGATGAAATTAAGAAAGAAAGGAAGATGTACGACGATTTACAAATGCAACTGGAATCAACCGTCTCTTAAAACAGGTACCTTTTGATAGTCAAATTTATAAAAGAAAAATTATACAAAATGTATGAAAAATGTTAATATCTAATGAGCTCCAAGAATTACATGTACATCAAAAGATAAAATATAGTTATTATTTTCGGAACCTGAAACATATGCTGATTTCAATATATTATATGTAGAACTTAAAGTTTCTTAAAAATAACCTGAAAATTTCTTTTTAAGGCTCACTGGGAAAAACCATCTTAGCAAGTGAGAATTTAGGAGAATTGTTTAAAATTTCCTACTAATTTGTCCATTTTAGTGTTTTATCAGCTGACGACATTTTAACCTATTTAATGTATTTCAGTAATTATGCTTCTTTGCTGAAAATATTTTGAAACTTAAATTTGATTATTTAATCACAAAGAGGCACGCGAGAGTTATCTTCCAACTCTGTATCATCACTGATAAACAGTACCTTCTATTTAATTTCAAACTGAAACCAATGCACTGTTTGAATAAGTTGAAAATAGTATAAACATACGTATGTGAAAAATCTAGAAACAGGATTGAGTTTCGGAAAAAGCAGGTTTATCATACAACTATTTCAAATGAACGTATTTGCGCCTAAATTAATTAAAAGCCTGAAATTAAAATGTTTAAGTATTTCTCTTCATTATAGCTCCCTAAACCAAGATCATCAATTACAGGATTCTGATTCCAAGTGGAGAATGAGTTTACATTCTGCACTATTCATTGTTAAAAATTACTAATATAATATTTTATACTAATAATTAAAAATGAAACTTTAGTGAAGCTGGATTAGTCGCAACTGGACCACGTCAAGTACAGTGGTACCTCAGTATACGTCGGCTTTGAAATACTTTCAGATTCGTATACATCCTGTATTTAAACTTTAACTTTTGTTTGGTATACGATCTTTGTTTGGAATACAACTCAAGTGCGATGAGTCACGAATGCGCTCACTACACTTGTCTACCTCTTTCGGAACAACGCTATGATTGCCCAATGAGAGACTGTACGTCTTTTGCTACCATTCAGTAAACAACCCTCAGTATGATTCTGAATTTTTAAGTAAACTCTGCATCTTTTCTGCGTAAACATTCTGTAAATACATTAAAGACGTGTGTTAGGAAAGTTAATGAGGATTGTCAAGCAACAAAAACTTGTTAGATTCAGCAGAGAGGTGATAAAAGATATTGTATTAAGAATATTGCGATTGCATGCGTATGCCGGGTACGATGGTGTCTACAGTTGGGAAAAATAAAGACGTTATTAAATCGGCTAATGTTCTGAAGAGGGGATCGATAACCAAACAAGGATCACAAATGTTAGACTTTAAACCGTATAAGCAAAACTTCTTTTGATCTGGATTAACAGGAAAAACATTTATGTACAGTATCATGTACATAAATTTTATTTAAGGGACAGTATATATATTTCACTCACTGCATTTGTATTTTGGTATTATAGGATTTTTTATAAAACAGTGCTATGGTATTTTTATAAGAACGGTTTAGTTGTTTTCCCTTTATTTCTTATTGGAAACCTTCGTTTGATATACATCCATTTTGGTATATGTCCAAGGATCTGGAACTGATTAACGTATACCGAGGTACCACTTTATATTCTTTATATGATTTTAACTGTTCATTGCTATGTTCAATTGCATTACCATAGTATTCTTTATGTTTCTTTTTTCAATTGTCCTTTCTTCGTTACGCTCATTCTACTTCCTTACTTTTACATTCTTGCTTCATTTCTTCTATGGATAATTTAAGTTATGTAAAGATAAGTGAAATTTGTGACCCACACGAATATTATAGTAACATTTGTTTCAAATACACATTTTTCCTTAATTTTCAGGTTTCCATTCCCTAAAAACTTTCACTAACAACGCTAATTCGTATTGGTATGCATTGCATATCTGAATAAAATTAGTATTATTTCTCAAGCCATTTTTTCTAAGATGGAATGAAATTTAACGCACGATAAATTTTAAAACATAGAGAAAATTTATTATGATCAAAACCTTCATCCTTCTTATTCATTACGTTTGGAAAGCTATGTAGAATTTTTAATATCTTAAACCTCGAATATCTAGTTAGCATCATTAACGATTACAAAAATTTAATCAAAAATACATTTTAAACTGTTTGAAGGTAATGTATGCAATGGCGTGGATTCAAATTCAGATGCTAATTAAATGCGGTAGTAGATTATTTCCCGCTATTTTTATTCTTGTTTCTGGTCATGAAATCTAAAATAGTAAAGTATTAACAAAGGGATAAAAAATTTTCTCTAAAATGTCGTCGAAACCAGTCATTAGAATAAAGATTTTTTCCAAACTGAACACTAAGCAGTTCAAAGCAGCCAGTACGTAGTTCTAGAAACTTTTTACGTAGGAAAAACTATGAAGAGTGAAAAAGGAAACATAGTTTGAACCATGTCTTGCTCGAATAAGCCAAGTGTGAGCTTCGCTCTGACAGAGAAGAATTGCTTGAGAAATTGCCGGAAGAATCCAGTATTACCATAGCCAGTATTTTTTTCTTCGTTGAATCACATTAGCCCTTTTCACTCAAAGTGGGCTCCACTTGGCAGCTGACTGCTCAGTGGTACACCTTTTTTGGCAGAAGCCCGAATTAGGAGATGATGCGTTGAAGCTTGATACGTGATTTGCGTCTCCACATACATTTTTATTTATTTCTTTTATCTCGCTTTAAGTACAGTCAGGATTCTGAATGGGCCTAACTCTTTATTGGGTAATTCGTTTAAATATAACTGAATACAGATCGTCAAAATGCATCACCAAATTACATTTTCTCTTTAATGTATATTTTCTTGCATTTTTGTGTTCTGTACTTGTCTATGTATTTTATGTATTGCTCCTACAGTGTACAAAGTATTGCACATTTATAGCATAAAACATTATATTAAAAATATTATAAATATGTACTCAAAGTATGTATTTTGTGTATCGTATTTTGAAACAATAAATTCGGATAGTATTTACCCCTTATTAGTTGAATATAATTATATATTTTATAATGGGTTAGATTACTCTTCAGTGGTGAAATATATGCATCTTATTCAGTAAAGCGCTATAAATTATGATTTATCAAATACTATAGGAACTTGCCTTGTTATTATATTGAAAACTTGTGAAACAAAACATATTCGATACTATGAGATTTTTGTTTTTGTTTTATCAACCGTTGATATTTTATGAAACATGTATCTATAAATTAAAGTTTTTTTACAAACTAATTTAAAATATTTGCAAAAACAATTAATCCATTATAAATACGAAAATATTTAAAGAGCATCTTTAAAGGCTGTGTTATTCTAACTACGGTATTATTCGGAAGAATGAAAGGTTTTTTTTCGAATACGGAAGCTTCATTGCACATTGTGTAAAATCCAACCGCTTTAAGTTTACATTCTACTTAATATGTCATTTCAAATTTTACACAGAAAGTATACCATTTTTTAATATTCCTCCTCAGATGTTTTGTGTTTGCTTTTGGATTCAACTTTCAAACTTATAGTAAGCTTTTTGAGACTTAAGTGCAACTATTTTTATTGATAGGTCGCAGGGTAAGTCACATTGCTGATCTTTAGGAAAGGCATTTTGTCGAATCTTACCTTTTCTCTTAAACGTTTTATTTATTTAACATTTTTATTATTTAAACATGCGCCTGATGTCTTCTTATCTGCCCTGATAAACATGTAGCATTTGGAAACGTTAATAAAATATACTTTTAAGCCATGATACAAAATTAAAACGTGATCTGAAGTTTATTTGAATTATTATAAATATTATTAGTTATTAATTTCAAAATTTAAATGTGAATAATAAAATTTATTTTAAATTACTTAAGCTACAGTCAAAGTTTGAATTTTTCAGTTTTATACATTTTACAAACGTTTTTGATGAACCTGTCAGTTCATAAATTAATTAAATTTTTATTTAAGGACTGTCATACAATAAAGGTCTAATTTTAGGCTTCAATGTTGCTAGTAAAACATATTTGATATATTAACTGGATTTCAAAAAGTACTTATTCTTTGACCGTCTCACACAATAGCTTAGGGGGCCCACCAGCGGCCGAGCGGTAAAGTCGCTGAACACTGGTAGTTCGGTCCGAGGTTCGAATCTCGCGAACGGGCTGGCTGCATGGGCGTTTTCGTGATTTTCCCCATGTGTAACGTGTATACGAGCCAGTTTCCCTTAGAAATTCCTCCACGAAAGGCATTCCTCCCCTTAGGCAGATAGCCCTCGTGTGCTTTGCCATAATTAAATACACCAACACCAACACAATAGCTTAGGGATCGCTTTAAAAATGAAGTTTGAGACATAAAACAGAAATAATTCTCCTTTAAGGAAATATTAGGTAGCTGCTTACATTCGAATTAAGAAAAATAATTTTGTTCCTGTTATTGTAGCTATTCTGCAGTTACCTATGTTCAACCTAGAATCAAAAATCAATCTATATTCAACAGGAAACTTCTTATAATTTTTGATTGAAAGCAAGTTTTATTTACTTATCAGTCTTAGCAAATTTTTCTTAGATTAAGTACTTAATTTTGTGTATTGATGAATCAAATTTATGTCATACATATTCAAGGTTTTGCTCTTATGGTCACAGAAGCCGAAATGAATTAAAACCTTGTTTGAGAATTGAACGTCAAAAGTAGTTCCGAGAACTCACTTACTTAAAGGATAAAAATTAAATATTGTTTTCAAAATCTGTAGAAATTACACGGTTATATTTGGTCTGATATTGGAACTTTAGTCCTATAACCTTAACAGACATGTAGCAAGTCTGAGATAGTAAGACAAAAGAAGGTTTTTAAAACAACCTTTTTATTAAAACAGAACTTTGAACGCAAGAGCACGACTTTGTTGCCAAAATAACCACAGCTTGCGATGATGAAAATAAATAAGAACAATCAAATAAATTTAAAGCATTGATGCGTAGTCTAAGTTATAAATTACACAGTTAAGCACTAAGGTATAAGCTGTCACAGTAAATTACCAGCGGGTCAGTTTAAAGTATCGACGGCGAGAGAACGCAGAGTCGAGGTAGTTACATTGAACTAGAGCTGGATGAATCTAACCACGCAGTACGCATGCATAAAAACTCTCTCTCTTTCAAGATCCAAAAACCTTAGCTTAAGTACGCAACCTAATTTGCATTATGGTGAGGAATACGGAAAGAAGTTAAAACAAGGGTCTAAATTATAATAACTGGTTAATTTAAAGTAAGAACCTAACAAAGCTATCCAGTTTTTCGAAGCAGGAAAGATGAGAAAGCCACTATGCTCTCGCCGGTATTCGGATTACGGACTTTCCAACTGCTATCTGCATGTGCTACCGTCAAAGTGCATCAGGAGTGGAATGTGATATTTCCTTATCAAAGACAAAATATAAATCTGAAGACTCTATTGCTTCCAAATCGTAAAAAATATACTTCCCTAAATCAATAAATAAAGTTTAAAAATGTTCTGGATGGGAATTGGTTTGCACACTTTATTTCAGACTAAATATATGAGTGAATTTTCTTTAGTTTGTGTTTACAGGATTTCAGAAGGAACTGACATATTTTTTGTACGATATTCGCATCTCATTGGAATCTTCAGCACTGATTTAAAATAAGAAAATGGAAAAGCATCTATTTGTCGGTACGAATGAGTATAAGAAAAAGCGAATATGCACTGCGAATGCTGAAAATCTGATTTCCATTTGTCTGAAATGAGAAGTAATTCTAGAGAAGAAAGTAATTATGTTTTATAAATGGTTATAAGTACTTATTCTGCGATTTGCATCATCATTTTGCTGAATTATGACTCTAAGCTAAGATAAAATTTCCCCTTGAAATGACCATCTAAAAACCACACATCATTTAAGTGTTTACCTAATAATTAAAAATACATTCAGTCGTTGATTCTATTTATTCATTTGCTTTTATGTTAAAAGCTTTATTTACACTTTAAAATACATTGGTTACTTAACTTTCCTTTTTTAAAAAGAGCTACAAATTGTAAAGCTCACATATGTAAAACAGTTTTATATGCATATTTTCTTCTAAAACAGCTTCAAACTGCACAGTTATCGTATATCCTAGGCTATCTTATACTTTGAAATATAATACGGTAATTTCATAGCATAAATATTACTGTTTATTCTTTCAGAAGACACAATTTTTGGAATATATTAAAAAACACAGAAAATGAGAGCTATATAAGTGTGGTAGCCAGGAATCTTTAAAACACGTCTACTTTTGTTACACAAAGGCGGAAAACACAAAAACAAAATTCTTGTATTAAAGCTCTTGAGAGAAAGAAATAATAGGCAATGAATGAAGCTAAATACTAATTCAATTCTTGAGTGTGAGTAAATATAATAATTTAATTCTTGAGTTTTGAGTGTGAGCAGTAGTAAAAAAAATGTTTCCGATCTGGAGATTTCAATTAATTAAATTAAGGAAAAAAATTAAACTTTTTCTTTTAAACAATAAACTAAAATATATAAGTTTTAACGAACGTACACTGTCAAATTATACTACTATTAATCAGCTACACTACGCGAGACTCATTCCTAAACAGAAGTTATCCAGTGCTGGTGAACGTCAGCGAATAGCTTAGTTAATAGTGCTCTTGCCTTTGTAGAGATCTTTAAATCGTGTGTGTGTGACTATAGCAAAGCCTCTAGGGCTATCTGCCTAAGGAGAGGGATGCCTTCGTGGAGGACGTTCCAAGGAAAACTGGCTCGTATACATGTTACACATGGAAAAAACCACGAAAACGCCCATGCCCCTTTGCGGGATTCGAACCTCGGACCGAACTACCAGTGTTCAGCGTCTTTACCACTCGGCCGCTGGTGGGCGAATCTTGAATTCGATCCCCGAATGAGTTTACGAATTTTCAAAATCGCATTAAGAGATTCGCTACAGTTTTGTCCATGCACTGGGAATAGAACAAGCGCCAAAAAATTGTTAAAGGTACTACATTTTTGTTCAGTTGTCAAATGTAATTTAA
This sequence comes from Stegodyphus dumicola, assembly GCF_044657685.1. Taxonomy (NCBI): domain Eukaryota; kingdom Metazoa; phylum Arthropoda; class Arachnida; order Araneae; family Eresidae; genus Stegodyphus; species Stegodyphus dumicola. Next base: position 34,972,060 of record NC_140781.1, read on the forward strand.
TTTCTTTTTATTTTTAAAGCACTTGTTGTAGAAACCTAGTTTCCAGTAATCAAATTTTACTAAACATCATAGGTTTATTTTCGTACTTTAGATGCTTTTGAGAATTAGCAGAATGCTTGACACGATGATACCAAAGTTGAATTATTTTTCGAAATGGGTCGCTAGTGATAGAAGTGTCTGTGTTACCCTTTCTTTTGAAGTTAAACACGTAATTTGGAGGGTAAACAATAACTCAAAGCTCACATATAGAAGGTTTTAATCTGTGTTAACTTTTTATAGAGTTTTATTATAACTGAGACCCAGTTTTCTAACCTAAATCATTTATTTCTGCTTTTATAGCCACCGATAGCGTAGTTTGTTACTGTAATAGCTATTTTATGTATGGTAAACTTGGTGATAAGCCTTAATGCACGTTATTTAATGAAAGAGGTACCTTACTACTACGGGTGTAGCTTCTTTTTATATATCAAAATTATGAGTGCAAAATTTAAACGTCTGGCATATAAAGAAAATTTTATGGCTGGTAAATACTAAACCCACAAGGCAGCATCATAAGAAATTTATTGATTGGATGATATGATCTCCGAAATTCACCTTCGTCACAACTGTATGTTTATACATACAAAATGTATAAAACTAAAATATTTATTTTATTTTGCTTCATCATGCATTTATATTCTGTTTATATTTTTATTTCATGGACTTAATATGAATCGTTTAGCTTTGAGATAATGATGAGCAGTTTTTTTCGTTCGTCGATGTTCCCATAACTTAAGCTTAGTTTGATCTCCAGTTTTGCTCTTTATTTTTTACAGAATCAGTCGCGTTTGTTGCCTTGAATTGTTGTTATGTGTGAACGGCTATCGTTAAGCTTCCCATATTTGCATAGTTAGATGATTTTTCAGCAAAGTAAGTAAAGTTTAGCGTGAGTCTTCTTACTTACGCCAATAATAAAAGAAAAACGAATACATATTCTATCAGAAATGTTAAATCACAAAATTTACATAGTCTGAAGGACTGTTATGTTCTTTGAACTATGGAACATGAAATGTAAACTATGCCATTGCCGGGATTCCAACCAGGAATCTTTGAGGAGTTGCTAGCTGGACATCCTACCATTGATACCTCGAACACAACTAAAAGGAAATACAGTAACTCCCTACATCCTCTGCCGCGTAAAAGCTGACTGGGAAGAGCAGACGAACAAACTAAGGTGTGCCCGAAATATTGTGTAAAACCTTTTAGTTCAAGCGTTACCGTAAATATATTAGGTTTCTCGGAGCGGGAAACTCGAAAATTCAACTATGCCTTTTCCGTAATTCTAACCACAAATCCTTCAATACTAGGATGACGTTCTACTACTCACACCACTAGAGTACGCAGGTGAAATGAAGTAATTCTTTACAAGTCTTATGAAAGAAGATTGTTGAGTAATTTTTATTCCTATTTTCATAGCTTTCTGTTAAATTATAAGGTATTTCTCCCGCCTTCTTGACATGCCTTCGTGGTGTGGTGGTCTGCACGATGGGCGCGTATCCAGAGGCCCGTTGTTCGATTCCCGGCGAAGGCGTTTGCTCATTTTTCATCTTTCCTGCTTCGAAATAACCTAATGTCTCTACAAAGTTTCAGTAATTTTCAAATTGAAATTAACCTTTTGAAGGCGGGACGGCCATTATAATGGCCATAGAGTCCTCTCTTTGAAAAGACGGGGTTGTTCACTTTAGTGGCCATGTCTTTTTCCCCTATTTTCCAGGCTGAAAAGTGGGGTGAAATGTCAAATTTGACGTCCCTGGGGTTTTAACCACTTATATCTTTCAAAGGTCTTCCTTTTGCGACATAGATGCACCCCTCTGAGAATCCATTAAACTACACACAAGAATCTTTGTTGCAAATAGGAGGTGATTTCTTAAAGGGGAGAAAGCATTCGGTTCCAGATTCCCTGTCCTTTGGTAGCTTTTACTATTACCAAAGCCCCGGCTTCAAAATGTTAAAGAAAGGATTCATATTCATTCATCTTTCCACTACTAATGAGGCAAATAAAAGTTTGCTCACGTTTGTTAGAGTATGTTTATTATAATTTGTATGTTAGAGTTTGTTAGAATCATTACATCTTATTATTACGTTATAAAGTTAATGTTTCTTTGGGAATATACACTATAGACTTTAAAAAGACTGATTAAAGAATTACCTTCTAGTCTTGTGAAACAAACGGAACTCAGAAGAACGGTGTATAAGACACTTTTATTCAAACATAAAATTAACAAATGAACCAACTTGGGTTACAATTAGCCAAGCACTTCTGGCTTAACAGAAATACGTAACAAATGGTAATTTAAAGGTGTGGTAGATTAGCCTAACGGCTCACAGAATACTTGAACACGCAGAAAAAGCTCTGGTTTGTAATAAACCAGCGAGATAAGCCAAATGGCTAGAACACTCAACGATGGCTAGAAACTAACTTCCGAAACTCCTGCTCAAATAGTATTTCTTACAAACTTAATATGAATAAACGCTCGCTGTCTCATTTACATTCTGGCGTGAAAAGTGTGGGTGAAAACTTAAAATGAACTATTAGCTAAAAATAAACAGATACAGCTCACAACATGTTGATGTTTTCGTATAACTGTATAAGTGGAATGAAGTGAATCGATAGCAGTTGAGCGTCAGCATCTGTCTCTCTTCTTTGAATTAAATTCGACAGCAGATTAGGCGTTAGAAACTGTTTATCAAAATTACAGTCATAACACACATATGTATGGCATATTTTTATTTAATAGCTCTCAGGAAACATAATTAATTTGCTCAAAGATTAAACTACTTATTTTGCTGCAACTATGGAACAAAAGCGACACCAGCTGCTTTCGAAAAATGTTTAATTTCAAATGCCATTTTCTTCCAAAAAATCAGCTCTTAAAGCACAGTTTAAAACTGTGACGGCGGACATTTTATAATCTTTCCATTTTCTAATTCAAATGAGTTTATTCATGTTAATCAATCTATTCACTCTTACTCAGTACTCAAGAGCTATGTTTTAGTTTATTTCGCAATTAAGTAGAGTGGTAATGATGCAAGGCAAAGTAAATCAATTTCATAAATCGAGAAAGATTCTCTTAAATTGGCTTAATAATGTCTTTAGGATGAGAGCCATTTGAATAAGTAATTAAAGCAGTCACTCATTCTACGCTCGTGAGAATACTTATTAAAATTCTTAATATTAGCTTGCTTTTCCTTCTCGTTTTAAGCAAATATTGAAGACTTTTCAGTATTTGTTTTGTGCAATTTTTTCACCTTAAATTAAAATAATATTTCATTACAGTGAATTTACTTTCAATTGTGTAAATTAATTACATATTTAAATTGTTTAAAAATACTAAACCGTTTTAAGATAAAAATCTGTTTTTGACTATTTTTATATTTATTGAACAAAATATGTTTGTAAGAAATAAATACACAGTATTTCTGTACGATTATGAGAGATTATTTTACGCTGTAAATAGTAAGCTAATGGAAGAATGTATGGAAATATGCAATTTTCTGAGCAGTATTAGAATATTAACAAAATAATATTCAAGTATTTTACTCTCGCTTGCAATATTTTACTACAGCACCAAGTATGAAACTTAATAAATTAATGAGAATTCTAACTGTGGATGAGCATTCAGTAATTAAAATTCTCCAAAACAAGTGAAGCAGATAATTATTTGGCTAAAATGAACTGGAATCGAAAATTATGCATTTTTACTTGGACAGAACCAGTTCACTTATAGTTACTTACATGTATGAAAACAGCGATATTTCATAAAGTAACAATTAGTCTGATTTATAATTTTGTGGAATAAGTAAACGCCAAACCTAGTAATCCCTATTCACTTCAATTTGGCTAATATTTTTCTAAAATGCAAATAAGAGCATGAAGTCATTCAAAAGTGCGGGAAAGTTCCTTTATTAAAATTTATTTTCAGCCCCCCCCCCAGAGCATTTTCAAATCAGAGCTTAAGTAATCTAAAAAAAAATGGAATGGAATTTAAAAAATCTAAACGTTTCATTATGGAGCCCTAGTTTCTTTAAAAATAATTCTTGGCCTACTGAGGAGTGTCGGCCGCACAGAAGCAGGGCAAAGAAATTTGGAATTAGCAATATTGCTAAATGTTATAAAGTAGGCAATTTCTTCCTTCTGTAGCATTTCGGACTCAGAAACTGTTGTAGGAGGCAGGGGTAAGGTCAAAGGGGAAAACAAAAACAATTTCTTTTCAATATAGGTTTTTGTCAGTAACTGCTTACAGCAAATTGAACTTTGCTGACAGCTAGTTGAGTCACAGTTTTCAGCCGATTCTGGAGCTTCGGCATTGAGGCCAATTGCTTACCGAAGACTTAATGGAAAAGGCCTTTATATAGGAAAATCAAAGCCTTCTGATTCACTCAATATTGTATCAAAAGAAGGCCCACCTGAATTAGCGCAGAGAACTTCAGAGATGCCCTCTACAGCAAACACACTGTGTTTCTCTTAGACGCATGTTGAAGCTGAGTTTAACATCTAATTCTATAGGTGCTTATATGTAGAAACAAGCAACTCAGTCTATATTCACGAATATTCCACGCTTAGGGAATACGAGAATAAAGCCAAGTGTCTATGATTTTATTAGTAGGAATAAAGATTAAGTGAACGTATTTTCCCTGCACATTTTTGACGGTGAAATGCATGTGGATCTAACTGTCTTTCCTTATTTAATAATGCATGTTCATGTTAAACAAACCTCGTCATTAGTTTCCTGCAACCGAAAAAAGCGTATGAATGAACTGGCTTGAAAATTCTATTTGAATGCCATATGGAAATGGGTTTGAATCCCGCGAACGGGCTGGCTGCATGGGTGTTTGCGTGGATTTCCCCATGTGTAACGTGTATACGAGCCAGTTCCCCTTAGAAAGTCCTCCACGAAGGCATCCCTTCCCTTAGGCAGATTGCCCTCGTGTGCTTTGCCATAATTAAATACACCAACACCATAGGGAAATGCATAGGGAAATACCTTTTTAAAGGTTCTCCGTGCGAGAACCTTTAAAAAGGTTCTCGCACGAAGAAAGTCTTCTTCCAGAAGGTCCAGTGCATAAAACCCCGTATTAGTGAAATTTAATTTCTCCAGACACTAATTAAACACCTTATTGAGAGCGGAAATCACTTTGAGGGATATATTTACGAATTCGGGAAGATCACTACTAATGTAGAAAATCAACATTACATATTTCGAAGATATGCACTCGTTTTTAAAATTATATACTTAAAATGTTACACTGCATTGTAAGAATTACGGCCCTGTACATCAAGACATGGCATAAAATTTCATCCATAAATCAGACTTTGCGGTAATGCAATATAAGCCTGAATGCCAGGCAAACTGAAGTGATTCAGTATGTGAACTGAAGTATTCGTCATTAGTTCAGGAACTGAAATAGTGTTGGAAAATTCTAATAGAACACTTATGTGTATATTCAGAGGAATAACTTGGCGAAAGAAAAGTTATAAATTCATACTCATGGAACTAAAAAGTTGAAAACAAATAAAGAAATATGCAAAATGTTATTCAAATTAATGCTTAAATTCACTAAATTAACAACTGAAATCTAAATTAATTTATTATATTTTATATCTTTTTCGCCTTTTTGTGATCCATTTTTTATAGCTTTGAAAACGATTCCTAATGGTTTTTAGTAAGTTCATCTTATTGCAGTTATTGCTATTTTTTGTTATTTCATTACATGCGCTTATGCCATTATGAAGAATAGTTTTCTTCGAAAAGAAAATTTTTCTCATGCAATATATTTCATAAAAATTTCTTAATTTCCGAAGCTTGAATTTTTTTTAATAAACTGAAAACGTGGCGAAAAGTTTGATTGTTATATATAAGGTATTTCTCCAGCCTTCCTAGCGTGCCTTCGTGGTGTAGTGGTTCTGCACGCTGGGCCAGTATTACAGAGGCCCGCGGTTCGATTCCCGATGAAGACGCTGCTCATTTTTCATCTTGCCTGCTTCCAAAATATGCCTAATGTCTCTACAGTGGCGCCCGAACTAAAAGGGTGTTGGATGATGATTTTCCTCACCCAGGATTTGGCGATTGGGTCCCCTAAAAATCCAGTCGCCGTTTAAAGGGAGGGAGTATATAAGGTATTTCTCCCTCCTTCATAGCGTGCCTTCGTGGTGTAGTGGCTCTGCACACTGGACCGGTATTCCAGAGATCCGCGGTTCGATTCCCGGAGAAGGCGTTGCTCATTTTTCATCTTGCCTCCTTATAAAAATCCTAATTTCTCTACAGTTATATGAATAAAATTATTCAATCAATAAATAGGAAGAGTAGCCCAAATGAATCTAAATATATTCTATTTAAATAAACGTTTCTCAAACAAGATGGATAACTAATTTCAAACCATAAAGCATTTTAAGTGCTTTTTTAAGGTACTTGAGTAATTTAATTTAGGAAGCTCATAGCTAATAATACTTCATCAGCAATGATTCAAATAATAATAGAAGAAAGGTTTAGTCATTATTTGAACACAAATTGGAAAAATGTGTAGAAAAATGCATTTAAATTTCAGCAACGTATAGGCATATATTGTTCAACACTTTAAGACATTACAATCGCAGGTCTGTGTTAACACATTCCCACATATTCTACTAAGAAAAAAGTTGACATAGTTGTTAAGACTCTCTAATGAGAACAGAGTCCACGTGGAGCGAGAGCTTATAATGAGACTCGTCGGTCTATTCCATAGCAATTTCTTCTTTTAATGCTATAAATACAGGATGTTTCCTATTGCTTAATACGATAGCCACCAATGTCTGCGTTGAAAAGAATTTATCGTCCAAATGATGTAGTTTTATCTCTATGCACTTTTCTACGGCAAATCTTTGAAGAATATTTTTTTTTATTTCAAACCATATATTTTAATACTTTTATATTTTATAAATGCGCATACAACCATATTTTTCCAAAAGCAACCCTTGTATCTTTTATAAATTTCTATATTAATATGAAATATTTCAAGTATTTTTATTTTTCCTTGAAATAGCATTAAAAATAGCATCAAAAAAGTAAAACACATTCTGAATAGCTGATAATATGAAATGAAAAGCTTTTTATGCTGAACAATAAAATTAAAGCAATAATGGACAATAAAATTACAGCAATTAATAAAACAATAAAAAAAGGGGGAAGCTGTTTACAAATTACGGAACACGTGCTGTATGAGAACAAGTTACAACGTAGTGAGATGCTGAATGAGTAGTGAGTAGCAACGTAGTGAGATACAGATGTTTCCTGGGGCAATATCCATGAATTTTCCAAAAGATTTGGAATAAATATATATATATATACAATTCAGATCATTGTACGTACATATATACACAATTCAGATCGGTGTATGTATGTATATCTAAAATATAAAAAATACGATGGCTTTGCTCTACGCGAACAGGCAACCTCTAATTAACTTTCCACAATTTCAGGATTTTCCCCTTAGACCAATACTTTCGAGAACATTCTGGCATGTTATTTAATCGCATTATAAATGCAGAGTTCTCGCCATTTCTAGTCTCCTCCTGCCGCTATCGACCCTTGCTGCCGCTCTTCTCGTCTGCCTTTCTATGTTTGAACAGTATGACGCAGTAAATTTAAAGTTAGTCTAGTTTAAATTACTGTTGCATATATAATTTTGGAGAATCTGTGGAATCAAAACAGTTAATTTTCTTTGTCATCATTAGATTAGATGCCAAGCTTTTTCATTCATGTGCCGGAATGCCAAAACATGATATATATATATATATATATATATATATATAATTAAAGAAAGGAGAACAAACTAAAAAAGACCTTTATGTATATATATATACAATTCAGATCAGCGTATGTGTGAGTATGTATATAGATATATATATATATATGCAGTTCAGATCAGTAAATATATATATACACATATACACTCACATATAAATATGCATATATATATATATATAATAAATATATCTGTTATAATCTATATATAGAGAGATATATATAGATTATAACAGATACTGTGAAAGTCACAGAGAGCGAAAAAGAAAACGTTAAGTAAGACTAAATTGAAATTCGTGTTACAACGTACATGGGATTAAATGAAAAATAAAAAGGTATTCAAATCGTTAGGTGCTTTCAGTTTTAGTTCCTGGTGATTTCTTTTTCGGGGAGGATTGGAGGGGGTACAGATGAATACGTTCTAAACCGAAGTGAAAATAAATTTTCCAAATTTACTTTCCTTGGTCACAAAAAATTTCGAATTTTTTGGTCGAGTTTTTATTACACTTTATATTTCTTTGCAGAAGAATACCATAAAACAATCAAAGTACCAGCAGGCTTCCTCGATTTAATACAAGTATGATAACAATTTCCTTCCAAATAATCTCATTAGAAAATATTTTAAACAACAGGAATTTCGTTCAAAAATAAACTCCTCTCGTGCTGAATTCCAGCCTACACATATCTTTCTAATTACGCAGATAGAAATAGGAGCAATGTTTTATCAAAAACAAGACGCCGCTCCGCGTAGTGTGAACAATCGTGCCCAGAAACAAATTAAACGGGGAAGGGGGAAAGAAATTTCCACGAAACACGAAGTCGTAGATTTGGAGCTAATTTCCACGTGACGTGGCAATCATCAAGTGGAAATTAATAGAAAGCGGAAACATGCCGCAGAGATGTAAATAGTTAAAGTGGTTTCATTTGAATATTTATTTTTACGCTTATTTCTGGAAATGCTATTCATTTTCGAAACGCACGAAGAGCAAGCTATTCGGGAGACTTTCTCCTGGTCTTTCTGCTTAAGTGGTAGAGAACGAAACTTTCACCATCCAAATTAATCTGTAATTAAATAAGTTTTAATTGAAAAATGTTTAAAAGGGAGCTACGATTTCTGAAAACAAGGATCGTGTTACTTTTGACAAATAGAAAATAATACTTATTGCACCAGTTGCTGGTGAGAATAATTGAAGGAATGGTATTATCTACAGCTTATCAAATTGAAGAAAAGATGTAACAGTCTTTCAATTTGTATGGTGAATATGAAGAAATGGGGCTCAAAGAATACAGCATTTCATTTGCTTGTAAGAAATTTCATTTCTTATGCGGTATATTTTTTCAGAAATCATTTTAAACACATTTGCTTTTGACTTTTAGATAAAAGATGCACAAGATTACAAGTAATTACACAAAGGAATGCTTTTACCTAAATTCAGAACCACTTGCTTTTGCAGGGACAATTTGAATCGTCATCCATTTATTTATACTCTTGGAAGCTGCAAGGTTAATCGCTTTAACTAGAACTTAGAAGTAACTAGGAGTAACTTTCGCTACAAAATTCTCCCATTTACAAAAATGTTTATTGCTCTTCAAAGGCGAAAATTAGTTTAAAGTAGAACAATAAGTTATTGAAAGCAGGATTGCTAATGTGGTTTTAAAACTCAGAGTTACTGCCGGGGCGACTTTGCTATTGGGAATCTGCTAAGAGTATTTTTACGTAAACCATGTACAGCATGGGAGTAAGTTTTGGGTTAGATGCAAAATTACCACGCATATAGCCTTTGTGTTTAGTTACTAAGGGGTTGAGTTTTTGCTTCAATTTCACTTTGTTTTGTCTTTCCCAATTTCAAGCTTCACAGAACTCATTTTAGTAGAAAATGCAGATAAGCTGACATAAGGAGAAAAGCGTATTGGTATGCTAATAGAACAGCTGGAACTGTAGATTCAGAAAAGATCTATTTGCATTGACAGAACGACTCCGGTAATCCAGAATGCTCGGCTGGTCAGATATTTAAAGTACGCACTTTTAAAAAATTTTATTGGACCTGTATACTTCTATACTGTTCTTATATTATGAATAGGTAAGTCTGTGGCTAACTTCTCTGTGGATAATTGCCAACCCTCATACATATTGACAGTTTGGTATTGTTTACTGTAAAGGTTTAATACATTAAGTAATTTTAAGGACGAAGGCAAGTGAGCTGAAATTTGTTTATTTACAAGGCTACTGTGAAAATGGTATGGCTTGTACCCCCAAAAGCAAGATGTTGATGTAGTAGTTGATCCTGTATTGAAGTTTCTGGAAAGTTTATGTCTAACTTCTGCAAATTTTATATACCGTAATTTCTGCAAAGTTGGCCATTTTAAGCGTAAATGAAGGCTACATTTTTAATTTTGTATATTGACGAGTGCTGCCAGGTAAACGCATTACTACATACGTGATTAGAGAAGATCAAAGCTAGAGCAACGTTTAAAGAGAAACTATCCAGAACTGCACAAATGCTTCGGGTAGCATGGTTAATTGTCCTCGTAGTATATGTCCTACGTTCGATCTCCAACCAAGAGTTGCGTCTTCACAAGATTATTTCTATCGTAATGATTGCAAAAAATTCAGCATAATTTCCTCATTTTGTCCATATTACAAAAATATGTGACATTTCGTGTTCTTTAAAGAGGATCGAGTATTCTTTAGACCAAGTATGTCTAGTTGATACAGAAAGATGGAATTCAAGGCAAAATAATGCATGGCAATACAGTCTTGAAACAATATTGAGACTAAGCCATACAATATTGAAACTATCATACTGAAATCACTAGTACATCTCCTCTACTGTAGAATTTACATAACTTTACCGATATAAGTAATAACTTCTTCCACATGAATAAATTTTTGAGAGATTGTAATTAATGACAAAATGAATATACTATCAGTAAGAAGTGCTGTATACTTAATATAAGATCAGTATGACTTTAAGTAACTGATAGAGTATGCCATTACCATTCATAGTAAAAATCCGCGAACTGCTGAATGTAAATTGTGTAAATACTTTTGACGTACGAAACAATAGCCGAAACGCCAAGTCCCTAAACGTCTGAATGACAGCCGCTACGGCTGCTTTTATTTTTACTTAATTTGTAAGGAATAATTGATAGTTCATTTTCGAATACTGAAACGTTTTGTTTTTACTTTTTGCTTAGCATTTCACACAGTTTAGGTTTTCTTTGAATTTATATCTAATTTTATTATATTTATGTGTCTATTAGTGGTTGCATAAATTGACACTTTGTAGCATTTTCTGTGAATAACAATAGTTCGTTAAATTAAATGCATTCATTTTCTGTTTGCAAATCTAGGTAACAAATTGTACATTATGTGAAAATGTGCAAGTAAGCTCAGTTTTCGTGTTACAATAGTATACCAAAACCATTTTATGAATATAATGTATATGGGTACTATTTATGCTAATATAAAATCAAGATGGTTGTAAATACGTTTTGGAAAAGCAATCTAAGCAATCTTTAAATTAAGCTATTAATACCGGAAAATATTTCAAATATGAATTCTGTACCAAGTCTCAAATTAAGGACACTTTTTAAAAATTTTCCTGATCTATTTGAATCAAAACTAATAGCTAGAGTGTTAAAAAATTCCGTTATTATTTACCGCTCCAATATTTAAAGGGGAGAGACATTTACGGATGATAAAAACACAAGCTCTAAAAGGTTCTTTGAATGACAAAAGAAAAGGCTCCTAAAACACGCATGTATAAAATTTCATAGGTGCACGGAATAAATATTCTCCAAAGCGCAAGAAATTGTCTTTAGAAACGAAGTAGGTAAAAAAAAATATCCGAGCACTAATGATCAAGGATGGCAAACAATGCCTCTGTTTTTTACCTCTCTCCCTCAAAAAAAAGCAAGGTCGTTGTGAGTCATAAAAAGGCAGAACATCTAGAATTCTGAAAAACACGAAGAAAAGGAGGAAAGATGTAAGCGCATGTAAGCATAACAATAGTTTACAAAGATTATTGTTATTTTTTCGCATTTGTTAGTTTTATTTTTGTATATAAAATGAGTTCAAAATTGCGTGAAGGCACATTAGTATAAGTAATGAAATATTAACAAATTAAGAGGGCTCATATACCTTAAACCCCTCATGATCTTCGAATATGTGACTGTTGCAAGAATTGGGATATTTTATTTATTTTAGAAGCAATTACTTCCAACCTTTTACAGCTGACTAGATAATATAGCTGCTTTGGAAACTTGTAACCAGAAAGTTGTGTTGCCACAAATATTTTTCTAATTTAATCCTCTTTGTGACAAAATATTTCGCCATGTTTCCACCTTGCACGCATGATATTTTAAAAATGGCTAATTGAAATTGGATAGAACTCTTTATATGGACACTATTTTCTAACTGAACCAAAAATCTGATGAATATTTTAATGTTAGAAAATATTATGGACGAAAACATTACAGATTTTTTAATAAAATACATTTTATAATCTCAACTCCAAATAAAATAAAAATTTAACATAAAAGTTTTAGAATTTTAGGTTCACAGTAGTTTCCAAATGTTAAAAAAGCTATATATTAAATATGGAATTAAATTACGCAACAGAATGTTTTAAACTGTGCGCGCAAGGTGGAAACATGACGAAAAAGTCTGTCACAAAGCGGATTAAATTATAAAAATATTTTTGGCAACACAAACTTTCTGATTACTATTTCAGAAATCAGCTATATTATGTAGTTAGCTGTAAAAGGTTGGAAGTAATCTCTTTTAAAATTAATAAGTTATCCCAATTCTGGCAAGAGTCACATATTCGAAGATTTTGTGGCGTATGAGTCCCCTTAAATAATTACTTTAAAATTGTATTAGAGATTGTGACTCAAATATTTATACGTGTGTATCTCTTAGTAGATAGGTGCAAAAATATATTAATTTGGAAAATTGCCAGAAAACATTTATTAGTATTCTGACTGAAATTTGTGTTAGCGTATACGAGAGGTTACAATTAAGGCAACACTACTAGGACATCCGACATGGAGCATATTTGGTTGAAATTTGGTATATACATTACATGGATGAGAAGCACAAGCTAGAAATATAAAACTTTATTAGATGGCAGCATTTGTTCAAATGCATATTATATTTGCGTCAATTACTTGCTCGAGGTGCATAGTGGCGAGAAGTGTTTCTTGAAGAACTGCAGCAACATGGCATATATACTTGCTGTCAATTCAGACGTAGACCGTAAGGTTCCTCAATACACACCATTTTGCAGGATTGCGTACAACAGGTAGGCACAGGAATTCAAGTCCAGAAGATGAATGAAGAGACTAGAAATTCGGAAAACTTCCCGAAATTAGCCGAGCTTATCTAAAGTAAGTAGTAAACAATTCCTTCTCTTGTAGACAATTATGGGGTGCTGCACGATCTTAAAAGAAGACAGTAGACTGTAAACATTCTCGTAGTAACAGCCGCTCGTCACGGTACACCTTTCAGGGCCTTGAGAAGTACTCCCCTCAAAGAAAAGGGATCAAGAATGAAGTCAGCAGTTAAACTACACTATACGGTCACATGATCAGAATGCATAGTCTGTTTATGCATCTCATATGCACATGCAGTACAGATCTGTATATGGACTTCCATATGCGAAAATTTTGAGTGTTCATCTCTCTAGGGCAAAATGTGCCTCATCTGATAATCTGATAACAAAAGACTATGCATTTTTAGGGGCTGTTCTCACCAAAAACAGAAAGTCGACAAATAAAAGCAGTGCTTTGATGCAGGTCTTGGGGGTGTAAGCTTATGCAACTTTTTATTTAAAATATGTTTCCATCTTATTCCTGGGGAAAGGGGCTGACCTAAATGTCAAGCCCCTTCAAATTTAGTAATTTTCAAGACATTCTTTGGCTAAGCCCTTTTTGCAAACTTTTTAAACTTCGATATTCTCGCAGTGCAGCTAAATTATTATTGAAGTTATGGTAAAATAACTTGACCAGTAGAGCTCGATCATTCTCCTGTGAAGCATGGTGAAGAATAATTTCATGTTATCTAAAATGGGAATTTTCCTCATGATCCGCATAACGTATACACTAAGTTTAAACCAAATACTTCAAATAGAACGGACGTTACCTTGAAAGTGGCAGAAACGCTGAACAATTGTAATGACGCCAAGACCTTTAACTAGGTAGTTGCCATGAAGATGGCAACCATGTAAGCAAAAGGAAGTGCATGTTGTGTATAGGTCAAAATTTAATTCTGCTATAGCTGCTCAACACTGCTAACTTATGAGACACAGCTACCTATAACAATTATTGTTACAATGACTCCAGAGATGATCCAGTTCACATAGTGGTGGAAGCAAACTAGAGTTTTTCATCTGTAACCAGCGGAATTCATGATGAATTTAACTGTATATATGATATAAATAATGGGCTTTCATGCGCATTTGCAGTATAAATTGTTAAGCAGTTTCAAATACGTTTTTCATAAAACGATCTAAAATCGGGTTCACCTCTTTGGACGCCATTGCATATTTACCTCTCTGGTCAGGCACTGATCTTTAAATTTTCCAGACTACATTTTTCTTAGTCAAAATGTAATCTTACTAGCTTTAAATTTTTCCCCTCAAATATTTTATTTTAGGTTTGAAACCTATAGTAGAAAATTCTATATTTTTATGTATATACACGCTATAGAGTCTTGTACTTCTAAATGCGGAAATAACATGGTACTTTTAAAAGCTGAAAGCTTTCTGGGAGCATAGTGAACTCATAGACTTTCAAAGAAACGCATGCCTCAGTTCTTATATTAGTCTTCGTCCTTTCATCCACTACGAATGCAAAACTAGCGACTTCTTTGGAGCAATACCTGTCACCATAGCAACGCTTTAGTCATGAACAGAACCCTTTTTCTCCCCTCATATTGGCTTTTGATGTCGATAAAATTTTCGGGAAGCCCATGCATAACTTAGGAGACGAAAGTTTTAGCAGTCAATACTATTTTGTTTGCGTGCAAGAGGGATCAATCCTCAATTTTTGCGGAAATCTAATAACTCATAAAATTTTATATAAGTAAATAATGCTAAAATGTACAGCTATATAAGGGTTTTATGCAGTTTTCATACATGAATTTACACGAATTTGTATGTGTGTATATATATATATATACATTTTTACGTCTGTGTACATATGAAGTACGTATATGAATAAAATGAATAATGTGTGTAATAAGTATATATATTTCTGCATGTGCATAGGTTCATCCAAATACATAAATCATTTTAATATACTCATATTCTTGGTATCCCCTTTTTAAGAGTACTACTAAATTTACTGCATTAAAATCATTTTAAAGACAAATATCATACCTTATATTCTTTAACCGAAACTCGACAAGAAAAAGTTTCAAAATATTTATCATAAAAAATTGGGCGAAAGTGACATGTAAAATAAATACTTTAATATTTTTTAAATTATGGTAAGCAAAAATTATAAAATCCTTAACAAAATATTCAGCTGTCACTAGCTTCTTAATGTAGAATACATTTAAATCATTGAAAATGTTTCCTTTGCCAGATACACTTATTGCTCTGAAGAAAATCTAGAGGCTAAGTATCGATTGCAATTTTGGCTGACAATTTGAGGGATTTTTCTGGGATAGAAAAGCACTGCTTTTCAAAACTGATCTTCGAAATGAAAGTTTTAGGTAAGTTAAACTGGGTTCATGCAGTCCTGTATTTGAGTTCCTTTTACTGTAATACAAGCACAGGAAAACCATCTCATTTTAAAATGAAATTTTCTGTTATGAATACGATAATTTGTATTCTATCTACTAATTTTCTCAGTCATTTATTTGAATAGCAATG
The DNA here is from genome assembly GCF_044657685.1 of Stegodyphus dumicola. Taxonomy (NCBI): domain Eukaryota; kingdom Metazoa; phylum Arthropoda; class Arachnida; order Araneae; family Eresidae; genus Stegodyphus; species Stegodyphus dumicola. The sequence continues at coordinate 34,987,760 of NC_140781.1, forward strand.
CTTATGAAAACAAAATGTGAAAAACTGACATCCCAAGTCTTCTGCTGTTTCTAAATCCCAATTTTTCATGCAACTGTATGAAGTGCACATGATGAGATTAATCCGTCAAGTTTAAATCACACGATTCTCATCGTTAAGTATAAAATATTTGGATATGTCTAATGGCTCCATCTATTATTTTGCATCTATTATCAATATTTCTTGCAAAGAAGGTCCTGAATTTGAAAATCAAGAATAAACTGAGTCATTGCTGTGACGCTGGAAGAAAGAGAAGTGTTTTGCGCGGTTAAAGAAGTATTCTACTCTAACTAAATTTGGCCGGGACAAGTTCCGTTCCAAAGAGTATCGTCGATTTTTAAGAGAACACCTGAACAAGCCAGAGTTATATAGAGCAATAAAGTTGAAATAAATCTTTTTATCTCTAATTAGACATCATATGCATTTGTCTTTTATTTTCGTATTGATCAGTCGGCAAAAACACCTATTCATGAACATCATGTACCGGGTTTTAAATTCAGTTAAAAACTGGTTACTATACTATATGGCAAAAAGCTGCTTGTGGTCTATAATGTTTTACAAGTGTTATATCAAAAGGGCAGAATAGTCACTTTCTATATTTTCAAGCTTCCCATATTATCAAAATTCTGGAGAGGTATAAATTGTTTTAAAAAAGGACTTTCATCGAATCAGAGACGGCGAAATATATGATGCTTATAGTTTTTTAACAGGGAACTAATTCATTCTTAGGTATTGGGATACTGGATATTTAATGGCGATATATTTATTTTTAGAATAAAGAAATTGTTTGAAACTTGATCCTAAGTTTTTATTGAGACTGAATTCAATGTTGCTGTAAATAAATTAACTATACATTGCAAAAAGTGGTAAAATATTATCGAAAATATATATTTCAATATTAAAATGAAATATGTTTTCCCGTATTACACAGATGAAAAGTTGCTCTTATAATTTTTTAAATGAATACTCGGACAAGTATTTGCCGACATAAAAAGAATAATATATAAATTAAATCGAATACATGTTGATCTTAAAAAGTTAAACATAAGTATCCGAGATCTTCCATAAAACATGGTGATATTTTCTAAATAAAATGTAAGGCAAAATATTTTAATTTATGAAACCACCTCCAATGTTTTATTTTATTCAAAAAACCATCATTAGATCGTGCACCGTTGACGTAAGGATTCAGAAAGACGTGTTTATTCGCAACAAACATTAATAGCGGCCCTATAAGGGTCCCAGCTGTCACTAACGCCTTCCCGCTGCCCCCCATCCTTTCCCGCTCCCTAAATGAGGGAGCGCAAGTGCTCCTGAGCTCCGCTTAACGACTCGAAGCACGGGGAAAGCCCTAATAGAATGCAAGATCCCCTCATTTGCGTTGTGCCAACTGGATGGCCGCATTTTGGCTTTTCTTGCAATCGATTGATTCCGACTCATGATCCTCTCTGCATAACTTAAGCTTCCGCTATCCTGGCGACTATCAAAGCAGTTGCTTCCTGTTTCGTCTTCAGTTCTCTGAAAAGCAGTTCTTGGAAAAAAATCCTCTTGACATTATCTCTTCTGTCAATCGCAAAATTTCTTTTGTTGTTGAAAGAGACGCCTCTTAATATTTTATTAATCAGCAAAAGACCAAACCTGAATAATTCCTTTCTCTATATTTCGGAAATTATGCTTAACACTTTTATGCGCTTAAGAGATGAGTATACAGTTTTTTCAATGATTTTATTATTTTCTTGTATTTTTTTCCATTTGAATTTTCATTTACTGTATTATTTTGTACTCAAATGATTTCCTTCTGGGATCGCGGATTTTTGTTCCATAAAACTTTATTATTTTCCTCTCTGAATTAAAGTCTGTGACAGTATAAGAGTTCTCATAAATGCGAATGTTCCAACCACCCAGTTGACCGGGTGCTATCGTAGCAGTCAGGCGTTGCTTTCACACTGAGGCATTGAAGCTCAAATCGTGGGTATGGTATGGGCTATAAAACCTGAGAAGGGAAGTTTAACATAAATCTATCCGGAGAAATCCATTGGAAAGGCTGATGGTAAAATAAGAGGGGTAAGACATCCTCATGTTTTATCTTGTGGCATGCTGTCATTCAAAATTGGGATGGAGGTGGGAAAATGGCATGTGGTCACTGGTACTGAAGGTATGTAAACCAATAACAAATGCATCAGCTGCACTACCCCATACAGGAATATTAATGGGTGTGCAAGCTCAAAAAACGGGGTTCTCAAAACAACGGTTAATTCTCAAAACAACAACAACAGTAGCACGATTTTCCAAAATGGTATGTTCGCTGAAGATCATGTTGCAAAAATTTAGTAAACTACTAGAAAAAGAAGAAAGACAGAATTGGCAACAAAAGTGCTTGATTCTGAAGATATAAAATTACCTGACATGTCTACAAATGCATGGGTTTGAAGTATATTATGAAGCTTGTAGCGAAAAAGTACACTTGCGAAAGGAACAGTTGCAATGGAGATATCACCTTATTAGATGGGCTACAGAACTGTACGTGTATACTGGATAAAATACAAATGGTAACAAATTTAGAAATGAAATCTTATACATATGTGACTATCATTGTTCAGGTGCAAATTTATGTCATATCTCTTAAAGATCGTAACGATTTTTCTCTTCCAATTAGGTTAACAGAACAATGACTTCAAGAGCAGACTTTCGTTTGTGAGAACTGACTATCCAAGTCTCTCATAGTTAATTTTATCAAGCACATAAGATTGTTCAAGAAAACCTCTTTTACATCTCTCATCCTCTTCCTCCCTGGACACTGAAAGAATCTTTGATCGTTTTTGTACTAAATAAGTCCCTAAATATCACTCACTACAGAATCAAATATCGTTCGCGACCCCGAGAGATGAAATCACTTCATACATAAATATTTTTCCAATTTAAATTTGATTCTATGTAAAAAAAATGCATGGTCTTTTTCAAATCTAAAATTATGTGCAGCTCTTACAAGTACATACACACACACATCCCTGATGTGTTCTGAATTGGAGTGTCAGAAAAAGGAGATTCAATTTTACATTTTTTATTTTGTATACTTTTCCCTTTTGCAGTTTTAGTTTTTTTGTTTAGAATTGTTTAGATATTGTGCTAAACCTCTTATGCAATTATTAATATTGTTGAGGAATTGCCTTGCTCTGACTCTAATTTACTTTTAACATTAGATCTTTAAGTTTATACATATATATACGTAATCAACGGTAAAATTCACTAAATTCTCTCTCTCTCTCTCTCTATATATATATATAACATAATGAAAGGAAACATTAAACATATTTTTTTTTATATTTCTCCGAATACCAACACCCTTACGAATATCTCATGGGAAATGTTAAATTATTTAATTTTTAAAAGATTTTTGTTTTTCACTACTTTTCTCCAGTTTTTGGAGTAACTGTTTGCATTTTTTAGGTGAGTTTCGTGTCTTTTCTGCTCAGTTGTATGTAAGAATGTTTTTAAAAACTACTGTTTTTAATTTTACCTGAATGTTATTTATTTTTTAAATATTATTAACTTGTCAGTTTTATATAGTGATTGCTTACACTATTTTGTAAATATTTATGTCTTCTTTTTAACACTTTTTGCTTTTTTAATCTACATTGTTGTGTCTGAATATGATTTCCGTGGTTGCTTTAATATTTTATTTTTGTTATTATTCCCACTAAATTTCATTCAGTATGTGATAGTGCTAGTGGTTTATTGTAACTTCTTTAGTGATAGTGGTTTATTGTAACTAACTATAGAAATTAAAGTTAAAAATTTTTAATAGGTATTTTGAACACTTAAGCTGTTTTAAACATATCCAATTATCGGTTTTCTCGAACATTCACAAAGGTAATTGATTTAAGGGAGCTTAAAGTTTTTCTAATATTTGTACAGTAAAATAATGGTATTTTAGCATTAAGAACTAAATTATGTTATTAAATAATGAAGAAATCAACGGTAAAATTCACTAAATTCTAATACTTGTTTTTCATTTTTAAGAATAAATTTTAGAAAATATTAAAAAATAGTTTATTATAATTTTTATCAGTTATAAATATGACCAGTTTTTGCATTGTATTCGTATTCTTTGTCATTACATTGCAAAACGTATTTAATGTACAATACTAAACGGGTGGCTTTCAGACTGACTTGACTTGTTACCTGGCTGTTTTAGTAAAATTATTCGAAATTTTTATGTGAGAAAGGAAAAACAGAGAAAACATTCTTGCCTTTATCTATGAACTAGCCAAACAGAAATAATATTAAAACAATAACAACAGCAAAATCGACCAGTAACCTAAATATTACAAAAATTACCAAAAATCCTTAACTGATTTTTTTTGCGGACAGTTTCCAAAAATAGTTACCTACGCATATTAAATTTTCGAATGCAAATTTTTGAAGGATATATTTCTCGCCAGGTCCTTAATATTGAACCTCAATACAGAAGTACTGTTTTGAAATTCTCTGTTAGAGAAATTTTACGGAACGTAAAACTAAGTTTTTATACAATCTTAAAAATCCACATTCTTGCATCGTGCGGAAGTGATTCGTGTGGAAGGTAAGATTTCTTTTATTTGGTAAAGAGGTCGTATTAAAACTTAATTTCGTATATTTGTATTAAAGGACGTGATATGATTAAAATTATGACAATATGACAACTTACATTTTCTGATTCATTTTTAAACTAAAACTATGGATTTACAGTCAACAGTTAAATGGATATTTAGATGTATATTCTTTTCAAATACCTTTATGTATATTCGAACGCTCGAAAGGTATTTAAACTAAATTAAAAAAGCTATTTATCACGAAAGTTTAGAAATAAAAATAACAACTGAGTTTCAGTATGTAATTTACCTTAACTTACAGAATTATGTGATGCTCATTTTTAACATACTGAATTTATTAATTAATACACAATAAGAATTTTAAGAAAATCTTGGTTGTAGTTTAATACTTGTTGCTTTTCCTGAAACTTTTAAACACATATAATTTCAAAAGTATTCACTCAAACATAGAAAATGTATTCCAGTTTATTGTGTATGCAAGTTTTCTCATGTTTCTCAAGAACTTTGATTTTAATCGTTTTATAAAGCTGGCGTATTCTCATCCCTTTGGATAACATCATCAAAATGAGAAAATTTAGTTTTCGTTCCAGAGCAACCGGGCTGCAGCTTGCAATAATGGGTTTCACAGGCTAGAACCTTTCCATCATTGTTGAAAGTAATTTTTCCTAGTCTAAATATTCCCTCAGTATTCTGTTTCAGAAAGGGTCATATTTCCAGCAGTATTTTTATCACTCTGTAACGAACTAAAGAGAAGATATGAATCGCATCATTGCATGTGCAAGATATTGCATGACTCCCTAGAGCTTTACTTAGGTTCGTGGGCTGGATGTCATTAAAAATATCCCCACAATGAATCAGGCTGCGAAGTTGAACAACACAGTTCCGAGTTAACAGTTTAGAGACGCCAAATAACAACTTCTATTCATTTGTCTCTTCCTCCGGATAAGACCCTTCCACCAAGGCTGAGGACACAGTCGTTATTTTGTTTCCGTTAGAGAAAAGGGGGTAGGATTTTCCTTGGGGGGATGACGGAGGGATGCACTTAGAAGTCATTAGTTTTGGAACCAATCCAAGTAGTTTTCTTCCAGGAAAAATTTTTGCTGAGATGGGGTGTTGGAAAAGACTGCTGAGGCTGTGAATCTCTGAACTTTTATTCGCATTCTCCTTAGCACAGTGTCACGATGGATGTGTGAATGACGACTTGATCTGCTCAAAATGGCAGTTGAGATACACTTTTCAACAAAAAAGGAAATTTTAGAGGGAGGCCGAAAACGTTTATAGCTGAGACAGGGACACTTGAATTAAAACGGCTTCTAAGAAGTAATGGACATTCAATATTAAGATCACTGCATTTAGTTTAACTCCGAGACGGAAACTGAATTTTTAGTACAGTTCAAATCAAGAGACTTCCCCTTCTTTTCTAACGGGATTAATTATAACAGCTTACTCTCATTTTCATCAAGCTTTATTCAGACGCATGTCTGCCATGGCCTTTTCGAGGAAATTTCTTACAATATAAAAAGAAATATTAAAATTATCAGGCGAAATATTTTACCATGCGTATAAATAAAACCCATAATAATGACAAGCCTTTTATTTACTCTATGAGATGATTTTCGGAAGCAAAGAATGAGAAACTTGTTTCCAAAGTGAAAGTTTAATTATTTATTAAATAAAAAGCAAAAACCTCGATAGGTATAATATTTAAAAAACATTAACTATTATGTAGCAGGATAAGTCGAAAGTTTTACAACGTTTACATAAAAACACGTTTGGCGAAAGTTTGGTCAGGAATTTAATTTGTTTGCCAAGCGCAATGCATTCAGATTTAATGGTTATGTACTGATGGTTTCACCTGCTCTCAGTCTTTATTACTCTCTTCGTCTCCCTTTATAAATTAGACAACTAAAAGCTGAATAGCGAAAGCCTACAAATTAACATATAACCGAAATTTGTTATATGACTTTGTTATATCATAGCATTTCAAAAGCAGAAAAGAAATGTATATCATGCCTCGACTAGAACCTAATCGACTAGATTCCTCGACTAGATCTTTCGAAACGTTTCACTCAGATGACAATAGCCTCGACGATTAACCACGTTCAATTCGACCCTAAGCCTAGATTCTGCTGTGTGGGCTAGATGTGCCAGGCCGTAGAGGCAAATCTAATTACTAGCTTTCGGAGACGGGCTGGGCATTTCGCAGTGTCGTAGTTTGTCCTTTTCACAACTTTGACAAATTCAAGAAAGGTGCCTCATTGTACCCCATTAAGTCAGGGTAGATCAAGCAAAGCCTAGATCCGATATATGCAAAAACCTGACTGAAAACTCGTGTAATATAGGTTTCAAGAACATTGTTATAAATGATGAGAAATGAAGGTGTTTCTTAATCCTAGAGTACAAAGGAAGGGAATGAATTTGGACCAACTTTCTGAACCTGTCGCCAAATGCTGCTGCTTCGAAAACAAAGTATTACTTTGTGTTTGGTGAAATTTCGAGCTCCACTCTGAGTTCATTACGAACGGTCGCGTTATTTACCCCAACCTGCAAACTGAAAACCAGAACTAGAGAATGTATGCCATTTTAAAGCACGAATACTTGGAAATGGTGACCAGAAACGCATTCTTATATAGCTAGATAATTCTAACCTCAGCAATGCTCGTTCGACCCAGGAAAAACTTAGTGAACTAGATTCAGGGCAGGTTCAATATATAAGGTTAGGTTAATTGATCAAATCAAAGCAACGCTAGGGCTATCCTCTTACGGTAAAGGATGCCTTCGTGGAGGATTTTCTAAGAGAAACCTGACCATATCCGCTTTGCACATGGGTAAAACCACAAAAACTAACCTTGCAGCCCAGCCCGTTTGCCTGGATTCGATCCCAAGTCGAACTACCAGTGCACAACGTTCGGCCGCTGGTGGACCGGTTTAACATATTAGACCTTATGCTGTCGAGTTTTGCTTTTTCAAGTCCATAAACCTCTTCCTTAGCTGCGGAATTTGAGAAACTTGAAAATGGAACGCAGATATTGGGACGAAACAGTTATTAACCTCAAAGAACGAGAACGGAACCACACTCGTTTCTAAGACCTGACAAACGAAAAGTAATACAATGGTGCACATTTTAACATGCTAGCTAGCTTTCGTTTTGAAGTTACGTTTTAAGAAATAAATTACCTAAAATGTTAAAATCTTTTGAATCTGTTTAATAATTACCACTTTTTTATGTTTCTGCAAAGTAAAGCAGTATTAGAAATACATTTATATTAAACTCTTGAATAAGTTTGGCATTATTAAGGTACGCATGTGTACTATACAGTGCAAAACAACAAAATTTAGCTCAATCATGCAGATGAAATGAATCTAGATGCATTAGCCTAATTCTCCCCTACTGTTTAACTGGTTTATACTATTCTCTTCTTCCATATTTCTATTGACAATCTTATATCATTAGGACAGAATCTGATGAAATTTATTAAAATGAGAACAGTTAACATCGCACGTTAATTTATGAGAAATTAAGACCATCCTTCTATGTTGTCTTTGGTGACCAGATTAAAATCCACTGGGTGAAAGTCCACATTATCAAAGCCCATAGAAGTATTCGAACAGTCATAATTACCGACATGAGAAATAACCATATGGGTAAAAGTCCACATTGATAGAGATCCCACACTGAAAAATATCCATGGTGATAAAAGCCATGCTGATAACAGGCATGTACCTTTTTAGTCTCAGATACGATTTTAACATTGCGGACATTTATCAGTGCGAACCATCTTCTATGTTGTCTTTGGTGACCAGATTAAAGTCCACAATATAGAAGCCCACAGAATTGCTCGAACACTCACAACTACCCACATGAGTAAAAGTTTACATTGATAAAGATCCCACAGGTACTACTGGTAAAAGCCCATACTTGTAAAAGCCCATACTGGAAAAAACCCCACATTGATGAAAACCCACAGTGATAAATGCCCACAGTGATAAAAGCCATGATGATAACAGTTATCTGCCTTTTTAGTTTCAGATGGGATTTTAACAGTTTCAGATGGGATATTTTAACAGTTTCGGATGGGATTTATCAATGCGAGATTTTATTGGTGTGGGGTTTTATCAATATGCCCTTTTATCAAAGTGGAACTTTATAATGTGGGATTTTATTCCTCAGAACATTTGTCGTGCAGGCAATCATGACTGTGCGATTTATTTTGTGCGTTTTTGTCGTATGGGCTTTAATCAGCCAGCCATTGCCATGTGATGCAACTGTTAGTGTACCTGTCAGAAACAGCGGAAATCTGTGCTCAATTCATGTTAAGGGCTCAATGAATTGTTCTAGAATTCCCGATATCCAAATCCTTGCGGCCTCTGCAACTTACGTGCAAAATGAAAAGGCAGAAGATATCTCCTCATTCATGTTTAGGTTGGGAGGTGTTAGGATTTAAAGCAACCCACTCACGTGCAGTTGTGATGGCTGAAACTGATGTTACCCCGATCCAGAGCATCTAAGTCACGTATTCGACTCTCGGCAATAACATCGTGAATTTGGTTTCATATTTCCTAAATCCCTCCGCTTCTTTAAAAACTCGGAGAAGATTCACATTGATCAAATAGTCATTTCGCATCTTTGTGATTAAAGATTTAAAAAAATTTTGAAACTAATGAATGAAAGTGATTATATCTTAGACGAAACCTTTAATTAATTTTATGTGACTGAAAAAATAAAAAATAATAATTTCAATTTTGAGAAGCTCTCATTCAAATTAAGAGTTGATAATGAATAAAATAATGTAAGCGTGAGAAAATTTTACAAGCAAAACCGCTCATATTTGAATGCGAATATAGCTTAAATTGAAAACGAGAACTTTTCAGAAGAAATGAGCAATAAAAAACATTAACTTTACTGTTGCATTATCCATCGTTTAATGAACAATCTGCGATTGAGCGAAATAACTGCATGACGTTTAACGCACGTTCAGTACATTTTCTGTTAGAAAGCTTTACGTGAAAATATCTCTTTAGTGACAATAACCCCCTAACTCTTTATTGTATAGGCTGAAAATTAATGCATCCATTTATTTTCCAAAAGAGAGATAACGGATTGAATGCGTTGAGATTTTTGCTGAATTTTAAAGCTTAGTTGTTGCGCATACTATTCAGGCTTTATAAATGAAAGCCTTGAATTCTGTTATAGATGGACTCACAATGTTAAAATTATATACTATGATTCTGCTGATCTTTAGAAAAGATCTAGCATGTGGAAAACTCAACTATTCATTCCATGGACCTTCACAAACTTTGAATGTGATCGATCGATAGTTGTCAAATCAGTACTTTCCATTTGCAATTCTACTTTCACCTCTCAGGAGATATGGGTTCAAAGTACTCGAAAATATTTCAGTTCTTTCTCAAAGTTCTAAAACAATGCTAGATTTATAATATTTTCCTAATGCATAAAACATTTCGATGAAATAGAAGGTTTTCAACAGTTTAGAATTCTATGCAATATTATGGTATTATGAATCAACAATTTATTTTATAAAAGCATACGCAAAATAAATAGATTAATGTAATACATCTTGGTCTTTCGAACACAGCAAAGGTATCAGATTTATATGAATTTAAGGCGCAAAATTAATATTTTTTTGAATAATTAGTTTCTTCTACCGAATTATAGTGAGGAACAAAACAGTGTTTTGATTGCTAAGTCATTTTATCTTCAACTTCTAATTTTGTCTTAATGTGATTATTTTAACTATTAATGACTGTAATTTTACTACATTTAACAAATTAAATAGCCTGTGCTTTTAAAATTCCGTTTCAATTTTACATGCCATATTGTTTTACGATACTCCGCTTAATTGAAGCATTGATCGATTTGATATTGAAAATGCGGTTAAGAACTTAAATGATTGAAACCTATTTTGAAGCGATACTATATTTAATATGTAAAACGGTAAATAGAATAAAACTTGTTCTTACAATATAGATAAAGTACGTCAGTTATTTTAAAAACACAGGAGTGGATAAGTTCAAATTTCTAATTTACGTAATATTAAATAATACGAAAATAAAAATCGCTCCATATTGCAAATCCATTTGAAAAAATCATCCTTGCAAGAAATTTAAACATTTAATATAGTCCTTAATTCCTGTTTATTTGTAGTCGGAAAAATATATCTAATGCATGAATCTTCAATACCAGTTTTAGGAACTACATATGCTGAATATCTTTTAAAGAATGGAATAGAAAGAGAAAATGAAATGGATATGAGTACTGCTTAACTTGTAAATAATCTGCTGAAATCCCATTGTTTAAAAGTAAGGCATTCTGATGGAACCAAAGACCAATATGTAGTCTATAATACAATTAATAAAAGTTGTTAATTTTATGGATTAAAAAATATTTACACGAGAAACGGCTTTAGTTTTAAATCATTCTCATGAAATTTGATAATTCGTAATTACGCATCACCTATTAGAAGTGACACTTCGTTAATATGTAAAACCATTAGTTGTGAGGAAGCACAAAACATGGAACGTGCACAGTGACCTCGTCGGGATTCGATATCTCAGCCTCGCTGTGTTAGCAAGACGTGCTTCCAATTACACCATTAAGGCCCTCTGTAAAGAGGAAGAAAATACCTTACATTATCATCCACTTAAATAGTGACTACAGAGGCGGGGACTTGATCGCCAAAACTTGTTGATGACGAATTTTCGTCCATCATATCTTAAAGTGGGAAACATGAAAAAGTTGCAACACCTTCACCGGGATTCAAAGAACGGACCTCTCGTTGTTACCCGGATGTGCTGCCAATAACAGCACGAGAGCATGTGGTAAGAAGGGAGGAAATACCTTACAAATTTAAACTATTTCTATGATTACACTTTTTCGTTAATTGTTTAGATGTGTTTTTGATAACTGTTTTTCTAAAAGCCCAAAAGCTAAATATTTGTTCTTATTGCTCTACTGAAGACTTGCTAGCTGTTTTTAGGACTCTAAAGTGTGCTTAAATATTATTCGTCTGCTGCACTTAGCTATTCGCAATAGCTACAAAACATGTAATGGTTACTTTTGATGAACAGGTTTTTAATTTGATGATTTTATGAACAATGAGCTAATGAGCGATAAAATATTATTTGTTTTAATTTTATACTACTGCTTTTCGAGAAGTTATTTAAATCATAGCATACATTTCAGTAGTATGCTGTCCGGTTGGTTACAGGAGAAAGAGGTGCAAGCTACAGTGTTGACAGGTCCTGGGTCCAAATAACTGATTCTGGCGAATACCTTATAAGGTATTTCTCCCGCTTTCCTAGCGTGCCTTCGTAGTATAGTGGCTCTGCACGCTGGGCCGGTATTCCAGTGGTTTGTGGTTCGATTCCCGGCAAAGGCGATTGCTCATTGTTCATCTTTCCTGCTTCCAAGAAAAAAATTACTTAATGTCTCTACCTTGGCGCCCGAACTGAAAGGGTGTTCGATGAGGATTCTCCACAATGAGGATTTGGCGATCGGATCCTCCCAAAACCCCAGTCGCCCTTTGAAAGAGGAGTATGTAAGGTATTTCTCCCACTTTCTCACGTGCCTTCGTGGTGTAGTAGTTCTGCACGCTAGGCTGGTATTCCAGAGGCCCATGGTTCGATTCCCGGTGAAGGCAGTTGCTAATATTTCATCTCTCCAGCTTTTCCAATTAACCTAATATATCTACAACCTAATCGATAAGTGTCTTGTGAAAATTCCTACCTGTATAGCATTTGTAACTTTTGGAATACTTGAGCAAATTTTGATCTGTGCTAACATGTTCCTGTTTTCTTGATGTTTCATTACTCATTTTTGTTTATTTTCTTAAGGCCTAGTACGGAATTTTGATGTACCATAGCATAAGAACTATTGCTTTAGGAAATTATTCAAAAGGTTTTGTTTTCAAACTTAAAACTAGCATTAAATTATTAAATAGAAATTCACTTTTTAAGAAAGATTCATGAGAACTTCCAGCAATTGCGTTTTGAGTCATGTGCATGTTATAGTTTTATCAGTTTCATTTTTTTTTACTAAATCTGCTCTATTAAATCATAATCTTCAGAGAATTCAAGACTATTTCGCTTAGTGACATTTATAAAATTTCTTTCGTGATTTGCATCGAAAAGCGCCTGAATTTATTACTGCATTTTATTAGCTACTAATAACTTGATTTTAATTTATAGATCACCTTAATTATATATTGTATTATTAAATTAATTTAAAATGCTAATGTTAATTAAGATGACCTATTTATGAAAGCTGTATCAACTGTATCAATTAATATTTTATCAAACTGTATCAAAAACTAAATTTTCAATAACCGCTTTCGAATATTTAGAGAAGCACATGGTTTAAATAGATTTAATAAAAAATTAATCACAGTTTACTTTTAGCGTAAGATATATATCTCTCTGTTCTAAACACTCGTGGTATTACAGCATTCTTAAAAGCTGTATTTCGTCAGAAGTTAAGTCTGTTTAATGAGTGTAATTAAAGTTTTGCATACGAGTTGGCTAGCATGAAAACAAGATACTTAAATACGCCCTAAAGAGATAACTCTTTTATAGGGCAAGAAAAGAACGTTTTCAAGAACTTGAATGAAAGTTGGCTTGTTACAGTTTAATACAAGCACAAACAAAAACACATACAACTATCATATTATTAAATAAAACACAAGGATAATTAGTATCAAGTCAGTTACTGGAAAATCTATTTCAAGAAGCTTTAAAATTGTTTCGAGTGCTTTCCAAAACAAAAATGCTTCTCAGCAAAAACACTTTGGATTGTCCACTCAGACACGTTTATCTACAACTAGCTAATATAAACTTTCAGAATTCCTGAAGGCAAAAGAATAGGGATTACAAGTAATAATTCATCAAAGCACGAAAAGTAAGACTTTCCGCGCTCTGGCTTAAGAATTGACTTGATATTTAGATAAATATTTTACCGTTGATTTATTGCGATCTCAAGTGCGAATTTACAAGAGCTGTTAGTTTATAATATACAAATGTGTAATTGTTTTCCTGTATATAAATTGTTTTTTACAGCTACATTAATATTTAAAAATTACATTTGTGAAAGGATTCTAAGCAATACTTTGAACTAAGCCTATACTGACATGTTCAAACATGCGTGCATAGAAACGTATGTAAACATTAAATGAAGTTTAAAATCCTTGCAGACTTTAAAATAAATAATAAAATAACTAATACAATAAAATGTTTTTGGAACTGTCCATGGGGCCTCATCGAGAAAGCGAAACGGAATGAGGTCATCTTAATTACCGTTTTGCACTGATGATGCTAGAATAACTCTTGATTAGATAGTAGGAAAAGGAAATCTAGTTGTTAAGAATTGTTTAATGTAATAAAAACAATATATGTAACGAAAAAGGTTACAGCCGAAAACATCGCGGCAAAAACATCGCGGACGAAAACGTCGCGGAGAAAACAACGCAAGGCGAAAACGTCGTGCTACAAAACATCGTGGGAGAAAACATCGCAAAGAGAAAACATCGCAGTTCTAAAACATCGTGGTACAAAACATCGTCGTCGAAAATAAAGCGGTTCAAAAACTTCGCAGTTTAAAAACATCGTCGTCGAAAATATCGTGGTAAAAAATAAAGTATCTACAAATCATCGCATGACGATAACATCGCAGACATGCTTTTTTCAGGCTTTAATAACTGTAAATGGGTTTTCCCATAATGATTTGTGAGCGCAAGTGATGTAAGGAAGGATAATTTTTACTTTCACATTTTTTTATTAACTAATAAATTTTTGCTGAAAAAATAAGAAGGAAACTTAAGCATAGAAAATTAAATTCAACTTAATAGATTATACTTTTTATGAAAAATTACCTATAAAAACTTTATAAAAAATGATTTATTAATGGTCTTTGTTAGTTAACTATGTCGGTTTAAAATTCTATTAAGTGCTATAAGTTGCATTAATTTTCTATGCTTAAGTTTTCTTCTTATTTTCTCAGCAAAAATTTAATATTTAATAAAAATATGAAAGTAAAAATTATCCTTCTTTACATCTTGCGCTCACAAATCATTATGGGAATATCCATTTACAATTATTAAAACCTGAAAAAACATGTCTGCGATGTTATCGTCATGCGATGATTTGTAGATATTTTATTTTTTACCACGATATTTTCGACGACGATGTTTTTTTAAACTGCGAAGTTTTTGAACCGCTTTATTTTCGACGACGATGTTTCGTACCACGATGTTTTAGAACTGCGATGTTTTCTCTTTGCGATGTTTTCTCCCACGATGTTTTGTAGCACGACGTTTTCGCCTTGCGTTGTTTTCTTCGCGACGTTTTCGTCCGCGATGTTTTTGCCGCGATGTTTTCGGCGGACACCAACGAAAAATAATTTTTTAAAGTCTGAAAAGTCTGAAAAGCATTGACTAAAATAAGTCTGAAAAGCATTGACACCTGTCAAACTCAAATGGGCTAATTTATAACTGAAATTGGATACTCCTATGCCATATGAAAAATAGCAAAATCAACTTGTGGTAAAATATGTAAAAGATTTGCAGGTTAAATAAAGAAATATAATAATTCTCGTTTATTTGAATTAATTTTATATTTTTATTTATAAAAATTAGCAATCAGTCCTTTAGCTATGGGCAAACAGAAATAAATAATAGGTTCAAAATTAGGTTATTAAAAATGTTCTCAACTTGAAAAACGACAGTAAATGAAACCTAAAAATTTAAACCTTGGACACGTTTCCCAGCATCTTAATACACTTCGTTATACTTGTATGGCTGCATTTTATTTTAGGCTGACGAATAAACTTTATAGAATTGCTATATTCATTGACCAGTTCATTAAAGTTTGAGACGGTAAAAGAAACCATATAACTAAATAAGGATGAGGAATAACACAGTAAAATAAAATGGGAAGCCATAATCAGCATCAGTTATTACTTTCATCTAAGGAATCTTTACTTTCATTCATTGCTTATAACTGTGGGAGTATTCAATGCATCAAAAGCAATTTTTTCTAGAATATCTTTAATTAAGGGAATAGATTACTTTCATCTATTTAAACTGTTCAAACACATTTTGGTCTTCAAGTTTTCTGAACATAATTATTGTTGTTCGACATACTGGCCTTGTGATTAACATGTGGGAATATGTCGGCACATTACACTACAGTATATGTCTTTGTTTACGTGGCAGTCGTTTCATATTTCGAAAATGTACTGTATTCAAGATTTTAAAATATCGTACATGTGTGAGTATTTAGAAGTAGATATATTACATACATAAATATGCATATATACATAGTTATAGAGATATATTACATAAATATATCATTTTTTACATTTATCTAAAAGCTCTGAAGGGAAAAAATGCTTAAAGGGAAGGATTACGATTTAAATGTAGTTATGGGCTAAAACATTTCTCTACGTATTGCAGAGAGACTTACACGCTGGAAATTGGAAATTTTCGATAACGATAATAGAACTAGTAACAAGAGTTAAATTTAGTATGAAACATTTTTAAAATTTGTCTAAAAAGGGTATGGATTGCACATTTAGGAAATCATTCATAAAATAATAAGTGAAAAAATACGATTAATATCATGTATATCGTTTTACGGATTAAAGTGCCGTGATTTATTATGACATAATTACATTAATTCAGAAGTCAAACAACAAAAATCAGCGTTACATTTTCAAAATTTTCACAGGACTAGTTTCGATGGTTTTACCGAACCACTAACCTCAGCTGCAAAACCGCAAATGAACGAGATAGGATATATTCATTTGCGGTTTTGCAGCTGAGGATGGTGGTTCGGTAAAACCATCGAAACTAGTCCAATGAAAATTTGAAAATATAACGCTGATTTTTACTGACTTCTGAATTAGTATTTGTTCGGCCTGTTATTGTGTCTTAATTATAATTACATTACTCTCATTCCTTATAATCTGTGATGAAATATTTTGTCAGCTGCGTAAATAATTTTTAAAAAAGTATACTGTTTTTCCTACAACGAGAAGCATGATGTTTACATAAATTGAAGATTTTGATTAATTACTAAATATTCAAGATAATATGTCATAGTTTAATGAGCTCAGTTAATGTATGGGAAAGTTGTTTCAGGTGACTGATGAAGCACTTGTTGATAATTTTTCACCACAATGAACTCTTTAATCGAATGGCTCAAAGAATTCTTCCCTAAACGAAGAACTGACCAAACCACTACGACGCATATCTGATGAGAATGAAAGCAAATGCCCAATCATGGGGAATAGAACTCATTAGTTCATCATTAGCTGGGATTTCATGTAGCTGTGCTCCTCACCGATTAGATCTGCTGCTTCCAGAGCATTTAGGAGACTTTAATGCCCAATTTCTGCCGTTTCCGCCGAGCTTTATATGATTTTGTGTGACTGGAAGGTTATTGTAATGGAACGGGCGCATTGGACGGTTACAACTTTCCGATCTATTACACAGGTCCGCGTTTCAGAGACACTGTGAAGGCTGAGAGGATCTGCGATCGAAATTGTATATTTAATGATTAATTTGTAATTTTGCTGCTACAATTCATCCTATTTGATACATCTGAATGAAATAATTTCTGCTGCACGAGCATAGAATATGTTTAAATAAGCTGGGAGGTGCAGAGAATGCCTTCGAATGTATAGGTGCCAGTGTGGGATTCGTAGACGCTTACTAAACATCGACTACTTTATTCAAAAGCATAATATGTGAAGTTCGTTTGCTTCTATCTCCATTTCGGTAATGGCTTTGATTCAAGTGCTCACATTATTTGTCTGGATGAACAGTGAAGGACTCATAATAATATAAAAGGAGTTTACGAATGCGTCGCTATTGATTGAATTACTCCTTTATAATGCTACGTATAAAGCACACTTATTATTCTATGCCCCACATGATTTACAACTGCATAGCATTTTGTGCAGATTTTAACTCCTTACCTTGATGAAAGAAATTTACTGTTTATTCTGAATACACTGATACAAACGTATTATCAGGAAAAGAGCCTAACTTAAGGTGTATTATCCATTCCAAGGTACATTTTGTGCTCTCAGAGCTTATACCGTGACTAAATGATCGTATCTCATTGCGCATATCATGAATTATATTCCGTTTTCAAGTGGAATTAACAAAATATTTGAATCTGCATATTCAACGTTACTGGTATAAAGTGTTTCATAAAACATTTTTAGAGGTTTTAGTGTAACAATTCATGCTAGTGTCATTCAACAGCAAAGGTAATATACGTTCTACAGAAGAAATGAAAAAAAATTGAGTAGGGGACTAAAGAATTTTGTTCTCAGACAGATAATATTCTGGCGTAACAATACTTTTTATCTGTGGTAGGTCAAGCTTGATCCACATGCTAGATACCTCTTTCAACGCTTATACACCCATTAAAAAAGTATATCCAAATTCTAACGGGCATTATAACGCATTACTCTGAGTTTCTGATCTAATGAACTATTAGGTTAAATTTCAGTTGTTTGCATGCAATACAAATGACCATAGAATAATGTTTATATAAAATAAAAACATTTTATTTTTAGAAAAGTTAAAGCTAAAGAATTTTATACTAAATCAAATAAAATGAAAAATACAAAAGTTTACAGTCTGGTGTCTTTTTATATATATAAACCAAACATTTAAAAATTATCTTCTACTATATGAGCTTGAGTTATAAAACTGGAATTTAAAAAAATAAATATTGTAATAATAAAAATATTCATTTACGTTGATGTTTAGGCATTAAAAAGGAATCATACAGAACAATGGATATTCATGAGAATTAGTTTCAGATTAAGTCTATTTATTTAAATTTGCTAGAGACATTAGTTTTTGGAAATCAGATGTTACATGTTTAAACTCAACACAAAAATAAGATGGGAAAAGATGAAAAAACATATTCTGCATGTGTTTTTTATTTATGTTGTCATTTGCTTAATAATCAAAGCGTTGCGGAGTCATATTCTCTTTGATGCCCGGTTTTCATGCTCTTAGAGGGTAGTAAACGTATTTTAGATTTTGTTTATTTAATTTAATTCTATGAAATATTCTTTCCACGTACTTCTGTAGTACAACGATTAATCAGTATATCCAGCGGTTATTCGGAAATCCCAAGTTCAGCTCCAAATAAGGCTACAGTTGTTTTTTTTCAAAGATTTCTAGCCCCTAAAGTCTTAATGCTCTCTATTCCTTTATTTTTTCTGTTGTAAATTCTGGGTTACGGGAATGTTGTTGGTGGTTTCACTATATTTCCACCAACAAATAAGCTATATAGTCGCTGATAGCTGGTAGGTTCGGGGCTCGAATCCTGGCGAATGAACTGGCTGCATGGACGGTTTCGTGTTTTTACCATGTGTAACGTGTGTACGAGCTAGTCTCCCTTAAAACGTCCTCCACGAAAGCATCCCTTCTCTTAGGCAGATAGTCCTAGAGTGATTTGCCGTAATTAAATAAACTAATTAAATCTTCTATATTTCTATAGGAAATTACCTCGTTTTTTTATAACAGTTGTTTTCGTTTTTTTAACTGGGCAACGCACAGAGTTACTTTATTTTATCTTTAAAACTCATATCTGAAATAAGTATTATATATACAGATATACACATTCAAAGATATTATCCTCTTCTCTTGTAAAATGCTTAATTCTTCAGCTCTTAGTTTACCTAAATATCAGAAGCCATTTTTATATTGTTATGTTATGTTAAAACTTTCGTTTTAAATGTATTTTCACTATTCTGTTAGTACATTTTAACGAAAACATATGGCGTTATTTGCTACTAAAAATCGTAATTAGGAAAGTTCCGTAATTATAGATGCATATAGCAAGAGCAGATAATTGAAAAATTCAGAAGAAATTTACAGATTTATAGTTTTATCATATAAAAAATTATAGCATTATGAAAAAAAAGTCTGCTTTTGTATCTGAAAGCTTATTGTTTCCAATATAAATGCTAAAGAATATTTGTATGCAACCAATATTATCCTAATTCAGATTTAGTATCTAGGAGGTACTGATTTAAGGATATAATTTATCAGAAAATCAACCATTGAATTTTTCTTGTTCTCGATAAATATGATTAAAATATTTTATACATTATTTACAGTTATAGAGAGACTCAGTTGAAGAAGTTTTAATTGAAGAATTTTTCATACTCACTGCATTCTTTTCACGTAAAACATTCGAAAACTATAATGGGAAAAAATTAAATATAAAGTGATTTGCGCTTCATTTATTAGACAAACTGTAGTCAGAGATCCTGCTGATACGTAAAACTACCATTATACCTAATGAGACGGTCGTAATAAATAATAAATTTATGTCTTAAGCTAATCAACAAAGCACACCTATTAATTACCCTGTGTTTTGGTGATCTATAAGTGGTATTATATGGTATCTAATAAAACTCAACACATACTCTAAAGCTATTTGCATAAAATCTGTATTCTTAAATCCAGGACAATATCATCATTTCTGTATGTTAACAACATCTTCTATAACAGCCTTTAAGGACCTTGATAATTTTCTATTGGCATTTAAAATCTCGCTGTATATATATGTAAATAACGTATATTGTCACTGCCTCGACACCTATGTCAGTGTTCTGTGAACTAGGTTAAATTGGTTCGTCCGTCTAGGGGACTTTATGATTATACCTCATGTCTATTGCATGAAAATGTCTATTGCCAGAAATGAAAGCATCTATGGTCTGAGAATCATTCGCTTTGCTAAAAGCTAACTGACAAACTCCCCTTGTTATAGTTTGCGCTAGTCGGCAAATAACTAGAAAAATACAAATAAAACATTAGCAAGTTCTGGCTCTTGGGCATCCTTTAATTAAATGTCAGCAGGAAAATTGTATTTTTCAAACGTTTAAAAAGATAAGATGCAAAATTATGTCTGCTCAGCTTCATGACTCTTTTACTCTGTAACCTCAAGGCTTTCAAGCACGCCATCCCAACAAGACAGATATTTTAAAAAAAAAAACTTTATCTTCTAAACTTTATAGACTTTATAACCTTTGTCTTTTAAACTTTATATACTTTATAGACTTTATCTTTTAAACTTTAAAAACTTTAAATAACTAGGCCTTTTTAACTTTATTTTTCTGTTGCCATTTACCATTAAGTAAATGGTAATAAGAAGTTAACGTTTTAAAAATATTTTAATGAAGAACAGTAACTGACATAAAACAGCAGAAGCTAACAACGCTTAGATGTATGGTCCTCTGGCTAAAACCTGGCGGCCCAGCGCGGGGCCCGAACGATTTATCCGGTTAAAGAACCAACAGTGTTTGAGAAATCAAGAGTTGCTTTGAACCAAGTGGAGGATCAAATCCCATATAGTGAATTTTCAAGAACTATCTTGATTCTACGCAGTTTAATGAATCACCGTGATTCAATGAAATTTGAAGAGAATCATCCGGAATCTATGCTATTGGACGAATCATTCCGATTCAGTGAATTTTGAAGAGAATATTAGAGATAGAAGAGTTCCATTATGAAGTTTTGCCTACAGAAGAAATTGTTCAACATACGATTTATTGCATAACGCTAAGTAAATACTATAGTACAGATTTTTTCTACTGCTATTACACGAACTCTTTTGAACAATTTCAAATGTGCAAGTGGGGCAAAGGAAAGTTGTATGAAAGATATTATGATGATAATCAAGATGCACGTTTTGAAAGAAGCTCACATAATTAGTCCATATAAGAAGCTTACGAACTCGTCATCTGAACATTCCTGGTTTTCTCTTCGTACAGAAGAATGTGATATTGTTGGCTCTTCGCCGAGACTTCGTTATTGGAGAAGTCTGTAACTTCACGCCTTTCAAACGGGTAGACACGGCAAGACAGATTTGTTTTAAAATCGTAAACGGTAATATAAAGGTAACGTTTTAAAAATGTTTTTGGGAAAAACAGTAATTGACACAAAAAACAGAAGGTGTACAGTAACTTACATATATTTAGATGTATGGCCCCCTGGTTATAACTGTATATAAAATCATTATCAGCAAACTGCTGAGGCATATTTACTGGCATATTTACTGCTGAGGTCTGGCAACAAGCACTGTTAAGTCGGTGAACAATGTGCTTTCTTTTCTAAGAGGAATATAACGTAATGGATAGCACTTTAAATAATTTGCAGTGTAGGTAATTTTCTAATGGTATAGAAACTTGCATATTTGGGTGGTATAAAAAATGGTATGCAATAATTCGAATGCAGATAAAAGTATCTAAAGATTTCTATGAGCAATCTTTATTTTTCATTAACAGACTAGGTGGAATATCCGCAGTTTTCTATATGCTATTGAAAGAGCATATTTGATTAGGAATTAAATTACGCTGCACCCGACATTTAACGAAAATTAAAAAAAAAAGATTAATTTAATTCACATAAACTATCTATTTTAATAGGTGGACCTAATTAACCGCACAAGAATATGAAACATGTGAACAAATGCAAGTTAACTCCCTTTACACATGATGCTTAAATTTCTCTCGTGATGAGAGAAAAATGCTTCCATGTGAATTGAAATGAAAACTCAGAACCGAGTTTAGACATGCCTGAAATTCTTTTCTGCTTTGAAGTGTAAGCTGTAACATAGCTGAAATCCTATCATTGTTACAGTTCTTTGAGGAATGGAGAGAGAGAGAGAGAGAGCTTAATTCGCCCGAGGCTCAAAGTCTTTATGAAACTACGAAGTCAGCAGTCAAGCTTTTCTGCTGATGTCAAATACTACACAAATTAGGCATTCATTAATTATGGAAAGATTTCCTCACGGGTTTCTGAATTACCTAGCAGCTCTCAGTGGGCTATAAATTCCGAAAACCTTAATTACATGTCTGTCTGGCGATTCAAACCTCGTTTGATAATCAAAATGTTCATAACTTGAGAACCTGAAACACAGTGTTTAACGCAGCAAATTTCAAAATAATAAGGCATTCAAGAGGCTTAAAAATAGCATTGCAATAATTGCTCATAATTTTCCGATCCTTTTGTCACAGGAGGGAAAAAATTCGGACGTAGCTAATTCTGACGATGAATCATTTTGTGTTATGGAAGTCCACGAGCATTTTATAAGGGTTAAATATTTATATGGGGTATAAGAATTTAAATAATGATTATACTTCAAAGCCAAAGCAGAAGAAGCCAAAGCAGATTTCTAAATGAAATAAAGTCAAATCATAATGGAAATTAATATTAAATTGTATTTAGAAAATACTCTAGCTGCGGATGGAGAAGGCTCGAAAAAATAAATAAATATGTTTCTTTGTCTGTACAAATGCATGGAACAATTCTAAAGAATTAATTTTCATGTTATAGGAAATTGCATTAAACTCGCCACCCAAACGGCATAGAGATTAGTAACTCTGACTACCGTATCTGAGGCTCCGGTTCGAATCCCATAGAAGGCATGGGTGTTTGAAAATGTTTAATTTTTTCGAGGCATCGCGACACTCTAAATATATGGCGAGTCGAAAGTTCTGTCGTGTGGTTTGTTGGTAGGGGAAGAGGGGTGGGAGACTTTCGGACCCATCCCCCGGAGTGCTTTGTGGTACTAGCCAATATTGTACTGTCACCTTGTCAGGACTTGTATATCTTTTGACTTGCTTGGGAAACATAACGTATCCTGAATAGGAACAGAGAGCTTACTAAAGCTATGTGACAGTATGCGTGGAATAGACGACACAAGCAGGAAGGGTATACTAAACCATTTATTCTCTATTACTTTACAGGTGCTCCCGTACTTCGGGATACAGAGACTAATCACTTGTGGTCTGAACGTAAAAATATAAAACTACCAACTAAAACTCTAACTAAAAAAGCTAACTTTGAATTAGTATACAAATGCCTAACACTAAGACTTGGCCTTTAGTACGCAAACTGCTGAAACTACAATACGTTTCAAATATCAAGAGGACTAAACCTCTGGACTTAAAGGCAAACAGCAGCTGATTGAAAACTCGGGTGTAATGCAGTGGCAAGGCGGCTCACTTTCTCTCTCTCTCTGACTCTTGGCAAAAAGCCACAACTTGGGCGTTAGTAAGTACAATTTGCATAAAGAAGTTAAAGCATTTAATTCTGGCTGGAAGTGGAAAATAAGAAAGATAGTAAAGTTTTAAAATAAAATAAACTTTAGTAAAACTTCGGATCCTTACAACGTATGTCGTGACAGAGGATCTTGCTAACGACAGACGTAATCGTGTACTCGTTGCCATGACAAATTTTGTGGGTTTGGTTTGAAAATGAGATCTAACAAGCGAAGTTAGTCACAACAAAAATCACACATTAGAATTTTGCCAACCCGTTCTGCCGTACCGAAAGGCTCAGGTTCGAATTCCGGAGAAGGCATGGATGTTCGTAAGTGTATAGTTTCTGTGCGGCATGGGAGGATTCAAAAGATGAGGTGAGCCAAAGTCCTCTCGATAGTTAGGTGATAGGGGAAGAGGGGTGGAGGAACCTCAGATCCGTCACACTCGGCGATACCCCCTTCTAAATTGAGGGTTGAAATGAGCAAAATTGTACTGGCACCTGCATGCTGCTCAAGGCCAACGATAGTCGAGGAATTTAGTGGGATTGCCTTGATTTCAGGCAAGCCAGATTACTCACAACAACAACGAGATTAAGCTCGTCTTAAAATAAAATAATTAAAAATAAAAATGTTGTACGCTTTTCCTCTGATGCAGAAGATTCACAATGTTAATATGCGTAATGCTAAGTGCTTCCTATTTTCTATGAATGGTTTTCTTTTTTTATAATGAATTCATAATCTCATTTATACTCCATTAACTTTAGTATGATATTACGCTCTGAACTGCGAAAATGTTTGCATGATCCTTCTTAATAATCAGTGTAAAACTTTCTTCAAATTACTTCAAAACCGGTGTAGAAAATTTTTAATTTTTGATAAAAAAAAAGGCGTAATATTTTCCTTTACCAAAGAAAAATAACTTGGGAAATGCCTGATGATTGAGTTACGAAACATTCCTTTTCAAAAATCCGTTTTACAGTTTCTTTCTTAAATCAGATACCACAACAGACAGCTTGCTATAAACTATTGCTACAGCAACAAATTATTTGTTACACTGATAACTGTCAAATTTCATGGTGCCAGCTGAAGCATTGTTTTTTACTTTAGTGATCTATTAATTATGCTTCAAAAAGATAAAACTTTTCACTAACATGCTATATTTTTACTTCCTTGTACGAAGTAAGAAGGAAGTATTGTAATCGCGAAAAGTTTCAGGCAGCATATTTCAACGAAAATATCCCATTTTGACCCCTTTCGAATGCAATTTAACGATGATATATGTACGTAAGGACAGAATAAAACACTCGTGTCCTCCAAAAAAATTATAAAACTGCTTTAAAATGAATTCTGAAGAGAATTTTTCGTGGTGTCTGTACGAACGTATGTACGTACGTGCGTACGTACGTATCTCGCCTAACTCAAAAACGAGTAGCCTCAGAACGCTGAAATTTTGTATATAGGACTGCTATAACATGTAGATGTGCACCTCGTATTTTGGTTGCAATCGGCCGCGCCAAACGTATATAAATATATTTATAAATATATCCACTCTGTTACCCGGTTCAGTGATCTCAGTTTCTTTACTCTTATATGTTTGTAAATTGTACACTTTTTGATTTAAAAATGATTGAATTATGCTGTTCTTATTTTCCGGTGAAGGTTTTTTGGCCTTTAGTAAATCTGTATGCAATATTTTTATAATTATCAACAATTTTAAAATTGTTTAAGTGCCGCTAAGCCTAATAATGTTTTTGATGGCGGCAATTGCTCTTTTTTACATTTGAAACAGCAGGATAGCGGATTTGTTGCCAATGTAGAGAAACTTAGCTTCGCAACAACAAAGATAACGCCTTCATTTATTATTTAAATCATGCTTAATCCTTTCTGGAATTTTTTCGAGGAAATAAGCGTTTAAGATTTACTTCGTAATTTTTAATACAGCTATTTTGAGTTTTTATGTATTTTTGCCTTGTCGCGAAGTGAAAACTGAATTAATTGAATGAGAAATACTCAATCGTCTGTGAAAAACTGTTTCTTTTTTGTTTTGTTTGCTTAATTTCTTTTATACATCGTTCCAGCTTTATTATAATATTTGAATAGAACGTGTGGCAACGATTAGATAAGTCTTTAAATGATATAAATTTTGTGCATTCTGAGTTATAATATGAACGAAATATAATGCTGTTAAGTGAACCTAGCGCCAGAGTGTCGCTATGTTAAACAAAGTGAATTTTAAAGAATGCATTTATTTTATTGTGGTTTATGCGGTGTCGGCGAAGTAGGTTTAATTCAATCTAATAAGTTTAAATGAAATGCAAGAAAAATGCGTGTAATTTAATATTCCGTACAAGGAAGTCATGTGGTGTACACATCAGATTTTTTTTTTATAATCCAATTAAATCCCCGCTACAAAGGAAATTTCTATCATTCGCTAAATATAGCTCATTAATCATATGACAAGGGTTCTCTTACATATATGTGAAACTAGATAAAATTAACTGTGCAGAACATAAGCTGCGCAAAATCAGATAGATGCTTTTTATATTTTTATATTGCTGATTGCAAAATGTTTGTTACATCATGGAAAGAAAACAATTTTCTGACATGAAGAGAGCGTTTCCTCTAATCAGTGTCATTGCAACTAACATTAAAGAGGTGACAGCATTAATCAAATAAGAACTTACATAACTATGCATTAGTATGTCAGTAGAATATTTTTGAGGAAATGTACTGTGATTTATTTTCGTTCGTACTCAATAAATTGATTAGAGAAATCAACAAAAATCTTTCTGTATGGAATAGAAATGTTTAACAATAACGGGTGAGGGCACTGTTATTACGGAGTACATTTCGGAACTGGTTCTGTAACTAATTGTTGTCAGTCATTGCATATCTGTCAACCTGCAAGTTTCAGAGTTTTTTAATTTTAACTACTATAGTTTGTATAACCGTATGTTCTGGTTACCAAAAACAATTTTTATTTTTCACTTTCTGCAACATCTTTCCTGTTGTGGTGCAATCAGAATTAAGGCGGTTGTTGCCACTCTGGGTGATGTACAATCAGTTATGGCGAAACCTCGTCTTGAGTAGCAACGGCCTTGTTAACAGTTGGAGTTCATAGACTAAACTTCGTAATTTCTGCTTGTGAATTCTCAATGTTTTATCAATGAAGTCATTTTAAGTTATTATTTTATGATTTGATAGTTTTTCCCAAATAGCATATTGTTTTTATTCAATTTTAAAAAGGACGTCGGAAAATTAAATATAAGGAAAATTATAAATCCTATAGAACGTTATATTTGGACAGTGCGAATTGAATATTCGGTACTAATGGAAAATATTTGATTATAAATATTATTCTATGATTGTTAGGAAAACTAATAATCATAGTCAGAAAATTGTGAAAGGTAGCAATCATATAAAAAAATACTTATTATATATATAAATATTCAAAAAAGGATTTAGTAATTATTCATTGGAACAAAACGCAACGTATAATTAATTACTCGATGCTAATAATCAGCAAATCAAGATTGGTGGAATTATCTGAAAGACAGATATTATAAGCGGTAAAATTCAGCAAAGAACTATGAAATTATTCTGAAAAAGCGAATTAAATAAGCAGCAAAAGCAGTCTTCTTGAAATGCATTCAGAATAGAAAAGTGAATCCCAAGAATGTAATTAAAAGCACAATCGCAGATAAAGATGGCGGTGTGTTGTCAAGCTTGTGAAATAAAAGCATAAATCTGGAAAGAAGATAAAGATTAAAAAAAAAAGAACTCATAGAAAAAAAAGCTATGAAAAAAATAAGGAGTGTGATGAATTTTAAAAGGAAAACGAAATTAATTAAGGCTTTGTTTGTCATCAAGAGACAAATATGTTCAACAAATTCTAGCACAAAGAAAAGTGAAAGAATGTTTAATCTTTTGCAGCTAAAAAATTCACCAATCCTTGTCTCATTAATATTTTTTGAAATTTTATTGCACATTTAGGTTTTTGAATTAGACTAGCAAAAGGCGAGTTTTGAATTGGTAACTTTATTAAACTTGCAAAAAAGGAAACAATAACAATAATAAATTAAAAGCACGGCTTCAAAATAAACTGCAAAAGACTAAAATTTTTCTTGAAGAAATTATTTCATGTTTATATTAGTTCTTTTGTATAATTATGTCTTTCATACGTTATGTTGAATTTGTTTATGAGTTTGTCTCAACAAAAATATTTCATTTTTCATTATTTGCAAGAATATAGCAGGTTGCTTTAAAGAAACTACAACTACGAGTACCTGAGTGTAGCATACTACATCCTCAATTGGTACTCATCAGTAATCATGCAAATACATATATATCTAAACCTCTTAAGGCAGGTTATTGCAATACCGAATCTCGTATGCCAAAGGTACTGCTTAGATGTTATTAAAAAACACAGTGAAAAGGTTATAGCGATGTTAATTAAGAAAATATACTCCTTTCTACTATACAATATATAATTATACTCACACACGCAGACACTCACAGACACATATAAATATATGCACATATATATATGTGTGTGCGATAAGTTTCACATGTCATTTAAACTAAAATATTAAAAATAAAATTCACCTTAAATTCAGACATATTTGGGAGCAGATGACCGTTGGATTTTCTATTGTTATTTAAAGCCATTTAATATGCACAACTAATGAAAAAATTTCATTTCCAATGCTAATACCCGGAGCACGTTTTTCATTTAAATTTACACATAATTTATATTGTTTTACTCTCTGAATTTCGGGCTGTATTAATTTCCTAAATATGTATTTCTATCAATCACTGTTGGATTTCACGGTGACTTAAAGCTGTAAACTGTACTATCTGAAAGTACCTACCATGTAAAATAAAATAAGAAAATAAGTAATATATTTTCAGATTAATAGAGTATTTCCTTAAATCGTCAGCAACCATTCGCATACATAAAAATTAAATTTAGTTAAAGAAGAAATTCGCGGCCATTGTACTGAAAACAATTATCAGTTTTTATACAGATTGGTCTTATTTGAATGTAGAACATTTTTATCATGTATAACTACGTTTAAATATATTTGATAAAAATAAGAATTAGTTTTATAAAGGCTTACATTGTTTTATAAAGCTATGCATCTTAATTTTTATTCTTGTTGAAGAATACAATAAAAAAGGATTAGAGATTGCTGCTCTGAATAATTTTCAATAATTCCTAAAATATCCCTTTCTCACCTATTAAGAGTGTAATGTTTACTGAAATCATTCTTTCACTCGATTCTTTCCGAAAGTCCAAAGAGTTACTTCTTCCGGTGCACAGCGGAAGTGAGGCGGACGCAGTGCTTGAACTCACTGACGCACATCCGGCGCAATCTACCTTTCCCTCTTCCCAGAATCCGGAACTATTGCAGCCTTGGGACTTCCTCCCTGATGAGAGATCCGATTGACACTTGCCTGATGGCAGGTGGAACTTGATACAAATAAATCCAGAAGTCTTTTGCTCTAATATTAATTTTTGAAGAGTTTTCACAAATGCAGATAATAAGTACTGTATGTATATGACTATACAAAACGGTTTGCTTTAATATGTTTCGATTGTGGCAAAGCAAGTCAGGGCTGTTTGCCTGATGAAAGGAATGCCTTCCTGGGGAAACTTCAAAGGGAAACTGACATGGGTGCAGCTACACATAGAGGAAAACATGAGCATGTATTTATTTGAACATGGATTTACATGAACATGTATACAAGGAAGTTCGGTATTTGAAACCGACTGAGCTACTAGTGTTTAGCTACTTTACAAAACGACTCGTGTCCTTTGATTATTTGTGTCTATTCATTAGTTTTGAACAAAGATTACATAATTAAGCAAACATATGTATAAATGTGCACATGGTGTGTGTATACGCACAAATTTGCAAAGCATATTATGGTTGGGCCTATCAGGATTTCATAACGAATTTTAGTCCAATAATTGAAAATTGACCGGTCTAACAGGTTTAAATTGCCTCAAACAAAAATTCATTTAAGATATAACTTAGTAATAACATTATTATTATTATCCACTCCATGCGCATTTTGTCATACAAGCAGCAGTAAAATCCAGTCTTGTAAAAATTATTTGTAATTGTTCCAGTCGGCGAAAATTGATGGAAAGGCATTATTAAAATAAATACCCAAGCAAAATGTTAACAGGATGAATAATTGCTCATTATAACTCTAAACTGAACCCATTTTATAAACTATAAATTTAATTTTAACCCACGCTTCTGGATGCTTAATGATTTGGGACTTTCAGTTCGACTTCAATCCGTTTCCAAAATTCTTGTGGTTTTCAATATTGTTATTAGAATTTAATACTTATTTAGAATTAGAATTTAAAAAAATTACAAAAATAAATTTTGTGCGTACAAAATGTCGTGAATATTGTCTGAAATGTAAACGTGCTAGCGTTACATTTACGATGTTAGGATTACATTAAATGTTACCGCAATTAGGTAATAATTAGGGTTTGAGAGCGCTAACTATAAAACAAGTTGAAATGAAACTTTTTAAGTTCTTATCCTATAGATGTATGTTTGTGCTAATCTACCTGTTTAAGAGTATTAAAAACTGTTTTTATCAACGTTATTTGTTTTCATTAACACGTATTCAGTTGTTTTTTACTCTCTGTCTCAACGATCAAAACAATATCGATAAAAAGTTTGGAAGTAGTTAGTGGATTAATTGTAGATAAAGTACAGAAGAAGTGATACGTTAAGATCTTTTGTAGTAAATTAAGATCCTTTGTAGAAAAAACTATCATGTAACCAGAAATGCAAAATGTGCTTACGCATTCTCTCGTATTTTATCAAATTTCTCTTGATTGTAAAAAATTTATCTTTTGGGTAAATTTTCAAAATCAGCTTCATTAGATACAGATATTAAACATATACGTAATTCTTTCAGTATTAAGGCATTTTAAATGCAGCGATACATCATTTTTAGCTTAAGTTTGTAGCGAAAATATTTATAAGTTTTCGTTCCCCTATTGTAGTTAATAATATAAAAAATATTAAATTGCATTTGTCTCAAAATGCATGTTAATGGCCTAAGGCAAAATTGCATTCTGTGATATATTTATAGATGCTTACACAGGAAGATGCCTCACAGCATAAAATAGACTTCTTTCAAAATTTTGTCTTAAGATATGCTTTGCAAAATTGAAAATCTTGAAAGAGGATTACAAAAGCTAGTCTTGGATGAGGATTCTATACGATATTATATAGAATTACAAGTTTTATTTCATTTCTCAAGCCTGTTCTTTTTACTATACGTTGCTATCAGATTTATGTCAATAGAATTGCATGCCTATTTTATTTTATTTTTCCAGCAGGAACAATTCTTTCTCTTTGCATACAGGTTTCTTAAAATATGTATTATTTGTTTGAATCATAAAAATATTATCAAGAAAAATCTATTGAATTATTTTCGTTCTTCTGCATAAAACTGCGCACTATGCATAACAACAGCAGAATATATTAACCATTAGAAACACGACAGGCGTAATAGTAGTTTTCTCATAAAGTTTGGAAATTAACATGTCTAAAGAATGCTTATTAATATTCAATGTTTCTCGAAACAATGCCTTTTCTGCAATCCAGGAAACATTTATTTGCATGTTTTAAGAGGTGAATGTTAAGCGTTTTAATGTTTAATGAATTTATGATATTTAATTTCAAAGAAATGTACTTTAAGTATTTGCTTATTGTTAGACTAAATTTGATTATTAAAATTAGGTATATTATATAAACAAGAAATATTTGCTTATAATTATTCTAAGAGAAACACTATGGTACTAAACATAAAACATGAAGGCCTTCCTTAGTATATCTTGAATACTAAGGTCATATTCGAAACCATTTCAACTTAGCCTCAATAGAAATAGAAAATAGCCATTGCTGAACAGTGAAATGATTGTCATTTTCATATATCACAGGATGTATGAAAAGCTTTCAGGTCTGGCCACTAAGTAAAACAGAGTGCTTTCTATTTGATACTGCCTGTTGGTTCGGTTTTGAACGCCCAGGTTCACTTTGAAAAATCCTGAAATGTCCTCGCACACTCGAATTTGTCATTCTCTCCCCCCTATTCAATACGGTGGCCCCCTTCCCCACACATGGGGTGAGTGGGGGAGGACTCAAAAGCCTGATAAGAGAGGGAATCCGGAAATTCTTTCTTTTGGCTTGACTATTTTTTCCTTATTTCTTTTTATATATTAAGTCGAGTAGAGAATTCGACCGCAAGATTCCTCTCCTTTCTGGTGTGTCACCAGAGTCACACATGGTGTGGATGATAAGACTTGATGCCTCTCTTTGCACGATTCTTATATCTGTAAGGATAAGCTTGTTTCTGCCTTTGAGACACGTTCTTGAGCGGTTGGTCCCTCGTCATTTCCGGGAAGTTTTTTTTTTTTTTTTTTAAATTATCTTTGGAATGGTACAGCAGGTCTCGAACGTACGAAAGAAACTTGATATTTTTGCTTGGCTAAGTTGAATAAAGAGAAAAAATCACTAAATATAAATATGACGTTTCCAATGCATTTTTTCCTGCTGTCAACTTGTTTAGAGCTTTGATAACGGAAATTAAGTTTTAAAAAGTGAAATTCTATATCTTTGACTTTTTTTTAGCTTATTTCCAGATTTTTTTCGCGAAACTAATTTTATTTTGTGAGCGTGAACGTTAATCTTCGCAGTCGATACGCCTTAGGGTGCTCTTCATTTTTGCATGGAGTATAATTCTTCGTAATCCCATTTGACAGTTTTTTTAGTGTTTTCTTCAAAACTCAGTATTTAGTTCAAAATTCTTCTCAACTCAAAAAAAAACATTCTAAAATTTAAGAAACTCACATAAAAATAACTCGAGACTCAGACTCTACATGTTGCATATTTCGTTAAAAAATAGCAGAAATTCCAGTTTTTAATGCTTTTATCATATAGGTAGAGAGTGAGGGCGTTCAGACCTTGTAGTCAAAGGTTTAATGTAGTTAGTGATATTGATTAGTTAGCTAAAGGATGCATTGGAGAAAATGGTAGATGAAATTCTTTGAAAGATAGCAAAGGTATAGAGCACTTACATCAGATTTCAGAGCATTATAACAATACAAAATGCGACAACTTAATTCCTGGAATGGATGTTTAAAAATATACTCAAGGAAATATACATTAATGTAGAAAATATCCAGGGCGGAATGTATATAAAAAAACGCTAATAAAGTACTAATATCTGATTTAGACAACATTCCCATTTTCGAAAAAATGCTTTGTCGAAATACTGTTTTCGACAAATGTCAATTATATTAGACATTAGACAATTGTATTATTAGACATTAGACAACTATATTAGACATTAGACAATTATATTAACTATATTAGACATTAAACAATTATATTACACATTGTCAATTATATTAGTCAGAATGCGACACAGGTGTCGAACACCTGTGTCGCATTCTGTAGAGTGTCAATTATATTAGAAAGTTGGCTTACTCGCAAATTTCACGTTGGGAAACAGCCAAAAATCAAAGGAAACTAACTGAGTTGAAAAAGCAGAATGATAAATTAGAAAATCGATTTTTTAACCAGAAATTGTCTTACACGGGATGGGGTGACAGTATGTGTGAATTATAAATCAGAAGTCTTATTCATGATTCATCATTTAAATTTGGTCTGATTGTTTCATCATTAATTTGTAATTCTTCAGTCAAAAAATCTAAGATTTAAATCATTTACCCATCTGCATCGCATCTCACACTCTGTTAATATCCATCCATGTAAGTCCATCATTTGTGCCCTTGGCTAGTCCTTCAATGTCATCCATCACTTTTTCTCAGCCATCTTTGAATCTCCAACGCCACTCAGACAGATATGACCTTTTGATGTCATTACTCAAACACGCCTCGCTCTCTATTTGTAACATTTCAGTAACACCCTTTCAGATTTTCACAAAATTTACATGTTAGTGTGGTGCTTTTAATTTCAGTCACTCATTTTTTTAGCGAAGGGCAGGCGTTACCTTTACCAGGTTTAAATTCATAAATGGTTAATCTAAATGGATCATAACTGTAGACATATGGTTTGCTCATATGTCTACAGTTACATATGAGCAACTATGGACGGCCATTCCACGAATTAAACTATTGTTCTCTGTACAGCAATAATCAATTAAGATATATTATCGAATTTTGCTTTCAGAAGTTTTATGGTTTACAGAAGGAGTATAAAATGATATCATCAGTTAAATAAACGTAAAATGATAAAGAAACATATTAACAAGAAATGGAAATGAACAAGATAAATATGATGATATGCTATACATTATATTTAAGCAGATAGGGAAATGTGGAGTAAAATTAAAGAGAACTTTGACCAGCTTATACTCAATAGAGCATTTTTATTACTAAACCTTTTCTTCCCCTATGTGCATAGCTTCTGCAAGTACAGATGGACACCTATAATATTAAACTTAGCTTAGTCATTTTATAATATTTAATGCATGCAGGGATACAAATGTACTTCTACATAAATTTGGAAGCTTCATTATAGTAAAATATTATGTCTACATATTGGATCACAAAATAGGATATAAATAAACCTTACAAAGTAGGATACATTAACCGGATGCGATACAACCGTAGGGTGACTGAGCCTGGCTTCAAACACTCTACTAATTATAAGAGGCTTAGCATTTTTAATAACTGTACAAATAGTGATCTCTAATATGGACAACAAAAGTAGTAGTAGCACATACACAAACATGTTTTCATGTTCTCTGTCACTTTTATTAAGTGACAGAGTTCTCCAACTCTGGTGTGAATGATCACATTGGAAAGAAAGAACGGACAAAAGGGGAATAATTTAAAAATATCAGCTGTCAGAAAAACGCTTGAGTACTATGAAGTCTTCTCAATTTTCAAAGGAACAAATGATATATTCTATTAAAATGAATTTCAAGATTTGAAAATTTAATATACTGCTGGCCATTAAAATTGCTACATCATTAAGGCGGCATGCAGCAAACTTCAAATTTGCATGAAATGTACTACATGCTGGAACATGCAAATGATTAGCGTTCCAGGGCATGCGCGCAAAGCGGGTATGAGTAGCTTCATCTACAACGGAGTTGTAATTTGAAAATCGCATCTCTGCAATTTTTCTTTCTTTTAAGTTCCTTTAAGTTCCTTCCTTAAGTGCATCATCCTGTAAGAAGGAGAACCTCTAGCAGCACCTGTCGGAATTCGACTGCAATAGGATCGCGGCCTATCCTGACTGAGGTCTATCTTCCCAAGATATTACCGTTCATGTTATTCAAGATTCCACGGCTATCAAAGAACATGGAATCCACGGATCCAAAATGTCCATACTGAGCGTCAGAGAATCAACGCTTATCTCTGACGCTCAGTATGCAGGATCTTAGAGAATCCATTCATTAGCGAACGAGAGGACAGGCATAGTCCTCTCGGCCTTATCACAGCCATGACACGAATCTAGAGTCAGGAACATGGCTTGTGTGTAGGACGACTAGTTATTATATGTACAGTGCAACGGCTTCTGCAGGATCATGGACCCAATTTGCGTTTTCCCTTGAAACTGCATTAGAGACAGGGGCGCTTACAGTGATGCGACGAACCATGGCACTGGACACAGGAGCGCCAGTTGGTCATCTTTTCAGACGAATCCCGGTTTTGTGTACAGCATCATTATATATCTGTATGTGAAGTCACCTAGGGGAACGAAAGTTGCCAGTTGGCGTTCATCATCGTCATACGGGCCGAACATCTAATGTGCTGGTATAGGGTGCCACTGGGTACACATCACGACAACCTCTTGTTCTCATAACCGGAAATTTTAACCTTGCATCTTGCAATAAAACACTGCACGACCGCATGTTGCCTATACTGTCATGCCCATCCTGGATACATTGAGTGCTCGAGTGATGGCCTGGTCAGGACTACGTTCATATTTCTCACCCACTCAGAATCTTTCAACATAGGTTGCCAAGTGACTGGCACAGCATCACTTGCCAGACGCTATCATTGATAAACTCTGGCAGAGAGTTAAATCGGCTTGGGATGCTGTATACTGTCCTCTTAGTTACACTGTTGAAACTCTGGGTGGTTTACGTTTTATTTTTTCTTCAGTATTATAGTGAATCTCCTTTTTCTCTCTCTCTGTATATATACATACACTATACATTTTTTCTCAGATAGGATAGTCAATATTTCTATTCTAGTTGAACTGAGTCTCCATATACATATATTTACCTTCACCGTTTTCCTCAGATAAGATAATCAAGATATTGAATTCGATCTTCTTATATGTGTATTTACGCAATATACTGAAATATATATTAATACATCCCTTTAATTCTTCATTTTAATTTGGTTATGTTCTCTTTCTGTTCCCAAAATAGCAAATGTTTATAATAAGGCTCTTTAAACTGCGTCATTTCAAAATTATTCGTTATCATATAATTTTTATATAAAGCTGATGACGCACAGACTTTCATATTGCTTCAGACAATAATTAATTTCAAATTTGGAAATTGAATCTGGTAACAGCCTATGACGAAAATTTGAATTAAATTTAAATCACTTTGAACTTAATTTTAATCCTGAATACTTTTCATATGCAGTCTGCTTCCCGTACTAAATTCTCTTTCTAATGCAACCTCTTAACAAATAAAAAAAGTATTCAAGAACAGGGGCCCTTACCACGCCGCTTGATCCGCGTTGGCTTATAAATATTCTATGGGAATAAAGAAATATTAAAACTAGCTGTGTCTGCAAGCTTCTTTATGCATCGGCTGTCATTGTTAACTATGATGTCATCTAGATCTCTGAAAAAACGGCCTATGTATATAT
This sequence comes from Stegodyphus dumicola, assembly GCF_044657685.1. Classification (NCBI taxonomy): domain Eukaryota; kingdom Metazoa; phylum Arthropoda; class Arachnida; order Araneae; family Eresidae; genus Stegodyphus; species Stegodyphus dumicola. Next base: position 35,024,363 of record NC_140781.1, read on the forward strand.
AATTAAATTATATATATATATATATATATATATATATATATATATATAATATATCAAGCAAAGTAGTAATTATAATTTAAAAAAAAAACCAATTTTGGTCTAGAAAACTTCTTGCGTAATATGCTGCAAAATAAGTAAAATATAAAAATTGTAGTAAGCTCGCCTAAAAGTTATCAAGAGCTGCTGCTCCAAAAGGTTCAACACGTTTAAAAAAAAAAATTAATACATATGAAAATCAAACCATTAGACATGTAAAACATTAAAAAAACAGAAACAGATAAAAAGTAAGCGAAAAATGGTAAATTAGCCCAATTCGACTTCCAAACTGGCTTTTCAAGGGAAATTTCATTTATTTGAACGTCGAATCAAGCTAACCCCATTACGCGTTTCGCCGAAACAGACAATTGAAACTTTTTCGCTAAAATTTTTTTTTAAATTTAGGCAAAGTGTTTTGGAAATTTTAATAGTCTCAATTCTCTGTTCCAATTTCCCGACGCGTCCGCACAGAATGACACATTAAGGTGGTAAAATATGTTAAACAATATCTAAACTTCCTAAATCTAGACTAAAATCAAAATAAAAACAAACATACGGGCTGGGCCTGCAAGCTTAAATTAATTATTTGAACGTCGAATCAAGCTAACCCCATTACGCGTTTCGCCGAAACAGACAATTGAAACTTTTTCGCTAAAAATTTTTTTTTAATTTAGACCCAGCCCGTATGTTTTTGTATTTTTAGGACTAATAGCTCATCGCTATTTATTTTCGTTTTTATTTTTATTTTAATTTTGATTTTAGTCTAGATTTAGGAAGTTTAGGTATTGTTTAACATATTTTAACACCTTAATGTGTCATTCTGTGCGGACGCGTCGGGAAATTGGAACAGAGAATTGAGACTATTAAAATTTCCAAGCCACTTTGTCTAAATTAAAAAAAAAAAAAAAAAAAAAAAAAAAAAAAAAAAAAAAAAAAAAAAAATAGCGAAAAAGTTTCAATTGTCTGTTTCGGCGCGAAACGCGTAATGGGGTTAGCTTGATTCGACGTTCAAATAAATGAAATTTCCCTTGAAAAGCCAATTTGGAAGTCGAATTGGGCTAATTTACCATTTTCCGCTTACTTTTTATCTGTTTCTGTTTTTTTAATGTTTTACATGTCTAATGGTTTGATTTTCATATGTATTAATTTTTTTTTTTTTAAACGTGTTGAACATTTTGGAGCAGCAGCTCTTGGTAACTTTTAGGCGAGCTTACTACAATTTATATATATATATATATATACATATATATATATATATATATATATATATATATAGTTGCCAATGAATTTATAATTATTAATTAGTCCTTAAAATGTATCGTATTTATTTATTAACTCACTATCTTTTTTTATTATTTTCTTCTAGGTCTTTCATTTTCATAGCAACTACGCGTATGGGTTGCGATAAAATCGCGCTTGCCACAATGCTGAAAACTTCAGAGAACGGTGGTCTACTCAATAAACATATTACTGCTGAAAAATTAGAGAATATTCGAAGAACATTCTTTATATAGTCATAATTGGGGACTACTCCAAATGTAAAATGTAAAAATGAAAATGATAGCACTCCTTCCCCTGAGATTGGAAACGAAACAGGGAGAGAGTGGAAGGTAGTGGCATGTCTAATAAATTAAATTACGTCAGAACACTTGACGGCAGAAAGCGAGTGGCGAAATACTTGGGCGCCTCCGCCGAAGAGATAATAAATCACAACTCAGCCAATGGCATGGTGGGCTAATTGCAAAGCAAGCCACCCACCAGAGGGCGCTACCTTCTAAACTCTCTTTTTGAAAAAGAGATTAGATAACAATCACACTTTTCTTACTTCTAGTATTTTCTTCACTTCTAAGCAGACCCACTCTTCCAGCAAACCGCGTTTTTCTCCCCTCTTTTCGCGTTTCTTATATATTTTTTCTTTTTGTTTTTTGTGGGTGAGGAAAGATATAATGATGCAATAAGAATCTTCAAATTAATTCTGTGGTTTTAGTTCAGTGGTTTCGGGTCGATAACGTGGATACATTAAATTAAAATAATATAAGTTGCTGGGAAAATTGAAAATACATCCATCAAAATATTAAGAACAGAATGCGCTTAACGTTTTTTGCAATGTTTTTGTGCAAATATGAGACATTCTTAAAGTGAATTCAAAGACAAATTTTGGTACGCCGAAAATTACTGTCTCGGTTTGAAGGAGCAATTGTTAATTATCCAATTTGCACAAACCTTTACTAGCAAGTTCATGTACAGAGAAAATATATGGCCCTTTTTGATTATCCACGTCCGCGAAGAAAATATGCCAACTCTTTGGTGACTTTGTAAATTGCCGAAACGCTAGTCTGTCTAACTTTATAGCTCATAAGTATTGTTTTAATGGTAAATAATTATAAGTAAGGCATTTTCTAGGAAACAAGAAAGTGAAATAAAAGAGAAATTCATTATGTCCGATATTTACATTTTTACAATTCATAGTTAATGCTCAGAGAACTAACCATTAAAGATAAAGGGTGTAAATCCCCGCACACTTTACTCGAATGCATGGATTGGCTATTATCGAATGCATACTAAATTCGACTAACTGTTAAAGATGGGGGGGGCAGATAGTTAGAAAATTCCGGATATGTTATGTAAGTTTTTATAATTGAACCAATAAAAACGTTTTATGCTTTTGACAAATATATTACCTTTCTATTTTTGTTCACATTTCGAATAACTGGTCGTATATCTTTCCGGCAGATAATGCTTTAGCATTTTGTTTTTATTTTCAGAACATTTATAGAAATTATATATAGTATTTGAACGAATGTTATGCTTATTACATATTGTTAATTTAAGTTTTAGAAAATCTGCATTTTTAAGTATTTCAATCTGTAAGGGGTATTTTAGCTAACATGTTATTTTTATCTTAATTCTTTTCTATTTCTTCTATCAGTCGTCACTATATTATAAATTATATTAGTTTAAATAGAGATTGAATTTGTAGACTGGGAAAGGCAATGCGGCAAGAAGATATTTATTTCTGGAGTCGAACACCAGTGTGCCGTCTAGGTTTGGTAAGTGTTTTCCAATTGGTTAGAGTAAAAGATTAGAAGCTGCGGCAATTGGACAGACAGATTATCATTGAAGGTATCTGTTGTGTTGTACATAAATAAGTATTTGTAGTTCTAAGACCTCCCAAATAGTGGTAAATACATTTTATTAACTTTTGGCTGTATTTGTAAGCTGCGATTTAAAAGTACACATTTCAGTTACGTTTTACCTCTTATTTGTGTACTTAGAGTTTTAGATGTTTAGTTAAGTGTGAAGACGAAAATGAATTTTCTGAGGGAATAAACATTAACAGCCTTAATATTTAACAAAGTTTACATGTCAGACTATTAAAATTCTAAAAAATTAGCATTATACATATAAAATGTTATTTGAAGTAAACGTAGATATATTATAATTATTATTATTTAATATATTTTCAAAGAAATGCTTGTTCAAGAAAGCTGAATACCAAACCGTCGTGCTATTTACTTCTCTCTTTTTGTCTTTTCTTTTTGAAAAATAAAAACAAATTTAAACCAAAGCTAAACTGCGGAACAATTTTCGATGTAACGTTTAGAATGGAATTAAAAAAATAATTAACTTTAACCCTGGCTTAATTTAAGGCCATTTCAGGAAAGTATAAAAACTGGGTAATACGATTTGAATTGCCGTTGTAGCCTGGTTACTAGCCAAAAACAGCTTTCGAGATGTGTACGTTTTTGATATTTACTGAAATCAAAAGGAAATGCCATGGGCTTTCTAAAAATACGCTTACTTATAGTTGATGAAACGGAGACACAAAATGTGTAAGGATGAAGTTGCCTTTGAACAGACTACAGTGCTTGATATTATACAAGAGCAAACCTTGTAGTATAGTAATCTTGGTTGAATGCTTCTTGTAAAATGCTTTTTATTAATGTTTTGACAGCGGCTTTTGATAGAGCTGCACTTTGGGGAGAAGTGTTTAAAAGACTACAGCAGGCTTCAGTTGAAATCCCGCCAACAGAAAACCACGGAAACACTCCAGGAACTCGCCACAGATGTTGAAAGGCTGTCCCATCTCGCCTTTTCGGAGTGCCCAACAGAAACAAGGGAAATCGTGTCCCTGCAATATTTCAACGACGGCATCCAGGATCCTGAATACAGAAAGCTCTACGAATAGCGGATGTTAAAGATCTTAAACATCCGCCATTGATAATAGCTTAAACTATCAAGATTAGTTAACTTCGAATAGTCATATAATTAGAAGTAGTTATAAAATTCTTCAGTAGGAAAAACGATGTTCTTACTCAGAAGTTTCAACAGCAGGAAATCATTGGTAAATTAAAGCATAAAGAGTTATATTGCGATTGGCAATGCGGCTGCAGCTCAGCCCATGCGGGGCCTGGGGAAACAACATATATTTGAAGGACAAGGTAATGATGCCATTATATCCACTTACAGAAGAATGTGTTTGCTTCATATGTTTATTTGCTTAGAAACATCGAACTCATTTTCTAGGGTGAGAAAGTGCTGTACCGTTATGCACGAATATTAAGCAAATGATTTGCTTCTCAAAGGCTTAAAGAACGTACAACAGCTTACAAAATCCCAGGATTTTACCCTAGTTAAATATTTGAAACGAAATCGGAACTCAAAGATCCCGCACATGAAGTTCAATAATCGAAATTATAATTTAATGTTGATATTTCTCAAGATCAACTAACAAACGTGAAGATTTTGGGACTAATACGAAGAATCATAGGAAAACACAGTTAGGAAGTTAAAAAGGAAATTTTTCAATTCAGTGCTAAGTATCCGCCGGTTCTGAACATGTCTAACTGTTCACTGAGTTAACTTTAGCTGAAAACAAATGAAAGCAAAATTCAAAAAAAAAAAAAAAATAAACGCCAAAATAGATAAATAGTTTTCCACATATATAACTAAAACACCTTCAGATATCAAAATAAAGAAAAATAACATAAACAGATCAAGAGAAAAAGCTTAAGAATACAGCATTCTGTCATGACTTGCCTTTATATAAACTGGTTTTCATTATCTATGCCGAGAAAAAAGGAAAAAAAATATGTCTTTAATATGAATTACGTGAATTCTAATAAATTACTCAACCGAGTATTTATTCGAAAAATAATGTCTATAGGTGATTAATAAAACATTTATTATCAATTCATTATTTTCTACATCGATTATTACATTTTTATTTTAAACGTTACCAATATCGAATAGGTATATTACATACAATTTTTTTAAAAGGTATAAGTGATCTGTAGAATTCTAATCTGTTTATATATAACTCGCTAAAAATAAACTTCCTGCCAAATTTCGTGATTAATAAAGACACTTGCGTGTTTTTTGTAAGTGAAAAGATGCTAATATGGAAAATGCTTCCGTACTGAAGAAAGATAATAAGCCTTTCAATTGAATTTTTGGTCTCCACCTAAGCTGTAATTATTTATTACTGATAACAGCGATCACAACAACAATCGAGTTCCAATTATTTATCACTGATAGCAGCTGTCAATACTTGCTCAAAATATATACGGTCATTACATGCGAATTAAAGTTGTTAGGTGTCTCTAGATCCTGGATATTTTATTCTCCTTTTGACATCCTAATAGCCAATTACTGGCATAATTTGCTTAAATGATATGTTTGAGCGCAGTCTCTAAACAAATAACTAAATTTTAAAAAAAAAATCGAAGAAAGACAAGGAAGATTAATCACATAAAATATTAGTGCAATTATAGTTTCGATATCACCATGGCATTTAAGAATCATTTTTATATTTTTATTCAGTAAATGTTATTACATGGCACTTACTAAAATGTTTTAAATTCCTGTCAGCTTCATTAATTTATATGCGTTATTGTTTCAAATTCTGTATGTTGTTTACTAATTATGTGTTCTATGGAAGAATTTAAACATCATCTTGTTTTTTTTTTTCATTCAGCTTTCATATTAAACACTTTTGTCAATGTTATGTCTATTTACATAAAGTTTTGTATCAGTTAAGAAAAACATAGATGCTTGAATTGAGACTGTCACTTTAGCAAAATACGTATTAACTTGAAATCCTCGGAGTTTTAAGCATGCTTCATCTTTGGCTGAAATATTTTCCAGTTAAGAAGAAACTTCCTGATCATTATGTTATTTTTAGACGTTTACTTAATCTTTTGTGTTTATATAAGGCCGGATAATGCTTACACTACTTTTTAACTTAACTTTTATACATATTAGTTGAGATGCATCATATTAAGTCATAGAGATTTGTCAGTATTTCGACAGCTCTCATAAATTTATCTCAAGCTATATTTAAGAACAGCTTCCCTTAGCGCAAAATAAATAAAACTTTGGTTGAGACTTTTATACATTAATAAAAAATAAATATATAGTTTAAGTTAACTGATGTAGGAATATAAATTTTAATAGTGTCCATAATGTCACTTTGCAATCTAATCCCTCATAAACATAATTAATAAAATCCAATCTGAATTTTATCAATTAGCAGGTTCAAAGCTATTCTAATAGTGCCTTATCGTGAAGGCCAATTGATTGAAATACAAAGATATTTACTTTGTACACAACATTAAAATTTATGCATGAGGTTTAAAGAATACCAAACGTACTTAATGAAGCTACTTTATCTTTGTTAATCGATTTCTTAAACTTTACCCCTTACATACTATTGCTATGACGCATTCGGACGTCCTTATAACATGTACTTTCAGCTTTGGCTTAAATATCTGCTGTAACTTGGTAAAGTTTCATTTGCGTGTTTAGAAGAATTTCTGTTAGCACCAATTCATCTACAGTGAATAGTAGCACCTTCGCTTAATCGTTTCTGATAACAAGAGTACTGTTAATGCGTCACTAATCATGTAAGCAGCGGCATATTAAAAGGGTCCTCTAGTTGCTCGAAGGCTAGTGTTAACAGCAGTTATCAAGCCTTTCATTTGAATGATAGATCTCTAGTCTTTCAGTTGTCGAGATAACATCAAAACTTTTCATTTCCGATAATCTAGGACTAGGTGTACAATTGTAACGATTCCTTCCATCTTTACATGTGGTTACCTTCAAATTTCAACCGCGTTCATATTACATGTACTTAAATATACTTACTTGAGCAAACTTCGCAACTTTATAAAGGGCTGATGATGATACGTTTCCTTCAGCGTATTGCAGTTTAGCTTTTGAGGAGACTGTTGTTTGATCTGATGCAATAAATTAAGCTAGACGGTAAATAAATAAATCTTAGATATGGACGACTACGTTCCTACGTTCGTCCGACACATTCTAACAACTTCTTACTGAAAAATTTAAAGCGTATCAGATCAAATGGTAACTATTTTCTCAAATGAATAGAAATACATTTGAAAATTTAAATTGTGTAAAACCTTACATAACAGTAATTAGAAAATAAAGGAATTCAGAATCTCTTTGGCTTGTAAAAAATAATTCAATCATGCTTTATATTACTTACAACTTGGTCATTGGTCTTCCAAACAAGCACCTGTCTAAAAGTATTTTCGTAAAGAGCGCATGCAACGCAATAATCTACAAATTGGTAATCTACTGTCAAAAGTCATGTAGACTACATAGAATCAAGGAGTGAAGTTTATATTTTTGTAGTTATCTCATCTGCTTGTACTGACATGCTGTGCTCAAACGTTCGCTCACAGATATTCAGGATTTATAAGCAAAGATATGTTAATGAAGTCGATAATTCCATTCCGCAGTATTTCAGAATTTCAATGACATAATAAGAAGCATTTTCTAGGGACATAATAAGAAGCATTTTCTACCATTCTCTTTCTGTGGTACAATGCTTACTTCGGAGCTATACATAAAAGAAAAGTTATAGGCCCTGAATCTTGCTCTTTAAAAACTGATGGCAATTTACGGTATTTACGTGGTTGACTAATTAAAGAAAATAGTTGCTTTCAGGCAAGGAATTAATGTTTCGAGACGAAAATCTATCTTTCTCTAACAAGAGAAATGCTAATTTTTAAACAGTAATGCTTTAATGGTACCTAAACGGAAATGCTAGCTGAAAGTTTTCTTGTAAAATACAGGTAAAACTGTTTCCATGAAAACCGGTGCATTTTCTCTTCAGAGAAATTTCGATTTGAAACACAATAAAACAATTTGATACGTAAATAGCATACTATAATAATAAACTATTTGTTTTCTTACTTTCCTTCCATAATTTATATCATGTGCGTGTGGTACTACAATTATTTACATAATAATCTGGAAGTTATGCATTCGAATTACATTATTAGGTAAGAAGACGTTTATTAGTGTTAAGATACCCAGATAAATTTTTAAGTAGGCACAGATACTTAGCATATTAAAATAACTTACATATTGGTGGGAAGTACAGAAGCTTAAGATTTCATACCTTACCCAAAAAATCTATTTTAATGTTGGTCCGATAAATTAAAATCTATAAAACATCTCAACGTGACCACTTTTCTATCGATATAAAAGCCACTCTTAAAGATAGAACTGCATTAGGACACAATAAAGCCACGATTTGCAATTTACAATGCAAATGTATAATTATTCTCGAAATTAGCATACAACATCATTTTGAAACGAACTGATGTAGGTTCTCAATGTAGCTGTAGAAAATAGTACTAACGCATACAATTAAAATAACATTTCTACTGTGCAAGTTGCATATTAAACAGCTATGTTTAATCAGCTTAATTTAATTATGTAAAGAAGTGAGCGTATGGTAAGGAACAGCTGCTAATTTAAAACTACTTAGATGCTTTTGTTCTGAAAAGAATTCTCCGAGTCGGTATGAAGCGATTTGCCTCGAACGAAATAATTAATGTTTTAAGTTTAATTCTCTTTCAGAAAATCCATTATCTTAGACTTATTAAAATTTTCCTTTGCTCTTGTCTTCCCCAAACGCACAAAGTGTGATGAGAATAAGCTGCCGCGCTCAATAGTTTTGGAAAGCTCACTATTATTTCCTGTTTTTCTCTGTGATATCTTTTCAAAATATGTGAGACTAAGTATTAACTAAGGTAATAGATTAAATTAAATTGTGATAAGCTTAGTAGTCTTATGGATGCTCAGCGTTAGTTTAGTAGATAACTACTGAATCCTTTCAAAATGAAGCATTCAAAATCAAAGAAAAAGTGTTTTCATTTCAGTTAGAATATCTGTATAAAAGTTTGCTTGCTTGCTTTATTCTATTAATAGCGTTAAATAAGCCATTAAATAAGGAATATGTAATGATCACAATTACATAACTGGTTTATTATTTAATATTGAATCCACAGGTAATACTGATCGCTAGATTTACATACTGAACAAAGGTAATATTGCTGTCGCATGGTAGTCGATCGAATATAGTTTAACATCTGCTATAGCGAAATTAAACAAACAATGAAAAAAAAAAAAAGCATGGCATATGTATTTCCATGCATTATTTTTTCCGAAAATAAAAGAACCCGTGATCATTCTATAAGGAGTTTGTTCAATTACCCATTATCGTATGAGCTTATCTATACTATCACGTCTACTTTTCACCAGCTTTCTTCAGAATCTAAACCAGATAATGTATATAAGAACAGATTTCTTGAAAATCAGACGGAGAGCTTTGGCAGCGACACTGACCGTTGTGATATTTGTTAGCCTATCTTTGAGAATTACGTGATCCGGCGTTAGTTTATTTGTTAGCCGAGTTAATTATCGCGTTAGAATAAACCCATAGTGTTGCGAGGTTCAGTGTTTAATTACTTTAAATTTTGAATTCACATTTTATGTTTCTGAAACCCAGCAGGCTTGCAGAGATTTATTTGTAAGTATAAACCATGCATTTTTAAGGTTTAATAAAATGGTTGCTTAAACCTTCTTTTGAATCTGTCGATATGAACGTAAACGGGTGATCAAGCTGTAGCCTGACGGTCTCGGTACTGATCAAAGTTCTATTAACCAAGAAGAGAAAACTTACAATTCTAAAGCATGCGTATATTAACTTGCCTATATTCATCCGATCTAGTATGCATCTGAAAGCTGTGCATAACCTACTAGGTCTTGAAAATCACTGCATTTAAAACTTTTATGATAAAAAAATTATTAAATTCAATTTTCGTCATATTTAGACCATTTATTTATTTTACGCATTTTGTTGAAATATATATAATTTTCAATATGCTTCTGTACAATCAAACTAACTTAAATAAAAATAATGCTTGAAATTTAATGCCATACATGGCTTCTTAATGTTAGCATTTCAAGTAAGAAATTCTACGTTCCACTGAAACTGAATTATTTTTACCTTTTTATAGGCTGTCCAATAAACTAACTATACCGTCATGCATGAGCTTTTATAAATTTCAGTAAACTTTCTTATTCTTAGCAAGAGTAAGAACAAGTTATGTAGAGTGCTCCGCTTGAACTTCGAAATTTTGTTAGCAAAAGAAAGAAGGATTTTGTTAGGAAAGGTAAGAAAAGAAAAAAAGGACAATAAAATAATAAAGAGCCCTTTTTCTGCTTCTAAATTTTGTTCTTTAAAAATAACGTTCTTGTAGTCTTCACACCATACAGTCAGCGCGAAATTTAGTAAACAAATGTAATAAACTTATTCATGAAAGTGAATAGAAAATTTATAATAATGCTTACGGGAAAAAAGATGTGAATGCTCTGTGCGTGATGAGCATTTGCTTTTCTTGAGCGTTACCCCCCAAAAAGCGAATAATATACTCTTTCAGAAGGAGCAATGGACATTATTATATATTATCAAAAAATTGCTTTGTATTCAAACTGAACTGAAAACAACTTGAAAAATGTCTAAACATCAAGGAAGATAATACACGTGATTCTAACGATAACATTAAAAAAGTTTCATACGTAGATGAGTTCTAGGGCATGATTCCTTTTCTTTATAATAAAAAGCTACAATTTAATTTCCTTCCTTGATAGCTTTCATTTTCTTCAATCCAGCTTCTGAAATGTTTTTATATAATGATATTAAGATAAATGGACAATTTTATTTGAATATTTATTTTATTTTATTTAATTTAATTATTAAAATATATTTATTTTATTTGAACCTCTAAAGGTTTAGAATCGTGTTATATTGCTTCATTTTTTTTTGCTTTTCAGAGAGCCATTTCGGTATACCGTGGAAAACATTCTTAAAATTAAAATTTTTCTCAATAGCGAGCCTTAATTTTATTTTGAATATGACTTCGAAATGGTTGAATATGACTTCTGAATGGTAGTCGCAATGCTTGTCACTCTATAATAACTACTCTTTATGTAAAAATTTAATGACATTGAAACTATATAAAACTCCATATTTCTTTATAAAGTTTTATGCCATATCGTTTTAAGAGAAGGAAACTTCTTTGCAGCATTTTTAAAAAGTCTTTGACGTTGTTTATGGCTATATGATATTTCATGTTATCTATAATTTAAACATCAGGAAATTTCGCCAAGATCTTTTTGATTGTTCAGGAAATTTTCCTCCTGATTTTGAGATTATCAGTTTCTTTATTATCCTTTTAACCTCATTATTTTTTAACGTTTAGGATGTCTCAAGGGCAATGCCTAAAGGATGATCCGTATAAGAAGTATTGAAATGCATATATCTTTTTTTTTTTTTTTTTTTTGTTTTCTCAGACCGTTTACAAATCTTCAACATTTTCCTATGAAAGACGTTCCTCAGGTTGTTTTCGTTTCTTTCTATCTCCTGCATTTTTTTAAAGCAAAGAGAATTACTATTTACTGGTAACTTCGTCGTAGAATGTTTTGCAATTCTACCTTGTTATTAAAAACTTAAACATAATAAAGTTTCATTTAATCGTAACTCATTTCAGAAAATTTTTAACCTTTGTAAGTCATAGTATTTAAGTACAATTTTTTATTATATTTAGCATTTTAGTCTCTACTTGTATTTCATTAAGAAATAAATGTAAACTAAAGATTATGATCGAATAAATTTTACTTGGAAATTTTACAATGCATATTTGTAAAATGCATAAACTGCATTTGTACATTGTATTGTATTGTATTGTATTTCATAATCTCTAATGCATTGTTCATTGCCAATTTGTTCATTATATTATGTATTTTTATGCAATTAAATATTAACCTATTTGTAAACGTTTAATATTATTTCAGGATCTTCGTTTTGATAATGTTTGAACACATAAATTCATCGAATTGTGATTTTCCATTTTAAAAGGATTCTGCAGAATAATGAACAGGTGTATCTGGATAAACTAAATTCAGTGCCTTGTAGAGACATTAGCCTGTTTAAAGCAGGAGTACATGAAAAATGGGCAATACCCTCACCGGGACTCGAACCTGGACCTCTCGAATATGCGCCGATTGTGCTAACTGTTACACTACTAAGGTGTGCCAGAAGGAGGGAGAAAATACTTTATATACTCCCCCTTTTAAAGGGTGAATGGGGATCGCTATTTCCTGGTGGTGAAGAATCATCATTCACAACCTTTTAGTTCGGACGCCAGTGTAGAATCATTAGATTATTTTGATGCAGAAGACATGAAAAATGAGCGATGCCCTCGAACCTGGACCTCTCGAATACGTGCCGAGTGTGCTACCGTTACGCCGGGAAAGCATGCAGAAAGGAGGAATAAAATAGTTTAGATGAGAGAAGACATTGTACAATATATTATAAAAAAAGATTATCTAGCAAATCGTTTCCTCTGGGTTCATTTTCTAATCATTTATAAGAACGCCGTTTGGAAAGCTGCACTTGTTAATATTTTATCTAATAAAGCTACTTTATGTAACTTTATTCCTAAATTCACTCTTTCTTTTACATGCTTAAAATACATCCAATTTCTTTAGCTAATTTAATTCTTCTCATCTTCTCTGCACAAACTGGGATATTTCCTTCATTATGCTACGTGCATAATGAAGGATGCATTTATGTCTGTAGATTTGTTCATCTTCTCCTGTATTTTTCCTCTTTTCTTTATTTTCGATCATAAATGTACTATCCATTAATTAATCTATTAATTAGCAATCTCTATGTGTAGATCTATCTCTTTTTATCTATAGTTCTAAATTTTCTTATATTTGCCTATATAAGAATGCGATGTTATTTAGTTTAGCGTGTAGCACTCCAATAGCTGCAAAACTGTTGCTCTGCATATGAATGACTTTATTTTTTTAAAGTAAAAATCCCCAGTTCGTATAACATCAGTTTAACAGTCTGTTAAATATCTGTCTATCTTTCTGCGCAGTATATGTTTTTATAATCTAGAAATTATTTGCATACAATTAGTTTTCAATAAGGATCTATGATCTGAATCAACTTATCTGTATGCCTTTAAGTCTGTTTAATTAATTATTGCTATCCATAATCGTAACCGATTTGTCTAGTTTTCCTAAAATTACATATCCTCTTCTAAAATTGTGCGCATCCAAACATTGAGTTATTTTGATTTAAAATGTGTATGTAATGTATAAATTATTAAAATATTGAGCAAAAGCTACGGAGCACATGAGAAAAAAATGAACCAGGGAGATTTCAAAAAAGTTAACTAAATATTTTAATTAGCTTTCTAATGGATATGTGCAGTTACAACTTGCGAACAAAGTAACTGGTGAAATTAAAAAAACTTCAACAATATTTGTCAGTTTTCTTTGGCGAAGTCGAAACACTCAAATAGCATTCTTAATTATGAATTATCCCCAGCCAGTTACCAACTACCATAACTCATTGCAGTTTGACCACGGGAAACAAGATATAAGAACCCCAAATGGAGTTGAAATTCTTAATTTTACAAATATATCTAAAAACTATTTGACTACATTATTGAATACGATAGCAACATAAGCAAATACAAACTTATTTTCCCGAGAAAGGAAATAATACCTCTTTTTAAAGTTACAGATGAACGAAACAGTTTCATAGATATAATAAAACTGCCAAAATAAAAAAAATTAAAAAACAAGTAAGAAAACGTTATAACAGAGGGAGGGAGGAACAGTGAAATAAATAATAATGGTAATTAAATATGCAGATTTTTCGGAAAATAGTTCCTTGCAAGTAAAATTTCTCAATAATGAAAACAAATGTACAAGGAATAAAAAACAGAGCTGGAAATGGAAACGAGGCAAAATAATTAAAATATAATGAACAATTCTATGAGCAGCTTCTCCAGTACTAATTAACCAAGGAAAGGAAAGAGAAGCAAGAAAAACGAAGAACGTTTAGCTCTTGAGTTATATTTCAATACATATATACATGATTCGTTAGAAATAAACAGAAATACTTATAAAAGTATGCAGATTCATTTAACAGTAAAAGAAAATATAGAATTTTTAAAAAAGTACCGAACATTAAGAATATTAATTACAAAGGACAAAATTAAAATTTACATACGCTGTAGTACATATATATATATATCCTAACACCCACTGAAACCTTTCTGTTACAAATTTCATACAATTTTTATTGAAACATTTTTGACGCATTGAATTTTAAAAATGTATTATATGATATGTAGATGAATTATATTTAATAAACTTGTACGATTTTTACTTAAATTAATACGTTGTGGATTTCCGCCCTTTTATCAAACAACTAAATGTAGAGCAACCTTGTGAACAGCTAAGAAAATGATTGCTTAAGTTCAGGAACAGAGACGTAAACTCGAGAAGGGCAAAATAAGAGTTTAACAGAAGGCCCCTTTCTCAGGGCGTACAGCAAAGCCTTCACTTGGGCTTGAACTCAAAATAATAAGAAATAAGACTTAACTAATGCTTAACTAAATGGATAAAGCCCAAGCTACCAAAATTATAAGTAGTTGGCTCCTAAATATTGAATAAGCTAGCAAAGCTATCAAAAGGCTTGTAATACGACTGAGCGTAGTAACAGCTTAGAGTGACTTAGCCAAAAGGCAAACGCGCGCTAGCCAGAAACTTTGAGGCTCTCTCCCGAAGTCAGTAGAACTTCGCCTTAATTATTATTTTTACTCATTTGCATTAAACGCGAGTCTAAAAATATATTCTGGTAGGAAATTGTAAGCTGAAATTAGGAAGGATGGGAAAGTAGCTTTAACTAAAATTAACTGTTAAAAACTTAGGATAAACCTTACAAAGTTATTTATAATTTCAGCTTTTCATATAATTTCTCCTTCCCATTTCCTCGCCAGAAAGGAAATAAAAATGAGTCCTATTTTAAGCTGTGGATTTTTATGGTAAGACAGCGCATTTCTGCCTAATAAAAAAGTTGTTTAAACCTTTTCAAGTCTCTGTAGTTACTTCACACACAGAGGTAATACACTTTACGTCTGTTAAGGCCATCGAACCGAGTGGTTGACAATGCTGACTGCCGTATCGAAGGGTTCGAATCTCGGAGATGGCATAGATATTTGTAAATGTATAGTGTCTGTGCGGCTTGGAGGCACTCTAAGTATGCGCGGCGAGCCGAAAGACCTCTCGAGAGGTTGAGGGTAGAGGAAGAGGGGTGGGAGACTCTCGGATCTGTTTTCCCGCCCGGGATGCTCTCCATCAAAATTGGGGCGCATCTGAGCAGAGTCGTACTGCCACCTGTATGGTGCTAAAGGCTCTTCCCGACGACAGCAAACTTTCCCTTCTTGCCACGATGAATTTCGTGGGCTTGTTCTGATGTTACTATCAGACATAACAACGACAACAACACGTCTGTTAAGTCCCAACAACGACAACAACACGTCTGTTAGGATTTTGGAACTAGGTTTACGTTCTCAAAGCCAAATTCTATAAATTGAAAGGATTACTAGTAAATAACTACCAATTTATTAAAGTGCTAGCACATTCCTTTTAAAAGTATTCTGATGTCAAATGCTTCGACACACTTCACTAGAAAAATTTAAATCAGAAAAATCGGTGGAATTGTCAGTAAAGCCAATTTTGGTTAATTGGATGCAACCGGATTTATTTATCAAAAAATTATTCAGAAATTAAAGTGAATAAATACGCGTAACGATATATTCATATGCGTTAGAACACGAAAGCTGTATTACAAAGTTTAAAAAATAAAAGGAAGTTAGCTTCATTGCAAAATTATACAGTTAAAAAGAAATGCCGGACTGAATAAATTTTAATATAACCATTATGAGGAGCTTTTACCGAGACCTTACTCCTTTGCATAATGATAGTTAATATCTTTGATATAATAATAATGAAAACGTTCATAAATTACTTTTTGAATCTGAATGATACAATTGCTATGCAAAGATAGACTGCCTCTAGAAGGCGATTTTCTTTCTGTTCACCGAGAACAAAAAAAGCCCTTACCAGGCCTTTATTATCCCAATCAAATGTCGGCGATATAAACTTCCAGTTGAAAAAACACCTCAAATGACGTAAAGATGTGTGTTTTGGCATTTCTAAATTTAAAGAAATACATTATTTAAAAGCTACAAAATCTAAAATTTTATACATTGCACCTTTCCTTTGCTTATCTTCAGGAATATTTTGTACTTCTTACAAAAAATAAAACAAAAAACGTTTCACTTCCGCACGACAAAAATTGACCAAGATATTTGATATTAGAATATGAGATCATATTAAGGGGTTGAACATAAATTGATGAGCAAAAATGTTTGCAAATTGATGAGAGAAATGTTTCATGTAACTAATAATAAACTATCAGTTTAGAAAAAAAATCTGATATTAATAGATTAAATAAAGAGCACTTCTCTGCATGCTGTCATGAAACGTATTGAACAACAAATGCTTGCTTCAGAAAAAGAGATCTTATTCACATAATCATACAATTCATATTATAGAAAAAACGCCGAATCAAATCATAAAGTGTTGCGCATGAATTAAAAATTAAAACTTTTCCCGTTAAAGAAATTTTAGTATCATTATTAGACAATAATTCTAAAGTAACAGAGTTTCACGAGAACGTTAATAACATAGTTTTAGCTTTTGAAAACATAAATTACTTGTGTGAAAATATTTTCAGCACACCAAACATAACACAATTGTAAATAAAGTCAGTAGTAAATCACAAAAGGATATAATTTAATGGCATTTAAAGTCGAAAAAAATCGATCTCGAATTACTCTGATTTATTTATTATTTGATCGTTCAGTGCAAATTTCAAATATCGCCAATTTTAAAAATGAATATCTCGATACATTTGCATCATATAGGACTTAAACATTTTGTGTTAGATTTTTGTAATGAGTAAAAAATTTCATAAATATGTCTATAAGGACAGAGAAACGAGTAAAAGTGGAATTTTTATTAAAATTTAATTTTTAATAATTTTCATAAAAAATATATCTTAGAGTCTAAAAATGTAAAAACTTGAATATTTGCGTTATTTAATATAGGGTAACAACTTTTGTTGACAGGTTGTATATAGATAGCAATGCTTCTATCTAATAATGATATCCTTAATCTAATAATAATATACCTAATAATGCGAATTAATCCTATGTCAACAAGGAAACGAATAAATCGAAAGTTAGTTTTAATTTTTGTTTATGTTCCGTAATGTTTCGGTGAATTTGTGAAATTGAATATTAGGCTCGTAATTTTATTTTTAATGAAACATTTGCCTTCATTTAAGGAAACATCTGATCAATCAATACTCTCTTTTTTTAGTTTGTTTTCAGGGAAAAATTTATTTCTACCGATATTTTACCTTTTTCTGTTGTTTAACTTGACATTCACCTCAAATGAAGAAGGGTGTTTTTGAAACATTTCATTTTTTAATTCTTAAAAACGGTTCGGAACAAAACTGGCGGTCATCGGGCGGAAAATATGTAAGGAATTCCCAGACGTCACCATTTAATTCATTTAGTTTTTCTAAATTAGCTTTTGCATTCATCCATATGAGCTTCAATGAGCGGAAGACACAGTATCACCTTGCTCTCAGGACTGCGGGCGAAATTGCTTTTCAAAAAGAGCAAAATCCATGGTGCAATCTTCTCGAAAAAGGATGTCTAACTTTATGACTTTAAGAAGAATTTTTTTCTTCCTCTTCTCCTCCGTCTCGTATTAAGAAACTGCCTTTTTACAGCAATTACGGATTAATTACCTGTTTAGAACATGTGTTCAAAATGAAGACTTTCTCTTCTAATTCTTAGATTTTATCTTGTATAAAAAGGATTTAACAAGAGAGTAGAAGAAAAAATTCGGAGAAAAAGGAAAAACCGCGCTGAGCACTTTTTAAAGTTCCGTTTTTTATTGTTTTATTTAAAACTAATTTTCACAAGCATTTTCTTTTACGTGATTATATTCGAGAACGTTGTGATCAGGTTGTACAAAGCAGTAATAAAATGCCATTGAATCTTTCTTTGATAATAGTTTCACGTGAGGGTTTTCTTGTATTATTTTAATTATTCATTTTCTCATTAGCAGATAAGGAATTGGAAGAAAGAAATTTTTTAAGTTCCAGTTGATTAAAGATTTGGAAACAAGGGAAACATTAATATGATTGTCAATAAAATGTTTTACTTAAAAAAATAAAATCACAAACAAAATCATTTCCTAGGCACTAAAAGATTAAAAGCTAGGTTCCTACCCATACTTCTTCTTACGAAGAAAATTCATTTGAAGCTCGTATAATTAAAATACTTCTCAAAGCCGTCATTAAAAATAGCGGTTTGGCCCTTAAGACTCCTTGCTATTATTTATTTTTAGTTTTTTCTTTCTTCTACTGTTATAACTTGGTTCAAAGAATATCGTGCATTATATTTTACAGAACTATTTATGCTTTCTTCTCACTACGCGTTGCTACAAAAAAACTTCAGTTACTTAAAATTTAAGAAAGCAGTTTTAAAAGTGAAAGAAATATTTAATATACTCTATAATAGTGTATATCAACTAGAGTCCCCAAAACTCTAACGTAGCGTAGAACAGGAAATGACTAGGTAATCTCAAGACATAGTGATGAGTAGGCTAATCATATGTAAAAACAAACTATTTGTGCATAAGATATTTTTAACTGATTTCTATCAGTAAGGTCTCAAACCTAATCATTTATTTGCATTACAGTATGTAATACATGGCACAATTTCTTTTTATTCTGATGTTTATTTTATGACATTGTAATTTCACAAACAAGAGTGTATTTCCATTACGGAGTTATAATTTGTTTTCAAGACAATATTTGAACTATGGAAATATCATGTATTTGCGCTTGGATTTCAAATAGTTCATTGTATTTTGCGATGGGCTTCTCAATTCTTTTATATAACTCATACATTAGCTTTCTCATAATGAACATTGTTTTAATACACATTAATATTATTAATACATGTATATTAATGTTGACAGTGATCTTCCAATGAAGGTATTTTCTCCCTCTTTCCAGGGTGCCTTCGTGGTGTAAAGGTAGCACACTTGGCGGGTATTCGAGTGGTCCGGGTTTGAGTCCCGGAGAGGCCATTGCAGTTTTTTATTGGCCATTGCACACACCAGATATTTCCCATTGCAAATTCGGCTACAGGGGTATAAAATTGATGAATCTAGTGGTTCTGGAGACCCCGGAAAAGTCACTGATTGTCCGGCCATGTGGTCTGGCGAGCTCTAGAGTGGTGTGGCTCTAGTAGTCCGGGGGGGGGTAGCGGCCTCGGGTTTGCTGGGTCCACTGCCAGGGGCAGCCCGAGCGACTGGCAGGTAGCAAATTGACGACCAGTGTCGCTTTAGGCGATGAGTCGTTCTCTCCAAGGTGCGAGGGTGGAGGTTGAACCTCTGTGCCTGGTTCTAAGTGTGAAGGAACTCATTATGCGGTTTAGTCTCTCGGTGTGAGGAAGCCCTATATGTCTAACCTGCATCATTTTCAACACGAAGTAAAGTTGTGAAGAAACGACCATGCCTCCTTTCAGACTCCATCTGTGTTCTATCTTGCAACCTCTATTTTAAACATTTATTCTCCGATGAACCTAACTCCCATTAATCCATGCATAGTATGAGTGTTGCATGATATGCAGTTTTGTATTATACCACTCCGTGGCCGTGTAAAATTTCATTAAAATCTGTTCGTCTTTTCTGGAGATAACAGAAAAAATAAGAAAAATATTCTCTTAATTTTGAACTCCAGTGTACTTCAAATTCTTTAATCTTTCAGTTATATTTCTGTTGAATTTAATATTAAGGTAATTTTGAATGGTTTATATCTGTTGTTGTGAATTTTATTTTTAATCTAAATATTGTACAGAAATTTCCTCAAACGTGATTTGGGTGTCTATACCAATCTAAGTATCAGTTTCAGCTTTGCTTTCAAATTCAAGAACAGAAGAGTTTAAAGCCATTTATGCAAAGTATACCGTCTATTTCCAGAAATTTAGCAGTTTATGCATTAGGAAAAATTTGGGATTTCATGCTTATGATTACTTAGAAGATGCAAATAATGTAAGTAACTTAAAAGATCTGAGTGACTGATTTAGGAATTGTCTCAACCAGTTTCGCAGTAAATTGCTTGAAAATGAAAAGATGATTGTATCGTGACATGGAATTCACGTTTAATTCGTTTTCAAATATTAGTCTACAAGTATTATGCTTCCTACTGTGACCTTAAGCATATGATAAATATTTCCTTTTTTTTGCTAAATCCAGTTAAAAAATATATTTCTAATCCTTTTATTACTCACTATACGATCCTACTATTGTTTTGAGCCAGATACATGTTACAGGTTTTAAAAATTTTCTCGATTGAGTATAAAAAAACTGATAAGGATATGGCTTCCTAAAAATATTTAATATAATGGTTTACAATAAATATGCAGCACGTTGTAATGTCTTTTCTGCTCATGAATATTTATCACAGTTCGTAATGAGGTAATGAATATTCTCAGACTACCAGATTTTAACATATATGGCTATCCTATGAAACTGAAATTTCGCATATGAATTTATTATAAATATTTATGCTGAGTGATAAATAAGTACTAGAACTGTATATTAATCGTTGCCAACTAGAATGCACCAAATTACAAGATATACGGAATTGTAAATATTCAAGATCAAAAGTTGAACATAACATATCATAATGCAAACAGTTTATGATATGGAATTGGTTTCTTATAGCATTCATTCTGAAAAACAATTCTGTTGCTTCATTTTTGAAACAGAAAAGTAAATTCCGTAAAAGGAAGCTAAAATACGAAATTAAAAATATAATATTAAAACGTCTTACAGAATTTTATATTTATGGTCTACAAGAATTTAGACTCTAACCTTTCGTATATGCTTCTATCGGTAGTGAACTGAACATTGTTGAAGAAAATTTAGATTGTTAAAAATGCGTTGTTTGTATTTAGATTAGTGTAAAATTAATACTTTTATTTTTAGCATGAGAAGAAACAGAAAGGAAATGGTTTATGATTACAATAAGCAACATTAAACAAAAGCATTGTCTAGTGAAGTCAAATTTTGCATGAATTTATAAGAATGAAGACTATCATAAAATATTATGCGTAAAAGTGGGATAATTGAATGAAGTTTAATGAATAAATTAAATAAATACCGTTAAAGGAATGAAGGTACTAGAATAAAGTAAAAGTCTATCTAGATTTAGGAAAGCAAAATCGCAAAAATAAAGAAGAGTTTATTCAATTAAACGGAGTTATATAAAATTATTACATGACTGCACCAGATATATTGCATTCCATACACTTGTTGTAAAACTAAACTTGATAAGCTATGAGCTGAATGAATTGAAAATGAGATTTTGAAATGAAATGAAAATAGCCTCAAACTGAACCTGGGACTATATTCTCGGTTCTAAATAGCATTTTTCGGTTGAATAGACGGCAATTTCTCATTAGCTTTTACGTATTGTTAGAGGATAATAGCCTATTTAAGCGATATGTAATAAATGAAATTTTCAGTGATGTTGAACTGCATATATTATGCAAAATTTCCCATTTATAACATTTAATAGGTGTCATTGTACATTTTTTTTCAGGTGTGATTTTTAGCAAAAGTTCCGCAAGATAACTTGTGGCACAAGTAAAAGTCACTTACTTGATTTCGGTACATATATTATAAAAGAAGAATAATTTTACAAACAAACGTTTCTTAACATTAGAGTATATTATGACACACTTAAATTAATAATAACGTATGTCGATGCTCCATTATATGCCACATTCTTTCTCATATGTCTTCCTCTCGTGTCTTTCTTCCCCTATTATTTCAACATATGATAATAATATTAGTATCATATGTTAATTTACCTTTACCTTTAATATTTTTAGCTTCCATATTAAAAAAGATTTATGCTTTTAAATGGGTTTTATTTTTTCCTGGATTACCTTTGTAATTTAATAGGACAATTCAAAGACTTAGACAATATTTTTTCCCAACGGCAGGTTCTTACCGTTTATATTTGTTGGACACTGCGAAGGCTGGGAGCAGTGGTCTCTTTAGTATGGAGACACCTAATGGTCGGATCACCGTTGTCTCCTATGAAGAGACTGATAAATTATGTCCATTCCTTCTCCGGGATTCAAGCCCGGGTCCTTGGGCATGGCAGTCAGTGTGGCTAACCCCTTTCCCGTCTAGGCGCCACTTTTAGAATACTATTAATTAAATTTTTCAGTTACCAAACGCAGGTATTTTTTAGCATCATATACCTTTTAAATGTTTTAACAGCGCTTTAATACGATTTCGTTTATAATCTCATTAAAAGCGACAAACCAAATTTCTGTTAATACGTTGTCTAACACTTCTTAAATAATTTAGCATATTTTGCAAATTTGTATGCGAAAAAAATAAAATTAAAATTAAAAAAAAGCTTTTTATATATGCTTTTCAATATAGACCTGTGAAGTGATTTTAATCTGATTGTTCTGGTGTAGCATAGATATATCTCATTTATGCCTTAATTTCAAACTGTATAAAATTCCGTTCCATTAAATTAAAATTTTATATCTCAGGCTGATTAATTAATTAATTTATTCCAAATGCAAAATAAATTACTTTGGTGGTTTATGGTTTCACATATGCCAATAAAAATTAAATCTATTGAACCTATGTTTTTTTACACTAAAACAGTAGCAACCCCTCCCCAAAAAACACTTGTGTTATATTTTTTCCGGAGTTGGTTAACTTAACGCAGTATTATTTATTTTGTATACAGTATAACTATATACTCGTAGTGTTTATGAGCTGACTGTTCTGTCTGGTTATTAAATAATATAAACGACCTAATGTACCAGTACTTACGAAAGAATGCAACTTTACGTAGGCGTAGATTTTATACAAATCTGTCGATCTTTTGGGGTGTAAAAACTTGTTGGCTTTTGAAGAAAGCGAAGTTGGTTCACCCAAAAAATCAATAGAGTTTTAGTTTAAATTCAGGTTACTTCATTGCTAAGGCTACTTAATTGCATTATTTTAAATTTTACATTGGCCGGTTTCTCTTACTCATTGAAAAGAGCACATTGTTTTCCTGTAAAACCTGTTTACCCTTTAAGCAAGTAATACTGCAGAGAAGCAGAGATACATGCTACTAATTGCAGGAACTCGAGGCGCTTTAATGTAAAATTGCATTGCAGTCTTCCTGCTCTTCGATCACATTAAATTAGATTATGTGTTTTCAGAACATGATATTACTATTTTATTGAGATAATATATTAGTAACATTCTTTAAAAACTATTAATTAATGTAACCATAAAAAATTATTTAGTTCCACTAATACGCAAATAGTAATGATCAAGACATTATACGAAAATTTTTATTTTCGTATAATATTTAGGGATATGTTAAATGAATTCATTTACATCGTCTTAATATTCTAAGGTTTTTTTTAAGCAAACAAAGCCTATTTTCGTCAGCACCCTTCGACTTTGTAACAAATTGGAAATGGAATGCGAATTTAACGCCAACCAAAATGCTTAAACGTCAATAAACAAGCGTAAATTTTTCGTGTATAAAGTAATACCTAATGACTGAAACGTCTGAATATTTGAAGTTAACATTAAAAAATGCGCTTGGAAAAAAACGGTAAATGCTTGTTGTATTGTACATGCTTGAAGAATAACTGCAAACAACACGAAATTAACTCATTTTTGTTACGGAATAACACAGGTGTATGAGTGGGGATTTGTCTAAATTTTTTGCCTAAAAGCTATTTTCGGATAAATATAGAAGGATGTATTGTCGCACAAATCGTAAGTTTATAGCTTGATTAAAATGTTACTTATAACAATTGGTTATTTTACTAACCTTTTAAAAATTAGTACCTTTGATTTTTCTTAAATTTTCCTAATGGCAATAGCTTCCTTTCTCTAGTGCTGTGAGATTATTTCAGTTTTGTTACTCGAATCTGGTTATAATCTTTCTATGCATAAACAACTAATTATTTAATGCTGAAGCGTAATTAAGTAAGTAATGTTGGTCTTAGCTTTGATTTAATCTTATCTTTTTGTTTTATAATTTGAACTTGTCGTTAAATGCATAACGTAATTAAATTTAACAGGAATTTTGTTCGCTATGAACAAGAGAGCTTGAGCATAACATTTACTGTTTGCAAGATTAAAATACTGGAGGTATAAAAGATAAAGTCAAGTTTCACCCCTATTGTACTTTAATCGAAACTCTAACCGACAGCTTGGTGGATTTCCTGGTTAAAGCATTTATTTTTTAGTTTTTAAACATCACATTTTGAAAAAAGAACAAAGAAGATTTTATTTAAAAATATAAATCTTAATTCACAAAGTGATTGCATAATCATAAGTTTCCGCTATATGAATTTTATTTTACGGAATTTGTAAGGCTAACGTTATATGCGGTGGAATTATAAAAGAATCATTTCAGACACATTTCATCAGTGAAGGTGCTCTCATCAACTAATTTTAATGTGTATTTTGTTTATTAAAAATAATAGTTTTTACACGGGACAGAAGAGTAATGCAGTAAATTGGCATAATCTTACATACTTTCAAAATATCCTTTATCTACCTAAATGCACTTGCTTCACCTTTCCGTGCACTTTTGGAGAGTGTGTTCAAATTCCTTTCCAACATGTTGTTGAGGAATCCGTTCCAGTTTTGTTCAGTGCAACAGTTGGTACAAAGCGGTAGACTCATGTCATAGAAATGACGAGAGGACGTTATATCTTGTGCATACAGAGGATGTAGGTTTTTAGTTTAATGATTAGAACTTCGACACTTACAGAGAGAGCAAAGCACAATAAGAAAAGTTATTATGCATAAAATTCTGCATGCTACACCAGTTTTCCAA
This sequence comes from Stegodyphus dumicola, assembly GCF_044657685.1. Lineage (NCBI taxonomy): Eukaryota > Metazoa > Arthropoda > Arachnida > Araneae > Eresidae > Stegodyphus > Stegodyphus dumicola. The sequence goes on from NC_140781.1 coordinate 35,049,621, forward strand.
CATCGGCAATGAAAACACTGGCATCTGCATAACACTAATAATACTCTTAATTCACATTTGGCTATCTTCCAGCGGAATTGCTTTGATATTAAAGTAATCTCTATAGTTGGCATTGAAAGCATGTCCTGGTAACTATTTCCTGTGCTTTTATCGTAGTTTTAGTCTCACGACGGCAATATACGGTTGCTGATACTTGAATACTCTTTTGTACATGTACTAGGTTACGGAAGCATTCTTGAATTTCTGAAATTTTCTGAGATCGTAAAATGTTCAGCCTGTTCAGCTAATTTCTGAGCTGTGACGTCAGTACCATTATTTGTTTCTACCTTCAGCACATCAGGAGGACCTTAGTACCTGTTACTGCAATGCAGTAGTAGTGAACCTGCCCTAAAGCAATAAGTTCATTAATGAAGGTTCTAATCAGTGTCAGACCTTAGCATACTGTAGAATTATGGAACAAAGTAATGTAAAGGTTTTGCTTTAGCACACGATATGTATCAGGCAATAAGGAACAAGTATACAAAATTTACGTTTTTAATATTTTTATCAGTTAAATAGCAAGTTCTTGTTTTCCTAAGGCAATAAATTTAAGTAGCATATATTTATTTAAATTTTTCCAGTTTTATTTTCTATTTGAAAGTGAAAATATTTGGTGCTTTTGTACAAAACATGTTACAAATTTCAAGTACCTAAAATGAATCTTTGTTGTCTTTAATGAAAATATCTGCAAAGCATCCTGCTATACGTTTTTCAAAATGCTTGTTGACTGTGAATTTCCTGGAACGCGTTGTTTATTAAATTTCTTCTCACGTTCTAATGTAAAACACCTGCCAAGAATGACACTTTTCGTATTCAACATCTGTCGCTTATGTATGTTTCCTAGTTCAAAGGAATGATCAAATAAAAAGAGTTTCTGCAAGTGAAGGTATTGATTTATTTATGGGAAGAAAATGTTATTGCTTTTGTGAATTCCTGTATGTAGTATCATTTGGAAGATGTCGGCTTGCTAAAATAAACTGAAGTGTATTGAATCAAAATGTATTGAAATATTTGAAATATTACTAATTCTTTAAGAGTTCCCAGCACAATTTTGACCCGTCAAAAGTCCTGTTGATTCTCTGTTCAGACATAAAAGTGGGATCGATAAGTGTGAGAGAAGGCTTAAATATCTTGAAAACAAGCTGAATATTTTAAGACGAGATGTCTTAAAATATTCAACCTGTTTTTTTAAGCATAATTAAAGTTGTAACTTTACTGCAAAATTATCCAAAAAAGCCATTTTTTTTAAAATCAAATGATCAATTTCATAGTTTTAATAACTTACGGGGTTTCGTATATTTCAAACAATCAATACAAGCTATTAGTTTCATTTCCAAGCATAGTCACTAAATGCCCTATCTTATTTGAAACAATATCATTTGTTTACATTTTCTGAAATAAAGCGACTTCCTTTTCTTTCAAGCGACTTTCAAGGCGTTCATTAAACATTTGCAAAATAAAGTCAGTTAAGTGGTTTTAAAAAATAAAGGTAAATACACCTTCCTAAGAATCAATTGTTATTATATATTGCCAAATAAATCTTTATCTTACTTTGTTTAGAAAATGTTAGTTTCAATTCTGGTCTTATCAATCTGATGAAAATCATATTTTTTAAGGGTGCAAAAAATATCATGTAATTATTATCTAGTATAGCTTTCGAGCATTAAATATTCGGTTCTAAAGTAAGCTGGTGCACCAGAATGGAAATGTTGGATGTTTAAAATCAGACCATTTCTGAATAATTGCATAAAAATTATAAGATGAGTAAAAAATCATGCTAATTACATAAAATCGTACTCAAAATTGTTAATTTTTATGTTTGATTATGGCATTTAATAATACTTCACTAACCATATAAGTGTATCAAAATAAATATATATGGTTACTGAAACAGTACAGCTATATTGCAGATATAAATTTTATTTTAATTCTATATAACTGAAAGACGTACAAATGAGTTTTAATGCTTCTGAACCATTGTTTGAAATATTTTAATTAGGCGAATATTTTCATTAGGGGATCAAAGGAGCAGTTATGTTCAACTGCATAAAAAACATAATTTAGGACACCATCAAGCTTTTTACCGTATAGTACTCTTCAAAACTACTCAGTTCTAAAAGATTCGAAGTTTTTAATTATGGCAACAATTTCTAAGGTTGTGCAATACTTATGCAACACTGCTTTAATATGTTATTAAGCTTCTGAAACTATACTAGACAAAACGGCACTGAAGTTCTTCAAGTAATTTATTAGCCTTAATTCCCGAGAAGCTTCTAAGTCTTCTAATTTTTTTTCTTCCATGCAGATTTATACTTGCCTAAGTTGATGCATTCAAGATGAAAAAATTTCATCTATTATAAAAAGTATTTCACAAATTTTTTAAAAATTCCTTAAAATATGCAATATCTGGGGATAAATACATTTTTATTTCAGCAAATTCATTAATTAAGAGAGTTAAAAAAACGAAAGGAGAAAAATATAATGCAGCAGAATTTAATCAAAAATATGTCTTTAAATATTAGATAGCGGTTATATTCAATTAAATCTGCGTTAAATTTAAAGAATAAAATCATTCAGTAATTTGTTTCATTCTAAGATAGGAATGAATTCATTTAAGCTTATTTAAAGAAACCACACAGATTTACATCAATTAAAATGTTAATTGTAATTAAATGACTAATTAGTACGAAAAGGAAGGAGGAAGAATATTAGCTGAAAGCAAACTTTTTTCCGGAGGTGGCGAAAGTTAGAAGGGAGAATATAAATAAAAACATTAAAAGAATTTAAAAAAAATCTAGCTATCAGAGTTACTTGTTCTATTTTTAATAAAACCAGAATATCTCTCAGCTCTAATGAACGATAACATAGAAGAGGTAATATAATTTTTTAATGTTATGTATAAAGTATGTTATTATAATTTTTTAAAGTTATAACTATAATTTTAGTCTAAATTGGAAACAGAGTTACAAAATGTGACTAATTTCAGTCAACAGCAAATCCAATAATAGTTGATAAATAATTATTTCATAAAATGACAATAAATTTATTTCGAAGAAATATGTCAGGTTAGTTTGTAAATCGTAATTTTATTCTAACCAATTATCCTCAGTTGCGGAATTTTCCTTTCTCTTCTGATTTCATTTTCCTGGCAAAAAGTAAATTTTAATGACGTAATTTTCAAATCTAAATGAATTTGAAATCAATATTTAAGCAGCGGTGTAAGAGTATAAGGTATTTCTCTCGCCTTCTTAGCATTCCTTTGTGGTGTAATGGTCAGAACACTCGACGCGTATTCGAGAGGTCTCAGGTTCAAGTCCAGGCGAGGACATTGCTCATTTTTCATCTCTTCCTCTTCGAAATAACCTAATGTTTCTACAGTGGCACCCGAACTAAAAACAACGTAGTGGGTGATGATTCTACACTACCAGGATTTGGCGTTTGGGTCCCCTAATCCCCAGTCGCCCTTTAAAAAGGAGGAGTATATAAGGTATTTCTCCCGCCTTCTTAGTATGTCTTAGTGGTGTAATGGTCAGCACACTCGGCGCGTATTCGATAGGTCCGAGGTTCGAGTCACTCATGCTTCAAAAAAAACTTAATGTCTCTAGAAGAGTAGGAGGAGAAGAGTTAGTTACGAATTGATGCCGCGAGTTTGAAGTAGCTTTGTACTTGAATACTTGGTACTTAGCCAATTTCTTTAGATCATACTGATATTCTACGTTCGGTTTTACTGTGTGCAGCCGAATTAGTGTTTAGATAATCAGGGAGGCAGTCGAAGAGCACATGTTACTTTATTATCATTTAACAGTTTTGTTTTCTGTTCGAGTTTCTTAGCCACAAGTCGTGGTAATTGTGAGCACCGAGTGAGTACAATCTTTGTTTAGTTCAAATAGAAAGATTATTTAAGTCTTCTTCTGTAGTATCTTCTATTCAGGGATATACCGAGAATTCTCTACTTAGTCTTTTCTGTAGAATCTATCCTTGGAGAATCCCGAAACCACTAAGAAGACTTTACAATTTATATGTAATGCTGCCTTTTGTTATGTATGAATTATAAATTTTAAAATTAAAATAGTCCTTAAAAGTTAAGTTTTCAGGAGTATCATTACATATGATTTTTCTTCAATAGCAGATTAATACAAATAATTAATAACATTGTCTTTCAGTTAGTATGGTATTTAAAGCTAACAGCTTGCTCTCCTATGGGCTCGAGTTTGAGTCTCAGGTAAAGGAGTTTGTTCGTAAATTTGGTGAAAGTAAATTCCAGATACAAAACACGCAGAACGTTCCGAGAAATTTGGAAAGACGTTTTGTGAGATTCTTAGATATCACTGCCCAGGACACTGTGATCTAGACGTACGCGTATTACACAAACCTTAGGCTATAATTAACTTTCATAGTCTCTGATTATCTATTCCTTCTTCCATCGCTTATGCTTGATGGTTTGTTGAATTTCAACTACAACAGCACTTGTTCAAAAGACAATAATGACATTGTGTACTTAATAAAATTCTACAATAAATCTGAATGTCGCATCTGAATTTCTACATGAGTGTTTTAGCGGTATTCGAGTGATACCGCTAAAACCGTGATGATTCCTTTTGATCTAAATGTCGCATCTAAATTTATACGTGAGTGTTTTAGCGGTATTTCTACCTAAATCAACATTCAATCTAGTTTAAAAGCGAATTTATTAGAATACGAACACAAATTAATCTAATCTAGAATCTTTTAACATCTCATCCGCAGCATTCACGTTGCATCAAACAAATCGAACACATGCTTTCAAAGTTCAACTTTTGCCACTAGCGTTCTCTAAATCTTCTGAATAAATGCGCTTCTGCTGAATTTCGCGTTGCCATTCAGTGTCAGAGAGTCTGTTAAGGCAGAAAAAACACTGTTAATTGTTAGATATGGCATACCTGCTTTACAACATAAATAGTGAGTGTTATTTTTTACCAAATGGAAAAGTGAAATGATTTGAATAATTTGCCTGATTACTCATGTGCATTAAAAATATATATCCGAGCACAAAGAAAGAGATAAATTTATGTTTTTTTTCCTTTTTTCTCAAAAAAACTCAAGTTACTCTGTTACCGGAATTTGACTTTTGATGAACAGTTTCATCAAAAATAAAAATGATATTTATTTAGATTTAAAACAAGATTAAAAATGTTTTATGGTTAAAACTGAATGTAAATCAAGGGAATGTTATTAATCAAGGATACTGTATCGTGTAAAATAGTTGAAATTGTCTCCTTTAACTAAAGCTAGTGTAAATGTAAGGTGGTTTTCATTTAAATTTAATGTAGCTTAAATTAGAAGCAAAAATACTTTAATTTTAGAGTAAAACACGAATTATATTTTATGATTTCAAAAACGTCTTTGTACTTTAGTTCTCGATTCATTACTTTTCTTGTAAGCATGAACCTTTAGAAATAGTCATTCTCTTACTTGGTAGACACTCCACCACTTGGGAAGAAAGCCTTTAGTTACCTAAAAGGCTGAGTCATTCCTTTTAGTCTTATCTACGAAATGATTACAATTTATAATCTTTGCCTTATATTGTTTGATTTAAAATACTTATTAAAAGAAAAAAAGATAATCTTAAACGTAACATTTCCCCAGGGAAAAGATTACATAGAAGCAAATAAGCAATCAAACATAGGACATTCTCCATGTGATAAATAAGCGGAAGGAATGAAGAAGGATGTAAAATTGGGAACTTCTATACATTAATTAATATATGAATATACTATCAAAGTTAACATGAGTGAATTAAAGCTTCAGTATAGATTAAGTGTCTTATATAATCTGAGCCTTTTAACATAAGAATTAATTATGATTCAATGTACAGATTAACTTTTTTGTTGTTTTGATGCTAAAGTTATTCAGATCCATAGATAGGTTAACGTGTGTTAAGGATAACCTCTTCAACGGAAAAATTAATTCAAATTATTTATCAATAAAAGCAGCAAAGGTGGCATCTATTTAAGTAGTAGACTATAAAAGTTTTATAATGTATTTTTAAAAGCGCAACACGTACTCCTTATAATATCGTGCTAAGACCATTTTTCAAAATTATTCAATTAATTACCCTGTATTTTCAAAGGAAAGTACCTTGTCTTTCTCGATGAGACTTTTTTGTGTAAATAAAGTTACCTTAATACTCTAGCAGAAGGATATAATTTAAACAGCATCAATCTTCTGAGTATAAAATGCACTTTAAAGCTCTTTAATACAAAGTAAGTATTAAATTTGCAATTACCGGAGGAATTCTGAGCGGTAAATGATGTTAGTCAACACAGTTTCGATCAGGTTTTAATGAGACACCAGAAATCCCCTGGTCTGAAAGAAAACAATTCAAAATGCATCGATTAATTCATTAATGGTAATTTCAAGATGCCTTCCATTGTCTTTTCTCATCGAGGAGTTTACATTTAGTTATTCTCATTAAAGTAGATGAGATAAGATACATTAATAAGGTTTGAAATTTAAATTGCTAAAAAATAGTCCTATCAGTGACTCTGTTCGTTTTAATTCTTTAACATAAACCGCGCCTTTATGTCCTATCTCTTTATGTCACCTTGTTTCACCAAAACTGCATTTCGTCTTATTTCTGAATACCTATTTACCATGCATACATGTATTCATAATACATAACATAATCAGATACAGCGCTTCCTCCTTTTAACTCAGGATTGGAAAGAAAATTAAACCTGCATTATAGTCAAAGTGAAACTACAAACAAAAGTGAAATCAGTTATTTACGTACCATAATAAAAACATATCCACACTGTATATATTTAATAGCGAACTTCAAATTTTAATCTCATGCTTTTCGACGAACAAATTATTGTTGGTGTTTTTACTAATCCTCCGGATCTGAACCTCATCTAGATCCGATCAACGAATTTTATTGTGATGAAAAAGCAAAGGCTTGAGCTTAAAGTTGACAGACAATTTTGCCCAGCTTTGTCTCAGTTTTGGTGGAGAACTTGAAAATGGCAAATCCAAGGGTCATCTTCACGAATCTTTTGAGATGATTTTTGGCAAGATGCGCAAAATATTACAGCATCTAGCTTCTTTACTACCATGCCAAGAACTTATGTCAGGAGGACTGGGGTTATCTAATTATAGCAAAGCACAGCAGGGCTATTTGACTAGGAAGATGGGAGTATTCATAAAGGAGTTCCTAAGGCAAACTGAAACAATTTCATTTAAATATGAGGAAAAAACTGCATAAAAAAAGACAACAAACAAAATTGACAGTAAAAGCTACAGTGTATATAAAAATGGACTACATACGGTCGTACTTATTGTCTCATTTCAACAAGAAATGAACCAGCTAGTAGAGACATTAGGTATTTTTGGAAGCAGGCAAGAAGAAAAGTACGCAATGCCTTCGCCGGGAATCGAACCACGGACCTCTGGATACCGGCCCAGCGTGCAGAACCATTACAGCACGAAGGCACGCTAGGAGTGGGAGAAATACCTTATATACTTCCCCTTTTAAACGCCGACTGGGATTTTTAGGGGACTTAATCGCCAAATCCTGGGTGAGGAGATTCATAATCCAACACCCTTTCTCGGGCGCCGCTGTAGAGACATTATACATATTTTTGAAGCCAGAGAGCTGAAAAATATGCAACGCCTTCGTCGGGAATCGAAACGCGGACCTATGGAATACTGACCCAGCGTGCAGACCACCGCACCACGAAGGCACGTTAGGAAGGCGGGAGAAATATTATTACTTCCATTGTGTACATATAAGAACCTGGCACTTGAAGAAACCAGCGGACTTTGCCTGGGCAATGTGGACGTCTAACACACTCAAAAACAGAATAGCCCTTGATAAAATAGAGAAAATCTCAAGACACTGCCTAAGCAGAAACAACCGCGAATAATATTATGTTTCAAATGTTCAGAACTTAAAGCAGATAACCAGAATAACGCTTAGTGCCTGCAGTTATCAATATGTAAAAACTGTTATTGGTATGTAATATTCAACCTTGTTACTTTGGAGTCTTCCCCGCTGTGATGGTATATAATTCCGTTTGGTTCATGTCCGTGGTCGGAAACCATCATAGCGGTGCTCTCACTCACTCACCTTACAAGCTTTTTCACTATTATTTAATAAACTGTAAAATCTCTTACAGAACTAAATAAAGAGGGAATGGTTAAAAATAAAATTAACTGCGCAATAAAATTCTTACAGTAATAATGACGAACAAGAGAAGCATCTGACTGCTGTAAAGCAACGTATTAAGTGGCAAAAAGGAGACTGGAGATGAAAATACATAAAATCGTACGTATGATTTTTGGTGCTTTTAAAGACTGGATCAGATGCATAAACGTTTTTATGACAACGAAAACATAAATACGTTTCTTAGTAAAATAAGAAAAATTATACATGTGAGATAATAAATAAGATAGAAATCGCCCCTTTTCGCCTTCTGCTCTTTCTCAAACACAATGAATCCTTTGTCTTTCTAAGCGGCAGTAACAGAAAATTATTACTGCTGTGGAGCCTTATTTAGCGAAGAAATAAACAAAATTCTTGAATACATAAGCATTTGAATTCACAAAAGGTACCTTTGGAGAAGCTAATCCTTAAACATTGAATGGATCTTTCTTAAGGGAACTTACTTATATCGAAAGCAACGTAATGTTGCTTAGAAGACAGTGAGTTTGAAGCCAGAAAATTACGTAGCCTCATTAATGGCAGCTTACTGTAATATGAATCCATAAATACGTTGGGAAAACAACCACAAACTTTGAGATATTTCACAAATTATTAAGAAATTATACATGTGTAGCATATTACTGCATTAATCTGTATCTTCAAGACTTTTTTTTTTCGGTAAGGCAGAAAGCACATTTTACACCTTTTATTCTATGTTCTATTACATTCCACACATATTTCTGATAAAATAAAATTGCTAGTAATTAATGAAAGAAGCATCATATGTCATAATACAGTAAGACAGTATAATTAGTTTGGCCTGAAAGTATATTTTTGGACTTTTCTGCTCTTGAATTTATATAGCATACTTCCTGTGGTACAATTCGAAAATGTTTGAATAAAAACAAAAGCTAATAAATACTATATCAAGATCTATTTTACAACTATATAAAATATTAAATGTAATAAAATTAATATTTCAAGATTTTCCAGTTTTAATCTTTTACTATTTCAAAGTAGTTTTAAGTTAATTTAAGCTAGCCTTGGGTAACTTGGAAAAAATCACTCATTTGAAACTTTAAGGAGATAGACCTATTGAGACAAGCAAAAGCTCAGAAACTGCAACTAGAATAAAAGATCAGACACTACAACTCAGTTAAAACTCAGAAACACTTTGTACTCAAGCAAAAAGGCAGAAATTGCAGAATTGTCAATAAATAAGCAAGCGGTACGAAATATAGAAACGAAGAAAAGAAAATTTTATCATTCAAAGCCACATGAAGATGTTATGAAAAGAATTCCTGTAAATTAGTAGCACTGGAAAACTTTCATCAGTTCTGCAGGTAATCAGACTGTCTAAGAAAGATAAAGCATAATTTTTTCTTAGGAAGTCCAAAGCTTAGTTTCCAAAATTAAAATTCCCTGTTCTTTTAAATCGCCATCAGAAAAGGTGAATAAATACAAACAATAAGCAATTGGTTTAAATATGAGGCAAAGATATATGAACAATAGTTCTAAATTAGGTTGGATCAATAAAAAAATAATTTTAATAATACATCATACAAATTAAACGTCTGTGGACTTCATCAATTTCTTGGCTTCGGAGAAAAGGAAATGTAATAGCTCTATAAATATATAAAGTTTTTATCTTTAGGTTCATTAAATATAAAACCGTCAAATTATAGAATTGCTAAATACTAGACTTCTGTGTGAAAGTCAGATCTCCAATACTTTTTAGGTTAGCCGTTTAAGGTAATTTGAAATGCATTTTATATTATACAGTGTATATACTAAATAATAAATTTCATTTCTAAGTCTGGCATTTGAACAAAAATGAATTCATGCAGTTAGTATTAAGTTTTTTAAAAAATATTCTGGTCAGCTTATTATTTTTCAAGCTAGTTTTCCAATTTAATGAATGTATTTAAATCTAATTTTCTTTTCATGTAGTATAAAATGTCTAAATTTAACCTAAAGAAAGCAATAACGGAATATTTAAAACTATTTCTGATTTGTTGAAAATTTCACCAATAAATGGCGCATATTGCTTGTTAAGCTCTGACCAAAAAAAAAAAAAAAAAAAAAAAAAAAAAAAAAAAAAAAGACAAAAGAAGGTATGAATATTCGCCAGCTTTATTCAAAGTTTACTCTTTGAAAAATACTGCGCACATAATTTATATAAAAAAGTGGTTTTTTTCTCCCTAATTAGGGTAGATGTGTAGATTGTAGCGTAAAATATAGAGCAGATGTGTAGATTTAACATAATTCTTCGGAAAAAAGAGAGTATTATTTTTATACAAGTATAAATCCCTAAATTACAATATTCGGCATAAGCAAATCAACATAAGTTCCAATTTATGCTGATTTGCAAAGAGCAATAAACCAAATCCATAAATTACAATATTCTGGATACTCTATATTTAACACGCCGTGGCTTTATTATGTGTACTTGAGTAAGCATTGCATACATCGAGAGTAAATCAAAACTTTGAATGCACTTTCTCTTATTATTGTTATTAAATTAATTTTTCCTTTTTTCTACATGCAAAATATGTGAATTATCTTCAAACATATGCACTTTTAAGAGCTTTACCATCTGCGGAGTTTGCCAGAAATCTTCTGCGTTGTTACTGACATCTGTTACTGATATTTTGCGTACCTTACCAAACGTAATTCATTACAAGTACCCCCTGACACTGGCATATGCTTGCATAGATTTTCTTTCATTTCCTTGGCACGTACTCCCCAGTTTTTAAGTATGCTTAAAATATTGTTTAATCAATCAAACCCCACTTAACTGTCTTAGAATAATGGTAAATGAACGTACCAGTGGGAGTTCAAAACACGATAAAAGTTGACCATAAAACTGAAGTCTAGTCGATTAAATTTTCCTTTAAACACCCCCACGTCATTCGTAGGGAAGACATTAATCACTCGGGGAGGAAATTCAAAAGTTTAATTCCCGAAATTTCAAAACAGTCTGTTTCCGAATAAAATAATTACGGGAGAAGAAATCTCATCCGAAAGGAGCCGAAACCTCTCGCAAGAAAAATCGCTCAAGCGAAAGGATTGCGAAATCTTTTGAAGCTCAGCTTTTATCTACAGCATTAACTCTGTGCATTCTGCTTTGGGCTGTCGTCTCACGATAAGCTCCGAAAACTGGGCCTACTCCTCGTTCCCTAAATTGTATTGCTGGTTTCATTTTATTTCACTAGAGCTAACGTAAATCTTATTAAGTGTTGGAGCGCGTTTAGGCTTAAATATGATAAAGACACTCAGGGAATTGTAATCCTTGAAGAATTTGGAAAGATTCTGGTTACATAGAACAGATAAGCAGATAAAACTATTTGAAGAACGTGGCCAAATCCTTTGTTATATGAAATACTCATGGATTAAAACAGTAAAGCACATTTTACCGTTCTTGTTAGTCTATTACTTACTCTTGCTGACATCTTATAAATTTAAACCAACAGTCACATATTTCACTTTTGTTTCTTCAAACTGCATTACTCTTGAATATTGAAACCTTTAGATTCCATGTTTACTTTTCTAAGAATCATTGAAAGTTTCATACCTTAAAACACAAGGCTTATGCTTTTTCACACCAGTCTAAAGTCATGTATGACTTTCGAAGGAGGTTTGCATAGCATTACCTCACGACATGATGTCCTCAGAAGCTTCGGAAAACATATTTTCTGAAACTCTTACCAGGATGAGCTCAAAACACTAGCAGGTTGTTCAGTGCAGAATTCGAAATACCATATTAACTTCATAACCAAGCCCTAGCCTGAGCTCAAATAGAAACTTTATTAAAACAGAATAGATTGCAACATGCGTGAACTATTTAAATTAGATACTATCAACATTAAAAATATAATGCTAAAATATTCTGTACACTGGAATATGTTGCATACTGTATTACTAAACAATATAAGATACATTGTGCATTCGATTGTGTTCTCTTTAGTATTTATGAAAGCAAAGGATTCTGAAATTTTATTTTAATTCATAACACGCACGTGAGAAATGACGAAATGCAGTTCTTACGCTGCACAGCATAAAATATTAATTTAACTAGCACTTATATTAAACTAGTTGCTTTCAAGCACTTGCAGCATCACTAGATACTGTGGTTCAAAAGGTATCTGAAGAGCACGAAGGCTGTGATAGCACATTGCTAATGACAATAAGACGAACGCTAGAACCCAGAGTGGAAAAACGTTTGGTATAATTTTATTTCAGTTTTATTAAGAACTACTATACCTTTACTTGCATTTTAAAACTTTAAGAAAATTAACAATAAATTATTTCCTATCTATCGTTCTGAGCCGCTGTAAATGAAATATCAGATATTGAAATAACCGATGCGAGGGTGCGACTGAATGTTGTATTTAAGTTAGAATCAAAACGTTTTGTCTGAGTTTTGACATTGTTTCTGACAATATTTATCATTACGTTGTTTTTCTTATCCTTAAAAAGTCAGTTTTTACTTTCATTTTTAATAATGACTAAATTGAAGGAATGTAATAACGTAAACATACTGTGAAAGGAAGTTTCTTTGAATTTAACTTGATCTTTAGAGAATCAGCTGAATTTATTGCATTCGCAGTTTCCACGTGAATACTATTGGCTAAGTATGGGGATATCACGTATGAATGGATTTTATTTCAGAAAATCTTAGGAAAGAATTTCGGGAGCTGCGTCAGTCTTAAAAGCTAGACGAAACACGCGCTCTGAAAATACCAAACATTCAGTAAGAATAACTGATATGTTGTAAATATGTATAGATACTAGTCCATTTTATCACGCAATTGGAGCCAAAATAAGTTTAAAAACGTTCTCATTTTTTCTGCTTAGTGTATAATACATATTGCAAGTACAGTAATTTCGATCGTACAGTGCAGAAAACAGGTAGATACAGGTCAGCAGGCAAATCATGCCGTCGATTATGTTTATAATCTAAGTAATAGTCCCGATGATTTAATGCTAAAAAATCTTAAAAATAAAAAAATAATGAATAAGAAAATCAATTATTTAAATTTTGAAACTTCAAAAGTATGTTTCATTGAAATTCATCAAACCTTCAAAACGCTTGGCATCTTCATCAAAATTATTCTGGAAGGAAATTCAAATCAAATTAACTTTCAGTTTCAGTTTTAGTACACATATTGTTTCGTCTTAAACGTCATCAAATGTAAAACAAAATGTAATAAGAATGAAATATTTTAGAATATTTTCCTCATAACATATTTTTTCGAGTTTAAGCCGCACGTTTTCTTTTTTTTTACGTAGAAACGTCGCTTCAAAGAACGGAGTAAAGCCGTTGCTTTGAACGACGACGTTAAGTGTTGATTAAATAGAGTAATTTGTAAGTATTGATTAAACTGATTACGTAAGTGTTGTAAGTACTGATTATATCCCGGAGGCTGTCGGGGCTGCATCCCTCTTTTGCTATCACGTACCTCTCGAGAGGACGTTTGGCTTGCCTTGTATTTTGAGTGTTTCCTTGCAGCAAAAACACTATACGCTTCCAAAAGTCCATTCTTTCATTGGGATTCGTTCCCGGGCCCATCGATACGGCAGTCAGCACCATTAACCACTTTCTAGTTAACCACTTCCACTTTGGGCGTCTAGTACTATATATCGTGCATACATGAATTAAAACTTATCTGAGTTTTACATTTTGTATTCCTCCATCTTATTTACAGTATAAACGCCAATATCTGAAGGGCTAACGCTTTCCCTCTCCATTAGTACTCAGAAATCTATTTCATAATCCTCTTGTGATGAGTTCTAGTGGAAGCCTAGTTCTTTCTAACTGCAGTCTGAAATTGTTAATAAGATCTTATACCGTTTTTCGTCTTAAAACAGCCCTGTGGTATTTTAATTACACTTTAATATTTTTTGTATGTGCATAACTTTTACAATTTGGTAACATTTACAATAACTTTTTATAATACGGGTAGGAACATCATATGGACTCTAATCAGATATTTTTCAGGCCACGAAATTAGGACTTTGATACTAAGAATTGCATTTAAGCCTACGGTGACTGTTCGCTAAAAGTAGGTTTGTTTAAAATAAATGGTAGAAAATCGACGTATAGCATATTTTTTTTTAAATAGAAATAAATAAATAAAATGGTTTAGTTATTTCACTGATTCATGTTTTCAGTTAGAAAACTGAAAACATTTATTGAAGAAAATTCTCTTTTTATACATTAGAATCAATATACAATAGTAGAAATAATAAAAATAAATGTCCTATAATTAATTGTAGGTAGAAGTAATGCAAATAAGAATGTTTTATGACTGTTAATATTGGTAGAAGCGTAGAAATTTGTGCACAGTCCCCATTCCATATTATCTGTCGTAATATCAAAGATGCTGAGATGGGGAATTTATTGAAAGACACTTGGCGTCATGGCAGCGAGAAATACGTAGCATACGTCTGCCTCTTTTTAAGTTCAAACAAAATAATGCTCAGATTTACTGCTAAAAGACTAAATAAAAAATGTTACGCGATAAAAACTTGTTACGTGAAATTGTTATGCATTCGTGTGAAATTGTTACGCATTCATTAAGAGGAAACCAGAATTATGTAAATTGATCATTAATTTGTGCAACCACGTTATTACAAATTTTTGTTTAAAGTTAAAAAAAAATAAATGATTTTTAAAAATGTCTTTTGTAGTTTTATAACATGAAGTTTTTTATTTTTAAAATTTAGAAAAGGAAATGCACTTTAAATTTACAGTTTGTTAAATTGACCCATCTCACTAAAAAAATAAAATAAATCTGAAATTTTTCAGACTTTATATTACGTCCAAAAGGACTTTTTAAACGTTTTGTGTGTTACTTTTTTGTTAAGTATCACGTTCTTTGCACTTAAACAATAAAATTCAATTCAACAGCAGTATCGCAAAATAATTTTAAAATGAGCATATCTTTAGAATTTCCGATACACAGTCTCACACGCTGGAGATAAAAATGTTTTTTTTTTCCTTAGAGTGTTGCCATTGCTCGCTTTGAAATCTTTGAGTTTGTTAATCAAAAATTCGTTAAAGTGTTACAAAATATGAAATCGATAATAAAAGAAATTTCTGATTAGGGATTCCAGATGCCCATATTCGATGGAAGATTACGTTATTCAGAATTTTATGGCTCTAGGTACAGTTGTTTTATTACAATGCGAGAAATATTCTTCATTATTTAATTTCTTTAACTATAACGCAGGGCTATAATATTAGGTGGCAACAATTTGAAAAGTGAACCGACATTTATAGTGAACCAACGCCAAATGCCAAAACGAAATTAATAGCCCTTCTGGACTAACACCCTTTGGGATAATAAACACATATAAAATAAATTTGAATACATTTTTATTGAACTTCATTTTTCTGATCTTTTACATTACTGTTGTCTTTCTTAGAATGTAACTCGTCTGAAATAGCATTCTCATCCGAGCTCGAACTTGGTTGTATAATACTCTTTCTTTTCTTTTTTATATAAATATGTATTGTTTTCGAGAATCTGAATCCAAGTTTTTTTTATTGTTTCTATTCATTGGAAATATTTCTATAAAATATCAAAATTAATTAAAATATAGAAGAAAATGTATTTCAAAATAAGAGTATATTTTATAAATACCTACCTGAATCATTGTCCAATTCTGAGGTGACATTATCCATTCCGAATATTATATAAAATACACACTAATTGAAAATTAGTAATTTTAGAAGTAATCTTAATTATTTACTTCAAGTTACGTAAACAAACAGAATACATTATTAACTTTTATACTCTACAATAAACTGGCGAACTACCAAAATTCCAGTGAACAAACGAAAGTTTTATGTCATCAACAGTGTTGCCACACATACAAAAACGAATTTGAGAAATTGTGTAGTATACTTCTTGAACTAAATATTATGTTGGACTTAACCACTTTAAAGGTAATTGTAATTTCATTAACTATGTAAATTTGTATTGATAAAATAATGTAAATTTTGAAGGACCTTTTTTTGAACCATTGTTTTCAGATTAAAAGTTCATAGCATTTTGCTTTCACCATTATCATTAATTATCTTCTTGCCAAAAGTGAACTTACACCACTTTCAAAGAAAACGGCTCATATATTGTAAAAGTTCGACCCTTTACACTTGATTATTATATTATTCATTTTCATTTTTCAAGAGAAACTGCTCTAGGGGCGGTGTTATTACTTCAACTCAAGGACTAAAGTGATATTTAATCGGTTCCTTGGCATATCGTTCATCCAGATATCAGCAAATTCCGGTATGTAATTTATTAAAGGAAATTCGGTCCTAAACAATGAGAGTCCAGGAATTAGTCTGCCTTCTCACTGTGGGGATGCTGTCCCTAAAAATACTTGGTGCACCTGCGTCCCAGGCTATTGATTAAAAGCCTAGATTCTCCGCCTTTATTGTTCATTGCATTAGAGGAAAGTGATATATTTTTTAACAGAGGCCTAACGTTATAGGTTTTATGTTAAGCGGAACAAAGTAACTGCCTGTAAAGGGAGAGAAAGCGAGTACTAAACTAGTGTAGTTTATTTAGGATCGTTGTTACTTTGGTGGTGTTGTGTGTTAAGCGAAATCTGATACTGGATGCCTAAATTGAATTTTGCCACAGAAAAACTATTATTTTCCTTCCTTGTTTTCCTTTAAGTCTGTAAATATTATGTTTGGGATGTTGCTGAAAACTTAAGTCTAGACGTTTATAATTCAAATGCCATCCAAAAGCGGGTTCCGCTTATGCCATTGAAAATTACTTATCAGAAAATTAACTTAATTAACTTTATTATTATAAATTAAAATCAAAGTTCAGTAAGTTGTTAGCAGTAAATAATTTCCTGGGAAATTAATTGATTTTTTTCTGTTGAATAAAAGCATTACGTTTACGTCATCTCTCATTATGTAAGCAGGTTGGATTAATTAAGTTATTTACCTTCGATGTACTTATGTTTATACGTAATTAACCACAGCTTCCATAATCAACTTTCACATACATAAAAACACATATTTTCGTAGTTTAGAAAAATACTGAATCAGGAGCATTAGAATGCTTTTAATATTATGCAAAATTTAGAGTCTAACTATGTTTTTCACTGCTGAGATTAAATTTAAAGCCATTTTTTGAATTCGATATTTTGTTATTTATTCGAACTTAATAACATGTATTAAAAGAAGTCGTGCCTAATATAATATTGCGACTGCATTTATATTAGAAGTTAAATGTAATCAATCAATGAAGAAATCTTAAAACACTTAAAATATATAAGTCGGGCCCTCCAGTGGCTGTGTGGATGGGACTGCTGAATATTGGTAGTTCAAATCCTGACAAAAGGACTCGTACATGTACATGTCGGGATTTTCCTTTAGTATAAAGTGAATACGAGCTAGCGTTTCTTACAATATCCTGTACAGACTCCTTTTCCCTTTAACTAGGGATCAGTTTTGATATTTGCTTTTATCGATTAAGCAAACAACTTCCAGCATCAATCATGTTGATTAACATTTTCGAGAATAAATTGGAATAGAACCTTCAATAATATTCAAAGCTAGGTTAATTCTGTACAAGTCAAATATGCGAATCTTTAAAGAATTAATAGTATGTTAAAGAGTACATAAAAATATTTTTAATTGGCTTAGTTAATGCGAAAAGGAAATTATTTGAAAGCTTTATGAAAATTCAACTTACTTCAGTTTTATTTCAAGCAATGAAACTACTTAGAAAAGTATATGATACCATTTTCTAGCTCATTTTATATTCTGGCAAAAATAAATTGAGAAGATTATAGTTTAATATAGTGCAGATTACTAAATAAATGAATGATTGTGTTCAAGTCCACTTTTTGGACAATATCCGAAGCTACATATTCTTTTAAGAAGTCCATCCATACATAGCATTTTCACTTACAGACTACTAATTTTCTTAAATTTTCTTAAAATATCTGTTGAAAACTACATATAACGCCAAGTAAATATTTTAAAATTAGGCACTTTTTGTAGAGCTTTGAAACATGTGCATGACTTTCAAGTGCTTGACGTAAAAAACAGAAGGCTGGGTTACAAAACGCTAGGCTTAAAAGAGAGGGGGAAACTGTGCAATACTGTCATCGGGACTCGAACTTCGGAACTTCATATTGCTAGCCAGACGTGCTTTCTAGTTACACCATGAAAGCACGCTGTAAGAGAATAGGTTCCAAATTGACAGCACGCAAAGTGCACTGTAGATTGCGTAAGAATTCGTTCACATCTCTTTTCTTAATCTTAAATACAGGGATTGCCTCATACATTTCAAATATATTTGAAACATGTTCAGCAGCTCCTGATATTTAGTAATTTAACTTCAAATATATATATATATATATATATATATATATATATATAATATTAATATATATAATATTAAATACATTCACATTTTAAATGCAGTGTCGTTAAGCCTCAATGTATAGTTTAACATCTATGCTTAGCAATATAGTAGAGATCTTCAGTCTCAGATTTTAAACTTATTAAATGTAATTTCTTTATTTTTGCAATGCATAGGATTCAGTTTCTCTTGGATAAATTAGTGTGTAATAGAGAAAATATAGGAAGCCTATTCTTTACCTAATTTGCTCAAGAGGCCCTTTAAATTATTACCTTCTCTCGAAGAGGTATTATTGTTTTTCTGGATGCATTAATGACTGTAAGATTAAATTATTATATCAAAATATTTCATATTTAATTAAGAAAACAATTAAAATCTTTAAAATTCACATAAAGTTCAAGATGAAGAGGAGGCTGCATATGAATTAAAAGAGGAGTATAGCTACAAGAGGTACCTCTAAGTGTTGTTGCTGAAATGGAAATTAAGCAAACTCTTACCCAAACTTTTAAGACAAATAGAAGAATATTTCGGTAACTGCGTGGGTAAAAAATTTCTTCTAGAGTCTAGGGTCTGATTCTTTCTTCAAACACAGGTTTTACTATTACGTTATTTTGTAACATTATTTATATACATTGCGATACGTTATAATATAGTGTTTTATTTCGAAACACGTAATTGTAACATGTGTTGTACATTAACAGTAAAAGTATCTGAAGTCTAATTATCAATGGCATGATAGTAAGATAAGATTTCGGGGCAACATTTACAAACCAATACATACATAAATAGTTTTCAAAATCTAAGCTATGTTTAGTGTTGATTAAAACTAACAGTCATCCCACTTAAAATGAATGCTAAACTACAACCGACGTTTTGACAAAGATTGTGCCTAAACGTAAAAGATGTTTTAATAATTAGAAAGTTCAGGAAGACAAACAAAAATATTAAATAAATATACAATTCAATTCAATTAAATTAAAATCAATAGTCAGCGTGTAAGTACATTAAATTTATTGTTACTAGTTTGAAAATTGGAAAATGAAAGAAAATACATTTATAATCTTTTTATCTTTGTCGAATAATGTGATATATTAAGTTGCTTTTTAAGTCTTTACGTTTACATTTAAAATTATTTTTTCTTCTCATAATAATAATCTCCTGCCAACACTACGCATGAGATATAAATTTACAGTATATAAATGCAACACTCGAGAACGCATGATTCATTCAGCAATACTTTGCTGATCTCAGCCTCTGCTTTTGAAGTCTCCTGTGACAGTTTTGTCATGTCCCAAGATGACTATTCGGTTGTAATTTGAAAGGAATCCCCTCCAACTATAGTCTAATCCATATCCTCCCTCTCTGTAGTCACGTAGTTGTCAAGATTTAAAACAAGCGGGGACGGGGAGGGAAATGTCTGCAGGCGTAATTAAGGGGGTCTAACAGGGACCGCGCACATGTGTCCCACTAACGCTGACAGTGACTAATGGGTTAACAATTGAACGATGAGTTATGGGAGAAAAATGGGAGTATGCTTCAGAAGTGATATTTCTCTGAAGTTGTTGTCCTTGTATTCAAAGGGAGATTAGATTGCATGAGGAATGCGAGCTGTAATTAGATCCGTGTATGATCCGCGCTGATTTTCCTTTCGAAGATTTGAATCTAACGTGGGACCAGAATGAAAAATTTCTGCTCGCCTAAGATTTCTCAGAAGTTGAATTGTCGATGCAGATGCAGATCCAAATAATTAGATTTGTTATAAATACGACTACGAAACTGCAATTTATATTTGGATAATACGTAAATTGATGAATTTGTTTAAAACACTGAGAAAAAATAAATTAATTTTTATACAGAAAATCGGAAAAATATTCTTAAAATTAAAATATATGTCTCAGGTACTGACTAATTGATTAATTACCTTAAGTAGCTCTTTCGTAGTATTTAATAGATCGATACCAATTTATGCAACAGGTGAAAGCTATTTAATTCGACATTGTTTCTTTTGAAACGAAATGAATATTATTTTATGCAGGCGAAACAAATTATATCTTATTTAGCATAAATTCCCTTCTTTTGGTTCCTATTGATATATATATATATATATTGATTAGAAATCCAATACGAAGAATAAGACTTTACATATGAAATACTTATTTGAAAACTAAATTAAATTTTATAGTCCCAAGAAAAATGGCATAGCAAAAAAATAACTCCTTTAGAACTTTAATTTTATTACTTTCCTCAAGGAAAATGTTTAAATCATTTTCGTTATAAAATAGCACACAATGTAAAAGAAATTTGTAAAATTAAATCTGTTTGTAAAGCATACTAAGTTTTCTTATTTATGTGTGCGATAAATTTAAATGAATCAAATTAAACCTTACTTATTAACATGCAATTCAATTAGTTCAGAGGCAAAATATATTTCTTCCTGCTTAATTTATTCAAATAACAGCACTATTATGGTTTGATTTTTTTAAAGGAAATGAATTTCTGAAGCACATATTAAATCTTATATTTAAAATTCTATTTATCATATATTCGTAAAAAGCACATTTTGTTTAAAAATAATTTGTATCGTTGTATGCAATTGTACGCTATACGCAATTATCGTTATACATTATTGTACGCAATATATTATTATATTAATAAATAAAATTATTTCGGAAATACCAGAAGATTATTCTTTCTCTTTTTTTTCCCCACGCATTTTCGCAAAATCATTTTACAATTCATTTCGTAAAAGAGAAATTTGAATCCGTAATGTATTTTACTGAAGAATATGCTGAGTTTAGAAGATAATTTTTGTTAGGCAACGCACAGAGATCATAGTGTGAGAGGCTGAAACATAAAGTATTCAATTGCTCAAAGAACTTCCCCTTAATCTTGAGTAGAACTCAATAATTTGCTTCCTTTTCACCTCTGGATTAATGGCGTGAGGCGAAACTATCTTAACATTCGGAAACTCCGTTTCCCGCTGGTCTTCTTAACACGGGTAGCACTGCAGCTATTTCAGGAAAAGGTCTTTATTCAAATTTAAGAACAGCTGATGAATGTTTGCTTCCGTCTGGAAACCCCTTTGGCATCCCATTAGATGACCGCGGGAGAGACTAAATTGCATGCGAGTTTATTTAACGCACTTGTTCACCGACATTAATCTAGCAACATATTTAGAAATGGTCTGAGAGGACTGTGTACACACACATTAAGAGTTTTCAAAAGGAATATAACTATTGTTCTTACTGAAATGTACGAGCATGTATACATGCACATCCACAGTAATTGAATTTGAACTGCAAACAAAGCAGTGCATGCTCAGTTATTCATTCGTTATCTTAAATTCACAGGCAATTTGTTTTACCCGATATTAGAAGTGATAAAATATACAAGCCCATATTCAAATTTTAAAAGTGGTTATAGCAGACGTACCAGTAAATAGTGTTTGTAAGACTTTTACTAATTTGCTTGGAAAAAAAAATACTACTGAACAAATTTAATATTATTGGAAACACCAGAAGTTGTATTTTAGAAGGAAATTTAACGTATTAAATTTAAGTTAAAGAATATGTCAATAAAATTGTTATGTACACAGTAAAATTAAAATTACTATGTTGTTTTTCCGAAGAAAACTTTCATTTCTGCTCCTCATGCACAGATATTTCCACTCAGATATCTTGCAATATAAAATTCGCCTCGACGATATAAAATGCACTTGTTTGCCTAAAAGATTTACAGATACACGTATGAATTTATGAGAATTTAAGCTCGGGGAGAATATTTAAAATTTCTAAATTTCTCTTTATTTTACAGCACCAATTTATCATAATCTAATGAGGTAATAGCTTATATGTTAATGCATTTAAATTCACGAAGTAGGAAATATAATAGCCTCTTTCGAAATTTTCAAGGAAAACATGAAACAGGAAAGGAACAGAAAACAAGGAAAAATCAAGAAACAAGAAGAAATTTGAATAAAACAAGAAACAATTTCAAGAAATTGAACTAAAATAAAATTCTCTGTATCCGTTTTTAATCGTTTAGAGGGAACTGCATTGAAATAAATTGTGAAAAGTCAAGCTCAATGATTATGTTTCACTATGCTAAGCTTATTTAGATGATGTAGCAGAAATAAATATATATATATATAATTTTCCATTCTACACCTTTTTCCATTTTTGTTATTAGACAAAGATTGAATATTAATTTCTTATTATTGCTAATTTTATAGGTAAATGAGTGAATGTTAAGTTTATATTTATTATAATTTGATAAAAATAAGTTAAACCCTTATCGGAGAAATTGAAAGCTTCCTTTTTGTAAATAGCAATAATTATTTATTTTGCTTTGTTAAAATTATTATAAACATAAACTTGATTTCTACTGCTCATTAAACTTTAGGTGAGGTTTACTAATTGTCAGAGCAAAGTTGCTGCGTAATTAAAAATACATTTTTATCCTCTACACCCCAATCTGTTATTAGTGGGTGTTGCTCTTCACTCAGCATTTAAAATCACTTTTTTAGTACAGCTATTAACGTCATTCTATTAACGGAATCGCTGATTCTTATTTCTTCGATTTTCTCCTTCAGTGAATTAACCAGGCATATTGTAACATAAGCTTTTCATGCTTACAAGAAATTTAAATATTTTTCTCTTTCATATCAAGTCAGAGCTTTATCACTAAGCCATTCTTCGTTCAAAAAGGGAAAATTTACTTAAAAGCAAGAACTGAACATTTAACGAACTATGAGAAGTACTTCAGCTGTTTAAACCAACACTGAAAACGCAACTCTGTTGCAAAATTACTTCGATGCTCATTTCCATTTGTTTCCCCTCTACGTACATTTCCCTGCTTGCACAATCACTCACAGGTTTTCACTCAAGCAAACAACGATAAACCCGTTATTTGAAAATATGAAATCTGACAGTAGCTTTTGCCTTCCGCACTCCCGCTAAATAAATGACTGGTAAATGTATATAAACAAAAGACATAGTCATATGCCAGCCAATAAATATATTCCCCGGATTTTTATACTGTTATGAAAGAAGCTCGATTTTGAGCGCAAAAATAATGGATTCTTGAAAGCGAGTGTCCCTACTTGAGACGGAGAGATACGATTTTTATTCAGCCTTCTCCACTCAGTCTGAGAGTGATAGCAGATTCCTCGGATGTTTTGAATGGTTTGCGGTGCATTAGTTCTGACGTCTTTGTTGTATCGGCAGCCGAGGTGAGTTTTTGTCAGCATCATTGATTTGGGCTCGAAGAGCTGCTTTTCTTTATAGGAATTTATACTCATATCCCCCTTGGTCCTCACCATTGTGCTGAGGAATCTCTTGCTCTGCTTGAATTCATTTGACCTTTTGCTAACAAATGCAACATTCGAGTCTAGTACTAGACATCTACAAATCTACCGCAATCTGCTTAAAACTGATTCCTATCTAATTATACCTCTTGCAGAGAAAATGAAGTGAAAAGGCTGTAACATCCTACTGTATAGTAAACAAACCTCTGCAGGGTGTTCCAAATAAAAATGTAAACAGATCAAATTTCAATGTAACATTGCTTTTATTAGTGTATATGCTACGGTGAAACACCGAAATCTGGAGAATGTCGACTTTCACCGGTGAATGTTAACATTCACCTAGTCGCTTGGCGTATGTCCAAAACATTTTCCAAATACTCTTACTTCTGACTTACACCGGTAAATGTAGACATTCACCATGTACTAATGGTGAATGTTGAACATATAAGAATATTATATTTTCTTCTCCGTAATTCAGTCGCGAGAAAACGCACTTGAAACTTCTAATAAGAACTTAAGAATAAAGAACTTAAAACACACAGTACATTCAAAATGAGAAAGGAAAATAATAGAAGCTGAAAACTTACTAAATTATGTGATTCAAATCTTATTTATTGCAACAACTTAAACTATTATGACACTTTGAATTGCACAAGAGGCCCTTGCTTTTACCACTGCATTTATTTGTGGAACACTTCCTTTTGCAATGACAGCGTGTACATACACTCCTCTCTTTTCGACTTGCACCAGCGCATATCTGTGATTGTCGACATACACCGGTGAGGGTCCGAATGTACAAGAATGTAATGAAATATTCGATCTTTCACTGACGTATTTGTTGAATGTTGGCATTCTCCGGTGAAAGTCGATATTCTCCAATTTCGGTCTTTCACGGTAACATATATACAACATCGATGCATATGCAGTATAATGCAACGTGACAAGTGTATCATTACAACAAAAAGAGTGCCCTTGAACATAAATCAAATCAGGGAGTTTTCGATTCGGGTTCATATTTCTTTTATTTAGGATATCCTGTCCTCCATCTGTGAATAAACGTGTACGTGAAGATGTTTAACATAACATCAGATACTTAAATATTAACAGATATTTAAATATTAACTGGAAGTTGCATCTGTGCTTGCATAGTGTATATATATGGATGTACATACTATTGTATGAAATTTCAAGAAATTCCTTTTTTTTTCATATAAGCATAGCTAAAAATTAACTTAGAATGACTGAAGTTTTAGAATTACTAAATTATTTTAAAGTAATAATTTAAAAAAAGTACTAATTAAAGAACAAGAATACTGATTATGGTAATAAATTCAAATAGATTATTGAAAATGTATTTAAGAAGGTGTATTATCACTTCATTTCATATCAGCTATTTTCTTAAAGACTGTTTTGTTTGTCTGTTGATGATACTGAAATTAAAAATGCACATAAAACAGGCTCAAAGTTTTTTCCTTAAATATTGATTCTAGTTACGTATTAGCAATTCTGAAGATTCGTAAAATAATATGAAGAGCTTATGGAAAAAGTTTCAACACGGAGTGTAGAAGTATCCTGAAAATGCATAATCTGACATTTTATAAGATTTCTAGATTGCAAATAATCAGGCAATATAATAATCAGTACGTCTGCATTAATTAGATATTGAATGTCGTAGACCTTCACAAGGAAATTTTAGGTATATAATACAGCGAATTAGATGATTTTTAAAACATATCACAGAGAAAATTTGAATAGTTTTATTTTAAATTTAGGGAGAAACTACAAAATAAAATTCTTTCGTTTTGAACATCATTGCCTCTGTGTTGGATGAAGCAACATAGTTAATTTTCTAGCTGACCCCATGAAGAGGTGATTTCAAATATCTCCTTGAATCATGAATGTAAATTGACGGACTGTTTTAAAATTAAATATGAAAGCATATAGAACATTCTACTAATTGCTCTGCTCTAATTGGGAACCATAAAATAGTTACGTTTTGTGTTTTTAAAACCATTCTACCTTCCCAATAGTGATAGTGGTTCCATATCATTTTCTTTATGATTTTAAGACATTATGAAATTGGATACAAAATTTTAAGATTAATCTGTAACAAGGGAAAACAAATCCTACAACGAATTTAGCCTGTTCGTATATAAACGAAACTTACACCTATAGAGACAAAGCTAAGGTAAAATGGGTATTTCTGAACCAAGTTTCATCTTGGACTTGTAATATTAGCTCTTTCACTTCCATTCTGCCAACCAACTTCTTTGCTCTCCGCTGCTGAACTTCTTTTATTCCATCAAAATTAATTGTTATAAACATGTAGTTTGTTTGTTTTGTTTGGTTGAGGTAAAACTCGTTGCCTGAGGGGAGGGATGCCTATTTGAAGGGCTTTCTAACGTCAGCTGGCTCATTTCCACGTTACGCATGTGGAAATTCACAGCGCATATTGTTCTTATGAGATTGCCTAATACAAGTTAAAAATGCATTTCTCGAGAATAAAGAAATGTTAAATCGGCACAACAGTTAACATCTTAATACATCAAGCTCCTTCACTCATAAATAAAGTTTTGTACTACGATAACTTCAAAATTATTACACACATCTATCTATCTATCTATCTATCTATCTTTCTATATATGTTAAAATATATATATATTATAAAATTAATGCAGTCAATAAATATTATATATCTATATATGTATATGTTAAAATATTTTGTGATTTCTGTCCCAAGGGTTATTTCATTTATTCTGATGTACTGATATTAATTTTTAATCATTTGCTTCTCAATATATGTATTTGCATTTCCCTTTTGATTTATATTTAGTTTTTATATTGGCACGAATTCATCTTTTAATCCATTTGCTTCACATGAGGGAAATTCTTTGAATTAGACACTTTTTTTTTCCTTAATGAACTTACCTCTACCTATTTAACCTATTTCCCAAATCTAAACTACTGGAAGAGTGAAAAACTGCAACAGTAAAAATATTAGGCAAAAGTTTTAATTTAATAGTTTTAAAATATTCAGATAATTGTTCATTAAGATACTGATTCGTGTGAAAGGACAAATGATTCTAAATTATCAGTTTACTCTGCTGGAAATTTATACAGTAATGCGTCTTTTACAGTAATTTATAATTTTTATAGCAATTTTACAGTAATGCATCTGGATCTGATTAATTTAAAGTTTCAAAGGCAAATCAGAGATCTAATATGGTATAAATTTCCTTCTTTAATGTACATTCAACGGTTAAAAGAAAATTCAGCGAGTAATGTGACTCTGTCTGCCTTCAAATCAGCAGTCATTTTGAAATTTTAAAATTGTTCTTTAGGATATTAAAACGATTCTAACCAACAGATTGGAACTAGTGCTGCATTTTTAATGATTATATTACAGAAATTCTTCCTAGTAAGCGACCGTTATTACCTTTCGTAATAACGTCACTTATGTTAACTGTTTTTATGACACAGTTTATAAGGAAATTCTTTCAATTCAGCAATCATTTTGAAAATTCGAAATTGCATATGTGGATGTAAACTGTAAAAGGCTTTCATTTTTTATAGGAACTGAAGCTGTTTCACCCGTACTATCGATGACTAAAGTATATGTTCGTATTACATATATATAAGATGAAAATATGTAAATCAAAATTTTAGCTTAAATTTGCAATAACCCGTTAACAGTCGTTTTAATTTGGGCATTTCCAGTTCCTACTCTAAAAATACTAACTGTATATAACAGACATTTTTGGACTTCGAAGTTCTTAGATTAATTCATATAATTTGACTTTTACTTAACAATGGTGATATCTAGGATTTATAAATTAAATCTCAAAAAGCCAATAATAATTTTATCGTTTTACTAATTGGTCAATTAAATAATATTGGATTTGAAACTAACGGATTCTGAATTAAGGTATCGGCCCGAGCACAACACACTTTGCTTCGCCTCCTCGGACTACTTAGACTGCTTCTTGTTGCTTTTCTTCTTAACAAAATGATTTAAAAAATGTAAATGTTATGTTTTGTAACAGACACGATTAATGTGCCTAGTTATATGTGGCTGAAAATTTTAATTAAAATAAAAATGAATCTTTAAATCTGCCTCAACTGCCAAGTTTGTTCATTATTATAATTCTTCCATGTATGCTTTACCATCTACCTACGCAACCAACTTCTGCACATAACGACTTGCATACATGTATATATATATATATATATATACATGTTCCTTCCAATACAATATTTGCTTATTGTTTTTTCCAAAAAATGCTCTTTTTCTAAACACACATTTTATTAAGTTATGGAATTTACTGACAATCACTATACTACTTTCTAATCCAGTGATGTAAAGAATGGAAATGTGCAGTTAAATATAAAATGGCTTTTAAATAATTGTAATTGTTTCAAAGCGTTTTTATTGTGTAAATATGCAACATTCTTTTTAAATTCCTTGAAGAATAAAAGCTTTAATTTAAACTAAACAATAAAGCATGGTTAGTTTAATCATAGGAAAGAATAAATTATTAATTCAGTTTTTTAAATTGCTTAACTCTGGCAATACTGGGAGTACTTAGTAATAAACAAAAAGGTAATAACTCAAAAATATTTTTCAATGTAAATCACTTTAGGACAAGTATCAGGAAATCATTGTTAAGAATTTTTGCATGAAACATTATTCTATCGTACTGGAAAGGTGTAGTAAAAAAGAACTAAATTATTTTGGCATTTGTATTTAAGAGAAAAGTTTGCAAAATGTATTTTTTCTCGATACATTTTCATTAAACTTTTTCAAACCCAGAAAATAAAAATTCAAAATCTGTCATAAAACAACTTTACTTGAAGCACCTTACTAAATTAAAATTTTGCAGTAGATGGACTATGCAAGGAGACAAATCAGTTTCATATACTGAAGTAGTGAAGTATCATGTAATAAACTCATTATCTGCTCAGATATTGAGAGTACATTTAGATATCCTTTTAAACGTTTCATTGTGCAATGATGCGTATAAAAGTTTCAAATTTTAAATCAAATGTTAGCACTTAAAATAGTTTACGAGGTGAATGAAATCTCAGTAGTTTTCATTGGATTCATAAATTACACGTTAATCCTAAAATCTTTGTGAATTATGGAATTTTTTAATATTAAAACTGATACTTAATGCTTTTGTAATCATAATGAGCCAATTATCATAAGATCAAAATTATGTGATTATGAAATAATGCTCATAGTGATATCTCAATTTTCATTTTTTGTCTACATGAAAATTCAAATGAAATTAAATGCAGTTAATTATCACTATTTATCACAGTGCTACATAATTCACTTTTATAGGAAAAATTCCTAATTTTACTGCGCATTTAACCCATTTTATTAACTGAGAACAATTAAGATTTCGTACATTCGTTTAAGCATTCAGTTAAGGAAATGTTCAGGTTCAGTTTTAAATGTAATAATAATAAATTTCAACAACTTGATTACATTTAAGTGGGTTAAAAAAGAGTAATTCATTTTACTAAACTGAAATAAAACGTTCACTGATAACAGTCAAAATAATTATTTTCAACATGCAGACTGAAGTTACAAAGTAATCTGCATATACGCAGTATATTATTTTGTTCATAAACTAACTTTGATTATACGTGTATAGCAGCAATATGTCAAAACAATAAGATAAGCTTTCGACCAGCATGTTCATCATTAATTTTCATATTTCAAATGAACAGCTTTGATATAATGAAAGCTTTTAAAATCATTATTGATAAAAATATTTATTTTACTACAAAATACTCAACGGGATTCAAGGTATTACGTATATAATGCTATTCAGTATTGTGCAATCAAAACGATTCCGGCTAAAGTATGCTAAAAATATTAGTAACTTCATAAACTTGAGATAATTATGCCATTCTCAAGTTATCTCGATTGCGACATCCTGTCTGATCAGCAACAATATTGTAAAAGTTAACATATTGGCAAAATTTAAAAGATTTCATTCAACCAAGAACTAAATAACACAACACAGGATTTAATTATTTTAATATGACTCCAATAAATCATTATTTAATATACTATATTTTGGTAACGGGACTTATGGCCGGATAATATGTAGCACGAAAGCCGAATTAAGGTACGAAACGTGAATGTGACGTGAAGCATCTTTACAAATTTTTGGTATATTTCGTCTAGTAAAGTCAGATTCTTCAATTTAACAAATCAATAATAACAACAACAACAGCAAAAAATAGTAATAATGACAATGTATAAATCACAAAATAAAATAAAAATACAAATAACAAAAGAAAAATAATTAAAAGAATAAAAGAAAAGTTTGCGGTCAGAGAGAACTATGAAAACTGAGATTCGGTGATTTCCTTTGAGTTCCATACTTCATCCAACGAGCCTGTCGTACGTGTGTTTGAAAAGCTGTTCAACTGTTCTTTTAAGTAACTTGTAATGTTGTTATATGAAACTAACCAGTTACTTATGATTTAAACTTTTACTGTAACTTCTTCTTTCCATTTCCTTACCAGAATGCCAATCAGTTAGATAGCATTTAAGCTGAGCGTTTTCGACTGTAAAACCCAGCGTGTTCGCCGGTCTGTTACGTTAATGCCTGCCAGCTCTGATGAATTCATAATTATTCGTCTTTGCGTTATTGCTGCTGATATTTGAATTTTGATACTCCGATTAGAAGTTCTGAACCAGCTTAGATTTTAATTTAATTGCGTAGTCTTTGACTACTATTCCGCGTTTTAAATTGGAATTTGACTGTTACGTTAGTTACATTACCTCGGTTACGGTTGACTTAGCACAAGAAAGTGCACTTATGTTTCAAGTTCGTGTTTAAATAAAAAGTGTTATTCAAACCTTTCCAAGTTTTGGTGGTTACTTTCAGATATACCAATAATTTGCTTCACGTGTGTTAGAGATTTTGGAATTATTTAACTTCTAGAAGATCATTTAGAACCCTACAAACATAAACATGCCAACAGTTCTGTAAAACCTTTTATACCACTGTTGCTTTCCTGTGACCGACGTTAATAATCCTGTGACCGACGTTAATATAAACTTCAAACTTACTTTTATTACTTACTGTGCACTTGATTAACATCGTACTGTGTATTATTCCTTAGGAATTCAGGTACCCTTACATCTAATGATTAACAATTTGTTATTTTGTAGATCGTTAATTAATAATACGCTATTTTGTAATTAGAATCTGAGTTGAAAATGCATATAAATATAATTCAGAGTCACTGCTTAGGTTTTTGCTATTTAACTGCAAATTTTAGAAGTAGTGACATTATAAGGTATTTCAGCCACTTTCTTGTCGTGCCTTCGTGGTGTAGTGGTTCTGCACGCTGGACAGGTATTGCAGAGGTCCGTGGTTAGATTCCCGGCGAAGGCGATTGCTTATTTTTCACTTTCCTGCTTCCAAAAAAATACCTAATGTCTCTACAATATTTCTATGTAGTCTTATCATCGGCGATATTAAATAAATGGATATACAATATTTTTCAGATATTCTTTAACGTGTTTGCGTGTGTAAAAAGTGAATATCGCGTTCCCTAAATTTGCCACTATCCATGGTAAATATTAGAGAGTGTTGCCCATGGGTACGAGGGCGCTACTATATTTTCACAGCTTATTGACATTTTAAGTATCGTTGCACTACTTAAAATTGCTCTTGCATTACCTTACCTATAAAATTCAAGCATTTTCTCTTTAAGGAAATATTTCTTAAATAGAAAATAGGTCCTTCTTGAGAGTTTATAAAACTGCTATACAAAATGAAAAATCATTGGTTCCCGTTAGCACCAAGCATCTCCACAGATCAGTAATTTGAACCAATTGTAGAAGAAACAATGTTACAGGTTGGCTGAATAATTTATAAAAGTGAATATATTGTTTTTGAAAATAAACATTAAACAAGGATTTTTGTTTTCCAAACGAAGGCTGAGATTTAAAATTATTTGATGATCTACAGAAATAGGGTTTGTAGGAGAAAACATCGCGGAGGAATACGTAACCAAGAAAATAACGCAAGCAGAAAACATAGTCGTTTAAAGCATCATAGGAGGGTAAAAAAAATAATAAATTAAAAAAATAAAACATGGAAGTATAAAACACAATGGTAGAAAATAAAGAGGTGAGAAAACTTGTTAGTTTTTAAGACATCATAGTACAAAATATTGTGCTCAATAATAAAGAATCTTTCACATGATCACATGATGATAACATCGCAGAAATGCGTTTCCTGGCTATAAAAAATTTAAGTGAATTTTCACATAATGATTTATAAACACACGAAAAAATAAAAAATGCTTTAATTTTCATATTTCGTATTTTTATCTTAATCAATACAGTTTTACTGAAAAAGCAACAAGGAAACTTAAACAACAAAATCTGGAAATTATTTAGAAATTGTGCTACATATACCAGTTAAAAGAACTTTAAACTTACTTCGTTATCTATTAAATCATTATTTAGTTGCTATCTTGTATAAAAACATGCTAATCGTTTTTCATTTAACAATTTATTATAAAAAAAGATTAGAAAGTGGAATATATATAAGTTTAAAATGCGTATAGATAACGTATAAGGTATTTCTCCCACCTTCTTGGCGTGCCTTCGCGGTGTAGTGGTTCTGCACGCTGGGACGGTATTCCAGAGGTCCGCGGTTCGATTTCCGGCGAAAGCGTTGTTAATTTTTCATCTTTCCTTCTCCAAAAAATACTCAATGTCTCTGCAAACGTATTTTAAACTTATGTCTCTACGTTTAGTTTGAAATGCGTACAGTTAAAATACGTATAGTAATATTATTAAAAATAAATATTACTTTACGTAATATTTATTTTTAATAATTTCCATATTTCGAATGCTTATGATTCGCCTTATTTTCTACCACAATATTTTCTACCGCAATATTTTAGAATTAAGATGTTTTTCCTAGCTTTCTTTTTTCCCTCTATGTTTTACGCGACAACATTTTCCCTTCGCATTGCTTTCACCACGATGTTTTTGCCGCGGTGTTTTCTGTGGATACAGAGAAATATTGTACTAGTCGATAAAACCAGCTCACCTGTAGAAGAAGAAGGTCCGATATTCGCATCTTAACTGGAAGCCATAACTTAACAAACGAAGAGAGAAAAACTATTAAAGGAATTATTGCTTCTTTCCCCACATCCCCATAACGAGTACATTTACAATCACATCAACGCCTATGATGTCTATGCGGCTTAAACTGCAAATATGTCAATACTGTCTTTTCAGTTTGTGTTCCTGTCCTAGCTTGTTGTTTATAATAAGGAAAGAACTTCATTTTTCTTCTTTCTCGTATTATCTTCTATATGATATCAAATGCACACTACATGAAAATTTTGAGCATCTTTCTAATTACGCATATTGTGTTTATTGTTGGATACATATTATTATTTATTATTAGGGTTAGTACTCAAATTTAGTTAAGTTTAGCATTCAGTTTATATTGTTCAAATACATGATGCCAGATGTTTATATTACTTTTGAATCCTGTAATTTAAAGTACATTATAGCTTAAAACGTACAAATTTATTGCATATTTTATGGATATTTCCATACCACACTCTTGTTTGAACAGTTTATTTTATATGCACATTAGCAGGTCCGCACCTAATGCGGAATAAAGCTTTGCAGCTGCTTTCTTTTTTGAAACGTTTTATTTGAAATCCAAACGTATTTTTTCTTCTACGTATTGTATACACCTACCTGCTTTCAATTATTGGCTAATTTTTTTAGATAAATATGCTTGATGATGCATAGTTCGAGCATATATTTAATCTGTTTCAGCATTTTGAGCTCTGCAGTCTCCAATCAGGTGTAAAATTCTGTAGACTACACTCGTGTGCAAAATTAAGAGAATTTCCAAAAGATGTCCACTTTTAAGAAAGCTATTAAACAAAAGGTACTAATTATGCCAACTAAGGATTATGCAAATATTCAGGTCAAACATGTAAGCGTACAAGTGCGTGTCTGCGTAGCTGGGATTGTGGAGGAGATATTAGCACAACAGGGTTTTCGACGATTTGGTTGCTCGTACTCCTTCACGATATTCGCCTTGTTTCTCGCAAGAGTTGGATAAATTTTATTAGGTAACAGGCAAAATGAGTAGCCACGGACGTAGGGGTGACCGAATGAGATGGAGAATCGTGGGTAGGTTTGAAAGCAGGCCAATCAAAATTGCAGGTGACTGCAGAGCTCAGTGTAACGCCCACTGCCGTCTGCAGTTTTGCGGAAATATTTTCAGGATACTGGATTCATTTCGAGAAGACTTGGAAAAGGTGGACCAAGATCCACAGCAACGAATGAGGATCGCTATTTTGCACTTTCAGCGCGGTGACACAGGAATGCTACAGCTTCACGGTTATCACGTGAACTGTATGCTGGTACTGGAATCCGAGTTTCCTCCTCTACAAAGTCCCGTCTGAAAGCTTCATAAGATAAGTCCGTATATCTGAAGATCCGCTGTTTGCGTGCCGCTCACTAGAGCCCACAAGACAGAGCGTTTAGCATAGTTTAGCCAACACGCGCCTTGGACCAGACAGAGTAGCACCGTTTATTTTTGCAGATTAGTCAGATTCAGTTTATATACTGATTCTTGGAGAGATCTAGAGAGAGAATGGAACATGATACCATTTATCCCTCATCACTGAAAAAGACCATTAGTGCAAGTGTGATGGTTTGGGCAGGCATTACGTAGGATGGCCGAATGCGCCTGAACATGTTTGCCAAAGGCTTCCTGACTGCTATGTAGTATAGAGATGAGATCTCTGAGCCTTATGTTCGACGTTTTAGGGGCACAATGTGTCCTGGGTTCAAGTTAATGGACGACAGAGCTTATCTAGTCGACAATTATTTGGAAAGTGAGGATATTAGCCACATGAATTGGTCAGCCAGCTCTCCCGACCTTAACACTATAAAACATGTGTGGAACGCTCTTGAAATGGGAATTACATTCCAGAATCCCCTTCCGAGAACCATCTTGGTGTTGAAACTACCTTGGTGCAAGAGTGGGACAGACTGATACACAGACTTCTCAACTGCCTCTTGTTCAGTCTGCCGTCACACTGCGCGACCTGTCTAGGTGTGAGAGAGTATCATATCCCATATTAGACTCATTTTCTGTTCGA
Source organism: Stegodyphus dumicola (assembly GCF_044657685.1). NCBI lineage: Eukaryota > Metazoa > Arthropoda > Arachnida > Araneae > Eresidae > Stegodyphus > Stegodyphus dumicola. The sequence continues at coordinate 35,084,725 of NC_140781.1, forward strand.
AATCATAGAGCGGATTTTGGACATCCCTGTATTATAAGTTTACTGATAATCATGCGTACATAAAATGAATTTTAATGGCACATCTCTTTTTTTATTACAGATGTATATTCATACCAAACTTCATTAAAGTCTACACATTAGTTTTTAATAATTTCGGCATAAAGTTAAAATTCTCTTGCAGGCGAGTGTATTACAAGCACTGGAGAATACCCTTTATCCATTAATGCTGGTTGGATCCCGTTTTGTCTTATGGTTTACTTAACGAATAGTTCATGTGCCCTTATAGTTTCATGCATATAGAGCTGGATTTAGTCGAACAATGTAGTGACTTACAAAACTCACTACTTACTTTAAAGTATTGGGTTATTGGCTTTTTGAAACAGCTGCTTAATTTGTAACTAGACATGTTGGCTTTTTGAAATACTTGCAGACATGTATTTAAGAATTGTCAAAAACTTGTTAACTTATTTTTATAAATCAAAAGTAATATGTTTTCAAACAACAAGGCTATGAAACATTTGAAATTTATTAGAGAAATTTTAAGTTTAATATGTAATTTTTACAGACAATAGTTTTGACTCGTGACTTTATAAACAAACTAATAAATTTAGATTTTCTATAGCTGAAGAGGAAAAACTTTTTATTAAATAGAAAAACTGAAAAGAGACTGACGCTCAAGGGGAAACTTATCTTTTCTTTCCAGATTTGTATTCTACTTCCGTCAGCTTTAGAATAATATGGAAAAAAGAGCGCACCCCCTGCTCTGCACAAGTTAGAAGATTTGATTGACGACTTTAGAATGGAGAGTGTCATATTCACATTCCTTTTATCTTCTAATTTGGTAAATCTCTTTTACTAGAAAGGCTTTTCTTAACTTTAATTCGAAATCACATCTATCAAACCATTTTTTTTATAATTCTTGAAAAGATATTATTTATTGAAAACATGTGTTTCAAGAAAAATAAATTGCTTTTATATATTAAGAAAATAAATGGACAAAATGCATTGCCATTAAAGCTGATAATTTCATTTTCATCTCATTCAATTCTGGAGCTCTATCAGTCACCACTCAAAGGGAAGTAATCAATAATAATTACGAGTCCTGGTACAAATTGCCATGGGATTTACATCTTTTTTGTTCTCTTATTTGAGCTTTTTTTAGCGGTTTGTTAATTCTAATTCAGCTTGAGAATTTGGAAACATGGAATCTATTTTTTTTCATTCCGTTAAAAAAACAAAACAAAAAAAAAGCTTTAAAATCTGCTAAAATGCACTGGATAGTGTTGTTGTAAGTAGGAACTGGAATAATTACGAGCATTGTCAAAAGTAATTCATTAATAAATGCATAAAAATTCTTACCACAGCTTGTAACAAATTATTTCATGTACCCAATTATTATTTGCTTTTTTAGCACTTGAATCAGATCATGGTTTTTAACTCAATGCTTTTAAAATATCACAATAAGAAAATTATGTAAGTTTATAAAGAGATCACAGTTTGTTTTCTTAATTAATTGTGTGAGGAAACAGATATATTTATCCAGTGCTCTTTTGTTATTTAGTGCGCTGTATTCTAAATTAGAGCGCTATATACACAGCTATTTTGCTATTTAGTGCACTATATTGAAGATATACATAATATTTCCAACGAGCTCGCCATGAGGTTTTCTTCCTTTCAGAAAACTAGCGTATAGCACTCAATGTTCTAGAGGAAAAATCTTGAACAACATAGATTGACCGACATAGATTGTCTTCTCGATATAATGCTCATTAAGCTGGGAGGATGAAAGGAATTAAAGGATTCATCAGAATGATAAGCTTTCTAACCTTACCGGAATGATAACCTTACTCACTCGCTAGAAGTGCACATGTTAGGACATTTGCTATTGTGGGCGTTAATAAGTTTATCATTCGGTTAATCTGAAGAACTGGGTTTGATTTTTGCCGAGAGCATAAAATTTTACACAAATCTCTCTCCCAAATTCCTAGTATCCTACAAATTTTTACAACTTTTGTAAAGATGTTGCTTGGGAGAATAATAATTATCCTTAAAGTCCTATCCTTCTTTAAAGGTCCTGGTGGTCAGTAATACAGGCTATTCTTGAGTGAGTTTCGATGCAACGAAATATCCCGATTTTTTCATCACACGTTTTGCGAAGGAGAGTATTCTAAAGACCTATGTGATTTCTAATAGCTACAGTTTATAGATTGACTTGGTAATTTTTTACGCCGAAAATGATTCTCGATAGCAAGAAAAGAATGTTTCTGAAATCCTCTTTTTTTACGTAGCAAATTTAATACTATACATATCCTAACATAACCAGATGATTGATGAAGTGATTTTTCTTGCAGATGCAATCGAAATCGGAAAACGCTCATGATACCCACTTCAAAAAATTTTAATGTTTAACACTTAAAATGCTGATCAAAGCTCGGGGTGTATCCACTGCATTTACTAAGGTCGTATTAACGACGGTTTTAACTTTACTGGTTTAAAAAATATGAATCTCACGCTGTTTCATAAATTACGTTCGCACGGTTTAAGCATTTGTTTTGTTAAGTGAGGAAATACACATTCTCTAATGATGGCTTCTTTAATAACACAAGATGTGTTATCTGTGTGCGTACAATTGTAATTATGTTCGTAGTCTTGCTGCTCAAATTTGAGATTTTAATTGAATTTTTATCACTCCCTTTTGAAACAATTAGACTGAGTAGTACATTTATTAAAATTTGCACGAGGTAACAGATATTTAAGATTAACATTTATTACATTTCCATTACACATTTACTCGGTATTTTGAAGGAAAGGAATAGTTTAATTTCATTGGCTGTCTTCCTACTGAGACGATCATTACTGAGAGATGAAAATCACTTCCTTATATATGAGAACTAGAGACACAGCCGCAGGACAAAATCTCGTTTAAGTATATGACAATTCAAATCTATTGCAAATGCTACAATTGGCTTTTACGATGACGATGATTACAATACCTTCTCAGAACTATGGACGGAAAATTCCATATAGAAGGGTGACTTTCGTATTCATTACGCATATAAACTTTTGCACGCTTTTATTGTATCCGATTTTGGGTAGGATGTATATTGGAAGAGAAGAAATAAAGTTACAAAGTGTGAGCCTTTCTGATTAGTTCACATTTTTGAAAGCAAAATTTTGAAAAATCACATTTAGGAACTGTACCAATAAAATGATTAGTTTTAAAGGAAACCACTTCTTTAAAGAAATGAAACAACAAACAGGTAAACTTATATAAAAGAGTGTACACATTTATCCCTCTTTGTATTATTAAAGTATTCGCATTGCACAAGGGAGCTTTCTAGTTTATGCTAATGTTTCATACTAGTTTTGACAAAGTGCAGCCAGGATACTGAATTCGGAGATGTCTTTGCATATCCTTTAGTACCACCAACTTCCGGATATACTGCTCATCGAAGAAAACCTAGCTGAGTATCGAAAAAACAACAAAGACCCTAAAATTATGTTAAAATCACTTAAAAAGATTCTGTTGCCATTACGAAAGTATAATGCTTGGATTCATTATGTGAATATTTTATTCAAGACACAATTATGGCGATGACAAATTTAGTGGGATAAATACAGTGGCAGTAGTGGGGTAAATTTGTGCACTTTTTCCAGTTAGTACAATTATAATTATGTTCGTATTCTTGCTGCTCAACTTTGTGAGTTTAATTGAATTTTTATCACTCCCTTTTGAAACAATTAGACTGAGTAGTACATTTATTAAAATTTGCACGAGGTAATAGATATTTAAGATTATTATTTATTACATTTCCATTACACTTTTACTAATTTTGATACTGACATATACACGTTACTGCATATTTGCTTTCATAATTATAATTATCTTAAAAACAACACGCTGGATGTGCAATGTTAAATGTTCCCGTTAGAATTTAGCTCAGTTCTATACTTTGTAATTCGTCTAAAGTTTACTTAGTACAGTGTTTGTAATTCGTCTAAAGTTGACATAGTCCATGACTTAGAAATTTAATGTTACATCAGTCATTATTCATTTAATTTTTAATTCAAGAAAGTGAACTTCCTAAAAATTGCAGTTACAATCGCCTTTCGATTAATGAAATATATTACCTAGAAAATTCTGGTTTTCTTAATTATTTAGTTAATACGCAGAACTACTGAAACGACAATTACTAAGAGAATTTTTTAATAAAAAGTTTTAGAGTCAAATGAGAACTAGTAATCTAGTAACTCGGTTCTTCACATTCTGGTTTGTGCGAAAAGAAGGAGTAAACACTTCAGTGAAAAATGACTTGTTTTTTCTTGGGAATTATATTTACAAAGGTATACTGCAAATATAAGTAAAGAAAAAGAAACTCAATCTAAACAACAACAACAAAAAAGATTCTAAAGAAGTAAACAACAGGCAAAATAATTTAACACTCCAAATTCTTTCATTTTGACTTGACTTAAGGATTTTATGGAACATAACCAACTTTATAATTAATATGAGCTACCTTCTTCGATGAAATGAGAATTTTACAGCATGCGCCGGGGAGTCATAAAACAAATTTTCTGGTAAAAGTTAATTTCCTCAGAAACTTCAACAGACAATTGCTTCTAAGTATCCACGCCTTCTTCTTCAAAAGAATACCTAGGATGGAGGGGTGTAAAATTATTCCGCACGAACACACGCTATGTGACCATGATTGAAGAATCTGTATGGGGTAATGAAATGTGGCTGTGCGCAAAGCTAGGGATAGTCGGATTATTCTACCTCTTCTAGTGACCCTACTTCCCATCCCAACCCTTCTGAACAACCTCTAGAAGAGAATGCACGAGCTGCCTACGAACATTTTGAGAACGGTGAAGAATGTCGCTCTAATTTTACCGTAGATAGAATATTGGCGTATCCTTTAAGCATAGCGAAGGCCCAATTACGCTGCCTACCTCATTCATTATATACAAGAACGGAGCAGAAAGAAGATAAACAAACAGCGAAAAAAAATTAAAGAAAGAACGAACGGTTGGTTCGGGAGGTTCCGGCTTCTTAAAGCTTCCAAATGAATTCAAACACCTGAAGTTCTTTTTAGTATAAAGAAGAAAGCCGGTTGAAGTAGGGTCTAGAAGAGAAAGAAAAAAATAACGTAATAAGAGTAAAAATAAAAAAAAAGATAAAAAAAATATCTTCCCAATAATCGATACCTCCAGTAGGAGCAGCTCGGTCCATTCTAGCACATGCGCATTCCTAACGACGTCAGGGCTGAGTTCACCCCCCATCCCACTCTTCACCACGCAATCGTTGGAGGGCTCGTAGCTCACTGCTGTCGAACGTAATTTATCTCCGAATGAATTTTTTGGCTGTTTCATTTTTCTCTCTTTCTCAAAAAGATTTCTTCAATCCTACCTCCCTTTTTTCCTTCGAAAAGGGCCTCCATGACAGGCGTCTGCCGTCATTCACAGATCTTTAACCGAGATTTAAAAATCGTACTTGAAGGAGCTTTGCTTAAGATTTATTTAATCCTTTGCATTAAGATTTTCATTCGACTTCGTAGGAAGCTTTGTTTTATATTTGAGTGCAATCTCGTCGCTGAAATCTAAGCCTCTTTCTTAAAAAACGAGACTGCATGGAAATATGCAAGTGGAGCTTTAATGTTAAAGACATTATTCCGATTACACCAGCTGCTTATTTACTGTAAATTATTACAATACTGCTTTTCTTGAGAAAGGTATAATTATTTTTTTTAAACCTAGAAGAGTTTAATATATGTTTTAAGAAACTGAACAATTTACTTTAAATCTATAGTTTCAGTTTAAATTCTGTTAAAAAAAGAAGCATAAATGGCAATTACATTTTAACATTTTCTTAGAATGGAAGTCTATGGTGTGTGGCTTCACATGAAATTGGCAATAATACATTTCTTGTATTAGCCATTTAAGAAAGAATTACTTTTGCAATAAATATACGTGTTCTGTACGCCCTCATCTTGAAATTCTCATGCTGATATCTCTTACCGTCTCCCCCGAAGGGTCATTTATTGCACTTGCTGAGATTTGTACTCTAATCAACTCAGCTCTGGGGATATAAAGTACATGTTCTCGCTTCCTGGTATCCAAAGAAGAATCCTATGCTGCCCTGGAGGCTAGGTAGCTTAAGCCCTCGGAGTCGGGGTGCGATAACTGACCCCTCTTTGACTTTTCTCTCCATACCCAGCGTGGTGCGTTGAGCTCTGCGAGCTCATGGCTTCTGCTGGGCATGGAGAGATTCAGCTGGGTAAGTTTCTTAGATAATCCCATAGTATCGAAATCACAGTAATATGAGTATTTTCTTTCGTACTACTCTTTGTGGAGAACCACAAAGTTAACTGAGTTAACCACAAAGTTAAAACTGAGAAAATATGATAAAAGCAACATATAGCAGAATAAAGGTTGTAGTTCCTTCTCAGTATTCCTTGCAATACTTGATAGCAACTATCTTGAGTCTGACAATTAGTAACTTTTTAAAAGATTCTTACTATACATGTGATAAAATCAAACTTAGAAGTAATGACTAGCAAAAATTTTGATGGCGTCGAAGTGTTGATCCATAATGAATAGAAAATCGGAGGCGAAGGCAGATTAAATCTTTCATTTTTTATTTCAGCAAACATTTTGAGGCTACAATTAAGCTGGCACATTAATTGAGCCTATTCCAAAAAGCTTTACACTTTAGATAATTTTGCAGTAAGAAAGGAGGAACAGAAAGACAGCAGTGTAGCTAGGTCAAAGCGCACAAAGCAAGTGCGTTATGTTCAGGGTGAAATCTTAATTCAGACTGAGTTAGTTTTGGTTCTCAATACATTTTGATTGTATAGTTAGTATTGCTGTAAAATTACTATTGGCTGCTTGAGTTTGAAAACTGATCTTGTCGACTCAATTGTGATAAAATCAAACTTAAAAGTAATGACTAGCAGAAATTTTGATGGCGTAGAAGTGTTGATCTATAATGAATAGGAAATTGAAGGCGAAGGAAGATTAAATCCTCATTTTTTATTTCAGCAAACATGTTGCAGCCCCAATCAAGCTGGCACATTAATTGTGCCTATTCCAAAAGCTTACATTTTAGATAATTTTGCAGTAAGAAAGGAGGAACAGACAGGAGGCAGTGCAGTTATGTTCAGGGTGAAATATCAATTCAGACTGAGTTAGTTTTGGTTCTCAATGCATTTTGATTGGATAGTTAATATTGTTGTAAAATTACTATTGGCTGCTTGAGTTTTATTTCCATTTACGTCACCAGAATTATGTAAGAGTCATATGACATGAATTAATCTAGAAATGACGCAGTGCAGAGAGAGATTACTATTTTTAGAACTGAGAAGGGAAATTCACGTTGCTAATTTAATCTTCTATATATTCTTTCTATTCTTACACACATATATATATCCTTATAAAAGTAGTATAAATGTATTATCCTCCTGATATTCGAACCACTCGAGGCTGATAGGCATACGTGTTTTATTCAGTGCTCGCTTACTTGATCTTTCAAAGTTAGACAGTTCTCAACATTCATAATTCTAATTTTACTCTAAAAATAAATTTCTCTGAAGTTAGGATCATTGTTTTCCTTAATTGCAGCCGATTAATAACTGCATCAGTTTCTTATCTCCTATACATTTTCTGGCTCTCACCTGACGCTTTCGGTGATGAGAAAGCTAAATAAAGTAAGGAGGAAATACTTGTATATACTATTTGACTATAGCCGATTTAAAAAACTTGAGACCAAGCTAGCTTGGGAACGGTAAAGAAAGGGAATATTCTGAATATCACCTCTTTACATGTCCTCTAATCGAGATTTCACATTAGAAACCCAAATAATTTTAATATCAAATGTGAAATATTATAAATATAAAAATTGCGACATAGAAAGATATATAAGAGACTTAAATACGTCATCGATTATCTACATCAACAAGGCCTCAACCTGTGCCACCCATAACTCTACTCTTACAATGTACCTCTAGTGACTTCATGACAAACTTCTTATAACCCTTCAGTAAACTTCTTATAATTTTTATAAAATTTTTGTAAACTTCTTGTAACCTTTTTTGAAGTTATAAATAAAGAACCAGTTGCGGCGTCTAAAGGGGGCAGATGGTCAGTGTCCCCAATTTTGTCTTTGACGCTGTTTCGGTGCTTCACACACTTGTATCCTATCTGATCCGACCTGTAGATCGGTAAGGAAACCTAAGGGAGTAATTGAAACGTTCTCTCATATAGCTTCTTCGCTATGAGCCAGGTTGAAATTAAATCAGCCTGGGGCCTTAGCAGAAAATTCTCTTTCAGGAGAACACCAAGTTTCTTGCTATCAAAAGGGAGAAACAGAATTATGCGAAGGGGGCATAAAGCTCCGACCTTGTGTGTTATATGCAGTATTAAAATTGTATGCTGATTATTAGTTTAGGAAACGATGTTCAGTATTTGGATAATTATTTGCTGTTCTTTGTGTGTCAGCATTCTTAATATATTTACAATCACCTCTCTTTTTAACTTTTTTTTTGAGTAACAAGGATGATGTTCAATGATTTTAGCAAATTCCTTCGAACTAATAAGCTTTGTCTAAGTCTGTAAAAGTTTTCAAGCGCTCTTGGTTTGAAAATATACATACAAAATACACATGCAATTTTAGTCTCTAGTTTCAGACTTTGTTTCAACTCCGTAAGATTTATAAACAAAACTAACTTGTCAATAATAATGCTTAAAAAGCTACAAAAATTAGGATTAAGTTTAAGACTTAGAATAAATAAATCTTTTTTTAATTTGTTGCTACTATAATGTAGCAGCGAATTTAATCAACTTAAATTAAATAAGTAAGCTGACGAATTAGTTCTCAAGTCAAAATGTTAGTAAATAAGGATATGATCTAAAAGTGGAAAACTAAAATGAATGATAATTTTACTGATGGGATCTAAGATTCAATGACGAATTTTTTCATTAATTTTATTAAATATTACATTCTTTAAGTGTGTAACTGAGTGACTTCAGCAACTGAGCCATTCCTGCTGAAAAAAATTACAAAACATATCACTTGTCGGATGTACCATTTTTCCTTTCTTTGTGCTTTGAGCTTAGCTTTGCGCTAAGCATAGTTTAACTTCTACAGTGCAGGGGAAAAACTCCTCTTAGCTATCCGCTAGGAATAGGCTTCCCTTTTATCTTCTTCTTTGGTGTGCCGCTCAACTTTTCTTTTATGTGCACAATGATAAATATATCGGCATCTTCATCTGAAACTAACATCAAAACCAATACAACCATCAATGTCTTAACTGGCAATCGATGCTACCATTTGCGCGTAATGATGGGCATTATTCATTTCATTGCCAGGTTGACACGATTTTCTTTCTAGTAAGAAAATTGAACATTTCGCCTATCTACAAAAATGAGAAAACAGTTCTTTTTAAAGTCATACTAAACTTCATTAGTATGATTTTTCAAAGAAAGTTTCCCCCCAATTTTGAAGATAGGCAAATTTTATTTAAAGCAATACCTGTTGAATAGCTATCAAAATTTAAGTGCATAAAAATGATAGAAAACCAAAACATTTTAAGCACTAATTTGTCTTGAATTCCCCAGAACGAGAATCCATATTTTGAAAATAATTATTATAACAGTGTTAAGGATGATCTTATTTTTATACAGACAATTTATAAAACGTATTGAAAGTGGAATGCAGAGATTCTTGTTGGCGTTAAAGTTTTCCCATTCCGGGAGGAAAAAAAAAACTTTCTTATTAAAACTACCATTTAATAAATCTAGGGTATCCAAAATATATAATATTAAAAGCATTATATTCTATTTCCTATATTTTAATGCATAAAATTTTCACATGCTCATGTGTAAAATGTTCACTGCAGAGATCGAATTTCAATCCCCTAAAATCTCAGTATTAGCACGTTAAACGCCATGTCGATCCCTAGGGACGGGCCTTAAATCAAGAAAAAAAAGGCTTGGCATTTAACGCGTTAAGTATCCTAATCGCTTAAGTAAAAGAGACTTAAACTTTCTACTTGACGTTGGTAATTTGACGAGACGAACTTCTTCCCTCTTTGGTTTAGGGAGAAATATATTTACTGGTGTTTATTTCTGTATTTCGTTTTTGAAGATTAAATGCTTTAAAAATATCCAAAATTTAGAGAACTCCAAATTCGTATGAACAAAATATAAATATAGACGTACTTGTACGTTTTAGTAAAGAATTTTGACGGTATTAAAATGTATTAAACTGTATTAAAATTTGTTTTGAATGTAATCGATAATGTGCATAAGAAGAAGGCTTAGACATTTTGCAAAGAACTTGATTAGAAGAATAATTTTATTAGATTATAGTAAAACACAAAGAGAATCTGGCTCTTTGTGTTTTACTATATATATTTTTGTTTACTATATATATGTTTGTTTACTATATATATTTTTGTGTTTTACTATATATATTTATATATATATATTTGTTTCTTACAAACCGGCTCATTTTAATGTTACGCAGAGAGGATGGTCAAAAACATATCTATAGACAGCTGCCGGTAACCCTTGCTGTAAAGTGTCAAACTATTTTACTTTTAAAATCCATGGTATAAAATAGCATTGCTGCAAATTGTTAAAATATCAGATAAAAATATTTCCAAAATACTAAGGAAATGCTATTTTTAGGAACTCAGCTTTATGAGACCAGAGATAAAGGGCTGAAAGTTTTTATTCACCTTCGATAAGCAATAATATTTACTGACGCATACGGGAATTTTTTTAACTCTGAAAGCAATACCATCTCTTGGCCATGTTATAAAGAACTTCAAGAGGAGTTCAACAGATTATGGTGCGGTAAAAAAAGGAATCTCTCCAAAATACTTGAAATATTTTTAAGATGATAATTTTTCAAAACCTAAATAAATACCCTGTATGTCTATTAAGTAAATTAATACGCGTGCAACTTGCATTACACGATTCTGATTTCTTAACTTATACACACGTACGACAGTAGTGGCTACTTACGTTTTGCATTACATGTATTATATTTGACCCCTTTCTGCATTTTTTCTTTCTTGTGACATACATATTTTGTTGATTGGAAAAATTTGTTTTGAATGCTATTATCAGTTTTTCGTTCTAATTAAACATTTGGATTTGTTCATTAATTAGCTTTTCACTTTTAATATAACACTGCTGTTTTAAAATGTGGGTTGGCCCTACTACCGACATTCCAACGAAGAAATATTCGACGTATTTCGACGTTTTGAATTTGACTAAATGTCCACACATATCCTGATATCCTGAATTTAGCTATAAGGCTCTGCTTTTTAAAGCGAAGTAAATATGATAACATCTCGAAACTTATTGTTTGTCTCAAAACAGACGTAGTTTAAAAGCAAAAATTTTACTAGAGAGGAGTAGTAATATTATGTATTCGCATTATATGAAATACAGAGAGGGAACTTATCAGTTTTTAGGTATTTATAAAATAAAGGTAAAACATATCAATTTGTTTTTATATATTTTGTAAAATAAAGTTTAAAATATTGTTATTGAATTTTAGTTCATCATAAAGCATATAAGAAATTCAAAGAAGTGTTTTTTTTCAGAATTAAAAAATCTTCAGTATTTTATTAAAGCTAATAATTGTCTTCCCTGCTTCTGAATGACATAAAAATGCAAAAATCCTTTCAAAAACATTTTGGCGTCATATGAGACTATTTTGATTCGACGGTTGTTGAAATCCAATTTTTAAGTGCAATAGTTTGAAAGGAAATGAGATCTTGCCATGATTGTGGTTCACGTCACGCGATTATTTATAATTTAGACATAGACTGATCAAAGTGGATTGATTTGCGATTATTAGATTCGTTTTCTACTAATTTCTTGAAAAATAATCTTAACTGGTTTGGTAATGAATTGTCACTATATGTAAAGACACATTGTAATGAATTATCACTATATGTAAAACACATTGTAATGAATTATCACTATATATAACACACATTGTAATGAATTATCACTATATGTAAAACACATTGTAATGAATTATTGCTATATTTAAAGAGAGTTTGGGCTAAAGGAGTGTAATTTTAGATTCACGTCTCATTGAAATTTTAATGATTAATTTAACGAAAACATTGAAAAGAAGGGAAATCTTATATTTAAACAAACACGAACAACGTCAAGAATTTGTGTTCCATTTCTTTTACATTATTAACAATCAAAGTTCTTCAAACAATTTTAAAAATACTTTAGTTTTAATACTACGCAGTCAGAAGTCCAATCAGAATAGGTTATAAACACCTTACTGGACATATAGATAGAAGTTTGGGCATGAAACACATCCAGATCGAAATATAGAGTTAATATCCATAATATCTGCGGATTAGATTGTTTTCTTAGCTTTGTTTGTCTAACAATACATAGCTTTAAATATTCAGCTTGTCTCAATATCTTTAACTGTTTGGGGCAATATTACTAAAAAGAGCAGAGAGGAGAACTGTCAGTGTCAGCATGTTATGCGTTTGAAACTATTTCAGAAACTTCAGACCTTAAGTTGAAACACTAAATAGCAAAACGCATACTTCTTTCTTTGACTTTGGAGAAATCTTTAAGCTGTAAATTAGCGTTCAACGTAGGGAGAAAGTCTGTATGCCGAAATCATAGCAAAAGAGAAATTCTGCCGAATTATTCTGAAAGACTGCGTCGAAACATTCACTAATAATATTCAAAAGGCTGAGCAGATGTTTTCAACGTCTAATGACTCACCAAGACGAAGTTTTATAAAATAACAGGCTGCGAGTTCGAAATGAAATCCTCTTATAAGTCGCGAAAGCTACAATTTACACGCGGGGATTTCTTTTAGATACCCAACAGGTTTTGAAACATTTACAACTTGAACAGTATTTACTACTTCGGTATTTTTTCTTCTATTCTCGTTAAAAGTTTTCAAACTCTAACTTTGTAAATAATGCATTCAAAATTCTTTTATGCTGTTATAACTCAAATGCAAAATTAATGATACATAGATGATAAATAAAATAAATAATTATAACATTACTTTTATTATTTCAGCCATACTTTTAATTTTAGATCTAAAACTCCTAAATTTGCAAACGTGGATGCTTAATAATCAGCGAATTCAATGCAAGAATTTTAGAAAATGTAATTCGTTTAAGTCAATATTTTACACTAAAACATTTAAGTGCAGAAATTGATCTGCCATTCGAATTTTATGCCTAAAATTTATTTCGTTATTTTTCATTACAGATTTTAGTAGTTATGCTATTTTATTGGGTAAAATTTACATTCACTTTCAAGATGTAATGAACATTGATTATTAAATTAATGTTCAATATTTATGTCAAAAGATTTAGTTGTCACCTACGTTGCAATTATACAGAAGATTCTGGCGATGCAGTACATGGTAAACATAACTGACTGAGACTTGATAATTCTGTCGGATCTTCTCGTTACTACAGCTCCGACGCGCGTGGTACTAAAGTTGCCAAGTTGGATTAAGAGAGACAATTAGGAGGCATGGGTAATAATTTGCGTGACCACAGCAAAATAGATAGCAGCCTCAGTGCTCATCTGCTCTCATAAGTTTAGAGAGCACATTAGCAAGAGAACTGGCAAAGCGGATCATTACTGCGCCCTAATGAAGAGGCATATCTTATAAGGGTGGGGAACCAGGATCAAACAACTCATTAATGTACGCAAGATTCAGTGTTCAAAATTTTATCTAAAGAAAAAGAGTAAACGTTAAAGATTGTCCTGGATGACAAAATACGAATTTCACTTTCTGATGCTAAATATGTTTAGCTATTTGATTTATCCATGGACCTATCGAATATAATGAAGAAACTGGCCTTCGGAATGAAGATACAATGTGAAAGTTTTAACGCATCCTTCTTGATATTAATAATGACGAGACTACATTTATTTATACTACATTATAAGACATCCTTAATTTATTTCCTTACTTAGTCGTACTTTTTATTTCATTTTCATTACAACTGAAAAAAGAACGGTTATAAACGAATTATACGAAATGTAAAATACCTCAAATGAAGAAATATTTCAGACATCATAATTTGATACTTTTTATGAAGGATAACAAATGACTTTGATATGTAGACGTTAACTACTATGTTACCGGAATTATTAAGAATTCAAAATAAACATTTTTTCTTTTGTCTTTATGTATATAATGTATTATGTCGCATTTGTAATATAATGCAATAAATGCGAGATAAAAAGCAAATCCATATCATATTATAAGGCTGTAATTGAAAGGTACATACAAGTTGAAATACAAATTAGTTAGTTTTTCATCTTATAAGACTCTGCCAAATTTATGGAATCATCAAAGAACACAGTGTAGGAAGCTCGAGATTGGATTTAAAGATCTGATTCACATATTGGAGCTATGCCAATTACTGTTATATAAACATAAAGAGCTTAAAATAATTAGATAAGAAATATACAGGCAATGCTGTTTATTAGAGATCTTTTCCTGCATAAAAAGGAAGAAGAAATCAAAAAGATTAAACCAAGTTCAAGTATTTAATTTTAGCCTATGGAAAGAATATGAAACTTTCCTTTTTCATACGTTCCCGCTTAAAACGACTTTGTGTATTCTAGCGGTCATCTAGACCTTTAGCGCAGGAAGTTCAGGGTTCAAAACGTGAAATCGGCGAACTGTAAAAATACCTTTCAAAGGTTAAAATTTGATCTATATGCCTCTCATACTTTCACTCTTTTCTGTTTTTTCTACGGAACCTTTGGGGAAATGTCCTTTGACCGGTAGCTATCGATAATGCCTCGAATTTCGATTGAATTGCTTGCAATTTACGAAGAAAAAAATCCTTCCAGCAGGGGTGGCATTTATCGCAAACGACGCACGATAAACGCTCGTTTTTGACTCAGGGGAAAAGAAATGACCTACGAAGGGAGAAAAAGGTCTTTGAGAGAAAGGGAAAAAAAGGTCTCTTGAAGTACGTGTGGGAAAAAAGGGGAAAAGAGATCCACTTCCCTCCCCCTTCTCTCGATGTCTTTTCTGATCCATAGCTTCTGAACTGAGCTCAGTTTCTATCGCGTAGTGTAAAGCATTACGACTGAATACAAATGCGCATCATACAGCATGTCTGCTGATCTTTACGCGATCTCCTAGGGATATTAATCTTGCGATCCATAAATGCAACGACAATCGCTTCGTACAAAGCTACAATGAAATGAATATATGCATTAGAAGACGAAGAGAAATAATGCAATTTAAATGCGTCAGGGTAGCTCTTGTTTTCCAGGCTCCATTTGTCTGTGATGCACGAATCATAACATGAAGTTGATCGTCTATCACCATTCGCAAAATGTTTTGAAAAATGCCTTCTTATTCTTTCGTCCATTATTATGCAATGAAGTATTATCGTTGTCTCACAATTACGACTGTATTCATACATACATTTCAGCAAACGCATACATGTGCGGTTAAAATGTATTTTTAATTACTTAATTAATTACAATTAAAAATCTCATTAAAATTTACTTAATTTTTTCGTTCATGATGTATTTTTCGTAAGTAGCTTCCTAATAGTATACTACATTTAGTTATTCTTAATTACAACATGTTAAGAACGATTTGAATAATAGTTGTTCATTAGATAGAATTTCTGCGAATTCTTACGTATAATATATTAGTTAACATATATATTTCAAACGCATTACATAAGAAATGTATTACAAATTACTTTTAGTGCTGGTTTTAATGTTAAGCACAGCCTAAGTCTGCTGAACTAAATCTACGTGTTCTTAAAATTGCTAAATAATAAAATCGTTGCATTTAATTACCGGGTACATAGGCTAGATCTTAACATAAAATACTCAATTACATGACACACAATAGAAAACAAGCAACAAATTATAGGATTATACTGCCTATCGAAGAGAAAAAAGATCTGATTAGTATACATTAGTATACATTAACTTACAAGCCGTGTGTTGTATTTAATATCAGCGCTTACCGTATTTGACGGCATATAAGACGCACTTTTTTTCCTAAATTTGGTCTCAAAAAAGTTACCTGCGTCTTATACGTGAAGGACACAGTCTTATACGTGAAGGTAATTGCATTCAATAATTGTTTATTTGGCTTTTACGAAACGTGAGAACTAAAAGAAACCACGCTATTGAAACTTTTTTTTCCTTGTGTGTGGCCGTCTAAATAAGGGTGCGTCTTATATGCCGTCAAATACGGTAATTGTTCATATTAGAAAAACCGAAGCTCTATAATTAGAAGTAGATCTGCTGGAGATGGTCAGGAAGATTGGGCATTAATAAGCAGATAAAATAATAAACAAAAAAATAATTAGCGAAGAATTTAATAACATGCAAAGATATAAATAAAAAGCGTTTAATTAAATTAATGACGTATATTTAAATAATACATTTAAAATACTACATCACATCTTCTTTGAGGATTCATCTAGAATTACAGCTTCACTCATAATATAGCTTCACACATATATTATAATGGCTGGGTTTAAGTTCTTCAGCCCTATTTAATGCACTTTCTGAACATTTCTAAATCCAGTTTATTAACAAAAACAACTGATTCGTTTGCAACAGAAACACACTATATTGTGTAACTATTTGATGATTCTTACATTTTGGTGTTCATGAACGCACCAGAATATAGGAATCATCAAAAAGCACATTAGTAATACAAATATCATCATAATTCAAAACCTTTGGGGTAAAACAAAATTCCGTTTTGAACTTTTTCGATGCGATTTTCCTTGTGATCTATTCCTCCGAATTTTTGAACAAATCGTAAATATCACAATTGCATGTCTCCTGTCTTACAGTTTTTCTGCTAATAATATAACATCATAATACATAAGGTGAAAATATTTACGTTTACATATTTCATGTGAAATAAGTGTAAATAATTTTTGATATTCATACGTTTGTAAAGATTATGTTAATTTTATTAACAGTTAAACTTCCTTTCCTATCCATTCTTAATTTCAACTTACCACTTCCGGCCAGAACGTAGTTTTAGAATCACGTCTGAATGCTAATGAGGAAGAGCGGTATATAACTACGAAGTTCTTCTGTCTTAGGGAGAGAGACACCAGAAATTCTGGTTGCACCCGTCCGCCGTTTTAGGCTACTCCCACGTAAGCTATTATTACGCTCGGCCGTATTTTAGGCCCTTGATAGCTTTGCAGTCAATTAGCGTTAAGGGGCCAACTCTGTTAGAATTCTGATAGCTTCGGCTATATATCTTTAGTTAAGATTAGTTTAGTTTAATTCTTAGTCCAAGCCCAAGTGTCGGCTTTACTGTACAACTCCAAGACGGAGTTTTGTTAAACTTTAGTTGGAATAATAAAGGGTTATTTCACCTTTCCTACTTGTTGTTTTCTATCTCACGAACTCAAGCGATTATTCGCTTACTAGTTCTTAAGATTCTTCACTTTCAACTGTAACTTACAAATACACAGTGGAGAATCCTACACACATTGATGTATTTCCTAATTTTTGCTTTAAAAATTGGAAAATGTGTCATATTGATAAGAATGCTTGATTTTCCAAATGTAATGAGTGTAACAAGAAATAGAATTTGTACTATTTTTCTATGTATGTATTTGTATGCTTGTATTTATATCAAAAGAGTACACAGTAAATAAAAGTTATTAATGGGTAATCTCTAGTTATGGAAAAATAACCTTTAATAATATAAAAATGAAGTAAAGAATAAAACTGTGCATCGGAAATAGATCAGTTTCTTCTTCTTATTTTTTTTTTTTTTTTGAGTTCCTATCGACACTTTCAGCTCATAAACTACTACTTTATGAATACTACTTTATGAACTATTACTTTATGAGCTCTACTTTATGAATAACTTAGCTTTAACTTTTCCAAATATACAAGACGGATTTTACCGTTTGTGAAAGCTATATAAGTAAGATCATCATTCTTACTTTTATAGCATTGAAGTCTAAACTAAAATAGTATTAACTGAAAGGTAAATATAAACTGCATCCTTATAGCTTCCACAGAATGTTCAGAAATCGTGGATCAAAGAATTTTACATTTCATGGTTCAGTTGGTTACCTGTATATTTTCAATGCTCTTCAAAACGATTTTACCAATACATTTTGATTCTTTACGCTAAAGAATTTTAGTGCTCCCAGGTCGTCCGTCTCCCTTAGAAAGTCTGAGCATAAGCCTCTCAGCAGAAAATGAAATAAGGGAGCGTTAATACATCTGGCGCCACGAATACCGTCCAGTTGGAAGGACTAATTTAATCCAGAAGCGGTTAAGCTTTGCTTAGAGTTCAATAAATAGATTACAAAGCATTTGCGAGAACCCTCTGAATTCTAATAAACATTGAGCTATCCGACTGGCTAATGCATATATGTATACAAAATGGGGCATCTTAGAAGGGCTATGGACTGATTTAGTGTAATATGGTAGGAAACTAGAAGTGCGCTGACGTACTGATCAGATATGTTTTAGCAAAGGTTCAGATTTATGTACGACATCACTGCAGGTGGCACAAATATATCACAGTTCAGTTACAATTGTCTGTTAAGAATAAACATTCTTCCCCTTCACAAAATGGTAATTATTAAAGTCAAGCAAGGAAGATACTCTTCGTATTATTTGTTATTTATCTCTTTCTGTGACTCTGAAATGTAATTCGGAGATTTAGAAAAGATGATATGGAATACAGTTGTTTGTTTGCGAATGAATCTCCGAAAACGTACGCCAAGCGAGGTCTTTCTAGCTGATGCATGATGTCTGAAACCTGCACAGATATTTTTTATGATTTATTATGCGTAAATTCTTCGTACCAAAAGCTTTAAAAATTCTGGAGCGAAATCGATTGAGACGAATACCGTTAAAATATAGTGAGCAATTACTAAAAAATATTACTTAAACTTCCCTGCTGTATGTCAGACTATCCTTAAAGAAAAAACTGTTCCTTTCCTCTGGTATTAACACTTTTGATTTTTAGTGATTTGAGAAACAAAGTATATTTTATTAACAATATCAGATGCTCATCACTTGCAGACATGTTTACAGACGCACCTTCTATACATAACGTAACACCATACGCACCCTGTATACATAACTACATTTATGTATACAGGGTACGTACGGAACTTTGAATACGTTATTCTTAAACATTTTTAATTTGAGTTTAGTGGAGGAAAATTCAGTTTCTTTAGTTAGTAAATAGTGCTGTGTTTGGGTCCAGATACAACGATAATTTTATTTCTGGCTAACAGCTCTTCATAATCTGAAACGCAGTAACATTTGATTCAGGGTTTTCCTTTGCAATCGGTAATGCAGCAGAAACATTATCGCAATATTCAGTTCTGATAACTCAACCATTCTTTGGCTTCCAAAGACTGATGTTAAAAATCGAATAAACAGGATCAAACTCAGGTTTTATTTATAAGTTATTCAGAAATTCATCTAAGCTTACAGTTTAAAAAAAACGCTAATTATACCTCTGGTGCGGAATGCGTTGAGTATTTTAAGCATAATGATCCAGTACTGTAAAGAAAGCAAGGGATAGGGAGTCATAAATTGCAAGTAAGCGTTCCTTTTAAAAATAGGATCTTGATGTCAGCACCAATAAATTCTCAGTAATTCGAAAGAAAATAAAACTATTTGTCAGCAGTTTTAGTTTTAAAAAGGGGGGAAAGTATGAGGAATAAAACCAAGAACGAACCACGAACTCTGTTAACTAAGCTACAAACCCAACCGCATCTTTTGTTTTTCTCAATAAATAATACACTCATGTAACGTCGTCGTCTTTTTTCTTTCTTTTTTTTAACTTCCTATGCCTTTCAGCTCCGACAGATACCTACTGCGAGGAGAGGTGGAGTTGGAAGTAGAAAATCCGTCATTAGAAAAAGATTTGCTTTTCCAGACGACTTTTACGTCTTTCGCAATAACTCCTAACGCTTAAAGAAAACAGAGTGTTTTTTTATTCTACTCTTTTTTGGAGGGTTGTCATTTGTGGATGTTACTAAAAAAACAATAAAAAAGGAAGTAAAAGAAGGGATGAACTAGCAAAGTCTCTCCGATGAGATCCCCCTTCTCCTCCAATCCCTTGTTCAAAGGGATCTCAGGGAAAGACAGTAACCTAATGAGGGACTGCAAATACATTCTCCTCTCTTTGTACCGCTGTTACGTAGGGCATTATTCCCTATCATTTATCCACCTAGTTAAGATTCTCTATGGACTGCACAAATGATGGGTTTGTTAAGTCAAGAATTGGTTATGAAAACCAAGTACCTAACAAACGCAGCTCAGAGGAAATTTCTAAGAATTTAATGGCTAAAACTATGTCATTGATGTTCTTTGAGTCCTAAAGTGGTGTTAAAAAGCATGTATTATTAAGATATTCCAATTCTCCTCTGTGTTTGTTTGTGATTTTCCTATAAATTCTACTACTGTTTCAGTCAGACAAAACGCTGTTTGATTTCTTTGTATATTCAAGCAAGACGTATACGCTGGTTAATCTGCATTTATTGGTAATATAAATTAAATTCTAATAAGCAAAATATTAGCTATGTGATTGTTTTTACACACGTACTACGCATGCTGATGGAAAACATTTTTTTCAGTCTTCTGTTTATCGGTGAATCAATAGAGATATGATGCTTAGTCTGCATTAATTTAAGACTATCAATATATAATAAAAGTGAATATCTCCTTGTTCTCCAGCCCAAAATTTATAAGATTGTACTGCTTTAGATAACCGGTGCAGATTTGAATTGAAATTAGTTTCTTCATGTCATAATGCTTCGTAATATACCCTCCAAGCATCACGATTTGTTTTCTTACTTTATTGTCGTGATTAATAATGTTAGAAATGTCATTTTTCGCTACACATAATGTCATATAATTCTTTTATTCAGGTATTATAACAACATACTTCATTGTACTGCCCGCTTTGCTTTAACTTCAATACAGTAATTAAGTATGATAAAAAATACGTTTTATTTTTAATTTTCCAAACGTTTAGTTTTTATTTTTAAATTTTAAAAAACGTGTGTTCAGATCTGAAGAAATTTAAATTTTATATGTTCCACTTAGTTGCTATGCAATACATGCTCAGGATAAAGAAAATTAATGTTTCATATACATTATTTTGGACTGAGCTCTGAGGCTAATACATTTGGTTTTTGTATGTTATTTAAAATGTTAGCACTCGTTGCGTTTTCTAACGCTTTGAAATTTCAGCATTTTGTAAGAAGCGTTTTAAAAATTCAGTAAGCAAATAATTATATTATTTACAAACCACATACAAACATGCCAAAAATAATCAAAGCATTCCTCAATTATTTTCTGACGGAAAAGAATTTAAATAATCAAAAACGAATTTATAATACTGATTCTAATTTATGTTACTGATATAAAAATTATAATGCATATTTATTAATGCATGAATAATCCTTTTGGCCAAATCATCGTTGAAAATTTATTGTTTTTAGAAATTTAGCGAAAATCCAGAGTTTCACTCGCTTAGCTGAAAGCTATTGCTTTATAAATGAAACGACTAAGTTATAATTCATATCTGAAGCGAAAATAATATGTTTTAAGATTTTAAAGGCTATTTCAATTTATGTGTAATATATCATATTTTACTTTATATTTCTTTTATTAGTAACTTGTCTGTTAAATTTGTTAACATTTGCTGTCGAATTAGATTTCCTCAAAATTTCCTATAATTATCAAAGTATTTATTCTTTACTTAGTATTTCGAGTTCTAATCCTTATTTATCCGTAGCTTTTAAACAACACAATTCTTAAATGCTTTATTTTTCCCTCTTTCGTTAATAGATGGCGATAGTAGCTCTGTCTCTTAGCATTACCCACGTGGCACATTTAAATCCCTTAATCTTTCGGAAAAGAGAGTGAAATCGAAGCTTCCAAACATTTTTAACCAAGTTTCGTTACTTCAGCACATTGTCAGACCATGTGATTAACATGATTGTTGTTCGGTTGGATTCCAAGTTATGATTTAATATGTGTGCAAATTGAATTCACATAACTGAACTTTGTTAACAGATTACATGCTGTTATTAAATGTTATTTCTATATAGCCTTACTTCGTAGTGATAAGAGATAAGCAATATTAAACTGAAAGAGGAAATACTACTTATTGTTTTGGAATGCAGAGTGCTTCAAAATGCTAAATATGATCATTAAATAGCTTTTCAATCGCTGATCGTAAACCTGTGCTTCCAAATTAAGAAAATATTCAAATTGTAATGTTTTTCTTCGTCATTATCGCGGGCTTTTGTGATGTAACTGGAAAACACGTCCGGTCAGCAATCATGAAGTCCGGAGTTTGAATCCCGGCGGATTTCTTCGGTTTCCTGGATTTGAAAATCATCTTACACTCTACAACTGGCCTACGAACTAAATGGCAGACGATAATTGGAAGCTAGAATTTGTAATATGAGATTATGAGGATTTGCCGACTAGGGTTCCCTCTTTCTCAGTCATCCTTTAAGTGGGGTAGAACTTAACGTTTTTATTTCCCTTATTACCATATGCCTTCGTGGTATAATCGAAAATTGCGTCCGGCTAGAAATCGGGAGGTCCAGAGTTCAAGTCCTGGAGAGGACATTACTGATTTCTTCATGTTTCCTTTTTTCAAAATTTTAATGGTTTGTAGAAAAGTAACGCAGGCTATCAGAGTAAGATGATCTTGGGTTTGTATTACATTTCATATATCTAGTTTATGATTTAACATTGGCTTCTTAAGTTTCTGGATGAAACTTCTGAAAGTATGGCTTTAATGTCAGGATATTTTACCAAAAGGTGTCACGAGTTCAAAACTCTCCAAGTTTAATGTGTTACCTTATTTGATTCAATAGTAATACCGAAAGCATGGTTCTACAACTAATCGTTCAAATAATACATAATCAAATAATCTTTCTGAAATACCTTTTCTAAACACATATTATTCAAGTCAGAATGTAAAATAGTTAAAAAAATGAAATAGCTGTAAGAAGCGTTCAAATTTTGGAAATATATGTCCTTATAATTTATAAAATTATTTTTTTAAGTCCCGCAAATATATTTTCTACATTACCCATAATTTTGGCTTTTAAAATAAAGGAGGAAAATTATACTGAGATTACATCAACATTAAAAAAGAAGTTCGCTGTTTCAAACCAACTTAGAGATAGAGTTAAATTAGTAGTTTGTAAAACCATCTAGCAGAAACAGAAGTTCTCAAATAGATCTTAGATATGCGAGTTTGCGAAGGCGAGAAAATATTCCTTTCAGAAAAGTTCAGACACTCAAAGAATATTTTTTATTGAATTATTTAGATATTCGTCAAGTACCTAGTAAGGTAAGCTTTGAATGGAAAGAAGTGCTCTATATGGCGTATAATAAATTTATTTAACATAAAAACCAATATAATAAATAAAATACATACGAGGCAGTGTGTATGTAAAACGTGTGCTTGAATAAATCCGTAAAAGGATGTGTGCCTTGTATTTGTGTTCAAAAATGATTCTTTGAGGACATCAAAGAAATCGGAAGAAATGTTGACTGTTAAAAGTAGAACGCATCGCAGTTTCTACTCTTAGAAGTAATATGAGTGCATTTGATAGCATTTAAAGCTAAAAGATGTATATTTGAGTTGCACTAGTACCAAACAGCTCGTTTTATTATTCATTTGCGTTTTATAATTTTATTTATTGCTGAGAATATGCGTTCATTCGATTTATTTTAATAATTCCTCCCAGCTGAATATTTATCTACGAATATTTTATGCCTGTAGATCTTCAACAAAATGTTTATGTTATGTTTCAATAGAATTTGATTCAGAGAACAAATTATTTGGATAAAGCTGTGTGACCATTATCGGAAAAGCTATTTTTAAATTTAAAGTGTCATTTTTAAGAAATTTAAATTCATAATTTGATAAATGAATAAAAAGAATAAAGTTGATAAGAGTCTAGATCATTCTGAGTTTAGCCCACAAAATTTTAACACATACAAATCTGTACGGGAAAAAATACTTCTAATTCCAGTAGAAACAAATAAACGAATGCCAAGCGATTGACCCTGTGGGTGGATGTCGAAAGATAAGAGCGAGAATTAGGCGAAAGAAGAGAGTGGCGATCGTCGTAGAAGATTGAGCCTTACCCAGGTTGCACCACGAGAAGGTCTACTACTGCTTACAAAAAACCCTACCTTTTCCAGGAAACGAAGCCGGTTAAATATATCTAACGCTGTTTAGGAATCTATTTGTTTAGGAAATATATCTAAATATATCTAATAAATGCAACTAGTGTAATTAGTACAGCAGCAAGTGTCACTAACCATTATATGAGGTGGCAGGCTCCTCTAGAAAACTTTAATCTTTAGCCCATATTAAAATGTTAAATTAAATACCGTTGAAGAGCATGGGTAATGCTTTTAACCTATTCGATTAATTTTGTTTTCCCTTTAGATAAGTGCACTGTATTATTTTGATTCGATTGTTAGCACCATTTTGAAGGTATACACATCAGAAGTGGCCAAAAAAACTGGTATTTAGCATATGATTCCACCAGTTTAGTATCTGATTACATTACCAGAGACTATGAATTCTTAACCACTGGAGTAGCTTGTAGTAACTGTTTTACAATCCCTGTTAAAGTTTTACTTTCTCGCATAAAATAATAAGTATGTAAAATAATTGAGCAATACTTGGTGTTTTATTTCTCTGCCGTTCCTCACAGCTGTCTTGTTATCAAAGATTATAAAAATAAAGCTTTTAAGGTCCTTGACTAAGGCCCACCAGCAGCTGAACGGTATAGTCGCTGAACATAGGGAGTTTAATCCAGGGTTTGAATTTCGGGTGAACGGGCTCGCTGTATTGGCGTTTTCGTGGTTTTCTTATGCGTAATGTACATACTAGCCAGTTTCCATCAAAACGTCCTCCACGAAGGCATTCCTCCTATTAAGCAGGTGGTCCTCGAGATTTTGCCATAATCAAATAAACCGAAACAAATAAAAAATCTTGGCACATCAACATACCTGAGTTATGGGGATGACGTTTGTATGACATAGCAGCATAAATGACACTATGAAAAAAAAGTGTGGAAATATTTAAATAGGACAGTTAGTTAAATAGAACTTTAACTAATAATTAATAGTTATTAATTTAGAAGTCAAACAACAAAAACCAGTGTTATATTTGGAAATTTTCACAGACTAGTCCTCTGCCAAAGAGCAAATGGACGGGATAAGATATAGTGATAAGATAAGAATGGCTGGACAGTCATTAAGCTACTGGCACTATCTATCTATTGATGAAACAAGGAAACTTTCCTTAAAAGCTGAAGGTAAAGATGGATTGGAATTAGAACAGAAACTAGAAAACAGAAAGATTTTTTTGTTAACTAGAACAGAAAGATTTTTTTTAATGTGAAACGCCTCTAGAAAATCTAATTTACTAATGGAAGATGTTTTTTGAATAATTTTGTCTGCAGAAAAATGGAAAGTGTGATTTTCGGACCAACAATGCTGAGCAAGAGAGGATATCTGTGTTTCATTTTTCCTAACGTATGCCTCATATTCTTTAAGGCGAAATGGTAAAGCTCTCTTAGTTTGACCAATCTAAATAAAGCCACATTGGCAAGGAATCTTGCAAATACTTCAGGAATTCATATCCGCAGTGGGATCCCTAAGTATGGAACTCGGAATTTTATTGATAGGAAAATAGACCACTCGAAATTTAAATTTCTATAAAATGCGTGCAATTTATAGCTAATTGATGAAAAGAAAGGAAGGAGAACAGAATTATTATAATCTCCTAAAACAAGCTCGTGTCTTTTGGTGTGTTGAAATGATAACATACGAGTACATTTATTATATTTGTGTTATATTTGCGTATATAACTCAAATAGCACACTGATATTTTTGTTTGACATCTAAATTAATATTTATTCGGAGTGTTAGGAGTTTGTTCGGATAATTTTGATCTAAGTTAATAGTTAGTTACAAACAGTCAGTGTTTAGAAAAGTGATACATTAGAATTTATGTAATAAATGAAACTAGTGTAATTTCACGGATCCAGCTGGTAATTAATAAAAGGTATAAAGAACTGAGTTTTTTGCATTCAAATCACTTAATTAATTAATAAATAACAGACAGATTAAATTTTTTAAAAAATTTAATTTCTTACAGAGTGGAGAGTAGAAGTTAAAAATATTCTATTTCACTTCTCTTCAGAAATCCCGAAAGTTATAAGGTATATTCCCCCTCCTTTCCGCGTATGTCTATGGTGTAATTGAAAGCTTACTGGACGAGTATTCGAAAGGCCTAGGCTTCGAGCCCCGGCGAGAGTTTGTTAAGGTTTGACGTGCTCTCATTGAGCTTGCGGTTTATCTAATCTGGCCCGGCCACCCACCTAAAATAGTTACTATAAAAAGAAAAAAAAATGTTTAATGCTTTTAATAAATCCATATTATATAGTAATAATAGTTACTATAAAAGCATTATATAGTCATAATTATATAGTAATAATAGTTACTATAAATTTTACAGCAATAATAGTTACTATAAATTTTACAGTAATAATAGTTACTATAAAAAAGACAAAAATATGTTTAATGCTTTTAATAAATCCAGTTAGTGTAAGTTCACGGACTGAGGTCATAATTAATAAAAGGGGAAAAGAACTGCGTTTATTGTTTTTGGCTTGGTTTATTAATCAATAACAACCAGATTAAATTTAAGCGTAAAATGGTGTATCTTACAAATTGGAGTGTGGAAGATAAAAATATTATTTCGGCTATCTTTTACAATTACGGATAAAGTGCTAAATGTTGCCGTACGTTTGCATTATTTTGTTAAGAACAATACATGGCGATAAGATTTGGCGGCAAAATCCTTTTATTTGTGTTACCATAATTATATTTTACATTCGCCGTATTATTTCTTTAATAATAATGAATAGTGACAACATCATTTTGTTTGTGTTACCATATATGTTTTTAATTCGTTATGTTATTTCTTTAAGAACAATGCATGTTATTCATGGCGATAACATTTGTTTTACATATTTGGAAAGTAATACGGACAAAAACGTGAAATTTGAGATTAAAAACATCTCTAATGCTTAAGTAATAAATATTTTTAACTTTGAGCGACACTCAGTGATTCGGGAATTTTCAGCACGGTATGTATTCACTATTACTTTATAACTTACGGTAAATATCCATGCATTAGAAAGATTGGTATTAATTTCTAGTATCTAACTACACTTATATCTTTCATAATTATAGCGGCTTCAATAACTAAAAACCCAAGTCATGTGTAGCCGTAAATCTCAACAGATAGAAAACTCTGAAGATGAGTTAATATCTTAAAATCAATATAAATTTCAGCAACTATAACAACTGAACTGAAAACGGCTCTTCAACTCAACAACTGTTTAGGAAATTTAGTTGGATTTAAATAAAGGTATAAAGATCATGTTTTATGTATGTTTAAAAGGATTAAAAATACGTCAGCTTAATACCATAAATTAATGAAACAGCAAACGATCTAAACTAGCTATATATCCCTGAGCTAGTAAAAATCCCACAATAAAAACTTTTTTAAACATTAAATCTAGTTTTTTTTTTCCGAAAGCATCATATGTCAACATATTTACACGAGTAAGACTTTTGTAAACATGAATGTTTTTCTTCAGATTATGATAGATATCTGAAACTACTGATATATAAACCTCTTGTGTAAAAGATATTAAGACTAGAAAATGCTTTAGGTATTTGTTCTAACAAATCCTTTTGGTACTTGTATTTACACGCAAAATGAGGAAATCACGAGTCAATAAAAAACAGTGTATGATTATCTTGTCTTAATCCATCCACTAACAGATATACAATCTGATTAGTATTAAATAATTCCAACCTCTTTAAGACGTTGATATTTGATTGAATTGTATTTATTCGTTTAAATTTCTTTACTTTAATTTTTCACTGTGCATAATCATGAAATGCTTACGAAATATTTTGGTACATGCTTAAAAGTAATATTAGCAGAACCTTGCTTTAGTGCGAAATTGAATTTTATGTAATAATGAATCTGATGCTTAATCTTTAATAACTGGAAATACAGACAGACTAGAAAATGCTTTAGGTATTTGTTCTAACAAATACATTCAAAGCCAATTAACTGTGAATGGCTTTAGCGCGTAATTTTGCTAAACTGTAAAATAGGAAGCTGTATAAAAAGACGGACACGGAAAATTTGACATAGAAAAATCTGTGCAAACAGGCAAATGCAAAAGTTATATCTGCCTGCAAGTTTAGACAGAATTTATATTAATTTTGAAGAAAAATATTCGCTGTAACCCTTATGTTTTATTTTTTCCTCTGACAAAGAAGTTTCAAATATATATATATACAAGGTCACTATTTCAGCTTCTGCAATTATGTCGTGTCCTTCAGGTTCTGTAAAACGTCATTGCTCTAAGAACTGCTAATCAAAATATAGCACGTACAAATTACAGAGTTCTAATTAAACTTACCTGTACTGCATTTTGTAAGGTGAACTTTTTAAGTAAATATTCCTAAATTAATGACATTTTTTTTTTCTTAATTTTACACTCTTTTCCGGTATCTGCTTACGACAGCTATGCTTATGACAATTTATGCCATAAGTAAATTCTTCATTCTTTTCAAATGCTGATGGATTATTTTAGCCCAAGTTGAAATTTCATCAATTTCAACTTAGGCTAAAATAATCCATAAACTCTCTCTTTCCCTCCCATTGAGAATGGGTGTCTAGTTCATTCGAAGGACCAAAATCGTTAAAAAAACTTGTAAACAATCTGTACAACAGGAATCAAGCTTTGCTTTGACACTGAAGAAAGTATGGTCAATGTAAGCAGAAAGTCGAGTTCTCGAATACTAACAGGAGTATTTGGTTGCGTGCGTGGTCACCAGAGACCTCAAACATGCAGTTTAAACTTTAGGTAACTGAAGGAACAATAATAACGGAAACTATTTCAAAGAAAAGATGAAGGATTAACCAGATATGAAACTCAGGTATTGAAGTTTCGTTTCTTCACTTTTTTTTAAAAGAATATAGACGGGTATGCGGGCAATGCCGAATTTCTCAATATGCCAACAACGAAAGCTCACCAGTACATGAAAGAAAATGCTATTGATCATTAATAGTTCATGCCAGATTCAATTTCCTTAGAGCGGCCTGGCTGCTTTCCGTTTTTCCCCCGCGTAATGTTAATACAAGTAAAGATCAGTAGACAAACAAGGTTAGGCTGTTCCCAGCGTTGACGTCACGAGCTTACTACAGTAAGCTCGAACTGTAGTAAGCTCGTGACGTCACGCAGAGGGAGAAGGGACGGAACAAAGAAATAGAGGGAGAAGGGAAGAAGTTCCTTTTGAGTAAACTAAAGGTGAGTGATAACATACAAGAAAAAGCTTTTTAGCATAGTAATCTTGGTATATTAAATTTGATACGAACCTGTTTCCTTTAAAAGACCGTAGAGTCTTTAGGTTATATGGATACAGGAACGCGACAAATGTGCATGCTTCAGTGGTATTAAAACTCCAATCTTCCGAATATGCCTCGAGCTTGCTTGCAGTTACACCACAAGCCATGCGGAAAGGAGGGAGACCTCGTAAACTCTCCACGAAGACATGTTGTCTACTTAAAAGTTTACCTCACACGCTTTGCCATAGTCAATCAACCAGCGAACTAGCCGGTTAAAGTTCTCCCTTTTGGACCACCAAATGATAGTTATTTTTCTTCAGCATTGTATTGACTCTTCATAATAAGTCTTACAGAACTAAATGAGATTTTAAATGATAATTAGAATAATTGTGAGACAAGAATTACGAGGAAAAGGAAAGCCGAAGGCTGTATGGTATCGCTTTTGTTCTTTAACCAGTCATTCTATGTTAATCAGATTTTCTATCCTCCTCATTTCCATTTTCCTGCGATAATCTAAATTGTTAGCTCGCTTGACATTCAATTAAGATAGAAAGAATAAAAAGAGAGTATTTAAAGAAAAGTTTTACAGTGTAGAATAAGAGCGTTTTCTGCCTGCTGAAGGCCACGCTGCTAAATTATTTCCTTATTATCCCGCGGCGTTACGTTATTCTCGCCATTAGACTTGTCACGCCAACCTTTAAATCAGAGCCAACTTAACTGTGTAGACGTTAGTCTAACTTACTAAGTTAAGATAAATTATTTATATTTCCTTTACGCCGTAACAGCTGGTTATATATTTTGTATGCAGGAGTGGTGTCTTCTGTCAACTTTGAAATGAGTTAAATAAAACCGTTACACTCTTTTTCTGTCCCTGTGGTAACTTACAAGACGTAGTGATAATTCCCTTATCGTCTCCAACATTTCTCACATTTTATGCTTGCAAAGAAACGAAACGCTATAAGGTAAGGAAAATAAATCTGACTTTGGGAACTAACTTCTAATGCTAAAAATGTAGATATATGCAATTTTTACAGTGATTTTAATATTCAAATGCAATTCAAATCAGTCTAAATGACCAAAGTCGATTTTTGATGATTCAATGAAAAATGCAAATAATTTTTTTTTTGCGAAGAAGGGAAAATGAAATATTTTTAAGCTTTTAATGGAATTTAATTAATTTTCATTGCAGGTTTTCCTGTTTTCTGAAATCTAAAACCTTTTTAAAACTACTGTAGATTTTATAGACGAAAAATGATTGAATTTTCTGTACCTTATATTTAAGAAAATCTGCTGTTTCATGTATTAAGAACTAACCATTTTAGTATAATTTCTTCAAGTTTTTAAAAATGAAACTTTTAACAATATTTTTTTTTTCTGTGATGAAAAAATAATCAATAGGGAAAAAATTAAGGGCAAAAAAACTCTCTCTCGCTCTTCGTAAAATTTGAACGAAAAGTTTGAGAGAAGAAAAGACAGCCCATTCTATAAATTGTGTCTTTGTCCTTTATTACAGACTCACAAAACAATCGGCGCCAAAAGAATTTCAGAACTTTTCTATCTTCAAATATAGGGCATTGAGAAAATATTTCCTCCTTTTCTTTATTTTCAATCTTATCTCTCTTCAACTACACTCTGAACAGAATTCCTCCACTTCGCTTCTATCGCTGGCGTATTTGCGATGATGGAAGACTAATCAAGGTCACTTTGCAGTATTTGTTAGCAAAGCCATTGCAATTTTATGCGTTTGTTGAAACCGATAGATTTCTTTTCCGACTTATCATATTACTAGACGTTGATTCTGCTTTAGAGCCTATACAGGCAGCAATTTTTTGTCAAGATTCTTGACCAGAATACGAGAGTTATGTCTCTGGTTGACGAAATTCTCTGGAGACTTTTGAAAACCTTTTAGCATTCTTATCTAATTCTGTATTAAAATATTTCTGTTGAATGTTAAACGTTTCTTGGCCTTACAGCTAGTCACAGTAAAACGTTTAAAGCATTATTGATGCATTTTGCATAAGAATTTGATCTTTATTTATTGAATTCTGTTGGGTGGATTACAGGAAAGCTAATCATGGCTAGCTGTTTAATAGCAAGAATGCCTTTGCGAAGAATTCTCTATACGAAACTAGCTCCTATTCGTGTCACACCGGAGGGGGATTGCGAAAACCCTGAAGCAGCCAGCTCGTTCGCCTAGATTTGAACACAGGTCAAACTAACAGCGTTCATCGGTGTTGCCACTCGCCCGCTGATCAGCCGTTGATTTGTAACACAAATGTTCGACAAAATTTTAACCAAGCATTTCAGAGATCTTAATAACTTTCCATGTAAATCGTTATGCTTTATAACTTAAATAACTTTAATCCTTCGGTTACGTTTACCAAATTGAATGCAAAAAGTGCCTTGTTCTATTTCCAGGCTGACAGCAGTGTTACAGTAACAATGTTATTACAACAAAGCAGTCGAGGTTATCTGTATTCAAAGAACTGACTTCGTGGGGAACGTTTTAAGAAAATTCTGTTTCTATTCGAGTTACGTAAGGAGAAAATCCTGAAAACTTTGCTCTGCCAGTCCTTTCAAGCGTCTGAAAGAAAACCAGGGACGAAATATTAATTTCAGAGATCACATTCGCTCTGCTATTGGCAGATCACGGTAGAGGGGCTACGGTTAATAATTGTAAGCTCTCTGTTATCGGTGCTACACTCACAAAATTCGTGTCTTGTTGAGCAGTATTAATGATAAATATGAGAGTTTTGCGACCTCAAATGTATAGGTTTTGAATGCAGTTGTTACTAAAGCAATCAGAATTGTGCTTACGGTGAGAGACAGAGTATCCACCAAAGAAAAAGAGAAATACGCTTCGTTTAAGCAAAGATATTGGAGGGGGGAATAATCAGACTGGATTCACTGAATAATGATCGGGAGATCTGCACCAAAGCAATAAGCAAAATCAAACAGCACCTGAACTGAACATCAAGATTTGCGATTTTACTTCAAGGACAAAGTTTCATCGTGTGCTGTATAAATTAAATATTTCTTGTCGTTGAAAGGATTTCACAATGATGATCGAACTAGAAGAGTTGATAAATAAAAGCTGCTTTTTTATTCAAAGAATCATAGTTAAATCTTTTACATCACAGAATTTCTTACAAAGAGCAACAGCATACACTGTTTGTCTTCAACAGTAAATCATGGACTCGATGAGTAAGGTATAAAAATAATAATATTTTTTATTACAGAGTGGAGGTCTTGAATTTACTTGACATAGTAGAATGTCATACCATAGGTGCCTACCATGTTAATAGCTTAAAACATCATTATAATATATGAAGTGAGTTTATCAGCAGAGTTTAGGTCGATGGGCAAAAGAAATTAATAATATTTAGGAGATTATCTATAATTAACAATATCTGTTTATATAAAAGACGTTGGAGAGGAGATAAATAAAGCTTTACATTTCAGCATTGACTTATATTTATTTACGATACATTTTTATGAAGGGAAACGTAAGATTGTAATCTCAATCAAGCAAACATTACCCAATAAAATTGATTTGCTTCATAATCCAGTATTAAAAATAAGTGTACTCGTTGTAGCTGCATTCCGAGTAATTAAATTCTTTTCTATGAGTGCTTAACAATATCATAATTTCGTCTTTTCTTCTTGGCGAATACGCGAATTTTTAGTACAAGTACTAAAACACCTTGATTTAAGCTGTAGATATACTTAGATTCAAAATTTCATCCCATACAGCAAAATACAAGCAAGTTGATGATCTACGTGCTCATAAAGGAAAGTTACTACTACAGCGCTCTTCATCAACAAGCATGGATGTGGAGGAAAATATGTAGGAATTTCTCGAATGGCAGGAGAAAGTCTAACTGTCATATTTCTGAATACAGAAAGGCGCAAAACAATTTGGTCTTACTCAGAAAGGATAACATTTATTAAAAATTATTTGCTTCTATTTAGAATGTTATAAACAACCTGCAAATAATACAAATGTTTTATATTCGTATTATTTTGTATTTTTCAACTTTTCTGAACTTATAGAATTTTTCGAGTAGAGCAGTTGATATTTATGTTATTCCATTACCTATTGGAAAGAAGATAAAATATCCATGTTATGATTACTATTAAAATTATTAATTAATAACCTATGTATAATAATTCTCCAGAAGACAAATTCGAGTTCCTCTTTAGCGATATCATTTCGAAAATATTGATAGAATCATGCATTTCATGTTTTTCATCTCATAATGCAGTGGTATAATACTACAGTACTCAATTAATGCAACACTAATGCAATGTTGTAATTATTATGTAATTCGGGTTTTTAAAGGCTCAGTTAGCTGATTTGTCCTTCCCCTAACTTTCTTTGTTTTTGGAAGTAATCAGGCTGCAATAGAGGGGGGGGTGGTAAAAAAGGAAAAAAGCTTTCGGAAATCTGAAAATACTTCGGAAACGAATTACTTTTATTATTCCTGATATATTAATTTTCAGACGCTTTGCTTTCTTTTGCATCGTACTATTTTATACAAGTCTTTAAAAATGTAACTCAGTATTTATACGAAAGTAACGTTTGACATTTCGCAATTTGTAAACGCAAATCGAAAATAAATTATTCATTAGTCCACGCTTTTTAAAACCGCACAAAAGACGAATTCCCTGATGAAGAGCAATTTACACATTAAAAAATACTATCACTAAGTCAAATTACGTTAGAGTTTACTTTTCTATCAAATTATTGTGTCCAAAGCAGAAAGATGACGGCGCTCTAGCGCGAAGTTGTAGTTAATTAAGAGCTATATATATACATATATATTACGAAGAGAGATAAAACAAGGGGCAGTGTGTCATCGTTGTGGGGCCCAACTCCTCTTCCATCATGGCAAAGGCCTAGATTGAGAGAGGCGGTTTGGGGAACTAATCCTAGAGGAATATGATTATCTCATCTCAAACCTCTGACATCTCTCTGCCTTGTCTCTTCGTTTCATCCTTTGTCTGATGGTGTAATCGAGTGAGGGGTTGTCTCCAAAGTATTCTACAGAAGTAAGAAAGAATTTATTTTGTTAAAGTTTTAGCTCGTGTAACGTAATTTCGGTTGGCGACGAATCATTATTAGGCAATGTAAGTTCTAGGCTAATATCAGCATTCATTATCTCGTATAGTTCTGATGTATGCGCCCCTGTAGTGGTTTGCATCGAAGAATAACTGCTCGTCGAACTCCCTGTGGCTAAACAAATTTCTTATTATCATTTGCTGAATGTAAGCAATAAAAAAGTATTTACTTGTTTTTAATTTATAGAATAATCAAGGAAAGAATTCTGAAGTAATCATTCAATCATTCATGCTTTTTCACAATATTTTCTGATTTCATTAAATCTTCAACAGGAATTCGACTTTACATAATTTCCAGACTTCGTCAATATTACTCCTTAACAGCTTCCAACTAAATGCTTAACAGATTTTAAGAACAACAGTCGTCATAATCACTTGATTAAGTAGAATTTATGACTACTAGTAACAGATATTAACGTTTCATTATCACTTAGGTCCCTAAACAGCTGCTCCACATCTAATGGGTCATCATGAGGCTTTTATGTCCCATTTATTCATAAATGATGCCAGCGCACATCTCATTACATCGGAACTGACATGCACTCAAGTATTCAAAATTAATCAGTTGGGAATTCCCTAATCTGAGTAACTTACAAGTGCCTAGGCGAGTCAATCTGAATATAGAAAATTCAAATTAAATAGCAGTTATCGAATAGTATATTAACTTTTATTTATGTAATACATTCTTAGTTGAATTTATAACGTTAATTGTACTTTGATTGTTCATAGAGTTAATTTCACTTTACAGCTTATAATATGCTTCCTTGCCAATATGTTTTCTTCAACTCCAGATTTTGATCGAAATATTTATATATGTGAGCGCAGATAATTACAGCTCTACATTGAAAGTTCCCTGTAGCTGTTTTTAGTACTTAATGACCAACGAGACACTTCCTTTCTATACATAACTGCCGTGATAAAAAATTAATAATAATAATAATAATAATAATAATAATAATAATAATAATAATAATTGCATCTATAAGTTGTATTCAACTATAATTGTGATACAGAACAGATGTGAAGTGTACTATTAAAGTCTACTTTAGAAGGCGTCAGCTGATATTTAGGCTAGCTCCGCCCTGACAATTTAGTCTAAATCTGTATATTCAGAAAAAGACCTGGATTAAACTTTCCAATCAACTGCAAAAAGTTTCTCTTACCACTTGGCTGCACATTCAGCATCTTCGTCGAAAGCCCCAAAGCATCCAACAACTGTCCTGAGGAAATGTAGCTGGTATTTACGAACAATGAGGTTCTGTTTTAAAGCATCATGAAAAGTTCTTGAAATTTAAGCATTTTGTAAGCTTGGAATTGAAATAATTTTAAATGAAAAAAACCATCCTACTTCAACGAAACTTCTAAACATTACCCACGATTTAAACTTTGAATGTGTCGATGCACAATTATTGACAACAATAGTGAATATTATTGCAGTAACGTCAAAAGAGAAGTGCATTTAAGGTTAAATGAATTATGATAATTACAACTAATAAATTAAGTTACAAAAGTGTTATATTAATAAAAGCCGTTTCAGATACTTTCTTGTGGACCTCACACAATTTACTAAATCTTCTTAATTATTAAACTTTCTTATATATTTTAAAAATAGTTTAAAGCCTCAGATAATTTCTCTTTACGTTGCTGTAAATAATAAAAAGCATGCCTCATATGTGATATTGTTTCCGGGCCGTTGAATATTTAAAATTCTATTCTCGGAAAGGGATAATTGAATTTTTCACAAACCCCACTTCCAGATCTTCTAATGCCTCTACATTGGTACTTGTACCGCTACAATGGACCGAACTTATAATTCGTCGATTGATTGACTGGAGTTCTCTTCTTCCACCCCACCTCCAGTCATTAAGAGACACTAGTTTTGAGTAGAAAGGGGATGTAAGAAATTAAAAGCATTTCTCTCATATTAAAAGTTAGTGCTTTTATGGTGTAGCTATCAAAGCATGAGATCTGTTATCTGAATACTCGCGTTCACTTCCCAGAGAAATAAGAATATTTTTCTTCACTTTTAAAAATTTAAGTTTCAATTCCCGACTTTTAAATGGCTGCCATTTTAAAAAACTGCAGTATTAAGAACCTGAAAGTAGCGATGAAATATGAAAAGTCTTGGATATTATTAATTCAGCGAAGCAGTTGAAAAGTTTATTAAAAAATAAAAATTAGATCAGCTTCTAATTAATCCATTTAAAATAGACTCTCTTTTAGCAAAAGACTTGGATAAATTTCTTTTATTAACTGTTAATATACTTTTTTACAGTTCTCGGAAATCCTTAATATCACCATCTTATATATCTAGTAGAAATTTTTAAAAAGTTTTTTTAAATCTTAAACCATGTTCCACCATAGTATCTTCTTAATTGTTATACGTAACTGGAAAGAAGGAAACCCATTTGTTGTAAAACTATTTCCTTTTTTAGTAGGTGAAAGAATTTATCTTTAGTTTTAATAATAGCAAATCTTACTTTATTCAACAGATGGCGCTAAATTTCCACTGCATGTAGTACATATGAAACAAGGCTCTTGCATGATGCAATTCCCTTCTGGAAAAGAAATTACCCATTTTCTCGTCTATAAACGTGTTTAGTGTAACAATGAAATCAATGTCAGTCAAAATTTAATTGCGTTCTATTAACTATTTATGCTTTATTTTTACTTTGCTCAGTGAAATGAGATATATTCATAACGTAAGTCTCCTAAATAATTGCAGAGAAGAAATTGGAAATGTCTCCTAAATAACTACAGATAAGGAATGGTTTGATGATGAAAAAGATTTATAGAAAAATGAGAAAGCTGCAGTTTTACAGATAATTAGTTGGTCAGTATCCTCAGCAAAATCTCAGTGAAGTTTAATCAGGATATCAATGAAGTCTTCTATTTCAAAATAAATTGAGGAGCTTTAGATATTTCCTTTCATGCATTTGAAATCTTTTCCACTTTTTAGAACGATCATTTTATTTTATCAAGGAAACTTTGGTTGAAAAAAGAGGACTGAATGATGAAAAAAAAACGTATAAGGATCTCAGCGGCATGCCTGATCAATAATATCATTTTGTTTTTATCGATGAAATCCAGGGCTTGAGCCAGGATTTGTCTGGTAACAGCTTCGTTTCCCAAGTAATCCTTTTTCTCATCCCGGAAAATTTGATATTTTCTGAGAAAACATGCTATCCCAGAAGACTTCTTTTTTATCGCCGCTCGGTCTGAGTTGCTGCATCGTTATTATAATGCAGGACATTAATCCTTCGAATATCATTCCAAAGCGTTACGCTTTATACTATCAAAATTTCAGATTTATTTTTTTCCTTAAGAAAACAAGTCACAAACTTCCAGACGGCATTTAAAAACAAGGAGATCTAAATCGTAGCCAATTTTACAGATTGAAAAGCTGATACAAATTTTTATTTAATCACTCTACCGAAACCAAAGCTCAAATAAAATCACTGAATTGTGTCACTAAGAGATGTGTTTTATAAAACTAAATCTGCTAATGCAAAAATCGATAGGAATAGCGTTAAACGTGAAATTCGTTGAAATATATTAAAACCGCGTGATATATTTTCCAAGAAATGTTCCTAAAAATTATGAGTAAATACTGAACTTTCTTTAATAAAGGACGTTCCGTAAAAGATTCTGGGTAAAAAATTATATATGTGTAAATATCTAACTTTCCTTAATAAAGGAGGTTCCGCAAAAAATTCTATAACATAGAATTAAATTTCTTAAAATCAAATAATAGCTATGGAAAGCAAGAGTTAGCTTTTTAAGTTTTAGGTAATAAAAATATTTCGTAAACGATTATACCTTAATGTTACCTTTTTAAGTTTTAGATAATAAAGATATTCCGTAAAAGATTATACCTAAGTATTATAATAATCTTTGTTTAAAATTTCATTGCGTATGCGTTTCATTGCCTTGATAATTATCTTCATTGATGATTAACATATGCAAATTATTTGAACTGTTGACCGAAAATATATTGATCAATTATTTTAAAGTAATCTGGCTATATTTCCAACTTAAACTTAATGTGTTATAAAGCTAAATACTGTATACATTATATATGGTAAGCACTGAATCTAGTGCTAATATGTTAAATATATATTATTGTTTATATACATGTGTATTTATATACAATTTTCCTTTTTTTCGGCCTAAGATTTTTTTAAGTTAAAAGGTTAGACATTCATGTTCAGCTTTTTTTTAATTCTATGGGGATTCGTTCGAAAGTTTCATAATACAAATGAATAACATTTTCGAATGTATTTGTGTGAGTTTTTCTAGTTTTTTTTTTTTTTCTTTCCGTTTAATTGAGGCTGTTTTTAAATGCAATTATTATATTCTGTGCTGCGACGAATAATTCACAGAGTAGCGAACAACATCTAGGGGTAGTTCTTGACATTATAAGAGTATTGAAAATATAACTTTGTAAACTAAAGCAATTAGTGCACAACGGTTAGTGTTATATAATAT
Source organism: Stegodyphus dumicola (assembly GCF_044657685.1). NCBI lineage: Eukaryota > Metazoa > Arthropoda > Arachnida > Araneae > Eresidae > Stegodyphus > Stegodyphus dumicola. The sequence continues at coordinate 35,123,843 of NC_140781.1, forward strand.
CGAGAAGAACGAAGCATTTGTACGGCAATCACGAATCGTCCCAATTTAATGTTTTAATTACTAACCCATGAAAAGTTCTGTTTCAAGCATTAAATAAAGAATAATGAATGGTATTTTAGTATTAGTTCCTTTTTGATCATATTTAATTATTCTTTTTATCACCTTTTTACCATTTTTAATTTTTTAAAAATTTAATTAGACCAATTCTTATATTACTCTAAGTTTAATAACAATTTAAAAAACTGGTTTACATCTCCGGCTTAAAAAAATTTCACTTCCAGTTAAGAAGGAACAGTTTACTTACCCTACGCATTTTTAAATCAGATAAGAAAAATCGATTAGAAAATTACCTTTTTTTGTACTGAAAACTTAATATAAATATATACCTACTGCGTATGTGTATTTAATTAAGGCAAAGCACGCTAGGGTTATCTGCCTAAAGGGAGGGATGCCTAAAGGGAGGGATTCGTGGAGGACTTTCTAAGGGAAACTGGCTCGTATACACGTTACACATGGGGAAAACCACGAAAACGCCTATGCAGCCAGCCATGGATTCATTTAAAAATATGACACCGTATTCGTTTAAAATAATGATACTGAAACTTTTACCTCCCAAAATGTCTTGCGTAACACCCACAAATTTATTCTTAAAGGTAGTATTTTATTATTAATTGATTTAAATTACGGGTAATACATTTTTGCAAACGAAAATATGTCCGAATTTTAAGGATAACTTCTGTTAGACGCTTTTATACAAAAGATTGATAAAAAAAAAAAAATAGCTTGCTCGTCCCACTTAAGTACAAGTTTCCTAATTTGTTGAATTTTCTGTAATTTTCTATTAAATTTCAGCGATATATAAATGCTTTCATTATTTCGCTGATATTCTGGAAATATATTCACAAAACATCATTAATTATTTTACGATCACTACCATGTTCTTTAATCAAAAGTGAAACATATTGATATGTCTTAATGAGTACGGAAAAAATAATTAGACATGTACTTATCATTCAGCAGTTGAAATTAATCAAATCGTGTAACAACTTTTACTCTGTTCCATTTTAAGCAGTGATTAAATAATGTTTATAACAGCTATCTGGATGTTATTAAAAACCGAAGTACATCTTTAAATTGCATATAGTACATACCGTTATTGTGTGTGTGTGATTATGGCAAAGCCTCGAGGGCTATCTGCCTAAGGGGAGGGATGCCTTCGTGGAGGACTTTCTAGGGGAAACTGGCTCGTATGCACGTTACATATGGGGAAAACCACGAAAACGCCCATGCAGCCAGCCCATTCGCGGGATTCGAACCTCGGACCGAACTACCAGTGTTCAGCGACTTTACCGCTCGGCCGCTGGTGGGCCCACATATAGTACATACAATTAAATTTTGTACATTAATGCTTTTACGTCATCATGCATTTAGGGACAAAAAAGAAAGAAATGTGTGTGTGTATTTAATTATGGCAAAGCACACTAGGGCTATCTGCCTAAGGGGAGGGATGCCTTCGTGGATGACTTTCTAAGGGAATCTGACTCGTATACACGTTACACGTGGGGAAAACCACGAAAACACCCATGCAGCCAGCCCGTTCGCGGGATTCGAACCTCGGACCGAACTACCAGTGTTCAGCGACTTTACCGCTCGGCCGCTGGTGGACCCAAAAAAGAAAGAAAAAAAGAAATATTTGTTAATTTATAAATAGAATGGCAAATTAAAAAAAGTTTGATCAAGACGCGAGGCAGAATTATCATGTTTTAAAGCTGCTAGTAATAATAAAGAGCTTCACTAGAAAGAAATTTCGGAAATTCGAGGTCAGTCACTTGACTAATTTTATATAAAAAAAGAAGAAATTATTCTGCATTCTTTTATCGTAACTCACTAAACTTTTAGACATTGTGACTTGAGAAAGGAAAGATTTTTGATTTTAAATATTACACTTCAATTTACTCTTTTTAAGGTAAAAATAGTTTTTTTTCCTTTTTCTTTTCTTTTGTTTTTTTCCTTTCTCTCACCTTCACTTTGTTTCAGAATTTTCTTTCTAAAGAGCAATTTAAGTGTATTAAAAAGTTTTCCTCATTGTACAATTATTCGAGGAACGCCCGTTTTTGTTTAAATCTAGTGGTTTAAAACTTCACTTAGCATTCCCAATGGAGCTTTTCTTCTCATTTTAAGGGGAATGAATAATTTTATCTCATCATGAATCCTCGAAACGAAAACTAAGCAGAAGTTTACTTTAGAGAAACATCATTAAAAATGCGCATTAAAATTTACGATCAAGATTATATTTAAACATTGTTATGCTCAAAATGTTTAAAAGATACTGGACGTTTTTAGTAGTTTGCTAGGGTTTTGTAGACGGCCAGTTGTGTAAAATGTCTTATACTTCAGTTGTAATTTCTACTGAAATAAAGGGAAGATATAGCAGGCAATATACCTTAGCAATAGTATGAATTTATGTATTTATGTATATGAGAAGTGCCCAAAAAAGCCCTTTCCTGCCTTCATTTTTTGCATCCGTTGGCCGTAATTACTTCCAACTACAAATATGTTTGTAGAGGAGCGAATATTCCTGCTTGGACATTTTAAAATTAAAAGAAAATTGACAAATATTTATGAAATCAAACTTTTTTTAGGTCCTTTCGCTACCTGTAATTATATTTAAGAAAACTATACGCTCATCATAAAGAATAAAATGCAAAATGTTTCATTCCCGTACAACACAGATTAACTAACAAATTTAATTTTAAATTTTACGACTTTAAAGGATTTGATAGCTCTAGAAAATTAAATTTATTGCCCTTCTTTGAGGAGTCACTTAAAAAGTAAATTAGGATAAATCAATTCGTTTTTATTTGCATTTAAGTTCATTCAGCGATATTCTGTTGAGGTTTGCCTGATGCGTAACATTATTTCATTTATAATTTTTATAATTAACAATTGGTTGGTATAGGTTATGGAATCGAAGGGTGACTGGAACATTCGTTTTTGATGGTAATTTAACAGGCGAGAAATATACACACGCTAAATTAAAAATATTAAATGGACCATTGTTTGGCTTCTTAGATGATAATGTCTCACTACAGGATATGTCAGTTGTATGATTTCAAGATGATGGTACTCAAGCATGTAAATCCGCAGAGCCACGTAATTAACGAGTAAATTGGAACTAGTATTATTGGGTATGGGGTCCAGTGGAATAGCAGTCGCGATCACCTGACTAAGTCCACAAGATTTCTTTCTTTGGGAGTTTTAAAATAAAAGTTTATGAAAGGGCATCAGCAAGTCGCACTAACCAGTTCAACCGTATACCAAGCGACCAGGCAACACTAACACTAATTATATTAACAGGGTTCAAGAATACTTTATTTTACGGTTATAGTTATGCGTATCAACTGAGTGCGTATCAACATTTTAGAAAATATAAGATTGACATTAAAATGGCAAAACGACCAAAACGACAATCTATTAGTGCACACCAAAGTTACTTTCTTGCCAACCCTGTAATATACTCATTAAAATTAAGAGGTTTTATCTTTTTGTGTTTCATACAAAACATCCTTTGTTAACACAACACCTACATTATTTGCTACCATTAAATTTAAACATCAAATTCAACTTAATGCAGCAAATTTAAACATTCACTGAAACACATGCTTTAGGTCTGGTCTATATAGGAGCTGAGATCAATTTGAATATACCATAAAATGTAGACAGACTCATACACAATCACAACAATTACAGATATGTAATAAAAAAGAGATTATGGTATTAGAATAAGCTTAAAATAGAACACCACGAACTTAAAGCAAAGTAAAATCTATGATTCAGAGGGAATTCGATGAGAATTTGAGTATATTGACAATAACAGTGAAATATTTGTTAATTATGTGCCCCAGACATTTCCTTTCACTTACATGAAAATGATATGAACATCCAAAACATGTTCAGATTTTACTTATTTAACAAACCTTCGATTTACAAAATGCTATTAAAATTCTGAAATTATCAACAAACATATCATGTATTTTTTATCATTTAAGTACGTAGAAAAGTCACACTTTAATTTCCAAATAAAGTATTCCTAGACGAAGTACGGATAAAAGCTTTCATTTGATAAAATTGCTAGCTTAGCAACGTAATAACAACTATCTGAGAGCCCTGGATAATATAAAACGAGAATGCTTAGGAAACTAAATAGTTTTCCTAAACGTTGTTGCTAAATTCTGTTTCAATATTCGTGTATTGAACGAAATGTAAATTAGATACAAATTCAAAAGAACAGAAATAATACATACTCAGATCACTAGTAATAGAATTTTGTTTTCATACAGGATGATTCAAAAATACCTTGCAAAAATGTAAAAAGGTATGTAAAGTGGCTTTCTAGTGTAAATAGTCTTTTTTCCGTGCGGAATGTGAGGGGTATACATAGCTCCACAAAGCGGAGCTCGCCAGCATTCATTTTATTTTTGGAGCTGAGACTTAAAATGAAGCAGCTGCTCAGACAGCGCAGACTCCACGAATCTTCATTCTTTGTTGTTGAGTAGCTGCTTCGTTTTAGAGGCAGCCCCATAGATAAAATACAAATCGTGAAGTTCCGATTTCGTATAGAGATTTCGCACTGATTGAAATTCACACGTCGTGTGACGATGTACGCTAGCAGAATGCTTTTTATCTTCCACGTAACTATACAGCTTCAGCGGGCTGTTCCTGCGAAACATTCCATTACAAAAACTGCTTATTTCTGTCCCTTCTACCTCTCTTTAAATTGCTGATCTCTTTGAATTTACGCCGGAGTTTAGATGCCATCAGAAGAAAATTTGCAGCTACTGATTTATGAGCCATCCTCATAGCTTATACCCTGCGGTTGTAATAAAATATATGTGTGTTGTAAGGAAACGTGGAATTTTAAAATAATACGCTTCGATAGATATTTATAACAGCGCTTAGTATACGAAGCTGAGAAACTGAAATTCAGTTACCAGGATTTCAGCTAATATTTCAAAGTCCGTATCTTGGCAGAAATAAAAGAGTTTGCTGAAACTCTTATAGGCATATTTTTCCAACACCAAAAAGTTTGAATAGTCAATCGATACTCTGTTGGGCAACAACTGATAGATTTTATTCAAAACTACAGGGGATAAATCTTATGAAAACTGTTTCATCTCATTTTTTGTATCTTGTGTAACAGAAAACTGCTTTTTATTCAAAATGTTTACTACAGGTGCAATAGATTTTATATGGCATCTGACCCATGGGGAGTTATGTAAAACCTCGGGGATGAAAGCCGACTGTTTCTTTTAGAAAAAAAAGCAAATACGTTGAATATATAAAAATACATAGCCGGGAGTTTTTGAAAATATATACTTAGGAATGTTTAAACACTTTCTTTAGCTATTTAATCTCAACAGATGTATATTGTTGTGGTTTAGCCACAATTTCTAAATGGTGACAGGTCAATGCATAATCATGGATAAGGATTGCATATGCGTTGGTCATAAACTGGGCACCTTTCATTATATATATCACAATTTGGATCAAAAATTCAATTCAGACATATTGCAGAAATCTTTTGTTTCCTCCAAACTTCTTGATAGGACTTATGCCTTGAACTCTGAGTTAACTTATTTCACATAGAAGCTACAGTTATAAACGACCAGGCTTTACCCAATGAAAAGGATCCGGTACCGGTCCTTCTGCTAGAAAGCATCTTTCGCTGGTACAAGACATCATCGTTTAGGGAAGAGAGATCTCTTAAGGGGTCTCATACACTTAAACTGTCGAATTTTAAAATGTTGTTTCATTTTAAAGTTAAATTTCTTCTGCTTCGTTTGCAACCGCTCTCATCCATATAGATACAGAATTTTATTTTCTATGATCAAATAAATATACGTCAGGCGTCATTCCAAGGTAAAAGTAAAGCCAAATAAGATGATCTTCAGTATGCAAGTTTGCAAGGAGAACAGATCTAAATGTGTATCTCAGATGTGATGAAAAATAATTTATACTTATAAAGTATCATTATGTGTTATAGGTGTTGTTAATAATTTGTGATAAATTTTATGTGAACAAAAAGTTTACATATTTATTTCAGACACTACACTATTCTGCTTCTGGGAATTTCAGAATTACTGCGCTTTAACTTATATTCAGTCACTTAGCATAAGATGGATAGGAACTTTAGCATTTTTTAAATGCAACGTTTTGAAAAGTATGAAGTATGGGAAATCCTGAAAGTAAAGCAGTGTATTTCATTTTAGTATTACCTTATAAACTAATTGTTGCTAAAACTGTCAAAATTAGAAGAAAAGAGAAAATAAATAAAAGGGCCATCCGGTAGGAAATTATTTAAATATAATTGGCCTGATTGTAACGGACAGTTTCTTTTTAATTAAAACAAATTAAATGTATTATAATTACTATATTAACGTTGTTGGTATTATTATTAAGTTCTTAAAAAGAGCAAAACACTTATCGCTAAGTGAAAACACGTGGCTGAAATCATGAAAAAGTACATTTTATTTATGTATTTTTGTTACATACATATTTTAATTTCAAATAATAATTTATTGTAGATTATTTAAAGAACCTTATTACAAAATAGAAAATACGATTATTTGCAAAATATTTTTGGGAGGACTAAAATATTATGGCATTATTGACACAAAAATATGAGAAGTTTTCTCGGGTTAAAGTTGTAAAGTAATTAATAATTTTCTTGGATTAAAGTTGTAAGGTAATTATTAATTTTCTTGGATTAAAGTTGTAAGGTAATTATTAATTTTCTTGGATTAAAGTTGTTAGGTAAATTTTTGCTGGATTACACTTGTAAGGATCCGTGGCCCACCAGCGGCCGAGCGGTAAAGTCGCTGAACAATGCGTTTTCGTGACTTTCCCCATGTTTAACGCGTATCCGAGCCAGTTCCCTTAGAAAGTCCTCCACAAAGGCATCCTTCAACTAAGGCAGATAGACATCGAGGCTTTGCCGTAATTACATAAACCAAAACAAACCTCATTTCCGTGTGCATTTGTGATGTAATTTGAAAGTACTTGCGGCTACCACTCGGGGGGTCCGGAGTTTGAATCCCCGAGAGACATTTGCGGATTTTATCAATTTTCTGACATCGAAAAAAAATCTAATGAATCTACAAAGTGATGAATAATATAACGGCAAAATATCCAATGTAAATGATGATTACTTAAAGTTAAGTTGATTTAGTAGTGCTGCTGTAAAAGACTTGTGTTCATTTCACATTCGCAATATATTGGATTATATTCTTTGCACATTCTTAAAGACTTTTATAAGCTAATACGTTTTCTAAATTGGAAAGCTCCTGTGCTTTTATTTAAATACTCTTCTACATGTAAAGCATTCATTTTTGATTTATGAATTTTTTCCTGATATTTCATAGAATTGATTACTTAACGGATGTTTTATAAGAATGCTTTTCTTTTCTGTTATACCTACTGTTAATCATTAGCAGACTAAGACAAAACACATATGGTAATGATATTTTCAGCAGTAAAGTAAGCAGACTAAGACAAAGTAGTAAGTAAATTAGTAGTTACTTACTAAGTAAGCAGAGACAAAAAACGTATGGTAATGATATTTTCAATTATTCTTAAACTGAAGGGAAAACATCAACGCATATATAGAATGTCACGAAAGTTTAATCCAACTGAGCTGATATTTTCAAATTGAAAACATATCAATAAAATTCCTTCAGTTCTTTTATGAGTGGAAATTCAAAGTTATTAATTGTTACTTTCCTTCTCCTAAAAGTAATTTCATAACTTTTGAATCACTTTCTTTTGAGATACAATGCACATCTGCAAATGATTTATTACTAAATATTCTTTTATGTTGTGTATTTGAGATGCATCCCTAAAAATGAGTAAAAAACAAATAGCTTGCACTTGGCATCAAAATTCAACTCAAATCAGCCAAGCCAAGAAAGATATTAAATATGTCTATTATAATTAAATCTCCAAATATTTATTTGAGTGTCTCGTTACATGCTTTGCAGGGATCGTGCATGTTTCTCCATACCAGTGGAATATTTTATAATACTATATAACTTTAACTTTCTTCATCTAAAATGCGTTAAAGAATAGTTAAAGGAATGCAAAAAATGCGTGTCTTGGGTAATGAGATGCAACATGATATGATGGAATGTTATTTATCACTTTCTGAAGCATAGGATAAAAATACTTTATAAATGAGAACTTATTTTTTAACTTAAAAGCCGACAATATCCAGGAAGAGAGAAAGAATTCGCCAGAAAAATGAAACCCTTCACCAAAGACAAAAAAAATCTTTTCATGACGTACGTTTTTCGCTATTCTATAAAAAAAATGTATTCTTTGGCCCAAGGATATAAAACGATTTATGTTCTAAAGGAAAAATCTGTCACCTAACGGAAATGCTGAACGGAATTTTATGCTGTCATTGAATGATGGTTACTGGCAAGTACAAAAACTGCGTAATGATAGTAAGACACAGATAAACTGTGATGGTATGAAAGAAATATATCTGTTTGGTCCTGGCGTACACAATCATAAGCTTTAACTGATAAAAAATTGTGAAAACTATTAAATAGAAATATATTATAACAAACGTATAGCGAATATACATGCTAACGCTTATAAAAAGACTACAGCTGAAAACTTTGTTAAATTTAAATTAAAAGGAAACTTTGAAAAATGTAGGCATTTCTTTCGCATAAAACTAAAATCATCCTTTTTTCAACTTCTATCTGTATGGCTCATCTTTCATTCAATCAAATGCTGCCATTTAAATGGCTAATATATTTAATTTTCATTCATTGGAGATGTTATCAAAATTTATACATCTTTTAACATAGTGGCACATTATCTACTTTTGAAATATAATTTCTGTAGCTTCTCACTATTTTAAATTTACAGAAAGGAAAGGAAAATCGTTAGTAATTTTTAAAATCTTCTCCAATTAATTCTGACTAACGTAAATTTTTATAAAACATTAATGCTTTAGATTTACTTTATATTTATTTAAGTACTTAATAAATTTTATGGTTTATTTATTTAAGTTAATGCCTTTTTAATCCTTTATATTTATTTAAGTACTGACATTGATTAAATTTAGTAACATTTATGTTGCATGCATATTTGATGGAAAATTAATTAATGCGTGCGTACAATAATAACGATCAAGCTTAATTTTTTACTTGAAAATATTCTTTGTTTCATCGTTCATTTATTGAAAATGTCATTACGTTATTACGTAACTGCTTTCTTGTGTTTTTGATTGATTGATGTCACTTTAATAAGAAGCATCTCTCCTTGTCTAATGAGAAATCGTTATCTGTGCTGTCAAGAGTAATTCCTCCATTATTAAATTTGAAACGGTAGAAACGGCTCACATAGTTTTATATTAGGTAGGTAGTTTCCCATGAAATTCAGTTCAATAACAAACGTTTTCCTTTAGGTATCGCTCATTTTCTTCTATTTCATGAAGTATTCTCTTTTCTTTCTAAACATTTTGTTAAAACTGATTGATACATATGTTATCGTGAAAGACCGAAATTGGAGAATGCCGACTTTCACCGGAGAATATCAACATTCACCAAATACGTCGGTGAAAGACCGAATATTTCACTACATTCTTGTATATTCGGACTCCCACCGGTGTATGCCGACAATCACAGATATGCTCTGGTGAAAGTCGAAAAGAGAGGTCATAAAATGCCATAATAGTTTAAGTTGTTGCAATAAATAAGATTTGAATCACATAATTTAGTAAGTTTTTTATTACTGTTATTTTATTTTCTCATTTAGAGCGTACTGTATAATTAAGTAAGTTTTTAACTTCTATTATTTTCCTTTCTCATTTTGAATGTATTGTGTGTTTTAGGTTCTCATGTTCTTAAGTTCTTATTTCAAGTTTCAAGTGCGTTTATTCGCGACTGAATTGCGGAGAAAAAAATATAATATTGTTATATGTTCAACATTCACCATTAGTACATGGTGAATGTCGACATTGACCGGTGTAAGTCAGAAATAAGAGTATTTGGAAAATATTTCGGACATACACCAAGAGACTATGTGAATGTTGACATTCACCGGTGAAAGTCGACATTATCTAGATTCCGGTGTTTCACCGTAACATATACACTATATAAACTAAGATTTATTAAAAACAAAGTATTCTGAATTAAATCTTTATCTTATAGGTCACGGAGAAAATCCACCTGATCTATATAAATGTGACAAAAGAAGAAATTATATAGACTTCACTTTAGTAGATAAACTGTATTCATTTTAATGGATTCAATTACTGTGTCCGTCTTTTTCAACAAACTAGTGTCTGTCTTCATGGAGACGGAAACCACTTGTAGAATTCTTAATCTGCATGTGGATAAAATTCTTAATCGGGTGTTATAGCACGCATATGGTGACCGGAAAAATAAAATCTCTATAAATAGTTTCGGAATAATTTATTTAAACATGGGGCCTTAAATGTTAGGAGATTTGTAGGAAATAGACGATGTTTAACTCTTACTTAACTTAATTCCTTCTTTTGGTATTATTATATTGCATAAAAATTTTAAGTAAGATTGATATTCATATATTTAGTATTCATATATTCTATGTATAAATTAGAGGAAAAGATTTATTTATACATAAAAGAATATTTAATGATTGCAAATTTAAATTGCGATGCAAGTTAACAGACAAATATTTTGATAAAATATATTCAAATAACGTCTTTTAGCTAAATGTAGATAATAAGCTTATCATACCATAAATTAAAATGCATCAGATTATCGTTTATCTTTTGTCACATTACGAGCAGAAATTACGTTTTGCGTATCCTACCTGATAAATCCATTTAACGTGTTTTAATTTAAACTTAGTTAAGTTGCGTGTAAGAAAACTTATTTGCAAAGCCGAGTGAAAAAAGCATCCCCTTTATCAAACATCGCGCGCTGTGCATAATGAACATCAGTAATGTAATAAAAAGGAGCAGCATGAATCTAAATTACAGTAAACATCTTTAAGACTAGACATTAAGCGTGAGCAAACAAGGAAAACTGAGCTAGGGTTACTAAAGATAGTTCCGCAGAATGCTCTAACCGAAAAATTCTGCGTTGCGCAGTTTGCGAAGCAATTAAAAATGCGAAATCAATTAGTTGCGACATGTAACTCATTACTGCTGTCGTGTTCACTCAGAATTTTTGAAACCAGAGACGGTTTAATGCCAGAGTAAAATAATTATCTTTGTTTAATAATCTCCAGCAACATGGCTGATGGAAAATAATTTGTTTGTTAAGCACAGTCAGAGTGGCTCACAAATTGTCTTCATGTGGGCAATTATTCATTACATGTGTGGCTTTAGATAAAATCAAGCAGGCTGTCGAGCTTTCCAGATAATTAATTTAGTTGTATAAGCTTCAGTATTTTATGCAATTGGCATTAAATTCTGAGGAGAACATTTAATGCGTACACAACGACTTCTTGAAATGGCATGACTAACAGATGGATTCAGGAAGATTCAATTCAACAAGGAAATAAAAGTTCGCTTTTCTGGGATTACAGGTATTACTTTCTTTACTAAACACTGAGATACTTACCAGAAATGACACTTTGAATAAGCGGAGAAAAAGCAAGTCAAGAGCTATAAGAGTGTGAAAAAAAGCTCATTTGACATCAAATGAATTTTCTGACAATTTCGTTAGTGAAGAGAGAATTTTCAGATACTCGAGCAGCTAGCATTAACTTCTGGAAAGAGTACAGAATATTTCAACACCCATACTTAATCAAAAGGCAAAATACTTGAGATTAGTTTCAGACTTAGTTTAATAAAGAAATTAAGGTTTCGCATAGTTATAGAAAAATGTATTTATTGCATATTTTGAAAGAGAACGACGGGTAAATTAATTCTGCTTTGCAGAAAACGAACTTTAGGTGGATGTTAGGTTAGGTTAATTGGTAAAGGCAAAACAACTAGAGAGCTATCCGTCTATGAGGAGGGATGCATTCGTAGAGGACTTTTTAAGGGACTTCAGCTTGTATCCACCTTAACACATGGCAAAAACCACAAAAGCCAACCATAAGGGCAGGCCTTTCACCAGGAATCGATCCTGGGTTCCGCGACGTTACCGCTTGGCTGCCCTGTTGGGCTTAAAAGTCTCGTTTTGGTTTGGTTTAATTGATTATGGCAAAACGCACTAGAGCTTTCTGCCTAGGGAGAAAGGTTTGGTATGGTTTATTTAATTACGGCAAAGCACACTAGGGCTATCTGCCTAAGGGAAGGAATGCCTTCGTGGAGGACTTTCTAAGGGAAACTGGCTCGTATACACGTTACACATGGGGAAAAACCACGAAAACGCCCATGCAACCAGCCCGTTCGCCTAGATTCGAAGCCTACGCAAGGGGAAGTCTTTTACAAGCCTATCTGTTAAGTTTCAAGTCACCGATAAGGCGCTAAATTTTGTAATTGTAGAGTTTTGGAGGAATGAAGGTGCTTGATATTTGTAGATTCGAAAATACTCTCAAAAGATTGTTAGTAGAGAAAGAGGGGTACAAATAGGGCGCAGCCCCATCCACCTAATCGACAAGATTTTTATGACAAAAAAGGGCTGCGCCAGAGAGAAAGAGGGGTATCGGACTCTGCCTCCTGGGTTACTTTCAATCAAAACTGTGAAAGAGCTAAGCAACTATTTCTCATAGGATTTGTTGCCATTGACTAGTCCGGTGCTTAACCCTTTCGTGGCCCATTTATTTCTCTTTTGAATTTCTCCCGTTTTTTTATGTTTTATTATCAATTAAACAATAGCATTTAAGGAAATATATTTTTTTTTTTTTTTGCCAAATTTTTTGTTTACATTTAAATTTTAGCGGTGGGAAGTATACTTCCCACGGGACCTTTTATGGTCATAGAGAAAATTCAATTTAAAGGCGATTATTTGCAGTGAAAAGATGAGAAACATATTGCAATGCACAAGTATACTTCAGATACTGCACACATATAGCGGGTCCTCTTTTCTTGGGCCTTTGTGCTACATTTCTTACATCGTCTATAGTTGGAAACCATCTTTGGCATATGATTTCCCACACTGACTAAGCGTACGTCATCCGGAACTGCACACCTTTTTGCTTGGAAGCTAGCCAGACGGCCTTTCTTTTTTCGAGGAATATCGGTCTATGAGTTGACGAGCTAATGCCATGTGGAATGTTAGCTGGTCTAAACTTCTATTTCTCTTGTTTCCTTGCCACAGTATAAAACTATTTACGATGCCAAGAACACTAAGAAAATAAAAAATACGATGCCACCATTCTACAGATCTTCTTCCTATTTGGTACCTTTCTTTTCTTTGATCGAAGCAATCAACCCCTCCCATGATATCGGTATATACGGCAACCGCTTTAGGGCAAGGTACTTTTGTTTTAGTACCATCCTTTTATGTACGATTTACAGATGTAAAATCGCTGAATTATGTGCAGTAGTCAGGAATGTAACAGCCTTTTTGTCCATCCACTTTATTTCAGCAACACCTTCCTTAGTTAGGAACACTGATTTCCCTCTTTGTAGTTTGCTATTAGCCTTCAGTATTGGTGGAAGATCCTTCCTTTGCGGCCTCACAGTCCTCATAGAAAACAGACCACTTATAAGTAGACTTTTTGCAAGCCTAAAAAATGTCAAATAGTTTTCATAGGCTATAAGGTGACCTGTCTGTTTAACATCTTCCGTTAGTTTAGTTATTACTGTTTTTCCTAAGCTCAATATTTTATCCTTATTATCAGAAGTTTCTTTTCCACAATAAATTTCAAATTAAAAAAAAAGCAACTTATTTATATGTTTCAAAGAATATTAGCTTAGTTCACTTAATTCCATGTATCGAATAAAAACTCTGTTTAGCTGAAAGATATGAATCTCATGTATTCATTAATACTATTAGTAACTTGAAGTATGCAATGATATAATTTCATTCGTATATTTAAAATATCCGTACACGAATGAATTTGTTTTACATGTATTTTGCATGATTTTAATTACGTCTTTCTGGAATATACAGAAGTGTAGAGATGTGCAGACTGGACTTGCGCATTAAATCTTATTATATATATGGTTCAGTTTTTCTCGTTTTGATTTATTATCTTACAGAAATTAAGTATTTTTAAAGGTAGCAGTTTTATACATTTGCATAATTTTAAAATTGAAGAGACAAAGATTTTTTGAAATTGAAATATTTATTATAGGCATATAATAGAATGTATAATAAAGTTTTCTAAGAAAAACTTTTATCGATATATCTTCTCTGTTTTTTAAACGAAAGTATTTTATTCTGTACTCCACATTTCGATGTAAGCGCTAAAATCTTTTCTAGCACTCTCTTTCTGTCCACAACATTTTCGTTTTTCTATCCTTTCTGTGGGGATTATTCTTTGCTAGTCTGTTGTTTTCTTACATATGTGCACATTCCAAAATGTCCGACCACTCAGAAGTCATAAGAAGGAATCTCTATGGCAACTAAGCCAATCATGGGACTCTGGAGAGACCACTGAGGTCATCCGAGCTTTCAGCCCTATATGCTTCTTACCTAGAAATCCTGTTGAGCCAATCATTTCTTATGACTTCTGTCTGAGCTTTGTGGAATCTCCAGGGGCACGTCTTCAAAAACAAAAAAACAAACAAAAAAAAAATAAAGCAAATACAAAAAGTAACTTGCAGGGGTTCAAAACTTTTTTGGTACTTTTAGAAACAAATGAGCTACAAGGAAGACTGAATGCAATATTTTATTTCTGAAAGTTCAGAAAAGGATTTAAAATAAAATTTACTTTTAGAGTTGTGTCGTTTGTAGCCATTATTAAGAAATTCAGAATAAAGGAAATCCTTATAAAAGCTTTTTCAAGAGTATATCTAAATAACTATACACTTTACAGTACCTTAGAATCTTCCACAAAATATTCTTGAAAATGACGTGTTTCTGTACTGCTTCAATAAAGATTAATAAGTGCAGACTAAAATATGAGAGAAAAATTACATCAATAATGAAATTATATGTTGGAAATAATGTACAAAGTTACTGCCTTTTATAATCTTCCTGTTTTTTAAAATTTGTGACTGCTGACAAAAAGACTTAAACTCTCTAATAAATATGACACTCTAAATTATCTTATTGTAAACTCTCTATTAAATATGACACTCTAATAAATTAGCTTACTGTAAACTCTCTATGAAACGTAAAATTCCCAGCTAATAGATCAACTTTATCATCACTTGCTAACTGCTGCATAAAAGTTTAGATACGAATACATAAACAAACAAAGTTTGCCTTTTAAGGTGTTGTTTAAGAAACCAGTTAATTTCAGGTTAACTGCTTTTGTGATCTTTGCCTTTTTTCCTTGGCCAGAATAAAAACATTAAGTGTAGTTTGAGCATGCTGCTGCTGTTTAGTTTTTTTTATTGGCAACATTTAGTATTTGTTTATTCCGTTGTCAGTGGGACCCATGTGTTTAGCTTTACTGGTTGCCTTACTGGTGCGTGATTTGATAGTTTTTCAGAGTTTGTTTTAGTTGGTGACGGCTATTCGTTTAAAGCTTAAAATTTCAGTTAACCTTATGTTTGTAGTTGTTTATGTTAACTGTTAGATTTAGTTTTCTTTTTACTCAAACAGCGATGGTTAATTCCTTTCATTATTATCTTTAATTTTGCAGCTCAGTAAAGCCTACGACTTGTAGCAGTAAAAGTTTTAATGAAATATTACTTGTGAGTGGTAAATTTGAGTACTGATTCGTTTATCTCCGATGGTATTAATTTGCACGAACTCGATAAAATGGGAATAATTAATTAAATGTTAGTTCTAAATGAACTTCTTAGAATAATCCTCGGAATAGCAAGCGATATAAGAAAAACGATAGTTTATGTAAGTTAATCTTTAATTTAACAGCATGCTTTAAAATACTTAGCTTTCTAAATGCGTACATTTCTTTTAAAGGTGAAGTGTATTCAATTATTAATGAGCATGGATATTTGCAAATTTTTGAAATATTAATTTCTGTACTCATTCGTATATTAGACTGCTTCTCCAGGAATCAATATACTACTATTAGGTAGATGCAGTCTATATACTACTATTAGGTAGATGCAGAAAAATAAGAGCAAAGTGATACACGTACTTGATCCAAAAGTGCTAATCGTAATCTTCCAATAAGATCAAATAACAAAAATATAAGATGCATTTATGAAGATTATTAAGTAAAATATTTAATTCACTCTTCAGGGAAACTTAATAATACACAAGCGAAGACTAAATATAGATATCTCAATGCTCATGTACCAGATGCGGAATAAGATAAGTCAAACTTTAATTAGTTGGTGGTGAAATGACGACGATGAATAGAGCGGAGGAAATTTAGAGCGGATGTAGTCCGATGAAGCGGTAGTTTCAAGGAAAATATTAATCAAACCAATCCTAGTTTGTCTCAGATTGCTAGGCTCAATGATCTATCGTTTACTTTCAAGCGGCGAAGGTGACAGTCACGAATGCATCGGACATGAATTATTAAACAGTTTAACATCCGAATCGGACAACATGTTTTCGGGGTTGCATGGGAAACGCATGGATTCGGAACAAATGCTGCGTCTTAGTAAGTTTTAAATTAAGTTTTCTCAGGAGTTCCGACATCTTAGATTCAGTCTCCGATTGATCAACACTCAAGTTTCAGAATGCTACAATTACCAAATGTCACTCAAGTTTCAGAAGTGTGTTTGCTTTATTGGAAAGCGATAAGGATGTTTAGTGTGGAGATATGTGTTCAATCAGAAACACACCTGTTCAAGTATCACAAATCGTTCTTTTTGGAAGAAAAAAGAGCTTGTCTGTCACTGAAATTAAGGAATTTTAGGAAAGCTGAATAGCAGAGAAAATGTTCGGAACCATTAGATTTTCGACAATTTCTGGTCTTTAGTTTAGAAACATATTTTTCTGCATAATGTTCAGTTCTTTAACTGATGATTTCTTAAGAGCTATTTGTATGTTGACTAATATTCACGAAATTTTCTATACCACTCTTATGTATAACATATGAAATTTTACCTTATGAACTGAGAGGAAAAAATTCTTGCAGCATGTCAATGTTGCAAGATTTGCAACATTGACATGCAGCATGCAAATGCAACATTGACATGCAGCATGCAAATGCAACATTGACATGCAGCATGTCAATTTGCAACATTGACATGCAGCATGCAAATATGCATGTAAATACTGGTTAAATAAAAATTTTAAAGATCTAAATCTTAACACAAATGAGCTTAATATTTTTACGTTATTGAATAATGGTAAGGACTAAGAGAAATGTGCTGGTAACATTGAAATAACTTGCCCTAGGCAAAGTTTACAAATTCACTAATTTAGAAGCCATGAATAAAAGATAGTAGATCAGCGCATTGAAAAAAAAGTTTCCTTTTTCCTGTTATTACTTCATTTTTCCTGTTGGTTCAAACACGTTTATTGTTAAAACTGCTAAATGAAAACGTCTAAAGAGATAATACCGAAATATGTTGTTTATGATGCACTTAGTATCTTGCACACCTAAGTTTCTAAAACGAAAATTAGGTATACAAGATACATTTTGGTATTTTGGCCTTTCTGTATTTCTTTTGAGTTGTTTTTTGAAGTATTAGCTCAGCAATTTGCCTTGTACGAATTTTATTACTCGAATGATGTCAATACAAAACGATTAAACAATCAGTACTTAATTATATACGTTGTTCAGTTGAAAAAAGCATTTAATTACAAAGCATACCTTGGCAACAGTATAGTAATTATACAGTCGTGCAGCTCAAATCTTAGGGAGAGGCCCACTGTGTGACTGAATACCCTACGAAATGTATTTTGACTGAGCGGTTAAATTTCATAATCATTTGCATTGCATTTTTTAAGTTGTGTCTGTAATTTTGTAAGAAATGAATAAAAGAAGTTTCAATTTATTTAAATTACCTTAGTTATGGCTGCAAATTTGTTGAAACATTGTCTCTAAAACGCACACCGACATGAATAAAAATTAATAACACGCATAATATATACATACAGATAGTAACACCAGAACTAAAATTATGCGCTTCTTTTTTTAATATCAATTTGCTGGCGTTATTAAACAAAAGAAAGTATAAATGTTAGAATTCCTGTCTATAAATAATATACTTTATACGAATCTATTTTCTAGAGCTATTAATGCAAGAGAAAACTTTTCTCTCCAATAATGCTTAGAAGATTAAACTAAATATTACATTTTAGTAAAGCTGATGTATTTAAGCAATAGATATGTGATAAATATTACATTTAATTTTTAGCTTAAGCTAAAAATCATGTGCGTAAGCCAAACTGAAGCGTTCTACTTAAAACTTCAGAACTTAACTATAAGGAATTAAAATCTAAAACCTTGTAAGGTTTATCCTAAGTTTTTAACAGCTATCTTTAGTTAAAGCTACTTTCCTATCCCCCCCTAGTTTCAGTTTACAATTTCCTACCAGAATGTGTTTTTAGAATCTCGTTTTATGCAATTGGGTAAGAGTAGTATTTAAGTCGAAATTTCACTGACTTCGAGAGAGAGCCTAAGAGTTTCTGACTAGCGCGCGTTTACCTTTTGGCTACGAATATCTATGCTGTTACTACGCTCGGCCGTATTACAGGCTATTTTGATAGCTTCGCTATCTTATTCGATATTTAGGGGCCAACTACTTAGAAATTTAATAGCTTTGGCTATATCTCTTTAGTTAAGTCTTATTTCTTATTATTTTGAGTTCAATCCCAAGTAGAGGCTCTGCTGTACGCCGTGAGAAAGAGGCCATCTGTGAAACTCTTATTTTGAGTAATAACGAGTAGTTAACCCTTCTCGAGTTTACGTCTCTGTTACTAAAGCGATTATTCGCTTAGCTGCTCATGAGGTTCCTCCTCATTTAGGCTGATACATAAAAGGGTGGAACCCTACAACCTAACAGCCCTTACCATAAACTATATGAGAAAAGTCAAATATCAATAATTTCCCTACGTGAACTCGTTAATTATGTTCACTGAATTAGCCCCAAGGACTTGTTTGTGAAGAATTACTTCAGATATGTCATCAGCTATATATTGCTAAAAAAATGGCCATTTTAACACTGTTAATCTGACAGACGCTTTAGTGGATAATTAACATGCAACTTGCCGGATATCTCATTATTGTAAAGGAAAAAAATATCCCAAACGTGAAATGTAAGTAATCTCAAACATGACCTTGTTTACGAAATAGTTTTGCTCTTAAGTCCTTTAGAAATCGAAAAGTAAGTTTATTCTGGGAATTCTTGTTACAGTAAAGGACAAACCCTTGAATCTTCAGTTAATGTCCAGAGAAATAAAAATGCAAATATTTTTAATTGTGCTACACCTCTAATAACCGTTTTTTCTACTTAAATAGCGAGCTTTTAGACAAGTTTTTTTTTTTTTTTTTTTTGTTTTATGTTATCACGGCAAAGCACTCGAGGGCTATCTGCCTAAGGGGAGGAATGTCTTCATGGAGAATGTTCTAAGGGTAACTGGCTCGTATACACGTCACACATGGCTAAAACTTCGAAAGCGCCCATGCGGCCAGCCCGTTCGCTGTATTAGAACCTCACACCAAAGTGCCAGTGTTCAGCAAGAAACTTAACCGCTCCCGTCGCTGATAGACGCTTTTAGATACAGTTAAATGAAGTTGCGACATTTGCATTCGAGCAAACATTTTTAACCCCCAACTCGAGTAATGAAAAACAACGAAAGAAGTTCATGATAATTTATAATTATTGGATTATCATCTTACTAAAATAAGAGCTGATGTTAAAAAACATAGTAAGAATTATTTTTCAATTTTTACTTTGATTACATAAGTACATTAGTTTAATTAAAGACACTACTAATGTAGTCATTTTACATGACTACATTAGTTTAATTAAAGGTTTTAGGTTCACTATTAAGAACTGATCATATCTCATATCTCAGATTATTTTGAAACTTTATTTACGATGAGAATAATATACGCGTATATGCATATTCAGAACTAGAAATTGTAAGTCCACCTAAAAGAGAATACCTTTCAAAACACTTTCTACCTTCTCTAAGGCTTCAATTGCTTCTGCCTCGTATTTTGTTTCAAGCTCTCTGCAATATCTACCAATCAATAAATTCTTTCCCGTTTATAATATTTCACACTGGTTCTGAAAAAACAGCTTGATATTGGAAGAAGATTTTGGCTTTCGCTACGTGCTGAACTTAGTCAATATTTTTCAACTCGGTTATAAATATTCTTCCCTCTTGATGTAAAAATCAAACGAAATTCCGCTTCGCACATTACATATGAAGTCTAACATTCATTCAAAGTTTCATGTTTTCAGTATGGATCAGAAATTTTGTCAGTCGCATGTTTGTCTGCCATGGGGTTTAGGTAAACTGGCTTCACATCACCAAACTTAAATCCGCTATTTATTTATGCTTATGAAAAAAATTTCTATAGAGATGTAAATTTCTTCTTTTGTTTCTCTTTTACACGTCTGTCTTTTTGTCTTATGTACAGGAACGCATTTTTTATAACGTTGTAGTGTTGTGTGGCCCCCAACTTGTCAGCAATTGTGGTAGTGACTGCTACGAAGTTTGAATTTACACAGACACGTAAGCAGAGTTTAAAGCCCTTTTATTCAACTTTTAAAATAACGGCGGCGTCCACTTGACGCTCACAAACTACGTCGACCCGGCGGTTTAACTGAAACAGACTGTAAAACTGAAAAATAATGACTAGATGAATAAATAACGCGATCACTATCCACGAGGCTCTGAGATCTTAAACTAACCTAACCGCGTTCTAAACTACCGCTGAGATTCAGCGAACTTACTAATTAAGCAGTTGAAAGATTTAGCAAAAACTGCCGAGATAGGCACACAGGCCGAAACGCGCGGTTCTTAAATTTCTACCTAGCAACCTTCACGTTCGCGATTCAAGAAGCACACCTACAATCTCGTTTTCCTTCTATTTAAACTCAATTTACTTCTGCTAAATTTGAATATACTGCGCGCTCTACTACAATTTACATACTCTAGCATTGGCAATTCTAGGGAAAGTAAAGGCTTGACAGGAAAGATAGCTTAAACTTAAAATAAATGTTAGTTAAAATAAATATAAACCCCACAACGTAATTATCCTAAATTATGAAAGAAAAGAGCCTTGTGTATCACTTTATGTAGCATCAGAAAAATATGCAATACTAATGCTCTTTTAGCAGATCATACAGCCCATTGTATTCCTCTTCAAGCGAAAGGTCTTTATGAATTACGCTCTACCACAGAAAAGAAAATCACTAACAGGATCTTTTTACGAAATTTTTGAAAGCAAAGTGCGTCTGGCCGAGGCGAGTTTTTTCTTTCCCTGTGCAGATGATTTTATTTTGCCTCTGGGTCATAAGTAAAACATTAGCTTTGTCCTAGTAATGATTTTTTAATACTTTTCATAACAGCAGAAACATCTTTTCGAACAAGCTAATGGCCGGCGGACCGCGACTGTTCGTGATATGAAAATAGTTCCTCCCTAATCGAAGAGCTATGAGAGACTGGTCACTGTCTACATAACAATATACAAACTGAAGTAACTTTTGAGGTCGGATCTTCAAATCTGCGTACAAAAGAGCATTCCTTTTCTCAGTACCCTCAAGGATTGAAGGAGTAATTCGTTTCGAAGAACTAGGAGTGTCGCCATTTTGAGGTTCAGAATCCTTTGGTCGACTTTAATGAAAAAGAGGAAGGTTACTTATTATTATTATAATTAGATTACAGCAGAGCACTCAATGGTTATCTGCCTTAAGGGAGGGATGCTTCGTGGAGGACTTTTTAAGGGAAACTGGCTCGTATACAAATTACACATGGGGAAAACTACAAAGAAACCCATGCAGCCAGCCCGTTCGCGGGACTCGAACCTCGGACCGAACTACCAGTGTTCAGCGACGTTACCGCTCGGCCGCTGGTGGGCCGAAAAAGAGGAAGGAAACAGCATAGTAATTTGAAATGAAATTATTAGCCGGTTTCTCATTTTGATTGTAAAGCTTTGGAAAAGTTTACCTGTTCAAGTTTTTCGCGATTTTCGATTGAAACAAAAATTTTCTTTTAAAGTTGTTTCCTTAAGGCAGAAGGATTTTAAATGGAGATAAAACTGGTATATTGTAATCGTTTGTGTTAATTATTATTTCGGAAGCCAATGGAATTACTTGGAATAATCTTATTTAGGTTACGGCAAAGCACTTTGAGGGCTATTTAGTACCTAAAGAGAAGGATACCTTCTTGTATGATTAAATGGCACTAGCTCGTATTTACATTAGACATGGAGAAAATCACGAAAGCTCCATGCAACGAACTCGTTCTCGGGTTTTTGAACCCGAGTTGAACTATCAGTGCTCAGCGGTCTTACCGTTCGGTAGGTCGTTGGTCAAGGCCCACTGAATTGATTAACAAAGAAGCACTGTGCATTTTTCTTAACTCATACTACATATCACATTAACTTCACTTAACAATGTGGTGTTAACTTTCTTGAAACGCGCCGAAATCTCAAACTCACTGATATTTGAAATTAAAACGGTTGCAATATCTCAGTGAAGAAGCTCTGTTTAAAGACCAAGAGTAATAAAAATGTTCCTGGAGGTCAAAGAAAATTTACAACTTTCGCGTCAATATTCTTTAAAGATATTTTATTCTATTCACTTAGGGCAAAGAACTCTGAACGTTCTTTAGACATGGCGCATTTTTAGAAGGAAATCTAGAATTAAGAACTTTTGTAACATATTATGATTCGCAACTTTCATTCCTAGACTTAATGGTAAAACTAATAAAAACCTCATAGCATTTTAATTGCCTGCAGCCCGTGTGATTAAAGAGTAAGGTCAGTAATAGCATAAAGCTGTTCTTTTCAATATTTTTATGTTTAAAATTATCCCTTTATTTTTAACTATAACAACAGTAGTAGTAATTGAACTTGACAAATTATTATTTGATACAGTAGTGTAAGAATCTGCATTCTTTTGTTCCAGATCTAACTCATTTAGCACTTCTGATTAAACCTGCTTTGACAGACGTTGTGATACGACTAAGTTTAGAAAACTAGGTAACCATAAAAATGTAACTTTTTTATAAGTTTATAAACTATTCTTCTCACTCCCCTCCTATCTTGTATTTCCTCATTTAGAATGATTGCATTATAGAAGATATAAATTAGCTGCTTAAAAAATATTGAGAACGAACATAATTAAGAGCATATTAAGTACAACTGATAATTGAGGGATTTAATTACATTGAAGTGAATTATAGCTACGAAATTTTCTTCTGCAAATCAGTTACAAAACCCGCTTGAAGAAACTCTCAAAGTACTATCACTTATTTCTTTACCTTGAGCAAATAATTACTTCAAACAGATTCCTACTAGATTTACTCAGTGAAATAAAAGCAAGCGATCTTGTGTTTCTCATTTCTGCAAAAAGTTGCAGATTGTCTGTCTTTCCAGAAATAATCTACCATCTTATGGAGGACCTGTTTTCCTTTATACTCTAATCTTTAGTATGGTCCATAGCTAATGGCCGTTTTTCAGCATGTGATAAAACGCAAAAATTTTGCAAGGTGCTCCTAATATACTTTCATGTGTGACAGCAGACTGTGCTGGAAAAATTGAAATTCCTGACCACATATTTATTACTTGATAATTAAACGTAGAACCTATTCGACAAGCTCATATCCATATCAGATTAATTTGCTGTGTTAGAAAGTTTTCATCGCATATTTGATCTGGAAGATGCTGTTGTTGAATTTTGATCTTCTTGATACGGGGAAATACTACAAAAAAATCTGTGCATAGTTCAAATTTTGGAATATAAAGCCTTTAGCCTAAGCCAACCTTCTTAGGTTTAAAAGGAATAGCACACCACATACCGATTTAAAAAACTTAATTTACCAACCTGCAAAAATTTCAATTCATAATCACTGCAATTTCATGATAGTTTCAATTCACTATAATTTCAATCATTGCAATTCCAATTCAAAATCATAAAAGCAAGAGACCAAGACGCAAACGACCGCAAGAGAAGCTCTCGTACCCAACTAACACTCCCCTTTTGTAACAATTAGCATTATTTAGAGGTGACAATTTCCTGTCTTTCTCAGACAGAAAAATTTGGATGTTCTTCACGGACATACCACTGCTAATTTCAGCATCTGACTTTTGTTATATGGGAATAGAGGGGCACTACGTCCTTCAAAAAGCAGACTGCTACATAAAAAAAGATAGGCTTGATATGTTGAATGGAATGTACGTAAAGAAGCTTGTGTAACCCGAATCTAAGCTTTGAAGCAAAAATAAATAAAAATGTTGTCTTTTAATTTTTAAATTAAGGGATGTTTAATAATTATCTTAGAACAATTTTGAAATGTTATGTTATGAGAACTGAATTTCTGAGGTGCTGAAATTCTCTTAATATGAGGTCGCATATGTTCTTTGAGTGAAAGATTAGTTTCTGAAAGTGGTTATGAAAGAAAATTTGAAATATTAAATGGACGAATTTCTACGGATTGATTCTTATTACTTGCATTATTTTTAAAAATCAAAGCATTGATTAAATCGCTGCTTTATAAATCTAAGGAAAACTTCTTGGCATTATTCTTGGCACAAGGAAAGTCATGAAAACCTCCACGTAGTCAGCCACTGGCAAGCTACAAGCAGTGAAAACAGAAGATAATAAAATATTCAATACTCACTTTTCTGTAAGAATACACAGAAAGAACATGGATGGATATAAGAAAGTATAGATTCACAAAAGAGAGATTTAATTAATATTTTGGTTTAAAAATGATGCAAGTAATAAGAATCGATCTGTAAAGATTTTTCATTTCAAACTTTTGATTTTTCTTTCGAAATTGTTTTCAGAAACCAAAGCTTGTCTTAGAAAAGAGAACGTTTATCTAAAGACCTCATATTAGGAATTCCAGCGCCTCAGAAATTCAGTGCTATGTTAGACCTACTTTAGGGCTTCATTCTCAAAACATTTGTGAAAGAGATCTGAAATTAAAGTTTGTTTGTACAATGGTTTTACGTATTGTTAGGTTTCTCATTGAACTTCAGTTTAAAGCATTATTGGATAGCAACTGTAAAAGATCTAAGTATTAAATTTTAAGCTGTGTGTGTGTCTGAAAAATAGTTAATTTAATTGATATAATGGTCGTAAAATGAATACCGTTCCTAGATAAATGCGACGTCGGTTGAGGAAGATAATTAAATTTCTGAAGAAGTCAACTCTAGTGGTGATGTGAAGCAGTAAACCTTGAAATCGGCTACTGATTTTTACCAAAATCCAAGCTTGAACAATAGCGATTTAACAAATGTTTTTACCGCTTTGAGCGCGTAATCATCAATTCCGCATGCACGTTTAATTCATTTTCTAGAGTAAAATTAGAAGTATATGTGTGTAATTCTTTCCCTAACGCTGGGCAAATATTAGAACCGCTCTCAAATATTTACTCGTGTAAACATTACCACATTAATTTCTTCTTAAAATTCCAATTTGTGAAACGAAAGACAATAGCGTCATGTTCAGAACTTTGACTAGCATCTTTCCTTAAATTCAATCCATTCTAAAATTTAAATTTAGTATAAATGAATGCAACCAAATTCACTGCAGGTAACTCTATTCAATTTAAAGCAATTATTGAGCTTGGTAATTCAATTGCTTAAATTACTTATTCCAATATTTTTCAAGATTCTTAATTAACTTTCCTGATGGATGTAGCTGCGAATGCGAGTATAATATTTGGGCTTAACATCTTATCAGTATGATTAATTTTTGTCCCTTGCTTCTGCAGAAAATCGATTTCAAGCAGTTAATTATCTGATGTATAATTCTTTCCTTGCTTCGAAAGTGTGAGTTACGGACGTCAAGAAAATAACTACCAGAACTGTATCCTTTTAATTGCGTAGGAATATTTTATTAAAAAAATGCACTTAACTCTAAATGGGGCGTTTAAAGAGCATTTTCTTTTCCATTAGAATTCTTAGATACACAGACAACAAATATATTGCTAGACTGTAAATGTAATTTTATTCAAGGCTGTTATTAACGTTTATCTTCGTTTTTATGATTAACGATTTAATTTTTTTTTAATTATTGAATCTCATTTGAATTTTTAATCTTTTGTTTTCTCTAACAATCAGCGAAATTACATTTTGAAGAAAATTTACTATCTGAGACAAATATGCAGACATACTCCTAAATATAGCTTTTTATAACGTTCTACGTAATTACGATTTTCGTGCATAAAAATGTTTACCTTATTTTAATGAGGTGAACAAATTAAATAGTATGAATTTTTAATATGAAGGAATATAAAAATTTCATTAATCTTTAAGTCATACAAATATGTAGTCGAAACAACTAATACTCCTTTTCCGCATATGCACTATAAAAGTATTCCCTTTATGAATCCTGTTCAAAGAATGAATTACAAGAATGAATCCTGTACAAGAATTGCAGAGTAGCCGTGCATTTTTAATTAAAATATAATTCCAACTATACGAAAACATTTCATACAATGCTGTTTAGCTAAAAAGCATCTGTAATTTTTTTTTCTGCTTCTTTTATGGGTAACTGGCATATTAACATCATAAAGTTTAATTTTTTTCTTTTGCCGGCTGAAATGAAAACTAAATAGAGAATTTGCCTAAAACTTAATTATTTTTAGCTTACTTTTCCTGCATTAAATGTTTTGCTTTATAGCTGAGATAGTTTAGATAACAAATGAAGGGGCATAGCGAAATACCTATTTAGGAAATGCTAATAGGCAAGACTTCATAACAAATGAATATACGTTCACTTTAAAATTGCAAGTATAATGTAACTAGTTTGGTATGGTTTAGTTGATTATGGCAAAGTACACTAGGGCTATCTGCCTAAGTACAGGGGATGCCTTCAAGGAGGTTTTTCAAAGGGAAACTGGTTCGTATACAAGTTACATGTGAGAATAACCATGAAAACGCACATGCAGCCAACCCATTTGCGTATAATCAAATTCAGGTTTTAACTACCAGTGTTCAGCGATTTTACCGCCCGGCCGCTGATGGGCCGTAATCTAAGTAGAAAATTTTATTTAAATTAACTCTAATCAAGCACTCATAAAAATAGGCTTCCTTTGAATACATGTCATGATAGTTCTCTTGCGTATATAATTCAAGATACCAGATTCTTTCTCAGTCGATTCCATAATTTAACCAGAAATAAGCTCAAAAAATAAAGATCACTGGTTGCGTAAAAGAGTTCCGGGGAAAGAGAAACCTTAACGTCGTCCAGAAATCCAGGGAGTCGAAGTCAAGAACACTTTCTCGTCAGTTGTGAAACACCACGTACGTTGTGATTAAGGGGAAACAAATAACGTCTTCGATAATTCAGTTGTTACGCTCATGTGCTGATAGACGGACCACAGCTCCAAGTCATAATTACAGCCTATTCCTCAATGATAACCGATTAAAAATAGAAATTATAAAAGCGGTACATTCACATGAATTGCACAAATCTTAAAAGGAAATTTTTTAAAATAATGTATATAATTCTAATAGATTAGTCACCAAAACATTCATTACAATTTTGAGAGTTTGACTCCCCAGTCGACCCAGAGTATTACTCTACTAGGAACTCTACTAGGACTCTACTAGGAAAAAAGACGAGCGATTTAAGTAGTAACCAGTGTGCAGCTAATACGTTTAAGTCATGAAAAAAGAAATAGTGATTAACAAAGGTTATTCTTATCGTTTAACTGTTTTGACTTTTCCACTCGTTTACATGTTTAAAGACATTTATTTATGAACATCAATTTTTTTCTCAACAGCATCAAATGCACGTACAGTCATTCACGGGTAGCATATTTCTGCTACATATAAAGATTCCTATAAACCTTTCCATCTGTTTATGATGAGATTAACATTTACCAGTGTGATAACAATGGAAGTCGCAGGAAATATGGACAACAAAAAGGGGAATAGCTGAACTGAATACGCATGTGAATATGATTTTAGATTATTCTCTATATATTCCTTATTCTTCCTATGGAATTTCGTGATAAAGAAGGCTTCTAATGGACTTCTTCATGAGAAGCAACTACCCAAAGAATGGAATTTACAGATCTTTAGGTTAATGGATTCTGACCGTGTTACCTATAAAGAGTGAATTTTTCTTCAGATATTCGCTTATTAGTAATCAAGAGGAATGGAGGCAGGTGATAGAAATCTGATCATAACTTAAGAGTTTTACTGTATCACTTTCGTGTAAGATGTCTGAAGTATTCCCGATTACTGATAGTTCTCAGAAATTCATAGGAATTCGAAAATAATCTAAATCTTTTACTAATTAAAAGGAAGTCATACTGGTAAAATTGATGGATGATGCTCATGTCTCCGCATACAATGCTCATATTACTTCCACTTCACTCTAATAAGTTCACCTTTGAACAATACTGTTTTGAACTTCACAGCTTATAAGCGGATATTTTTGAACAAATGAAATGCAAAATGTTTGCAGACTTTCGACTACTGCAGAATAGCTCTTAGTAAGTAAAGTTGCGTCTTTATGAACTTCGGAAGTAAAGTTTCGTCTTCTTTCCAAATTAGCTTTCTAAACAATTACCTATTTTTTGCGTTCCCTTTTCTTCTCTTAATGCTGAAAGAATGCGTTTATTCAGTTATTCGTAATAATAGAATATTTCTGGGCCCCGAAATCACCTTTAAAGATTTCCGCTGTAAATGTATCTTCAGCTCAGTTCAAATTTTGAATCCAAAAATAAGATGTTACCATTTTCAACATACTATGAAATCATCCTGTTTTTGACCCCAAATTACTGTACATTTCAGATATTTCATGAATCTCATAACAACATTCGCGAATAACATTAGCATAGTGATTATGAAGAAAGAAATATTAGCGCATCTTAATATTAGCGCATAATATCTTCCTAATTTGTTTTTACTCTTTCAAACAGCGCTGTAAACGGACCTTTTCAAAAAATATTTTCTAGACTCTAAATAGCATATAAAGGATAAGTGGGCTAAGATAATGGAGTTTAAAGCAAAAACCGACTTACCTGTATTATTGATACCGTGAGGACGTATCCTGCTGTCATATCTGCCTGGGCCAATGATGCTGTCCAAGATCTTTTTCTCCATTTGTCTGAAGTTCGACTTCCCCCTGAAATATGAAATACATTAGCCATCTTAATTATATGAGATCGATAATGAAATCCAATGCAAGTTAATTCATGTTTATATATAATCAATTATGTGCATAGGTTCTGAAATTTTTAAATCGTAAGGCTTCTCCCTTTTTACCGCAAGCCTTCGTTGTGCAATTGCAAAGCCCATCCGGCTAGCATCGGACAGTTGGGAGTTCGAGTCCCAGAGAGAGCACAGCCTATATCTTTGGTTTCCTGGCTTTGAAAAATTTTTAATGAAACTAGATGTGGCTTCCAGACTAAATGATTCGTCACTGCCAGTATTTGGCGAGTAGGCCACCTGCTCCTCAGTCGCCTTTTAAGTCGGGAAAACAGCAATATTGTTTCCCTCCTTACCGCGCGATATAACTGAAAAGCACGTCCAGCTAGCACTGAAGTTACAGTGTTCGAGTGTCAGCGAAGGTACTGCATATTTCTATGGTTTCCTGGCTTTGAAATATTCTAAAAAAATTTAGTTCTATAACAGTTACAATGACCATCCTTCTTGACAGTCAAGTAAGAGTTAAAATTTTCTACATATATATTTATTTATTTTTTCAAGACAATTTGTGATGATTTTCAGATGAAGCAAATGAGTAGAAAAAAGTGATAAAAATAGTAAAAAAGAAGTCTAGTAAAAATATTAGAATCCTCAGATTATCAGAAGAGTTAATACGTGATGATTGTAAGTTAAATCTCTATTTCTTTTGATGTAATATTTTATCTTTTCGCTGAATAAACAGTCATGGTCATAAATTGCGCCATGAAGGTTATGAAGGCATAACTTATGGCCAGAAACAAGCCTTTTCACAAAAACTAAATTATATTAATTTTCACCTAAAAGTTGCAAACTAGTAACAGATGTGAGCAGAAAATTGTTTCATAATACCAATTTGAAATAAATTTACATTTAGCGTGTTAACAATAAATTTGACGAAATTTCGTTTTCTAAAAAGCACTTTATTTTACACTGCATTAGCTGCATGTAAATAAGGCGCAGAAATCAATCAATTAAACGCTTTTTATAAACGCCCCTCCATTGTTTAAAAATGCGTTTTCTGCACTCCTGAACATTCACCGAACTTTATATTTAGTTCAAGTTTCTCCCTTAATCGTATTACATTCTATTTTAATCCAAGAGTTATAGTTATGTATTACAAACAAAGTGATGTATCATTGTCAGAAAGACTTTTTGCTATCGATGCCACTGTAAATCAGATTTCCAACTTTGATGAAAAGTGGTGAATGATCTCTTCTGCTCAGAATACTGTGGCAAACTCCTGCAATCTATTTCTTTTAGAGATGCCAGATCCCAAATCAGAATAAGTTATGATAGGCATAAACTAGCAAATTATGAGGTTCTAACAATTCATGTCATGAAAGTCACATTTTTAAGCTTTAAGTGAGAAATATCTAGAATGTTGGTTAATGGATCAGGAAGCTCGTGGTTGTTTCAAATGTGAGAAGGAACTTAAGGAACAACGAGGTGAAACAATACGCTCTTAGATATGAATAATGACAGCCTCATCTTAAATAACTCTCAATAATTTATGAACATTTTGTAATCATCATAAAAAATTATGAAAATTTCGCAGTTTTGTAATTTAAAATAATGATCCTCATTTGAGTGTCATTGTAAAACTTTTCTTGGGTTACTTTTACTCTAGTTGGCTCAGTTCTAATCAAAGTAACGTGTTACATAGATTATGTGAGGTGAATAATAGACATTAGAAATTATAGTTTATAAAACATAAAGATACAGAAATAAGGTAACTCTGAATTTATTCTACTTGGCCACTTATGAGGGCGTAACTTAAAATATACAACACAAAATTACCAGTCACTTGGACCTGTCTTAAAAACAAGCTTCTTTTAAACTACCACAAATTAAAACAATTTAATCTATTACTGCCAAGGGTACAAACTTTTCCTAGATCGCGACACACATTCAAGCATACAACTTACTAGCACGAATCTAGCTTTTCACAACACTAAGTAATTCAAGACCTACATCAGAGTCACCAGAAGAGGGCAAAACGTTACACGCAAGTTACTTGCTAAAAGCCAGAACTCTCATGCACAGTTATTTTTAGTTTTTCACATTTTACAGTGAAACTGCTTCCCACACAAAATTACATAAATCATAGAAGGAGCGAAATGAGGCAGAAGCAAAAGTATAAATTAAATAACAGTTCATTAGTAAAAACCCAAACATAAATGCCACAATGTTGTTATTTAATTCTGAAACTATTCCTCAAAAGACAAAGCAAAGTCTTTTCTTACATGAAACAAAAGAACGTTAACTTCCATCCTTATTTTCATCATTGAAATCACTCGAAAGACAAAACTAAGTCATCATTAAATAATCTAATAATGTTAAACTTTCATATTTGTTAAAACAAATGAAACTAAGAAAAAAATCAGGAGATCAAAGTGAGGACCAAAACAGAGTATTAATAAGCTATTTTATGTATGTCATCTAATATGAAAAGTAAATTATATCGAAGTTACAGTGAAGAATTAAATTTGCTGAAATGAAAAGGTGTGATTGCCTAAATATAAAACTTAAATAAATAAGAAATATTTTAAACGTGTAAGAGTAAATATTGCGATAAGTACTACTCTAAAGTACTTAGAGCTCTTTTTCTGATTACATACTCTACCTGTGTCTTCGAAAGTACACACACACATACATATATATACACTCTTAGACAAAAAAACGACGCACCAAGAAGGAGTTATCCGAATGGGAAGAAAATCGGTAGAAGTGATGTACATGTACAGAAAAACAAATGATTACAGGTTGAGAAAAATTGGATGATTTATTGAAGTGATAGAGCTTCACAAAGTGAAAAAGTCAGTAATGCGTTTGTCCACCTCTGGCCCTTATGCAAGCAGTTATTCGGCTTGGCATCGATTGATAAAGGTTGCGGATGTCCTCTTGAGGGATATCGTGCGAAATTCTGTCCAACTGGCGCGTTAGATCGTCAACATCCCGAGCTGGTTGGAGGGCCCTGCCCATAATGCTCCAAACGTGCTCAATAGGAGAGAGATCCGGCGATCTTGCTGGCCAAGATAATATTCGGCAAGCAATAAGGCAAGCAGCAGAAACATGTGCAGTGTGGGGACGGGCATTATCTTGCTGAAATGTAAGCCCAGGTTGGCGTGACAAGAAGGGCAATACAATGGGCCTTAGAACTTTGTCGACATACCGCTGTGCTGTAAGGTTGCGACGGATGACAACCAAAGGGTTGTCATTAAAATGAAATGGCACCCCATACCATCACTCCATGTTGCCAGCCTGTCTACCGGAAGACAGTTAGGTTGGTATCACACCGCTGTCCGGGGCGTCTCCAGACTTGCCTTCTCTGGTCATAGGCGCTCAGTTCAAAGCGGGACTTATCACTGAAGACTATTCTACTCCAGTGACATTCGAGTGCGAATGAGCCCGACGCTACTGCAAACGGGCTTGACGTTGTACAGAGGTCAGTGGTAGTCGGCACAAGTGGAGCCGTGACCTCAGCTCCCTTTCCGTGAGCCGTCTATGAATGATCCTTGCGGTCACTGAAGCACTAGTTGCACGTACAATCGATGACACTGATGCATCTGGGCCTCTGAGTGCCACTCTGACGATTGCTCGGTCTTCACGTTCTGTCGTTTCTCTAGGCCTACCGCTTCCTTCTTGACGCTGTGTACGGCCATGATTCACCCATACCTGCTAACATCGTCTAATAGTGGCATCGCTCCTGCTCAAATGTCGAGCTATTCGCCGATAAGTCCAACCGGCTTCTTTGAACCCAACTATACGATCTCTCTCAAATTCTGGCATCTGCGCATATCGTTCGCGCACCTGCATGCGAGATGCGAGGCCAGTCCGTGTACTGTCTACCAGAGTACACCGAATGAAATTGGTGAAGAATTTATGGCCTGGAATCGTAATTTCTCCTCTTAAATATCCTGCTAGTTGCGCAGATCAGATGCACCGTAGCGACAACCGTTCATTCATTGGCAGCTAAAATGTAAAATTTTGTACTTTCCGTCGAAACCTGTATGCATATCAATTTGTGTCCAATTTCCTTTATATCTTCTCGGTGTCGTGGTGCGTCGTTTATTTTTGTGTAAGAGTGTATATAATTTTATTTAACTTTAAAGATTATTAAGATTTATATGCAGTAAAACTAGCTATATTTCATATATTTTAGGAATCATCTAAAAATATTAAATTATGCTATGTAACCGATTTTAATGCTTATAAAACTAAAGAAAGATTTCACAGTATACGGAAATTTAAGTTTGGCTTCGAAAGCAGAAAAAGAGATTATTTAATAAAATGAATTTCTTTCATCCAAAGCTAGGGTGACACATTTTTATCAACTGTCACGCTGATTCTGGAGGAAGAATATTTATTTTATTAAACACTTCGTTTTTCTGCCTTCAGAAGCAAGCTCACGTATATAGAGAGGTAGATAGATATAGATATTGATATCTAGATATATACCGGAATACATATACGTATCTATATCTATCCATTTATTTACGTATCTATCTAATATATAATATATATATATAGGAATACAGATGAACCTCAAATACGAAACCTCCGGAACATGAGAGGAAACCTCTGGAACGGATATTTCGAGATATTTAATTATTTTGTTTTTGAACTCTTTATTTATTTCATTCCGTTATATTTTGATATATCAAGTTTTTATTTTTCGAGTTTCTTATTTCCCTTTTTGAGTATGATGCATCAAAGTTGTTCAATGAATTTTATAAATGTCTTTATAAATGAATAATAAATATAAATGGACTTTATAAATGAGTTTTATAAAGTCCAAAAATATTATAAATGTCTTTTATTCTTTCAATTTAATTATTTTAGATATTATTCCTTTTAAATTTACTGTAGCTTTTAGAACGTTATTTAGTTTGAAATTTGTTCATTTATTAGTTACTTTAACAGATATTTAAATGTTGAAATGCATACGTTTTTTAATTTTATGTTTGAATTATTTTTAAGTAGTTCTGTAAAAATACAGAAATGTTCTTGCATGTCAAGATCAAAATTAAAAGATTTTCGTAAGTACAATTTTAATACAGCTGAATTAAGAAATGTAAAAGTTCAGCCAATGACTTCTTCTGATATGCTTTCATCATACGCTGTTTACTTCGCCCAGTGTGCACTCATAAATCCTCAATGTTGGAATAGGATAAAAGGATTCTTTACGCCGTAAATGTTTCTTAAGACTCATACAGAAAGTAGCCATAAGCAGGCTTACACCTTTATATGCTATTAACTGCATTTACGCTTGAGAATGATCCTGAAAATTTAAGCGTACAAAATATTCAACCACATCATATACAATGTTAGAAATCAATGAATACACCGTATGACTCCCAAATAAACAATACATGATTTCTGAGACGCATATCTGACACCAGTATCAGAATGTTAGCTAAAATTACTAACCTTTGTCAATCCAATATTTGTTATCTTCATCTGGACATACACGAGCTCTACAGAGATGATTAAATGGGTTGCTTTTATTTTGATATCATTTTTGGGGAAGATTTTAAAGCCCATTTACGGTGGTACACTAAGAAAAATGTTTAACAGTTTAAAAAGATAATATTTTTCGACCATCAATGGCAAGAAACTTACATCCATTAAGCAAAGGAGTATTACGCTAAGGATCGCCGTAATGTAAAAAGTGCAGATAATTTTCATGTCTAGACAAAACCTGAAGTCCAGAATGTATCCAAAATGTCATTTAGAATTCATTTCCTAAAGATTTCTTTGTGATTGTGCTTATTCTTTGAATTTTATCTTTAGTATACGTGTATTTGAATTTAGAGGCTGTTGATGTAGGTCTTGGAGAAAGAAAAATGTAGAAACCGAAACAAAGAACATATAAAAAGAAATCCCAAATCCGGGATAGGATCAGGTGATCCATCAGCTGGGAGCCGAGGGAGGAACAAATACAATCAGCTAAATCCCGGGCAATGATAGCCCCATGGGAAGCGCAACTAGGAGTAAGAGAAGAAGGTAGCAAGAAAAAAGAAATAAAGGTATACCGTGAAGGGGTTTCACAAAAAGGAGTAATGCTTTTGAGGTGACATGGGGATTTTTCATCTTGTTTTTAGACTTCTAATAGTATTTTAATGCAGATGGCCTAAGAGTTGTAGTCCGTTAGTAATATACCTTGATTTCAATTAGATGACCTGAAGAGTAGGAAAATTTTAAAGATTACTTTTTTTTCTAGTCTTAAACAGCAAGAGAAAAAGGAAACAATTCAACAGAAACATATTACGGTTCTGAGTACCATAAGCTTTTTTAATTTAACAAGTTTAATCAAATACATTCTCTGTAAATTTCAAAACTATGTAGGTAAATAATTTTCTATTATTTGAGATAAATTCTTCAAAGCTTTATGTATTCTTTCCTGGTTACAATAAATTTAGCGATTGCTGATTTTCCATCTTTCATGCATAGGTGCATTTTTAAGTACGCTCTTGAATCTTTAATACAGAAACTTATGCATCACTAAAATTAGCAATTTTATTTTGAAAAATGCTTTTGTCTACGATAATCAGTAAATGGTTGGTATATATAGGACTCCTTGGATATGACAGTTTTACTCTCGAAACATTTTTCACTCTCTATATTGTTTTCAGATTCGTTCAGCCCACTTGTATAAATTACTGGAACTGCCTGAACAATGGAATAAAACAACATTTAAAGTAATAATTCATTTTCGAAATATTTTTCAACAGCTTTGAATACTTATTTAGTATTTTCAGCAGAAGAAGGAGGTACTGTTTGATCTTCAAAACATCTTCTACGCCTTTAATTTTGTAATTACTTACAAATGGGAAACTGTGTAAGTCATAGAAATTAATAATGTTCCTTACAGAGAAAAGTATCATTTAATAATTAGAGTTTTTTATATTGGGTTGTCCAATTTAAATTCAGAACACAAGAAGGGGATGCATAACACTTGGAAAACATTTTGGATGTACAAAGTCATCCTAAATGCTTCAAATTTATGCACTTGAAGTTTTTGATGAATGTTGCAATCTTTTGTTTAAAAAATAAGCATTTTGGTGTAATACATCATTATTCATATGCCAACATGAAACGTAAACGATTAAAAGCCGTTACCGATGAAGTTGAAAAATATAAACTTTAAAAGACAGAAACTAATACCACTGAAAAAAAAGTTTCAGATTTAACAGTATTTTATGACATACACGTATGCCTGAACATATGTTTGTACAAAGTGTCATTTCTCTTATCACTCTTACTAACCTATTTTATTTTATTACTCTCCTATTTGGTATTTCTTATTTTTTTTCAGCAGGAATTCTCGGCAAAATGAACATCATGTTACATCGGAAATAATGAAGGACATACATTTATTACACGATTTCCAAGTATGATGTGCTACATTTTGTTAGAAGTAAAACCTTTTCTCACCTGGGATGTTTATTGTTTGAGAATAAAGAAATTAAATTAATGTTCCTAAGAAGTTTAAGTATTTATTTGCATTTTACATAACTAAAATGTACATTAAGTTACAAGTGCAATTGCGGATATTGTATGTTCTTTGGCTTGTACAGCATATAATCTTCATAATTAAAGGGCATAGTTTTAAACATTCGAACGTACGTTTCTGTTTCGTATTGATATATTTATATGCATCTTTAAAATAGTTTTGCTAAAGCTTATGATTCTAACAACTGCTACTATCAACTATTACTTAACTGAAATATAGAATATGAAATGCCTCTAACATTATTTTTCTGAAAATAGCAGCATGAGTTTTATAAATTGCAAATGGAGGACTCACTCTGTTTATAATTCGCGCTGTCATACATTTTTCAAGGCATTGTTTAAATGCGTAACAGTAATGCGCTTCTCACTTACAAATATAGAAATAAATGCCTCTATCTATTTGTTTTGACACTTTCCCAATATGATATGTTTTTTGCAGTCGCGATTTTAAGGCCTGTAGAGCATAAAATATTTCCTCAAAAGCATTTCTCGTATACAAATGCACGGGACCTTAGACAAAAGATGAAATATATATTATAAAGGCGACACGGAAGGCAAAAGCGAGCCGAACAGAACAAAGGTGTTATTCTCTTGTCGCGAACGGAGCGCTTTCTGGCACCTTTTGACTTGAAACAGCCCTGCGGAGTTCAAAGAAAGGACACGCTTGATATAGTTTGAGGCTGTTTTGTGCCTCGAAGAAAAACAAAAACGCGAGTATTACGATTCCAAAGGATACATACTTTTTATTTTTACCAGAAAAGGGGACGAAAACAACTTTTTTTCTGTCATCTAAGAGCGGCTGCATGGAACTGTCGTTGAATAAAAATGACAGCGTTACAATAAGAAGCGCTACATCCACTTCCACTGAAATCGAATTAACGCTAGGAGACCACTATACCTCACATTCCTTTTTTGAAATAACAGTTTGGATTTTATTTTTGTGCACGGGCTGTTTTTGCCAGTAAATAAATGGAGTTTTTGGAAAGGCGAGTTTCACACATGATGAATGATGGCCAAGAGTATTAATTATAAGAAAGCAATTAATATGACAATTTTTATATCAGCAGTCTGATCGAGGGTTGCGGAATGAAAGCAAGGTTTTAATTTTTAAATTAATTGCGCTTTTATGCCACTGTATTAAACTGCTGGTAAAGACCACCATTTAAAGAGAGTTTCGTCACCTAGTGATGTTTTTCACAGGGTTCAGAAAACTTGTAGTTCGTTCTTCCGTTTAATAGTACATAAGAGCTAGTTAGCTAAAAAGACTGACTCTGCCATGCTTGGCTACAAGGTGGTCCTATCACATGATTTGGGTACTCCTCGGCTCTATCATAATGAATAAACACACGCACACGCAACAACAACCAAAAAAAAAAAAAAAAAAACCCATAAAACTTCCGCAGACATTAAACCAAAACATCTACTGCTGAAAATGTATTAGAAATTATATATTCCATTATCATTTTTGACAATTTTTTCACTTTGTTATTTTTTTAATTAACTCATTGTTAAAACAATTATTTTTTTAAAATCATTCCTGGTGTTATTTCAAAGCATTGTTACGTTATTTTCTTCCTTCCTGTTCGTACGAGGTTCGTATGAATTTCGAGTGAATAACGACGACACTTGATGAAGTATCGAAACACACTTCATTGGCCAAGATTTGTCAGGACAGCTGCAAAGTCACGTTTTACAGTCGTCGAACTGTTATAAACACGCTGACACAATCAGCGACACAGCCTTCATACTGTCAGGCTATAACGGTGGAGACAGCTTCCTGCAAAGCCCTGCTTTCCAGAGTACAGCTCCCGACTCTGCTTGGTCTTTCTCGGAACTCCACGTACTCTCGAGACTCTCCCCGCTACAACTCGCGATGCACTCGACGACACACGAGCACAGCTCCCGACTCTTCGTTTCAGCCGTTCTCGGAGCTCAACACGCTCTCTCGAAGATGCACTAACCGCGATACTTCTTCGGTTCACTCGACGAGATACTCGGCACTCGCTGCCCGGCTGTCAACTCGATCGACTCCGCAGAGATTGACTCGCTAGACGAGACACCAACTGGATACGAACTAACTCGCACTCTAGACGAGACACACACTCGCCCTCTCGACGAGGCACACTAACTGACTGCGGACCAGCAGGGTTTATATAGCTTTCGGCTTGTGTTCGAGAACATTCTGGGCTAAACCGGTAAGAATTCGTTCCAGAAGGTTCTCCATCCGTCCATGGTATATCGCCAATTTTATCGCCAAATGTGGCAACCCTGCCTTCCTCGCTATTTTATAGCAATCCTAAAACTGCTTTGCGGGGAAGCCATCTCACCGCGCCTGTACATTTCGTAACAGTATAAAAGTTTCTTTGCATTACCTACCTCGCTGCAGCTGCTACAATTTCAACCTTTTGAGGTAGAATGGAAATAGACCGTGACGCATTAATATTTGGGTGAGGTCCGTGCCATTACAAACATACCCTTTACTAATTTTGATGCGCTACATATAACTCTTGTTCCTCTCCTAGACGGTCCATTTTTCCATCGACGTTTTGTAAGTCAAATTTATTATTAGAATCATGGCCTACTGGAATCCTACAGTTCAGTAGCCTCTATTGGAATATTGTTTCTTTGGTTAGCGCATTTGTCTTTTCATTTTCCAAGAAGCCTATATTATGATCATTAAATCTTGTTATGGTCCATTTCAGTGCCAAACATCTGCCTCTGTTTAGCAAATTGAATTCTGCGTGTTTAATTTATATTTTTATACATATAGTACGTAAGAGTATCCAGTTTCATGTATACGTAAGTGGAAAGAAAGTATACTCTTCAAGTCTTCAAAAGCTAACTCGAAAAACTACACTATATTACACGCAAGACATTTAATTAATTCCTAATATGCCTGGTTATGGTATTGTAGTTGTAGATCCAGCTATCAATTAAACAAGATTCGGTTTGATTCCAATGAGAACACAGATGATATTTCAAAATTCCTATTAACGTGGACCTCGTGTGACCCTAAAAAAATTGTGATAGACGATAAGTCGTTCCCATTTTGATATGACCAATTAAGCCAATATGTCTTCCTCCAGTTACCTTTTAAGTTATGGGATGTCAGGAATTAAAAGCATTTTTTTTCATATATCTATCCTTGTGGTGTAGTGGTCAATGCATCCAGGCATCAAACGGAAGGTTTCAATTTCGATTCTTGGTGACAATATGGTTAATTTTTGAAGATCCATGTTATAAACTTATACTAATATATATACATTTGTACTTTCTGTGGAAGTAGGATATCTGTGCATTCTGTTCAGTATATCTGAAGGAGTTAGGATCCAACCAGTAAACATGGTGCGCAATGAAATACACTCAAAAGTAATTAAGCTAGTTCTATAAATAAAACGGGAGTTAAAGGAGGGTCTAGTGTTTGAAAACAAACAGTGCTTGTGAGCACGGAACCTTCGAACAAGGCAGTTTATATGTTGTATGTCACATAAAAAAAGTACATGGAAGTGCTATCTTAATTTCGTGCATTAACCTTACCTGTGGCGATTAAAGAGAGACTATATCGACGAAGAGAGGCCAATTGAAGAGACTTTCATTCAATAAATACAAAATTGGAGACGAATTAAATTAAAAAAGAGCAGCCTTTGTGAGGATAAATAGTTTTAAAAAAACAGTGTTCGTCACTAAACTCCAGCACAGAGCCTTCGAGTAATTAGCTCGATGTACGTAAGGGCATATAAGAGAGCTGCCGTAATTAATTATAAATATTTTAGCTGAAAAGACTTGAAATTCATCATTGTTACAAGTTTAGTTGCTGTTTCATCACTTGAAGATGAAACTCACGCCAAATAAATGATAATATTTATCGTAATTATCGATTCTTTGAAACACTTTAATCAAAGACACTGATAAAATATTCTAAATAAACTATTCGACAGATAACGAGACTTCCGTGGTTAAAATCGTATTTATTGCAAGTCTTTGAAACAGAATGTTTCATCAAATTGTAGGGTTTCCCTTATTTTGCAAAATAAATTATTTTAAGTTTGACATTTTTCCTGAACTCCTCAACTTCACCTCGCATTTCTTCGACAGGATGTAAATTTAAAGTTAAGTGAAGTGAGTATTTAAATGGGTGAATCTCAGAGCGTCTGTTCGCTAGCCAGCTCACGTTTCATTGCTATCTCGCTGTTACGCTAATACGCCCCTTGGCCATTTCGGGTTATCGTCACGCCTGCTAGGTTTTGCTGAGTCAACCTAAGTTAGACGTAACTTAACGTGCTAATCCAGCACTGTTCTTAAGACATAATAACACGCCGAACAAATACTAATTCGGAAGTCAAACAACAAAAATCAGCGTTATATTTTCAAATTTTCACAGGACTAGTTTCGATGGTTTTACCGAACCACCATCGTCAGCTGCAAAAGCACAAATGAACGAGATAGGATATAATGATCAGATAAGAAAGCCTGGGCAGAAAATAAGCTAGTGGCACCATCTGTTGATGAAACCAGAACTAAAATTTCTTTAAAGACCGAAGGCAAAGAATACCTTCGGTCTTTTTCACCTTTCTGTGCTAGTATTTCCTTGAAGCCTGTGCGTTAATCTTACAAGATACTTATTTGCCAGGCAACAAAACTGCATTTCATACAGTATTATCAACAGGATATTTTTATTGTAATAGTAATTATATTCGGTTAATAATACTTTTTTTTACAGGGCTAATCAATTAGGTTTATCGATTAAGGCAAAGCAAAACTGGATGCTATTAACCTTTGGGTAGGGATGCTTTCGAGGTAAACCTTCTAGGGAAATTGGCCCGTAGCTACGTTACACATAGGAAAAACCACGTGAACTGCCTTGCAGGCTCCCTGTTAGTCGAGATTTGGTATCTGATCGAACTACCAGTATTTAGCGGCTCTACCGCTAGTGATCTAAAGGACAACAGGTTTTTAAAATAACGATTGAAAAAATTTATCATTTACTTGCAATGACTGAAATAATTAATTATATATTAGAAGGAATACTTTTTAAGTACTTCTTTAAATATATGCCGCCTCGTAATCGACTAGAAATGAAACTCAATCTTTACTCAAAATACCAAAAATTGCAAATGATGCCAAAATGGTCAAAAAATGGAACCAAAATTAAATTGTAATAAAATTTGCTTCGACCAGGAGCAAGGACATCTAAGGAGCATTTTAGTTAAGAAATATATATCTTGACAATGATCTGCCGAAATTTCCTAAATGCTTCTATTTTTGTGCTTCCTCAATTTCTCATTTCCTTCGTAACATTGCGGTTGCTTAGCGCAAATTTATTTTGAAACATTCCGAACTTTAATAAATGTCTTAAATCAGAGCAATTAATTGTAGTATGGATTTTAAATTTGTTGCATTTTTAGAACTTAATAGTTAAAAAAATATCTTTGTCGGAAAAGTTACAAATTACTTTCTTAACAAGCACTAATGACTTTCTAACAATAGCTGAATAGAAAACATACTTGATTGAAACAAAAATAAAATAAACATTCCATTTCTTTATCTGCAAAGAAAAGAAAGAAAACATTTCCGTCTATGAATAGGAATTCAATTATTTCGTTCTGAAAAAGTAAAACGAGGCAAATTTGCGTTAGATAAATATGCTGAAGTGGAATAAATGTTCTTAATTCTTTTCCAGTAGAACATGCCATCGACTTAAACTGCTACACTTCTAACTGTTAATATGGGGCGAGTGAAAAATCTTTTACTTTAGTTTTACTTTTTATGATTCCCAGATTTTTCTTATTTATGAAACAATAGTTGTTTTAATACCTCGATTTGTTTTCGTCCCTTTTTCAGCCAGAAAAACACTGATCGAAACACGTCATTAAAAATTATAAACGCAAACTTTCGGAAAAAATGCTTTAACTAGGTAGATGTTCGAGTACGTAGCAGAATTTTGTATCTCGTTAATCTAATTCTAGATTACTTAAAAATTATTTCAATAATAACACGAGTTACGTAAAGCATGTGTTCTGTAAATCTTTACTTATACTGAATTTTGTGAAAGTCGAATATGTAA
This sequence comes from Stegodyphus dumicola, assembly GCF_044657685.1. Classification (NCBI taxonomy): domain Eukaryota; kingdom Metazoa; phylum Arthropoda; class Arachnida; order Araneae; family Eresidae; genus Stegodyphus; species Stegodyphus dumicola. The sequence goes on from NC_140781.1 coordinate 35,166,744, forward strand.
AATCGCTTTAAGTACACTCTCGTAAGAAATTGCAGTATTTCCTATTATTGTTTTGATACGTATATATTATTTGCAAAGTATTCCTTTATAAAGAAAATGCCATTCAGCAGTATTTACGCAAACCTAAACAATAGAAGTATGAAAAATGTATAAAAAAATTGACAAAGCTAAACTGGAATTGCACTTTTTAAATTTAAATAATCTTGGGACTGCTAAATTATCTGTATAGTGGCACAGTCGGAGTTAGAAGTGCATGATTGTAAAGAAAAGTGCCAATGGAGTAATGCAATATTAAAAAGAATCAAAATGTGGAAAAAATTCGTTACATCTTTCAGTACTTTACTTTTAAATTGGGCTTAGTCTATAATCACTAAGTAAAAAATGCACCCATTTAAAAATGACCCATACCTAGAATTTACTCTACTGACATATGTGTGCTTATCTTTCTAAATCAGCTACCAGAGAATCTTTAACTTTTCTTTTACTTTTCTGAACTTCATCCAAATCGCTGAGGATAATGCTCTTGCAACTTAAAAAAATTGTTTTAAAGATCTAATGGTAATTTACATATTTAATTGGTAAAAGTATTTTGATTTGCCCCAAATCTCTTTTTGATTTGAATTTGCTAATTCGCAAGTATAGTTGTTTAAATTATTTTACTTCAGGCCTTTAAAATTCATTCTGTTAGTTTTTTTTTTTTTTTTTTTTTTTTTTTTGTTAATTTTTACCTTGCTTTAAAAAATATGCAGATACGCGCTATCATTCTTTTGCCGCTTTTTTCTTAAATCTGGAAATATTTTTTTTTCCTTCTTTCGATTATTAGTGTTGAAACAAAGCATAGAATAAGTGTATATCCGTGAAATATGTGAAAGCATTCATAAAATTTCGTCAAAAAATCTGTGACATCTGATGAAAAACGAAGAAACAAAATTTTATGTCAAATTATACTTAGATAGGTACCGATGAATACAGTCAAAATAATCGTGAAGGGAACATTTTACACTTTTGATAATAGAACACGTACGATTTACTGTCAAATTCGGACGATTAAAAGAATTGATCTCGCCATTACTTAACAGGAGCTTTAAAGTGTCGCAAACATTATTAAATTTTTCCAAACTAATGTGGCACCCAAAATTAATATGATAGTAAAAGTTGTAGAGTCATTAGGTTATTTTTAAAGCAGGAGTAATGAAAAATGGGCGACACCCTAGCCGGAAATCGAACCACGGACATCTGGAGTACGCGCCCAGCCTTCAGCAGACCACTACACTACGAAGGCATGCTAAGAAGGCTGGGGAAATACCTTATAAAGTAAGTGGATTTTTGTGTTTAATTATAAGCGTTATGGTACTAAAAATAGATGTTTTAAGTCTAAATGCATTCTAAATGAATAGATAATCGTCTAATATGTGCCTCATAATTAAATCACAGTTTAGAATTATTTTTGAAATTATTATTTCAACTTCAAGTGCAGAACGTATCTAATACTCCCAAGTAATTCTGGCGAATATACAGCTAAAATGTTTAAAAAAAGTTAAAAAAAATTCTTTTTATATGTTATTATTATTATTATCGAAGACAAAAATCATAAAATATTTTTTTTTTAATTTTTATAATAAAATCTATAATAATAATATTTCCATCAATATAAATGAATACTATAAAGTAATTTTGTAAACGTCTTCCATTCTGTATCTAATATCGATTAACTTTCGTACTAAAATATTTATAAAAATAATTTCAGTTACAAAAACGGGAATATAATTTTTCTTATTCTTAATGATATGCTTATTTTATGTCGTTTTTCCTGCGGTTATTCTGAAAGCACAACAAATAAAACTGCTTTGAATAAAATATGGAACACAACTCTTTCTCGGGAGCTGACGTAAACTTGGCAAATGTGTGTAAAATGAAATAACATTTGTTTGGAAATGAGAACTGCACATCTATTTAAAGAGAAAACCTCAAATAGACTGGCAAAATGTCGACCGTTATAATAATTGACATGCATTTTCCCTCCCCTAATGGGGATATTATTACGTATTCCTAGAATTAAATGAGTACATTTGAACCTTATTATTTCAAAGAAATGCGTATTTAAGCTTTGAATCTCCAATACGAGAAAGGAAATAATTACATTTTCTTAAACATGTCTCGCTCTCCCTTTTAACAAGTTCTGTATCTACATCGGCAATTGCAAGCAGAAATTAATGCGCATAAAGCAAAGCTTAAACACTGACCTCTTCATTAACGAGAAAGAGATTGGAAGCATAGAATTGTTGGGATTACTTCTCTATTTATGAATCTCGACGATCCGTTTAAATAAATAAGCGAATCTCATTCATCAGATGCTCGTTCACGGGTGATTTGTACTTTTAGAGAAGACAGCAAAACTCTTTTGTATTAAAATGAGTAAAACGAACGCATTTTCTCGCTCAAAATAATTCTTTGTATAACAAAGAATGAACAATTACACATCTGTAAAATTTTGATTAAATTCAGTAACAGGAGAAAAGTCAGAGTGTTGAAAGAAAGTATTTTTTCTATGTGCGTCGTTTTAATAATATTTCTCAGTAAGTTTCTATGGGTTCTATGGCATATATATTCTGATACATGTCCCCAAATTTAGGAGTCGTTTACTTATTTAATAAAAATGAATTGCTTGATTTGTATATTCTTTTACATTTCAAATATTTCTATCAAATAAACCTAAAAGCATTTTCATTTAAAAGAAATTTCTGATTTAGGAAACTTATAAATTTTTTCAAACAAAAAGAATTAAGCAGATGTTTATCTGGCTTTTAGAAGCTAATCTAAAGAATAAGCTGAGAAATAAGTGGAATCGAGGCGATTATTTTTAGCTTTGTAGGGCAACATTGTAAGTAAAGATCTTATTTCCAAGCGTAAAAGACACTTCATCTAATACCCAGCACAAAAATTGTACGTAATGATCTAAATAAACTTCCCTAAACTTATTACTGTATTTCCTAGAAATTGCTAATTAAACTAGGGCTCAGTTTTGTTATGTAGTTCTTTCATTTCCATATAGCATTTTCATTCGTATAGAGACTTTTTTAATATCACTTAAGATATTACTAACATCTAAATATTGCGTTATTTATTTACCTTTCGTTTAGAAAAATAACTATTAACGGATGTTAATAAAATATATAATTTAAGGAAGTAAAAAAATAAGTTTTAAACGAAGAACTGCGTTTTTTTCCTTAATAACCAGCGATAAGGTAGTTGATGCATGGAACTGCATTTGATTGTAAAATAGTTCCTACAAATGACTCAAAATACGCTTAGTTTTTCTTAAAAACCTGCCACTTTTCAAACTAGGAATGCGTGGTCGGCCTTACACATTATAAACCTGATACTTCCTCGTATGCCTGTATTTTCACATGCAGACCAAATTTTCCACAATTTTTGGACATGCCAATTGGATTCATGCATTTGGAGAGAAAATGTTTTGCATTTGTAGTTTCTATCACAACAAAGCAATTTGATGGTGCATGTTTTTAGGTAGCTGAAAAATTTGTTGGTAAAACTGCCATGAAATGGATAACGGCAGCATTTTCCGCTTCATATCAAACATTTCCTCCGCATGCGATCAGATGCATTTACATCTCCAATGTGGTGGAAGAATTGCTTTTTATCCTATGCCCAACAAAAGAGAGGTTTTTTAAAGTTTTAAGTTCTAGTCGTTTTCCACTAAAAGCAGGATAAAGCTTTTAGCGGCAGGGAGGAATAAATTCTAAGGGATTTTGAAAAGCGAATAATGAAATGGATAACTATTTTGAAATGAAGCCGCATTTTAATTGTAATAAGCTTAGATAATATATTGATTTCACTGTTACAGTTTTATCATATACTACGCCTTAGAAAATTTTATAGGAGTTTCTGGACGTTATGATAATGTATTACATACAACGCTTAATACTAGGTTCATTTCTTCTCGACAGTGATGTTTTCATGGGTAGATTTCCAAAGAAATATTGCCGTAACTTTCTGTATGCATGAGAAAACACAAAAGTACGAGAGTTAAGAGAGGTGGAAAAGGGAAGAATAACGTTAGATATACATGTAGATCCTTTCATTGAGTAGTCTGATTCGTTCAGATGAATTAAAAATATCACGTCAAGAAAGATTTGAAACAACGCGTTAATATTTCGTGTATTTTAATTCATCGAGAATTTTATTTGCATTTGCAGTTTGCTTACAATATTAGATGCAGCTTAAAGATGCTGAGTATCTACTTAACGCACGTTTAACGGATACACGGAAATTCTACATTAAAACAATTATTGCACTTCTTGGACTTACTTTCAATAATCTTGTGAAGTATCCTTTCGTGACCCTCGATGATCAGTTTGTAAATGTTCTAAAGCATATTTTATTCACTGGAATAATAATATTAGATGCAGCTTAAAGATGCTGAGCATCTACTTAACGCACGTTAACCGGATGCACAGAAATTCTACATTAAAACAATTATTACACTTTTTGAACTTACAATAATCTCGTGAAGTATCCTTTCATGACTCTCGCTGATCAGTTTGTAAATGTTCTAAAGCATATTTTATTCACTGAAATAATAATATCAGCAAAATTGCTGCTAAAATTTTGTAAAACATGGACCTTGAAGTAAGTACTTGAAACATAATTTATTATACTATCCGTAAATCATTGGTTTCCGATACATAGGACGTCTCAAAAACAGTATATTCTATTTCTGGCTTTGGAAAATCTTCTAACAAAGAAACTATAAATTTAGGAGCTTACTTGATAAAATTTATTATTTTAATAAATATAGTTCAATGGTCTTTGTACAGCCAATATATGTCTTATATTTATGGCTAGAGTTTGGAGTTAATAATATGTTCTTCACAAATTTTAATAAAATAATGCCTGAATTTAAAGCATTTTAATAGCTCAACATTTCGTTCCATGTTGCATTCGACTTTTTCCAGTGGCATCTCTTAAAACTTTCCACTCAGAATAAGCCGAAAAATTGATACCAGTGAAAAGGCTCCTAGTTCTCAGTACCTCATAAAGTTCAAAATTCATTCTGTTTGGACATCAGCATTCTGTTGTTGTTCTTGTGACTAATCTCACTTGCCTGACATCATATCAAACCTACGAAATTCATCGAGGCAAAGAAGCAAGCTCGTGCCTGTCGTTGGCAAGAGCCTTGGGCGCTAGACAGACGACGATACGACTTTGCTTAGTTTCGCTCCAGATTTTGAAGGAGAGCACCCTGGAGGAACGGGTCCAAGGGTTTCCGCCCCTCTTTCCTCTCCACCAACATTTCGAGAGGACTTCCAGCTTGCCACATGTTTAGAGTACCCCATGCTGCACAGACACTATGCATTTACAAACATCATTGCCTTCTCCTGGATTCAAGCCCGGAGCTACATTCTAAAATGTATAAGAGAAAATGTTTTTTAAATGAATTATTGATCGTACTAGAAGTAAAAAATATTAAAAAAACGTGTGTATGAAAGCTCTTAGCTTCAAAACTCTTAATAAGTAATTACCATTTCGGAGAGTAACCTTAGCTTTCCCTTCTATATGATCACCTCTCTAAAATATTGTTATAAAATGGACTCACATTAAATCATTCATGCGATTATGAACTTTTTATTGTCAGTATGATAACCAGCATGAACAATCGAAATAAAAATTTAATTATATCAAGGGCTTTTTTGGTGTTTACCTCATGCTCTAATCCTGTCATAAACTCAAAAGAAAATGGATTTTGGCCTGGATGGATCTTCGCACAACACCGATCACGCTACATAACCGAAACATTTCTTTCATAAAACTCTCCCTTCATAACATGTGACACATTTTCTCGTCCAGGGACACATTTCTTTCCCTAGAAAGCTTTAGTAGAACTCAGATGCATCATTTTATGTCACAAGTAAGTTCTTACATTGCGCTTTCAACAGATTTCCATTATGGGACCCAAAGGAAAATGGTATCGTGCTAGGTCCAAAGAGTGATAAAAAGATCAATGAAGATAGGACAGGCAAATTATCCACTGACTAAAGAAGCAAAAGATGAAGATGATTGATTATGACCTGCATGTCTGCAACCTGCATAGATCGCTCGGAAAATATCGAAACTTTTAACAGCACATACATAATGGCTCACTGTATTTCGCTCTTCATTTATTTTGAGCAAAATGATCACCGTCGAAGGTAAAATACTTGATTTTAAAAATCATTGCTTCAGAATTAAAAATTGGACTATCCAAAATATTTTTTAAATGTTGATGTTTCATCATTAATTTACAAAATGAAAAGAGTTGTAAGTTTTTTCACTTTTTTAATAGCACGTTTTGATAGAAACGGAGATTCCTGTCAATATTCGTAATTTCAGGCTATTTTAATTCTTTAAATTATTTCCGTAACTTAGTCTTAAACTAAACATTTTCCATCATCTTCAGACCCAGATCGTTTTACTGTCAGATTTCTGTTTATAAAAATGATTCTGTCTCAGATTTTGAGAGAACGGGACATCCACCTTTGATATGCAAATTCTCCTTTTTTCAGCAGTCTTTGAAGTTTGTTTAACCACTGGTGAAAAATTAGAATTTAAATTTCTATATACGGCGTTTATTCTTAACTTCTCGTCCTGCTAAAGATCAAATGGCTAAAACCTCTAAATGCTAGTTATTCGACCTAGGTCGAACCCTTAGGGTCCTTAGGCGAGATAGCTGTCATGTGCTTTGCCAAATGCAAATAACTTAATTTTCCCATAACGCTTAGCAAACTTCCTTTTAAATTCATTGAACCTCCAGCCTATCCAAAGTATATAATTATGAAGCTTAAAAATACATAATTTATATTTAATTGTGATGCAAAAAGACATTAGTCAGTTTATTTGTGAAAGGAGCGTCAGGAAATGCTAGTGCTATGACTACAAGTTGCCAACGATGAAACTAGAACTTTTTTTAAAAAACGCAATAATAAAACGCAACCGAATCCCGTTTGCTGGAATCTAGCCCATGCCAAACTCTCGGTATTCAACAGTCGTAACCACATGGCCAACGATGGGGCAGCTCTAAACAAGAAAAAGCACATAAAATAAATGCTAAGCTTTTGATATACACGCATAGATGATTAACTCGTATCGTATGAATACTATTTAGGAGTAAGAAATAGCAAAGTTATGCAATGCTTTTGCCATTCAAGCTCTAAAGATATGTTGAAGTTGCAAAAAACATCTGATCATTTTAAACTTAAATAAAATGATGTTTACCGTTCTACTTCGTTATTAAATACAACAACTAAATATTATTACCGTTATTCATTAACATAGTCTATTATTTTGAACAAAGTTACATATTGCAATAATTATTTAAAGGAGCCCATTAATTTAATTTAACAAATTGTAACATTTTCGTTCATTTAATTTTTCCTTTCAATTTGAATAAAAGATTTGCACCTTGCTGTATTCAATAACTTTCAAGGAATACTATACATTCATGTTGGTGTTATTTATTTCATATATATATATGCTAATAAAAATTCGTAAAAATACCAGTTAGTACCCGGTTTGATTTATTTTTAAGAGATATATTTTAGTTTCTTTAATCTTATTATTAATTATTTTATGTGATTCTTCTTGTTTAGAGCTGCCCGTCACTAGCCATGCGGTTAAGACTATTGAACCCTGAGAGATCCACATAGGCTAGATCCCAGGCAAACGGGATTTGGTTGCGTTTTATTGTTTGCCCATGTCTAAAATGAAAGTGTGCAAGTTCCCAATTAGAAATGCTCTTTGAAGGCATCTATCCAATTAGGCAGATAGCACTCGAGGTCTTTGCCATAGTCAAATAATATACCCTATCTAATTGTGCGAAGCTTATCTAATCTTGGGTAGTGAAATTTATTTGAAAATTAAGACCCCTAATATTTAGTTTTCTTTTAAATATTTTCATGGAATACCTGTGAAGGAACAATCAAACGAACATGTTGTAATGAGAAATTATATTTCTAAAGTCATCAGAAAAGTTTTAAAGTAAATTTTGAGGTTCAGACTCTGTTTAAAAGTAAATAAATAAACAAATAACTATTTGTACATGATAAGAAAGGAAAGGTCTTGTTAAGACAAACTGTTTTTAACTGAAAGTGGGCACAAAAGTTTGGAAGTAATGCCTATTTATCTTTGACAGCCGTAGCATTTAAAAAGACTGAATAAACATGATGGTTACGTGTTAGAATTTGCATAGTTACCTAAAATAGTGTGGATTGGAAGTTATGTAATTGCGTAATGCGTTTGTTCATCAGTAATCTTTCCAACTAAAGGCTTTTCCTAGTTGCATGAACAAAATATCTCTGATTTAAAAACTATTGATTTAATTAATAAACAATATCTCTTAAATTCTTGTTTTGTTTTCTCTCTCATTGATAGATTTATATTTTTTATGCTAACTACATGTGAGTTTGGTCACATTAGAACATTTTCATGATTAGAACATAATAACTGCATTTCATTTTAATCGCACTAGAATATTCTTATCTGTAATAATCTTTTAATTAGCACCATCTGTTTTTTTGTAAAGTATAAACGAATAATCCTATTTTCGGAACATAATTAATCATATTTTTTAAACTACGATATAGAACTTGTTTATAAAAAATGAATTTATAGGCTATAATAAACTCTTATCTACATTCTCTTAAACTGTATTATCCTTCATGTACTCTTTTTTGTATGGTAGTTATTTTTTACGATAGAAATAAATTAGCTAGTCGAAAACAGCCATTAAATAAATTATTGCTCTTTTAATCCGTAAATTATTGTATGAATATTTTAGTAAAATATTTCATTTCCATGAAAAGATTATAGATAATGAAGAATAATTTTAATGAGCGGAAAGTTATATATAATCCGTGGATTGCGGCTTACACAAGATGGGAGAAAATATAAATTAGTGTTCTTGTATTGTATCTAAAATGATTTTGAAATACTAGTTTTTGATTTCTATAATTAGATTAATTACAGAATGTTTCATTTTGCAACGATGCGTCAAAAATCTTATACATCACGCTTTTTGAGTAACGAATGTTTTCTATTATCCAAAGTGAATATGCTAGAAAAAATGTATATAAATAACTGTAAAATAATACAAAGAAATAATACAAATATGACATTTCTTCTCAGCGAGGCTTATCTATGAATTGTGATTTAATTCATTTAGAAAAGAAAATCTTTTATACCTCTTAAATGCGAAAGCAAAATCTCATGAAAAAATGTTTGCGTGTATTTAATGGAAAAGAGAGCTTTTTATACTCTCATGTCCAGAAATATAAGTTTTCATGGGCTGTTTCTCCAAGAGGTTGAAGTATTTTTATAGTTTCTGAGATATGCTTCAAATATGCTATAAGTTTTATGGTTTTTTAAAATTTTATTTCAACATTTTAAAAAACAAAAAAATGCAATTCTGCCTAATTTCTCATTAAAATTGTGTTACGTTTTCGCTATTATTACCGTTACAAAGCAAATATATTATATTGACAGTTTTAAAATATTGAACTAGAAATGATGCGCTCATGATACACTCGTTAGCAATACCGAATGTTAAATATCAGAAAATATTGTAAACATTGCACTAAATTAAATCTCAGTTCTGGTTAAATGCATATATCGCAAATGTGCTAAAAAATTCTTATTTCAGCTACAAATTGACCAAAAGATTTTTTTGGGGGAATGTTCCTTTTTCCGTCTCAAATTATATGTTTTGTCTTTAATATTTTTTAAATCAAGGCTAAATGCATGAAATAGCATTTAATTAAAATTTTTTTATTGAAATGAGAATAAAGTATCTTATTTTCAAACTAGTTTTTAAATTTATTTATTTAACTTCAAGTTTTAATTTTATGTTCAACTTTAACGTCGTTGCATTTGTTGATGTTAGACCGGTATGACAGAATTTTGATATTATTTACCTGATGTCTGGTTACTGTAACATAAATTATATTATAAGTAAAAAAATTAATGAAATAAATAAATGAAAGCAAATAAGCAAATGAAAGTTGTAGAGTGCAAGCAGGAGAGATGAAAAATTAACAACGCCTTCGCCGGGAATCGAACCACGCATGTCTGGAATACCGGCCCAGCGTGCAGAACCACTACACCACGAAGGCACGCTAGGAAGACGGAAGAAATACATTATATACTCTCCCTTTTAAAGGGCGACTGGGGTTTTTAGGGAACCCAATCGCCAAATCCTGGGTGTGGAGAATAATCCTCTTTTTAAAGGACGACTGAGGTTTTTAGGGGACCCAATCGCCAATCCTGGGTGTGGAGAGTAATCATCCACAACCCTTTTAGTTAGGGCGTCTCTGTACAAACACATTAGGTATTTTGGAAGCAAGCAAGATGAAAAATATGTAACGCCTTCGCCGGGAATCGAACCACGGACCTCTCAATTACGCGCTGAGCGTGCAGACCACTACACCACGAAGACTTGCTAAGATGGCGGGAGAAATACCTTATAAAGTGATAAATCTCCCTTTATTTATTTATTGAACTTGACTTTGTCTCTGAAGGCTTGCCACTCAACCTTCTGAAATTGTAAATTTGCATATTGAAATGCTGTTTCCCTCAGCCTTAAATTCTATTATGAATTTTTGCATGCTTTTTGCTGAGTTAAGTGAAAGCAGGAAAAACATTTATGAATGATGCTTGTTTTAATTTTTGATGTATTATTCCAGCAGAATAAACATATGAAACATTTTAGCATACATTATTGTATAAAAATTTATTTTAATATTAATTTAAACATTAAATTCTGAAGCATCAGCTTTTGGTATAAATTCACAGAATTTTTTATATTCCTGTTCCAATGCTCATAGAATGTTGATTTACAACCATAAATGTATGCATATGAGATATACATATGAATAAAAATATATACACGTTTATACAAAATCTGAGGTGTTGTAGAGACATTAGGATTTTTTTTAAAGCAAGAGAAATGAAAAATTAGCAAACGCCTTCTCCGGGAATCGAACCACTGACCTCTGGAATACCGGCCCAGCGTCCATAACCACTACACCACGAAGGCACGCTAGGAAGGCGGGAGAAATACCTTACAGTGAATGCAAACATAAGTGTAAAACTAAAATTGTAACTGTATACTAAATAAACTCACTGAACTTTTGTTTACATTTTAATTTATTCTCGAGTTGATATACTTTAGTTTAACTGAATATCATTCAACAGTATCACAACTCCCTTTTCCCTTAATTTTGACTGAAATTTGATTGCGAACCCTTTCTTTTCCTAACTATCGGAATTTTTTTGCATTTAAAAATTACACGTTATTAACATTAATTAATCTGCGTTAACTATGTACAGTAAAATTAGGAGTTAAGGTTTCTCGTTCATATTTTTTTCAAGCTTAATATTTTACAGTAGATACAGGGATAGATCTCGCATTTGTATACAGGTGCACATATTTTAATTCATCTGTATATATCTGTATATATGCATCATCGTATGTCAACATACCGCGCACATGGAAAGAGAAGTATAAAAAGTCTGTGACATTTAGAATCAAAAACTGATGCTTCAGAATTTAATCATAAAATTAATATTGAAATAAATTTTTATGCAAGAATGTGTTCTAACAAGGTCCATGTGTTTATTCTACCAGAATAAAACTTTACAATATTTTACCCTTTTTATTTATAGTTACAGCAAACGCTTCCATCTGTGCAAGGAAGAGAAAAGCAAAAGGAGAGCTGAGGCGGAGAGAAAAAAAAAAAGAGAATGAATTTTGCAATTCAGAGCAGCGGTGGCAGATGCTGAGGGATGAAAACACAAGACAAAAATGTTCCTCATATGCAAGTGTGATTTTTTTCTTCTAGCCGTGTTTTCCTCATCATCAGAAGGGAGGAATGAAAAAATAGCATAATGGTCTTACATGCATTTCACTTTTCTTCTTGAAAGGAATTTGTTTATAAACATTGGCTACTATTGAAATATGAAGACTTCCTGGTTCTGTTGCGCGTTTTTAAAATATTAAGTAATTTCAGAAATTAAAAGAAGCGTGAAAAATAAATATACGCAAAAACACTGAATATGGGATTTTCCTAAAATTTCGTAAACCTAAGAATGATATTATTAACTTCAAAATGATTTAAGTCTTTCACATAAGAAATGCATTTCATCAGGAGTTTTAGGATACATAAATGCATACCCAAAAGTAAGATATGATAATGCAGTGAACCTGCTCGAAATACTAAGCCTTAGATCATGACTTGTTCAACCATGGCTTGGGCTTTCCGTGCTCCTTTTCTATGCTGCTAATCAATTACGTAGGGAGCAAAGAGTCTTGCAATCTTAACATAGTAATGGTCTCTTCTTTCTACTATTATATGTATCGCACAGAGCAGTAATTGCATTTATATCAGACTGGATGAGGTGATTGGGCTAGCAAATCCATACGACCAATCTGTTTTTCTTGAAAGATTTGCTCTGCTAGTAGAGCTCAGTGTGAACAAGTGTTATCGTCATATATCACAAATATTTTGGCTACTTCACCTATATGTATAACTGTCCCGAATGCAGTGTGTATGCTTTTGAGCTGAGATATTTCCAGCAGTTAGCAAGCAAAATCTGCGCATCCACCTACTTCTAGATGATATGAATACTATATGAATACATTCTAAAATACTCACAGGACGTACTATGAATTATCCTCTGACTAACGTTGACAGACGATATTTATTGCCTTATTCTCTTAATGTTAAAGCAGTCCAGAAATAACTTTATAAGCAATTTCTCCCGCATTCTTAGCATGCCTCAGTGGTGTAGTGAAGAACACACTCGACGCGAATTCGAGAGGTCCGTGGTACGATTCCCGGCACGGCGTTGCTCATTTTTTCAAGTCTCCTGCTTCCAAAATATCCTAATGTCTTTACAGTGGCACCCGAACTAAAAATGGTGGTGAATGCTGACTCTGTTCACCAGGATTTGGCGATTGGTTTAAAATTCCAGTCGCCGTTTAAAAGGAGGAGTATATAAGGTATTTCTCCCGCCTTCTTAGCGTGCCTTCGTGGTGTAGTGATCTGCACGCTCGGCGAGTATTCGAGAGACCCGTGGTTCGCTCCCGGCGAGAGCATTTCTCATTTTTCCGTCTCCTGCTTCGAAATAACATAATGTCTCTGCAACCGTATCAGAATAACGGGTAATGGTTAATGGTTAATGGTAAATTATGTTCTTACCCCATTACGCTTTTTACCTGAAACAATAGTTTATACATTTCGCCATAAAACATTAATTAACCAAGAATAGGATGAATGTTTTCATATGTGAAATATCAGATCAGAATGTATATCAGAATAACCGGTAATGGTTAATGGTTAATGGTAAATTATGTTCTTACCCCATTACGCTTTTTACCTGAAACAATAGTTTATACATTTCGCCATAAAACATTAACTAACCAAGAATAGAATGAATTTTTTCATATGTGAAATATCAGATCAGAATGTATATCAGAATAACCGGTAATGGTTAATGGTTAATGGTAAATTATGTTCTTACCCCATTACTCTTTTTACCTGAAACAATAGTTTATACATTTCTCCATAAAACATTAATTTACCAAGAATAGAATGAATGTTTTCATATGTGAGAAGAGCAGACATTTGTCGGTCTTCTATGTACGTCACATGCACACATCCACATGTATCTAAGTCTACCTTTTTGTTTCGTGACATTAGAAGGATGATGATTTAATAAGTGGAAGCAACAAGCCCTTTTTTCTTGCTTATGTTCTTACCCCATTACACTTTTTACCTAAAACAATAGTTTATACATTTCGCCATAAAACATTAATTAAAAAAAACCTACAACTGGATTAAAAACTTCCTAAATCTAGAATGAACAGTTTAATTTTTATGTTTTAATCCGTATGATCAGACAAAAGTGGAGTTCGGGAAAAATATAAGGAAACATTTATTTGATTAAGTAGTGATTTTAAAAGCAATAAAATATTCAAAGCTATTTATTCAAATTTTTCTTCTCGTATCCGAGCCTATCATTTTAATCATTAAATAATAGAAGTTCAAGAAATCAATATAAATTAATTTTAGACTTATTTAAATTCTACAACAAGTTAATTTAATGCAAAAGCTATGAATATATCTCTTCTAGAAAAAGTTAATATTTTGAATATATTACAAAAACGAAAGCAGTAAACACAGAATACAAATCCTTGATCTTGAAAAACCTTTAATAATATAAAATTCTGTTTGAGATATTAAATTACAAACATTTTCTTAATAAAATCAGACTTTTTTATTAGTGAAATAACGCTAAAACTTTATCACGAGCTTCTGCTGTAATTTACTGCAATGGTTATAAACACTGTATGTGACTACAGATAAAAGAACACGTAACTTCATTTTGGCGATAATTTCACTGTCCAGTACAGTTGCAATTCAGAATACTCAATTAAATGCAAATATTTTGAAATGGTAGCTACAGAGCAACTGTAATATATTTATAGCAATTTTTGACGAAAAATTAAAAAAGCCTAAAACCTTCAAAGAGATTTATATGAAAGCATTTTCTCATTCTGAAACTTAACAATAGTCCGACTTAGTTAAATACCGTCGGTTTTCAAAAATGGTCTATATTAACAAGTTTATGGTAACAATGGTCGATCTTTTTATCTTTGCTCTTTCCAGTGAGAAACAATCTAACTCTGTGTTAAGAAAAGATTGTAAGAAACATATTATTACTTTCTAAATCTAAAATGCATAATGCGATTCATAATACACATTAGAATAGCAAAACACCACTTTTACAAGGACAAAAGGGAGCAAAAGAAGTTTTTCACAAAGTTAAGGTGTCGAAGACATTTCACTGATTCAAAAATCAATCTTTTAAACATATATGTATCAAATATAAATGAACAAAATCAGGAAGAAAAATGATAAACAAAAACGCAATCAATATCCAGTTAAAAAAGTGCCACTAAATTTCTGAAAGACGGCAAAAGAAATGGTTATTAAATCTATACTTTTGGATCTCATTTCTTTAAAGTCCCCACTGTTGTTTTATTAATAAAATATTGCAATATCTTCACTTCGCTAAAAAGAATTTCTTTCCAAAACCACAATCAAAGCACAACTATGGAAAGCGGTGGAAAAAGGGTGGAACAAAACACCCTTTCTTATTGCTAAGAAATACCTTCCTTTCGAGAAAAATAATGTGTCGACTGAACAGTTAATTAAAAAAATTGAAAGTTAAAAAAATTAATTTAATTTCAGACACCTGTTTAGAAGGAAATGTCGTCGCTTGTAATTATAAACGCACAAAGCAGAAAAGATACGACCGAAATAGCACAAGACGTGAGACCGCACATATTAAAATACGTCTGTATTTGGTGCTTTATTTTGTTGCTAACTGCCTCCCCCCCCCAAGTCTCGAATAAGGTTTTAGACTTAAGTTGAATTAAATAATAAAATTTTAATTTTAATTACTTAAATTTGCACTATTATAATGGTTAAGATATTAATATTTTTTATGTTCCAGAACATTGCTGATGACTGCATATTTTACGGGACTGAAAATGTCCAGTGAAACGTCAGATTTAGCAATCAAAGCGTTTCCCTTATAGCCCAATTTTCAAAATCCTCGGAAAATGCTGAGTTGCAGCAGCACTAGAATAAGCGATAAATCTCTGAAAAATGAAGCTAAAATTTATAAAATGCAAGTGTAACTTTTTTTCAAACGAAGAAAAATTACGAATCTGAAACGCATGTGCTTATTTTCCAATAAATTAGATACAAAAAACCGCTCTAAGCGTTATCTTCGGGAGGTTTAAATGCAGTAACAAAAATTTATGGTGAGAAATACGCTCTTTCTAGTCTCGAATCTTACTTTTTGTGATGTAATTTAGATATAAGAATGCCGATAATGCTTTATAATAGCGGTATAGCTCTCGATATAAACAGCCTCAATAACATACGTTGGGTCCAATGCAATAAATTTTATTGAGCTTTTAGTATCCAATAGATAAGTACAAAATTTCATTAAGCGATGAAAATCCCGTACCTTAGCGACACTTTTTCTATCTCACTTTATTTTTCGATGAAAGTGTTGGGTTTTTAGAAGAATTATGTGCGTCTTCAGTTGCTTAATGAAACAAATCCCAGCTGCCTCACAAAAGACACTTGATATCCCCTTTCTTGCTTTGTTTTCTAGCGCTGCTTCATTTCATATTGTTTAAGGCAGCGAATTCTTGATGAGGATGTTGAAAATATATATAGATATATAAATGATTTCCGCCATCTGTTCAGGGATATGTTACCTTATATAAAAAAGCTGATTCGACAAAAAATATTTTCCTGACACTTAAAAGGTTCCCCATAGCGTAATGTTATATCTTATTAAATTGCGTTTAATTTCGTGTTCTCTATACTGTAAGTCTCGTCTATATATAAAAGCTGTTGACAGTTCGTACGTTCGGGAGCGTCATCTACTTCATACAGAAGACGTTTTCCGAACTGTTGTCTCCCGAGACTCCAACTTGCTATATAAATATATATTTTGTTGTTGTTTCTTTTGCAGTAATTGCTTGTGGAAAGGCTGTAAGATTATTTCTGATGAGGGACAGTTAGATAAAAATGGAGAAGAATACCAGTCACCCAACTTTTCCACTTACTGTGATGTGCGGCAGGAGCATTTAGACAAAAAGTTGACAACATTGTTATCGGACGCAGCTAAAACATTATATACTGTGCTTCAAGGACCATTAAGAGCAACTTGAAGGACAATCAGCTGAAGAATAAACGTGCCCCATTAGGGAAAAAATAGCGGAAAAAGTACTTTTGTTCTATAACAAGTTGCCTCGACATTAGAAAAAAAAAGAGAAAAAATATTTTTTTGATTGTTCGAAACTATAAAATGTGTAGTGAAAAAAATATCTATATATACGGGACAAAATATATTTAATGGTTACCACAGACTATGGAGCGAAGAGAATTATGTACCTTCATTAATACAATATTTCGAAAATAGGCTGCATGCGTTGTAAAATATTTACTGTTTCAAGGAAACAGTAAATATTTACTGTTTCAAGGAAAATATTTACTGTTTCAAGGAAAATATTTACTGTTCAAGGAAATGATTTACATCTAACAGCATTCAATTAATTTGATATTATTAGAAAGTAGGGGTTTATATAAATGAATATTAAACTATTAAAAACCAGTTTCGTTTCATATAAATGAAACCAAAATATAATTCTAAAGCCCAATGTTATGGTTTTGGAAGTTTCTCAGTATTTTCAAGTTGTTAATTATTTTTAATTGTTATATGATTCCTGCCTAAATATTTAATTCATAGATCTGCTTTACGGAAATTAATGATTCAAGTACCTAATTTTGTACATTAATACAAAATATTTCTCTGCTTCTCAAGAAAAGAAACCTAAGTACTTGATTTACTAAACTATAAATTCATCAGAAAAATTTAGAAATGTCATATGAGTTAAATCTAATTGATGATTATGTCGGTGAGGATTTCTATAGTGGAACCATGAAGAACTCCATGAATGTGTTTTGTGCAGACAGAGTAAAATAGTATTTTCACATTCTTCTGAAGAGTTATAGTTATAGATGCCACAGTTTCTCAGTTAAATAAGTCAAAATTAACCTACGAATTTAAAATAAACAGTTTATGTATTTTATTACATTAAGTTGTGTTTGAAACTTAAACATTTAATTACAGTAACTTTCAATGTAACTGTGAGCTGACATTCTTTTCAATAATTAAAATAAATTTTAAAAAAATATCTAAAGGCATATGTTTACCTAGAGCCTGACCTTATCAACTTGCGGGTGAGTAATGCTAGGAAATAATTCTATCTACAGTTTTTTAATTTATTATTCAAGTAACTGCAGCTTTTAGCAACGAAGATTTTTAGATTTAAGGAAAAGAAAGAGCTATAAACATGTAAATAAAAAAATACCTTATATATACTCCCCCTTTTAAAGGGCGACTGGGTTTTTAGGGGAGTCAGTCGCCAAATCCTGCAAGTGAAGAATCATCATTCACCACCTTTTAGTTCGGGAGCCACTGTAGAGTCATTAGGTTATTTTTGAAGCAGGAGAGATAAAAAATGAGCAATGCCTCGCTGGAATTCGAACCACGGATCTCTCGAATTCATCTCGAGCGTGCTGACCACAGCACCACGAAGGCATTCTAAGAAGGCGGGAGAAATACCGTATAAACTGTGCACCTGGTAGTTTGTAAGTTAAGATAAAGTGATATTCTTCACAGTCAACAGAACTTTGTCTTTAGTACCTTATGTAATTTGAACACATTCTGAGTTAAATCAATAGACACTCTTTCAAACATTAAAATACTCGATAGATATTCACTTTACTGACGACTTAAGACCACCAGTACTACCATTTTATTAATAGTTTGCAGCTGCAAATGTGCTAAGAATCAAACGTAGTTCAAGCCAGAAATGCAGTAACTTCCTGGTCGAGAAAATTCAAGAATTTAATGCCAGTAGCTTATGCTTTCTTAACTTGTGAATCAATGAATCACAAACACAAATAAAAGTCCTTCATTTTGTAATGGATAAAAAAGTGGGAATGAAATAAAGTTAAAAAAATTACAGCAAAAGTGAACTGATAGAAAACTTTAACGGTCAGTCAATCTAAGGGAAGAAATTCACTGCAATCCATTAAAGACACCAAGAATGGCCTAAACGGCAAGATGGAAAGAATGAGGGCTGCAAGATAGAAAGCAAGGCAATGAACATGTGAGCTTTGCTCTGAAAGAAGCATCTGGGAGAATATTTTCGATACATTTATACTTTACTCCTCGCCATTTGCGCCGAGGTTTAAGAGCGACAAGGCGAAATTCCCTCCCACTGTGTATTCCAAAAGGAAGGGAACGTCCATATATTGAACCCCAGATATATTGTCCTTTATGCAGTGAACTTTCCTAATATTATAGACCGCTCCAACATTTTTCTTTCTTTGAATTTTCTTTTCTGCATATAAACACTTGAGTACTTCTCACGTGCAATTTTCATCTCCCCCCTCCAATCGATAAGGGTGAAATTTGTTCCCCCCGTCAGGAAACTCAGAAAGGTTTGACTTAGTATACGAAGCTTTTTAGCCTCTGATTCAATAACAACAAATTCGGAAACGAGAAATAAATCACAGAGCTTTCAACAATCTCTCTCACGTTCAAAATATCTACTACTTTAGTAAATCCGTTTTAGTTTAATTGATAATTTTTTCACTTAGTAGCATCTGAATTCATATCTTTTAATTCATGCCCCCTGTTTTCGTTTCTGCGTTATTCGACACTGGGCACTCAAAATTAATCTCCTCAAAGAATTTCCCACTGAGCTGCAATCAAATTGCTTTTTTTTTTTTTTTTTTTTTTTTTTGTCGAAATGATATTTATAGACGCTACCTTGAAGAACTCATATTAATAGTTAGTTCAGGCAGCTCCCATATTCTTGCGTTTGATTTGAGTTTAACAGGAAAGGAGATCGTCTAGCATTCTGCTCCGAAATATCCGCTCCGAAAGTGTGCTCCGAAAGCAGTGTTTACATCAGCTCCGAAAATGTTCCAATGGAAACTGCTACCTATGTACGTGAAGAACAGCAAATAGTGCTCGTTAGGAAATACCGTGCATTTATGTGTATTTGTTAACTGTTGATATGTCGATAAATGTTGGAAATATAAGTTTAAAAACGGAAGTGAAGTATTTTAATAGTTTGGAAATGGATTAAAATAAATGATAGAAAAAAGCAACCACGTCGTATGCACGTGAACCCTGTATGTGTCAAGCATAGTAAATAAAATGGGGAACTTAATTAATAAAGCAATACATGTTACACTAACTGACTTCTATTTTAAATCAAGCAAATAACATCTTGAAAGATGGATTTACAAAACTCTCTAGTATATTCAACTATAGCATCTACCCCAATGTTTATCGACTACCTTTACGCATGTTCTCATAGTTTCCGAAGATAAAACTGTCACCACAAAGTACATTAGCCCCCATTAAGCATGTCTTAATCCATTTGACTCTTCACAATTTTGCCAGGATTAAGAAAAAAAACCAAGTATGCTCGATGTGTGCATTCAGATTCAAGAAATGAAACGATGTTTCTGAATAAGGCATGTACGTTTGTGTTTGCTATATACATACTCTTACTTTCTCTCTCTCCTCTGCGCCCCCATGAGAGTAACAGGTCTGGTATTATGCTTAAGCTGTTATTGCGTGTAAGCTGGAGGAAAAAAAATATGCTATCTCTACACCACGGCCAAGATACGAGAGGACATGACATGGGCATACAAGGCCCTTGAAGGAAATACATTGGAATCATGTGTTTGAGTAACAAGTGAGCAAACATTATATGACAATCCTATAAGCTGTAGTACATAAATTATAGGATTATTTCCGGAAGTTTCTTAGAATCACATACTTTGCCGGATATTATAGGAACATTTTTCAGAATAAATACAAGTATCAATATAATAATTCACGTAAATATTTACGTGCTATTTACAAAATAACGGTTTAGACAATGATTAAATTTAAATGGTTTAAAAAGCGTGTTACAGATTAAGCGTTATGTGAGGCTGAGCAATGTAATTGCAATAGAGAATTCTTAGTTAAGACTAATATGATCTGCGAAAGGTCTAAGTATTTTCAACATTATCATTAATATATGCAATTATCTTGCAGAGATATTAGGTTATTTTTGGAAGCCGGAGAGTTAAAAAATTAGCAACCGCCTTCGCTGCGAATCGAACCACGGACCTCTGGAATACCGGGCCAGCAGGCAGAACACTACACCACGAACGCGATAGAAATACCTTATATACTCCCCCTTTTAAAGGGCGACTAGGGATTTTAGGGTGCCCAATCGCCAAATCCTCGATGAAGAAAATCATCATCAAACACTTTTTTAGATCGGGCGCCACTTGTAGAGACATTACATATATTTTCGGAAGCAGGCAAGATCAAAAATGAACAATCGCCTTCCCCGGGAATGGAACGACGGATCTCTGGAATATCGGCCCAGCGTGTAGAACCACTACACCACGAAGGCACGCTAGGAAGGCGGGAGAAATACCTTATAACCTAGCCAGCTTCCTTTAGACCTTTTTCATTTTTCATTAGTCAAGGTGCCCAGATTCTCTTGATGATTATTTTCAGCGGTTTCTGACAGAAACATGCATGCTATATATATGCTGTATATATGCTTAAGGGATAGGAGTAAAATTTCATTGTTCGAAAGCCTTTTCGAGAGGGAAAAAGAAACAAGAGATTCTCATATGATATACCTGAAGCCTTTTGATGCAAATTTGGATAATGATGGGCAGAAGACTCCTAGCATTTTTTGGTGACGGAAGTTATGAACCACAGTATTCAATCATTGCACATAGCATTCTTCTCGAATTTATGGGTTGGAACAACAATTATTGCAGTAATAGTTTTCATTATAATGGCATTTTAAAATATTACTTTGCTCGAGTATTTTGCTTGCACTGTTTAAGCAACTGCATTTTCTTTGACCAGACCAGAAACGCACATTAAAAATTGGTGGACTTTAATTACATTTAAATTTAGTTAGATTAAAGAACGAATTCCTTGGCTGTGCTTTAGCGACTGATAAAAATCTGTTTAAATTATTGTACATTGTAAAATTTTGCCAAAAAGTATTAAAGGTAACGTTATTGCCAGTTAATTGTCAAAAAATACCTTTCCCGGAATTTATGAAACCGCGTTTTCAGTACTACTTTTATTTATAAGAGAACACATGATTGTATGCATCATGGTTTAAGTTTATGAGCCTGATATTCACGTATTAATTTTACTTTCAAATCCAATCAGAATTCTCAGAAACCTCAAAATAATTTCCTCAACTTACGTTTGAAACAATTCTCCGCTTGTCAGAAAGTTGCTTTGTGGCTTCCACGCATGTGACATTGATTAATAAGTATCATGCTCACTAATAACTTTTCACAAAGACGCTAAATTTCAAATAATGTCACTACAAGCTGTGCAATTGTTTATTTGGATGTTTCATAACATCCGTGCGTCAAAACCGTCAGAGAACTGCGACATTTGACTGTGGAAAAATTCTCTATATTAAACATCATTGAATTTGTAAACATTTCAGCTGGAACAAATATTGCATAGACAGTGCGCAAATACTAACTATAAAAATTTTATTATTTTCCCTTAGGATTTAATTTACAAGACAGTTTAATATTTCATTTTCCAAGTGATGGCAAAAAGTTTAAATTCATCTTCTTATGCATATGACACTGCACTTCTGCCTTTCTTACAAAATAATTTTGCATTTAAAAGTGAGAAGAAATAGTATTTGATTTTATTAATAATGCATGACAAATATTTTATGCATAGTACTTTATTTTTCATATAAGCGTGTTACAAATATTACAAACTGTGCCATATTTCAACTAATATGTTTGCATTTGTCCATATACATCCTCTGCATTTTTGATTGCACCCATAACAGGAAAAACATACATTATTTCTAGTTCCTTTAATGGGTAATTTTTATTTCCACGAATATTACTATGATTTATTTCATTCGAATTTATAATTAGAGTCTTCATTTGGAATTAAAGAAGTGGTGTTGTAGAGACATTAGGTATATTTTTGGAAGCAAAGGAAATGAAAAATGAGCAACCGCCTTCGCCGGGAATCGAACCACGGACCTCTGGAATACCGTCCCAGCGTGCAGAACCACTACACCAATAAGGCACGCTAGGAAGGCGAAAGAAATACCTTATAGTGTTTGAATTATTATCAAGCTGTTTTTGATTTTCATATACTGTGATACGATTGGCGCGTACTGAATTAGACTGAATCATATAGTGAAGGAAAAACATGGAAGGATTGCTCTTTTCCTAATCTTCTTTCTAATTTTAATGATGTTACCCCAGATGATGCAAACTGAATCCTTCAACCATTTTTCTAATCACAGATATTTACAATAGACTTTTATACTGGCATATTTTGAATACCTTATATTTCGCAAATGCAGTATAATCAAGAAATCTGTGCATTAAGCTGAATTCAACCCAAGCTAAAGGCTTAGCTACCAACAAGCCAATGTTAAGAGGTGCACTGTATGTGCTACTGTAAAGAGGCTTTGTTTACGGATAAACTGAAAACTCGTCTATTTCTTTCGATACTATTCTACTGTACTGAAGAAATTTATCATTGCCTTTTTTGCTTTTGTAAGCGCGCGTTTAGTAGCAAAGCCATGCAAATAAATCTAATATTAAGTCAGTTAGTTTAATGCTAACTGAGCTAAACTATCCTTCAAAAAAAATGTAATAAAATATTGAATTACACATCAGTAATGTACAACGCTGTTTAGTGTTGCTCAAGTCAAACCCAGTCTTATTTAAACGCTTGTATTTTGAATAAAATGTTAAAGACCAATAAAGATTTATAACAGTATTTGGTCACCTAAAATGACAGTAAATTTTGAAATAGTTCAGCTGATATATCTTAAAACCTAACACGACCCAAAAAGCTATTTTATCGAGATGTGAACAAGAAGTTTTAGTGAATTTTGTAATTGTCAAAACTGTATCTATGATAGAGTTTCAAACTTCCGAATAGGGTTTAAAAATTTTAGTAAGAAAATGAGACCATTTCTTTCAAGCACACAATTTATATACCCAAGTCATGCAAACATTACTCGAACTATGGGCAATTCTTATGTATCTTTTGGAATGTAGTGAAATATTATGTAACTGAAGTGTTCATTTTCCCATAAGATTTCTAATAAATTACGTTTTTTGATTAAAATTTATTGAAAGTTTATGATGTTTTTATGTTCAAATTGCTATATAATAATTTTTACATTTCGTTTTACAATTTTGATTATTTTTTAATAAATATCTTAAATTAATATGTAATAGTTGTAAACAATGTAAAGTAAACTATGGCTGAAAGTGCATATCAAATATGACTATGTAAATTGCTATTACATCCTAATTTTAACGTAATTTCGTACAGTTTTGATTATTTTCTATTAATAGTTGCAAATAGTTTACTAATATTTATGCGTGATTAAAAGTACATATCAAAGGATGACTATGTAATGAGCAAACTCTAACATGTGCATGCTGTGACAGCAGCAGCAGCACTCTATCGTGTATGAATTTGTATTATTCGCCAGGAAACTATATAATACAAAGAAAGAATGAGCTAATTGTTTTGAGTCTGATGATCAGTATACATTTAAAATCATCTTTTGGTAGTAACTCACGGCTTCAAAGACCAGGTCATTATGGTTGCAGCAACTCATGTTTAGGGAAAAAATGATGATGATTTAAATTCAGAGTTTCTTTTTAGAAAATCCTTTTGATATAAACATACGAGTATATTACCGTGAAAGACCTAAATTGGAGAATGTCGACATTCACCAAATACGTCGGTGAAAGATCGAATATTTCTTTACATTCTTGTACATTCGGACCCTCACCGGTGCATGTCGACAATCACAGATATGCTCTGGTGTAGGTCGAAAAGAGAGGAGTATATGTACACGCTGCCATTCCAAAAGGAAGTGTTCCACAAATAAATGCAGTTGTAAAAGCAAGGGCCTCTTGTGCAATTCAAAGTGTCATAATAGTTTAAGTTGTTGCAATAAATAAGATTTGAATCACATAATTTGGTAAGTTTATTACTTCTATTATTTTCCTTTCTCATTTTGAATGTACTGTGTGTTTTAAGTTCTTATTCTGAGTCTCAAGTGCTTTTTTTTGCGAAAGAATTACGGAGAAGGAAATATCATATTCTTATATGTTCAACATTCACCATTAGTACATGGTGAATGTTGACATTCACCGGTGAAAGTCGACATTCTCCAGATTTCGGTGTTCACCGTAACATATATAAAAAGTACGTTTAGACGTACACTTCTCAATAAATGAGAAGGTTCGGGAAATGCTCGATAGCTTAGGCTAGGGATCGGCGTATGGCGACATTTGGCTTTTGATAAAATGTGATGATTAAGCCGATGTTTAGGAGCAGTACATTGAATTTCACTACTGCAGCTCTAAGAAAGACTGATGCAATTAATTCAGGCACATTTTCTGAGAAGAAAATTTCGTTTTGTGCATGGGCCGCCCCCAAAGCAATTGATAACGTGATTAATTACGGAAAGTTATGTGATAAATGTGCTTTTTTATTATCTGATCTGAGGAGCTCGTTAATTTAAGGAGTTAATACAGCAGGATACTTTATAACCCAACAAGACGCTAACGCAGACGAGACGTTTATGAAGCGGAAGTGTCTTTCTTTTAAAAACTTCTCACCTCAAATGCTCAATTTATCTCCCAAGCATCCGCATTCCTTCTTTCCTCCTCTATGAATGGGGGAGCTCTAGCTCATTTGCTTGTCCCGAATGCGAGGAGCTATATTGTATGAAAAGAAAGAGGACGAGGTGGAAGCGAAGTTATCGTTAATTTTGTGTTTGCCCTGCGTGCACGTAAATCAGGCACATCACGCAGTCCTCATGGTAGAGCCATAGAAGGACGAAAAGGAATGGAAGAGGTGGACGGGTCGATTCTGCGGAGATTGGGAACTTGCGTATCCTCTTCTGGGGAAGGACGTGGGAACGCACAGATTGTATATGGAGCTCGGCAAAGAGAGGGGTTCATGAAAGAACTAAAATGTCCCACCCTTCAGACAGCAGACACCCACAAGTGTTTGTGTTTCAAATGTACGTTTTCTGAATTAAATCGCTGGAAACGAAAGAAAAATGGTTTATTTATTTGTTCTAACGCCCGCTGCTTATTTTAAATAAAGTGTAAAATATTTTGTATGTTTTGGTCTTCTTTTATACCTTCGTAAAGTTTTTCATATATCCTTTTGATTTATCTTTGGTGATAGCTAACTTAACAAATGCGTGGCAAGTTTTGCCTGCCGTTTCCTCTTTACTAGTTACAGCACGAATATCCCCTCTGGTTTAAAGCAAGCTCAGAAGAATTGGTAAAAGTATTAAAAAGAGGAATACGAAAATTTACATAGATATTGCAGAACATGTAAACGCCTTTTCACGGTAAGAAATGTTATCTTCTTTTTGTTCCTAACTACAAATAAAAGAAATTCTCTGAATACAAAGAAAAGTTTGCTTTCATTTCCTTTAAGAGGCATTTGGAAGGTTTTAATAAAAAGGTGAGAATTTCACGTATACATTTCTAACAAGACGAAGAGGAAACCTTACGCCTTATGTAAAAAACAAAGGGATACTTGTCTTAGCTTTAGTAACACAGTACTGGTAGCAATTTTCATCACCTTGTTTGGTCATTATTTGCAAAAGGTAATTTACAAATCCCTCAGTAACTGTTTTTCTTATCCGTATTTCTTTTCAGGGGAAAATTTGCAGTAAGCATAATCATTAAAACTGAACCTAGGTACAGAAACCTAAACTATTATATAAAGTATTTCTCCCGCCTTCTTAGCATGCTTTCCTGGTGTAGTGGTCAGCACACTCAGCGCGTATTCGAGAGGTTCCCGAGGTTCGAGTCCCGGCAAGGTCATTGCATATTTCTTCCGCTTCCTGACATCGAAAATAACCTAATGTCTCTACAGTGGTGCCCAAACTAAAAACGGTGGAGGATGATGATTCTTCATCATCAGGTTTACCGATTACTCATTTTTCATTGTTGCTTCAAAATAAACCTAATGACTCTACATTTAGAATAAATATGTTTTGTTGCTTATAATTAATAAAAATAGTTCTAAATTACATACCAAACGCAGAACCTATACTGCTCATTTATCAAGTTCTGTATACTTGAAAGCCTTTACACTCGTTCTGAGATAATACGGATGTGTACATGTTTGAGTTCGTACTTATTCCGTAAAAGCAAATGTTTATAAAGCGCATTTTGGTGCTAGTAAAAATACGTAGATGATTACGTCAGTTCATAGTATATTTTTATGCTAACTCAACTCATGCGATTTTAATTAACTTTCAGCTGCAATCAAGCATTATGTTTAGACAATGTTTTAGTAAAGTAATTCAAAAATAAATTTTACCTTAGAAAACATTTTACTTAGTATTTATGTACGCATATTTTTTAAAAAATAAGATACATTATACACATAATGACTTTAATACCAGAGGCAAACATTCAATTTCTTTTTTCTTTTGGTCAAAGAAATATTAAATTATCTTCAGAAGTTGATCTTTAAGTTTCTTCGACAAAAGTTTTGCTGGATCTTATATTCTTGATTGTTACATGCTTTCAGATTTCAGCAGAATATTACATTCTTCATAATGATTATACATTTTCAGTTTTATTAAAAAAATGACCGTTCGAAGTTTTCTAACAACACAATACAAAACTAAAGTCTCCCCCCTCCAAACAGCCTCCC
Source organism: Stegodyphus dumicola (assembly GCF_044657685.1). NCBI lineage: Eukaryota > Metazoa > Arthropoda > Arachnida > Araneae > Eresidae > Stegodyphus > Stegodyphus dumicola. The sequence continues at coordinate 35,194,203 of NC_140781.1, forward strand.
ACTTGCTCAAAGGCTGTTCATTGGGAATGCCCGAACTCATCTGTCTTTTAACTATCTGATATTCAAAAAAAATTGTCTACGTTGCTCCACTAAGAGTAAATCGATATTATATTCACAAGAAAAGGAACAACACACACACCATATCAAAGGTAAGGCTCTGCTTATCACTATGACGTTCAGGGAGACTTCATAAGTAAAGCTTCTCTGTGCAGATATAGGTAAAAGTGAGTGATGTACCAGAATTTGATCATTGGTCGTACAATGGTATAGTTGCCCTGCGCTATCTGCTCAATGAACGCCCCAGTTTTGAGGAAGAACCGGCGGTCCAAGTTCTCACATGCCTTATCATTTGCCGTCAAACTCGCAAGAGGACTTTCATCTCGTCATATGTTTTGAGGGTTCCCTCGCCGCACAGACAGCATACGCTTACAAATATTCATGCCTTCTGCAGGATTCGAACCCCGCCCCGTCAGACAGAGTCACGAACAACTATACCGTTTAGGCGGCAAATTTCTCTATACAATAAAATTTAGTCTCTATACAATAGAATTATTATTATACTTAGTCTGTATGCAATAGAATTATTATTATACTTAGTATCTGTACAATAGAATTATGATGTAAGAGAGATTGGTCAGGTCTCACTTTAACTGAACTCCTCTAAACCAGCTGTATTTTTATCAAGACTTTATCTTGAATCGGCCCCACTAGAGCTGAGTGTCTAAGACCGCTGAGGCAAGAAATTCGACTCAAACGGGGTAGTTACATGATTGGTTTACATAGGTTTTCGCATGTGTAACGTGAATACAAGGCTGTTTCCCATAGAATTCTCTTAGTAGGCCCTCCCTACGTAGGGCAGTTAGCGCTTGTATACTTTGACATATTCAAGTAACATAACATAACCTTTCTCCACGAATGAAAGCTCTAGGATCTAGAAAAAGTATAGTGCTCTGTACTCATAAGTACCAAAACATGAAGTGAAGAAAGAAAATAAGTGAACTGCTAATCATAGCTTCTTAAGCTCTCCAGCTTAAAATTCTAATTCTTACTACTATGTATTTTGGATGTTTTACGTGATATTAGTGGTTTCTGTCTGTGCCCTTCGGTTAGCTTTGTGATTATTCATGTACTAAATAGAAATAGAAAGATATAGGGAGATAAAGAGATAGTCCTTAATTAATCTCATTTTACTTTGTATTCATTTGCATTGCAGATATTTTCATCTAAGTAAGTAACTGTTTAATAGTGCTTATATGGAAAATATATACGTATTTTCAATCGAATTATAATCTATAAGTTCAATTTTGTACGCTGCTCTGGATTAACTAGCCATTTGTTTATGCGGCGTAGATTCTATCGTATCCTACAAATTTAAATGCGAAACAGTTCAGTAATGTAGAATTGCTTTCGTACGCTATGTGATGGTGTCAAAACGTATTTTGGTCTAAAGCTGATATCATTTCATTCTTAGAATACGCATTATTCAGGTCATAAATGCGCAGATCGTCAGAAACACATCTGCTATTCTGTGGTTTTATGCGTACTTTAACTGAGTAAAGCACGTTAAACTCTTTCACAGTTCTGACTCGATTTGTTTTCATTTCTTTGGAAAGCATGTGAGGTAAAAAAAAAGTACTATCATGCAAAATTAATGAAGTTATGCGAAAAGGCTAAGTTACTTAAAAACGTGAACAAAATTCAGCATTTGACAGATGAAAAAGAAACCTCAGAGGTATGTCTAACATTTTTATCTTGCATTCTTGAGATAAAAAAAAGTCGTTAACTTTTTAACAGATACCAGGCTTTAAAAAAAACTGAATTTTTCCTCTGAAGAAAGTATTTCCGATAAAAACGCTTGCAACTCGCAAAATGATTGGTTCATGGGAAGTATTCAGATACAGTTATAAAAATGCTGGCACAAATTTGTGACTTTGTTGCAGGACCAAACTGCTGTTTCCAGATAAAGAAAAAGATTCTTTAATGCGCTCGCTTTAAGTTATTAGCATAAAAGAGCGATTTTTCACTACCAGGCATCGATACTTTTAAACTTAACTTGGGGAGAATTTTAACAAGAGAAAAACACTAACTAGAGAAGAAACAAAATACATTAGATTTATTCTTTTATTTTAGCTCAAATGTTATACTCGGGGTTCACGTTAAAGTAAAAATGAAAATTCAATGCATGGGTGCAGTGACGGTGCAGGAAGGAAGAGCAGTTTTCTGTAGGATTTCTTATTATTCAGAGATGCATAAATAACTCAGATTTAAACAGAAGGATTTGTAAAATCTTAAACAAGAAAGCTGCGCTTTGTTTTAACTTCAAAAGACGATTCCAGGGTAAGCGAATCTTAATTAATGCTTCTTAATCACATTAGTGTTTGTTTAAAAGGTACTCACACAAAATAAATATTGTGTTGTCAAGATGTGTAATCAATGCATATTATGAAGCTAGTGATAAAAGTAGGGCGCAAGATCTTTCAGAAGCTAGTTTAAATAAAAAATAAGCAAACGTTTCATTAAAAACATTTTAAGTTTCGATGCTTACAGTTAATAAATGCATGAAAGCGGAACTTAAGATTTTTCTCCTCATCCCTATAATAAATTCGCTTTAAAAGTATGTAAAAAACACTCACATACTCCTATTTACAAAAAGCAACGAGAAATGATATTCCATCGATTTGGAGCAAACTATGGGAAATGTGTAGACGTTGATCAAATAACGAACTTTGCTTTAATTAACTCGCAACATTAAATATTTGACTTTTTATATGCAATCGGTGGTAATGTACGTAAGATAGCTTCTAAGATGATGAAAATGTAAGAAAATGTCTTTAAACTTTAAGATATTTATTAAGATTAACCAGTTATTTTATGTTCAGAAACTGTAATGTCACTTCTCGCTTTCCGTTTTCTGTCAGAATGCAAATTTTAGCTCGCGTGTGTTTGAATGAGGAAGAAAGAGGTAGTATTTAAAGGGAAGCTTTTGATTGCTTAGTCAGAGCATGTTCCGCCTGCTGAAGGCCACGTTATTAGGTGATATTCTGCGATAGCATTCTGTCTACGGCGTTGCTTTAATCTTGCCAATAGTGCTGTCACGCCGGTATAAGTTTGAGCCAACTTAAGCGTTAAATATTTCTGTGTAGCCTTCGTTTAACTTAGCTATAATTTGAAATTCCTTACTTTTGAATTACGCCATAAATTCTGGCTGTTTTGTTTTTTTTTTTTTTTTTTTTTTTTTGGATTATCTAGAAACATTAAAGAGCTATTCAAAAATCTTAACTTAATTTATGCTACTTGAAAGAGTTAGATTGTACAAATTATCTACGGGAATATTTAAAAACTATGGAGTTACTAGGTTGGTTCAAAACTAGGTTGTGACATTTTATTTAAGTAAACATTTATTTTTTAATTTATATCTTTCCTCTATGCCTCATTTTGTCACTTACTCTTTAATAAGTGACTCAGAATTATGCAGATCTGAGTAACAAACAATTTAGCATAAAGTTAGGGAATGAATTCGTAACCCTATGACTGTATCAGATCAACGGTTGGTCGTACGCTTATTGCACTCATCTGTTGTTTAGTGAAAGCTGTTGCTCCAAAGAAAACCAGAGTTTCCGGAATTGGTTTTGTTGATAAGTTAAGACCTGATTCAGCTTTTAGTTGGACATCCCGATCAACGGTTGGTCATACGCTTGTTGCACTCATCTGTTGCTTAGTGAGAGCTGTTGCTTGAAAGATAACCAGAGTTTCTAGACTTGGTTTTATTGATAAGTTAAGACCTTATTCAGCTTTTAGTTGGACATCCCGATCAACGGTTGGTCATACGCTTGTTGCACTCATCTGTTGCTTAGTGAAAGCTGTTGCTCGAAAGAAAACCAGAGTTTCCAGAATTGGTTTTGTTGATAAGTTAACACCTGATTCAGCTTTTAGTTGGACATTCCGAAGGTTGTGGTCTTCATAAAAATATATGTATAAGTTTGCAATCAAGAGATGTACAAATTCAGATTGTTTCTCTGAAAAGTCCAAGAGATAGGTAGTTTCAATTTTGTAATATTTCAGTTTGTCCTCACAAGTGTGAGGTAGAATAAACATAAGTTAAAAATATATATTTGTTTTGTGTGCTTTCGCCATTTAGTTAAGGTATTAGTAATAACTCACATCAGAGCGAGCGTTTTGCTAACATATAGAGATGAGAATAAGACTTGAAATAGCCCATATTTAGAATTAACCCCTACAAAGTTACGTATCCAAAAATTTAACAAAAAAGATAAGAAAGCTCGTATATGATTGCATAGTAGCAGAGATTATTATAACATAAGCATTTATTTTGATTAATACATTGTTGTATAAATTATGCATAATTGAACATTAATTAAAATTTAAAATAATTAATTTTTATGTGTGTTAACAGAATAGTACATTTGTATGCGAAAAACGTGCACTAGTATGTTAGAAAATTTCTTAAAAGTATTATTACATGAAATTAGCTGAATGGTATAATTATACGTGGAAAATTTCACTAACACTTCAAAATATTTCCTTTTGGCTATTTTAGCTATTCTTTTTAGCCAAGTTGGGAGTACAAAATTATGCTTTAGCATGCTTAGAAATCGATTGCAGCATCTGCAAATAGTATAGCATTTACTGATTTATTAATCCACGAAAATTAATTGATATGTTATAAAATTGCATCATTTATAGATTATAACGCTTTAACAAAAATTAATATCTGGTTGTAATAGAGTTTTGAGAAACGAATACTTTACATTGCCCTTACCATTTGAAATTATATCTGCATAGAATACTTGAGTTGGCACTTTCCCTTAGAAAGTCCTCCACGAAGGCATCCCTCCCCTTAGGCAGATAACCCTAGTGTGCTTTGCCATAATTAAGTACTCTCACGCAGGGCGTGAAAGGGTAAGTTCTTCTTAAGAAGTTACTTACTTAAGGTTTTAAAAAGAAAAATCACCTTCGGATTCCTTAAATATATAGCAACCATATCCTATTTCAGCCAACCGATATTATCACTCAAAAAATTCATTCAAATTGAACATTTTTACTTGAGATAAAAATAAAATATTTTTGTACATATTATTTAAATTTACTCAAAATATTCCACTTCCAAAATTTCTCCGAAGTGGATAACCTGATAAAATCAGCACCTTTCTAAATGAAAATAAATTACACACCTATGTAAGCGTCAAAAAGTAATGTATTTTACGTTTTCAAACTCAAATTGTACGAAATAAATAAATGAGTAAATAAAAGTAGCATATACATAAAGTGAATGCATATATATATATATATACATATTGTCTATTAAGGAAGCTAACAGGGCGAGTTATTTTCAGTCCTTTTTATCTCAAGCCTTTTGAAAATATTTTGATTTGTTAATGGACAGCAGTTTATTCTCAGAGCTCTAAAATGTTCTTTCTCATATTATTAATGCATATTTTTGAATATTTAATATTATCTTTGAATATTTCTGTACAAAAATTCATGTAGATTGATGGGATTAAATTATTATGCATAGCAGTTCAGTAAAGTAAAGAATGTATTATCAACTGTGAAAGTTTTTAGCCGCGATATATAAATTTTCTTTTTTACCAAAATATTCACCTCAGATAACATTATTTTGATTCTAATTAAGGATCAACAAACACATTGAAAATTAAAAATTATTAGAACTGCAAACAAGATTTCTTCAAGAATAAAAAAATTTTTCGATGCTCTTTTGTTTTCTTTAAAGTTTAATTCTCAAGGAAAAGAAAAATAATATATTTTTTCATTCTCTTTGATGTTAACTTAGCACTTCTAGCTAGAAACTGAAATCATATATTCATGTTTTTTATAAACATGCGATGTTATAATTTGTAATGTTTGGTTAATTTAGTCATTCTTTAGGAATCATTGAGTAAAGTTAAGAATATTTTTCCAGGACGAATTTTATTATAAAGTATGTACTAAAGAAGGAAATACAAAATGTAGCCTTCAACAAACTTAGCATATTGTTACTGATATGATCTAATTCTACAAATCATTCATCTCCGAAAAATTATCTTATTACAACAGCGTTTCATTCCGAAGCAAAATTTTCTAACATAGATTGATGAGTCAGCAAATAGATATAAAGCAATAAAACACATTACGAGTACGATAGAACCTGAAAAAAAAACGCTCAACTTAACTTCATTCTAAGGTTCAGACATTAAGGCTCCTAACAGGAATTAATATCATAACCTATAAATTTAATCATTATCATCTATTACGTCAATAAGCGAGTGTTCGCAGTGTTTCAGTTACTAATAAGAATTAAAGTTATTTCAGGAAGGATATTACTCGTTGCAAGAAACTGAAATCATTATTTTTAATTTCCACTTAGAGAAAATTATTCTCACTTTTTATACATCTTTAACGCATCAAAATATGCCATTTAAAAAATTTAAGTACTGCACCGAAATCCCCTCATTATGAGTCGTAAAATCGCCGTTGAGTATCAGTGACGTTAATCTCTAGGGCAATAAACTTAACTTTATTTGATAAATAATCTTACCGTTTCCGTCTCTACTTAAGTTCGAGCCACTTTACTGCTCCGAAAGTAATTAATTAAGCCTTTATTCCCCGTTTGCGTGACCAGTTTCGGCAGCCATTGCTTGTGCGGCTAAATTTCCGAAATCTGAAGGAGATTCAACAAATTCAAAGTAATGGACTAGGCAATTCGTGTCAACTACTAGGTTATCCAAATTAATGTGAAATTATTAAACAATAGTTGTTTCCCCACTCATTTGTTATGGGAATTTGACACATGGTTTCTTTTCACACATAAATGAACAATAACATCGTTGTAAAAGCACAAATAAAAAGATTTATATTAAAAATTTCCCCTTTAAAGAGAAATTCTTATTATCCTAGTCTTAACATGAACAAAAAACTTAAATTCACAATAAGCTGCATAAATATTCATCTGTGTTAAAATCCTCATAGAAACTGAATATTTTGTTAAGTGTTTGGAAGTATTACAGCTTTTTATAATAATTGCTTCATTCTGATTCAAAACTAAGCATGCACAGTCTCTATAAAGCAGCTTTATGACACTCCAGCTTTTCTGTGAAATGTCTCGTGAAATTTTGTAAAGGGACAATGAAATTGTTTTCAATTAATTTTTACGGGAAACATTTTTGAGTGCTCCAAAGTCTTAAAAAATGTGGTGAGAGAAGGATGATTTGATGAAAGGTCAATCACTATGAAACCAAGTTTAATTTAGTTCACCTTCCAAAATTGGGAACTCAAGAAAATATACTTAAATATCTATAGACAGCTGCTGATTAAGATGTGAGAAATGCAGGAGAGTAACTGTAGGAAAGAATTTCTGCGATTTTGCTGCGTCTCCCCTAATGTTTCTTATATTCTAGTTTACTTAATTCGAGTATTTAAAATACGTCCTCATCAAAAGGTACTTGAAACGAAATGTTCTGATATAATACGAAATTTTCTGATTTCTTGCACGAAATTTTCTGATATAATAAATTTTCTGATATATTAAAATTCGTATGATATTCCGTCTGTTGATTTATACTGATCTCTGAACAACTAGTTCTAGTCAGAAACGTTCTTCGTAAACGACAATGCCGAAGTGTCTCTCAAAGGACAACGATAACTATTATTTCGATAAAATATTCAAATCGTCACTGGCTTGGCAAGAAGCTCAACTATTAGCACAAAATAAAAATTTTAATTGTATTCTTTTTCATATGGGTAACAGCTTCCGAGCATTTGTAACAAATGCAATATGTAATGGTAACAGTGACTACTTTTTATGGACCAGCTTATTTTTAGATTTTGAATCTGTAATTTCTGATCGGCTTATAATTTCTTATATGATTTAATTTTTTTGTTAAAAAGTGTTACCTATGTAGAGTTCCTCACTTTGTAATTTCTAAGTTACTGTTGGAATTGAAGAATCTTAAGCGAATAGTCGCTTGAGTTCGTGTGACAGGAAACAACAAGACAGAACGGTAAACTAACCCTTTATTATTCCAGCTAAAACTCCGTCTCGGAGTGCACATAAAGCCGACACATCGTCTTGAACTTAAGATATTAAGAATTATTTAAACTAAAGAGGTATAGCCGAAGCTATCAAAATTCTAACAGAGTTGGCCCTCTTAACATTAATAGACTGCGATGCTATCAAGGGCATAAAGTACGGCCGAGCGTGATAATAGCTTACGAGAGATTAGCCTAAAAAAGCTGAAGCATGCAGCCAGAATACCCGGTATCTTTCTTCCTAAGACCGAAGAACTTCGAGATTAAATACCGCTCTTTCTCATTATGTATTCAGACTTGACTCTAAAACTACATTCTGGCCGGAATTGTAAGTTGAAGTTAAGAATCGGAAGGAAAAGAACTTTAACTCCAAATTTAACTGTTAATAAAATTAACATATCCTTACACCTCAATTATTTTATGTATTGCACTAGTCTCAACTTCATACCATCTGCAGTTTTAAAATCATTTGTCAGTTATAATAAAATAACCTGTATATCGCACTGCACAGTTCTGTACATATGTGTATCCCACAGCGCAGACACGGGAAAACTCGGAGCTAAGAAATTTGGCATACAGACTCTTGAGAAGGGATCCATAAGCATTTCGATTTCATTCTAACAATATTTTATGGAATGTACACTTATCTTCATTTACTGATAGCAGAATTCAGTGTGGTTTCATTAGATAGATCCTAAAATAGTCTGCCAGATAAGTTTATTATATATTTCTAAATTTGTTTAGAAATCGTTGGAAATTTATTCAAAATAGACTGATGTTTCTCAGTAGTTCTAAATCTAACAGTTTCTAATTCACATACAAAAGAATTCAGATCTGATGCAGTTTTGAAATTTTTAGCGATTATAAAAACTGCATTCTCCTTTTTATAAAAATAGATGCTTTCTAGGCTTTATTTTAATGCACTGCATTACGATATCAGACTAATACAGTTAGATATTTTACCAAGTGATTTCGCATTTCGAAGATAAGTCATATCATTGCGTTGTCTGATTCCAGGGTAACAATATCCAAATTTCATAAAGTTACATTTCTCAAATTTTAAATAGCTCTGCGTCCAGTTTAACGGGTTCGTATTGAAGGAGAAAAGGTAGCGAATTTAAGTCATGAAAGAAAGTATTTGCTAAATGTTTCTTTAAAAATATTTCCTTTTCTAGTTCTGAAGGTAACCCGATGCCATGTCTTTTCTTAAAAACTCAAAGTCAGTCGACGAGTGGAATAGTTCATTGCAGTGGTCTAAAATCGTAACATGAAGCATTAAAAAATAAAATTTAGATAAATACCTACTTTGTAAAAGAATATGGGGTTTTATAATCTGTAAAAAGGAACTGAAAATGTTTCCGCCGGACATTTATTGGCCTTCGTTTTTACCATCAAATTGGGCTGCTTTATCAATGACTTTCTGCTTGTTGTTGTTTTGTCCTGCTCATATTACATGGAACAATGGCTGCCAGAAGCTACTCCAAAGAGAGGTTGGACTTCTATTTTTCCACCCCATTTTTGAAGGAAATTAAACCGGGTAAAGTTCCAGGGGTCTCCCACCACTCTCCCCTTCGACTAAACCACACGGGAGGACGTTCGGCTCGCCGTATATTTAGAGCACCCTCATGCCGCACGGACAATGTACAATTACAAACATCCATATCTTATCCGGGAAACTCGGTACCGTAGTAGGGTCTCCTAACCACTATACCGTATGGGTAACTATTTTCTACTTCTTTGCCAATTAATTCTTAATTAAAAATCAAGAGCCTATTTCCTAGAACATATATCCATTTAATGGAACGAAAATGCTTCTAATGACCGCTTGCACAACGAATTCCAAATTCTAACTAAATGGTTTTTATTATTATTCTAATTATGAATGAAATGGTAATTGCTACTATTAATTTTCCCTCCAGGACATTTTCAATCTTTATTTTCCCCTGTCCCCTTTCGTAAAGTATACTGCTAATTAACTCTCTGAAAGACATGGCCGTTTTTATCCGATCTCGAGATTATCTGCCACTTCATGAAATATAATTTGCTACATAAATACCATCTCAGTGAAAGGGAAGAGTTGTGAAAATAAACAAATTATACAAATCTCATATAAGATGCTTAAATACAAATCGTATCAGCGGATCAAAGAAATGTAAATATTTCTGAATTTTGTAAGAATATTATAGAAACACTTTATTTCCCGGGAAAGCGTTTGTTTTATTACCTAATGTTTTAACTTTTAGATTAGTTTTTATTTAAAACAGTTTATATATTATGAAGTTTTATAGTATTTTCCCATGAGAAGTGCTAATTCAAACACAAACTTAATGTTGCTAAAACTAACATTCCTTTGAAATATGAATGTTAAAAAATCCTTACTATAAATTAGTAAAAAAGAAGTAAACTAATTCTCGCATATTAAACAATATATCTTAAATATGGGTTTCTTTAATTTTGCAAATAAGTTATTAATTTCATTTGGCAAATGAGTTATCCAATATTTAATTTTTATCACATTCACTTTAAATACCCATTTTTGCATAGAAAAACCCTACATTATTCTTGCAACTGGATTTTGTTACTCTTTTTTGAAATAGCTATTTAAGGTACAACATTATCGCTGCAGGTTTTACTGTAAATTTGATAACAGAAAATTGGTAGGTTTAAAATACGTACGTTAAACTCGGAAAATTAGCAGTAAATAGGAGCTACCAGAATTCAGTTATGTCTTTCTTTAGAAATTTCACATATTTTGCCCATATTAAATAATCTACTGTGTGCTTTAAAAACAATGATATATATGATAATCTACCGAACACCTTATGGCCTAAAAGATCACTGATAGCACGAATAACGATTATCAATGTAAAGATACACAATTTAGGCAAAACATTATCTTAATTTGACGCGATGACAAAGATTACACTCCGTAATGGGGTGAAAAAGACGTTCAAGCTTGAAATCCGTCATTGAATATGACAAAGTGAAAAATCGCCATAATCTATTAATTCAAGATAATAATCGATTTAGATAAAGCTTGTCCGGCTATCAGAATGATTAATTTTGAGGATGTTTAAAAGCATCAATCACTGTTCAAGTGACAGGCTTATAAGAATTTTTTATTTTTGATCTCTTGATGAAAAGAAAAGAAAAGAAAAAAGGAGAGAAAGAAAACAAAAAGTTTGGATATGCAAGACGAGAACCTTCATCATCAAACAAATAAAATCCAGTGACTGGACGTTTAATTTATCCTACTCAAAGATATTGAAGTAATACATCTATTGCTTTACGAAAAATGAAATACTTTACTGATTTCTCGGGTTAAATGTAGACAATCTTATCCGTTTTACTCGTTATTTGGGGTATTTGTAATGGTAAAGAGAAAAAAAAGTTGTAGGAAAATAATTAAGAACCTAGTTGTGATAGCGGGGATCTTAAATTCTTATTCTACTAAAACAACAAAAGTACAATACTGCAGAGTTATATAGGAATAAGAACAAAAGAAAAGCTGTACTGCAGAGTCAAAATAACTACAGCAGAAAATAAAACACTATGAAACTCTAAAAATTAGCATACAAAACAAAGTTTTTATCTTTCTCCTGACATCTTCTTAAGGAGTTTGATGCCCCGAGAGATACAATTATAGCCTAGTTTCTGAGATAATTAATGAACAACTTAGTAAAGCAAAAAGTACATTTAATTTAAAAATAATTATACTTAATTGTCCATGATGTGCCTAAATCCGACAAAGCTTTAAGTGAAATCCAACACTTGCCTAAGATTCAATCTTTAAATTTATTAACAGAAATGAAATAGATATGCGTAATGAATTTAAATAATTGTCTTATTACATGTTTGATATAGTGATATCTAGATTCGGCCTTTTACTATATTTCAAAAATTATGCTTGCCTGAAACATAAGACTAAATCGACTTATAAATCTATCTATCGAATGTATTTGTGTACAGTTTTTCTAGACTTTTCTTTCTAAGGTCTCCCACCTTCTTAACATGCTTTCGTAGTGTAATGACTAGCAAACTCGGCGCGCATTCTAAAGGTCCGTGGTTCGAGTTCCGGAGAGGGCTTTGGTCATTTTTTCATCTCTCTTGCTTTCAAAATATATCTAATGTTTCTACAGTCCAATAGCGAAATCCTGGAGGATGATGATTCTCCACCATCAGGATTTCGTGATTGGATCTCCTAACCCCAGTCTCCCTTTAAAAAGAGGATAAATGTATAAGGTATTTCTCCCGCCTTCTTAGCATGCCTTTCTAGTGTAATTGCCAGCACACTCGGCGTGAATTCGAAAAATCCGAGGTTCGAGTCCCGGCGAGGGCATTGCTCATTTTTTATGTCTCCCGCTTCAAAATGACCTAATGTCTCTGCACTGCATATTATATTTTTGTATTTTTTGCAATTCACTTTGATTAGATTTTAAATTATCGTTGTTTGTATTAAATAGTCACGAAAAACACATGATACATGATATTATTAGAAATGTGATACTATTAGAAACATGATACTATTAGAAACATGATACTATTAGAAATGTGATACTATTAGAAACATGATACTATTAGAAATGTGATTTAGCACTTGTGAACAACTAATTAATAGCATTTTGAGTCACATAATTTCTAATCGTCCAGGTTTAGTGTTTCAAATATTAACCCCATGAAAGGTTGTGTTTGAAACATTAAACATAGGATGATTAATAGTTTTTATTTATATTTTTATTTGTTATTCCAGTTTACACAATTTTACAATTTTAATTGCCTTTAGAAGAAATTTCCTTATCCGGCTTTAAAGTTTTTCACTTCCAATTAACATGACACCATTTTACTGCTCTATACGATCTTCCTCAGATAGAATAATATTATTTTTTTTCTTCAAAGAACTAATGAAAAAACAATTTCTTAAATCATTGCTTTTATACTAATTGCTAAGTATTTATTTTGAGAAATAAAATTTTAATATTTCTAACAGCCTCTTGAAATTTAGCAATTATTTCCTGGATTCAGATATGCTACAGTTTAGAAATACATTTAACAAAGGCACTTTATTTTTTATAAGGTTATATGAGACTGAAGTAAGTTAAGAGGAAAAGAGACTGCGTGAAATTGAAAAGCTCTGCTTGCGAAATTTTGAGATTTTTCAAGCACATAGATTTATTTAAATATTATAAAAAATATTTATAAACATTTAATTGACAATCTTGAAATTTCTCTTTAAATATTTAAATGATGATTAGCAATTAGCAAAATATTGTTCATACGAATTTAACTCTGCTCATTCAAATTTAGCTTTTTTCTCTTGTGTTCTAATGGAAAAGATTTTATGTTTTTGATCCTGAACCTTGAATAAAAAACAAATATTCATGCTGATACACATGTGAAGATTTCATTGCGCAATTACTATTATTGTATAAACTAATTTATTTAATTTGCGAAAACCACACTTTTTTGTATAATTAAATTTATTTGGTCCAGTGCATTCTTATGAGAGTGATTGGTTTTTGGTAGTTGTAGTGCATTCAGCTAATTCTGTTTATATTTTCTTTAATATCTACAAGGATGTGTAGAGACATTGGGTATTTTTTGGAAGCAGGATTCATGAAAAATGAATAACGCCTTTGCCGGGAATCGAACCACGGACCTCTGGAATATGGGCCCAGCATGCAGACCACTACATCATGAAGGCATGTTAAGAAGGCGGGAAAAATACCTTATAGATGATTTAAAGTCTAGGATACGTCATACTTAAATATTTAGAGCAGGCGTAGATACCATAAATATTTTGTTTTACGTAATTAATTTTATGTTGAACACATTTATCTCATTATCTGAAAATTGTACAGCACTATACCGGCGATGTTATACATTAGACAGTACACCTAAATATAAACAATTGCAACTTTAGTGACACTTTCTTTCGCATCCACATACAACGCAGAGAGAACGGCAAAAACAGAAATTTATTTCGCGAAACAGAAGCGGAAACAAGAAAACAATGAAACTAATACAAAAGATTCCATTCACCAAATGCTTTTTTTTCCACAGAGGCTTGAAATTTGTGTATCAATCGGTGGAAATGTTCTCAGATCTATCTTCCAAACAAAAGAGGCAGTTCTTCTGTTTTGGAACTAAGACACATTTGGCCAATAGCCCAAGAAGAGATTGCTATATATCAGATATCTTTGTTGAAGTCGGACATTGCAGAAGGCCTTGATTTACAGCCTCGAATACGTTTCTTATTTCTTTGCCTTAGAGAAAAGAAAAGCTTGCCAGAAAAAAAAAAGTTCCAAGGAATCAGTTATTTACGAGCAGTTTTGCGAGGAACCTTCACACATCATTCAGACGTATTTAACGATATGTAGTTCAGTTTATATAGTAACGTTTAAATAACGTATTTCTCTGAAAAAATTCATCGTATGCAAAACGTTTACTGGGGTTTATTCACTTTCATTAAATATTTAAAATATTTTAATAGCTAGTTGCAATGTTACAACAAGCCTTGTATTTTTATTCAAGAGTCGTTATTACCTGTCCTCCAAGGTCTCTAATTTAGATGCTCGTAATAATAAAGGTAACGTAAGGGTGCAGTGTATGTTAATAAATTAATAACAGTTGAGAAGCTCAAAGATACATATGGAAGATTACTGTATGTAACTTGAAATTTACAAATAAGTTATGAGGATTAATTAATGTATGTTGACTAACAGTTAATTTTGAGTTAAACTTTCCTGTCGCTCTCCTTTTCACCCATGCTTTTCAGGCCAGAATGTAAATTAGATAGAGCGAGTTCAATAAAATTAAGGGAGAAATAAGTGCTATTTAAGCAAAGGTTTCTCAAGCTGATTTTAGAGCGTGTTCTGCATACTTCAGGCCACGTTACTGTCATGACCAAATGGCAGTTTGATTCTGTGGCGTTGGGTGCTTCTAGCCACTAAGCTTGTCTTGCCGGTTTCTAAGCGCCAGAGCCTTCCTACACGTTTACGTTATCCTGTGAGCCGTCTAGTTAGTCTAAATTGCATTTTGAGTACAACATTGCCTGTTTTAACTTAAGCCAGAAGTTTTGGCTTATGTAAATCCAAGTGGGGGTTGACTGTTAATTCTTTGTGATCGAATAAAAGGGCTATTTACACCATCTTCTGACTTTGTCTGCCTACAGTTAGACATGAGAATAATTTCTTCTAGAGCCCATGAGTTTATGTTACTAAAACATACGAGATTCTATAAAGTAATAAAAATGTTCCCAAGACAGTAAGCATTAGTTCCGATATCTTGCAGCAGCCATTTGCAAGATATCATATTCCCCACATTACTGCAAGGTCTCATAAAGGCTTATAATAATGCATGCAGGGTTATGGGGTTGTTTGATGGATAGCGGTATTTATAGATTTTGATCAACAATTAAATGGTGGGAGAGATTGTTTAGCATCTGAAGAAACCTAATCAAGACTTGGTAATAATGATATTGAATGGAATCTTTTATGCTGCGAAATTTTGCAGCAAGCGAATGACAAATATTTATGTATAATTTAAGCATTGATAATGGGTCATTTGCAGAACAAGCGGAACAACAGATAAAAATAAAGGGAACGTCAGATAAAAGAGATATATTCAACTTTATTGGATTTATTGGATTATGACAAATGGTACTTGAGCTTTCTAGCGGCAGGAATGCTTTCTCGGAGGACGTTCTAAGACAAAGTGGCCCATGTCCAGGCCTGACCAAGAAAGAAAACCAAAAAATATTATTACAGCCAACCCATTTGCTGAGTTTTGAACCAGAATCGCTTTCTACGTGATTTGCTAATTATTGATTTATTATTCTTTTAATAATAATATGAATCTTAATAATGACTAATAACGAAATACAGCGAACCATTTCATATTAATCAACTGCCGTAGAGGATTATATCTGAAAGTGAATATTATTGACAACGTAAATATACACTATTGTTAATAATTATAACATTTTTTCTGTAAGACAAATACTCCGTAATTCGACAAAGACAAATGCAGTTACTAAAACGACCGCCAAAACACTTCTTTTCGACATCAACCTAAAGTAATTCAAGTTCCATACAAATAAAGAAATGCATCTCCAATTCTTATTATAAGATAAAAACTAGTTTTATGGAAACTGGTAGTTAAGTATATCAGAATCCTTGATGGCATTCCCATCTTAGCATGGTGTAATTTATCATACAGGACGGTAAGGAACTGTCGCATGTCCTTATTCATACTCTCGTAATGAAAGTAGTTTATACGTCCCGCTAGCAAGTTTAAATCGGGGGACGGAGCAGTTGGTTTTTCATGTTCCCTGTTGTCAAAAACCCTACAGTCGAAACCAAAATATTTGTTAATTTAACAAACAAAATATTTGTTATTCATTAGTGTACCCACTTGATACATGAAAATTGCATTCAATATAGTTTAAACTCAGTATTTGGATAATGAATATTAACTTTGGATAGCTTTTATTTCATTTTATTCAGACATGGTGCATCGTTTCGAAACAAGTAGTTATTATAGTATTTCATTTCATAATTACTGGCCAACCTCTCGTTTCATAAAGACACGATATAATTAGAACGCAGAAGTGCTGTTACTGCATTTTTCTTTCTGACCAATAATGCAACGTGGCGATCATTGGAGGCCTTGTAACCTTCTCCTGACTCAGGACTTTATGATTAAATCTTTATGATTGCTTGGCTACTCTGGAAGTACTTCCAGATTCTTGACATCACAGAATGATTGTCACCGAAGTATTGAACAACCGCAGTGATTGATTGTTTGGCCTTTAATCTCCCGAAAGCTCACCATTTTTCTGAATGGTTTAGACGTTTTCTTAGAGGTATACCAGGAAAAAGGAGCATAACTGATCAAAATCTTTAAGCTTAGAGGTGGAGGTAATCACTACCTAAACATACTATTTGTGAGTCTCTGAAATATGTTCATTTTACATTTCATATACATTCTTTCATTCCACGTAGTTTGCTACAGTTAGGTGTAAGGAATCGCCGCATTCTCACGTGAGAGCTATTGCGATGCAAATATATTGGCACCTCCAACTAACAAACTGGAAGATCAGTATTTCAAATTCTAGCGGTGGTAAAGCTGATAATATTTTATATTTTCTTCTCCGAAAAATCTCATGCTAACTGATTGCAATACATTCTTTGCTTTCCAGTTTAAATTTCATAATTCTTGAGCAATATTTGCATTTACTCCGAAAGGAATTTTGCATCTATTGAGCATCCATTGCTATTTATGAAGTAAATAGTATTATCTGTGAAGTAAACAGTAATTTGAAAATCAGTAATAATAAGCAATATATATGACCTCTTATGTGTATAATTTCCGCGATCAATGTTTAGAAATAATGACAACTGATTTATTATTATAGAGCATGCAGCAATTTATACTCTTAAATGAAGAATCGATTTATTTTAAATCGGTAAGTAAATCGATACAAAAATTGCATTTTTTAATTATAATATTACTTTAATAGAAGTCTTCATAATTAAACAAATGTCGTATAAATAAATGATGTAACTACTAATTCTGAAACTGTTAGTGGCCCACCAGCGGCCGAGCGGTAAAGTCGCTGAACACTGGTAGTTCGGTCCGAGGTTCGAATCCCGCGAACGGGCTGGCTGCATGGGCGTTTTCGTAGTTTTCCCCATGTGTAACGTGTAAACGAGCCAGTTTCCCTTAGAAAGTCCTCCACGAAAGGCAGATAGCCCTCGAGGCTTTGCCATAATCACACACACACACACACACTGAAACTGTTAGTCTTTCATTAGTTTACCTGGGAAGTTTTCAAACGCATGAAAGAGGAGTTAAATTTCAGTCTAGAGAAGAAGAATGTCTAGCAAAAGTTATTAATTAAAACATCCTTTATCATGCATATAAGAACAAAAATATTATTATGAATCGTTAAAAAGCAAAATTTACTTTTATCCGCTTCTAATTCGTCGGCATCAGTTTCCAAATCTTCCCTTTTCAAGGAACTGGAGAAATCTCTTAAGGATTAAAATAAATCATTATGTTGTGGGCATTTCGTTAATCTTTTTCTCCTGACTAGTTTAATTCTGCAGTAATAAACTAAGAAACAGAGAAAGACCTTAGGACTCGTTATATTAAATTTTAATCAGACCGTCAGATTAATATTAATTTTAATCTTAACAGTCGAACTGTAGAAACTCGTTTCGTTTTAAAATTTTTGAAGCATAGTAAAAATAAAATAACAAGAATAAATGTCCAAATTAAACTGAATTTCAAAGATTAAAAAAATATTGAAAATAAAAATTATTAATAATGAAAGGATTTGTCTTCGTTAGTTTGAGGAATTAATGTTATGAATATTTCACAAGATTTTCTTTTGAAATTCTGCCTTCTGCCCATTTATTTCAATAATAAGACAGATAATCATAAAAGATTTCTTGATTACTTGATAACTGCACTGGCCTGTGATGTTAAGACCTTTCTTCAGGGTAAATATTCAGAATTACTGGATATTTATTTCAGATTTTTACATGCTAATAAAGCAGGAAAATTTCCAAGAATCATTTGTGTAATACGGAAACTTACATTTAACACACTTATATTTGCGTACATTAGCCAACAATACAAATTTTTATCGTAAGATAAAACACTGCCAACTTTTTAAAATCTTCAAAACTAATTAATTTTCAGAAATAGTGATAAGCTATTTGCATTTTATTACATAAAAATCGAAAGAACTGATTTATTTTTAATATAAATTAATTAAATTAAATATTAAATTAAATTAAATTAAATATTAAATTAAATAAATAAATAAATAATAATATTAAATTAAATTAAATTAAATTAAATAAACTAAAAATTGGTTAAATTGAATAGATTTATAGTTTTTTTAAATTTATGTATAAACCTTTTTCCTCATTTATTTATTCCGCTTGAAAATTTTCATTTATGGTGAAAACATTTTTTCTATTTCTTAGGAGTTGTATTAAGTTTAAGGTAAAATTCAACATACAGATATTTCTTTCAAGAAGTTACTTTTATTTATTAAAACATTACGCATAATCTCTTTAAAGAAATTACTAAATCTTATTGATTGAACTAATTGTTTTTAATTAAACTTAGCGTACCAGGGCTATATGTTTTAGAAAACATTGCTTCTCGTATCATCTTGTGGTTTGGTTTGTTTGATTAAGGCAAAACATTCAAAGACTATCTACCTAAGAGGAAAGATGTTTTCCTGAAGTATTTGTTAAAGGAAACTGGCTTCTGTACTTTTTACACATGGCAAAAACATTAAAACACCCATGAAGCTAGCTCTTCGCCTGTCTCGAACCTCCGACCGAATTACCAGACGCCAGAGTTCGGTTTGGCCGCTGATGGGGTAGAGAGCCTTGTGGAAAATGTCACATATTTACATTATATGTGGTAGAATAATTATCTCAATAGATTGAAATACTTAATATGTATTCAAGTGTAACTTTAGCATGATCCCTCTTGAAATGCTGTGACTCACAACTCTGATCGTTGATTAAAGTACATACAAATTGGTTTCCACATACCCGAATTTTTAACAATATTGGATTGCGTTTAAAAATTTCGCATAATAAGCTTTTTAGTACTATATTTTCTATTGGAAATTTTTTTGCCGGGTACCTAAATTTATCTAAATGTATAAACGTAATAATTCTGACCTCGTCACTGACAGGTATGATATCGATAATTTCTAAACGAAGTGTCGAACTCTGCAACTGTGAAGGCAACAAATTTTAAAACGAAATCTAGCTTCAGTACGTGTATGAATCATGGAGTACTTGAAATGCAAATAAATTCAAAATTTAATTCCTATATGAAGGGAGGCTTTAATATCACTTTTTTAAGATTTCTATTATTTTAGCTTAGTTTAGTTTTAATGAAAATAAATTTAAAATATTACAGAGGATAATACGATGTGGCCTCATTCGTTAGAAGTAAAACCTATATTAAAGCGAAGTTCAACCAAAGTTCAGCAATTCTGAGTTTGCGGTTTTTGGAAGTTAGTTTATAGAGAAAATTACAGTTGCAGCATTGCAGTTAATTTATAGAAATAAAAAGGTAAATGAAATCCCTCTTTCATAAAACAACGTTAACATATTTCACAGGCTAACGCTGTAACATACTACTTTGTCGTTTCTCTAAGTGTAACTTGAGCATGTGGTATAAATTTCTATGTGCCGTTTTCTTACAAGTGACATAAATATGCTATGATTCTCCATGAACAATTTATGAGATCGAGCCCTAACTTAAGGTCATTAGTCCCTTACGTTCAACAGAGCTATATTCCAGTGCTCGTGTTATATTCATTTGCACGTTTTCAAAGAAATAATCGTGGTTTCATAACAGAGGTACCTGTCACCATGTCACCATGTTATCATCTTTCTGCAGCAATTATTTGGCTACATAATTTGAGTTATTAATGGAAGAAGCTATTTCAGGACGCACTGAAATAAGTTCATGAGATTTAAGCTCTGCGCTTACAAATATTATGATATGATTTTGATCTTAACAAAACTTACGTATATGACTTTGAATCTGACCTCAATAACACTTAGTATTGTTAAGATCAAATTCAGTTCACATATGTAAAACGAACAATAAATAAATGAGTCGTCGTGAATATAATTATTACTGCTTCTTTAGAAGTTTATTTTGCTTCGTAAACAAGCGATTAAGAAATTAAGCGATTGTTTTTGCAAAAGGTCATTTACAAATCTAATTAATATTCAAAAGTATTTCCTATACCTACATTAAATTAATTTAAATAAGATCTTTGTCTATCATAGAAGAATCCTTTTAGATGTGTTTTGAAGGAGTAAATGAGGTTTAGTGACATTACTTTTGAAGCAGTTTACAAGAATTGATACATTCATGAGAAATTTATATACTTTGGGTTATTAATGTTTAACTAAGAACCACGTTTCTAATCTGATAATGAATAAATAAGCCACTTATTATAGCGAATCCTCCGTTACATCGACTGGTGATAATGTAGCGACTTTATGAGATTATTAAATCCATTGGCTAATCTTTAGAATATGGTAACAGGTAGTTTGGCGACATTTTGGTAAGGCTATAAAGGTTACTAGCTAGGACTTTAGCAATAATCTGAGAAGTACACAGATTATTTTGTCTCAGAGAAATGAGAGATCATGAGACATGTAATCTGACATTCTCCGGAAAATTCCGATCGTGATTTTAGCTAATAAGCACTTAGAAACAATTTCGCTGCTAAAGTGTAGAATCGTCCACTTATTTGTTTGGCGCTTTTTACAAGAGTAAGAAGAATTGGATTTTTGTCAATTTTCTTTGACTTTTTAAGTGAAAATAGGTCGATGTGTACATAGATAAAGTCAAGAGTGTGCGCAATGCCATTTTTGTGCAATTCTGGAATGTGAGTGAAAATAGGTCGACGTGTACATGGATACCGTGTAAGTGCAATTCTTAAAAACGCAGCAAGCAGTTTGCGATTCTGCACTTTCTCCCAATTTCGCACCTAATCTTCGTCATGATTAAGCATTTTGTTCCATAAAAGTTCTAGTATAAGTGTAGTTCGGCTAGCAGATTGTTGGAAAAAATGTTGAGTAAAAAAAAAAAAAAAAAGTGCCTTTACTTCGTGAAAAAAATGGCGTCCAAAACAAAACTAACAGGTTGCTGTAGCAGGGTTGGTCGCGAAAATATCGCCAAGTTACCATAATGTAAAGATTTACCAATCCATTTAATTTTAAGGATCACTTGTTTTAATATCATTTCTCGTTAGGGTGCGAACGGTTGCTATAAAGAGAGTCTACTGTATAAACTTCTAACTCTACTTCTAAGTGGAGTCTAATTGTCAGCGTAACATGTTTACATAAAAATTTATGTTTTGAATAGACAGAGATTAATTAGAAATGGAGAATGTGACTTAAGAATACTTTACTTCCACTGCCAAAAATACGTTCATGCATTAAGTGTTATTCATGCGTCAAGTGATGCATTTTCTCAATAAAAAAGTAACCTAGCAGGTTTTTCCTAGAGAAGAAATGTAATCCACTTCTGCATATAAACAAAATCGTATTTTCAAGAGCATATGTGGAGGTACATAACGTTCAATTTTACTTAAGTATTTCAGTAATGAAATGCAAGAACCTGAGCTCTTAGCTTAGTAAACAATCGATGTTTAATTGATTTTCTTAAGGAATTAAGTCTTTATTGCAATGGAATTAAAAACAAATTTGAATCTAATGGATTGTAGACCAATTATCATTAAGCTTAAAAGCTAGCATTTGTTCTAAAGTGAGTTCAGGCCAGTATTGACCTAAATAATGGAAAAGGAGTTCAATTTGGTTGATCCGAACTTCGCTTTCTAATCACTTGAAACAGAGGAAGTTAAATCGAATCTTCTCAAATTTGCGATGAGAATATTTTCCTTGGACTCATTCAGTTTGTCCTACTTTAATGCTTGTTACTGATTGCTTCTGCCAACGTGATTTAAAATGAGCAAAGGGATCACTCTCCTAATCTCTCTATAATTCATAGGCGTTTAATTCTTCCAAGAGATCTGTTAACTGATTTATGAATCAAAAATTTCCACTGAAGTTTTCCATCAAAGAATTGTGGTAATTAAATGGCAATTATTTCACTCATACTAAATCCTGACTTTTACCGAGAGGCTCATCGAAGGAGAACATTTTCACTTTAAGTCTAGGAGAAAATGACTGAACCACTTTATGCTAATGCAATAACATGGAACTGTTTGGCATATACGAAGAACGCGGAGAGTAATTTTAATATTTTTTTTAGTTTTATACCAACCATTGTTACGAATAAAAACTAAAAAACGTTTTAATTGATTTTTCGTAAATAAGTGTTTGATTAAAAAATTAAATCACCTGAAGGTTCACGATTAAATATTGCTTAAAATGCGTTAATGAATGTATTACATATAGCACTCAATAACATTATTTACGGACGTGCTTTTAGTTATCTCCACAATGAAACCGTTTCTTCCAGAATTTAGTAAAAGTATTTTTCCTTTTGTCGCCTGACTGCAATAATATACGTTAAGTTTCTGAGAAATGGCTTCATAAAAATTCATTTCTTCCCTCTTTGCAGCTATTAAGATGAATTTCAATTTAATAATTGTGACAAAATAGCTTTTCTGGAAATTCTTTAAAAAAATATATTACGGGATTTAAATGCTGACAGCCCCTCCCCCAAACGTAATAGTGGGTAGTGACTCTGACTACCGTACCAAAGGGTCCGGGTTCAAATCTAGTATAAGGCACGGATGTTTGTAAATGTATAGTGTCTTTGGGGTATGGGGACACTCTAAATATATGGCCAGCCAAAAGTTGTCTTGTGTGGGTTGGTAGCAGGGGAAGAGGTTTGGGAGACTCTTGGACCCACCCCTGGGGTACTTTCCCTTGAAATTAGAGTAGAAAGGGACAAAATCGCACTGTCACCTGTACGTAGCCGAAGGACAGGCTCCTTGTCTCGATGAATTTCGTCGGCTTGATCTGATGTCAGACAAGATACATTAGTTACAACAACAAATGTTGAAAGTATTTTTATTGTTAACCAAAATTCATTCAAAACACAGTAAGTGATGATAAAGTTAGCATACCGAAACTGAAAACATCTGAGTCTGGCCTCAACAAAGGCGCGATAAATCACCTGATTCATAACAGCCACTTTTTTTTGCATCACTTGTAATATTTTATATTCATTCGGTTGTTTCTTTCTCATACTTATTTTACCAATGTATAAAAACAAGCTTACTGTTTATTGCTCTGGTAAACAAAATGCAGATATCAAGAGATGAAAATACAAAAGAGTACAATTATTTTTCTCCCCTATTTCAGGAAAAACATCTTTCGTTCTGTCACATAGTACCTTACACTATTAAAAGTACGGTCTGTCACATAGTACAGGGGAATCTCGAGATACGAGTTTAATTCGTTTCATCATTGAGCTCGTATAGCGAATTTCTCGTATCTAGGAGCAAATTGAAAATAAGGAAAATCCAGTTAATCCGTTTCGCATCCCAAAAATATCCACATAAAATCAAATTTTCTAACAAATAACACTGTTAAATAATATAACTGTAATTTACCTTTATGATAGCTTCCGACACCCACCTTTTAACTGCTTCTCGTTAATCCACACCAACAACAGCTTCTCAACATCTTCTAGGAGTTTTGGACGGTGCTTGGAAGTAACGGTAACTCCTTTGGCTACATCAAGTTTCTTAATTTCTTTCTGCTTCTTCAGAATAGTGCAAATCGTCGATGTCGAAAGGCCGTAAGTCTTCGCCAATTCCGTCACTCTTACACCAAGCTTGTTTATCTATGATTTCTTTCTTAATTTCAACGGCCATGGCTTCCTTATTTCCTTTGCAGCACTATCTGAGGCAACAATCTTCTTGGGAGGCATCGTGAAATAATTATTTGCACGTTGGATATAATAAACAATTGACGCATAAACGCATAAATACATAGATCAAAGAACACTGAGTTATCTGATAACACCGAGGATTCCCTGAGTCGAGCTGGATCGGATCGGGAAATGGCACCACGCATACCAACAGCCTGGCTCATTGCTCGTTACTCGAGTCAATGCTTGTAATTAGAGACAAATGTCTCGCTCATACTTTCCTCGTATCTGGAATTTCTTCTATATAAAGGTGCTCGTATTTCGAGGTTCCACTGTACTTGTCACAATTAATAGTATACAAATATTCAAAAGTTCCTTTGATAAAGGAATGTTTGCACGAAAGGTGCTGGTTGTTAATAATATGATTGCGGCTTTGCGTAGCGATTTCGAATTCTCAGACAATATGGAAACGCAAGATTTTTCCCTATTCCGTAACAGTTCCTTTTCTTATATGAATCTGGCCAGTGAAAGCACAAGAACATTATCCAGTGACATGTCCGATGTATCGTGATTCTACACTTACAAAAACTCTTTGGTACCATACTGATGAAATTAAAAAATTTATTTGAAATAGAAAAATCATTTTTCTATTTTTTACATTTCACATGGGATATAATAATTGGTAGTTACCCAAAGACTTTTTTATTTAGTTGTTTGTAATTAAAGCGTCCTAATGAACATAATGATTCCTCAAATCTTCCTATAAATCTGTAAAGCTATAATGAAGATTGAAATCCTTCTGTGGAATATCTTACACGAAAGAATGTCTTGTATTTTCTTGTCTTCAAATTATAATAAAATCTCAATAAAAAAGGTTGCTAATTTATCTAAGTCTAAAACTCCCAATCAAGACTTCTAGGTTTTATCCCCTTGAATATAAAAATATCAAAAATTCTTCTAAAAATTAAATAAATTCATTGTCTTACTCAATGTTATATAAGGACCACTCATAACTCAGCAGTGCATTACGTTTTGCTTGTCAAAATGTACAATAGTGTTCTGGAAAGATTTTATTCCCATATGGTTTTTAAGAGACCCACATATGAAATTAAATTACTTTTTTTCTCTTCCATTGGATCACGATAAGCCAATTTTTTATGAACTTTGTTTCATGTTTACGTTCTTTTTGATAGGGTGTCCTAGTTTTAGAATTCACTCATATGCTGTTCTTTTTGTGCCCTAAATATCCGTCGATTTTTTTTATTTTTTTCTTCAGAACTTATTTTGGGGATTAGCTGTAAAGGGTTCTCCGATGATATTCTTTGTTATAATACGGAAACTTTTTAGGAACTGTTTCCGGTGGTGATGAGACCTTTATCGAGCAAAATGAAGAAGTTTTGTATGAAAAATATTTTAGTTTTCCCGATTTATCAGAAAATGACACTGATACTGAAATAGAAAGTGAAGATTAAGTCTCGTAAAACGAATATTTTGTTGGTATAGACAAAATTACCAAATTATCTAAAAAGAAATTTCAAAACAGACGCTTTTTTCGCAAAAACATTCGCATTCAATTATGTAGGAAAATACAATACAAAGCGAAATTAAACAAAGCATCTAAGAAGTGAAAACAAATCAGATTTCAATATTAATTAACTACTTAGCATAAAATATAAAGAAACGTACACAAGATATGTAAGCGCTAGTAAAAAGACAGAAAGACGTGATTTATTTGCCAAAATTATTAAAATCATTAGTATGGAATATCACTACGCTATATGGAAGAGTTGCATGAACTAAACGTAAGAAACATTTATAATTATAAAACAAAGTTATTTCTTTATGTTGTGTTTTACTTATCACATTTTTTTATTTATTATGTTTAAACTGAGAGAAAGGCCCACCAGGGGCCGAATGGTAAAGTCGCTAAACACTAATCATTCGGTCCAAAGTTCGAATTTCGGCGAACGATCTGGCTGCATGGGCATTTTCGTGTTTTTCTCCATATATAACGTGTGTAGGGGCCATTTCCCTTAAAAAGTCCTTCAGAAGGCATCCCTGTCCTTAAGCACAAAACCCTTGAGTGCTTTTTCATAATTAAATAAACCGAAACCATAAACTGAGAGAAATGGTTTCGGGTGTGACATACTCAATATGAATTTCCGGGTTGAAATTTATTGTGCGAGGGTCGTCATCCTAATTATTTCTCTACCTTTGCAATGATTTCAAAATTAACAAATAATGCATGTATCAAAAATGTTATATTTTGTCAAATGAAACCAAGTAAAACATTTTTTCCTTTAGAATTTTATGGATATTTACACAGTTCTCTTTTTTTTTAATTTTCACTTCATTATTATTACATTTAATTTTGTTGTAAAAACAGCTTGATCGAGGAATTCTCTAAATGAAGAGTAAAAAATCAGTATGTTTCTTTCTAATTCCTTAACCAATTTTCAATATTGAGTAAGCAGTACAGTTTCGTCTGCATCGCATAATAAGAATTAGGTTTTTCTCTTTCTTTTCTTGTACGAAATATAGCATGTCGTTCTAGCTGTTTTTGCTGTAAATGTACCTCAAGATACTTCTTTCTATAATTGTTTAAAAGGGAAAAGATGGATTTTCTTTCTTTTCTTTGCCTCTACTTGTTACTGAAGCCTACGTTTGCTCTTAATTGAAGTTATTTAAAGAAAAACCAGGTGTAGTGAACTCGACAACATAGAAAATGGCGAAGAATTGGTAGAAGAAAAGAAAGTGAAATGTTTTTCCTCTGATAGAAACTCTGCGAAAGAAAAAAAAATAAGCTCCATTTTGCGTACTTTTTCTTTATTGATATATATATATATATATACAGGAAGGAAAAGTGCTATAACGAAAGATTGTCTGTGGGGAGCTCTTTGAGGAAAGAAGCGCCGCATATTATGCTTAAAAATCGAATTCTCGCTTAAACTTATGTTCTGCATCGAATAAAAATTGCATAAAAGGAGAAGTATTTATTCTGCACGCTGACAGAATCAGCAAAAAAGAATATGTCTGCCAAGCACATATGAATAGGAATAGAAGTTAAAATCAGAAATCATGGCAGGAAGACTACATATATCGTCAAATGAGATCAGCGACGCGGACAATTCTCTCCAAGATGACACGTGGCAGTGTAAGACAGGAAGATCTAACCGATGGGTTGTTATTCATGACTGCTGTCGAGAATTTTGGGTTCAAAATGTGCGTGTCGTAGTTCGGGATGCAGTTGCTAAATCTTTTGACATATTATCTCTACATTTACTGCAAATATTTCCAACAAATATAATTTAATAACACCATTTGGATCTCAGTTAAATTGAAGGCACATAAAAAGGCATACTTCCTATGCATAAATTAATATATATCAAAATGTCACGAGAATGCACACATTATTTATCATAGTTATAGAGTCACAAGGTCTATCGATGCAGGAGACGTGAAAAATGTGCAGTGCCCTCACCAGAATTTCAACACCGGACTTTCCAATTGCCAGCCGGATTTGCTATCTAGTTACATCACGAAGGTACGTGGTAAGGAAAGAGAAAATATCTTTTTGGTAAGAATTTTATATTATTCAAGAACAGCTATCGTAAGTATATTAAAATGTTAAACTGTCTTAAATAGATTCATAATATGATATTTCTACCAAAGCACTGGTCGAAATGCATAGGTAGAAATATCATACCGTGAAATAAAAGCCAATAAAAGAATTTTAGAATTTTAGAAACAATTTTAATTGTTGCATGACATTTGCATAACATTGCATCAATTTAGCGTATGTTAAAATTACTTCAAGTCGTTTAATTCCTCAGTTTATAAGAAATAATCGCATTGCCCTAGAAAACTTCTTGAGGTGGAAGTGGTTTGAGCGTCCATTTACTGTTGGAAGATCCAGAGGTCGAATACCTGCTGGACAATTGTTGGTTTTTCATCTCTTCTGTTCCCTGCTGCGTATTTCAGGAAAGGCATGCATATATGCTCTAAAAAACATGTAGAGGTGTATAAACCTTTGCCTTATTACCTCATTCTTTGGGAATTAAGAAGAAACTCTAAGAACTAATCCATTGATCTATGTTTCAAGAAACTGTTACTATTTTGACAACTTGTTTAGTTCTGAAAACAAGAGAGACTATCTGTAAAACGCAGTATTTGTTCTTATTTTAGTGACAGGAACTTCTTCGTTCAAAAAATAAATACTTGGAGAAATGAACTTTCAACATAACATCACAGCCGTGTATTCTCAAGGCTGTCGCATTTTTACAAAGTAATGATCTGGGCATCACTTAGTGGCATCTGTTCGATGCAGACTCAATTAAAACATAACAGAGTATTAAGAATATCTAATAAATAATATTAAATAAGCGTTTTTATCATTTATAATATTTTCTTTACTGTAAAGAATGTAGGTACAAGACGAAAATAATGTCTTAAAATATGTAAATTTCCATAGATGTGCCATAAGTGACTTAAAATGCAAACAGTTATGATAATATGACTTTTTATGTATGATGAAGGAAGTGCAACAACTGACAAGTTAAAACTATCCTTGCTTACGTATCATATTCTTGTACTTAGTCCGAATTTACAAGAATTTATTGCTTAAAATGGACAGCAAATTCGAAAGAACATTAAATTAAAAATGAATTTTAAAAGGAATTAGTTAACATAAGTTTACTAATATATTGAAAACTGTAAGTTGATTTGCAGTGTGAAACAAGTATCACGTTATTAAGTACCTTTAAATTTTGAAAAACACATAAGACAAACCCATTAAGCAGACTATGCACATTTATTAAGAATAAGATATCTTGCGAAAGCAAAACATTCTAAATGCTACAATCAAAAGCATCAACAGTATTTCTTCTAGGAAAATTGATCAATAGTTTCTAAACAAATGTTAATATACGTCTCAAAAGAACGGGAACTTTAAAAGTAAAGAATTAGCTTAATAAAGGAAAAGACTGACACTTTAGAAACGTTTATGGGCATAAAATGCTTTCCAAAGAGGAACGGAAGATATATATTATGAATGCCTAGAATGAAGACGTAAAGTTAATGGAATGGACTGGAAAGGCTAAAATTACTTAATAAATGTTAGATTGATTTGCAGAGAATATTATGAATTTCGGAGCGAGAAATGTCAAAAATCAATTGCTCCTTCTTGTGAATTCAAATCGCCTATATTCTAGTCTTCTGCCTGAACATATAACCATTTACACCCCTCTAGCACGCGCGGTAGTATATGGTACTTCTCAAACGATTTTCAGAATGAAGACTTAACGTTCCATTGAAATAAATGTAAAATAATGACACAGGTTGTTTATAGATGCATAAAAAAATCACTACTTGTTTTACCTTAGAGCAACTCAGTAATTTATAATGTGTTCATAAATATACTTGTATAGATTAAACTGCGCACAGGTACAGTGAGTCAGCTGCAAAAAATGTCGTCTTTACATACACATACTATGTCTAGATGGAGACTTGTTAAGAAAACCTAATTCCTTTTTTTAATATATCGCAAGAAAAGAAATATCGCAATAAAACATATTATAACCTCAATCCGCAACTGAAATTCAACGACTGCCCAAAGCAACCTGTGTTTAGCTGTCTTAATACCTGTTATTAGTGCTGGTATGCATTAAAAGTTTTGAATAAATTACGTTGCAAAAGTAATAAAAACGTCGAGAGATATGCTTCATCTATTATATCGAAACATCCGCTGCCTATCTCGCTTAAAAATGTGAAACTAAAAGGATAAAATGCAGTTTTGTGACGAACGTCGACAAAGAGAAACAATATTGACTTCCGTTTATATACATGTCACTTTTATCATACGGAAAACTTTTGTCATAAAAATAAAGGTGACGCGAAAAATTGAAAAATAATATCGAAAAGATAGGAAATATTTTTTACAGTAAGTTTCACAAAATATATAAATATGCCGTTATTTCGAAGTCGAAAAGGAAAGGTGCATTTCTCTTTACAGTCACATTTTCAATAAACCACTAATCATTATTTGACTTTAGGTTTCACTAAGAACCATGAATCTCAGGCTCAAAGCTTTAAATTTATTTCTGATGCTAAAAAAATATTTGTATATTCAAGGTTAAATTTTAAAATTAAATTACTGAAAGAAAAGGGTTTAGTTTGAATGAGGAGAGGCAGTAGTTGACGTTTCATTTCATGCATATTTTTTTTCTTTTTTATCATTTTGCAATAGCTAAAATATCGAAATACTTTAAAGGGATAATATTAAAATACACTCAATTAACTCTAGCTCTTTAACATTTCCATTGTGATCTGTTATGAAGAATACACGACAGCTTTTTAACTCTGAAGAATTTGGTATCATTGAAAAAACTGTTATT
The DNA here is from genome assembly GCF_044657685.1 of Stegodyphus dumicola. Classification (NCBI taxonomy): domain Eukaryota; kingdom Metazoa; phylum Arthropoda; class Arachnida; order Araneae; family Eresidae; genus Stegodyphus; species Stegodyphus dumicola. Next base: position 35,225,048 of record NC_140781.1, read on the forward strand.
GCATCATTGAATTTTTATTTCTTGGGAGCTAAATGAGGACTGACCGATCAAACTGCGAAACAAATGCTTAAAGTGCCGACATGTTAAGCGCCAAGTTTATTTAACACCTTAAGCGCCAAGCCTGCTTTGCCTACCTTTGTGTTTCGCCCGCGATATTCGATTTCACAGATATGCTGGAGGTCGAAGATCAGCGCAGAATTTGGTAAAAGATAGATTTAGCAGCGGTTCTCAAACTTTTTACTACAATCTAAACAAAAATTGAAAACCTTTAGTACCACCACTACAAAGTACTACTACCACCACCAGTCTTGAACAAAGCTCAGATCACATAAATTTACGAGTGTCAAAAAAACTCAATCAGGATGTTGGAGTTTTAATTTTTGAGTTTAACAGTTAAAAATACTCTGCTTCTTTGCGTAACACCAGTGGTACGCGTACCACCGGTTGAGAACCCCTGATGTAGGTACAGAATACACTTTTTTAAATTGAATATCGCCAGTCAACAGTGACTAACACAGCCTGAACGAAAGGTGTAGTGTCACTCATAGCTGAATAACGCGGTCCGAACGGAAAGTGTACTGCCAGACACCGGTGACTGTCACCATTTGAAAACAGGAAGTAAATTGTAAGTAACAAGTGACTGGCATGACTCTTAATGTGTTAAACATAACTGTTCATATCCATTGTTGTGCACTATTGAGCAAAAATCAACAAATGTTATGCAACTCAATTTTGTGTAAAGGGATGGGCAAATGTTAAGTCCCTGTGATCCTACTTTACAAGATTTGAATGTATAATATCCTAACTTCAGCTTGCAGTGTTCTAGTGTCAAGAATTGCAAGCTGAAAATTCTTGAATATAGTATTTTTAGTAAGAATATATGTTTTCCTCATTCCGATATACTTAAGAGGAAGCTACGCTTAAGAGGAGGCTACTAATGCTTTAGAGGAGGTAAAGCGCTTCAAAACCAGAAAATATAACGATACCATGTCTAAGAAACATTTTGTAGTTTTGAGTAATTCATTTCTTTTTTCGAGGAAACTTCAAAGCTTTAGTACAACGGACTTATGAAATATACAAGAATGTTGAATTGGTTCTTTGAAAAGAGTTTTTTTCCCAGAACTCAGTGTAGTTCTTCAAAATGTTGGATGAAAAAAAAAAACTATACCTTCTGGATTCCTATTCCCTACAAAGTTACAGTTGATATATTGACTTGGTACTAAAGGGAATTCAGACAACCTCCATTCCTTTTTGAAGTAGGAGTCAAAGAAGATTCATTGCCCTACAACCCACGTAATGCATACATGAAAAAACATATCGCTATAGAATACATTACATTGAGATTTCATACTAAAATCCTTATAAACTGCTTACGCACTTAACACTAACACAGTAATAACAGTAGTAATAATTTTACGGCTCAAACATTATATCTGGTGGCTAAAATATCCAATATATGCAAATATAGGATAAGAAAATCTAAAATAATTTCTGTAGCCATTGATAACATTAAATGACATTCAGTTAATAATATTTTTTAGAGAACTGAGTAGCAATGACAGATGAAGCAAATTTTTGTTTTGAAAATAACGTAAGATCTGATTATTACATAACAGTTATGTAAAGCTAGAGTATTGCTATGAAATAATACACTTAGATATTTGAAAATCAGTACAAATACTCTTTTTTGGTTTTGATTCAAAACCAAAAAGTGTATTTGCAAAAAATAAACGAAAGAGGAGAATATTTATATGTGCTTCAGCAGTTTTATTTAGTAATATTTTTAAATTTAATTTTGTGAGAATGTAAAACGTATTACATTTAGTGATTTGAAACTGTTGTCTTCTCAAAACTGTTTAGTACAAAAATATTGTTCTGTTAGAAAGTGTAATGAAACATGAATTTTTTTTTTCGAGTTAAATAATTTAAAATAAAATTCAAAACTTTTCTTAATCTGTTTGAAATTCAACTGAAGAGATTAAATTGAAACTTCAGACATAACATCATATCCGTGGAACATATAGCTTATTATTAGGTAAACGATATATCATAATTTATACTTCAAGGCCTTAAACATTCAACAAATAGAATGAAAAAAATCTTTTTACTTATAACAAGTAAAAAACAAATGAATTAATATAAAATAAAATGTGGCTACAAAATCGTACCAAATAACTTTTGTTTTCTTTTTCTTTTCAATTATCTATATCATTCAACGTTTTCCCTGAAACTAATTTACTGATAACAATAGAGTGATTTTTTTGACACCGAAATTTACTAATCTTTTAGGTTTTTCTTTAAAATGCCATGTAACGACTGAGTTCAAACAAGCCATTCGTCAAAATGGAATTTAGGGAAACAGGGTTATTCTGTTGACATACTGCACGAACTCATTATATATATTGTGGTTTCTGGGGATAGATTCTTGTGGATTCGGGATTAATTTTCGTACTGAGGTCTGATTCGTTCAGTATTAGAGATATATACTATTATAATACTTAACAGCCAATTTTAAAGCTATAGGATAAATAAATTTTACATTTTTGATTGAAAGCAGATTGCAGGAAAAGGTTTTACAGATTTATAGAATACAGTTACTTGAAAAATATGTATGTCATATCATAAGAAAGTTTTAAAAAAATTGACGAGATAATACATTTTTTTCAAGTTTCTATTAGTTAATTAATAACGATGTTTTTATGATTTATTAACTTATAAATTAAAGATCTGGATGTTTTAGTTTACAATTTGAATAAAACATAAATCCTTTGCTTTTACAGGTTTCATTTTAAAAATGCAGAAACAATCTCGTTTGTGTTTAACAAGCTGAAACTTTTTAGTTACTTAAGTTAAAATCTTTGAGCTTTATGATAGTCTCTGTTTTCCTGTATTAAGGAAATGGTGTTGCACTTTTCGGGTCTTAATCAATTATCTCATTATTTTGCCTGTGTTGTCACTTCTACTTTCGTCTACTCTCACTAGTAGGGAATATACTTAATATATATAAGTGATATGTTTTTGGGTTTGGGAGAGAGCCTTTGGCAGCTATCGCTAACCGATTACTTTATCCCAGTTCCCTGTTATCGAAATGAGTTTTGGGCTTTAGCTTTGACAGCCATTTCTTCGTGTAAATAGTTAGTCAGGCTTAGTAGGATAGAGTTACTTATATTTAATATCTTAATTTTACTTGAACATTTCTTCTAAATTTTCCGCTAAAATGCGGAATTGGTGTACTATTATATTTTTAAAATTTTGTGTAACGATGAGGTTGTTCGTGTTAATAAACAGGTTTATTTTAAACATTTAATTGATTTTGACCTTACTGAAATTCTGGAAGGGAATGCAGAACGGTAGATTGTCATCTGGCGTTAGGGTTTTAAAAGTTTGCGTTTAAAGTTTACATAGAGAATTACATATTCATACAAGTTTATAGAAGAGAGTTATTGCAAAAGGAAAACTTAAAAATGCATTTAAGTAAACTTTACTTATTAATTTACATGCATTTAAGCATTTAAAAGCATTGTTTTTCAATGAAAGAAGGCATCTTTGTATTTACGGATTGGCAAAGAGAATATGCTTTCTGACTAATTAGCATATTGTTACAAATTTTGCACATAGATAGATGATTTTAGTTCAATTACATGTGAAACTGTTGTATTTTTCTGTGCAATGTAACACGAAATATATATAGAGAGATGCTATGCCGAAAACGTAAGAATACAGGGGCAAGTCCATTTGATATTGTGTAAATGGGTACCTCAGCAATTTGGCAAGATATCGCCAAGCTGACAACGGTTTTTGGCGATTTATTTTGGCGCCACATTTGGAGAAAAATACCAAAAGTCGCCAATCTTGGCTACCATTAGTCTACATTTTGATCCTGTCCCTGTATTAAAATAATAAGTATTATAATTGAATAAATGTAATTGACCACTATGCTATCTGTAACCGTAATTCGATCCTCATATTGCTTTCCAGTAATTTCGAGAAGCAGAAATTACTAGAAATATTTCGGCGGTCAGGTGAAAACCTTATAAGACCGGAAAGAGAGCATCTGCTTTCAGTTAGTTAGTTACTTGTTATTGTTGCGAGTTGTTAGTTCAGCGCAAGATCGGATTAGCGTTATCTTTAGATGCACTTTGCATTGCGTTATGTTTAACGTTCTTAGTAGCGTTATGTTTAACGTTCTTAGTAGCGTTATGTTTAACGTTCTTAGTAGCGTAGTAGCTAAGTGTAACTACTGATTGTACTGTGTGATACCGTGAACATTATACGAATATTTCTGTAGAAAATTCGAGAACTCTGAAATATTTCTTTTGATAAAAATAAACTTTATTAATCTATTACCGGACCTGTGGGCATTCAATCTATTACGAACTCGTACCTACGCAATAATTCTTTTATTTAAAATTTAAACATTGCTGAAGTTTCCTTTAGATTTGGAGACAATAATACTCTTATAGCGTTATATCAGAGAAATCTTGCTAATGAATCTCTTGACCACATACCTCACTATTTTGCTTGGCTTCTGAAACGCGTCTTTACTTTTCCAGAGGTTTAACACTCCAAGGGGAAATTTAAATTCAAAACGAAAACTTATCACAGTCTAAGATGTAAAATGGCCTTCACAACCATGTTCCCTCGGTAAGTTATCCTCAATAAGCAGTTTTACAGGCGATTTCAAGCTTAGAAGAAGTAAAATGGCTTTATAATGTTGCTCACTTAAGAACCAAACACCTATGAGTTTTACGATAAATAAAATTTTTACGACTACTCCAAGTCTGAAGTAAAGCAAAGGAAGAAAACATGTACGCCATATCTCTCAAGATAACTGAAACGTTAAACAAAGCATGCGAAGTCTTCGATATAAAATAGTTGCAGATACGGTAAGAAATTTACGGGATTACTTTTATAAAGGCTTTCTTCTTAGCTAGATGTTTTTAGAGGTTTTTCTTTTCTTTTTCCATCCTTAATGCAAAAGAGAAAAAACTATATTATGTTTGCGATGGTTAAAAAAGGTTATGGATTTCTCAAATGTACTCTACTTAGGATATACGCGTTTTTGGAAAATGAATAGAATTTTAAATATAACAATATAAAAGATGATTAAGAAGATAAAGAAAACAATTTAAATAAAGATTTTTCAGTTATTTTGCACTATATAAATACATTAATAGTGCCAATATTATAATATGAATGATTTTTAATATTATGCAAGTTTTAATCTAAGAAAATGCGTAACAGAAGGTTTTTGTTTATCACTATATTAAGCCAGTCCATAAATTCATGCACATTTTTTGGTGAATTTTTAAATAAAATAAAAAACACAATTTAACATTTTAATCAATCATATATTTTCCTCCAATATCTTCAATGTCTCGCCATCTTACAGGCAGCTTTTTTTACGCCATTGCTGCAGAAAGACTATGGTTTTGATGCAAAAAAAAAGAACTTGAAAGTTCATTGTGTACATCCTGTTTAGAATTTAATTTTTTTCCCAGTAAAATATTTTGTAAGGCAAGAAATAAGTAAAAATCACTTGGGGCAATATCTGGGGAGTAAGTAGGATGCGGCAAAAGTTCCCAATTAAACTTACTAATTTTTTGCAGCATTGTTCGAGCCATATGCGGTCTAGCGTTATCATGATGAAACAACACTTTCTTGATATTCACCAATCGTGGGCGTTTTTCGATCAATTCTGAGTTTAGACGGCAAAGTTGTTCACTATAAACTTCTGAATTAATCGTTTGATTTGGCTCTAACGGTTCAAAACGTCCTGAATGGGGTTCATCATCAATGCTGCTTTTCCAATTTTAAATTTTCTAAACCATTTCTGGGCAGTCCTTACACTAATAATGTTTTTCCCATGTACACTATTAATTTTTATCGCTGCAAACCTGGCAGATTCACCACACGAAAATAAAGAAATGTAGCACAGCGCGTTTGTACCGATTATCTATATTCATCTTCTAAGGGTACTAAAATGCTTTCGATGTTTACGAAAGTTGGTGACAAACTGAATAATATGTTAGTCAAACGATGACAAGTTTCAACAGGTTCAAAATTGTATTGTTTTAGTAAATGCGACATAGTGAATTCCAAGCATACTCTTAACGCGCACGAACTTATGGACTGACCCGATATATGCATGTATTGAAATCTTGCTTTTATATGCGAGTCTTGCGCTTGACCTTGGAATTTATTAACCTACTTTTGAACTTAATTTCTATTACAGAAAGTTGCATTACATTTCAAATTATGACGAGCAGCTGATATTTGGGAGAAATTTGTCACTCCCATAGTCTGTTTCTATATACCAACTTACATTGCGTTTTTATCAGTTCCGAATCCTCTTCAGTTAGTGATCATGTTCCTCGAAAAGATTGTAAGAAATAAAAGATATTTTTGGAGAGTAGCCGCTCAGATAGCCAACTTCCATTTGATAACGTAAAATTACTTTTCTTTACGGATTCCGAATCATGTTCGGTTAGTGATACATCGATTTCGCAACACAAAACGGAATTTTTGGCTCAGAAAATCCCATTTTTTGAAGAATACTACGAATTGTAATATACGAAAAATTGTAAAGTCGACTTTGTTAAATAAATTCGAATTCTTCGTATCGAAAATAATATACATTAAACAACAATGCGCACTTGCCGTGAATACTTAAGCATTGGTTTCTTGCAATCCATTCTATTCAGTTTAACAAAAGGCAGTAATTTAATGGATTCTAAGAAAAACTTTCTCTGCAAGTTATTTAATCTTTATATTGCAATAGATGCTTTTTTCATTTTGAGATTATTAATGTATCTTTTCATGGTTGCATCATTCTAGTTTGCACCTAAGATACATTTGTGAAAGTATACGCTTCAGTGGTTTGAGGAATAATTTATTTACTAGAAGAAAATTAAATCAGTTTGTTAAAACGCTGCTTGTATATCTTCAGATATAGGGTATAGTGTGGGTTTTTAAGCTTACAAGCTTCAACATCTTTTTATATTAAGAAATAATTAAATTCTGCTTTTATGAACCGAGCAATGCAGATGCTAGTTTAATGATTAGAGGTCTTCGAATTTATGTTCTTAAGAAAAGAAGATTTAAATATATGTGTGTCTTATAAAGGTGATTTTCTGAGGCTCATAGTTCCTGATTTATATCAAATTAACACCAGATAATATAAATATGCAATTTCTTAGAAGTTAGTTTGATACAAATTATTGTTTTAGATCGATACTGAGATTACTGAAATTCTGAGATTACATATGAGCAAGCTACAAACTACGAAAACTAATTTGTCCAAAATTAAAGATTTCTCGCGTTGCTCATTTGTACACATAGTAACTAACAAAAACGGATATTTTTAAAAACATGCATGCCTTAATAGCCCTTAAACATTTAACCGTAGTTTCATAGTTTTAGTTTAAGAGATGAATCGATATGGTGAATCGGCAATTTTAATCACATCACACCTTTAAGAAAAAGTATACAAAATTAAAATTTTATGACATACAAAACAGTCTCTTTTCTAAGTAAGTTACAATTAGGAAACTGTTCTACCCCATTAAGGATTACCAAGAAAACAAAAGAAAAGGAGATTTGTAATAAGCAAAATTGCCTCGAAATCCTTTTACAAAAGTAGTATGTCTCTTAAGCTACTTTCATCAAAAAGCAAAGCTGCTTAGACCGTATAGTGGTCAGGGGAGCGTACTTTGCTACCTAAAGCCTCGAATTCGAATCCTGGAGAAGGCACGGATGTGTTTAAATGTATAGTGTCTTTGCGGCTAAATATATGGCGAGTGGAAAGTCCTCTCCTCTGGTTTGGTGGTAGAGGAGGAGGGTGGGAGACCCTTGGACCAATACCGCGTTGCTCTTTCTCAAAATTGCGGTGGAAAAAGAAGTCCGCCCTCCTTGAAGCTCTGGCAACCATTTTTCCATGAAATGCATGGACAAGACAACAACAACCAGAAGCGAAAATATAGATTTTAGGCTTAACACAAAAATTTAATATCGAGAAATACGTAACTTGTAGTTTAGCATTATTGTTTATCTGATCTAAATAATGTTTTTCAAACATTTGTGTTCGAAAGTTGACACAGCTATACGTAGCTGTTTTTAAAAAATAAGTATACGGTCCCTAAAAAAGTTTAAATAAGAGTAAGTTGGGTAATTTTGATCAGATGAAGATTTTTTTTTTACTTCCACTACTTCGACTAAGAACTATTTCTTCTATTGATTATATGCTTCTTACGGGGCCCATATAAAAATCTCAATTCACATAAATTGTCGTTGCCTGAAAGCATTCCTTTTTGACGCATTTCTTAAACTGGAAGCATACACTTGGGACTAACCGTGCGCAACAATATATAAATCCGCACTCAGTTTCAAACCTGAATGACTTGGAAACTTAACGAAATTCCTACACGAGTTATGTAATCGAACTCAGAAACTCCAAGTGAAAACCCTCATTCCAGCTCTCTCTCTGTATTTATCTGAAATACACATACACACGTGTATATGCGTCTAAAAATAGGAGGTTTAATATTCTAAATATTGTCTGAGTATCTGACGCTACAGAACAGTTTTGTAATGGTCCATATTGCAAAGCATTGCTCTAAACTGCGTGCTTAAGTTACAGAAATTTTACTGTTTTCCCTTTTTTCCAAATCAAAAGTAGCTAAACAATGGAATTGTTTGCATTTGCGATTACAAAAGTTGTAATAGTAATTTGCATTGCAAAGTATTTTTGAGAACATTTCCAAAGTGAATTTTCTCAAATTGGAGCTGGTATAAAAGAATATAAATTCCTATAAATGTTTTTAAGGAAAAGAAAAAAGAACTCTTTTCATAACCCCCTTTTAAATTATATGCATGGTTTAAAGGAATCATAAAACGTCACATTAACCATAAACCACGTCATCCATATTTAACAAATTATAATTCAGAAGATAAAGCAAAGACCTGAACGTTCAGACCGAATGACCTGTTTTTCAAGACAATGGTCAACGATACTTCAAGAACTTTATTGTGATTTCCATATAGTGTACATTTATGACGCCAGTACTGTAGCAAAGGCAACGAACTGGGAAATGTCGTTGACATATGAGCAAGCCATAAATGTACATTTTGAAGTCCACTGAACAAAAGAAAGATTTGTTCTGTGTTCCTGCCCCGCTTTTAAATAAATTACCTACACGGCTACGTACCCCATCAGTAAAACGGTTGCTGCCAGAAGAAAAGGTTTCCGGTGAGATTGAGTGGGATATTTTGAGTTAAATGCATTTGCTATCATCTAAGGTTCCGTTTCGTTGCTCGAATGTCGCGAAGATTAGGAAATCTAGAATCTCAGGCCATTTATAAAGAGAGAAGGTAAATTTAAGAGATTATTTATTTTATTTTATTTTATTTTATGATATATTATTTGAAATTTTGAAGTCAACTTTTAAAAAAATTGGGAATGTTGTAAAGAATATCTCAAATGCAGACAGCAACAGGAATAAGGTAAAAGTTTCCAGTAGAATGGATATACGAAAAATGTATCAGAACCAGCGATATCTGTAATAAAAATGTAGACGAATTATACATCATATATTCTGCGCACAATTAACTGAGTATTGTAAATTACAGGGAACTTAATAGAGGAAATAAACAAAATGCAGTGAAAATAATATTAAATTTTTCTTTAAAATTAATCAATATATTAACGTTAGAAACGAGAATTTTACCATAGTAAATTGTAACATAATCCTCCTCGAAAGCACTCTTTTTAAATCAGTCACGAATCTAATTCGAAGAGAAACACACCAGACTCTTTGTCTCCCCTTAAATTTATATAAATTACCATACTTTATCTTGGAAGCTTACAAAGTTTTCAGTTCTTCGCAACTCATAGGGAGTTTCAAGGCTGTGCATGAAATTCTTACTTTCCTTTCAAAAATAACTTAGAAAATTACAATAACTGAAAAAAAATTCATTAAGTTCCATTTTTGAAAAAAAAAAAAAATAAAAGTGTACATCTAAGTGATTTTTTAAAATACCAAACATTCTTTTAAGTGATGCAGGGATGTCGAATGCGATAAATAATGTATTTTCTCATGAAAATATTCAATTAGACTTTTAATTCAAGTAAACACGAAAATTCACAGAATCCCATACCTTATAATTTATTGTTTATAGTGAAAGCAAGTCACCAAAAAAAAAAAACGAATGTGCAGGATGGTATTCATAACATTTTAAGATAATAATTTACAGTTTTAATAAATATATGAGGTAGGGTGCAATATTTTGAACAATGCATCAGAAATATGATTTTTGTAATTAAAATTTAAGTACAAGGAAGTTTGTGTAAATGAATGACTTCCCGCTCCTCGGTGGTATTTTATATCCATTTTAAAGATAAAAGTATTTCTTCCTCCTTGCCTCGTGCCTTTGTGGTGCAAACGGAGAGCGCATTCGGCTAGCATTCGAAGATCCAGAGCCTCATCTAAGAAAAGCTGAATCTTCCCATTTATGGGCTTCAAAAAGAATTCTAATGATTCTACAATAATGCTCGACCTAAGCAGATGGTGGACGATAATTTGTCACCACCAGGGTTTGGCGATTGGGTCCCGGTCTCCCATGCTGCCTTTTAATTGGGGAAAAATCTATACTTTTCTCCTTTATCACCCAGGACTTCCTCAAGCCAAGTAGTTGCTGGACCAAGCACCCGTGACAACACTTAATCTTTTTTTCTAATCTTTATTTGGCCTCGAATTCAGAACATGACTTCCAGAAATCTACACAGTCACTGCTCTTAGTAGCACCACTTGAGAAACGTAGAAAACGTTGAACTTAAATGCACAACATTCGCGGTATAAAACAGAAGTTTGGTTTTTATCCATATTTACCCCGTAGCTTCATGGTGTAACTGGAAAGTACGTCCCACTGAAAATCGGAAATTGCAGAATTTGAGCCTAGGCGGGGCATTGCATGCTTTCGATGTCTCCTGCTCCAAAATGAAATGCTTGGTGGTCTCTACAAAGACACTAAAATTCTTATTCTTGTAGCCATTGTAAAATCGATCAACTCAACACATAATCTTTATATGTTACCAACTAAAATCTACAGTTAGTAGATGTAAATATGCGACAATGCGCATCTGTAGCAAGCACGTGCTTAATATGCATCTGCCAAACAAATACTGACAACGTTAATAATTGCAATTATCTTTTTAGGAGATCTTTCAATAAAATCAATCGTGAAGAATATTTTCAATCTCTGTCCATACAGACCATGAGATTTTGTTAGAAAGTCTAATTATTGATTTTTCATATTAGTGATTAATTAAGGTCTTTAATATTCGATTCTTCTTTTTAACATGCGTCAATAATTTATTAACTTAACACTTTACTATAGACCAGATTTCTCAATGCTGAGTAACAAGGAAGGAAACAACATACATTTGCCTAACCAAATCATCATTTTATTGTCTATATGGATTATTTGAACATGGAAAAGCGCACGAGAGCTATGTGTCTAAGAGATGTCTTCATGGAGGACGTTCTTAGAAAAACTGGCTCGTATTATGTTACATATGAGTAAAAACACGAAAACTAACCATGCAGCCAACTCGTTAGTTTGGTTGGAGACCAGGTCAAACCGCCAGTATTCAGGGACCTGAACTACTCGCCACTGGTGGCGGCTGTCGCCCAGACTGTAAAGTGGTTAGGGGAGCTTGCTGCAGTACCGAAGGACTTTTGTTCAAATCCCGGAGAAGACACGGATGTTTGTAAATGTATAATGTCTTTGCGGCATGGGGGCATTTTGAATAAATGGCGAGCCGAAAGTCCTTTTGGTGATTTGGTGGTAGAGAAGAGGGGTGGGAGATCTCCGGACCACCCCCCGAGACGCTCTGCCTTAAAATTGGGGTAGAAGCAGAAGTCCAACCTCCTTGAGGCTCTGGCAACCATTCTTCCATGAAATTACATGGACAAGAAAACAACAACTGGTGGTAGCTGCATAATTCTGTATAGTCACTTAACGTAAAGATTCGGGTATGGTATACTTTGGTTAAAGACTAAATTCGAATAAGAAATATAACATTTTTCATCAAATACTTCGCGAAATATTGTTCGTAAAACTTGAGGAATGATGATTGAGGAGAGCATTTACTAATTTACATTATATATTATTTAAGAGCTTAAGATGTATAATTTAAAATTAAATTAATGATATATGAATAATATAATGAAATTAATATGTAAAAAATATTAACCATGCTGCGTGAAATATTTAGTAAAACGTTCATATTTTAAACCGAATTTAGAATATTTTTTTTTCTAAACTAAAGAAACTAATGAAAATTAATATAGAAAATTTTAAAAATGAACGACATTAAGTGTTTCTTAAACAATATGTAACTCATACTGTGAAATGCTATGAAATTATTTTTCTATCAAATTCAATTAAAAATCTAATGGAGTTCTTATTCCTGGCAATTCGAAATTAAGCACAATGTTAATTAATTTGATTAAATAATTTAAAGCTAAATTACTTCAATACTTCTAGTAATTATCAGTTATTTATTGTGCTAGAAAATGTTTTAACATCAGTCCCGAGAAACTTTTATACATAATTTATGATACTTTCAATCTCAACGCGTTTATTATCCTCAAATCTCTTTTGAGTTACGCATCAGTAATTTTTCTTTCATTTCGGTTTCCATTTCTTTTTCGCGGAGATGCAATCATTTTCCCATTTACACTGCAATCGTTAAAAGTATTGCTGATTGTTGACTTATTTGGATGTACTTTTGCAAATGTAGTGGGTTGAAAATGAACGAATGATTGTGGCTTATCTTAAAATAAGAAGATCATGACTGTATTAGAAAGAACCTGCTCTACCACTTGCTATTTGCATTTATATAAATAAAAATGTGAAATCAAATTACGGAGAAAAATGTAATTTTCCGCGCCTTCGTATTTCAGTACTGTAGTTTTCAAAAACAATGCAGCAAACATAAACCTTTAGCGTTAGTAGAATGTAAAGGATAATGACGTTTTATTGTTGCAAGAATTAAAAAAAAGGGTGCTTCAAAACAAAGATTCATAGAGTTTTAAAATCTGAGAGTCCTTTTCATAGAGTTCGAAACTTATCATCTTAAGCAATTGATTTTAAGCTAAAAATGCGTTATGCGTGCAATATTTTGGTGAAACACTCATGAAAAGCCTAATTGTTCAGGTCATTTCGAGACGTATTAAAGATACTTAGTGTACAATTCGGAAATTATACAATGTACAGTGTTATTAAACTTAGATTTGCTATTGAAAGCATTAATTCTCTTTCCCCTCAAACGGCGTTTTATTTAACAAGAGGTAATTTTTTATAACACATATTTTTAGAGTTTCCTTAGCTTCATTATTAGCTTCAGCATTACCGACAGTTTAATTGCAGTTGAAGTGTTGTTTAGTTTCGAAATAAAATGCATGAAAGAGATATAAAAATTACAAACTCTTAATATGTTAAATTAAAGAGTCTCTAAGAAAAATGTCAAGAATAACTTTTCTAAGCTTTAGTTCCCTTAATGTATGAGCACTTTAACAATCACCTCAAGAAATGCTGCCTACGACAAAGAAATCGACTATGGAAAAAGATATATAAAGACTGAGAGACTGAAAAAATATTTGTCCACGTTACGCGCCTCCTTAATGAACTGGGCCGTCAATATGCCGCCCTGCCCATCCTCTCCACACGACGATGACCAGGGCCTCTGACCACAGTGATCCTTTATCCTGGCTGGCTACTAATCACAGAGCCCCACTGGGTCAAGGATGCCATCTCACCCCAAAAGAAAAGCATAAATAACTCTCAGGGTGCAAAGGATGTAGACGTCACTGCTGTTATTAATCAGGAGTATGTCTAAGCGAGATTGTCGAGAAGAAAGATGCCGTACTAAGTGTTCTTACGTATGACTGCAGAATTCAATCTACTGAAAAAGTTCGTGTATTAAATAATTCCATTTATTACAAGAACTCTTTTTTTTTTCCTTTATTATGAAATCTCTTTCAATTTCTTTTTATTGGTCATTAAACTCTTGGTAAAACTTAATAGATGAAGAATCTTACCATCAATATACTTTGTGATATAAAATCTATCGTATCATCTGTCATCAACTAAGATCATTTGATATTTCTGCCATGCACATGGTTAATCCGTCACATACCATCGTGATGCAAAGGTTTTGAAACATTTGGGGTTCTCACAAATAATTCTTTTCTTCAGAGCTTTTAAAATTAAACGAAGAGTTTAAATCTCAAAGGGGATCCCAATTTGTAAATCTGTCTTCAAAGTGATATTTTAATAATTATGCTTAAAACTGGTTTCTGTGCTACTGTTAAAAATGAGTTCTCATGTTCAAAATACTTACATAGCATTCCAGTAATTTTGCACTATGCTGCATTCATAACTTCGGCAAATTTTAACTGTCGAGATCAATGTCTAAGTTTAAAATAAACTTCAGATATTTTATAAATATAATGTTGTTAATTCGAAAAGCTTTTTATAATACTGTAATGTAAACAACCATGCATTTAGCTTCAGTTTAAAATTGAATGTATAAAGTTTTAAAAATGATTTGAGAACTTGCTTATACCAACTAGTTTTACAAATTAAAAATCTTCGCAACTTATTAAAATATTTTTATTCATTCATAAAAAAATATTATAATTCATGAAAAGTTAGGAAATTTAATTTTTCTCAGATGCACTAAATGGTAGTAATAATTTTAAATTTAGTTCAGGTTGGAATAGTTGAAAATCAGTCCTAAATAAAGATGCTTTTGCTGCAACGTATTTCAGTAAACATGTATTTTGAGAATTTGAATGCATTTTAAAACGTTGCGACCATTTCAAATATTATAAATAGCAAATCATTTTGAAAATAACTTTTTAAGTAATTCCAAACCATCTTGCATGTCTAAAATAACTAGCATTTTTTATAATTTAAAATCACTGTTATTATTTACCACTTAAAACCGCTAGATAACTGAAACTCGTTTTTTAAACTATGACTTCTATCTGCCGCGTATTTGCTATTCTAATGATTTAATTAACACTTCATTTCAGAATGAAGTACATTGAAAGTTTACAACGCTTTGAGAATAAAACATGAACATAAAAACGTAGGAAATATTCTTATGACATACTTCTTAACAAAGATTAAATTTAATTTACGTTGAAGATATAGGCATATAATTTAAACTACTTACTATCTCTGTCTCTCTTACGTATATATCCATATCTGTTCAATCTGTGTGTATCTGTGTCATTTGCCTGACTTTAATATCAGAACAAGTTCATAAAGTCTATTGTGCTAGTAGCGCAGGATAGCATCTGTGATTGACATGGTTCTTGGTAACAGTACGACTTTTCTCAGTTTCGTCACAGTTTTGAAGAAGAATGCCCAGGGAATGTTTTTTTTTTTTTTAATCCAATGGCTGACACTTACCTTTTTCAACAATGGCCACTGCTAAGGCCATAAGTGGTCGCCATTTTATTGTGGAGTCACCTAATAGGCGGCTACCCTTACCTCCTATGAAGGGACGGGCAACCATGCCTTTTCCGTGATTCGAACCCGGGCCCTTTGGTATCGTAGTAGGCTTTCCTAACCACTATACCGTCTGGGCGGGGCCCAAGGGTCTCCCACCCTTTTCCTTTACTCCCAAACCAGTTGAGAGGTCTTTCGTTGGCCCTGTATAATAAATAACCCCATGCTGTGAAGAAGCTATGCAATTACAAACATCCAAGCCTTTTCCGGGATTCGAACCCATGCCCAACGCAACAAGCAACAGTAACCACTACACCAATCAAAACTACTGGTTTATTATGTAGATATACTTTTGTACAGGGTCTTTACATCCATACATGACAAGAAAAAATTAGTCACATGAACAAAGTGAGTGATGGAGATGGAATTCAAAATATTACATGAGAAGAATTTTTCTGTTACCACGTATGAACAAAGAACCAATCAAAGCATATCGCATTTGAAATTTGGAGACAGTCCCTTCTTCTTTCGTTTCGCTTAAGTAAAAGCTTATGGATCCTATTTATTTGCGTCAGAATAGAAAGTGAAGAGCAGAGCTGTCAGGCAAGTTTACTTTGGTCATATAACACGTGTATGCCTTTATTCTAGCACAAGTGCCCTTTTAAAAATGGAACTGTCAATTAAGAAGACAAATACGAATACAAATAGAACATGACAATACGAAAGAAAAGTCTCTCCGGGAATTCGCCTTCCTTTGTTATTTTTTTTGTTTGTTAAGAATCCGTAATTTCATTTTTTTCCATGCGTAAGAATTTAGGTACCACCAAATGGCTCGTAATAGCTGTAGCGACAAGCTTTTATGAATGTCTTCAGCGCCGTCTGGAGCAGGGAGTGTTTTCGCAATGACATTTTCTCTGTGTGTTTTCGTTTTCTTTTAAACCTAATATTTTATTTCTTTTCGACGCAACTGATTTTAGCATTTTTGGAAATGGAACGAGGGAAATGATTAATTTTAAAAGATGTATCCAGAAAACTCGTAACTCATATTACTACTCAGACACTCTGCACTTAAAAAAAATATTTTAAAAAGTGAAATGCTCATAAACTGATACAAACTTTAAAAAAATGATCCACATGAGAATTTGTTTTACGTATTTGTTAAAAGTAGTTAAATGTTTAGGTGAGAAATCCAACATGCGTGTTATTTGGCATTACGTTTTTGGTAATTTTCTCTTGTTTTAATATATTTTTTGGCATTTCTATTGTTAAAGTTCCTTGTCGGTTCAAGGAAAAGTTTGACATTATTATATTTAGTCATTCCTTTAATGCTTCATGCGAGTGATGCAATTTTATAAATTAGACATGTATTTTTTAAATACTTACAATATGCAGAGGCAGTGACATGTTACAATGTGTAAGTAGATGCAGTGTCATATAAAGTTATCCTCATGATACTTAAAGATATGCTAATTAACATATGTTTATACTCATGACACTGAAAGATTGTAAAACAATAATCATAATATAAACCTTAAACAGCGTAAACCCAGAGAAAACATTTTTACAGAAAGCTGGGTGGGAGGAGTAAAATATGATAAAGTGATTCTTTAAAATATAAATAATAAATTTTCAATGAATTTTAAGCTTTTTTTCAGCAAAAATGCTTAATATTTACACAAACATAACAATTTTGACCTCATTTCAAGTATAGTCAAATTTATTTCACATTTTATAAGGTAACTTAGAATTTACCTTTTAAATTTGTGTATTTTAATAGCATTTAACTGAAATTTGGTTTCATATGTCATCAAAAATAACATGCATTGTAAAAGTAAATTAACGATGATATTTTTTAAAAAATATAAGGTATTTTTTCTCTCCTTTCTGTACGCCTTCGTGGTGTAATTGGAAGCATATTCGTGGAATATTAGAGAGATCCAGGGTTCGAACCCCGGCGACAGCATTGCGGATTTTTTTGATTTTCTGATTCGAAAGAATTCTACAATGACACCTAACTAAAAAAGGTGGTGGCCGATAATTCGTCACAAGCAGGATTTGGCGATTGAGTCTCATAATTCTGAATTTCCCTTTAAAAGGGGGAGTACTTAAGTATTTTCTCTCTCCTTCTAGTTCAGGCCCTCGAGCGGTAAAGTCGCTGAACACTGGTAGTTCGGTCCGAGCTTCGAATTTCGCAAACGGTTTGCGTGCGCGGGCGTTTTCATGGTTATTCCCATGTGTAACGTGCACGCGAGCCAGTTTCCCTTAGAACGTTCTCTACGAAGGCGTCCTTCCCTTTAGGCAGATATCCCTCCAGGCTTTGCAGTTATCACATAAAACAAACGAAACTCTCCTTCCAGCATGCCTTTGTGGTGCAACGGTCACTCGGTGTACATTTGAGAGTTCCAGGTTTCAGTCCAGGAGAGGGTATTGCGGATTTCTTCGGTTTCCTGACTTCAAAATAACCTAACGGCTCTACAAAATTACAGTATTTATGGATACCTGTATGTTCTTACACAATGAATCTATACTATGAAAAATACTATGAAAGATACAGACTGGTTTATTTTTTTAAGAATTTTTTATATCAAACGGAGCTTATGTGCTTAAATTTGATGAAATTAAAGAAGGGTAAAACATTTTCTTGTGAAATTTTATTTAACAGCACAAATATGAAATTACTCTTTGGCGAAATTCTCAAATAAGATGTAATGGCTCGCATGTAGATTTATATATCCCCCCAAAGTTGCAATTACTATAAAAGATACAATCTTTTATTTTGCTGTTAAGTTCCAAATTGAGCCATAAATGTTACAAATGAAAAACTTCTAAAAAACTTTATTTCATTGTACAGAGTTGCAGTTTTATTTAGCTATTTCATTATTTTTTCGTCTTCAAATATTTATATCTTTGACCCACAAGCACAAAATTTAGCAACAGCAAAAAGATAAATTTCTCATAATTTTAAGAATGTTTTTCAAACTAAAAGAGGCTGGAGTTTTCTTTATATTCCATGCTGTTTTTCTATCCAAGAATGATTTTATCTCCTCTTTTTTTATTACTAGACTCAGTGCATGTAACTCGTTTTGAATTCTGAAATATGTAACGCTTATTTAACATTTCGGTATGAAGTAAATGTGAAATTTCCTACTAAATCGAATTTAAGATAAAAATAAAACATAAATCCTTATTCTGATATGGATAAGCAGCACTAAGGAGACTTGTTTTGTCAGAATTCTTTTTTCTTACAGAGTGCTTTTTTTTTTCTAGAAAGATGAATTTTGTCATATCTTGCATATAAAGCATTATACTGTTTCGGTTCCTGTCACTCGGATATAATGAATAAAAAATTCTACAATTCCAGAAACATTTCCAATAACAAAGTAGAGAAATAAATACATGACATTATGCAGAAAAACAAAATGTATTTCGAAAGATCACATCAAATACGCGTTTGACTTAGAAACAGTGTTTCTCCCTGAAAGAAAAGATGAGTTGCAAATCATGAGGAATACTTTTCTTTCAAACTGGTTGAAAATCGCAACGATATTTCTGAGGAGCATTTCGCGATTGTCAAGTCTGCTTCCGCGAAGTTTAATTTAGTGTTTTCTAGAGCTCAACCTCAGGAATTCGGAAAAAGAAGAGAAAGCATGTTAGATACATAGGGGATAATATTTGTGAAATTTTATTTAACGCTGTTTACGCAAAGTTTGAAAACAAAGTACAAAATATCCTGAAAGTTTTACTTGAATTTAAAACAACACAGTAGACGTTCATTTATCTAGAAATTTAAATGCTTGGTTATCTAGTTTTTCCTTTTGAGACCATTAAGTTTTCTGTTAAATTATTCATGCATTTTACATTTCATTGTTGTTTAAACAATGCAAAAATATAAAGCCATTTTGTGTCTATGTATTAAGAGCTTTAATAGGCTCTTGATATATATATATATATATATGTGATGTATCAGCTTTTGTCCGGAATAAATAGAATGCTGAAGAATCATAAATGTAGTCGTAGCTTAAATAAT
Organism: Stegodyphus dumicola; assembly: GCF_044657685.1. NCBI lineage: Eukaryota > Metazoa > Arthropoda > Arachnida > Araneae > Eresidae > Stegodyphus > Stegodyphus dumicola. The sequence continues at coordinate 35,244,597 of NC_140781.1, forward strand.
CAGACGATAAGTTTAAAAAACAGGATCCATTATTTATTATTCAGGAGAAAATAGCAGTTACAAAAATCAGATATCCGGAGTAAATAAAAGAATTACTAATAACTTTTTGTATGAAGTTTACTCCATCGTGACATTTAAGAAAAAGCCCCGATATTCCTTTTGAGAGTCATTTTATAGCCTCTGAAAAGGCAGAGCTTCCAAGAAATGACGTCAGCCTCGTCAGCCAATCCAGTTCGCTTGAAATATTTCCAGAGCATTCTAAAACTGTACGTGTAGAAAAGGCTGGAAAAACAACTTGACTACGGGGCTGTGAATTTAACTCCACGTACTTTCAAATAAGAGAACGTCGCCATTAAAAATGAAAAGAACATACAATTAAGTGTATTCTTGACTATGGAATTTTATTATTACAAATATATATATATATATATATTAGCCGCTTTTATTTTTACAGGTTGTTTGAACACTGACCAAAGAATTTTTGTCAATTTAATTTGTTTTGTATTAATTTTCCCTATTAATCATTTTAAACGAATTTACATGAGTTTATGAATTTTCTACAATAATGCGTTTTTACAGTATTAAAATTGGCAAATTTGCTACAAGTCAAATGGTTATTAAGTTTAAATTCTACGATTAAATTGACCGCTGTAGTTTCGATGATAATTTAATTGTACTTACTAGATTTTCTATTGAATTACATTTTATATTTTTATGGTTATTTTATTTTTTAAATTATGTACTAAAGATTTATTTGTGCGAGACTTTATCTCATCAGGGTAATCTCACATATTTTTCATTTTTCTTTTTCAATTTACTTTCATTTTATTGTTTATTTTATGTTTATCTTTAAGGCTCAGTAGGTCATGTGGATCGAAACGGGATGGAGTTCTGTTGGATTATTCAGGTTTTGACATTTCAGATTATTACGTCTTGAGAATTCGTTTTGGAATATTAAAATGTGAATAATCTAAAATGTTTTCCGATAATCTGGATCGACTATGGTGCCCCTTAGTTCGGTCAACTGGAATTTTATTGCCTATTAGAAACTATTACAATGAAAGAAGGTTATTTGAAAAAGAAATGACGAAAACAGGTGTTTCAAAACAAATCTTTATTTAATATTAGAGATAATTAACTTAGCAAATGGTAAAGCGCGCGGTTATCTTAAAGAATTTGATATGCAAATATCAGATTTAGCAGTTCTTGAGAATGGGTAACTCGTATAGGATCCGCTGTTCTAAAGTTGTTTCGGTATTGCTGGAAGGATTTCGTAGCCGTTATAAGCTCAACAATGGGGATTACACACTCGTAGCCGTTATAAGCTCTATAGTTAGCTGAATAAGTCTTAAATATTTGGTCACATATAGCGGTTAGGGCTTATTTACTTTACTCACTCAGATCTATTCAGTCTACTTACCACAATTTAGAAGTCACCGAACTAAATTAAACTTTGGGATTTATTCCACACCATCAGAATTTCCCTAAATGCGCGAAAATGAATGCCAAGGCGTCATGTCGACATATTCTTCTCACAAGAATTTTTATTTGTAGTTTGGCCTTCGCTAAGATCGACTGCCGAAGCACTGAATGCATTTCCAGGTTATGGATTTAGCGTTCAGTAGCTTTGTGAATTTTACAGAATAAAATTAAGCAATGAAATATTTTCATTAATGCTTTACCTGTGTTATGGGAAATTAAACCTTTTTATCTTTGTTACTAAGAAGTACGGGTGTTCGTCAAAAAAGACAAAAGCAAAATTTAAGAGAATAATAATTTTAGTCTGTAATTCCAACATGAAGACGGAAACGTTTCATTAAGTTTATTGTTTCAAAACGAAATATATTTAAGGAAACTGTAAATTGTTTTTAGCAAATATTTGAGTGCATAAATAAAGCAAAATCTCATTCGAAGTTGCTGGATATTTCTTGAGTTTTAATTTTTAAAGCAATCAAGTAACGGTTATAACAAAAAGTAATTACATATAACGGTTTCCTAATCATGGCCTGAAAAAAAGGTATTTTAGAATCAAACATTAAGCGATTTTAAGAGCTCTTTGCTATAACTCGGAATTAAAAGCCGTAAGATTTACTGTGAACCCTCATTAGTACATTATTAATTTTTGTTTCAGATTCTAACTCGGGACCTTTCATGATAATGTATCAATAATTTTAAATAAGATAATTTATTAGTTGTAAGAGATTCCAAATACTTCATTAAAGAAACAAAAATCATTTCAACAGAGAGTAGATTCAAAAGCAAAAAAAATATTAAGTCCATATACAGTATTCTTATTTTAAATTCTATAACGTTCATCCATTCAAAATCAATGTTACAAATACTGACAGAATAATTCTTCGGAGGAAAATATTCAGACTCAAAAAAAGGCATCCACAGCATCATTTTTTCTACCGACAAGTTAAAAGATTATTAAGTTATTGGTACTAGTAATTTATAATTCCTACTTATCAATATTCGGAATTTTTATCGTGACACTACCAACATGATACCCAGATTTAATTAAAGCTAAAATTACACAATCTTATCGGCCCTGATCTTCACAAAAAAATTAAATGCTCTCATTTTAAATGATGAAAAAAGTAATCTCTGAATGACCGATGAAATACAGTGACCTCCAAAAGTTAAAGAAACAGCACGTTTTCCAAGGCTCACCAATACAAAAATGTCTGTAACACTTAAATTCACAGTTCATATGCATGATAGTAACAACGTTTAAGAAAATATATGCAAAAACAATAGCTACCACTTTTATTTTATAGAAACGAATACTTATAAAGGAGTTAGAGAAAAACTGCAAAAATTGTAATTTCTGTTCACGAGTGTTGATCTTCGGTTGTTATTACAATTTCGTGGGCAATAAGAGTCTAGCAATGTCCAGGAGAATTCGTTTGCTCGATTCGTTGATGTGGCGGGCGATCAGATGGATGGAAATGAGGATGACACAAGCTGATGCTGCTCGACGTTCCAATGTCTCTCGTAGTGTGGTCCACCGACTATGGAATGAGTTTTAATCCGATGATTCTGTGTGTAGAAGACATGTTCCAGGCCAAGGATACAGAAGGGCCCGTTTATGTTGGGCAAAAGAACACGTTTTTTAGACCAATCAACAATGGGTGTCTGTTCTCTTTACAGACGAGTCCAAGTCCACATTGAAGAGTGATTCTGGTCGTCAGCTGATCTGGAGGAAACAATGCAATCAGATGTAGAAAGACACAATTACCGATGTGGTGGAATAATAGTTTGGGCTGGGATATCTTTCCGTGGTCATGCTGACCTGCATGTGTTCCATGGAGGAACTTTGACCGGTGTGAGATATCGAGACGAGATTCTTGATCAATACGTCCACTCATATGCCGCTGCTATTGGTCCTGGATTTCGTCTGATGGACAATGTGCGACCGTACCGAGCTCGGGTTACTGAAGAATATATAGAGGGTCACGGTATAGAGCAGATGAATGGCCAGCTCAATCCCCAGACCTGAATCCGATAGAGCATCTTTGGGACTACCTTGGGGGACAAGTTGCTACTTTCAGTCCTCGTCCAAGCTTCGATGAGCTTGAACAAGGATTACTCCATGTCTAGTCGTTGCTTTCTATTTCACTATCCGAAAACTTAATTGACAGCACGGAGCGTCGCTGCCGCTAATGTATTGCAGCTAGGGGTGGACACATTCTTTGTGAATTCATTCTAGAAAGCGTTTTTGTATTGTTACCACCCCATGTTTCCTCAAAAAACTGTGATATACTGTTTCTCTAAGACTGGATTTCTCTGAGAGTGCAATTTTTTGTTGTAATTTATGTTTGTGTTGAACTTTAGAAACAATCTATGTCGCATTCATTAAAGAACAGTTTAGTGAACATGTCCTTTAAATTTGTTTCTATGTTGCTTCATTCTCAAATTAGACACAAAAAACATGCTGTTCCTTAACTTTTGGAGGGCAGTGTGTACTCTTTGAAACTGTTTAACTTACACCTTTTTTAAACTGATCTTTGGAAAGGCATTATTAAAACTTGGTGGAAATAACTTATTCTACTGTCTTTTCTTTTAATGGCTTTATATTGTTAAATGCTTGCAGTTAGTTATCAGTTTCACGTTCTAAATTAATATTATTCATTCAAATTCGTCCTTTCTTAACATTTATAATCTTACCATCACTCAGATCAAGGAGTGTGTGGCAAAGCTTCCTTAGCTAAACTTCTTTTCTATAACAATCATAACGCTACTCATTCCCATCCTCTTAAAAAAAGCAACTTTTCCTATAAACATTTTAGTAATCTAGAGGTTTTTGTATATCGAATGACATGATTCCAATTGGAATCATATACGGTATAGTTTACATATCATAGCTGCATTTAAACATTCTACTTAATGTTATTGAAAGCTGTTTAAAGTCTAGCCCTGTCTTAGATAATACTACAACGATGACACTAGATTAACATGAAGCACACTAGATTAACATTATAACTTGAACAAATTACTTTTTGCTTGATTCTTATTAGTCATTGCGTCATTTTGATAATTTATTGTATCACTTCAGTGTTAATGAGCGTTCCTTTCATCTGTCATTGCTTGTATTTGGGTCCAATATTATCTATTTAATTAAAAGTCTCGAAATGTAACTATTTAATGTTGGATCTAAATTTCCATGATGAGTCGGTCTTTTCCTCCAGACAGGTATCTCTCAATTTCTGTGAAATAGTAAATTTCTGTTAACGGTATTCACACTATTGTTATTCAAATCTGTGTGCAAAAGCAAACCCATGTCAGTATTCGCGTATCCTGGTCAATTTAAATCTTAGAGAGACTGCAAGTATAGTTTCACTATACAATAGCTATACCACTTTCTATGACCTTCTGTTCTGAAATCGTATTACTTCCCTTGCCATTGAAATTATTCCCTTTCTCATATTCAGTGCACTTTGTACAGTGAAGATTATCACATCAAAGAATCACGCTTAACTGTTAAATATAATAACTGTTTACTAATACCACACGTGGGGTGAATAAATATGTCTATCGAAGTCCGTCTAATTAAAGTGTTTGTGTTTCCTTCTCACGTTTATGAAATATTCCAGAGACAAAGCACACTCGGCAGCTGTGTAATAGTCTCCAAAGAAGCCTTCACTGATGAAATTACGAAGCGGAGCCGAGCGGCTTTATGCACATGACGGCACACTCTGTCTCTGTATCTTGCAACAAAAGAAGATGAATCCAAATTCATTGGACCATAGCCCATTTCTTCAATCGATTTCAGAGTTCATTGGTTTATCTCAGACTTTAGTGAAACGCTTGATCGACTAATTGGCAGATACTTCCAATTCCGCATTGTCTTCTAAGAAAGAATCTCCACACAAAATTTGTTCTGTTTGAATTTCTAATTTATCAAAAGTATACGATTTAATGAGGAGACATAGTTGTAGCAAAGCAGAAAAACAGAAGTGCGGTTGTAACTCTCTGAAGACATTTGTCTGTTCGGTTTATTTCACTGTAAGGGCATTTCTGCAGTTTATGATTTTTCACGGAAAATTATTTATTGTTAGTGAAATTATCAGCGATTATTCAGGAAGACGATGCACCATAACTGAGCTGTTTATTCTATATTTTGTTGTTTATTTCATTAATGCATGGGAAAGAGGTGAATTCTTAAATATATATGAGGAATTTGAAAGCCGGCTAAATAGTATTTTATAAATCATTATATTTATAAATAAACTACGTTATATAAGTTCCCTAATGTAACAGTATTGCATTAAGTTCATATACGATTGAAACAGCAGATTAGCAGCATTCTTCTTTATGAAATTTTATCGCCTTTATCTTTTATTGTTTCGCCTTCGAGTTCAGCCTTTATTTTAAAAGGTATTAAAGTTTCATTTATAGTAAATTTCTGGAAAATAGGATGAAGATGTCCTTGGCTATGAAATTTTAAATGTTATAAAAATATATCACTAACTAATTGTATAAGAACAGAGCCAAGAATGTGTAAGCAATATTAAGAATATTAAGATATTTCAAGCACCCAAACCGCGGAACATTTCCCTTTGACATTCACATTTAAATTCTTCAGTCTAAAATATACAGTCCAATACATAATTCTTAGTCTAATACATACCCTAAGCATTTGAAAGGTACAAAAATTAATGTCTCAGCACTAGCTGTTCAACGAAAGTTCCTTCCCTTCTACATATAGCCCTCATGTGGTTTGGTCGTAATCAGTTAATATCAAACCTCTAAAATTAGTGCCTTAGAGTTAAACAGCATTAAAAGCATTAGTGTAATATTAATTGAAGACGTTTTTGTCGCAAATATTATAACACTAAAAAAGATTTGTGTTTTACCATATTCATAACGGATTGTAAATTTAATGAGGATATTTAAATATTACACCTGCTATTTATTCTCAAGTTCTTTATTTGAAAGAGCAATGTTAAAAGATGCTGCTGGTAGTTTAAATCGTCCTTTGCACCATAATTGAAAAGTTTGGAGTCATTAAGTTTTTTGATGCTGGCGACGTGCAAAATGTGCAGTGCCCTCACAGGGAATGGAATACTGGACCTCTCGAATACATGTCGAGAATATATTCACTATGAAGTTACACCGCGAAGGCATGCGGAAAGGAGGGAGAAAATATCTTATAAGTTAATCTATATTATCTTTTGGTGAGTGAGTATTCTATTCTTATGTAATAAAGAAGTTCATGGGTTACGAATGCATTCTGAAATTTGTGGCCTCCACCTGAGCAAATTCAAAACAAACTTGACTTGAAAGATCAACATTTTAAAAGTGCGTTTTCTTTTGCGGTATGAGAGAGCTCGCCTATTTCTGCTTTATTTTTAATTTAGGAAAAAAATCACCGGAAATCACAGCATATTTTGAAAGAATGACATGGAACTGACAGGTGACTCTCAAACGAAAAATGGTAATTTAGATGCGACATGAGTGAGTTTAAGGAGACTTGGTTGCTTATCTGATGAGTAACTAACTACTCATTACTTATCTCAAATGAGTAGTTGAGATAAGTAATTTATAATCATTATTTGAGATATATAATGAATAGTTAGATTGCGAACGTTGAAATTTAAATGACGGAGATTTTGAGACAGCCAAGCAGATGAAAATGTTCCATGTATGAATATAAGATATAATTAAAACCAAATAATTGCTATTTGCGATCAAAACATTTCTAACTAAATATTGCACCTAAGTTTATATTTTTTTTTGTTCTTTAAGATAGGTGTTGTTAACTTATATTCAAAAGGTAATGAGAGTAAGATTAAAAAAAGTAATCTTAGAATGGGAACTCTAAAAAAAGATATGAAATAGGAAAAAAATGAAAATATGATAAAGAACTAGAAAAGAGTTAAGAATGTAATAATTATGAGAAAGAAAGGAAAACCGATGAAAGAAAGGAGAAAGGTAAAAGATGTGAGAAAAGAAAATGCAAACGAAAAAAAGAAAATTGATTGAAGAAGAAAATCAAAAAAGAACAGAGGAAAGGTTTTTGGATTCATATTCTAGAGAAAAAGGCAGAAAAGTATCATGTAGAGATGAAAAAGTATGAAGATGTAAGAAAATAGAGATGTATGAGTAGAAATAATGAGAAACAAAAACATTCTACCAATTTGTCTGTTATTTTTTTTTTCTAATTTTTCTAGTTTCATGGTATGAAAGTCGAGAAACAAGAGTTTGACAAGATTTCTCAGTACAAAAGTAACGACATTGGTTTCTTACTCATATAAAATATAGTAAGTATAGAATCAAAATCTCCAACTGAAACTGCAAAATGCTATGATCTCAATAGACAGATTTGATCAATACGTTTATTATGACCCTTATAGTCGAGACCCTTAGATCCTTAGAGAGCGAGGAAAGGACGAAATGAATCGGATAACAATCTCGATTTGATGAGGAAATTATGAAGAATTTTCCACTGCTATCATTAAATAAAGAAAGGCTTCAGCAGAAGACAATGAGCAGGGAAAAAATGAAAAACATTTTCTAGTTATAAGCAATCTAGCGTAGCAAATGGTTCCACGCTGTTGGCCTCGGCATTTACATGAGAGGCAATATGTGGAACTAAATGATGATACCCGTGGTATCATTACTTGGCTATCATCATTAGTAATAAGATATTCCTTCACCTAACAGACAAATCAACGTCCTAGATGCAGAGAAATTTATGCTAATGATTTCCACTGCAATCACAACATTGTGCTTCCATTCTGTGGACGATGGTTTGAATAAGATTAGAACACGCTATGGGATGTAGATGGACTAATTGACTAAACAATTCACGATGGAAAGCGAAAGATAGAGTAAAAATGATGGCTTTTCAACCACCGGGAGGGTATGAAGGAGATACCAATCCTTTTTTTTCTTTATTATCTTTTTTACACCAATAATAGTCTTTCTTAGTCATGAAATTCTTTAATAGCAGTTTCTGCTATTTTGAATAATTTCTAGTAAATCAAAGTAAAGATATTGTGTTTAATTAAATTTAGCTTATAAAATAAAATAACCTATATGAATGAGGAATGTATGTATTATATGTATCTATATCTATCTATCCGTCTCTCATATACATATGTTTGTTTGTTTGTTTGTTGTAGAGACCTTACATCATCGAAGAAAAGGTGACTTAGTGGGGTTAGACTTCAACACCAAATTTGAAGGAGAGCACAGCGAGGGGTCCGGGAGTCTCCAACCCTCTTCCCTTCCACCAAACCACAGAAGTTGACTTTAAGCTCACCATATATTTAGAGTGCCCTCATGTCGCAACGGCACTATAAATTTACAAACATCCTTGCCTTTTTCGGCATTCGAACCCATCCCTTTTGTTACGGCAATCAGAGGCATTAACCACTATTCTGTCTGGTAGATAGATAGATAGATGGGTGGATGGATAAATAATCCAGATTACGCTAATTACTTATTATTTGCATTAGTTTATACTATTTCATGTATGTATCCTCATTTTGTTTTGTGTAATTTACATGCCATAGATACAACATTTACAACATAATTTTTATTCACAGTATTAATTTTTAATTAATGACAAACTAAACATGTAGGGGTGTGGTATCTTAATTTTCAGAAAAGGTATTGATTTATTTTTAAAATTTTCACTCCTGATTAATTAAGATAATCAGAAGCATAGTTGGTATACAAGGTGTAAGCTGAAGTATTAACTTCAGATTAAACCATTATCTGAAGAGGTTTGAGTCTAAAAACAATAAATCGACTGCTTCATTTTTTAAAATTTTTAATATCCTTTAAAAATAAATTTTAATTTGAAAAAAAAATTATTTTGGAAATTTCTTACTGCTTACTGTCACTGCCGAAGTTTATACACAGTTTGTTCACCTACAATTAAATTTAATTATTCATAACTTTTAAATTTTATTTAAGATTTTTAAATTATTTTAGTTTTTGTTCTAAATCGAAAAAAATTGCTCGAATAGTTATAATTTAATTGCATTATATATACATATGTATATATGTATATATGTATATATATATATATATATATATGTGTGTGTGTGTGTGTGTGTGTGTGAACACAGCAAGGTAAAAAAAAATCTCATGTGGAGACAACATGACATTCCATGTGCGTCCTACAAAATTCGACCGATTTTTTGTTTCACTTCCTTTAAACTTATTTCCTCGAATTATTCTGAATTAATAAAGCGGTCTCTCAAAGCAAGCCACAAATGACATCAAATATCCCTGTCAATTTTTCTCATATGGGAGTCAAATGTCTTCTAATTTAATTTTTTATAACAAGTATAAAACCTTTCCAAACCTTTTACAAAGATATGAAAGAAAATAAATTAAAAAGTTTTCAATAAAAAGTGTTAGTTTCCGTAAAGGAAAAAAGGATTTTCCTATCGAATGGGGTTCAACTAAGATCTGATCTACTTCCTCTTGGCGACCTTATATAAGATCTTTAATGTTTGCCTTTTCCTTTATTTGTATGTATTTCTATTTAAAAAAAATCCTTCTAATTTAAAAACACTGATTTAATTTTTTCATTTACAAAAGCAAACATTTTTTATTGAAAAAATTTCAAAATAGCGCTTATTTTAAATTTATTTTCTTTCATGTCTTTGGTTCAAAATTTATTACCTTTTTAGTCTATAATTAATTATACATTCATCTGATTCTGTCGATTGTAATACAAAGGGATGTGCAGAACTAGATGTTATAGTAGTAGCGTATACAAAATTTCAATGTTCTTACGACTAACCGTTTTTGAGTTATTGAAAATATATACCTAAGTACGTATACTCGTCACGAAAAATCCCTCTACTTTAAATCCATTTTCTAATCAGTTTGAGAAAAAAGCAGACTTGTATTCTGTCTGTACTTACAGACGTCAAGCAAAAATATCGTCCTAATTGATTCGAGTAAGTAATTGTTGGTCAATATTGATATTTTTCTTGAAATATGATACCCGAAAGTTTTCGATTATAACACTTCCTTTACTTTTCAAGGAAGTAAAAATCGTAGACCACATATCAGACATTTTGTTTTCCAGCTCTTTTATATATCAAGTAACTGAAAAGAGCGGTGTGAAAAGAAATTATCAAAATAAGCAAAGGTGATGATGCTAAAGTATTAGCCTTATTAATTGTCAAAATAATCAATAAAATTTGCAAGTCTGACTTTAAAGAATTATTCTTATTAATCTCATTCGAAATTTATCTGTGGACACAGATACATATATACAAATACAGTTCAACATTTATTTAAGCTCTAAACAGTTTCTTTTGAACATAACTAAATTAACTAAATTTTTAAACCTTTTTTCCGGTTTATTATTTGGAATAATCAGAACAATCAAGCCTTTTGATTTTTGTGAGGCAATATATGACTGCCTATTAATATGGCTGTCGATGGCATCTACACAAGGATAGTAATGGCTAAACTTATTGGTGATCAATACTTACAGACGGATAAGTTTCATGCCGTAGGGCACATACTTCGTGCAAACTGTTTGAAAAACGTGACTCGAAAGCTTTGGTGCAGACACTTGTTCAGGCTCATTGAATATCGATAAGTTCAAAAGGAAGATCAGAACAAATACATCTGCTGTCTAACCTCCGTAAAAGAAACGATGAATTCCATTTCAGTTATAATTAATTACTTCCCGAAATTTATTAATAGCTAGTAGAATTCAAGATGAAAGACTTCAAACCACGTTAATGGCAAGCAATGGCGTTAAGTACTATGAAATCTGCAGTTAAATTAATATGATCGTTCATTGTATACATATTCAAGCATATAATAGACAATATTTTAATGTTTTGTTCACCTGAAAGAAGAATATATGCTTCTGTTAAGTTTGCAAGCTCAAGAGAAACTTAAAAATGCCATTTATTCAAGCGTATGCAATAATTTAGAAAAATCCGCAAACGTAACTGGGTAGAAACCATTCATAAAGGGTGGATTTAATTGCACCAAAATAATTGAATGAGATACCAGACTTTAGAAAAATATAAATGCTTGTAGAAACATATATGCATGACAAGTCAAAACAAGCGTGTTGAAAAATTATCTTCAACCTGTGCCAATTTTATGAATTAATATCACGCTGGGAGACAGCTTGCGTACAGCACAAAATGTACGGACGTTCCAGCGCAAGAGCCTTATTTACTTGCTCACTTTGTTGTAGCTCTTTCTCTTTAATAAATTACCTACAGTGGTGGCCAAAATTGTGGACACTTTTGGAAATTTTTATGTTTTTGAACTTTGTATGCTTATAGAAAACGTTATGTTTCACAAAGAATTTATTACTAAATTCAATACAAAAAACAAATTTCAATTATTTGCAATACAAAAAATGTTAAACGATAATAGTTATCGATATACATTAGACAGTGATGATTGCAGTGAGTCATCAGTACTTAGTAGGGTACCCTTTATTTTTGATTACAGCTTGACATCGACGTTTTATTGAGCTGACAAGAGTTTTAAGCTCTTCTTTCCTTATTACATGATGCCAGGAAACAATTATAGTCTCAATTAGTTCCCTTTTATTTGATGGGCGCCTCATTCGGACAAGAGTTTTCAAACGGTGCCACAAATTTTCGATAGGATTGAGGTCAGGACTGTTTCCTGGCCATGACAATCGAACCACGGAAATCGAACCATGGACCACTGGAATACCGGCCCAGTGTGCTACCGTTACACCACGAAGGCACGCTAGGGAAGTGGAAGAAATACCTTATAACATTTTCTTTCTTTCTTAATTCATGCACTTTAAAAGTATGATTTTTAGTAGATACACAATATCCCTTATGATATACTTTCATCAAATTAAAAGAGAGTTTAGAAATTATACTACATCAGACTATAAAAATAATCTATAAATAAACATCAAACTTTTGATGAAATTATGGCTCTAAATAAATTACACGTTTAATTTAATTACATAGAAGGATTGACATAGAATGAATTACTTGAAGCAACCCATATCATTTCACTTTTCCCTGATAATAAATTCATAAAATTTCTACAAGTTCAGTTTTAGACTGATGGTAGTTTTATAGAAAAACTCAGTTTCTAGAGAATCTGATATACATCTAACTTGATTTGTGTCAAACGACTCACGATTTGTGTCAACGATTTTCTCAAACGACATTAAACTACCTTACAGAACTAACCACAATCTGCTGATTGATTTTCTTTTATTTTCGGAAGACTTTTTATTCAATGTGCAAGGAGTATTCCTTTGCTACATTATCTCTTCAAATCAAATACTGGCTGTATATTTGCATATTTTAAATCGAATTTTTGTTTCTAGCTCACCATTAAATGAACTAATAAATATTAGAAGTAAGGATCCACGGACCAAATAAATAAAACACCAAATAAAACTTTGGAATGAGATATTAGTCTGACATCAATTTAAATAAAAATGTTTTTTAGCATTTCATGTAACAACTTGATTAAGTTGCTCTACTTTGTGAGCAGTATTTATGCATATGCATTTCGTTTACATCGTTTTAAATGTAATCGGGCATAACATATTGAACTCTATCAAGAAATGAGAAGAGTAAGAACAACTTTCATGCGTAAGGTTTTAAAGAATAAAACAATTTATACGTAAAGCGTTTTAACACGGTTTGCTGTTATGCAAGTCTTAATGCCAGGTTTAAATCTAAAGGAAGCTGCTTGTTTGTGCAGGACTTATGGTACTTGCAATTAGTATACGACAGCCATCATTACGAAGGTTAATGTGGCCTGACATGGTGTTCCTGACACTTCGCAAGTATCCTGTTGTAATAATTATGACGGTAGCTAAGGTAGCTATTCAAATCTCTTGACAACCTGATTTCTACAGTTTATAACTCATTTTCCTGTTACCTGTAGGTATCAGATGTTGGCTTTCGGCGTTTCTCATTGTTCTGGAGCTATAATTATAATCTTGTATTGCCGATGTAAGGAAAACACTTAGATGATGACGATATTGTCAGTTATCACATGAAGATTTAATTGAAAATTTAAACCTTAATTTTTTAATAGTTCAGACTGTAATATATAAAACAGAATTTAAAATAATTTGGTACACCTCCTATTTCACACAATTTAAAATATCTAATTAATTTCTGATTGTAATTATGATACATTTTGATGAACAGAATAATAAATGCAGTTGCCGTGTTAGGGAGAAGCAGGACAATAATCTTGTGTTGCCAATGTAAGGAAAGCACTTAGATAATGACGATACTGTCAGTTATCACAAGAAGATTTAATTGAAACTTAATTTTTAATATTTCAGATTGTAATGCATAATACACAATTTATAATAATTTGGTACACTTCCTATTTCAGACAATTTAAAATTTCTAATTAATTTCTCATTATAACACATTTTGATGAACAGACTAAGAAATACAGTTGCCCTGTTAGGGAGAAGCAGAACATTCTTTCGAGATGTTTTCTAATTATAGAGGGTTATTATGAATCATGGCCCTCTGAATTAATAATCAATCCACTAAATTGTGGACAAGAACAATTGAAGCTTACTGTACGCTGCTTTACCAACTGAAGGGAATTTTAGACAAATGACATTCTTTTGTACAGTTTATATATTTGAATTTTCGACTGATCTTGACAATTACGTGTTAGTACTTGACGTCCTTACTACTATAGTGCTTTCCGATGAATTAAAATATATAAGCAATATGTTACCCATTGCTTAATTATCCAGAATTATTATCATTTTGGTTGTTTATCATGTAATTACTGATAACATTTCTCATCTTCATAACGATTTTGTTGAATAAAAACTACCTATGAAATACTGTTTTTGTTTGCTAGTTACAAAAATGTTAATTAACCTATAAGGTATTTTATTCCTCCTTTCTGCATACCAGCGTGATATAACGGTAGCGCACTTGGCGCGCATTCGAGAGGTTCAGAGTTCGAGTCCCGGCAAGAGCACTGCACGTTTTTCAGGTTTTCTGTGTTTAAAAATGTCTAATAACTCTACAAACTTCTTTACATGCCAGGGATTATCCTACTCAACTGAAAGAACTTGAAAATGTCCTGCTTCTCCCTAACAGAAACTTCAGTGTTTTTATTATAGTAATCAAAATTTGTTATAATTCTAATCAAAAGATAACTAATAACTTCAAATTGCCTGAAACGGGAGATGTAACAAATTATTATGAATAGTGTTTTATATATTACAGACTGAACAGTTAAAAAATTATAAATTATGCTTTAAGTTTCAATTAGATCACCTTCATATCATGACTGATTTAAGTTTCAGTTAGATCACTTTCATGTGATAGTAATATATAATATATGCCACAAATAATATATGCCCTGAATTAATCATAACTTTTAAAACTAAAGGAAAATGCAAAAGGATAAGATTCCTAAGCATGTGAGGATTTTTTTTTGTTTGGTTAATAGTTAATTTTTAGTTAAAGCAACTTTACTTTCAGTCTCGCTTTTATCCACGCTTTCCAGTCAGAATAGCAATAAGACAGAACGCGTGTGTTCAAATTAAGGTAAAAAGAAATGCTATTTAAAGTAAGGTTTAGGAAGGTGATTTTACAGCGTGTTATGCCTACTTGAAGGCCCCTTGTGATCTTGAATTAGTAGTGATTTGATTTTGTGGCGTTGAGTGCTTCTAGCCATTAAGCTTGTTTCCGCCGGCTTCTACGAGTCAGAGCCTTCCTGCGTTTTGAATTATCATGAGATCCGTTAGGATAATTTAGTTGCATTTTATTTTAAGTTTACCGGTACTTTTTTGAGTTACGCCAGAAGTGTTGGCTTTATGTAAACCCAAGTTGGGTCATCTGTTCAACTATATTGGACTGAATAAAGGGTTCTGTACATCCTTCTTCTGACTTGTACTAAGACCTGGGGATAATTCATTATACAGTCTTTTATCATATCATACAATTGATCTATAGTTTAAGCTACCTAAGAGAATTTAAATCTATTTTGTATTGCCTCAGATGTACCAAAACATGAGTTTCAGATGAAGAAGTGCTGCATGCACATTTTTTTTCAGCATAACCCCTGAATGTGCATGCATTTCAGATTAATAAAAAATGTCACGCAATTTATTTCAGTTTACTTTAATAAAAGACATAACTTTGTGTGTCAGGTATGGTTGGTTTATACATTATTCAGTTAAAATATGTTCAAAAAATGGGTCTTACCAAACCAACACAGCTCCGTGTAAGACCAGGAAAACCGAGACCAGGAGTGGACAGAGTCTTCTGGTCATCATGGAGCACTTGAGGCCTACGGCCCCGGCCCGAGTTCATTCACACCTAAGAAAATACAAAAGGCTTAATTAACAGTAATAATGATAGTAAAATGATACAAAATAGCTGTAATATAAGGGTCTTCTTTCTAGAGAGGATATATTCTATACTGTTTCATTAATTTTTCCTAGTTCCCCTATGAATTTAAACATTGGATTTTTTTTGATAGGATTTAAATAATTAGTTTAGTTTATGACAAGAAAATATTTTAAGTCATGATATAAAACAAATTTGAATCTTTAAAGTATAAATTTTGATTGATTTTAATTAAATGTGAACTACTAAAACGTCGTATTTTCCTAGGGTGATTTTTTACATATTTCGTTAGATGAGTTACAGACTTTTAACGACTTTCCATGACTCGCGAAAAATAATACAAGAAAAGTTTTTGTTCGCAATCTGTATATCTCGTAAGTATTTCTGTATAAAAAATAAGGTCGCTTTATAAAATACCAATTATTTAAAAAATGACATAATGTAAAGGAATATTTTACATTTTATTTGATATTGATATATCAAACATGTGCTTTGTCTGCAGTATCCTGAAAGTTAATTGTATGTTAATGAGTAATAAATAATATTTTCTGAATGTAGTTTATAAAGTCTTAATATACAATTATTACTTAACTATCTAGATATATCTGTAAATTATTAAATAAACAATTAGAATGCATTTCATCTAGAAATTTATATTCTTTTCGTAGTTATTTTTTTTTTCAGCAGTTTTCCCATCTGTCAATTCTTGAATATTTGCATAAATGTAACACTTTTGATTACATGAACTTTCAAATTCTTTAGAATGATATTTTCTCTATTCATTATTTATTGAGTATACTTTTAGAATAATCAGATTTTTTAAATTGAGACACAATAGAGGTTTTACCAAGTGTCATTTTCAAAATAAATTATTTTGAATAAAGCAAATCTCGTGAGCTTCTACTCACTACATGCGCAGCATATTTAATTATGAGTTCTTTTGTAACAGACTAAATTGGAAAATAACGCTTGGAGGACATCCTTCGAGAGCTTCATGACTTCTGCTATGAATAAGAAATCAAAAATTTAAAAAAGTACCTTTAAAGCTATATATTTAGCCAAGCGTTAACTTCATCAAGGAGATAATGGGGGATTGAAGTAATTTTAATTTAATGCTTGAAAAACTTGTCTTTCTACGATATTAAAGACTCCAGGTTATAAGAATTTAAACTAGAAATAATTTTAGAACTCCGAGAGCAAGAATTGTTGTCTTGGAAATTAGAATAAAGTAAACACGAATATTGTTTACGTAAAAATTATTTCATATTTGAGTAACTTGAGCTTCATATTTCATATACGATCAGAATGATTTCTCAGAATTTTTTTCAGAATGCTATATATATATATATATATATATTCCTTTGACTTTACTTTTCATTTTAATCTATGTAAATAAATCGTAGTTTAGTAATAACTCGATGAGCTTTAGTGGTGATTATAGTGGTGTTTATTAGTCATGTTTTCTCTACATAAATTTCGGTATCGGAAATATTAGAGTTCCTGCCCATAGATCCTTTCGATTTTTTCATGGATTATGTTTAATGTAGAATTCTGTTATCAACGGTTACGCATTAGCAGCTTTCAAACATTTTCAAGAGAATTACAGATGAGAATTTTACATATGAATGTATAATTCTTTAGAGTACAAATGACATGTCTATGGCTTCTGAATAAAATTTTCAAAAATTAAAACGCAAACGTAGTTTTGAATTAACCAATACTACTAATTTCAAGAATTACATCGCTTCGCAGATGTAACTGTTACGTGTGACATCTTAGAGAATCATCTAGACGTTTTAGTTGAAAAAAATGGATAAATTAAACTCCTTATATAGTCAAATTAAACATATCGATATAAAATGAATTGACAAAGAAGTAAACATTAGTACTTATTATCAAGGCAAATGTTTTAGATATAGTAACTAACTTAAACGTTTAATGAAACAGAAAGAAAATTTTATTTACTCGTCGACATCTCAAAAACTGTTAAGTACTCCGAATAATAACTTAAATTTACTCTCTTCAATTAAACTTCTTAAGTTGATAATCAAACCGTGTTCAGGAGATACGAAATGTAGGAACGAATTTTGGAATTAATTTGAAAGCACTATCAATCGAAATGATCCACTTTCAAAAACTAAAAACTGAAAAATTTGCCTATTTAAAAATATGCTTGACTAGAGGGCAGTTAAATGTAATATCTGGTTTTCAATTAACTTACAGAAATTATGTGAACTGTGTAAAATTACTTAAAGATAGTTTTGTTCGTAAAAATATCATCACCGATTCTTTTATGAGTAATTTTTAACTTGCAAAGTGTTAAAAATTCTTCAAATGTTTACCAGCTTCGAGAAAATTATTTGATGACCTCGATCTCGCTGTGCGAAATTTAGATTTAATTCAAGAAGTTTCAAAAGTAAACCGTTGTTTAAATGGTTTCATAAAAAAAGGCCTACCAAAACAATGGCGCATAAAGAAAGCTCACAGAATACACTGCGCAGTAGTGATTGTCTACAGTAAACATACCTACATAGAAAATTACCTACGTAGAAAAACGCGCAATTAATAACTATTTTATATAAATAAATATAGAAAATGTTTCTTCATTTGCCATAATAATTAATTATATAGCATGCAAATTTTACCTATGTTTCTTATCTGTGTGCGATTAAGATAATTATAAGTTTTTTTAGAAGTCTTGTAGAGACATTATGTTATTTCGAAGCGGAAGATGAAAATGAGTAATGCCCTCACCGGGACTCGAACCATGGACCTCTAGATTACGCGTCGAGCGTACTGACCACTGTACCGTTAAGGTATGCCAAGAAGGCGAGAGGAAATAGGGGAAATACCTTATGTACTCTCCCTTTTAAAAAGGAACTGGTGATTAGAGGACCAATCACCAAATCCTGGTGGTGGAGAATCATCATCCACCACCGTTTTAGTCCGGGCGCCACTGTAGAGACATTAGGTTATTTAGAATCAGGAGAGATGAAAAATGAGCAATGACATCGCCGGGACTCGAACCACGGACCTCTCGATTACGCGTCGAGCGGGCTGACCACTGCACAACGAAGGCATGCCAAGAAAGCGGGATTACTTTTTGCGTATTTTTGGTTAAGGTCCTTTAGACGTACAACTGGTTTTATCAATATTTTGTTTGGCATACATGTTATCTCGTTTTTCGTGAAAATGTATCCTGTCGAGGAATTTCTTTCGCATATTTAAAAATAAATTGAATTAATATGAATTATACGAATTAACGTATGAAAACTGAAATATTCTTTGCATTATAGTGGAAAGAATTTCTTTCAAATATAGGAGGGAGATAAAACTCAATCAGATCTCAATAACTGTTGGTGATCTTATCGAGAAGGGCTAATTCTCTTTGAAAAGTAAGTCTTTGTCCATGAAATCAGCGATAAATGAATGTGCTTTTAATTTTAAATAGTTTTTCTAGCGTATTAAATGGCAGTTACTACTAAGTTTTATAATTCCAATAGGGTAAACTTTTTATTTTCCAAGTGTTTCATCTTCATTAAGTTTTATAATTGTAATAGTTTATACCTTTCATTTTCCAAGTGGATAATCTCTAACAACAGTTTAATTATATATATATATATAGAGAGAGAGAGAGAGAGAGAGATTCAATAAACCGAATTTGAGTTGCTTCACATTCTGCATTTACATTCTACACTTTAGGGCCCACCAGTGGCCGAGCTGTAAAGACGCTGAACATTGGTAGTTCGGACTGAGGCTCGAATCCCGCGAACGGGCTGGCTGCATGGGCGCTTTCGTGGTTTTCCCCATGTGTAACTTGTATATGAGCCAGATTCTCTTAGAAAGTCCTCCACGAAGGCATCCTTCATTTAGGCAGATAGCCCTTGTGCGCTTTGCCATAATTGAATAATCCAATCCAATCCATCCATTCTACATTTTAAAGCATTTAATACAAAAATGTCCACATATTCTATCCCAGAAACCACTTTGTAGAGACATTAGGTTGAAAATTACCAACGCCTTCGCCGGGAATCCTCTAAAATACCGGCTCAGAGTGCAGAACCACTAAACCACGAAGGCACGCTAGGAAAGCGGAAGAAGTAACTTATATGCTCCCCTTTTTAAAGGAAGCCTGGGGTTTTTAGGGGAACCAATCGCCAAATTCTGGGTGTGGAGAATCATCATCCAACACCCTTTTAGTTCGGGCGCCCCGTAGAGAAATTAGATTAATTGGAAAAGCTGGAGAGATGAAAAATGAGCAATCGCCTTCGCCGAAAATCGAACCACGGACCTCTAGAAAACCAGCCCAGCATACAGAACCACTACACCACGAATGCACGCTAGGAAAACGGGAGAAATACCTTTGATAATGCCATAAAATTCCGAAGACTTTTCTAGTGAAGTGTTTGGTATAATGAACTTCTTAAATCTATTTTTTAAATGGTTCGAAGAATAAAATTTATAGTCATGTATAATAAACAATATTATAAATTGCTTTTACAATTGATCAAGCGAAATGACATTTTTGTTCTGAGCTCAAATTAATTTTTATGCTAAATGCTGATTTGTTTTGCTAGTAATTTAAAATGTCCTCCTAATTCGTAACCTTTAATTCCTAAACTCCACTAATACAGCTTCTGAAGAAAAAATACTAAAATAAGCTACATTATTGTTGCCCAAATTTTAAAATACTGAATCAATTAATGTCTTCAAAACAGTTTAAGTCTTACTGCTGAACAACGCGTTTGCTTCGAAATAATAGACGTGCCTTGAAATTTTCTTCGTCTTATACGTTGTTTTGGTTAACATACGAATCAAACGGTAACCCAATTCAATCAACAAGTCTTCAGGTCTAATGCTGAACTCACGGATCACTACTTTAAAATGGTTAACAAGTCTTTACAAATCATCTTCTGTAATAATATTTGTATTTTTTCCAGGTGTTGAAATTTTGAAAAATATTTGAAATTGAAGCTAATACTGAAAGCAATATAGTTCAAGAAATATATAAGGGCCCACCAGCGGCCGAGCGGTAAAGTCGCTGAACACTGGTAGTTCAGTCCGAGGTTCAAATCCCGCGAACGGGTTGGCTGCATGGGCGTTTTCGTGGTTTTCCCCATGTGTAACGCGTATACGAGCCAGTTTCTCTTAGAAAGTCCTCCACGAAGGCATCCCTCCCTTTAGGCAGATAGCCCTAGTGTGCTTTGCCATAATTAAATAAACCAAACCAAACCAAGAAATGTATAAAAAATAATGAGCCTTTTGACTAAATTTACATGATAAACTTCGAATTTTGTTATTATTTATTGAATATTAAATTTCTTAAAAGCCCTTTAAATACCAATAACTTCTCAATGGTCATTAACCACGCCTCTCATTCAAGCCCCTGAGAACAGATGCTGACTACCAGAGAGTTGGTAGTCACTGTTTTAGCAGTAACTAATTTACATCATTGGATGAAAGTGGATAGGTTAAGATATGAGGCAGTATGCTCTCACTTTCCACAGTTTCGATAAGGGAAGAGAAGCTTTTATTCCCTGCAAGTTTCAAAGGAATATTTTGCTTTCTGTAGATATCTCTTCTCCTCAATGGGAATATGGCAAAAGAAAAGGGACCTCAAGCGTCTCACTGACTGCAGCATAAGAACAATGAATGTTCAGCAGCCATTTTAAGGATTACACGTAGAAAGCTGACACGAAAAAAATTCCATAAAATTAAAATGGGACGTCTCAAAATTAATATGGTTCCTCTGAAGACGTGACATAGGGAAGGCCGAAAATTGCTGTTAAAAATAATGCAAAATCTGTTCTTGCAGCTAGAGACTAAAATCACGTAAAAAGAGAGAGCAGGTGATGTAAAAGACTCCAGTTCACATAGCATGGTGTCCGGTTACTATTTTCGGTAAGGCATTCTCTGGATCAATGGTGGTGGTTGTGTATTTAATTATGGCAAAGTGCACTAGGGCTATCTACCTAAGGGAAGGGATGCTTTCGTGGAGAACTTTCTAAGGGAAACTGGCTCGTATACACGTTACACATGGGGAAAACCGTGAAAACATTCATGCAGCCAGCCCGTTCGCGGGATTCGAACCTCAGACCGAACTACTAGTGTTCAGCGACTTTACCGCTCGGCCGCTGGTGGGCCGTGCTGGATCAATGATTTTATATCCACCTAGTAATTTGTTTTACATATAGCCATTCATGGTGTTTTAGCGAAAAAGATTTCTCAGTTTTTTCCAAGAGTTTTTTCATCTTTAATCTCAACTGGTGGAATTTTCTCGAAATTGTCTTTTTCGACATCCATATTATAAGAATTATCACCTCTCGTTGAGCTGAATTTGGAGTTTTAAGTTGAGTTGGTCGTTTTGAGTCGATATTTAATGATTTTATGCTCACGAACAATAGCTGGAGCAGGTTTCTTCCTGGAGTGTACTGCTTGATCTCGGACGACTGGGTACTGTTTGTTCCCTGTTATAGCTTGCATCTTGATGGAATGTTAGTATCGTAAACTTGTTGGACGCTGGTATTTCAATCGAGCTGCTTGGGATAGAAGTACGTTTGCTACGTGCCGTAAGAAAAAAAAATTGTCGAAAATATTCTCTCAAGATAAAAGTGTTATCTGTAAAGAAAACTACTATTCAACTTACTCTGAAATACCCTTATGGTTGTAATCATTTCTTTTCCAAATAGTGTAAGCGAAATATTGCTTATTGCCATAAGTATCCTTCTAATAAATAAATACAGGGTGACCCACGAAAAGGTCTTCCTTGGGTACACCACTATTGACGATGGACCATACTGTATATTGTTGGAAAGATGATTCACACATATTTTTTAAGAAAAACTGCAACTCAAAATGTAAAGAAGTAGGGGATTGCATACATCTCTTTTTATTATTATTTTTAATCCCCTTTTGTAAACAAACACATCTATTTCGTATCAATTTTAGAAGAAAACTACCGCAGGTGCGCAGGAATAAAAGCTGTCAAATTAAATACTTTTTTAAAGAAAATCGCCAAACTTTTTTATTTTTTTTTAACAAAACGTCCTCTTCGAATGCATTATCAGCATCTCAGCGTAGCAATCCATAAATTCCTTTATTTCAGATGCTGCATAAGAATTTTTTAAAACAAAGGAAAGAAATACTGTAAGAAACATCTGTTTCGTACCTTTTTTTCTTCCGTTGCAACTTCCAAAACTCGCAGAAAAAATGAAATATCAAACACGAGACAAAAATCTAAAAAAAGTTCTCATGAACTATCATAAAAGCCCCAATAACTACACTATTTGTGATTTACGAGAAACCACTTGCAGAATGTTCGGGGCACGGAGAACTACAAGATAAAAAAATATGTTTTCCTAGTTTGGAAAAAGCGATCGAATGATCCATAGGCCTATTCACCATCTATCAACCTCCCACTCCCCCCATTTGCTTTACCGAGGGAGCAATACAATGGATGGACCCAGTCTCGAAGAGGAAGAGAAAGAAAGAATTGAAAGGAAAAAACACACGGAAAAAATAAACCGCGTTAAGAAGTAGAAATATTTTTCAGGAGAACTGCGTAGAACGTAAACACGATCAGTAATTCCACAGAAGATAAAAGGGATACAGTTTCTTTCCATTTCCCCACCCACCCCACGTCGGATCGAATAGACAGTATACAGATCGTTATGCTAAATAGTAGCTAGTTTATTTCGATACAGAAT
Organism: Stegodyphus dumicola; assembly: GCF_044657685.1. Taxonomy (NCBI): domain Eukaryota; kingdom Metazoa; phylum Arthropoda; class Arachnida; order Araneae; family Eresidae; genus Stegodyphus; species Stegodyphus dumicola. The sequence goes on from NC_140781.1 coordinate 35,268,151, forward strand.
ATCTGAGTGCTTGAGACTATTCTAAAAATTTGCAAATAGGAATAATACTAGCTAAAGAATTTCGGTATTAAATCTTATTACAAAAATGTAATTTATGTTTTATTTTAATACTGCGTTTTGGAAACCAGACTTTATAAAAGTAATTGTTAAGGTTTTATGATTTTAATATTCTGTAGATTCTGCATAATATTCAATGATATGCAGGTATAGCTCCGCAAATTATATTATGGTATTAAACATAATTTTCTTTTCAATAAAATTTACCTTTGCTAAAATATGAACTCGTACTTAACATCAACATATAATTCTGTAAAAGTGATTAGAGCACTTTAAAACAGTTGTAATGATTTTTTAATTATCGAAACTTAAGGGACAGTTTAGGTTCAAAATAGTTTATGCAAACTCGTGTTATTATTGGGAAAAGGAAATAATAGAAATATTTAATAATATTTAATAAATAACGTCGTCTGGTTGGTTACAAGAATGGGTAAGAAAAGACATACATCAGATATAAGTCACTTGACAGAGAAAAACATACTTTTTTATCGGCGCCATGCAAACTACAACATACATTTGGAAAAGTACTTTCTTGAAAATTTGAATCATTTACTTTGGTGGAGGAAGAGATACGTAAACTTTGAATATTTGTCTTTTTTACGAGCACAAAAATACTTTTTTTTTATCTTGCTTAAGAATCAAAATGAAAGGGCTGAAATTATTCTAGAAATATCAATAGAAACCTTTATTCCAGTATATTTGTTTAACCAAACAGATCTCTGGTTAGTCATAGTATACACTATCTTGCTCCAAACAAGCAAACAGATAAAGATACAATTGCTGTGTTTGCTAAAACAAATTTATTTGACTACTACTTCATTTGTTCCCATTTATAAGTATTCTCATAGCTGTTAATATGAGACATTATCATATCATGGCTGAAATGCAGTAAAACTCGACAACTACCGGCCGACTTTTGAGACACTTAGAAAAAGAAAATGCTAACCATCGAAGAAGGACTGTGTAGACGCTTTGATTGCTGTCAAAACACATCAGTCTATGCCTGGAGAACATTCCAATACAGACATGTATTGAGGCAGAATACCATTTCACCGCTTTGGTGATATGTACATCTTACCCTGATCAAGTGCAGTAGATGCACAAGAGTAGAAATGGAGTGTGCCAACATCACCAGGTGTATTACGTCACTAGCCATCAGTTTGGGGCCCATTGATGAGTCTAGATTTCGTTGAAGCACTAATAATCACTGACTACGAATCTGGAGACGACGAGGTAACCGAGTTACTCATGTTACCGTTTGTGAGAGACACAATGAGCAGCTATCAGGAGTCTATTGCCTCTGGTATGCACGAATAGGAGAATGACTTTATACTGATACGTAAATTAGGTATGTGTTCTTTCTTGTAAGATCATTTCCGGAAGTACCCTTTATCAACATATAAATGCCTGGTCTAAAGTATCTAACATTAGCAGAAGATCTGTACAAGACGCTCAAGCTTAGCAGAAGTTGTCTTTCAGTTTGGAAATATGTGGAATATTGTTAGTGGTTTAATGGATACCATTTCCCGACGTTTAGGATACTTATGAGAGCATAAAGACATAATCTCGCTCCATTTAGTTGAATGTAAAGCCCGATATAGCAAAAATCATATGATTCATTCAGAGTCCGAACTACTCTGCACATTTACAACTAGATCTATCTGCACATCTGATCTATTTACAACTATCTGCACATTTACAACTAATATCTCAAAACTGAAACTGTTTATTAAATGTTTTGCTACTTGTTTATTAAATACCATCTCGTTTCCATCATTCTATCATCTTTGTCAAGCAGCATATTTCAAACGGAGATTTAATTTGAAATTTTTAGATAATATAATAGCATTTTCCTTAAAGATTGAAATAATATGAGAGTAAGCTGGAATTCTTTTCTGAATATCTTGTGGTTAATTTTACAATAAGCGAATATAATATTGCAGTGATGCTCAGAAAGGAAATTCCTTTCTGTACATTATACATTATGAATGGATGATTTTTTTTATGATATCCCAAAAAATTCCTTCTCTAGGTTCTGATCACTTATTCGGCATTTGACTAAAGTCTAATTCATCAAATTTTTGCGCATTGAAGAAAGCAAAGCCTAAGTAGAGTTTTAATGTAAGAATAAACTCATTTTGCAATAAGTTTATATTTCTGTAAATAATGAACATCTCGAATATTGCACAAGAAGTAATTATCGCCTGAGGAGAAAAGCTTTTATTGGGCAATTTGGATGATAAATGTTTCTTCCTAGCACGTGTATATGTATAGAATTTGACTTACTTCGCTAGCATGAATTAAACTCCTAACAGACTTGGAGCGAATTATGGCTAGTTCCGAAGTAATAACATAGTCCTGAAAAGGTTTAAAATAAACATTTTATAAAATCAGAACTAATATAAACCCATGTTTTATGCTTAACAAAACAACCCCCACTTGGGGCGATGGAAACTAAAGTAATAGTCAAATTCAAATTTAAAAGTAAGAATAGCAGTCAAATACTACACATTTGATTTTAAACTCTAAGTTGGCTCAGAACGTCTCATTGTCGTAGCAGTTAAATGTCGGCATCAATAACGCACAAACGAAGAATTACAAGCAATCAGAGCTAGTAACGTATCCTCGAGAGGCAGAAACATGGTCTCTCTTACAATCCCAAAACCCTCGACTTAAATACTCTCAAACTGATTTTCATTCTCATGAGGAAACAGAAAGGAAAGACGGCAAAGCTGAAATTATAAAAAACTGTCTAATTAAAACAATAATAACCTTTCATATATATATATATATTCTCTCTTTTCCCCTAGAATGAGATAGAAGTCTTTACAGATAGTTTGTTTCCATAGCATTGTAATAAAGGTACACGGTTTTAGGGTATTGCCATGAAATGGACCCATCTAGATAAATAAGTGTGATATAATTTGGTATTCAGATATGTAGAAGTAAACACTACATGATCTGAATAAGAAACGGGAAACGAAATTACGTCTTTAGTAATGGCGCAGTATTTACTTACGTCTGTAAACCTCACGGCATACTTTGTGGAATACTAGGAATTTTGGATTTGCTTTCTTAAAAATAAGAAATACTGGGGCAGTCAGACTGCACGCAATTTATTAATTTTAAATAGCTTTGTTTGACATTAAATTTATATATAAGTGGTCGGAAGATACTTCAAAAATATCTTAAATGAATTCGAAGAACGAAAGCGGCATGTTAAACACTTAAATCCAAATTGAAATGTGTTATCCTTTCCAGTTTCAATTCGTATTCATTTTTTCTATACTTAATTTTCAATCGCATTTTGATAAAGATTTTTGCTGGAATACTGTTTTAAATTTGCATCCGCTTTAAACAGTAACTGTCAAGCGTTTAATAATTAAGTTTTGGAATGCAAGGGACTAATAATGTTTAATGTAAATCTTCGAGAATTTGAAAATATAGATGTATGTTATTTTAAAATGATAATAAAATTTCACTAATGCTTTGCATTTCCTTTTCGTGTAAATTATGACAATTGTTTAATTTTTTTCTGGTCAATTATTCTGCTTAATATTAAAAAAAAATGTTTAGCCATTCTTGTTTCAAAAGTTTCTGCCTATGCATACAATTGCTGTTCAAACAGGTTATGTGAATACTTTACCTTATTCACATAACCGTACATGAAGGCTGTTGGTCTCAGGAAAGAGATGCCTTAAAGGTAGTCTTTCAAAGGGAACCTATCTCGTATTCAAGTTACACTTGATGAAAACCATGAAACCCAATCACGATGTCAGCCCGTTCCTTTGGGCTTAAATCCGAATCAAACTAAAACCTATTCGGTGGTCTTAACCATTTGGGCATTGGTAAGGCCCTTGCTGTTCGGATAATTGATGCTGACAATGTGATGCCGCCCTCAGCTCTGAAAATCACTCGCACAGCTTGTTCTTGTGAAAAGTGTTTGGGCATTCCTGATTAGTGACTTAATATTCCCCCTCCCGAGAGAGAGGGTTCTTTTTTTTTTCTTTTTTTTCCTTCAGGAAAGGACAGGAAGAAACTCCGACAAGGACTGCCGCAAATTCTGCATTGTTTTTAGAAACTGGCTTGAGTGTCTTTTTGATAAAATTACATAATTTTTTGGTAATTGTAAAATAATCTGTAAATGTAAAAAGTGAATACCAAAAATGACCTTCTGCTTTCATGTGATTTTAATGACGTTACAGTTATTAAAATTTGATTAAAAACGGTTTAATCGTTAACCCATCGAAGGAAATTTTATATAGCCAGTGTTTATTTATTAGCTGCAATCAACGGACAGTTCTGTGAAAGGACTGCGAGGAAGCTTCTTGCTTTTCACGAAGAGGGCTAACCTGAACAATTATAATCATTTATACAGCTTCAAGAAGACTGTTCGGTTTCATCAGAATGAGACAGCACTTTCCATGCCTCTTGAACCTGATGAAAACAGAGTTTTTGTTCAAAAAATTGGTTTTGATTTTTTTGGTAAAAATTGCTTTTAAAGGATATAAAGATATCAAAGAAAGCTTGTATTTATATACTGCAAAATATGTTGTAACGTAAGTTGCTACATTTTAACTCTTTATTAAGATATTTATCTTTATAGCTTGTTTCTTCTTTTAAACATTTGAAGCTTATTTTTACTTCTTTCTTCCTATATTTGTTGAAGAATGAAAAGGGAAACTAAAGTTTAGAAATTCTAGTATTAGAGTTCAGCCTAACTATCACACATCAAATGAAAACTATTGAACTTAAATCCGCTATAAGAAAAAGCAAAGATTAGAAAAGCAGTAAAAAGAGAAACTAGAAACGAAATATTAAAGCTACAATTAAAAGGTGAGGAATTAGTGGTGAGCAAAACAAATTGAAGACAATTTAAGGAAAAGAAAAATGTAAATTAATTTTGAATTAGAGATATTATATTCAGAGGCGAATGGCTAGAAACGAGAGGACCCGTTAATTCTGAAAATGCTCAATTTGTAGATCTGCGAACGGTTGGATCTAAGAAGGTTAATGCCGGAGTTTAACCCCGATCAGTCTGATAATTTTTGTGTCTCATAATTCTCGAAGGTCAAGTGAAAATAGCGAGGGCTCGAAAAATTTATGGGGTAGCTCATCTACTAAACCTGTTACCGTTAGGTATAGTGCAGCTTGATGCAAGAAACCCAGACCATCTTGCAAAGAATTTCCAGAATATAAAAGATACTACTTCAGAAGTTCAAACTGAACCAGATGCTTATTGGTAAAAACTTATCCTCCATCAAAAATTCTTACAGCTGCTGGAAAGATTTAATTTTTGAGTAAAAAATTATTAGGAAAAAATGGTGATAGAGTTAGAGCTTAAAACCCTATCACCTAGAGATTCACTAGAGAATTGAAGAGATAAAAAATTTAGATGTTAGATACAAGTTAAAGCAATTGGCATAAACAGAAATGTAAAAGTATTTCCTAGATGAGTGATTCTATCTTAAAGTCGACCAGAAAATTATCAAAACTGTTCAATAACTACGAGGGTATTAGAAAGATGACATGAAAGTCTTTTATTCTTGCTGCCAAAAACGAAAAAATGCTCTATTACCGTCTTAGTCGTGATGGTAAAGACCTAAGTTAGAGGATATTCCCCGAAATAACCTCTCTCCAATGCGGAATGCGCGAGCAAGGGTCAAACCGAATTCGAAAAGAGAAAATACTCACTGTGCTACTTAATGAGTAATGAGCTCAGACATTCGAAGCCAACATGTCCAAAGTTGGACAAAAACTGGCAACGCGAGTCATGTTCAATAATATGAAAGAAGATAGTCAGGACCATTTTCTTTGACTTTTACATAAGGAAGAGGGATAAATGTGAATGCAATATGAAGTCTGCGGGATACCTGGGATACTATCGACCTAGTACGTAAGAAATTTATTATTGATTATCTTATTACAGAGAATAATATTCGGATCAAATAATGATTGAGCGCTGAATTGGTTTGTTTACCTGTAGGTGAAGTAGAGCTTTTAAGAAATTTTGAAACTAAAACAAAGCAGTTTGCGAAAACCACCTGAATCAAATGTAACAGTATAGATGCCACACTCAAGGTATACCATGGTTTTGTCACACCTCAGGGTAGTACACACATGGTAAATACAAGGTAATTTATGATATTTCTCTGTATTTTGAGCTGAATCATGTAATTAAATTTATCTTACAGGGGAGAATTTTGATTTCTCTTTTCGTGAAACATTTTCCCAAATACGAAAGGGTTATAACATCCACCGACACGCTGAAAATCATGTAAACTGCGTAACTAATAGAAGATAACCGGACATTCATGAAGAGGATCTTAGTTTCCCTTTCTGGGTGTCCGACAAAGCTATAGGGGCGAAACCTTTGTGGGGAGAAAAATGCACAAGGAAAATCATAGCCGCGCAGAATATTATGGGGAACAGAAAGTTAGGAGAAAACATCGCATTTCTAAACATCGTCACACAAAACATCATTGTAAGAAATAAAGTGGTTTAAAAATTTCGCAGTTTTAGAATATCGTAGTACAAAATATCGTGGTAAGAAATAAAGGATTTACAAATCTTCGCATGATAATATCGCAGACAAGTATTTTCAGACTTCAAAACTTTTAAATACGTGTTCACATAATGATTTTTGACCGAAAGGAGAACCTATATATTTCATATTTATGAACTGAATTAATTAATTCATTTCTGGCAAAAATGCAAGAAGCATTTAAGCATTGAAAAACTGAATGTGAATAGAAGTTAAGTGCAGCATTTAATAGAACTTTAGACTTATAAAGTTAACTATTAAAGGTCATTAATTAATTAATTTTATATGAAGCTGTACTAATAGTTTTCCATGAATAAATTCATTATGAAGGTAAAAAAGATTCCTCTTTTTATTTTGCGATCAAAATTTATTATGTGAACATTCATTTAAAACTTTAAAATATAAAGGCATATGTCTGCGATATTTTCATCATATGATGATTTGTAGGTGCTTTAGTTTTTCAACACAATATTCTCTATGACGATGTTTAAAACTTGGAAGATTTTTAAGTGCTCTATTTCCTGCTATGATGTTTTATACCACTATATTTTCACTTTTTGTTTCTTTGTCTTTCTACAATGTTTTGCACAGCGACGTTTTCCGGTTGCATGGATTTCATCGTGACGTTTTCTTCTGCGATGTTTTTCCCAGTAATACCTCTGTGATCAAAAATATTACTGGCTTCATTTCTCTAGGTCTCTAATATTCTCTGCAGTCACGAATTCAGGAATGTCAATAGAAATTCTCATTCAGTAGCTGGAGAAAATTTTCCAGGGAACTAAAAAAAAAAGCCGATGCTTGATGTTTACGATGATAGGAAATGCACATGAGTAGTATCGGGACATAAATCCTTCTTCATGAAATATAATAAAAAAGGATTAAGGTGGAAATATCGTAACCTAACTGCTGGATATTATTTCATATTTAAAACATGTTGCAATGATTTTATCAGATAAATTTTAAAAATATATCAAAGTATGTTTTTACAAGTAATGTAAACATAATTAAGGAAAGGACTCTTTGAGTCCTTTCCTTAATATGGTATTGAATATATATATATCAATATGGTATCCTGCATATATATATATATCAATATGGTATCCTGCTTAATATGGTATCCTGAATACAAAGTATTCAATACCATATGCATTTTAATGTTTGTTGGAATTCTATGACAGATAGAAAAACTATAATATTTCGAGTGACTATTTCTGTACTTTCCTTTCAATATATTTTGCAAATAAATAAAATGGAGCGACGGACTGACTCCAAAATAATGTTTCTTTGTTAACTTTGCGCTGTAAATTACATTTATGCAGCCACATGCTAGCTGGGTGTGCGCAGAATGTTACCAATATGAAGGATATTTAAGTCGTGGAGACTTGCCTTAGATCGTAACGGATTTGATTCTACCAATTGCATATGCAATCCAGATTCTTATTTTAGCAGAAATTAAAATAAAGGACTAGAACTTTCTAAACATAAAAAGTAATTTCCTTCAACAGTCACTGCTTACGTTTGGTGCGTTTACGTCCTTTCTATTTGAAAGAATGGGATAGCAGATGCTAGAATATTTGCTTAAGGTCTAGAATTATTTGACTGAAATATTCTAAATTGCATAACATTCTCAATCTTAATTTCATTGCATCTAGAATATTTGACTGAAATATTCTGGATGCAATGAAACTAAGATTGAGAATGTTATGCAATACCTTTCCGTAGATCTCCTCTTCTTTCGGAAGACCTCTTCCAACCAAGTGATTTTGCAAAAGGAATGATTAACACGCTTCATTTGTCCTACAAAAACCTGGAAGTCCTTCCTTCACAAGACCTAGGACAAGAACTTAGGCACAAATACCTGCTAACAACTCTGTCTTATTTTTTCCCCTTTGCCTCTGCTGCAGGATACGATGGTAACCGAGAATTTTTCCTCCTGAAACAAGAAGGTACAGAAGAATAGAAAAAAAGCGCATCGGTTGTGCGCACCTCAACTGGAACTAATGATAGCACTTAGTGAGCTGCTAGGCAACTTGGAGCAATTGCAATGCGATACTGAGGCTAATCGTTTTTTCGTAACCTCATCCTTCCTTTCCACGGCTGAAAGGAATAGTCTTAAGCAACATTACCTTAAATAATCCCTGTCATTGTATAACGGTTGAATCGCATTCATATCCTTCAGATTAATCCTTAAGAGTATACCTTATTCTAAAATTTAAAGGGTTAGCTGCAGACGTTAATTTTTGCAGTGATTGATTTCTAAATTTCTTTCATCTCAGCTTAAAGAAAACTGAATATTTAAGCGAAGAACGTCTTCCATAACATTAAGAAATCTGAAATAATATGTTTAATTAAAATTATTAATCAAACATATTATTTCAAATTTCTTAATAATAATTAATAATTATTAGTAATATGAATTAATAGTTATTATTATTACTAATAATACTTAATAATATTAATTAATTATCATTTAATTAAAACTATTATATTATTTGATTAACATTATTAATAATATGCTTGATTAAAATTATTATTAGAATTATTGATTATAAATTATTAAGTTACGTTTTTGCGTTTCTAACAGATTTTAGACATAATTATCATGCAGTTATGTTATTGCTCGATAACATCCCTATTCTTTCTAAAAGTTTAGTTGTAGTATACGAGCTTAATTATTTAGCTTAATTACATGGCTTTAGAGCAAATATGAAATGTTGAGAAGGGCATAATTGTGATTGCGGTATTATATTAGAGTTTAAATTCAACCATCTAATAAATATTCTAGTAATTTAATCTATTAATTACTAGATAATACTAATACTATTAATTTAAGAACCCTTCATTCATCTAATAAACTTTTAGAATTCTATAAATTAATATTTCAGTGTTTCTCAGTCTTTATGCCAGAAAAATGCATGAATGTTAAAAACAGAAATTTTATTCCGAATCTAATAGCCCTACATCACGCTACATTAATAAATGAGTGACTGAATTTTTTAAACTTTTGATGCTATGGAAATTATAAATTTTTATAATGGACTACAGGAAAAATATGAATATTTTGATGAAAGCTATGAAAAACGTTAATGAGTGCCGTACATGATTTCCATATAAAATTACTGCCTCAAGCCATTTATGCATATTAATGTAATTCAAGCGAAAAATTAGCTTCCTTTCTTTTTATGCAGAATGATTCATTGCAATATATTATTGGGTAATTTTTTTATTATTTATGCATTTATTTAAATTAATATACTTCTAAAGAGTTTCTGTTTCCCATATATATATATGCATCCATTATCAGATACTTAATTTTACTTTAGAGTTACCCACTGCAAATGTATAGCCAAAATGAGGTATAGATTTGCATATACAAATAGACAACACATAACATTAATAGGGATTTCAACATCGTGCTTCTAGGCATATAAAATTCGCAGTCGATAGACGCTGATTGAAGATGGTATTCAACAGATTCTACGGCTCTATAGTAAGAACAATGCACTAATTTAAATAATACAACGAAGCTAAAATATCATCAAATTTTTCATCAAATTTCTTTATCTGTGCGTCTGTGGTGCAGCTTTCTGAGTTCACTAGTAAAGACTATGTTGAAGTTTGTAAATTGACAATGACTTAGAAAAGCGATATCTTCAAACATCGCTCTGCTATCAAAGTTTTAGCTAGAAAAGGACCGTATCAGCCAGTATCCATAACAGCATGAAGATTTCACTCTTCATGCGATCATGGGTCATAATGAATATGCATATGCATGGGGAATATTTCTTCATGCAAGCGCAAGAGAATATTAATTTGACAATGATGAAGAGATGTGATTTTTAAAAGAATTTGACAAAACCTACTCATTAAGAATCAGAGAGCTGACTACGAAATATCATAAATACATTACGTTGAAGGAATATATGTAGAAAAATATACCTGATTGTTAGGTGCTAAAGATCTATGTTTGGATAGATAATATATGACGATAGAAACATCTTTTATTAATAGTGATAAAGTGCGGATGCTCATAAAATTATCATTTAAATATATTATAAATATTAATATCAGTTAAGTATGTTATATTAAATACAAATGAATTAGCGATTTTATTGAAAATAAAAAAAGCTGTAACTTGGAAAGAATATATTGATTTTAAATGTCTCATATTTAAGCAACAGTGCTTTCATTCGAGAGATAAATTAAAGATCTTACAGAATGTTATATGCGGATTATACTAGCAGATTTGCATGAAAACTACTTTTGCCAGTTGGCATGATGTTGTGCCTAATATTTAAAGGGTTCGACTTAAGCATTGGTAAGACTTGCGATACTTCATTTATTATTTTTAGAACTGGACTGAATTATTTAATTTAGGAAAAACACACAAGAGCCATATGCCAAACTCATAACAGTTTCGACCAAGAAGCCCAATTTTGACCAAAAATATTTGGTCTTTATAGGATATTTTTCGTTTAAAGGATACATTGGACTCAACGGAACTATAACATTATTGTTCCTTTGCTGGAATTTTCGGTAAAGAAGGTTCTTTTATCACTTGTAACATTTTCAGCTCTCTATAATTTAAACTGGAATAGTTTCATGACATATGTAATTCTTTTCATCGTACAGATACCTATTAATTAAATTCTTTGTTGAAAAGACATTGGAAAGTCAATGAGTCTTACTACTGAGCTGATCAAAGCAGAGGCCGTGTGTATCTGCTTGGTTGAGAAAATGAAGAAAGCTGAGTGCATTTCATTAAAAGAAGTAAAAAACCAGTTTAATCGTGGTAAAATGTTCCAGAAACCCATCTTGTCAGTTAAAGATTCTTCCCGAACACATTGCGTTTCCAGCATCCAGAGGGACAAAAATCAATAGACGTTGTTAATTAGCGTTTTCCGAATAACGAATCTTGCGTTTGTAAGCATTCTTTGTCTTTTTTACTGAAAAAAAAATGATCTCGCGGCATTAGCTTTCTTTTTCAGAAATGTTTTAATTATGGACTGCTCAAGAGATTTACGGACGAAAGAATAGTTTTGGTTCCCATTTCCTTGGATCGTGCCACGGGAATTAGGCGACGCAATGTAAAACAATTCAGTAATTCTAACTAATTGGGGCCTTAAAGCCTTAAGCATTTAAAGCGCATGAATTCTATTTGAATTAATCGAAAGAAGGACAAAAATGAATTTCATTCTTCCAATTTATATTCATTAATGCGTTGGGAGAATAATTCGTGTTTATAAGACAAGTAGACTGTGTTGAATGATTAATGCTTGCATTAGTACACACAAAGAAGCATTACTCAAAGGCAAACTTAATAGGTAAATAGAATCAGTTATATTAAAAAATACTACATATCTCTTTGATATAAGCTCTGAAAAAAGTTATTCGCGTAAGGGCCGTGGGAGAAAAGAAATAATTTTCGCTGCTGTTAAAGATTAAGGTAGCATAGGTAATAGTGAGTTTAAAAACATTCGACTCCGAACTGAACTTTCCAGTATCGAACAAGAAGACAATTGTAGTTACCTTATATTTTGCATGAATAAAATCTCAAAATTTGCATTTAAACTTTAGAATTTTATTTAAAGTATACGAAGGAATTAATATCTCTGTAGTTACCAGTCACAAAAACAAAATATTTTAAATTTTGCTTACAATTACTATTTTATTATAATTACAATTATTATTTTTAAACCATCGAATACGGATAAACTCGGGAAAAAAAGGAAAATTAATATCACTACTTTTTAAACGTTACGTTTGCTGAACAAGAAGATCTTATGAAGATATGAAATAAAGAAACTATACTCATTGAATAAATAACTATAATCTTCCAGTATCATAAATCTTTTTCTGAAATATTTTCAATTTCAGTAGTAAATTTCCTCGTGCATTGCTAAATATTCACAAGACATGACTGAATTCGCAGGGCTGAAAATTTCTTAATATTTTATAATATTAATAATTTCTTAATGATTATAAAACTCTATTGCATTAGATGGTTAAAATAATCTCCAAAACATGGCATGTTCTTGAAATATACCAGCATTTTTAATTTTTCCATTTTTGCATACAATGTGAGATGACGATTGTTTTCAGTTATAAAATAGGCATATATTTCTAAAAGAAGAACGAAAAGGTGTGTCTGACAAAATTTGAAGATGATTAGTTTTCGACCGAAAACTGGTTTTTACTGCTCTAAAATATTAAAATATAGTTCTTTAATGCTCTAAAACAATAATTCAGAAATAGATTTGGCCTACTCCTTGCATCCTCCCCCCTTAGAAGCTCCCATCATGTTTTGAAGCGTGCTTTAACATAAACTCAAAAGTAAATATTAAGATAACAAGGTAGAGAACAAAAGAGATAAGAAATAGGAATTTCAAAGAAATGACGTAGCAATTATTTTGCATTTTAAATATTTAATTACACTTTATCTCATTATACTTTGCACTTCATTTCCTTTTTTGTTTTACACAATCTTATATTCGCAGCATTTAAATCAATTCCCCTAAAATATGAACAAAACTAAAATAAACATCTAATCCTTGGATCTTCTAAGCAAAATTAACGCTCGCGATTTCAGTCGTGTTTATGTTAATCACATGACCACTGCTTATTACTTTACTTACAATGATTGGCTATTTGGTCCTACCAGGCTTAGCCCAAATACTTTTAAAGTTGTTTAAATCATAAAAAGGTGCATTTAAATTACAATTAAAGTATGTTATTATATACTCATATTAGTTCGGTTACGTTTCGGATGATTAATAGTATATCGATTAGTTTCGCTTACATTTCGGGCAAGTTTATGTCATAATACGTAAGAAAATATATGAATTACAACGTGAAATGTTCTAAGTGAAATCTGCTTAAACAATTCCGGATTTGCGTTATTTTGCGCTTTAAAAATCATAAATTTTGTCTTTTATTTATTTACATTTCGAGTACAATATTTACAAACAAACAGTTTCCTTCTGTCAAATAAAAATGTAATTTCATTTGAATAATGCAATTCTAAACACTTAAAAACTAATAATAAATTGATTCTAAGCCTTTAAAACAATAATAAATTAATTCTAAACACTTAAAAATTACTAATAAATTAATAATATATTAAAAACTTGAAAGGTGAATTCCAAGCCTCAGTAACTTGAATACATGCAATATCGTTATTCTCAATAAAAAGAGACTTTACACTGAAATATTTGATAATGCGAAGGAATTTCGAATTTACTTGCAGTAAGGTATATAAAAAATAGACAAAAAGATCTGGGATAGAAATAAAAGAGATGAAACGCATCATGAGAATATTTAAGCTGCGAAAAAACTAATAAATTGATTTTTTGCTTGCAAAAAACGAAATTCAACCATATGTAAGTAATTTGAATTCATTCGAAGGAAAAACTAGGTAAAGATAGCAGAAATAAAAATGAAACGCAAATAGTTGAATACCTTTCAAAAATTCACAGGCCAGAGCAAATTTCCCGGGTCATTTTTATTGTTATTACTGTTTTTGTTATTTTATAACTACAGTGAAACAAATGTCAATTGTCTGAAGTGATTCTGACAGATGCTGCCCTGACCTGATTTGACATACTATTGCTTCTAAGTTAGTGTGACAAACTAGAAAATGTTTTGATCTTTAATCTTATAATAAATAATCTGCTATAAATAAAAACACATATATATTTATGTTTATATTTATAGCAGATTATTTATTATGCAGCTAACAGGCACGACAGATTTCAAAATAAAAACGTACATCTAATATATTTAAATTAGAATGCTTTATCTTACATTTAGCCTAAAAATATAAACATAAAATGCAGTGGAAGCAAACGACTTTATAATAAATAACATGTTTCATTTTAAAAATTCCTTAAAAAGCATGCTTCCAATTCTGTTTATTTTTGACCAGTGAAGCGATTCAGTAAATAAGTCAGCTACAGCAAATATATGAGCAATAACATTTATAAAAATACATATATATATTTATGTTTATATTTATAGCAGATTATTTATTACACAGCTAACACAATAGATTTCAAAATGAAAACGTACATCCACTATATTTAAATTAGAATGCTTTATCTTACACTTAGACTAAAAATATAAACATAAAATGCAGTGGAAGCAAACGACTTTATAATAAATAACATGTTTCATTTTAAAAATTCCTTAAAAAGCATGCTTCCAATTCTGTTTATTTTTGACCAGTGAAGCGATTCAGTAAATACGTCAACTACAGCAAATATATGAGCACGTGTTTTTACGCAACTATTTGTTATATGAGTCACATATATAATAAAAGCACAATTAAAATATGTTGGCGTCGAGTTTGTTATGTTTTTACTGGTCAGCTGTTGGAATGAGTTAAATATTTAAGACTAAAATAAAAATTACATAATGATTTTTTGTGGAAATACTTTCGAGATGTCTCTCTTAATACCCATACTGCAGAATGTGATGAGACAACAATAAATAAGTTCACACAAGAATGCATTTTATTATTAAGTAGACTAAATGAAAAATTAAAAGTACGAAACACGGGGCAAATAGGGAAGAAACCGTAAAGTTAGAAGTGCTCATAAAAAAGCTGGAATGTATAACAGTAATGAAATTTTTCATTTTAATACTGTAAATATTTTCAGTTTTTTACCTGAGGTTTACAAAAAGAAAAGCACCATTACCTGAAAATTTAAATATTCATATTTTATTCGGAATTCATACCGAAGAATAAACTATTCTCCTCTAAATATGCCTCAGCTTTTTCTACTTTAAGTAATGTTATTACTTTTCTGTGTAAATATTTGACTTTTGTCATTTTTATAAACACTATAAATTAACGAGGTAAATTAAGTATTACTTCTTGCCATTGCCTCTTATTCTAATTATGATATACTTTTTATTGATTTCATTGGGAATGTACTAAAATCAAATCCTGGATTTTAAAGAAATAATTTTTATAAAATTTTTTCTCGAAACAAAAGTTATTTGATAATATTTTGTATGTATAATCTTTACTTATGTTAGTTACACTTAATTGCAGTTTTATTTCAAAAATTTTGGGATATTTTATGCATATTAGTGTAATTCATTTCGGACAATCGGTAGCAGAGTAGGTAAACCGATTACGAACTTGCTGATCATCCAAAATTAAGCTCGTCCAAGCTGTACAACTTATTCCTGTAAACTGCCTTTGAGTAATACAAACAACGCTCCGATGTTAAGCAAAGTGTTACTTAAAAGCCATTTCTTCCTAAGATGAGTAATGTGAGTCTATTTTTTACTTAATTTTAAGTAATAATTACATAACCAGTTACTTTATGATTTAGATGTTTACTGACACTTTTCCTTTCCACTTTCCCTAGATGTTTCCCTACTAGAATGCAAATTTAGTTTGGAAGTATTTGTTCGAGATTTTTGGATTAAGAGACAGAGCGGGTTTCTGCTTCTCGAGACCACATTATTAGGTTTTGCTAGCTATGATAAGACTGTAATTCTTCGGCGTTATAGCAGCCGACATTTAAATTGTTATATCGGTGAGATGTTTCTCAGCCAACTTCGCGTTCAGTAAATTGTGTAGTCTTTAACTACCAGACTTGGTTTAAATTTTTAATTTACCGTTAATTTAAGTGACCTCGCCATAAGTGGTTCTTGAACATGTCTAACACGAGAAATGCGTTTTATGTTAAATTTCTGATCAATAAAATTTTTTCTTATACTCTTTCAAGACTAGTTCTTTTCAGACGAAGTGATAATTCCTTCCAAGTTTGTTAGGTTTTGATACTAGCTTATGCTACCAAAGATAGCCAAACTCTATAAAATACCGAGTTTGTCCAAGAAACAAGTTATTCGTAATTATTAACCAATATGCTCGAAAGATGAAAGTGATAAATTATTTTCCTTATCATGTTTCAATAAATTTGAACTTTGATAGCACATTACGTTACAGCCATGTTATTGCAGTTACAGTAGCATATTAATGCAGCATTTAAATTGTCGACGGTAGAGTTGCAGCCTGAATGATAAAATAGTTTCCTGGACATTGTCTATAAATTACTACAGCAACTATAAAATGGTTAATCCTTCCAGAACTTTGCTTGCATTTAGAAACATGTTTCCCATTTATCACTCATTAAGTTTGAAAAATTAAAGTTTTAGTGCGTCAAACGGAAATGAAAGAACCCCCCCCCCAAAAAAAGGAGAGAATGATGAATGAATTTCTGGTCTTTTATCCTTTGTATGGTTAATGAATGCTGAAGTTCCGTGGCATTTTCAGTCTTTTTTTGCTCAATGTTTTCTGCTCGGCAACATGTGAAGGTTACGTTGAACAAAGCATGGTTTAATTGCAAATCTTAGGATAAAATTGCAAAATAAAGGACAAGAAGTGAGATAATATACTTTAACTATAATATACCAATCAGTTGTTGACCAAAAATTAACTGATTTATTTCATTTAGAAATAAAGACTGGCTGGTTCAAAAGCAAGTATATCATATTTAAGAAATGTGCGTCTCAGTAAATTTATAACACATGGAAACGCAATTAGAACAGAAATGAATAGAATAATTAAAAAAATAATAATAAATAAAGTTTGAACTTAAAGTTACATAAAATAAACCAGGTTGTAACTTGGAATATAAAATTTTTGACTATCTTCTGAACATTGCCATAAGCTCGGAATCACTTATTCAAAAATAGTAATTTTCTTGACCTGTGGTAGAGCAAGTGTTAGATTCCGTAGCATTCATTACAGGATGAAACAATATTCCATTCTACTTCTCCTGAAAGCAAATCTTGCTCCCAGCTTTTAGAGAGTATCGAATGGCAAGGCATCCTTATCAGAATGACCGCATAGATCTCTAGACAAAGAAATCCACGGCTGCGCAAAGATTACTCAGCGTTCTTCGCAATTTTAAGAGATGCGAGCAGTATATCAAATACCAGTAAAAGAAGTGTTCCTCAGGTACATTTTGAAGCATCTGCAAGCTGTGATAAGTGATGGTAATTGTTACATTCAGCATTTATTCTGAAGTATTTTGTAATATTTTAAAGATGAAGCGTCGTTTGGCAGGTATAGTAATACTAATTCAGAAGGTATAGTAATACCAGTCAGAATACTTAGGTATAGTAATAGTTCAAAACTTGCTAAATACCACAAGAAAAGCCCTAAAAAACAGGTGTTATTTTTACAGATTTATATGATGTTTCTATTGTTATAAATTATTACAAATTCACACAAATACTGATTTTTATGCTTTTGGAATACCCTGTCTAATTACTCAAGCTACGGCCGAATGCTATTTTAAATCGCAACGTTAGTTTAATTTAGAATGATACCATTGGTCCTTTTATAACAGTACTTTATTCTTTGCGTGAAAACCGATGCTAAACCGATGCTTGATGCGAAAACCGATGCTACGACGAAAAAACAGGTAAGAAAATAAATAAAAACTCAATTCAGATAGATTAAGCATATAGTCTTGCATTAAGAGCTCCGTATTGCGAAATGCTATTTCGATAAGAGTTAAAAGAGGAAAAATAAAAAATAAAAAAAAAGATAAATTATGAAAACGAAAAATGCGAATGCAACCAGAGAATAAAAAAAAGTGCTATATTTTCAAAAAACATAAAATATTTATGTTACAGAATCGAAATTATCCGTAAGACATGCCATTTCAGGGAACTTTGAGCCTATATTTTAGAAAGTAATCAATATTGAAATCTGATAATTTTAAAAGAAAAAAGGAATAAGATTATTAAAAATATCTTTAAAATGTTTTTCAAAAAAATATTCCCACGATTAATATGTTAGCAGCAGATTAATTCTTCTTAACAGCGAAGATTCTTCTTAGCTTTGACAAATCCAACAAACAGAAAAAACAGAATTCTGTTCTTAATGCTTTTTCAACTCTGATGCGGACACCACATGACTTCCTTGTACGTGCTATTACATTATACACGTTTTTTTGCTGCATTTCATTTAAACTTATTTCCTCGAAATTTTCTAACTTAATTAACCGATCTCCCAAGACAAGTTGAAAATGAATTCCAAAATTGCAAATTTTGAAATTAAATATCCCAGTCAATTTTTGTCATACGGGAGTCAAACTTCTGATTTAATTTTTTCACGCAGTTTATTAAACTTTCCCAAATATAAGTGTAGGAAACGGGAGACAGCATTAAAAGTTAGATTTCGCTATTTGTCGAAAATTTTAATTTAAATTTGACATTGCCAAAACATGAATATTTTCGAAATTTAAAGCACTTCTGTAATTGGAAGTACATGACTACCACTAGCTACTGCAAAAACAAAAGCTGGGTAAGTAATTTTAAGCCGGGTAATGGGATGGGTATATGTATATATATATATATATATGTGTGTGTGTGTGTTTAAGATTAAAGTATGTAAATCAGCTTTGTAATTTAATTTGGTAATGGCATCTTAATTCCTCGTTTTTAATTTGGGCATTTCCTCTTTGTATTCTAAAAATAGTAATAGCTTTTTTTGACTGCGAAGTTTATAGATTAATCTATGTCTATTATCTTTGTCTAGATTAATATATGGTTTGCGAAAATCTGATGACGTAGTTAATTTGGGACTTAAAATTTTGAGAACTGAAAACTTTCTAACCTAAACCAAAACCTTCTGTTATTGAGTCTCCATACTGAATAACTGCGCACTTTAGCTTCTGCCTATCTTCATGTAATGACGTTGTCTCGCTGTGTTCTCTTTTTATCGCAACAGTATCAAAACTGTAAATGTTTTTGATTAAGCACGATTAGAGTGCCAAGTAAATTGTGGCCACAAATGTCATTTAAAATGAAAATGAATATTTAATGTTACTCGGCTGCCAAATTTTCTAGTCATTACGGATTCAACATTTTAGCATACTACGCAATCAGATTTCTCCCTGTTCAATATAGATCTACGCTTTAAGTTATCTACGTGCAATGCCTTTTTCGCTGTTTCATGATATATATATTTGTTAAGGTGAAACACCGAAATCTGGAGAATATCGACTTTCACCGGTGAATGTCAACATTCACATAGTCGCTTGTTGTATGTCCGAAATACTTTCCAAATACTCTTATTTCTGACTTACACCGGTCAACGTCGACATTCACCATGTACTAATGGTGAATGTTGAACATATAACAATATTATACTTTTTTTCTCCGTAATTCAGTCGCGAATAAACGCACTTGAGACTTGAAATAAGAACTTAAGAACATAAGAACCTAAAACACACAATACATTCAAAATGAGAAAGGAAAATAATAGAAGTTAAAAACTTACTTAATTATACAGTACGTTCTAAATGAGAAAATAAAATAACAGTAATAAAAAACTTACTAAATTATGTGATTCAAATCTTATTTATTGCAACAACTTAAACTATTATGACACTTAATGACCTCTCTTTTCGACTTACACCAGAGCATATCTGTGATTATCGACATACACCGGTGAGGATCCGAATGTACAAGAATGTAGTGCAATATTCGATCTTTCACCGACGTATTTGGTGAATATTGACATTCTCCGGTGAAAGTCGACATTCTCCGATTTCGGTCTTTCACGGTAATATATATATATGTGTGTGTGTGCGTGTTTAGTTATGCCGATTGCAACAGAAATGGGAGGTGCACAAGCAGATATTATAGCAGTTCTATGTAGAAAATTCATTGTTCTACGGTTAATCTTTTTTGAGTTATGCGAGATACACACATAAGTACATATGTAGAGACGTCACAAAAATTTTGTTGTGAATCCACTTGGAAAAAATATTTCTTTAGAACCGGAAATCCCTTCTGTAAAAATAGTTCTTTGTTTATAAATTCTTTAAAAATAATTTATTTTATAGTTTATTAAAACATAGTTCTGTCCATACGTACAGATGTCAAGCGAAAAAACATCCAAATGTATTCAGGAAAAGTCAAAATGGATATTTCTGTATAAAAATGATAATCGAAATTTTTCGACATTACAATACTTTCTCTACTTTATACAAGGAAGCCAAAATAAGAAAGATGATTGCATTGGCAGTTTGTGTTTAGCAAAATTAATTGCAACGAAAACTGTAAAAATGTAACGTTTTCCTCTGCAAATACGAAATGTAGAACTGAGATTCCTAATAAGAAAATACGAATACTAGAAGAGAAATGCAGAGAATTTTTAATATGTATACACATGTGACTATCTGTACAAAAGAATAGATCCGGCCGTCTTTGCCTCAACCGTTAATAGTATACATATACTTCCAACTATATATGAATCTTTTAAATGACACAAATATTCATGTTTTGGCATTCTTAAATTTAATAAATCAGTTTCCTTAAATTCCCTAAACCAACTTTTTATTCTATCTCCCAATCATGTACTTCTATTTAGGAAGGTTTTATAATCATTATAAAAAAGAAAATTGATTTCCATATGACAAAATTTGACCAAGGTATTTTATTTCAAAATTTAGGCTATACGACGTCACTTTTAGATTACTTTAGCGGCGATCATTAAATAAATAACTTTCAATAATTTTAGGTTAATATTTTCCCCTTGTATGCTATTCAATGGTATTGAAAATTTTGCTGTTAGTATTCTCATGGAGTTTCATTATTTTACAGTCATAATTTAACAAACATACAAGCTATAAATATATTTAATTTTTATTTTACGAAATTAATGTAGGGAGTTGAATGTGCCAATAGTGAAGTCTGGGCGTGTTCGAAGTTCTCCACGATTTTATGAATAAGATATATTATTTGAAAAACCTTTATATTGATTGATTCTTCTTATGACAATTTGCATAGAAATGCACGTCACTTAATCTTTTAATGTCAGAAACTTCATCAAAATTGATATTTTATTTTTTTACGTACAAAAGTAAATACAGAAATCACACTTTTTGCATTTAATTTTTTATAATGAATATAATTAATTTTTTCCTAAAAATAAGAATAGGGACTTAGGAAACATATTGTTACGTTTTTCTCTTTACGTTAAGGGTTCGTGGATTTGGAGTGAATAACGACGACACTTTTTGAAGTATCGAAACACAATTTATTAGCCAGTATTACTCAGAGCAGTCCGAAAATCACGTTTACAGTCGTCAAAGAACTACTTTAAACACGCTGAAACAATCAGCAACACAGCCTTCAGACTATCAGGCTATAACGGTGAAGACAGCTTCACGGCAAGGCACCAGAGTACAGCTCCCGACTCGGTTCGGTCGTTCTAGAGCTCAACACACTCTGCGGCGATGTACTAACAACACTTCGGCGATGTACTAACTCGCGATACACTAAGAGACTCTCTCGATGCAGTCGACGACCGACTCGGCATTAATGTACGAGACACTCAATCCCTGACTCATAACTGACTCGACTAGGCACAGGAGCACTGACTGAATGACAACTCGCTAGACTACGAGACACTCGACGATCGACTCGATAGACTGTTAGACACTTCGTAACAACATAAATGCTATTGTTTGTTAATTTTTATAAATCCTATGCTGCTGTACTTAAAAATGACAAAACATAATAATACTTGCATCATTTAAAAAATTAAGTATATATTAACGATCAATGGTTCCTAAATAAAGGCAGGGTGGGAGCTCTCGTGGACACGGTGCATATTAATGATTCTTAATTATTTAGTTAAAATTCGTAAAATAAGAATCCATTTATTTGCATCAGTAAGTAAATCGATACGGAAGCAGACATTTCTTTAATTATGATAATTTTTGATATAAACATCATGATTAAGGAAATAACGTGACTCCCACTTCTGAAAATATAAGCCATTCATTTCATATTAGGTCACTTGAGAACTTTCCAAGCTTATAAAAGAGGAGTTAAATTTCAACTTGGGAAGTAAACATATCTTGCAAAAGAACGTCTAGTCTTCTGTTGCCACGCGTATAAGAAAAAAAATAGCTAATGTGAATTATTATAATGCAAATTGCACTTCTATTAACTTTTATTTGTTCAGCTTCTTGTTTTTCAATCTTTCATCTCCAAGGAATTGAAGAAATTTCTTCAGGATTAAAACAAGTCATGTTTTTGTGGACATTATGTTACCGTTTTTATCCTAGCACTAGTTTAAACTTGCGCTGCTAATTAAAAAAGAGAGGTATTAGGACTTATTACATTTTAATCATAGTATACTTTAGTACTACATTTACATATTTAATTTACATTTTAATCAGACCATCGGGTTAATATTACCTTTGATCTTAACCTTACTGGTCGAACCCTAGAAATTCGCGTCACTTTAAAACTTAAGAAGCGTATTAAAAGTATAATAAAAAATAAATGAATAAATAAGTAAACAAATGATCTAATTAGACTGGATTTCAAAGACAGAGAAAGCAATTTAAAAAAATTATTTGCCGGCATTAGTCTGAAGTATAAACACTAATGAATATTTAAAATATTTTCTTAGAAATAATATCTTCTGCGCATTCCTTTCAGTAGACAGAATCTCGCTAATCATAAACATTTCACAATTACTTATGTTTGCCCTATTTTGTGGTTTCTAGACTTATTTCTAGACCCTATTTTGTGATTTCAATGACATGCTAAATATCATTGAAAACAAAAAGTAACAGCCATGAAATAACAGCCATGAAAATAATTTCTAAAACAATAATTCCCCTTGAAGGGGAGTTATTTAGCATATCATTGAAATTATTCAGAATAACTGGCTGTTTTCCTTTGAGAGTTTTATAAGTTCTTAAAAAAGGAAAAATTCCAAAATTGACTCTGTCTGTTATATTTTAGTCTATGTCTTGTCTGTTGGATGACAAAGAACATATGTGTCCATAATTCCTTAAATTAGCTTGGAAAAATAAGTTTATTATCTTTTAATTTTCGTGAGTTTAATTCGTTTAACATAGAAAAAGAGGTAAAGTGGTTTCGCATATACTTCAGTTTGTGAAAATGTCCTTTTCTTTAAATGACTTTGTTAAAATAACAGCCATGAAAATAATTTCTAAAACACTTTAAGGTTATTATTATTTTATATTAACCAGTTATTATGATTTAGACCTTTACTATCACTTCTCCTTTTCCGCTTCCTCACCAGAATGCAAATTCGGTTTGAGAGTATTTAAGTCGAGGGTTTTGGATTGCAAGACAGAGTGTGTTTCTGTCTCTCGAGGTTATCTTACTACTTTTCGCCACCTGTGATAAGATTGTAATTCTTCGGCTTTCCATTACTACTGCCGACATTTAACTGCTATACCGGTTAGAAGTTTTGATCCAACTTTGCGTTAAATAAAATTGTGTAGTACTAGGCATAGTTTAGTTTTTTTAAATTGCTACTTTCAGTTATATCGCCACAAGTGGTGGTCGATTCTGTAAGCAAGAGGCGTACGTTTATGTTCGAGTTCTGATTTTAATAAAATTTGATTGTTTTAAACCTTTTCATGACTCTTTTGTTACTCAAGGCACAGCGATAATTCTTTCCAAGTCTGTTAGGTGTTTAATACAAGTTTATGCTATCAAGAGAGTCAAAATCAAAACATTTTTGCGAAGAAGTTGATTTTTATTAAACTCGTGTCTGGTGCTATTAGTTTCCGATGAGACACGAACTTAAGTAGAATTAATTCTAGTCTTATTTATTAGAATTATGAGAAGTTGGCTGTCACAAATAGAGCAGCCTAATACAGAAATCTGATCCCTAGGCGAAGCGCAAGCTTCATAAATTCATAAGAACATTGATTTTCTAGCTGGAACATGAGGGAAATAAAATCATTAAATGTTGTTTTTTTTTTCAATTTCTTGTTATATATTATTCTCATTTTATTATGCGTTATGTTTAGACGATAGAGTTTAATCTGCAGTACGATTTGTGTTTTTTACTTGCTTCGTTGCAAACACTTCAGACTTGCTGGATGATGGATAGTGTCGTTTTTGCAACAAATAATTTTTAGTTTGTGAGAGATCCAGGAAACATACCTACCAAGGCAGAAGTCGCGCAGTCTGCATCTTCACGAAACCTAGGATGGATTGAGCACCATTTGGTCCTGTTGAAAGTTGAGGTCACAGAGGATTCCATGATATGGCATAACCTTGGGCGTTAAATTTTAAGTAATGTAATGGTGACTGGTCATGGTAACCGGATAGATGGACTAGAGATGAATGGAATGAGTATCTAATGGCATCAGATGCCAACAAGCCAGGCTTTGGGCCTGGATTCAAATACTGAAAGGGGCGGAATGCATTTCATGTAGAATCATGTAACCTGATGGACTATAAAATCTAAACATTAGATATTTTATTATGATTAATTATAAATATTTGAATGCCTAGCCTTCACAGAGGTGATTTTAAAGTTTTTTTTAATTAAATTTTTCCTTAGCCAACGTTTAAGTTAATTGCTTACAGCGAGGTTTGTTATATGTGCTTGTAAAAAAGGGAGTACTATGAAGAAGTTCTGAACGTTAAAGCTAAAAACCAGAATAGCAAGCTAAATTGGCAATGTGCTAAGTATGTTACGAAATCTGATTAAGATTTCATAGGAGCTTTCAATTTCATGACTATATAAATTTGTATTTAAATAAGGCCTTATTTTTTAGCTAATTGCAATACTCTAAGCAATAAACAAGGTAAAGAGAATTACATCATGCTACATCTTAAAACCATAGAGTTAAAAGAAGGAGTTGCTGGAAATATAAGATAGAAACTAATAAATAAGCTACTTTTTCACAAATAATCAATCTTTTTATCATTCAGAAAATAGCTCTATGTCAAACTGGATGGGGTTTGAGATTATTTCAAGTTTCATTCGAAAGGTTTGGAACGAAAGCATGGAATATTTTGAGTCCAAACTGAACTACCAATGATTCGAAATTTTCTTAAAACAACAAATATATTTAAAAAATTATTTAAATACAAGAACACTTTACAGCCTTTCCGCGATCACTCGTTTTCTTATCAAAGTCATATTAATCAAACACTCGGGGCTATTTTCACTCTTAAGAATTTGCTCACGAATAATTCAAGTACTTGCAAAATGTTGAATTTTATATACTTCCTTGTTGGAACCCTTCCTTAGCAACAAAATACACTACTGAAAAAAGCCTTGAGTGTATTTTTTACCAAAATGTGCTTGCCTGCTACTTGTACATAGAAGCCCATAAAAACTCTGATGGGAATCCCGTAAGTCATTCCAATGCTAACCAATTTTATTCCAGAAACGACTCCAGATTCAGAAACACCTGCGACCAGGGCAAGAACAAAGTGCTTGCTATGGACTGTATCGTCGAATCAGTGCTCTTTCTTTCATGAAACTTTATCCATTTTGTTTTGGTTGGATTCCGAAAGCATACGCTGTCTTTTTTTATCTTTTCTTTGAAATCTTGTTTTACGTTTTTTTTCAACTGTGTTATAAAAGTAAGCGGTGTAAGTGATTGGCAAATGGGCTGGTAAATATGTTGTCTACAGCATCGATATTTGCAAAACTTTGGTTTCAACTTTTTTTTTGTTTATGTTTGCCTGGCGGCTAAAAAGTGTTAGTAAATTATTCTGGAATGAATAAATATTTTAATTTCGTTGCTAACATACCTCTTTGCAAATAGCGAAGAATAAATGCTTTCCTTGCTTTCGCATTTTTAATTTTTTATCTGGTTTATACTCGAAATCATGCATGTAAAATGTTTTTTTAGAAAACCTACAGCAGATGTGTACAAAGCATTAGAATTCTGTTTAAAGACTTCGGTATTTTAGTATTGGCTTACCATATTGTTTGCATTTTTTTAAAGATTTTTTTTGTAAATGTATACAATAGGACACAGATGTACAACTATAGTCCAAAATAAAATTAAGAAACAAATATAAAATCAAAATCAAAATTTAAGATTGGTTAAATGTTTTGTTTCGTTTTGACGCATTTTGCATGGTTGCGTAATGGTAATATAGGTAACAAAGTGTTAATAAATTACTCAGCAAGCTCCTGAATGAAGCAACAATTTCTTCTTTTATATTTTGTTCTTAATTTCTTTCTTTGTGTAATTGTTTGCAATCGGGTAACGTATTTGTTTACATTTTCAAGGTAAATATTTGAAAAAAATCTTGAGGATAATTTTCCCAATTATCTAAATTCTTTTGCGGCCGAGCGGTAAAGTCGCTGAACACTGGTAGTTCGGTCCGAGGTTCGAATCCCGCGAACGGGCTGCTGCATGGGCGTTTTCGTGGTTTCCGCCATGTGTAACGTGTATACGAGCCAGTTTCCCTTAGAAAGTCCTCCACGAAGGTATCCCTGCCCTTAGGCAGATAGCCCTCGAGGCTTTGTCATAATCACACACACACACTAAATTCTTTTACTGTTGCTTCATTTTAGTGAATTCCTTGGCAAATAAATTGCAACTTTTACGTTGTTCCTTAAATTCATTTCGATGCATATTCTTATCTAAAACTCTTTCTAAAGTACAGCTTTTTTGCTACATGAAACAGTTTTACAAATAGGTATCCTAAGTTACTGGTTTGTAAATAGGTATTCTTTAGTTTTGCAGAAAGATATTTTGAAATTTCCTAGATTTCATAATTTTTGCAATGCACAAAATATACAAAAATAATTAATTACAAATTTTCTACTACATAATTTCTATATTGTTTAAAGGTCTTGAATTCTACGTAACCACATCTTACCAGGAATTGGTTCTTAAAAATTATTACTCAGAAATTATTAAAATAGTTAATAAAAATTAACGCAATCAAAAAAATTGAAAAAAATCACATGCATAAAAATTTTGTGAAAATTTAATCCTGCCTCTTTATTCGCCCTAATTCGTTTTAATAAACTATGTTTTTTATTCCTCATTTCCTTAATTAGATTTTTTTGGTTCTTCTAATTAATTTTACTTTGCGTCTAACAAATTTATAACGATGCTATTTACGAAAAAATAATTGACGTATTATAGATAAATAGTATGTTTCGGACCATTTAACCTATTAAAAAGATAAGGATGAATTAAAGAAAGAACCTTTTAGATTTATATAAATAAGAAGCTGTAAGCATATAACAGCAGTTTCCTACAGCTAGATAAAGTGTCTGCTTTAAAAACTGCATACATTCCCCAGAAAAAAAATGAGTAGAACAATTTTGCATCTTCTAATCTGCTACTGCGTACAAAATCTTAATTGACAGTTTCCCAGAATTTAGCTGAAGTTAAAAGAATATGATTTTCGTTATGAAAGACTAGACTTAAATAAAACTTGATCAATTAATTTGCCTATTTATCACTTTTCAATAAAATAAATTACTATCGGCTAGTAAGGGGTTTATTTACCACAATGCTGTAATGTATATATTAAACTTTAAAGACATTTCTTAATTCAAATCAGTCTTAAATTCTAAAACTCGAAGGTAAAGCAAGTTATCTTACGTTTTATAGACTTGATATGCATGTATTTAAACAAGAAAATGTGTACAATGGAATATTCTAGCTCTTTTTCTACGTACCCCTATCTGAGTCTAGAGCTTCAGGTAAGGTACAGAATTATTGCAGAAATGACAGTTAATTTCTCAGAGAAAGAACTGTGAACTTTTAATTTCTTTCAGAAGCAACAATTGATGCATATTCTGCTAATTTCGGATACAAATATTGCGACCAATATTGTTACATAACATTAGGAGCTGACAAAGTGAAAAAATTCGGCTCGTATTATTAATTAGTCAACTCAGTTAATTTGTTTATGAATGCATTCTCGAAATAAATTTTCCATTTAAAACAGCAGGAATATAAGGCCAGCTCACAACTGTCTGACAAAAATTTGGATTCCTTATCGGTAGTTCTTACAGTCTGTAATATCATGAAAACTAATCGTTGAATGAGAATTTCTGTAGAAGACAGACTGCTAATTTATGTTCTTGAGTATTTCCTCAAAGTTGAACGAAAACGCAAGCTTTTATTCTTTAGGAAAATCCTCATTGAAGTCATCCCTCCCAAAGCACATAAATGTGTGTATTTTGTATAATAAATTATCTACCTGAGCATCCTTATGTCTCGAATCACTCCGAGTTTCAATCTAAAAGAAATCAGTATCTATATATTTGTGGTTATGTGAAAATATTAATACACGAATTCATACATTTGTGTTAACATGATATAAAATAGTATATAAGTTAGAGTGCTATTGGTTTAAGTAGGTAGTCGGAGCAGTACGATATTAATTCCAACTCAGAGTTTAGAAGTCTTGAAACGTCTATTTCCGTTTTATGGTAAAGTCAGGTTATCTCTTATGAACTCTTCTTCTTTTCACTCCCAATTTTGAAACTCTAAAATTCTCTGAGCAATGCTAAAATCTTGGAAAAATACTAAAATAGTTCTCCATTAATTCAAGTTTGTTAATACTGAGTTCAACAATCCTAATAAACTAATCGCTTTTGATTAGCTGTAAACTATGCGCTGCTAAAAATTAGAATTCTCTTCGGTAAAGATATTCACCTTTATTGCCTTAGCAGCAATTAAGAATGTAATATAATTCATTAAAACTGACAAATAATGAAAAGAATAAATATTTCATGAGCAGTTCTAATACTAAAGTTATAATCACAATTGTTACAGTTTCTAAATTTCTAATAAAATCCGATAACTCGAATATATGTACGTGATTTATTCTACATTACTAATAAAAGCACATGTATGAAAAATTCGAGGGTGGTTCAAAAAGATTAAAATGGATTTTTGTGTTTGGCTAGAATTCTGTGGCAGTTATATAACCATAGATTTATAGTTTTCCTTAGCCTCATATTTTCCAGATTAGTCAGCTAGATGGTAGCACGATATCTGGACTCCCACGTGGATGATAGCAGTCCAATAAACTTAATTCTCATTACGCTTCTAGCTGAAGTAGACGATGTACCCAACAAGCAGTACGTAAGTATTCAACACAAGATTCAGCTTTCCAGAAAGTTAAACAGAAACAGAAACCCCTGACATCCTCGTGGAAGACTGGTGAAGACAAATTGCATTGTTTTACCACATCTCCATGGCTTAAGAACTTCTCGCATGGTAGACAATCAAGTTGTAAGAAATAGGTATGGTTTATTAACAGCAAATTTCTCTAAACAAAGCATTACAACTAAATATTGTCTCTTAGTTTTGATAATTACTTATCTGAAGAAAAATGTTCAGAATTGCTTTCTATTCCGTGGCTCCTTCATTAGGTAATGCATGAGCTTCATAGCAAAGCATTTGATACAGTTTCTGGACAAAAATAACATTGGATGTAATTTTTCATCTATTATGAAGCCTAGACTTGAGCACCTGTGACTTTTCCTCTGTTTGTTCCTGGCACTGAAATTACACGAGGATAAAGAATTTCCTCTGGTCTTTTCCAGTCTTTATTAAACTTAAAGAGGAGTTCCTAAAGAGCATCTCGAAGAACAGCGTCCAACAAATGATCTACGGCTGGAAAAATGCTTGCAAAAAAGTACTGATCTTAGTTAGCAATAAGCATTTTAAAACAGATGATAGCGAAGACCTAAAATAAAAATCACTTCTGAATTTTAAAACAAAATGTTGTAGGGATTGTGCAACTTGTGGCAAATCCTTGAATAGACGTGTAATTGACTTACAGCTATGTCTAAGATGAAGCAGAGCTTAAGAAAGGTGTAGAAGACCCTTTTATTCAGAACTCAAAGTAATTTAACAGTAAGAACATTTTGTACTTACGAACCAGCTAGCATTTATAGCGTAACTTAAAAGTAATGAATTCAAATGAAAAATAAGTTAAATCTTAGGTTTATTAAAATCTTAACCTATGATTTAAGTTAAGCAATGGATATGTGCAAGTTTGCTCAGGCCTCATAAATGGATAGGTAAATTGGGAAGAATAAAACAACAACTCAGATAAACAGTTATCGTAGAAATTCAACTAGCACCTTGGCTTTGAGCAGGCGGAATACCCTCTGATTAAACAATCTAAAACCTTTCTTTAGATACCATGTCTTCCCACCTTATTTGAATGCGCGCGAACTAAAAATTAGCATTCTTGCAGGGAAGGAAAGGGACAAAGACACAGTAAAGCTAATTAGCATAACATAACTGGATAGATAAAAATAAATAAATCCTTACAAATTTCAGCTACATTATTTCACCGAATAGCCTTCATATGAAAATCCTTTTAAGTGTTTCTTTTTTGTCTTTGAAAATTGACGGCAGATTACTAGAAATGACAGTAGTTGTACTTGCATGTTTTATTATGATAATCTTTTTACGTTTTTTGAATTTATGTGATATAAAAATTGAAATTATCGTGCTCCAAATCTGATAATCCTTTTTCCCTGTAGGTATCATAAGTCCAAAAAGATGATACATAATCCTTTTGAAATTATGATCCCATGAGCAGAAAAGAAATGCAAATAAAATATGAAAAATTGCTGCGTATGTTAGGAAGTCATTTTCCGTAAGCACATTTAATAAGAATTAGAACTAAAATTGAAGCAGGCTTTCAATCCTACAGAACAAAAAGAAAAAAAAAATAAAAGTCTGAAAACAATGAAATAGAATTGGAAATTTCATATTACGCCAGATGTCGAGAAATATACTTTTATATATAGTATGTAAAATATCATAAAGGACATCACATTCGCAAATGCATAATTACATTGCAAATTACACACAAATACATTTTCTTACCTCGCATTGTAGAACAAATTATAAATCTTAATTTCTATCGCAATATTTTAATTTAAACAAAATTTTGCCTATAAATTTGTAAATAGATTTTTAAAAAAAGGCATTCTTCTTTGAAAGCAAGTAGCGCAATTATTTTTAATCACAATGCTTAAGTATGCTAGAATAACTAAATATGAAACTTTTTTGCAGACAGATTTATCTAATCCTGTTGCTAATTTATTGAACACTTTTTTTATCTGATTAAGAGTTTTCATAAAAACAGTTTTTTTCGTAAATAAACTTTACATTTGTGGTGTTATTATTTTTACAGATCAGTAATTTCCCGCTGTTCCTTAGCTTCTTTTGAATCACGGATTTTCAAAAGAGATTCTTTGGAATGATAATTAACTTGCTAATTTGCTTTCCATCATAGGATTATTAATTACTCTATCCGTTTTCAAAAACCATTCGAACATGGATTTTCAAGAGAAAAACAAAACAGTAATTGTAAACCTAATAACATATGCGTGAGCGAAGCTTATAAAATATTCGTTATTAATTAGCTAAACTCAGAAGATTAATTTTTTTAATCTGAATAATTGCTTCACTTTTTGTTAAAAACATTGTCACGGAAATCTAATTACAAAAAGGACATGATTTTCTGTGTAATGGAATATTTTTGAAATAGGTGATATTTGTTATACACTCAGTGGAAGGGGAAAAGAAAAACTAAAAGTTTAGAATCTATTTATAAAAAAGTATTTGATGTCCGTGTGTCTATTATATGTGTCCATTGTGTGTCTATTAATGTGTCTCTATGTCTATTAATATTCTATTTGTCTATTAATATCTTATTTGTCTATTAATATTCTATTTGTCTATTAATATCTTATTTGTCTATTAATATTCTATTTGTCTATTAATATTCTATTTGTCTATTAATATTCTATTTGTATATTAATATTCTATTTGTCTATTAATATTTGATGCTCGTATACACATTCCGTTAAATTGATATCAAAGAATTGCTCTCGTAGAAGTTAAACTATTAATATCTGCCGAATCTGATGTTTCTATGTATTTATATATATACCGTGCGTATAACATTTTCTTTTTAAGCCCATGTCGACTGTAAATAGGTATTAATCATCTTTATTAGATTTTACGACGGTTATTGCATATAATATATGTGATAATTTATTTTAAATTCTTCAGTATGTATATGTATACTATTACTTACAGTTTTTTCAGTATCTAACTATCTCTCTTTCTCTCAAGATATTTTAATCTGATTTATAATATGCTTTAAAGTCTCCTTTTCAGCTAGTTTATTTTCCTCTACTATTCTAAGATTGATAAAATGTTTGTGTAGTAAGACGCCGCTTAATGTAATTGAGGTTAATGTTTTATTCGGATATTGCTCTCGAACTGCCGAAGTGTCGCCCGACTGTAAACGAAAACATGGAAAATGCAAAATGCATTGCTTATTGTGAACACCAATTTGGTTAATCTGGTCAAATATTGCAGAATGTATTTTTGAAACTGAAATAAAGTCGCAAATAAAGTCAAAATATATTTTTAAATTGTCAAGTGACAAAAGAAATGTTGCCAAAAGAAATGTTGCCAAGTAAGTGATTTCAGTCGCCAAACAGCTTGATTTCGATTTTAGTCAGCCATTTAAAATTAACAAAAAAGGATCCTTATTGCGACAAAGATTTTGAATAAGTCTAACAGTTTTAAGGGCAATTAAACACAGGGCCCTATTTCGGAAACAAGCAAACAAACAACAACATACATCTACAGAACTATTTTCCCTGAAAACACATACGCTAAATTAAGGTTGATTCTTTGATTACTTTAAAATTTTACATTCTTACATTGTCTTTCAATAAGAGCTGCTCTTCGAATATTAAAATTAGGGGTCAAATCGGTCAAATAATTTTCTGGAATGTTACGACCAGTTCATAAGCACACTTTTGTATGTTTCAAAGAAAGTACCTATTTATATATGATTCTAGTTAAATTTATGTAAAATGAGTTAAATTCCATTGCTAT
Source organism: Stegodyphus dumicola (assembly GCF_044657685.1). Taxonomy (NCBI): domain Eukaryota; kingdom Metazoa; phylum Arthropoda; class Arachnida; order Araneae; family Eresidae; genus Stegodyphus; species Stegodyphus dumicola. Next base: position 35,301,448 of record NC_140781.1, read on the forward strand.
TTTGAAGACTACATTTTTCTCATATTTAACGGTATCAATTGGCTAATGCTATCAAAACAGCCGTGGACAAATGCAGCGCCTACTATCATAAATCTTTTCGATACACATTTTCTTAGAATTAACCGTATCATATAAGTTTTATGTAGCTCAGATGATGTAGGTACTTACATAACGGTAAAAGTGAATGTAAAATCATTTATGCAATAGTATTCGATCCGAAACTTTTATTAACCAAAAACAATAAAATGATACCACGTAACTCTACCCAGAATTAAAACAACTTCTTTATTTTTTAATCTAAAATAAAAATACAATCTTCCCTCTTTTGCCTTCGTTTAGCCAAATTGCTATCTGCTAACTCTCCTTTCTCTACTACCAAACTATAATATTATAAATACATTGAAATTACTAAATAGAAAGAAAGCCCGTCTTGGTGCTTAGACTGACTTATTCAGTTTAGTATTCTTCGAATTAATAAGGATGATTTGTGAACCTTCCCTCTCACCTATTGAACAGAATCCTCATCCTTTTCACATCCGCCCTAAAACGTATATTTATATTCATATAATTTTATCCTAATGAAAAATATAAAATACTTTAAAATATGTGCACGTGTACAATATATAGGGCAAAAATACATTATGCTTTCCCTTACAACCAATATATATTTTCAGATTTCAGAGAGATTGTATGCAGCGTCTCAGGTTTTCTCTCTAAAAACCTTAAATCCTATAAAATTGCATTCAAGGTCTCAAATGTAAAGTCACTTTCAATGATTTTATTCAATAAATTCAGAGACCGTGAGCAATGTTAATATTTGATCATAATTAAGCTAGTTATTTGTAATGTATGCAACGTATATATTACAGAGTAAAAAATTGAAGGAAGAGGAACTATGTTCAACAAGCCTATTTGCAGACATTCAAACATAGGTTCAATTGCCTGTATTCAGCGCTTTTATCCATTTAGACCCTGGTAGGCCAATTTAATAATTTAATATTAGCCTACATTGCAAAATAGATATATGGAGTTCTAGAAGTTATTAAGTTAGTAGTATAACCATTGTTCAGTTTTACGTTTAATACAATTTGTAAATTTATATAGATGGTTGGGAATTAATTCCAGGATGCTTCTCTTTTCTACATGATCAGCCTCATACCAGCTGCTGAAGCTGGAAAATGTCTCGGCCAATTTTGACCTAAAGATGAGAGTTGGAATGTCAATGTGACATGATTGGAATAAGCTGTTTAGTTTGAAATGATGTGTCCTTCGTACATTTAATCCAGTTTTATCACTTTTTAATACAGAGTATAATTTGACTATTAGTTCTTTGATTAATTTTTCGAGCTCTGCAATGAAATAGCCACATGAGAGGTATTAAAACCAGTCACTCTATATTTAAAGGGAAACTCTAATAAGCTACATTTGCAAGAATATCATAATCAGCTTTTGTTATTTATGCTCAGAATCTGAAAATTGGAGAAACAAAGCATTTTGACAACAAATGAGGATCGAAACGGTATTGTAAGATTTTTCAATAAATTTAAATTTTAAAATGTTGTAAATAGCTATTTTATCATCGGCAGCTCTTTAAAATCTGCATTATAAAGTATTTCTGTTTAATTAATTTTCGTATATCAGTGTGATAGCTACCATTGTAATAGGCAATATGTTTATAAACATCGTCTGGCACATTTAGGAATAAGACCAGTATTTGACTACGTCTATTAAAATAATGCTCACTACTTAAACAAAGAATTCAAATGCTTAACTGGGAAACCAATTTTGTAGCTCCTGTAATGCTTTAATTTGTAGCTGATTATAAAAGCAATAAATGTCTTTCATTACATGATTCCACAATATTTCTAATATTTATTATAATGCATAAACAAAGTTTTTCTAGTTCGAAATTAGACAGCTTCAAATTATACTCAAACACTAATCAGATTTTTTTAATTAAAATTATTTTGATTTAAATTTTTGATTAAAATTTTTGATGTAGGGAAATGTTATTTATATCATACCTCTGCATAAATACAGTACCTAATGAATGTCCATGTGTGTCGGATTTTTTTACTCTCAGTTTTATAAATAAGATTCAAGCATTATACAAAATATTGAGAAGAAAAATTGTAGTTAAGTAGAGGAAGTAAAGAATTGTTCTTAATGAAAATATTTAGTTTCTAAATGGTTAAAATTCAGTATTTTTTTCGCGGTGTCACAAATTGATGCATACGAAAAAAAGGCAAGTCTATTCTTAATGTTATAGAATTACGATTACACAAGCTTTCACTAAAGGCTCTAAAACAGCTAAATCTCTACTTTTGTAAGGCTGATTACGTACGTTAATCATAATTAGTAAAAGAATTCATATGCTTATGTATTAAATCGTTTTCTTAATTTGGTCATAATTTCCAAACAGCGAAGAATTTGGGAGATGTCTAGGAAGAAATTAGCTGCTTAGCAACAGTTATTTAAATGTCATCAATATATCTTCTATTCACATTTCCCAAATAAGCAAAATTCCACTTTTCAAAAATATAAAGTTTTATCTGCCAAATGGGACTCGCTGTTTACTGACTCGATGAATCCACGACTTCCTTCTCCTGTCCAGTAAGACACTCGATGTGTCAAATCGCACATTTCTGTAATGAAATTGTCCCTAGATGTGATGATAATTTCTGAACAAAATTTCAATAGCATCCCCCTCGGACCTGGAGACTTTAGATTTCCTTAATTACCCCTTATCGGAGTATATTCAAGTACTCGTAAAGATGTGAACCATTCCACCCCCCTCCACCTAGATCAATACCCTGACGGATGAGATTCCGGAACAGAGCGGAACCTTCCAACTCCATTACGAACCCAAACGGTAAAGTCAATAATCACCAACGGATGCAGGTGTTGCCCCCCTTCGCGTTCAGAGGCTAGATTAGGCAACGACTGCAGTTTGTGACAGACATCGGGGGCCGCTGGTATCGGAGGCAAATGCTACAATCTCTAATGGATACACAAACCTGACTGAAGCTCTTGCTTATGTTTGAACAAGGTCGAAGTTTTAAATTATCTGTTTATGAATTTTTGACAACGTTTACGTCAAATTCCAACTAATATGGGACAGAAGACTAATATGGGACAACAAATTTAAGCCCAGTGTTCCACGAACGAGGAGAAACTCATCTAACAACAGTGGCATTTCTAAACATTCCCTAATTAACCGCTCTACCTACATCAATTCTGAAGGTGCGTTTCAGTGTGTATAAATGACACTTTGTCAAATATTTCACAACTCAGAATGGAATAAAACTGCTAGCTTTAATACTTAAAAGTACACGTATCTTACCAGATAATTTTACCACTGTGTGGCGAACTATTTCAAAATTAGCTAATTAATTATATTTTCTCATATTTCAACAGAAGAGAGGAAGTATATACCGATAAATAAAGGAACTGTTACAAATTTACATATTCGTCCCCAGCTGATTTCTTTCTTCCTTTCTCAGATTCTTACAGAGGTTCACTTAACTGTGAATTTTCTCTAAAACAGGATGATAAATTTTCTGCGTTAAGCCTCGGTTAAAATGAACTAACAGGAAATTAATTCAATGATATGAAGTTGGATATTAATTCTTCTGAAGTATATGTATGGGTTTATTTAACGGCATGAAGCCATTTTTTGGAGAAAGGTGAAATTATTAAAACATTCTGGGGGGAACCATCAATTTAATTCATTGTCAGTATTACCTATACGATGTTTTTCATTACTTTATGTGGAATTTTTTAAAACTATGTGCTTTAAATATTATAAACTAAAATTACAATGATGAATGAACTGACGATGAGAAAAATGTGTCATCTTCATAATTTGCGCAGCCAGTTTTATGAACTACACATATTCCTTCATAAATTAATTTTTGTTTTAACAATTGATAATTATAATTTTTATTCATTATATTTAAGCCTTTACAAGTTAAACTTTCATGCAAATCAATTCTTCGTATGTAACATTCTGTGCGAATGGTTCTCAGTCCCATCTTAGCGCACTTAATATTTTCTTTTCTTTTCTTTTTTTTTTTTTTTTTGGAACATTTAAATAATTTTATTACACTTTCTCGGTATGAGTACATTGTTAACACTGAAAAGCTCGTAAATTAATGCCTTACCCATTAACCGCCAAAACTACAAGGAATGATTATTTTGTCGTGAAAATAATAACAAATATTAAATTAAGCATTTATAACATAAATTTACATTGAAAATAAAAAATGCTCTTACCTGTGGAAAAAGCGAGTGTTGCGTTCGCGCAGCGTCAGCGGAATAAGACTACGGATGTTTTAGTGAGTAAGATTGTACTCGTGTGATGTTTCCTTTGAGTGGAGCGCAGGATTACTTTTTAACTTTATAACGTTTGATAAATCTATTACTTTACTTGTAATTCATTTAATATCAAATATACATTATATTCCTTTTACAAATACAGATTATTTCAATTGAAAGATTCAAGCATGAAAAGCTTCACTACAATCATGATGTAAAGCTAAATTACATACTTTGTATCTATAAACAGTCTGTCTATGGCACTCTTTACAACGAAGTATTTTGTTATCATCGGACTTTACGATTAAATGTTTACCATCTCCATGCAATGGTTTTTGAATGCTGAATTTACTAGGTCTTCCTGTTGCTGATCTATTTCTGGCTAATTCTACACTCTCAATAGGAGTTTGCAAAAGGAATAATGCAAATCTAAAAGAGACTTTATATTTCCAGTAGTAAAAAGTGGTGATATTTAGTAAATTTAGATACGATCTCACCTCATATAATTCATCAGTACTGCCAATGTGACTATTGTCAAATGCAAATCCTGCTTCATATTCCTGTACTGCAAACGTGATATCGATTCTCGTACAACAGGAACAGAAATGTCCTTATCAAAAGACCAATACATTTTTTCTTGAAGTAAAGAATGATATCCCGTAAGCAATAATATCCCAATAAATCTTCTCACATAGGCTTCAGATGCAATAAATTCTGAGCAATTTTTTTAACTGAGCGTATATATTTGTCTGTTCAAGGAGAAGAGAGTAAATGACTAAATCAAAAAGAAAATCGAAAATCTGTGCACTAGTTTTACTTTGTATTTTGTCTTTTATAGTTTCTCTTCTACCTCTTTCTTCGGGTTCTTCCTGAGACATAACTGACAGTTCCTTTTTTTATTCACTTCAAGGTTTCAGTCTTCTGCGTTTTAAACTTTTTAGTATGACTACAACTGCTTTTAGAAAGCTGAAACTTACTTCTCACGTGAATTTCAACCCCCCCAGCAATATCATTTGGTAATATATTATCATTAATTCAGAAGTCAAACAACAAAAATCAGCGTTATATTTACAAAATTTTCACAAGACTAGTTTCGATGGTTTTACCGAACCACCATCTTCAGCTGCAAAACCGCAAATGAACAAGATAGGAAATAATGATTAGATAAGATAAGAAAGCCTGGACAAGAAACTTATCTTATCTAATCATTATTTCCTATCTTGTTCATTTGCGGTTTTGCAGCTGAAGATGGTGGTTCGGTAAAACCATCGAAACTAGTCTTGTGAAAATTTTGTAAATATAACGCTGATTTTTGTTGTTTGACTTCTGAATTAGTATTTATTCGGCGTGTTATTGTGTCTTAATTATATTATCATTATTTAAAACATTGTTATTCCCTTCTTCTTTATCGCTAGCGTCTGGAATTTCTGGGGGAACAACAACAATATCAGTTTCATTCTGGTCATTATTAACATTATCATCATCTGTTTCTTCATCAAAAAATCTTTGAAGGGCTTCTTCTAATGTAAGATACCTCATTCTTTTCAAAGCAGCCACAACATGAACCAGAACATCGAAAGGAATGAGTGAAAAAGGAGATCGACTACCCGTTTCCTGCTGACGTTGCGTCAGCGCAACACCTGTTTTGCCTTCATTCTGAACATAAATATAAATATCTGATTGATGTAATGTTCTGATAAACGGTGACCTTGACTAAAAATAGATCACTCATAAAGAAGGCGATTCTTTCGTTAAATATTTTCAGCAAAAATACCCGGTCAAAAATTTTGCTTAAATTTTGCTTAAAGTATGAGATTAATTATTATAAACAAAATGATTGTTACAGGCAAATATTTTTTTACAGAAATAATCTTCATGATATTTCCTACGCAAAATCATCTGCTGGTATAAAATATCCTAGGTAGTTATATTTATATACGCATTTATTTTGACTGTTGCGTCAACGCAACACCAGCGGATAATGGGTTAAGCGCTAATGTTTGGCATTTGTAAAATAAAAAATATTTTTCTTTACAATTATTGTATAAAGTACCCTATTTTTTTTTTACTTACTTATTAAATGCTTCGCTCTTAGGCACTACACGGAAAGTGAAGGACGCCCGATGGAGGTATTTTTAAGGGAAACTGGCTCGTATCCACATTGCACATAGGAAAAACCACGAAAACACCTATGCAGCCAGCCTGTTTGCCGGGACTGGAACCCCAAAGCGAACCATTAAAGCTCAGCGGCTTTTACTGCTCGGCTGCTGGTGGGCTCGAAACATCATGTTAACAATTCCTATAATTACATCGAAGCAGCAATATTGTCTTCATTAGAAAAAAAACTGCTCTCTACTATTTCAGTAAGGCATCATGTTATATATTAACAAGACACCAAGAGCATAAATATATGCATATTTAAGTAGTACTGCCACTGTATATCGGAAAAGCTTTAAATTATATTCCATGCGGATAGGTAAAGACGCTGAACACTAGTAGTTCGGTCCGAGGTTCGAATCCCGCGAACGGGCTGGCTGCTTGGGCGTTTTTGTGGTTTTCCCCATGTGTAACGTATATACGAGCCAGTTTCCCTTAGAAAGTCCTCCACGAAGGCATCCCTCCCTTTAGGCAGATAGCCCTCGTGTGCTTTGCCATAATTGAGTAATCCAATCCAATCCAATTCATGCGGATAGACAATAGCCAATTTCTAGAGAGCTGTGTTTCGATGTGATCGAGCAATAACTGACTTAATAACTTAAATTTTTGTTAAATTCTGTAATAATAAATTAAGTTTTGGAGCATTATTATAATTGGTAATAGGATTTTCATATATTTCGGCACAGTTTTTTTTTTTTTTTTTTTTTTTTTTTTTTTTTTTTTTTTTAATGAAGTGCGGTTAATTTTTAACCGCACTTCATCAAAAACACAAACTTTATTTAGATTTAAAACTAAAAATTAAATGCCCCGAATTGTATTTCTGTATATAAAAATCTGTGAGCGCCACATGACTTCCTTTTATCCTATTTGATATTCCTTTTACAACAACAATAAATTGGTATTAAATATTCTCAGATATTTATTGTCAGACTAACTGCATATATAAACTGTTATTATAGTATAAGCAGTTAGATATGGTTATTTGCTAAAAATAATTTTTTCCTAAATTTTTCATTGGCAAAATATGAATATTACAACCTATGATTGCGAAAATAAAGATCAGGTAAAGACTTTTAAACAGATAAGGGGTGTGTATATATATACATATATATATGTATGTATGTTTGGTACTGCAGATTACAATAAAAAAGGGCCCACCAGCGGCCGAGCGGTAAAGTCGCTGAACACTGGTAGTTTGGTCCGAGGTTAGAATCCCGCGAACGGGCTGTCTGCATGGGCGTTTTCGTGGTTCTTCCCATGTGTAACGTGTATACGAGCCAGTTTCCCTTAGAAAATCCTCCACGAAGGCATCCCTTCCCTTAGGCAGATAGCCCTCGAGGCTTTGCCATAATTACACCAACAAACAATACAATAAAAAAAGGAAGTGCACAACTAGATATTATAGCAGTCTCATACACAAAATTTACGGCTAATCGTTTTTGAGTTATCCTAGATACATGCAAACATACTTACGCACAGACGTCATGAAAAATTCTCTTTTGAATCCATTTTAAAAAACATTTACAATCCGTTTTGTAAAAAAAAGTGTCCTTTATTCTGTCCGTATGTACAGGTGTCATGCAAAATAATCGTCCAAATGGATTCGGGAACTTTCAAAATGAATACTCAGTCGACGGGTTTGCATGGGGCGTGGTTTTTGATTCATATGCTTTTAATATAGAAATTATCCTTCCCTGATACCTGAATTAAAAGGGTGCAAATGAATGAATATATTTATTCGGCCCTTTTTAAATAAGTCCATAGGCAAGAGAATCTTAATCAACGGCCTCTGGGATCTGTTTTCCAAAGCCCTTTTCTACCACAATTCTTTGAATAAAATTGCAGAACACCAGGCATCGCCCGTATGTATATAAATGTATATATGTATATAATGTGTGTAACAAGTATGCACGTTTTACTACTTAGACCGTTTGAACTAATCTGTATAAAAGGTCAGGTTTTGTATTTAAAAACCCCTCTCACTGCTACTGCTGGAACTGTTTCCATAACTAATTTTCTCTTTATTTTCAAAAGCTTGTAAGGAATCATACATTAATTAACGAGGTATCATAATTTCAGACTTTACTGTAAATTCTGAGTACTGTAAATAACTGAGCAAAATCATCTTAAATGCACCCTTAAACGCTGTTTTCTTATCTTTGCATTATTTCATAGTTTTGTCTTGAACTTTCACAGTGCTTGCATATGGCTAAATAATTGACAGCTTTTTAAAAATACTGAATATTTTTTCACTAGATAAACTGATATTAAGTACAAGATAGCAGCTTAGCTTGATGTTTTCTTCGAGAAGATTTAATTCCTTTTCTCAGAGTTGTAGTTCTACCGCCACTTGAAATAAAAGTATAAATTTGAGTACTTCAAACTCCTTATTTTTCTACGGAATCCATAGCTATGTCTAAAAAAAAAAGAAAAAACAGGACTGCAGATTGCAGGTTTTTGTCAAGAAATAATTTTAAAAAACTGGTAACAAGCAAGAATTGTTTTTCTTCAGATATAAAGCTTTCCGTTGTAAGAAGAATGTGGCATATAGGGATATGGGATCCTAAAGATTATGTGAATTCGCCGTGGATGAACAAGCATCTAAATGAGCCTCCAACTACTCTTAGCAAAAATACTAATTTTTGTTCAATTATGCTAAAAAGTGCTTGACTGTAATTATTCCGAGAGTCAACCACTAGGGCTCTTTGCTTCATTTTCTTGTTAAGTGTAGTCAATTGTTTCTAAATATTGCAAAACTCGCATGATACATAGGGAGATCAAATATAAGTAGTGAAGTTTAGCACTAATAAATTACTTTTATACTTGTTGACATAGCAGCAGTGACAAGTTTTTAAGGACATTTCAGTCGTAAGTATTAAAAAATGTCTAATGAAGTTTCATAGCGTACCGTTATTACATTTGCAGCAACTGAAAATGAAAAGCCCATTGAAATTTGACGCAGACTGAACGCATAGTTTCGTAAATGCACTCTATCGAAGGTTTCAGTTTGTAAAGGACATAAGGTGTTTTAAAACGTCTTTGAAAAAGTTACTTGTCGGTCAAGTAACACGTGCATCCGGAGACAAAATTCGACAAATTTGTGACCTTAATCATTTCGAACGACGATTAACAGTTAATTAACGAAAAAAAAATGACAAGTATGGAAGATATGAAAGTACGCAATCCATAATTCGATATACGAGTTGGTATTTTGAAAATTATCGGCAAGGAGATTGCCACGAATTTCAAAGATGAAAAGGCAGCAAGTACAAGAATTTGTCTAAAACATGTCTACGAAGCCAAAACAAAATTCACTTCTGATGTGCATTTTAACCTGTGATATGAATGTTGGGTACAAAATTATGCACTTGAAGCAAAGCGGTCCATTATGGGGTAGCGTACAAAAAGTGAAACTGCTCTTCTGAAAGCTGAAGCTGCAAATATATACAGAACTCTAAAGCATAACATTCTGGGCCGATCCGTAAAATGAGCTCTTTTAGCAAGACAATGAAATCATCCTAAGCAGGTTGTGAAACGAGCAAAAAAGAAAAAAAATTGAGAAACTTCAGTAGATAGAACTTGAGCATCACGCTATATTCAGACATACCGTCCCGAACGTTTAGACCCTTTAGAGACGAGTCAGCAGGAAAACTTTCTTCAGAGGAGTTTCGGAGTTCCTCAGAATAATTTAGATATAAATGGCTTCGCACAATTCTTATTCCTTTTACGATAAAGGAATAAAAACCACTCAGCGCGTTGAAAAAAATCTGTTTGGGCGTTAATAGAGGTTATGTACGAAAAATGACCATTGGTGTAGGTTTCGTAAGCAACATTTCAGAACTGACTCCTTAAAACGTCTCATTTGTTTCATCTAGTATTAATGTTCCCATATCACTACTGGAAACATCGTCTTTAATTTTATTCTATTCTTCTATATTTTCCCTGTTAATTTTATTACTTCATATTATGGTATTTGAGTTTTGTGTTTGTAGTCTTATTGATAGCTTCACACAGTTAAAATTTTCCTTCTGTTGAGAAATTTGCTACTTATAAAAAAATGCTAAAATACACACTAAAGTATTTTGATTTTTCTATATATTTAGTTATGAATAAAATTTTATTGAACGTCTTTAAAATTAAATATGAGGTATTTACATCTTATTGCGTTGTTTTTTCGGCTAAAGTGCAGAATCGTCCACTTATTTGTTTGGCGCTTTTTACAAGAGTAAAAAGAATTGGATTTTTGTCACTTTTCTTCGACTTTTTAAGTGGAAATAGGTCGATGTGTACATGGATAAAGTCAAGGGAGTGCACAATGCCATTTTTGTGCAATTCTGGGATGATTTTTTTAAGTGAAAATAGTCGATGTGTACATGGATACCGAGTATGTGCAATTCTTAAAAACGCGCCAAGCAGTGGACGATTCTGCACTTTCCCCGTTTTTTCTTATATGTAAACTTATAAATAAGAAATCCGTATGCCCCATCTGTTTATCCGCTGTAACATAAAAAATACCTTCATTTAGATGCCAAAATGTAATCGAATGTTAGGCACAGGATATCGTACTGAGCACATTAAATTTATTTCAATATTCCTGAATGAAATTTCAAGAAATCTTTATAAAATGACAAAAACCATTTCGAAAACAGTTTGATGAGAGATTTAAAAATAAAGAAAGGAATGGAAGCGTATCTTCCGCTAAAGCGCATAAAATTCAGAGACGTATAATAATAATAACAAAAGGGAAAAAAGAAATCTGCTGACATAGCTTTCCAAATAAGTATTCTTAATGCCAATCATGATAAAAGTTTTCAACCTTTATTATTATGCAAATATCTTAATAATAAGAAATCCTTACATTTGTATGCAAATTTTATCATTTCGTAATATGAATTTGCATCGAAATTATACTGAAGTTTTTATTGATACAGATAAATAAAGCCAATTTTCAAAGTTAAGTCGAATGTTTGAAGTATTCAAGAGATGAAAGTAACAAACAAATTAGCCATTGAAAGTTAAAGATAATAACTGCAAGGAGCAAATTTCTGTCCTATTAAAACTTAATATTCTGTCCTATTAAACAAAGAAAATATTCACTTCAAATAACACCGTTTAACTCATTTTTGAGATTTCTGAACAATTGTTTACCTAACATTTCATATGACTCGGAGTAATAATGCCACGATGAATTATATAATGAGGAAAGAAATATTTCAGAAATTGCTTTGATGTAATTAGTCGAGAACCAGTCATGAGATTGGAAAAATATTTATTTAAATTTGATGAATAATAAATTTAAAAACTGTTATATTACTGTAAAATAATTTTAAGATAAACAATATAGAAGAAATGATGTTGAAAACAGATGAATTGGTCTTGATGTCCTGCGCTAATCGTCAACGGAATATTTAACTCTATTCAAGCATTTAACATCAAATATCTTCACCATTCTGGAAGAGCAAATTGTAGCAACTTTGACAGCCCTCAAAAACTAACTTGAATAATTTGGTTGCCTATGCATTGTTGAAGCGAAGATTTTAGCACTTGCTTTGGTTATACAAATATACAAATATTTCAGTCAGGCACTGTTACATGGACTGAATTAATGAGACTCCATCAAACACGTTTAGATTATGTGTCTAGGTGAAGAAGTGTCTTCGTGGAGTACTTTTAAGACACATTTTAAGAAACATTAACTTTTTAAGAAACATTGGCTAGTATTTATGTTACACATGCTAAACAACACGTAAAATACCATGTAACCATTTCGTTCTTTGCCATTTGAACCTTCGTCGAACCACCAGTGCTAAGCGCTGGCATTCCTACAAAATTCACATTAAATACTATCAGTCGAACCTTCAGACATAATAGTTCCAGTTGTGTTTAAGTTCATTTTTACCTTCCGTCAACCTATATATAGAGAGATAGATAGATAAGGCTTCTAATGTTTTTGTTTTTAAATTCGACAATGGGTTCTCAGTCAATAAGTTTGAATTAGGGTACCCATAACGCATTTTCACTATTTTTGCAATGTCTCTGTTTCTGTGTACCTGTTTGTGTGCACGCGTGTAACGGTGTTTTTGTCCATGACAACTCTTATATGAAACCTTCAAAAAATTTCCATTTTCCGTAATTAAGCTTTTGGCATTCACATTAAGAGTTCGTGGGGTTTTACTTAATCTGAAAATGGTAATTAGTCCAATAACTCCAACAGAGGTGAGGCGAATTGTCGCTATGTCTGACGTAACTTTAAGTCGTGAGAAGGTTTTCTATAACCTTTTTAATTAAACAGAATTTAGAAGATAAAAGAACTTTCTTGTACTGATAATATCAGCCACAGCTCGTGGTGATGCAACTAAACAGAACAGTCAAATTTAAGTTAAATGTGAAACAGTACTCAGCTATTGCAAAATTCAATATTACTCAAAGTTGGTTCAGTAGTTTTACCGCAGCATCAAAATCAAGGTGTCGGCAGTGATGTAAATCAAAGTCAAATAATTACAACTATCAGAGCTGGCAGGGAACTAACATGCCAAAAAGCACGCGCAGCCAGAAACACGCTCTGTCTTAAACTACAAAAACCTCCGTTTAAATACTAGCTGTCTCATTTGAATTCTAGTGAGGAATAGGAAAAGAAGTTAAAGTACAGATCCAAATCACAATAACTGGTTAATTTAGAAGAATAACCTCACAGGTTAATTAGATTTGGGGTGAAACTGGACAACCAGAAGTGGCACTTTGAAGACAATAATATTCTTTAACGAAGAAGTCACATTTTATTAGAAGTGACACTTTAATCGAAACTCCAGACAGACTTATCTAATAAATATATTATGTGATCCTCCAAAACTTTTCAAATGTGGTATTTAAAATAGTTACGTGATTGAGAACAACATATCACATTTATAAGCATTGGACGTTTTCTTGGAATCCTGCTAAATGCAACGAGAATGAGATCATTATGAAGAGGAATTTCGTTATGAAGCAATTAAATGTATCAGCCTGAGTCCTCAATTTTCGGTAGATCACTTTTGTGTACAATCAGTTTTCAAATAAAAATGTTATCCTTATTATCCCGCCATCAAATGTTATCCCTATATATCCTGCCACCAAATGTTATCCCTATATATCCCGCCACCAAATGTTATACCTATGTATTAATTTAAAAAAAGAATACAGCAGATATTAATAGAGAATGTAAAAAACAGTGTATGGCAACAATTAGCACTCTATTGGGAATTCTACAAATTTGCTGATTTCAACGCTTTTGTGATTTTGATATGGAATTTTAAATGGCAGAAAAGCGAAGAAGTGATGCCCAAGCTAAAATGAGAAATAAAAATGTTGGGCATCTTATTAACAAAATTGAATACTGATATCCTAAACTGAGGAAAAATTAGAGGATATACTACAATGGATACTATATTTTCAATGAAAGATTGAGAGCAGATGTGTACATGAGCAAATATAATTTTCTATGTCCATTGTGTAGGAGAATAGAATAATAAATATGTGTAGTATTTATAATTAAGATTGACCTATGAAATTTATAAAAAAATTAAATTTTAATTACAAACGATCAATCGGAATTAGTAGTGTATTTAAAGCTTCCTGTTATTCTGCCAATTCCTTGTCTCAACCTGGAGCTGGCGGATGGTCAAGTGCTGGATACATCAGATTCCTTTCTATTCAATTCAAACTCTTAATCTAAATGTTTGAAACCGTGACTATAAATCTCAACCTACAGTGATATCCTTTATATGTGCAAATATCGTGCATTTACTTTGTATACCAAGCCACGTGACATGTCAGGACATCTTTAGTCAAATTGTTGGCATAAATATTTTGTGAAGTCCTTAATAATTACCATTCTGGTTTAGTAGTGCTTATTGAATTTTAGACATGAATTTGACCCAGAGTAAGTGCAATAAATACCTTAAACAATTTAAACATTTGTTCATACATATGGGAGTTGTGGGGGGAAGGAGGGCATTTCACACACACACACACACACAAAAATCTCAACTACCTCGTCTCAGATCTAATTAAATAAATTTTAATCCTAGCATTTCGTAATAGGTAAATTTATCATATTATTTATCAAATATGATTAATCACAATTGTTCCTTTTTCCGTCTTCTGAGCCTAGGAGGTCAAATCTTACCATGTCCTCTTTAGCGACAAATCACAGTCTCTACTTGCCTCGGATAACTGGCGACTTCATGATTGAAGAAAACCTGATAAAATCTGCTCAGTCCACCACAGTGTGGTGCAACGTATGTCCATTATATCTGGTTTTACTCTTTGGGGATATGTTGCCTATCACGCCTGGTTAAATTTAGTGATCTTTGATAGCGAGTGACCGCAACTGATGGCATCCTGCGTATTCACGAGTGCTTTCCCGACTATTGGGGACCATCTTTTATTGAGTTTAGCCTCATAAATTATTATTAAAGAAAGGGAAATTTTTTAATCATTTTACTGAACCCAATTACTGTAATTTCATTGGATCTAGCGAGAATAATTTCGAAATATAATGATTTTAATGATATACCAAAGGTATTACTTTCGATTAAATTAATTCAATTAATTGTTTCAGTCCAACGATTCTAGACGATTACAGACAGATGGACTAAACATTTTTGACTGAGCTGTACTGAGTACTGCAGCTCATTTTACAACCTCTTTAAAAAAACCTACTTTTAACTATTCCGTAAAAAAGACCTGGAATGAAGAACACTGCTTTTTTACTGCATAAAAGCAACTTATTATTTAACAATTAAATAAAGAAATTGGAGTATGGTTATGTTGTTTGCATGTAGCAAAGCACACGAGAGCTATCTACCTAAGAAGACCGGTGCATTCGTGGTTGACGTTCTAAGAATATTAACTCGAAATCACGTTGTATGTGGAGAGAATGTTAAAAGTCAACTATGGGAGCTAGCCAATTTGCTTGGGTTCGAACCCGGATTGAACTACCATCATTCAGTGGTCTTAAACTCTAGGCAATTGTTGAGATTACAAAATATGGATCAGTTTATTTTTTTCATTCTGACCTCCTTAACTGTATTTATGTTATTTTAGTATTAGATCAAATGTATCAGTTCTTCACCTTATTTTGTATTTGTTTTTATTGAAGATTTTGTTAATAAGGAACATATTGGTCGTTATGTAGCAATCATCGTACATGTTATTTCTGTAGTATAGTCTCTTTTTTCATTCTATGTAGTATAGTTTCTTTCTTCATAGAGAAGTCTGGCTAATTTCTCTATGAAAAACATACAAAAAAAATCAAGAAAGGGGCTTAAAGAGATTCTCACAAGGGTAAACGGATGGATTAAACGTAATAAATACTGAAGCATTTTCGTACGAATTGTTCGCACGAGTCCAGTTAGGCAAGACAATTTCATCCGAAGTCATCAGATTACAGTGTAATACCTCGAAGAAGGATCTAATTTTAAAAAAAAAATGCAAAACTTGAAACAAATTTTAAAAAGAGCATTCTGTAGCAATTAGATAAGATATGGAGTTAGAAAAATCCTTGATGAACTAGAAAAAATCCAGAAAATTATTAATTAGATGCATCATGAATTAAATGCATTTTCAGTTAAATAAACTATATTAAAATTAAAAAATCTATTACTAAGAACTGCGTTTATTGCTTTTAAATCGCTTAGTTATCATTGCATCAACAGACAGATTGAATTTTAAGTACATTACGCTGTTTCGAATGGCAATATGCTGCCAAGGTAAAGATACAAATATTTTATTTCCAGCATTGGCAAGTTCTTTTGAATCTCTCTGTTTATTAATCAGAAACTCATTAAATTCGCTAGAAATTGTAATAAATTCAAAATTCGGCCATTAAAGTGCACATGTTTAGATGAAGGACTATATATGTTCATAATTCAGAGGCCTTAGATACCACTGTTTTTAGCCAAAGCAAGGAACAAACAAAAATACACGCATAATCTTCGTTATTTAATGATGGATATAATGTCCTTCAGGACAAAGGAATCGTGTCCAAGGAATATCTGTGAAGTATCACAGCATTCCCTTGATCTGCCAGTTCTCCAGTCCTTTCCCCAATAGACGTAATGAGATATGTTACGACACCGGTCACAGTTGTTTCGCGAACTTGTTAAACAGTTCTGGAAATTACGGTAGCAAATTCCACAGAATAATTTTCAACGTTAAGAGGCATCCTTGTCAGCTCGCACAGTCAGCTATACGTCATTTGCATAATACATGGATTAACTGCCATTAAAGTTAGGTACGTTGTTTATCGTTGTTTCCTTTTTGGTCCTGCCAGGTTTAATTATAATTAAATAGTTTTATGAAAATTTTTTTAATGCGGAGTCTGTATAAGATACCAGGGCAATGTTAAAGTTTTTTTTTTTTTTTTTTTTTTTTTTTCGGATCTGCGATCTTTTGTTCGTTCGCGGTTTGGTGATAATTCATCAACGAAATTATCTTTTACTTATGTGTTTAAGTATAGGACACTAACTGATTTTCAGAGAATTACTAAATACAGTAAATCGACAGTAATTCGTGATATAAATAATTTACAATAAACTTGGTATAAATTTTCAGTTTTAATCGGATTCTAATTTTTGAGATTCGTCCTTTTCTTGCTTTAGAAGCTGGGTTAAGTTAGTCAAATGTGATAAAGTACAAGAGGCCTACCTGCTTAAGGAAAGGAATGCCTTCATGGAGGAATTTCTAGGGAAACTGGCTCGTATTCACGTGACATATGCGGAAAACCATGAAAATCAACCACGCGGGTAGCCCTTGGATTCGAAACCAGTTCGAACTACTAGCATTCAGAAATCTTAAAATCACTCGATCATTGGTGAGGCCTATTGCACAAACGATAATACTTTTTTTAAGTAAATTAATTCTCTTGTTAGGTTAGGTTACGTTATTTGGCTTATGGCAAAGCTCAGGAGGACTATCTACCTAGAGGACAGAGGAATGCCTTCATGGAGGATGTGTCAGGGGTAACTGCTTTTATTCATGTTTATCTACAAAGAAAACAACAAAATATATGCAGCCAGCCAGTTACCCGGAATTTGATGCCGCATCGAACTACCAGTGTTCAGCAATTGTATCGCTAACCTGTGACGTGTCATTTTATTTTCTTAAAATTCGACTACATTACGTATGCTACGAAAGAAACTAATAGAACTAAATTGAAATTTCCGGGTCAAGTTCTTCTGGCATACTTCGCGGAATTTAAGAAGAGGAAAGAAAGAAAATAAACTTCGTTTCAAATTTATCATAATTTTTCTTTCAGAGCAGTCAATATGAGGTTTAGTTATTTATGTAGTTATTTATATTTTTACCATGTTTTAAGAAGAAGTAAAAAATATCCAACAAAAAGAGGTCACAAAAATAAAACTAGCAATTTCAACACATTTTCTTAAGCGCTGAAGGAAACTATGTGTCACTCATAGCGAAGAAAATGCGTGCGCGAAAATATAACAGATGGGTGCAATGGTCGAACCATTTTCTTGGAAAATTTAGAGCCGAGGGATTTAGTTCCTAGAATCGAGGAGAAAAATATCGAGAGTTTCTCAATAATTTTGCCTCAATTTTACAGGATGTGGGTAGGGAAGATTCGACTAGAAAGGGAATCTGTTCCACGCTTTTTTTTCTTAAAGTTTAAGATTGGACTGGGGAATAAATATTTTTATAACAGCAAACAAGCAATCGATTTTTAATATTCTTTTCCTATCCTTTACGGAAATAGGATATCATCAAAACCTCATAAAAATATCACGGAGATTTTTAGTTTTAAAATTTGGGAAGGATGTTGATAGTTTTTAATGTCATTTTTAAAATTTTTTTTAATAACAGTTTTAAAAGGATCCCCCCCCCCAGATCTTCCATTATTTATTTGCTTTATTTCCTATCTTCAAGAGTAGTTCCAAGCCAGTGGAACCCAACTAAGACCTGTAGAAATATATTTAATTAATTCACCTCAGTTAAAAAAGAGGGACTGGAAAATATCCGGTTGAAAGTATATTTAAACGTGACATTAGTGTAAAATGATTAACATTGCATGACCAAAAAGAGACAAGCTTAAATATTCAAATATATTTTAATGCCAGAAAAGTGATTAGAATGTTAAATAAAAAGATAGAAGCGAAATTTCGCTCTCACCTATATTTTATTTCTTCTTGTTTGAGATAGAGGACAATTGATGTAACTAACTTAATTAAAATGGAAAACGCTAAATGCTCGCAATTAAGAAGCTAAATCATAAAGTTGTTCCTTCATTAATGGGAAATTCTAAAATTGTAATTAACTGTTTATATAAAATCACTAAGCTGTTTAACTCTTGTCGTACTCAATTTTGCATACGACTATATCATTTTCTGAAGTAAAAATCTAGGGCAAAGCCATAGGATGTAAAAAAAGTGTCTAAAAATTTCTACTCTTTTTATTCTATTTAATAACTTACAAAGTATTTTTTCCGGCATCTTAGCATGCCTTCGTGGTGTAATGGTCAGCACGCTTGGCGCGTTTTCGAGAGGTCCGTGGCTCGAGTCCCGGCGAGGGCATTGCTCATTTTTCAGGTCTCCTGGTTTGAAATAACCTAATAGCCCTACAGTGGAGCCCGAATGAAAAAAGATGGTAGATGATGATTCTCCACCTCCATGATTTGGCAATTGGGTCCCCCAATTCAATGTATTTCTCCCGCCTTTTTAGCATGCCTTCGGGGTGTAATGGTCAGCACACTCGGCGTGTATTTCAGAGGTCTCTTCGATTTCCTTCTTTTGAAAAGTTCTAATATTTCTACAAACCAACTGTGTATTTCCAACAGATCTGCGCAGGATAAAATTTATTTTAGCACAGAGTACAGAAAATATTTTAATACAAGGCCAACATTAAGATAGGGTTGGGTTTGACCTAAAATTAAATGAAAAAAATTTTTATTTGTGTGTACCTTTATTCCTAAAAAGCGACAGATGACTGATATGACATGTCAACGAAAGCAATTAAATAAAATCCTGGGACATGAATAGGCGATTTTATTTATTATCTTTTTTGTGTAATATAAGTAAACATGGCGCAACTATTTTTCAAGTTTTCAACATTAAATATTCAACATAAAGAAAGAAAGAAAGAAATTAAAAGAAAGGAAAAAAAGAAATAAGATTACATTAAGGTTATATGAAAGGATAAAAGTTGTGATAACCTTGTTCTCATAAATAATGATACAACTCAATACTAAAATGCATATATTTATTTTTAAATATTTTAAACGTGCATATATCACGTCTTAAATTTCGAACTGAAAATGCCTGAACTCGAGAAAGCTTACGTTATTTTCAACGTTCTACTATTTATAAACTTTTAAGAAAGAGTTGTTTTATTTAGAAACAAAGTTATTTTGTTTAAAAAAAAAATGAAAAAGATCCTTCGCATACCAGTTTTTCCCCCTCTATTCATTCTACTCAATTACTGTTCTCAAACGAACACCAACTTGTTTCCGGGTTTTGATAGAACTTTCGAATATCAATATTAGAAATGGGATCACGCAGTAAAAGCCTTCTGCCGCTGAACACTGGAACTAATAGGATATTTGCCTCAAAACATATCCTCTGCTTATCGGATTTTGCCAATATTTCACAACTGGCAAGTTTCCAAATTTCGAGTACTTCCGACACTAGCAATTAAACAAGAGTTCGAAAATGCGTGAAATGAGCTCATTAAAGCAAAGGGAGCGCCATTCCCATTTTGCAAATAGTCCCACATTTGCAGCGGTGAATGATTTTTCCCTGCGCGCGGAATGCAAGTTACATAACTGATGGTGATGAAATACAATGAATTTAATAATAGCTAATGTGTGGCATAATTTCCCAGATACTTGCGTTTAACCTGGGTGAATGTGATTTGTAACCTAAACGCCATTTATTTTATTTCACAGGGTGCCCGAAATTTCGATGACATAGCGCAGGGCTATTCGAGGCAAAGCTAGACAGAATAAAAAGTTGAAAGAATAATAATAAAAAACATCCTCAACCGGGATTCCCCTCGGTGGGGAGACCCACTCGGCGACCCATGAAGCCGCAGCCCTCTGTTAGCGTCGGTTAATAGTGTAATAGAGAATGCAGACCCCGGGAAGGGGGGAGAGGTGTGGTGGATGTTTTCTAAAGTGACGTATTAATATTCTGCGCCTGCCAAAGCGGATGGGGAATTTGGGGGAAATAGGGATGGCAAAAATGTCGAGTGACAAGCGAAGCGGTAGCAGCTGTCTAAGAAAAGGGGACATTGGCATAAATTGCAAATAATTCGTTATTTACAGATCCATGCGCATTGCATTTGAGACAGGGGTACGAGGATATATGAACATTGCATTTGAAACTGATGCATGGTTTTACATATTGACAATTGTCAGCTTCTCAGTTTACAGAAAAAGTCCAATAATTCTTACAATTTACACATTAGAAACGTTGGATTCATCAAACTAAAATTGTACAATGCCACAAAACATTTTTATCCTCCCGCGTTACTGAATATACTAACTAACGAATGAAACAAAATTGTCAGCGTATAAATATACAGTAAAAGTCTGATAATCCGTTGCATTTTAGAACCTAAGCGCTGCCGGATAATTAGACTGTGTGCTATACTGGTTGAGAAGTAAAACGCAATTACTTAGAGTAATTCAGCAAAGGTCTTTTATCGCGGTATTGAATGTATACTGATTGAGAAATAAAACAAACTTGCGTTTAGTAATTCAGCAAAGATACTTCAGAAGTCAAAATTATTATTAAATATGTTTCTTAATAGTTTGATAACATTTAATCAGTGTTTTTTTTTTTTTTTTTTTTTTTTTTACTATGAAATCACCTTTATTGCTAGTGTAAACATCAGTCTACTTTACAAACGTAAGAATCATAAATAATGATGAATAAAACGAAACTTACTGACATAACCGTGCAAAATAAAACAACATCACGCAGCTTTCATATACATCGTAAACTAAAATTTTCCGCCGTCACATCGTCTTTAAATGCGGTTAACAGTTAACTCGCTGCGTGGGTAACAAATAGATATCGCGTTTAACTTAAAGAATTCAAATCGCTTATATTTAAATTTAA
Organism: Stegodyphus dumicola; assembly: GCF_044657685.1. Taxonomy (NCBI): domain Eukaryota; kingdom Metazoa; phylum Arthropoda; class Arachnida; order Araneae; family Eresidae; genus Stegodyphus; species Stegodyphus dumicola. The sequence goes on from NC_140781.1 coordinate 35,323,035, forward strand.
ATATTTCTTACCGGCGCATAAAATCTTTTCAAATCAAGTTTTTCTCACGTTTTATATGTTTCGCTCACTTTTTTAAGTCACTCTGTTGAATACGAATATTTATTTTTTCAATATTCCGACCAATAACACATTTTTATTTCTTTTCGGCGAATTTCACAAGAACACTTCGCCTGCCTGAAGATAAGTGATCTCGGCTGAACAGTCTTCTAGATCACTCTCTATTTCTTTCGTTGCTCAGATTCAGAACATTTTGAAGTATGGTGTCGTCACTTAACTCTTTTACAGTTGTTCGATTTTTATCATTTTAAAATCATTCAATAATTCCGTTTTTCATTTTTATAAAGTATTATAATGAAACTTTCAGCAAATTTCAATAATCCCGATTGACTGGGCATTATATCATCAGCATTTCCGTTTTCGTCAGTTGAAATGTGCTTCATGACATTTGACCACAAATTTCTTCAAGTGTTTAGTAACGATGTGTTGTTCACACGTTTCTAAGCAACAAAGAGCCGTAAAAATTGCATCTCTTGTACTGAATTAAACACTACAATCAGAATTTTTTGCATTTTGCACAAAGAATTTCTATATTTGAAGATCTGAATATATATTTGATCCATAAGTTGAAACAAGGCCGTTAAATTAGGTGGAAGATTGGAATTACAGTATTTTTTTCAGAGGCTATCAGATACATTTGTTCAAAAGCTTAGTTCCCGGAAAGGGTAAGTTAACAGGTGGTACGAAGGGGGCAATAATATTCAGCTTTTAGTCGATCTTTAAAGTCGTGTTTCATTCCCTTAGCAACATCTCTATCAAAGTTTCAAAACATTTCAAATAAAGAAATATAAAAATACCAGACGATATATAAACAAAGAACTAACAACAAAAATCAAAAAGACGTGAAGCAAATGCCGAGCCTTCCCGAATATTGCCGAAGAACATCCTAATAGCACCATTGTTCGGCAAGAATATCGGGGCAAGGGACGTCGGATTATCAGATACGCCTAACCATTAAAAGTCGAACAATCAGACTTCTACTGTATGATGTGTTTAAACAGCTTATTGTAACAGATGAATATGACTCTGCTTGTAAATTTTCAATATCTATATAAAGACTGTATAATACCTAAGACTTTATAAGGTATTGCGAGATATGTTTAATATTAAAGTGCATTTACATGCTCTAGCAACAATACATTACATAAAAAATTACTTTAAAAAATAATTCGAAGATATACATCAGGAAGAAACAAACTAGTGCTCATTGTATAAACAGGTTGAATAGACTTTAAAGGTTATCATAGATTTTACATTGAATAACATATTCTTTATACATATTTAAAACTTCCATAGTAACAATGCGTTCATCCATCCTGTTTTAAACCGAGTATAAAAGTGAATTAATTTAGATTATACTTTAAACCAGTCTGTCACTTCGAAAATTTTGTCCTTTGTATTTTCTAACACAGTATTTTCCTCGAATCCGCAGGTAACAGATTCAGAGACTTATAGCGGGTAATTACAAATGCTCCACAGAGCAGGGTATCTCCACAGAACAGGATAAGGGTTGTCTAGTTTAAATGGTAAATTATACAACTTAAGATAGAGTTAACATTAAATAAAGTAACAACTTACAACATTACATAATGAAATAATAAACAAAATTGTATAAAAATAGTGCACTTTGCTATGCAATATTATACGTGTTTTGTAAGGGAATGGGAGATTCTGGCACTTCAGTCTCATACTCAGAAGAATAGTGAGAAATAAGGAATACACTTTCTGCACTGTAAAAAATGCAATAGTACTGCGGATGGTAGAAATAAAAATCACTATTTTTTCCAACTAAGTAAATAAATAAAAGTATAAAAATAAATAAACAAAGAAAACAGATATATTGATAATGTGATACTAACAAGAACGATGCCGTCATCTGCCAGTATATTGATACTTATGCAGCCAGTAGCAAAGAAACGACAGAGTCTGAGGCCTGCCTTGTAAGCTAAGAGCAGAGGTAAGGTTTCTTAGTGGATACATTTACCAAACGTATTTATTCAACTGTTCAAATTTATAGTTGCGATTACTATAGTAAAATGACACATGGAATGTTTGAGCTGCTATATTTCTGGATGTTTTATTTCATATTCACTTGCAATGTATTTCGGAATTTGAACTCATTTTTCTGCGAAAACCAAATCGAGCGAGACTGTATTGTTATTTCTAAAATATCAATTTGCATAGCTGTGATAAAACATAACTTCTTGAAATAGATTAATGCATCATCTTTTTATTTATTGTACGTACTTGAATAAATTAATGACATTAGAATTTTATAAATTCGTACAAATATAGCTAGTTTTAATTTCTGCATTACTGTAAATAGAAAGTTATTCCAATGATTATTGAAAGGCAAGATGCAATTTATCACTCAGATGCGATTTGAATCAGTGTTAACGTCTGAAGTACCTTTTCGTGAGGTATCTAAATTAAAAACAAAGCATGAAAACAACTAAAATTTAAATCTCGTATCGAATTTATGTCGGTAAATTAACGTACCGCAGGAATACGGGGAATATAAAATATGGAGAAATGGCACCTAATTGAAATTTAATTTTAAAGTGTTATTTTTATTTTATTATTCAGTTTCAAAATTTTTACAAACTTAATTTTAAAATGAAAATGCTTGCAAATATGTTACACTGATAATTAAAAATTTCTACAAATACCAAAGCTTTGCTTATAAAATATTAAAAAAATCCTTTCGATAGTTGAGGACATAATATTTTCCGATACTAAAATATTTATCTTAAAACATATCTATTTGGAAAGACTAGAACTGTCTTACAGTGAAACACAGAAGAACAGAGGGTCTCTGATAAGCATTATTTTATTTATTTACAATACAACTTGTACTTATTTAGAGTACTGTATGCTATATTAGGTATATTATGCCGAGCTATACCTTTGGTTAGATGTCAGCAGTGCCTGTATATGCTTAAGGCGTTTGCTCATTCTTTAGTAAAAGCTCAAACATTTGGATTAAATATTCAAAGAAGTCGCAAACTAAAGATGATTAACAGAAGCGGGAATTAGAATTTCAAATTATACTAGCAAAATCTAAACTATTTTCCTCATTCCGTTATAAATCTCTACATTTGAGAAATGTGTGCATATTCTTTTTCTACATATATAAGTCACTAGACAAGCCATTAGCCGAAGTCACTGGAGAGGATGTCTGTTTTACTACATATTTGCTGTCAACTAGATGCACCAACAATTAAGTGTCGTGCTCCTTATGGATGAATTCATAGTTCCTACATCAACTCGCGACGTTATTTGTCACAAGGAACCTCAGAGCACGTTATCGTGTCTCAAATATACATGGAAAGGACATCTACGTTGTGTTGATGTCATAGAGTGGTGAGGCATATAATTTTGCCTACTGTATATTATTTCACTCGCTTGTTCAACCGTATATGAATGAAATAGCTGATGCGTTGCTCTTTACAGGATAACCTCTAATGATGAAAGCTCGTCAGCGTTATCTTGACAGAAGGTTATTAACTGACTCTAGGACGTGTATTAGTTACTGACTTGAAACTTCAAAAACCTTCCCAGCTTTCTTTTTTATTGCACGCTGTTCCCTCAAATATCCACACGTTTCAAAACGCTTTTAGTAAATTATGATGGTAACAGGAATGCTATTAAGTAGACTGTAATGCTACGTCAGTGAAAACGACTCTAAATACTTTGTAACAAAGAATGAGAATTTGATTTTAAATATGTATTTAAAGAAAATTTCAATTAACCAATCTTTCACGCGTGTTAACGCGTACTTCACCGAGAAAATCTAGAACAAGGAAACACATGAAACATGTGAACATGCTGAGTAAAAGGAACTAATCTTAAGTCAATAGTTTTGCTTTTATAAAAAAACATAGCAAGTAAATAATCCTTGATGTATGTGCATTCAGAGTTTTATGATTAGTCTCAAAATTCTGATGTTATTTTATGGTCAAATTTAAGTTGACAAGACAAATCCTGTTTATAATCTAAATGCATTTGTCAATTTTTTCCCCTTAATTCTGAATAGCGCTTTTATTTATTTTGTATTTTTATAATGCCCATACGTATAAGTGCAGTGCAGAAAAATGTTAAATCTATTTTTTGTCTCGTTTGGCAGAAATGTTTTTGTTACATAAAAAAGTGGGTTAAAATTGTCCATACATTATTTACGTAGCTATAACTCTTACATCTGAAACTTTAAAGCTATTTCTATGCATTGCCGCAGGATAAGCGAGATAATGATTTGTTATTCGCACTGGGCAAGGACAAAGGAAGTTAACAATTTCAATGTTCTTCAAAGTATAATATAAATATAATTATAAAGCATATTAGCTTCATTTTTTTTTCTCATTCAAGACTTTGAGTGCAAATTTTTTGTGACAAAAATAAAAAGTCTCTCAAGTTCGAATTTTCCAGAAAGAGTGAATTATTTAACTGACGTCAACAGTATGGAAGTAACATTATAACACAATGAATTACAACTTTTGGTGTGATAACGAACAATTATGAACATATACATTATTTGAATTAAGATAGTAACTCCAGCTACCCATTTGTGTTTTTAATGAAATCAGCTAAATTATTATGACGTAATGTAAATAGGATCATGCTTGAATGACGATCTTAAAAATATTACCAGTTAAAATTTGAGCCTTTTTATAATATTTTCACACCTATTTCTAAATATCACTCAAAAGTATAATCACTTAAATTTCCTCCCCATCTGTTAAGCGTATTTTAACTTCGCAAGCGTAAATTTTCTATTTCTTATAATTATGAAGAAGCAGTCTTATTTTTCATTCAGGAATCAGGCAGTTAACACGATTATTGTTACATATGAGCGATTACACATGATTACAGTTACATACGACTACATATGATTATATACGATTACAGTTACACACGATTTGCATACGATTACAGTAACATGCGATTATAGTTACATATGAAAAATTCAAGCTTTTTGCTGGAAAATTAGTCTAGAAGCAGATAGCTTAGAGCTTCTGGCAACAGCGTCTTTTTATTAGCATTCGCATTAGCTGTGCTTGAAAGTTACTTTCCTGCTTTAGCATTTCGCTTGACGATGTTTCAAAATGTACTCCGGTAAAATACATGAGCCAGCTTAAATTAGTCTATTTTACGCGTAGTCTTAAGATTACATTTCTGCGTTTGAATTTAACTTTGTTATGTTAATTTTAAAATGCACAAGTACACGTTCGATTGTAGCACAGGTTGTGCCTGTTTTGTCACATTAAGTCTAATGAAAAGATTATTTTAACCTTCTTCAGTATTCTATGAGTTGCTTAAGAACTAGTGATAACTTGCTGTTCGTCTAGTAGGGTCTGAAGGACTTAAACTTCCAGTTACAAGAGAAACTGTACTAATGTAATTCTGCTTAGACTAAAATTCTGTGTCATTCTGTTCTTGCTTAGACTAAAATTCTGTGTCAGTGTTACATAGCTAGTTAATAGACTTAAAATTGCTTTACTTATACTTTTAATTTCTTTTCTTTAGCGTAAAGTTTCTTTGTTGACTGAATAAAAATGTCAAGACACTTTAAATACATTTCAACCAAAGCTGTCCAAGAGTGAATCTAATTAATTTTTCTAAGGCTTGAATTTTTGTATGAGGCATTTATTTTTTGTAACTTATTTTATCGACACTGATAAGATTAAACGAATATTCCACGCTAGTTGTTATTCTAAGACATATACTAGAAACATGCAAAGATGCATAGAATAACAACTCTGTTTAGAGACTTCTAACATTTGTGAAAAAGTATTTAACCACGTGACCTTTTTGCTTGCTAACGTGAAATATTACAAAAATAGAATTGCAAAAAGACAAGACAGCAAGCATTTAGAAACATAGAATTAATAAGAATATCCTTTAGAGGCGATTAATTTCCATATAAGGGCGCAAATTAAATATTAAAAGAAAAATATTAATTGCATCCGAATTTTAATATGCGAAAAGCAAAAACAAGCGTTACTATTTATTTAAAAGTAGAATCAGTTTGTTGCCTCGAATATATGCAAACACATTTAATAATTTCAAACAACAGTAGTTTCGATATCAGTTTTAAAAAGTTACTAATTTTTGTTACTTAATATAATAATTCGGGATTATCTCATGATACGAATGCTATATAATGAAAGTTACAATTAGGGGAATCGCTTTGTTCTACCTTGTTAACATATTCGCATAAAGGGAGGAATTAAGCAGATTTCATAAGGTCCACTTTTCCAGCTGTCAAAACTACTGGTTATCTGAGGGCATTGAAAGGCAATAAATATAAATACAAGATGTCTCTCTTAAGGTTATTAGAGATTAGGTTGTTATATGCTGGCTCAGTGTCTCTAGCATTATCAATGCGCTAGAGATACAATGGGCAATGATAATCCTACTAAGTCAGCGTATAGCAACATATAACCTAGTGCTTCTTTTGCAGACATTTGTTGCAAGCAAAGAAGATGAAAACGCTTTGGTTAACGTACTTAAATATTTGTGTGCTTTGCTTTAAATGTGTTTGGATGAAATATACTGCTTACTTACTTATTTTAGAAGTCTTAAGACAAAGTTATTATTTCTAATATTTTTATTTTAGTGCGATATAATCATAAGTTTGATTAGTTTCACTTATTTTTTATCTATACGTAATGGGTAGTGACGGCTGCTGCTCATTTCACTTTAGAAGGATAAGATTTGAAAGAGAAAAAGTAACACTCATTCTATTTTCAAAATTGCATGTAAGCAATAATGTATTACTAAAACATTTTTTAAAATTATTTAACTGTCTAACGTCAAAAAGTAATAATTTAAGACTTTTTCCCTTGACATTCATTTCGAATTAAAAAAATTGTATCTTTACTTTGGTCTTTCTTCTTAGAACTAAAAGTATTAATAAAAGACAGAAAATAAAACGTAAATAAAATAAAATAAACACAAATATAAAATGAGAAATGATTTATTTTGCATGAAACCAGAAGCAGCTTGAATTAGCTTCCTAATATAATTCTCTTACATTTCATAGTCCTTTAAAAGTTTCACCTTTTTAAAAGTTCCTTTAAAACTCCATTATAGCAATTGTATTAAAGATCTAAAACATTACAGTTTTTAGCGTATGATATTAAATACTTAAATGCGTTCATGCTTGAAAGGTATGAAAATATGAAATTTTAACTAATTTAAGAAGGATCTACAGTTTACTGTGCAGGGGACAGAGTTTTTTTAAAGATATTTACAAAATTTTAATATTTTAAGGCTTTTTAAATATGAAGAGAAGTTAAAAATGATATTAAATGAACATTTTCAGGTATTTTAAGAATTTCAATATCATGTGACGAGCAATGTATGTAGCTGATGCAAACAACATCATCTGATATGTACCAGACTTTACTGGTATTGATGAAAATATAGCTGATGGGAATAAATTAAAAAGTCCTAGTTAATTAATTTTAAATATAAAAATGTGAATATGTAAACAATATATTCGAAATTTACGTATAAACAAAATTACCTTTTACTTTTATTCAGGTTCTATGTTGCATTCAATTTTTGACAATTCTCACTAAAATCAAGCCTTTTATAGTCATTATCTTTACTTCCATCATCTGCTGATGAAGGAATATTAGTTAACCCATTACAGATATCAGGTTACTAGTTTTATTTTTTAAAAGCAAATCTTCTGGCTCGTTAGAAAACAGCATTTAAACTTCGGAGATTTTATCCAATAATTATATAGTTAGGTTGTCATGTAATAATTCTTAAACTGCATGGAGTTGGAATAATGAAGAGAAATTATCTAGCATTATTTCTGACTTTCATACCTGATACTTTATAAAATTACTACTCTTTATTTTCTTAACCGTATTTTCAATGATAGTTCCTCGAGACTATACATTTCGTGAATTCATTTTATGCTGCGCACTCACGTATGAGAAGGTAATAGTTGAAGAATAAAAATGCTTTGAAATCCTTTTATGCCATTTCATTACAATTACGATTTCAAAAGAGAAATTTCAAAGTATTTGTGCAAATTAATGGACATTAATCCATTAAAATTATAACTCGATTAGAAACGATACAAAATACTTCCGGGCATAACTTCATTAAAGCTGTTCTAAGAAAAGCGGAATTTTTAAATACATCCGGAGTAGGATCCATTCAGATTGTTATCATCAGAGTGAAAATATAAAAGCTTCCGCTTACAGTTATACTCGACTGACTGAAAGTTTTCCGGAGGAGATTCTGAGCACTGTTACTGGCGAAAAATTAAATAAATTAAACAGGCACTGCATTAGCAAGAAAAATTAAATAGGCATTGGGTTAATAAGATTATATTAATACTGTAACAGAAAAACTTCTGAGTATAATTTATAATGAATTTTAGGATACTTTAATTACTTTTAAGCATAAATTAGTATTAATATTTGAAATACTAATTTGTATTTGTTAATTAAATTTTAAACAACTCTTTGAGGGGTATTAGAGACAATGTTTCAACAAAACTACTGCAACGAATTAAACCATAAACTCATATACATGGAACTTCTTGGAAAAAAACTTTGTTTCAACTTTTGAGTACAAGATTTCAAATATCTGCATTTCTAAATATATCATGTGGCATGTGAATCAAATGTTAATTAACCGTAAGTTAGCCTAACTTTTTCTTAGTAACAACTTTTTTTTGGAAGAACCGAAAAGTTGATCTAAACGTATCAGACAACCCCTTTGGGAAATTATTAATCGCTTATTATATTTATTTATTGTATACATTAAGCACTTGTTGATATATAATACTGAATCAAATTGTCTAAAACAGCAAGGAAGTTTTGTACTTAGAATGAAATTTGAGGTAATCCAGGTAACATAAATTACGAGTCGAAAAGACTATTTTTTATAATCAAACTGCATTTGTATGTTTTCTATATTTTTCTAATTTTCAATTAAAGCATGACTTCGTTCGAAACTTTCATTCAAAAGTATATTATTTTTACTATATATAGTTGCATCGTCATAGCCATCGAATACATTTAGCTCACAATTTTCCAATTTTTTTATCTTATCTTTGTTTTAAAGACATAAAACTTTTCGTGCTGTTAAAATAAATTACTATGCAAATTTCACCTGTGTAATATTTCAGACTCTTCAGTTTTTAGTAGAACAAATACAATTATTTCTTCTAGAGGAAAATTTAACAGATAAATTTTTGATGTAAGGCGACTAGTAGACAAGAACAATAAAAACGGATGCATCTTTACTTTTCTTTCACTTCTCTGTTAATTATTTATCTATTTGGAATACAACATAAAGTTCTATAGATATATAGATCCCCGAGACATTAAATCATTTCAGGTTGATTATTAACACGGTGCTTTTTATCACATACACACACCAAAAAAATTTGATATGGACAATATATGACTTCATTGCAAGGCAAATTAAATTATACACCTTTTTTTATACACTTCATTTAAACTCATTTCTTCCAACTATTCTAACTTAATCAACTAATCCCTCAAGGCAAGTTGAAAATGACATCAAAAATTGAGAATTTTGAGATTAACTATCTCACTCAATTTTTGTCGTACGAGAGTCAAACTACACATAATTTTATTCTTATATAGAGAGTATAATACGTTCTCAAATATGAACCGAGAGATTGAGAACCGAAGACACCTTACTGCTTAGTTCGAAGGATGAATGCATAACCCAATAACTTCCAGATATGGCCGTTTCAAAACATAATTTTATTGCAAGAAAATTCATATAAGATCGTCTTCCTATAGAGAAGATAGTTTTAAATCATAGTTGAATACAATAATTTCCATGTACACGGGTTTTAAAGTACGGCGTCATCTTATGTAAGTAAGCAGCAGCGTGGATGAGGAGCGTCTAGCCAGGAGGAAAGCGTAAGCGAAAAGGGTCGTAGCAATTCCAAGGAAGCAGGGAGGTAGTCAAAACTTTCAGTTCGAGTAAAAATGTTTTGGTTTACAATTATTTTGATTGGACAACAGGTATCTGCATTAAGCGTTACTCAACATGAAAAGATTTCGATTATTCTTAATGCAGCCATCATATTTTGTTATATCTTACATATATACATGCATGAATATATACATATATATATATATATATATATATATATATATATATGTATACATAATTTATTTCCTAAACAGTATTGATTAATTGATTATATTATCTCCTAACCAACCCCCTTACCTGCCCTTTCATTCTGGCAGTACTTCTTTGATAGTACCAAAAGTGTGTTGAAATACTTATATACGTTTGGTACTACAGATTGCAATAAAAAGGTGCATAACTAAATGTTATAGCAGACCCCTATACAGAATTTCAACTTTTTACGGCTAATTGTTTTTGAGTTATGCTGCGTACGTACATACATAAATACATACTTACATACATTCACACATACATACGTACATACATTGCATACATACACACGTACGTACGTACAGACGTCAAGAAAAATATCGTTCAGAATTTAATTTAGATCCATTTTACATTCCGTTTTGGATATAAGAGTTCTTCATTTTGTTCGTACGTACAGACGTAAAGCAAAGAATCGTCCACATGGATTCGGGAAAGGTAAAAATGGGTATTTGGGTTGAAATATGATACCGAATACCCGAACATTTTCGCGATAAAAATATTTCTTTTACTTCGTAAAAGAAATTAAAAATCTGATGCACTAGAAAGCACTTTGATTTTATAACCCCCTCCCATACAAACATTTGCAAAACAGCTACGAATGATGAATGTATGAAACAAATATCTCCAGCTTCTGAAACACGACTCACAGCGTTTATTTTATTTCATCAGTTCTGACTCAGTCAAAATATATTCTCCTATTTTTTATTTGCCAAATCGTTAGCTTCAGGAAGAACCAAGAATTTTTATGAATGAATGCTCTTTATTTATTGCTAGTTCCGGGTCAGTTTTGCCTTTCTATTCATGTAATGAACGAGAATTAGAAAGTTAGCGAGTATAGCAGCCATTTTAAATTTAGTCCCTCTAATTTATGATGAAATAAAACAGTTATTTTAGACTTCTACTTTTTTTTTTTTTTTGGTAGAATGTTTACACATTTTTTTGACAACAAATTGTAACCACGTTTCAAAACTTTTATTCTGATGTCAAGTTAATATAAATTTCTTCAAGTTGCATTTACTTTTGTTTTTTTAAGTTCTGAACCTTCTGCACTGGAGACAGGTATACTAGGTACGCTAGGTTTATCTGCCGAAGGGAAGAGATGCCTTCGTGGAGGACTTGCTAAAGAAAATTTGCTCATGTAGCCAGCCCGTTAGTCAAGAATGGAACTCAACTCACAACTACCAGATTCAGCGATACTACGTTCCGCTGCTGCAGGGTCTTTTTCTGGAGACTAACTAATATATTTTGATCTATAGTTGCTGAAGCTTTTCTTAGCGTCCTTTTGGGAGCAAACGGTTTTGTTTTACATGCAGTGAAAGATTTGTATTGACATTAATATAGTAGCAAATGAAGTTTTTTGAGGGAAAACAAAAAGTTTCATGTATATATTGATAAAAAAGTAAATGAAATAGATGCCTTAAAGCAAAAGCAAAAGAAAAAATAGCAAGAATTTGCCTTATATATTTTTAATTTTCCCCAAACCGAAGTATATAAAAATTTCTAATTCACATCACGTGTCGTTTCGAATAATTCTCATTGCTCCCCCCCTCCCCGTTCAGCACTTTTGCTTCAACCCTGATTTAATTCTTGTGACCTAGAAAAATCCTTGAAACCTTCCCGAACGGAGAGAGAAAAAGACGTCCTACTGAAATTCAAAAATGCAAAAAAGAAAAAAAAAAAGAAAAAATCCCCCAACCCCCCCCCTCTTTTTAACCATTCTCTTTAGTTTCGCTGAGTCGGCTGAGGGAAGAAACAGATTGAAGTTTCACTGGATCCGCGGAGCTGAACAGACGACGAAAAAGTAGGCGGGGATTTCGCCCCGTTACCATGGTAACTGGTTCTTCGGCCATTGTGCGCATCCCATTCATAATCAGGGACTGCCTTACTCGGGCCTGATGCGCCCCTTCAGTGCGCCCTGTCTCGTCCCCTTTCTATTTTAGGGGCTACGCAATTACTTTGTCCCTATCTCCCCCCTGTTAATCTCCACATTGAGGGCGCGGGAGGCAGTTTTTGCACAGCGCCGATTGTTTTTGCAGTCGAATTTGGTAATTAAAAGGTTACCTATTAATCAAGGGAATATTGATTGCTTTCCCATTCCCTACTTGGGGTAATTACTCGGTAAATGCTTACTCCGCATAATTGGCTAGAAAAGTGTACAAATGATCCTTAATGAAACTCTTAACTTCCTCAGACGCGATTGAAATAAGATAAATTCCTTCAAACTCAGCCAAGCCGCATCCTAAAATCAAGTTTAGAAAATTTATCATTTCTTTTCCTTTGCAAATTACACCCCCAACCATGTTATTTTTTGTTCTCTTTTCATTTAATAAATTACGAAAACAGAAATTATACATATTTATGTAATTGCTACGAAAATAAAGTTTGGGACTTGTATTTAATTTATTTTTCTTTATCTCTTTCTTTCTTTTCTTTTCTTTTTTTAATCCTAAGAAATGAAATGATTAATTCCTCTAGTTTTCATTCAGAAATATTAAGCGGAAGACCTCATTATTGTCCAAAGCAAAGGACTTCGGATTTTACGAGACCCTTATATTCTTCCATAGCTCCGTAGAATCCTGTTTTTCCTAAATAAAAAAAAAAAAAAAAAAAAAGGAATGAATAGGCTAATTGGGGAAACCTGAAAGAACGCTGTGTCCAGACTTGACTTGAGGTACTGCCTGTCATTGCACTGCTTTTGAATGAAGAAATTTCGCCATTTTTCCGAAGTTTCTAAGAAAAATCTCTCTCATAAATATAATACAGCTTTATTTCCCAAATTTATGTTTCAAATAAATATTATGAGCTACTGAGAAAACAAAAATTCTTATAATCTGCAAATTCTAGGACCACGCAAAAAAGATTTCTATAGTAAACCGATCGGAACATTTGTACAGGTTTGTTAGGAATAATGGAGCAAGAAATTAAAAAAAAAACAACTATGCCTTCGCTGGGATTCGAACCACGGAGCTTTCGATATGTATGCTAGACGTACGTGCTAGCATTTACACTACGAGAACATGCATGGGAAAGGGAAAACTTTTTTACAAATGTCCCTGTGAAATACGGTAAAGCTGAAACCTCAATTGCTTTGGACCTCAATACTCCTCCTATACAATATCTCAAATTTCATGTGCTTCTATTCCATTTAACTATGATTGTCACGAAGATATAATTATTATGCGAAACTCGGACACAAGTCTAACGTCTTGATAGCTAAATTGTTATTTATCACTCAGTTTCGGTTTAATTGATTATGACAAAGCACACTAGGGCTACCTGCCTAAGGAAGTGATGCATTCGTGGAGGACTTTCTAAGGAAAATTGGCTAGTATACACGTAGACACGTTACACATGGGAAAAACACATTTATCCCTCAGATTTCTTTATATATATATATATATATATATATATTTAAAGTAGATAGGAAGTCTGAAACGTAGTAAAAGTCGTTAAAAAAATTTCTAGTTTCCTATCAAAATTCCAGAAACACTATGTAATATGAGTGATAAAGTAAATTTTGAAATATTTAAAAAAAAAAAAACCTATCCAAACTACAGAAAAACAAAAAACGTGCTCAAAAAAAAAATTGTTAATCTTCTCTGTTCAAAGCTTCAAACAGAACTTGTCGAGGGAAAAGTGCTTGTAGACTCCAACCAAGTTGATTAACTAGATCATGCAAATATGTTTCGTCTGACAAATCCATTGAGACTTAAAACGGTATTAATCAAACTCTAGTTTCCTTACAAATTTAAACTAACAAAAGTCTCACTAGATTTGCCCCTTTTCCCGACCTGTTTACGTGTTCTAAAGCATTTAAAGTTAAAAAGTAGTAAAAAAATATACAAAGTACTAGAATAATACCTTGAAATGAAACATAACTAAAAGTAAATCCAAAAAAAAAAAAAAAATGGTGGCCTAGTAAGGCTAATATACAAATAAATGTAAAAGAAATAAAATATTCAATCCACTCTCAGATATGAAATTTAAATATATATATATATATATATATATATATATATATATATGAGATGTACCAGCTTTTCTTAAGAATAAATAGATTGTTGAAGAATCATAAATGTAGTCGTAGCTTAAATTATCAGACGATAAGTTTAAAAAACAGGATCCATTTATTATTGGTCAGGAGAAATAGCAGTTACAAAATCAGATATCCGGAGTAAATAAAAAAGAACTACTAATAACTTTTTGTATGAAGTTTACTGCATCGTGACATTTAAGAAAAAGCCCCGATATTCTTTTGCGAGTCCTTTTATATCCTCTGGAAAGGCGGAGCTTCCAAGAAATTAAGTCAGCCTCGTCAGCCAATCCAGTTCGCTTTAAATAATTCCAGAACATTCTAAAACTGTGCGTGTAGAAAAGGCGGGAAAAACAACTTGACTACGGGGCTGTGGATTTAATTCCACGTACTTTCAAATAAGAGAACGTCGCCATTAAAAATGAAAAGAACATACAGTCAGAATTTTAAGTGTATTCTTGACTATGGAATTTTATTATTACAAATATATATAGAGAGAGAGAAAAAGAGAGAGAGATGAAGGGGAAATTTGACTTAAGTTTCAAAGATTTGCACAATTAGTATGATTCTAATTTTTGAGTCAATTTATTAACTGCATATAGTATGGTAAAGATTTACTTTAGATTTTTGAGCTTCGAGGTTGTTTTGAATACCACTGATTCACATTGCAAATTCTCTCCTTTTATTGGTCCATATAACTTCTCTATCTATTATCATCAAAGCTGATTAAGCAATTTACGAATAAAGCAAAAGTGATGCATTTTTTGAGTTTTAACATTAAACAACGGTCTGTGATGCTCCCTTTTAAATTTTCCGTTAAAAGTATGTTATTTTTTTAATAAATAGCCTTGCTACTATGCATTGCAAAGTCATAATTATGGCCTCACATTCCCGCTATAATTTTACCAAATCCTCTTTTTACCCTAATAAAAACAAGATAAGCCCCCAAAAAGCTTTACTCGGGAAGCCCATTCTTTGCTACAGCAACTTACTGTTTCTACACATCACGTTCTCGTACATCACGTTCTGTGATGAATACATGTGCTCTATGTTTCACATTGATAATATGAAAATAAAACATGTGTTTAACTAACAGTATTTTAATTTTCGTACATGTATCGTACATCACGTTCTGTGATGAATACATGTGCTGTATGTTTCATATTGATAATATGAAAATAAAACATGCGTTTAACTAACAGTATTTTAATTTTCGTACATTTATCGTACATGACGTTCTGTGATGAATACATGTGCTGTATGTTTCATACTGATAATCTGAAAATAAAACATGCGTTTAACTAACAGCATTTTAATTACATTCCAAAAAATTTAACAATGCCTTAGTTGGCATAAGCGTAAAAAGAAAACTGAACGTGATATTCATTGTTTAAACCCATAACTGCTCAGCAGCATCTGAAGTTCCATAGACCATAGAGGAATTTTATTTATTATAAGTACATGCCATGATAAAATATTCAGCGTTATAGTCAAATAATATTTTAAATAAGTTCAAATAGGCCCATCGAAGGCAGATTATGTGAGACATCGCTAGTAGCTCTCCGGTTTCCATTCTAGTCATGAGCAAATATTGGTTGCATATGTTTCTCATGGGTTTATTCTATGTGCGATATGAATATAGCCAGTTTTCCTCTGCACAAAGACATCACTTCTAATATACATAAATCTCAAGTGGTTGCTTTTCGCATGCGTATTCATTTAAGCATTTAAGTTTCTGCTAAAATCGAAAAGGCAAAATTAAATTTCTGGCTAACGTCAGTGTAGTCGTATTGCGAAGGTCAGATCTTTCAAATTTCCTCTTCAGTTACAAACTAGTAGACGTTAGTTACCGGTCGCTTACTGCGAAATGTAACTTGGCATTTAAAAATTAAAAAAAAAAAAAAAAGATTTAGAGTGCAGTTTTTTAAATATTAGACATTAATTATAGTAAAGAACGTTAAGATAATAAATACGTCTAAAGGAGAGTGCTTTATGAGAGGACTTTGCGAGGAAAACTATTTTAGTTCTTAATTCTCAGTTAAACTAGTTCTTAAGTCTTCTTAAAAGGGAGCTCTGTATAGCTATCTCTTCGTGCAAAGAAACGAACAAGCCAGAAAATCAACAGTTACACGGAACAGTTTTGTTCACGCATCCAGTACACAGCCGCATATTTTTAAATGCGAAGATGTTGTAATATTCGCTACCAAAAACATACTACAGAGTTTATAGATGAACTGTAAAAAACTTCACGACTATTTGAGCAATACTAACTCAAGACAGTGACGGTTAGTCTTTGTTTCCTGTAATTTATTTCATTATTAGTGAACTATATACGTATATGCATGTTCACGTATATATATAGAGAGAGCGAGATATATATATATATATATATATATCAGTATATTAAAAATAAAAAATCTGATGTGTACATCACATGACTTCCTTGTACGGAATATTAAATTATACGCATTTTTTCTTGCATTTTGTTTAAACTTATTGGACTTAATTATACTACTTACCACAATAGAATAAGTGCATTCTTTAAAATTCACTCTATTTGTTTACCATAGCGATACTCTGGCGCTAGGTTCACTTAACTGTATTACATTTCGTTCATATTATAACTCAGAATGCACAAAATTTGTATCATTTAAAGAATTATCTAATCGTTGCCACATGTTTTATTCAAGTACTATAATAAAGCTAGAACGATGTAAAAAAGAAATTAAGCAAACAAAACAAAAAAGAAACAGTTTTTCACAGACGATTGAGTATTTCTCATTCAATTAATTCAGTTCTCACTTCGTGACAAGGCAAAAATACATAAAAACTCAAAATACCTCTACTAAAAATTATTAATTATTAAAAATTAAATTACTAAATATTAAAAATTAAATTATTAAAAATTAAGTAAATCTTAAACACTTATTTCCTCGAAAAAATTCCAGAAAGGATTAAGCATGATTTAAATCGCAATAATAAATGAAGGCGTTTATCTTTGTTGTTGCGAAGCTACGTTTCTCTAGATTGGCAACAAATCCACTAGTCTCCTGTTTCAAATGTAAACAAGCAATGGCCCCCATCAAAATAGGCTTAGCGGCACTTAGATAACTTTTAAATTGTTGATAATTCTAAAAATATTGCATACAGATTTACTAAAGGCATAAAACCCTTAACCGGAAGATAAAAACAACATAATTCAATCATTTTTAAAGAAAAAAATGTACAATTTACAAACATATAATAGTAAAGAAACTGAGATCACTGAACCGGGTAACAGAGTGGATATATTTATAAATATATTTATATACGTTAGGCGCGGCCGATTGAAACCAAAATACGAGGTGCACATCTACATGTTATAGTAGTCCTATATACAAAATTTCAACGTTCTAAGGCTACTCGTTTTTGAGTTATGCGAGACACATACGTACGTTCTTACGCACGTACGTACATACGTTCGTACAGACGCCACGAAAAATTCTCTTCAGAATTCATTTTAAAGCAGTTTTTTTTTTTTTTTTTTTTTTTTTGGAAAAGAGTTTTTTATTCTGTCCTTACGTACAGATATCACGCAAAAACATCGTTAAATTGCATTCGAAAGCGGTCAAAGTGGATATTTTCGTTGAAATATGCTGCCTGAAGCTTTTCGCGATTACAATACTTCCTTTTTACTTCGTACAAGGAAGTAAAAAGAAACAAATTCATTTATTGGGGGCAAAAGTAGCAATAATAACCATGTAATAACAGAGTAAGACATAAGTTTAAAAAAGTTTTGAAACATCTTAATATCAAAACCAAATACAAAGAAATCCTCAAAGAAACAAGACTCCTAAAAATAAATCAAAATCAAATCCATAAAAATAAATCAAAACATAGTCCAAAGCACGAGATCTACAGTATATAGTGTATACGAAGTATACAGTATATAAAGTGAACCAACCACATACGAAATATACGAAGTGGTGATGTCTTTCTTGCAAGGGACGTATTTTCCATTTTCTTCCAAACAGTTTTTGTGACATTGATGCTAAATATTATTAGAAATTTGAAACAACACTGCAGAAATTTTAGTTCATTATTATAGAGCTGTAACTATGAAAATATTTTACAAACTTTGCTTCAAATATGATAAATTACACGTCAGTCGTCTCCACTATATTCTCATTTCAGCTACTCAGAAGTATTATTTATTATACTATATTGAGTAAATAAATATATATTTCAATAGCTGAAACAAATAAAAATTTTCAATGTTTAGTTTTCAAATCTATTTCGTGCTATCTCTGAAAGAAACTGCAAATTTGTTTATTTCATGACTTTGAGAGACTTTTCTGATCTTTATCGCGAATAATTGTTAGAAATATTTCATTTCAAAGCAAACGAAATGCGTTAGGTTTCGAAATGTCGGCAGAATTTCATATAGTATTTTCGATTTTCTTATAATCTCCTTCAACGACAAAAACGGCAAATCGGATGGAAACCATTCATAACTTTGAACTGAAAACTAGCTTTTGAAATCATTGATAATACCACTGAAAGGAAATTTATTCTATGCATTTTCTTTTGAAATACTTGAATGCGATCGCCAAAAGAGGAGTTTAGGAACTTCACATCCCCGAAATTCAAGATATTTTCTGAAAATGTTCAGAAAGTATCGATTTGTGTATAGCACAGTTTATGTAGCATTTTGTTTATTTGTTAAAGGAATGGAACTAAAATCTGTAAAACTTCTTTTATGAAATTATAGACACTAAAGCTGTAAAATCAGTAAGCAATTTACTTTAGTTTCAGATACAAGCAAGAGTTCTTCCGTTTAATTTTTAAAGAACGATACTTGAAACTGAAGCTTTAAACTGCAAATGTAAGGTTACTAAAATCCTTTTGCTAGCACTAAAATTAGAATGACAATCATTAGGAGTGAAATAGGTCAAATGTAATCATTATTTGAATCAATAATAAATGCTTGGAAGTACAAAGGCTTTCAACGAAATTAAATTTCTAGTGTGAAATCAGCAGCGGAGATATAAGATACAGTAGAATGAATGCTGTGTATTAAACAAATTTTTAATTTTTAATTTTATTTATTTATTTATTTATTTTATCAGTAATCGAATCCAGGCCCTCGCAATAAGTAGACAAGCGCATCATCTGCTAAGTTTTCAAAGCATTTTTAAACTTACATTTTACTTACTCTACCTAGAATGAACAAAATTGCATTTAAATGTAATGCAGTGCTTAAAATCAGTACTTTTTATAAGACTCGTCTTTGTTAAGTACACCTGAATAGTAAGAAAATTTCCAGAAATTATTCCAATGAAGTTGAGGATAAATACGAAATAAAATATTTGCATCAAAACGGCCTCAGATATAAAGGGTCAACTGACTTAAATTTTACTCTAAAATATGTCTTTCTATTTGCAGAGACTTATAGAGGTTTTAGGAGGAGAAGTAATTCGCCATGCCGGGATTCGAATTCCGGACCTTCCGACTGGAACGTACGTTCCGGTTACACCACGAATGCATGCGGTATGAGGTTGAAAATCCTAATATACTCCCCCACTTAAAGGTGACTATTGCCAAATTCTGGTGGTGACGACTTATCGTCCACCACCTGTTGAACCCGCAATAGTGAAATAATCCGCAATGCCTCCACCGGCATTCGAACTCATCTGGACTTTCCGACTGCTAGTCGCACATGCTTTCCAAGTACACCACACCACCAAACGGTAAGAAAGGAGATATACCTTGCAAATTAGTTTAAATAAAATTTCATGTACCAGATAAACCGAATCCAAAGTTTTATTCGCAGTTAACAATGTAAAGCAGCGTCAATGTTTCAAAGAACCTTACAATTTAAAAAAGTACCTGTATACTCAAAAAAGAAAAAAGAAAAAAAAGTCCATAGAAAGAATAAATAGAATTGCTGTTATTATGTTGCGCAAACCAAAAAAATAAATAACATCATCAGTATCCTAATATTACTTAAAAATTATAAAATTTAGTCTACTAATACATATAAACATTAAGAAGATCAGGTCTCGTTCAGTAAATAGTGATAAAATGATGTTTACGCAGCACTGCTTCTGTGGTAAGCTGACATCTGAATAAAGCAAAGAAGATAGACAAATCACTAAAATCCTGCCCCGAGACTTTCCTTTTTTTGTCAGGTTAAAACTGAAGCATATTGTCAGAAATAAAGCTGAATCAAAAATCTAAATTTATTCTTATTCAACAATACATAAATTTTTCGGTAGTGTTCCGCATTGGTGGTATCGTGACAAGCAAGAATCGCAACTTGTCATAGATTTTAAGAGCATCTGAAAGTCAAGAGGATTTGAAATCTAAACATCTCTCTTCAACGAATGAAAGAAAAAGAATACGTTCTAAAGGGCAAAAGCAAGAAAACAGTAGTTGGGGGGGAGAGAGAATGACACAAGAGTGAAGTGGAAGACAAGCCGGTTCTCACTGAAATTGATACTTTTATTTTGGTAGAAACACTGCCGAACAATTTTTCTTTAGATACGGCTGAAAAAGTTCGAAATAAGTGGTTATTACGAATAGAGCAAGAGTTGTCCGGAGGCTTCTGCTAACTTTCTGCTCCAGATTTTCAACAACTGGAGAGAAAGTATCGTTGTTATTTTCTCGTCTTAGGATTGTGGATAGTTATTGGGGTTCGCTCTTGTTTTATTGTTGTCGAAAGATACATAGCATTCACTTTATTACACTTTCGAATTATAACCGTACAACTGAAAAGACTGAAGTGTGACATTTTTTCTATGCTGTAACTAAATCCTGTCTTTCTAACTTTGGCGCTGCAGTGGACTGCGTATTATTTTATGCAATTTAAGGACATGAAATCGGATTACAATATTATTTTCATACTATTACTTAGATTTTTCTGACACCTGCAATATATCACATAGCTTTTTCCAGATCGAAAATAAAAGTGAATGTTCAAAAATAAGAAACCAGTTTATAACTCCATTATTGCCGACTTGCATAATTATATTGACCTTAAATTTATGTGTTCGTATACTTATTACAAAGCTACTTTTATGCGGAACGATGCAAAAATCATCCGCTCAACCGGGACAATGGTTAGCAACGCTGACCGCCCCGTACTGGAGGGACGGTTGCGAATTCCTGAGAAGGCATGGATGTTTATAAATGTACAGTGTCTGTGCGGCATGGCACTCTAAATATGCGGCGATCCGAATGTCCTCTCGAGAGGTCGGTGGTAAGGGAAGAGGGGTGGACGGTAAGGGAAGAATTTTTTAACTGCTTGATTAATAATGTTGGGTGAAAGCCCCTGTCAATAGCTTATTGCCTTTAAATAATTTCAGGCTTTTCAGCCAACATTATTAATCAAGCAGTTAAAAAATTGTCATATCAACACACTAAAAGGCACACTCTTGTTTTAGGAGATTATACAAATTCTGTAGTCATTCCCTTCTTTTCATCAATTAGCTATAAATTTGCACATATTTTGCAGAAATTTAACTTTCGGGTTGTTTATTCTCCCATCAATAAAATTTCGAGTTCCATACTCAAGGACCCCATTCCGGATATGAATTCCTGGGGTATTTATAGGATTCCTTACCAGCGTGGTCTAATTTACATTGGCCAAACTAAGAGAGCCTTAAAATTTTGCGTGAAGGAACATGAGGCATATGTTAGGAAAAAGGAAACATACAAGTCTTCTGTTGCTCAACATTGTTGGCCCGAAAATCACACTTTCAATTTTTCTGCTGCCAAAATTATTTAAAAATATCTTCCATTGGAGAACTAGATTTTCTAGAAGCATTTCATATTCAAAAAAATTTTTCTGTTCTAGTTAACGATCCTAATTTCAATTCATCCTTGCCTTCGGCCTTTAAAGAAATTATGTTTTAGTTCTGGTTTCATCGACAGATGGCGCCACTTGCTTATTCTTGTGCAGGCTTTCTTATCTTATCTAATCATTATTTCCTATCTTGTTCATTTGCGGTTTTGCAGCTGAGGAGGATGGTTCGGTAAAACCATCGAAACTAGTCCTGTGAAAATTTTGAAAATACAACGCTGATTTTTGTTGTTTGACTTCTGAATTAGTAAATTTTTGCTGAAAAAGTAAGAAGGAAACTTAAGCATAGAAAATTAAATGCAACTTATAGATTACACTTGTCATGAAAAATTACCAGTAAATACTTTATAAATAATTATTTATTAATGGCCTTTGTTAGTTAACTATGTCGGTTTAAAATTCCATTAAGTGCTATAAATTGCATTAATTTTCTATGCTTAAGTTTCCTTCTTATTTTCTCAGCAAAAATTTATTAGTTAAAAAATATGAAATTAAAAAATGCCATGCTAAAGCCTGAATAAAGCATGTCAGCGATGCTATCGTCATGCGATGATTTGTAGATACTTTATTTTTTACCACGATATTTTCGACGACGATTTTTTTAAACTGCGAAGTTTCTGAACCGCTTTATTTTCGATGTCGATGCTTTGTACCACGATGTTTTAGAACTGCGATTTTTTCTCTTTGCGATGTTTTCTGCCACGATATTTTGTAGCACGACATTTTCGCCTTGCGTTGTTTTCGTCCGCGATGTTTTCGGCTGTAACCGTTTTGTACCACAGCGTTTTCTCCGAGACGTTTCCGCCAGCGATGTTTTTGCCGCGACGTTTTCAGCGGACGTCTTCTGCAATAGGTACGTGTTTCTGACAAAATACACAAAGCCTTTTATTATTATTATTATTTTTTTTTTATTTTTGAGAAATTTTTAAGAGAATATGATTCGTATTTAGGCTAACCATGGATAAAACGATAGATCTGTATACACAGTCATATTTTTTCCGCCAGTAATTAAATCCATAAGCAAAGCCACCAGAATTTAACGATTTCACTGCTTGCCCATCATTGGTGGATGCTTTTGCAATTTTAGGATCATTATGCTAAGCCTTTTTAAGTAGAGAGGAGTAACTGCTTTACAAAGAAGAAAATTTGCCAGAAGCACTGTTTTTTAAATCTAAAATTAAATTAAAGCTACTGATTAACGGGGAAGTTTGTTTTTTTAATTTTTTATTGCAGACAAACAAATTTTTAATATTTATCTACTATTTTTCATTAATTTCCTATAACTAAACACATTAACCGCCACGTCAGCATTTAAAAAGTATTTGTCATGATGGAATTTGTTTCATTTTATTTAGAAAAATGTCTTCGGGATTTATAATTTAATTATTATTGTAGAATTTCTATTATATTGAAAAAATACCATTTAATAAAAAAGATTTTGCATGTCCTTTTGTAATTTGCAAGCTTAGCTGTTCTGGATAGTTTATGATCGATTAATTAAAATTAGCTGTGGAGTATTTGTTATAACTTGCAAATTTTGTTACATTTTCTAGTAAAATTATTGTATTTCATTACCTGTAAATATTATTTTCATACTGAACCGGACAACTCCTCATTTCATTAATGACCCACACTTTCAGTAACAAATAGCGCAATCTAGACTATTACTGGGAAATCTTCCAGCAATGTCAACATTCTGGTATAAACTCAGTTACGCAGACATTCAGCCATGGTTTTCCTGAATCTGAATTTCTTTCGTTAGTTCCTTTAATGTGATGAAAGTTGAAATTATTTACGCATTTGATTTAATGGAGCCATGCTACTTTGATTTAATTAATACTAACATTCTACAGAATCATTAAAAATGAACTCACAAGTATTTCGGAGTTCAGATTAGTTCGAAATGAAAACGAATCAAAGAGTGCAAAATTTATACATTCTTTTGTGTTCTACAGAGCTAATTGTTTTTCTCTTTTTATAAATAGACAATTCTCAGCTTAAAATCTATTACATTTGTGTATAAAATTTTATTATTATTATTATTGCGCCTTAACTTTATTACTTTAAAGCTTATTTTCTTGTACTAAACCATTTCAAAATCTAAAAGAAGAGGAAGATTTTAGACACTATGGAGCTCAATTTTCCTTGAATATTGAACCAAATATTAATAAATGAGACAATTTTGAGGTAGATTTAATTGCATCTTAGTATGAGCTCTGACGGTTTTTTGAAAAGATTTGCTTCGTTAGATTTCACGTGAAAGCTAAAAAAAATTAAGTCTTCACATTACAACAAAATTTTGATAGTCATAAGATAATTCTACTCTATACTTATCTGAATATAACTAAGCATTTCTTTGTTGAGATTTAAAATCAAGACTTTGGAGAATTAAAATCAGGCTTTCGATGGAGGTCTCTTACCTTAAGCCATTTTTGTGGACGGAATTATTATTATGCTTACAATCTCTTTGTTATCAAATGAAAATCTATGCACATTCAAAGCTTGATGTAAACGGACTTTGATGAACTAAAAGATATTTTTACAACTGGTTCCTTTTTTAGAAAGATAGTGAGAATTTGAGCATTAAGTGGAAGGTTTTTCTCAGAAAATAGAAATGTTTAATGCACCTAGGCTGTAAACATACACATGGGCATATGAGTGTAGAGAAAAACGATATTATATTCAACAATTAAAGTAGACATAATCTCAAGCTTACATAAGAAATAAACTTAGTAATCAAAATCTTTCAATAAAATGTGTGTGTGATTATGGCAAAGCCTCGAGGGCTATCTCGCCTAAGAGGAGGGATGCCTTCGTGGAGGACTTTCTAATGGAAACTGGCTGGTATACGCGTTACACATGAGGAAAACCACGAAAACACCCATGCAGCCAACCCGTTCGCGGGATTCGAACCTCGGGCCGAACTACCAGTGTTCAGCAACTTTACCGCTCGGCCGCTGGTGGGCCCTTTCAATAAAGGGAAATCTAGCTTAGCTATTCCACACGATACTTACTATAAAACAAATGTATCTAAAACAAGGTTATAAAATTAGTGGCAAGACGAGAATATGACAAACGTAATTATGAAATCTTTTTGTTCTGGGAGCGTAACTCAGATCTTTCACATTTATTCAGCTGTAATAAATTACAGCTGAATTAAAGCATTAAATAACAATAGCAATTGTTAGTTCTATTTAAAAATTCCTTTAAAGGCTGAATTTTAAGGAGAACTATTGAGACACTTATGTCCAGGTGCGAAACTGAATTTTTTCAAAAGAACTTATTTTTAAGCAGCGGAGAAAGCAGAGTCATAATTTGAACTAAGCTACTGATCATGTAGCTGTTAGGGAAAACAATATTTGATGCAGTTTAAATGTTACAAATTACAATGTTTGATGCAATTTAATTTGCCGCAATTTAACAAAAGCGAATTTATTTAAATCACTTGAAGGAACTGCTAGACACAACCTTGATTTTGTTGCAAATACTTCTGCCCAAAGTATTCCGTGACGTTCATCCTTAAGAATGAGTTAACGGTATCGACGACTGAACCACAGATTTCAAGAAGTGTAACTACGTTCGAAATGTTATTGAGCTCTATGAACTTGAACACCAAAATGACACTTTTTTAGTCATTTATCTAACTGTAATATCCATCAGTTATTAATTTTAGCGGTGCAAAGTCTCAAATTTCATGTAGTCATATTAAAGTTTTAAATATAATGTAATGCTTTGATGCACAGGAAATGCTAAATTTGGTAAATTTTGTGCATTATCAAATTGCCGTTTTTATAGAGCACTGAGATCTATACTTTCAATTAATTCCCCATAATTAACTGATTTAATATATCCTTATCTAGAATCAAATTCCCTTTATTTGTAAATTACTGCCTCACTATCTAATAATCAGGTAAAGAGTCGTTAGCTCCTCCGCTTATTCCTTCAGAGTGAGGATCATTATATTCTACTATTTTTGAGGGTGTTGTGTAACTAAGGTCCAATTATATGACTATTACATAGTGTCGTTAGTGTTCCTCGAGGCTCATTGTTTCCTTCGTTTGCGACTGGGAGATTTAACCAACACTGCCAAGGGAAGTATCAGCAGAAGGGAAATGTCATTGTGTATCGTTAGTCAGTATTCCTTACTGGTAACACTTTGAGTATAGGAAGAGTTTAAATGTAAAAAAAGGAAAGAAAAGGGAGGTAAGATTTTAAACTGTTAGGAAAACTTAAAAGGAAACTTAAGGAATGCAGTATTTATTACTTCTTTTATTTTTAACTTATCTTAATATAATTTTTGTTTAAGTAATTTTTAGATAAAATAAGAATTTCGCAATTTATTTAACTTTTTCTTGTACATACGAGCATTTTGTTTAAACTGAATATCTTCTCGCATTTAAATCTGAAGAAAGATTGAAAACATCTTGTTTACTGAAAATGAATGGAAGTTATGACGGGCAGTCTAGAAGTTGATGCTTAAAGACCACAGCATTTAACTCTTGATGCAGAAAGTTCTGTGGCTGATTTATGATAGATGTAAAACATATAATCCGATTATAAAACTAAACTGAAATGTAACTGCACGCAGAAAAAATTCTTTCCAGACCGAATTAAAAGAATTTTTCAAAGACACTTTTGAAAAGCATTATTACGATACTGGAAAGGAACATTTTTATACCTACTAGGAAGTTTAAAAGAATGTACGAATACTAGTTTTAATTCATTATGGAATTATATTACCTGTAAAATATCCTGATAAATTATATTTACAAACTTTCTGACGATAGCGAACAAAAAGTCTGCAAAGCTTTAATTGAACATATGTGATTTTAACGCTATATCTCTTAAAACTAGATTCATGACCCTGACTCTGGAAGCGAACTCTATATTCATTTCTGTATTAAAATTCCAATCACTGTATAGTTGTTCCATTATATGCGCTGAAGATTTGAAGCGTTGACAGTAGCCAAGTATAATATCAAGAAACTGTTCTGGGAATAATCAAATGTTATTTATTCCTCATTATTTAAAACATATGCGGATGAACGCTAATTGCTCAAACTTCGAGAAGTCCAACTGAATATCGAAATGTAAAACTCTGTAGTTTTCTCATCACCTTACAGTGTTTCGGCTTATTAAAGTTCGGCTGTATAGGTTTTCAGCAGGGAAGTATAGCTAACTGTCCGAAGTATGTCTTAGAAACTGAAAACGTCGAAACAGAATGCCACAGGCACTCACACAAACAGAAATATCGTACATTTATTTCTATGGTACGTTAAAAACAAATATTCTGTAAATGGAAGTACTTAAATTAGAGTTTTACTATAAATTTGCTTATATTTAATTGCTTCGTTAAATTCGAAGTTTGTTCAAGGCCTGAGTTTCATTAATGTGGTAGGGCCCACCAGCGGCCGAGCGGTAAAAACGCTGAACACTGGTAGTTCGGTCTGAGGTTCGAATCCCGCAAACGGGCTGGCTGCATGGGCGTTTTCGTGGTTTTCCCCATGTGTAACGTGTATACGAGCCAGTTTCCCTTAGAAAGTCCTCCACGAAAGGCATCCCTCCCCTTAGGCAGATAGCCCTCGTGTGCTTTGCCATAACTGAATAATCCAATCCAATCCAATCCATTAATGTGGTAGTTACGTTTCCTGAACTTTATTCATTTTCACTCTTCTTAATTTAAACGAATGCGATTAAATAAACTGAAAAGAGAATTTATTCTCACAACTACAATGAGAAATAAGGATAACTTATCTATGAAAGTAAGGGGCATTTAAACATTTCATTTACAAAATTATATCAATACAACGAATTCCATACTGGTAAAAACTGCTCGTATTCATAGTAGTGCACTTTGTTCTGAATTTTAAAATTAAACTGAAAGCAACTTTTCTGTCTGACATTTATTGTTACTGCGTATAATGCGTTACTTCATAACGTATGATTTAAAATTTTATTCAGAATTAAAAATTTAGATTAAGCATTCGTAC
Organism: Stegodyphus dumicola; assembly: GCF_044657685.1. Taxonomy (NCBI): domain Eukaryota; kingdom Metazoa; phylum Arthropoda; class Arachnida; order Araneae; family Eresidae; genus Stegodyphus; species Stegodyphus dumicola. The sequence goes on from NC_140781.1 coordinate 35,351,146, forward strand.
CAGGTAAATATTTGAAGTGAAAGTAAGCATTCGTAAGTATTTGAAGTAAAAGTTCAGTTTAATTCATTTTATAGAAAAAGTACTTTTGTTGCGACAAGGGATAAAGATTTATTCTAGCAGTACAAGCATGAAATAACAAAAGATGGAAGAAAGTCATCTAAAGAGCAAGGACTTGTTTCCCAGTTAAAGACGACGGATCATTAAATATCACTGCATGTAAACATTCAGATCTTAATAGCGGGCAAAAAATGGAAAGTCTGAAATATATTCATAATCTAACGTCAAAACTTATTGTTAAGCGACACTCGGACGACCATTTTAAACCGAAGTAAACAATATATGCTATTAAAAGTATATTTATTAATTTCAGTTATTAGTGCAAACGATTATAAAAATTAACAATTATATTTATACCATGTACACAAAAGTCATTGTCTGGCCTTTATATGTACAACCGCTCGATATAGTCACATAATTCTAATTACAAAAATGATTTAAATACCGTAAATATTCTCGCTTTAGCATTTTAAAATTTAAAGGCCTAAGTTTTGTAAAAATTACGAAGCCCAACTTTTAATACGTTCCTCAGGTTTATATACTTATATTTAGGAAGATTTTTGTAACCGTTATAAAAAATAAAACACAAAATGTCCGTACTAGCAAAACTAACCGAGATATTTAATTTAAAAATTTGCGATTTTTGATGCCGTATGTAATTTCCATTGATCAGCAAATTATAATCATTCAAGTTTGATTTTTCCCTATCAAATGCCTTTTAATGGTATTGTTTTATAATTTACTCGTGTCTTTAATTTATAAACTTCTCTAATTTGGCATACCGAAAAATTTTCACTCAAATAATTTGTGAGTTTTCAAAGTCTAAGAGCATGTTACTAGTATTATCTTGTAATTTTATTATTTTAGAATCATTATCTGGTAATTGCACAAAAAATTCATTAAACTGCAACTATTTTTCGTTCTTAATTGCTGTAAATAATATCTCGAGTTGACTGCGTGTCAATACGACTGAGAATGAATTCTATATATTAGATCCTTTGAATAAATTCTTCATTAAAAAAAACAGAGATAATTTTTTTCACAGAGATCTGCAGAGAAATGCTCGTCACGTAATCTCATAATATAAGAAACATTTTTTCTAAACTGATATTTTATATTTAGCTACGTACACATGCACACATGCATTCTCTGATCAAAATATGTACGGCACCTAAATATGATTCTCGACTTTATTATCAAATATATCGATACATTTTTGTTGTTGTAGGAGAGTCAAACATTTTGTGTTTTATTTTTTAAAAAGCGAACAAAATGTTTCTGTAGTTAAGAAACCTAAATTATAAAAATAGGAATAAATATAAATTTTTAAGAGGAAATAATAAAATATGAATGAATAAATAAAAATTTTAATTTAAAAGTGACAAAACATTAATCTTTCTGTAATTGGAAATATATTTGGACAACCAACAACTGCGAACAGCAGCTAAGAATAATTAATTAATATACATATATATATAAATTTTAATTATTAATTTCGCTTATCTTTAATTCGCTTTGCTTATCTTATCGCTTTAAACGCTCTTGTGATAGGATATTTAAAAATTACATAAAACTATTGGAAATAAAACTTAGTAGAAATGTATGTGTTTGTGTGTACACGTGCATATATAATATAGTAAGTATAATATACCTTTCTTTTGTTAATGTAAGCGGCCATATTGCGTAACTACGCTTTTCAGCTTGCTTGCATCAAAATAACACGTTGCCTCTTGTTTCCACATCATGCTTTGCCTCACGATGTGACAAGCTTACAAAACTGTGTGGTACATATCGCTTCCAAAATTATGGGAAGGAGATATTTCGTCTCCAGAATTGCTTTAACCAGAAATAAAATAAGTTGAATCGACTGCCTGCTATATATATATATATATATATATAGTTGAATGAAAGGCGTGTATATATATATATATATATATATACACGCCTTTATATATATATATGTGTATATATATATATATATATATACAATATATAGTTTAGATGATATTATTTAGAGACCAAACGGCTAAGACATCTTATAGTTCTTCCTGAATTTGGTTTACTACGAATGGTCTGTTTGTATGGAGCTTATGGAGCTTTCAAAGTTTTCCTCATCTGAAACTTTAATACAAACACACTTCTCTTAGAATCTCTTCTCTTAGAATACTTCTCTTAGAAGGCAATTACCATAATCTTTAATAAACAAGCCATCAGTAAAAAATATAAAAAATGAATTATTAAGAAGTAAATATATTGCCGTTAAACTACTTAGTTAAGCAATGAAACCGAAAAGTTAAGCAATGAAACTATTTGAAACTGAAAGATAAATTAGAGGATTTATGGAACGTCTAATGGCAACAGGTCTGAGAACTATCAATTTGCGACTACACAAGAATGATAAATGAGTTTGTAACTCCACGTATTGTAACCCCACGTAGTGCTACACAAATGTAAAGCGTAAAGACATCGCTAACGTCAGCATAATATAAAAAAGGTAGAGTATAGATTTTTAATTCCTTTGAGGATACGGGAAACAGGTGCAGCTTTAAATTTTCTTCTCAGTCTTCGCAAAAGACTATTTTGTTTTACATGTAACTCTTTTAAGACTTACTGTTATCATGTACGTGAAAGTGCTTACAGTTGGAGCCAAGACGTGACTTAAAATTATAGGAAAATATTTATTAAACTTTTATCGCTAGTAAAGTGAAGACCTATGAGAAAAAGGGAGAAAATATGGAGGACAGTTTTATACGCATTCTGAAAAATGGGCAGATTTCGTTGTGGAATTTTATGGTCTCGCTTGAAATGCTTGAAAAATCTCAATCCCTAGGTCAAGTTAACTGGTGAAGTTTTTTCCTACACATTTTGACACAGAAAATATTTTAAAATCTTTATTATTTTCCCACACTCAGGAAAAATTTAAATGCAAATATAATAGTCAGAGAAAGTTGATTAAAAATTTAAATTTATTCTTTCATAGTAATTGTAATTTGCTATAAAATTTCAGAAATGGTAATGTATATTTATTGCATGGATATATTCTGTCGAGGTTTGCAAATCATATATCCGTAATATGTTAAACAGATTGTATTCGTAACTTTATCCGCCACAGATAGGAAAACATTAAGAAACTCAGTAACTGCAATAATTCTTTTTAAACAGAATGGCCTCATTTCAGTTTTCGGTTGAACAAATCTTTTTTAATAACTTGCAAATATAACGTTTTCGCTTTTCATTAAATCATTAACAGTTCTTTACCTAAAATATCATATGAAATATTAAACTAATATATGAATTTAGACTAGAATAATTTCTGTTGTTTCGTTTGATATAAGACAATGCGCAATTTCGCTTACTTTTGAATAAATGCTGTTATAATACCAAATTAATACTTTTGAATAATACCAAATGATGAAACTTTTGATGATTTATAATAAATAAAATTTTGCTAGCCATTTTTGAAACTTAGCAAATGCAATGTAACCTCTCTATCTTGGTCATAAGAAAACTGAAATATTTCCTAAGTTTTTCATGTCCTGCTCCATTGTGCTGTATAAAACAATTCTTGTTAATTTGATATATCAAATACATGCGTGCTCATATCTTACTTACAAAGAAAACTTCCGTCTCCTTTATATTACAAGTCTCTCTCTTTTTCCACAAAAAACATGTCTGCAACATTCAGAACCTTAAAAACGCTACTACCTAATTTGTAGTCTGGTAAGGAATAAGGAAAGGAAAATTTATACTAAAGGTTTCAAACCATAATAATTAGTTAATTGATATAAAATACCTTATAAATACCGTGCTTTGTCATGGAAAATGAGAGTATCCATCACCGATAAATGTCACTGTTTTCTCTTGAATGCTGTATGCAGATAATGTCTCAGGTGGCAAATCCCATTCACGTTCCATGACAATGCGCGGTTTCAAAATGCAAGAGCTGTTGCTAACATCTTGCGAGAGTGGCGTACTGGAATACTTTCCATACTTATTGGATATGAATACGTATCATTATGATCTTTTTGCGAAATGGAAAGATACATGACAAAGTATCCATTACAATGATACAAAAAAGGATATCCGAGAATAGGACAGGTGCTGCGGGACATCAACACAAATGGATGGCCTGATGGTTGATGACGTCTTCCAGTAATTTGGTAGAAGGTGATAGATATGACAGGCATGTCAGATATATCGAACAAATGTATGCGTTTATTTCAATGGCAGTAAAATATTTTCGGAACTATCAGTGTGTTGTGTCTAAGTTTTAACCAACAATTATATTTGCACATAATGAAATGAAACACGGATTGTGGCCAATTGTTGATGAAATTCTTAACAACATCTGAAAAAAATTTTGGAATCGATTCCTTGCAAACGCGTATTTTGCTCTGTGTCCATTTTTATCACAATATTACTTTGTAGGGAAAGAAATCATTTAAAGTTGCTTTTAAAATTTGCTAAAAAAAACCTTTTTAAACTTGAGAAAGGCAGTTAAATTATTGAATTAGTGAAAAATATTAATTTTATATTTACTATTTTGTTTCGAAAGCGATGTGTGGGAATAATATGAAGAGTAAATATTAAATAAAATGTATCTGTTTTTTATGGTATAACGCAATCCTCTTCAAACATATTTCGTTAAATGAAGTTAACGTATTTTAGAAGTCAAATAAATGATCTTCGAAAGAAAACCCAGTGGCATCTCATTTGTCTGTAGGTTAGGTTTTATTAATTGGTTAAGACAAAACAACTCGAGAGCTGTCTGCCTATTTGGAGAAAAACCTTTGTGAAGAACGTTGAGTGAAACTGTCTCTTATCTACGTAACACATTGGGAAAACCACGAAAAGCAATCTGCAGCCAACCCATTCACCGGGATTTGAACCTAGGTCAAACTACCAGTGTTCAGTGGCCACTAGTGAAAATGGAAATAACATTGTGAGTATTATTTGAAAATTCAATTCTTATATTTTTGTGTTCCAAGGGAATAGTACTACTTCCTCCACTTATTCTCATACAAGAAGTCTATTTATGCAAATTCTTAAAGATACATTATTAAAGCAGCAAACACAAGAGACATCCAAACCACTTCTTGTAAATACGATTAGTTAACTGTTTTTGTAAAGTGAAACTGTTTTAATCAGGTCGTACATGAAGAACGTAAATTGGTAACGCTGTTAATTCATTCAATACCTTACATCATAACTATTGGGGTCCGAGTGTTTAATTCCGGTATAATTGATTAAGGCTGCATTTGACGAAACTGGATCTAACAGGTTAAATGATTAGGGAGAATGAGCGTTTTCATCAATGATGCGTTGTTATATTACGAAGACAGACCCAGAAACACCCTCACTAATAGGAATATAGGAATGCATGGCGATTACTACTCTTGTACTAATCTTACAAATGAATACAGAACAGTATAAAACTTGTAAATCGGAAAGCGCATTTTCTGCTCATTTCTCTCAGCTTTAACATAATGCTCTTTGTTTTATCAATAAATTACAGGATAAGAGATAATTTCTCGGAGAAAGCTAAATCATAACTTAAACAGGAAAAGTAGGTATATAAATGAATGGCATTTTGAATGCATTATAATATAGAACAAATGCATAATAACTGAGAAAGAGAAAAATAAGAAGGAAACGTAATATCTGCACTTCCGATGTCTTCTTATTAATGATGTCTGAGTTTTTTAATTATTTAGTTTCACAGACTGCTCATTTCCGTTGACTCGAAACCCGATAGCATATTTGTTAATTCTCTTTCAAAAAGCAAAGGATATTTAAAAATCAATAAATTAAAAAATACGAAAATGTTTGCGCAGTCTAATCTCTTTAAAGTGTTCAATTTTAATAGTTTCAATCCTGTGCACTACCCAAAATACTTGCAAAATTATTTTTTATTTTGCTAAGTATCCTTTAGATCGCTTTCTTATCCAATTACCAAACTTGCTCCATAAATATACAGATTAACAATTCAATAACAAAAGAACTAATTATGATGTAACTAAGCATAGGTAAATAACGAGTGTGATTGATTGAATGATTGATTTACATCTTACCTTATGTTTAGAGATTTAAAAACTAATTATCGAATTTTTCACAAAACCCAGTGACTAATACTGCTGCCACATCATGAAACTTAAAATTAAGTGAATGCGTGTTCAAGGACAATGTGATAATTAAAACACATTTTTATTAAGCACAACTTAAAGTACTTTGCTACAAGCACACGCAGTTCTATTCTCGTGATATTAAGGACAGAAATTACATACGATTAAGCCACGCTCTGTGTCCCTAAACAATAAGTAATAAATAAATTTTGCCTCTGACGAACTTATCCAACAGAAAACACACTTAAACTTCACTTCAAAACAAGGCTGAAAGACACATTTTACAATTTTTTTCAAACTTACTAAGTTAACACAGCTGACAAGTCACAAGGTACCTAAGGTACAGATGCACTAGAGATCTAAAATACAAACAAATAATCAATATTTCTACAAAGAGTTAATGTACTGCAAACCAGCAATATTTAGGAACTTTTAACCTATCAATCAGCTGTTAAAATGTCTTTAACAGCAGTTGTTTCTAAAATAAATCTGGCATAGAGGTTTGGTTTGGTTTATTTGATTATGATAAAGCACTCGAGGGCTATCTGCGTAAAGGAAGGGATGCCTTTGGGGAGGACTTTCAAAGGTAACTAGTTTGTATACAAGTCACACACGGGGAAATCATAAAAACACCCATGCAACCAGCCCTTTCGGGGGATTCGAACCTCGGACCGAACTACCAGTGTTCAGCGACTTTAGCACTAGGCCCTTAACATAGTGAATTAGCTGCCTTCTTTATTTTTGTTAAATGGTATGAATTGTTAATAAATTAGCTAGACAAAAGAAAAATTATCTCCAAGAAGATTTTTTGCTAGAATAAGTCTCTTAAGTGTTTAGAATAAATCATATTAATTATAATTTAATTAAAACAGAAGCTAATTAGGAGTGTCCTCTGGTGCTCAATTAAGTTCTTTTACTGCAGGTAGATCTAGTTCGAATTGTGCATTGTGTTGTCTGAGTACATATCGACGTAAATTCTGTTTGCATTTAGTTTTGGAAAACCCAGTTTGGAATAGATAAATTTAAGTTTTTATTTTCTGTGCTATATTTTCATTTCGATTTCAGTTGAGCGTATGAAACAAAAACTTTGTAAAAGCAATGATGAGAAACAGAAAAGTGGATGTAGCCAAGCCATTATATGCATAGCACAAGAATTTGGCACCATCTCTTCCAGTGGTCAAAATAAACATAAACTCGAAGTAGATATAATTTACTGGCACATTTCCCAAATCTAGATTAATCGCTCATTGCTTTCCTGAAAACTGTCGAATTGCGGCAAAATTGCGAAAAGATTAAATCAGGATTCTTAGAAATCACTTCTGATTAAATGCATATTTTAAAGATTCATGCTGCGCTGACAGTAATGCGCAAATAATTGTTTCAAAACTAATGATTCATTAAAATCTCTTCACTAATTTCAGAAATCAGTGCGTCATAGCTAATAAATTCTTAATTTCAATCAACTGCTGACGACTAAGTATAAATATTTGTTAATCATTTTTAGCTTATAGTTAACTTATCTGTGTATAGTAAATAAGACTAAATTATAACAATTCTGCTATTCCCTTTTAACATATACCAGTTACTTTTAAAAGCGCAAAACGGTACTGAATATTTGTACATACCTTAGCATTTATGAGAATGTTTTAATGTAATTTGTACAGTATGTTAACATTGAAGATGAGTAAATTTTAAATAAAAGGTATTTAGCGATATTTATAATGAAACAAACAATTACTACATTTCTCATGCATAATGAATAGGATAGTTTCAAGCGTAGTGTTGCCTGAAAAATTATTCTGCATTACACGTTTTGAAAGGAAATATATATATAAATTATTCTTTTAGATGTCAGATGAAAATTGATTTAGTCTTATAAATGTCAAATTTATAGTATATTAAGTACAGATATGCTATGTAATACCCACATCAGATGTATATAAACACAAATCTTAAAATAACTGATTATTCTGAGATTATTATTTGGCAGTATTTTCATATTACATTAAACTCTCTGAATTTTAAAACTGGTAATATTTAAATTTTGGCACATCGTTTTTATTTCAGCTGATATAAGAATCTTATATTTTAAAGGAAAAACAAACATTTTGCTTCATGATAACACAATCATCAATCTCAGTAATAAAATATAAGAGTAATTCATTTGTCGTGTAAAATATTGATTCTAATTTATAAACAAAAATAGTTAATAAAGCCAGCAAGTCCTAATTTGTAAACAAGAATAGTTAACAAAGTCAGCAAGTCCAGTACCAAAGCTTTATTTTTAATCTAGATTAGCTGTTGGAGTGAGACTGCCCTTGCCGCAATAAGTCTTGGGGAATGAAATACTTAAAAGTATTGAGCTTTGTGCGAGGGAGAGAAATGTGTACGACGCCTTTACATACGGACCTGAATACGCCCAACTACAAGAAAAGGGCGGATGTAAAAGTACCTCGAACTAAAGGGTCAGTGGAAGATTAGGGAAGATGTTCATATTGTCGAACGATTAGAGCATTTATCAGCAAACCCAGAAGGAGCTTTTTACACAGCTGAATAGGATAACGTTACAAGAGCTTTATGAAAAGCTTATTGAATAATATTTTTTCAGTAATATTTAAGGCAATTACTTCAATGCTCATAAATTTCGACTCTGGAACATATTAGAAAATAAAGTAACGTAAAATTTAATTAAATACATGTATATATGATTAATTGAGGGAAAAAAACTGAACGAAACATCGTTTAAACGTATTGGAGAGATACCTCTGTTGTACTCAGACAAATATGCAATAGTTAACTTTCAGAGTACAATTTAAGTGGTTTTCAATTTATCGTTCTTTCATTGGGATTCGCAGAAAAAGGAAAACGAGAAAAAGAAGCAATTTCCCTTAAATGTTTTCGCAGTATCATGATATAAGATGAAAACAGTTTAGATTTGTAAATGTATAGCGAGAGGAAATAAAGAGATCGACAGCTTTTACAGTTGTATACATACCCATTCACGCTAATAATAGCCGCAATTGTATTAATGTCATCTCGGTTTTAATTTGGTACTTTTTCTTTATGTCCTAAGAATAGTGAGTATTTATAATAAATCGCTCTAAGCTGCATCATTTCAAAATTAATCTCTGCAGTATGATTCTTACGTAATGGTAATAACGCATATATTTACATAATTTATCAGTCAATAACACTTTTAAATTTCACTATTATTATACTTAATATTAACTAATAAAAGTAAAGCTAAACCAAAACTAAATGATTCTGAACTAAGGCCTTTTATGTTACTGCTCGAGCAACCCTTAATCACTGGCGCAGTAGCACACTAGTCAGTTAAAGAGTGTATGCTTTAGTTTGGATGGAAATAATCGGTTTTAGAGAATTGGAAAAACTTCATCTTTTGTAAAATTAGAATTTGCATGTCGAATATAATAATGATTAAACCATAATTTCAATAAAATGTTGCAGTATTTAACATGTTTATAATTTAATCTGTTTGTTTATTTTAGCTTATATCTATGATATGAAGTGAAACATAGACATATAGTGTCCATAATTGTAGTCCCAAATACTAGAAAATATGCGAAATATACAAAACACTAACCGATTTACCGTAATAACATTTTTTTACAATGTTCAAAACTTTGAAACAGCCGATAGTGCTGTAACAAAATAAACAGAAGTAGATGTTTTGTTATATGCAAAAGAAACCCCAAGAGGCTAAAACATGATACTTCTTATTTAGAGAATGGCCCTGGCTAATAAGGAATGTGGTCACCTCCACAGCTTTACATGCCTCACTACGAACCTTTATACTGTGAAGAGGTTGTTGATCAGAGCTTGTAGTAACATATCCTTTTCTTCTAAAAGTGACGATTTGAATGCCTAGAAGGTTCTAGGACGAGGATGATGTCATGCAACAGTTCTCAAACATGCTTTATAGGTTTTATCTCCGTTGAATTCGCTGCCCCGACAATGCGACAAATACCCTGTTCCTCCAGAAAATCCAGACCAGTTGAGCTCCGTGCAGTGTTGTGTTATTATCCATATAAAGTCTTTCCCGACAACTTCCCGAAAAGCCATAAATAAGATTCGCAAGAATCTCTTCCTATAATGTTGTGCAGTTGCAGCACTCATATGAAAGACAGGTAGTGTGTGCGGCAGACACACGGACTCACTTTCCACCAAAGTGGTCGATTTCTTTTTATGCAGGTGAACGATATCAGTCCCCGAGCTCTTTCCAAATGAAGACTCGTCCAGAAAAACTCTCCGTATTTGAATGAATATTTACTTCACTTAAAACGTCATGGCTCTAATCTCGTCATGTCTAAATGCGGTGATGCTTTAACTCCATAAAGATGGCTATCTTCTGCATTCTCTAAGAGAGACATAGCATAGCGCGGATTCCCAAGAGTAAAGAACTTGTTGTACTAGGGATTTGTGCAAATGGTACAATTTACCTAGATCTTTTTTCTAAACAAATCAGAGGGGTCCTGAAAAAACTGTTTTGCAGTCATCTTTTGGTGGCTTATATATTTAAATGTTCCGTGTCGAATTTACTTAAGTGTCATGGTTCTTGGACCAGCCGGACAAACCAACCTCACACCTACCAATATCCTTCCATTTTAATCCATCGTCTACGCGACTGCGGGAACTCGTCTTTAATTAAGTACAGTAAAATAAAATCAATACTTCGCGTTAAGGTTTGAGTCCTATATAAACAAAATTCATTTGATTGTTTGTTTATTTGAAATAAAAAAAGGAAGTATATTTTTATGAAAATAGAAATTAATTTTACTGTATCCTTTTACCAAAAATGTGTGATTATATTATCATTTAACGGGAATAAAAATGCATTTTTAATTGTAAAAATCGCATTGAAATAAAATACGAAAAAAATAAAATTCCATGCCTACGAAAAAAACACGACCCAGCCATGCGGAGCTATGGCGGTTCCATTTAGTTCCAGTATTATGAATAAATAAATTATTGTACTTTGATTCTTAAATGCAATGAACTTTTAAACTTTTAAAATTCATATTTACTTTAAATAAATATGATGTTTTAAACATTTCTCATAATTTTTATTTTTACAGTATGACATGTGCAGGCGTCGTAATGATGTTCCCTTTCTACTTGAAGCAAACGGTCAAATATTATAAATTTTAAGTCATTTGAATTCGACGAACATTCTTTAACATTCTCTCAATTCGAATCCTTTAACACCATTTATCTATAGAAAATCGAATGGAAGGAATCATGGATTTAATATAAAAAAGAGAGAGGGGCGATGTGAAAAGCGCTTTTCAAAGTCAATAAATGATTGAATTCATTAAAAGGGAAATGAGAAACACTTCAAAGTCTTTCAAGAAAAGCGGTATGGGAATTACGAATGTTACAAGTAGAGATGAGGCACAATTTGTATGCCTCGCAAACTGAGATTTCTGCATATGTGATATCTGATTTGCCGTATTCAGCAATTAGGAATGTCATAAAAGTTGCTGTGTTGCTAGGTCTCCTGATTGCAGCATTATTTTAAGGCTTAATCTTATTTTTCACTTACGGTTTAAATTTGGTTTTGAAAATTCGATTTTTATGGCATTTATTCGACTTCAGGTACAGCAACTATTTCATGTAATTACAATGGCAATACAATATTTAAAAGCTTCATTGTTCATAAGTATTTTATGTTTCGAGTAGCGCGTGCACTGCTTTTTTTCAGCGAATTGCAATCTAGTCTTTTCGAAACTCGTGCATTTCTAAAAAATAGAGGAAATCAGTTTTAACAATTGACAATCAATTCTTCAAAGAGATAGCATAAATTTTAATCCACAATTACTTTATCGACATGAAATTACATTTCATCAGTGAGTGATTTAAGAGAATGGAGTTTATTTTTCCCTAATCATAATCGCATATCTAAAACTGCCTTATTATTCAAATTTTAGCCTTTTGCTATTATTTATTCTAAAATATACAAAAGCCTTATCCCTAACTACAAAATAAAATGCTTGATTGCACGTGGAAAAGCATGAAGAAAAAAGTGCCCTGTATTTTAATTTACTTCAGGAAAGGGAAAGCAGTTATTCATGTCATTGGTAGTACATTTTTACTAATGATGTCGTTTCACAAAGTGCAGCTAATAAAGCCACATGTGCGTACAAGAAGCATGAATAAATTTCAAGCGATATCATAAATTTCAAGCGATATCATAAATTTCAGCTTATCGTTCAAGAAGCGAATAAGAGATAGGAAAAGATGTATGGTTAGTATAAAAGGAAAACGACGGCCTGCTGACCGCAAAAGAGTAACTTCTATCTGTAGTTAAGAAATTTTCTCTTACACTATTTTCGTTAGAGAATCATCACTGATTGCTTGAATAAATCAATATTTGTAAATTTAGATGACATATTCATATCTAAAGTCTTGATATGTACTTTTTATCGAAAAAACATATAAATTGAACCAGTAACAAAACTTCTACGAAATATTCTGTGATTTCTTCTTTGCGAGAGGAAAGCAATATTTAACTTAGTAATATAATCAAAATTATTAAATCTTTAGAACATCTTAACGTTTCACCGTAAACATGCGAAACATTAAGAAGGAAATTCCGTTTCAGAGAAAAGAAATTTTGTATAAAGTTTTGTTAAGATCCCATGAGTTCCAGCATGGCATTCTATAATTCAAAAATAAGAAAAATATTAGCAACTGACCACTTTTTAATTGAAAAATAATTCGATTCGAATCGCGAATTTTAATCTTTCCATTTATCTCAGATGCTTTAAATTCAGTGCACTTTTGCATTTTCCCCTCAACCACCTAAGCATATTTTTTCTCCTAGAGTTTTCCATAAACTGATCATGTGCTCCACTTCTTTGGCTTTTAGAAGTCATAAATATTTGAAATGTTTTCACTATTTTATTTTACACTACACTCACTGAATTAAGACTTTTAACTTTTGAAATTAAAGAAACAAAATTCAGTACATTGCATGGCAGTTGGTTACAATATTCTCTGTGACGTGCTATAATACATACAGGGGGAAAACATTGATTTCATTTATTATTTTCTGCGTATTATGTGTTAATGTATCATAAATTGTAAGCTTATATAATACACTTAATATAATTGACAAATTATATCATACTGCGTATTTCTGTTTTACATAAAAGTTCTCCCTACCTAAGAAGCAAATTTTATTTTTCACTGAAATACTTAGCATATGCACAAGTTTTCTATGAACTAAATAATGTTTAAAGAATTTACCGAAGTTAATAATTACTTATAAAGGAGTAAGCATCTGGGCTATGACATACACGTATAAAGGTTCTCTTACAAAACAATTGCAACCTCCCTCTCATCTGCGCAGTGTTTCAGAGATACATATGTATCGATAGCTGTTGCTCTGATGCTTAATAATTATGCACACTGTATATACATTGTAGAAATTGCTTTTCGTATGGTCATCTGTTCTAAATGAGACGTTAATGAATTATTGCATGATATTAATGATATTCCAGTTTTACTATCACAAATAATTCCTAAAATAAAAAATCCTTAATTCTTTAATGTCATTTGCAATAAAATGTCATGAAAATGCAATCAGTAGGACTTTAAATTAAGAACCAGCTGGATTCTCAATAGACTCTTTTAATTTAACGTACGTTTGCTCTAATTCTCTTGCGAAATCATTGCAAACTTTCAGATTCCATTTTATGTGCTTAAATAGGTCTTAGCAAAAGTTTCGCATCTAGCGTTTCGATAAGCAACAATACCGTCAGCAAACAAGTGAGCGATCCTTACTAGTTTAGGAAAGAGGCAAATAAATAAGACTCTGGTGAAAGAAAAAGACAAAGCCAACATGGAATACAGACTAATCAGCACCTCGGGGCACATAGATGAGCATTGAGAGGGAAGACCTATGATGCCCTGGGGGGAAAGGGGGCGCGATGCAGTAAAGGTGGATGATGTCATCGGATGGGAATGATTGTATTTGATGTATTGGATTTTTCTTTTTGCCATACGAGGGTGCCTTTCATTCAATATTGTGTGCGCGCTATTGCAATGAGATCTGTATTAAGTCTGATTCTATTGGGAAAGCTAGACCTTCAATGGAAATATTCTGCCTAGTTTATTGAATAGCGCATGTACCAAATACAGATCAAGTTACAGGGCAGCTAGACCCATGTAAACAAGTCAAGAAGCCTGAAAAAATACAGTTTTGTGTTATCCCAAACTATATAGTATAACAAATATCACATATCCTTAAGTAAACTCTTTGTATAACAAATGTTACGAGCCTAAAAAATAATAATGTAATTTTAGAATTTTCAGTTTTGGTTAGATTCCTTCTTTATTCGTTATGCATTCGTTTTGAAAAATAATAAAAACTAAAGAAAAATAACATTAGTTATAAAAAAGTGAAAATTAATAATCATAGGGAAAAAACTTAAAAATATTTTATAAAAGAATACAGGAACATCTTACATTTCAATTAAATTTATCCTTCTTGACCAAGCATGCAATTAATTTCTCAAGCTCTTTAAGGGTATCTTATCTGAAGTTAACCTCTGCAGGACATTTCAGTATATTTATGTTTTGTGCTTGAAATGGGAAAGTTAAATAGTAAGTGAAATATTTATACTTCTTTATACTTATTTTTAATAACCAGGAATAACATAAGGAATATTGATTAACCATTATTTTACTTTATAATAATAAAAGAAAATTAAACTTTAAACGTCTTCTGGCTTTCAATATTAACAGGCGATGTGAAAAATTAAATTACTTGCAGCAAGTAAAGACGTTGGACCAACGAAATACGAAAGAAGGCAGCATCAAAACTTCATATAAGATGTGACATACTAAACTTAGTCCGTGCCCACATAACAATTTAAAACAGAACAGAATTCAAAGAAAATTTCATGTAACAAGAATGTGATACTTCAAAACTAAAGGCATTCATCATTTGCCCAAATAGGCGAATGGGCTGGTAGCGTGTTTGATTTTCCCCACGCGTTGTGCGAATGCGAGTCCTCCATGAATGAATCCTTCCACTTAGGCAGGTAGCATTTGCATGCTTTTGCATTATTTGAAAAACATAAAAATTTTCATCTTTGAAGAAAAAACTGTTGTACCTTTTTTGGCTATTTATTATTGTTTTATTCATCTTAGGGTAAAACTTCGACGGACAGAATCAATTTTATCGTTTTACAATTTTTTGCTGTCTATTACTTTTTTTTTTTATTAGTAACAATTTCAACCGTGAATGTTTCCAAATAGTCAAAACAATAATATTCAACGCTTTTTGCACAGGGTCGTCCTCTTTGAGAGGATATCGTAAAGGATAAGGAGAATATATACTAGTCGAATGTCTCCTCTCAGAGATATTAAAGTTTATTAATGATTATATAGAATAAATTTCGCAAATGCAATTTTTTGAAAAATGCATATTTCCTTAAAATTTTATGCTGAAAGGCAT
The DNA here is from genome assembly GCF_044657685.1 of Stegodyphus dumicola. Lineage (NCBI taxonomy): Eukaryota > Metazoa > Arthropoda > Arachnida > Araneae > Eresidae > Stegodyphus > Stegodyphus dumicola. The sequence continues at coordinate 35,366,809 of NC_140781.1, forward strand.
AAAATTTCAAACCAACATATGGTTTATATGCCGAGATATATAAAAATGGTTCTAGTGTTACTTCCGAAGAGAACATGTGAATTTCACTTCATTTTCGGTTTAAGATCCGTTTTCAAGAACGGATAAGGAGAATTTATAATGCATTTTAAATATTATACCTACTTGTATTCGCGAAGGGAGTTGTTTAAAATTAATTTTTGTTTGAATTACATTAATTTGAATGCATTAATTTTCTTTATAGTGTGAAAATACAGGTAAGGAAATATAAGATTGTAACCTAAAAGAAGTAAACATTCAAAATTGAATGCAGTTAAAGATGAAGTACAGAAACGTGTCTGTGCTACGCTTTACATTTCTTGGTAAATTGTATTCTGTAATTTCATAAAAGTGTTCGCAAAGTGTTATATATCTGTTTAAAGGCTTGTCAGGTGAGTGTCACAGGAAAAGGCAATTCATATGCTATACTAGTTCGTTGTTTCGTTGTTTTTCTACTGCGTTTCAATATCAGAAAAAGTTTAAAAGGAAATTTGTCAGGGGACAAATTTCCATCATTAGCTACAGTAGGGCATATAATTAAATAGTTCTAAAGTTTACGATCCGAGCTCCTAATGGAGTTTCTTTATAGAGTTGCTATAGCGAATTAACCTCCATGAATTCAGCAATTTTAGTAATGAGCGTGTTCTTATGTCAAATATTTATTGTTTAAAGAAACTGTACATAGTAGAACAAATATAAATATTTTTAGGGATTAGTTTTCAATGCTTTCATCCTATTCAAGATTTTAATTTTAAGGATTTTTAGTAGTCGAAGATTTTCAGCTAAACTATTTTTTGAAATATATTTCTTAAGGCATGCACACCATTTGTAGTTTTCTGGATGCTTTCAAATTAGTTTTGCCAAGTTTACTGGCAAAGTCTAAGCTATATTTTCCAGAAAGAAAATGGCACCCATCGGTGATAAAACGCATAAAATCACTAAATTCTACTAATACCACAAGGTTGAAATCGCAGTATATAGACTTGCTGCATAGCTGTTCCCATGGCTTTCCTCATGTGTAACTTAAACAGAATGTTTCCCTGAAAGGTCCACCTTGAAGACATCCCTTCATATAGGAAGATAGCTACTAAGCTTAGTATAAGTTAATGTAATTTAATTGGAAGTATTAAATTTCTAAACAGTAATAAAAATCATATACTGGAATTATTTCCTGGCAATAAATATGTTTTAAATGATTGATTAATAATTAATACGCCTTTAAATGCTAATCAATACCTAATTGTATTTTATTTTGATTGCTGTTTGCCTAGAATAAAATTGCTTATTAATAGTTAATATTTACCTAATAAATTATGTAGAAGAATGTTTGCATACATTAAAGTTTCAGCTCATATATCTTGTACAGAATTGATTAAATAATAAGCAGGCTTTCCAAAATAGAAAAATCTAGAAGACCTAAAAATAGAAATTCCAAAATAGAATTATATTTTTCTATTATTCAAATAGATTCAAAATTCATTATTCACAATTCCTATATTCATAATTCATAATTCCTATATTCATAATTCCTATTATTCGAAATAGAATTATATTTTTCTATATTTTCTATTTCTATTCCAAAATAGAAAAACCTAGAAAACCTAGAAAAACCTAAAAATGACTAGTTTCGTGACCTAGAAACCTAGAAAAACCTAAAAATGACTAAAAATTACTAGTTGACTAGTATAATCTAGTCATCTATGACTAGCGGAATTAAACAAAAGATATAAAACTTCCTGTTTTTGTGAGTAAATTGCAAAACCATTACCTAAAATAAAATTAAAAAACACGAGGGTTATTTTTGACTTGGGAGATGCGTTTTCTCATAAGTAGTAAAGTAGGCTTGTAGTAATACATGGATATCATGATGAAAGTACTCACGAAGTCATCGTTCTTATAGGAATCGAACCAGCGAAATGATTGACGCTCCGAAATAGGCAATGTTGTTCTCTGGACCGCTGGTGAGGCTGTCAGGTAGAGAACAGAAGAGGTTTTGGTGGGGGGATGTAGTATAACGCTGAAAACCTTAACTATAATGAAAAACTGAACTGCGAATGGTAAGTGCTAGATAGATGTTTGAAACAACATTTCATAAAAAAAAGAAAAAAAAACCGATTATATATCTTTAAGAAGTCTTTTTGTTACTCATTTTAGGAAATAACTGAAGGATTAAAATATGTATACTTTGAGAGATGACTACATCTTTTTTAGGTTAGATTAATTATATGAAGGCAAAAAGAGTGACTAAGAATTGACTGAGTTTGATGAACAATTTAGTAAGCCATCAAAATATATATATAAAAAAATCTTTATTAAATTTTGGATTACTTGGAGTTGGATTTTAGCATTCTCTGATTTTCAGCAATGGCAATATTTTTATGTTTTCGTTCATGTAATACTGCGTTTATTACATTGTTTTATTTCATTTGCAGGATATAAGAGGATATTAGACAAAAAAGTTGAAAAATCAAATGGTAATTTAATTTTTAGGAATGTAACCATCTCTGTTAGGAATAATTTATTGCATAATTTTCATTTCTACAAAATATTTTTTTTCCTTTGATTTTTTTTTCAAATCTTCTGCTTGTTCCAGTAATTTTGTACCCTGGTTTTATTACAATCAGAGGTTCTTGACGGATGTTCATGATGTTGGCCTCGAATTTGAATCCTGATGACGGCATAGACGTTTGTGACTGGTTAGTTTAGATAGCTTCTTTGCCGCATGATGGCACTTAAAGGTCCTTTCTAAAGCCGAATAGCAGGGTTGAATGCATAACTCTTGGTCTCGTCTCTTAAAGTGCTGTTGGATTAAAATCAGGATAAAAAATAACTGTCTTATGCTTTGCCTAAATTAGACAATTCAGTGCAGTCCACCAAGGCACTTGTCTGTTATCTAAACGGACTTTATAAAGCATAAATAAGAAATGCTCATGTGTCCAGACGGATAAAGATCAAAATTTTTTTCTCGTGTAATTAAGAAATAGTATTTTTTTATTAAGTGACTTAAGTTCCATTATCATTATGGCGTATTTTAATTTTCATCACCCAATTATTCAGTCATTCTTTGTTAAGTACTTCAATATGTCTCATTTAAAGCGCCAATTGTTACTAAAATCAGCTTACTCTCAAAATAGTGATTAAGAGTAGTAACACGCAAACTTCGATTTCCTTTCATGCATGTATATACATATGCTCTTAGTACTGAGGATTATTCCGTTATTTCTGCACGGTTATTATTCCGTTATTCAGTATCTTAGTTTCTATACAATCTTGAAATTTCCAGATTTCCTTTATGCATAATTTTTCAAATTATCAAGCAGGTTCTTAGCATTTTCCGAACAAATAAACTTATGCAATACTATGCAATATGTTGTTTATAATTTTATGTATTTTAACTACCGCTTAACCATATATGTTTTAACTAGATCTCTACTCTTAATTTTTCTTCGCTTCGACGAATTTTGTATTTCTTGGTTATTTTTCTTTCCATAAAAAATTTTTATTTACAGAGTATAAGGATTAATTACGAAGTTATTGATTTTCAATATATATTTCCATTTTAATAAATTTCAAATTTCTAAATAATGAACTAAATTTTCAAATATTATCGAAAAGAAATAAATTTCAATTTAAAGAATTTTATATTAATAAATGAAAAAGATACTAGTTTCACCCATAGACATCATTAAAAAAATCTAAATCTATATAATACAGTAGAAATTAAATTGAGTGTAATAATACTTTTACGTAGTCACATATCTGTATCAAAAGGCAAAACTTAATGCAGTTTAACAGATGAATGATTTAATGGGATTTTTCATAGTTAAGAAATATAGACAATTGAAGGTGCATAACTTCAATGGTATGGCCTCGTCCTTTTCTAATATTACCTACATCAAAAGCAAACACACTCTTATTTCTCAGTTGGGTTAAAAAATACATTCTTGGAGAACTTTTCTAGACGTAGATACCTCTATTACCCGAAATGAAAACGAAATAATAGTAGTAACAATAATAAAGAAGGGAAAGAAATACAGGATTTCCGCCGCAAAGTCATTTTCTATCGTTGACTTTGTTCTTGGAGGCCAAGCCATTCTGCAGTTCATCCTTTACTTTGATCCTTCAGATATTGGGTATCGACGTTTCTCCCTGCGGCACCAGCCAAACACTGAAGAGGGTCCAAACAGCAAAGCTCGCCTGTTAGATTCGGTATAAGTTGAGGGTTAGAGTTACGGGAGGAAAAATATTAGTTGCATGAAGAGGAAGTGATACCATCGGAAGTAGTAGACGCCTAACCTTTCTAAAGGGTTGCCATAAAAAAACTCTATTCTCATATTGAATGTCTGCCACGTTTCAAATCTCAGCTCTGTTTGATTAATACAATGCGCTTCTCCTTCAAAAACTATAAATATACCTTCGAAGGTTTTTACTTTATCTTTTTTAGTTAGTTCACCTTACCTTTCATCTTATATGGAATGATGTTAAATGATCACTTAAAGAAAGTAGTAAAAGTGATTAAATGGAGTAGTACTGTATAATGGACTTCAATTTTGGCGGTGAAATCGTTAGAAACAGCAAGCATTTAAAGTTCTGTGACTTTTTATATTCTTAAAAGTCAAATAAGAATCAAATAAGGTTTAGCTGGGAGTTAGTGAAAATAACACGAAGACGGAAGTTATATTCTTAACGATTTGTAGTTATAAGGCAGTTGGAATATTCATAAGAGGCTTAAATAAATTCTTCAAAAAAATAGCACCTAGTGATGAACGAAAAATACATTATTCTGAACTGTAGAGAAAATGTGCTAGAATACTTCACATACGTTTTTTGGAACATTCCATCCTACAATACAGGGAGGGATGGGCATGATTAAACTTTCAAAGAAAGTGAGATTGCAATGCCATTTCACATAAAACTTTTAAATTAACTTAAAATTCAAATTATCATTTTTATAATGAATAAAATATCATTTAAAACTGTTAAATTATGGCAAGGGAAACAGCAACAAAGAAGAAATTAAACTCCACTAAGATGCTAAAAATGTCATAAAATGTTCTTTAAGTCAGCTAATAGTTGAAACCATACATAGCCTTACAATGCTACCTTTTAATATTTCATGCATTAAAGGAATGTATTGAGAAACTTATCCTGAAATGTAGTGATATTTTTATGTTTATGATTACCAGAGTAAATACGAGTTAATTATAGGAAAAAAATGACATATTACTACTAGGAGGAAAGGGTAAGCGTAAGTGCATAGTAACAAATCAAGGCTTAACAGAATAACATTAACACGAATTTCAGCACCTAAAATGGTAGAATCTTCAGACTAGTTGTTGTAATGCCTGAAACAATTTGAATTTAGATAACAGAAAACATATTTTCCCTCCTTAAAATATTGCGTGTATAAAAAACATAAAAAGTAACTTTAATGTGTACAATTAAAGGCATCGCAATACATATAATATTAACTTTGTATGTACGTTTTCATGTAACTCTACATGGAATATATATTTTCTTACCCATCTCTAAAATTGAAATTACTGGATATACTTGCGTATTTCCCCCACCTAGCATTTTAGAGCAAGTTTATGAAACTTTTATAACTATCTATGTACTTTTAAACTTCCTCAATGATTTCAGAAAATGAGGTACCTAAATTTTAAAATGGATTCGTGGCTGTCATGATTGCTTTTGTCTTACTAATTGATTTGTTCTTGGATTCTGGGTTCATGGGGTCTGGTTGTTGAAGCAATATTAGTGAAGAGCTTCGAACGTCAAGAAAACAGGTATATCTAATGATCTGAATGGTTCTGAAGATCATTCCGTATAGCAATACAGATTAAATTCTGATAAAGACGGTGACATGGTAACGATGACCACGACTTGAAAGCTATAGCTGACAACACAGACAGAAGTTCTAGCAGCGTTCATGATTTGAGAATTAAGGAGTAGCAGTGGAGCAAAATTAGAGAGGACGAGATTCAAAATTCAAGGGAGTATGCTATATATTCTTAATAAAATGTAGGTTTGGGAAGCTTGGTAAGTTTTGAGAAAGCACATGCAAGTATTGCTATGGGCAGTTACTCATGTTTTATCGAATGTGGTTTTATAAAAAAATTCTTTTTAATGCGATAGAGACATTAATTTAGACACATTGGTTTCAAATTACTAATTGCTGAATTTCGAGATTTTGTATTTATTGAAATTCTGCATTATATGGTCTGTAAATCTAGTCCCATAAGACCTACTGATGATTGCATGGGTAAACTTTGTGCTTTCATGTGTAACGTGAATACAAGCCAGTTGCCCTAAAAATGTTCCCTGTAAAAGCACTTGTTTTAAATCCAGTTTTAAATATATCCTTCCCATGATGTTTTTCATTATTAGTTAACCAGTTTTAACAATTCTCCTCACCGCTATTTCCAACGGGTTTGGTTGCTTGACCTTAAAACAAAGCACACTAAATGTATTCTATGTCTTCGTGGAGGACATCTTGAAGGAACCGTCTTATATTCCAGTTACAAATGACAAGAACCATAAGGCAGCTAGCTCAATTGCTCATACTCAATTCCGAGTGGAACTACAAATATCAAGTTGGTCATAGGTGGGTCCTGTATAAATTTGACGATTATTGTTTCAGTGCCAATTATGCCTGTAACGAAACTTTTTTTGCCCAGTGGAAGATCAATTAGTAGCCTAAAATTCTTTTAATTAAAACATTCTTAATAGAGTATAAAAAGTCAAATTTTATATGTTTTCTGCTAAAAGAATTGTCAACTAACTGAACTTTGTAGTCTTAAATTTTTTAAGTGTAGCTTTATAGCCAATTGTTCAGATATTTATTCATGAAGACAGTTTAGAGTAAATCTACAAAAATCTTTCACAGAGTCATCCCATTTTGTAATAAATGCATGAACGATATAAATACACTCAAATACAAGTGGGGGTATCCGTATTTAGAGTAAGGTAAGAAGTCTGTTAATTCTAAAGCAAATCTCCTAAAATGTATGTCTAATGATAAATACGAATTGAAAGTATGTCTTTACTAGGTTAAAACTTTCGTTTTAAAAATGGTAGTTCTTCTCATTTTTGGCCGTGTTCCTTATTCTTTATGAAAATCATTTGGTTTTATTTTCGAAACGTTTCGATTTATGTTTTAACACAGTTTGTATTCCGCAAGTAAAATACCCATGATTGAAGATTCTGAAAATTAGACATCTATTGTTCATTATATGGAAAACCATCCAGATATTAAAAATTAATCAACTAAGTTTCACTTTCAAACATTAAAAAATTTATCAACTAAGATACTTTTGTCTCGGTAACGACAATATGAGAACTAAAATTATTTAAGTCTTAAAGCTTCCTAAGAATACATTTATACAAAGAATGTAGATTGTGGCCACAAAATGCGAATAATTTGTCACTGTTGCAAATGTTTATTTAATTGTGCTTTTGTATATATTGAAAGTATTTCGCACTTTCCCATTTCTTTGCATTCCTTGTATAATTTCATAAGGAAAAGAATCTGCTAGTTGTTAGAACTTTAATTATCTGTGAAGGTGATCACTAAATCAATTTAGTCGTCATTTAATGCTAAACTTATATTCTGGAGCTTAGCTTTTACTTAATTAAAAGTCTAGCTCTTAATTGATTAAATTTACCAGTCTCATAAAATGTTTTCATTCTAAGTACCATACATTCTATAAAGGAATGTATTTATAATGAAATATTCTAAACAAGTTACTGTTTATTGTTACTACTGAAAAAAGAAAAATGATTTTGCTTGAATAAGATCTGTTATGTTGTAAGAACATGATTAACACGCATCTATAATCCTTTACATAGAGCAATTTCCTTGTTTCTGTTTTTATTGAATACGTCCATTCTTTAACCTTACAGAAATAAGTGTTTTATTGGACAATAATATTTCATTTTTTCTCTCTTTTGCTTTATACAACTTAACTTATTCCATTCTCACTTTCTGCGAGAAAGGTACATTGTTTCGGAGATAGCTTTTGAAAAACAAAAGTTTGTTTACTTTAAAAAAGAATCGAGTTGGTATTGAAAAAAACACAAGCAAACAGAAAGACCAATACGAATTGAGTTTTCCTTTGCTTCGAAACCCGACTGATAGTCGTTGAATCGTCCTGTAATAAAAGTTACCCATACAACAGCCAGGGGAGATATCAGTTGGATAATAAAGTGAGGGTGCGGGCTGCTAAATAAAAGAGACGAGGGGAGGGAAGGCAGCTAGTAAAAAAGAACAGCATTGTAATAAACATTTCCTGCCAGTTTCCGTTTCTTTTGATGAGAGAAATGTTGTACATATTTTTTTCTCCTTTTTTTTTCCCTACTTTTTTCCAAATTTCTTCCACATTTTCTTTACTTGCTGTATATTCGCCATACGCTTGTGCTGTATTTGTAAGCTAAATTTGTTCATAGTTTAATACATACATACATATATGTTGCTATACCTTACGCAATGAATGGCTTGATGATGAAAATGAAACTGGCTCTAGAAGATCACCAAAAATATGATGTAAATTAAGGTTTCAAATCTCTGCAGTTTTCGTTTTCGACAAATTTAATATAAAAGAACTTTGATTTGGTTTTCTAATTTTTAATTTTTACTTACCATTTTAAGTTTCATGACACAGTTAAGTTCGTTTATTAATTTTGATATTTTTATATCTTTTATAGTTTATTATATAATTCTCAAAACCGCACGATGAGTACTATTGAACATTTCATTTTTTTCCGTGGTGAATTTTGCTGTTTTCTATCCTCTGTTGTTTGGTAATAGTTTATACGTTTTTCTGGTGTTGCCGTTAATCATTTTCCTTTGTATAAATTTTTTATCAGTATTAAGCTTTTTTGATATAATCCTGGCATTTTACAATTCATGTCTGAGTTCACATTACGATCACGTTCCTTACGAAACATATACTTAATGTATTATATTCCCCTTCAGCATTTCTAAACTGATATATGATCACATATATGCCATATATATGGATTCATATATAGTTAGTATGTAATTTTCATATATTCAATATATTTTGAAGTATATGGTGCTTTAGAATACTAATTTTCATGATTTTAATAATTAATTTTGCATTCTTGTTGTCATTAGTCTTACTTGTCTGACAATTGTCAGCACAAACCCAAGACATTCATCACGGGAAGAAGTCAACTGCGTCTGTCATTGGTAGGGACCTTGAGCACCGTACAGGGGACAGTACGAATTTTCTCAGTTCCGCCCCCCCCCAAATTTGATGTAGAGCACTCTGGGAAGACGGGTCCTCTACCATTAACCTTTCAAAAGAACTTTCGGCTCGCCGCATATTTAGAGTGTTGCCATGCCGCACATACACTATACTTTTACAAAATACATGATCTCGTCGAGATTCGAACATGGTCCTTTCAGTACGGCAGTCATCGTCGCTAACCACTATCCCCGGTTGGGTTATTTTCTTTCATTTTTTAAAGTATTGTTGAAGTCTTCAATAATATCTTAGCTATTTATATTATCATTTGCGGTAGAAAATTAAATATATGGATGAATAACAGAAAAATATTGTTGTTCTTTAAGCGAATAAATAAAACTATCTCATGCCTAATATAAATAAATAAAGAAATAGCATGGTTCTCAGAAACAAGCTTCATTTTTTAATTAAATGCCAAATTCCGCAGCCAACTTCTGATATCATTCTCACTTGAACCTGAACAATCACTGACCATAAGAGTGTTATCAGACTTATAGTATGACCTAAATACACGCATCGTTTGTTCCTTTCCTCGCCCCTCGAAAACGAATGAAGTGACTAACTGAAATTTCAAACAATTAGAAGCAATATAAAAGTCTTCTCACTTCTGGTGTTACAAATATTTTCGGTAAAAAGAAAGACAGATTTAATAAATCTAAGTCAAATAAAAGCAAACTTTTATTTTAGCTGCATATGTGGGGAAAACTCCAAAGTTTGTTGATATGATTTATTAAAGAAGTAAAATACAGTGGAATTCAGCTTGACGTCAGCTATGGCAGGCAGGCAATTCACGATTCGCAGCCAAACTGTAAATGTATTAAAGAATAGAAATTGTTATTTATTTGCTTATCCTTCCGCATATATGTTTAAGTCCCCAACATTATTCAGGCTTTAGTTTACACAGGCCAAAAAAAAGCAACGCTGAGAAAAATAAACGTTCCTCTCCCTCCCATTTTATGGTATTTTAAAGTTGCATTATTTACTCAAGAATGGACCATGAATTGAAACGCACAATCTGGAGATATCTTTTAAAAAAACAAACAAAAAATTTAGGAAAGAAAAAAGAATAAACAAAATATCTGCTGAGCGTCTTTCACCGACTCAACTCTGTCAAAAAAGATCTCGTCTCTCATTTTACTTTAAGACTGCTACTGTCAGGCAAAAAACGAAAAAAAGGGAACCAGAAGACAACTGACGGTTATATATAGATATATGTTTGTTCGTTTGGAAGAAATATCTATAAAAAGGTAAAATGAAAGAAGCATCAATACAGGCCCAGTTTGAAAGACTACTCATTTCATCCAGGCAAGAATGAAAGCTATCGAAAAATCCCATGTTGAAGAAACGTCTTAAAGACGTCTTTGGACGTTTCTGAAACATTTTATATTATTTTTATTAAAAAAAGGCCATTGATTGACGCATCATCCTCTGACAACTTCTATATGTATCGTAATTATAGATACTTTTTTTATTTATCTTGGAACATCTTGTGTGGAAGTTTTCAAAGCTTAAATAGAAGAAAAAGATCTTGTACGTTAAAAGTAATTTACACTAAAGCCTTCAGTTTTTATCGTGGTTATTTTTCTTTTTGCTATGTGCATCTTATATATTAATCGCGAATCTTTGTACATAAAATGAGAAGAAATATAATTAAAACTTCTTAGTAGTATGCGATTAAGGGCACTTATGATTATTAAATGGATTTCTAAATTGAATTTTAATTAATGCGAGTTTGTTCTGTTTAACAAAGCAAGCATTAATACAAAATAACTGACTAGTTCAGAAACTCTGCATCTATTTTTACTGGTTTCAAATTTTCAAATCAGATAGCCATAATACTAATTTCTAAGATATTAGATAAATATCTGTACTGACTTTCTATTTCATAATAAAATAGTACTCATTAATAGTTTTAATTTTATTATATGTACATTCGACTTCATCAACGGAATTACATCAACGAAAACGGTCAAACTGTTTCTGTTGATCTGATAGCATGGAAATAAATTCTAGAAGATCACATTTCAATACAAATGGTTTTGATATGCAAAAGGAATTTGCATAGGCGCTATATTGGAATTAATTATATTAAGCTTACAGATAGCCTTTGGTAGTATTGGAATTAATTATATTAAGCTTACAGATAGCCTTTGGTAGTATTGGAATTAATTATATTAAGCTTACAGATAGCCTTTGGTAGTATTGGAATTAATTATATTAAGCTTACAGCCAGCAAGCCTATATTAAGCTTACAGAACCTTCTACTCAAAATGTTGAAAATGCTTTCATTAAATTCACTACTAAATATTGATGAAATCTATAGTTAAAAGTATACATAGCGGATCAATATTTAAGGAAAAGAGCATATAGAGACTTTTTTAGCATGCAATGCACAAATATAACAAGGGATAAAAAGTAGCAGCATTTCACGAAATAATGCGTGCATATAATAATAAATACGTCTATAAAATTTAAATCTCTATTCTAAATTGATAAGATATTAAAACACGCTTGCTAGCTTTGAACAGAAAAATTTCTTTCTTGTAGTAGAAATGATGCAAGAAAAGTCTTATCTTCAAAAGTAAGCTTCAAAACATTCTTATCTTTGAAACCTTTGAAGCATAAACAATTGAAGGGTAAAAATGAAATGAACAATTTCTTCTCTTATGCATAAACTGCTAATAAAGATGCATGTTTAAAACTATTAATGTTTAAAATTACTACCATTTGTAAGATGTATGTTAATTTTATGACAGTTATTTTTTAATTTGAAATCATTTCCTTTCAGTTCTTGTTCTCCATTTACAATTCTCTGCTAGAGAGAGTTTTTAGAATCACGTTGAATGCAAATGAGTTAGAAGCAGTATATAGAGGAAGTTCAACTTACTTCGAAAGAGAGTGCTTTGGAGTTCTTAGTAACACGTGATTGCCTTTTGGTAACTGCGTTCTTGAATCTATTACTCTCAGCCGTATTGTATATTGCCTGTTGATAATCGAGTTTCTTATTTTCTTACCCTGATTTAAAAGCCCGAGTAGAGGCTTTCCTGTAAGCCCGAAAAGGGGCCAACTGTTATTATTTTGAGTGAATAAAAGTGTATTTAACCCATTTCGAGTCTACGTTGTAAGTACTTAAACTCAGCGATACGTCGTTACTTAGTTCACTAGGTTCCTGGACATATCCAGAGATCTGTACAAAAGAGATAAATATTTTTATCTCGTTTACATGCACTTTGGCAGCTGAGGATGATGGTTCGGTAAAACCATCGATACTAGTACTGTGAAAATTTGCAAATATAACGCTGATTTTTGTTGTTTGATTTCTAAATCAACTTTTCTTAGTTCACTTTGAGAGTTATTGCTTAATCATAACAAGTGTTCTTTACCAATAAACATAGTCATACCTCGCTTTACGAAGTTCCACCTTACGAAACCTCAAAACTAAATATTTATTTTGAAAATAAAAAGTAAGATAAGTAATAATTATTAAATTCTAGCAATACTGAAATTCTGCACTCTTATGCAACGGGAGCATCTGGCAGGGTGCCGTTGCTACAGTGGCGCAATATCGGAAAAAAATGTTTGAACAAATTTTACTTTAACTTACGAACTTCTTCTTTATAAGAAACTATTAAAATTAATCCATAAAGGAGAAATATGCTTGTAAATCTAACAATCACGTGTGATGTTAATTCATCTTCAGGAATTTATATTTCATTATATGTACTACTATTATTTACTTTCAGTTAATTGTTAAGTATCGTTCTACACTCTTTTGCAAAAAAATCGAAGCACCATGAAGGAAGCGGTTGTTTTTGATAAAACTGAATATGTGTATAGCTCATACACAGATAATAAAATGATTTAAAAATCATAGTACCTGTTCACGGCTTAGAATCACCCACTGAGTGTTCAAATTAGTAGTTGGTCGAACCGCCCCTGGCGGCAATGCATGATTGAATTCGTCGAGGCAAGGAGTTGTAGAAGTTCCTAATCTGATCCTGCGGCACATTCTACCAGGCATTCATCAGTTGTCGCTCCAGATCTGCGATATTTTGTGGTGCCCGAATGTGGTGGCCTACCCTGTCCCAGATATGCTCGATTGGTGAAAGGTCTGGTGATTTTTCTGGCCAAGGAAGAGTATCAACCGTACGGAGTCAGCTCAGATATATACGAGAGGTATGTAGGCCGGCATTATCTTGTTGGAAAATGGCCCCAGGATGACGTGGCATAAAGGGTAATGCAACCGGCCACAGGATGGTATCAACATATCGATGAGCTGTTAAAGATGTACGGAGGATGACAAAAGATGAACTCCTGTCATAAGAAATAGCGCCCCACACCATCACACCAGGGGTTATGGCTGTATGCCTTTGTGAAACAAAAGTTGATTGGGACCGCTTTCCCCATCCTCTTCAGACACGAACACAGTGGTCAATTTGCTTCAAGAGTGAAGCGGGATTCATCGCTGAACACTATACGATGCCAGTCTGATGGCAGCAATGATGATCGGCTGCGACACCACTCCGCCTATGTTATGGGGTCAAAGGCAAACGTCTTAAAGGCATCTGTAAGCGTAACTCCGCCTCAGACAAGCGCCGTGAGATGGTGGACGGTACTACGGGAAGTATAGATATGACTGTAGTTCGTTGAATAGTCTACAATGATACCGTTGGGGCGGTTGATACTGTTGGGCTTGGCGAACAATCATCCTATCTTGCCTCGCATTTGTGATCCTTGGCTTTCCAGAGCCTTCATTTCGTCGGCAATTTCCTTGTAGCAAACTTTGCTGCCAACATCTTTGCACAGCAATGTCTGTACGCTGCAGGTTTCGACCTATTCCTCGGTATGAGCATCCAGCTTCACGTAACCCTACAATGCGACCACGTTCGAAGTCGTTTAATTGTCTGTAAGGTCTTCGATATCGTCGTAATAGCATCTTTAGTTGCTTCTTTATGGAATTACAATGGCAGCAACAAAAAAAAGATAAATTTTCCGCCTCTGTTACTGGTTTTTTATACTTTGCGAATTGCGCACTAGAAATTCTCGCTATAATTGATGTTCATTTGCCTTGAAAATTTTATCATTTGTGCGTTCGATCAAGATGTTTTTGCATACTAAATTTCGTCACGATCGCAAAAGTCCTTCGTCCTTCTTGGTGCTTCTATTTTTTTTTTTTTTTTTTTTTTGCAAAAGAGTGTATTAATTATTTGTCACTCAGCTCTTTGTGCATGAGTTTTAACTTTTGGAATAAAATACCATTTCCCCCTTAAATATAAAGTACAATGTGTTTAGGTGAGTACTATTTCTGACATAAAGCAAGTAAAATTAAACAAAATTTCCTTTTCTTGCATTATTATTAGTTCTAACGTGGCCTGCAAATGAGAGATATAGCAATTATTCAGAACTTTCGAATATCTTGCGTATTTTTGTCTAATATTTTAAACCGTATTGAACATGTATCTTTACATTCGAAACCTCTCTGAAGAGTTAACTTTGACTCTAAATTATACATAATACTTCAGTACAAAATCAAGAGAACTAAACGGAAAATCATAATCATCACATACAGGTATTTAAAGATAAAAAATGCAAGTTCTTACCTTTATTACCGAGTAGATATGCTACACACTGGAGAAAGCTTCCGAAACTCCCAATTAGAAAGCTTATAAATATATTACGAACGAAAGCCACTCAGAACCTAAGGAAGGGAAAAAAAAAATAAGTACAAAGCTTTTCGCATGTAGTTTCAGTTTAATTACGTATTGAAGGCGAAGCCGAGGAATAGGGGTTTTCTTTTGATCTTATCGGTTAATAAATGCGCTGGTGGAAATTGAAATTGAAGAGGGGGATTATAAGTTTTAATGAGCTCTTTAAAGTAGAATATGAAAATAGGACTCATTACTTTCAGTTGGGTATTTGACTTATATAAGTTTTAAGTTTTGTTAATGTAAAAAGGAAACCACACAACGTCAGCATTATTATAGCGAGTGATTTCTGAAAAATTGGAATTAACCTGCCAATTTTAAAAAGGTCTTAAATTCAAACTGAATAACAATAATACTCTTTGGTAATTTAGAATTTTTTTGGACTCATATCATTAGCTCTCAGAATTCCTAGACAGCTAAATAAATGAAAATGAATATTAACTTTTTTGTTTCGAAATGGCAAATGGAGAAAGGCTCATTAAAAATTTAGACAGTACAATGCCTGACTTAGAAGCAGAAAATACCTTAACAACGAGTAAATATTATTATAGCAGTGTTAAAATTCTCTAAGTCTGTAAATAGCTAATTAAAATTACATACACGTTCAGAAAAAGTGCTTTAGCTGTTTATTTTGCTCCCGTAAGATACACGCTATTTTGAAATACAATATACACCTATACACTGAAAACTAAATAATAATTCTTATTAATATGAAAATAGAAATGAAGAAATATATCTGTTTTACAGCTTCTCAAAACTGAATGTTTAATACGCAGAAAACAGTGATTTAATTTTGAAACAGATAATATGATTAAACAGATACAGGGTGATCAGCGAATAAGCCTGATTTCAAACTTAAATATCTCTACAACAAAGATCGATAAAATTATCCGGTAAACTGTATGTTTATTAGCAAAACTGTAAAAATGGTGTACAAAAGTTTAGAAAATTTAGTTACAAACATCGTTAACAGATGGCGCTCTAATCACAATGACCTATCAATAGCCTTTAAAAATGTGCTTTGAATTCAAACGTGATCAGTACGACTGTTGGCTAGCGTAAAAGGTGAAATAATATATTCGATTAAACAGCGTGTTTTTTTGGTTCTGGAATTTCACCGATTAGAATTCAGTCCTACAGAAACACGTCGCAGTTTTCAAAACCGATTCAATGTTCTAATTGGCCCCGATGCAGCATGGGCGATTACACAAGCGTTCAAGTGTAAAGTTTAGTTTCGAGGAATTCAACTGGTTCATCTCCATAAACATTTCTTATCCTTTCCCGTAACTTTTTGTTTCGCAACATATAGCCTACGTTTTTTTGTTCTTGCGTAATTGCGATCCAGCAATGGCCAGCAATCCAGCAATGACCCATGTCACACGCATTTCGCATTCCAGTAGCAAAATATAGGAAGACTGCGATTCTCTTTCAAAATGGGAAGCTAAATATTTCCCTGGCTAAATTCATCTTTTATCTAAATATGAATCTTAATGGTACATACTATTCAGCGCATGTAACTAAGTGTCTTTAAAAATTAAGGCTGCAATTTTGGAAGCCATATTATATTCAAGTTATTATTAAATTCAGAAAACAAACAGCAAACCGAAACGGCTATAGGCTAAGAAAAGTTGAAGTCTGTATTTTCTGCATGATTTCAAATTTATGTTTGTTCTCTAAATAAACAAAGCTTTAGCAATAAATATTGTTTGTATGAAAACTTGCGAAATGAACGAAAAGAAGCGGGCTTTATAGCTTGAAAATGAAGGCACAGTATTCTCCACATCAATACATAATTTGATTTTAATAAGAGTAAGAAAATTGATAATAAAAAGAAAAATTCCTTAGAACTGGCTGCTCTCCCATGGGTCTATCTGCTTGTTGAATGAACTCGTTGCCTTAAGGATT
The DNA here is from genome assembly GCF_044657685.1 of Stegodyphus dumicola. Lineage (NCBI taxonomy): Eukaryota > Metazoa > Arthropoda > Arachnida > Araneae > Eresidae > Stegodyphus > Stegodyphus dumicola. The sequence continues at coordinate 35,383,727 of NC_140781.1, forward strand.
TTGTGATTTGATCATATGTTATACAAAGGGTTATGTAGTTTTTAAGCACCTTAGTTTCTATTTGTCCCAATCCTCACATTTTTGTCTGAATCATATTTTTATCCATACACTTTTGTGTTTGTACCACTTTTCAAATAAAAGGATGCTGCCGCTAAATGTTATCTCTGTACTGTTTCTAAAGAAATGATAAAGTAATGTAAAAATATGGCGACATTTAACCATCTATCAGGAATTCCAATAATACGCTGCTTTTAAAATTTTTGAGATTTCACTGTAGAATTTTATATACTCTAAGTGTTAAGAAAATTATTTTTGATAATAATGTTAAAATGATAAAACTTTGTGTCAGTAGAAGGGAGTCCAAGGAGATGTGACTGATATATTGCAAGTCCAGCATTAAAAAGCATTGGCAAAACCCTGATGTGACGTAAAAATCTGAATCTTTTAGATTTTCTCTTTTATTGCTTCCTTCCTTTCTTTCTTTTCATTTTCCTCCAATAAAACTCATCCCTTTTATTTTTTATAGTAAATTATACAAGAGAAGCATCCATCTAAACTGTCTGGAAGACACTTAAGCTATATAATCTGTATAAACTTTATCAAAACTAATTGGTATTAAAAGGATTGAGAAAATTAATATGAGAAGGAACTGAATGATAAAATATTCAGGAGAAGACAAAGGAGATTTCCTCTAGGATTCTCGACAAATAAAATCTATTTTTCATTCGCTGCGATTATATCTGGTAATTAAAACATTAAAGGAAAGAAGTAAAAAGGAAATACTAAAAAAAAATATCGTTAGGCAATTCAATAAACTGTTTATTTCAATTTAAAATTTCTTTCTTCCTAGATCTCAAGAAAGGAATTATTGTGAATACAGTCCTTAGCTATGAATATGTAAATATTTATACGTCCTTTGCAATACTTCACGAAGTTATAACCAGATCAAAATCAGAAATCCTTCACTAAGTTACAGCCAGACCCAGCTTTGCAATATTTCACTAAATATGAGCAATAAATAGCTTAGGCAATTTACCGATGTCAAGGTATTTTTAAATTCTTGACTTTTAGCATATATTTTAACTTATTTATCTTTAATATTTCTTGCTAGTTTGATTCAATACCTTTATTAAAAGTAAGACAGCAAATCTCGTCTCTTGCAATAAGTTTATCAATCTTTCACTACATGTATCTAAAATAGAAACTAACTTTCCAGTTAAAGCTCTTTTGTTTAATTTAGGGTTTTTCTCCTAATTTCCAGCTTTCATTTACGTGCTAATTGTCAGTTGGAATATATCACAAATATTTTATTTAATAATCTATAAATTTTTGGGCTATGAACAGAAACAAAATTATTTAAAGCTTTTCCTTTATGTTAAATGTGTCCCGTTTCTTGAAGGTCTCTTCATATTTTTATAGCTAAAGTAATATTTGATTTGTTTATTTTTATATATAAAAAAAGACAAAATTTTTAAATATTCTAAGCCCCAATTCAGACTTTTGTTTTCGAAGTTTTGCAAATGAAGTGGAAAAAGGGAAACCAAAAGTGCAAAAAATTTATTTTATTGCTCATTACATTATTGGAATTCAATCAATATTATAAATGTGAATCAATTTCGGAGACATCGAACAACAGAAACAAGTCCTTAAAAATCGATAGGAGCATCTGAACAGGGAATAACAATGCGGAGTCGAGCAGAAGGCTCATTTTCCGTTTGAAGGACCACTAGTCATTTCCAAACCAAATACAACCCAACATGTTCGTTACCGTGAGGTTTGAGCAACGTTTTCCCGTCTCTCCCAGATGGCCAGCTACATGGACTATCAATGCGCACGTACCGTTTTGAAATTCCCTAACTGCAAAGACAAGCGAGCTGGATGCGTGTACTGCATACAACTTCGATCAGAAACAACACCAGAGGTTATTTGATTTCCAACTTCCACTGAGATCTAGCATCAGTATTTCCGTCGGATATGAAACGGAGCTTCATATATTTCTTGCTAGTGTATTTAATAATTAAATAACCATTGAAAAGGAGTCGACATTTTAAAATTCTAACAAGTACAAACTGTAGAACTTGTAAATGAATATGCGTACATTAAAAAGAAGGAAGAAAAAGAAAACAATGGGGGAAAAGGGAGGGAAAAAACACCTTCTTTGTCTTGAGATCAACAACTTCTGTGTTTTTCTATTGCTTAAAAACAAAAGAAATAAAAATTGTGCAACACACCATGAGCATGTTGTATGTTTTCGATAAAAGCCCGTACGATCATATGTGTATGAGAGCATTGTAGGTACTTAAGTATATTCAGGCAAAAGTAACAATTAGTTACTTTCCATATACGACCTTTTAAGCATTACATTGTAAAAAATATAGTTATCCCTTAACAAAACTATACTTTAACTACCACGTCATGCAAACAGCAGAGAAAACTCAGCTGTGTTAAAAATATTTCTCGCATTGTAATAATTGAACAATTATATTGATTTAAATTACATCATAATTATTTAAATCACATTATATTTATTTAAAAGATATTTAGCTAGTGAAAAGAAAGATAAAGTTTAGGGAAGTAAATTAAATTTCATTACACAAATAGCGTAAGGTAATGTTAAAAAATGTAAAATATACATTAGAATTCCGATCTGTTTTAAAAGATTGTTTTTACCATTGACGATTATTATAAAAAATATTATTTATAACAAAACAATATTCAGTAAATATTTGTGCATATTACGAAATAATTGTCAAAAGCTGCGTACATGTAATATACTTTTACTTGGGTCACGAAATAAAAGCTAACAACACGATTATTAATACGTGTGAGATTCCTTTATTACCCTAAATGATATATCTAACTATGACAGTGATTTATGCGGAACCAAGCTTTTGAGAAACAGAAAAGTTATCCTTAATTTGACTCGCATTTCCTATAAAGTTTAAATATTGATTTTATGCCACATTTGTCGAATTTAAAATATTTAATCAGTTTCAAATATTTAATCAGCTTTGAATCAGTTTTCGCAACGTACACCTCATAAATCAATATCAATCTTTGAAGAAAATCCGTCTAAGTAGTTTAACATTAACTGAGAAACATTGTAATACATTTTTATTGCATATTACATAATGCAAACAATGTTACTGAATTTATATCCAGATCCTGTTCTGCTTCAGCTCAGTACTCAAGGTATTTATAAACATTCTTAAGCAAAAATCTAATGTTCATGGCCATGATAAAACAGGCGGTCACTAGAGAGCACGTATATGCAGGGCTGGTTAAAATAATTTTAGGGTTTCCAGCAAGCTAGAACATGAGAGATGCCTAACGTGGTCTCCTTTAAAATTTCATTTTCTATAGCATGTTTAGAACATTACATAAGTCATTTCCTTAATCATTTTATTTCAAAATTAAAAAGTGCAGGCAGTAACATAATAATATTATTATATTAACAGCTTATATGATTATTTAATTTTTTTTTTGCCAAACGCCGAAACAAATAATAAACTTTTTTATTATATGTTTAAATATGTGTTCCTTTGTTTTTAATATGTTTATATTTTGGATTTCTGTTTATTATTACATTATTTTGTATTTCCGCTTTTGAGTAAGAATTTTTACAGGAAATAAAAATAATTAAATATTTTCTGAACTAAGACTATGTGATTTTATAAAAAAAAAATGAAGCAGATCCAATTAAATTTGTGTGTGTTTGTATCAACATTATTGATCTGTTATACGGCTTTTCGCTTCAAGGCCAACTCCTATGGAACATATCTAGGCCGTAAATACGTGTACTTTTCTTGCTTGCTAAGTTCTTTTTCACGTGTTTTAGCGTATATTATTATTGTTATTAAATTATTGTTATAGCGTAAAATTATAATCGTGTGAGGATAGATGTTATGATTTCAGTAGTACGTTAGTAACACCTAAAATGGCAATATAATCAACACTATTTGAAATTTTATGCGGGATACATTTTAGCTACTCTTTCTAAGAGAACTAACTATAAGCCAAGTAAATAATAATTACAGTATAAGATACTTCCTCTCTCCCGTCAGCATGCCTTCGTGGCGCTATTGGAAGCATAATCGAACGGTATTCGAGAGGAACAGCATTCAAGTGTAAATTTTTTACCTCTTCTGTTTCAAAGAAACCTAATGACTCTAAATGCTTTATTACTGCTCATAAATTAATTAATAATTATATTAAAATTTCATAAAGGCACATATGTTATGATCGATTAGTATTTTAGCTATGCGTGCTCTCCATGCACTTATTGTAAACTATTACTTTAGTGCTCTTATGATCAAATGTTGTTTTTCTTTTTTAACTGAAAAAGGTCCACTAGCGAACGAGCGGTAAAGCCTCTAAATATTGGTAGTTCGGTCCAAAGTTCGAATCCCACGAACGAGCTGGCTGCATGAGCCTTTTCGTGGTTTTCCCTAAGCGTAACGTGTACACGATCCAGTTTTCCTTAGAACGACCTCCACGAAGGCATCCCTTCCCTTAGGCAGGTAGTCATAGACGCTATGCCGTAATCACATAAACAATCTTTAACTGAAAAGGTCTCCGAACTGAAAAGGTCTTAAAAGGTCTAACTGAAAGGTACAAATTTAAAACAGAGTATTGGAATTATTTTCGTTTTAGTAATTGTTTGTTTAAAAACTCTAACTAAGGAACTTTTCCCTTTGATTTTGCTCCTAATGCCTAGTGGATCAAGTGGGATCGACAAGTGGATCAAGGATAATGGAACAGCATCCTCAAGGTAGAACCTGTTCTGATTAACGTTTTTCTCTTCCTCTTTTGAACAGTATTATCAGCAGCGACAAATTAGCAATCGAAACTATTTTAGCTCATAGTTCGCTTAGAAACAGGGAAATTCATGTGGTCATCATGGATTCTGTGGAAATGGAAGAGCTAATTTCTTAGCTATATTAATTTACCCATTGATATCAATATTAGCATTCCAAAGTGTTATTAGAAGTATTTTTATTAAAAAAAGCTTTTATCTAAGTGGAATGAAGAATGTATTTCATCTTGTAATGCTGAGGGCATCAAGAAGTTATTTCCTTCTATTTACCATAGACTGCGTTCCGAGCATTTCTTCTTTATTGAAGTATCTCATTTTTTATCTGGTCACGGTGAATTTGCAAGTTATCTGTTTCGTTTCGATCTAAAATCAAATAATATATGTGAGTGTTCAAAAAACGTATTTCAAGATGCGGAACATTTATATTTTCTCGCCCGACTTCCGATGGCTCTAGATTATGCTTGCATAACGATTGGCCATTGAACTTATCTGTTTTTGTAAAATCTAGACTATTGTTCTCTATTTTTGTTCGTTTTATTTGTGCGTGTAATATTTAATGTTTTAGTTAACTTACTTCTGTAAAATCTGTGTTATAGATTTGAGATGTACGGAGAGGTTGTATGTGTTCAAAATGAAACAAAATCCCTAACGTTAATGTCTTTATAGTTTTTTTTTTGGATTCTGATTTTAATTTAATCATACTCAGCTTCTGCCATGAGCTTGTTGCTAGCAGTAGGTATCTACCTATCTGTGCTCGAAAAAACTCTTTTGAAACCATGAGGTACTTCATGAAAAAATTCGTTCATTTTCAGAATCCCTGAAATAAGACTTTAGACACACTGAATATGCAACATGTAGTGAAAACGAAAACTAAATTCTTTAAATGCTGAAGTGTTCTTTCATTTCTAAAACTTCTCAAAGCAAAGTTAAGAAATTATATGTAAATTATTAACAACATATTGTAATTTCCGTCAAATTTATATACATAAAACCTAAAGGGAATGCGGTTTCCTAAATCCAAAATATAACTTTTTACATGGTTCCCTTTTTATATGGGTTGGCAATAAATAACTAGAAGAGTCGTCTAGTAATGAATAACTAAAATAAAGGCTTAAAAATACCATTACCAGTGTCGGAAATATTCGTTCCATTTTAAATACACTGAAACTTTCAGGCTCACTGTTATTTTAATATTAGATGAAAAAATTTTGAACCAGAAATATTCATATTTGTTATGACTTTTAAACTTACCTTTACTTTAATAGAATTTGGTTTAACTGGACCATATTACTAAAAACAGGAATAATTAATCTTGAACACATTCACGCTCGGTTTGAACTTATGTTGTCTATTCAAATGAAAAATATGTTTTCTTTTTAAGATTAAATTATTTTTGTATCATTGTAGCATCCTACAAAATTAATTCATTGATTTTTGGAAAGTTTTAACAATAGTTAGAAATACAGTAACTCTAAAATAAAATAAAAAATATTATTACAGAATATCGAAAAAGGTTTTTATTAGAATGTCAGGTAAATATTCATAAAATATTGTTAATACATTGAACACATTATTATTTTCAAAAATTATAAACGGAATAGATAAATTAAAATTTTAATACCATGAAGAAAATTTCAGATATTTTGAGCAAGAATAGATTATAAGAAATGGCTCCATCATTTAAGTGAACAAATGTACGGCAAGATTTCATAACAAATTTTTTTTGAAAAACTCTGCTGAATTAATATCTTGATGTTTACACAAAAATCGTGGAAAATTTCATTACTTCAAAGATGTTTTGTTAATAAAATTCCAGTAAATTAGCTTCGAAAAATGCTTGAAAACAAATTAAAAATGCGACTTACGACAGAAAGCTCGATAGTACAGTATAAATGCTCGTAATTTAAAGCAGGTAATAAATAAATATATAATTAAAAATAAAACTTGAAAAAGATGCAAAGATGTTACCAAACTCTCTACAATTTATTGGTAAAATACTCGTATTTAAGTATTGAAAATCAGACACTTATTCTTAATGATTTCGAAATCTAAAGAATGCATTTTTCTAAATTAATCGCGAAGTAAGCTGATATAAAAAACTGATAAATTAATATTAATCGATCCCTCGTAGTTGATATATAAACTAACAGCAAGGAGCCTCTTAACCTTTCATAATATGCTTGTAGAGTCATTAGATTATTTTGGTGCAGGAGAGGTGAAAATGTGCAATGCCTTCCCGGGGACTCGAACCAGGACCTCTTGAATACGCTCCGAGTCAGCTACCGTTACACCCCGAAAGCACGCTGGAAGGAGGGAGAAAATACTTTATATGCGTTTGATAAATATATTTCTCTTCAAACACATGACTATATTACTAGATGGAAATAACTATATGTAATGAGTCTTGGCCTTGAAATGAGTGTGCTTCTATAATTGACCTATTTGGTTCATATGCTAAATCCGCACGTTTAATTGACTTATTTATGCATTTAGTCTATACGCAGACACAAGCATGGCTTGAACGTATGGTATCTGTTATGATAGTAACACCCAGCTGGCCATCGCTCAGGCCATTATGACAGATTGAGCACACTTTGACAGATTTATCAACGCAGAGAGCTAGCCATTCATGACCACTATTGAGAGCGGGATATTTCAACAAGATAACGCAAGGCTCTACATAAACCTTCATTGCTGTTAATGAAACTACGGTATTCGGATAATCCCCTATGTAGCTAGATATAAATCCGATTGAATATTTTGTAGTTGTAACTGGAAAGCCAAGAATTGTTATCAAACTGAGCAAGTCAATGAGTATCTAGTCAGTCAAGTCCAGTGGATATACAATAACTCACGATAACACTTGTGTATGCATATTAACTATTTCAAGAAAAAGATCATTTAATTTTCTGATAGATTACTAAAAGAATGGTTTGCACCGTTAAACCGTTTTGCCCTTTTGATTAGTGCAAGAAATTTTCTAAACGGTTTGATTAAATCTTAAATGTTTCTTCACAGAGATTTTTTAGATGTTTGGGGCATGTAATCAAAGCAATTTTGTTATTATTCAAGAAAAAATCAATTCCAAAATTTAATTAAGCATTTAAAATATCTGAAATAAGTAATTTGCAAAGAAAATATATCAGCTTAATATTAATTCAAATAAAATAAACATACGTATTTTGAAAATGTAATTATAAAACCCACGCATTTATCTGCAGCTTTATATAACTGTCCACTGTGACTATGTACTGTTAATTTCAGTTACGTACTGCGAATATTAAAGTTAACTATTATTGTGAACTACTAGAATACTACTACATTATTCATAGTACTTAGATGTATATTAATCGAATGTTAAATGATAAAGCTCAGACTATAAATCTTTTATTAAAGTTCAAATAATTGTATTCGTAATGTAATTAAACCAACAGAAATTATACAGACAGCATCTGCATAGTTTTTTTATTACCATAATTAGTAATCTTAGCATTTCTACTATTACGAAAAACATGTAGTCATTACAACTATCTTCATTAATCTTGAATTCTGTAGATTTTCGATAATATTGATCGTTTCCAAAAATTACATTACTAACTTACGTATTATTAGCGTAAATTTAAGAATATTTGATAATGTTACCAACTCTTTCAATAAATGAATGAGTGAAATGGAGTAAAGTTGGAAGCAATTTAGAGTATTAGTCATTTATAAATCCCGTATGAGAAATTCGCGAAGGCCAAACTAGCCCGAAGACATTTACGGTACGCCAATTAAATGGTGGATCTAATATGATATCAATTCATAGTGTGCTGCGGAAACTAATTTCGGGGCAAGATGTCAGATTCAGATTGAAACCAATCAAATGCCTTCAAAGTCTATCAGGTGCCACGCATAACGTTTCATTTGTACGACCAAGACCTATAATGAGCTTACTTCGAAGCACTGTCCTAGCCTGCAAGCAAAGCTGGATTATTATGAGCTGAGGTCCTGGAAATTGCATGATTTGCATGTAAGTGAGTAGATGCGCTGAATTTCACTTTAAAGCAATGTTTCACTTCAGCGTTACAAAAATTAGTTTATACGATAAACTTGTTACACTGCAAAGGTTTGGAAATATTATAATGGTATTCAGAATAAAAAGCAATTAATCCTCTCAACATGCTCACTTTTCACAAAAACGTTATTTCATTTAAGCTTGCTGGTACTTAGTTTATTCTTACTGTACAAAGCAAACACTATTCAATAATTTAAACATTAAATTCGTAAATAAAAAGAGAATTTTAATCATAATTACGAAATTAATCCTGTCACCATGCTTACTTTTCTCAAAAAAGTTATTTCATTTCAGCTTTGCTAGAGTGCATTTTACTTTTGCTGCACGAAGCTAAGAGTAGTCAACAGTTTAAACATGAAATTCGTAAATAAAAAGAGAATTTTAATCACATTTACGGTATTAATCCTGTCAGTATGCTCACGTTTCTTTAAAAAAAGTTATTTCATTTTAGCTTCACTGGCGTTCAGTTTATTCTTGTCGTACGAAGCTAACACTACTCAATAATTTAAACATGAAATTCGTAAATAAATAGAAAATTTCAGTCATAATGACGAAAACGTGATATTGCTTTTACAAATGGTATATTTAGTGACTGAAATGTTTTCTATGTTTACAATACTTTAATACTATGATATACAATTTGGAAAAGGGGGGAACTCGTTTTTTCAATCGTTTTCGAAACAGATTAAAAAAAACTTAAAATGAGGGAAGGAAGAATTTGTAATTTGGAAACATACCTAATATTTTTCTATAAGTGTTAAATAATGTGTATATGTTGGAAGATAAAATAAAGCTTGTCTTTGTAGTATTGTAGTTTGGACGGATTCTTAAATTTAATTTTCCGATGGAACTTAAATTCGTCAAGCCTTGAAAAGTTTTTTTTTTTTTTAATTTTTGAATACCAGTGCGTATTCAGTCAAAAAAGCACTGAATTCTTTTAAATTATTCATTACGAAAATACATTAAATAGGCTTATAAAACATAGTATTTGAAATTCTGACAAATTAATGAATTTTTGAAATGGTCAAAGATTCAATGTATTCACAAGCCATATAATTATATTTTGTTCGAAAGTTTAATTGTTGTTTTTATCAGAAATGTGTTTGAAAATTTTAAGATACTGTTGCGTTACCGACATTTATGTATCTACATTTGGCTGCAAATTTCATTTCAAACTCAAAGACTGTGCACAAAATTTAGGCATAAAAACACCAAAGCACCTTGTGTTCGAATGTGTTATTCTAATGTAAGTTCTCTTCATGCTGGCGCTTATCTATCTGATTCATGAACTTCCATATTTTATGCAGATTGTCATAATATCAGCAATATTTCCCTCTAAAGTACATATGGACTGGATTACTTTGGTTATGAGAACGCAATCGAGGGCTATCTACCTAAGGAAAGGGATGCAATCTTAGAGAACATTTTAAAGGTGGTGTGGTGTATTTAATTATGGCAAAGCACACGAGGGCTATCTGCCTAAGGAGATGGATGCCTTCGTGGAGGACTTTCTAAGGGAAACTGGCTCGTACACACGTTACACATGAGAAAAACCACTAAAACACCCATGCAGCCAGACCGTTCGCGGGATTCGAACCTCGGACCAAACTACCAGTGTTCAGCGACTTTACCGCTCGGCCGCTGGTGGGCCGAACATTTTAAAGGAAACTGGCTCGCATTCATAAGGAACACATGGGACACATACACATGGGTCGTATTCATAAGGAACACATGGGACACATACACATGAGTCGTATTCATAAGAAACACATGGGACACATACACATGGGTCGTATTCATATTACACATGGGAAACCCACAAAAGCTCCTATTCAGTCAGCCCGTTAGTAAAGATTTGAACTTGAGGTAAATACCAGTGTTCAGCGAATTTTACCGCTCGGCTGGTGGTGGATCTGGTGTATATGATAACGTTTATGAAAGAGACGTGTGTTAATTGAACAAGAAAGATAAAAGAAAAAATGAAATTAATCCAGAATAATCAAGGAAAATATGAGATTAATATTTAAGTGTGACGCTATATCAAATAAGATAAGGCTTATTAAAAATTTTAAAATTATGCGCTAAAGAATCAAATACTTTTAGGCGTAAATAAGAAACGCAAAAGATTTAGATTGAAACTTCTAGCATCTAAAAGGATATTCTTCAGATTGCATTCTAAATAAAAAGTAATTTATTGCAAATACCTAATTAAAACCCTATGAATTATATTAGCAAAGAAAATTAACAATGTTTTGACTTGAATGAGAATTGTATTTTTCTGATCTGACTAAAAATGCTGTTACTGTTGCTGCTAATATTCAAAATTTAAAATTGTTATTCTGATAATCAGAGCTAAAAATACGAATTAAGATTTTCAAGTTCTAAATTTCTGAAAGCTTAGTAGTTTTGGATAATTTTGCATTTATCAATTCTAAGTTATATTACTCTTTTCACAGGGCGAAATAATTCGCAACGAATCAGCTTATCATAGACGAAGCGACAAGAATTACGCCACCTGGAAACTTTCATAATTGAAAAAAAGTCAACTTTCCGTGACTTCGAAATTAAGTTACATTCTGCCAATCAAGAAAAATCCCAAATACTTCGCACCTGGTTACAATTTAGCTTATGTCCCCTTTTGAAATTGATCGGCTCTTCAAAATCTGCGTCTCTGCTTACTTCGTGCCATGTGACTCGAACATGTAACAGTCATTATTCAGAAAAGTTTTCAAGCAATTGCCCCTTCAGTTCCTATGCTTAATAGCAGGTTTGTTTGAAACAATCACTGTTCTTGTTTCACGCTGCAAGAAAGTTTCGCAGCTGAAACTAATGAGTAGTATTGATCGCATCATTAGTGCAAGAGGTGGATTCTATGAATAATTAAGGTGCATGAGCAACATGAGACATAAATTTGTTTCTGGAAAAGATGGATGGAAGAATTCTTCAGTAATAAAACAATATGTCTATCATAATTAACAAATAAACTAAAGTAAGGAAATTGCATCAAACTTTAGAAATTACCACCAATATCGATGCGCTCACATAACTCCGCTGAAAATTACTTTTATATAAGGCTTAGAACCCGGCTTGTTTAGAGGAAAGTTTCCTTATTTTGCATCTTTTCTTGTGAGACATATAACTTGCTATATTTTAAGCATGAAACATAATCTGTTTAAGCGGAAACTGTCATCAGTACATATTGCGTTATGTTGCAATTATTTTAACTTTCAAAAGTGCCATTCAGAGGGTTGAAAACTACAGAATCTTGGTTTGATTTTGAAAGAATTGCTTTTGATATCATGTCTTTAGTATTTGACTCAGATATTTTATTGATTCAGATTCAAATATTCAAATATCATTGATTCAAATATTTTATTGAACTCTAAAATAATTTATATAAACTCACGCAATAAGCGTTTCTACCAACACGTTCCCTAAAAATGTTGAAATTGTTAATTTACTTAAACCTTCAGCATATAAAATATTTTCCATGCTTGTATGACGAAAGAGGGATTTAGCTTTGAACTATAAAATTTACTTTTTTATCCCAAAATCATAAAAACTAGTGAATACGGCAGGAGATGACGAGTGATGGATTTATAAAGGTTTTCGTGGAAGATATTCGAAAAAAAAAAAAGAAAATATTAGCAAACTTATTGCTCCTTTTTGTTTTAATCAGCTGTTTGAAAGAATAGACAGAAAATTCGAATAACATGCTCTCTAATGAAAACATCCAGAAGGATATTTAGCTTATTCTTATTTTCACTAGATACACTGAGGAATCTCTACAAATTCCCTTCTTTCAGGTGAATATTAAACACTTCAGGATACTGTACAGCGTAATACTAAAAACCTCTTATTATTAAACTTTTGAAAACTAAATCAGCACGAGAGGAAGCAAACGATGAACCCGAATCATAAGTAAATTTATTCTTTGATTAAACTTTCCAGTAGTCATCTTAACAATGCATAGTCTAATGAATTTAATTATTTGAATCTTTACGTACGTTGAATCATTAAGTATTTTCATATTTGATTATAGTTTAAATACGACTATCAAGAGCCATCCGGGCACACCAGTGACCGAGCGGTAAAGTCGTTTAATACTGGTAGTTTAGACCGGGGATCGAATCTCAGCGAACGGATGGCTGCATGGGCGTTTTCGTAGTTTTCCTCCTATTAAACGTGTATACGAGCCAGTTTCTCTTAGAAAGTTTGTCACGAAGGCTTCTCTCCGCTTAGGTAGATAGCACTTGTGTGCTTTGCCGTAATCAAATAAACTAAACCAAACCTTCAATATATAAACCTTCATATATATGTGGTTTTATTAAAAACTTCCAATATAACATGATTCAAATTATCCATCATATTCCAGTTGGTTGATTTAGAAAAGATGCGAAATTAAGAGTAAGTAATATTTATATGAAACATTATTTTAATAATAATATTGGTAAACCACAGCTAAGACTATCAGATAATATAATACACATTCTAATCAAAATACCTAGAGGCAAACGTTCTATTAAACAGCATTGGGAAACAAGATAATTAGTAGAAACACACGGCGATAAACATGCATATAATTCAGCAAATTCCCCCTAATGCATCAAAAATTAAACCACATTTCCAAGGAACGTTACTCATAAACTGTTCAATAACTGAAAAGAACCAGAATTGTGAAATGTGTACCTCGAGTTCAAGATCATTATGCTGAAAGAACTTACGCTTTTGTTCTCACCTGCCTTTATTATCATAAATTTCCACAGCCGTTCGAAAATAATACGCTTTCCAAGGATTGCATTCGTTTTATATTTTAACAAAAGCGAGCGAAATAAAAGTAGCGATCACATTATAAAGAAAAGATGTTAGTAAACAGAGGGAAATTACTTGAGCAAGGCCTTACTTTCCTGTTTTATTTTCCTCGAAGCAATTCTCCTTACTCATTTAAGTCTCCCTTCTCCGAAAATCTTTCGGATTTCAAATGGAGTTAAAAGCTATGGAGGACTCGCGGTGTTATTGTATAAACTTAATTCTTAGAATTGTCTAAAGCGTGAAAGGGAAGATTTATAAACTGTGTGTTAAAGATTCAAAGGGAAAAAGGAATACAGCGCTTCAGTTTGCCCAACATTTAACACTTTTAGGAATATTTCTTTTATGTGTTGGTATTATGAGCTAATTTAAATACAGAGATTACAAATCATTGATAAACGAATAGGCATTCAACTATAGCTTTACTATTATATATTGTTTAGCAATATATACAGCCTATTTTTTAATCCGCTAAACGAATGGTTCTCGATCTTTTTTCCACCATGCCCATTTTTTACCATTACTAGAAGTTCTTTCTCCTCCTTTCCCAACTTCTAAAAGTGCGTATACTTCTGTACCGATTAAATTATTTTTTACACGTTTTTACAAATTAAACAACAAAAAGGTATAGCAAATGTTCATAAATACCAAAGCTGGAATAAAAGTTTTTTTTTTTCATATCCATAAACTAAAACAAAATAGTTAAGAGATAAATAAAAGAATGTAAGCGTTTCCCTCCTCAAAATGTGAAATCCCCCTAGGTTGAGTCCCCTAGGTCCCTGCTTTAAACGGTATGTTTCAGTTTATTTTCATATCATAACTTCCCAGTTTGCTAAGTTTGATACGGAGCGGATTATTTCCATTACACTAGTATCGTTATTCATGTGTACTTTATGTTTTCAAGGGCAAGGAAAACAACTAACTCCACGATTACTACAATTTTACACTGGTATAAAAGTATATTTTATTTTATTTTCTGTCGTAAACTACTCTCCACTTTCTTCAGTGTTAATATAATAGGAAACTAATGTGATATTTTGCTAATGGTTCCCGAATTTCTTGTGTGCTGTAATATGTATATGTATGTACATGTACAAAGAGTACTTTTAGATTATAATCTTATATTTATAATAATTATTAGATTTGAGATTCTGTATAACGAACTTTCGAGATTTATTTACTCGCTGTTTAGGAAATAGAGTGTAATGCCGTTTCCTTTGCGTGATCTAAACGTTATCAAGTGATATTATTATGGGAGTCAGATTATGCTTATGATTTTAATATAACTCCATTTTTTCCTGCTATCTTTCTACAGACGAGTATGAAACGAAGTCGAAGTTCATATTTTATTTTCTCCTCCTGATTCCTTTAGCCACACAGCATCAGTCTGGCATCAGATAACTAACTCGGATGACCTGTTCTTAATATGTAGGAAAAATAATAATTAGTTCTTATCCAAGACATCCCTGCGATTAAAGAACTGAAGAATCATTTGTCAGAATCTCTATATGAAACAAAGTGTTTCTTGTGTATTAGCATCAGAAAACTAATACATAAGCTTTATAATTTAAAGGTTAATTTATAATGAAGTTTCACATTACTTACATTTTGCCTTTGTTTCTTTGAATACTTATGTTTCATGTAAAGATGTTATTTTGTAAAACGTACTTTTAATATAAGTATTTATATTCATATTTCGTTATGTGACACATTAGAAAAAGTGTTTTGTTAAAGTTAATAGAATTTCTTCGCTTGCCTGCACTTCATTATGAGATACATTAAAGAAAAAAGTTTTGATATTAAAACTGATAGAGTTTCTTAGCATAATTATTTTTTTCTGTGAAGGGTACATCGAAAAACACAATTTATTTGAAGTCCAAATATTTATGTTACGAATGAATTAGAAACAGAACAAGTGACTTAACATTTAGTTTTTCTTACTATAATAAATATTCCATCAGCTTCACATTTTCAGTAAGTACTGCACATCCTTTGAAACAACTTGCATAAATTAGTTTCAGTATTTTTGAGGCCTTACGTTAGACAAATTTGTTTGTTTAACTAATAACTAATAATTTTCATATTTAGTGTTTTTTTTTCCTCACTCAGTCACTCAACTCGTTCAAGAAATTTATGTAGAATTTTTATGGGAAAAGTAGGTGGATAAAAGTGTTAAGAACTTCTAGGGAATTCTAGAAGGACAGTGAACGAATTTGAAGTTGAAATAACTGTTGGCGAATGTCTGATGGTAAACTTGGCCACTGTTGGCGAATGTCTGATGGTAAACTTGGCCGTCGTAGAGGAGTCCATCGAAATTGCTGTACTAATACTAAGCTGAAATTAAAAGTTTTTACCATTGCTAGAAGTTCTTCCTGAATTGCTGAAATTAAAAGTTTAAATGCATTATTATCCCCTAGAAAACATTGCTGCTCCTTTTAGATTTAAATCAACTGTGAGTGGCTTCGAGCTTTTTTACGACTAAAGTCCAGTCAAGTCGACGTTACCTTGCAATATCTGATAAGATCTCAACTAGATAAGTATTCAAATTAATTTGATTTTATTCAGTGTGTCTGTATGAATGAAGGCCCAATGGCGGCCGAGCTGAATTGCTGAAGACTAGTAGTACCAACCTGGGTTCAATTCTAGGCGAATGAGCCGGCTGCATGGCGTTTTTGAGGTTTTACCCTTGTGTAACATGTATGCGAGCCTCTTTCCCTTAGAAAGTCTTCCACGAAGGCATTCCTTACTTTAGCCAAATAACCCTCGAGTGTTTTGCTTAATTAAATAAACCAAACTTGTCCAAATGAAATTTTCACTTCACTCTTTCGCGAAAACTCGTGACACGAGATCCATTGAGACGTGTTAGAACTCACGCATAGTTATAAGGGAATTTTTAATCTCCACGGGGCTTCAAAGGTAATACAGGTGTGATAATTGGAAATAACTTATTAATTCGATTATTTTACATTTGTTCACTAAAAATGTTTTATGTTTTATGATTGTCAAGTGTATTAGATAGGATTATTTGATTGCAACAAAGCACAGTAAGGACCTCTGTCTAGAGGTAATGAGGCCATATAGAAGGTTTTGAAAGGGAAATCGGCTCGTATTTGTATTCCATCCGAAGAAAGTCCCTAAAACTATAATTGTCAATAATTTTGTTATAAATGATTCTGCTTGATTTATTTATTAGAACATACATTGATTTATTTATTAAAACACATTGCTACCAGTCTCTTTTCGAACCCTTTTTGAAGAAACCTTGATTTTTAATTAAACGTTACAAGGACAATTTATTAACATCATACGACAGTTTGAATTAAATAATCAACGATTTTTAATACGCTTAAAAATTTTAGTTATTTATTAGCTATAACCTAGAAAGGAGCAGTGCAGTAAACTGTCTAAAATTTGTTTGAGCTGTTATTAAATTATTCCTAAACTTTTCTTGGCAGGTAATTAGTTAAATTCTCTTCGTTTCTGACTTAGTTCGAATACTTAAACGTATTTGCACATTCATTTAAAACCTGATAATTAGCCCCAAACCGAAAATATTTAATCGTGATTCGATATTTCATATTTAATGTTAGTAATAAAAGTCTCGGTGATTCATTTCCCCTAATGTTTGTTATATTCCGCATATTCTATTTTTCAGTCTGTGTTTTTTATTTCATTAATTACACATTTTCAAACAATTTTTGACTAAAGCTGATCACTGACGTAAAGCACGAAAGAGAACAAATACTCCCTTTATTATTTAACGAACAATTTTAATCTTTAATTAATTTCCAGTCTTTTATTCAACATTTAATCGAAGTTTCCTCAAAACGAGATTTATTATTTAGACAGAAAAAGGAGTTTGAGGTTAATGTACGTACTATATTAAACTGAAATTAAAGTAGATTAAGTACCTACTGCTTAAGTGTTCAGTATTAAGGAAAGAATTTTAAAATTAAGTACACTGAAATTCTAAAGGGGATATCTAGGTAAACTCACCCTTTATGTATGTAATTAACATAAAGTAGAAAGAGCATTGGAAGATTATGCTCACATTCTCTGATGAGGAGTCCTTTCTAAAACAAAATGTAGTGCTGAAAGAAAAGCAAAACTTTGTGATCCTAAGGATATTTGAAAATAAGGTAAGACATGGAGGATTCTTTTCATGACTTTTTCAGTATGATTAAAAGAGGTAGAAATAACATAGATAAAGCATACTTTTATATAAAAAAGGGTTACGGATAAGGTGATAAACGCTGTCTGAGTTTCTAATTAGATTATTAGACAGCTCATTAGGATTAGCATTCAAATAAATCAAAAGTATAAGTTGTTTAATATTTACATTGTTCTTTCGTTGAAATTGAATGGAATGGTTTATTGTCAGTTTTATTTCTAAAGGGATTGATTTATTAATTTTATGCATTTTCGGAAAGAAAATTGAAAATTTCATTATTAGAATAAATTAGAAAAGTATATCAAACACATGAAACTTAAAACTCTAGAATTATTTAATTTAGGCTTCTTAATAATAACACATCTTTTAATAGCCATTAAATTAATAAAGAATTTGATTTAGATCTTCTTCTCTAAAATAGAGTTTGTAAGATTATCGAACACCATGCAAAGCTTTATTAAAATTGTTCATTTTCTTTCCCTTTGATAGCAAAAATCATTTATTATATTTTTCATATGAATGATACAAAGGAATTTCAATAAATGTATTCCATATAGAAAATAATATACCTAGCAAGAAAATAATACTTGTAAAGTTTGCTTTTTAAGGCAAATAAAGCAAATACTAACATGCACATAGGAAATACTTACCATTATATCTTCAACTTGTGATAAATCGTCTTGGTTATAAACTGCACTAATGGTAATGCAAACAAAATTCATTTGTCCTATTAATATGAAACACTACTGAAAAGTAAAATCGTTTGAAAGTATCCGTTTTGATAAATTCATAATCGTAACTCTAATTCAAGAGAATTAAAGAGAAATAAAACACATTAATGTTTTCGTGATATTAGATGCTTAACTTCTATAGATCTGGTAAATCTCTGAATGTCGATAGAAACTTATTAAGTTTAACTCAATTAGAACTGTTTTCCTAGCAACTTAAAGTGCCCACCAGCGGCCGAGCGGTAAAGACGCTGAACACTGGTAGTTCGGTCCGAGGTTCGAATCCCGCGAACAGGCTGGCTGCATGGGCGTTTTCGTGGTTTTCCTCATGTGTAACGTGTATACGAGCCAATTTCCCTTAGAAAGTCCTCCACGAAGGCATCCCTCCCCTTAGGCAGATAGCCCTATTGTGCTTTGAAATGATTGAATAATCCAATCTAATCCTAGCAATTTAAATTATGCTAAAATAGTAATAATTACTTTCAAAGTTGGTGTATTTAATTATGGCAAAGCAACACGAGGGCTATCTGCCTAAAGGGAGGGATGCCTTTCGTGGAGGACTTTCTAAGGGAAACTGGCTCTTATACACGTTACACATGGGGAAAACCACGAAAACGCCCATGCAGCCAGCCCGTTCGCGGGATTCGAACCTCAGACCGAACTACCAATTACTTTCAAACTGCCCAATATGTAGTTTCAGACGCTAAAGATTCGAACAAAATTTTCTCAGTTCTGAAGTCTTAAGGGTGATAAAAACAAAACAAAATATGTTTTGTTTTACAGTGTATTACATATTGTAAGATCCACGAAGGTAAATAACGTGTATTTGCTTGCAAATGCAGCATATTTCAGTATCATATTTCGAGATGCTTTATCAATCATGTGAATGGCATTTTAAAATGAATAGAATAAAATGGAACAGAATTAACTGCAATAACAGCGTAAATTTATGTTTAAGCCTGAAAACTTCTATAGAATTTGAGACAAATCCAAAACTATTAATCGAGAAAAGGTGTTACGATCATGATGAATTTCCTAATTAAGTAATATTGGAAAAGTGTAATATGCATCAAACCTTCCAGATAATTATCGAGAGAAATATTTGCCCCAATGATTAGCTCTATCTTTCATTTCTGCCACGCTACTAGCTGGCAGCAGCTAAAGCATGCAGTCCCAGAGAAATCTAATATATCTTGTAGATGCCACATTGATCCACTGCCCTACAGTATTAAACGCTACAATAAATTTTATATAAAATCACGCATCAATGACCTTTGATCTAAGAGTTGGTCTTAACCAAAGTTCACGCAAGGCATGCTTTAACCTAGTTACGAACGGGACTAACTAAATTACCTTCCGTTAGAGAACAGTTGAGCAGAAACTCTGGCTTTAGCGTAGCCTTGAGGGAATTGGATTACAGCGAAAACTGTTCTTATAAAATGAGTTCGGTTGGCCCTAGTTAGGGTACCATCTGATGACTTTAGTTCCAGACAAAGCAATGGGGGATCCTGATAGAAAGCTTTCGCTGCTAACTTTTCGATCATGAGATACTTTGCGATCATACTCGTAATAGGCCACTAGAATCAGCCTCTCAAAAATTCATTTACTTAAAATCAACTTTCACTTAAAATCAGCTTCTCAAAAATTCGTTTTGTGATACCTATCTAAAGTTATGTACAAATGTATGTATTGTTTGAGTTTTGTTTTAATATAAACATTTGCGTAAGGTGAGTGAATTATTTTTAAACAATTCTTATTTCGCTTAAATGGGAGTGGAATTTTAATTGAAGACCTTTCGTTATTGTAACGTCAGAATTAGAATTGGTTTGAGAAATGTTTTTGTACTAAATTGGTTATTAGTTTAATGTGTTAACAATAACTTGTAAAACTTCTCTTTCGTTATAATTTGCTGTTAAAGTAAGTTTAAAAATGTGTAAGAAATATGCTTCAAATTTTCTTTTTGTAAAATAAATTTTATTTTGAACTGCTAAATACAAAACAGATAATTTCAAATAAAACAAATTGAAAGTTTCTTATGCTAATAAACATGTGACATTTAAATGAAAATGCACTCCTGTAAGATACTGGAAAGAAATGCAGGATTTAAAAAAGTATGATCTTTCTGGAAGAAACTGGGTTTGATGTTCTTCAGTAAAAGAAGTATGAAAAGAAATGCTCTGCAAATTTCAACGTATTCCATTATGAAATAAGACGGAAAAATATTATGCTGCTATTTTTCAACGTATCTTCTAAAAGTTACTTCATCCTCTCATGTGAAATTCTGAATTTTTTCAATAATACATCCACCGTCTACTTTATTTCTTAGACCGCCATCATTTGAATAATGAAAATTCTAAGCATGGCATCTAACAATAATCTATAAGAAGTTACTATCTGCCAATTCTAAAGCTATTTTATTTTAAGATATTACAATGAAAATAAATATCTGTTTATTTATTATTTTATTTCTTGCTTATTTAAATCATTAATTTCATTTGAAGTTCTAAATTTTAATATAAAACCAATAATTTTACTTACATGAATTTTAAAGGTGTGGGCAAGTTAAATATTGTCAAAGAGAAATATTCCCCCATTTGAAGAATGGATTCAGAGCACACGTAAACTTTAAATCAACCCATCTAAATATATTCGCATATTCCTTTCAAGAATACATCACCTTACTTCCAGCAAGAAATTACAGTAATACATTATTAGTGAACAAGTGATTTTGTCCCGGGAAAATTTATGATGCACTGAAAATCGACTGATACCTTACGTGTTAGAAAGAATGTGTTCATTTCTAACTTATCTCCTTTAATCTCGGAATTCCCTCCTAGACCGCAAGCTGTCACGAAAGCAGCGAAGAATCAGAACCCAACCCTAGATTATTTTGATCACGAACGGCGTCTTTATGTAGAAATTGTCTCTTACAGAGATTGTGAGGACAAACTCTTGGAATGATTGTATCTTAAAATATCGATAACGTTCCCTTATAATCTTAGACACAAACATAAATATGGTATAACGGCAGTGTTTAAGGAGAATAAATTTAATAAAAAGCAAACAAGTAATGCAGTAATGTATTCACAAAATTCTAACGACCTTGCTTTTCCTTTGAACATCTGATTTTCATACAAATCTCATAAAGCACGAAATATTCCTGAAAGGAACAATCTCAAAATTGAATAATGTGATATCCTGCATGGATTATACAGAGTAGTCATAAAAATTTCCAATATATGAATCTCTAACGGGCTATCTTCTCAACCAATAGACATGAAATTTCAGATATTAAGATTTGAAGGTATTGTTCTCAAGATAGCGATGATTTAAAGCAATAGAGTTCTCATGTTTACAGTGAAAACATTTCGAAATTTTCGAATGGCAATGCACACTCTTTCCCTTATCAAACTCATCAGTGCATTAAAAAAATCATAAAGGGAACGATACACGTATGACAAAAGTTGCCTGAGTAAAACATTTGCAAAGATAAGATCATCATCAAGTGACCTGAAAAAACCTGAAAGAAAAGCTGTTTAATTCTGATATAAATACTCTTCCCTAGATTTAACATATCTTTTTTATGAATAATATTATCTTTGCTATATAACTACTCCCAAGAAAATATAACAAAATCAACATTTCCTGCGAGCCTACACCAGCAGACGCAACCAGAGCGGTCTCTTTGGGAGAACCGGTCAGCGAAATTTGGAAGTCGCATAGTTTACTCCGGGCGACAAAACATCTAGCGCCGGCCCTGACTTTAAGTGCATATTTCTGCTACTTACCTTAGGCATGCGAACAGAAGAAAAGCTAAAGGCATAGAGGAATCTCGAAGGCATTGCAGGTCTTGAAATTAATGAACATTGTTTGTTCGAAAGGTCGGAAATAGCCTGACAACGCGGCATCATTGATTGGCAAAAGACAGCTAGTTACAAGTTAATGCTTCAATAAGCCCGTCTGTTTTCGAAAGCGCTACGCGTTAAGAGCTACATCACATGGAATTATTCAGCAACATATTCTGGCTACAGACTGTACTGAGCTAAAGCACATCAATATTGCCCGGAATTGCGTAGAAGCCGGACAGTGTTCAAAGGCTTGTGCAGCTTTGAAATGAAGTATGATGTCTTGGAGGTGTATTGCAACAGCTAACGTTGAACCACTGGTGGAAATCAGCTCTCGAATGAAGAATGTAGACAATATCATCATTCTGGAGAACCACTAATCACGCTGAGTAGCAGCATCCCTTATGCGAACCTTCTGCGTGGAGACAGCCTTATCACCAAACTTGTCTACAATGCCGGCAACTGTAACAGGTAAATAATCGTGTCGGACGTGCTCAGGACTGCCTCGCAGTACATGAAATTAATGTCCCCCAACTCATTTGGCTAGACTACTCATCTTAGCATAACATTATTTAGAAAATTTGGGATGCTTTGGAATTCGCTGTCAAGAAGAATGTCTTACGCCTGCATTCACCAGCAAAACTGATAACCAGCTTGATGGATAAGTGGGCCAGAATCACTGTATCTATTATTTGGCCTCATTTTCATTACATACCTCGTAATCATATTGAGGAACATTGTGATATAACCAAGCACTGAGTTGAAAAATATCTGATTTCACAAAATTTTGTACGGATTGTTTATATGGCATTGAATCAAAATATAATTTATGTTAATTGGGAAGTAGGATTGAAATAATGATAAAATAGTTAAATTAATCTAAATTTTGTGCTTGCTGAATTAATGCCTTATAAAGCCATTTCCTTTCTGGAGAAGTAATTTCGGTCCTAAATAAATAGTTCTGAGTTATTTCGATTATAGTTTCCTAAAACCTGTTAGGATTAGAAATCGGAGGATTTCTTTAGGATAGCTGGAAAATTACACGGATATTTATCTGCCTCATGAAGACTCCCTTTCTCGAGAATTTTCCACAGGAAGTTGACACATATTAACGTTATATATAATGCAAATCACCAGCCCTTTATCAGAGATTAAAAGTGTTAAATGCATTTAGATAATTGCACTTTCTAATTTCATGTTACTTAAAATATAAGCGGAAATGTACATGCAATGTAATTATTTTCTGGAATAAGGCGCAATAACATTTTGCATTTTGCCACATTCTTTGATAAACTATTCCAGTTATAATCCAGAGCTTGGGTTACGTGCTCAGCTAAATTTTTCATATAATTCGTTACTTTGCGCAGCGTCGAAAGAACAGACACAAGTTCGTAAAAGGTAACGAAATGAAGTCTTTTCTTTAAATGATCGAACTAAGGTGGTAATGGAATGATCCCAAAAGTGTCCCATGGGCTTTAGGATAAGTATAGAAAAAAGTATCTATTAGTCTCAGAAAGCTTATCTCATTTCCCTTGATGATAGACGCAACATCCATTTGCTGGCCAGAAGTCTTCTATTAAATAGAGCTCCAATCTTGAGGACCTTTCCTTATCATTGTGTCGGTGGAGACGTGGGAAAAGTAGCTGGATTTTGTATTTGGATTGAAAAAGTGATTCGTCTCCTCGCCTTTGAGGCATTGCGTGCCAAAAGTCAAGTTTTTGAAAACTGAATTAGATTCAATTCAAAAAATAACGAAACACAACATTTCTTAGCTTCACTTTATTTTCTAAAAAACAAGCAGTTTAATATAAAACCCGATTTACCTTTTAGAAAATTTTGACTCGGAATTTATAGTTTGGTCTTTAGAAAGAAAGACGTTTAACAGAACATCTTAAAGCCTTTTATTTACGTATTAAGATATATCAAATATATATCCTGTCACTTTTCTTAGAGAAGCAAAACGCACTATATCATTCTCGGCTTGTAATCTGTAGATTTCCGCGTTCAGTGTTTTATTTGAGGTGTCTTACTAAAGAATCAAAGCGGTGATTAAATGGTATAAATCCTGTGGCTGTTAGACGCCTAAACTATGCTTCTTAAGTTGCTCATATGAGATAAAAATTTAAGCTGAAAATAAATAAAGGAATGATATCTGCCACGTTTTACAATGCAGCAAACATTATAAATCATGTTTTATCTTTTAATGGCAGGTTAGGTAAGTCTAGTACAGGACAACTAGCATATTTCCACCATTAATTTGAAGTATTAGTAACATATTTTAATGTAAGCTAAAACGAGTAACTTTTTTGCGCTTTTACGCTAGTTTCATGAAAGAATCTCGCTCTAACTTTACACTAAATTTTAAGATTCTATCAAAGTTGTTATTAAGACAAATACAAACCTTATTCAAATTATCTGTTCAGTTTCTTAAATTTTATCTCTACAAAGACTTCTAAATTCTCTTGATATGTATCATTCGCTTAAGCATTAAATTATCAACAAAAGAAATTTTTCCCGCCGGATAAAGGTACAAAAAAATATGGTGAAATAAATAAAATATGAAAAAGGCAAGTGGATGTTATTCAAGTAAAATATAACTTATTTAAAACTGTTATCAGTTACTGCTGCAGAACCGAATTGTTTTTACTTTTGATATTGTTGAACACTTCGCAGTGGGAGAGCTTTTTATTACTTCTAATAATGAATACGCTACTTCTACTGCTAAGCATGATTTGGATATTAAAAGAATATCATTATTTGTAGACCTCTTGTTCTTGCTGCGAAAGGCAGTAAGAAAATAGATATAATATTTTGTAAATGGGTGACTAAGCTCGACGTATCATTTCCGTTATATATAAACCTATTTTTTCGTACATAATATTTTTAATATGTCATCAAATGTTATTAAGCATCTATGTTGCATGAAAGCAGAGTAGTTCGAGTTGTTTCTATTAAACAGAATGTCTACGGGGAATGTTTTTCAAGATTAAATTTCACATCGCTGTCATGTATATTTGGGGTTTAGGTTATAAGAAAAGATTTTCCTATGCAATGTAAGAGATTCATAAATTAAGTTAAATATGTTGTGTATTGATTTAACCGAGGATATATTTTATATATTTAAATTATAGAATATATTTTGTGCCTTCAAATTTACGCCCGTATGCATTGTACAAAATCATTCCAAGGTATTTACTTTCTCAAAAAGAAGACAAAAATATATATTTAATATTTAAAATATCTGGAGAAGTAAAAATATTGTTTGTTATCTACAAAACCGCAAGTAAACGAATTTGAAGAGTAACTTCAGTTAAAAGTTGAAATATTTTTATGAGCAAACTTCTTAATTTTACTTAAGGTATCGGGTACTATTTTATATCGGGTGATATTCTATCGTGTGCTAGCTTCCTTGAAAGATTTTATTGTCAAAATGATCCTTATAATACATTCATTCTCTGTAACTTTCCATGAGAAAGTCAAAAGATCAAATAAGATTTATTATGAGGGGAAAAAATTGTTTCTTTTTTTCCTGTTTAATATCAAAAGTATTACATTTCATTCGTTTTTTTATAGTTCCTTACCTTTAGAATGTTAAGTATTCTTGGTTAAAACACTTCTGCGTTTTAAAAATTATAGGTAAGGAACTATACGGAATCTAGAAAAAAAAATGGCGCTAGTCAAAGTAATGATAAACGAATGAAATAACTGGAAAATATGGGTATTTTAGCCATTTAAATTAATTCATAATTTCATGTACTTCCTTTCAGCTTATAACTATAATCTGCTTTCAAATAAAATTTAAGACATTATTAGAAGTTTTAGTCAACTAATGTAAATGCGGAAAATATAAATTATATTTTGAAGAATGATTTGCAAAATATTTCAAACAAATTTTGAAGCTGATATACGTTTGCACTGCTGGCATTTCATGCTTCATTTGCAAAATTCAGAGACTTATATTAATTAATTTTCGAATGCTTATTCACTAAAATATACAGTGTGTTGTGTAAATGTTTTGTAAATAATATGGTATCTTTTGCAATATGTGGTTACAGTGGCAGTTTCATTTTAATCTGGTAAATATGAAGCGATATACATGATATAAATAAGTTTTTATAATGAAGTATAAATATTCAGTCATTTAATTATTAATGTATAAATATAAAGAGAAATAATAATTAGCGTACAATTATCTAAACTAAACAAAACTCAGTGGTGCAACAATGAAGGCCACTGCAGTATCTCGAAATCTGCTTTCTTGCACTTCGGGCCGCGGAGTGCATCAGCATATACCCTGGGCAAGTGGTCAGCTTGTCGCAGGACCCCCGGTGTTTAGTCCCCAAGCAAACTTGGTACTCATTTTATCCACCCACTGAAGGGGTGAAAGCTGAGTGAACCGCCCAACCGGTATAGTGGTTAGCTTCGCTGACTGCTGTACCGAAGCGCCCGGGTTCGGATCCCGGAGAAGGCATGGATGTTTGTAAATATATAGTGTCAGTGTGGCATGGCGACACTCTAAATATGCGGCGAGCCAAAAGTCCTCGTGCGGCTTGGGGAAAGGGAAGAAAGGTGGGAGACCAGTCCTCCTGGTGTGCTCTCCGTCAAAATTGGGGACGTAACTGAGCTAAATCCCACTGTCACCTGAACGGTGCTCAAGGCTGTTGCCAACGGAAGGTGTAATCTAGCGCTCTTGCCCCGAGGAATTTCGTGGGCTTGGGCTGACTACATCAGACAAATGAGCATAAGCAACAAAGTTGAGTCAACCTTGCCTGGCCCGGCTATGTGTAATTATCTAGTAGCTTCAAAAAAATATTTGGGAAAATTGTCATGTTAAAAATTTAAGAATACATACCATAAACAAATCTTCCAAGCAATTAGTAACTATTAAAGCTCAAGGCTAAGCATATTTTTATGGATATGTGGTATAGATTGAAAATTTATGAATTGACATATTTAAAACGGAAGTTAAAAACGTTACAATGAGATCTTGAAAGGAAGTGGTGTTGAAAATATCACTGCAACATTAGGTTACGTTAATCGATTAAGACAAAGCAACTCAAGGACTCTCTGTCTTATATCTGCCTCTATATGAAAGCTCTTTTTAAGTTCATTAATAAACAAAATATCCAAGGAACTATTATGATGAGGATATTTTTGTGTCTGAAAAATAGCTGAAAGGTATGCAAAAGCTTATTTGATACAAAATAAAATTGGAAGGGCAAGTAAGTTATCATGAGTGTAGTTTGTTGTAAAACTGGGAACTATAAAAAGAAAGCGAGTTTAACTTAAAGCTGTGCGAGTTTAAACTTGCTGAATAACCTTTGCAAAACTTTCAAAGGCTGCAATGACCCTCTCATTAGAAATCCAGAATTGCTGAAATAAGGTAGTTTTGGGCTATACGATCAAACGACATAATATTTTTGATAGGAATGGATGACACATTGCTTGGATAAAACAAGACAGTTCATCCGAATAATCTACTGATTTTAACGAAATTACCGTTAATGGTGTAGGGATACACAGCGAAGCAAGAAAATTTGTACATACTGGCTACATCACGAAACATATTTTTTATTTAGCCATATGGATAAAATTTCTCACAGTGCTGCTAAATTAAGCTCAAATGTAGATTTCGTGCTTCAGCACGAGAAAAGACTCAAAGCACATAATGTTAAAATGGGAATACTTTATCACTGTGAACAAAAACCATATATTCTTGCCTGATCACTATCATTGAACATTCAGGATCTAGACTCAAAAGAGGTTTATAATATATTCTAAGCAAAATATTTCTTCTGTCAAATAAATGTAAAATGGTACATAGATTACTTACGAAAGCATTCTAGATCGTCTTACAGAAAAGCGCTACTTATATATAATGCAAAGCTTTCGTCCCTCATTTGTTATAAAATAATAATTAGTTTTCAAGCTTGTAGGGAAACCACAAATAAATTCATATAAACAAGTCTTTCGTTGTAAGTATGAAATCAGGCACGAAGTTCATGTATTCTCTGGGCTTAATAGTGGAGCAGTCTGGCAATATTCAATTGTTAGCAGACGCTGAATTACAAGATGTTCGTACGCATTCATTTAAATGCAATTCGTAGCTATTCTGATAAAACTGGAAGTTCTTTAACGCTAGTCACGCTATCGCAATGAGCTACAAATTTGCAAAATAAATGATTTACAAAACTCAACCACGTAACAGAATCCGTATCCTAACCGGTATCTGCTTTTATCTCAAGTGCTTGAAAATCGGAACACCTTTGATGTCCTAGCTGTGAAACTGTACACTTCTAGTGCGTATATTTTGTTTATTCAGTAATAATAAAAACTCTGTATTGAGAAAAGTAGCATTATTTTTATAAAGCAATAAATTTTACTTCATAAAAGAAATGTTTTTAGCCAGTACGTCAAATATACCATTGTACATATGAATAATATTATACATTGCTGGATTCATATTATATGAATAAAGTGTTTTTCTTATTGTATCTATCTGTTATGATAAATATCTGTTATTCACCACCAAATGAGGTGAGATAAATGACGAACGGCTTCCCTATATAAAAGTCTCATCTTGAAGCCTTGCTATTTAACTTAAATCTGTGCATTCTTAACCTTCATTTAATTTATACTCTTATCACGCACGTAAATGGTGCGAATGGTTTAATATTTATATATATATATATATATATATATATACATATATATATATATACCTTAAATTTGGCATGTGAAATCTGAATTTACTCAACGTACTTTCGTGACAGACTATTACTACAAAGAAGATAATATAAATACAAAGAAGAAAATTCAAAGTCAGAAACGATTATCAATTATTAGAATACGTTCACATTCAGTTCTTTAAAAATTTGAATAAGCAACCTTAGCGCATATCGACATGAATTCATTAAAACCACGCAACTGTCTGTCGCGTATTTTGTGTCCGAAAACTATATAAAAGAATGCGGACAACCTATACTTTATTTATGTGAACCAAAAAAAAGACAGTTTTCGTAAAAAAGTTATTAACGCAATAGTTATTTTTTATGCTGCAATTTTACTCATATCCATCATTTTGCTTAGGAAAAACGGAAGGATTCTCATATTTTTCCGTCATTAGCATCAATCTCGAATAATGAAAAAGGGATGAAACTGAGCGATGGCCTTCCCATTACAGTGTGAAATATAATCAAAATACAGACATGAATATCCGTTTATGAGGAAGAGCTTCGACTGAAATATAGCGCCATAAAACTGCCCCCCCTGTGGGTATATTAAAATGGGATAATTGACCGTTTAAAGCCGGAAAATACGATGGAAAAAGCCGCTTTAAAAGTAGCGGTAAGACGAGAAGGTAATGAAGTAAAGGTGAATAGCTAAGCAAAGTGCTCTTCGAAATTCCCTAGGCTCTTAAAATCCGCTGATACATGAAAATTTTGTGGGTCAGTCAACTTCGATTTCTCCTTAAAGGAGTTGGGGGCTGATGTAAATCTCTCGTGATATGAAAGTTTTGCTAAGAAAAGATTGCGATTTATGAGCTTTGTTATAAAAATATGCTGTAGAGTTTAAAATAGAAACAGTTATTTTCTGTAGTTATTGGCCTTTCTATACTTATCCAGACAACTTGGAAATTTAGGCTTTTTTTATATTTATTTAAAATTTAACGCATTTATGGTAGAATTAAAGAGTGGAAAACATCCGCGTAAAAATGCTACGTGAAACAATCCGCGTGCCAATTGTTATTAGACTTTACACCATCCTTGGCTTGTGACCTTGTATATAATAATAATTATAGAAAAGTTTAAATAATATTGCAAAGGAATCTTCAAGTTGTATATTGATTTTACCCTTTTATTGTATTACTGAGTGATCAAAAAATCTCCGTGCATGAAATAATAGTGATTTTCTTTTCTTTGTTCTATGTAAACCGTGTCATTTTATATACTCGCAACTTCTTACTAAGTATATCTTCATTGCATGCATGTTTAGTATTTATTATATATATATATGATCGTCTTTCTCTCAATATTTCCGCGCATAAAGTAACAATGCTATGTCCTTTCCCAAGTAAATTAAATTTTATTTTAAGTAGCAACTCATTACGTAAATCTACATATGGAAACTTGTGTCATTCCGTACTTCCTAACGTCTAGATCAGAAGGCCCACCAGCGATCGAGCGGTAAAATTGCTAAATATTGGTAGTTCCGACCTGTGTTCAATTCCAGGCAAACGGTCTGACTGCAAGGAAGTTTTCGTGGTTTTCCCCATGCGTGAGGTGTAGTATATAAGCCAGTTTCCCTTAAAAGGACCTTCCACGAAGGCAGATAAGAGTGCTTCGCCATAATCCACTGAACTAAACTAAACCAAAATCCACTATATCAGACCAGTACCTTTAAGTAGACTCTTGTAAATATGCCCACCTTCGAACTTACGGAAGCACTACTGGTAAAACCACTGAATACTGATAACACAACTAGCAACCGAACAAACTGCTTTAAGGCAGTTTTCGGAGTTTTCCCATGTTAGCGTAAATACAAGGTAACGTTTATTTAGATAGTCCTACCCAAGCACATAGAAAGGTAACTCTGATTTGCTTAGCCATAATCAAGTAATTCAGCCTTGTCCAACTTAAAAATTAGAGTTCAAAATTTGTTGTAAGCTTTATAGTCAAACAGTCATATCTTCTTTTCAAGCTTAAAATTCCGTTTAAACTTCTGAAATGATTCTTTATAATGCAATAAGTCTTCGGAATTAATACTTTTTTATTATTTTTATTTCCCTGATTTTACAGGTCGGACTTAAAATATTGAACTAGAATGCATAACCAACTGCCTATAAAATAAACTAAGTTTTGAATTATCGATTCTTGAAGTTAAGTAAAATCAAAGACTTAAATTTACTGTTATCATAGATAAAAATAATTTTAACACCTTTTGCGATTCTTGAGAGATTTTCCTTTCGTTTAAAAATTTGAGTAAACTCTGAGCAGCTATTTCTTAAAATTCGAAGCAAAGAATCAACTGCAGTGCCTTTAAAAAGAAAAGAAAAAACTGCCAAGTAAATTAAAATGAAAGCTAAAGCCATTTGCTTGGTTCCTTTAAGTATGAAGGATGAGTTCTCTAGTGAGAAGGAGGAAACGTGATCAAAATAGCTCTTTCATCAGGTAATTGTCGATATACGTGAGGACGGGACCGAAAATGAGAAGCCATTTTAGCACGCCAGGAGCGTCTGGTCAATGTTCTGATCCGGAGGAGTTTGAGTTTGCCAATGTCATGTTTTCCAACGACATAAAATGCTCTATTTGGCGAGTGATAGAACTTTAGATTTTATCACCGTATCATGAATATTTAAAACAAATTGATTTCGCTAAAAGGTTAACTATTGCAGCATTTTAATTAAGTGCTCTTATTATTTGGAAATATGGTAAAATGTTTCATGCAGAGCCAAATGAATTTAGTAACGTTGTTGGTTGGATCTCAAAGCCATCTAAAGAAGAAATCAAGAAAGCAAGTTATATTTTAATTATTTTAGTCTTACGACATCTATGCCCATCCTCTCTTGTGTAATGTTCCGTTACATTTTCTCAGCTGATGATGAAAGATTTTGCCTTATTTAATCCACATGCGAAATGCGGGAATGAGGAATTTAAAAGCCACTTTATTGTTAATTTCTGACGCGTCCTGGGATTGCAAACTTGTGAGAATATGAGCGGGAAACTATTATTTAAGTTTTCGGGAAGAGGATATTATATGCATTTAAGTGTTAAAGTTAAGAAGCCATTTCGTAATAATTAAAAAATTATATATGTGGAAAATGCAGTACGGTGAAGTTCCTTCTTTTTCATTGTGTGTAACATTGTAACAATTTTCACTTGCTTGTTCCTCACATCAAATTTCGATAAATGTCTTTAATTCTTTGCTGATGCTTTCGTATCTTTAGTAATTAACTTGGAATGTAATCAAATGTGTCATGCGGAGGTTTTGCATAGAATAAGCAATAATTTGCTTATTCTATGCAAAACCTTCTCATAAATTAAATTAAAGTGTTGTTCTGTTCATGGAATTATAGTCGTATTAGGTCATAATTAGCCTTGACATTACTGATACAATGAGTAAAATGCCAGAAATGATATTAATTTACGTCTATTCTAGTAGAGATTGAATACGTCACCAGTATACTGAGTAGTGGCAAAAACAAAAATTCCGTAACCGCTCTTTGCTTGTTACGGCTAGTGTGGACTATTATTACAAAAATGCAGCAATTCCTAGTTGACAATATTCAGTTTTTAAATGTATATAACACTGAGATTGAATAATGCAATTATTTTTAAGTTAACATTTTCATGTTACGTTTAGTTGAATGTTTTCATGTTAAGTTTAATTAGTTTGAATGTTTATATTTCAGTTATTTGTTAGTTGAATTAACGCAACGAGATCACTATTTCATTGTTTAAAAAGTAGGATATACTTTATCTTTTCCAAATTATAAATTTTTGGAAACACAGTCTTGTACAGTTTATTTATTGTTTTAATTCGCTTTGATTTACTGCAGTATAACCCTGTAACTTTAAATGTGTGTTACGTTTTTTTGATCGAATTCGTGTACCTTACATTTCTGTATAAATCAGTGATTTATACAGATACCGAAATTTTCAAGGATAAAATTTATTGTTCATTAATGATTTTTAAATATTTGATTTGATATTTTAAATCAGGAAATTAAAGAAAATTCCCTCCCAGGAACAGAAGACCGATTAATGCACTAGTAAAATGCAAACTTGAGCAACAAATTCATTTTTCAACATACAGTCATAAAATTGTTAAAAAGGAGTATGTGGCGATCAGTACAATGAAAGGCTAACTCAGCAGAAACTTGACGCATATGCAAAAGAATGTCGCATTTCCAGGCATTCTTCTGCAAGTGACAGTAATATTGTACGTGGAATTCTGCTACAAGAAAACACCAGGAGGCCATTATACGTGGCAAACTGATTGGCAAACTGAAGGGAACGTAGTTTGACGTCTGTCAGCCAAATGTTTGGAATTGATAAAAGTGTTGCTTCACGAGCTTCGAAAGTCTTCCAGAGGACAAGTACAGCTGTAAGAAAGGTTACTGGTGGTCGGTCAAGGAAAATATCACTGACTGATGACCGATACATCGCACTGCAGGCGAAAAGAGATAGATACAGACAATGGGCAGTATTGTTCAGCAATTGTGCACAGAAACCGTATGATAGGTATCCTAATTTACTGTGGCCAGAAGTTAGGTAGCCAATTCTCCTGCCGTCCTGAACGCTGCACCATTGATAACAGCCCATTAGTGGCACCGTTTACAGTAGCGTAGAGAACACAATAGACACCTCATCAATGGTGTCATATCCTCTTTACTGATGAGATTCGTTTCCGTCTGACAAACAATTCTTGGTCCAGTTGATATGGACATATGTAGGTACACGAGTGCTTGCATGGGAGGCATTATTATAAATGGAAGAACGATGCTTCAAATTTTCGACAGAGATTTACTTATCAGAGATTGGTAACCTGATAAAGTTATTCTCTCCTCATGTGCGTCTTTTCCAGGCTGCCACTGGTCTCGACGTTATTGGTTTTTATGAATGAAAATGCTCGCCCACACAGGACTCATACTGTTGAGAACTGAACGTGTAAGGGATACACCTGGAGCCTCTGGTGTCACAATCTTTCCCTCCGTAGATCACTAGATAACTGAAATAGATACTCCTTGAAGAATGGGAACTTTTATCCCACGAATTGTTTGATAGTCGGGTGTTGAGTATCGACAAGAAGTGCAACGCGATCATTACAGTTAGGGAAAGTCAACTACCTTACTGAGGCTCTTTGGTTTGTTGTTCTTCCTCTTGATTATACAGGTTTTTAAACTAATTCCATTCTGTCAATAAAGCATTTTTTTCAATTCGTTCTGCACTGTAAGCGTCTTATTCATATTTTTCTACTGTACTTTCCTCATCGCCCAATTACTATATTGTGCCTCTGTAGGATGAATTTCCCGTTTGCCAGTTTATGATCTGAGGAGTTATGGTCAAAATGAGACAAACTGCTTAACTTTTGCACACTAGTGGTTATATTTAATATTACTTATGATTTAAACTTCTATTTTATTAAATTCTATAATAAACCGTATTTTGGCAACTAAGTTCAGTAGGTAAGATTTTTATATTTGTATATTCGAATCGTTTTATATTTTTAACTAATTCATGTACATTAGTGCTTTATTCGATTTCATCTGCGTTTCGGGCTCCATGAACGCCAGTTTTATGAAACCTTTCAAGATGTGATCATTGACTGAACAAAGAACTGAATTTTGTCCTCACGTTTTGCTTGCAATCTGAAAACTCCCAGGGCTCTAATTAAAAGACACCAAAGAAAATATATTTTAAGCAAAACGGATTTTCTACTCCATAAATTGACTACACAATTTCCTCCTTTACACGGCATGTTCAATAGTATCTTATATGTTTACCTTGTATTAAATCAAGGGAAAACTTTATTATTTCCGCTTGTTTGTGTAAATTTGTAAGGTATATTTAAATTTTATAACAGTTAGTTTAATAAACCCTTTTCTACCAATTCTTTTTTCCGCTTACAACTCCCCACCAGAATGAGGTTTTAGAATTTTGTTGAATGTAAATGAGTTAGAAGAAGTATTTGAGGAAGGTTCAACTTCGAGAGAGAGTGCTAGGAATCCTAAGTAACGCGCGTTTGCCTTCGGGCTAAGTCACTCTTGAAGTTGTTACGCTCAGCCGTATTATACGTACCTAGTGATATTTGCCGGCTAATTTAAATTAAGGGCCAACAACGTTAGCTAATTGTGTTTAGTTTCCGCTAATCTCATTAAGCTAATTATAGTTTAGTTTCTTATTTCTGATTCTAAGTTAAAGCCCGAATAGAGGCTTTGTTGTAAGTCCGAGAAGGGGCCTACTGCTATTCTTATTTGAGTAAATAAAAGGGTATTTTAGCCCTTCTCGAGTCTACGTCTTAGTTGTTCTGAACTCAGCTATAAGTCTCTATATAGTTCACTAAGTTCATAGACCTTCATCTTAGAGTACAAATTGCATAGCTACAAATTGTATAGCTTCATATAGAACAGTAAACTAAACAAAAAAGTATTTTGTCAAAAAGTAGAAAGGAAATTTCTAAGGAAGTAACGAATTTGTCTCTAAAAATATAACAATAATTTATTACTCAAATTTTGATCTCGAAATGTCGTTTTTAATTATACACTTTTATCAATTTAGTTAGAAAAACAAAAGCCACAAAATACATCCATTAACATTAAAATCACGAAATAAAATAGTAATGCCGCTGTAATAAGTTCACAATGCATAGAATAAAGGGTTTGAAAAAGAAAAGAATATTTCAATATTACCAATGTTGCAAATTTAATATTTATAGCCTATGCAAATATAAAATGCTTAATTCTAATATTTATTTCGATTGTTAACATCAATAACATGTTTACATTTTAACCATCAGACATACTATAAATATGGTTCAACAACGCATCCTTTTGGTTGCTCAAATAAAGGATCATTCAAATAAAGGATAGCTGCTCATTACATTGTTCACAAAGAAGTCCTGCTTGCGATTTAAATTCCTTTTTTTAATAGAAAGATTGATTTACATTCCTGCAATTTAAATTTCTTTTTTTTTTTTTTTATAAAAACATATGGTTTACAATTCCAACGCTTTAACAAAATGGATTACCTAGTTGTACTTTTGGCGCATTGTTTACATTCCCGAATACATGCAATAAGTATTACTTTTAATTTTTTAGCTTACCAGAAGGGCACATTTCAACGTCTACGCTGGGATAGCTGATCTTCAGATCGATAGATCTATTTTCTCGTTTATTTTGAAAGAAATATCCCGGCTAACGTCGAGTTTTTCTAACAGCGCATCCAAACGGACAGAACAGCAAATAACAAGAGAATGAAGAAACTTGCAAAGAAATTTGAACACTCTAAAAGACAATTTAGGACCTCATGCCAATATTCATATATGCTGAATGAAAGGATAAAACCCCCATTTAAATGCCTTTCAAGGACGGAGGATTTCCTAATTAACAAGTACCGGGCCTACGTATAGGCCGCTGGATGGGATCCAAGCTAAAGTTTCGTTGTCCATTGCAAGACATTAGTGAAATTTTTAGTCGCTTTCGTCATAATAGCACTCTCGGGCGAATCTCACTTAACTCGCGCTTCCTTTTGTCCCGGACACTAATGTCGCGGAGACCTGTCACTGACGTCACGCTACCCATGTCGCAACATTAATTATCCATTAGGACACTGCAGAACAAAATACGTCATAGGCCAATCCGCGGCTCCAAAAGCTCCCTTTTGTGTTCGATCGGGCTTCGTTCATCTCTTCACGCCTCAAGTACTGCACTTGTTCCGAATAACGAGGCCGGTCCCGATCGGATATCCTGAATGCATTTTCCAACACTTTTTTTTTTCCTCACCCCTCTTTCTCCTCCAGGGGAGGAGAGAAGGGATGCGCGCCGGAGATGGCGCGCTTATTTTTAGGACGATTTTTATCTACCGCTCCCGCTCGAGGTGGTCATGATGGTTCAAATGGGAGGTCGTGCTCCTCCGCATCCTCCTGGAATCGGAGTTTTATGACATCCGATAGTGCCCCTTATCAGAGCCGCTTCTCGAATTCCAGCGCATTTGTCTTTGCTGTGGGATAGCCGATGATTTTTGATCGTTCTGAGACCTCTACCTAGCAAGGAAGAAAGTCATGTAATCACGGAAAGATTTGAATTCTAGATTTTTTGACAGATATATACCCGTTTAAGCCTTCTTGCGTTCTATTCTACTATTATGACTTCCACTATATGTCGTAGAAGAAATTTAGTGGCCAAGGGAAGCTTTGAAGTTAAGACTTTTCTCAATAATACAGATTGTGTCTGTTTATACTCCCAGTTTGAGGGATTTTGGATTTTACGGGCTGTATATCTATAATATAAGAACTCTGACATTTTCAGGGTTCATTTAGGGTTTTTCAGATTGAGAATTTCATCAGAACTGACTTCATAATTAGAGTCCACCATTTTTCTTTCTACTCATACAATATAGAAAAGCTGATACTGAAAAACATGAATGCCCTAATTTGAATGATTTACAAACTCTCATTTATTTACCGTATATACCCGCGTATAAGTCGACCCCCCATTTCGACATAAAAAATTCGTAGAAAATAAGAAACCCGCGTATACGTCGACCCCACACTTCTGAAATCCATCGAGAAACTTCGAAAAAAATTTTTTTAAGTACTACATTTATTCAAAATCATCTGAGAAAAAAAAGGAAATATACGATAAAAAAAACCTTGGTAAATAAACAAAATCAAAATCCTTCAACTTCCGATTCATGGTCAGATTCGCCAAACATTTCATAGAACTCTTCTGTCGTCATTGGCTCGTACATATTTTCAGTCCCGAACTCTGTATTGTTACAATCACTACTAGAGCCTTCGTCGTCATGAAGGAACAATAACTATTATAAAGACTTATACGTACGTAAAACCTATCTGCATTTCTCTTTTCTTGGCGTGTTGGCGAAACTTTTTTATTGCTCGATATTGATCGGTTGTTCAGGGGCCGAAAATTCTTTGGTTTAATCGAAACTTACTCTAGTTAAAGTACGAAACTCTGTGATTAGTTCGTCACATAATTTAAGTCATGAAATTACTTCAAGTAAGTGACTTATTTGATAAGTCGTCCAATTTGAGTGCGGAAAGAAAACAACTGAGTTATATAAAGAAATTTTTGAACTTCCGTTTCTTTTAATTTTTTATAGCCCCGCGTATAAGTCGACCCTCCCACTTTGAAGTCTTTTTTTTTTTGTCCAAAATATCTCGACTTATACGCGGGTATATACGGTACTACTATTTTGTTAAGATCTCGTGTATTAAAAATATGATGTGCGCATCACATGACTGTCTTGTACGGAATATTAAATTATACGCATTTTTTCTTGCATTTCATTTAAACTTATTGGATTGAATTAAATCTGCTTCGTCGACAGCGCATATAAGCCACAATAGAATAAATACAATCTTTTAAATTCACTATATTTGTTTACCATAGCGACATTCTGGCGCTAGGTTCACTAACAGCGTTATTTCATTCATTTTATAACTCAGAATGTACAAAATTTATATCATTTGAAGAATTATCTAATCGTTGCCACGTGTTCTTTCAAATACTATAATAAATCTAGAACGATGTATAAAAGAAATTTAGCAAACAAAACAAAAATGAAACAGTTTTTCACAGACGATTCCGTATTTGTCATTCAATTAATTCAGTTCTCACTCCGCGACAAGGCAAAAATACATAAAGACTCAAAATATCTATATTAAGAATTACGAAGTAAATCTTAAACACTTATTTTCTCGAAAAAATTCCAGAAAATATTAAGTATGATTTAATTCGCAATAATAAATGAAGGCGTTATCTTTGTTGTTGCAAAACTTAGTCTCTCTAGATTGGCAACAAATCTACTATTCTGCTGTTTCAAATGTAAACAAACATTTCCTCCACGTTATTTAAAAATTAGGCTTAACCGCACTTAAACAGCTTTTAAATTTTTTATAATTCTACAAATACTGCTTGAAGATTTCCTAAAGGCATAAAAACCTTAACCGGGTAAAGAAACTGAGATCACTGAGCCGGGTAACAGAGTGGATATACTGTATACTATAAATATATTTATAGTATACGTGTGGTGCGGCCGATCGCAACCAAAATACGAGGTGCATATCAACATGTTATAGCAGTCCTATATATAGAATTTCAACGTTCTGAGGCGACTCGTTCTTGAGTTATGCGAGATACATACGTACATACGTAAGTACAGACACCACGAAAAATTCTCTTCAGAATTCATTGTAAAACAGTTTTATAATTTGTTTTTGATGAAAAGAGGATTTTATTTTCTCTTTACGTACAGATGTCACGCAAAACCATCGTTAAATTGCATTCCTTAGTTGTCAAAATGGATATTTTCATTGAAATATGTTGCCTGAAACTTTTCGCAATTACAATACTTCCTTTTTACTTCGTACAAGGAAGTAAAAATTTATTTCTTGCAGAGTTACACGTTGAAGGAATATGATGCTTGATCCATTACGATAACGGTTTTAGTCAGGTTCAATATAAGTCAGTGAGTAATATAAGGAAAATTGACTGACTTGAATTATCCTATTAAATTATTTTTGTTATATTTTGCTTGCATCTATCTGCTTGCATCTGTGGGATGGTCAAAGAATTTAAATTACGCGAAAAAAGGTGTTACTCTTTTTCAAAACATACAGACAAATAAATAAATAAATAAATGTACCCTTTCAAAATAGAAAGTTGTAGCTGCCCTCGGATTGTAATATGACTAACCCATATGCAATATCATCGATAACAAGAAACATTTTAGCTGACCGTTATCACCTGTTATGTAATAGCTCCTGGTCTATGAAATATATAATATCTATTGATAGAAAATATTCCAGCCCATGGGTCATAATCTTCGATATAAACTTTGAGTTAGCATGTTATATGTCAGGGTTGGCCAACCTGCGGCTCGCAAGCCACATGCGGCTCTTTGAAGGATTATTTGTGGCTCTCGATAAATGTGCCCCAGTTCCCTTTTCATTTTTGTGTTATTATATCTTAAAAAATTATTATCGTTCCGTATGTGTTTCAAAATGTGTTTTAAATTACAGACAACAAATGTAAAAGACTAAGTGCAACGTTGTAACACATTTCATTTCCGTCCATCGTGTCTTGAATTTTTTCTGAATCCATTTGAAATTAACATAATTCAAGATGAGTTTTACATTTCCAATATAATTATGACCCAAAAAGCCTCTGGAGAATTAGAATTAATAGAGATGCAAGCAGATCAAGCTCTGCAATTAAAATATAAATCGACGCCGATTACTGAATTTTGGAAATGTTTTCCAGAATCGAAGTATCCTGAATCAAAAAAGGCTGCTTGTCGAATTATTTAAATATTCGGAACAACGTACTTATGTGAATCACATTATTCCACTTTAAAATTCGTGAAATCCAAACACCGATTAGTATTAACTAACCAGCATCTCAAAGAATTACTGAGAAGTGCTGTCACCAATTACTCACCAAATTTTAAAGTATCAAGAGAAGTAAAATAAATGTGTTTAATTTTTAATACTTAAATTCAATACACATATTTCGTACTTTTATTTATATGTTTTCAATAAATATAATTTCTGTAAAAAAAATTTTAATACCTTTTAAATACGTTTTAATTGCGGCTCGCGAAAAATTTCAAATTTTGAAAAATGGCTCGGACTATCAAAGAGCTTGGCCACCCCTGTTATATGTATTCACAATATTGCTCATTCTTAAAGAAGCTGGTTTCAGTTTTTTGATCATAAGTTTGATATTGCCGAGATACAAGTTTATGTTAACTCTTATGTGGTAATCTTGAATCTGTAGCAACAGTTTGCAAGTTTTCCGTCCTTTCCCGATTTGCATTATTTTAGGTATTAGAAGATTGGAATTCCAGATCAAACATCAACAATGTTCGATCTATTTTGCACCTGATATTTTTTCGTTTTGCAATAGCATCCATGCACATCAGCGCGGGGTTATGGAAATTTTGCAAGATTTTCGAAATTTAGTACTCTGATTTTGAAACATAGCAGCTCCGAAGTTCTTTTAAACATTAAAATATAATGGAATGGTATGCATTCTAAGCTCATAAACGGCGAGACTATTTGAAAGAAGTTTCTTAAGGTGGGACACACTATTCCACTTTAACTTAGCTGTGATAACGAGTAATAATTCTAAATACTGTTTCTCGTATGCTTCTTTGTTTTC
Source organism: Stegodyphus dumicola (assembly GCF_044657685.1). Lineage (NCBI taxonomy): Eukaryota > Metazoa > Arthropoda > Arachnida > Araneae > Eresidae > Stegodyphus > Stegodyphus dumicola. The sequence continues at coordinate 35,425,057 of NC_140781.1, forward strand.
AAGACGAAAGTCACGTACGTTTTAGTAATTTTTTTTTTTTTTTTTTTTTAATGTAGCATGCCAAGGTTTTTAATATACGCTATTCCTACTATGTAGCCAAACTTAATGGGATTTAATTTCGGAGCAAATTCGTATCATCATTCTGGCTGCTACCGCGATATTTTTCCGCTAATTAAAACCCTCTAAGCGGCAAGGCCGTATATTTACGGCCTAGGATATTTATTGTGATATCTGTAAGAACGTATATATACGTGCATATTAAAATATGTCAACAAAATTAAGGCAATATATCAAAAGAAAACAAATCCAGGTATACAATACCAAGAGAAGTTTTGCATTAAAATCAAAACAATGATTTGTTCTGTAACTTTGGGTAATGTTTAGTAATTTTTGGAAATTTGTCCTTTCTTAGCGAAAACCCTGGCCGCCCAGAGGGTTAAGAGCGGAAGGGTCAAATATTACCAAGGAAACAATGCGAAAAGAAAATTTTCATTGTTCGAAACAATCGCTGTATGAAAGTAATCGGCGAGAAAAACTAGCATTTTCGAAACATTGCCTCGAAAACAGTAATAATAATGAAATATGTTTTTTATGATAATATTATGCTTTTTCATGCTTCAGTGAAGTTCTAAGAAATCAAAAATATGCTTTGGCAATTACAATATTATAGCGAATATATTAATTAGAGAAAGATATTCTCTTACTCTTCAGATATGTTATTTTACATAGAGAAAGAGTTCACTAAAATACGATTTCAGATTATGAAGTGCAGAATGCCGCATATTAAAGCGATGCTTCGTTTTTCCGTTTTTTTTTAAAATAATATCTTTCACGACTTTTGGTTTCGATGTTTTCGACGGACGCTTTTTTATTGATGTTCTTTTGCGTAAACATTACACAAAGTTTACATGCCTGGAAGTTTCTGCGAAAGAAAATTCTTGCGGCCAGTACAGCTCATTTTACAGTACTTTGTAGGTTGGTGTAGAAATATTAAACTGAGCTTTTAAGGATTTCTAAGTAATTAAATAAAACATATGAAGGATTGCGTGTCCATTAGATGAAACTATTTAGTGATACTGATAAACAAAATTAGCAAGTAATTAACAGACATGTTATAAGGTATTTCTCCCACTTTCCTAGCATGCCTTCGTGGTGTAGTGGTCATCACACTGAACCGGTATTTCAGAGGTCCGTGGTTCGATTCCTGGCGAAGGAGTTGCTAATTTTTCATCTTGAGTGCTTCCAAAAAAAATACCTAATGTCTCTACATTGGCGCCCGAACTAGAAAGTTTGTTGGCTGAGGATTTTCCACACCCAGGATTTGGCAATTGGGTCCCCTAAAACCCCAGTCGCCCTTTAAAAAGGGGAGTATATAAGGTATTTCTCCCACTTTCCTAGCTTGCCTTCGTGATGTAGTGGTTCTGCACGCTGGGCCGGTATTCCAGAGGTCCGTGGTTCGATTCCAGGCGAAGGCGGTTGCTAATTTGTCATCTCTCCGGCTTTTCAAATTAACTAAAGTCTCTACAATGTCTCTGACTTGAAGATTTGAATACTAAAAATCCTAAACAATTCCCATGCTATATACAGTATTTTCCAGAGAATGGGAAGATACGCACCAAATTAGAATTACCAGAATGCGAGAATCATTAAGCATAAACGGCATGTATTCAATCTTCTGTGCCCAAATAATATACTAAGCTGTTATTACACTCTTATTTGTGCATTCGTATGTGCCTCTATGTATTTATTCTTCATTATTTTTAAATATTATGCGAGAACTTTGATCGATGAGCTAAACCATGCGAAAAAGATTTAAAATATTGAAACAAAATTACAGAGTTGGGCAAATATACGGTGCATTTTCAAATCATTTCTTACAATAGGTTTCCGCTTGCAAAGCATAAGAATAGAAATATAATTAGTATATTTAAAATATTTAATCATATAGATGTCAGATTTTTAAGGAACTTTGTCTTAATAAATTGATTAGGGCACAGGATAACTGAAGGAAACGAAGAATAAGAATGGAGAGGAAGGCTAGTTTCTTCCTATTTTACGAAGGAGTTTTAAATTCTTTTAATTTTTTTACTTCGAAATGTTTCTAGAAAAACCAAATTGTAACTATTATATTTATTAAAATATGAGTGTTTATTTTTAAGACAAATTGTTCAATATATTAACTGTTTTTTTAATTGTAAAATATTTTTTGGTTTATTACTATGCTTCTTTAATAAGTCGAAAAAAATTTTAAAATTATTTTCAGAAGTAAACAACAAATGTGGAAAAATTAATAACATTTCCTTTGGGATCCGTATTTAAGAATCAAGTAATTAATTAATGTCATTTTACTATACTTGTTAAATAGAATAAAGAAAATACTTTTATTGTGAAAGAAGGACCTATGCCAGCTTTCCATTGAAACGTAAAGACTCTTTATACCTAGAATATTATCAAATTAAGGTTTAAGTCTTTAATTCTTATATTTTTAAATCTTGCAACATAATGTATTTGCCTTGAAATACTCCCCTTCTTTACTTTCCAAATTCACTTTATATTCCCTACAATAAATAAAGCATTTCTTTTTGGCATGCTAAAATTATTTAAAGCCACGTTAATGTTTTTTATTTATAGTAAGTATAATAACAATAATAATAAACTTTTTCTTTATAAAAGTAATAGCATTGAATAAGCTTTTATTTGCAGGAAACTGCTAGCGAGTGAACCGTACTTGATGACACTTAATATTTCGGCCCTTGTGAAGATGCTTTCATTTAACGTGGATCATGTGTTATTACCATAGTTAGATTACTTTAATTTTTTCTGCTATCTTTTTAATGAAACACTAGATGCTTTGATTCTTGTCCTATAAAAATTACACTGCATTTAAAAATTGAAACGACAGATTCCTCCATTTTTCCTCTATGGGCAGTTTGCAGTTTACAGATACGATGTAGTAAGATAGTTAGAAAATAATTATTATCTATCTATTAAAATCCTACCAATTACATTCAGCTATGGTAAGAAGGCTAATAAGTCAGCAGAGCAAAACATAGCAACAGTTATCAAAATATGCATTGATATTCCTTCTTATACTGATAAGAGCATCTTTATTGATTTGTTTATATGTTCGTAATTTTTCAAACCCGATTTAAAAAAAAAGTCAAAAAGATAAAAGTCAAAACTTAAGTCTCTCTGCATTACTTAGATGTAATAAATTATAAAAGAATATTTTTTTTTCATTTTGGGAAATGAGACTTATTTGACATTATTATAAGTACATGTATATTTGGTTTCTTTTCTTATTGTCTTTCATATTTGCTTTGTATTTTTATATGCAGCTCTTTTGTTGTTTTAATTTACTTTTACTGCAAAGATGTTCCTGTAAACTTTCAGAGTTTTGGTAAACATGTAATATAACTGGCCTATTCAAAATATCTCAAATATTAGTAGTTAAAATCGTAGTTAAAGTATAGCGAGTATTTGAAAACAGCAAGTTTCTCAAAGCTTCATGTTATTGCAGTGTATTTCATATTAAATTAAGGCTTCAAAATATTTATCATAGCATCAACAAATTGGCTGAAAAATGTATTATTTGTATAAATCTCTAAATATAATTAATCAAAATAAAAAGCATAGTTACTGCACTTAAGTATATATCATAAACTTTTAGCATATATCAAAACTTACTCCTTTGAGCAGGATACATGATTTCTTAGATACGTTATTCCAAGCTTTGTATAAAACACATCTTTAACAAAAACTAATTTTTTATTTCTTTTTAAATGAAGATCGTTCAAATCATAAAAATGGTAAGAATTTGCACTATAGAGTAATTACATTCATAAATGTATGCTAAAATGAATTTAAATGTTTCATGCTAAATAAAATACTTCTTTTGGTAAGAAAAATATCTTTTGTTTCTAATTGGTAAAGTTGATGAATTTTCGCACCACATATGCATTTATTCTAGTAAAATAAACTGCATTGGTACATTTTTTACTAGCTATAATAAGAAAAGCATTTTACGTATTACTCTCACTGTGCATTTCAAAGAACATACTATGCAAATATCTGGTTAATGTTTTATTTAATTACTTAATAATTCTGAATGAATACATAATACATTCATAATTTTGTGCTAAAAATTAGTTTAAAAGTTTCATGATAAATAAAATATTTGTACACATATTTTCTTAAAATATAACTCCCTTTCTATATACTCGCTTTCAACATTTTATGGATAAAAATATATAATTAAATAAATATTTGAACAAAATAATGTTTTCATGAATATGATGTTTTCATAAAATAGCTAATTAGATCTAGACAAAAGATGAATTTGGCTCAATAATTCACTTCTTTTTTGTCAGTTAAATAATAGCAAAATTTAAAGCATTCATGCAGGTTCTAAAACTTAATTGAAGTATGCGACTGATTCTGAGAGGCAAAATTGATTTTAAGAAGTTGGGCGTACATATATTCCTGCAAGAGGTTTTTTGCTATGTTTTTTATTGGTAACACAGTGTGGTAAATGTTTTGGCTGACGAACGACAGCTTCCTTTATTTTCTTAAAAGATTGCCTATTAGCTGGTCGTAAAGATGCATGTTTATTGCCAATTTGCTCTTATATCTTCTCAGGGAATAAACTCTCGCTGAACTCTAGGCTAATGTATGGATGTGATCCTTGCCTTTCGAATTTTATGAAGAAATGCAATCACGAATGATTCAAGTCATGATTTTAGGGCAAATAATTTAATCAGAAAAAGAGTTGATTTACAAGTTAATCAGATAGATGAATTTGCATCTGTATTTATAAGAACATTATGGTTTTTAAATTAAAGGAAAGCAAAAATAATACGTTAAATTATACAACTTTTGTAATCTTCCCCAAAGAACAAATATTATTAAATTTACTGAACAGAGTATAATTGGTCCTTTTTATCGCGCTTTGACAATACAAAACATCTTGAGACTGAAATTTTGTATATTTTTAAAGACATTAGGTTAATTGGAAAAGCCGGAGAGATGAAAATTTAGCAACCGCCTTCGCCGGGAATCGAACCACGGACCTCTGGAATACCGGCCCAGCGTGCAGAACCACTACACCACGAAGGCACGCTAGGAAAGTGGGAGAAATACCTTATGTATTTTAAACCCAAAACACATTTTAGTAAAGTGATAAGAAGTAGTAATTACAAATATCTGAGAAAATAATTGTATTGTTTTCTTTATAAAGAAAATAATTGTATGATTCTCGCGAATGAAGCATATTGTCATATTTATATACTCATTCTTTTCTTACAAACGTTAATTCCTCTGTAGCTGCTTAACATAATTGCTTTGCTTACGATACAGATGGATATTTTAGATCCTACTAAAGTAACCCGCACCGCATTACAAAATACAGCTTCTATTGCAAGCCTTATGATCACAACTGAATGTATGGTTGCCGAACTTTCTAAGAAATATGCAGGTATCGGTATGCTAAAAAATTAAATCAATACTTCATTGTCCAAAAATCATGAAGTCAAACTCTAGTTGTGTAATAGTATTCAAACTGCGCATAGAATATTAGAAGAGTACTGCATATTAAGAAGGGAAATAAATTCAAGATTTTTGACAGGTTTTTTTTAAAATTCATCGTCCTTTTAAAATGAACAAGTATATTAATTATTAATTTCGTTTAATGATCCATCTTAATGCATATTACTCTGTTTCCCTGGCTTTCGAAATCCTCATAGATTTTTAAATATCTCGACGCTTTCATGTAAGAATAAAGTAGAAAAAGAAACTTTTTGTTTGATAAATCTTCAACTAATGCAGCATTTGAAATCTTCGTTTAAAGGAAAACACATTTAATAATTTAATTTTAAAAAATACATGCTTAAGGGGAAACTCTCAAATGTAACAGGCCTTATGGAGATATATTCAGATCCATGTGTTAAAATTTTACTTCAATTACGCGATGGTAAAGATAATTGAATACCATCAAGATAACCTGTAGGCACTAATACTCATAAGTATCCATATGACCATAACTGCATTAAATAAATGATCATATTACGCCATAACAAGTAACATGTATTCATGCGACAAAATAATCACAGCCTAGTGAATTTGAATTTTTATAATAGCTGATGAAATTAGTATGATATCGCGTGCTGAATACTGACGGAAATCCCTGTAAGACACAATAGCAAAATATCCAGCAGTGTGCTCGACTCTGAGCAAAATGGGATTAAAAAAATCTTCAGATTTTGTTTTGATGTTGTAATAGCTTTAGGATGAATATACTGGGAAAGCATGAATCTTCACTGGGCTTTCAATATCCTTGCTGCATTCGGCGTGAACATTTTGAGAGAATTTTGCCCGTATGCATATTAAACAATGATATACGTTTACTTAGGCGACCTAGAACCATTACATTGTGATCAAAGTCTATTACAACTGGTAGCGTGATTAATGACGCACAATTAGATGTCCCGTAATTAATTGAGTGAGGTCGGGGGCACTCCGATGAAATGTGTCTATTAAACTTCCCAGAGCCCTGTCATATGTTAAACTACGGTCAATTAAGTATAAATTAATGAGATAAAAAAACGTTACTAAATACAAGGCGAAACGACCAAGTTTGTTTGGGCAATTAGGGGAGGAAGTCTTGCTTCAATTCCTTAGCAGGATAAATTATTAACATACGCTATTTTCGTAGACTTTGTACGCATGGAAATAGCTACTCTAGTGAGTGTATTAAAACCCCTCGATCAACTCATTTCTTTAAGATGTTTAATACCCACATTGGATAGAAAATCCGTGGTTAAAAGGTATGAAAAGGAATGATGACGAAAATTCGATCAAATTATTCCTGAAAATGAATTGCAGTTAAATTAATAGCAAATGCATAATTTGCAGAGTTATGTACTTCCTTATTTTGATTTCAAGTCGTAAGATTCATCCTTGTGAGGGAAAATGAGGAAAGGAAACTAGTAAGACTTTATGAAGCGTCTAGGTTTGACAACGCAAGTACTGGAGATAGAATAAAGCTTGGTATTTACAACGGTCTAGTTTGAAATATTGAATTTGATATCACATCATGTATTCCAGTAAATAAAAACGTAGCGTGAAGATTATAAGATGTCATTATTTTTAAGGGAAGTATCTTCATTTGAAAGGATGGTTCCATTGAAAAATTAAAAATACCGTATTCTCTGAGGAAATTTTATGTTTCTTAAAATCGTAGAGACATTAGGTTAATTGGAAAAACCGGAGAGATTAAAAATTAGCAACGCCGTGAATCGAGCCACGGACTTGTGGAATACCGTCGCAGCGTGCAGAACCACTACACCACGAAGGCGCGCTAGGAAAGCGGGAGAAATACCTTAAAAATACAATATTCATTTATTTTCTGTTCTTAAACATAGGAAATGGTTATTTAGGTAATTATTTGAATAATATAGAGAGAGCAATTTTTACACGGGAATTAACTTCAGAAATTTAAGATTATCTGTCCTAAAATATGTATTTTGTTACTTATATTAAAAAATCTGCTTTAGCAAATTATTCTAAATTTACTACAAATATACCTAACTGTACATGATATGCACCACATATTTTGAATAGAAAGGCAAGAAATAAAGTCGTAAGATTTAAAAAAACTATTCAGACTCTTCAGATTGAATAAACTATTCAGACGTATGTTGACCTATGTCCTTAGTAAACTGTTTGCAGTTTATTTCCATGGCATCTAATTAAAATGCGCTTGGTAAAGACTGGAGTAGAACTAGTAATTTAGCGCTCTGCTTTGCAGGTTTCTGTCTGTAATGTTGAAGTATTCATAAAAAAAAACAGAGGATATCATTGCTACTGCCATAACGTTCAGCATGTAAAACAAAGCACGCTTTCAAGAAATAACGAAAAGAAGTTAACGTTTGTGAGAGCTGTGGCTACATGGAAGGTATTAGTTCATGTTTTGTTCCCTCTCTATTTCTATGACATTTAATTTTGTCAAGAGTCTAGAAGCCGTTATTTTATATTGCAACTGTTCTTAACATACAAGTGAGTGTTTTTTGTCATACGATCTTTTGCAGTAACATAAACTTTACGTATTTACCAAAATATATTCTTTAAGAAGAGGTATTTGCGTAAGGCAGTTATTGCACACTTCCATTGCCTGTAAACGAATGAGAGCTTTCTTGCTCTTCTTGACTTTTGTATTGTGGGTTAAACAAAATAGTGTTTCGTAAATATTCTTTCAGACAAGAGTTTTTACGAGGTCAGTAAACATTACAATTTCATTACGTTCCCAGGTTACGCTTATATAAAAGTATTTAGTTTCTATTAATAATATTTACTCCCAATTCAGTTATATTTGCATAGCAGATACTTCACACAAGTGCAGTTGAAATATTACTACTTTTTGCATTTAAGAATTCATGTATATAAGACGGATGAGCCTCTGTTATTTTCATGTAATTTTGCATTGAACACAGAACACAACTTTCATTTTTTATAGTTAAATGCGGCTGTGGAAAGTAAAAGATTTGTTTATTGCTCTACCTTGTTACGAAATTTGACATTATTGTTTCATAGGTTGGCAACGGTATTTGCTGAAATTTATCGGAGATTGTTTTGATCGTGAGAAGTAGTAAAAGTGCATATATATATATATATATATATGTAATAATAAAATTCCATAGTCAAGAATACACTTAAAATTCTAACTGTATGTTCTTTTCATTTTTAATGGCGAAGTTCTCTTATTTGAAAGTACGTGGAATTAAATCCACAGCCCCGTAGTCAAGCTGTTTTTCCCGCCTTTTCTACACGTACAGTTATAGAATATTCTGGAAATATTTAAAGCGAACTGGAATGGCTCACGAGGCTGACGTCATTTCTTGGAAGCTCCGCCTTTCCAGAGAATATAAAAGAACTCGCAAAAGAATATCTGGGGCTTTTTTTTAAATGTCACGATGCAGTAAACTTCATACAACTTCATACAACTTCATACTTCAACCGGATATCCGATTTTGTAACTGCTATTTCTCCTGAATAATAATAAATGGATCCTGTTTTTTTTTTTTTTTTAAACTTATCGTCTGATAATTTAAGTTATGAGCAGTTACAAAATCAGATATCCGGAGTAAATAAAAAAGAACTACTAATAACATTTTGTATGAAGGTTTACTGCATCGTGACATTTAAGAAAAAGCCCACGATATTCTTTTGCGAGTTCTTTTATAGCATCTGGAAAGGCGGAGCTTCCAAGAAATGACGTGAGCCTCGTGAGCCATTCCAGTTCGCTTTAAATATTTCCAGAACATTCTATAACTGTACGTGTAGAAAAGGCGGGAAAAACAACTTGACTACGGGGCTGTGGATTTAATTCCACGCACTTTCAAATGAAAGACCGCGGCCATTAAAAATGAAAAGAACATACAGTTAGAAATTTAAGTGTAATCTTGACTACGGAATTTTATTATTACAAATATATATATATATATATATATATATATATATATATATATTCTCGATACGTATCATTTTAAAGCACATTTTTACTGAGTATATACACTTGAAATTTATTCAGGAGGTCATCTATCAGGTTGCTATAGTTTACTTAGTAATGTATAATGTTTCAATACCCAACAGCTAGTAAACAGAGATTTAATTTTATCCAAATAATAATCTACTATAAAACAAAAAGAAGACTGTAAGTATTTTCTAGGTCATATTGCTTAAAGAATGAATAGGCAGATAAATAAAGAGGAAATGTCTAATTCAGATCATTCTGACATATTAATACTTCAGCGGTAAGAGGGAAGATCTAGTTTCACTCTACAGCATGGATAATCATAAAAACACGTTATATCCTTTGAAAATAAAATACAGAAACGCTTAGAGAAATTTTAGTTGTCATCTTCATATTAAAAAGTTTATAAATCTCACAACAGACACATTTCTTTTTGCAAATATATCCTAATTTTCTTATTTTATTTCGCTTAACTTTACATAGATAATGATTTGTTTATTTAGAAGACATATAATTAAATCAGAATCAGCTAAAGCAGAATTAGCTAAAGAACTTCTTATAAGTTTTCGCGAATCAGCTAAATCTATCAGCTAAAGAACTTCTTATAAATTTTCGTGAATCAGCTAAATCTATCAGCTAAAGAACTTCTTATAAATTTTCGCGTATCCAGCTAAATCTATCAGCTAAATAACTTCATCATTTTTACACAAATAATTGCAAAGCTTCAAATTTTTTTTTTTTTTTTTTTGCTATCTAACTAATTTTAAGTTATTAATTAACTACATAAATCACATAACAAACCTATGTAGTGTATTTTATCATGATTAAGTAATCCAGTCCAGTGAGTTTCTAAGAGTGAAATTTACAGCAATTATCTACTTTTCGAGATTCTATGAATTATCAGACATTCATCTCGTTACATTATAGGATTGATTCCTTGACTTGAAAATGGAGGTAAATCGCATATTAATTAATAACACGTTGATTATTGTAATGTTCGATAATTTAATAATTGTCATATATCAGCGAATGAGGCATTGAAGTTCTGGTACGTTTTCCGATGAAGTTAATTTCATTATCCCACGAAGGAAATTCCACTTTTGGAGCATTTTAAATCCTTAGAAATCAAAAGGTCATTCACGGCAAGTGCGACGGCGAAATTAATTTGCATTAAAGAGGGTAATACGAAAAATGATAATTTCTGTCATTGCGAGCGACTGTAATTAAATATTCATAACTGTGACTTCAAATGTTATTTAAATTGCTGGAATTGCAAAAGCATCTAACGTGCATTTTGAGGTTTACGAATTAAACCTTTTGACATTGACGAGATACAAATAATTGTATGTATGAAGCACTGAATTTTAATACTGAGTACAGTTTTAATACTGTGCATAGTTTAGTATAAAAATATTGTGCGCGGAAAATAAATTTTGCTTATAGAATTGAAATGTTTTCTACATCTTGTAGGTATTAGCTGTATTTAACTTACTATACGTAACGTAATTTTATTTAAAAAATGTAATGTATTATAACATAATAAGCGTTTTAACTACACATTTAGATACACATACAATCAAATGGCACATGAATTCGTAAATTCATGAATTTACTAAAAATTCAATTTACTAAATATGCAATGTACACTAATTCAGAAGTCAAACAACAAAAATCAGCGTTATATTTTCAAAATTTTCACAGGACTAGTTTCGATGGTTTTACCGAACCACCATCCTCAGCTGCAAAACCGCAAATGAACAAGATAGGAAATAGTGATTAGATAAGATAAGAAAGCCTGGGCAAGAATAAGCAAGTGGCGCCATCTGTTGCTGAAACCAGAACTAAAATATAATTTCTTTAAAGGCCATAGGCAAAGATGGATTGGAATTAGGATCGTTAACTAGAATGCAAAGACTTTTTTGAATGTGAAATGCCTCTAGAAATCCAGTTCCCCAATGGAAGATGTTTTTTGAATAATTTTGGCAGTAGAAAAATTGAAAGTGTGATTTTTGGACCAACAATGTTGAGCAACAGAAGACTTCTGTGTTTCCTTTTTTCTAACATATGCCTCATGTTCCTTGACGCGAAATTTTAAGGCTCTCTTAGTTTGGCCAATGTAAATTAAACCACACTGCAATGTACACTTTTATGGCAATAAATAGTCGGTGCTTTTCCAAGCGAGATATGTGAAATATCAAGTATACTGTCGCCGCTAAGTCAACGCGTGTGCATTTCAGTAACTACCTGGATGTGTTAACTGCTAGAACACAAGGACACAAGACTGATGTGTTTCTTACAAGCATTTTGCCACTGTTCTTTAAAATAAATTTAAAATTAGTCAACGCGATTTGCTACAAAACTAAATGTGCCTAAAAAAGTGATTACATAAAAATTCATGCTATACTACATTTCGGTTATCTTATTATAAATGTGTTGCTTTCTTAAAGTAAATCTTCGATGTGTAACTTGAATATAAGCCAGTTGCATTAAAACATTATTCACGAATTGCCTTATAAATATTAAAATACTCTTCTTTCAGCTAGTGTGCTTTACCTTAACTAAAACTAAGTAGTCAAATATTAAATTAAAGATAGCTATCTTAAGCTTTATATTTATCGAATAAATAAACAAATAAAAAGACTTAAATAATTTTAAAATGTGTTTATTTTATAGGTACCTGTTATCCAGAATGCGAAGGTTAATAAATTAATTGTCATAATAGAATTCTTAAATCCAAAAAGCAGAAGAAGAAATAATTTATGAATGCGAATTTCATCAGAGACATCTATTTGTTGTATTATTTTTCTCTTGGTTTTAAAAAGAGCAATAGCATGTTAATAATTTTAAAATAGAAATTCTACTTATTTAAATTTAAATGGCAGCATTTTATTTGCTTACGAAGCAATAATAATTGCGTTTTTCGTTGAAATTCCCTATTGGTATTCTTATTTGAGATTATTTAAACTGCTGGGCTGAAAATACAAAATCATGCTTATTCGATAAGTAAATTGGAAGTTTGTTATCAAGAATAGAAGATCAAAAATATTTTTCTGTTCTTTCTCTATTCGTTCGACTGACTTTACGGATTAGATGATTTTTTTTTAAATTCAATTAACGGAAGTATAGTGCTCACACATTTACAACATTAAATCTTCTCATTTGTTTCATAGATGCCCCCAACGGCCGAACGGCAAAGTCGCTGAGCTCTGTTATTTCGGTCCGAGGTTAGAATCCCGCAAACGGTCTGGCTGCATTGGCGTTTTTGTGGTTTTCCCCATGTGTAACGTGTATACGATCCAGTTGCCTTAGAAAGTCCTCCATCAAGGTATCCCTCCCCTTAGGCAGATAGCCCTAGAGGTTTTTCCGTAAGCATATAAGCCAAACCAAAACCCTTTTTTAAGGAATCTGAATTAAACCCGCTTTACTTTAAAAATTAGGCATCTAAAATTAATCTTATACTTACATACTGCACGGGGAAAAATTGGCAGACGTATTTAATACTATAAATCAGATGCATTATATATATATTGTTGCGTGCGTACGGGTTCGTTACGAAATGAATGCACAAGTTCGATGAAAAATGAAGAAAAAATTTATTATTATCACAACAAATATGCTTAAATTTCCTCAAATTATCGTGCAGTATTACAATATCTCACAGTAGTTATCTTTTAACTACTCAAACGTTCAATAGAACTCAATTCAAAACAGCTGAAGAAAGCTAATCCGCGAATTCGCTACAGTCAACAAGAGCAGTTTTCTAAACAACAACAAACTAAGTAACTACAACGAACTGAGAGGTTTTCATCCTTTTATAAGATTTTAAAATCGCGCGAGAGTATTTTCTAGTACTTTCTCGAAATCAAAAAGAGATATTTATTAAATGTTACATGCACGCGCTCTTGTATTTTCAATTATCCGGCTTAGCTTTCTTTTAATATTCGTCACGCGCTGCACTGCGCGGGAAATAAAACCATTTAATTTACAATTCAACTAACATAAACTATTTAAATACCAAATCCGTAACAATATCATCAAAAGGTGTGTAGATAAATAACCACAACGAAACAGGAAAACCTAAAATCAATACAGAATACATGAAGTTTGATTTGATTTATTAGATTATGGCAAAAGTGCGCACAGATTATCTACATATAAAAGAGAGAGATGGCTTCGTGGAGGTCTTTCTAGGGAAGCTAGGTCGAATAAAAGATGAAATTAACTGTTAGTAAACTTGAAACTTGCGAAAGCTTCAACAGATGAGTAAATCATTAATGCATCTGTTAATGGTATTTTAGACGTATTACTCCGAAGTATTCATTACGCAGTCTTCAACATGATATTACAGCTGAAAGTGAACTTTAGTTGAGGTTTTGGATTAGAATAAAGAGTTTTGCATAGATTGGTTTGGTTTATTCAGATTACGGTAAACCATACTAGAGCTGTCTGCCTAAGCGAAGGGATGTCTTCGGGAGGACTTTCTAAGGAAAACTAGTTTGGATACATGTTACACATGGGGAAAACCAGAAAACGCCCATGCGGCCAGCCCGTTCATCTGAAACCGAAGCAACGAAATGCAAACACATACGATTGTGCGCATGCATAAATTAAAACTCCATAAAGCCTGTTTGTACATATAGAGTTTTAATTTATGCATGCGCACAATCGTATGTGTTTGCATTTCGTTGTTTCGAATTCAGATGAACCGGTTGGCCGCTGTACATATAGCATCTTGTATCATATATCTCGCAACACCCTGTAACATGTAACTGATTCTGCTCCTATATATCTTATATTCATAAGTATGTGTACGTCACCCAATGTGTGTCACCTTAGATATGTTCTTATGAATGTTCCCTTATACATCTCATGCACCCCATGTTCCTACGTAAGATGTATTTAGGCATCTGAATATATATCTATCTTCTGTACAGTCTATCTATAGCCACCGTACGTTCTTACGTATCATGTATCTAGGCAATAGATAAAGGTGGACGTGGCGCTATAGCGATTAACCGTATTGGTAGAGGGATGGTTCCCACGTCCTCCGTCGCATGTCGCATGTTTGTACGTATATTATTTACTTAAAACTAATATAACATTTGCATTATGTTTTGTAAAATTATTATTTATTGTGAATTACTGAACATTTCAATTTTCATTTGGCTTTTATGCTTTTTTGTATAATTGTTGTTTGATACTGAATAACTGTATGGTTTTTAACGGAATACAGTTACTTTGCATGGATAAATATTGATATTTGGAGAAACCGTTTTGTTTGTTTGTTAGTCGAGTTCTTTTACCACGTTAACTTCACATGGATTTCGACACATATGCGTCATAGTGGAAATCGCGACAATATCAAACAGAGTTACAGCCTGAAAATGGCGTGTCCATCACATTCGCGTTTTAAATCCTTAAGTTCCATTAATGGCAGAAGCATATAAATTACTTTATTCCATAGGCAAATGACACAGAAATCCAATATTTTGCCAAAAGAGCCACAAGCAAATCAAAATTAGAATCAAAGTGTAATTTAGAGAAATACTTTGCTCTCTTCTACTGGGCACGCATTTAATTCTCCTGTATAAAACTGGAAATGTCTGAAAGTTTTCCGACTGCTCAGTTATTTATAAAAGATATTTCTCTCTCCTCACATATCTGCACATAAGAGGCTCACCAAAGCTCATTTATTTTTGTTTTTAAACGCCTCATCACTCGTTCCTCGGCTTTTATACTTTCCAGGCGATCTGAGAGAGGGGAGAGAGAGAGAGAGAGAAAAAGAGAAATACATTTCCCTCACCATCCCTCAGTCTTTCTCCCCACCCTCTCCTCACTTTCACACTTCCCCTTTTGTGAGCAACGCTCACTGAAAACTGATTGACTCAATTACTCAGAAAACTTGGGAAGCTGTTGACGCTGATAGATGGAAACCCTTCCCATTTTCGAGCCATAGGTTTAATGAAGCGGGAAACTTTGCCCTCCTCCCCGTACTCACAACATCTCACTTTAGATAACTCCAGGAGTAATTTTCATCCTTTTCTTGTTTTATAGGCTCTGTCATTCTGATGAGCTTCAAGAAAACTTGGATATTGAAGAAAGCCTTATTCTGGATGCCACGGACAAATCTCGCCCAATTAGCAGCAATATTAGAAAGCTTTACTGGATTTCAAAGCTCAGATTCTAAGCAGCACTAACTAGCACGCTGACAGATTAGCCGCGAAGAAAAAGATTTGAAATAGCGGAAAAAGTAATTGAATTCCTGGAAATAATAAAATATTCCGCTTTATACATGATGCTTCTTTAACAATGCTTTTAGCATTATTACAGATTTAGGTAATTCTTTAAAATATACTAGACGAGAGACCATATTATAAAATAAAACATTTGTGCAGACGGTGATATCAAAAATTATATTTGTTATTTTAATATATATATACTATATATGTATATATATATATATATATATATATATATTATTTATATACATATTAAATTCAGTTCCTATATATAAATACAGATGCAGTTACTACAGAAATCTTACGCAATACAGTATAATTAAAATTATTGTTGTAATGTTGCGTGCTTCCAACCTGCACGCAACAATAGTAGTGACTGCTAAGAACTGGAAAGTAGACCAAAGTCTTGAGAAGGGTTTAAATCCCTTTTTATTCAACTTTAGAAATTACAAACGCGTTCTCCTGACGCTCACAAACTACGCCGACCCGGAGGTAAAATAAAAATAAGAAACTAAGAAAAGAATAGTAACAAGTGACTAACTACGAGGCTCTCTAAACGTAACTAACTTCACCACGTTCTAAGATACCGCTGATAATTCAGCAAACTTCTGAATATTACGTTGAAAGATTAACAAACTGCCGAGGCAAACACACAGGCCGAAACGCGTGGTTCTTCAATTTCTAACTAGCCACCTCCACGCTCGTGAAGTAAGAAAGCACACTTTCGAACTCGTTTCCTTTCTATTTAACTCAGATACTTCCGCTAACAATTTGAATCCTTGCGCGTTCTACTAAAATTTACATACTCTGGCATTGGCAATTCCAGGGGAAAGTAAGGCTTGACAGGAAAGTAGTTTAACCTTAAAATAAATGTTAGTTAAAATAAATATAAACCCTACATTGTATTGCGCAAGATTTTTGTAGTAACTGCATCTGTATTTATATATAAGAACTGAATTTAATATGTATAATATTTAATATATATGTTATTATATATTATACATATTAAATTCAGTTGTGTTTAATATATATATATATATTATATATTATACATATTAAATTCAGTTCCTATATATAAATACAGATGCAGTTACTACAGAAATCTTACGCAATACAGTATAATTAAAATAAAGTATTGATATATGAAATTCGAGACCTCGTGAGCTAAAGCGTTTAAAATTGAATTCAATCAAAATTACTTTTTAGAATATTAGTTTTTAGACCTAAACTGCAATTAATTATTTTTAATATTTTTATTTAGATATTGTTTAGATCACTTTACAAAACACGTCTGTGTTTTAGCTGTTTTACTTTTACTTTATCACATAACGCCTGCACGTAGATCATATTCTTAAAACACTTTTTGTTATTTTTTATGAAAAACTGATTTTTTTTTATTTTCTTCTAATTTTGTATTTTAGTGATGCTGAATTTTTGTACATAAGAAAATCATGATAACTGAACAGACAGCATTTTATTTGGTAGAAATAAAATAAGAATTTCTTTTTTTAATTAAGCCAAAGGAGAAGATTTACGTTCACTTTAATCTCGAAACAAAGCATTGTAGAACATCAGCCATGACGTAAACACTTATAATTCACAGGAACAAGAAGAAATTGATGCTTATTTTACTTTATAATAAACACAGAGTTATTCTGCCTCAGAGAGGGAAAGAGAATGTGATCCATATCCTTTTCAAATGGCTTTTGCTTAAATATTTCACTAAGCTGCAACATATAAGCAGCTAGGTACTTATTGATTAATATTATCAACTCAGCTAACGCACGAGAGAAACATTAATGTATATATTAATGTTTAATAATTTTCATCCGCCTCCCTCCCCCCTTCCTATAGATATATTAGTGAATTTGTAACTTATGGTTTTGAATTTAGCTAAGAAATGTTATCATTACACATTTCTTTCACGAAGATTAATATATAAATAACTTAGTTACTCCTGTATCCAATAGATGGCGTTCTTCCCTGAAATTATAAATTTTTGGCTCTACTTACGAACCACCTCTGCCGCAGACTAGCCCTGGTAAGAAATAGCACGTTTTGTAACTTTTAAGAGATGTTAATTGAATTTCGCCACATTCATACAGCAGGGAGCATCATTCCATGCTGTTTGTTTTTCATAAAAATATTTTGGTTTTCAATTTAGGCAGATAATATAGTGATAAACTGATATTTTCAGCATTAATGAACAAATAGGCTTCTACATCTGAAAATTGTGAAATTTGGTTTCCTGAAATTAGTGTTCACAGAAATAATTCATAGTCGCTACCAATGTTAAAAAGTGCTATCACCAGGGTATGCTAACAATTGGATGATTTTTCCTGCTGTGCTTGATTGTTGCCACAATTTAAGCACATATTAAGATATATATATATATATATATATATATATATATTGCTATGTAATATTTGAAGCTGGTGGATGTTACTGCGTCCTGATTTTTTAAATTACCCCTTGTAATTTCAAGCATTTCTGCTCTGATCTCTTTAAAATGTATTGTAGATTAAAGTAAATATATGTTTCTAAATGTTTACTTATATTTAGATATCGCGTTTGTTGATTTTAAAAACATTCTCTAAAATGAAATTATTATCTCAAATCCTTATTCAGAATCTAAAACTCTTCATTTTACTAATAAAAAATGCTAATAAAATGTTATTTTGCTTGGTAGCTTTTTGCAAGATTGTCGGAAAAGAATTCGTCTTATTACTGCACTTAAAGGAAATGATTATTTTATTACTTCACAACACATTTACGAAGGAGAGGGAGACGGCAGTAAGTGGTCCTCTACTTCTTAATCCTCTACTGCCAAGTGGGAATTCTTTGTCCGAGGTATTTTTTTAAGTTACCCAAAAAAGTGTCGAAAACTGCATGTAATGAAATTATTAAAAATTCCTTAGAATGGAAAAGTTTTTCATAAATGTCCTAAAGCTTTATATTTCTTTACAACATTTAGTTGTACTTTCGTATTATTATTTTTTATTTGATGTTACCTCACCCAAAACTCATTATTATTTGATACAGGCGTACAAAAAATGCAAAAATACAATATATAATAATTGTAACTGATACTGAAAATTTACTATCCATTTCGTCAGTTATTAAAATGTTTGTCACAATTTTTTGTTCTTCTGTGTTATTTCTTTTTATCTGATGTTACCTCATTCAAAAATCCTTATTATTTAATAAGGGCATACAAGAAAAGAAAAAATTCAATGTACAATGTTTGTAATTGATACTGAAAATTTATTATTCAATTCGAGAGTTATTAAAATATAATAAAAATGTATAAATTAATGTAATGTATAAATATTCTAAGCTTTATAAATATCCACAACGATTAAATCGCACATCGCATGCGTAAGTAATAATTATTTGCAAAATTTAAGAAGAGTTAGTAGCATCGCTCATCAATCTATACACGTTTACTAGAGAGATATAAATGGAAATAATTTTAGCAGGGTTGTTACTTTTAACTTAAACCTTAATGCGTGAGTCTGCATTCCGATACTTCTGTCAAATGTGAAACTGCAAAGAAGGTAATATGAACTATCCCGTGATCTCTGAACAGTTTGGGTATACATTTACATATCTGCAAAATTTTTAAAGTTTTTCTTATTCGTCCTGTCTAATGTAGTTCGCCAAATTGCGTGCATGAATATATTTCTGAGTTTTCATCTTCCGAAACTAATTACAAAAATCAATTTATTAATAGAACGTACTCCTCTCTAACGAAAAACGAACTCTAACTTACAACGCATCTTCAACAAACTTCCTTGCCTTCGAGGATCAGATTTAATAGAAATGAAAAAGAAAGAGTGTAAGGTAAGGAAATTAAACTATTGGTCCGGGAGACGTAATACCCGGACTGCATAAAAGGAAGCCTCCGGATAGGATCATCGAGAGGCTAGTTTCGCTGAGGGATTCTCATTTCCTTTAATCCCTAAGCGCGTCTCTCTCCAAGATCTCAATTCACTCGATTTAGCACCTCCGGTAGAATAATACTGAACTATCCTCGGAGACTTTTTCTCTCTTCGTGAATCTTTTTTCCCTTTTCGACCGAGAGTTTTTCTGCGATTGGAAGAATTCTTCTTTAACCAAGCCTAGTTTTTCGTTTTACAATGTAAATGATGGTTTAACATTAATACTAAGCAACATTTCTTACTCTCCCTTGAGATACTGCAAATCGAGAAAGCACTAGCTGTTGGCATTTATCGGGTATTTGGCGGTTCTTTTATATCATGTTTTATTCACCTTTAATACAATGATAAGGGAGTAGGCTTTTTATCGTTTTATTGTGTCGTGCATCGTCTAGATTCTTCTGATAAACTGAGCTCCTTAGAGACTAGCATTATCCATTTTTGAAGGAAGCAGAGAAGCAGAGCATAACAAATATCATTTCGATGCACAGCAAACTGCATTTGGCCTCTTTAGTAGGACCTTTACTAAATTATGCTGTTTCACGGGTAAATAAATCAAAAAGAACGCCATGTGGAATGTGTCGCGGAATAAACTTTACACAAAGAATACATTAATTTAACGTGCTTTACAAACGCAAAGGTATTGTGTAAAATGCTCAAAGTTCGTACGAAAAAGGATTAGGGGGGTATATAGCTGATATTTTCCATCAGGCTTCCAGTGCCTTCATTTTCGAAATCTAGGAAAAAAATATCATAAAATTGTTTTTTCAGTATTAATATTGCAATAGGAAGCGAGAGAAAAACATTTTCTCTTTTTAAAATAAAAAGTCCAGTGGCTAAAATAATACGTCTTTCAATTTACCAACGAGTTTGCAATGGACTTAACTAAATTGTGCCTTTAATTTTGTTCGTAATGAGCACAGGCACTTAAATACTGCAAAGTGAATTTTCATTTTTAGGCTGAGGATTATTAAATTAGTCTGCTTAAGAAATAAGTTTCGAGTTATTCCTAAGGCAATATTTGAAGCATTTTCCAAATATACCATTCGTTCATTTCAGTGCATATTTTTATACTATCCTATTGTGAGCATTTAACATACATACGCAAATTCAGGAAATGCATGCATAATTTATCAAAGACTCAAATCTAGATTAAGAATAATTAGTTTGTAATAAATTTAAGAAACTTGTTTTCGTTCTCAAGCGTGACCAAGTTACAACAGAAAACTCGTTTTAGCTTTATTTTGAAATTGAATTTTGTTAAAATTTTAATTGTACGTTTGCTAAAATAAATAATATTCAAATTTCTGCATCGAACCACTCACACAGGGAAAAAGCATTTAAAATCGGTAAATTTATTTTTACCTTAAATAATAATATTTAAACTCATTATTCTCAGAGCGGTTATTATTTCTTTAACGAGTAACCTTCCTAGCAAATATGGATAATGCCTTTTCAGTTAGGGCGAACGCAACCGGTTGGACCAATGGTAATTTTAAACTTAAAATAGAAGTTATCCTGTAGAATTGTAGAGGCGTTTGGTTATTTTGAAACAGGAGACGTGAAAAATATGCGGTGCCCACACTGGGACTCGAACCTCAACCTCTCGAACAGGCGTCGAATTTACTTCCAGTTACACCACAAAGGCATGCGGAAAGGAGGGAGAAAATGCCTTATTTACTTCCCCTTTTAGAGGGCGACTGGGGATTAGGTGACCAATCTCTAAATCCCAACAGTGGCAAATTATTGTACCCCGACTTGGCGCCATTTGTAGAATCATTAGATTATTTTGAAGCAGCAGACGTGAAAAACGTGCAGTGTCCTCACCGGGACTCGAACCCTGGAGCTCTTGAATACGCTTCGAGTATGCTGACAATTGCACCACAAATTCATGCTG
Source organism: Stegodyphus dumicola (assembly GCF_044657685.1). NCBI lineage: Eukaryota > Metazoa > Arthropoda > Arachnida > Araneae > Eresidae > Stegodyphus > Stegodyphus dumicola. Next base: position 35,446,657 of record NC_140781.1, read on the forward strand.
GAAGGAGGGAGGAGAATACATGTCAGGCTTTTAACGCATTGGAAATCCTGCTTTTCATTGAGCGGTCTGTTAGTTTAAACCTAGGCAGAGTCTCTGCTATATCTACAGAAATAATAGGTTATAAGAAAATTACTTTAGTAATCGCTTTATCTATCGACAAGAGTTTAATCAGCTGTTCCAGATGCCCACCTATCGGCTGGGTTGGAGCTCCTACACCCAGTTACCAAGCGATCAGACTAGAAATGCGAATCATATTTCTTTTGCTGCTAGTGTGTCATTACAAGTTGTTTAAAAAAATGCTTAATTTGGCTCACTTAACTAAAGAATAAACTTCTTAGCCGCCCTTTTGGCATCCCGGTAGACATGACAACTGCCGTGGCACGGATTCGTGTCCAGGAAACGATATCGATGTTTGCAAATGTATAATGCGTCTTTGCGGCGTGGGAACACTCAAAATACTATCAGGACAAAAGTCCTCTAGACAGTTTAATTGTTAGTAAGGATTTGTTTTAGACTTTCGAATCAATCTTCGAGGGCTCTCCTTCAAAACTGAGATGGAGCTGAGCCAAAGTGGAAATGTAACCTGTAAGATGCCGAAGGCCTTGGCCAACCACTTCTTCTTGACTGAATTCATGGACCTGACTGAGATTTTCTCAGATAAGAATATGAAACAGCAACAATATTAAGTTCTTATAGGATAACTGATGATTATAATAAAGAATACAATCTTGAACTGGGGTAGTAAATCGCATGCATAAGATTAAACTAAAAACAAAGTGTAGAAAAATTTAAGTTGTTTCCCGTTACATTATATACATCACATTCTTATTCGTTCAGCATAAACATGTAGTGGAATAATTATTTTAAAGAATAGCTCAATAATTCTAAGGAGCATTATGAAGTGCTGCTGTTTGATGTTGTAAAAAGTTTACTAAAAGAGTTTGCCTTTTTAAACATACACCATTTTATTTACTTGCGATTAATTAGCATTAATTGTTGTTCTTAGCGACAAAAATAGCTAATTAAATTTTGCCAGTAAGTTTCCTAATTTAATGATAGCCCTTGTTCATAACAAAGAGAGAAACTTCAAACAAAGCTTTGACAGCAATTAAATTATTCAGTGCAACAGACTATGAATTAAAACTTCTAATTTAAACAATTGTCATTTACGCTGTGTTCGAAGTACTTTCTTAGAATGCTTTAGCAAAGAAATACACTAAAGCAGTTTGCGCATCATTTATTTTATCGTGCAGGGAAAAAAATCTTAATTTCATTTAATCTTCCTCGTATAAAGTAAGAAATTCAGGCCTTCGAGTTAAAAATAAATAATAAATCGTCCATCTTCCCTTAAATTTCAAATCCTGAATCCATTTGTCCTGGAGCAATTCCACTCGGAAATGGCCGGGGGTTGTCAAAGAGAACTATTTCTATGAATGCGAAATGATTATTTTATTCTAACCCACAGTTTTAAGATTAATCAACCCGAATAATTGGTTGTTACTTATCTGGGCAAAAGAAATCGCTGATGGGGTAGAGATAATAATAAACATTGAGGTTGATTGGTTTGCTGTTGACGTTCATTCGAGAATTTAATTGAATGTCTCAAAGAAAACATTTCGTGCGTTATTAATGGTCAAAGGATATACTTAGGAAGAATTCATACTTAGGACACACCACTGGTATCCAAGCCGTTTAAAAGCGTATAAAATTGTAATAAATATTTCTTTTCCTAAGCAATGTGTACATGGAAAATTTAGAGCCCTAGCTATTATGCTTATTCTGAAGTTACGAATGTCGTATATAGCAATATTAATTAAGCATTATTTGGCCCACTAATTAGTTGTAGGGTTTCTTTTATTTTACATAACAAATTATCTTAAGTTTGGGACCTTTCCTGAATCTCTCATTTTACCATTGCATTTCCTCGCTAGGATGCAAATTTAAAGTCAGGTGAATAGAGTATTTAAATAGGCGAATCTTGTAGTTTATTCAGAGCGGGATTTCACTAGCTAGGGCATGTTACTAGTTTGTCCTTGCTGTTACGCTGAATTACTGATACGCCCTTTTGTCCATTTAATAAGTATATCGCTGGGTAGGTTGTTGAGTCAGCCTAGTTAGCCTTAAATTACGTTACTCCAGCCCTACTCTTATCTTTGAATTTTATTGTGAAATTCTTCTTAAGTTCCACCGTAAGTTGTCGGTGCATTTGTGTTAATAGTATTTTGACGAATAATAAAGAGTTGATTTTACCTTTCTTCTGTGCTATTATTATTCCCGCCTGTGCGAAGTCGCCAGTTCCCTTAGTGAGATTTAGTGATATTTATGATGGCAAAGAAAGTTAGATACCACATAGTTAGAATAGCTAAAATTACTAAATCTTGGTAGTTTACCCCAAGCGCTGTTCTCAGCCATTGAGCGGCCTGTATGCATGGGACTTAGAGTTTTTCCAATGTGGAAATTAAATAAACACCAATTTATCTCAGAAACACTGTCACGAAGATATCCCTTCTAAGAAAAGTTGAGCTTTCCTTGTGACAAATAATTTAATTTACAATTAAGAAATATCAGAATACATATCGTTAAATAATTTTTATAAAACTACCGTTGTAGGGTAAGGAATGTAAACTAGATGAGTAAAATAGCATATATTAAGAATACATAGCATATCTGAGAATCAGTACCAACGATGAGCGAAAACAATCATATTCTACGGTTCAAATTAAACTACAACTATTAGAAACTTCAGGTCGTTTTATTCTACTATGCACTCGCGAATCTCTTTAATTGGAAGAAAATGTTCCAAAACCATTAAATCATGGTTTTATGACAATAATTTTCACGTAGAATTAGTTATATAAATAGACGTTACTGGAAATCACCTAATTTATGTAAAGTAATATTGTATATTTTGATATGTTTTATAACTGCGTAATTTTATAACATACAATGTTTTATGACGATAAAAAATATAGAACTCGGTAAGTTTCCAGATAGTATGAGACATTTTACATAAGATTTGGGAAATAGATAAAACTATTTTACGAAAATATATACTAGTATGCCTTGCTATTTTCGACACTAATTAGAAATATCAGTATTTTAATATTTTTATATTTCGTGTTACTTAACGAAATTTTATATTTCACTGCACATTCACAGGGCAGAGCAAAGTGCAATTTCGGAGAAATGTTTAAGTATATATTGGATAAGAGTATAAAATATTTTCTCCCTCCTTTCTGCATACCTTCGTGGTGCAACAGTATCACACTCTGCGAGTATTGGAGAGGTCCAGGTTCGAGTCCCGGAGAGGGCACTTCTCCAGCATCCAAAAAACCTAATGATTCTACAACGCTCAATTATTTTACTAGCTTCAGCGTAAAGCGTATTACAAAGTTTTTGTATACAAGCATATACAACGTATTTGTAATACAGATACTAGATAAACTCTGATATCATTCAGTTTCGTTGATAATCCATTGTAGATACTCCAGAACTAAACATACTAATAATTTAAATAAAATTCAGGATAGTGCCGGAATTGTGGTTAATTAGAATTAGCGAAAAACGTGTCTTAAATAGCATATGTTAAGCAGAGAAATTTGACAGACCGTAGGGATGCTTTAGTACTGGAATTGCACAATAGGTTTATAGGAGCTATCCCGAGACTGACTGCGCTATTGGACTAAAAGAAATTGGTTGGTCGTGTAGTTGGTGATAATGATATTAAGTCCAACAATTTTAAGATAAACCTTCCGTATGATGTGAATTCCAGCGGTAACCATGTGTTAGGAGGAAAAGAACTATAAAGTATCAAAACAGTGATCCTGTGCATGAGAACATCACCTATGACGTTACTTCTTACTACATGTGGTCACATGTGTAGGAAAAAACATAAAAGGAGACAAAAGTAAGCCACACTTCGTCACCTTCCGATAAACAGCTCGAATGTCCAGGAAAATCCGCAGTGTCGTCTACACCAAACAGAGTGACATGATGACAGGCTTTTGTGGTCTTTAACAATGAATCACGGTTCGCACTTGTAACTAATGTCCAGCAATAATATGTCTTTGCAAATGGGATGTTTGTTACAGGCATTATTATAGAATTCTTCTTTATTATTGAAAGTTATACGTATTCCACACCTCAGGGGTTGCTTGAGAAGCCTTTCTTGCGATACCAGTTACCACTGATAACACTTTATTGCTCTACAATATGTCGTTGATGTTATGCAACCTAACGTGTTATCTTTACTATAAGAACTTTACTTGATGTGTTTCATTAAGACAATGCCTAGTTATACATGGCACATTTCCAAACCACTCTTCCATAACTAATACTATAGCGTGGCCTCTCCCTAAACGGACGTGTTTCGTGTATGATGGCTTTTATCTGAAAATGCCAGAATGTGAACGAACTGCCAGCCATGTTTTACACATATAATGTCATATCTCAGGACAATTTTTGAGAGCTGTATTTCGCTGAGCAAACGTTTTGTTAATAAATGGTTCACTCCTTATGGATAGTAATGATTTCATTTCATATTCTTCGAAATTGCACACATTCTAGGTTCGATCAATCTTGGGTAATTCTTTCCATTTTATACAGCCTTCCATTTTTTAAAGAAGACACAGGACTTGCACATACTACAAATGTATACGAGCATCAGCAAGAGGTCACAATAATGAGATAATTTTAAAATGTAAGGAATTTATCGAGATTACACTAATATGCAAAATAAAAAAATGAAGCAGTAGGAAGTAAGGAGAAGCTTTAAGCGGATTTAACAACTCATAATATATTAAAAATTAGGCAAAAATCAACAGTCGACTAACATTAAGTTAGGAAAACCTCTGTGGTTTTCCTAACTTAATGTTAGTCGACTGTTGATTTTTGATACCGTACATTTTCAAGAGTACGGTACGAGATCTTTCTTCTTTAAGGAGCAAATAAAATTCAAAAGAAGTAGCACTCTTGCCCCTTGAAAAATACAGTTGCATGTCTATCTTCCTCGAAATGCACGGAGGTTTTTCGGAAAACCAAGTACCAAATTTTGTCTAATTCGGAATTCGTAGTTGACGTTTTTCTTTCCCTTTTGTTATCTTAAGTATTGTTTGTTATTCATGGGAATATTTTTCAGAAAAATATCATTTGCTTAATGATTAGGAACTGTATTCTTCCTGGAACACTTCAGATAAACAAGAAGATTAGATGTTTTCCAGATCATCGACAATATTGTGCCTTGTTTTAGCTGTCAACAAAAGAACTGGAATGGTGAATAGTGTTTTCTTTGAAATTTTTTTGATCTTTTGAGCTGAAGATTCTTTTTGGAAAAAAAAATTATTTTCCGCGCTACTCTCAACAATAAGTATTATTGTTTAAATGTATCTATCATTTTGTTACCTTTATCAAAGTAATAAGTGTAAGTTAAATTATTACGATTCGTCATCGAATTACCCACAGGCAAATTTACAAAACCCAATAGGCAATTCCTTTCAGCTTGAATACCCAAAGCTAATAAATATGACTACATAAAAGTTTAAAATTATAGCTGTTATATTATTTATAAACAGGTGTATATATATATATGTTTATAAATGGGTGCTAATCGATTACGAATAGATTAAAAGATTTTTCAACTTGGAATGTAAAATTGATTCTCCACATTTATTATATAATTTATCATATTGGACTAACTTTTGAATCTGCTTCAATAAACCAGAAGGAAGAATAATTTTATTAAAATCTGAACTGCTGAAGGCATTATTTCTGCCAAAGTTCGCCAACAATTTGAAATTTCTGGTATCGCATTTTCTCCTATTGCAGATATAAATTTTGTGCCTAAATTTGGTGTTTCTGTATGTTTTTCAAAAGCACAAAATATTTAAGGTGGAAATATCTTCATTTTAAGAACTTCTTTTCTTAGACAATTGCATATTACTAGATTCTAAAAGATAAATCATTTTCTTTTCGGGTTTTTGTTTTGCAGTCCGATAACTCTATCATCATACCCAATTCAGTGTTTGTCTAAAAAATAAAAGATACATCCTTTTATGATTCCACCGCGATATTAATTCTTTATTGATAATTCGATTGATTGTACGGTAATTAAATTTCAATAATTTTATGTTTAATGCTTTGAACTCAAGAAATCATTTATGTTACCAAATTAGAAACTGTCTTTAAGTCAAAAGCACGCTATTAATGCATATGAAACCAAATGTATCAACAGACTTTTAGGAATTCTCCACTTCTCTTTACAGCTGTCGTTTATGTGACCTATTTTAAATTTTTGTGCGGCTTTAAAGATGAAATTTAAAAACTAAATTTTCTAATTTGTTTTAGCTATGCTTCTCTGCTTTTGCCCCTTTTGTTAACGCTTTCAGTCCTTTTGATAGGCAATGAAATGAATGTAACTCAGGTGCTCTTCGGTATGAATTCATTCAATCCTGCCATTTGATCCCTTTTGGGATCCCTAATTATCGTTATTCCTTTCTTATCAAAGCTGCAAGCAATAGTTGAAGTTTCAAAGCTGCAAGTAACAGAATATATCGAAAATCTGTTTATTTCGCTTCCTTCTCATGCTGAATTATGTTATTTCGCTAAAAATAAAAGACATGCCTCCTTTTACTGTTTTGTTTCCTTTCTTCTTAAGATCTGCTCCTTCGTAATCGAACTTCAGTTTCTTGAGAAAAGTTGTTATTGACGTAGACTCACTTTATATTAGCGACCGACCTGTTAAAATATTTCTGATAGAAACCTATTTCTGATACAAATTCTTATGAAATGCCTTACTGCGGTGGCTTTTAACATGTTACGAAAATTATCTTTTGATAACGGAAACGTATACATCATAACGTGCATAGCACTTTTGGGTCTTTAGTCCCACATTCAAGTTTGCATTTGACAAATTATAACAAAATAACTACCAGCTGGCGAATTAGAAAACTTTGGCTCCAATAAAAATATTATCATTGAATAGTGATTTAAAATATAAGTCTCGTTGTCTATCATGTTTCAAGGAGCTTAATATGGAATTCTTTTCTAATTTTATTTTCCTCAATGGATGGCGCTAGCCGTTACTTTATTTTCACTGTACATGGACGAGTGCATAGTCATAGTATTTTTTTGAATTTTCTTTCCTCAAGCTGTTTCTACCTACTGAAATATAGGACGTGTTTAACGTTTTCGTAGTCATCACTACATGTATGATATCAACTGAAAGGTTAAAGGGAAATCTTTCTTTTAGAGGAAGGCATCACATTGCTTCAGGGCTTCATACAGAAATTTAATAATAGAGTTACGTGTATAACTGCATTCCATTATTTGAATGATATATTTTAAGAAAGCCCTTTAAGAGATTTTGAAAATTCCTAAATGCCTTAATTTGGCCTTTTAAATAGTATTTAATGTTATCACAACATTGGCCTAAAATGCAAAATTTGGTTCACGAGTGAGAGTAAGGGCAGTATGTAGGACGTATGATCGCAGTTGCAGAAAACAGGCAGATAGCCAATGGAAAATTAATCAAGCAGCAGATAGCGAAATTTCACAAGCGCATATTTATTTCCTATTATTTTCTGAAGCTAAAACCAATAAGCTGACGCTTTACGACACTTTCTGAAGCTAAAACAAATAAGTTGACACTGAAACAAATAATATGACTTTACGTAACCAAATCCAATACCATTCCAAATCATTTTACTTCCCAAACTTTAAACAGAATTTGTAGCATAAATATAGATTGCTTACCATTGTAACATATTCGTCCTTGATACCGTGACAACTTGTTGGGATCTCTTTGCATACTAAAATGTACTTACTAATGTCAAATATCTGGGGATTTGAGAAACAAAGACGAATTCCTTAAAATTTTACTCTTTTGTATGCATTTTGTAATGTCTCGAAGTTCACTGAGGTGAAAACGAATTCAATATTATAGCCCTTTTAGTCCCTTTTATTTGTTATTTATTATCAAAACCTTTTTAATAACATTTAATTAAAGTATTACTGAAAAAAGGGAACGAAACATTCCTTTTTCTCTATTTTATGACTGGTATTGTAAACATACGATTTCTTTAACATTATCTTTCAACTGACTGTTTTAAAATCTTCGATGGAAAACTGCAACTTAAATCTAATAATTTTATTAAAAATGGATATATCGATTATAAAATACGTTTATGTTTTCAAGAAGCTTTTAATAACTGCCATCCAGATAATACAATTAATCCCCGAAAATAGGAATTTTATTTGTTTCAATTTGTCAGTGTTTTAGGCAGCTTAAATTCGACGGATATTATACTAAGGAAATAAATTATTCTATTTACTATCTTCCTGCTTCTCAGTTTCGAGAGCGATTTTATTATGCTTCTTTTTTCTCTTCCTAATTAAGAAAATATTGCACGCCAACGTGATATCTTCTTTGCACATAACGTATGCAATGCATTTTATATTTGATTTAATAAACGTTGGGTTTAGAGAACGTCGCAATTTCATACGCGAGACAATACCCAATTATATTATAACATAGCAAACTGAACATATATTAGCCAATGGCGTGCTGTGAATCGTGTAATTACATTACGTTATTGATTTCCTGTAAATTTTATCGATTTTCTTACTATATTGCAGATTAATATCGAGACAGCTTTTTTATAGCAAATGTCTGTATAGAATTTCACACTAAATGAATCTTCATTTCATTCTATGAGTATTTTCATTAAACACTATCGCTAATTGTTGTTAAGGACTAAAACTTTCATTTATTTCTTGTCGGGCGCAGGAGGTTTCAGTCATAAAAAAACTCTGGCTGAATATTTTCAGCATGAAAAACGATAAAATCTTAGTTAGAAAACAAAGCTGATAATGCATTTTCACAGCTCAGAATACATATTGCACCTAAACCGTAACACTGACGTACGGTTTGGGCCATCAGATTTTTTAACCTATTTCTATATTTATCGAACTAAAATTTACAAGAGCATAAGAAGATTTACTGCTGATAGCATGCATCAACAATCGTAAGTAGCCCTTTTGTATGAAATTCAGAAGTTAGAAAAATTCGAATTTAGTTTGTAGATACATTAGGCATTTTTTTTAAAGCTGGAAAGATGAAAAATATGCAGTGCTCTCACCGGGACTCGAATCACGGACCTCTCGAATACGCCCCAAGCGGGCTGACCACTACACAATGAAGGCATGCTAGGAAGGCGGGAGGAATACCTTCTATAATTCCGCTTTTAAAGGGCGACTGGGGATTAGGGGACCCAACGGCCAAATTCTGGTGGTGGAGGATTATCATCCACCACCTTTTTTTTTTAATTGGGCGCCACTGTAGAGACATTAGGTATTTTTTTAAAGCAGGAAATGAAAAAAGGGCAGTGCCCTCACTCGGACACGAAACATGGACCTCTCTAATACGCGCCGAGCGCGCTGACCACTACACAACGGATGCATGCTAAGAAAATGGTAGAAATATTTTATAAGTTTCACATCAGATTTATAACAAAACTGAATGCATTTCGAAAGACAGTATCCAATTACATAAAGAGTGGTTAACTCTTTTTCGAGGCATAAGAATTCATTGGGACGTTTTTTCAGGAAATAACTACTGAAAAAAACGAAATAACTGTTAGGTAGACAATTAATGATATTAAACTCATGCATTGAAAAATTAAAAGTGAATCGATGAAATATTATGAGGAAAGGGTTTAAAAGATTTCAGGAAAAACTAGATTAAAATTAAAATTATCAACTAATGCTGATAAAAATAGAACATTTCAAGGAAATGAAACTACTAACTACGAAAACGCTTTAGACATATTTAGTGGAATTGAAGAAGAAAAACTGAAGAACCAGCAATGATTAGCAATGTGAGCTTTATTAATTTTTTCTTTTCCGATGTAAATATGATGCGTTTTAATGCGAAATTTGCTTCTTCTATTACTGTGATATACACAATGAAAAAATATTATTTTTAGAAAATTGTCTAAAAATAAAAATACAAAGTAGAATCGATCAGGATTGTAAGATGCATTTTAATCACAAAAAATACAATGATTATATTAAGGTATTTCTTCCACTTTCCTAGTGCGCCTTCGTGGTGTAGTGGTTCTGCACGCTGGGCCGGTATTCAGTGGTCCGTGGTTCGAGTCCTGGCGAAGGCGGTTGCTAGTTTCATCTCTCCGGCTTCAAAAAAATGCCTAATGTCTCTACAGTAGCGCCCGAACTAAAAGGGTGTTGGATGAGTTTTCTCCACACCCAGAATTTGACGATTGGGCCCCCTGAAAACCCAGTTCATCTTTAAAGAGGGGAGTATATAAGGTATTTCTCCCATTTTCCAAGCGTGCATTCGTGGTGTAGGGGTTCTGCACGCTAGGTCGCTATCCAGAGGTCCGTGGTTCGAGTCCCGGCGAAGGCGGTTGCTAATTTTTCATCTCTCCGGCTTCCAAAAAATGCCTAATGTCTCTACAGTGGCGTCCGAACTAAAAGGGTTGTGGATGATGACTCTCCACACCCAGGATGTGGCGATTGAGTCCCCTAAAAACCCCAGTCGCCCTTTAAAAGGGGGAGCATGTAAGATATTTTTTCCGCCTTCCTAGCGTGCCTTCGTGGTGTAATGGTTCTGAACGCTGGGCCGGTATTCCAGAGGTCAGTGGTTCGATTCCCGGCGAAGGGGATTGCTCATTTTTCATCTTGCCTGCTTTATAAAAAATCCTAATGTGTCTAAAACGCTATACTTCGGAAATATATCAATTTTATAGCTAACCAAATGAAAATCTCAAACGATGTTCATTTTAGTGGTATAATTTTAAAAAGAAATTCTTATATACTAAACTAATACCGTAAAAATGCCTCTCTTAATAACAGTAGCTTTAAAATAACTACATTCGTCATTAAGAGATGACTGTGAAGAACAAAACTCAAGAGTATAAAAAACAGAATACTGAAAAAAATCTACTTTTTGTTCAGTAGAATGAAAAGGTTTGGCGTGAGGAGGAAAACAAATAAAAGAAGTTTTCCGATAAACTGCGGAATTAAAATTTAATTTACTATTTGTAAATAAAATTTCAAAGAAATCAAAGGAGATTAAAGTTTTATTTTAAGCGGGGAAATCTGTAGAGTTATTGCGCATTTCTGGAGCAGGAAGTTTTGAAACATCAGTTATGCTTTGCCGGTAACTGAATCGGAGTCGTCCACTTTTAGTTGCTCATCACATCAGCAGAACATCTTTAATTCCTTGCTCTTCTTTTTCTGCACAAAGAATTACCCTCCGTCACATTTTATGTATAGCTGCCGATCTCCCTCCGAAACGGAAGTTGAAATAATCAATCTCTCCAGGAATTAAACCCAAGACTTTCAATTGTTAGGTGAATATGCTGCCTTTTGAGGAAAATCACATGTTATAAAGTTCTTTAACACTTTATAAACTGAACGATGAAGCCAAATTAATTCAAAGTTGTTAAGATAATTAATTGTTAAACCATTCTTACTTCCTCAAGTATTCTCTTTAAAAAAATATCGACAATAGAGTATACGTGTTTACTGCAAGTTTAAAAAATGTTTAAAGGCGATTATCTTCTTAACTAATTACACAATAAACTAATCCATTTAAGACCTTTTACATTACTTAAAAAAGAAATCGAAACTGTTCAGGTTTTCTATTTATAAACAAAATGGAGCACAAAGTGAAAGTTGCACTTTTGAACGGTATTTTCTTTGCATTAATCTTTCTAGAAAATCTATTAAGACAGAAATTCTGCTCTAATTAACTTCAGCCAGATCCTCATAACTCCTCACAGTTACTACAGAAATTTTATGCCTGAAATACCGTGACTTCTGTATATACCTTTACATTCATTTTGAAAGCAAGTACTTATTTAAGGAACAAACCACTATTTTGTATGTATACCTAAATGTATAATAGATTTATCCGAGTTTGTGTATTTATATATATAAATACACAATAGATATAAAAAAAGCTTTATTATTATTGAAATGATGCATGCTTTTATTCCAAGAAAAGTTATCAAAGGTTTGGCATTAGTTTATGGCAGGGGTTCTTAACTGGTGGTAAGCGTACCACTGGTGGTAGGCAAAGATGCAAAGTATTCTTAACTATTAAATTCAAAAATTAAAACCCCAACATCCTGGTTGAATTTTTTTCTATAACACTCGTAAATTTATGCGATCTGAGCTTTGTTCCAGAGTGGTGGTGGTAGTAGTACTTTAGAGTGGTGGTACTAAAGGTTTTTCAACTTTTGTTTAGATAGTACGAGTTAGTCAAAATTTTGAGAACCTCTGGCTTATGGCAATGAAAGATGTTAAACCTTATAGACTGAATAGGTGTAAGCATCTTACGCAGTTAGGAAATGCTTTCCATCTTTGATTCCTAGTGAGCAAACCTAACGGAAATTATCAGAAATACCAATTAGTGATGTTACGACTAATTATTAATTTGCATATCGCGCTAATCTTTAAACATTTAGAATGCACACTGTTTTGTACATTTATCCATGAACTAGAGTAGCTGTTTTGGCGTGTTGGCAACGTAGCCGGCTGCCATAGCCTTTGCTCCGGATTTGAAAGTATGAATGTTGTATATACAGTGTCTTTGAGATATGGGAGCACTTAAAATACTATTGAGCTCAAAATTATTTCGAGAGATTGATGGGGAGAGAAGAAGGTACGGAGACCTTAGGATCTATTCTCAGGGGAATTTTTTAAAAAATTGGGACAACGTTAGCAAAAGTCTTGGTGTCACCTATAAGGTTCTCAACGTTTAAACCAACAAGGAGCGTACCTGTGCCTCCTGGTTCATGTACACGATTCATGGACATAATTCATGGACACGATTCGATGTTATTTTTGTATAAGTAAAATAGATCAGAAAACGAACGATCTAGATCACAAATTCCAAAAGCGTGAAAAAGATTCTAAAGTTCGCTTTAAATTAAAACCGTATTAAAAATTTTGAGAACTTCGGGAATTGCACATAAATATTTAAGAAAAATTTCGGAACGTTTGATAATTAGCAAACACTTTGTATTTAAAATAAAACAAGACATTCCAAATCAACCGGCCTTTTGTTAAAAATATATTCTACGCTTTCAGTTTCTTCCTCTCGCAATTACTCTAAACTTAGAAATATACTATAATATTATTTTACTTTTGGGCAATTTTCAGAAATCATTCTTAATAAATTTTTTTTTAGAATTCAGGAATGAAAACAAATTCTGTCTAAATATAATTCTGTACATAAGAAATTAAAAAATTATATTTTATTAATATGATGATATGAAAGGTTAATATTTTATGATTCAAGTAATAATTATAAAAAGAGGATATATTTTTAAACTTGAAAATAGCATTCATATGTTTAAGTGTTTGCTATGTTTTCTAAAAGTTTCCAAACTCTCAAGAAAGCAGTAATCAGCTTTTGTTGCTATGCTACAGTGTAGAGTTTCAGTCTGGAGAAAGTTAGCGATTTCTGGCACATGCAACGAATTGTAAATAGAAGTCACTTTTCTAGTATAAAGCGATTCAGTGCTTCAACTTAAGTACATTCACAGATCTTTTACTGTAAGCTGTCTATTATTTATTCCTGTCTAAGCTCGGGGACTCGGTAAAATAGCGTTGATACTCTCTTTATTTGGAGCCCTGTTGAGAGAAAAAGTTGATTTGTAGCAAGTTCTCCACTGAATGCTCTAAGAAGCAAGAACAGCTGCGATGGACATAAAAATAAAATGGATGTCGAAATATAAACCAAACAGGAATCATCAAACTGAATGCAAAATTCTGAGAACTGAAGACATCATAGAATATTCATTGACTAAAATAATAGTACATATGCTGTGTCTCGATACAGAAGCAAAAAATGAAGATCAGCTACAATTCGAATTATCCGTAGTTTTAAATTTGGTTACACCTAGCTAAATTCATTTCCGATACCAAATTTGAACCACAGGGATCTGATGGCTAGAGAAAATTTGCGTTGCGTCCGTGTGACAAGTGCAGTCCTGGCTTATTAACAGACAGGATGAAGAATTCTAAACATTTGTCGGTATACATACGTTTTCTTACAGATAAAATCGTTATCCTTCAGCCAGTAAATTTGTAAAGTAATATTAAAAACAAGATTGTTACTAGGTTTTGCTTGAAATGGAAATATACATTAGTCAATATTTTACAAGAAATTACAAAAGCCAGAATAATAACGAATATATCATCAACATACTCTTCGCAAATTCCTAAATTCAAATCATAAGACAAAAGGTCCTTGTCTCAAAGAATTCTGCTTGATAAGGAAGAGACAGTATTGAGCACGAGGGATTTGGATTATCTAAATTATGACAAAGCATTCTAAGAATATCTGCCCAGGGTGAGGAATATCTTCTTGGAGGGCCGCGTAAGGAAAACTGGCTAGTATTTACATTGGCCATGGGGTAAACAACGAAACCTCTCATGCAGCCCCTCCACTCGCGAGGTCTTGAGTCCACATTGAGCAAGCAGACGGGCTTGCATACAAGGGAACACAGACAGTACGTAAAAGAAATACCATAAGTAAAAACGGAGAAATATTGCATACCCATCCTCATGTAAACAGGTAAACGGCAAGAATAAAACTACGGAATCATCAAAAGTTTTTACAAAGCATCTGCAGTCCTTTCAAGCATCTGTAGCAGCATTTCCTTTAGATGTAACGTACCGATAAGTAACAGAATTATAAATTCTCAAGCCACTAGCTAATTCCTTCCTTTTACGGTTAATCAGCGTCATGATATAAGGTATTTTTTCCCTCTTTTCCGCATGCCTTCGTGGTGTAACAGTAACACACTCGGCGCATATTTAAGAGGTCCAGATTTTAGTCCCGGTGGTGGCATTGCTCATTTTTCCAGTCTCCTGCTTATCTAAACTAAAAACAAGGTGATGATAATGATTCATCATCAACAGAATTTCGCGACTGGGCCCCTAATCCCCAGTCGCCCTTTAAAATTGGAAGTATATATCGTACTTTCTTCCTACTTTCTGCATGCCTTTGTGGTGTAATGGTAGCACACTTGGCGCATATTCGAGAGGTCCAGATTCGAGTCCTGCCAAGGGCATTGTTCATTTTCACGTTTCCCGCATAAAAGAAACCTAATGACTCTACAATGATGCATCATTTATATTGAAAATCGTTGTTTCAGGGAACATGAGAGCAATCCTATTGAACAATTAGCAGCTCATAAGTTATCGTTGCAAGTAATATCAAATAGGAAGCTTCCTAAGAATAATTATTTCTACATTTCCATTCATTTATTATTAAAGTATCAAGAATTGTTTTTTTAAACTTGAAATGCAATATCGCACATGATTTTCATGCACGTTCTGTTGTCACGTTTTCGCTCATAATAACCAAGATTATTATTTGTGAAAAATAAATAATTGTGGAAACTGTTAAAGTATTTTATTGTTCATTCATATCTTAGCTGCTTTTGCACAGCTAAATTAACACATCTGTTTTTTGTGCTTACTTTCAACCTTTCTCTAAATATAGCAAAACAGTGTATAACAAGAAAATATATTCAATTCATTTTATAGATGCTCAGGTACCATATGAGCATCAATGCATTTTGCGCTTAATATATGCAATCTGAAAATATGCATAATACTTGCCAGATAGTCATTAAGTTTAACTGCTTATATATGCATGCTTTTATTTTAAAAATTTACCTCGTATGTATAGCATTAAGCCTTTAATCGTTAATGATTTTAAATTTCAAATCGTCGGTCAATTTAGCAACTTTCCAGATATGTTAAAGTAAAAAGCACTTTTGTGCTTGTAACGTAAAAGACCACATAATTGAATACGATGAAACATTAAATTCATAAATGTTTAGCCTTCATAAGATTTAGTACGGTAAATCGGATGAAAGTGTCAGCGAGGAAGTTGATGAGTTGTGAGACAAAGACTTTAAAAAAATTTAAAGCCCATTTTTTCCCTCCTTTTAATTTCCGTTTTACAAGGATGCAAACTGGCAGTCTTTTACTCTTGAAGAGAAGAGAAAAAGTAAATGAATGGAGACAGTGTATGGGAGGAAGGGGGATGACAAGAGATGCAGCAGTGACGCTGTACTGTAACGGGGACTACCAACGTTTGTCCTAATCCTTCCTGACTTAATTACCCTCCATTTCAATTTATCCGCTCTTTTTTTTAAGAAATGGGCACAGAAAAGGAAGGGGTGGTTCCTTTCGTTCACAATTCCCAACTGTTCGCATCGCCTATTCAATTTGTTCCCCAATCGATAGCAGCCTCAAATTGCATTAGGCGAAATTCCGATTCATCCCATGTTGATTTAACAAATTATCTTTCGGGTTTTGGCGCCGCTAATCAATGAGAGAGCAGGGAAAGTGTATCTTGGAGCAGAAAGCTTGCAACTGGAATGGCGCCACTCCTCTTTCATTGCTTGGTGTTTTCACTATGACACCAGAGCAAACGTCAGCGCTATCCAGACAAAGCAGAGATCGAGTTTATCCAGAAAGTTAACAGCTCAGAGTGACCAGATAAACTATTGAGGAAGATAAACGCCAAAGATGCCATCGATTGCTGGACTCTGTGGACGTTTTTATGGTTAATTTACCTCAAACCTCCGAAAAAAACTCCGCAAAATTCTTCATAATTTCGTTAGGATTGTGGCTTGATTGGTTATTTGCGGTGTACCGTCTTTTGTTCGCTTTTTACTGTTTGTTAGTATGGAAGCTTCTGAATCTATGATACATAGCGATAGCTATCATACCATGAGCGTACATTTTACTCCCAGTATGAAGTTGAATCGTCTATGATAATTGTATTACAGCAATAATAAATGTAGATCATTTTAAACGAAGAACACGAAGAGAAAACTTTCATATGTTAAAGAGATATGAATCCCAAACAAAAGTCTGTGATCGCCACCCGAGAGAAAATATTCCCTCTAAAAGGAAACTCCGGCAAACAGAAAACAACAAATACTGAAATTTGGTATTGAATTTGAAAAATTGCTATCGTAGAACAAACATTCATGCCTTCAGAGATTTGAAACAGGATTATATAAGTTACAGCAACGAGCACCGCTAAGGTATACCTACCAGGGCGGTATGCGTGCTTGTAAATATATGATATGAAATTTAAAGTTCCTTCTGTAAGAAGAAATTTATTTTTAAATTCTAATAAATAATAATAATAATAATTAAATAAATAAGTCAACCAAAATGTATAAACATACATTGCACCATTTACAAGTATTGTTATTGTTGTTGTCGTGTCCATATTACATGAACAATGGTTGCCAGAGCCTACTTCGAAGAAAGGTTGCACAGGACTACTCAGGACTTCTATTTTCCACCCCCAATTTTGAGGAAGAGCATCCCAAGCGGGGGATCCGGACCAGTCCACACGAGAGGACTTTCGGCTCGAAGCATATTTAGAGTGCCGCACCGACACTGTACATTTACAAACATATTTTCATAACACTCTTTGTCAAGTATAAAAAATGAAATAAAAGAAATATATGTCACTTCAACCTCTTACAACAGTTTTTGCGCACATATTTCACAGATAAGCGTGTCGTTAGATTTTGTATTGAACTGTATTGCCACTACATGTCCTGGATCCTTTTCTGTGAAGCAATTTGAAGGATTCTGTTTGTCGTGGAATGATTTCAATTCTGGTACATGTGAAAGACCACAGCACGAGTTAAACATTACAGAGGATCATTGGAGATCAGCTGCTAGAGAACACATTGATCAGATTCTTTAGATTATCTTGTAAGAAAATAACTAATATATCTGATTATGTGAATCTCACATGGTAATACATGTACTTATATAAATCCGATTACGTTTCTGTCGCTTGCAATGCCCAAAATGATATTTATTTATATTTCTTTCATAATGGTTATTTCTAAATGATGTAGCAAAGGCTCGAAATAATTTTTCAGTTTTATTTCCTTTATATAATTTTCCGTTCATTTAATAGTTTCATCATTCAGAATTGTTTTCTGCATCCTTTCAATAGTGCACAAATTAATTTTAATGCTGATCTATTAAACCAAAATGCACCAAAATTTATTACTGCGCTTAGTTTAAGTATGAAGCTGATTCTCGATTTATCAGTATCCGCCTTTTAATGGTAGTTTTCATTTATCAGGTCCAAAGTGTATAAAATCGAAAGAAAATTATCCTGTGAGATTTATTTAAAAAAGTAATACATTTGCTGCGTGTATGCATCAAACATAAAAAGGTTTAATGAGAAAGTTCAAACACGTGTTTTACCATATTATAATCAACATGAAGTTTAAAAACTTAAAATGATTAATGTGAATTAATATAATTTTTCGATCTAGTGACAAATTTTGAACAATCTATTAAGCTATCATAAGATCTGGGTTTGCTGAACATACGTATAACATGTATTCATGTATGTACGTATGCATATTGCATGTGATTTTTTTGTCGTTTGTCTATTTCACAGCTCCAGAAGATGTGAAACAAAAGAAATATGAAAAATTGATTTATAAATGGTAGTGATAGCTTGCTAGAAGAATATGCTTTTATTATAAAAGATTAACTAAATACTGCTCAGATTTTATTATTCTGAAATTAATTATTGTTGCTACTCAGATAGGAAATAATTCAGGATTATATCTCTGAGTATAATAGCACAGCAGTTAGTCTTACTAATCCTGTTTAACTTACTTTGTTAAACTGGAATATTGACTTCCTTGATTTATGTGGGACTGTGCTTTTATCAGGTTCAGAATAAATCATTGCGTATGAAGAAATATAATAAATCTACCGATGAGTACAAACGTATATTTGTTCTTAGATCGTTCTTCACATTGTTTTTTTCCCCTTTCTTTAACAATATTTTGAAATTTCTTAAAAACATAAAAAATAATAAATATTCAATATATTTCAAAACTGTCCTTATATCTCCTACATACCTTTCAGTTAAAGTTGTATAGTCATTAGGTTAATTGGAAGCAGAAGTCAGAAGAAGCAGAAAAATGAGCAACGCCTTCGCCGGAAATCGAACCACGGACCTCTGGAATACGCGCCCAGCGTGCAGACCACTATACTACGAAGGCATGATAAGAAGGCGGGGAAAATACCTTATAAAGCATAGAAATTTGTTTGTAGTTGCAAACATATTATTTCACAGTGTATTTTTAAGAGATATGGTTCATATTTACGTTATACTTGCGAAAATACTCAACTACATTTTGCATTAAAATAAATATTAGAAATTTCGGAAGTAACAGTAGATTATATTAGTTCATATAGTATATTTTATATAAATTACATGTTATCTGTTTATAAATCAAACGCCCAAGAATTTCTCTGTGGGAGAGAGCAGAAAGCTCGAGAAAAGGGACAATATTCTATCTCTCCTGAGACCCTGGAGGCAATAGATGTCAGCAGCATGTCAGTTGATATCGAATCCCTATGGAGAGATAAGAGTTGTAGCAATTGTCTGCACGGTGAGCGGCTATTCCATGAATCTTTTCGCGAAACTGCTGATTGTGCTCTCGCTTTTACTTCTCTGGCACTGTGCGGAAAAGACTATCTGTATCATTAGATGATCAGTCAACTTAAACAGAGGCAACTATAGCCAGACATGCAAGAATATCAATCTGCTTACCTGAATGGTGTCTGAAGCGTGGAGGGAGCTTCAAATCATTTGGAAACTGCCTGGAAATTAAAATTAAATATATGTCTACATATATATCATGTCATTATCACTGCAGCAATGGAATGCACAGTGCATTACTGCCAGAGGATAATCAGGCATAAATTTAGACAACATTTAGGAACATACTTGGGAATTCAACTGGCTTAATGATTAGTCTCAGAGACAGAGATGAGGGCTCAATTTACACATCTTATGATTATTGCAAGGGCAATTAAGATAATCTGCGGAACTTCAATGGGAATATATATTAGGTACGAATATCTGCGATATGGACTTCAGTTAGTTACTACTGAAACACAACTCGTTACTGTTTAGCTCCCTGGTTATAGAAAAAACTAATTACAGGAATTGGAATAAGTCTCAGTATATTATATTCGCTAAATTTAAGTCAAAGCGATTCAGATTCCTTTAATTTGTGCCTGCACAAATGTTTATTTTAAGTAGTTTAATTAATTTAAATTCTTAATATATACTGAAAATGAAAAAGATAAACACTATTGCCTATTTGTAAGCCCACATGCGCTTTATTTGTAGATATATATTTACATAAGAATGAGTACAGGGGTCTTCAACGTAGTTTGTTTTAGCACTTGAGGCCTACGTGTTTTAAAAGGCCTTTGAAAATTCAATGTCCACGTATTGTGCAAGAATGAGGGTGGGGTTATTTCATCTTCATCTAAATATTCGAAGAGGGTCCATGAAATTTGATTTTAGTCTCACCAGTAAACCGCATATCGCTTTCACTCTGTGTGTAACGTGTATACGAGCCAGTTTCCCTTAGAAAGTCCTCCACGAAGGCATCTCTCTCCTTAGGCAGATAGCCCTCGACGCTTTGCTATAATCACACACACACGCTTTCACTCTGAAATCTGGTAGCATTTTTCCTTGAACATACACATTTAAATTTTCTTACTTTCTCATATTTTCGACAAAAAAGAATGTCCAAATATGTAACTTAGTATGGTTATTCTTCGCTAATGGCTTCAGAATAATATGGGAATTATAGTGTAAGGAAATGAATGAGGATATTTTATTTCTTTTGGTAGCCCATTTTATCACATTCGTGTTGTTTTTTCTAAGATGATGCATAATGAAATATTCGCTTTCACCTTGCCATTGCAATTGTCATATTTTTCGCCCGTCAGTATGATCCCTTTGCACTATGTCTTTTTTCTTTTTCATTTTTATTATCAGAAATTTCTAAGAACCATCACAGTGCAACTTTGGTATCAAATTTGGTTCAACTTTGGCGCATACTTTTCCTTTGTTTGTGTGTGTGTTATGATTTATCCTTTTTATAAGGCCAAAGGGGCTTTGTCCCTGAGGGACTATTGTTTTCGTTTTGAGATTTTACGTCGAATAACTCTGAATGTCCGATTCTCTGTTGAAACTCCGTTCAAACTGTTGCCACAAAATATTATCACCCTGTATTATATTTGAAGAAATTAAATAATGAGGAATCTGCATAAATGTATGCATGTTTCTCGTATTGTGGTAAAACAACGGTACCTAGAGCCATCAAATTTTTAATTACGTAATCCTACTGCGAATATGGGCATTTGGAAGCCCAAAATTTGTTTTACTTTAAAGAATTTTTGATTAACAAACTCAAAGATTTCAAAGCGAGTAATGGCAACATTGTACAGAAAAAACATTTTTATCTCCAGCGCGTGAGACTGTGTATCGGAAATTCTAAATATACGCTTAAGTTAAACTTATTTTGCGATATTGCTCTTGAAAAGAATTTTATGGCTTGAGTGCGAAGGACATGCTATTTAATAAATAAAGATAACACCCAAAATTTAAAAAAAAAAGCCCATTTGGACGTAGTTTAAAATCTGATTTTCTTTTTTAATTTAAAGTTGAACCAATTTTTTTTTCCTGATGAAAATAATGCTGATCAGATCCACAAATTGAACAATCCATGATGATGAAGATGGTCAAGAGAGCAAATGTCGCGCCTGTCATTGGCTAAGCTCTTGCGTACCATATAGATGAAGGCACAAGTTTCCTGAGCTCCGCTCCAATTTTGGTGGAAAAGACCTTCGAAAACAGGTCTAAGAATCTTCTACACTTCCTTTTTTATCCCCAGCTCCAGTTGGGAACTTTCGGACCTCCATTCCGCATGGCTACTATACATTTATGAACGGACATGCCTTCTCGAGAAACCGAACCTGGTTCACCACTATGACAGTCTTCTTCCCTTAAAACCCTGGCGAATAGTGCAGCGTTTCCTGTTTTAGCTGAATAAGTATATAACTAGTATTTAAATGTATAAACGGTATTCATAACATAATTATGCATCTGTTATAACAACGCATGTATGTACTCAAATAACGCAAGCCCCAAATAATGAATGTAAACAGGTCTAATGTATGTCTTACCGTAATCAAGCTGTCAAGTATATAACTAATGTAGTCATGTAACTTTATCGTGTATCCAATGTATTAATGTATTTTATTGATGGATCAGATTTCATGCATTAAAAATTATTATTATTATTATTATTATTATTATTATTATTATTATTATTATGTTGTCCTGTGACTCGGGAGTTGCCAGTTCAAGATAGTGGAGGGCGTGGGACATACACCTGCTTACCTTTGTTAGACATCAGGCGTCCCCGTCCTCTGTCACCTGTCACCTGTTTTAGCTGGATTTCTGGTTCCGAAACTTTTTGGGGAGAAAAATTCTTTTAAGTATGCATAAAGCGAACATTGATGCAATAATAAATTCAGTTGATGTTTATACAAACAGAAGCATGAAAAGCGAAATTAATTACACAAATACTGCTGCAAGAAGCTTTGCATTACGTATCTTGTCAAGCCATCAAACAGCCAAGGTCATCACGGTTAGGCAATGCCCATGACATGCGATTGTAATCCATCCATATCACCGCTATAAATTTTGTAACGCAAGAGTTACAAATCCAATACATGTCTTAAACAAAATAGAAACTATAATTAATTTTGAAGGAGTATAAAGTTAGTTTTCGAAAGTAATTGCCTAATTTTAACCAGCATTAGGTACTGGAAGCTCTAAAAAATTTTGTCCTTTGCCGCCATCATGAAAGCAATAATTGTCCCACAATATTGACAACAATTCTGAAGTATTTAAGTAATTTCCGTAAAAGGCATAAAAACAAACGCAAATCCATAAGAGCTGAATCAAAAACAACCAAGCAAGTGAGAACTTCCCAAGCTACAGTTCAGAGTACATTGCTTGAAAAAGTGATAGAGAAGAATACATAATTAGCGACACTTATTGCCGTACCGAAGCGACCAATTTCGAATCCCGGAAAAGGCACTGATGTTTGTAAATATATAGCGTCGTTGCGGCATGGGGGCACTCAAAATATACAGCGAGCAAAAGATCTCGAGAGCTTGATGGTAGGGAAAGAAGCGTAGGTGACCCTAGGATCCGACCCCAGGGTACTTTCCGTCAAAATTGGGGAGAAATTAAGCATAAGATGGATTGTCACTTGTATGGTGCCCCAGGCTCTGACTAACGGCAGACGTAATCTTGCACTTCTTTTCAATATAATAATTCATGGGATTGTTCTGGTTTATACCAGATAATTGAGATTAGAAACAGCAGCAGCAGGAAGAATGAAAGTAATTTAACAGAATACCTGCAAATATTAAATACTTGTTAGAAATGAGCATCCATAATAATGTTTAATTTTCAACTTCTGGGAAGGTGAACTATTTTACATAGCTTTAACAATACTAAATATACTCACTGCGTTGTTTCAACTAAATACAACCATCTTTTTTCGATTTTTTTGTACCTATTCTCAGAAATCCCTTTTCATGAATCTCATATAAACTTAACAGCAAGTTTAAGTTCCATATTACGCATTGTTTTCGTAGGTTTTAGTTTTTCAGATGTATTTTTGAATTAATATTTCAGTGAAATTAAACACACTATAAATGAATGTAACATATTTCCTAAATGGTTTTTTTAGATGCTAATGTTCAGATAACAGAATTAATTACTCAAACTGTTTAAATATAAAGTGAAGAATTGACGCAAATCAATAATTAACTACGAAATTTCTTGCTTTAAAGACATTTCTAAAGAATTTGACGCCAAATCTAACAAATCTGAGCAAAGGCCCTGGTGCCAAATCTTTGATGTTATCGCCAAAGTAGTAGCTTCATCCATCTAGCGCCAAGTTGAGATGGAATTCAGCATTTTATTAATTTGGTTTGGGGGCATCTTTCCAACGTCCTTTTCTCTGTATATATGCATAGGGTGAGAAAGCTTCGACCGAGTGGGGAGGGTAGGGACATGAACGAGGGGAGCTCGTTTCAATCCAACTTTGCTTCTCTCTCGGAAGTTTAATGAAAGCGCCTTGAATATGTTAACAGCTGTGGGTGATAGAACTGGTTAACAGTTGCAGCGGCGCATAAAAATTGTGAAGGAGCTGAAATTTCGGGAAAAGAAAATGCTCGCCAAAGAGATTAGTAATGTTGTTCTTGGTATTGTTCAACCTCCTTTGGTGAAACGATACCTCATTTTCTAAGAAGGGGCTCTACCTTTCAATTTCTTAAAAACTTATTTTGGGTTGAAATAACTTGCGGTCGGATTTTTTAATAACATTTCTTTTGCATAGCTAAAACATATTAGAAAGGATATAACAGCGGTATATGTAGAACGAATTATCATTTTTTTCGTTCCTTAAATTATTGTTCATGGTGCTCGCGAATGGTGTTTCAAATAGCCAGTTTCCTTCTTCTTTTCAAAGTATCCCCGATAGTGACATCGTGTAATTTTCTGTTTGAGAAGGAAAAGATTATTACCAAATGGATGCAGAGTCTTGAATGTCCAGTGCATTTTAGGTTAGAGTTATGAAGCGAGTTATTTTTTAGATGATCATCATGAAAATAAACAGAAAAATGTAGCAATATCAAAAATATTATTAGCCTTATAATGCAAGTATACATTATTTATGAAAAAATTTCAGTTTTCCCCTTATTCTACATTAATTAATAAAAATGATCTTTTATAGTATTTATAATTTAATGTTTTATTACAAATCCTTTTATCATAATAATAAATGTGCAAAACACAGATTAATTAAACATCTCCTGACGATTGTGCAAATAGTTATTTTTTTATTTTCTGAACACAAGCAAATAAAACAAAGTTTTTATCTTACAAAATGTTTCAAACGTCTACATGTTATTACGTTTTCTCAGTTTTAAGCAAATTTTCTCAACGTTTCACCCCAGTTTTCACTGAGCGGCCTTCGAGATATGGATTTAAAAAAGATCTTATATCCCTCTTCTCGTATGTATATCCGTGTTGAAAATTGATAATTCAGGCATAAAATACATAAAATGAAAATATCGTCACTTCATTAAAAGGATAACAATCGCAATAATGCTTAAAAAATAAAAAAAGAATTTAATGGTCCAGCGTTTTATCTTTGGATCAGCTCAAGCAATAAGAAAGTTGGTTCGCTGAGTAAACAGAGCTAATGCCTAGTGACAAACACCACTAAAGTTAACTCCTTATCTAAGCGAAACTGAGAGGCTCTGGAAAATTACAATAAAATTGCGAATCATTTTAACCGTTCGCCCGGCCTAGAGCCGTAACGGTGACGGTTATTACCTTTTCATAATCGAGGTAAAATTTGCGGTTAGAAGCTCGGAGTTTTTTTACTCTCTTCTTCTTATGTTGAACACGTGGATACTCAAACTTTACATATTTGAAACTTTTAAGCATTTGTGTGAAAATCCCATGAATTTCTGATCTTAGCTCATGGTTTCGTATACTTCATCAGAAGATCACTTGCCTTTTATTCAACGTAGAACGTGAAATTTCCGTCAGTAGGAATGATAAAATATGAGAGAATTTGAAACAAAAGTAACGGCCATTCAACATGTAACGCTGGAAGCATGGGTAATACTGCAATAAATGTCATATAAAACTAGGAGTTTACACTACGTTTTATTTACAGTCAATCAATTAGCTTTTAAATCATGATTCACTAAAGCGATGAATACAAATATCACACGGAACTAAAGAAAATGTCATTTACATACTTACTTAATGTACAGCCTAATTTCAGTATTTTCCACTGCTATACATTTCTTAATCTTCAATTCTTTTATTATATGACACACATTTTAAAGGCTTCACAGAATGAACAAATTTTAAATGTATTATGATAACTTCTGAATAAAAATGCTTAATCTAGTCATTGTAGCAAAGTAATAATACTTTAATAATAATAATAATAATACTAAAACTGTAGTCAAAAGATTACAGTATTGTAAATTAGATCATGAATATTTGAAAAGAACTGCCTATTAGTTTACTGGTTTCTATAATAAATTAGTTTACATTGTAAAATTAGATGAAATAAGAAGCACTTGTGTGACATCATGACTAACAAAATTCTGATACCTTTAATCTCATTTATTAATACGTGCCTAACCTTGAGATGGAAAGATCAGATAGCTATAAAAATCGTCTTAATATCCGAAAGTTAATAGAATGAAAGCATTTTCACTGTCAGTCCACAGCAAGGTTTTGATTATATATTACAGAATCTATAAATTATTGCAACTGATTTCAAAATATGCATGTTAGATCTATTGAGGGTGGCAACGCACTAGGCTCCTTACCTAAGACAAAAAGAAAATAGATCTTACAAAAATCAGGAGAAAACCCATGCAGTTAATTTCGTTTTAATCGTCAGCATTTGAAGTCGAATCGAACTGCCTGTACAGAACCGGTTGTAGCCATTTTGCCAATGACAGGATTTAAAAACGTGTTAAGTTTTCATTTTAAGATTTATGGATAAGAGAAAGACACAAAATATGCCAAACACTTTGACTGTATTTTATTATGGATGAAAGCTTAATATATCCATGACAAAAAAAATTGAAAGAAATAATAATTCCAGAAAAAAATTGAGTTTGATAAGGAAAATTTGAGCCATCGGAAAAAAAATTTGAGTTTAGACCTCACTGTGAGTGAAGAACGTGATATCCAAATAAAATCTCATAGATAATAAGGAAAATCACACAAACTCAATTAGCGAATTCTCAGGGGAAAACCGTCAATCAAAGTAGTTAATATTTTAAAAGCGTACTTATAAAATGTCTTTGCCCTTTACATAAAGTGCGTTCTTTTATGTTTTCTTCAAAGTTACGAAATAAAATTTAGCAAATCAAACAAATATTTCGCGACATCAGCATTTATTTCACTTTAATAAGATATTCAGATTTCTTAAAAACTATCACAGTCAATTTTTCCTCGTAAAGCCGAAAAGAGGCTTGAGAACATTTACTTTTTAATAAATGCTAAAGTAGAATATTATTATAAAAACCTCAGGTCATGAAAGATTTTACATTTGAAGATTATAATTAAAAATAATATTAGCACTTTCAGTCTTAAGTATTTTCGGAATATTTAAATATAATATTTTCACGTACATTACAGCAGTGGTTGTCACATTTTTAATGCGCTACTAAGTAAAAGAATTATTATTATATACTATTTAATTAATGTAAAATATACTAAAAGACAGATTTATTTAATGTAACAACTCAATTTTTAAACAAAGTAACTTTAAAATGGGAAGTCTGTTTCTTTTAAACCGTAAAAAACTGAAAACAATTATTTACCTATACTTTATGACAAAAGTTTCACTAACATTTTCCCTAAAGTCACAAGAATAGAATTGAGATAGAACTAATTGCAAATAATATTGCAATTTATAAGGGCAAAACATGTAGAAAAAAATCACACAAAATTTAAAGTATATTTTCAAATATAGATAATATAAAATGAAATTACATAAAATTATTCTGAGATGCTCCTTAATGGTGTGCACGAATACCGGCCTTTTCGAGAGAGTATTCACAAATGTTCCTGTGATGCGTATCTTTCTTAATTATGCATCATGCAGTCAAACTACCTCCTGAATATAAAAGAAAATTGGAATTTTAAAATCTAGTATACAATAATCTTGTAATTTAATATGTTAAGAATTGAAAAGTAAGTGAATGATAACTCAAAATAATAACAAAAATTACAATATATAGCATACAGTTTTTAAGTACATAAAAATAACAATACAGAAAAAAATCGGAAAGGAGAATACAGAATAAAACTTTTTTTTAGAAAACTGTAGAGTCATTAGATTATTTTAAAGCAGAAGACGTGAAAAATATGCAATGCCCTCGCCAGGACTCGAAGCTGGACCTCTCAAATACGCGCCGAGTGTGCTAACCATTACACCACGAAGGTATGCAGAAAGAAGAGAGAAAATACCTTATAAAACTGAATTTTAATACCATGAAGAACTAAATGTTAATATCCTGAAATTCCAAGAGTAATTGTGACTTCTTATCCTCTTTAAAGCAAGCTTTACATGTGTCTAACGCTTTTAACGATCTACTAAAGCCGATAGTTATATAAAATAGATCATATAGAAAAATAAAAAATGTGACCAGTTTCCATTAAAATGTAAATCACTAAGCTTATCTGTAATTTGCTACCTGGTAGATTACTGATTACTGGTAGATTACCTGATTACTTTAAAAAAATAACAAAATAACCCAATTTATATAAAATAAAGAAAATGAGAAAATATTAAGGAAAGTAAAATAACATCAATTAAAAAATAACTAAAATAAATCAAGTAGAAAAATAAAAAATGACCAGTTTCCATTAAAATGTAAATCACTAAGCCTATCTGTAATTTGCTACCTGGTAGATTACTGATTACTGGTAGATTCTCTGATTACTTAAAAAAAATAATAAAATAACCTTTATTCTTAAATTTCTCTAATGTCTTTTTTGAGTTTCTTGACACTTTTGGATTTCATTTTAAGAAAAACAAATTGTTTTTGTGTCTTTTGCATTTTATAAATGTTGACATAAATTCGAAACGTTTTGTCATTATTTCATGTTATTATGTATTTAAACAATTATAATCCTAAGTTTCGAAAAAGACTTACTACAGCCATGAAAAATAGCAGTCTCTGCAAACTGGAATATCTCTTAATTCGGGAACCACCACTAGACGCGTCCAAGAAAAAATTCCATAAATAATCATTATCGTATAATTACGGTGCTAATCCTAGTTTTGAATTCCCAAAGATATTCTTTTTTTCTCCTGCCTACGTTTCCCTCTAACTGATTTTGTCCTGTTTGAGGGTAGCATTTGCCATCAACAGAATTGAGTGGAGTATGTAATTGGATTGCCCCGGCATCTCTTACAGAGATCTAATAAATCAGATAAAACCCTGGGATAAGAAATAAGGCAAAAACGACAAGTGAGCCTTTCAGGCTTTCATTTGAGCTTTTTTTCAATCCAGGCACGAGCCTGGTTTATTTCTTGATACTTATTATTTTTTCTTAGTTTTTTCCCCCGCAATGCTGCTAAAGCGCTAAGCCAGGTCTTTATTCTTTTACTACCCCCATCTTGATAACCACGTTTTCGGGGCATCCACTTCTTGGAAGCAAAGTTGACGCTGTCTGGAAGATTTTCCACTAATCGGGCGTAAATGATGGTCCTGACTGGCTTGCCGGATTGTCCGGTACAGTCGCCAGACCGAATCGAGATGCTCGAAATCGGAAATGACTGCATTGAAAGAAAGGTCCAATTTTTCGCATCCCTGGCGTTTAAGCTCGAGTGACAGCTAGGAGCTGAAACTGGCTCAAATTCCAAAGGATTATTGGTAAATGCGCAAAGCTCCGGCTGATCGCATTGACATATATCCGGAACGTGAAAGAACAAAATAATACTGCGTGATGAAACTGAAAAGAGCGAATTTTAAACTGCTAGAAATCCTCTTAGGAAAAGAAACTATTAATATTATGTTGCTTTTAATACTTAGGATCAGATTTTAAGGCGCTAAACAGCTGTCATCTTTGAGAGTATTGCCACATTTCGAAACCTTCAGGGTGAAGAACCATTTTATAGTATTTAATGGAACTACAGTGAAAAAAAAAGGTGAAACTAAGAAATGCTACATATTTGAATGAGAGTTTGATGAAGATTTTACTTATTGATGCTTAAATTACATTATAAAAAACATTTTAATTGAAGAGTTAAATAACCAAACTAATGCGGAATAAAAAATAGAACAAACGAAAAACATGTTTGGTATTATACGCACATGGGTTATAGAGTCATTAGGTTAATTGGAAGCAGAAAAGATGAAAAATATGCAACCGCCTTCACCGGGAATCGAACCACGGACCTCTTGAATACCGGCCCAGCGTGCTACCGTTACATCACGAAGGCACGCTAGGGAAGTGGGAGAAATACCTTATAGGGTATCGAAATCCTGGTTTTATTCTATAGAAGGTAGAAAGAATTGTTTTGAATTTCAGGCAGAAACGAGAACAAAACTAAAATTCAAACATATAGTAAAAGTATAAAATATCTCTAAACTTAAACACGTAATAAAATCAAAACGTCAACCTCATACGATTACAATAATGAAAAGCTTAAAAACTCCTTTCCTTTGATTTGATATCCATCTTTATCAAATTTTAGAACTATTAATGCATTTGTAGTAAGAATGAAACAACTAATTTAAAACTACAAAGTACTTCAAAATGCAGAACTATTAATGCATTTTAATTAAAAATTAAACTGCTAATTTAAAACTACCTGCAGGAAATCCTACAGAATAGTAATTTTAAGAATTACTTTTCATATATACGCGAGATTCTTAAAGAATGCATATATATGTTATTATCTGCAGTGTAGAAATTTTTATTAAATTGTATTATTTAATTACTAAAAGTGTGTAGGTTTTCTTGGAAGATTTTCTGAACTTATCATTTAGAACGCAACCGAATGATGATTTCTAGCACATCATCTTTAGGGTACAAGTTAGTGTCACATATTTTACATGCCAGTATTTTATTTTCCTTAAATATAACATCATTCCTCCGGATATTACATATGTACGTATGTAATATCCGTACATATGTAAAATCAGTATCATAATATTATATTATCCGCACATATGGGGTACGTAATATCCGCGCATATTGTAATATCGGTATCATAATATGTATATTATCCGTACATATGTAATATCCGTAGGATATCACAGTCCTATGGATATTATATATGTAATTGCATATAAGTAATTACATATGTAATATCCTAGTAGTTTCCGTTCAGCTTTAATACATTTATATTCTAGGAGAAATGAAAAATTGTTTTGAAATATCTGCAATAGAAATTTTATAGGTAACTGATTATCAAGTGGAATGGATACTTAAATATTTTTATTGGGGAATGATGCTGATATATTTTGCTAGAGATGTGTTGCGCTTGATTTGGAAATTCAAAATAAGATATGAAGTTCCTGTGAGATTTAAATGGCAATAATTTAACTTTAACCTGCAACCACTTCTACCGAACCTAAATAATTAGAAAGAAAGTAAAATTTCGTTCAGTGAACCAGTGTTAAAGAATACATATAAGTTTAATTATAACATATCTGCAGAGATTAAAACTGTATTATTTAGAAACAAGGAATTCACACGTTCACTGCCAGAAATGCACATGGCAGTTTAAAACGATACGCATGCAGCCAACAGTTCTTCTACTAATCTTTATGTCATAGGTATTCTTTCACAGACTTCTCTCTCACCCTTTATTTGACAGATTAGTGATAACAGCACTAAAAGAAGCGAAAACAATGGAAATACGTTTCTTTTACCTTGCAAATGCCTTTTGCATGCCAGTAAATATAAACTACATGCATGTGAAAATAATGCATATAAGACTCGCTTGAAAAGTAAATAAAATACCGTATAAAGAAAATGCAGATAACTTATAAATGGGAAAAAATGACTTAAAAATACAAGTATGATTAAGGTTATGCATGAAAAGAAGCAAAAGAAAGGGTCGCAGAAAAGCGGGGAAAGCCTAATGTCATCCGAGAGAGTTAATTAACATTTTTAATGACATATGTTTAACGAAATAGAAAACAACAGGAATTAGAAAACATACTTCATGAATCAGTTACTTTCAATTCGTTATTTTCAGCAAAATGTTGAAAGAAATCGGAGAACCTGAGGACGCTTCTTGTATAAAATATAACGCTAAGTAAATAATACAAAATGCATAATTTAAAAAATTAAAATTTTGACACTTTTTTAAATAACTTTTAATTTAGAATTGACTTAAATTTGGAGATAGAAAAAAAAAGGTCAATTAATGAATTTCATTATTTATAATTTTATTATAATTTACCGTAATATATCAACTGTTTAGATGTTACATCCTTTCTGTATGTCTTTCATTTTTAACAATTCGGAAATTTATCAACAAGTGGAAAAGGTTTTGGTTTATTTGCTTATGGCAAAGCACTCGGGGGCTAAGTGCGTGAAGGCAGGGATGCGCTCAAAGAGAACTTTCTAAGGGAAAGTGGGTCGTATAACGCCTATGCAGTCGCCCAAGCGATTCGAAACTCGAACCGAACTACCAGTGTTCAGCGAATTTACCGCCAGGCCGTCGGTGGGTCCCAGAAGAAAAAGAAAAGCGATTATGGTATGAATTTTTATTTTCTCAAAAGCGAGAGAAAAACTTCAAACAAAAATTAATGTGCAAAACTTTGCAAGTTATTTTTGATTTCTTTGATAAATTACTTTGAATATAGGTACTTAAAATATTATTAAACTACGGAACTCAGAATGGATTCTAATTATCATTGTTATAAATTAATGCCAAATGGAGTTAAATTTCAAGTATGATATGATTCTAAAAGCCCCATTTAAAAATAAATCTTACGAGGTAGTTGAAACGTACCGTTGCATCGTATAATGCATAAGTATGCGCTACATCCTTAAAAATTAATATAGTACAAGCTATATCCTTAAGATGTTGTGTGGCCCCAACTTGTCAGCAACAGTAGTAGTGACTGCTATGAACTGTAAAGTACACAAATTCGTAAGAAGGGTTTAAATCCCTTTTTATTCCACTTTAGAAATCGGGGCCCACCAGCGGCCGAGCGGTAAAGTCGCTGAACACTGGTAGTTCGGTCTGAGGTTCGAATCCCGCGAACGGGCTGGCTGCATGGGAGTTTTCGTGGTTTTCCCCATGTGTAACGTGTATACGAGCCAGTTTCCCTTAGAAATTCCTCCACGAAGGGATCCCTTCCCTCAGGCAGATAGCCCTCCAAGCTTTGCCATAATCACACACACACACACCACTTTAGAAATCACAGTTGCGTTCACTTGACGCTCACAAACTACGCCGACCCGGCGGTTTAACAAAATCGAAAAGTACAACTAAAAATAAATGACAGGATGAATAAATAACGAAATCACTATCTACGAGGCTCTATAATCGTAACTAACTTAACCGCGTTCTTAGATACAGCTGAGATTCAACAAACTTACTGATTAAGAAGTTGAAAGATTCAACGAACTGCCGAAATAGGCACACAGGCCGAAAACTCGCGGTTCTTAAAATTTCTACCTAGCAACCTTCACGCTCGCGATTCAAGAAGCACACTTACAATCTCGTTTCCTTTCTATTTAAACTCAATTTACTTCTGCTAAAATTTGAATACTCTGAGCGTTCTACTAATTTACATACTCTGGCATTGGCAATTCTAGGGGAAAGTAAAGGCTTGACAGGAAATGTAGCTTAAAATAAATGTTAGTTAAAATAAATATAAACCCTACATCCTTAACCATTTATTTTAACTTCAGTTCTATATCCTTAAATATAAATTACTTACATACATTTTTTTATTTAATCTTTAGTAGAAAATAGGTCCATTTTTTTAAATATTTGCATTTTTTCTTTCCTTATTCATGAAGTTATCATTTCGTTCCCAATCAAATTTATCTTTTAAACTTAAAAATACTTTTATGAGATAGAAAATGCGCTTAGCTCTTTATTATGGTGCTTGCTTACACTAATTCTCTAAAGGGTCAATATATATAAGTATTTCACCATTTGTTACGGAAGTACAAAAAATCATTTCAGGTTAATAATATCCCATTTGAAAACATTTGCATTTAATTCTTGTAAAAAGTTTACTGATTTTGACTATCAAAATTTTCAGGCTTTCACATTCTAGAGCTTTCGATATATTTCACACGTGTTTCACATGTATGCATTTTGAGCGAGGATTGTGTGACAAATAAAATGACTAAATTAATGTTCAAATTATTTTGGGAACTTTAATAAGCATAGTTGCATAATTTTTGAATTTAATATAAATTAATTCCATTTCTTCTTCCATTTACTAATAAGTAGACATTTTTATATCCTTTAGCTGTGATGAATGCATGCTAATTAAATTCGTCTCAATATTTTCATCTTTTATGATACGCTAGGTTTTAAATTTTATACTCAACTACTGTATACTTTTAAAATAATCTTGGACTGTTTCCTCAAGGTTTATTGCATAATATAATTCGTTTACGTATATTTATTAGTACTATAAATGGCTGATGGAAAGTTACCTCTCAAGAAGCATTCATTTTTCAAAGTTGTTTGAGAGGAAGTTCCGATACGTATCAGAATCTGCTGTTCAATTATTAACACATTACGATGCATTAAGGTAATGCTCTTCATGTCTCTAGGCATTATCTCAAACGATTTAAATGAGCTAGACGCTCGTTTTAACTGAAATGTATCATTTCAAATAAAAGACATTAAAGATTCTAAATCATTATTTTAACAAAGCCGAATTAATACCGGAATAGATAACAAATATATCATTCTGCTGGTAAATTTCTCAGCTATTTATTGAGTCTTCCTAATTTTAAGTATACTTTCCGTTGACCCCAAATTTTACTTGAAAATAACGTCTACTTATAATTGATAGTTATTTCAATATCAGAATATAGGACAAACTTTTCACAAAAAAAGAGGCATACAAAATTTGCTCATAAAATTTATTTAATCAACAAATGAAAAACAGTTACATATGCGAATGATTTTTTTTTAAATTCAGACTGTATATGATTCTGCTATGGATAATGTAATTTTTTACCCGACTCAGAAAAATAACATAAAATAAAATTATTTTTAATAATATTCTTGCAGTTTCTAAGCATATTTTTAACTGCTCTATATATTATTAACATCATACTGTTATATACTGGTATATACTCATTTTATTTATCCTTATGTAACTCTCAATTTCTAATCACAAGTTACGAGAAAGGAAATGCCAATAGAAAGATGAGCAACAGTGTCGGTATACACATTTTGTTTCATTGTAGTTTAAGTCCCTTAGAAGTACTGTAGACAATGTTTAACAATAAAGGCAAATTTCTGTGCATTTTTCAAAAATTAGCAGGTTTTCTAAAATTTTAAATGTTTTGGAATTTATTATTGACATATTTTCTCGCGAATAACTGAATATGTATTTTTATTGCTGCATAATTGAAACTATCAATGTGCAGAGAAGGAAAAAATAAATTAAGAGAAGATGGCATTAACAACGGGTTGAAAGCGCTTTAGCCGTTTATACGTAGAGCGATGCCAAGGTCTAATCACAAGTGAAGCATGAGGCTCGTAATTATTAATTAGATGGCGCTATGATTTTCGTATTTTTCAAAAAATTGTGTAATTTATCGTCAGAAATGAATAAAAGTTTTCTAAGGTAAACCGATCTCGTTCGAAAGGCCGATTTCGGCTAAACAATCTCAATTTTTATTTCACAATTTTAAATATCACACTCGTAGATATCAAAAGCAGTTTTTCTTTTCTTGATATGTTTATTAGAAATGGAAATATATCAGTTTTTCTGAGATACGATAAACCAAAATTTCCTGTTTGCCACAGCGGAAGTGAATGTTTAAATGGCAAATAAAAATACAATTTTTACCTTTTTTTATTTGTTAACTAAATAATTTTAAGCATATCAGTTAGTCTGAAGAATCTGGCAAAGTATTTTTATTATGTATTTTCTCTTTTTCATATTACAACGTGAATAGTGTGTATATGTCATGTGATGTTAATCGAAAAACGTTAAATGCTTTATTTTATTTTTTTTTAATTGCGTTTACAGCAATCATGATACCTCTAAACGTTCCTTACAGAATACTTTGAAATTTTGTACACAGACTTTGTATATTGTTATGCATGATATAGACTAAGAGTTAAAAAGTAACCTTGCAAAATTTAAATTACATCACTTTTTCTTCATTAGTATATGCATGTTTTAAAATTTTTGTGGACTAATATATTTATCCTTACATTACTACAGAATCAATATTCTCCAATTATTCTACTTCATTGTATGCTTATGGTTAATATATATAAATGGAAGTCAAAAATATGTTTTTATTATTAATATTTTCTTGTTAGTGATAGCTGATGTTTTTGTTGATCTGATATGAAGTTTTCCGTTTATTTGCAAAATTTCACAAAATAATGAATTTTTTATCACTTTTTTGTAGTGTTGATATTTATTATTGTAGTGGTTAGATTTAAGTGTAAGTGCATTCTAATAAAAAATCTCATAAAGTCAGAAATATAACAAACATTTTGAGGAAAGTCCTTCGAATAGACGTCGGTTACCAATAAGTATGGGATTACCAATACCAGTGGGAAGATTCTGAAGTGCAGCCAACATTTACATGCTACGGATGATATTTGACTTGTGACTACGTTTTTAAGAGCATTTTTGAAAAGGCATGTTGAGATAAGCATTCATAAAACATTCGTTTGCATAAAGGGAAGCATATTCATGATGTATATGCCGTAATATGTTATAATGCAAGTTCAATTAACATTTAAAATAGTTATCTGTCTTAAACAAAATAGGAATCATTAAAAATGTGATTTAAAATTCGGCATATTTTCAATATTAAAAATTCAAAGCATTTCGAAGCCAAACAATTGCAGATTTGCTCACCAGCGACCGAGCGGTAAAAACGCTGAACACTGGTAGTTCCGTCCGAGGTTCGAATCCCGCGAACGGGCTGGCTACATGGGCTTTTTTGTGGTTTTCCCCATGTGTAACATGTATACGAGCCAGTTTCCCTTAGAAAGTCCTCCACGAAGGCATCCCTCCCTTTAGACAGATAGCCCTCGTGTGCTTTGCTGTAATTGAATAATCCAATCCAATCCAATTGCAGAATTCGTCCCTTCTTCGATTGAAAGCAGCATTAGTTGATATTTATTATTTCAAACTGATTGAAACATCATATATTGTTTACTATTAATAATTGGTTTTATCTACAGATATGTAAATTATATATACTTAATAATAATTAAAAAATATAGCTTACTTGGAAGAACGTTTTAGAATTTTAAAATATAAGTAACAATAAAGGTTGATTGCACAATGCCGCAGAGCGTCCTAAACGTTAAAGAAGAAATTGTTTCTCTTAAAGTAATTACATGCATTACTGGAAGGAGTTCTTATTAGAATATATTTACTATGAAGTACAATGAACACTTCTTTTCGTAATGAATTCCATTAAGTATTTGGAAGAGGTTACTGAAGTATGTTGAAAATTTGAATTTCTAAATGAATCCTAGTAGTAAAACGAAATGAAACAAGAAATAGCGTTGATTCCCTTAGGTGTATTATTTTGATATTTGTTGTATCTTTTAAACTAAGAAACAATGTGAAACACCTTGAGATACGTAGTTTTACATCACCAATTCGCCGTTGATCAATCCCACAACGTTGAACGTTGATCCAATTCTATTTACTTTGCCCCGTCGGGGGAATGAGAAAAAATGGAAATCGTGTTAAGAACGTATAAATGCAACCGAAGCAGTGAAAGAGGGTGGTGGAAATCGAATTATACAGAGTGAGCGAGATAAAATATGCCGTTGGTTGTGTTATATTGTATTACTTTAGCAACAAAGCCAGTGTAAAAAAATGCTTATGAAGACATGCTTCGATTAAGCTCATTTTCTAACGCATTAAGGGAATGCCGTAGTGTAATAATTCAGTAATCGAATTTTTCTACAGTTTTGTGTACACAGCAAATATGGTAAGAATATCATTTTTTCTGCATGTAAAAAACTGTTAAAGTATTTTCGCACATATTTTTAAAGTTACATTTTTCTCAAATTAAAAAAAAAATGTTTAATCACTGAGAGCCATTTAATTTTAGGCTTTGTATTTGAACTTTACGCTTCAAAGTTTCAGACCCAGGCAAGTCATTTTTTAACATTCAGGTATAAAGGTAAACCTGAATATAAGTTTAATTCGTTATAAGAAACAATGTATTTTCTAAATAAAATTCTTAAATTTCAAGCACCTGTTTATATATCTAAGTATGTTTTTTTCTTACATTAAAATATTTATATTTTATACTCTTAGTATAATGAGTACAAAACAACATAATAGGGTTTCATTACAATGACTAACGTTTATAAAATAATAATTTGCTGCTTCAAAATTATATTGTAAAAAGAAATATGTATTTCTTGAGAAAAAATGAATTTTAAAATATCTACCTTAACTGCTGAAAACATGATACATTATCTACCTCGTAATGTGGTCAAGCTTTCCCAAGACTATTTTGCTAACATTAACACCAGAAATATTTTTATAAAACTGAGCGATGAGAAAAATAGCTTTCAAAATTTCAATAGAATCTAACCAATGTTTTATAAATATAACTAATGTTCGTAAGACATCGCTCATTTCAGCATTTGTCGGAAATTTACCAAATTTATCAATTTTTTATTTAGAAAATTTATCACCTTATTTTAATGGCTTTATTTTAGAAAACTGCAAGCAGATATCTTCTGTCGTTAACACTGTAACTTGGATATTTTCAGATTTTTTTTTTTTTTTTTTTTTTTTTTTTTTTGGTGCGAAAAAGCAAGGTCGTCTAGAATTCCGCTTTGTTAGTCGCTGCTTCTGAATAATCCAGTAGATCTTACTAAAACCTGAAAAACGGGCTGGCCACATGATAGTCTTAAATAAACCCAAGCTACTTAGCGACTTAATCCTTTATATGAAAACATATCTCTGCCAATTCAGAAGTCAAAAAACATTCGCTTATCCCATCTGTTGCGAATTGTGCCAGATTATATGCTCTTCCCAAAATTCATAAAATTGGTATTCCTTTCCGCCCTATTGTATCAAATTTAGGTACTGCCTCGTATCCTTTAGCTAAATATTTAGTTTCTAGATTTTCCACTCTATTAGACAATAACATTTACACCATAAAAAATTCAATAGAGTTTGTAAAAAAGATTAAAAACATTTCTCTTAGTAATTTACTCATGGTTTCTTTTGATGTAAAATCATTATTCACCAATGTCCCAGTGGAGGGTGCAT
This sequence comes from Stegodyphus dumicola, assembly GCF_044657685.1. NCBI lineage: Eukaryota > Metazoa > Arthropoda > Arachnida > Araneae > Eresidae > Stegodyphus > Stegodyphus dumicola. The sequence goes on from NC_140781.1 coordinate 35,485,642, forward strand.
TAAGATGTCTAGAAACCAGACTTCGCGAATTTCATTTCTCTTGCATCGAAATTGAGGAGCTAATTTCTCTCACTCAACTCTGTTTGAAACAAACACATTTTGTTTTCCAAAATAAATACTACAAGCAAACTGAGGGATTAGCCATGGGAAGCCCCCTCAGTCCCATCCTGGCTGATATCTACATGCATTATTATGAATCAAAATTGTTTGAAACTTTAAACTTCCCGGCATGGTTCCGCTACGTAGACGATACTTTTACCCTGTTTGAAGGTAATAAAGATGATTTAAATAGAGTTCTTTCAACAATGAATTCTATTGATCCTGCTATTCAGTTCACTTTTGAACTTGAGACTTGCAATTCTCTTCCGTTTCTCGACATTCTGGTCACACGTAACACATCCAACTTCAGTACTACAGTTTACCGTAAACCTTCATCGGTTTGCCTTCCACCACACTTTAAATCATGTCATCCGACTAAACAAAAGTTAGCTTCATTTTATTCCTATGTTTTCCGTGCTCTTCAAGTTTGCTCCTCCAAACTAGCCCTTGATGAAGAACTAAATTATTTAAAAGCAATAGCTATTGACAGGGGCTTTTCACCCAACATTATTAATCAAGCAGTTAAAAAAGTCTCATCTGAACACACTAAAAGCCACACTCTTATTTTAGGAGATTATAAAAATTCTGTTGTCATTCCCTTCTTTCCATCAATTAGCTATAAAGTTGCACATATTTTGCAGAAATTTAACTTTCGGGTTGTTTATTCTCCCATCAATAAAATTCCAACTTCTATACTCAAGGACCCCATTCCGGATATGAATTCCTGGGGTATTTATAGGATTCCTTGCCAGTGTGGTTTAATTTACATTGGCCAAACTAAGAGAGCCTTAAAATTTCGCGTCAAAGAACATGAGGCATATGTTAGAAAAAAGGAAACGCAGAAGTCTTCTGTTGCTCAACATTGCTGGTCCGAAAATCACACTTTCAATTTTTCTGCTGCCAAAATTATTCAAAAAACATCTTCCATTGGAGAACTGGATTTTCTAGAGGCATTTCACATTCATAAAAATCTTTCTGTTCTAGTTAACGATCCTAATTTCAATCCAAATTTGCCTTCGGCTTTTAGAGAAATTATGTTTTAGTTCTGGTTTCGCCAACAGATGGCGCCACTTGCTTATTCTTGTTCAGGCTTTCTTATCTTATCTAATCATTATTTCCTATCTTGTTCATTTGCGGTTTTGCAGCTGAAGATGATGGTTCGGTAAAACCATCGAAACTAGTCCTGTGAAAATTTTGTAGGTATAACGCTGATTTTTGTTGTTTGACTTCTGAATTAGTATTTATTCGGCGTGTTATTGTGTCTTAATTATATCTCTGCCATTTTGCAATTTCTAAACTCGATTTCTGCCTCTTTTGGGGGGGATTTTACATCAGTGTGAAAAATTAATTCCGTAGTATTTTAATAACATTAAGCGAATTGCTGATCACAAAAAACAGGATATATTTTCTGTGTTTTCATATATAAGCAGGCGGGAGTTTGGCGATTTGATAACAATACCCGGATGATTACATTAGCCGCGAACATATTAAGCGGCACCTGTTGCCTTAATCTCAGCGTTTAATTCTCAAATGGAATCGCTACGCAATGCGCTTTCATGGTCATAACATAACGTTCCAGCAGAAGCAAACTTTTTTTGTAAAAGTATTTTATTCACGCTAAAAAATATCACAGATTCTCTCTAAGATTTCCAATCTCGCATCCGCTTTCCTCAACAAAAATCCTAAAAGAATATTTGTCTCGTATATTTGCCCTATTCTTGAGCAAAGTAGTTTATAGCTTTCATAATCAGATTCAACTCTCTCTATCGGATAGCTTCAACTATTTTGAATGATCGTATCAGTTATTAATTATGCATGAGGTCTCAACTTCAAAAATTGCATATATAAAAGGAAACGAATATATCCACTAAACATGAATTCTCATAAATATTTGGGGGTAGAGATAAATTTATCATTGGTGAATATATTTTTTTATTGATTTTTAACCTTACTAATCTTAAACTAGCTTTATATACACAAAGCTGACAGCAGTTCCGTAACTTACTTTAGGTAAAGAACGACTACATATTTAAATAGTAACAAGATGCAGATTGTGCAACATATCGTCTTTAAAGCAAAATAGCGTGTCACCGCGGGAGATCTCATGTTTACGTGACACACTAAGAAAGTGATCTTGAAAGCTTTACACAGGCATTTCCCTTCGCTTTGGGTAATGAATATGGGAAGAAGGTCTCGTTTAACAATTTTATTCTCCCAGCTATAGTAACATGCAAACACTTCTCCCCATTCAAGAAATGCAGATTGGTGAGTTCCCTTTCTTTGCTTGTCGAATTCTTTTGCATACATCATATCCAGAAGCTTTTAAGCATTCAGCTTGTTTCATTTTGTAATGTAAATGCAGGAACTTGAATATTTTTAATGTATTTTTTATGGTAGCATTAAGAGAGTCGTCCAACCCATCTCTAAGTAATCCTCAGAAGCTCAGCCGCTGGCGCATTCGCTAGAGTTCGTTAGATAATTGCAGATGCTTGAATGGATAAAAATGCTTGCTATTTTTAACCTACCTATCTTTTATACTTTAATAAATGATTTGTTTAGCATGTGATGCTTTATAAAGAACTGTTTTTCCTGAGCCAAAAGAAATGATTTCACTGTTTTAAAACGGGTACTGTACATTTTGTGTTTCAAGATAATCTGGCAAATTAAGGAGTAGAAACTAAAATGTATATATATATATATATATATATATATATATATATAATTTTTGCTTATTCAGAAGTGCCTGAAAAACTTATGAAAGAATCAATCAGCTTCTCTCAATAATCAGAGAGTAAAGTGTAAATCCTTATAGTTTACAATTATAATTTATCTTTGACAGAAGTTATACTTTATAGAAATGAAACACTTAAAAAATATCTTTCGCAGTTTCGGAAAGTCTTGTTCCTTGAGGAGTCTGGTCTTACTTTGGAAAGCCTAACTTAAGGAAATGTGTTTTAAGAAACTGTCATTCCTATTCGTTACACATTTTAAGTTGCTTAGAAAAATTGGATTTTCACCTATTATCAAAACTCATGTAGCCGCTTGGTACAAAACACTTATAACAACTTTGGTTGAATTTAAAACTACCTATAAATGAAAGGTAATAGAACTATCTGAGCAAACAACTGTACATGCTAAATTTATCATGCCCACTAGGAACAAACTATTCATCTACAGTTATTTTCGCGGCTAAGTTTCTTATATAAGTTTGAGATCTATATCTTCTTTAAACCTTCCATATCTGAGCACTGAAATTGGTTAAAAGAAATGTATGAAAAAATACGTGCCATTAAATATCACATAATCTACGTTTCATGATCATTCGCGAAATAATCTCTTCCAATATGTACCTTTTCCTGCTCTGTCGTAAATTAATACAGTCAAGCAAGCTTCTTTAATAGACTAAGCCCATTGATCCCGAAAATTATTCCATTAAGAGGAATATTCTGTTATCGAGCATTTGTAACTTCAAATCAATGGTGTAGGTTATACCAAACGTGCTCTATGAAATGAGATTTTCCATATACCGATATATATATTTTCCATATACCGCGATTTAAGCGGGCTCGACAGTATTTCACTTGGGAAAAATTTAAACATACCTTTCGTAGATTCTGAAAAGATGTATAACTATGTGGACTTTTGGAACTGTGTGGGAATGACGTTTTGGGAAAGTTTGTCTTTTTTTTTATCAGAATCTTCGATTTTCTAATATGTTTACAGACATGTATGAATTATTTGTAACTAACAGGCAGAAAATTGTTGTTAACTATTTCTGTAATCTAAAAGTGCTGGATTCTATAAACCCTTTCAGACCACGTTCGGAGTCCTACCAAAGGACTTCCAGTTTGGACGTTTCCGTGCTTTTCTCCGTATGTAAAGTAAATATGTAACATTTTACATTAGAAAATATTTAGCGAAGGAGATTTAAACCTTAGATTGCAGTGTGCTCTGTGATATTCAATTAACCTTTTGAGGCCGGGGTTTTGGTAGCAGTAAAAGCTACCAAAGTATGGGGAATCTTGAACCGAATGCTTTCCATCCTTTAAGAAATCGCCTCCTATTTGCAACAAAGATTCTTGTGTGTAGTTTAATGGATTCTCAGAGGGGTGCATCTATATCGCAAAAGGAAGCCCTTTGAAAGAGATAAGTGGTTAAAACCCTAGGGACGTCAAATTTGACATTTCACCCCACTTTTCAGCTTGGAAAATGGGGGGGAGGAAGACATGGCGCCACTAAAGTGGACAACCCCATCTTTTCAAAGAGAGGACTCTATGACCACTATAATGGTCATCTCGTCTTCAAAAGGTTAACCAGTTTATTTGAGAGACTGCACTTAGCACTTATCTAAACTTCAAGTTTGTAACAAATCCTCACTTCCACTAATAACGAGCTTTCTTAGAAGTTTATAACTTTCTTCGTATATATTATGCAAATGTGAATTGCATTCTTTTATAAAGTCTTAAAGGTGTTAAAAAGGTAAATAACATTCTGTTTTACATTTTCTAGAATTGAAAGTCATGATACACTTGCAAGTTTTTGAGAAAAAAACATAGCCTAGGTAAGTTTCTGAATTATATGTATAGAATTGATGTTTCTCCGAAGATTAATTATTTTCATATATATGAACACGCCATCTAGTTTATTCTTAGTTTAATGTTCATATCGCTAATTATATATGTAGCCATCAAAATGATACATTTTTTATATGATTTTTTTGAAAAAGATGAGGCTACTTGGCAACAAAACAAAAAAAAAATGCTGGATGCTGAGATAATGCTCGCTACTTAGTAAAATCGAACGAAAAGTAATTGAACATGCAAAATGGTTCAGAAATCTTTAAAGATTCCAAACATTTGAAATGATGTAGTAACTGTAATAGAATATGATTTGCGCGATCTGGAAGAAAGGAATATTTTAGCAATAAATGAATGTTTGGCGATATACTATATAGATCCCAAACGCATGTAATACTGACAAACTCTTTTATTGGCCACTATTTGAAATATTTCATTTTAAATTAGATGTATTTATGTTATACTTTCAGGTGAGAAAATCGCATTTAGTGCTATTCTGACAGTGAATGTTATTTTCTATATATAGAACGCTACCTGCCGGTGAAAATATAAACTATACATATATTTCCTGCCAAATGCAAAATCCCCTTCCCTAAGATTAATGTTTTCTTGAAACTCACTACGATATTCCCAATTTAGCTTTATGTAATTATTTGAAAACTTTTACAACTTTTACACAAGTCTGCTTATATCTGTAGAAAACATGATGTGTAAAAGCAAATATTCATAAACGAAGGTTTGTGATGCTCTCAGTTTGTACTGTATTTCCTTTCGCCTGTTTTGAAGAAGATCGATTAAAGAAAAGACCTGGAGTTCCTTAATCTTGAACTAAAGCAGCTAGGACCGTTATAAAATTAATGATCCGCCAAGGCCTTGCATTTCTCGAAACAACGGTCAGCTCTCTTGGTGAAGGAGAATGTTTCTGGCAACCCTTATGGATTTTCTTCTTTAAAGAGGAAAAAAATTAAGTGCTTTTAACACTTAAAAACAATTTTCTTGAAACAGAAAATGCTTTTTTAAACTAATTGGTGAAAATGTGGTAATAAAAAATACTCCACATAAATTTCATTAGAGCTGAAGAATATTTTTCGAGAGCTTTTGGAAAGAAAAATAATTTTATATTAATATCGTATTTACACAAGAGAAATAATTATTCAGTGATATTTATACCTTTTCTCGGATACAATTTATGATGCAATTTTAAGCAAAATTTTCCCAGTAATTGACTGAATAAAAGTTAACGCTGGATAAAAAAATATTCAACAATGATGATAATAATTCTATAAAATTTTAGATTGTATCAATAAATGTTTAAGAGGCCAAAGGAGCTCATTCATTGGTTTAAAGATTCTGTTAATACGTTTTGCACTACCGAAGATTTATTGTGAGTGGCAATATAATAACTGAAGCTTTGCAAATTCTAAAAATTATATATATCAGCTAAAAATTAAAGAGATGAGTAAAAAATGCACTTCTATTCTTTTTAGTAGCTTTGCTTAACTGTAACGATGTCAGAAAATAAATATTGCATTTATGCGTTTTAGGCTTGACTAAAAAGATAAATTTAAACTTTAGCAGTATAAAAAGTTTTAGAGAAACGAACTACTTATATGACTTTATTTATCGTGCATTCATAACTGAAAATGAATCAAAGAAATGTGAAATGATAAAGGTAATAAATGGAAATAAATTTAATCTCAAGATTTTAAGATATATTTATTTGCTATATTGTTTACTTATAAACATTTGAGCTTTTATATGCAATAAATGTTTGAAATTATCAGCGTTATTTCTAATTTTTCGATCAAAGCCAAGCTCGAAAATCTTGACCAATTTAGTGATAAACAAAATATTTACTAAACGCTAATACACATTTAATCTCAAAGAAATGTGAAATGATAAAGGTAATAAATGGAAATAAATTTAATCTCAAGAGTTTAAGATATATTTATTTGCTATATTGTTTACTTATAAACATTTAAGCTTTTATATGCAATAAATTTTTGGAATTATCTAATTTTATTTCTAATTTTTCGAACAAAGTCAAGCTCGAAAATCTTGACCAATTTAGTGATAAACAAAAAATTTACTAAGCGCTAATACACATTGCGTTTGGATTAACATTTTCTAATATTTTACTAATTATTTGCTTCCTATATACTGATTTTTTTCTTTCGACGTAAATAATATTTTGCAACTTTATTGATAACAAATTACATAAACAAATGCGTCTCCAAACTATTATCTTTTATCAAACTAACAAAACAAAGAAAAACAGCTAATTGACGGCTATTTACTTGTAACTTAATGAAAATCAAACTATTTGAGTTTTTAATTACAAGGAGGTGCCTAAACATTTAAAACATTGAAATGAAGTAAAAAGATAAAATCTTTTTTCATAAAATAAAATTAACTTCAAATTAAAAGCTACATTAAAGTTTTCATTGAACCTAATTACTTATTTTTATTGGTGCATCAATTTTGTATGGATATTTTCAAATGGGAAACATACGCTTATGAACTGGAATTAAAACTGTATTAAAACTATATATTTTCTGAGTTGTCTCAGCAGCTCACTTGCAAAAATGGATAGTTTTATTATTCGTTCGCAAAATAATGCTAGATGTTTATTAATGTTAGATGAGTACATATTTTTCTTAAGCAATCTAGAAGCAGCGTAATTGCCTAGGTTAATGTAGAAAAGAAATTCGCAGGGAAACTGTAAACATTAAATTTATTTATGGTGCACGAATTCGGTAAGCTTTTATATAAGAAAAAAGAAATTCAGTTTTAATACCAGCAATGGAAATTCATACTTTAGATTAAATCCATAAAATCATTAATATTTTACCATAAAAATGGCAAAGGTCTGTTCCGTTATGATGTCTAAACGTACATTTAATACAAGCCTTTTCTTTTTGCACTGGCAATGAGACTTTTATGCATTTAGCTTTTATTTAGCTTTATAAATTTCCGTGTACGGATATAAAAACTTCCGTTTAAATATTTGTTTTTAGTACATGTAACTATTTATTAGTGGAGCAGATAAGGTATCAATGACGTCGCAGCAAAAATCATTGTGAAACAGTTATTACGAAGGATCAATGTTTATATTGTATAAATAAATGTTTGATATTCTGATAACCATAAATTGTCACAATTAACTAGAGTAGAAAGTTTTACGTCAAGAATTCATGGAATTGCACAGGGGAGGAAATTAAAATTGGAGCAGTTTTAAGCTTTTTAAAAAGTTGGTAAAATTATAAATAAAGCACTTTTTTCTCTTTAAAATTTCTTACTTTTATACATTTATTTATTTATTTATTATCTGTTTTCTTTTCACACATATAAAACGATGAATGTTCGTAAAGTTTTTAACTTATTGTAAATCACCAGATTAGCAGTAATGCCTCTTAACTTAGTTGCTCGAATTTAAAATTGCAGCAAAGAATATGTTGAAAAATCGATGTTCATGAAAGAAAGATATTTGCATATCTTATGCCTAAAATGCTATAACATGTAAAATAAGCGTGAAATCAATATGAGCACAATCAAAATTTATAATACGAAAGATATTTTTATTATACGTTATGTCATTTGTTTCATGTAATAAAAGCAGTATACAACTTTCATTACAACTACCATATCGAAAGCCCACCTACAAGCGAAGACGTATAACCGCTGAAGACTAGTAGTTCGAGTGGGTCCCATTTTTTGAACAAGCTGGCTGAATGGGATTTTTCGAAGTTCTTTCAATGTGCTGTAGAGTCGTTAGGTTTATTTGATAGCAGGAGACGTGAAAAATGTGCAGTGCCCTCTCCAAGACTCAAAGCCTGGACCTCTCAAATACGCGTTGAGCATGCTTCCAATTACACCACGAAATCCTGCGGAAAGGAGAGACAAAACACCTTTTTAGTGTAATGTGAATACAAGTGAGTTCTCCTTAGTAAGACCTTCTCGACGGCGTATTTCCCTCAGACAGATTGCCTTCATTTGAGTTGCCATAATCTGAATAATTTGATTCAAGCTATAGGATACCCGATCCTCATTCAAGTCTAAGCATCGTATTTTCTCTTTCGCTTACAATATAATAGGATTTAACATATATGCATAATATTAAAGAAAGGCTTTCGGCAGCTAGCCTGTATATCTTCATTCAGTCATCGAAAACTCGCGGAATATTCAGGTGCTGATTATTATTTCTACGTATAATTCGTCCATTGTCCAGAAAATTAATATTTTAATAGAATGATCTTTTAAACATTTGTGAATGCTTTTCAAAACAAATAAACAAAGACTTTTCGATGCATTAGAAATCATAAGCCTTATTGGAAGAGAAACATGAAGTGTAAATTTTAAATTAGGCCAAAAACCAAACGCAAATTTAGATAGGAAAAGACTTTCATTCAGAAGAAGTTCTTGTGTCTTATCTTCCTTCTAATCTATAGAGTTTTATTGAAAATTTACCAAACCTAAAGTCACTTTTTTTCCAAACTTTAAAGCTAAATACTAATTCAGCTGCAGGACAAAGTGATTCATTCTTGATGTCGTAAAGGAGATATATTCCAACAGTGAAGATTTAATGGAAAAGGATTCGGTGAAAAAAATTTCTGGTATTTAATATTTCAAAACAGAAATGAAGAATGTATGGAAGAAGCACTGAACAATAATGGGCTCTATGATTTATCAGACGAAGATATTTATCAGTGCAAGACTTAACACTGGCCAGTAAAAGAGCAGAAAGCAGTATAAGAAGTTTAAGGTACGAGATCAATGATGACCCACGTGGAGGGAAAGCAGAGCACTGGAATATGTAGAAGACTTTTAACTATATGAGTCAATAAACTTAGTTTGAATTTAACGACATTACAATCTGGAAAAACCTCCACCACATTGTCCATAAGAATACCATATAATAGGTCCCCCAAAATGGGAATGCATGAGTAATATCATATTATGAACACCATTAAGGCACAGATATTCTATTTGTAATTATATAAAAAATTGTAATTTTGGTTACGATTGAACTGACCAATGAAGTTAAAATGATTATTTAAGGCAATCTAGCTATATAAACATCTTCAAATACCCATATTTTATCAATTGGTTTTCTTTTATTTATCTCTCAACTTATTTCGCTAAGTTTACATGTCACTACAGTCATGTATTTTGAACAAATGTGTTGTAAATTTAATAGATGTGAATCCGTTCTATCCGTTAAATGCATTTAGCATGTTCTTAATGAAATTGATGCTAACTATGTCGAACTTCGCAATTATTTAATAAAAGTAGCATAATAAGAAGTCGCTTGAGTGCACGATGTATATACAACCGAACACATTTATAAATACTGAATCACATGATTTAAAGTAATAATCACAAAAGTTAAAATTATAATTTATTCAATATATTATGAAAAGCATAGAATTAAAAATATACAATACTATATTAAGTTTCGATAAAGTAATTCAATAGATTATATCATTATGAGCACCACTACAGTTTGATACAATATGATAGTACAAAAGGGTCATTTTATCGACTAGTTAGGAACACTTATTTAGAAGTTTAATATAATTTTCTATCGTAAAATAACATTTTTCATTGTAAAAGGCCCTCCGAGTTTTGTAATAGACACGGAGTAAAATTTCCTATTTTCTACGCAAGTGCTGTTATGGATTTCGCAACAACTTCACCATCTGTATCCTCTGGGAGTTAATGCCATCAGTCCTTTACTTCCACCCAACGTTATACGAGCAGCTCAAAATGTATGAAGGAGGAGATTTATGTGCTTTGGAATAGAACAAAACATGCTTGGCTTAAACGCATCAGCTATTACACCCAGGGGATATAACGTTCGAATTTCGCGAAACCACATATCATCTCTGAAAAGTGAATCGTTTTGAAAGCAATGTTATTTGATTTACAATTTTACTAGCGCGCGTGCCCTGTAAATAAATATGTTTTACGATGCAAATTAGCAATAGCAAGTATTTTTCGCTTTGTCTGGGAAATAACAATAATTCTTAGATTCAGACACATTTTCTCTTTCATTGTAAACTTTAATTATATTTTTAAGTGAATTACATTAATATTTGTAGGATTCGACTCCATGCAGTTCCTAGTAGTACATAAAAATGGAATGTTTGGATGTTTGTTACTTAATGTCGCAAACACCAGCTGACGAATTAATTTACTATTTTGCTCGTACAAAAAGTACCCATAATAATGAGTTTGTAAAATAGCGAATGAAATTCAGATAGGTAGTAAAGAAATCTATACAATGAAATAATTAATTATTATACATATTTAAATATACAATGTATTAATTCCTATGTATTTATATTGAATGGTACGTTTGTGTAATTTTTTGTAACTTAAATACGTAATTAGTTACTCACAGGATTTTGTCTAATTATAAAAGTTCGGCAAACATATGTAATTTTTGACCCACTTTATGTGGTTAATTTGTTATACCTTTCTAGTTTCCTGCTGCTATCTGCTCTTGTTCATTTAATCCATTTGTTTCAGAAGGTAGGTGCGCCAATTAGTAGATAAATATATTAGTAAATAAGTAGTTTTATCTGTAATCGTGAATAATTATGTAGATTTGCTAATGTTCAGACTGTAGTTTGCAGCAGCTTCCGCGTTTGGTGGTATTCAGGTTGAGGTCAGAAAATATTTACATTCACGAGCTCATTTACATGATATATGTAATTAAAAAAAAAAACCTTCTGTGTCTGCAGAGATAACTTGCCAAAGGTTAGGGAAATCCAGAGATATAACTAACGAAAACAGCTACAATGGTTGTTTATTTATGACAAGGTGTTAGAATTACTGTTTCTAGACCAAAGATAAAATCAAGAAGAGGAACTTGAACTTATTCATTGTTCACTTGAAAATACGTTTGATTTATGCTACTTATCCGTACTTTTTAACGATGTCCACGTATTGGTATAGGTAAAAGTATATTTGACACCAGCGGTTTACCATGGGTCAACTGGTAATTCCCAAGCCAACTAACTATTAAAAAATAAAAGAAAAAAAAATTGCATGGTATATAAGAGTTTACAAAGAAAACTGAGCAACTGAAGCTTTCCAATGGATCTAGAGTTTACATATTATTTTTAATCGTGCAATCACACCCTACATCACGCATCTAGTATTATTAAAAATAATGTTGTAGGACATAAAGAGATTACAATATAGTTTCAATACATTTTGAAATTCACAAATTCATTTCAACATCTGTTTTCGTGTAACCAAAATAACAGATAAAAAAATGAGACAATTATAATAAGTATTGGGAACATAATGTTATAATAAAATGTAATAATAATATTAAAGAGGTTTCCACGGAGTTATTACAGTTATAAAAGGTTATAACAGTTTATTAAATAACGATTGGAATCCTTTTGAACATATCCACAGGATGTAAAATTTCATTAAATTTATGGAATATGAGATGCAATATCGTAGTTAAATTATACTCCTTTGTAAGCTAGAATACTAAAGAATTGTATAGCGACTATTCACTTAATTCTTCTAAGTGACAAATCCAAAGAAGGGTTAAATTAACCTTTAGGCAAACTCATAATGAAAGAACAGACGGCCCTTTCTTGGGCATACAATAAAACTTCACTTGGACTTTAACTCAAGATAGAAAATATAAAATGTATCTAATAATAACTAAAGTTAATCACTGAAAACAGGAGGAGTTACGGAGTTGGCCCTTATTTAATGAGTAGCGGCATATACTAGTAGGCACATAGCAGTACGAGGGTCGAACAGTAAGCTTAGACTAGTAGCAACAACGTGGCCGGAAGGCAGAATATGCTTTCCTACTGGAGTGACCCAGACGTCAGCTTAAACACTCACTTATACCTCATTTACATTAATAGTAATCCTGAAAACTTATTCTGGCAGGGAAACGTAGGTGGAAATTTAGATTGTATAGGAAAGGCTTGTTCTCAAATGAAAAGAGCTATTAGATAATTAAAGTAGAAACCTATGGGGAACTTGACAAAGATCTAGGCTGTACGAAGAGAGTCTTTGCATATTTTTTTTTTAAATTCGGGTACTGATGTTTATCTTTAATTTAAAAACCTTTGGAATGCCATGAGATCAGATTGTGGGGATTTTATGGGCTTATCCTCAATTAAGGGGCATAAGAAAGTGTAATGATAAGGAATGCCCTGCTCCCCACATATGGAGATCTCAGTGTTCGCCACATTTCTTGCGTAGAATTATGTGGGGAAGGGTCCGTGTCCTGTTATATAGTAATTTAAGGAAGGATTCGAGAGCAGAGATGCTTGGCGTACATTGGGGATCAAGTTATATGTGCGTCTTCTCTCTGAAACATTGTTCTGAAAATCTTGCCAATATTTTGAAGCAAGTTGTTTTAGTTGGTATTTGAAATGTGAGCGAAGCCAAGAAAGGGCGATTTCAATACCATCTTGATTAAGAGCTGCTTCTTTGGCTAATTCATCTGCTTGATCATTACCAAAATGGCCATTATGTCCATTGATTCAGGAAATTTGAATTTTGTAGTTTGGAATTTAAGCAACAAGAGAATTCATGTCGGAAATCAATAAAGAGGACGGTAAGGGATTCTTAATCGCTGAAATAGCTGCGTGGGAGTTATATTTTATAGTAAATTCGTTGAGATTGCTGAGAATGGTTATTTCAATCTCTGCTTTTATAGCTGACAAATTTCGCCTGGAAAATATTATTATTATTGCGGAGATGACCTTTCTATTTGATGATATTTGAATGGGCAGTTTGAAAACAGACTGCTGAACCAATTTTTCCTTCAATTTTTTCATAGTTGGATGGCAGAAAAGTTTGGCTGCTGAATTCTGCAGCTTGGTTAAGCTGAATGACTTTCATGTGGGTGCTTTTCATTTCTGCATTGACTGATAGTGGAAGATTAACAGCTAAAGTATCAAGAGCTATTTGAAGTTGTGCGATACTTTCGAGTAAGGCAAAGAGCAAAAGATCTTTTAATTAAATTTAAACATTTAATCTTTCTTACTGTCAATGGTTGTATTCAAATTCCAGTTCCGTAATTTACCATTTTTGATATCTCTTTTTAGAAGAATCCGTGTTACATGGGGATTTAAGTCTCAGTTATATCCATGCATGCGTCATAAACTGTCAGATATTCATGTTGTTACGAAGTTTAATATATTTTAGATGAAGAATTCTGGAGAATTTCTTGTCGAATGTTATCCCAAGGTACTTTATTGTATTTATAGACTTGATCTTTTTAGTGTCAGTTTTTAGTATTAAGGCTTTAGTTACTTTTTGTCCTGGTTTATGGATTACTAAGAGCTGAGACTATGTGATATTTGTAGTGTTGTTTAAATATATGAAATGTGTCATTACAATTATCCTGAAAAATGTCTCTGGTACAATCATTTATAATCAAAGCAATATCATCTACAAAAGCGACAATGTTTTAGTGGTTTGGCCATGTATAGACAATGATATTCTTGAAACTGATACTTCAAAGATCTGCACTCGTGCAAAAATCCTGGGGACATCCTCCGACTTCATTACACACTGTTTCAATGTTGTTATAAAGAATTATATTTTTCCTGTTTCTAAAATAATTTTGAATAAATAGAAATACATTTTGAGCACATATAAATTAAAGCAGAGATTCTAAAACTGTTGACCACCATAAAAAATAAAAAGCTAATTTTAAGTCCAGACATATTGCGGAATGAAGTTCTGTTGAATTTATTGTTTTTTGAATTACTGAAAGAGCTCAATCAATTGCATCATTTGTTAAAAGTAAGTTTCGAAATCCAAACTGGATATTTAAAAAGCACTTATAGACCAGCCAAATATGCATAATTTTCATCAGCGCTAAAATGTAACAATTTTTCACCTCGCGTAACACATGCACGCTGCAAGCTCGGTTCTGTGTAAAATCCTGTGGTATTAAAGTTTTCCTAAAAGCCGAAATAAATCATTTAATGTCAATTATCAAAACTTGATATAGACGAAAATGTCCAGTTAGAAGAAAAATATAATGATTTTTCATATTCGCATGAGTCTGAATGAGAAGCCCAGTGAATTAAGCTATCTTGTCTTTGAATATTTGGGAAACGAATTTGCATTAGAATTTCTCAAAATATTCACATAGCTTTTTCAGATATCGAAACATGCGTCCCCTTTGGTAATATAGGGTGACTACTACACCATAAATATTCATGGAAGGAATATTTTAATTATTTACAGATATCTGTAATTTAAGTCAGCATAACAAGAACCAGTATATTTTGAAACATTGTAACGTAAAGAAATTTATTACAACTACTTTTCTTTAATTTTTTGCATTTTTACTGCTTATGTCTGCAGAAAACTTAGTTAAAATACTAGAAAACCTGGGTAGAATAAAACTATAACCAAT
The DNA here is from genome assembly GCF_044657685.1 of Stegodyphus dumicola. Taxonomy (NCBI): domain Eukaryota; kingdom Metazoa; phylum Arthropoda; class Arachnida; order Araneae; family Eresidae; genus Stegodyphus; species Stegodyphus dumicola. The sequence goes on from NC_140781.1 coordinate 35,500,738, forward strand.
GAAAAAAGAATGTATCTTTAAAGTATTTTAACGAAGAAGTTTAAGCAAATAAATTATAAAGACAAAGATATCTAGCCAAATATTTTTTAAACTACACTTCATAAAATTCTGCAGTTTATTACAACATAACTCTTCCTTTCACCGGTACCAGAGAAATATTGCGTTTTCTCTGTTTACAGTTAGTTCAACACATAACAAATACATCTTTCATGCATAGATTTTAAAACAGATTACAGAATAAAATGATAGCTAAAAAAAGCGATTTTTCTCTTCCGTGAAAAAAATAAATAAATTTAAGATTGAAGACTGAAACCTCGTTGCATGCCAAATGAAGTGAATTCCCATTCTCCCAATTTCTTTAATAATGAAACAAAATACGACAAGACAGGGATTTGAGAGAGAATCTCCTATCGATTGGTTCATAGACGAATGCCAGAGAGGATCTCGAAGAGGAAAGCTTTGGGAAACCTCAACCAACGGATCTTCATTTATTTCTTATCTGTAGGGATTTTAACTGATTTAAAATTCTAATACAGAGTCACAATTACTATACTTCCTTCCTTTTTATAAATTTTTAAATGTATCTCTTGTGATGTCTTTAAGAGGTCTCTTTTTTTCCCGAAAATATGCCGAACATACTTGTTGCAAATAGGTTTACTAAACATACTTAATATATAATCGGAAGCATATAACGAAAAAACATATTTAATAAAATTAAAAAGTATACTCTTAATTCATGAGACAGTTTTAGTCACTAATATCTTTATTAGCACCAAAGTTTATAAAAATAATATTTAGACGTTTTTCTCCCCTTTGGCATCGGTAAATACATGGCAATTTAGATTTTGAAACTTTTAATATTACGCAAATATAATTCGTAAAATATTGTATTGTGCTATTTGGGTTAAAAAACTATACGCAAATTCCTGATGGTATTTTTATAATTAAATATCAATCGAAAGCTTTCTCAAAGTTAAGTTAGTTATGATAACTATAGTTTCTTTATAAATAACAGCTGTCACTAGTTAGTATTAAGTAGGTGTTCAAAAACTATCTTTCAAAGAAAACTAAAACTGGATCTTTAATGCTGTAATACGTAATCATTATGTGCTTCATCACAGTAAAAACAGTCGTCCATTGCTTAGTACATAAAAAAACTGGAATTTTTTATGTAATGGTATATTATAAGTAATAATGCGTTTGTGTCTGCTAAACATTTCTTACCAAAAAATTAGAAAAGTAATTAATTCTGTGATAAGTTTGTAGTAATTAATAATAGTAATCTTCTATTCGGAGAAGCTCTGAAACAGAAATATGGTTTTCATAGTTTAAATATTCATGCCATGTATATGAATAGCAAACCGCCTTCAAATTAATGCTAACTAATACTAAAATACTTTTACAAACATTTAAATCTTCGCTGATATTAATGCTAACAGACAGAGTTTCCATTCCATGTAGCAGAGAGATTTTGAAGTTAAAGTAAGATTTATGAAGGAAATCAAACTCATTTTCGTCAGTTTCCACCAGTTTTCAGAACAGCTCTTTAGGATTATTTTGATTTAAATTTATACTTAACTTTTAATCATTTTTTAGATAATCCTTCCTTACACAGTACCTTTATTACTGGTATTCCGTTTTATTTTGCTAGATTTTTGAAAAGCTGTTACTATGTACAGTATAATGCTATATATGTGCATACAGAACAACACTGTACGAAATACCTTTGGGGTATTTATTCTATTTAAAATTTTTAAACTAAACAACAAAACAGCGTAAGTACCAAATTTTAGAAAACTACAAGCCTCAGAATTATTTTGCCATAAAATTAAAAACCCAAGTAATTTATTCCTGAAACCATAATGGGTAAATCAACTTACCTTAAAATATTAAAAATCCAAATAGTTGAGCATTTATTTTCTTCATTTATCAAACTTACCAACATATTCAAACGCTTAGGACACATTTAGCCCAGAAAGTTGCCACTTACAAGACACTGCAAGAATATCAAAAGAGTATTTCGTATTCATCCAAATTACTAACATTAAATTTAAGCGTTGACCTTGAGCCTCGTAGAACTGACGTTAAAAGCCATATCTAGTCATGTCTATTTGATAGCTCTAAAGTTTTACGCGGAGAAAACCCTAATTAATCAGCATGGAGAAGTTACTCACCTATTGTGTTCAAAGGTCATAAAGTTTCGTCGTATGACCAATGTCGTGATATGGAACTTCGGTGTTGTGAGACCATTGTAAGGGTTTTTCTTCTTTTTCATAGCCCATATGTTTGTTCGTGTGATTTACAGAGCGATTTATTCTTCCTAGATATATGCAGTCTGTATTTTTACAAATGTGTTCTTTTGTTCGAATAGAAGCAAAGCATAAACGGTAAAAGAACGTCAGAAAATTAACCTTAAGGAAATGATAGCACCCAAACGTACTCATTACTTTTGCAAACATGATTTAACACCTTTAATCACCAAATACCACCACGCCACATGCATTTTTAAAACCTAACTTAAATAGGAGACACTTTTTACAGTGTAGAAGTTTAATTTTACGTTAAACAGACACTACGTTGTTTATAAAAGTAACAAGCGGATAAAAGTATCACTAATAAAATATGCATAATTACTTAGATATAAATCATAGCTAAAATGATGCTGTAAATACCAGTAATAATTTAAATCATTTTTATTGCATTTCTGTTATTTCGGATTTTTGTAATATTGTGCATTTATTTATTTGTAGTTTTAAGGGTTATAATATTTGACATTACTTTGATTTTTTACCATATATTTTGTATGAGTGCCTGTTTCTTGTATCGTATTTTTAATCCTTTGATTCTGTGTGTGGAAAATGAAAAATTACCAATGTTTATATTGTATAAATAGCTCAAACAGAACGAAAGATATGAACAAATACGCTCCTCGCGGAACTCGACGACCATTTGTTCCCAAAGCTTCCAAAATCCTCTGCTACACCAGATCAATGCTTGTGTTACTCTATATAAATATGGTTGCGAGAGCTCTGATGAGTTGTTAGTTAGTAGTAATTCATCTGCGAGATTTAGCATTAGCTGAACTACGATGTAAAGTTCAATCTGTAAGTGATTGTAGCAAATGATGATATTTTACATTTGCTAAGGAGAGACTGCTTAATATTCGTGTTCTCTTTCAGCTGATTGCAGTTATTAATTGCGTAGAGTAGAGCTTATTTTTTAATAATTTTCCTAGAAGCACTTAAACAGACATCAAGGAATTCGTAACCCGAACAGTATGCTTGTAATTCAAAAATTAGTGATTTTTATGTTCATTTTTATTTTAAATAGTAGTACTATTAAAGTAATATAAATTGTAGACAGGATTAGGTTATTTGAGGCAAGAAGGATGAAAAATGTGCAACGGCTCCGCCAGGACTCGATCTTGGAACCATCCGAGTACTAGCTGGACCTCCTTTCCAATCACACCACGAAGGTAACTTGATAAGGAGGGAGAAAATACCTTACAAAACATCCCACCTCCCTTCTCTACGGGCCCACCAGCGGCCGAGCGGTAAAGTCGCTAAACACTGGTAGCTCGGTCCGAGTTTCGAATCCCGCGAACGGGCTGGCTGCATGGGCGTTTTCGTGGTTTTTCTCCATGTGTAACGTGTATACGAGTCAGTTTTCCTTAGAAAGTCCACCACGAAGGCATCCCTACCCTTAGGCAGATAGCTCTAGTGTGCTTTGCCATAATTAAATAAACCAAACCAACTCTTCTCTACAAAAGACAAAAATATCACTAAACATATAATTAAGTTTACGATCAGAAATCCTGCTCCTAATAATTCATGGCATAGTAGGCATACGTACGCTACTAGCATATGATTTAAGGATACCTGATGTTTGACAGCAAAATAAGTAACGAAATTTATGGTAATAATTTATTATCTCTTTCGAAATGCAAAAATTTCCTTTTGAAAGACAAAAAAAATTCATACGGATTTTCTCATAATTCGGTTTTTATAATTTAAATTCAAATGTATTGATGATGTTTTCATTATGATGACATTTTATCAAATTGAAGGTCACTCTAATTTTTAATTGTCTTAATCAAAAAATCATTATTTAAGAAAATTAATATTGTTTACTTAAAAAATATAAGAATTACATTAAATTACTATGCTGAAAATCAATCATCGCATATTATAGAGAATACACTAACTACCAAGTAACAGCTTGTAACAAAATTAATAAAGCTATGAGAGTAAGAAAGCTCATGCACTCATTTTATTAAGTAGCAAGGAACCAAATATCTGATTAGTATATAAGGTATTTCTCCCGCTTTACTGACGTGCCTTCGTGGTGTAGTGGTTCTGCACGCTGGGACAGTATTTCAGAGGTTCGTGGTTCGGTTCCCGGCGGGGGCGATTGGTCATTTTTCATCTCTCCGGCTTTTACAATTAACCTAATGTCTGTACAGTGACGCCCGAACTAAAAGGGTGTTGGAAGAGGTTACTCCACACCCAGGATTTGGCGTTTAGGTCCCCTAAATACCCCAGTCGCCCTTTAAAAAGGGGAGTATATAAGATATTTTTCCCGCTTTCCTGGCGTGCCTTCGTAGTGTAGTGGTTCTGCACGCTGGGCAGGTATTCCAGAGGTCCGTGGTTCGGTTCCCCGCGGGGGCGATTGCTCGTTTTTCATCTCTCCAGCTTTTCCAATTAACCTTATGTCTCTACAAGTATACTAATAAATAATAATGTACGTAACCAAATTCAAAACGAAACAGTTCTTAGCTTTGCGCTCTATGTCATCCTAAATTTATTCTTTACTCATCCTAAACAATTTTTATAAATATTCACCCCCTTTACCTCACACCATCCCATACAGCAGCTTTTCTTTAGAAGTTTCTTTTAGCAATAATTTAAAATTCAGAAAGAAAAGCTAATTTTTCAAGCAATGGAGCCGTCCTTGTTTTTCACTTTAAATAATTAGACCAAACATGCTATTTTACAGTTTTGAAGAAAAAAGTTTGATTATTTAATATATGTTGTAGGATTTTCTTTTTAATGTATTATATTTATATAATTAGTTAGTTTGGCCCTTTTTTAGGTTTTCAGACATTTTTTGGTTTTCTCAAAAAATTTTATACTTTTATATATATATGAAAAATACTGTCATAATTTTGATGGCGAGATAGCGACAATATCATTTACAACTGATAAATTGACAGTCCTAATCCCAATATTGTTTTGCTCATTGATCCTCAAGCTTCTTTATTGTCGCTTGTGAATTCAAAATACAATGAAAATGCACATATCCATACTTGTACAGTAAGGAGCTTGGGAATTCTAGAGAAACGATCGCCCTCCAAGAGATTCCGAGCCATTGTGGCATTTTTGGTAATGAGCAGGCAGATAGACATGCTGAAGCTGGTTCTCAAATGACTCAAACTGATTCGCCTCTGCCTTTGAAAGGATTGTAAACAATAAAATTAAGAATGATAGAATGTCTTTAGACAGAGATGCAGCTGTGGGTAAGAGGTGGAACATCCTGCTTAGCAAAATGAATAAAATTCCCAATTCTTTGCTTCGATCTGCTGGAGTTGCTTGTTTTCGAATGCTAACTGGACATTATTATTTACAAAGGCATTTATGTCGTGTTGGAATTAAGGATTCAGCTTGTTCCTTCTATGTCATCAGGGTGACATGGATGACGACCAACTCAAGAACTGCCCCATTGTTTTAAAGTGTTTTAATGACAACTCTTTTGATGCTAGTTTTAATTTTAATTTTCATGCTTCTTCGTTTTACAGGACTGTCCGTAGCTTAATGGCAGAAGTGCCGCGAATGGGCTTAAGATATAAAAAAACAATATTTGTGGTTTTTAGCTTTTGTAGATACTTTTTTATCTCATTTATGTGCGAATACATGTAGGGAAAATTTCTGAACGTTTAAGAGCGACTGAAATGTTGTTTGTAAGTGAAGTTTAATACTGATGCGGTTTTGAGTCTCAAACGATTCAGAGGAACGAAACGTGTATTCGGAACTCATTAATAAACTTGGTTTAAGGCTTTAAAACACTTTTTCCTTGATAAGTTTTTTTCTGAAGCGTTAAACAGAGGTGATTAATAAAATGTTATTTTGTTTTATTTTGTATGATGTTATGTTAAAAATTTTTAATTTCTCTTTTTTCATATTAATTTTCTGTTAAGATAACGTATTCAAAGATTCTTTAAATTTACATGCCCTCCATTTGGTAATTTCTTACCTGGGGAAGAAAAGGTTAAAACAAACAAGGAAAAAAGTTTTAAAAGGACAAACAAGGAACAAACAATTTTCAATTTAGTTCTAACATTTCTTTTTTATTTTTAAATATATTTATGTATATACTTATATACATATTTATGTATGTATATATATGTATGTATGTTTAGTACTGCCGATTGCTATACAAAAGGAATGTGCACAACTAGATGTTATATCAGTCCCATACACAAAATTTCAACGTTCTACGTCTAATCAACTTTGATTTATGCGAGATACAATCATACATAGGTACCTACGAAGAAACGTTACAAAAAATCCCTTTTGAATCCACTCTAAATCCGTTTTATAATCCGTTCTGGGGAAAAAGAGTCCTTTATGCTGTGCGTACGTACAGGCGTCAAGCAAAAAAATCCCCCAATTAGATTCGGGGACTGTTAAAATGGATATTTCCGTGGCAATATGATACACGAAATTTACAATACTTCCTTTACTTTATACAATGAAGTAAAACGAACTTTTTTCATTTCAAAACTCTCCAATGCCGGAGAGGGAGAAAGCATCTGGTTTAAATCTCTCTTTTTTTCCCTTCTTTTGGCACATTTATTTAATTTAGTTATGACATCAGCTGAAAAGTACTATACAACACAACTCATCTGGTGTAGCTTTAAATATGAAACGAAGTTGCGTTTGAAGGCACAGGTTTTAATTTTAGGTTTCAAGTTTTCTTTATTTATGTACATATTTGAATTTATGCACTTCTATATTACTCAGGCTTTGTATCAGTAACACCAAGTTTTTCAAATTTATATACTTCAAAATTTTTTGTCATCTTAGATTTAGTGATCGAATGAACAATCATAAATCTTACCATTACTGTTATATACATGTGATAGTTTACTTTGTTTTGATGCAAAAAATGTGACCTCCTAGATTTCATTGAAAGTTCTTTAAAAGTACTCCCATTTATATGACAGACAATCCATTTTTAAAAGTTAGAATCAATTATCTTTTAATTTTCGTTTTTATATCATTGTTGCTATTTTTTGCATCAGCTTTAATATATTAATTCCTTATAATTCAAGTACTGTTTTTTAACACATTTCAACAATGTAGTACTATGTTTTAAAATTTTCGTTTTTTTCTATTTAAGTACCTTTGCTTCTGGCTAAAAACTCCCTTTCTACTTTTTTAAAGATGTTGGTAATTTCTTTAACTTACGTACAATAAAATTAATACAGTTACAATTAATTAATAACTGTTAAATTAATAACAAAATTTAAACAATTACTTTCAATACAATAACAGTTAAATTGATAATAAAATTTAAACAATTAATTTCAATAACAATTTAGTTACAATAACAGTTAAATTTATAATATATTAGTTATAATTGCGTATGATTTCCTTACATACAATAATAGGAAGAGATAAATTGTTGGAATCTTAATAAATATTGCATTCCACATTCTTTTATAAACAGCATCTTACAAAATTCTTAACGCTGTTGCTGTTAATGTAACTACATATTTGTTATATATTAGGTTTATAAATAGAAGTATCTAATTGAAGCTGTAACAAGAAATTGCAGGAATGTTAAAAAGAGTAATTTATTTTAAAACGAAACACGAGGAAATTTCACCTAAAAAACTGAATGGAATGTGAGAGCAGAATAGTTCGTCATTCGAAATGCGTATTGGCATGTAATTTAATTAAAGTAGAAAGCGTAAGCTTTAAAGAATTCGAAAACAATGCGTTGTGTAGAGCAATGGTTACAAGAATAATCCTACCGCTTACTTTGCTACTGCATAGTAAACGACATTTCGTCAGTAATAAGTTTTTGTGTTGTGCTGAGGTAAAGATGAAAAGAAATTACTTATAAAGTATTAGCACAGGTCTTAGGAAAATTACTTGCAAACTGCCTCGAAATCCGCAAGTAAATTATAATGAAAATTATAATTCAAGTTAATACCGTTTTTTATTATTTACATTTAAGTTTAATATACTATACGAACTATTTTCGAAATAAATGCTCTTTATAACAATTCATAAGCAACTTTATTATTTTTTATTGGTTTTCAGATTTTTGATTATCGAAAGTTTGCAATATGCACTTTAATATTGAAGGAAAATCAGTGACTTCTCATTGTTTAATACGAAATTTTTTGCTTAGATGAATTTGAAGCCCAAATTGATTGTTGGTTAATTATTTAGTTACTATGGAATTCTTCTGTACTTATCTAGTATTCACCTACCTGATCTTTAGTTTTATATGAATATGATAGAAGTCCTGCAATAGATCACTATTTTCAATAAAAATAAGAGAACTACACTCATCTCCTTTTTAACTATTAAGTCCTAATAGCGTACGTTAAATAAGTTAATATTGTGTAGAAGCTCTATATGATTTTGAATACCTATTTAACTTTAGTTACTTTCGAAAAGCTCTGAAGTGTATTTACTGTAAATTAGTAAAATCTTATTTCAAACAAACAGCTTCCTTGTAAAATGTTTCAAGAAATTTAAAAGCGCTTTCATATTAACAATTTTCTTATCGATGAAATGAGTTTTTAAAATGCATTGCTTACGAAGGAGTGAAGAAGCTCCTTAGGTTAATATCAGTCCAAATGTGTCAACATTCCGAGACGCTGGATCCGTTCATACAATAGAAGTGAGAAATAGGTGTGGTGAAGTGTTTCATCACCGAAACTGAATGTTATTTTCGAATCATAATAAGAGAATGATATTCTCTAAATTAGCACAGAAGTGGCACATGCTATGATAAATGAATAAAGAAATGTAACCTGCGCGACGATTACTGTACAGAACGATAATATTCACAATCATTATAATCTTTATTACAGCAAAATCTGAAATTATATGTTACAAATGAAATGGGGGATTGAGAAATACATATGAAGCCATATATATTATTTACCTTGTAAAAGCTGTAACTTTGGCTATGCTTATGCATACACATAATTTAGGCTAAGCATTAATCTCCGCACGTTTGTAATTATGCTTATCCCCAGACCATAAGACCGACATGATTTGACGTGAAATAATATGGCATCTTGTCTATATTATACAAACAGAGAATTAGTTCTGAAACAATTTTCCGCATTTTAGGCCTATTTTTGACGGTATGGCAGAGATATATCTCCATATAATCTTATAAAGTATTTTACATTAATTAACCAATTATTATGATGAAGACATTACTGTATCTTCCCCTTTCCGTATCCTCATCAGAATTCAGATTAGTTGTTTGTGTATTTAAGCTGAGGGTATGAATTTTAAAATTAGAGCTTCTGAAAGCCTCTTCTTGCAGTTACTAATTATCATCAACGATGCTTTCCTGCTTTAGCATCTTGTCTGTATCGAGAGTAAACATTATAACATCCAGTGCCGGATTTCATCAATTGATAAATTACTCTGTATTTGTAATCAATCCCTTTAAACTCAGATGGCGTCTAACGAGAGGTTGAGAGGATGTAAAATCCTTGAAAATCAGTAATGCATCTGCCTGAAGCGGAAGAAGATGAATTTATGGAGAGGGAGAAAAAAAATATATAAAAATGGAAAGTACTTGAACATTATCTAAGAAAGATTTACCACTTCCGCATAAATAGCCTTTTTTACATGTTAAAGTTAGCATATCATACTCTCATTGGATGACATCTGTGCATATCTGAGCAATTAATTTCCAGCCAAGTGATAAATTAAGTCTTTGAAGAAAAGCAATAAATAATTATCAGTTTATTAAGAATTTCACAGCATGCTTCCTCCCATATTTTACATATAAGGACCTTAACTTAGTACCTCAAGATTACAGTTCTTAAGACATTTAATGCTAGAAGAAAAAAAACAAAAAGGAAACATAGTTTAAAACTTTTCCAGGAAAAACGGGCATTGATAATTGCTTTAATTTTAATACTGGGCGATATGTGAGATATATGCCAGCACTACCTAGCTTTTGTTTTAATTCTGAGAAATATCTGAATTTTAAAACAACAATAATAATTCCTACTTTAAACGTAACTTAGCAAAAGTATCTCATTTAATGTGTTAAAATGTACACCGCATATTACGATCAACCAACACTATAAAACTAAAACATACTTTATTATTTCTTTATAATTGCTATTCTATTTAAGTATTTGGATATATACCACCAACGTATCATTTCCATCAGCATATATAGATATATATGGTAGTATATGGATATATACGCATCAGCATATATGGAAGTATATAGATATATGTGCTGATGGAAATGAGTTTCTGCTTTCAACCCAGAAATAATATAATTTATAAACTTACTACAAATTCAACGTCGAATTTTAAATACACATATCGAATTTTAAAGACACTTTTTTCAATCGACTGGTTAATTTATTTATGCAGAAAGTCTACATATGTTTAAAGATGAATGTCTTTAAACCCAGTTATCGCCACAGAATCAACTTGTTGAGATTTGCATATAAAGACATTAGGTTATTTCAAGGAAGGAGACATGAAAAATGAGCAATGCTCTCGCCGGGACTCGAACAATGGACCTCTCGAATACACGTCGAGAGTGCTGACCAGTACACCACGACGGCATGCTAAGAAAGCGGGATAAATACCTTATATGCATACTAAAAATATGCATTATGGAAAGCTAGTCAGTAACCAGATTTCCAATTTTTGCTTTTAAATGTCACGACGTGTATAAAAAGTAGGTGAAAAGATACTAAGTGCTACCTAGAAACAAAAGCTGCGATTGTCGGAAATTCGTAAATAAATACGTAAAAAATACGTAAAAGTATAATCTTCAAATGAGAAAATACCATGATGGCTCAAAGACACATTCTTAATTATGGCACAGGAGGATGAATTATAGCAATGTTGGAAAAAGCTCTCCTGATGATCAAAATTGCAATTGATAAGGGCTATATTATTTTAGTAAAGGTTATTTTAATTTTTTGTCTTTTTTGATTTCCTCTCACGTTTCCTTGCCAGTATGTAAATCGATTAGTGTGAACGAGAGTGTATTCAAGCAGAAGTAGCAAAGAGTTTAGTTAAAGCGTGGTTTCGCTATTGTGAGCGCACGTTGCTAGTTCTATTAACAGTTAACTCTAAATATCGGTTTTGCATTCATGCCGTCGAAATTATTAGCTCGACGGTGTAGGTTTCTGAGGCAACCTGCTAGGTTTCATCGATTTGTGTTGCCTTGCACTACTAATTAGCTTTGAAATTTTTTGTTATATTATGTCTTTAATTCCTCACCGCAAGTGTTCGATGACTGTGTGAGCACGTATGTCCGTGCCATCTGTAAACTATTTATGTTGAATAAAAAGATTGCTTACACCCTTATCTTGGTTATAGTCATTTGCGAGTCTCTGCGAGAATTCGCAACGTAGACCTCTTAGTTATATTGCATGTCAGCAAATAAGACTATTTCCCACAAGCACATCAATCAATCGCACTCGACGCTGCCCGTCCAACTTATAAGTCGCCTCTGCTACAGGAACCAGAAAATCCTGCTAAACAGTGGCTAAAAGTCTGAGTTACTCAAGACTAAATGTTCGAAGATCGACAATCTATATGGCGCCATCCTAAGAGCACCGTAGAAAGATATAGCAATGTTTTAGATTCAACCACATTGAATGATGCAGGAAAGCAGCTATGCCTTCTTCAGCTATAAGATGTTTTAGTCTGCAATCTAATTACAAGCATTAGTTTATCTTGCCTAAAAGTTGTAAAGCTTACTAGCAAAAGCGTGTGCAAGAATATTACTTTCACGACGATGTCGGGGCAATGGCATGGAATGCGTCATGATTGATAGAAGTACTGAAAAGACACTGACGGGCGGAGACTGTCAAAAAGTGGTTATTGAAACCTATGTTCGTTAGTTTCATGAAACCATTAGCAAGCCATATTTTAATGGTTGATAATGCCACGCCTCATCGAACCAGAATAGTGATGAATATCTTAGGATAACTGTGAGAAGCCAAATGCCTCGCCCATTCATTTATTGGAGAACAAGAAATGCCTAGTCTATCTTTTAATAAAAAAATTAAATAATCTTCGCTAAGAAATCCTATTTTACTTGTTGATGAGCGTGCCGCGGAGTTGTCACTCTCTGCATCATAATTAGACGTGAGTATATTTCATGCTGATAACTGAAATACTATAGACTCTGTTAAACACATTTCATCAATATGTTACCTATGTCCAACTCCTATGTGTAAAACTTCCGTATAAACTTCCATTGCTGTCATTTGGTTTTTTCCAAAACGCTTTTGGTTATTAATTCATGGTAGGTATCAGAAAATATATAAATTATCACAATTGTTTCTTGTCCATTATTCTCTACTGTTAAGATTTGGACATGCGTGTGCTATGCTTAAATCTGGTATGACAATAAACGATCGTTTATAATGGTCTTTGTTATTATGAAAGGTCTCATCCATGTTATAAATCGAACGCATTTGTAATTCATAACTTCAAGCAGGTCTAAGTAATTTAGAATTCTTATATCGCGTTGGTATTAGTACTGCAATTGGTAAAATTAACGTTTGTTATTATGAAAGGTGTCATCCATGTTATAAATTGAGCACATTTGAAATTCATAACTCCAAGCAGGTTTAAATAATTTAGAATTCTTATATTGCCTTGGTATTAGTACTGTAATTGGTAAAATTAACGTAAAAACACAAGGTGACATAAGAAGCGATAGGCAATCCGAGATACATAGCACAGAAAATGGCGCTGTCCGTAATAAGCCACTTTGTGCTAAATAATTTCAAACAAAATTATATGGCGATTGTTGTATATTGCACTTTGCTGCTATTGATAATAGTTTTACTAATTTTCACAGAAGATTTTCATAAGTCATCTTATAAACATAGTTTTGTTCACAAATGTCTTATATTTTTTTTGTTTTCAATTATGTAATATATAACGGAAAAACCTTCTGAGAAAATTAATTCTAAAACTGTAGCAAATTTTAAGTGAAAGCATACAATTTGTTATCATATTTAGTGAACTTAACTTGTTCATGTTTTAGCATTTTCACTATCTTAATTAAATTAGAGGTTTGGTTGTTTTATTTGGATACGGCAAAGCAAAGAAAGGCTGTCTTCTTAAGACAAGGTATGCCTTCGGGGAGTGCCTTTCTATATTGAATGAAAACCAGCTTGTATTCGTGTTAGACATGGGAAAACCATTGATACAATCAAATGTTTCCACTGGGCTCAATTCCGAGTCTAACTATCAGAACTCACTAGGCTTAAGCACTCGGCTGCTGGTGGGAGGGATGGGCCAAACCAGGTTAGAGAACCAGTTTAAAATCTATATGAGCTGAAATTTTCCAAATTTATTATAATAATTTGCAATTCATTTACTTGTCATTTTCGCAAAAGAAATTATTGATAATGTTTCCATAAGTATTAAGTTGTATTTTTTTTATAATTGTTCATTTTGTCTATAGATGAAAAAATAAGTTAGTAGGAATTATAAATTCTGAAACATTTTTATTTGAAACATTTCATACTTTAATATTGTAAATTATTCCAGAAGACTTATATTTAGTTTAGTTTGTTTTTTGGCACACATAAAAAAACCATCCTTATTGAGCTTGATCTGTTTTGAACTGGCTTCTGCCAAAAAATCTGAATTTAAATGTTTAAGATTCTGTCAGTCATTTAAGAAATCTTTTGTAAATCGGATGTTAAAAAACTTGCAAACTTGGTTTTAACTTGCAGTCATTCTTGTTTTTAAATCGCAATAATTAATCAAAATTTATTTTGCACTCTTTGAAAGAAGCGAAAGTAATTATTTTCAAAATATTGTACAAAGAAAACGTAAGAAGAATATAAATAGAGTTTTCTAAGTACAGATATTGCTCAAAAGAATTAATGCAGTTTTATATATCTTTTTTGATATTTTAGTAACAACGATTTAGATTTTTCTGCAGAACCTTAACACACACAGTAAATAATTCCAAATTTTTGCAACTTGCACTCAGACGCTCCTTTAAATTTGCTTTTTCTAACCCAAAAAACAAAGTTGGATGAGTAATGAGCTCATATTTAATATCTAATTGTATAAACTATTAAATACAGTATAAAGTAATGATCTGTTATTTAGTTTCTGTGATTTATCTCGCTTGTCTGATAGTAACACCAGAACAAGCCCACGAAATCCATCATGGCAAGGAGTGCAAGATTGTGCCTCTCTTTTGGCTCATACAGGTTACAGGACAGCTCATACAGTTCGACTTTGTTCAGTTCCGTCCCCAATTTTGATGGAAAGAATCCCGAGGGACGAGTGTGAGGGTCTTCCACTTTTCTTCCCCTACCAATAACCTCTCGAGAGGACGCTCGTCTCGCCGCATGTTTAGAGTGCTCCCATGACACAGACGGTACAGTTACAAACATCAATGCCTTCTCCGGGATTCGAACCCGGGCCATTCCGTACTATAGTCAGCGTCTCTAACTACAATCCCGGTTGGGCGACAGTAAAATCTACTTTCTCTAACTTGAAATTAGGCTTTAGAAGTGTGTAAAAGAGTCTACGTTATTTGAATACGGCAAAGTTACGAGAGCTATCTTTTTTATAGGGGAAGTGCCTTAGTGGAGAGCGTAGTAACGGAACTGCAACTGCTTACGCTGCATATGCGAAAAATCACGAAAACAACCATACAGTGAGCCCGTTTATTTGTGTTTGAACCAGGGACAAACTGCCAGTATTCAACTGCTCGGCGTGTGAAAGGGTGATATGTAAAAGCTCAGTTTTAGTAATTAATGCAGCTATCATTGATAAAAAGTAGTATGTTAGTTGAATTTTATGCCTTGCTTTTAATCTTATTCAGACGGCAATGTTTATGAAAATATTTATTATACTCATATTTCATCAATTTGTGTCTTTGTAATAGTTTCAGTTTCTTTATAATATTGCATCTGTGTGTATTGTATTAATTTTTTTCTGTGTATTATTAATTTCTTTAATTCTTTCTGTGCATGCAAATAATGTAGTGCACATAACTGAGTTGTCTGAACACACTGCATGTTCTCTGTTCCTGCAAGACCTTTAAGTGGCCGAAAAGTTTCAATCTTTAGATACACATATTTGGTTTGCATCCCAAGAACACACTTGGCGGATATGGTACAAGAGTAATACTATACGATAGTTCTGATTATGGGAATTTTGGCTGAAAAGCTAACTAAACCCAATGGATGCCTGCCCAATTATAGGTACAAAAGAAAAGGAAAAGAAATAAGTTATAAATTTAATTGGAATAGATTTTATGTCTCTATACAAAAAAGAGAAAAACTCTTTAGACTAAAAAGAAATCGCAATCTTCTTTCTGCGCATAGAATATCTAAATTTCTGAGTTCTGCAAAATTTCTAAATTGGTAGATGAAAATTTCAAGCACATATTTTGATTTGTTTAAAATAAACTACTCCCGGTGGAACGTAAATAAAAGTTAATGCTGTTACAAATCTTTGTATAGAGAAAAGGCTTCAGTTTTGTGCTCACAGTTTAACAAGGTAAACCTTTAGTCACTGCATCGGTTAATAATTTCATGTTGGATTAAGAGGATGAGAAATAGTCATCTATAATTTGATAGAAATCGGCAAGCTTTCAACCGCGCAAAGGGATTCCTAGTTGATGAGGTAATCGTTGCTGGACATGGCGACAACATTTCCGAAATCATGGGCTGCAGAATAATTCCCTAGTGGATTATAGGATGATTATGTAAGACTCACATAAAATGGAAATCGCTTATTGAAAGTTAGGAGTGAGTTTGCAAGGAATGCTTCCTTCAGATTTCAAAAAAGAAAAATATTAAGCATTAAATAGATATTTATAGCAAACTGCAAGTTGTTCAGCTTTTGAATATTTAAATCATAAACCTATGTTGTTATTGTTGTGACTTATCTCACTTGTCTGACAGTAACATCAGAACAAGCTCACGAAATTCATCGTGGCAAGGAATGGAAGATTGCGCCTGTCTTTTGGCAAGAGCCTTGAGCACCATACAGGTGACAGTACTAATTTGCTCAGTTCCTTCCCGAATTTCGATGGAAAGTGCTCCGGGAGCCCGGGGTCCGAGGGTCTCCCACTCCTCTGCCCCTACCACAATCTTTCGAGAGGAATTTAGGCTTATCGCATGTTTAGAGTGCCCCCATGCCGCCCAGACACCATACATTTAAAAACATCCGTGCCTTCTCCGGGACTATCCCTATTTGGATTTCACTATCCCAGTTGGACCGCATAAATCTATGTATTTAATCCATACAGTTTTATGTGATATGTGATTTTATTCAAGGTCTCAAGGTTAGGTTAGGTTATTTTAATTACGGCAAAGCCTCGAGGGCTATCTGCCTAAGGGAAGGGATGCCTTCGTGGAGGACTTTCTAAGGGAAACTGGCTCGTATACACGTTACACATGGGGAAAACCACGAAAAAACTCATTCAGTCAGCCCGTTCGCGGGATTCGAACCTCGGACCGAACTACCAGTGTTTAGCGACTTTACCGCTCTGCCGCTGGTGGGCCAACGTCTCAAGGTATGGTTTATATCCAAGTTTCGTTACAGCAGTGTCATCTTTTCAAACGATGTATGCTGCCTTAAAGATATAAATACAGCCAAAATCTGTGAATTAAATCCAATTTACAAAGCCACAGCATTTTAAAATAACTGAAATTTCTGCTTTCGGAAATCATTTACAACCGAGTCTCACCCTCTATGTTAACATAAACTAGATGAGAACTCTTGCAGTTGTAACCGACTTCTCGCTTTGCCTTGGAAAAATACAACAGAGACTTGAAAAGGGTGTAAAAGAACCTTTTATTAAAATCAGTTCGTTAACAGAAGGCACTGTTAGGGCTTACAGAACCAGACAGCCCTTATAGTGCAACTCAAAAGTAAAGAATTTTAACTTAAAATTCTTTACTTTTAAATCGTAAGTTAGCCTATAGGCTATATAGACAGAATACGCTCATGTTGTATCAGACCTAATATCGGCGTAACAAACCTAAACGCAAGAATAATGCAACGCCGCAGATTACCTGATATTAAGAGATTCAACTAGTAACGTGGTCTTCAGCAGGCGGAGCATACTCTGATTGTATTATTTAACAACATCCTTTAAATATTATCTCTTTTCTACCTCATTTGAATACACACGTGCTAAAATGTTGAATTCCAACAGGAAAACGGCAAACGAGAAAGACAGTAAAGGTACTTAACATAAAATAACTGGTTAGTAAAACTAAATAGATCCTTGCAATATCGTAAAATTGTAGCTTTAAATTTTATAGCAAAATTATAGCATGTATATATTTCGTAATAAGATAATAATTTTTATACCTTTAAATATCAACTTTATAATTTTCAGTAAATTAATCTATTGATGGAACAATTTAATTTTAATTAAACCATGTACTTATTTCATTTAAAGCGCTTCGCTGTTCCATTTGGATCAATAAAAATTAATTAATAAATCACGTTGGAAGTAAAAAGTAAATGTTGAGCTAGAAAATTAATTTAAAAATGGTTTGAGAATGATGTAAATATTTTGATAAAGTTATTGAACTAGGTGAACATTTTGAAAATGAAGATTATTGGAAAAGAAAATATAATTAATTACCTCAGAATATAATAACGTTTTGTATACTCGCTGCTGCTAATGAAAGCAGCTATGGAGTCGATACCCTTTTTTGTGTCAACTCTGAAGTAAGCGAGAAGACACAGGAAAAGAAAGAAATAGCTCAATTCCACATTAAGACTTCTCCTCCTTTCCGCTTAATACCGTAGAGTGACTTTTTTTCTCAACTACGAATTTAGCCGGAGGAAAAGTAAAAAAACTCATTTTAGGGATATGTTTTTAAATATGGCCCAATGCTTGCTAATGTTGCTCGATTCCGGGGAGTGATTCTTAATTTCTTAAGAATAGGAAAAAAGAAAAAGTATTGAACTCGGGCAGCTCTCACTACTTGTCCTAAAGAATCTTAACTGAGAACCAGATTCATGAATACAATTACCTCAGAGCCGAAACCGCTGGCTTACACATCTATACCAACACACTAAAAGACACCAAGAAGCGATTATCTCAGAATATGCATTTCGTAGCCTAATTTTACTTTTTAAAATAAATGTGCTGATATATTCACAAAAAAATAAATACTAACATCATAACTTATAAAAGCATATTGAGCATTTTCCTATCTGCACATTTTTGCGCAGCGGGACTATATAGAAATTCAGATTAAGAGCTCTAATCAGCAATGTCAAAATTATTTTCCTAACTTTCAGAAAATTTTAAAATAGCATGTGCATGTGCAGAACTAATGCTTAAAGAGATCTATCGCCTATGACCCGTTTCTTGAGCATACCGGTATAATAATAATAATAGCCCTCATATATCTACAAGTAGAAAGCGAATTAGAGGCGCTTAAAATTTTAAGGAAAGTAAAAGTCGCAAAGCAAAGACGATAGAAATTCATAGAACAATGTTTGAGAAATATTAATGTAAATGTCGGAAATATTGTAGATGTAAAATGAAAATCATGTAAAATATGCAACTTCTTTCTCGATATGATGGGATTTTTAAATACTCTCATGTCTAAGAATTTCCAGTTTTACTATATTACTTATGAGACTCTACCTATATGTCCACTGTGTCTTTGCTTAGACTTGCGCCTGCATAGACGGCAGGAACCAAGTGTTTAAAAAATTTTAAATAATAATGCATATCCATTGCAATATATCAAATGGTATTTTCTAAATAAATTCTACTTTCTTCTTTCGCAATCATGGTTGAATACTGATTTTTAAATGAACGTATGCCATCAAATATTAATATAAAATAGTTACCTTAGACAGTATTTTAAAAATCGTTCATGACTGCTAGTTTTCTGTCATTTGTCAATCTACCTGCATACTAGCAGGTAACGTGAAAATAACAACGGAAGTGACCTGAGTACAAAGAAACCAATTGCTTTAAAAGCAAATAAAAGGAAAACATAGTACCAGTTTTATCTCTTTCTGTTATCTAGAAAAAATAAGAATTACGTATATATACCTTATGGGGCAGATTTTTATGTTAATTTTGTTAATGAATAGTTGCGTATATATACCTTGTAAATTAATACACTAAAATAAAAATAAATTAACACCCTAATAAAGTAAAACCCTAATAAATACCCTAATGCCATAATACCTTAATACCCTAATAAAAATCTTGATAAATATCCTAAATTAATATCCTAGAACATGTGACATTCATTCAAAAATGGGTAATACAGTTGATATACAAAATAAATGGGATTTTAATAAATAGATTTGGTTGAGTGCTTATATAATTTTTAAACATGGGAAAGCCCGGTATGGATCACAGTTTCGAAAGATTCTGCTATTATCAGAATTTTAGTGATGGGGTCTTAAAGGATTTGAATTGTTTCAATTAGAATCACTACATTATACTATATTCGAATGTCAGTGTTGAGTAGTGTGTTGTTTTATTACCACCAATAGTAAAAATGTCGCATAGATTGCAAGAAAATCAAATTATATATGGAAAAGTACGAATTCTGAATTTCTTGTTTATATATTTCTGTAAATACGTATACCAAACCTTTGTAATTTAGGGCCTCAGATAATATCTGAATTCTTCTCAACTACTGATGAATGTAGCTCAAAATTAATATTCACCAAAATGCTGTATTTGTGTTGAATTTGTGTAGCCTTTATCTAGAGACAGTAAAGAATAACTCTGAAAGTAATCAGTGACACAAAAAAAAATATAAGAGTAAATCTTAGAAAAGCGTTTTGCGCAAGAACTCTTCTTCTCTCGACTATTCGAAAAATATAAAAGCAAAAAAAAAGCTTCTTTCTTAAGCACGCCTTTATCAAGGCCAAGACGTCACGGAGTGAAATTCAATTTCAACATCTTGCTAAAAGCCAAGGCTTCTAAATTTGTGTTTCTTTCATTGCTGATTTTTTTGCGAGATAAGAATCAATACTAATGGCGTTACTATGGAACATTTGACCCCCAAAAGATTCTGTAAAAAACTCCAGGAGAAGTAGAAGCACAGCATTTCGACAAAAAGTAGTACTGCGGTAAATAGACGACAATTTAAATTTTGTAGGAAGACTCTGGTAGACAAAGCAATTTCGGTTTCATTCTAAGAGCAAGGGTTTTAATTTGGAAACAACGCGATTAGATCCGTGACCAAACTCTCGGAAGTACTGACTTGAACTTTATCCACTTTGACTAATTCAATAAGGTATACGGATATTTAATTAGCGAAAATTTGATTACTCCTTCTTATACGAAATCACCTTCTTCCTAGAAAGAACTTTGGTATTAAACAGAATATTTTTTACCAAATACTTCTTACGCTTGCTTCCAGTATAAAAAAAAGTCTTTTATGACCTTAAAATATAGCCCTTTCGGGGAATTGGTTTTAAAAAAAGGCCTTAGCTTTGCAAAACATTACTGGGTTGATTATATTAGCATTTAAAAAATCGATACATAAAAGGCAGATTTTTAAATTATTAAAAAAATAAAATTATGTTCTTTTTTTCTAATATTCAACTATTTTATCACAAGCCTTGCTAGAGATATGTTACAAAGCTTAAAGTACTGTATATATCTGAAATTGAGATTCATTAATAATTTGTGTCTTGTACCTTCTGGTATGCTTCGAGTTTATGCTTAGACATCAGTTTCTCAAAGCTGTCAGTTTCAGATATCGCAAAAGCGAAATTTAGTTTTAATTTGAAATGAATAGCTCTAAATTACTTTGAATACTTCATGCCCTTTCGAAAATCGTTTTACTTTATCTACCGCATTCTATTCTTTCTATTACATTACCTGCTTAGCTTGTTTTTCTCGCTGTGACCACTTTTATCATTTGTGACTTTTCTATTGATCAAAACAAAGATCCTGATCTCATTATTCTTCGCTGAAAAAATTCATCTTGTTCTCCTAAGTAATAAAGTTGCTTTACGTTCTACAGCATTCTCTCTTTTTCATTCAGCAAAGTTTAGCTCATGAACGATTAGTTTATTGAATGCGTTACCTAGCTCTATCCATTTTTTTTTTTTTTTGCTATCGTAATTCGTAATGAAACAAAGCAGTACTAACAAATGAATTTAAATGGAGAAAAAACAAACAGGTTTCTTCAGATGTGATGCCCATTATTTATATACATATATATAATGTCCGTTCCTACTCTTAATAGGTTAGTAAGTCGTGAATTAAAAAATAAATTATGACATTGGAATCCAAACGACACGTAAATTAACAAGACTTGTAGCAACGGACAAATACTCTGGGATATACTGCTGTCAAAAATACTTACATTAAAATACTATATTTTAAAATGTTTAGAATTTCTGTTAGAAGTAAACGTAAAGCAAACTTAAGAATTAGCCGATGTGTGCGCAAATAATTCTGTTCTGTCTTTGATATAGCACATTACAGACATCTGTCAATTAACTTTCTGAACCTTTCTTAAACTTATAGCATTTTTAAACAGCATGATTAGGTAATTGCTAAATTTACAAGTCTAGTACGGTCAGTGGTTACCTGGTTATTTACAAATTTAAGACCGACACACCTTTATGTAGTCCTTCACTTTAAAATGGGAAATTCAAGGCCGTCGCTAAGCCCCCCCCCATTTGCCATTGTAACTCGTGGCTTCATCGCAGCAGAGCATTTTTTTTCTCCTCGTCATCTGAGAGTGAAGTTCACGCCAGCCTTCATTGGCGTATTTTTCATAAAACGAAACAGCGTTAAACGGAAATGAAGTTGGGAGGGATTAAGCGAATCGAGTTTTTTCCTCAGCTGTGTGTTTCCATGGTTACGGGTCAAATCGGGCGGTAGAAAATAACTTTGAAGTTCCTATTTTAATGTAACAGACTATGGTTGGCTCTAGTCTTTCTTGTTCCAGCATGCAGTATTAGTCCACTTTGAAAGATAAAATGAAAACGTACTTGCGTGTTTTGAGAACATATATGTAACTCAGCTTTTTGGGCATTTAGACACATGCTGAGCCTAATTTCGTTAGTGTAAGGTTTAGAAAAGAATAAAAATTCTAAAAATAATAATTTTTCTATTTTAATCTCTTTTCAGTGTACATTTTCCACAAACATTTTATTTCTAAATTACTAACATTCAACAAATATAAGTAAAACCGTTAAGAACATAGTTGCATTTGTAATTCAATCAAAATATTAAACCTTTGTTAGAAATATTAGGCTATCAGGTTTATCAAAATTACCGGAAATCCTAAGTTAGATCTTTTGTAAATAATTTTTTTATTTTATCTTTTACACACAATGATCAGGTAGATAATTCGATTGATCTGCCATTTAATATTTAATTATGGTAGACTTATTAATTTTTAAAAGATAGGAGAGCTACCTGTAGTAAAAAGACTTTTCGGGATCTAAATCAAATTCATGTTACGCATAAGGAAATGGCAAATAACCCATGCAGCAAAGACAGTCACCTAGAGCCGAATCTCGATTGACATACCAGTGCTCAAAGTTCTTAGCTATTTAGACACATGTTGGGCATTTAACATCTCATAATAATATTTTACAAGCAGTTTATATATAAATATATATATATATATATATATATATATATATATATATATACATCTTTTCCTAAGAATCATAGCTAAACGGAGAAATTAAGAAATGGCTTGTCCGTTACGGAAAAAAGTTATTACCATCTAAAAACCCTTATGTCCCAATTATTAAATCTTCAAAACTAATCTTATATTTTTTTCGCTTATCTTTTCCATTATCTTTGCAGAAATATGAAGTAAGTCGAATTTAAATCATAACAAACTATTATTCTTGAAATGTATGTTATTATGTAGCAGAACAACTATTTCTGCTATTACTAATACTAATGAAAATGCAAATATTACTAATGAGATAATATTTCTGTTGCATTTAAATTTAAAATACTGAATCTTCATATTTTATTCATAAACACGGTTGAAAATTGAACATGATGTAAAATATGCGAAGAGAATAAGAGGAAATTAGTAACACGAACGCTAAAAATACGTTTCTTTTGCAGCTACGAATTTTAGTTTTATGATATTATAGTACTTTTATATTAGAATGCAACAATGTATAAACTAAAGGAATGAAAAACATTAAATTATATACTGCATTAGCTATGTTATATATTCCTTAAATATGAATTGAATATATTCCATATATTAACTTTTGAAAAGGAGTTCTTAATTCTTTAATCTATAATACAATGCTTAATGTAGGGTATCTTAAGGAATATATCATGAAAATATATAATAATACGATCTAACGTTACCCTAATCATATTTATAATTTCATAACTATAATTTCTGCAAATATTCCTAAGCGGAATTTTAATATTTTTCATTCTTTTTATAAACATCCACAAATATAATTGTTAACTAGCAGGAAAATTAATCCGTTTACCTTAAACGTATATATGTAGATGTCAGAGCCTTCGAACTATTACGGTATGTTAGAGAGCACTTTGCATTTGAAATTTTTTCTGGTCAAGATCTGATTTCTAGTGTAAGATTTACTGACTGATGAAGTTTTATTGTCAGATTTTCCCAATTATGAATGGACATGTAGAAAATATGTCAAAAAATATAAAAACAGATTAAAATTTTTCTCAAATTTCTTGATGAAAATAGTCATATTTCTAGATAGTGAATTGCTAGAAAAGAATGTGTTTTTAACTGAGGAAATTTCTGTTGCTTTCTGCTGGTAAATTAAATAAAAACTCTGATGGGTCTGCTTCATTGCGTTCGTTAAGCGCTCAAGCGGCGTTAATAATGAATAAATTTATTAGAATGGCTAGTTGAACCACGAGAAGAAAAAACAAGTCTCAAAACAACAGAGAAAAATCTGTCCTGAAATGTCAAAAGCACTCAGCACCCTGACAAATGAGAAGGTTCTAAATGGGTTGGTATTTTGGATGAAAGCGTGTTTGGAAAAGTAATTGTTCTCTCTTACTTCAAAAGGGAGACTGGAAAAATATTCCAAAGCCCAATTTCAGGGCATTAACGCAAATAACTATTCTTTTTTTTATCACCTCCTCCTTACAATGGATGAAAAGAGAAGGTATCGATAGTGTAGTGATGGATGCCTTGGAAAATATCTCTTTCTTTCAGCGTCACAATTTTTAGTTTTCCTTTCCTCTTTTATTTTGTATCAAAGCAAAGAAATCTTGATTCCTTTAGCCAAGGTGGTGGTAAAACAGTCTAAGGGTAAGAGCATGAAATATTTCTCTTACTCTGGGTGAATTTTATCTGACGTCTCATTTATTTCCCTGTAAGAGGGATGATGTTATTGTTCCTCTGAAAACCGTCACTGGAATTCAACTCTAAGCATCGTATTCTATAGATTGTAAATAACATTCAGAACCCACAAACAATTCATCTCTTGTTAGGATCTTACAAACAAAATACTGAATAACGTCTATTGTTTCAGGTGCTAGAATTAGCATAAAAAATAACACTATTTTTGTATTAATATATTTCATTCTGTGAGATGATTCTTTAGGTAAACAAAGTGAACTGTAATAATGCTTTCAATTTTATCAGTTATATTCTACTGGATATTCAGTTCAAATAAAATCATCAGCTGAGGGATGATCCTATTAAGATACTTCAAGTATTTATTATCCTAAATCACAAAATTACCTGCAATTTATACTGATTTTTGGAATCGCTGAAAAATTCCATAAATTTATAAATACATCACTATACTGGAATATTTTAAAAACATTTAATTTTAAATCTAAGATAAAGGAGACAGAGTATTATTATGATTAAAATTTAGAGCTAAATAAGGATTAAAACTTGAAATAGTAATCTAGCTTCTTCGGTATTACATTCCCAGTTTGAATTCTAACATAGCTGCGCTATTTTTATCGGAAAGTTTCTGAGTTTTACATGCTTTTGATACATTCAAGAACAATCTTTAAAATTTTTCCATTTTGTTTAATCGTGTATATCTTTTTGAGGAATTTATCAATAGCTTTACTCCTATAGAATGTCGAATTTAAAGTTTTTACTATAGGTTTTGACAAAAATAACAGATTTTAAAGTACTTTTAGCCTAAATGGCAAGCTTCCTTACATGAAAAATTTGTAAGTATAAATTTTATATATAAGTAAGTGTAAATTTATTGCATAATAACGTGATTTTAATCTAGAATGTTCTTTTTTACAACATTTATTGCTTTCGGTTGTTCTAACAAACATGTCTGTAACATTGTAATTTTTGTTTCAATCTATTCGAGAACTGAAATCGCGCTGAGGTTAACTCTTATCTCTTTCAGAAGGAGTATAAATATTTTTTATAGGAATTTGAGTTTTATTTTTATAATTTCCGTTTTTGTACTTAAATAATCAAGAGGAAGGAAACGTGCTTTCGGTACTCTTTAGTTGTTCGGGTTATAATGTCTTAAATTATTAACCTCTGATGAGTCAATCTAAAACATTGAAATGCGAATAATTAATTTGTTTTTTTCAACAACACTTTTTTTAATTTTCATGAAAATTTAAAATGATTATAAAAAGTGTTTTCAGTATAATTTTATTAATTCAGGTTGCATCTTACTTAATTCTAAAATTTAATAGTATCACACCGATTTTTTATCTTAATTTTCAAGTTAAATGTTTCTTAAACTTTCCAGGGTAGTATAATCTTTTTCTTCAACTTAAAAAAAAATAACTCTTTTGTTAAATTTTCAATCTTAAGCAACTTTAGCGCTTAATTTTAAAATTGTATTTTTTAGTCCCTTTTAGAACTTTTTCTTTATTTTTATTTATCGTTGTTTTAAAATATACTACATTTCTTTTCTCTAAATAAACAAATTTTAAAAGCAAACTTAATATTAGTTTTCTATTAATATTTTAAATATTTCAAATGGAAAGGCAGTTTTTAAATATCTATTTTATAATTACTTATAAGCACAAAACGTTAAAGTTTTTTTTTGCTAATTTTTAACAACTTATTAATTAATCACTTACAAATCTATTATCTCTCATATCGTAGAGGTCAGTGGAATGACTTTTAAAAGCGCTAACTAAATATGAAATATTTCAATGAATGCAAGGTGGAAAGGAATTCTTATTTTAGAACTAAGCTAAAACAATGTCGTTAGTTCCGAAGAAAAGTTAAAGATTGCACAAGATCATTCTTCGATTGAATCGCAACTTTTATTACATCTCTTTATCCCATCCATTCATAGATTGTCACTTCTTGTTTTATTCATCTACTGATTGACGTTCAATGGAGATTCCAAAGAGAACGATCAAAGTCGTTTCTCATTAACCCTTTTTTACAAGAGGTAAAAAGGATTCATGAGAGATGATATCTTCGAGCTTACACTTTTTTATAAGGAAGTTTTCTGTGTGTCTGAAGAGAATTACAATTCTTATTTCATAAAAACAACAAACTTTTCTTACGCCGATTTTAGTTGCGATACTAAAGTAATAGCTTGTCGAGAATCGTATTTTTTCTTTGTTAAAATGTTCATTTTTTTAATACTAGTTAATGTCTTGGAAATTGTCGTTACTTTTAAACGTGTTCACGTTTCCTTACAAAATATACCAACCCCTTTCAGATCCAAAATTAATACCTCTCCTTAATCACGCGCTCCGCATTCATTTAGTTAATCTGAAGCTATGTCATGAACTGTGGCAACAAATATCTGACATAATTTCTGTTATGTGCTATCTGTGACATGTATAATGTCACTGATGTATGCTGTATTCATAAATAGATGGGTAACAAATGTTACAGAAGGTCAGGTTTGATGAGATGGGAGCCACAGCACGTGGTCGTGTTTCGTTACCAAACCGATTCAGTAGCGATAAAGGATTATCACCGGATATTCTATCTATCAAAAGTGAACATGATAATTCTTTGCTTAAATATGGATAATAATTGCTACACTTTTTTTCGAAATCCAAGAAGCCAAGAAATTACAATTTTATAAGGGTGTAAAATTATTAATATTATATTCTTCCTTTTGAAATATATTAAACAGTCTCACATATAGCATATGTTCGTATATATATATATGTGTGTGTGTTTGCTTGCAAACGAACACATACATATATAAGAAAGGGAGAAAATTATGATTCGATAACGTTGTACTATTTGATATGAAGGGTGGATCTTAAATCCATAGTTCCATTTCAGAAAATGGTATAAAAGAAGGTAGACATTCGGGACTTGCGAGACACTGGCAAGAAGAGGCAGATACATTTCTTATGAGGAATTTTTCTAATGGGCATATCTCAAGATATTTTCTGCGACAAATACTTTCCTGTATTAAAAAGGGGGATTCGAGAAGATCGCACGACAGAATCTCTCTGAGAAGATTAGCTACTGATTTATAATTCCAGTTTTAAAAATGAATCAAATGCAGTAAATCAGTAAACTACATCATGTTCGGTTACATAGTAATGTTTCATAAATACACTTGAAGTTTTTATATAGTAATATTAAAAGAGATTTTTATTATTTAGTTGTTCCCTAGGCATCTAAATATCTTTTAGAAAGCGTAACTTAAATAATATTTAAAATTAGCTTCAAGAATTTATAAAATTATATGGTTTTCCTTGGCTTTCATCACTGGTGGATAAAGTCAGGGATAGTTAAAATTTAATTTTATAAGACAAAAAAGCTTAACATTTCTATTAGTGGGAATTCACTATCCAGTGTATCTGTATTGTTATTTCAAAAGTAGAAGATATTATATAAATGTCTGCATATGACTAGTACTGTATGCTAAATAAAGTACTTGCATACGGCACCCAACGTGTTTAACTTCAAACATTTTGAGCTTCTTAAGAAATATTGAGCGCATGAGAACTCAATAAATTTTATTTGACAACGTCGGCTGCAACTTTATTTGACAACTTCGGCTTATTTGTATTTGCTCTCTCCAGAATTCATAGAAAAATTACGTTTCACTTATCTTAAAAGGTATGTCTGGCAAAATTACAAACTTTACCGTCTAAGGAAAACCAGTCAACCATTCAAGAGATATTTATTAGTGTAAAAGTTTTGAAATCCCTACATATACAAGTGTATACACATACATGAGTACTGTTGTGTGTGCATATATCTTCTTTACAAAAATCAATAGATATACTGTTTTACGAAAGTGCAATATGTCAAGCCTTTTTGCATTATTTATCTTAATCAAGATTCCTCTTAACACTGCCATCTAGCTGCTACTAATTTTGCTACTGATTTTCGCCACATGTGCAGAATATAACACCACAAAGAAATGTATTTTAGCAATAAAGCACAGTTTTAGTACTGTAATTTAAAACTATTTAAGGAGTAAAATGTTTTCAGTAATAAAACTAAAAGGCGCTTTTAATTTTCCCTTGGGAGATCTATAAAAAAATAACTACCTAACACAAGCAGTACTGTCACGTTTAAAGTGTACTCCACCCTTCATAATTGTGTTTTTGTTGTTTTAAGATGAATCGTAACTATTTTAATCGTAGCTTCGGCAAGGCTACAAAATACCGATGATCGATAGCAGAAGCTGCATCTTCATCGTCACTTTTTACGCTTGGACAAGTGCATGATTTCGAAAAATTCCGCGCCGCACTGCACTTGCTCCGATAGGCTGATTAAAAAGCTTTGAAAGTAGCGATGGGTGGGAAGGTGGGAGTCAATTTTTTAAAGGCGAAAGACATGAGACACGTTATCCGTATCGGGTATTGGTTTAAAACTCTGCTCAAAGGGCGGCTCGATGCGTGTATTTGTTGTGTAAATTAAAATGTGAAGGGCATCGAAAAAAAAAACGAGCTCCTCTGCCGATATTTATAAGACGTCTCTTTAGAGTAGGTATCGATTCCCCAGATGAAAAATGAAAGCCCTCAACGAAGCGAGAGCGACGTCTGTGTTTGTTTCCAATTAAAATGCTCAAGACTGAACTCGCAGGAACAAAGCACTCCTAGAAAGCCAGCATATTGGAATGAAGATCTAGAAATTCGTCAATAAGAAATATTATTTACTAAAATTTCTCATCTTATAAACGCTTTTATAGACTGGGTGTTTTTTCACTTTCATAACCAATTGAATAATTTCATATATTAGAAAACACACAGTCTTTCATATTTATGCGTTACATTAATTTTTACATGCTGCCTATTTTAGCAAAAAGTGCATCTGTTTGCCTGGTGAATTAAGAAAAATAAGAAATATATTTTTCTCTGTTTCAAAAGTTCTTATGTTATAGTTATACAATAGTCATATGCATTAACGTTTTTGTTAAAGTTAATTACACATTGATAATGAGGTCTTTTTCAGCTCTAATTGAGTACTGTGATTTAAGGATTTCAATTCCTTATCTATAAAACAAGAATGTTTTACACAAAGTTTAGTAAAGTATGTTAAAGGCTTTCATTTTCATTTCCTAATAACGTTTAATATGATATCTAAAGCAAAGAGAGGATTTTAAAAATTGACTACTTCTGAGATTAAGAAATGTGTTTGTTGTCTTAATACTTTTAAAAATAATACATTTTATAGCTTGAAAGTAATAAGATCATGTTACATAAATAATGCATCCTAAGATTATTATATTAAGGGATTTTAAAATAACATATCTAAGGTATATCTAGATGAGTTTAAAATTTATTAGCCCTGCAATAAATATAGTAAGCGTGGTATGGCGTTTGGAAATGTTTTCTCTCGAAATATAAAACTTTGAATTTAATTAAAGTTTAAACTCTAAGACGTGCATATTTCATAACTATTCCATAGTTTAAAGTTTTAAAGTCTATCTAGCATTCAGTGACAAATTCAGTGACGTTTTGAACTAAAATATGCTTCCGTTTGATGCAATTTTTAACATTCTGAATGTGAAAGGATTCCCTGAATACTATATAGTTTATTGTTAATTTCTATTACTTTTCTCTATATGTATGTTAAGAATCACAGGAAATGAATGATAGAATTGCCAGTAGCAATAAATAGCTATAAAATAGTAATAAAATCATTAAATATGTTGAAAAGATTCGAACATCAAAACGGCAAAAGTGTTTTTTTGTTGCCGCTGTTTGACTTAGTATTCAGATTCGCGTATTTGCTCTATTTTCACACGGCAGACCTCCGTGTTATGAGATTTTGCGGTTATGAGACATTCAGTCTCGTTCCAGTCTCGGAGTTGCAGATACGATTGTTACTGGAACAATTTACTCTAGAAAATAATTTAGAAGACTTCTCACCAGATGTAATTTGTTTGCTTATTACTTCAAAATAAATCCATATGAGTACGAGGAAACTTTTTTCAAAAAGAGTGTTCACAGAAGAAAAATGGATGTTTTCACCCTTCGCGATCATACTTTTGAATTACGTCTCATTCCCGGTATCAGAAACGTACGTTGCTTCATCCTATTTTAAGATATTCATTGTTGCCTAGCTCTGAACACTTTTGATACAGTAATATTGTTTCCGGGTATTATGCTTCACTGATAATTTAAAATGCGATTTCATTGCTGATATTGCATCTTACCCTGGCATACGATTAAAATGAGATTCTTTCTTTTCTCCCCTAAGATATTTTTCTTATTGTATATCCCTCCGACATAAGACTATTCCAAATATACTCTACACTTTTAAAACTGCTAACCTTCTCCAATGCACCAGTTAGTCTTATACCTGTTATTACCAATTATATCTCTAATAAAGAAATGTGAGAATCCAAGTGTAGAGTTGCGGTTGTTATTGTCTTGTCCAAGAGTTAATGCAGAAAGATCAGATACGGCTAAAAGTCTCCAAAACACTTCTTCGAGATAGTATACTTTTTCTTTAATTATTTGAGACGATCTTCGAAGAATATAGGAACTGGCACTTCGAGGAAACAAATCAATTCTGAAGAGCCTAGTCAGTATGGTAGAACACTCAAAGATATGTCTTGGAGAACGCTGTGTACCGAGACAGTGAGGGCAAGAGTTATAACTTCGCTGACAATCAGAGGGTATTTTCATTCTTTTAAAGTGTTTTCTTCTCAGTCTGATTATGGTAGATGAAATAATTCGGTTGCAGTTTAGCTCAGAAATAGAATTTTTCTTAACGTAATCATTGCACTTGTACTATGTGCAATGATTACGGCACAATAGTGAAAAGGCTGAATTGCTCATTTTCCCTTAGTTTTCGCGTATGTAAGCCACTTTATCGGATACTAGTACTCTGGTGGGTATATCCGATAAATAAATTCCCGTCATTTAAATAATTCCAAAGATTTTCAAACTCAGAGTGTAAATGAAAACGTTTATAAACACAAAATTGCTAAATATTTCATCCACTTAATTTACTCAGTCAGTGGCGTGTTGTCCATAAATCTTTTGGCTTCGCATAAGACGGTTTGCTAAAAGTTCTTCAATGGGAGAAAGCAAACCAACCCTTTTATTTTGATTTTTTTCTTTCCTTTTAAATTTCTCTAAATCTCGTGAAAATTTTTCTCACCTCGTAATGTAAATGTTCTCAACTCAAATGTAAATGTTCTTGCGCTACGTTAATATTTTCAACAATTTTTTCGTCAAGAAAAGGAAAGCATGAGCTTTCAAAATTTATCATAGTCCTTGTACTACACTAATTTCTGGGCACTTCAAAATAATGATTTCTTGAATTAAAATTGATTTATTTGCTAGAATTCATTTATTAATCCTCTGAATATTCCATCATCTCCGATGGAAAACTTAATTTTGCCTTTTTTACAATTATGTGATCAGTATCAGGCATAGCATAAGTCTAAAGCTTAGAACCATGATTTTGGTGACGCAATCTGTGGAAAATTTCATCATTAAACTCAGTACTTCTTAATTCACTGGAATGTTTGGAAGTAAAGTTTGCAGAGGCTCATGTTATCGTCGTAGATCAAGTAATGAAGCATTTACTCCTACCCGCTAAGCTAAAATGGAATGAAAAACAAACGCCAGAAAGCATAACACCTTAGAAAGCTATCGTTTCCTTAAAAAGTAAAATATTTCACCGTTAACGGTTCTATTTAAAGAATGTGCTTTTTGAGGCGACTACAAAGCGTTTGTTTTAATTGTTGGTTTAACTGAGTTGGGAAGAACTATTAAGAAACCTGTTGTCTAGTGGACACCAATTCCTATCACGTTTTGTCGGGTTAAATCACCTTCACTGAGAGTTGCTACAAGACAAAATGCGTTTCCACTTAAATAACAACAATTAATAAATACGGAAAACCAAACGAAATGTTACAGCCGCAAGTTTAAACATATTTTTTTATGCTAGGAAGACATATTTTATATCGTTAAAAGGTAACGCTTACGAATAATACTCACTCCGATTTTGATGGTTGAAGACGCTACTCCTTCGACCGCTACAAAGCCTCTTTTCCACGTATTATAATACTGAGCTTGCCAGTATTAGATGAAGACAAGTTAAGAATCATTGCAGTTTAGTCACTCTTTAATTAAAATAATCCCAAACTGAAATTAATGAAACACGTTATTCGAAAGATATTATAATTAGGTTACATCCATAAGGACGCATAAAATATGCAAATTAGCTTTTTAAACCCCTTTCGCATTATATATAACTTTCTGCTGCTCAGCGGTTTGGGACTATTATTCGTCGTTTTACTTTACATACTTAAATTGAAGTTGTGATTGTAGTTTAATGATGAAAAACAATATAGGTAAATAGATAAAGGTTTAAAAGGATTATAAAGGGAAATATATTTATTATGATCTTACTTTTATAAAAAAAGATAAAATCAAAATACAGTTTACAATATTTTGTTCCTATTTTTATAACGTATTATTTCCATTGT
Source organism: Stegodyphus dumicola (assembly GCF_044657685.1). Taxonomy (NCBI): domain Eukaryota; kingdom Metazoa; phylum Arthropoda; class Arachnida; order Araneae; family Eresidae; genus Stegodyphus; species Stegodyphus dumicola. The sequence continues at coordinate 35,533,845 of NC_140781.1, forward strand.
CTTTACACATTTTCTTATTTACCTTTATTTAAGAGTATATGTTTTCCGATTTATTATATTTGTTGTATACATTGCATCATTCAAGCTCAAATGAAAGGAGGAAAAAGACATTTTTAGCATAATAATGATGCTGAATTTTTTTATATCATACAACTTGATTTCAGTTTTAAGTTCAGTTATTATAGAACAAATTGCAAATGATAAACTATAGCGGCAGTATTTTTAGCATTTAAAATTTTTAATAATTTTATTTTTATTTTAATTTAATAATTTTTTATTATTTCTACCTCATTATTCCAACAAAATTGTTAGAAATTAAATGAAATTGAATTTAAAAAAAAAACTTCATATGTTGTTAATGTAACATGTAACGTTAATGAACTTGCATTGTTTTGGAATTTTTAACACACATGCACTGTTTCCTTCCAATAAAAGATTCTTTAATAGGAACAAAACGATGCATGATAAAACTTGGAACATACATGAACGAATATAAATTACAAGCGGAAAATGAAACTTCTACTAGAGCTTTTACTTAAATGCACATCAAGAAAAACAGTTATTTCAAAACTGTTGTATTATTCAGTTTATTAGAACAGTTTCAAGGCAAAATTTTAAACCAAAATAATATGAACTCCATCAAAATATAACTCCGTAAGCTTAATCATGTTTTGTATGATATTAACCTTGTTTGTAATATATTAACCTTGTCTTATTCAAGGAATTTGGCTGCAGTTTTAAAAATCTCCAAAATATTTAGATACATCTGAAAACCTCGAATAAACTAACTATTTATTGCAGTATGATTCAATAAATTCATGTTATGATTTATATTATGAAATGTATGATGAATAAACTTATCTTATGAATTATTATGCTATTGAAGATTTTAAAAGGCTGAAAAAGGATCAAACATGCAGGGAAAGAATGTCCATGAAGAATATCAATTTGCACAATAGGAAAATTTAGCATTAGGTTTTTGTTGATTTTTGAAACGATGATATAAGTGTCTCTCTTCTTCAAGTAACTGAAGCCCATGTAGCTGTATATCAGCAAAGAAAATGTCACGTTTTCAAGGATGACATCTGGTTTTCACAAAATATGTGTAATCCTTTTCTTTCTAACTCAAAAGAAAAAATATTACGCTTCAGTTTTGCTTACTTTTTCTTATATATTTCATTAATTACAAAATAATTATTATTCACATGCAGTTAATACCTAGAATAATACACCGTAATTTTGCCTGTTGAATTTTTTTGATTCTTTAACATGATAACATAAATTTCGTTTCAAATTTGATTTCTAGCTTAGCTGCAATATTTTTGCTTTACCTGTTTGCATGATATATTTTTAAGACCAAAATAAGTTACAGTTGTTTTTAATTGAAGTATTAGGTATTCACGTTTATTTGTTTAAACGCAAATTTGGGTTTGTTAAAATGCTGCAGTTAGAATATCCCACTATGCTTAAACACATCAAAAGAAGTTACTTTGGAGAATATTCAGAAAGGATTCACAAACAGATGTCACATGATGTTATTAAAACTATAGCCAATAAATAAACACTTATAGATGAAAAACCTATTACTTAAACAATATAAGGTCCAAACGCATTAAGTGCCATAAAACACGTGTTAAATAACAGCTAAAATGCCGAATGAAAACACCGGAAAGGCATGGGAAAGTTTTATAGAGATATGCAATTACAATTTACTGCAACAAAAATATAAGAAGTAATGTCAAATTAATTACAATTGCTAAGAATATTATTTTCGAACTCCTTTTACTTGCATTTAATCTTTCAAAATGCAAAACACTTTATTACGTTCATACTGAAAAATAATACTTTTTAAACATATGGAGCAGAATTCAGCAAGTATAAAAATAAAAGGATTTGTGTTACATTTTGCTTCTGTTGAAATGCTTTTATTTAGCTACGTGTTTTGTTCTATATTGTCGTACTTATATTTTTATTCTTCTACTGCTTACCAAACGGGAAGATAAATTCTTTCTCTTTTAAAAATGCGAAGCTTTAAGTCTTATATTGTTATCACAGACTTCGATATTTAAAAAAAAACATATTGTGTGTTTCGTCACATTCCAATTCCCTTTCGGAAATTTCTTACATCCTTTGTCAATCAAAAAGCCAAATGTGGCAATATTTGAATTTAAAAATGTCTTACTTGACTATCGATTTTTTGATTCGTTGCCATGCACGCGGTTACTTTGCTAAAAATGTACCGCCTTTATTATTAATACTAACTTATATGCCCATATATTTATGACTGCAGTTTCGTCAAAACTTAATTTTGACAAAGACAAAAATGGCGTTTCTATCTTCATGTGAAAAGAGGATAAAAATGGGAGACAAAAGAATTTTTATCCTCATCCTGATTTGAGTTATCGTTTTAGTCAATCCATCGCATCACTTTGTAGAAAATTTATGCCTTTTTGTCTTCATCTTATGTTGGGGAAGAAATCTTTTTCCTTTAAATACGTTCTAAGAGTATTTTTCGAAAATACGCATTTAAATTTTCTTTCTGACAACTCATTTGACATCTTTCCAAATGGATGCTGGGAAATTTGAAAGGGCGATTTTTAATTTGCTAATGCGTTCTGAATGGGTATATCTAATTCATTTGCAGATAAACTGGGTAGTGTCAACATTGCTGAAGCAATTTAAAAAATTTTTCTTAATGCTTTCGTGATTTTATCTCGTCTAATATTATTTGGTAAGCTTCAAAAATTAAAAGATTTTCAGAGTAAAAATGTTTTCTGAACTAAACCGATGTGGTTTACCGTTTTTTTATTTCATGGTTATAGAATTTTTTTAGTAGCAGAAGACATGAAAAATTATCAATGCCCTCTCCGGGACTCGAACCTGAACCTCTCGAATACGCTCCGAGTGTGATAACCTTTACACCACGAAGGTATGCAGAAACGAAGACGAAAATACCTTAAGGTGTCTGGGTACGTTCGACACCAAAATTTTGGAAAATAGTACACATAAATCTCTTACTGGTGTTATTTAGCGAAAAACTACGTAAAATTATAGAAAAAGTGATAAACATATTGTAAAGATATAATTTTTGTTTTTTTTTATTACATTTTAGGTTAGAAATGTGTTAAATTTCAGGATTACTAGATAAGTTCCCACAAAAAAAAATTTCAATATTTTACTTTCATATTTTTCACTTATACACATTAATGTATAAGAAATTAAATGGACTAAAATCTAAGTCATAAAATAAAATGTCTATGAAATATGCCTGTCTGAGTACATGCACTAGCTATTTTTCGAGAAATTTCTCTCTTTGCATTTGCAAAATTATCTGAAGAAATTTTAGATACGTACATAAACCTAAACCTTTAGTCCATTTAATTAGCAAAATTTCACAGAATATTTGTGGATAGTTTCATAGAATTACTGCAGCAGTATTTTAAGTTAACATTCTTTTTTTTTTTTTTTTTGTAACAAAAAGGTTGAAAAATTCCAGTTCTACAAAAGATAGATTTAACGTAATGCAAGCACAAACACAAAGGAAAGAAAATATTGCCAAGTATGAAAATCAAATTGCAAAACTAATCTTGTTCCCAAGCACATAATAATAAATTTAAAGTTACAAAATCATCATCTGAATGTTACTAAAAGTATTCAAATGAAAATTCTCATTTTAAAATATTTAGAGAACTCTGTGTACCTTTAGATTTAAGATTATGTGTTCTTAAACAGAAACATCCGGTTAACTACGTAGAACACGGACAACCATAATCCTACTTCTAATGACTGGAGAGACAAAACAAACGTAGTTTGGAGAAACTTAATGTGTAAGCTTTAAAAAAAGTAATAAAAATGTTTTGAAAAATTTCGTCAAAATTGATGATTAGAACGTAGTCTGATACCAATGTCCCACTACGTTGTCTCAATAAGATTTACTCATTATTTGTTTTCAATTAAAAGTTAACTTTCATATCTCATACTTTTCATAACTAATATATTTATATTGATACAGAAAAAAATCATTCTTTAAATATATATTTAAATTACTGTAGGCAATTCCATCTACTCAAATCCAAGACTAGCGTTTCTTATACTTATCGGTGAGACTAATGCAAACGTTTTTGTACTTTTGTTTTCTTGTAATAGTATTTTTACGATAAAATTACGTAAATATAATCTGCTTTATATTTCTTCTGACTCTGTACTTACTAGGAAAAGGAATTTTCGTGAATATGAAATTTAATACTATTTAGGGGGAAAAAAAGGAAAACTGAAAAAAAAAAGAAAAAAAAAGAAAAAAAAAGGAAAGACGGAAGGAGGATAAGAAAACTGATATCACGTGTTTTGGGTTGGCGGAGTGTAAACGTCAACATTCTTAGGAATGTGGTTCAGCCAAGAATATTTATTATTTTCAGTCTAGCGTTTTATTGTGAGCTCATAAAACTTGTTATTGTCACTATATTTCTCATCAAATATAAAGTAAGTTCATCACTGATATTTATTGTTCGAAAAGATTATTTGCCTGTATGAATAGCTTCCTAACATTTCCTGGAAGTTTATTGGGTAAGCTGATTAAACTGAACCATGCCTGTATAAGTAGTTTCTCAGCATTTACATCAAGTTTGTTGGATAAACTGGTACGTAAAGAAAGGCGCTCGTAATATTCTTGTGAAAACAATAGCAGCACCATAAGTAAATTACACCTATCTAATTTGATGATAAATGAAGGGCATTGACAGGAAATTTAGATAAATAAAATAAGAGCGGTGAAGATGATGATAAAAATTTTCTCTCTGAGATTTTTTTAATTGAGTCTACTTGTCTCTTATGATTTCCCATGTGTAACAATAATCAAATGCATTTCTGTTTAGGATTTTGAGCAGCTCCTGAAAAGCAAGACATTGTTCGCGAACCATTGCGAAATGCTGTCACATATTTTAATCTGTTCTAAATTTATATTAAAACGTTTCGTCTATAATAGTTCTAAAGTATTTATTTTTTTAAAAAGAATTAGATAATTTTTTCGTGAATTACTTGGCGGATCTATGTAATAAAGTGACTTGTCATAAATCACTGAAACTTCTTCTAATCATACTTTATGTTATTAAGTACTATTCAAATAACTGAAGCATTCTGAATAAATCTTTTTATTTACTAAAACGTTTTTGTGTTTGAAAAGTAGACAGAAACAGCTTTTATTCTTCTTTAGTTAAAATAAATAGTCAGAAATACACTTTAGCTGCCTTATCGGACTCTAATCTTCCGATGCTATTTTCCTTTAGCTTCATTTTAAAAATTAGGAAAACGCTAATTCAATCAATGAAGATGAAAGAGTCTTAATTCAAATCGCGGTTAAAAAGGAAGGACATATTAGGGAATCAAGGAAAACTGCTCGTTAAAGACTGCAGAAGTAATTTTATTGATTTAATGAATTATACGAAGCAGAAGCTGGTGGAACTTTCCTAAAGAATAAATTAAGTTAAAAAGAGCAATTTCCAGTTTTACGCATATTTTTTAGAATGCATATAAATATAATATGTTCCTTTCCTGGAAATGAACATTGATAAAGGTTTTATTACTATTACTTTATGAATACTATGATAAATCTCAGAATTTATGCACGTAAATTTGGTTAACGTACAAATTGAAGTATATGTATAATCTTGGCATTAGAGTTATCTAATATCCACATCTTAGATGACAGATTATGGTGATAAAATGGTAAAAGAATAACGTATCACACCTGTTCGCATTTGGAACGTTTTTTTACAAAAACTGTTTAAAAAAACAAGCAAAACTACACTTCTAATAGATCATTTAGAGTTAAAAGTTCTTGAATTCTAGTCGTTCTCAACTTCTTTTTAACTTTTCTAAGTTAATTATATTTAATATTTAAAGCCTCGGGCCTTCTTTATTTATACTCTCAAACGTATCTGCTGAACTTATACATATAGGTAAAAAAAACTGATGGGTTGCTTCAAATTTTAAATTATTACCTTTTTTCATGTCACTACAACTGAAAGTTTTAGGGAAAAAAATATTTTATGGACTAGTGAAAATACTAAATTGATAAAACTTAGATTTCTACGAATAATTGAGAAAATATTATTTCTTTGAAAAAAAGCTTTTCTTTTTCAGAAATATGCAAGATATTTAAAAATTATCATTTACTGTTGAAGCTTAAATACATGAAATGGAGTTAAAGATACATTTGTAGAGCATTTTTTTCAGTTCTTAAATTATTAATAAATTAAGGAAGCTGTTCAAATATTTTATTCAAAGATATTAAGTTTATGTAATATAATATTCATAGATTTTGATACTTGCACTTGATTTACATATGCTCTCAGAATTTAAATGATATTGTAGATTAGTTCGCAGCAATAATTAATCATTTATTTGTAATTCAATTTCATTTAAAATTTAATTAACTTCCAAGTTTCCTTCTTTCATTTAAAATTTAACTCTGCCAAGTTTCCGTTTTGCCAAATTTGCTTTTTACGAGTAGAGAATGTTTGTTGGATTCATATATATATAGAGTTTATATAAAGTTGGATGGCTGAGACTGAAAGATATGTACAAATGTAAAATAGTATGATGTATAAATTTATAGTATTATTTTCTGGCTTCTAAGAGCCAGTGTATCTTCTTAAGTCTCAATTACAGCTCGTTTTGCGTGAAGAATTTTATCTTTCTCTATACCTTATTTTCTTTTCCATGACTTTTAGCCAAATTTTAGAAATGAATTTACTTACTTATTCGATTTAATAGCTAGTCGCACAGTTTAGCCATGCTACCAGTTAGCACTACCCTTTTCACCAGACTAATTTTTGCTGTTCTCTTGACCTGGCAACTGAAGACAAACATGCCTGGCTTTGGAATTAAGAAATAAAAATCCCCGTTCATTGTTAGTTACCAACTATAATTTACTGAGTAAGATTTTATAGCTTTTAAAATTATTCTGGACAAATTCCCTAGTTTAAATATGACAATTTTATTCAAATAAATATTTTTGTAATATAATGTGTATTCCTTGTGTTTGCATTTGCATTATCCTGTTTTATTTACACATTTTTACATGTTTCGATCGCATCTTTGATTCGATTCTTGCGCATTGTTCTAACGTTTTTTTAATTTTAAAATAATTTTTTAAAAATTTTATATGATGTTCAAAATAATTTTTAATTTTATTTATATCATGTAGCGGAATTTTTGACATGCATATGAGTTAGCTAAATTTAGGGAACTGAATATTTAAGTATAATTTTAAGCATAATTTTTAATTTACGTATGCATGGCAGGGATGAAACACGATGTCTGAACAGTTGAAAAGAGTGTGATATAAGTTAATTATTCCGGAAGCGTCGATATTCTTTCTGTGTCTTTTCAATTGATCATTTTATGTAACTTTCTGTATATGGCTATAATTATAATTATTATTATAATTAAAAATTATTATTTGCAATTTTTGCATCTCAGTTTATATGCATTTCCACAACCAGCCAGTGTTACATTAGCCAATTTTTGTAGGGGCAATTTTGTTCCATCTGCCAAGTTTCCTTTCACGATATTTCAAATATATATATATATTAAAATCAAAGGTGCAGTAAAAATTGATATTTTTATATACTATCAATTTTTACTTTACCTTTGATTTATATATATATATATATATATATATATATGTGTGTGTGTGTGTGTGTGTGTGTGTGTGTGTGTGTGTAAATAGGTACACCTACTTGTGAAATTTTTATTGTACGAAGCGAAACAAAGATTTGTACACGACTAACTCGTTTTGCTTCTCAGAAGCTAATTAATTTATCACTAACAAATGCAACACTAACAATTGATTATTTCTTAATTTAAATCCAGTTACCTGAACACTGAGGAGAAATTTAGTTTTAATCACTTTTCAAAAATAAACTTCAAATACTATTTAATACTTTTTATCTATTTTTTTGCAAGACACATTATTCGCCTTAAAATTAAACGGCAGTTAAATTAATTGTCTAAGAGTCCAAACTGGTTACACCGAAAAACATAGTTAATCTTTAGATGTAACTCTTGATAAAACAACGCCTGTATAGGAATCGAAAGAAATGCTCTATAAAAGATATAATATCGGTTGACATTTCATGCTTAAAATGAATGGATACAAACCTTTCCTATACGATCTAAGCTAGAAACAAAATATTGCGATAAACAAATACATAAAACGTTTCACAAATGGGTGCTTCCTTCGAAAAATTTATCTCCATTATAAGAAGCCTAAGTTCCCTATTTTTTGTTTTATTTAACATCACGTATGTGAGATTACTCGCGGATAATTATTTAATCAGAATCACCCATTAATAGCTAGCTTGTCTCTCTTTCCGTAATAGGACACAACTTGATGAGCAAAATAAAAGATCACATCGAGAAAGGAATTAGCTGGGCAAATAAGCTTTCTTATTTCTACCATAATAATGAAATGAATCATCTGTCATTGCATCAACTCCGTAAGAACATGGATAAGACGAAGGCCTAAATTTTAATATTTATTAATTTTATCCCAAGGAGTAGGATCACTTCAAAGACAGAAAAGGTAATTAAAGATCTACACAAAGTAAAAGGAAACTATTAAATAAAGCAATAAACATATCCTCGTATTTCCCTTGAACTCTGTAATTAATTAATTAAATACTCTTCAGAATGTTGCTTTTAATTTTTCCGATTGAATATTTGATTTACATACTCTAGTAAATACTCATTACTGTACATAAAATTGAGAATTTTAATTTTGTGTTAATCGGCGTGTATTGAAATAATTTCCTTTGAAGCGTCTTTAAAAATAATAAATTAAATCCCCTTTTAATTCCATAGTATTAGTGTATTAACCTTGAAACAATTTACGCAATTTCTCTTGTAAGATTAAATGTTATTTCATTAAAATAAACTGAGTAAATCTTGTTTCATTATACCATGCACGTTTAATACAATGCAAACACTTTTTGATAGCGTAAACGTAAATAAATGGTAAATAATTCCGGAAAATCCAATTATAAAGGTAATTTCGGGTTTTCTTGTCTCAGATGCATATCGTTTTTTAAGTTTTGAGGAAAATAAATTTAAATACATTTGAAGTAATTAAAATAGTTTAAATTACACTGCCATTAAATCGGAAAGTTATAAATGATATAATATACACAGTCATAAATAATATAATGTCGCATTTATACAGGTTTAAACTAATTCTTACGATATCATCGAAAGAAATGTAATTCCAGTATATATTCTGCTTTTTAAATATAAAAATAAAGTTCGTTTGCAAAATTAATTTCAGAGTATTTTTATTATAAACTTCCATTTAAGTTACTTTTAAAAGACAAAAATGTTACAGATTTATGAACAACAACGTTTGAAACCAGCGAATAATATATTTATGTTTCAAGTTGAAATAAAGTAAATTATTTGTTACATTTTATAAGGATGAAAATGCTACTAATATCTTCAAATTCTCAAGCATCTACTGAGAAGGGAAAGAAGTGGGCTTGATAGTTAAAACATACTGCAAATGAAGCATACTGAAAGTAATAATTTAATATTGAAGCTATAAGGAAGCGTGGCTCGCTAATCTAATTAATTCTTTTACCAGATTGTCTTCATCGGCATTTTCTTTGGCAATTAATGAAAGAATTGCAACAGTCTATCACTAGTTTTATCTTGTTGCCGAAGATGACAGGAAAAGGGGCTCATAAAACGAGTTCTTAGCAGTTCTTTGTGCATTGACTCAGTATTAGATATAAATTTGTTTACTTTCATTTTCGCGAAAGGCATGTTTGCTTGGTTTTATCTAGGAGAAAATATAATACTAAGATTTCACTATAAATTTTCTTGAAAATGCAGCACTACAGGTTTTTGAAAGATGCATGGAAAAACGCTGTAGAGCCACAGTCTTATATAAAATAATCCAGTCACAAACTAACAACTGGAATCAGAAATCCGATGAAAAAATTTACCTGCCACTCTAAGGTGTGTGTGATTATGGCAAAGCCTCGAGGAATATCTGCCTAAGGAGAGGGATGCCTTCGTGGAGGACTTTCTAAGGGAAACTGGCTCGTATACACGTTGCACATGAGGAAAACCACAAAAACAAGGATTCGAACCTCGGACCGAACTACCAGTGTTCAGCGACTTTACCGCTCGGCCGCTGGTGGGCTCTAAGGATTTACTGCATTCTGTATTGTTTATGTCTGTTACAGAAAAGAGGCTTAAAAGCATCATTTAGTATTTAAAAAACATCAGTATTTATATATGCCACAGGCATCAGACACTGAAAACACGTATAAACATCAGCTATGGAAAGCAGAAAGATGCATGTTTTATCCATAATCTTAAAAAAAGGATAAGTGTAAATTACAAGAAATGCATCAAATTTCTCTGCATTTTCCCTCACAGACCCATATTTCCAAAAATGGCAAAACCTATTTTATGCATTTTAAGTAATTATAACCGATTAGCATGATGTCCATACATAAAAAAAGGTTTATTAGATGAACGTTCCTCGCTTGGTTTGAGATTGCTGAGGCGACAGCAAATGTAGATTGAAATTCATTGTGATCGCTGACTCCCTCTAATCAGCGGTACATTAGAAGCGATGGGAACTTACTCCTGCAAGTAACCTCGGGGTATTCGTACTCTCGGACAGAATTTAATCAGAGGATCCATAGACGGGGAAAGAAGTACCTTTAGTGATACCGCAAGAACTGCTGGGAGTTCCATCTCACGGGAAAAACAGAGAATTTTTCCCTTTTGGCGATTTTCCAGAATGGCATTCAATTAAACATAAATAACTAAATCGTATTTAATTAATTGATTGAAATCTCGAAAAGATAAATTCATTTTTTAAAGTGTTGCTTTAAGATATAAATGTAATCATTAAAAGCAAGAAAACATTCAATAAAAGAATATAAAGATTTGATAATATGGTAAAAAATATTCAGCATAAATAATTTTCTAATAGTGAGTAACGCTAATACAGATCCAAAAATATTACTAATTAGATTGTGAAAAAATTGCAATTCTGAAAGGAGAATAATTAAAGGTATTATTAATTCGAATTACTAGGCATAAACGAAGAATGATAAGTACGGTTTTAAACAAATTTTTAAGTACTAAACGTAAATGGCTAAATGGACATTAAACTTTTAGTCAGTGAATGATTAGTCAGTAATTGAATGACTGATCAATTTCAGTTAATTTTAATAAAATAAATATAAGTTTCAAAATAATCAATAACTTCGATCAAAAGGACATTATTCTTATTTTGACTACGAGAATGTCATTGAATGTATATGAAACAATAAACATTATTTGATATAAATGAAAAAAACAGAAATATATGAACAGTTACGAAAAAAGTCTGTAATTTCGAATTAAATTAAACTTGTTTGAGAAAAAGTACAACTTTAAAAAAATGAAGAAAAATGAAAATATTTATTGCTATTAAAAGAATGTTAGCAGCCTATATAATATCTTAAGTTACTTATAAAACATGTTAAGAGTAATTCGAGTAATAATATAAAGACGTAAAATGATTAAAATGTGAAATAATTGCGAGTCGGAGAGATTTAATAACAGTAATAAAGCAATTTCGTTATAAACTCTAAAAGAAGCATTAAGAGCAGCCAACAGAAAAATTAACAAAATTTTGATTACATATATACGGAAGACTGATTAATCGCGTTTTTTATAACGCGCGAGTTATGTAATAATTTTCTTAAATAATTAAGAATATTATAAACTAGATTTTGTCAAGGATAACGAAAAGTTTGAAAAACTAACAACAAAAATAATTATCATCCTCTGCATAATTTATACCTGAAACTCAAAAAATTATAGGCAATCACTAAAAAATATTAATTGCACAAACCGAAGTGAATATCAATGGAAAGAAATGGCTTATTAGTTACAACTGAGAACATTTTGTTCAGCTGTAATTGAAACAAAATGAATGATTAGTAACATTCAAGAAATGATTAATTACATTTAGCATGGTGATTATTAGTAGTCGAAAGAAGCTGTTGATTAATTACAGCTAAGAAAACTTAGCAGCTGAAACAAAGTTATTAATTTGTGGCTGTCTGCAAAAATATTTATAGACATTAAATATCGAATTTGTAATATTTGTTTTTCCATGCTAATGCGTAATTTAAATACAGGAATGTTTGAATCCTAAGCTTTATACTTCCTCATTAATCCGAATTTCCTACAACTCAGCAATGCTAATACAGGCTTTCCTCTTTTATTTCCCGACTAAATCTGATGAGTGGGAGCCCGTGACATGCGACATTTATTCTCCAGGAAGGGAATGTATCCATAATGCATAACGTTAAGTCTCGATCAATACTTAATACCACTATAAAGCTGTAAAATTGCGTTAATGAATGAAAATTGATCAGAAGCCGCATTTCATGGTTCGCATTTTTCTTCTTCTTCTAGTAAGCAATTATATTCCGTCACTCTTAACTCCATTTTCAAAGCAAATCTATCCATTGACGTAAATATAATACAATGTAGCATTTAATCATGCAATAATTATTCAACTATGTACCTATTATGTAATTGTAGCCATACGTATACAATTTGAATGTTATTATGGGATTTATTACGTAATCGTGTAATTATTTCCATTGGTTTAATTAGTTCTTTATTTCGATTAATGAAATTATGCACTTAATTTTTATTCACATAATTATGAAATTATTTTTTTCTGTTGAACTATATGATTCATTCATTTATGAAGAATTAGGAATAAAACACAAAAATATGTAATTTATCCCTATTTTATCATAACAGTTCGCAATATCTGAAAATGAGGTAGGTAATTTTTGAATATTTTGAAGACCATAGGATGTTGTTACTGTGGCCTGTCTGACCTAATCAGAACAAGTTAATAAATTTTATCGTGTCAAGCAGCACAAGATTGCACCTGTCATTGGCATGTGTCCTGAGCACCAAATAGATGGTAGTATGACTTTGCCTGGTCCAGACCAAATTCTGAAGCGCATCCCAAGGGAGACGGATCCGAGGATCTCTCTTCCCTCTTTCCGTATCACCAATTCGCTAGAGCGGACATTCGGCTAGCCGTTTATATTGGGTTTCCCATTGCGCATAGATACTATACACTTATAAACACCCATAACTTATCCGGGACTCGAACCTGAATCCAGCCATACAATAAACAAATGCGCTAATCACTATATCGATCAGGGTGGCCCTTAGTATGTATCGGGTGTTATTAAAACCTTTTCTTAGCCTTTCATATTTAAATATTTAGAACATTTAAACACCGCTTTGATTTAAGATAAAGATTACAAATGTAGCATTTAATTTGATTCTAATAAACGTTTCTTGTCAATTAGTGTAGGATTGAAGTTAGGCGGTGGCGGAGTTTCCCCTCGTTATCTGAGCCGCTCTACAAATCTATTACATTATTACACATTTAGAATTACAGTGTTTTAACGGTAAGTTTCTGAACGCTGCACTTAGTCACACTATAGTGTCTCTGCAGTAAATATCTGAGTAAAGCTACTCCTCATTTTGTACAGACGGAGGGAGGAAATACTATGTTCTTAGACTAAAAATTCTAAAGTTTCATTACATCTGGTCTTGTGTTAGTTTTTCTCATAAATTTTTCTCAGGGTATGTTTTTCTCGTGCCATTTAACATTTACACAGTTGGGGATTAGATAGGATTAGCGACGTGCATCGGACAGAATTAATGAAGATGCTGAGTAATCATTTACCTAATGGACAAATCTTGCGCAAAGGCGTTTGACGCAAAAAATTTATAATTTGAGGCTTATTGATTATAAAAAGGTTTAAAATAATCGTTCTTGTTAATAATATATAAATGTAGATGTGTTTAGAAGAAACATATCGCATAAAACTAGATAATGATTGGACGGATAACAGATTGAAACTAACTGATGTCCGATGCTCTTTCCATTATATAACAAGAACAATTACATGAATACCTTACGAAAAAAGTCTTTCAACTGTCTTAAGACTGTGAAGGCAGTATGATTTAAACTAGAGTCTAAAACCCCAAATAAGTAAAGGAATAAAAAGAAAGAAAAAAGAAAACTTTTTTTTAATTCTCTAATTATTGCTTTTGTCATTATTTTGAATAAACAAAAAAAATACTTATTTGTGTTTAAATAAATAAATTATTAAATACGTAGATCTAAACCCAAATTCAAACAGAACTTTTAATAGATCGCATTTAATTCTAGCCGAATAATAAATTTTTTGCCATTATCTATACAGAATTTAGAAAACAAATTATAATATATTTTATGTCTGAATAATTACTAAGATGATTCAAAAATTATCTACAGTTATTATTTAACTATTTACTGCTGATTTCCTCTTCGGATAAATTTAAAAGAAATCAAACATAACTGTAAAATGCAAGTTCGATCTGTATTTATTTTGAATGGTGAATGCTCTTTTTACATCACGAATAAAGGAAAAAAAAAAGGTTGATATGTTTCGATTTAAGTAAACCTTAATTAAATTTGGATAGTTTTTCATTAAATAAGTTCGTTGCGGAACTTAAAATTTCTCAAAAGAGTCATTTTACGTTGCATTTTATTTTTCTTGACAACATTTGAACTGCTAAATTTCATTCTGAATAAATACTTTAACACTGCTTGCTGAAATTTCCTACTTATGCATAACATACAGAACAGTAATCCTCAATATTTCTTGACAGCATTTGAACTGCCGAATTTTTTCATTCTGAATAAATACTTTAAAACTGTTTGCTGAAATTTCCTGCTTATGCATGACATACAGAACAGTAATCCTCAAAATTTTAAACCGAACAATTCATCAATGTTGTTACTGTTGTTTGTCCATAGTACATGGAACAATGTTTGCCAGCCTTATCCAACATGAGGTTGGACTTCTGTTTTCCACCCCAATTTTGAAGGAGAGCACCCACCCCTATCCCCTTCCACCAATCCACACGAGAGGACTTTCGTCTTTCCGCATATTTAGAGTGCCACCATGCCGCACCGGCACTATATATTTTCAAACATCCATGTCTTCTCCAGGATTCGAACTCGGGCCCTTCGGTACTGTAGTAGACTCTCCTAACCACTACACCGTCTGGGCGACCAATTCATCAATAATATTGCAAACAATTAAAGATATTCTTCAAAACCTTCGTTGTTCTGCTTACTATCAGCACATCCAGCTATAATATTTTACTTTAGAATAGGCGCTTCAAGGTCTTTTACCTGGCCCACCAGCGGCCGAGAGATAAAACCCACTGAACACTGGTAGTGCGGTCCGGGGTTGGTGTTCCGTCGAGCGGGTTCGCTGCATGGGCGTTGTCGTGGTTTTCCCCATGTGTAACATGAATTCGAGCCAGTTTCCCTTAAAAAGATCTCTACTGGACATCACTCCTTTTCTATGTAGTGCCTAAGGGCGGAGCACGTAATTAGTAATAAAAAAGACATTTACCTCTCGGTTTGCTTCGTAATAATGACAACGATAGCTGCGGCATATGATTAACTATCCTAATTTTTTTCCCACTTCAATTCTGTTTACTGTGTTTAGCTTCGTAAAGATCGCATGGACAGACTCACATGCCTGGTTTGGACAACAACAATCTCATATAAGGTTGAGGATCCGCCCCCCAGCCCCCGATTGGTGAAGTCGCTGAACACTTGTAGATCAATCCGATGTTCGAATACCGGTAAACGGTTATGGTTGTTCTCGAGGTTTTCCTTATGTGTAACGTCTATAAGAGCCAGTTTCCCTTAGAAAGTCCTTCACGAAGGTATCTCTCCCCTTAATCAGACAGCTCATATTTTAATGTAATATATTATATTAGTTATGGGACATCTGGTTCGAGAAATAACCTGAGGAGTGCATTGTTGATTTTTTAACGCATCGGCTTAAAAAAAATCTAATGATTCTATCGTATTAATTATAAAACTAAATTTTGTTAAATTAAACTTTCATAGTTCATTTATTATATTCAGGCACATTTATATAAAATAAGTTCAACACAAAATTTAAAATGGTGTTTGGTGTATTTGATTATGGGAAAGCACACTAGGGCTATCTGCCTAAGGGAAGGAATGCCTTCGTGGAAGACTTTCTAAGGGAAACTGACTCGTATACACGTTACACATGGGGAAAACCACGAAAACACCCATGCAGCCAGCCCGTTCGCGGGATTCGAACGTCGGACCGAACTACCAGTGTTCAGCGACTTTACCGCTCGGCCGCTGGTGGGTCAAAAAAAAATTTAAATGAATATTGAATTTAAAAATAAAATTGAATTTAAATTTCCATTTCCTTAACCACATTCTAATTCTTGCTAACTAGGCTGAGCTTTATGATAGTGAACTAATTAAAAAAAATAATGTAACTTAGAATTTTGATAGAGTAAATAAATAAAAATGTAAGCAGAAAATAACATTATGTTTAATTAACAAAACACGCTCTTATAAAGACCTCGGAAACCATTCTAGACAATTTACTTTGACTCCGCTTCGAAATTTCAATTAATCGGGGCCCATTTTTGATAATCCAAAACTCATGAATATTCGAAAAAAAGTTCTTTTGGGAAATCATTTCATTAAGCATGTCAAAACATATTTTTATCTTCTGTTCCTTGATCTTGGAGAAAAGTCATAAATAAGCATTCATGCTTAAGAATAATGGTTATTTGAAATACGCGTTTATATTTGAAAGCTTCTCATTTTAGATATCTGATGTTTTGCAAAACCCCTTCTCTCATTTCACGTTTGTCAAAACGAAGTTTCTACCTGAGTGATCAATGCATTAGAACGTAACTCATTTCTGAACGACATTTCCTTCGAAATAAAAGAGTTTAAGGAAATTTACTTTAGAATAAATATGTTTCTTTCTTTTTGTTTCAGAAATTTCATGCTTTAGAATATGTTCCTTTTCAGTAAACATAAAAGACAATTTCCAAGCTACTTAGCAGAGAAAAACAAAGCATATGAAACTATTTGATTGGCTGTGAAGATAAATAAAAACGTTAATCTGACTCACTTTTATTCCTTTCTTCATGTACAGGTCTGAAATTTCATTTCTGCAATAATAAGTAATAAAATAAAACTGCGGATTAAGCACGCATGTTTCAACCCCTAAGCAGAAAAGTCAATAATAATGGAAAAAAAAGTATTTTGAAGAACGATTTTTTGTCCAAAAACAATTCAGAATGAGTAAAATTAGTTTTATTCTTAAGTAAAGTTAGTCATTTGCATTTCTTTGTAAAACAACGGATTTAAAACCAAAGGTAGTCATTTTCATTTTTTCATTTGGTTGTTAATTTATAAGGTTGAGAAGCACTTTTTTAGCTTTTAATCTCTTAGGTAGATTTGGACCAATATTTTCATTTCTAAACTGGAATATGTTTATCAAAATGTGCTACTTCCATTGTCGATAACTAGTTTAAATTTGAATGTCTTGAAATTTTATATAAATCATCTCCATTATGTCTACTGCGCCATTTATCTGAAAGAGATAAAACGTGTTTTAACGTTCTAATATATATATTATAAATACGCTCGAGAGATGCTAATTTTTTCTTATAAAAATTCAGCCAGCAAGAGTTTATTATAAAGTTCTTGAAGATTAATTATGTAATTAAAAATGTCATTTACTTCTTTTTAGTGCATATTTATGTGGTTTCAATGTAATAATTTAAATATTAGAAAACATTATAGGTTCTAATTCCTAAAAATAGAAATTTGAATATATCACAACATTTATGTAATACTTTATATTTTGAAAAACAAATTAATATAAAATACATAAAATTTCTATTTAATACTGTATAAAATTATAATTCTTAGTAATAACAATTAGATAATAATAAATAATTTTTCTTTAAACCCTGGAGAATTTTCCTCTCCTTTGTTATTCAAAATGCAGAAAAAGACCAAGAAACTTCCATTTCAAATTTTCACGAAAATAGCAATTTTGTTTCATATGAGATCTTAATTCATTTTACTATGCTCAACTGGAAAGGACATGAAGGCTTTCTGTCTTCTTAAGGTATAAGTAGTCCATTCACGTAAGTTCCTTAGAAAAGCGTATGTTACCTAAGATTTTTGAAAGCTTTCTGAATGCAACACTGAAGCAAAAAATGCGATTAGCCTTCGTTAATTAGTATCATAAATATACCAAAGTACTCCTTTAAAATGTGCATTTTGTTTAAATTGCTGCTATTGAAGAATTTGCATAATAAAAACTTAGTTTGGCCTATGTTAAAATGATATGGGCGTTTGAATTACACAGTTTAAACAGAAACTGAATACTTAATTATACCTTTTTAAAATGTGGTGTGCTTCTGATAAAGATTCTTAACTGTAAGGAATCGTAATTAAGAGTTCATTGAGAGCATATTCCAGCCACAGAATTTTAATTATCCTAATTCTTGGAAATGACTTAACACGTACTGTCCTTAAACTATTACCACAAAAGAAAAATATAGCTTCATGATGCAAAATCACGTTTTATAAAAATAAATCTTCCAAATTTTAAAACCTTTTTAAGCAACGAAATAGGAATTTGAGATTAAGACATCACAAGGACTTTCAAGAATCATCCACAAAACAAAAAGCTATAACTTTCAAAGCATTCTAAAAGTCTTCATTAAAGAAAAGAAATTATACGTATCCGCTATATGCATAAATGCTCAGACGGAAAAGTGGTTACTGATTCTGACTGCCGTACCGATGGGCCTGCGTTCGAATCCCGGAGAGTGCATGAATGTAAATTGTCTATCCTTCATAAGTGGCAACGGTGGCTCACCTATTAGGTGTCTCTGTAATAAAATGACCACCGCTTCTGGCCTTAGTAGTGGCCAACGCCTATAGTGGCTAGTGCTCGCCATTGGGAGAAAACTATAAACCTAAATCATGCACCTTTTATAATTAGTATTAAACATTTGGACTTGCGTTTCTGAGAAATCATAATTTAGATAGACAACAATCTCCTTAATGTATTGGCATTAATATTCAGTTTAAATATATGTTGTAAACATAATTTTAAGAAAATTAAAATTCGTTTTTATCCGTATTCAAATGAAGATGTCTTGAAACACGCCGCAATCTTTGGTTGTTATGGAAACGATGTATGATGCTGAATGGTACAGTCTATTTAAAACTACTTTTCTATATAAGAAACTATATCGTTAAGTCACAGTAAACTAAAACCATCTCGTAAGACTGCATTTTAAAAATTCTTTTCTACTTTGATGATAACCAACCAGCACGAAATATCTTTGGAGTGTGCTTTACGTAACTTTAATTATTCCTAATAAATCTTTCTGTGCTATTAATTATTTATAATAAATATCTGTGGATATTTGTCCTGAAACATAATATGGTACGTCTTTTAATACTAAAAGAAAATCCTGCTCTGCATTTGGAATTATCCCTCGTATGTAAAGGCCTTATCACTCTCTTTGATTTACTTGATTTAATTATCCTCAGAAGTGCCCTAATGTTATTTTAAAGTGCATTTTAAAGGTAAACTTATGTGTCTGAAAAGACGTCTCATTTAGGTTGCGCAAGTTAATCTGCTTGCGTACATGATTTTTGTGTCGCAATCAGTATTGTTTAAACATTGCTGCTGCTTGACTTTATTTTAATAGTTGCTTAATAGTAATGTAAGAGTTTTATTATTTGTTAAAACTATGCTTACCAAAACTTATTTCCATTTCAGAAAAACTTAAAAATCCCGTCAATACTTTATGAGTGCAAGAGTAGTTTAAGAATTCAGAACTTATATATAAGTAATACGGCTTACAAACAATAGCTTCAAGCTGAAATATGTGCTCGCACAAACATCTTTCTTCCTTGAAGTTTTAAGGCTTAGAAAAGACACAACAACCACATTTGTTCGGTAAATAAAGAAAATTTCTGCTGCGTTAATTTTGTCTTTCTTTCTCTGCTTGGCGGGTAGTCATTTATTTAACCAATCTGGGGTACGAAAAAAGTCAGGGTTCGTATGCTGCTGATATTTAATGACTTGGGGTTATTTTAACAGAGGCTTAGACTCTCTAAGGCAAAGGTACTGCATGTTTAATCACGATAACCGTGCAGTCATACAATATAAAAGAAACAGAAAGAGGTATGTTGCATTCTAAAATAATAAAATTGGATTGCGCAAAACAATTTGAAGTAAATTGCATTTGTACGAAGAAAAGAAAGAATAAATTTTAAATTATAATCATAACTAGTGACATTGTGTACGAAAGCACAAACAGATTTTATTCGAAAATAGATACATAAGTTTTAAACCCAGACAGAAAAATTTCAATAGATAAAAGAATAGCCAACTGAATAATATTTTGATATGCATATAAATTTTTAATCTCAATAACACCTTAATAAAATATTACATACAGAGTTTTAAATTATGTTATCATGTATAGGAAATACACAATTACACATGGAATATAGGAAGTATGTATATAGGAAATACATAATTATACATGGAATATAGGAAATATGTATATAGGAATTACATGTATTAGGTGTATTAAAAGAATTAGAAAAGTTTTGTTAAGTAAATGATCTCTAGATCCATGTATAGGGAATGTTTGCTAAAGTGATAAAAGGCTGTTAGAATATATTTTGAAACATAATTTATATTGATATTTACAATTCTAACAGAAATGAACAATAAAACTTTCACGTTCCTCTTTACAACTAACAATGGCATACCCAACTTTCGAGTAAAAAAAAATTATAATATTCATATAAGGTAAAAGAAGAATCTCCCTTCTTCAAAACATGCTACCCCTACAGTTTGGTTTATTCTTCATCAGAAGGGATATTTAACTCCATCTGTTAAGCAAATTAAAACAGAGAGGACAAAAATGGTGGAAGAAGGCTCTTAAACATCTTTCGATAATATCATACTTATATTAACTTTCACACTGCTTATTCATTTTTTTGGATTGTTAAATAAATGGTTTTAAATTTCTTTTTACTTTAAGACTAATGAGTAAATGCAAGTATAAAGAACTATTTACAACAATTATTTATAACAAAAATTATTACATTAATCAGTAGAAAGGACACTATTTTCTTGTCTTTTGAAATGCATTTATCATTTTAAAATGACTTGAGTCTCCAATGACACAGTTTTTTTTAACTCGCATTATTTTTAGTTTTACGTTTAACTTTTGTTGTTCACTATTCATTTATTCTTCTACTTTTTGTTTAAATTAACGAACTCTTTTTACATGTTTTCAGGTGTCCACTTGCATCTGAACTTGAACATAACTGAAATGAAGAGCAACGTTTACAGTTAACGAAACGTTTACTGTTTTCGTAAATGTTCAAAATATAAAATTTGCTGTAAAAATAACAAAATAGTTTCGAAAATGTAGTTTTAAAATAATATCTATATCAATACATAATCAAGGAACTGAATGTAAATGATGTTCTCGACTGCATTTCACAAGGTTACTCTTAAGAAATTTTTCAGTGCGCGGGCTATGTCGTATTAAAAGTTTTAATCCAATTATCGAGTTAAAAGCTACGCTATATTTTTTTTTTGTTGTTGTTGTTTCATTCAAGTCTTTTTCTTTTACACCGTAATCAATTTACTGTTTATAAGTAATAAAAACTTTCTTTGGAGCATGTAGTTGTCTAAACGTGATTGATGCATTCGACAGTGTTTTAAGTTTCGTTTTTCAGCTTAAGTTGTTCTTGAGTTTGTCTTATTTTTCAGGAAAAGTAAGTTTTCAAAGAGTTTATATTTAATCACACGGTACGTTAAAATTACTTTTCAAGAGTTGGTAATTTGATAAATTACCCTTCCGGAATGTATGATAGACTTGATTTAAAAAAATAGCACGATTTGCTTAGTTCTGAACTACCTAAATAGCATGTGGTTCATCGTCACATTCATTGCTATGTTTCATCAAAACCCGTACTAAAGTCGTATGGGATTCTTTATGTTATATGTAATTAAGATTTTCAGCTTGTATGGCAGATATATAGCTCATACCAATGTGAATGGAGCTTATAGGGCTCATAGAAGCTGTAAATGGAGCATGAGCTTCCTATTTTTATAGCTTCGTTTGGTCACTTCACAAGGCTTGCTTCTGGCACAAAGGTACACAGGAACAGGAACTTGGACATCAGTGACTCAGTTTGTGGATTACAATAGTAATTACAGATGTAAAGGTATAAGAAAAGAATTATAACATTAAAAATGGTAAATCTATATGTTAATCTACGAGTAGTTTGCCATTAAAGTAAAGGCATTGTTCAGGGTTTTTCGAAACAAGTTGGTATTACCTTCTCTTCTGCAGCAAACATACGTTGCTCCGGTATACCAAATTTCTTGTCTTGACAGCAAATCAGGTGAAATAAAATTAATTAATTGATTAAATTATTAATTAAACAGGCAGACAGTTAGTTCAGCAACAAACAAAAAGACAAATAGTTTGGTCGTTTATTTATTTATTTATTTCATTTATTGTTCCAGTCCTTTCACCCAACAGCTGACATTTTATTTGTTTAACACTTAGCTATTTATTCCATACATTTTGTTCTTTTTAAGTGATGAAATTTGGCATATCAGCGCAGACTATAGTTTTTCTCCAAACAACACAACTTTTCAGACATTTCCTCCAAAACCCACAGAATATTTCCTATTAATATTTAGAATAAAATAGAATATTGTCTGTTTATAAAGAAGAAAGATTTTTTAAACATTAACCTCACTGAACTATTCATATAAATACGATTTGACGTAACATCAATGACAAAAACTACGCATCGTTATTTTGTATTGTCTTCTATTAATATTTTTTCTCGTGTAATCTTTTCTTACATATCTTTCAGATTTTACATTCAACAACCCAGAAGTTTGGAAAAAGGATTCAGTAACGTACCTTCTGCTTAAAAAGGGGATTACAAATAAGTACAAAAATTACATTTTAAAGCAAGCATATAAGAGGCGAAAACTTTAAATATCATTCTTTTAGGCCTTTTGCAAACTGAAGAAATGTAAATTACTGTCGAACCCTTTTCACAGTGGGAAGCAGTTTAATTTTTCTGCACAAATACGTTCATTAGAGAAAACCTGAATGAAAATAAAAGAAATTTTTAAATATTTTTAATTAACTGATTAAAACAATTTTTTTTAATTCTGCAAGAGATCTCATGCAATATTTTATGATAGATAAAATTTTGTATAGTGCAAAAGATGGATTGAAACCCCGATTTTCCAACAGCATTAGCAAAATGCTTTGTTTTTGCTAAGCATTCTAAGTCATCAATTTAGGTATCCCATGCTTAGGGAACACATTACAAAAGATTTTTATTCTTTTCCAATTCAATACATTGTACAGAAGTTACAAAAAAAGAAATGCTAACAGCTTTAAATTCAAACTAGACATTCTTTCTTTAACACGAAAGCAAAGCTTTAATTAAAAAAATTAAAATATGTAACAGAACTATTTAACCGTAATTGAACTATTTTTATTTGAACGCCATCTAGTGGCGGAGAGGAACAATCTTCAGTCGACCTCCAGCTGCGATGATGTTAGCTTGCTATGTATTTAGATGTCATAGTAATTCGAATGTTTAATACGTTTTATTTTTATGTATATTTTTGTTTGTACCTGTTCCTGCGTGTATTATTTGATTATTATAAATGTAGCATAGTATTTTTATTTGATTGTTATTTTAATAAAGTTTTAATTTTTTTCTATGCGTATTGCCTTTCAATAATTCAATGCTTTTGCTAAAAACCAATTCTTTCCTTTTTGTTTTCTTTTGAGAATGGATGATGCATAGCTCTGGTAAGCACGTATTATTTTTTGACGGATAAAATATGCATGAGTTTTACAACTTTGGCTAGTAGTATCATAGTCTACCTACATAAATATAAGCAGCAGCCCAATGATGATTCATACTCTTAAAATTGCGAGATTATCTTAACAGTACATCCGTTTCAATTTCCCGAAAGTATTTTATTTAAAACTTTTCCTGTTACTTTTAACATATAAGGTTCGATGTTTTATTTCATGTTAAATTCCTCTTCCGTATTTGTAATAAGAAATTATTATTGTACTCCCGGAAACAGCAAATGAGTATTCTAATTAAATTAAGTACTTTCCAAGTTTTTTGTTTTCAAGTTACCATATTTCATTTGATGCTGATTGATCTTAGGTGTACGTGTAATACGACTACACCTGCCAAATTCATTTGATTCTGGTAAAGGATCCAAACTGAAATCGGTTAAAATAGTTGTATGCAGGGTGTATCAAAATGACAGAAAAGACTAAGACCATAAACTTATTGTTTCTAGTTTAAGAAATAAATCAAATATGATAGGCAGAAAGATAACTACAATTTTTCTCATGGAATACACTTCACTTAAAATACATAAAGTTTAAGGTTTTGCATCGGCCCTGTACAAAAACAGAACACTGTGCGAAAAGTGTTTTACTATAACCGAATCATTGAAACAAAAATTGATTCAGCTTCACAGAATCAAAATTACCCGAGAAATCATTACTTAAATATCAAGGAAGGGATATCCTATGCAAACATTTCTAAATAGATATACGATATACGTTTGTAGAGTCATTAGGATTTTTTTTTAGGTAGAAAAGATGAAAAATAGCAAACGCCTTCGCCGGGAATCTTATTATAAAATGACAACATTTCTATAAAAGAAATATATCTGCAAATGAAAGCCTACCTTGTATGTTTTGTTTCTGAAACTAAAAACTATTGATCTACTCCCAACCATATAGAAATACAGTAATACGATCGTTTCGAAACACTCAGCATATATGTATGTCTCTGTTATCAAATGCTGGTCATTTTTGTCGAAACATTTACGTCCAAACATTTATTCAGATGCTGCTCTGTGTATATGCATTTTGATTAATTTATATTTGCACGCAAAAGCTTCATTATCGTCTTCTAATTTCTTTTTTCTCTGTCAAATAAATTGATACTTGGAGATATTATATTTCTATTAAATATAAACTTATTCTTGACAAGCAGTTTTCTATTATGATTTTGTTTCTAATATTATAAACATATTTTAAAACATATTATTGGGATTATTGTACATCAGAGGCACTTTTGATACATACTTAGATTAAGGGGTATCAGAAACCCCTATACCGACAATGTTAAATTGGCCATTTTCGATGTACCTTTTACACACTTTATGTACATCTGCTGTAGATACAAGCTTGACATTTTTTCTGTAATTAAAGTATACCTATCTGATTATACTGAAATGAGCTTTTGAAACATTTTGAATTTTAGAGGAAATTACAGGATATTTTGTTAGGCATAGTAAAATTTAGCACTTTTCTCACACAAAAAAATTAATATTTTTTTCTGAGTTTATTATAAAATGCTCATTTCAGTAAATATTAGGGAGCCTAATAAATAAGCCATAAAAAGTTTAGATACCTGTGAGCAGTAGTTCCTGAGAAAAGGTACATTGAGTATGAAAAAATCACGTTTGGAGAAAAACGCGTTTTTATGTAAAATTCCTCATTGATTAAAGCAGTAGATGACAAATTAAAACTAGATTATTTTACAGTTCTAATTTTCATAGAGATTAAAGAATGGTATTTTTAGAAAGATAAAAGTGTAGTAATTTGAAAATGCTAAAATCCCAAATCACAATTTTTTGAAGATTTTGGGGTTCCAACTCCCCTTAACAAAGCAATAAAATCTTGCAGATTTCTTTGCTTCAGGTGAAGAGGGACTTGTAATCATTTTCTCTCTAAATCGAATGAGTTCTTGACTAAATCCATGCCAAACGCAAGGTTGTTGCTTTGCTAATTTTACGTTTCGCTTCTATTTGATACATGCAGATATAATTTAGAAGTAATAAAACATAAATCCTATTTTCCATTGAGTAAACATTCCTAAAATAGTTGCACTAAATAAAGAATGAAGTTTCATTCCTGGAAAACCTATATTTTATCGAAAAAATAAATGAATTAAATTTTTAGTAAAGCGATTATTAAGTTTAGCTTTTTCTTTTCTATCATAAAGTTAATGTGCATAGATTCTATTTTCAGAGAATTCTCTTTTATTTGAAGCAAACTCTTTAATCCTTTTTATTCCGGGAAGGAAATATTCTCCGAATCCTACTGACGTCACTTTTCCATTAAAATATATCTGATATTTTCATTTTCATTCGGTAATATACTGATATATACTAAGTAGCAATATTTAAGAAATTTACGAGAAGAAATTAATCTCTTTATACTGTAGGAAGCTTTCATATTGATCTTAACTGGGGAAATCAACAAAAATACTATTTCTATACTACTTTCGCATTGTTTCCAATTTAAAGGTTCAAATTGATTTTCTTTACTAGAAAATAAAGACGAAATAAAACCATTTAAAAAGTAATTCATATCGAGACTCCTTTGCAAGTTAATGCAAAGCATTTAAATAACGATAATCGTCACAAAATCATTCAGTAGAAACAAATGTATAAAACTGAAATTTTTAAATACGTTCATAAGTCTCGGAAAAAGCCTTAATAATTATATTTTCATAAAATATTCGACAGAATATTTTAGCATTACGCTCTTTTAAGTTAAAAACGAGGTAATTAATAATTAAAAATGGAGTGGTAAATTCTCATTTAAGTTATATTAAATTAGACATTGTAAATATAAAATAAAAAAGACGTTTGGAAGAAGTACATGATTTTGACAAGAGACTGAGGATCATCGTATTTACTCATTTTATTGAACTGAGTAATCATAATCCACTAAGTACGAATACATTCCATGCATCTAGAAAAGGATGTGTATAGTCATAGAGTACTCACCTGAGAGAACAGCAGATGATCTGGCCAGATTTCCGCAATGAATACCTCCTGAAATATACACTTAGTTAGCTCCAAGAAAGCATCTAATGTTAAAATACTATGTTTATCGAATTTAATAGACTGAATAGCAATGCACCGAATTAATGTTCTACAAAATTCGAAACATTCACGTAAAAATCAATCACTACAAAATCATCAGCTTAATATGCAACCTTTTAAGTTAAGGATAATTCTTTTAACCACAATACGTTAAATCCTGATTAGAAATAGCATTTCATTTAATAAATGAATAATATGGAATGAAAATAATTTCTTTCAAAACATCTTGGAAAACACAAATATTACGTTACTTAAGGTGAGTACTTTATTAAACCTTAAAAACAGTTAATAGTAAGAATATTTAGCTTATACAAAATTAATACAATTCTAAGCATAAATACTAAATTTCTTGTCTATACTACTCAGCAGTTTTCTACTTTAACTAATAACTGAAGCGTAGCGTTTTAACAAATTTCTGATTAGTAATTGATTAAATTAGAGCATTTTTGTTGAAAGATGCTTATTAATGGTATTTTAGAAACGTTTTTGATATTCGATTTCCTTCCAGGTTTTTACTTGCACAGACGAATTAAACATTTGGAGGTCCTTAAACGTTCGGGGGCCCACCAGCGGCCGAGCGGTAAAGTCGCTGAACACTGGTAGTTCGGTCCGAGGTTCGAATCCCGCGAACGGGCTGGCTGCATGGGCGTTTTCGTGGTTTTCCCCATGTGTAACGTGTATACGAGCCAGTTTCCCTTAGAAAGTCCTCCACGAAGGCATCCCTCCTCTTAGGCGAGATAGCCCTCGAGGCTTTGCCATAATTACACACACACACCTTAAACGTTCGTCTCAGGAACATTGCATTTTGCTTCGACAAGTTTCTGTTAGCAATGTACATGTATGTGATATTAATGAAACCTTTTGAATTAATAAAATGAGCAAGATAAATTCGCGTTTGGGGAAATTTTAGTGTTATGAGCTGATTCTCTTTTGAGAGTTATCGAAATCGTTTGGAAAAAATTTAAATTTTTATAAAGCCATTCCAACTTAAAGCCATTAATTTTGCGCATTTATTTTGTGGTAAATTAAGAGATGACAAAATCTACATTGGCTGTCTTTAGGTTAAAATACAACTACAAACAATTTACTAAGATTTCGAAAAATAATTGACTTGCTTCATAGTTTATTGGATGCAATATTTACATGCGATTGACATTTTATTTCATGTCGTTAGCAAAAGCACTGCCCCAAGGAACCGACGAGAGATTATCAGCAATGATAATAGAGCCTAGGAGTCTCTCAATATATTCTGCAGAATGTATATTATTTGGCAGTTACTATATGAGCTTAATACGACGATTTACGTGTAATGACTTTCTCCTGGCCATTCATTCTCTCAATACAACGAGATATAATTCTTTCGTCTAGCTATTGTTCTCAACTTCAATTTACGTATTTTGCATCACGCTGAATATGGGACAAAGTGCCAGTCTTTTGTTAGTAGACCTGAGGCTAGACTTTAGTAAACTTATCATCTGGAAGAAACCGATGTTAATTCACCAAAACGTTTTAACATTTTAATTTCCATTTTGTTACAGAAAGCAGTGATGGATAAAACTATTTTCAAACAGTCTCAAATTGATTGAATTTTTCATTTTTATCACACATTCCATTGACACCATTCATCAGAAAATGGAAACAAATGGCATAAATTGTTACTCAAACGTACTCTAACATTAAGAGGTTCTAAACATTCAAGCTGCATTTACTTTATATATTACTATTATAATATAAGTAATATAACACTGCTTTAAGCTAGATAATATATCTATTTAATCACTTTTAGCATTAATATTAACTTTAATGCTAGATAATAGATCTATTTTAATCACTAAAGCATTCAATGAAGGTAAATGAAATTTGCCTTTTTTCACGTGTAGGAAATTTAACTAAGGATATTCAAGGCTAAATACATTCTAAACAGGTTGAAAAGAAAACGATACGGATATATTTTATACGTTAACTTTCGTATCCTGATTTTGCCAGATTACCTGAAATTTTCGTAAAGTCGACATAGCTAAAAATCAGTACACTGCCTGTTTACAATATAGATTTAGAAAGTAAATTTCTTTCCTCGTTTTGCAATTTTCTTTTTTAACTCTCCTCAAAAAACCTTATATTCCTTCTCCTGCTCAGACCTTCTCGCGAGAAAAGAAATTTTTAACTCGAAACAATAGAATTCTTTTCCATTAAGTATAAATGAGTGACTATTATTTTAGTTGCTATGAATTTCAGGCTCTGAAGTTGATAAGGTTAACACCGTACAAGTTACTAACTGGCAAAGCTAGTAATTGTTATGACTTCAAAAATTGCAATGCAATGAAAATATTATAGAAATTTGGAGAAGATGGATATGCATCATAATTTTGCCAGTTTTGTGAGATTTTGAATTCTTAAGATCAACGCACATAATCAAGAACATAAAAATACAATTAAAATTAACTAAATATGACATACATTAGATTCTATTTACTGTTATCTTTTCAAAAATATCCCTTCAAGATTATTTTATTAGTCTACCACTTAAGAGAATATTTAAACCGTTGTTTACTTCAGTGTGTGATTTTAAAGCAAGTAGCTTCCACTTTTAAGCTTTAATTCGGGTTATTTCTGCTTTAATTGACTCATCGAGAAAAAAGTTGGGAAATTAATCTTCAAAAATATTTGAAGACTTCTCAGTACATTTCAATTGTCTGAAATTTCGATGTTGCTTCGAAGAAACTTTCTCAGTTTTTTTTTTTTTTTAATTTTATTTTAACGCACCCTTAGTCAAAATTTACAGTTAGAGGCATTTTCAAACTGATAATTGTATTATACATATGAAAGCCCACTTTGTCAGATTTAGTAGACAATTCATCAAATAGATATTTTGCTATCTTTTCTTAATGTTACTTACATATATTTTTACAATGATGGGTCTATTTTAACAGACAAACTGCAATTATTGCACTTATTATATTGTCGGCATTTAAATTTCAGCTTACAAGTTTCAAAATAATGTTTTTCTTACTTTAACCTTTTTATCACAGTCCCATTTAAAATCAAATTTTTACATAAACTTGACATATTCGAAAAGTTTGATTTTCAGTGAAAACTAGGAGGAAAAGAGCGAAACAATTTTGCTTACACCAACTTTTAAACTAAGAAAGAAAAAAAATACAGGATGTTTCAAAAATTCTAAAATATGTTTTGAAAGAAAGAATTTACTGATAGAAATACGCTCCTGTTTAAAAAATAAGCAACAAAGACAAAAACAAGGAATCAAACGAACACTATTTAATGGTTATATCTGAAATTGATCCAAGAGGTTGGTGTGGCATTATTAGACCACAGAGCAAACAATAAAACAAACGCAAACAAAAACACATATATTACGACCATCCCAAGCGAAAGACCAAATAGATTATTGGAAGAACGTACAATGGAAACATCACGCTAATAACGGGTATGATACCCTCTAGCTGAAATGCATGCTTGACGACGGTGAGGCAAGCTGGCCAACAGTGTCATTGATCGCTTGCTATAGCTGCAGCGCCTATTCCTGTAGTAATGCATATCGGAGCTCTTTGACGGTGGCTGGCGGCACACTACTACCTTCTATTCGTCATCCCAACATGTCCCACACATGGTCTATTGGACTGAGGTCCAGGGATCCAGCAGACCTCGGCAGATAGGGATTCCTTTCCCTCTCTAGATACCTCCGCACCACTCGAGTTCTATCCGCTCGGGCGTTATCGTCCATAAATATTGCGTCGGTACCATTGTAGACGCACAGGAGACATATAAGACGCACAAGAGAGTCTAGGATTTCCTTACGATATCGGATGGCTGTGATGAACCAGGAATGTCGCAAAGATCAGTGCGGTATTTTGTTGCTATCTCAGCCCATACAAGTAAGCGTTTTCCTCTGTAATGGTCTCTTTCGACAATGTTTGGAGCCAGAAAGCATTTCCCTGAATCTCCCTATACCATTGGCCTTCGGGAATCATCCTGGATATTAAATCGAGACTCATCTGTAAAGAGTACATGGATTCACTACACTGGTATCCAACTGTGATGTTTACGGGCCAAATTCAAACACACTTTGACGTTTGATGGTGATAAAGTAACACAAATTATAGCTCTTAGGGCATACAGTCCACCTTCATGCAGGCGACACAACGCATTTTGCGCGAAAATGGGCCGTCCTGCAGCAGAGAGTTGCAACGCTAGCTGTTGTGCTGTTAGTGATCTTTGGCGTCTTGCACATTGTAACAGAAGCAATCGTCTGCAATTGTGGTCCAGACTTCCAGATCCACGTTTTCTACAGCGATTTCGATCCTCTTGGTAACGATTCTACAGTGCGTTGATGACACTACGATGCACATTCAGCTATTTGACAACAGCGGATTGCCTTGCACCAGTTTGAATAATATCCTGACAGCCCTACAACGCATTTCATTGCGGATTTGGTGGCTTCGGCTCATACTCTCCGCTTTGGCTATCTCGGATTACATGGAACTAACTCTGCATGAGAGAAGACTCATAGGTCTGGCATGTCCCTATTTAAAGCGTTATGTGTGATTACGGGATTACGTTTTACGCTAATTTTGTTTGCGTATTTGCATTTGGCGATGCATCCTCTAACTCATATATAAATTTTATGTTTTAATTTCCCGTTTTACAGTTGTGCCTATTCTTTTAGAGTTTGTTGCTTATATTTTAGCACGAGTGTAAAATGTGAGAGGAATTTAATGCATATATCCCAGGTACATTTAGTACATCTCACTATACTCTCCTTCAAACACAAATATGCATGTCTCTTAGATTAACCTAGGAACCTTTTCCACCAGGGGAGGTGTAATTGTATTCATAACATTTAAAATGCGAAATTCCAGACAGCCATTGCTGCAATATCTAATAAAACAATCAAGGAAATCATTTAAAGTTTGGAGGTGTCAGGTACCAGGTTTTGTGAACTTAAAAACAAGCAAAATCCAATGATTTGAGAATGCACTATTAAGATAATTACGCTCAGTCTTACCAAAATACGGTGGCTCCTCGTCTTATTAAACCTAAAATTGTGTCGTGAATGTCATCTGAAATTACCTCTAAGAAACATATTTTTAACGTACCAAAATATCTGTTACATGTCGCTGTTGTCGTCTCCAAGAACATGAACGGATCAAAGTCTATTTAGTCAACCAAAATTAAGCTTTAAGAATAGGCGAAAGTCTCATATCTACAAAACTGCGTGACTCATTGCATCAATTTATATTCGTTAACCATTCCCTTATAAGGTATTTCTCCCACTTCCCTAGCGTCCTTCGTGGTGTACCGGTAGCACGCTGGGCCGGTATTCCAGAGGTCCGTGGTTCGATTCCCGGCGAAGGCGTTGTTAATTTTTCATCTCTCCGCCTACAAAAAAATAAATAAAACTAATGACTCTACACCCTAACTACGAAATGCAGCCTCATCAGTTTCTAACTTTAATACAACTGAAAGAAGAGAAACTACACAAATAATTTGCAGAGGCATTTACGCAAGTAGAGTTTATCCATATGGCTCGTAAATGTGCTCTTAAAGTTCTTCTCTCTGTAGAACCCAAATTTATCCAAGAAACAGGTAGTCGACCACTTCTGCACTGGTGAGATCATGGCACCCATTACCGTTCAGCATATGTCAAAGAAGGATAACATTTTACTGGAGACAGAGGGCTTCCTTTGGATGGAATAAGTTTATGTAGACGTCATTTACAATAGGCGTTTGGCTGCTGAAAGGCATGCAGATGAAATTTTTAGAATCTTGTTCATGTCTAATATAGCTGCGACCATCGATTTAGTACTTTACATGCATGATAACATCCGAACTCTTCAGTTGTGAACCAGATGCAAACAACAGAATGCATGGAGTGGTGCGGGAAAGTTCCCATATTTTGAATTTAATAGAAGATGCTTTGAGCCCATTACGAAAACACGTTGCTGCTAGATCACGACCTCTGTCGAGCACCTGCAATTGCAAAATGTCCTTGTTGGAGAACAGAGATGAATCTCTCAAAGTGTCATCGACTACATTATTAATTCTGCTTTTAATAGGCGTAAAGCCGCCTTGTATGGTCGAAATTGACCCTCGTCTTATTTGACAGCTGACAAATTTCTCAATTGACAAATTTCCCTGCAAGATATACATAGTATATTTTAGAGTGTGTAACACCAGAAGGGTTAAATATAAAATTATATTTATTTATGTTAAAACATGACTTTCAACCTTTCCTTTGAAAAGTTAATCTTATTTTGGAAAACCTCAATATCAGCAGTTTTTAAAATCATGTTTCAAAACGCTTGAAAGGTTTACTTCAGAAAGTTAACTGCTGTTTTGCATATACTCACCAATGAAATGTTTTCAAAAAACAAATATTTAAAATGTAGTTATACTCGAAAATACTCAAATATGATAAATTCAATTTCATCATTTTCCCACATAAATATTAAGCAATCATGGGAGATTGTTAAAATATTCAACTATATGTACATCAATCTGATTACAATTACATTATAAAATTATAATATAAGTAACGTTTTATCTTCAAACAAGCTTAAATAAATGTGTGTTTTCAGCTGCAGGAAACTTCTGAATACTTAATGATTAGAAACGGGTTACTCATACACTTCAGTATCATTATTGAGTTGTTCTAATGAAGTAATATACATCTAAACGTTTTTGAACTTAAAAAAAAGGAAACAATCTGTGAAATACCTAAGCGTTAAAACTGTAAAATGATGGAAATAAAATATTTAAATTAAATATTATTACATATCAGCGGGAAATGAAGTTAAATAAAAATATTTTCAGTCAACGATCTACAGATGTAAACATTGTTCATAGTTATATATTAGAAAAAAATATAATTTTCAATTTAGAAAAATTAATAAAAACGTGAGCTTTGTAACGGTACATAATAGAAATAATTCAATTATGTTTAAATACATTTTTATGCTAAAAATACCTATGCCTTTAAGAATTCCAGGAAATCACGAGAGCGATTAATAATGTTTTAAAATTTATTGAATGCATTATTAAGTCAATTCACAATCATCTTTCTTTAGGGCCTTGAACTACCAGCAAACGATCATTTGAAAATGACGTAAATCTGAAGATGAATCCACTGAAGAATAAATAAGCTAAAAAAAACGCAGTTATTAAATAAAATTCTCAGTTTCAGAAGGTATAACTTTAGAAAATGTTAAAAAGAATTTTTCTCGAAAACTTGTCATTTAAACCCTCTCAGAGTCTTTTCAATTTGTTCCGCTTCCATAATATGAGATAACTTCTCGAATGCTTCTATTTTTATATTTTTCTGTATCTTTTCAAATAATGCTCGGCAGGAGCTCAAATTTCATAAAGTGGATTTAAAATCTTTTGATAGCTTTCGTATTGAAATCAAATTATTTTCAGTATGGAAACTTTAGATATTGCAAGTTATTTGGAAAAATAAACATATTTGAGATTACGATAACTCTCTTCTAAAAGATATGAAGAAAATTTAAGTTTTTGAAATTATTATTAATAGGAGAAATGTTTCTCAATCTATTTAATGGAGTATGATTTCAGAAAGATTAATCGTATGCATTTCTCATATAAGCATACTTTCATCTGCTGGCTTTTATGTTTAAGGGCACTGGTATTTGAAGATTGTTTTCTGAGACCAACGATGCTAATGTTTTCCGTCCCTATCAATTAAACTACAAAGTATTGCAATGTTACACTGCTTTGTTTAAGCATTTGTTGTTAAGCATCAAATGTATTTGTTTTGTAAAGTTCCAATACATATTTCGTTTGGTTTGTATAGCCAAAAAACATTCATTTAAAACTGAGATTGAGCTAGGCAGATGCTTCTCGTGTACTTTTCTTAATTAAATAATCCAATGCCCATGATAATTTCATTAAAGTACATAAATATGTAAACAATACAGTTACATATTAGTAAAAAAGACAGATAATGCAGACAGGCGTGAAAATATAAATAAAACGACAAGCAAGAATTTTACTATAGATACTATTTTAATGAACACGGGCACTGCAGCCATTGTTTGAGGAGAAATCACATTTCTACTTTAATAGAGAAAACTGCGCAGAATACCAATAAATATGGCAAAATGTTTACTTCTCGGCATCTAATGCAAGATAACAATCATAGTTCTGTTAGAAATGAAATCACATTACTAGTAGAAAATTTTTTTGCAGAGAATTTACGAATTACAATTGGACACAAATTAAGAATGAATATACAACATTTATCTATGCCCATGCAATTTGATTTCTTATTAGAAAATATACCTGTCTCGAGGTGCGATTCAGCAATCACAGTGTCGTGCACTCTTATCGCCTAGAGATTTAGGAAGCCTGCTGCGGATTATTTCATTCCACCTTTAGAGCAGTGACTATGCTATATATGTTTTCTGGCAAAGAACTTCAAACTAAATTTAGTTTTCCCGTAATTTGTCAACTATTTGGGAATCATGCAACCAGTTTATTTAACAGATTTTCTTCCTCTTCAGGTTTACCGCTCTAGCATAAAAAGGTGTGAGATCTTGAAACTTGGCATTAACTTTGCGTAATGCTCTGAATCATTAAACATTATCCAGCAGCGCCACAGAACAAGCGAATATAACTTTCGATAGCTTCTTTATAATAGCGGTAGTCCGTCATGTTACCATTGCCGCCGTAGTTCAATACCTTCATCAGACACGTTCCTACCCACATCATTAGACAGTATCACCATAATTTCAGGAAAGTGCACAAAAAAGTATATCTTTTTTTCCTTGTACACTTTCCCCTGCCAATAGTAAACTTCTTTCTCGCCAGATGAACTGATGTCTGGAAACCGATTGCAAACTTAAGCACTTATCATCAAAAAGTAAGATATTGACCCATTGTAGAAACCTCCAGTTTCAATGAATATAATACCACTGTAATCACCTTCTACGGTGCTCTCTTATATCGTGATACACAAATGGTTGTTCTTCGAACATATAATTCTAAGTAGTATTTGAAACGGCATTTGATGGGGTAATATGAAATTCTTTCATGCCTTGTCGTCTAGCGTTGATTGTATTTAGCTATTGCTACTAAATAAAAATATTTTTGTATAGTCATAGAAACGAGACGACTACTGAAATGCATCTAGAACACCTCTGAATTGTTTGAAACGCAGCCTAAAGCTGGAAGGAAACTCTTCATGCGATTCCAAATTCAACTAAACTTCGTTGCTTCTGAGAACTTGGTTCAGAATTCCTATAATCATTCTTAATGTAAAGTCATCGAGATGATATACACCTTAAGGCTGCATTAATAATCATCTCAGAGAGAAGGAAACCCAAAAATTAGAGGAAAACCTCAAAATAACGAGTTATGTAAAGCTGTTTAAGAAAACTGAACAAAATCACATAAAAGTAACTGAAAACAAATCACGCTATATTTGAAATTAAATTAAACTATACATTAAACACAATTTAACTATTAAAAGCTTCTAAAATGTTGATATCAAAAGCAAAACTTTTATAAATAAACAAATATTAAAATACTTATTTTATTTTTAATTGGAAGATGGGTCAGGAGAAAAAATTTTCATTCACTTACGTCTTTTTTGGAACTTTGTTTAATAAAATTTACCTTTTTTTTAAAATTTTGATTATCTTCTTCTTTTCTCGATGCGTTTTTAGTTCGTTTTCCCTACGACAGTTAATAAGGGGGCTTTAAGACTCTGGAATTTGTTTTCAAATCTAAACATTTAAAGAATGTTTTTTAGTAAAATTTGTTTTTTTGTGTGTGTCTGTTATTAATATACCAGCCTACTGTCTTTAAAAGCCATATAACTCCTTGGTTGCACATGTGTAATTATTCGTTCATTTATACACATGCATATATGCGCACAGACATACGGAATGATTCAAAAATATCTAGGAATAATATATAGTATAGAAGAACGAAATAACCAGATTTTGTAATGAAAATTGTGCGCGAAAATTGGGTATTGATGTAGTGTAGAGCGAAACTGTTAAAAGCATTCTGCTGTTGTAAATTGTCATTCAGGTGCAAATTTCGAGCGGTATGATCGCTACACAAACGCTAAGCTCGCTGATATGCAATTTATCTATAGCATTACATCTAAACCGGAGCAGCTACTTGAAGGAAGTGCAGATAACAGTTTTCGAGCACATCCTTTGAGCAGCAGATCCGTCTCTGTCTACAGCCTCATATATAAGAGGCATATAGGCAAGGTCCGCATTCGAGCAGCTATGTACACCGCTCGAAAACCATACTACGCTAGCAGAATCCTTTACCTACGGCTCAATAGCCGGCCTATACCATCTTAATGCGCCATTTCGGCACACACATTTATTTATCACAATCGCTTACATTGGTCTCTACTCCTTGCTTTTACAGTTTTGCCAGATAATCATTTAATCATTAAAATGTGAACTTCATTCATCGAAAAGAGACGAAATATTAGCTATTTGGGGGGGGGGGGGTAGAGCATGCAAGAAATGATAATCGATCATCGCCTCACATTTCTACAGCAGAAGCAATTTTGAAATGCATATTTATAGTAGTTTGGATGCTAATCTTCAAGACTGCGATTATTTTTGACGAAATATAAACTGCGTAGGAGTACATGCCATTGAACCCAAATATAAACGTCAGATGAGGCGTTAATCAGCACTAATCGAGAGCAATTGTGAACCAATCAGTCTTCCAGAAGATCCAAAACGGTCACTACATGGGTCTGAGATAT
The DNA here is from genome assembly GCF_044657685.1 of Stegodyphus dumicola. Classification (NCBI taxonomy): domain Eukaryota; kingdom Metazoa; phylum Arthropoda; class Arachnida; order Araneae; family Eresidae; genus Stegodyphus; species Stegodyphus dumicola. The sequence goes on from NC_140781.1 coordinate 35,571,600, forward strand.
TACCGTGCAGAGACATCTTGGCCTTTATTTCCGAAGAATATGCTTCGTGACAGCACCCACGTTGACTGCTGGCAGGTATGAAGCTGAACAAAGAGTCTGAAGTATTCCCTAAGCTACAACATTTCTCGGGACTTTACGTAATAAAAATTTGTAAGATGTATCTGTTGTCTCATTAATATACACGGATTGTTTGCCGAAGAATCATCACTACTAGCGAATTACATTGAATTTTGCATACTGCGGCTGGCTTAATCTAGTCCTCGACACCACGCTGTAGTACTTGCAAGAAGCATACTCTAGACACTCAGTAGGTAATCATAACACCCGTAAGATGATTACACCTTCCTGATTATTTATTAGCGACTATTTGATGGTTTACTTGATAATCTGAAGCAGGTTTCGAATAATATAAAATCATCAACTACAAAGCCTCGGGATGGTTAAAATGCGGTCTCTCAGCTATCACGGTTCTGTAATATTCGTTTTTGATAATGCACAAGAAGACTATCTGGTTAAGGAGAGAGATGTCTTTGCGGTGGGCCTTCTAGGAAAACTGGCTCGTATCCACGTGACACATGAAACAGCCATAAAAATGCCCATGAAGCTGGGTTTTGATATCAGCGTTCAGCGATTTCGGCAGCTGGTGAGTTTCTCTGATGGATATCAGAGGAAGAAGTTATCCGTTATAGGCTGCATATGACTAGTGTGCTATTTTGAATAATTTTTGCAAAATCTTGTAAACATTCGTGCTTGTTGAAAACGTTTTGTTTCAAGCTTTTATTACTCTGAAGATGATCGAAAAGTCACTTTCTTAAAAAACAAACAGATTTACTCAACATTTTCCAAACGGTTTGCAAAATTTATATACCAATCGTGTATCATACTTGGTTAAAGTAAAATGCTATGAAGTATCAGGAATTTGCTTTTACTCCCTATATAAAACCTAAAATACTCTTATTCGGTTGTGATAAAATTTGTTTCTTTATCTCTTATTTGTGTCTTATTTATTTGTGATAAAGTTTATTTATCAGTTTGAATAAACCATTAAGTTTCTTGATGCCTTGGTGATAATAATAATTTTTCTACACTTTTCTGTACTCTAATTAAGTTCAAAGAAAACTTTAAGATTAACTAATATATAAAATGTTCTTTTATATTACATATTATATATTAATATTTTTCTGCTGTACTGTCCTAGATTTACTTGAACAATGGTTCATATATTGTTATGAAAGTCGTTATCTCGTCACCCGGGGCACTTGAAGTAAATGAAGGAAAAGGCAGGCAACATCGAATACCCCGAACTAGCAATGAGAAGTGCTCTAAGAACCTCCGCCGCCATCAAGTGTTGTTTATGTTCAATATCTTCACATATTACGAAGACTGCGATAACTCTGCCTATATTGGTTGTTTTTCTAAATTACCGCATCAGTGAACAAAACAAAAATGATAAGGACCAGTAGGCGTATGAAACTATATCAAATATAGATATAAACTATATCAAATATCAAATACTGGTTTCTTTAAATAAGACACCCTGACTGAGGTAAAAAAAACTGAGGCTATCAAAACTTATTTTAAAGGCGTTATAAGTGATAAAGAATGTTAAACACGTTAAGACAGGCATTCAAATCTACGTTTATACCTTCCGTTGAAAATAAACTCCTCCGTGAATACAACAAAGGCCAACAACATAAAATTGTACTGAGAAATTTTCATTATTACTAGAGATAAATATATGTTGCATTAAAGTTTATTGAGTACTGATCTTAAACTGAAAGCTTTGATGAATTTTACATTATTTTACATTTTTATTAAAAACACTCAAATGAAATGAGAAAACCTAAAAGAAGATAGCAGGCACGTATTTTTCAGCGCCATTTAAAAGAACTGTCAGATATTGCATTCTGTTAAAGATTTAGTTTAGGTATGTGTTAATTTCCTAATCCCAACTTCTGAATTTCTGATTCTCAATGCAACATCTGCAGACTTGAATTTTTATTGAATCAATAAAACTCCAAATTTACTTCACAAGCTAGGGGGATTAGGTTCTTAATTATTACACCAATTTAAAGAAATTTGCATTATTTTTGTCCCAATTGACACATGATAGTTTACACTTCAGTAAAATTCCAAATCTACTTCACAAGCTAGGGGGATTAGGTTCTTAATTATTACATATTAAATTACTAGGATATAAAATTAAATAAAGATTTGGAGAAGAAATATTAGTAAAGTTTACTCTTAACAGAAGGTAAGAAGTTTGCATTATTTTTGCCCCAATTAACACATGGTAATTTACATTTTATGTATTTAAATTTACCATAAATTATTAATACAAATTATTTCAATTCGTCCAGTATTGTCGCATTCACTATACTCTACGAAGTGAAAGAATTCAGTTAAATTTGTGTTTGGAGTCACTAAATGTTTTAGTGATTTTGACCATATTTTTTATATTTTTAAGAATTCTAAAGTTTAAGCACAGTTTATTTTTGTCGATTTTCTTCAAGACTTGAAAAATAATTCATATCGAAGACAGCTTGCGTAAAAAAAGAAATATTGTGGGTGTGATGAATAAAACATTTCGTGTTTAGTTGAAGTGTTTAGTTATTTTCCTAATCCCAACTTCTGAATTCCTAATTCTGAATACAACATCTGTACACGTGAATTTTTATTGAATCATTAAAACTCCAAATCTACTTCACAAGCTGAAGGGATTAGATTCTTAACTATTACATATTAAATTACTAGAATATGAAATTAAATAAAGATTTTGGGAAAAAAGGTAGTGAAATATACTCTTAACAGAAGGTAAGACATTTGCATTATTTTTGCCCCAACTGACACATGATAGTTTACATTTAAGTAATACTCCAAATCTATTTCACAAGCTAGGGGGATTAGGTTTCTTAATTATTACATATTAAATTACTAGGATATAAAATTAAATAAAGATTTGGGAAAGAAAGGATAGTAAAATATACTCTCAACAGAAGGTAAGAAATTTGCATTATTTTTGCCTCAATTAACACATGATAATTTACATTTGATGCATTTATATTTACCATAAATTATTAATACAAATTATTTCAATTCGTGCAGTATTGTCGCATTCACTATACTCTACGAAGTGAAAGAAGTCCCTTAAATTTTTGTTTGGAGTCACTAAATGTTTTAGTGATTTTGACCATATCTTTTATATTTTTAAGAATTTTAAGTTTAAGCACAGTTTATTCCTGTCGAGTTTCTTCAAGACTTGAAAAATAATTCATATCGAAGACAGCTTGTGTAAAAAAAGAAATATTGTGGGTGTGATAAATAAAACATTTCGTGTTTATTTGAAGACTTAATTTTAAATTCACTTCGCGTCTCAACGTTCGGTTCGAAACGCAATTTTATGTTTCACATCATTCTAGGATTCATTCCAAGATTTTTGCGAAATAAATAAGTCGTCAACTTCAGACTTCCCACCATACAAAGAAAAAAAAAAAAAAAAAAAAAAAAAAAAGATTTATGATATAATATACTGAATCTTCAGATATAAGAACGGAAATACGTGCCACTAACATATTTTTCTTTGAAATATTTTCTCGTTTGAAATCATCCAACCAATATCTGTGTATTTTGAATCGTATTTCAGTTAATTTCGTCATAATAATATATGTGCACTGATGTGTATGAACTCTTATCAGTTCTGTATGTTCACTATTCACAAAAATAGTATAGCAGTTAGTTACTTCAAATAGTAGTAACGTTTCATATTCATACTTTGGAACATAGTAACAGATAAACTAAGTGATTGTGAAACGTTTCGTATGTATTACCGTATTATTTCCCTTCATTCATTTTTACAACTAATAATAATAGAATACACCATCGAAAATGTATAATTTGGCATTTTAGAAATTATAGGAATTATTTAAGTTTAGAATACTAAAAATAAATAAAAAATATTTTGCAATAGTATATTATCAGTATATCAAGAACAATTGGTAAAAAGTAAATGTTTTTCATTACAAATTGCTCCTATATTAAATTGAGTTAAATTCTGTTTCTTTTATAGTTTATTCTTTTTTCATACATATGAGGCATGAAAAACTATTAGAATGATTATGTTTTCTTTTTTTTTATTTTAGAATAATTATGTTTTCTTCTTTTTTTTATTTTAGAATGATTATGGGTTTGTTTGTTTTTTTTTTAATTTTAGAATTATTATGTTTTCCATGATAATTGAATGGGTTACAAAAGTATTTTATTTGTGTAAAAATATTTTACTGTATTACTGAGTTCAAAGTAATTTCCTCTTCTCTCTCTGATACGTCTTTAAAAATCTAGAAAAATACTTGAACCTAAAAATTAGTCTTAAGGATCTTTAGAAAAGTGGCAAGTGACAGATATTTTTTAAACATAAATATTCCATGTTTAAAAGGTAAATTCATGAGAATAACTAATTAATTTTATCTTTATCTTGGTCTACTCTTACCTACCTTTACGAAATCAAGATTTTACGAAAATTTATACATCATCCTGTTAGAAAATAAATTTTTAAACGCGTACGCTTTTTTCATGTGATCAAAAACGAACTTCGAATTCCAGAACGAGCTATTTTCTTCTTGCGTAATTAGAAGATAAACATGAACAAGGTAGCATTTCATTTCACCTTTCACTTCGGAATTTCAGTTTGTTTTGAGTAAAATCCTTAAATTTTATTTAACAATGTAAAACGAATAGTTATATTCTAAAAATAGATTATTTTAATATAATATACTAGGTCTACTCATTTTTAAAGATACCTGAATTTATTTGAGAAATTGGAAAGACATCTATAATCAATTAATAGATTTTAAAGTTTTATTACTATATGCATAAATTTTACCGTCCACAGAAGAGAATGTAAATTAACCTTCAACGAATAAATTAAACTATTATAAGACTTAGACGTAAATATCGTATTAAAATACTTAAAATTTTAAAATATAAATTACTATTACCAATATTTTAGAATATTGCTGTCAGTTTTACTTTAATATCATTTGGCTAAAAACTTAAAAGTAATTATATCCGAAACCACTACAATATAAAAAAAGATAGTTAATTAAACATATAGTTCCAGAAAAATGCTGGTTAAGCTTAAAAACTCAGCACTTTGATTTTAGAATCACAGACAAAGAAGTACTTCTATCTGGAACGCATAAAGTAAGATTTAGTGACGTTTATTATGAGCAAACATTAGACTATTATTTATTATGAGCAAACATAAACTATTGATCTTCGATATATATCTTAAAACATTGCATTACTAAACTTCTAATCAAGATTTCTAAAATATTACTCAAATTTCTTTTTTGTACCAGGAACATGTGTCAGTGTCTATATTATTTACATGCAAGATTTATTTCTGTACATTTCAAATCAAATTTATGGCACGTATGGTATTAATATGACATTTTCAATAAATGATTACATACAAATATAAAGAATCCAGTCATTCAAATTAAGTGCTACTATTTTTAAGTAACATACGTGAAAGTTTATTCATACAGTGATCTGTTAATTAATTAATTTGTAGAGACATTAGGTATTTTTGAAAGCAAGAGAGATGTAAAATGAGCAATGCCCTCGCCGGGACTCGAACCATGAACCTCTCGAATACGCACCGAGTGTTGACCACTACACCGCGAAGGCATGCTAAGGGATTAGGGGACCCAATCACCGATTTCTGGTGGTAGAGAATCATCATCCACCACCTTTTTTAGTTCAGACACAAACTGTTAGAGACATTAGGATTTTTTTTTTTATGCTGGAAACATGAAAAATGAGCAATGCCTTCGCCGGGACTCGAAACATGGACCTCTCGAATTAAAACAAAATCCTAATTCTCGGACGAGATTTTTGAATCGGTATCAGTGATTATAACATTTCTAAATTCCTGGTAAAACTCTGCTGTAGCTTCACCTCTGTTGTAAACGGCGTTTCCAACTATAAAATATAGCATGTTTTTTAATTGGATACTAGAATTTGCGTTATAAAATTATTTTTTGTTGTAAACATACAAGTTTCAAAACAAAGAAGCATTATTTAAAGGCAAAATACTATCGTAAAGAGTGTGTGTTTGTTTGTGTGTATGGCAAAGCCTCGAGGGCTATCTACCTAAGAGGAGGGATGCCTTCGTGGAGGACTTTCTAAGGGAAACTGGCTCGTATACACGTTACACATGGGGAAAACCACGAAAACGCCCATGCAGCCAGCCCGTTCGCGGGATTCGAACCTCGGACCGAACTACCAGTGTTCAGCGACTTTACCGCTCGGCCGCTGGTGGGCCTATCGTAAAGAACTTTGTATTAGATTACTGTATGCAAATATTAAGGTTTACGTAAATATAAATAATAAAATTCTTCAGAGATAAAAAAAAATTCGTCATAAAGTTAAAGGAATTACCTGATATGATGGTATAGTATTTTTCTGTCTTATTATCTATATAACTGAATATGAAATTCATGCTTTAATATTTTCATTGCCATACAGGCATAACATAAATATGTAATACACATGAAACTCAGTCTTTATATGCGAAACATTTCTGATTCGGTGCAGCTTCATGAAAAAAAATCGTTTTAATAGTGGTGCAGAGCTCTATATCGCGAGTGAATACATTTAAAAAAAAGTCAAACTTTAAATGCGAAATTTGTTGCTGTTAAATTATTCTTTCATTTAAGCGCAAGAATTAGCATTTCGAATCGGTCAAAATAGTTTAAAACGAAGCACAATAGACCTTAAAAAATTAAATTACAGCAAATGCTCTTTCTATTATTGAAGGTCCTAAAAAGCCTGTTTTGAACAATAAATAGTTTAAATTTTGAGGGGTAGTAGTTTATTTTAATCTGTAAAGCGCCGGGTTGCTTTTAAAATGAGATATTGGATTCTCCAATTCCTCATACTTTATGCCAAGAATGTGTCATATCACAACTATACCCTTTAGTAAGCAGCCAAAATCGACGTTTGTATTCGCAAATTTAAAAAAAAAGTTCTACGAAACAAGTTCGTGTTTAACGGTAGTTTTTGCACATCTTAACTTCCCTCTAGACGCATAGCAAAAATATTTTGAAATCTGAGGAGCTCGCCAATCCTAGAAAAATGCTGATCCTCAGTCGGAACGAAATTTTCCCGCCGCCGGATTCCCGCGTCACGCATTAAGAATTCCATGAATTTTAATAAAGCAGAAAAATGGAGATATGGTCTGCGTTCTGGATTGGACTTGAACTACGCGGCGAATCAATAAAAATATGCATTCGAGTTTTTATTGAAGATGGCTTTTATTGAGATGTTTTTGCCCTTTCACAGAAATGGGAAACGGAGCCCTAATTATTGCTGCTCTTACTGTTTTAAGTATTTCTAGTCAGGAAACGGAGTCGAAGACAGAAATTGTGTTCAATGTATGTATATATGTCTTTACAACAAAGAAATAAAAGAATATGAGCTTAAAATAAAAGGAATAATATTAATTTCAACAATCGGATTCGTTTTAAACTTCCGCAGCAACTTTCTGATTGATTTTATCGCAGATTAAAAAAATTAATAATTGGATTTGATTTTTAAAAATTATATCTTGACATATCTTGTTAAATTATACTTCTAACATTTCAGTTTTGACATGATTTCTCATTACCAACTGAATATTTCACACAATGATATATTTTTTATCTTTTCGTGGAGCTATTTAGTAATTTAATTTGCTAATTAGGATAACTTAATCTTCCCAGTCCAGAATTACTTGAATTAGAATTAATTATTCCAAGTCAGAATAAATTGTAATGACGAAAAAAAGGAATTGGTTAAATTAGTCTTCTATATAAACTCTCCAATAAAGAAAATTATTACTTTTTCAACTTAATGTACAAGTCAGTTGATACGTATAATTCGTACTGGTTGCTAGAAATTTCCATCTGTGCCTCTGTTTATGTGAATTACAAGTATTGCCATTTCCGTTGCATTTTTAAAACTTAGAGTATAGGAAATTTAATTTAATTAAATAATAAAGAAGACTGTTGCTTTTTGTCTTTCTTTCCAATTCTTTTCTTGCTTTTCATGTTCCTTCATCTTAAACTGCGACATTGTGATACTATCGTAAGAGATTTATTGTCATGTCATTCAATTATAAGTCTTTTCACTTACTCTAATCATCACAAGTAATACGTACCTTTGAACTCAAATTTGAAAAAGCTAAGAAAAAATCCAAGTAAATCAAAGAAAAGGCGAAAAGGAAACAAAATTCTTTTATAACTTAATCTTTAGAGTAAAATAGCTAAAATAGTACTTTCTTATTAATTTGCGTAGTACAGCAAAGCGTACTGAAACAGCAGATGTGCGAAAATATAAGAAGGAAGGTCAGAATGAAAAAACAGAGAACGAGACTGAATATTTGTCATCATCCCAGGAAATGCGTAAGTCCAGTTTTCATTTTTTAAGTTACTGAATTTTCATTACGCAATAATTTAGTAAAACTTTTTTCGTTTTACAAAATTATTGCGTAATGAAAACAAGTTCAAGCAATTAAAATGTAACTGTTTTAACTTTATTGAATTTAATTATTTTATGACATTTTTCACGAAGTACTTTAAGAGTTAAATTTAGAAACGCAGCAAGAGAAAGTTGAGTGTTTTCTCATGGACGATGACCTATGTTAGGTCCATACCTTACTGCTTCTTTTCGCCTTACAATGTTTGATACTGTGTTATGCACTAGCGATTCTTTCAGACTTTGCAGTAATATCTAATTCATTCAATAATTATTTTAACTATTTTACTCTGAGAATTAAGGCATAAAAGGAATACGATTGTTTGTTTTCCTTAATATTGTCAGCCCTTTTTGTTTAGTTATTTTGTGTTTAGGTCTTTCTATTTATTTTCAGCTTCACAATTTAATTATCTTGATCCTTTGCTGTAAAATAGGAAGAATCACTAAATTAAGTACTTTCAAATTGTAAATTATCCCTCTCAGGCTCACATATGCTCACTAAGTGATCAAAATATTAGAGACACTTGATATTAACGCGTTGAACTTTGATCACATCCGTTTGTCTTCTGAGCATGGATTAAACGAGGTGCTCATGTAGGTTCTGAGAAATATTAGCCCATGCAGTCATAACAGCAGCTTTACGTTCGTTCAGATTCAATGGTGGGGTTTACAAGTTTGAAGTCCTCTTTCCAATTCAAATCAGAGAAATGAGAGGTCATTTGAAGCAGTTTGAACTTGGAATTATGCTCTTCATAGCAGTTTGGGATCAATCATGTAACGATGATATATTATCCGCATACAGAAACCAACGGAGACATATGCGACTGTATGTGATTGGCAATGTCACTGAAGTCAGCTGTGGTACTGTTGTTGTTCTAGACATATCAAAAGACAGTTAACATTTCAGAAAATCTTCCAAAGGCCCAAATGCCACCGTCAGCAGATTGAAAAGTTATCATTAGACAAGAGTGATCCATGAATTTACTCTATTTGAATTATACTGTGACCCTGACACATGCATGACGAAGAAGGAAATGAGATTCATAGGAACAAGGAAATTTTTTCCAGACATCGGGGCTCTAATTTTGGCTCTTTTGAGCACACAGCAAATGTCATTTCTTGTTTTTCAGTGACTGGGAACTACCATTCATGACGCTCTTCTACTAAAAAACAATTCTTCTGCAAAGATTGTGGTGTCGCATTCTGATACTCTACCAAATGCACCTGAATTATTTTGATCTGCAGTTTGACATGTTGCTGCTTTTGCGTAGATACGGACAATCATCATTCACTTCTTTCCTTAATCAGCACTTTCTGATCAGAATGAGTCTTGCTCCTTTTTTTCGGCTTTCTGAACTTTCTGAACTTTCTGAACACCCCACTTTCTGAACACCCCAAGTACTGATACAAGAGAAAAGGCTGAAACATCAGATGTTTCAAAGACCGAGCTGTCATGCACACACAACCATGTCTCATCTAAAGTCACTGAAATTGTTCGTTTTACCCAATTTCAAAATAATCTCAATGATTAAGATAACCAATTCATGGTTGTTACGTCAGTAGCAGACTGGTCCGTGTTAAAATAGGGGTTATCGTATACTTTGCCCATTGAATGTGCATATATACATATATATATATATATATATATATATATATATATATAATATATTTTTTAGCATCAGGGAAAATTAATCTTTTATATTGCCTTCCCTTTGAAGAATTGTAAATAATATCTCTTATATGAAATAAAATATAGAATAAAAGATTGCTAGATTTGAAAGCTTTGCTAATCAGTTTTATTTTTTGATACATTATGTTATTTATTAGTTTATAGATTAGACGTATGCAAAGAGATAACCGAAATATTTTGAAAAATACTTTAATTATATTAACTGAAAATGACAATGAATATATTTATATGTATTAAACCAGTTTGTTTAAATATTATTACAGTTTGGGGTTAGATTTTTTATCTCTGATGCTATAAAATTATTTATAATTGAATTTTAATTAAATATTTTATATGTGATTAATAAAAAATTCATAAAATCAATTTTTTAATTAATGAAAATTGCTTATTTTTTTAGTCTTTCTGTACAAACTAATATTATAATTTCATATTTTATTCTTAAAAATCAGTTTAGATTTTTTATGGCTTATGTGGCACGCATACAAAATCTGTTAAATGTCAAAAGGTGTTCAGAATGCGAAATTGATTAATTAAGTTTTTAATTGAAAAATTTAGAATTACTTGACAGTTTCAATCCACGGTCAATATTCTCTTGTGCGTGTGATAATAAAATAGAAACACCTAGTAATAAATTAAAAATACCTCCTTGATTTACTTGACGGTTTACCTTATTTTCTGACGACACCGGAATTATTAACGACACTTTTGAGAAATTTCAAAAGGTAATAGAACGTAGTAAGTACTTCGTAAGCATTTCTTATTTGTTGATGTTTTATGAAGATCTAGCTTTTAATAATCTACGCTCAATTTGTCATTTGAAATTTCTCTCAAATGTAATATGCATTTTAACACAGAAAAAGTTTTAACTGTCAAAATGAGAATAAAAATTACAATTTATAGGCAATTTTTCTGTAAAATCTGTACTGTAAAATATTTTTTAACAAAATTTAACTTCAGAATCCATAAAATATTCAAGCATTTTTAAACATCTAAAAAGATCGAGAAATAAGCTTACAAATTTCCAATGGCATTACTTTATTGTTTTCTTCTTAATTATTAATTAATGTAGATTTTTCAAGCGTAGAAACCATGAACAGATTCATATGTTCACTGTTGAAAAGTGTAAAAAAAATAATTGCCGTAAACGAATTCGAACCAAACTATTATTACCATCAAAAGGTTGAGCTGCTAAAATAAAACTGAAACAGTGGCGGTGTTGATGTAGATACAAAACACAATTTAACTTTAAAATGGACTCCACGGCGTAGATGAAATGACCGAGATTACACTTCGCAGAAACATTTTGCCCCTCTAATCTGGATCCTTCAACCGAGAAACTGGGTGTTTTAAATAAATCACAGCAAGATAAAAGCGCTGTTGTGGAAGAAAATTGCAAATCGATTACCTAGTAAAATTACAGACTCGTGAAATATTAGCAGAGAGGCATCCGCTCAGAATTTTCAAGAGAAAATTATACAAGATAGAAAACATTGTTGAAATTAACAGTGAAAGGATATATTTCTACAAGTTTCAAATTCAAGCATATGCATTTTGCAACAATAAGATAATTACATAAAGCAGATTTTCAGAATAACTTTCTTGCAGTAGTTCCACCACTTTATAATCTTTCCCTAGAATAAATACAGAGCTGGGAAATACGCATAAATAATTCAGAACCAGGCTTTTATTTATTTTTATTTATATTTAAGTCCTGTTTTCTAAGTGAGAACATGTTTTTAATCTTCATACGCAATCAAAACCATTTCTGAATATAACTATAAAAGGAATTAATTAAATCGTAAGATTATCTTTAATTTATTCCTCTGTAAGTCTGTACGTATTTTGAGTGTTAACAGCGGAGCAGAGACACCTAATATGACTTCATGCTATATTCTCCAAAGAAAGTTTTCTAATACATAAGATTTATGAAAACATTTCTTCCTAACACCTCGGCCAGTTATTCACCATATTCCTTGTAATTCAGCATAATCCTGAAGAATTTCTAAACTTGCCTCACCTCCTTTAATCGTGGCAGTTCATAAATCCAGAAGCCTGTCAGAAGTCCATAGAGCGGAAAAAACCGTGACCATTATGTTCATTGCCAGTTTAGCGCTAATCACGATGGATTAGATACAGAACCATCTCCGGTTTCTAATGCTTTTTCCCCTCTGTGCGGCTGCCTATCTGAAGGAGTTTGAGGAAAAGTGAAGCAAGCCCTTTCCGAGGCAAGATGCTTATCGTTATTGCGGTCTTTTGTTTTATAAAATCGTGTCAACTAATCGTTACTTCGGCGGTGAAATCACATCCATGTCTAACTCTTTCTGTGTTTGACATAATAAACTGACTATGATTCTAGAGGTTTTTTTGCAATTCGTTTCCAAATATATTTCAAAAGAGAGTAATTCGCAATGCGTTGAACTATCCGGTATTGAACGGATGCAAAAGGAATAAACGGAAAATATAGAATTACCTTTTACATTTTATCATTTCGAATATGAATTTAATTTTTTTTGTTTTGATATAGCATAAATTTGAAAATTTAATCACTAGAGAATTTGATTATTTAATTTTTTAAGAAAAATATGTGTATATATATTTAATTTTAAATTTCCAAAATAATTTTCTGCAATAATTTTAAGGTTGCTCATCTAACAAACGGAAATTTATTTCTTCTGCAAATGCACGATGATGAATTTTCTGATGTTCGCACTTTTACGGTTTAAGATATTTAAGTGTGACTTACCTGCTATTTCTCGTAATATACCATATTTCTTTGTAAAGATATATATATGAATTAATAGTAGCATTTTAACCTTACTTATTTTTTCTTACATATATATCCGCATACATAAAACATATCTAATTTGCATCTATTACTGAATAAATTCATTTAACAATACATATGATATACGCAGAAAAATATTTATTTAAATATGCGTATTCAGGATAAACAAAGTCCGAGATTATAAATACAGTTAAGCACATCAATATCAGCTCTTATTTGAACAATGTATAACCAATCGTCTGATAACTGAAAACTTTGTAATTTTATTTTAAAATTAATATTCAAGACATAAATGCAGTGATGTTTCAGAAACAACATTAAAATCCAATAAAAAATTAAATTAGTTTAAATTCGCTTTTCCGAGTAGTAGTTAAATTTTACCAATATTCATAGCATATATATATATATATATATATATATATATACCTGCAAGCATCCATCTATTAATGTATATCTTCGCATAAATTAATTTGTTAATGCATTTCACGATGCAAGTAGATATAACTAGAGTAACAGACTTATAGAGATACATACATTTATGCATAAAAACATACACACGCATATTACGCATTTTAAAAAGTGTCTATGATATTTCTAAACTTTATATTTCCTTTATCTTTTTCTGGGAATTTTATCTTTTAAAAATTTACACCCATCTATGTTAAATTTTGGAATCTGATTAAATACGTATTACGATTGATACAATTTTGAATTTTGCCTACTTTGTAAGTCTTTAAACTTGATTTTTAGCAGGAAAAAAACAGATTAAACCAATTTCTGGGGAAGGGATATTATGGACTCATAAGAGGAGTCATCATTTCGCGACAGGCTGCGATACTGAAAATTTAAGATGACACGAAATTTTTGATTTAAGTAACAGTATGAAAATCAGTTTAAAATATTTCATATAACTTATTGAGATTTATGTACATCAAAGTGAATATACTTTTGAGCTATTAAACTATCGCTTGGAACTAACAGTAGGAATTGCAAGCTTAACCTAAGTAGTCGAGGTACAAAGCAGTTTACAAATGAAAGGGCGGTTTCTTATCAATTGTGATTCTCCTTAAGTATATATGTGACTAAATGCTATCTTCTGCAAATGTAGTCATGAACTATGGGTACATATAATAAATGATTGCATTTTAGGTCAAGTCAAACTAACCATATATAGAGAGAGATAGATAGATAGATATCTGGAAATCAAAAACTAAATCCTAACTGTAATTTGAAAACAGCCTCATAACTCTATAATTTAATTTGAATATTTATCTTGTTCATCCTTTACGTAATTCTGATAACGCCGATTTTACAAATTTAAATTTAAACAATCAATATCGAAACTTTTAACAGCCAATGAGAAAATTTCACAACCACAACTTTTCCTTTGAAACTAGGCCTCCATCTTGAAATAGGTCATATTCCACTTTCTGCCTCTTTTACTAACTAGTGTGTTATTCCTACTCTCTGCAAAATTATATAAAAAAAGTCGTAGAAGAAAGATGTTTGTCAATTAGAAATAAAAATAGTACATTAATTTGGCCATGTCAACATGTTTCTTCTTCTTTATGTATCTGTAACGCAAATATATGATGCGAAATTTTCGAAAGTATTTCGTATGTATGTATATACATATATACGTGTGTGCGCTCGTATACCGTATTTGTATGCTCGTATACCGTATTGTATCTTTATAATGTGAATGTGAGTATGTATACGTGTATAAATAAATATATTTAAAGATATATATGCACGTATTGCTGTAGATATTAGATTTTTTGTCATGCAACATGTGTAATATATGCATGTATGAAAGTATATGGAACATATGTCAGTATATAGATGGATTTATGTATATAACATTGTTTCATACACATGTGTACATTATAAATATTGAGAGCGAGAGGAGGAAAGGAGAGAATGTTTCTACTGTATTCAACAGACATTAAAATATTTCGCACATAACGCTCACCAGTTTATACAATTACGTAACTCTAAATATGGGTCAGTGACCTAAAGCATTGTAAAAGATAATATTGCACTTTTTTATTCGATTTATAGATATGTATATTTTTAGCTTGAATTCATCGTGCTTTACGTTTGAAAAAATATTCTTTTATCTCTACTGTAAATAATACATAATGATTGCTTATACAGAGGTGGTCAATGTAAAGTATATTATAAGAAAGTAAAATACTTTACATTTTAGAATCATTCTGTATTTCTTGACTCTTAAACCGTAGATTTCCTCTATAAGCCTAATTTTAGCATTTTTTGATACGCGTAATTTTCTGCGTTTATTTTTCGTAATCGTAGTTTGTACTTTCATGTTCTCAGTTGCTTTTATCTAACAGCGTACGAAAAGTTAGGTCCCAAAAATAAATATTTGCACGTATGTGTATATGTAAATCGATGAGACAGAGTTTAGTAAAACAGAAAGCAGAGGATATTGTTGTACAATTACCCATTTTATGAAAAGGAATTATGTTTCTTTTGTATATGTGGGTATACGTCTGTGTGTGAGCGAGAGTAGATCTATCTATCTATCTCTATATATATATGTACACAAAATGTGTGTTTATGTGCAAGGCGAAACAGAAAGAGATAAAGAGTTTTAATAAATATACACTAATAAATATTCGTGTACTGAAAATTATACATTGTTGTGCAACTGAAATCAGCAGTAAAATCATTGAAGGTTTACACATATATTTTAATGATGATTTTTTACTGCCAATTTTAATTCAGCGTTTAATATTGTAAACAACAAAATGATAAACATCTCTACTTCCATAATTTGTTTTGAATACCACTGGAATAGTTAATGTTTTCGGTTTATATCGCAGATCAAACGTACACAATTTTATTCAGTAAAATTTTATGTTTTCCTATTCAAAATAATAGAAACATATCTAGATACGAAAATTTTCTTTTTTCTTTATCTGTGTGCATAAACGTCAACTGCAGTGACATCAAAATTTGTAAAATATTTCAAGCGTCAAACGCTTATTAGACACTTAGGCAACAACATATCACGTTTTAAAAGCGTTAAACAAGAAGCATATCTGTTAAGTTAAAAAAACTGCAAATGGATTTAATAGATGTTACGAAATCAATAACTGTCATGCTATGATTCTTCGTGAATTATTTTTGAGTACTAAGAGTATATCAGAATTTCCTACCTCATAAATCAATTAGTTTCTAATGGCATGAAATTTAGGAAAAGAAATGCAGTGTAAATTGAAATAAATAATTACACCCTGACAGCAACTTTCTTTAAGATCGCGTACTCAGATAACTGTTCAGTTACATTAAGTTTGCCCAAGCGCATAGGGAAGATATGAAGACATGGCATTGTTTTGCGTCTTTATGCATGTCACTGCAACTTCCCAACCGGTCCCCCAGAGCGCGCTGTCCTTGGGGATCTCATCTAAGGGTCGCCAGACTAGGTGCACCTTGCGCGAAAATAAACTTTTACCCCTTCCGAAACTATCCTGCTAGTGGCAATGGCTGCCATCACTGTGCAGCTGGGAAGCTAACTGTACCGGCGCTGGCGCTCATTCGTTTACTTTAGTATAGGAATGGAGTGTCGTGCATGCAGTCAAAGTAGGCTTACCTCCTTCGAAGTTGCTGTTAGTCTCCGTGACACAGGTCTACACGTCAGCTAGGTCCAAATGGGAACTGGTCGTTGAGAAAAGCTGCCTGCTCTGGCGTCTTATGCCTTCATACGGGTGTTGGAATGCCGTCCAATCACCGGCGTTTGAGAGGGGCAGCAGTGTGGGCAATAGGCATCGATCGAGCTGGGTTGTCCCGCCGATCGCTATACCCCCATCTCTTCGAGCAGCATCTCCGCTGAGTTTTGCTCCGTTTCAGAATATGCGTCGGAGGACAACTGCGCATCATGGCGCTAAAACACACGGGATGCTTTTGAAAAGGAGATTTTGGCTTTTATCGTAAAGCTAAAGCTTGTTTCATTCGGAGAGAAGTTAGGCTGGCGGTGTCTTTTTACGCCGTGCACGCTCCCAGCTCGGAATTTTAACCAGGAACCACCAGGCGAGAATTTTCCTCCACCGCTGGACAGGTACGTTTTACGTAAAGTTTCACGCCGCGTTATTGAAACGTTAGTTTAATAACAATAGATGTATCGCTAGGTATCATTAAGAATGATCTTTGTGAAGTTTGCGGCACCATACCTTTTACTAGAAATGATACTTCGGCTTTAACTCCTCTGAGAATCGATGCGTGAAGGAAAAGTTTGACTGTAAACGTAGTTTGATATTAACGGAAGCTGTACCGGGAAATCTTAAAAATGAAAAGAGCTTTTCTTTCGGGTGGGAGATATTTCTTTAATGGTGTTCTCGAAAATTGCAAACAGCGCATTTATTTTATTTTAATGTCCCGATCTAATTTCGTCCCTAGTTTTGAATAACTTTTAAATAAGCAAAATTGATGAAAATGTGTATGAAACAAAATGAGAATCATAAATGCAAAAATAGTTTAAACTTATAAAAAGTGCCAAAAATTTAACTATGAGTCTTATAAAACTAACTAAAATAAACTTGATATTTATTTTTTAATTTGACCGAACTTTCACAAGTAGTCAACTCAGATATAGAATTTTAGTTTCAATTTCAAAGAATTTACAGAAGATAAACCGATTTATTCTTCAAAAACTTAGAAACATGTGCTCAAAATTAGGAGTTAGTACTATTAAACCGTAACTTTCTTTAAAATTTTAATTTTTAAGGTTTATAATAAATTTAATTTCATAGATATAATTTAGGTAAATTTGCATAGTATAGGTATTCAAGTAATATTTGGCTTCGTTTTTTAAATTTCAAAATACTTTTAGAAGAGCTTTTTCGTTAGAAACTGAAAGACCGTTATATTTTTGAAAGAATTTAAAAAGATATGATCGACGTTATGAGCTGGTATAATTAACACACGATTTTACACACTATTTTCAGTTTCAATTTAAACTGAAATTTTTAATTACGAATTCTAAACTAAGGCAAGCCATAGGAACTTCAATTCCTCTTTCAGCACACAATAGATTTCTTCAGTGTGGATGCAATTTAAAAAGGTATTTGATAAGGAAACGGTAAAGTATTAACTATATTCTAAAATGTTTTATTATAATGTTTCAAAAAATAACTGACTTATGTAACAGGAAATACATAAATTAACTTAGAAACTGCCCTAAAATTCATAAAAATGCTTTTTGTATTTAAAAGTTTCATAAAATATTAGTCAAATGTTTTCCATGTTATAAGAACTTTCCTAAAATATTTTCCTTGTATCCTTTTGAAAGCAAAGCATAAAATTCCTTCTAAATAATATTTTTGAGAACGCAAAGGAATATGACGCTTATGAACTTTAAATTAATTTATTTAGATTACTTAAAACGAAAGCGCACAATTTTAAAACAATCAAATATGTTTAAGTACTTTTCATTTAAGTAAACTTTACCATATTTTAAAACAATTTATTTTTCTTATCAAATGAGTACATAATCAAGGAAAGTAATCGCGACACTAGTTTTTGTAAAGTATCAATAATTTAAATTAAGAATTCTTAATTTAATTAATTCTAATTCTTTTTTCGTCTAGAAAGTCTTTCTATTACACCGGTAATAATAGTATGAAATAATCGGTTTCTATTAATCAATAAGTAATAAACAGATAAAAATGTTGCTTACGTTATCGTCTTTAAAACCAATAGGTAATATGGCTTGTTCAAAATCCCGCCAACATCTAAAAAACGATAAAGTCCTTTTCACTTTACGGAAGTTTTAATTTTGTTAACTTATTCCAGCCAAATGTAGCTATCCACCTTCAGCTTTAATTTCAGCCATTAAATCGGTATTTTACTACACGTAGTAAAAACATTAAGCACTATAATTATGCTCCTTGGATTTTAAGGAATAAAAAAATGTGGCGCATTTAGAAGCTAAAGAAAATCCATTTCACCGGATCAGTAAAAAGAAACCTTTTCAATCTGTCTCGAATTTCGTTATTCATACCAAATTAATTCTATTGGCGATAGCAATTTGAAACTATTATGTCAGCCGTCTAAAAAAGGGGGAGTATTAATTGGAAATTATTTACAATCTAATGACACGATTAAACTCTACTTTAACGGAAATAGTTCGTAATTAATAATGAATTTAACACAGTTTTTGAGTTTTCTTTGAGCTCTGTATAAACATTTCTGTCTAAAGATATGGAAAGAATACAAAATATTCCTTAAGGCAAAGAACGGATAGGAAATAATTTTGCAGGATTCCCTCTTGGTAGCTCTGCTTCTCCGTGATTATTTTTCATGTTTCAGTGAGCCGTTTTTATGCATTTCGATTAACCTTGGTTTCGATTAACAGGCTAATCTTAAATAATAATACAAAAAGCTGCCTTCACACACCTAATCGCATGTCACAAGACGTTTTATTAATATTCTTAAAATCACAGAATTCAGTTTTTTGTAAAATTCTGCAAACTATACGCACTATGAATATGCTCCGATAATTCGAAATTTTCGACTCAACAACTTTTTCTATATTCTTTATAATTTACACCTTAAACTTTGCAGGCGTTTGCAAAATATTGCATTTTGCAGAGGAATTTAAAGTGTACTTTGTGGTGTTAAATACATTCTATAGAGTAAAAGCATTTATTACGCTTTAACGGTCTGCAACAAAAGTTACAAACATTTTCGTAAATTTTAACCCATTTTTAATTGGATAGATTTGTAAAGGTATCTCGTGGAAAAAGCAATGTTTCAATGAATACATCCTTGTTTCTCAAGATATTTTTCTTTCAGTTTTCTTTAGAGGATGATACTTTTATGTCTAAATACCTTTTTTGTTTTAATATAGGAACTGAGATAAACTTTAAAACTGTGCCGCTTTTATTTCCACTGTATGTAAAATAAATTGCCTGAAATATTTTAAAAACTATAGAATGACTCCATTGCACGTTCTCAGTGTGATAAAGCTACGCAGAAATTTGCCACCAGTTTATTTCTCTGCTAGATCCCCATATTTTGACCGAATAATTTAATTCTACAGAAGATGTTAGCTGAGACCGGTTGTCATACTCGAGTATGTATTTCAAATCTGCTTCGATGTGTGTTTTCTAATAGAATATATGTTTCAAATACAAATTTTGTACAATTTTCTAATTCGAAACATCCATATCAAAGACATTAAAGACATTTAAATTCATGCATGCTTAACGGCGTATTAATAAGAAACAATGATAAATCCGTTATATGCATCACAACTGCGGACTTGCTTGTTTTATATTTCTTTCACAACTAATTTTTACATGATTATATGCATACACAAGAATCTTGAAAATTTGTACAATACTTGTTATTGTATTCATATATAGATAAACTAACCCAAAATATAAGCCAAATGTTGACTCATTGCATAAGTTATGGTAAGGTTAGTTCTATTAATGTTAAGCTATGAATAAGAAAGGTATTCTGATCAAGCATTATGCCGCCTGATGACACATTTTTATTTAAGATTTATTCAAAGACAATCCAAAAGTATTTTTCATATTTACGATTTTCATGCGCGTACAGTGTAGATTACAAATAAATAAGACTAGAGAATATTTTGAAATGATATTCATGAGTATTAAATTAGCTAGCCTGGATGGAAAAAAAATTAATTTATATTCAGTTATGCCAGTTATTTTATTCAGTTATGCCTAGTTGTTACGATGAAAACGTTAGTATACAAATTCATTGCTGATCGAACTTTAATCATTTTAAAAGATAAAGGATATTCAAAAAGTGCTAGTAAATTATTTTAAAACATACGAATATGTTTAGTGCAGTATGTAAGAGGCAGGCGTACCTCTTGAAACTGCATTTTCATTGTCCTTTGCTGGTCATGCTTTTATACAGCAAGCTTTAGCTTTGAGTCATATGTATGGTACATATAAATATTTAAGCATAACATATTCTATTCTTCAGTCATATGTAAGTTAAAAATATCTAAATGTATATGCAAAACGTTTTTGTAAAAATCAATGCATTCAAATGTACCATTTGACGTCACATGTGTGCTGAACTTTAGTATAATTTTGGTAGTCAATCTATCAAAATACTGAGCTAAAGTAAATTTACTAGTTAACAGTTTCGTGCTTTTAATGTTTAAAACTACTGTAAAAACATAAATTTGCGGAACATTTTTGATTTTTATGGAATTTCAGTTTTACTTTCGGTATTTACATTTTAGTAAAAGTTTTCGCTTTTTTTTAAATGATACGATACATTTAATATAACTATAAAGACTTCTTTATTCCGATTTTAATTAGTTTTGATGCATTAAGATTTACCATATTAAAGTTTATTTCTGTACATTATTAGAAATATCTAGAGAAACATCATAATCGTTGCATTTTAACCACTAACTCATGACGAGACACAGTGTCTGTTAAAACATTTTACAAAAATACAACTATGTTTCTTTACGTCAAAACTTAGCAGAAGTTTTAATATTGAACTATATATGCACTTTGGTAGCTTTATATTCAGCACTTGAAGATTTACATGTTTCGAACCTGAAATTCTTAATATTTCCTTTAAATTATATTTAATATCTATCCTTTGTTGACACAAACGATGTGACCTAGTTGATTATATTTAGCCATACAATAAACGTGATTTCCTTAATTTTCGTCAACATTTAAATTATTTCTGAAGAGCTAAGATTTATGTTCATTCTGATAACATTTAATTTGTAAATCTTTCATTTAACTGTTATATATAAATAATTCTGAATTCAATTTCCCCACACAAAATATATATTTTTATTCACAACTGAATTTGTGAGGAATTGAAATAATTTTTCAGAACAACAATAATATTGAGTCCTGAACGGAAATTCTAGTTTGAATATATTTCCTGTCCCAGTGCTTTCGACTTCACCCGTGAACAACAAATTAAAGTAAAAAAAACTTTTCTTCTCATGTTTACGCATTGACAGAGATTGTGGTATCTCAATATTTAAATTATTTTGTGAGAGATATATCGCAGACATAAACCATTCCTCTGATAAACCTGTAAACTTATTACGCTAGGTGTTGTAAGGAAACAAGGACTTCATAGTCAGATATTTATGTGCCTTTAATTAATGTAAATGACAAGAAATTTGTATTCCGTGTATTGTAATGATTTCAGAAACTGCAGTGCATTTGCCAGTCGAATAAATAATATCAGTCTGAAGAAATATGAAAACATATAGGCTTCCAAAAAAGCACACAATCACGCAGTTGTGTGACTGACAAACTCTATTTTACATAGAAATCGAAACGGCTGGATTTGTCAAGAAATTGAGAGAAGTTTGAATAAAATTAGAATAAACTGGCCCTTTTCTCTTGAAATTTCTACTAAAGCAAATCTTGGTTGCTGAATATTTTGGGGAATGTGACTCTGAGAATTTATTGTGTCTTCAGTATCTAATAAATAATAATGCAGCAGAAAAATGCATATTAAATCTTAGTGAAACGGAAGAAAGTAAAATACAGGTTGCATTTATGATATGAAGCATAGCAAACGCACTTTGATAGATAATCTGTGCAAGGGCTACATGTCACCTAACAGTTAGATGCAGCACTTAGCTTTAGAGTTTAGCTGAAAAGCTTATTATAATCAGAAAACATAATTAATGTTATGTTTTCTGATTGAAAACATAACTAATGACTTAAATCAATAAATTTAATACAATTCAGATTAGTATTTAGTGAGTATCTAGCAAAAGAAAATGACATAATGAAATATATATCATCATCTTGTCGTATCAGGGATTTTTTTTTCATTTCGCGAACGGAAAACCTTTCATCAGTTAGCTATTAGTTAAAAATATGTAAATTTTATTAATATCCTTTAAAAGTAAAGATATCACAGAACAGGGATAATCCTATATTTCTGTTTTAATGATGCAATATGCAATAATATGCAAGTTGTACGCTCATTACTTTTTATCGATGCAGGAACATAAAAAATGTGCAATACCTTCGCTGGGATTCGAATTCCGGGCCTCCCGAATACCTTTCGAGAGTGTTTCCAGTTATACGATGGAAGGTATGGGAAAAAATACTTTATACGCTTTCCCCTTTTTAAAGGGCCACTGAGGACTAGAGGACCCAGTGGCGGTGAAGAATTATCATCCACCACCTTTTAGTTCGAACGCCACTGACTCATTTTTTAGAACTTTTCGATGTCAAGAAACTGAAGAAATCCTCAATGCCCTCGCTAGGATTCGAACGCTGGACCTCAAGAATACGCGTCAAGCGTACGTTCAGTTACAACATAAAGGCATGCAGAAAGTACTTTATAAGATAGTTCAGGAAAGTTATGTTCAGGAAAGATCAAGGATCGTTATGAAAATTTCTAAAAGATCAGTTTAATAAAAGGGTAAAACATGTAACAGAATTCAATATAATTTATGAAATCTCTGCTTAGTTTGAAACTATATACTAGAACTTAATTTTGTATTGCAATAGACATTTTTTGTTTGTTGTTTTAAATGAAAATGGAAAACGTTGGGAAGTGGATAGATTAGTAAAATTTCTTATATCCATCTCAGTAAATCCATTTCATTGCCTGGGTAGGATAAATCCTTCTCATATGTCTCCAAAGAAGTAAAAAGGAAAATATTGCATAAACTTATTTGCCACAAATGCAACAGAAAACAGACATCGTGTAAAACAGGTATGTAAACTTGCTTAAAGAATTCTTCTTGAATGGAATTTTCGCAATGACGCTTAAAAAGTGTTTTCTCCATTCTTACTGCGTGCCTTTGTGGTGTAACTGGAAATCATATCGGGTTAACAATGGAGAGGTACGGAGTTCGAATCCCATATATATATATATATGGGATTACTTGAGTAAAAGACGAAACATCTTCGTATTTAACAAAATATTGTTCATTGAACGGGAGTTGGTTTGTTCCCCTTGAAAAGTCAACTAATTTCCGATTAATAGCAATAATTACTTGCTTTTAATTTACTTGCTTTTTCAAAGTTTGAACTTTTGTTATGCATGATTTAATTCAAGCCCCCGTAAAACATTTTTAACAATTTACATTCAAGTTACTTTAAAACAATTTTCGGGATTAAACTTCCTACCTCTGGGTTCACTATTTTTAGTTACTTCCACTAAAATTAATATTAGGCGATAATATAATCAATATTTCTTTAGTATATATATATTCACCCGTTACCTTGCTTAACAGTTACCTTACCTTAAAAGTCACCCAGCCTTTATTTTCGCTATTGTTGTTCATAGTCATATACTTCCAATTACAGAAATGATTTGAATGAAGAAAATATTCCTGTTTTGGGAATTTCAAATTTAAAATACTTTATTTAAAATATTTTAAAATCCTTGTATAAATAACGAAATTTAGCTTTTAATACGGTCTCCTGGTTCCTACATTTATATTTTGGAAAGCGGTAAAACAAATAGATACGCGACTATATGCAGTACTTGTTTTCATGTATTCTGATAGCTAAAATTTCATTCACAATGAGAAAGTTATTATGCATTTACTTTAATCAATACAAGATATGAAACAATTCAATTTAAGTTCTTCGTAACATACAAATAACTGTATAAAATGACTTACCATAAGCCTTTTTAAATTATATTTTCTGTAATTCTGGTACAATAGCATTTTAATTATATTCTGAAATCCTTTCTAGTTCGTAATCCCTATTTCAGATACAGCTGCCCCTAATTCGTTCCTTAGAGGAAGAAACGAATTAGCAGCAAAGACTGTCTTAATCTCGAAACCGCAATTAAAGTTTTATTTTCTTTTCGGGAAAAATATTAAGAAAAAGTATGAAGTTCATTTCAGAAATTACTTTCGGATTAAAATCTCTTTTCGCAAGTTCTTTAGAGAAATATGTTTTTGATTGAGTAGAAATACTATCAGAAAGAATCCTGGTAAACTATCCAATATGCAAGACATACAAATGTGAAATTTTGATGTTTTATATTTGCGATTTAAATAAACCCTATGTTTTTACAGAATAACACGAGTGCTGACATTCAACACAGAGCAGTTAAATATTTAATGCGAACTTTTTAATATGTTACAGAATGTTAAGTATTTCATTCATGCACACGTAGTGTTAAATTCCTTGAGAAGGAAGATGAAATTAGTACGTATTATCGGTGTTATCCTTTTGAGAAATGCAAACTGTATATTGCATTAAGCTCTTCCCCTACTTTCCAAGTGCATAGTTTAAAACATTTCCAATAAAAACTGTAATTCACAGCTCAAGCAGTTCGATGCACCAAGTCTGGGATAAAAATTCCCTTAAATGTGCTTTTGACACTTGTATTCATAAACTCCTATTTCATCCAAAATATTCTTATAAAAAGCATACGTAAAGCTCACTACCTAGTCTTCTAAAGATAGTTTGTTTACTTTAAAGAATAAGAAAGATCAAAATATTTTAAATACACAAATCAATAACACAAGTCTCATTAGAGAGTGAATTTGCATCCCTTTTTACATTTGTACTGCTTAAATATAAACGCTTACTTAGGTATTTCTCCCGCCTTCTTGGCATGCCTTCGTGGTGTGGTGGTCTGCACGTTGGGCGCGTATTTTCAGAGATCCGTGGTTCGATTCCCGGCGAAGGCGTTACATATTTTTCATCTTTCCTGCTTCGCAAAACATCCTAATGTCTCTACATACTTATTACATATTTTTCTCCATTTCGGTCCACCGTGGCCGATTGGATGAAACCGCTTTATATCGGTAGAGTGACTTCCGTTCAACTTATCGCAAACATGAGGGCTGCATGGCCGTATTCATGGTTTTATAAGCTAATACTACTCAGTTTCAGTAGGAAAATCTTTCCAAAACATGCTCCCTTTTGTTTAATAAATACTCCTAATGTATTTTCTGTAATAAAATTAATTCATTCCCTTCTCGTTTCCTCTTACTCCAAAAGAGTCTTTTCAAATATCTATGAAATTCTTGTAGCCAAATGATTCTCTTATTTGTTCCCGCATTCTTGACATCCTCCACCTAGAAATCTCTTCCGTTAGGTAAGCAGCCACCGCATGCTTTGCCGTAATAATAATAAAAAAAAATTAAAACTTCACTTATTTAAGAAATTAAACTTCATTTTACTCTAGTTATCTAAATTTTATATTCAAATACATTTCTGGAGTTACGTTATTAGCAAATTAATAGCAGGATATTTAAATTTGTTCCTTAAGAGATTAGGATATCTTAATCAATTTTTGCAACTTTGCAACCCTGAAGATTAAATTTCAATTAAAAGACTTAAATTATTTTCACTATTCAATATGCATGCAATAAAACATAGCTTAAAATTTACTGTTATTGCTTCGTGTTATGGAATTTCGAGCTATATGAAAACGAAACAGAAGTTAAGAGTAATATTTTTCTGTTTGTTTTCTTATTAGTCCATAAAGGCAATTTGCCGTCAAGTATTATTAATTTCGTTTTGGCATCTTGCGTCGAAAACGTTAAAATGCTGTATCAATTTTCAACTCGTTGCCACTATATATTATCGCCCTGTCTTATATTTAAAGAAATTAATTAATGAAGAAGCTGCATAAATGTATATATGTTTCTCGCATCGTGGTAAAACAACGGTGCCTACAGCCATCGAAATTTGAATAACATAATCTTTCGTAGATATGCATATGAATATGGGCATGTGGATGCAATAATTTGATTTTAAAATTTGTTTTATTATCGATTTCATATTTTGTAACACTTCAACGAACTTTTGATTAAAAAACTTGTAGAGACATTAGGTATTTTTGGAAGAAAGATAGATTGAAAAATTAGCAATCGCCTTCACCGGGAATCGAATCATGGTCCTTTGGAATACCGGCCCAGCGTGCAGAACCACAGGCACGCTAGGAAAGTAAGAGAAATACCTTATATACTAAACGATTTTAAAGCAAGCAATAGCAACACTGTACGAAAAAAACACATTTTTATCTCCAGCGCGCGAGACCTAGCGGAAATTCTAAAGATTTGCTCATTTTAAAATTAATTTACGATACTGTTGTTGAACTGAATTTTATAGTTTAAGTACGTAGGACATGATATTTAATAAATAAAGATAACACACAAAACGTTAAAAAACGCCTTTTTGAACGCAATTTAAAATCTGAAACCTTTCAGATATTTTTTTTTTTTCAGTTTTGTAATCTATTTACTAAAACTGCGCTTTCTTATAAGAGGACTTCTCTTTGTTTCTATGTGTACAATTCATCAGTTATCAATATATATATATATCACTGTAGAATACATTTCCTTTCAATCCTACGAAACAGCAGCGAAATAGTCGTCGAGGATTTGGTTACAATAAAATTTCTCCTCCTTTTAACTAAAACCCATAAGGAAAACCTCCAGGCTAGACTGATTAATATAAATCTTCAAGGCGGGAACTCGCATTTTATAAAAGAGAATAAACAATATCAGCATTGAGATCTCCTTCTTATGGGAGGTAAAACGTGCTTTATCGCCGTACAAGTAAACTCTAAGTATAACTCGCTTGCATTTCTGGGCTTGTTAAGTAGAAATCTTCACATAATTACCTCCTCCTAACGCAGCTATTTTACACGAAAACGCTAATTTTGCTTCATTTATGAGCATCTCTGTATGATAGCGAAGGTTAAAAGTCTCAAAATATTTCCTCTTGAAATTAATAATTCAGCGTATTCGTAATTTCAGCTATGTGTTTTTGCGTTTTAGTTATTAAGAAGTGATGCATCTAAAGACCATTTTACAGATATTTTGTGAGCCTTTAACATATTCTTTTACTGTTTTTCCAAAAGTTAAATATTTTCTGCAGTTAATATTTCAAATTTGTAATTTTATTCAGAGTTGGTACTGCTGAAACATTTCCGTCATACTAAGAAAAACAGATTAATAGCTAAAACTATTGCACCTTTATTCAGATGTATTTAACATTTAATTGTATATTTTCAGTAACGCTATTTATTTTGATAGAAAGTGTGATAATATAATTCAGCGGGTCAGTATTTAAATGTTACAATTTATGTAATAGCTGTAAATAAAAGACAGTTTTACTTTATTAAACACTTTATTACCTAAATAACGACTTTTTTGAAGAATTGTCTACTTTATATTAGTTTCTTTACAATAAATATACTTAGTGGAATTTAGAGATGTTTTAGCGATTATTTGGAATAGATGCAATTATCATAGGCCAAGAAACGTTATAAAACACTTAAAGGAATATAAAAATTACTTTTGAGCTCATTTAATGAAAATAGCAGCCGTACATTTCAAATTCATAAATTTTCGTAGTAAATAAACTTTTTCGTTGTATGCGAAATTCAGAAATTCCCATGATTAAGGATTTTAACAGCAATATTTATCGAACTAAAATGTTTCCTTATATTTGAGGACTAATTTATGTCCTATATTAGTTTCATACAACATAGCAAATCTTAATAAAGGTTAGAAATTTTCTGAAAGCTTTTTCCTTCTTTTAATCCGTCTAGAAGAGGCTCACAACAATTTTTCTTTAGAAATGTTCATGTAAAAAATCTAAGATTCTCTATTTAATATATTTAAAATATCTCGCAAGTAGATAGATATGCATGTAATTCAAAGATATATTAACTTAAAAATTTCAGGCTCTTCAAATATTTCAGGCAAAGTCCAGGCTAACGGAATCGCATATTTTCCTCTTACATAGAATTTAGGCATTACAATCTTTTCTCGGTTTTTTACAAGCATAGAAAAAGATTCCAAACATAATTAAATATACAATTTATGTTTCAAATCTTTTTTCAAAGTACAGATTTTTCAAACAAGCATTTGAAGCCAAATTAACATCTCCTAGTCGTCTGATTATGCACTGCTAATTTTAAGGCTGTAAACTTAGAATTATACATAATTATTTATTCTTACTTTATTTACATTTTATAAACGAGATTTTCTACATGTTTGCATTCAATGTTTAAAATTTGAAAATCATAAAGATTTTCACTCTCTAAATGCAATGTAATTAAAAGCGTTAAATTATACTTTTATCTGTATATTCTTTGGCATATTCTTTTAACTCAAGTAAATCATTTACAGAGGAAAACCTCACTTAACAGGATAAATTAATGCAACAAATAATGCACATTAAATGAAGTAACATTAAGCGAATACAGTAAACAAAATGGAAAACTATATTCATTCACAAATTAGCCTAAATTTTATACAGAGTTTATAATACATATTAGAAGATAAAAGTTGATAAAAATACTTTTTATCAAATAAATAAAAACACATTATTAAAATTTCTATTAAATATCGAAATGTCTGATTTAGCTACATTTATGTAACCAAATTAGTAATCTCTAATAGCTCTTGACATATTTCCTGCTGCCAATCGTTTCATTAAGATTTCAGAGGATTTTTAATCATATTTCTCTAGCAGATTCAAGATAAAATGAGAACTAATTATCATGATAAATGCGATTGTAAGCTGAATGAAGTTCTTTTGAATTCGGGTTTTCAGTATCTGTTAAGTTTTAGTTTCAGACTAGTTTAGTGTCAGTTTCAAATTAAAACTAGATCTCAAAATCTGAAAATAATACGTTCTTTCCTATAACTTTTCTGGGCCCACCAGCAGCCGAGCGGTAAAGTCGCAGAACACTGGTAGTTCGGTCCGAGGTTCGAACCCCGCGAACGGGCTGGCTGCATGGGCGTTTTCGTGGATTTCTCCATGTGGAGCGTCCCTTAGAAAGTCCTCCAAAGGCATTCCTCTCCTTAGGCAGATAGCTCTCGAGGCTTTACCATAATACACAAACACACCTATAACTTTTCTTCAAGTTAAAACAATTTTTCTGATATAAATTCGTTTCCTGTTTTCCTCAAATTATTGGATTAAAGAAAATTGCCATTTATTAAAACCTGATATTTAACAAATCTTGCTAAAAAACTGTATAATCTTTCAATCTAAAATATCATGCAAAAGAAGCAGTGTTTCAAGCAGAACTAAAACATAAAATTGTGTAATCATAAGCATAAATACAGTGTTTCCTAAATGAAACCAATGTTGCAACTTTTACGTATTTAACAACCCTGTCGAATTTAAAATGGATACAGATAAGCCACAGAGTAATAGTAACTCATTAATTGATTACTGATTAGTCATTCATGTAAAGCTGATTAACTGATTAGTCACTCATGTATAGTATCGTATAATTCAGCTGCGCTGATTGGCAATATTGTACTCGTTTCTAGTTACATTCTAATTTCATTCTGCCTACATACTGTAATATACTTTCAACCGGGAAAGAAACATTCATGCCTAGAATGTACTTTTGCTTTCTTATTCAGGTAATTACATATTAAAAAACTGTTTACATTACCTTCGTTCTAAGAAAGGTATTATTTGTGCTGAATTCAAATGCGCTTATTTGTGCGGAGCTTTAAAAACATATTTCGGATCCCCCTTTTCGTAAACTGTGATACTCTGAGCTCGCTTTCTGTTCAGACTTTCTGTATTAAATAATGTAAACAATTAAAACAATTTCTGTATTAAATAATGTTTCTGTATTAAATAATGTTTCTGTATTAAATAATGTTTCTGTATTAAATAATGTTTCTGTATTAAATAACGTAAACATGCTGATTGCAAGTTTTGCTATATATAGGTATGAAATTCAATTTCACAAGCATATAAAAGCAATTACGATGCTTTTAAGAAATAACTATGAAAGGGAGCTCTACGTATAATTAAAGAATTAGATTTAACAATAAATTTCCTTAAAAACAATTCCCTACATCCATTTCTTTGCATAATCCTATTAAGTAGTATAGAATGAAATGTTTCTTACTTTAAAGTTAAGCGTTTTATACTTTAACGTTTTATAGTTAACGTTATATTTAATACAATCACATTTATAATATTATTACGTAATTTGCAGCAGTTATCATTGTGAAAACGCAATATGGTCATTAATCATTCAAATAACTGAGTAAGTACTAAATTTGATTAACTTAGTAATTATATAGTTAATGATGCCGTTAAAACATTGTTTTCCAAACAAAAAGGTGTTAGAAAAATAGTAATGTCTCTAAGAAAATACATGTCTTCGGCATTTTCCTGCATAAAGAAAGCGATTTCTATTACAAGCTGTCACTCGGTAACAATGCAATGATTTTGTCAATGAATAAAAAGAATCTTCTATTTTACAATGAAAGCGAATATTAATCTGAGCGAATGTCATCTGAAATGAAATAAGGATTTAATTGAAATAAGTAAGCGTTAAATTCACCTCAGAATCGACCTGAACAAGCCTGAACCTACTTCGAGTGCGTAATGTCAGGAACCAGCGAAAGGTTGTTTTTTCCTTTTAATAACTAACTCGTACACATAAACACTTTTACAGGTAACGAAATGTTCCCGGAAATAAATACCAGTATGCTAAAATCATGGGCATCTCTTTAATTCAAGATCGAGAATTCAGACTCTGCGTCTTTCAATGGATGTATGTGAATAACATTCATTTCCTCTACTTTCTGTCAAAAATCTAAATGAAATGCAAATTGTCGAAGTATCGTTTTTCCTACATTATATGCTATCACATGCATTATTTACACATTTTGGATAAAATTAAGAGTTAAACAGTTTTTTCCATCGGTTTTTATAATATTTTCCATGCGTTTTTTGCTGTTTTTTCCATTAATATTTTACTATATTTTCCATGCGTTTTTTGGTATTTTTTCCATTGAATTTTTAGTATTTTTTCCATGCGATTTTTGGTGTTCTTTTCGATTGGGTTTTTAGTATTTTTTCCATGCGTTTTTTGGTGTTTTTTGCATTGGTTTTTCAGTTTTTTTCCGTGCGTTTTTTGCTGTTTTTCCATTAATATTTTAGTATATTTTCCATGCGTTTTTTGCTATTTTTTCCATTGAATTTTTACAATTTTTTCCATGCGATTTTTGGTGTTCTTTTTGATTGGTTTTTAGTATTTTTTCCATGCGTTTTTTGCTGTTTTAAACAGTTATTTCAAAGATAGGCCTCGTAATCACAGTTTACTTTTAAGAGACGTTCTAGTGGGATTCTTTTTTTTTTTTTTTTATTTTGAGCTATTTTAGGAAGCAGCCTAAATTTTTCTGTTGCAACAAGTGAACACTTTATTAGATTTTTTTTTTCTTTCTTTCATAGCGAACTAACAAATAATAAAGCCAAATAAAAATAAATAGCCTATTGTACTTTAGTAAACGGTATTTTAGAACATCGTAAAGACATCAATTGGTAAAATTACTTTGAAATCAAAATTACAACTAAAGCAATTCGAAGGTACTTAAATAAAGACATAAATAATATTTACTATATACCCCGCATATATTCTCATTATACTGTAATCAAGTAAACATTGTTCTAACATGAAAATTATTATCGATGTCAATAATAAAGTCGCATTTTGTTCTAATCAATACCAAATTGTTTTATCATTTTATATTTCGGATTTTACGGTTCTTTAATATTTTCATTCACATTTACGCAACCATGTACATCTCATTTTTTTCCCTAAGCACATGAAGCTATCTGCTTAATGTTTGAGTCTGTCACATGCTTTCACTTTTATAGCTATGTGTATTCATACACGTCATTTCCACAAAAGTCTTTATTTTCGCAACCGTTTAGTAGAAATCTACTTCCAATCAGAAAAATGTTTTAAATAACTCATTCATGTTTTGGAGCTTTTTAATTAAACACTATAATTTTATAGAAATTACGAAATTCTAACCTTTTTCATACACTCGCTTCTCTATACTTATATGTAGGGAATTATTACACTCATGACAAAAGATAAAATACAGGACGTAAGACGAAAACATTGACTGAGATATTTAATTTTTTAAAGTTTCAGATGGCCTTTCTTAAAAACTTAAGTGTTGTATGCAGTTTGCAGAGAGAAATATTTATAAGTAGTCAAGTACCCCACTATAGGGCATATGACAAATCCATCAATAAAATTTGTCGAATTATGTCAAATTTATATTTCCTATATTGTAATACATCTATTTCCAAGCGAGAACTGTAAAATTACAAATGGAAATATTTCTGAACTAAGCATTTCTATGTGCATTAATGTGTCATATGCATTTTAAATAATTCGAATTAATTATTAATGCCACACCAAATAATTCTATATCGTAATACGTAATGCCTGACTTTAGAAACAATTCCATTTGTTGCGATAAAGGTGCAACAGCCCATAATAATCAGTTGCTTATATTATAATTTAAAAGGGCGTTGACTTATAATAGTTAGGTATACAAAAAAAATTTAAATCTGAATCTGTGAGACTTGCGTTTATTAATATTATTGATTTTTAAGCAATTATAAACTGACTAAATATCAAAGGAAAATTTAAAATATCATACTTTGCTGAATGCCAACACCCTGAGAACTATCTACTTGCGGAGCCAAAAGAAAGGAAAATTAACAATCTTTCGTTTCCGCTAATGGAAGCTCTTGCCAGTCCTCCAGAATAATAAATTAATAGTCATGAAAAAAATTATAATAAGATATACCAGATAAAAAATTTGAAAAGATTGGATAAAGAAGTTTCTAACGTTCAATGTTTTTATACTACTTCGTCTGTTCTGCTCACTCGTTTTTATTTTAGCAAGCAAACAGGAGTTAGTTCATCCTGCTTCCCCACAAATGCTGAAATAGTCCAATATTTATTCTACCCTCTTGCATTTTTATGCAAACATAGAGCAGCATGCTGAAGAAAATGAAATAACGTTATTTATAATTTTATATATATTTTGGAAGTACCTTAAAAGGATTTTCATAGCCGTAATGGAGAAAATGATTGACAATTAACGTAGATATTACTTATGAATTTATGGAGGTAAGGTAGAGAACGAACTCCATTTTGTAAACGGAAATGTACTTGTTAAAATTTGGGGTTTTTTTCCATGCCTGCAATAATGCGCATAATTTTCTCGTGTCTGTAACACTGATATGTAGGACCAGCGAAACAGGGTAACATGTGGTGTAGATTGGGTTCGGAGACGAGGCATGCGTTAGTCTTTCACGAATTCTATCCTCAGATGCTTTAGATCAAAACTTATTAATCTCAATTAAGTGGAATTATGAGTTAAATTACGATATTTGATGGAATGGTGAAGCTCTCGTCGCAGTATCGACAAATGTTACTATGTATTGAAAAATTTCAGAAATTTTAAACACTACAGCCATAACTATCACAAATTTAATAACATCACCACTTATTTTAAAAAGCTTTTTGGGTTTTTTTTTCATGCTTACTTGCCATGCACATGTGCATGATGCCCTTATTGAAACTAAAATTTATTTCGTATTCGAATTGCAGATCACATTGCTTTTGCACGTTTTGTTAAGTAAAATATCTTTATAAGATTCTTGACATGTCATTTGAAGCTGCATGTCACATGAATCTCTCCACATATGGAGATGGAAATGTGTTATGTAAAACTGTTTGCGCACAATTATAAGATTAGTGTCTATAATTTTTTAAAGGCAGGCATGAAGATAGCAGGTGCCTTCAACAATCTATATTATCGTTCTGAAAAATTAAAATAAAGTCATCGACACGAAGGATTATAGATAGTTCCAAAATAAAAACTAACAGGGGTTTTCAAAAAATACTTATTTACCAAAACCTTGGCGAATCCAAATATTTCTGCAATTAGCAAATCTTAAATATAATGTGCATGCGAATTAAAATGTTTATTCTAATATCATAAAATGAAGTAGCTAATGAAATGGTGCGTTAAAAATCTTTATCATAAGCAGCAGACTTGCAGAAATTACATGTACGCAAAAGTTTCATATTTGATACTTAAGATTTATAAATTTTTTGGATAATTATTATCATTTCTACGGAACAAAATAAAGAACTGAATACGCATGAAGGCGTGAATACAGCAGATACACTCTACACGCACACACAAAAAAATGGGGGACAGTTCTATATATCCCCTTCAACTGGGCCGGTTGACAAAATTTAAGTTGAGTTTTCATGTTTCGAAAGCGAGACTTAATATATATATTGGATTTATATATAGCATTGTTCTAAAGTAGACGTTTATTACAGCAAATCGGACTTTTTTTAAATGACTTGCAGATATTTTTACATATTTCTATCCTGATCCTCAAATTATGTATAAATATTAATGTAAAATTTAGTGAGAAGCTTAAGACTAAATTAAAAAAAATATCTTGGCTCATTTTCCTACACTTTGTGCCAAGGATAATTAACTTACTTGTCGAAATTCTTAATTTAAGGTAACCTATTTTCTTTTTTCTTTCATTGAGCACAAACGGAAGAAAAGGTACATTGTTGATCTTTCAAATAATTTCAACAAAGTGAGTAAACCAAATTGGCCGTTATTATCACTCATAAACAATATGCCAAATTTCAAAAAAAGCCAACATATAAATTCACATATATATTGGTAAATTTTGAAAAAAAAAAAACTAATTTTTTTTTCAGGTATGCTTAGAAATATATACCTATTTTAATGTGAAGTTTTATGAGTTATAAATTCAAAAATGGAAATTACAAAAATTACTAAAAAACACGAATTATAAAGCTAAACTCAGAAAATGTCTGCGAATTTTGTTTGTATTTAACATAAATTTCGAATTGTGAAAGAAGGAATCAAGTACGTTTCATAAAAAGTTATATTAATAAATATATATCACTGAGAAACTAAAATTTTGAAAGCTAATTTTTTAAAACTACTCGTGAGATTTCTAGAAAACTTGGCACTTTGGCATATCGTAAAATCGAAATATGGAAAAAAAACTTGTTGGTAATTTCCAAAACACGTCCGATATTGTGACAAAACACCTATGCTTGAACAAATATATACATATCCTAATACATATCCTAATAGGCATTTTTGAGACATGATAAACTCAACTCAAATTTCTTCAATCGGCCAAAAAAAACGGGAGATGTAGAACTGTTCCATTTTTTTTTTTTTGTGTGTGTGTACCTTGTAATGCAGTGTACCTTGAAAATGCAGTGTACCGCAAAGGGTACCTTGAAAATGCAGATTACCTTTCTGAAAAATGAGTTACAATCATCTATCTGAAGGATTGCATCGAAGTCACTTAGATTAAAAGGTCTTAATTATTCACTAAATATTAAATGATTTGAACTCTTTTTCATACAGTTAAGATAATTATTCATTATGCATAAATAATGAATACCACATATTCGTGTAAAATTATTTTTATAATCCTATCTAGCATTTTTAATAATTTCAGCAATGAATAGTTAATATTCTCTCATAAATAGTTTCAGGTTTTTTGCAATATTTAAAATAAAAGAAAGGGAAACGGAAAAAAACCCTCATTATGAAGTGATTTAATTGACTTAGAATTGTGAGAAAATTAGTCTTGAATAAAATAAATATAAAATTACGGTGTAATATGTATTTCAGATATTTTTTCTCTAACAAATTCTACTTATTTTGTATTGTTTAAAAATATTAACTTTGAATTGTGGCATGTATGTATGTTGATGATGAATAGCATAATGAGCAATAACTTCTACTTGCAAACTCCGTGCAGGTATTCTTAATTCAATGTTGCGAATGAGATGTTAACAGATGGCGCATGTCACACTTTCAACAATGCATTAATCTTTTGTCTGTAGGAAGATCACATAGCAGGATGAGTTAAATACCCTCCCGATCTAGGAATATTATCCCTTAGGGGAAAAACCCCTCTCTCCATCGATTTATATTCCCGCGAAGTACTCAACCAAATTCAAGATTCATTGCTTTTATCTACGAAGCTGAAATTATTTTCAGTGGATGGGGTACACATTTCAATGAATGGGCATTTCAATGAATGTGCAATTCAAACGGCGCAAACTTGTCATTGTGTAGGAATTTAGGAGAAGTGAACATTTTGCTTGAATTTTGTGTTTAGGATTGTTATCATAGAATAATTAAAATGCTTATATTTATGAATAGTTGCATTACTTACCTTAAGCAATAAAAATAAAAGAAGTGTTTTTAACAAAATAAACGCAGAGTAGCTTAACGTGTAACTATAATTCTTTTTCTATACTAAGCTGTATTGTATTTGCTAATTTTAGGAAAATTAATGTCTTCTCTCCATACCTAATTGCATGGTTTGGTTATACCAGAAACATCTTCAAACAAGCATATATTTCCATCCACTAAATTTAAAAGCATCCCTTGTTTCCCGAATATCTACTCCTGGCGTTAAACAGAACGTCATATATATATGTATAATAACGCTTTAGTGAGAATTGATTGAATTCCTCTTGTTTTGTTTTATTTCTCTGTTATTTTTTGTAATTTGTGAAGGTTTAGTATTTCGCGTTTCTTTAATTCTTATTTTACATACTTATAGGATATTTTGAAGTTTAAGGATATTGAATTTCATTTCTTTTCCGTCTTAAAATTGGTTCTTATTTTTTTTTTTTTACGTTTTGTCTATACTGAATTATTTTCAGCATCATATTGCACGTAAACACATGGAATAATTTTGCTTTTAAATAAAAATATTGATACTATATATACACACACATATATATATATATATATATTTGTTTCCTTTTAAATTTTCAGATTAAAGGTAAAAATAGCAAAGGTAAAAATAGCAAAAATGTAATTCAGCCCCAAATCATAACTCAAATTTAAAACAAGATATGTTTGTACTTATTATATTAGGATGCATATGACCTGTTTTGTGGAACGGACACTTTTCATTATTTTATACCCAGGTACTTAAAAATTTCTAAACGTTAAGTGAGAGATAAACATCATACTTTTCAAAATTTAGAATAATTTATAATTTGCATAAATAATAATATAAAGTTACAAATATATAAATGGTTTATTCTATTCTCAAACTGTTATATAATTTTTTTACAAACGTTTAAAATATATGTAACATTAATTGCGTTATAAAGCTTTGAGGAAAGGCAAAATGTTGCTTCGAGGAAATTTAACGATATATCACACTTTTGAAATCTGAATTTAATTTTAAAATACTCCTGATACCAAGCTAAAATATTCTTGATTACTTTAATTGTCCCTCTTGCTTGACTGATTCTTTTGATTTTACTGATGCTTTACTTTATTTGCTTTGCTTACACTCATGATTATTTTATTGGTTACATTCATGAAATTCCTTTGAACTGCTTTTGATGCCGAAGTTAAACTTTAACATATTCTGAAACTTTTATTTTTTGCATCCCTTATTCATCTCAAAACATCTTCTATGTTTGTTTTGCAACCGGAGTGAAGTACTGTGAGTCATGTGTGCAAATGTCATCTAATTGTTCATGGCCCTTCAGTGTCAAAAAATCCTAAATTTTCTTTGTCAAGTCAAGCAATCTTGAAATCAGTCATCGTGTAGTACAGTTACAATTATATGTAGCTAATATCACTATAAACGGAAGCATCTTTTGAGCACTGTTTGCCATACTATTCCATTTAAACACTTATTTTATTTTGAATTCGTCCATGCCGGCATTTTTCATATATATCTCTTCAGCAGGGCTCTTAGTATATTACTAGTCCGATGCATATATCATTTGGTAAACCACAGTGTTTTCTTTGAAATGGTCTTCAGCAAGTACATTCTCATTCAATAGCAATATTATTGGTTTAAGAGTGGTCAATACATCCCTAACACTACAACTGATTTGTGAATTTCATGTAAATTAATATACGATAAAATTTACATTTTGCTTTTCTATACCCTTTCAACCCCTTCGAAATGTTATCAAAGGAACACTGGTCATTTATTTACAGTCTAGAACGCAGAAATTGAAAATCGCTCAGATGTAAACAAACAAGATAAAAATCCTGCCTTTATTTGCCAAATATTTGAATAAAAGTTATGCTGCAAGATACTGTAATCCTTATAATTAAAAGAACTGCATTGTAAATTAATATTAAACCTCACTATCATTTATCAGAATAATATTTCTTGCGAAAGGTCCTTATCAAGTAAAATTTAAATAGCTACATCTTATCTTCTAAAATAGAGCGAAACAAAATTTAAGCAGAACTCAGAATTAGATACGTTACTATGATTTATATTTATTATACTTAAATTACCAGCTTCTTATATACGTAACCCTCTAAAATAATTTGGAACACCAGTGAACTACCATTACAAACAGAACTGCATCCTTTATAGTACTATAACGATACTAGTTCTATTTCCACACAACAGACATTCCTCGCGAAATTATCTCTGTAACACTGGCGTAGCTAACCCTTCCTATCTAAATCGGGAAGATGGCTACCCATATCTGCGATAATTTTAAAGAGAAGACCAATGAGTTTTCTTTACAATTTTTTTTCATTTACATTTTTGTGAAAAGCCATGCAACTGCCACTAGCTTAGGTACATAAAGATACGCAGCAGAATATAAATGTCATGTTTATTTCATGAATTTAATGATGTCGTTCTACTTGGCTACGTTCAAAACCATCGTATATGTATGTATTCATTTCAGGTTATTTTAAAACACCATTTAAGTCCCAAACAAAACTCTAACGATCTGTTCAACCAAGTAATAGTGTGCTTTTAAGTAGATAATGTTAGCAAATAGAGATTATGGTAGCATTTTGTTTCTGTTATATTAACATGAAGCTGTACAACTTTTATTACCTAATGTATCTCTTCTGTCACTCAGATTATTAATTTATAAGAAATTTCATAAACAGTACTGAATAAAAACCATACAGGAAACCAAGATCATCATTTAGCTTATTGAGGAAGAGTCTGTTAGCATTTGTTGTACGGCAAACTCTTCTGACAGACATATAAGCCCTGTAAATGTGTCAGTGGAAATACTTTTAGCGGCGTTTTTGCAGGTATTTTTAGCCGTTACATAGTGCGAGGATAGCATTTATGATATACGCTACTAAGTGAATAGCTAATTTCTAAACAGTTATTGATATTCAGTGTGGTATAAGATCTTTAATTTATCTTTGAAATCATAACTGCTATAGACACACTGAGCTACGTAAAATCAATAAAATTCCTTCTCAACCATTCAAGTGTTTATTTTGCTTCATAACGTATCTAACTGATACAATTTATAATGCATTTAATTTACAGTTGACTTAATTTGTAAGACTTTTTAATGCCACAGACTGCGTCATTCAGTCCAGAATAATTTTTTTACGATTTTAGGTGTTAAATATTCTACTATGCAAAGATGCACGTCGCTAAAAATAGTAATAAAACTTTCAGTGCCTTGTTCATAAATCGGCAATGTATTTCTATTAAAATGAATCGGAACATATAAAGGATTTTTATTTCAATTTCAGTTTCGGAAATTCGTTCAATTAATTACGTTTTGAACTGCATACAATATTTAGGGAGTTTATAATCAAGCAATAAGATTTATGATGAAAGACGACTTATAAGGTATTTCTCCCACTTCCCTAGTGTGCCTTCGTGGTGTAACGGTAGCACGCTGGGCCGGTATTCCAGAGGTCTGTGGTTCGATTTCCGGCGAAGGCGGTTGCATATTTTTCATCTTTTCTGCTTCCACTTAACCTAATGACTCTACAAACTGTCTTTACTTAATTTATAAGGTATTTCTCCCGCTACCCTAGCGTGCCTTCGTGGTGTAGTGGTCAGCACACTGAGCCGGTATTTCAGAGGTCCGTGGTTGAATTCCCGGCGAAGGCGGTTGCATATTTTTCATTTCTTTTGCTTCCAGTTAACCTAATGACTCTAGAAGTTTATCTCAATTTTCTAAGCTCTTGTTCTCGAATTCAGTGGAACTACTTTAAGCATCTTGAATTTTCATCAATTTGTCTTGAATATGAAATAAATTTGCTAATTTAAGGTATTTTTTCTTATTTCCAAATAATTATAAGAACAGTTTTCCCATTTAAATAACTTTAATTCTGTGTAATTTAGGTAAAATATGTAAAGATTTAATCTAAATTCTGAAACCCAAGTCAAAACTTTAAATTGTACTCAGGATTCCAAGTCAGTTACCAGTTCCAGCTATGCCCTCACCGATATTCGAACCACTTACTTTCCAATATATGACTGGATGTACTACTCAACGAAATGGATATCTTACACTATGAGAGCACTCTGAAGAGCATGGAAAAAGATAAGAGATGCTATATGTAAAATAATATGTAAAATAATACTAAATAATATAATTCATACTAAAATAATACTAAAATAATACTAAAGCACGTAAAATGCTAGTTCTTTATTAGGGTATTCTGTTTTTTATGCCTTGAAACTGCATCTGAAAAATGGAAAAAGCATATCGCAAGGCTGACCGGAGTCTCTGAAAAATGTAGTTATTTGATAGTTTGATTTAGTTGTTAAACTCAAAACTGAAGTATAAAAAGTGCATTGTGTTTACTGATTGCGTAATAAATGAGTGGTTCCCTGCTCAGTAGTTTGATTTTTTGGTTAGTTTGTCAGATATTTGGTGAAAAGCATCTGATAACTGAATTTTTGCTTTTAGTAAAAGATGTTGGAAATACCATTTTATGCTTCGAGTTTCGGGAAATATGAACAATCAGGTACTTCCGTCTCCGGTATTCAAACTCTGAGTATAATAAACAAACTCTGAGTACAAACTAATTCAAACTCTGAGTAAACTCCGGTATAAAACTCTGATCCTAGGACGTGCTTCCAGAAACACAGCGAATGTACACGACAAAGAAGTGTAACATTGTAAAGGAAACGCTCTTTACGATGTTGCACATCTAAAGCTAAATTTCCTTTTTGCAAAGCATTTTCCTTCAAAATATTAAGATGTTATAATATAATATTAAGTATCAAACTTTTTGTTAGATACGTTATGCTGAATACCTCTCTTTAAAATGCGGAGGCTCCGAAGAATTAATTTACTTGTACATGAAATATTCATCTTTTCTATAGCTACTCAATATACTTAAAGTCGCAGAGAACGAGGTTTATTATTTATTACTTTGATATGAAGATTAAAAGATTTGTGGCGGGGAAAGGGATAATTACAGAATCGGGATTTTGCTAAACAATATTTTTTAAATACATATTAATAATCTTTAAAAAATTGCTTGAATTTTGTATTAAGTCGCGCATATGTTTCAGCCAGTCGATTTTTTCCTACTTTTGGGGGCTTTTATAGTTTTCCTTTTGTGACAACAAAAGCAGTGATTACAGTCTCATAATTCTTCCTAACAGGAAAGTGGAAAAATGATTAGACTCGAAAATAGCGTAATAAAAAATAAATAGTCTGCAAAATAAGCAGTGATGCACTTTTACTTTATTCTTTAAACGCATATGATTCTGTCATTTTAATTACTCTTACTCGCTTCTGCGTTTTTATTTTTCATAACTGCTTTTCAGTCTTACGAATACGCATTTCTACAAACTGAGAGATGTTTTTTTTTCTATTGAAGTCTGGAATTAAATTAGTTGTTTCGATTTGTGTTGCATTTTCTTTGCAGATTTTACAGATTTAATTATCTTTTCCACGTTACTATAAATTTTTATATAAACAAATTTTGTATTTTTTTACTCTTCTGATTGAAACTTTGCAACAGAAGAAGGTATACATATTTAATTTCTATTAAATGCTTTTTAACTTCGCAAATGATAATTCTTTTAATATTTTCATTTATAGTGAAAAGTATAAACTATGTAAAAGTTTCACGCCAGTTTATCAACAATAGTTACGAAAACACTAAAATTAAGTCAAAAATTTAAACGAAAATATTTGACAAGAAATGAAGCAGAGCACTGAATTAAAGCAATGAATATTTTCAGTCATTAAGCTCTGATGCTGCACGAAAACATTTTCACTTCTCTAATTTTACTTCCAGTGCACAGAAACTATTCACTTTGAATTTCATGAAAGTTGCTATTAATTATTACGCCATTTTTAATTCTATCCTTTTCATTTAAAGATTTAACAACACTTAAATTAAAATTTTACATATAATTTGATTTCGATGTTTATGAAAAACAAACCCAAAATCCTTTCATTAACATTTACAATTAGAAGACCAGAAATTTCGTTATCACCTTTTGGGGATTTATTTAAGTTACTAAACAGTTAATTTTATTTTAAAGCAACCTTTCCTATTACTCTCGATTCCAACCCACCCTTTCTTGCCAGAATGTAAATGATAAGGTATATTCAAATGAGGTAGATAAAAGCTAGTATTTAAGGGAAGGTTTTGGAAAATGACTTCAGAATCTGTTCTGCCTGCCTGATGGCCACGTTCCTATCTTTGATTTAGTAGCAATTAGATTTCTGTGGCGTTGAGCGCTTCTAGCAGCTAGGCTTGTTTACGCCAACTTTAATGAGCCTGTCTGCGAGTTGAGTAACCTGCCAAAAGCTGTTTGGCTAACTTAAATTATATTCTAAGTTACTTGCTACCTTTTTTGAGTTAAGCCACAAGTGTTGGCTTCTCTAAGTACTAGTCGGTGCCATCTGTGAATAATATTGAGTTAATAAAGGGTTCTTTACACGCTTTCATTGGACTTTATCGTATTTAAGCCTTAAGGATAATTCTTTACCTGGTTTGTCAACGTCTAGTTAGTTTATACTCGCTAAAAATACCAAACGTTATAACCTCAGTGTAGTAATCACCTACCACATTGATATTTAAAAATAAATTTAAGAAGAAATTAAAGCATTTTTCGAGCGATTTGAATGCATACAATTATTCCAATTGTTTCAAAATTTAACAAAAACCTCACACTTTTGTAAATTTGTCTTCATATTTCAAGTCTGTTATCCTTTTACAGATATGAGCACAAAGAA
The DNA here is from genome assembly GCF_044657685.1 of Stegodyphus dumicola. Lineage (NCBI taxonomy): Eukaryota > Metazoa > Arthropoda > Arachnida > Araneae > Eresidae > Stegodyphus > Stegodyphus dumicola. The sequence goes on from NC_140781.1 coordinate 35,615,438, forward strand.
TAAATCATAAGGATAGATTATAAGCAGTTTAATTTCAAGATTTCTCATGCTTTATTAATTTGTTTCTGGTGTTTTCTTCACTCAGACTTCGGTATTTGATATTTAATTAGCAAATGTTACCTTCTAGGTTTTAACCCTCTGGCTGCTCATCCCGCGATTTCCACGGGCAACTCAAATGTAGCAAATTCTGCTCATCCCGCGATTTCCGAGGGCATGTGTTTTTCTTCCTTTATTGAGGAGCGCATCCCGTTTTTTCCACGTTTAACCTCTGAATAACTTAATAATAGTATTAGACGCTTAATTTACGTTTTGGCCAACAGATATCGTTAGTTGTCCGCTAAATTGCGGCATTTGAAGGCACGTGGTATTACCGCTCAAACTGCACGTTTGCCGCTTTTTTCTTTCAGAAATGGCTGCTAGAAAACATTCAGCGATTATCTTGATTATTTAATTAAATTATTGAATTATTAATTAGATTTATTCATTAGATTAATAATTAGATTGATTATTAATTAGATTTATTGAATCTGGTTTAAAGACTGTGAAGTTGGACTTTGCCTTGAACCCTGTTTTGAATTGTATCATGCTAAATTGCATTTCTAAGATATGTTTTCCTCAGTGCTTTATATTTTCTTAAATTTTATACATTTTACTTTTTTATATTATGCAATAAATAGAAATTAACTGTAATTCGACTGAAAACTATTAAAAAAATTTTTTTTTTTAGTGAAAACATCTGAAACTGGTTTTTCTGGCAACTTAGTTTCTCATGATAAAAATCTATATAAAAAAATATTTTCTAGAAAGGAAAACTGCATTTTTCAATTCTCCAATATATATGGATTTAAAATATTTTTTAAAAAAATTACACAATTTTTGAAGCGATTTTGGTCTAAAAATTGAGCAATCAGAGGGTTAATAGCGTTTTTATCTGAATGACTGTCTCAAGCTTAGTAGCAGGAAAGAAAGATTTAGTGCACATTTTCGTTCTTTGTGTAATAACTAATATCTAAGAAAGGAAGTATAAATGAAATTTCCCAAATGGTGTCATATAGATTCCTGAGCCTCAAGATAATGTATAGGTCTTAGTCCTTTTGCTAACAATTCAAAGAAAAAATGGCGGTGACAAAAGTTTCTAAATTCATGTTGCCACAACGTAATTTTGTACCTTTTTTTAAAACCAGAATAACAAATTTCTGAGTTATATAGTTATGATATTCGTTTTGCATGAAATTATATAACTGAGCTCCTAAAATGCTCAAGGCTTTGGTCATCTCTGTTACTTTTAATGAGATATTCTTCCGAAGTTCTCACTGTATTTAAAAACATATCCTTTCAGTTGTTCAACTGATATTTTCTATGCTTATCGCTTGTCTTCCATTCTGCAGTGATGCTTACTTTTTTTTAGTGTCCAGATATTAAGTTAAGAAAACAGCTTTAAAAAATTAACTTTTTATGTATATGATTGATCTGACATTTCTATCAAAAGCTACATCTAGAAGTTTCTGTATACTTAGAATGAGATTTGAGCTTTATCCAAATAACTAATCCGACAAATGTGCGAGAGAGAAGCCCCAAGAGAAAATATTCGAAATCAAATTAATTTCACAGTTCGTACCTTAATTTATTTTCGATGCGTGAGATTAAAATATGCTTTTGAAAGTTAGACGTACGTAGCATTTGTAAAGTTTCACGTAAATTAATGACTAATTCTTAACAATCAGAAATCTTTGTAACTTAGAATCTTTGAGGAGAATATATTACGTCCGCTAGTGTAAAGACAGCTTATTTTCATAAAATCATTTTATCTTATCGAAGAATTTAATTAGTTAATGTTACATAGATAGCAATTTGTGGCGTTAAAATGTGTTGCGAATGTAATCTCCTTTTGGAAGAAGATAGAAAAGTTATTCCGTATTATGTTATTAAGAATGAAGTCGAGAACATTTTGTAACTGAAATATTAATCTTCTGTATTCTTCCAAAAATTCAAAACCGTACAAGATGAAAGTTTTGAACCTCCGTTGGCATTTTAAACCATTTCACGTATTTCTAGATGAAAGATCTTGAAATCTAGCAGCAAATTTGCCATCCTAAAGAAACATCCTTCAGATATTTAAAACTCATCTCTGCGTTTTAGGTACTAAATATTTAAACCATTTCACATATTTCTAGATGGAAGAGCTTGAAATCTAGTTGTAAATTTGCCATACTAGAGCATCCTCCTTCAGATATTTAAAGCTTATCTTTTCGTTTTAGGTACCAAATGTTATAACTGAATTAATTCAGACATTGAGGAAACATAAATAAACGTTCTGCTAAACCACTTCTTAAACTATTGTTCTATGGATGGATCCACAGGGGACAACTTAAGTCATACTAATGAAACTGACTTATGTTTTCCGTAAATTGAATCTTTACTTATTTAACATTTTACTCCAACATTAGAAAGATTATTTCATGCAGTTGAAAAGAATTTGTTAATGTACGACTAAAGTATTAAATGCTTGTAAAACGATTGTACTCAAGAAATTGCTGCATTCTGCAAAGCAACCCTTTCAAAAATGCTAGATCCAGCCGACATACGAGCAATTAAATTACATACCATTTTCCTCGGTGTAATTGTGTATTAGTCGTTAGTACAAAGTAATCAAATTAGTCTCTTCTTACAATTTCCTAAGCAAGCATTCGATAACCTTTTCAGATGTAAAGAAGATTTTGTTAGTAGTAGCGTAATTCATTATCTTTATTTAACAGTGGAATTTCAACCGCAGAATTAACAGAAGTTTTAAATTAGTTTCGATTAATAGATCATAGATTTTGGGAAATTGTTGCTGAATTCCTTTTGCTAATACATGTCCATTGTAATTGCGCTAAATTTAACTGTTTAAAAATTTCATTAAAGGGCTATTGCAATTAATTTCGCTAGAGTATTTTAATACTTAATTCTTGCTAGTTTATAATGAAATAAGAATAAAACAGTCACCATGTCTAAGATGCAGTAATTGGTTTATATCTTTATTATGATATTTTAATAACTGATTAAAGATATAAACTAGATTCTGTCATTCATTGTAACTGAAACAAAACTTCTTGTAACAAACAACTGTGCAGCAGTGATTTACACAATCGTCAATCATAGAACTTTCGGCATCAGCATATAATGTTCCAGCTAAATGTTTAGTCTTAGCAGCTAGAATCCTTAATAATAATTAGCAACTAATCGCTTGATTCCAATGCTTCAATAGCAAGACCCAAAGAAGGGCTAAATTGACCTTTTATTCAACTCAAAATATTCACAGACGGCCCCTTTCGGGCTAACAGGAGGCCTCCACTTGAGCTTTAACTTATGATAGAAAATAAGAAACTAATCTAATGCTAACCAAACTAAAACCAGCCGAAGCTGTACAGAAATAACTAATAAATTTGGCCCTTACTCAACCACATCGGCGAATATTAGCAAGCACGTAGCAATACGGTCGAACGTAGTAAGATTTGGCTGAAATAACCGACGTGGCCACGCAGACGTGGCAGAACACGCTCTACTAAGAACTTTTACTCAAGTAACGAGCCTTCAACTTAAATACAGTTTCTACATCATTTCCGTAAAACGCTATCCTGAAAACTCATTCTGGCAGGAATTACAGGTGGAAAATATGAAATTAAAGGAAAGCTTTTTCAAAAATAAAAGTAACTATTGAGAAATTAAAGTAAACCCTACAAGAACTTTAAACTGGCCTAGCCGGTTATTTTATCATCCGACTCATTTCATTATTCTAGAACATGTTTTATTAAGTTCAATGAGGTGATGATATAAAATCAGCGACCATAACAATATTTTGCATTTATTTATATATAAAGCTTAAAAAAATCTAAGAAATATTTATGTCAATAGTATCCTCGTATAGTTTTCATGATGGAAATGTTTCTGGTTTTTATGTTCACATTCATTTGTAAATTTCGCGAACGCATTAACAAGTAATATACTATACTCGACTATGCCAATAAATGTTAACAAGATTGAAAATATTAGATTCTACTTTAGCTCAGATTTTCATTTATCTGGATAAATGGATCCTCAACCTTTAATTAAATCCGAACTATTCTAACAACTGAGTGCATAGTTGTGACTTTTCAAAGTTTTAATGAAACACGTTTGGCCTTCTACATCACTCTGACGTCTTTGGTTTAGCTTCTACTACACGGCAGGTAGTATTTAAAACAGTATAAACCAAAATAATATTTGGTGATAGTTTCATTAAACTTAAGAGAACATCGTATTATAACACTTTTAACACTATTTCTATCGTTAAACCCATAATATATTTTTCGTACGGTAAAAAATGCTTTTCATTCATTTATCCCTTTCGGTTGTAAATTTTGTAAACATATTAGTTAGCAAGGAATAATACAAGAATTATGAACGAAATTGTTTGCAGATTCCGTTCATTTATTTTGGCAAACCGCACGAGAAAGGGAAATGTCTTCTTCGAGGACTTTCTAAGAATATTAACCATTGGAGAAAACAGGAAACTACCCATGCAGCTAGGCCTTTATTATCTGTAGAATTAAAACAGTGTCACTCAGTTTTCTTATCAAATGGTAATTACTACTGTAAAGAATACAAGCTTAACTGTGTTCTTAAACTTGTTGGTATTCTGAAAAATAAACTATTTAGTAAGAACAGGCCAGTATTGGATAGGATGTTTAATTTAGGCAACGTGAATAATTAATGCTTGTCTAAACTCAATCATAATGTTGATGGGGAGCCTTTACGATGAATATGTCTGACAGTTGACTACAGAATATCATGATTTAAGGGGATTAATTTATAAACGCTAAACTTTGAAACCTAGAAAGCTTGTTATCATCAAATATTTAATTCATTTCAACTAACATCTAATGCTTGAGTTAAACGTTTCTATCGATTTCTTCCATTTCTGATACATGCCTCTTCTCTCCAGTTTATTCAGACTAACTTAAAATAAAAGAAACAGAAACGTTACTGAAATTTACTGTTTGGTTGGCATTGCTCTAAGAATTTGTTATTGGGAACTGCTGCTAGCATCACTTTAAGTTAGGAATTCTGAATGAAGTGCAATGGCCGCTCGTTAATTTGAAACTTCGGTTAATTTTAACTAATCCAAAGACCCCCCAAAAACTTGTATTGGAATTAATGTTAAAAATATCTCATTAATTTGAACTAAATTTTTATCACTTATTTATGAATTCGATCTAAAATTTTGACAAAAAAATTCGTTTTCTTCGTTTAAAGGACAAAATACACGCTGTATTTATTATTTTGTGTGTTAAAATTATCTGTACTTCTTTCTGTGCAAATAGGCACATGTCTACATTCCTAGACTATTGCATTTCCGCTAAACTTGGTGGTTATTGTCCTACTCTCTACCTCTTATCAGTGCTTAATGGACAAATCTCCCTGGTCTAACCTGTTTCCGTGAAATCATTTAGAAGTTGTTATGATTGGTTTGGGGTAGAGGGAGAATGGTTTGTTTATTTGGTCATCAATTTTCTTAAATTTTCATAAAAAACCAGTCTTTGTTACAGATTTTACAGAGCCGATAATAATTTTCATGCAATTTTCAGGCGTGGACAAGCGTGTAAACCAAACAGCAAGAGCTATGTGTCTCATTTCGCAGTTCTGTAATCTCTCAAAACGGAGCTCGTAAAGTAAGGCGCGTGCTTATCTTTATATGTTAATTAGATATAAGCGAATTCATTCTATAAACTCGAAGAGAATATTAGTTGTAGTAAGGAAAGAGTGGTTACATACCTACAATTCAAATGCTTATTTTGGGGTCCACCAGTAAGCTTAATTTTACTTTCATATCTCGTTCATCTGTTAGATTGTTATGTGTAAAACCCGTAGTTTCTCTGAGAGCTATGACGTTATGTCTTATTTTGCTGATGTCTCTGTGAATTTCTGTGGGTTCTGAACTTCAAAACCCACAGAACTTTACTTTATAAATCTTGTAGGGTCGGAGTGTTTAAGAATACAAATACTACAAAATCGACTTTTTATGGATGAGGCAAATGAAGGAATCGTTTTTACACAGCTGTTTACAAGTTGCATCACTTAAAATTCTGCCTAAAGAAAAAGACTGGAGGGGTTCTTTACTTGTCAAGTAGCGTAAACCCTTTTTAAAAAAAACACGTACTTCATACCAAAACGAAAGGTTTTTATTTCTTTCATACCCACAATCTGCGTTTGATTGAACCCTCTCAATAGGCACGACATGAAATAATATCAGGTTTTAGTATCCGAACACGGAATATCAGTCAGGCGAATCTACCTGATGGCGTGCAGAGTCACCAGCAATTGTTCAATGTTATACATCGAGGAGGATGCCCGGGAAATGATCACGACATCTAAGAAGCTTCTTAAGAAACTTTTGAAAGCACCACGACCCTAGAAACTCCCCACGTCACGCTATAGAGGAACGATACAGAAAAGAAAGCTTTTCTAGTTTCATTATGCAAACTTGGAGACCATCTGCCGGGTTTTCGGACATACTTAAAAGAACAAGTCCCGAAAACTTCCTTTGCATTTTTATTCTTATGGGAAGGAAGAAAATTTGTTTTAATTAGTTTTGAGTCTGCTAGGAAAAAGTTTAATGTTGTTTGAAGAGGCATATTTTAGGAGCTTTTGAATTTTTTCATGCTTCTTTGTTTCAAGTAAAAACCATATATTCACTCTGCGACTTGTGTGTGCTATATTTCAAAGACTTAAAAATTAAACCGTGCGAAGGAAGAGAAGAAATTTGAATACTTTTTCATTATCATGGCAATTAACATGTAATTTCATTTCAACTTTATAATCTTTTAATTAGAATATAGCTGTTCTACTTTGTAGCAGGGAATTAATGATTACGTTAGGCAAGTTGCAGAGTTATCAGGTTTATTTAGGAGCGGGAAACAAGAAAAATCAGCAATGCTCTCGTCAGGATTCAAGCTCCAATCTTCTTGATTTCTAGACGGACGTGCTTTCCAATTATACCATCACAGGCGGTGAGGAAGGAGAACATACTTTAAATTCTCATAATTTAAAGGGGGACTAGTCAGGAGGGTATATAATGATCAAAACCTGGAGGTGACGATCTATTGTCCAGCCCATTTTAGTCCGGGCACCCTTTGTAAAGTAATTTATATTTTTAAAGTTGGGAAACATAATAAAGCGATGCCCTTGTCAGAAATCAGCGAATCAAGCTCGGATATTAAGACTGCTAGCCAGACGTGCTTCCCAATTACACCATGAAGGCACAGTGTAAGGAAAGCGAAATCTCCTTTTATTTCCACCTAATTAAAAGACAAGCATGGAGTAATCCCTTTTACTGTCCTTCCATCCCTCAAAAGAAAAAGGTCCAACAGCTATATACATTTGGTATTTTTTAAAAATTCTTTCTTCGTATGGAGTATTTATTTACCTTGAGATATCGTTGTATTAATTATTCCGCATAGTTTTTCAGATTTTTGCAGATCCAAAAAATGTATGCCTTCTTTGTATAGCTTATCTGTCTAAATATATTTCTCATGTTTATGTTGTACTAATGCGTTATTCTGTTATACAAATATATTAATTTATAGGTTAGCTTTGCTAACTCAAGCTTTGCTTTTAATTGTATTCATATGGAAATATTTATGTAAATATTATCTTGTCTACGTTTCATCACTGCGTATTCTGCTGCAATTTTTGTCCTTATAATAGTTTTTGTATCTTTATAATAGTGCATCTATGTATATTGCGTTAACTACTTTGATTCTTTCGTTGCTTTAAAATATCGTAATGTATAGAATTCAATTGACAAAACACATTGCATGTCTTCCTTCCCTGCTAAACCTATTATCATTAACTGACCGAAAATTTTCCATCCTTCGATAAACATTTGGTTTGAATGTCAAAGAAGCAGACATATTGCAGAAGCGTAAATTGTAAGATAGCTCCAATAATTGAGTTTTGGGCTGAAAAGCTAACTAAACCAGTGGGGGGTTGTCCCATTAAGTGTGGAAAAGAAAAACGAAAGAGAGGAAGAGAACTAGCAGACAAATCCAAGTAGTGACAAATTATCTTCAACAACGTTTTCGTTTAGGCCTCGCATGTAGAGTCTTTTATACTTTTCGAATTCAGAAAAAGTGAGATACCGGCTATGTCTTTGTCAGGGTTTGAATTCAAAACATCCCAATTTTCAGCCGAACGTGCTTCCACTTACACCACGAAGGCACGAGATAACATAGGGAATTTCCTTACATGGTTATCTTACACGGATGAAATTGAATATTCACAGAAATTCAGAGCTTTGGAGCCTTCGTTTTTGTGTATGCATAAAAAGATTAGCGTATAATATTTAAAACTTTGCTTCAAAATTTCAATCCAGTAAACGCTAAAAAACTAGACTATTCAATATAGTTCAGGCATTGCAAGGATGAAATTTTAACTTAACTTATGTTGTCTCCATTTCATAAAAATTTTACGCTAAAACGTAAAATGTAGCACAACCGTATCTAAGTGTCAATGAGAGATATACAAAGAAAGGATTATCTCTTTTTGAATCCTTCTAGAAAGAAATACCTTTTTGAATGTGCGTTATATTTCCAAGGGGATTATAATAAGAAGTGTTGTCATCGTGTTTATTCTGCATGATACACCTTTGATACAGATCACTATTTTGTTATCTTCACAGAAAATGAACAAATTTATATTCAATCAGAAGATATTAATAAGTTTTAGTTTATACACGTTAAAATATTCATTGTGATACGATATAAGAGATATTACGTCATCCTTAAATTTATTTCTTAAACAAACATTAGTTTAATTTACTAAAATTACGTTAAACGGCATTAAAATACTCAATATGAAACGCTTTTACAAATATTAAGTATATTATCATATACATTACGTATCAAACTTTAACAAACTTTGTCTAAATGCGGTTGATGAAGAGTGACTAAAATTGCTGATTAAAATTAATTTACTTCTTCAAATGGTAAATTTATTAAAATTGTTAACGTTTTGGATTTACTTATTTTTTGACAATATACACATTTATTTTTTGCAGGTCATTAAATTACTTCAAATTCTTCTCGTTGGTTATGATTTTATACTTTTTATGACGATTATGGACTTTTTGAGAATGCTTTAAATAATAAAATTATAAAATATTTTAAATTCATTGAAAGACAGAAACATAATTCGTTTTTATTATTTTAATATAGAAACTATTAATACTTTTCGCGTAAAAACGCGGCATTAATAATGTTTTTATTAGTCGTTAAAATGGAGATTTGATATTGTAAGTTATATTTAGTTCTGCTGTAAAATTACTTATTTCAAAGATTTGATTAAAAACAAAGTACTATAGCTTAAAACGTCCCTTTTCAAAGATAATACAAACTTCTTCCATTTTTATCTGCCAAAGAGAGAAGTTAATTCATTCATACATTAATTTAGACAGAGAAACAAAATAGTAATCCCAAGTACTTTAAAATGCGTTTTTCCATAGGTGGTACTAATGTTTTCAACGGAAAGCAATTTACAGACATTGCTAGAATGTTTATTTGGATCTGAAAAGGAGAATTCGAAATTTTAAACCCAGACTTTTTTCTAAATAGTTGAGTCACTCTAAGTCTTCTGCCATTAAGATATTAAACAAGAAATACGAAGCCTCCAATCTTAAATATGTCTTCAACGTAGAGGTAGATGCTCGCCAACGTACTTTAAAGATTGCAACAAAAAGGTTTTCTTTGTATTGAATTCTGCAATGTACAAGTTTTGTTACAATTAGCAAGTTACTTTTAATTACCTTAAGTGTTGCTTATATACGTTTAATATACGGATATCTTAATAACGAAAATGGATTCATGAAATGAGAATCTGAGCTCATTGGGTCCGCTTATATCCAAACATTTTATGGTAAAAATGTTTTGCAGACTTCAGCTCAATTTGAAAACAATGTCAGGGACAAATCCCGTAGGCTACAAGCACTAAAGCATAATTGTAAAGTTAAGTATAACAAGAATGAAACAACGTGCGCAGATATCAGTCTTTTATATATTACCAGCATGTATACCATTCTATTATAAAAATTAAAATTTTCAAACAAGTTAGCGAAAACACGCTTGACGTTTTCGTGCAGGCCTAATATCACTAAAGGAAAGTAAAATAAATATAAAGATAAATGTTTTCGGCATCAAATTAGCTATAGTATATAGCTATAACTTCTGAACTTTTGCTAACCGTATGGTAAGCTAAGCATCTATTTAAAGGTGCGAAAATTGTTGATCGCCAGGGTTTGAACATCTAGTGAATCCAATAACATAAGCATAGTATAACATGTGTTGTTTGGCATTTCTTGTTTAATTTTATCATGTTTAATACAATAATGTAAATATAATAGCAAAATAATTCGTGTAGGGTAGCTGCTCTCAAAAAGCAGAGAACTTTAACAAAGGAAAAAATAACATTTATTTTGGACTTCTGATGCAACAGTTTTTCCAGGTTTCTCAACTGAACGTACGCGATGATTATTATGACCTTTAATAATTAGGTAAGGCTACGGTAAAACAATGGTGGCTGTAAAGCAATCAGACTGCGCCCTTATACCTCATCCTTTGCAATTCTAAAAAACAATTAAATTTAAAAAATCGTATAATCCTTTTATACTTATTTTTTTATAATAAATGCAAAATCTTTAGTATTTGCATCTCACAAAAATAATATTGATGTATGGTATACAGATAAATCTCTAGAGTAAATTTTCCTTCCTTCTCGAATGCCTTTGTAGTGTAACTGGACGCACGTCTAGATAACAACTGAAAGGACCATAGTTCGAATTCCGGCAAGGCATTACGGATTTCTAAGTTTTTTTGTTTTCGATAATATTCTAACGAAACTCACATATAGCTGCCGGATTTAAAGGTGTTGAACCGTAACTGGCCACTGCCAGGATTTGTCTATTGGGTGTCCCGACTTCCCAACAGCCCTTTAACTGAGGAAGAATGTAAGGTATTTCTCCCCTCCTTATCTCATGCTTTCATAGCGTAGTTGGAAAACACATCCGGATAACAATCGAATGAGTGAAGTTCCTGTCCTGGCGAGCATACTATATATTTTTCATGTTACCCGTTTCGAAAAACCTAATGACTGAACAAGGAGCCCTGAACAGGGACTCCGGACCTACTGATTGCTAGTCAGACGTGCTTTCAAATTACGCCGCAAAGGCAGGCAATAAGAAGGAATAAATTTCTTACAATTCATCTTCGACTATCTGAACTTATGATATACAATGATACCACGGTACACATCATTAATTCTTTCAGATCCTTGGGCGTACAGCAAACGAACTTTTCCACTAAGTAACAAAGGTAATATAATTAATCCGTTCTCATGCAAAAATTCTATTTTTATTATTATAATACTGTTTCATACTAAAATACAAATACATTGGGTAAAATGTATACTGTACATAAATGAAGCATTGTAGATAAGCATTTTTTTTTTTTTTTTTTTTTTTTTTTTTTGTTATTTAGATCATAAGAAATTTTATAACGTGCTCCAACGTTTCTGATCTTAGTCTGGTAAGCGATTTCATCTTCTTAGCAGCGTTAGCTGATTTAATGGTGTCTTTATTTTTCTCAATCGTAGACACCAACGTACTCGGCATACGTCATGCATAGCCAAGTCGCGGATACTCGTGCCATCTTCAACAATCGTGCCATCCTCAACAATTTATTGTTTCACCTTCATTGAGAATTTAATAACCTTTTTCGCTGCTTAGCTTTTCTCATTAACATTCCTAAAACTCACTCATAGTGAATTTACAGAAACATATACGCTAAAAAACAGAAAGTACTTGAAAATTCAGAATATCTATATGGAGAGAGAGCAGATTGTTTACGGAATAGTCAGCAGCCGGGCCATATGGTCAGTAATTACTGGAAAACGTACCCCTTTAGGCAAACCATCGAAGTCTTGAACTAAATATGTAACAGATGAAGAATTGAACACCTGCATTAGATCCTCTTGTATCATTATGAAAGAAGATTTGGAAATGTTTCATGTGTTCTTCAAGTTCAACGAACTTTGAATACCGATCAAAAGGAATACAGTAATATAACTTCCAGCGAACATTTTGAGACGGCTGCATCAAATTCAAGCTTTAAATATATGACTACTAGTGGAATCGAAACATCGTTTCCCGCCTATGATCCGAAAAGCTAAGAGGAGTCAACAATGGAAAGTTAATTTGATGATGATTATTCTTGTTGACAAATTAAAAATTATTCAACATGAATTAATCGCAGTAAGGTCTATTGCTAATTCCGCGAACTATGTACAAACGCTTGCGGTTTCTGCAGGAAGAACAAGAAAACAACACAAACGGTGAGAAGATAGAATGTATTTTAACCATGATAAAGCTTCCAGATATATGGTCATGTCAATTAAGGCATTCTTTGTACAGAAATAGATACCTGGTTTCTTGCTTTGCTATAAACACATTACTCATCAGATCTCTCATGTTATGACTTTTAGCTGTTCTCCTTTATTAATTTGCATAAAAGCAATAGTTTTTGGTACTTCAAACTGTCCATGATAATGCGAGGTTCAGTCTGCAACTGTTATTCAGATAGACGTACTACCGAGGCTTTCAGGAATAGTAGATGTGTCGTAGTAAGTGTTTGTGTTCTGATATATTGTTTCGAATATGCCAAAGTAATAGTTTTTATATATAATGACGTTGCTTGTCTTCTAAAAGAGATGGTATGGATTCTGACAATCGGTGTATGTACCATATACTTCATACACTAGTAAGGGCATTATTGCAAGCAGATCACTGATTCGTTTTATACTCACAAGCATATTTTAACATAGCTATAAATTTCGAAGAAGTTGCGGGGGGATTCATATTTCTAAACAAAGCTGCAATCAGAACTGGAAGCAAAATTAAAAACCGTCGTTCCTGCAATGGTTAGTTAAAATATTATTTTAATAGCGTAGAATAATAGACTAATTTGATTAGTTTTACAGCTAATTAAAGGAAGTTGTTGCACAAAATAAATGTTATTTTAATTTCTAGGTTACATAAGTTTTCGTTATACTAGCGTTATACAAATATCATATGACGATAATAATTTAGTCCAGAAACGATGCACATCAGGTAAATTAATTAAAAGAGTTTTTCTATTTTTAAGACAAAATGTGAATCAAATTATCAAATTAAAATCAAATTATTAACTATCAAATTAAAAGGAAGACGTTAGATTGCAAATTAAAACTAAAACATTAACTTATATGTTTAATTAATTAAAATATTACCTCGCACCCACAGATACGCACTAAATGATGTAAAGTATGTAGAACGTTCAAAATTATTGTTCAAAAGCAAATTCCTTGCAACTTTTATTAGGAAATTAATAAATGACACTGCGATAACAAAAGCCAAGTAGCTGTTGTTCTCAGATTTAAAGTTATTAGATATTTTCGATTTTTTAAAAGCATTTTTAATTTCTTGAATTGATTTAATTTATTTGTTTAGCAAAGCTCTAATAACGGCATATGTATTAAAATATTACACTTTTTCCCTACAGTAATTACGTGAGATTACGTGTCAGTTCAATATGAATATACCTTCCAACTTACGGAAACACAACAACAATAATAAAAATAATATACATGCAAATGAATTAGAATTCAAGACTGTTTAAGGTTGTAGACGGCCCTGCAAAAACCTTGTGTACTTCTTAGTAAAATGGAACATAATTACATAATATTAAAGCCACCTTTTCGAAAGTACTCACAAGCATAACCTCTGAATGTTGTGAATATATACTAGCATTCGAGTCTTTATTTTTTTAACATTTGCATGAACATGTATGCTTTTTCTGATCTATGAATAAAACAAATTAATATGCAAAACGAAAATATATTAGCTGGCTTTGAAACACTTCGATGGCAACATATTTGTTAATAATTTTATGAAATGTATAAGTAAAATTGGAAATTGAATCCAAACTCTCTTTTGTCCTTTTTTAAAATATGACTTTATTTAAAAGAATAAAAAGCCTTTCTATGCTCTTCATCAATTTCACTCTACATAATGAAATTCAAATTTGATGGGCATTCAGAATCAATTTGTAATGCGAATAAAGTGCAGGTCTAATGAGAGATTCACTGCTGAATTTTAAGTAAGTCGATGCTTTCTTTTACAATTTTTTATTCTGTCCTATTCAAACCTATGTATTTAAAAATATGCCGTATATACAATGCATTTAAAGAGAACTGATTCTCTAAATATAAATGCGGAGCTTTTCAAAGCTAAGATTATTTTGGAACCTAATAGTTAACAAAAAACATTCATTAAAATTCTTCAAGCTAAAATTACACCCGAAATCTTTATTATAGCAAGTAATATGATTCTAAAATTGAATGCAGCTCAGTTAAATACAAGGAAATCTCAGTAACGCCTTCGTTTTAACGTTTTACAGCAACATTCCAAAATTACTTTTATCATTTTCCTGCAATTAATATATGTTGGCTGAATTAATGCAATTAATATATATTGGCAGCAATATTGTGCTCAAGAAAAAAATTAAATTTCACATGCATTTGTTTTCCACATTCCAGTCTTAACTTATACCGAACATTTAAGAAAAAAAGAAACATTAACAACCGCAGCCACAAAATGCGGAACAGAAAAAGGGGACAAAAATCGAATAACTGGAAGAAGAATCTCGCTGGTTATTGGATATTTCTCAAATTGTAAATCCATGTTAAAGTTCTGTACTACCATATGTTACACAAAAAAATAATACTTTTAGCAGACAGAGGAATTCCAAAATGTTCTGTACACCAAACAGTTTTCGAAATATAGAAAACAAAAAACTACAGGCGAATGCATATCCTTTCCACGGTAAATTATTGATCATTACCGAAATTTTAAATGGGAATTTTTAAAGCTAGCCTGGAATTTACCGCTAGCTATCTTATCTTCCACTGCTAAAAGTTAATTTTATTTTATCACATCTTACATTACTGAAATTAAAACATGTACAAAATCAAGTGTTAATTAATCAGGCATATGCTTTTTTGTTTGTATTTATATTTAACTTTCCTGCTGTTAGGTTCTGAACGATGCTGATCTTTTACGAAATTGTAATTTACTCGAGATCTTATAATTAGGCATTTGAAATAAGTATGAAATCTAACCAAATATAGATCCTTCCCCTAAGAAGTAATTTTAATAAATTAGTAAGTTTATCTGTAAAGAATATTACATAGCATGATCATTTTGTTCACTTAAAGTCTGCTACTTTATTTCAATAAAATTTTAGATAAATTAAATGTTCCAGTAACATAAATATTATTTCCAAACATTATTCTTTATTTTCTGGATTGCAATATTTAATTTAAAGACATTTCAAAAGTAATTCGTTAGCAATGTGTCTTTGTAAATTCCGCTAAATAAAAATTAAGTGCCATTAGAAACAGATTTTTAAGTTAACCTCGAAACTCACGGAAGATGCATTAGCTAGTATGAACACGGTATCTCTCTATTAGAACTACTCTTGGGCTAATTGAGATCTCTTTTCGTTTTGTTTTTTTGCGCAATTTAAATTTTAAATATAATGCTCTTGCGTTGGAAATATAATTTTTCTGTGTTCATTGAAGAGATTTATGAACTGGGTACAACTAACTGAATTTGTGCAACTGAAATCCAATTTGCTATAAACATTTTTCTTAATAATATGTGCAGGTGAAATCCAATTCGCTATCAATAGTCTTTCTTAATAACGCATTTGGAAAACACTCCACAGCTGCTATTCCAAAATTTGAATCTTGCTTGACAAAACTGTATACGTTGCCTGTAATGATCAGGCCCACAAAATGAATGACATTATTCATATTTTCTCAAATTTTGTGAAGTTTTTATCTACTCAAAGCTATGAATTAAAAAAAGACCTTTTTTAAGTTCTTTCCGTATGCATTTTAATGGAACCTTATACATTAAGGAAAAGGAAATAAATTTATTACCAATACTTTGCTTAATAATGCGAAATAGGTTAAATTATACATGGAAGACACATGCAGCAAAGTAGATTCAGATAGCGGTCTCTCTACAAGAATTCTGTTTTTAGTCAGATCATCATAATATCTCTGATTCGGTCGACTCTTAAATCACTTCTTTGTCTACAAAATCAAAACCAACAGTTAGTTTCTTATAATTTTCTCTTTAAAACTGGATTCAGTTCTCTCTGACCTTGAGCATGGATACGGTTCTTATGCAAACCTCTCGCATTTTTACGTTACCCGTTATTACAGATTCATCTAAAGTAAAATCCAAGCAAATTGCGAACTTTTAGAGAAATCGCACTCAGACATATAAAAATAAACAAACCGCAAAACGTAGATACGAAAATTAAATAATCCTTCTAGGGAAACTGCGCATGTTAATATAAAAATATTATTACGCAAGGCTTCATTTAATATTTTTTGATTTAGTTTGACTCACGCGATCAAATATTGATTAAACAAATAATTAAAGAACGATGATGCAATATGATTTAGAAATAAGTCTAATTTAAAACATGTCATACATGGAAAAGGTTTTTATGGTTTTTCGCCGTTCTCTCATATTTTAACCATCATTTAATCTCCATAGCCTTTAACTATAAATTAAAAGAAAGGACTTTAAATACCTCTAATAATAATAATAATAATAATAATAATAATAAAAACAATAATAATAATAATAATAATAATAAAAACAATAATAATAATAATAATAATAGTAATAATAACAATAATAATAATAATAGTAGTAGTAATAATAACAATAATAATAATATTATTATTATAATAATAATAGAGTTTAGATTAACTGTAGCGTTTCAAATGCATTTTGCGTATAATTCATAATTTGGTAACTTTTCTCAGCCTGTAACTTTTTACTTTGAATACAGCTATTTCTCAGATCATAACAATTCCAGCTTATATTCGAACGTCTTATACTATGCTTGTTGCTTTAGGTACGAAATGAAAACTCGTGTAAATACGATATTAGCATAGCCAAAGATCAAACCCCGAATAATTTATAAAATATAAAAATATAATAGAGGGCGTTCATAAGATAAAAGCATATTATTAAGGACGTTAATTTTGATATTCCTGAAGTGATAACCTTGTAGTCGTATTTGTACCCACCAAGAACAAAATAAATCTTAGTATAAAAGTTACAATAATAGCTTGACCTTGTTTTTAGTCGCGAGTGTTTGCACTTTTCTACTGCTGCTGCCCATATATGTCTCCTAATAGACTCGAGTCTCGCAAAGTCTAATTCAAGTCAAATACATATTTCAAGCATTGATGCAAATTAGTTTTTAACTAGCCCTAAGAAGAAATCTGGTAATATTTGCCTTGATACTAACGAATTTCAGCAATATTTTGCCTTAAATCACAATGTTTATAATAAATTTGAATTTTAGGGTTTCAGCTTTTATAACAATATTTCCTTCTAATAATGGACGAGTGTCTGTTATTCAAATGTATCCCCGATTTCTATCTGAGTAGATTCGTAAACTTAACACTCCAGTTACTGGAAATTGGCTCCAGATTCTTTGTTAGTAAAACGAGTAATTTTAAACGATTAATAGCAAATAATAACATTACAAACTTTGGTAAGTGTAATCATTCGGAAACCGGAATCTTTCATTTACTATCAAACTCATATCAAGTCATTTTCGATCATCTAAAAATGAAAGACATTCAATTGAAGAAAAATAAGGACGTTTCAGTAGAAATTTGTTTTCTATGATAATACTTAAATTCGCTTCAGAATGTAACTTAATCCTAGGTGGAAACAGTGTTTGAAGGTAACTTCTCGGAATAATTTAAAATGTCTGTCAAACTTATTATGCACTTTGTAGATTCAAATAGTAGCTTAATATAAATGGTAAATGTAAACTTTTTATATGCTATTTATATTAAGCTACTGTTTTATTCGAACTATCTTCGTTCTTAGCACTTTCTTATATTGATGATGAAGTACTAAATCATTGATGATGAAGTACTAACACAAACTAACCCATAAAATTCCTTTGTTCTCAAATGGATAAATATAATTACACAAGATTTAAGTTTACAAACCCAGTTTTATTTAATATTGTATCGAGTCTGCAATTCGAATGTGAATGCTTTTACGTAATACGTAAATAAAGGTTTTCTGAAACATGGTTCATTCTCTTAGCTTTTTATCTCAAATCTCAATGGATGTTTCCTATCCTGAGTTTTCATAAGACTTTTAAAGAGATAAGTTGCTCGCATATCTAACTGAACATAAATCAAGTCTGGCATCGTAACCTCTAAAACGTGTCTAACTATTTAATTAAACTACTTGTACATTACAGATAATCTCTGAAAGTTAACTCTTGGTTTACAAATTATCGTTTCTCCTACTGCTTTCAGTTAACACAATATGCATCTCAAATGGTAAAGAGTAAAGATAATAAAAATTTATTCCTCATAATTTGTGGGATTTACACTGAAAATTACATAAAACAAGTTTTTCAACTTCTTCTTGAGATTGCTAACTGAACGGCTATGATATATTGGATGGATTACAATTTCAGTAGCTCTACGCGAATATAACCTGTTTGGGTTCGACAGAAAAGCACAACTAACATCCAACGCTTACCAGGTGGCGACATCAAGCATTCATTTCCACTCGGAAAAGGTGTCTGTAAGCCAGTAGCAGCCATAGCGGCCAGACTTCTTCACAAGATTTAACTGATTACGGTTTCTTCTAACTTTAACTAATAGCGCTTGCAGCAAAAATTTGAATAGCCCTTTGTACTGAGTAAGTACGTAACGAAGAAAGATATAAAGGAAAGTAACTGTCAGGGAAACTTTAATTAAATATTACAGTGAATAGTAATATGAAAGTTTAATATAATATGAAAGTTTTCTTTAAGAATTCAGGAACCACAAGAACATTAATTAAATTAGAGATTTCAGCTTATTCTCAAAATATTTCGAGGCTTATTATTTATACATAAATTTTATGAAGTATTTATTTCTTTTAAGTACGATATTAAAGATTTAAATGCACAGTCACTACCCTTAATAAATAGTTTTTGTGCCGCCTAATCGGTGTAGTGGTTAGCGTCGCTGACTGCCGTGCCGAAGCGCCCGGATTCCAATCTCGGATAAGGCATGGATGTTTGCAAATGTATAGTGTCAGTGCGGTATGGCGGCACTCTAAATATGCGGCTAGCCGAAAGTCCTCTCGCGTGGTTTGGTGGAAAGGGAGAGGAGTGGGAATCTCTCCGACCCGCCCCCGGGGGTTGCTTTCCATCAAAATTAGGGGCGGAACTGAACCAAATCGCACTGTCACCTGTTAGGTGCTCAAGGCTATTGCCAACGACAGGCGTAATCTAGCGCTCCTTGACACGAGGAATTTCGTGGGCATGGGCTAACTACGTCAGACAAATGAACATAAGTAACAGCAATAACAGCAATTTTTTATCATTACGCATTAGAAAACCATGCAAAAAGTTTCCAATTTTTAATGTTGTGAAACGCTCACTTTTAAGTGCTATACTAATAAATTTACATATCAAACTTGCTTCAGTTCCCAAAATTAAACTCTCTCACATGACTACTTTGACTTTTTATTAAATAAAAAAAAAAGAAAAAGGAAATATCCTTACATTTAATCATTTAAACTTCTCAGTAAACGTATCTCTAATTGAAAAACTTGAATTACCTTAAAGGAACATATTTCAAGGAAAACCACCAACATTAAAATTAGGCAAAATTCTAACGTAGATTGAGGTTGTAACAAACACATTAAAAGCTTGGAAGGTCATTTGACGAGTTATTATTTTGCGTGTTTAAGGAATTAATATAGTTTGACTTGATACAAAAAGATACGCCAAGAAAAATTATAGAAAGAAGCATGCAAAATTAGCGAGTAGTTAGATCTCTGATACCTTAATTAAGGACTGATTTGGTTTATTTTATTATGATAAATTACGCCAAGGATTTGAATCCCCGTCAAATAACCACAGTTCAGTGGTCTTACCCCCTCGGTCACTGATGGACTCGCTCAGCTAAGGATTAACTGAAATATAAACTATTTCGTCAGTTCAACTCTATTCATTTCTTCGCTTAAAATTAAATTAAAGTTTAATAATACAAACAGATTAGATCAAAGATGCACAAAAAGCAATCTCTTGACTATAACGATGCCCTCTATAATGAAGTAACCACAGACACAGGATGAAACACAGACTCTCTATGAAAAGTAAAGTATCCATACAGGAAAGTACTTTCCTGTGTGAATACAGGAAAGTACTCTCTATAAGGAAGAAGTACAGGAAGAGCAAAGATAGAAATCAAAACACACTTTGTCATTTATGGATAAAAAATGAAATCACAAATTTAGAAAAAAAGCTGATGTGGACGTCATATGACTTCCTTGCACAGTCTATTAAATTAAACACTTTTTTCGCTGCACTTAATTTAACTTTATTTTATCGAATTTTTCTAACTTAATTAGCCTATCCTTCAAGGCGAGTTGAAAATCGTATGAAAGCGAATTTTGAAATTAAATATCCCGGTCGATTTTTCTGGAACGGGAGTCAAACTTCTTGTATTTTTATTTTCCATAACGATAACGACCATAAAAGTTCCCCATATATTAGCATAGGAATCGGGAGACCGCATTAAAAGTTATATATCATTATTTGTCCAAAATGAATTTTTAGAATTTAAAATTGCCACAACATGAACATTTTCGTCATTTAAAACACTTCTGCAATTGGAAGCATATGATTGCGACCAACGATTGCGATAATAAAGGCTGTGTAAGAACCTTTCAGCAGGGTAAGGGTGTATATATATACATACATGGTGCATCAATAAAGAGGCGACAGACTTTCAGGAGCGATAGAGTACACCTATACGATGGGATACATAGCAATGCATGGTCGGAAGTGCTTTCCTAGCGCGGCAGGCAATGACGGCACAAATCACAAGATAGAAAGGACAGTAACAGGGTGAGAAGGCAGGTTTATTATGCTTACCGCAGCAGGAAACCAAGAAATAAGAACAAAAACAGACAATACTTGTCATCAAAGAAGTGTTCGAAATTACGACCCCGGATCACGATGCAGAAACCGTACGTCATACTTGTTCCATGCAGTGGAGATGTGACGCCTGCATCACAGTCCGGAGTCGTAATTTCGAACACCTTCTTTGATGACGGTCTGTTTTTGTTCTTAATTTCTGCTATACTAAGCATAATAAACATGTTTCCTCACCTTGTTCGTGTTCTTCCTTTTTTGCGATTTGTGTCGTCACCACCGTGGCAGGAAAGCGTTTTCGACCACGCATTGCTGTGTGATTTCCCATCGCCTAGGTATACTCTATCTCTTCTGAAGGAACGTCACCGCTGTACTGATACACCCTGTATATGTATATGTGTATAATTTTGTCCCTGGCGATTGCAATAAAAACGGGAGGTACAGAACTAGATGTTATAGCAACCATATTTACAATATTTCAACATTTTACGGCTAATCATGTTCGAGTTTTGCTACATGCGCGTTTACGTAAGTGCAAACGTCACGAAAAAATCCATTTTGAATGCGTTGTAAATGCGTTTTAAAATTCCTTTTAGAGAAAAGAGTCCTTTATTCTGATGGTACGTACAGAAATCGAGCAGAAACAAAATAGTCAAAAAAATATTTCCGTTAAGGTATGATACCCGAAATTGAAATACTGTTGATCTGTTTGCCTATTAATTTGATATTATACTTATTCTCTCTTCTGTTAAAAATTGCAATTCGGAACTTAGAGATCCAACTCCATCAAAGATTGGGGGGGGGATTATTTATTGCACAACATTGTTCCTTTAGCTACTTAATTAAAATTCTTTGAAGTTTTATAATGTATCTTACGTTAATTAAGCAATTATTAAGATTTAATTTTGTAACACATAATTAATAATTTACTATATCTTATCCTTTCCGCATTTTTCATCAGAATGACATTAGGTTTATGTGCATTTAAGTTGAGGGTTCTGAATCTTTAGCTTACAGGCCCTGGCAACCGCCTCTTGCTGTTAGCATTTTCCAACTCTGCTTAAAGTTTATTTCGGTTTACGTTTTGCTAGCCGAATACGCGCCGGTAATATTCTGAGCAAGCTTAATTTAGTCAATTTTTTGCGTAGTCCCGCCTGTGTTTCATGCATTTCAGATTTAATTTCCGATATAATAATTAGTGGAATTTTCGTATGTAGCACAAGTTGTGCGTGTTAAGACTTCTTGAAAAGGTTATTTTAATCTTCTTTGGTATTTTGTGAGTTGTTGTGGACTTTTCTCATTAAAACGGCGCAAAATGGTCTAGGATTTTTTCAAGAATTCAACTTCTATATTTTTTGATGAATTTGCGCCATGCATCCGTCAAACGTTTTAGCTGCATTCAGAAATATATATATATATATATATATATATCCCAGTTGAAGGAAGAAAGATATGCGGTATTAGTCACCATTAAATTTAGACAACAAATTATTATTCCAGCATGGACACATGTTTTATCTTTAATCTTCCACCTTATCTAGGAAAAAAAAACCTCTTTCTAAATAGGACCTCATGGAAGCCACAATCTTTGCTTTAATTTCGCCCGAAGCCAATGTGAAAAGAGGAAATGTTGGGACGTCAGGACAGAGTTTCCGCTCATCCTCGAGGAAGTGACGTTACCCAGAGTGAAGCTGCTAAAAACTAAAATAGTAGTGCACGAACACGGCGTTCCAAGTCCTGAGCTAACAAGGCCTTTGATAAATGCCAACGAGAGAGAGCGAGCGAGTGAAGGAGCTCTTCGATCAATCTGGAATGCGACAGCAACGGCTTTCAGGAATGCCGCTAGTGTTGCTTTTGCAGAAACCGGGTAAAGGGGGAAGTCAAATACCGCTGCGCTTCTGGAATGCTAACGAATTCAAGAGTCTCCGAACAAAAGTATATTCCCCAAATTGAATTCGCAAGGCACCTTAGGGGAGTGCCGAGCAAAGGGCTTAATTCATTTAAATAGGCGTAAGAGCGGGTGACCTTTGTTTGTCTAATCCTTCATCGCCCGTGACGAATAATCGCAGCAAGAGTTTTTCTTTCCACGTGGAGGGTCTCATATTGTCTTGGATTAATTCTTCACTTTTACTTTTTACTTAACCTTTCAGTTGCAATTCCCGCCTACCGTTTGATCAAGATTAGATCAGCCAACATCTTTTTTCTCCCTTTTGAGAGAGATTAACTTGTCTTAAAACCCGCATTCTTTCAAAAGATCCTTCAAGACGAAGTTGATTGCTATACTTTATAATGACTCAGACCTAAAATATTCGCAAATTTATCTCAAAGAAAAGATAATTCCAGCATAGCGCCTTTAGATAACTTACATCAGAGTAGAGTCCTTGATAAATTTAATCTTCTTCTGATATAACTTAAAGTAGCTTCTGAAACAGTAACCAGTCTTGAAAAAATATTTTCCGGAGATATAAAGTTAATCCAAAACAACTCCCTCCAATATAATTTTAAAACTTAAACTTTCGCCTTAAACCAAGCACTTTTAGATTAGTATTATAATATAGTAATTTCTAAGGATTTAAAAATTATAATTCACTATGATTTTTGTAAATATGAACTAATAAATGAGTAAGAAAATAAACTGCGCCTGTACTCACTCTCTGAGCTCTTATTGATTGACTGAAGCATAATTGATTATGTTCTACTCTAGGCCAAGCTTCACAGATAATCTAAACTGAATGACCAGTGTAACGTGGTAGTTATAAGCCTGACACATTAGTTTTTGAATTTTGAATAGTTTATAATCATGTTTTACATGAACGTAATGTTTCATTGATCTATCGAATTGCCGTATGAATGCTTAAACCTTCACGCAATCTGAGAAACTCCTAGTTCTCCGACATGCTTCCCACTCCCTTAAGTATTCAGGAGGTACGAAAAGCTGCCAGTTCTGGAAGGAGTTGCCATTTCATGCTGCATAAAATTATTAGTTTACATTTTAACTTACAGCAGTAGATTATTTGTAGAAACCTCAACGATCTAAAAACAATATATGTATTTCTCAATAATATTATGAAAGTTTACATGATTCACGTAATTAAAAAATAGATATTTAACCCATCCATTATGCATCCTCTGCCAAAATATTTTGCATGTAACCTATCCCGTGGGTGTTTGTGCAGTGTAATGGGTAGCACGTCTGACAAGATTCGTGATTCGAGTCCCGGAGATGGCATTACTGAATTTTTATTTTTCTTGCTTGGAAACCTTCTAATATATAAACTCAAAATCTAGAAATTCATATAGTATATAACCACCAGTACGAACGTTTTAATGTTTAAAACGTCCTTAGCCGTTTATTTAAAAGCTTTGCGTTACGTTAGGTTACGCTACCATATCTTTATCCTCCACGTGTCTTAATCAACGTTGAAACTACACGAAGCATGATGCTGTTCTCCACAGATAGCAGTCAACCTATATTTCACTGGCGTCTTAAGTTTATTTTTCTTTTGTAATCTATCTAAATAATAAAATTAAGTTTTTACATCCTCGTACGATATAAAAAGGAAGTATTGCAATCGCGAAAAGTTTCAGGCAGCATATTTCAACGAAAATATCCATTTTGACCGCTATCGAATGCAATTTAACGATGTTTTTGCGTGATATCTGTACGTAAGGACAGAATAAAATACTCTTTTCCTTCAAAAAAAATTATAAAATTGCTTTAAAATTAATTCTGAAGAGAATTTTTCGTGGCGTCTGTACGAACGTATGTACGTACGTGTGTACGTACGTATCTCGCATAACTCAAAAACGAGTAGCCTCAGAACGTTGAAATTTTGTATATAGGACTGCTATAACATGTAGATGTGCACCTCGTATTTTGGTTGCAATCGGCCCCCACCAAACGTATATAAATATATTTATATATATATATATATATATCCACTCTATTACCCGGCTCAGTGATCTCAGTTTCTTTACTCTTATATGTTTGTAAATTGTACATTTTTTGCTTTAAAAATGATTGAATTATGTTGTTTTTATCTTCCGGTTAAGGATTTTATGCCTTTAGTAAATCTGTGTGCAATATTTTTAGAATTATCAGCAATTTTAAAGTTGTTTAATTGCCGCTAAGCCTTTTTTAATGGCGGCCATCGATGTTTACATTTGAAACAGGAGACTAGTGGATTTGTTGCCAATCTAGAGAAACTTAGCTTCGCAACAACAAAGATAACGCCTTCATTTATTATTTAAATCATGCTTAATTATTTCTGGAATTTTTTCGAGGAAATAAGCGTTTAAGATTTACTTCGTAATTTTTAATATAGATATTTTGAGTTTTTTTTTTGTATTTTTGCCTTCTTGCGAAGTGAGAACTGAATTAATTAAATGAGAAATACTCAATCGTCTGTGAAAAACTGTTTCTTTTTTGATTTGTTTGCTTAATTACTTTTATACATCATTCTAGCTTTATTATAGTATTTGAATAGAACATGTGGCAACGATTAGATAATTCTATTCTTTAAATGATATAAATTTTGTGCATTATGAGTTATAATATGAACGAAATATATAAGTTAACTGTTATATAATTATTGGATTATATAACAGTTAACTTAGTTTCCGTTATAAAATTATTATATAAGTTAACTGTTATATAATTATTAATACTGTTAAGTGAATCTAGCGCCAGAGTGTCGCTATGGTAAACAAATACTAAAGTGAATTTTAAAGAATGCATGTATTCTATTGTGGTTTATGCGCTATCGGCGAAGTAGATTTAATTCAATCCAATAAGTTTAAATGAAATGCAAGAAAAAATGTATAATTTAATATTCCAATTTAATATTCCAATACAAGGAAGTCATGTGGTGTACACATCAGATTTTTTCAATTATGGTTCAAAACGCACATTTACAAAACAATGAGATTCTCAGAATAAGTAACAGTAGATCTTCCAGAATCTTCAGTAAGTCTCGATTTGTTACTTTCTGCGTGTTAAATCTTAAATTCCAACATCTTAAAATATATATACAGATATACAGTATAATATTTTATGTTAACTACGTAGCTTTCTTAGTGTATGATAGCCAGGGATTCTAAAATTGCTTCTAAAACATAATGAAACGTTTTGAGAGTAAATCCATATTAAGTTTTTTAATAATTTTGTGCTTATTAGTAGGTTTAAAAATAAAATAATAAACGAAATTTAGAAAATATAATTTTAACAGATTTTTTCCTTTAGCTTACAATCATTAAATTTAATTTAATAAAGTGAATTATTTGAATAATTTAAAATGTACAATGAAGTAAATCTAAAGCACCTTTCGAAATTTGGAAATTTGAATTTATAATCACCTCTAAATACCGACTGCAAAACAAGAAAGATTAAGTTATTTACGTTTCAAGCAAATTAAAACTATTTTGTTCAATCCACTAATGTTTTGTTTTTTAAATTAAATTTGCCAAAAGTCATTCAACTCTTTCTAAAACTTAGTTCGTTATTTTAATGAAGTTTTTCTGTATACATGTTTTTTGTAGCATAATAAAATTTATCTTACAAAAAAAAAAAAAAAAAAAAAAACACTTTACAGTTGAACTTCCCCCAAAAATACTCGTGCATCTCTTCTCAAAATCAGAAAGCACAATGAATTCTTACAACTCTTCAAGCCACTAAGAACGTCAAACAGTACGCAATGCAAAGCACGTTTAAAAAGGGGGAGCTCCTACCGAGATCTCTCAGTACTCTGACCTCACGCTGAACTAAACAACTGAAAAATGGATGCTCTCTCCGATCTTACTCAGGTTTCTTTCGGCTTCCAAGAAATCTCTAGTACCTTCTCTTTTCAAAATTACTGGAAGGCATATGAGGGTCAGATGCATTACAATTACATATTCGGATCAATTACATTTATTTAATCACAATACTATTTACAGTTATAAAGGGACCGGACCAAAATGTCACCAAAAGGTCTCCAAGTTTGGCAACTTTTGGATATTTCAAATTTTTCGGCAAAAATTAGTCGCCAAAACTGTCGCCAGCTTGACGATATCTCGCCAATTTACTGACATAACTATTTACTTCAAAGTTAGACTTGCCCCTGCAATCTTACGTTTTCGGCAGAGCTTAGCATCTTCAGATTTTCACGTACATTATACAAAAGGTACTATAATTTAAGCATAACTTCACTAAAATTATTTACATATATAAATTTTTAATTTGATTATTTTAAACATAAAATTTTACTACAAAATTCGAAACAGTACATTTAAATAGCTACTTTTTTGTAATTATTCTTGTACTTAAACAGATTGCCTGGAAGAAAATTCAAACGTGAAATGTCTTTTATGAAAGTGGTACTTTATTTTATTGTACCTGAAAATATGAGGGTTGTAAGAAATCTCCATATGTCTCACATAGTTGCTCATGAAATATAATGGAAAAAATTAATGTTTTAAAATCTTGTTTTGAAACTATAATTCTAATGCTTTGCTTGCAATGGAAGACGTTTAAAGATTTTAAAGATTAATTAAAAAAGCTTTATTAGGAAGATGGAAACATGGAAACTCATTTAAATTATAGAAGTGATGAATTATTTAAAATAGAAAATCAGCCCTTATTGAAAATTTCGTTATTGAAAAATTACGTAAATAATTAAATGAGAACAGAAACCGTAATAGCATTCTGCATATACTATCTACTGTAAAGACTCTACAAATCGAAAAATTATGTAAAATAGTTAAATGAGTAGAGAAACCGTAGTACCATGCTGCATATAGCTACTGTAAGGAATCTACAAATTGAAAAATTATGTAAAATAGTTAAATGAGTAGAGAAACCGTAGTACCATGCTGCATATAGCTACTGTAAGGAATCTACAAATTGAAAAATTATGTAAAATAGTTAAATGAGTAGAGAAACCGTAGTACCATGCTGCATATAGCTACTGTAAGGAATCTTCAAATTGAAAAATTTAGTTAATAATTAAATGACGAGAGAAACCGTAATACCATGCTGCATATATCTATTGTAGGAAATCTACAAGAAAGTGTTTTAAATTTAAGTTAAAATAAGAAGCAAATAGTTATTAACAAAATGATAAAAATATAAGGAATTATCTTCAATTTTTATAGTAATTTTATTAAGAATCATTGAAGGCGTTGAAGCTAAATCAGTTTCTAACTTGTAACACCTTCATAAAACAATTAAGACTTGTATCTTTACGTAAATATAATGTTCTAATTAATATTAGACTTTAACATAGTACCGAAGTATTCGAGACAAGATACATAACAAGATAAAGGTACATATAAACAAGACGTAAGAGCTATTCTGTGTTATCATATTCCCTCTCCTCATGGAGAACAGATATGCTTCACCTGGGTTTTAAAGGAACGTATCAATTTTCTACCGTTGGAGGTTTAAGACAGATTCTGCACCTTGTCACTGAGTTCCCATCAAACCCCATATCCTCATTCCACCAGGGGATTCTTACACACGCCATGAAAGTTGAGCAGAAACATTTTATCCGCTTCATCACTTCCGAAGAGAATTTATTAGCTAATTTTGCGCTTTGCTTATCTACAATTTAAGACCTGTCGAAAATTTTCACTGTGATTTAAAAATGTTTCCCAGTTTAGTTATGAACAATGTTTCATTTCCAACAACTTCTTAAATATCCCCTTACTTAAATCTTATGGAGTTGTTTAATATAAATGTTTAGAATATCCGTTTCATAAAGATTCTGCATACACTTTAAATTTTTAATTCCTACAGCAATACGTCTACAAAACTTTATTTGACGTAAACAGATCTTGCTTGAACTCTAAGTCAGCCATTAAAATTATCTTAACTTCTTGGGTTTCTCGGACTCTGTATTTATTGTTTTTTCATGAAACGTGTTTCATTTTAAGGAATCAATGTATATTGAACTTCAGTTTTATGTTACCGCCATTCCGTTTTAATAACTCTATCTAGTTCGTATTTAACTAAATTTATTTTTACTTTTTATTAATAACACTTGTCAGATTATTTCTTGTTAATTTTAAGATATGCTCTTTTTTAGAGCTCTACGCATGTTTATAAGGTATTTCTCCCGCTTTCTTTGCATGCCTTCGCGGTGTGGGGGTCTGCATGCTAGGCGCGTATTCCAGAGGTCCGCGGTTCGATTCCCGGCGAAGGCGTTGCTAATTTCTCATCGTGACTCCAAAATTACCTAATCTCTCTACATGTTAAGTATACGAAATCATACATAGAAATTAAAGAGAATATGGCAAGCAAGAGCAAGTAACTCATACATGATGATTCATTTTGTTTTTCTCTATAACAAGAATTTGTCAGAGGTTATAGCAGCTCTGAATCTAAAAAGACTATGAAGCGTCTTCTGTAATTTTTATTTTGAATCTTATTTCTTTAATATTTCAATATTATACGGAAATGCAAGAAGGCAATTTCCTATTTTGCATAATATTTAAAACAGTAAAAATAACATTAGAAATTATTAATATTAAGTCTTATTTCCGATAATAAAAGATAAAGTTTAAAAATATCCATTGAAAAGCTATTTATGATGTCGTGGTTATTACTGCATTCTTGAAGCGCTTTTTGCATTTACAAAAGAGGACAGAATGCATGGAGTCAAGATGATAAGCAAAATAAATTGCAAAACTAAACCACTGTTTAAAATTAATCATGTGGCATTGAAACTTTTATACAATTCAACTCTTACTTCTTCGAGTCACTGCAGCTATATGTCTTCCTATCTTGTTTCTAGGTACTGCAGCATTTCGCAAACCTGCATCGATGGAACCTGCATTTATGGAAATCCTGCATCGAGTCTACAAATCGCCGTCATTTATCCAAACGCATTTTACTCTTTTCCTGCCTTTGTTTCTCGCTCTAGTAAGTATCATAAAATTTCAAATATTTTCAGTATAATTATATAGAAATTAGACCATATAATTGTCTTACTATTTCTACTTAAATGCTCAGTGAATAAGTATTTTTAAGTCTTGACTTAAAAATACTTATTCACTGAGCATTTAGTATTTTTAAGTCTTGACATTCACAGTGCATTTAGTATTTTTAAGTCTTGACAAGACTTGGCCAACTGTTAAACCAAGACTCCTTAAATTTCAGGTATTTTATACTCTTGATTATTGCATATTTTCAAACTTGGGTCACAACTTTTACCTAGCAGGGGCATTTTATTTTTTGTGCAGGAAACGAGAAAAATGTGTAATGCCCTTACCAAGATTCAACTCCAAACCTCTCGATAGCTAGTCGGATGTGCTTCCAGTCACACCAGGAAGGCGTGAAGTAAGGAGGGAGAAAACACATTATACTGTAAAAATTAGGTTATATTAGATTATTTAATGATAGCAATGTACACTAGGGTTATCTGCCAAAGTGAAAGGATGTAATTGTGAAAGCTTCTCCAAAGGAAACTGGCTCATATGGATGTTACACGTGAGGTAATCCACGGAAAGACTCATGAACTCAATCCTATCGCCGGAGTTCTGATTCGAATTGAACTACCAGTGTTCAACAGTCTGAAATACTCGGTCGCAGAAGCACTGCTTAAAATTAGGACTATTAATTTCTATCGGATATTCAAGTGAAAGAAAGAGTCACCTGTCTCTAACTTTAAATGAAGACATGACAGTCAGAAATTCTCATTAGTCGAGTTGTAAATATGAAGGAAAGGGTCTTAAAGGAAGTTAATATTTTTACCTATAAAGTACAGACAAGTGAAACGAAAGCAAGAAAACCCCTTATTGTATTATAGTTTTATAGACAATGTAAGAAGTATGCATAAGTTTCCAACTAATGGAAAATGAAATTATTCGTATGGCTTGTTTTATTGTGACTTTGAATTTTGAGCTTTGTTCGTAAGCAATGGAATATAAGCCCCCAAATCTCGAAGTGGCTTTGTGCCTGCTTTGCTTTCAGAAGCCTAGAAGCGAGCAACGTATAGGATACTAATTCAGAAGTCAAACAACAAAATCTGCGTTATATTTTCAAAATTTTCGCAGGACTAGTTTCGATGGTCTTAGCGAACCACCATCCTCAGCTGCAAAACCGCAAATGAAGAAACCGCATTCATTTGCGGTTTTGCAGCTGAGAATGTGGTTCAGTTAAACCAGCGAAACTAGTCCTGCGAAAATTTTGAAAATATAACGCTGATTTCTGTTGTTTGACTTCTGAATTAGTATTTATTCGGCGTGTTATTGTGTCTTAACGTATAGGATATTTAAACTTTACGTTTCTTTCCATTGTTGTTCGCACATTTCGCTACTTTTAATTATTTATCCTCCATTTCTTCTCAGTATTCCAGTAACGTTACGCATTTTGCTTTCATTTTTTTACACTAACAGTAATCATTTTAAAATTCAGTTTCAAGTTTACATTAATCTTGCGAAGCACTGCATTAAAATCCAAAAGTCCGTAGAATTTGATGTGTCTTTGTTTAGGCAAATATATTAAACCAAGTAAAGCCTTTTTAATCCCTGCTGCGCTAGAAAACATATGCAATTTTTTAAGAATTCTTTATAAAAGCATCTCATTATAGTCTTCATTCAAATGAAGGAAACAAAATAATAAACTCGATTTTTTCCCCCTAAAAATGCGGATTATAAAAGATGTGATTAGTGACGAAACGAAGAATCATCCCACGTTACGTTTTTTCAGATAAATTTAATTTGACCCTAAATTTTCTAGCTGTAATAGCAGAGTAGACATATTTAAATAAACTGCTTATTTTTATTTTATATTTTTTTTTTCTTCCGAGGACAAACAAAAAACTGTTTCACTTCACATGACAAAAAGTGATGTAAAAGCATTAGAGGTCTCAGCTTTTAATTCAAATAAACCCTGCGTACCACTTTTTTTTTTTTTTTTTTTTTTTTTTTTTTGCTTCATTTTTTGTTCAGAATTTTAATAATGTCCTCTGACGCACTTTAGCTCACTTAACCGCGATGTGTTCGAATGAAAATAACTTTTTTTGTTCCATGCTGTCAGTCTAAATCCATTCATATTTACTGCCCAAAAAATGAAAATAAGAGAATACTTTGGCTCATTTATAGCATAATAACAGCAAAGTGAAATTACTTTGGATTTATTGGATTAAAATGTGTAGTCAGCTTAAAGAAACATAAAAACTAGATTTATTTTTAAGTTTATAAAACTTAAATTAAGCCTGAATGGCTATCGATTATTTTCTTTTTTTATATGCTTACTTCACAGATAATGAAAGTACATAGCTGTCTTCATGAGACATTAATAGGCACGCAGGTACGTTTCCTAGGAAAGAGAGAACAGAGTTCATATTTTACACAAATATGCAATTACAATCATCTGGATTTTTTGCTTAAAAATTCGTTCTTTCCTCCTACTGAGATGTTTCAAGTTTTTTACTTCCTTGTACGAAGTAAAAAGGAAGTATTGTAATCGCGAAAAGTTTCAGGCAGCATATTTCAACGAAAATATCCATTTTGACCGCTATCGAATGCAATTTAACGATGTTTTTTCGTGATATCTGTACGTAAGGACAGAATAAAATACTCTTTTCCTTCCAAAAAATTATAAAACTGCTTTAAAATTAATTCTGAAGAGAATTTTTCGTGGCGTCTGTACGAACGTATGTACGTACGTGCGAACGTACGTAGGTACGTATGTACGTATCTCGCATAACTCAAAAACGAGTAGCCTCAGAACGTTAAAATTTTGTATATAGGACTGCTATAACATGTAGATGTGCACCTCGTATTTTGGTTGCAATCGGCCGCACCAAATGTATATAAATATATTTATATATATATCCACTCTATTACCCGGCTCAGTGATCTCAGTTTCTGTACTCTTATATGTTTGTAAATTGTACATTTTTTTGCTTTAAAAATGATTGAATTATGTTGTTTTTATCTTCCGGTTAAGGATTTTATGCCTTTGGTAAATCTGTGTGCAATATTTTTAGAATTATCAGCAATTTTAAAGTTGTTTAATTGCCACTAAGCTTGTTTTTAATGGCGGCCATTGATGTGTACATTTGAAACAAGAGACTAGTGGATTTGTTGCCAATCTAGAGAAACTTAGCTTCGAAACAACAAAGATAACGCATTCATTTATTATTGCCAATTAAATCATGCTTAATTCTTTCTGGAATTTTTTCGAGGAAATAAGCGTTTGAGATTTACTTCTTTATTTTAATATAGATATTTTGAGTTTTTATGTATTTTTGGCTTCTCGCGAAGTGAGAACTGAATTAATTAAATGAGAAATACTCAATCGTCTGTGAAAAACTGTTTCTTTCTTGTTTTGTTTGCTTAATTTCTTTTATACATAGTTCTAGCTTTATTATAGTATTTGAATAGAACATGTGGCAACGATTAGATAATTCTTTAAATGATATACATTTTGTGCATTCTGAGTTATAATATGAATGAAATATAATACTGTTAAGTAAACCTAGCGCCAGAGTGTCGCTATGGTAAACAAAGTGAATTTTAAAGAATGCATTTATTCTATTGTGGTTTATGCGAAGTAGGTTTAATTCAATCTAATAAGTTTAAATAAAATGCAAGAAAAATTGTGTATAATTTAATATTCCGTGCAAGGAAGTCATGTGGTGTACACATCAGATTTTTTTATTACTAAGTAGAGTTCAGCTGTCATCGAAAGATAATTCCCTGAGTTCTTGCCCGACTCATATAAACTGTTGAAACTGGAGTTTGTAAGCGTTACGAATCATACTCCAAATTTTGACTTTTTTAATTTTTTAAGCGGTTACTCTTCGGAAGACGGACTGAAGACTGCGAATACTTTGATGGAAATTGCCATGTTTTCTAAAATTTTAGTGGGAGATATTTATAATGTACCGCCCAGACAGGAAAATGGTTAGTAACTCTGACTGCTATAGGGATGGGCCCGGATTTAAATCCCGGAGAATATATGGATGCAAATTGTGTGTCCTCACATGCGAGGAAACAACGGCCGCCTGTTAGGTTCCTTCATAAGCAAATGACCACCGCTTCTAGCCTTAATAGAGCCAAAGCCTAAAATGGCTAGTGCCTAAAATGCTCCCCCCACACGTTAACAAATTTGTTTTAAAATGCTTCTCTGTAAATCATTCAAAATACGGAACGCATGGTACACAATTTCTAATCTTTTTCTATGACTTTTCTAATATTTTTCTAGAATCTTCTATATAGGAAACAGTTTCTAATTTATTCATTAGAAGGCTAAGAATATTTGGGTTCACACTGGAAGGTATTGTACTTTCCAGAAATTACTGCAATGTCTTTCAAATTTACAAAACTCTCCTCTGTCTAAATATTTACAATATAAAATTGCATTAAGAAAAGTTACGTTTCTGGCCTAGAAAAACTTTAAAAATTATAAGTCATTTCAATATATTCGTTTGTTCTTATTTTCATTCGTAGGCATCTGCTTCGAGTTTAAAGAGAGAATGCTTATGGAAAGTAGAGAGAATGTAGAACAAAAGAAACCTTATATCAAAAGAAAGATACTAAATTTAGAAAGCGGAACTTGAGATTCGCTAGAGGGAAACAAAATAATTTCATACTGAAATGTCCCGGGATTTGTTAGAAATAAAGAAGAGCGAAAGTAATTTCAATAAAGACAATGGATTTTAAACGCTGCGATAATAATAGGTTGCGCAAATGAACCTGAAAGCGGAATTGAAAAGATAAAGAAGAGTAAAAACTCTCAATGAGACAATGATTATAACTAGTATTTGCAGAATCAGCATTACAAATCTTGGAAAGTAAATTCTGGCGTAAGAATCAACAACTCGTCTAAAGATAAGATAAGTAGTAGCAGTAGAATCAAAGCAATTTCTTTACAGGCAATAAAAGAAAATGAAATTCAGAAGAATAATGACTTAAGGTATGCAATCTGGGGTTTAAAAATGAATTCGGATTTCAGAGAATGGAACTAAAAATCAACTTAATTTCAATAAAATGTCGTATGCAAACACCTCGATAATAGTAAAATTATAAAACTGGTTACATTTTTCCAGAAACCATACATATATTAAACAATTTAAAGCTTTGAATTAGCATAATTATAGCAAATAAAACTTCTGCAGCACAAAAATATCTTCAATACAAATTTTAATATTCTTGATGAAAATAAATAGTCAATGAACTAGGATCAGTACAAAAAAATTAAAAACATTTTTGTAATGTCAGGGAATAAAATGAGGGAAAGCACTAAAACTTATATAATGTAGCAGAATTTTAAATGCATCATCATGAAAAAAATAAGGAGTTATAAAACCATTTAACTATGTAAAATAGGCTGTGAACATTGAGATAATAACAGGGATTACTACTAATGCAAATGAGTTCAGAAGAAAGGAAAGATAACGAGTAACCCAAAACCTCTAACTAATGTAACAGTTGAAACGAGAACCTGGGGAAACACTGGTATAAATTCATTGTAGGATGCATTTTACATCAGAATGAAATCTTAAATAGAATAGGTAAGGCACGAAGGCCGTACAGATAATAAAGCCAAAGAAATTCTGTGTAAGACAATGATGGGAAATGAAATCTAGAGAAAGACTGACACAAGACAAGATAGAAGAAATATCCGTGTGGAATGCGGCTGAGATAAAGAAGAAACCAGGAAATTTCAATAGCTGCGATAGGTAAAAAATCGATCTAGGGTGAAATGTGAGGCAGGCATACTGATCCTGTAAATAGCGAAGGGGTAGTGATAAGGATAAGCAAAGAAGTTTTAAGTGAGAATGATTAGAAATTGAATTTCAGCAAAGCTAGAAGAAGATAAATACGTTTGCTCTAAAAATGCTTAAAAGCAACGAATCTTCTATGAAGTGTACTCTAGAAAGGAATTAAAAGACATTTTTTTTGAAAATTTCTTGGTTTTATTCTTTGCCTATTGTTTTCTAGGCATGTCATCTGAAACTCCTGGGAAGGGGGAAAAAATTAAAATCGCTGAGGGACTTATCCTCATAGGCCCCACAGCAAATTTTTCTAACTAATGTTTTAAGGATAACGTCTTATCAAGCAATGACACTATCTTATCAAGAAAATGACTCTATCTATACATTAACGAAATTTGATATTTATATTTTAAGATATTAGCTTATTTGAATCTTAGTAAATGTTAATTCAGCAAGAAAAAAGGCCTAGACATTAAAATATTTTAATATTCCTATTTAAACCCTAAGGAACCAGTTTCATTGATCCTTAGAAAATGTGAAACAAAGTCCTTAGAAAAATCATTGTGCCATGAAGATTCCGTGGCCTTCTAAATGGCTATACAAATTATATGGCTCATCTAAAAAGAAGTTCTATAAACTTGACATAAGGGTACACAATTTCCCTTTAGAGCCAAACAAAATAATGTGTATTCTCTCAGGATGTGCATATATGTATGTAATCTCTCGCAATAAAATTTCTGTGTATCATGAATGAGGAAATATCTAAACATTTGAAGATTTTACAGGCAGATTACACGGTAAATGGATATACTTAGAGCTTTAGAGATCTTTTTTAATATTTTTGGATGGCATTTATCACATATGTATTAACAGTGATTCCAAATTCAAGAAAATATCAATTACCTACACTTATAGTGCAGTAAATATATGACAGATATTGTATTCTGCTGTAATGTATATAGACAAAATAACTTGCTATTTGCTGGCTAAGCGTAAAGTACTGGATATGAGGATAAAATGATAAAGATATAACAATAGTTACGAAGTATTTTAAAATTTAAAATTGTAGCCTGAGAAGATACAGGAATAATTATAAGTTATTTCAAAGTATAAATACTAATCAAGGGAACATAACATACGGGGAAGTTAGGATGAAGAAAACAGTTCTGGAAAAGATCAAAATTAACAACACAAGAAAAGCATTAAAAGCATACCTGCATTTATTCTTGTGGAAGGAGGAATAAAATTAAGCAAGGGCAAACCAAATAACTGGGAAAAAATTCAGAATCTTAAAAAAGATTTGAAACAAAATTTCCCAAAACAAATAATTAAATTAAAAAACATTTTTATTACTTTAAATATTATTCTGTACTTAATTTGTGGAATTAACTAAAAATAAATGGTTAGAAAATATTATTATTATAAGTGTTTTTATTCCAATCTTTGCTTACATATATTTGTGGCCCACCAGCGGCCGAGTGGTAAAGTCGCTGAACACTGGTAGTTCGGTCCGAGGTTCGAATTCCGCGGACGAGCTGGCTGCATGGGCGTTTTCGTGGTTTTTCCCATGTGTAACGTGTATACGAGCCAGTTTCCCTTAGAAAGTCCTCCACGAAGGCATCCCTCTCCTTAGGCAGATAGCCCTCGTGTGCTTTGCCATAACTAAATACACCAACACTATACTATATTTGTGACTTTGATATAACAATGTTTTTTTATTTAAAATTTTTAAAAAATGTATTTTGATTACTAAAATAAAGTAAACTTAGTTTCAAAATACCAGTGGAAATGATCATGCCTTCTATGATAGTTAGAGTAGTTTCTGCTTCCCATCACAGGCTTTCTGATATTACTTCAGTATATCTATTCGTCAGTTTGTACCTTTATTTTTGTTTAAAGACGCGTACTTCTATAAGAATATATTTTTATACGAAAACGAAAATCCTCGTCTATGATTCCTTATAGAATAATCGTAGCTTGCAAAGTATAGTGCATGCCAGATAGAGAAAAGTTATCTAGCATTATAATTACGGTACTACTGATGATATCCACAAAATGTCTGAGGTTATGTATACTTCTAGGTAATTGATAATCTACGGCATTCTTTGATTCTCTATAGAAATGGTACAACAGATTTTTCTCTATTGAAGGGCCACGATGCCCATGTTCATACTAATTTTACTTTCAAAAATTTTCATCTTGTTACTTGTTCCCTTTGAGACATCAGTAGTCAAGGTCTCCAGACTCACTCGGCTACTCCGTATGCGCAATTGCTATCGTCTTTTTGTCTTTGCGCGAAACATGGTTTGTGTTTGATTTAAGTCCCTATTTCAAAAGATCTCTATTCTGAGATACTTCAATACATTTTCATTTATTTTGTTGGTTTTGAAAGCAAAACGTTTTACTCGAAAGCACTTTACTTCTCTGAAGAAATGGATTTTCTTACGATGCAGGATATTTTGAAAAACGTAGATGTTTTGCCTGTGCAAGACTAGTGAAAGAGAATTGCACGTACCTATCGACCTTAAATCTTCAGTTTTAGCTATAACCGAATGTAAAATCTAAAAGGAAGAAAGTTGAATTTTTATGGAATAAAATTTGTTTATTTTATAAATAGGATACATTATAAGCATTTTTTATTTCAATACTTTTTCGCAATTTCCATGACAGCATTGATTTTAGAAACTATCCAACCATCTTTCAGGAATTCTGAAATTTTCTCAATTACGACTTCCGCTGGCAAGTGCTGTAAATTTAAAGTTTATGTGCACGTTATGTTAAATTCATCAGAGTGTGAAAGCTAACTAACATAAACTAACATAATTTTATTCATCAATAGCTATTTTATTATATCCACTTTCAAAATATTACTATTTTATCCTGGTACAATGTTTTTTTATTTTAAATTTTTAAAAAATGTATTTTGATTACTAAAATAAAGTAAACTTAGTTTCAAAATACCAGTGGAAATGATCATGCCTTCTATGATAGTTAGAGTAGTTTAGCCCACACAGTATTTTCTTTAAGTACAAAAAAACGCTTAAGTTAAAATCCAAACTCGGATGTTTCACATCTTTCTGTTATTCACAAAAATGCAAAAACGGAAAGTAGTATTTATAAAGATTAAAGAGATTATTTATCAAATTAATTCAAGATGTTTTGCAATATCGATAGTCTAAATCAGTATATACATTTAAGTCTCTCGATAATTCCCATTCTTCTAAGAGGAGTCATTTTAAAGGGAATTATCAAATGCTAGACACCTATATAAATAACTATATATAAAATAACTATATAAAATTAACTATATAAAATAACTATAAATAAAATAACTATATAAAATTAACTATATAAATAACTATATATAAAATAACTATATAAAATTAACTATATATAAAATAACTGTATAAAAATAACTGTATAAAAATAACTGTATAAAAATAACTAGATAAATAACTATACGATTATAAAAAGTGGTGCATGTGTAACGGTAATATTATTACGAATACTTAAAGGTAACTTCTATTTGACGCAAATGTAAGCTTCCTGGAAATGACTAATATACAAATATCCGCTTCAGAAAAAACTGACTCCAAGAATAAGATCGTGAAGTTAAACCAAGAAGATAAAACGGTGGCTTAATTTCACTTTCATTAAATTTCTTAAATAATTTTCCGTAAAATCCAATTTTTAAATGAATTAACTATTGTTTTATTCTGTTATCTGTCCTCACACGATTATAAAAGTGCAAATGTTGTCTCTAAAAAGAGAGACTTCTTCAGTGGGTGTCGTGTGCTATCAATGGGCTCTTTTCGAACTTAATATTAGATCGCTCACATAGTCTTAAAACCACTCTGCGGAAAGGAGAGCAACAGAAGGACACAGCACCATCTTAAAGCGAATCTTAAAATATATCCTTTAATCGTTTCTCTTTCACCTCAACCTTTTTCCCTCTAATCTCTACGTTCTCTCTCACTGGAATCGCCTTAATTAAGTAAAAGCCGAAGTCATCTGATAAGAGTCATTACGCCTGAAAAGCCACCTTCTCATGTTATCCAGGCCTCGTATACATAAGAAACGAGCTGGTCTGTCCCCACGGACGCTTAGAGCCGATCATCAAGCGTTACGAGGGTCATTGTTATTCAACATCCTCCCTTGAATGCCTGATGAGTTTCGCAGAGGGTGTGATATATAGCATCGTCTTACATGCAGATAAAAGTGATACCCCGCAGCCTCCATTTCTGAGAACGTAGAGGAGATCCAGTTTGCTTTAGAATGAAGGTAAAATAACGGGATACAGTATCCAATGTACACTTGTTGTTGATCGAAAGCATCGTGACTCGAATATGTGACTGTATTATTGAGTTGTGGGAAATAATTAACAGAATAATTTCCTGAAGCATAATTATTATATATGAAATCGGAAATGTTTTGTGTTCTTGACAAAAGTTAAACAAAAGTATAATAGATTTTTGCAAGTTAAACACATTATATTCCAATTACATGCAGTTCCTATGTCAGGAAAACTGAATAATGAAGAAGAATAAATTCTTACGAAAAGAGGAATTTTGCTTGACGAATATTTTGTTAAGAGATTTTACTAATACTCGTGTAATATAATGCCTTATTATGTGTAAACACTTTTACATAATTTTTGCTGTAATTTTTTCCTTTTTGTAAACTTTCTAACTTCAAGCGCATGACAAGAACAGACTGCCGCTTAACTTACATTCATGATAAAATTATTCCTTTTGACTGGTATTTTAAACCTACAGTACCAGAATAAGGACACAATAACACGCCGAACAAATACTAATTCAGAAATCAAACAACAAAAATCAGCGTTATATTTTCAAATTTTCACAGGACTAGTTTCGATGGTTTCACCGAATCACCATCCTCAGCTGCAAAAGCGCAAATGAACGAGATAGGATATAATGATTAGATAAGATAAGAAAGTCTGGACAGGAAATAAGCTAGTGGCGCCATCTGTTGATGAAACCAGAACAAAATATAATTTCTTTAAACGCCGAAGGTAAGGATGGATTGGAATTAGGATCGTTAACTAGAACAGAAAGATTTTTTTGAATGTGAAATGCCTCTAGAAAATCTAGTTCTCCAATGGAAGATGTTTTTTGAATAATTTTGGTAGCAGAATTTTCACATTAGTTAACGATCCTAATTCCAATCCATCTTCGCCTTCGACCTTTAAAGAAATTATGTTTTAGTTCTGGTTTCATCAACAGATGGCGCCACTAGATTATTTTCTGCCCAGGCTTTCTTATCTTATTTAATCATTATATCTTATCTCGTTCATTTGCGCTTTTGCAGTTGAGGATGGTGGTTCGGTAAAACCATCGAAACTAGTCCTGTGAAAATTTGAAAATATAACGCTGATTTTTGTTGTTTGATTTCTGAATTACTACAGTATCAGAGTTAGAATCCCTTCTTCATCAGCTCCCGTTAACATTGTAACTTTAGTCATTTCCAGACTATATTGATTCCTCAATATATTTCATGTTCTTTCTTTATTGAAATTGAAATTTTGAAAGCATTCCAAAGTTGTTAATGTGCTAGGTTTGATACAACTTCCAAGAAAATCGTATTGCAACTGTCTGCTTAGACAAAAGTAACTTTTCATGTAAACTACAGCTGCAAAAATACCGAAGACCCTTAAAGTCATTCATCTGATTATGGAACTGAAAAGAAGGCAGTTAAATGGTGGAATGAAATGTGGCAAAGCGTACTAATTAAGTTGCTAGAGAAGCCTTATAATTTTCATATCAGCTGCATATTTTTGTCGACAAATAATATTCTTACGACCTTTCCTCAAAATCAGAATCAATATATGTCACCCTCTTGTCTTTTCGGTTATAAACTTCAGCACTGAACCTTAGTATTTTCAATCGCTTTTATATTAGAGCATTTCTATTGCACGGAAAATTAACTTTTCGAAAGCAAAAAATTAATTTTATAATTACCTTCCTTCTTTAACTTAAATTTAAAACTCACAATGATTTAGATGCGCAGAAATTTAATATTGCTCTAATTTTTTTATTCGTTAAAAATGAATTTAAATATAAATGAGCTGCAGTCTAACAAATAGCTTTTAAATAAGCTGATATAATTGTAGTTACCAATAATTTAACTGCATACGCTACCTAAATATTTTTATCACATATTGCACATATTCGAAGTATTTTACGTTTTTTTAAATTGATTAAATAAATCCATACACAGCTTATGTTGTCAGGATTGCTGCTCCTTCTAATTGGCTTTGGAAATATTTACTAATCCTAATGGGAGTAGGGAGCTTACTCAAACTATGCTCGTGTGTGTGTAAGACAAACAACACCACTAAGAATGGTTAACTTTACCCTTTATTTCTCACAGCGTACAGCCGTTCCCGCACTTCGGATATAGAGACCAGGATTTATGGTCTAAAACGTAGAAAATAAATAAGAACTAAACTTAGAGGCTTTACAGAGACCATTAACGCAAAGATTGGCCTTTTGACACTACGTATGTAATGAGCGAAATGGAGAAACTACAATGCGTCTTCAAACATCAACGGGAACTAAGTTCTGGCCTTAACCCATTAACATCCAAAACTACAAGGAATGTTTCTTTTCTCAGGAAAATGATAACAAATATTAAATTAAGCATTTATAACATAAATTTACATTGAAAATAGAAAAAATGCTTTTACCTGTGGAAAAAGCGAGTGTTGCGTTCACGCAACGTCAGCGGAATAAGACTACGGATGTTGAGTGAGTAGGATTGTACTCGTGTGATGTTTCTTTTGAGTGGAGCGCAGGATTACTTTTTAGCTGTATAGCGTTCGATAAATCTACAAATCACTTTACTTGTAATTAATTTAATATTAAAATATACATTGTATTTCTTTTACGAATACAGATTATTTCATTTGAAAGATTCAAACATGAAAAGCTTGATTACAATCATGATGTAAAGCTACATTACATACTTTACATCTATAAACAGTTTGGCTATGGTACTCTTTACAACACTTTTCTTATCAACGGACTTTACCATTACTTTACCAGATAAAATGTCTACCATCTCCATGCAATGGTTTTTGAATGCTGAATTTACTAGGTCTTCTTGTTGCTGATCTATTTCTGGCTAATTCTGCACTCTCAATAGGAGTTTGCAAAAGAAATAATGCAATCTCGCGTCTAAAATCTAAAAGACACTTTTTGTTTCCAGTATTAGAAAGTCGTGATATTTAGTAAGTTTAGATACGGTCTTACCTTCTATAATTTAT
This sequence comes from Stegodyphus dumicola, assembly GCF_044657685.1. NCBI lineage: Eukaryota > Metazoa > Arthropoda > Arachnida > Araneae > Eresidae > Stegodyphus > Stegodyphus dumicola. The sequence continues at coordinate 35,658,529 of NC_140781.1, forward strand.
CAGTATTGTCAATTTGACTATTGTCAGCTAAATGCAAATTCTGCTTCATATTCCTGTACTGCAAACGTGATATCGATTCTCGTACAATAGGAACATAAATGTCCTTATCAAGTGACCAATACATTTCTTCTTGAGGTAAAGAATGATATCCTGTAAGCAATAATATTCAAAAAAAGCTTCTCATATAAGCTTCAGATGCAATAAATTCTGGGCACTTTTTTTTTTCTAAGCGTATATGAGCGTTTCTGAGAGGTGTTTTTTTTTTTTTTTTTTTTTTTTTTTTTTTTTTTTTTTTCTGAGCGTATATATTCTGAGAGTCTGTTCAACGAGAAGAGAGTAAATGTCTAAACCAAAAAGAAAATCGAAAATCTGTGCACTAGTTTTACCTTGAGTTTTCTTTTATAATTTCTCTTCTATCTTTTTCTTCATGTTCTTCCTGAGACATAACTAACAGTTCCTTTTTTATCCACTTCAAGATTTCAGTTTTCTGCTTTTTAAACTTTTTAGTATGACTATAACTGCTTTTAAAATGCTGAAACTTACTTCTTACGTGAATTTCTCAACTTCCCCAGCAGTATCATTTGGTAAAATATCATTATCATTATTTAAAACTTTACCATTCCTTTCTTCTTCGTCACCAGCCTCTGCAATTTCTGGGGGAACAACAACAATATCAGTTTCATTCTGGTCATTATTAACATTATCATCATCTGTTTCTTCATCAAAAAATCTTTGCTTCTTCTAATGTAAGATACCTCGTTCTAGGCATTTTTAAACAACCAGAACATCGAAAGGAATAAGTGAAAAAGGAGATTGACTACCCGTTTCCTGCTAACGTTGCGTCAACGCAACACCTGTTTTCCCTTCCTTCCCAACACAAATATAACATCTGACTGATGTAATGTTCTGATAAACGGTGACCTTGACTACAAATAGATCACTCGTAAAGACGGCGATTCTTTCGTTAAATATTTTCAGCAAAAATACCCGGTCGAAAGTTTTGCTTAAATTTTGCTTAAAGTATGAGATTAATTATTATAAACAAAATGATTGTTGAAGGCAAATATTTTTTTACAGAAAGAATCTTCATAATATTCCCTACACAAAATCATCTGCTGGTATAAAATATCTTAGGTAGTTACATTTATATACGCATTTATTTTGACCGTTGCGTCAACGCAACACCAGCGGCTAATGGGTTAAAGGCAAACATAAACTGACTGAAAAGCACGCGCCTGGTAAGACAGCAAAATGTCTCTCTCCTCTTGGCTAAAAGCCACATCATAAATACCTATACAGTTTGCAACCTCGTTAGCATAAGCAATTTTACTCGCTCTTATTCTGGCCGGAAATGGAAAATTAGAGAGGATTGCAAAGCTTTAAAGCAAAATAAATGTTAATAAAAATTAAAACACTTACAATGTGATAAATGTTATTACCTGTATTAATGTACGGCGTTATTGAAAGACCATTTATGTGTCATTAGCTTTATTTATTTTGCACTTATTAATAATCATTCCTAAAATCAAATAACTAGGTAACAGTTTACTTTTCTTTACCTAATTTCGTAATGAATTCAATTTTTTTATATTTCCCATAGCATTACACTGACGCATTTTTACGCACGTAAAATTACCTCTGTTAATAAGAGGTATTAAAAGGTCTGCTTCCAAATTTCAAATTAAATATTATTCCTCAGTTTTAAAAGAATTCGAAGAATGATATAGTTCTGACACACTTTCTAGTCATTCAAACTAATTAATTACTCAAAACAATTAGTTTCGCTATAAATCTTCAAGGCACCGAGTAATAATCAATCATGCAAATATACAGCGTGGATTACTGATCCCTTTTCTCATCTGAAGACATTTGTTTGAAATCTCAAACTCTGTTAAACTTCTACTCCAAACGATAGTTCTTAAGTACACAATGTCTTGCTTAATTACAGTACTTGTTCGTTTAATGTTGATTAGTTTTTCAATACTTTCCTGTTGTTCTTTGTGAAATTAATAACACTGCATTTAGAATCTGCACTTCATTGACTGATTTTATTGAAATTTCGTATCTAGACACAGGAATTACAACTTTGAATTGAATTTGGTTACTTTTGGATTTCTGTAGAGGACTTATTTGAAGTTGACCTACATAAAAATACTGCAGCACCAGCTACCCTAATACAAAAGAAAATGATGCCGAAAATTAAATAACACGAAACGTCTCACTTAAAAAAATGGGTAATATTTATTAGTATATTTGTTGCGTTTTTCCATTCCTATTGAATAAACAATTAGACATTTAGCATGGGTTTAGGAGCTTTCTATGGTTAATAGGTCCTGGTTAATAAATTATGTATCCCATTTCCAGTCCAAATGTTCCCTTATTCTCGAGCACTTGTCTTTCTATAAAACTTATTAAACAAAGATTATTTTTATTATTTTTATAAACCACAGAAAAAACATTTTGTGAAGTTAATTATTCTCACTAATAATGTAATGACCTTAATTCAAATTAAAATATTTTATCTGTCTACATGTACATTAATTTTTCATAACGAAATTAGTATGCTGCATGTTGCTATCTCTGGTCCTCATTTGCGATTACTTAATAGGTGCAAGTTGAAGCAAGATCGACGCCTGTGCATCCACGTAGGCATATTAGGTATAGCTGGGCCTTGTTAACTGCTACGTTTCCTCCCCGGATAGAATTCCGAGGAAGAACACTCCAGAGGGTGGTTCAGAGATCTCCCCCGTTTTCCTCTACTAGCAGGTACTCGAAAGGATTTTGGCCCACACTGTATTTTGAGTGCCCACTGGACACGGATACACAATACACTTGCAAACATCCATACCTTCTTCGGGATTCGAACCCGGGCCCACCTGCACAGCATTCAGCTTCACTAATTATTATCCCGGCTGGGCGGCTCAGTTCTCTAATATCATGTCACATCGACAGCAGGTGAGAGAGAGAACCGAAAACCCAAACCCAACTAGCCGGCAAAGCCGGCCTTAAGGTTAAAAAAGGGTAAAAGGCGATTCCAACAACAAACGAGGACATCCAGCGATCCAGCCGAATCCCATCAAAACTCAATTAAATTAAACGTTTCAAAAATAGCAAATCTAAGTAAAGCCCCGGAAAACCAAAACCCGAGAACCGAGTAACAAAAAAGGTTAGTATAACGAAAACATAATAAACTAAACAAACTTCTGGTCAATGGTTGCAAGCTGTTAATCTTCCAAAACCAGAGAAAGCAGGTATAAAATCGACAGCAGGTATAAAATCTTCTAAATGTCAAATTTACGTATTTTCCCGCCGACCTTGAGAGTTGATGGTGATCCTTCTAACGTATAGAATTTATTCCGGGGGAAGTTTGAGCGAATTGGTCGTCCTTTATTTAGTTACAAAATGATAGATCCTCTTTACTTAATTATATAATATATAGATACAAATTATGGATACAGGATACAAAAATTTAAAGTAAATATCAGTTCAAGCTTAGAAATTATCGGACACACATTTCCGCTGGCCAAAATTTCCTAATGGCACTAAAATCATCACCTCCTCTGTGAAATCGAGGCCCAACAGCGGCCGAGCGGTAAAGTCGCTGAACACTGGCAGTTCGGTCCGAGGTTCGAATACCGCGAAGGGGCTGACTGCATGGGCGTTTTCGTGGTTTCCCCATGTACAACGTGTATACGAGCAAGTTTCCCTTAGAAAGTCCTCCACGAAGGTATCCCTCCCCTTAGGCAGATAGCCTTCGTGTGCTTTGCCATGTTTAAATAAACCAACACCTCTGTGAAATCGCTCATGCATATACTCCCTTAAAAGGATCTAAATGGTGTCTCGTGGTTAGACGATATTTCTTATTATGTCATTCTGCCAAACCCTAGAGTTCTTTTAGTGTTTATAATGTGCGCAATAGTACATAACCACTTCCATAATTTTGAAATTACTCAGCTGCTTGCTGTTCTGTAGAAGGCAGTTCTAAAATTTTAATAATTTTCCACCGAAATGCAAGCAGCTAACATATAAATAGCAGTTAAAATTTATGCTTCTTAACAAAAACTACATTGGCTTGCTCAAGGCTGAGAGTACATAAAACAAAAGCGAAGCTCTTATGAGTGGGCTGTGATGTCAAGCTCATCCATTATTTGTGCTAAATTGCAGTTTTTGGTGATAGTGTTTGTGGCACAGGTGAAATGATCGCGGGTGAAGACATGCGGAGAAGAAAACGCAATGCGAAAAACGTGGGAGAAAAGAAAGCAAAGAGAAAATATAGCATATCCAAAATATCGTCTTCGAAAATAAAGCAGTTCAAAAACACTTGTCGAATATAAAACATATCGTGGTAAAAATTAAAGCACCTATTAAATCCTCCCATGACGATAACACTGCAAATATCTGTTTTTTGGGCTTTAAAATTGGTACATGCATATTCGCATAATGATTTGTACACGCTGATAGGAATAAGGAATATCTTAACCTCTAAATTTCATATTCTTGGATTAATTAATATTTTTTCCTTAAAAAAGACAGGAGGAAAACTTAAAATATTCAAAACTGAAAATGAGTAGAAAACTAATGCTACTTATACCAATAATATGAATTTTAAATTTATGCACTTGACTATTAAAAGTCATTATTTGATTTTTATTATCTGATCATTGTTTAATTTGTCATTTAAAACGCTGCACTGGAAATTTTTCATGAAAACGTCTAAAAAATTAGAAAAGAGAAGATGACTAACTGCATTTGTATTAATACTTTACGAAAAATGTAGGAACGAAACTTAAAGTATTCAAAAACTGAAAAGGAGTAAAAAATTTAATGCTACATATAGCAGTTGATAGAATTTTAAATTTACGAACTTAACTGCTAAAGATCATTAGTTATTTCATCTCTTTTTTTAAAGTTGAAATGGCAGTTTTGCATGAAAATTATACTTTAAGAATATTAGGAAAATTAAGATGGTTAACCGCATGAGGTTAACAATGTACAAATATTTTAATTAATTATCAAATTATTTCCCTTTATCTTTGTCAATCTGACATTTTAGTCAGAATTAAGTCTTGTTTTTATTCAATTTGTCTTCTTAATGTGTCATCAACTACAGCTTGCAGTTAATCGTTTCGATATTGATTCGTTAGTTATGACGAAACATGTCAGGGGTTAGCTACACATTAATTCATTAGGCGATTTCCATTTATTATTTGATTATGCCAAAGCACATAGGATTAGGATAGCCAAAGCACATAGCATTATTGGATTATATTAATACTCATGAGAAGGCCGATGAGCTTGCAGAGGCATCCCGTGATTCTCCTCAGCCATCTAACTGCCTAACCCTCGTTGATGCCAATGCAGTTGCCAGCCAAAGACTAATCGGTCAAGTTAAAGGAAACTCCATCCCGGAATTGAACTATGACAGAGCCATATCGACTATCATAACTAGACTTAGGACAAATCACTTAAAAGGGAAGAAGATTTCTGCAAGACGGACAGCGTAGTTACACCAACATTTGTCCTCATTGCCCAGATGACATCCCACTGTCTGGCCATCACATCTTCAGCTGCCCAGCAATCCAGGCCAGACTGCTTAACATCGGCATTGAAGACTCAGTGGACCTACTTTATACTGATGGAGCTGCCGAGGTTGCAAAAGCTGTCTTTGACAGCTTCAAAGCTATATAATTGCACTTTGCCATAGACACGACATCATCATCATCAATACACATAGTATTAGGATTATCTGCTTAAAGGAAGGTATGCTTTTCAGAGAACTGTCTCAGGAACTGAATCTTATCCAAGCTATATGTTCGGGAAACTAAAAACTCTCAAGCATCCAGTTGGTTCGCTGTGTAAAAGATTCCGTGTTCAAAGACATTACCCCTCGGCAACCGGTAGCCACTTCTGGAATTCATTTTACAACATTCACTAAGAAGTCTCAAATTTTAAATTACATATAAAAAATTTATAAGCAGATTTTTTACAGAAATAATATTTAATTACAGTCAACCCTCTTGGTGACTATCTTCCTAAGACGACCAGTATTTATGAGGGCATAAATAAAGATTGGTCTTAAATTTCACCTTTATAAGATGACCACATCCAGAGAAGACTGAAAAGGTATGGAACTATGAATGGTCTCTTTAAAGAGGATTCTTAGCATTTCATTTAAGTAATTTAAATATTATTAAATTGTTTTGGTTATGTATTCGAAATTCCTGTAGTTACGGCTTGGAATTTCATAACATAAAGTGACCACTATAGCTATGAAATTTTGGTATTGAATCTCATTTTTCTTTCTAAACCGGCAAGCTTTTTAGATGCGTATATTATTAAGAACTTTAAATGGTCGCCCAGCTTTACCTTTTGCATAGCGTTTTACTTCGTTTGCTGAGCCTTTAATTTTTCGATTTTTTTTTTATTTGAAACATTTTGAACTATTCCTTGTTCTTTCTTAATGCATATTGAATCATATATTAGCGACAGCCTCTGGAACTGACTGGTTTGTTGCGAAAGATTATTCCATATACTGATAGATAGGTACTTATCACAGCTGCAGCTTCTAAAGTGCTGAGGAGTTATCCCTTAGGAAACGTGGATTCAATGAATGGAAAACTGGAAAACAGTCTGAGGAAAAGTGGCTCATATTAGTAATCAGAATAAAATAATTAGTCGATTTCTTTTATTTCTTAATAGTATGGTTTTTGCTTGAAATTTCTGAATTTTCCGGATACCATACCAAACATTTCGTAGAGAAATTGTTTTAATATTTCTGATTAATATTTAATTTTGTCTGGATTTTTTCCCTCGGAAGTTTATAACTGGTAAGTATGAGGTGTCTATTTGTCCCTGTAAATTTTTTGTAAAAAATAAATAAAACCAATAAAATAAAAATTTCAATAGACTGCCCTTAGGAGATAGTTTCCAATGATAAAATCTGCATACATTTTGTATGGGCTTTTATTTTCAACGAATGAAAGGTTTCAAATTGAAGTTTACGTATTTCAAAAGGTAACTGTGGTTAATAAACAAATTTTACTATTTATTATATATTAGTTACATTATTTTAAACGTTCTATAAGCATATTATTTTGAATGTAAATAATTACTAAAATCTAATATCAGTATTGCCTTCCTGTATGATTAATTTTTTAACTGACATGATCAGAAACAATCTTTTTTTTCGGTAAAATGAAACTGGTGCTTCTTCACACTAAACTAAAACTATGTAAGATATATTTGAATAAAAAAATCAAAATCGTATTTTAAAAACCTCGCTTCACCACACTGCATTATCATCGAAAACTTGCGTGCATACAATATTTGAACTCGATTATCAGGAAGTAGGTTAAAAATTTATGACAAAATTATACTCAGAGTGAAGTAAATAAAAAGTATAGTTGTAACGATAACTAAAAAGATAGTTTTGAAAAAGTCATACCGATTTTCATAACTTACTTTTTAAATCGAACAAAGTTATCTTTTCGTTTTTATTAAATCTGTGAATTTAATGCCATATAAGAAAAGTAATATTAATTTCGTTTCCCCCCTAATTTGCACATACTTCAGTACTACAATACTGTAATGGAAATTACGGTTTTCAGTTTTATGTATTAAACTTAATTGCAAATATTTAAACCTATTATTAGAGTTTTACTTAATGAATATTTTGATAACTAATTTTCCCACGGGAAAAGTTTAAAATATCGTATACAGGCTGTTGACGCCCTCCCTCTTAATTCTTTAAAAATGTAAGTTTTAATTTTTCAAACGAATATCCTCTATTCTGTTGAATCGTGAAAATAATTGCTAGTTAAGTAACTAAAAAGGGACTTTTTACAATACAGATATTTTTCTGTATCACAGGGAAGAAAATCATGTACAGCTAATTATTTTTAATAGATTTTACTATCATATCATTTCAGTGACGGAGAGTCGGCAGTAAGATGACGGAGAGTCGGCAGTAAGATTCAATAGGTTTGTCAGCGAGAGACCAAGTTTAACTCCTGGAGTTCTGTGCCACCTATGTGCTTAAGGCTATTTTGTTAATGGAAAACAGCTGACATTTCTGGTCACTGAAGACACTCCATGCATTTAGTAATCAAATAAACAGAATTTCATTTCAAATAGTATTTGTACGTTCTAAAGCATGTTCTCGTTTTAAAATGCATTAAAACGAGAAGCTAGAGACGTTTATACCAGATTTATCAAACATTTTAATCTCTGTTCCTTGTCCGCCTTTTTATAAAACCCTCTACTTCTTTTTAAATATGTATTCATATACACAGATTTATTTAATTAATGTATAATTTTGCTAATTAATTATAGCACTAAGTGTGATTTACTTCACATTTTTCTTTGTCCGAAAATTAGCAATCCGTATAATAAATAATATTTCCTTTTAATATCTTTCTAATAAAAAATACATATTCATGCACTTATACAATAGTAATAAAACATTTTATGCTGCACTTAGGCACCACAATTATCAAAACGCAAGCATTCACAATTACACTTGTTGATTAATGTATAGGTCTGAATGAATTCTCAAATTCTGAGAACCCGAGATGAGTCTTATAATGGCTATTGTTACTATTTCGTTACCAATTTTTGCGTTCAGTATTTGGGACTATTTCTTTCTGAACCACTGTATCACCAGCCTTGGTCTGATACAGCCCCATGCACTTTTTTTTTCTCTTTTTCTCTGTCCACACTTCTGTATTTTATTCATTCACTTTTCATAGCTTAAAGACCACAAATAATTTCAATTAAGCCCGATACTGTTTTATTCATAGAAAGAAACCTAATTGTAATTTCAGGGTTCAATCTTTCCACCCATGAATAATAAACTTTTTCATTTCAGGCTTAAGAGATGAGATTTAGCGAATCAAATATATGAGTTTCTTCTAAAAATTCGTAAATTCCCTGGCCTTTGTTAATAACCTGACAACGTTTTGAAGAACGATGAACAAACTATTTGCAAAAATGTTATTCCGCATACGGATAATAAAGAATTTTGTTTGGTTTATTTGCTTAAGGTAAAGCCTCGAGGAATATCTGGCTAAGGGAAGGGATGCCTTCCTGGAGGACTTTCTAAGGGAAACTGGCTGGTATACACGTTACACCTGGGAAAACCACGAAATTTGCCATGCAGACAACCTGTTTGCCGGATTGCCTCGACCGAACTACCAGTGTTCAGGACCTTAACCGCTTGGCCGCTGGTGATGAAATATTATGTAAACATTTTTCGTCATAATGATCTAAACGATTAACCAATCAAATATCCAAACAATTAACTGCAGGTTGTACATCAAAATGTTGATGACACTTTAAGAAGACTGATAAAGTGAAACAAAACAATATTTTTTTTTACTAAAGGAATATCGTATTAACAACGATAACAAAGATGACAGAAAATAAATTCACAATTTAGCACTTTTAATGTAAGTAACTTCATGAAGTTACTCGTCCTTTCTTTTGTAAATTTTTAGGTTGTATGTTTCATGAAAAACTGACAGTTCAACTTTACAAAAGAGGTCAGTTTAATAATAACGTTAAATAATAAAGTACATAAAATTAAACTGCTCTGTGTAACATTAATGTTTCTGCTTGTTTTCTCTTAAGTCCCCTTCTTGCTTTTTCGGCAAAACATTACAAGTTAATTCTCATGCAGTTAGTCATTCTCCCTTTTCTAATTTTCTTAGAATATACTTTTCATGAAAAATTTCTAGTGAAACTTTCTAAAAGTCATCATTCAAAGAATGACATTTAATAGGAACATAAGTTTAAAATTCAAATTATTGCTATACGTAGCATTAGTTTTCTACTCATTTTCAGCTTTTGAATGCTCAAGTTTCCTTCTGTCTTTTTTTTAATATAAATTATTAATTACTTCAAAAATATGGGGAAATAGAGAAATTAAAGTACATTTTATTCCTGCTTGCGCACACCACTCATTATGTCAATATACGTATAGAAATTTTAAACAGATGTTTATGATTAATTTATAAGTGAAACAACAAAAATCAGCGTTATATTTTCAAATTTTCACAGGACTAGTTTAGATGGTTTTACTGAACCATCATCCTCAGCTGCAAAAGCGCAGATTAACGAGATAGGCTATAATGGTTAGATAAGATAAGATAAAAAAGCCTGTTCAGGTAATAAGCTACTGGAGCTATCTGCTGCTGAAACCAGAACTGGATTTCTAGAGGCATTTCACATTCAAAAAAATATATTTCTCTTCTAGTTAACGACCCTAATTCCAATCCATCTTCACCTTCAGATTCTGAAGAAATTATGTTTTAGTTCTGGTTTCATCAGCAGATGGCGCCAGTATCTTATCTCCTGTCCAGGCTTTTTTATCTTATCTTATCTAATCATTATATCCAATCTCGTTCATTTGCGGTTTTGCAGCTGAGGCTGATAGTTCGGTAAAACCATCGAAACTAGTCCTGTGAAAATTTGAAAATATAACGCTGGTTTTTGTTGTTTGACTTCTAAATTAATATTTGTTCGGCATGTTATTTTATCTTAATTATTAGATGTTTACCATGCTATCGTCCTGCGATGATTTATAGGTGCTTTACGTTTTACCACGATATATTTTACAACTATGATTTTGAATTGCTTTATTTTTGACGACGATGTTTTAAAACTGCGTTGTTTTCTCCTTGCTTTTACGATGCTTCTCACGATGTTTGTACGATGATTGTTTTCCTCCGCTGTGTGTTCATGAACAATGTTTTCTCCGTACACTAGATTTTGCTTATGGAAATAGTGGACGAGACAGCACGTAAAGTACGATCAACTATCTTATTATGTTTAGCTTTAGCAAATCTTTGTTTTCCTTATAAATAATTTAATATTAGACGCAGCTGCGCGCTCCAAAAGTTCTAAGATGTTTATCACACGATACAAGTCGTTTAAAAGAGGAAACAGATATTATAGAAATTAACAAATCATTGGTAAAAATGAAAAGTAGCAAAATTTTTGGATCAAGTACGTGTAAGGTTAAAAATTTATTTAAAATTTTTTGCTAAATATTTATAGCAAGGTTATAATAAAAAGAAAACAGTTTTTTAGCTTCCGTTCTGCGTGCTCTTCTGTTACAAAGGGTAACAGATTTAGAACTATTAGAAAGATTTTTGTTCGAATCTTGGCTAGAGCAGAGCTGATTTATGATATTCTCGGGCTTTGAAATGTCTAATAGCTTCTAAAGTGGCAGCCAACTAAAATATGCTAGACAATAGTTCCTCGCCGCATGCATTTGAGCATTTGATCTATAGGATCTCGTCCCCGTCTCCCAAAAGCAATATAATAAAATCATTAATTTAAAATCACTAATATTTATTAGGAAAATTTATTAACAGTTTTATCACCATCGAAAGTATTGAAGTGTTTTTAAAGCTTACATATTTATTGCCTTTTACTCTAATGTATGGTCGTAACAAGGAAATATGTGAACATTCTCATGCAATCTGAATTGCAAGCAGCCTCTTGTTTCACAAGGAGATGAATTTTTTCACAGATAAAACACCACCCTCTGTTTTAATGCCAGACCGTCTTTGGTTATTCTGCAGTTGATGAAGGAACTATACCGGGCACAGATGACACACAGCAAATTTTATTGGTCAAGCAGTCTTTGCCTCAGTTTGCACAGTCGAATTGACCTTGTACTTACGAATAATTTAGTATTTCTAGAAGTGGAACTTTAATAAACCAATAAAACAGATTGAGAAAAGAATATATTTTAATAAATGAAAAGTTTAAGTTTGGAAAGGGTTAAAAATTTTCATATGTTGGTAGTTTTATAAAAGTAAAACAAGCGACTAATATTGCAACTTCAGCAGCACTTTACTGTGTTACAAAACTGATAAATGTCTTTCAGTTCCAAAAAATGACAGTTATTCTTTTAAGAGATGCACGATGCTAATTTTCTTTCAAAAAATTAATTTTCTCCAGTGTCCTTGAAATTAAGTACCATTTACACAACTAACTACGATAAAAGTGAAGTGCCGTTCCCAGTCACATTTCGTATAGGTTCTAGATAAACTAGAAAAGCAATGACTGAAGAGTTTGGCACAGCCACAGGTTTAATAATAAATTACAATCAATGTTGATTCAATTCATAAAACATTTTTTTATCCCTTAGAAAATTATTAAAAATCCTTTCATGAGAGATGGCATAACTTTGGCACACTAACTTCTATAATAGCATGAAAGTTGTCCATACTAAAGTATGAAAGGATTTATCATTGATTTAACATTAACAATTGCTGCTTTCTACAAGCCATTTTGAATCCTAATGGAACATTAATTTTTCTAAAATTAAATAGTATGCTCATTCTCTTTCAACAGCCTCTCTGTAATTTTAATTTGCAATAAAATATCTTCGAAAGCTTTTACTTCTTTCTTTCAGCTTCCTGCTTCAACACTCAAGCCCTTTTAGAAAGCCCTAATTGCATTTCGCAGGAAATATTGTACTTCGGTAATTAACGTTGCATTATATTCGTCAGCTTTTAGGATGAATAATAATTTACTGTCATCAGAATCGGAATGATTTTAGTTGTTTATAACACCACTAATTACCTTATGAACGCGAATAAAGGCAAAAATATCGCTGTAGTATATTCTTCTTTGTGTGGTAAACATTATACTGTAAAGTCTGAAAGGAAGTTAATTTTGTATTAACTTCGTTCTATAATTAATTATTTATTGAATATAATGTTCTTTCTCTTATTAATGAGCTGTAGAAGATACTCAAAGAAGCTTATATCTATTAGAAGCATGTTAATAACAGTGATATATAATGTTTTTATCTGTTGCCTAAAATGTAAGACACTTTTACGGCAATATATTTATTAATTATATGCTCTTATTTCAAACTTAATCTTTACTTCTTATGGACGTTTTAAGTCAAAACTAGAACTGGTTTTATGCAGAAGGCTTTCGTGTGTTTTAATTAAATTAAATAATCTGCTCCAATAAAAAACATATCTCTAATCATCATCTTCATACATTACAGATATAATGCCACGCGCAGCGTATATTCAAGACAAATAAAATCTGATGCATTTAGGTTATTTTGAAACTAAGCTTTTGGAAATTAAATTAAGGAATAAAGTTTATTTTAGCGCTAAATGCCTTTTCCTGTCGGCAAGATTTTTACATCCAGCTCTTATTCGTGTTTGTTTCTTTTTCCCTCACCAGGTTCTTTCGAATTTTGTCTGCAACCATTCTTATTCGACGATGGCCATAACACTCCAACATTTTTATAGCTTCAACCGCTTTCTCGTTTTTATGATTTGATTTATTTCTTTCAGTTGCTAGTTTCAAATATCTCTTTGTCTTACTTCTTTTAAAAGTCTTCTTTCCAATTTCTGGCCATTTCTTTCCATTGTTATGGTGTTTGACAGATAAAAACTGAAGATATGTCGGTTAACGTGGATGTAGCATTCCACTCAGCCATACTCAGAATTCCTAGAATAACTTATTTTTAAATCCTAACTCAGCATCTTCAAAATTTTAATAGCAGGCAAAAGGTCACATAAATTTATCATTTATATTTAGGTAAATGTTGAGCTTCCTTCACTGTATACTGAATTTTTTACAGGCATTTTCTAGTGACTTAAATTGTAAAAGAAAGGGATTTCAGTAGAAGAATAGCTCTAGAATATATCCCGTGACGTTTTCAGTTTTAACATAAAACTATTTGTGATGCTTTTACAGTAGATATCGATTTATGAAAGTGATTTTATCTACAGAGATTAAAAAATTCTTTTCTTAAAGATTCACAATTAAACATGTGATGCATTTAAGAAATAATGGGAATCTAATAACTCATTTGAGCAAAATTGCTTTGCACACCTATTTTAAAACTTATTACTGAATACCCTTCAAATTTCGGTTGCGAGCCTTCTAACATATGGCGACAAATAAAATATATTTTCCAAATTAATGTATCCTGAAATAAGCACATCAGAATACTTCAACACGAAAACGTAGTATCACTTTTCTGTTCTTTTAATCATCGTGAATATGTAACATCTAAAACGAAAGTTGATTGATTTACCAAATTTGTCTCTTACGGTGTGAATGTTAATGCAAATATTTTAAATTGAATTCTTCATGTAGGAATATTCTCTAATTGCATTTAGCAACTTAATCTATGCTACTAAATAAAAAGGCAACAAACGTGTAAAACGACTTGAGAGAATTTTTCAAACGTTATCACCAAATCATATGCATAGGTATCCGCCGAAACCATCGCGGACGAAAACGTCGCAGAGAAAACAACGCAGAGCGAAAACGTCGTGATACAAAACATCGTGGGAGAAAACGATGCTTATTTGCTTTACTTTTTCCCACGATGTTTTGTACCAAGACGTTTTCCCCTTGCGTTGTTTCCTCCGCAACGTTTTCGTCCGCGATGTTATCAGCTGTTACATATGCATAACATGATGTTGGTCTTCCTCTCATTGTTAACCGGCGTCTCATTCTGCGAGACATAGCTTCCACGAGATGTTAGTAGTTATCTCATTATGTATAACCATGACCGCAAAGGAATTTTAGTTACATTCTTAAACAAAAAAATAACAACGCACCGAGATGATATAAAGCAAATTGGACACAAATTGGTGTGCATACAGGTTTTGACGGAAAATGCAAAATTTTACATTTTGGCTGCCAATGAATGAACGGTTGTCGCTACAGCGCATCTGATCTGCGCAACTGGCAGGATATTTAAGAGGAGAAATTACGATTTCAGGTCATAAATTCTTCACGAATTTCATTCCGTGTACTCTGGTAGACAGTAACTATGCTTCGCATACAGGTGCGCGAGCGATATGCGCTGATGTCATAATTTGAGAGAGGTCGTGTAGTTGAGCTCAAAGAAGCCAGTTGGTCTTATCGGCGAATAGATCGACATTTGAGCAGGAGCGATGCCACTATTATACGATGTTGGCAGGAATGGGGAATGGGTGAACCATGGCCGCACACAGTGTCAAGAAGGAAGCGGTACTCCTAGATAAACGACAGAACGTGAAAACCGAGCAATCGTCAGAGCGGCACTCACAACCCCAGATGCATCATTATCATCGATTGTACTTGCAACTAATGCTGCAGTGACAGCAAGGATCATTCATAGACGGTTCACAGAAAGGGGGCTAAGGTCACGGCGCCCTATGCGCTGACTGCCATTGACCTCTGTATTACGTCAAGCCCGTTTACAGTGGTGTTGGGCTCATGCGCACTGGAATGTCACTGATTGAAGTAGAATAGTCTTCAGTGTTCCGCTTTGAACTGAGCCCCGATGACCAGCGAAGGCAAGTCTGGAGACGCCCCGGACAGCGGTGTGATACCAACCTAACTGTCTTCCGGGAGACAGGCCGACAACCAGGAGTGATGGTCTGGGGTGCCATTTCATTTCATAGTAGGACCCCTTGTCATCTGTCGCAACCTTACAGCACAGCGGTGCGTAGACAAAATTCTAAGGCCCTTTGAGTTGCCCTTCATGTCACGCCATCCTGGGCTTACATTTCAGCAAGATAATGCCCGCCCCCACACTGCACATGTTTCTACTGCTTGCCTTAGTGCTTGCCGAACATTATCTTGGCCAGCAAGGTCGCCGGATGTATCTCCTATTGAGCACGTTTGGAGCATTATGGGAAGGACCCTCCAACCAGCTCGAGATGTTGACGATCTAACGCGCTAGTTGGACAGAATTCGGCACGATATCCCTCAGGAGGACATCCGCAACCAATCGTTGCCAAGCCGAATAACTGCTTGCATAAGGGCCAGAGGTGGACAAACGCGTTACTGACTTTTTCACTTTGTGAAGCTCTATCACTTCAATAAATCATCCAATTTTTCTCAAACTGTAATCATTTGATCATTTGTTTTTCTGTATGTGTACATCACTTCTACCGATTTTCGTCTCATTCGGGTAACTCCTTTTTGGTGCATCTTTTTTTTTTTTTTTTTTTTTTTTTTTTTTTTTTTGTCTAAGACTGTAGTTTCGGTAATTAAAAAATTATACGAGTAAGTTATTGAAGTGTTACAACTCGTAATCATTTTTACAATTCAGTAGATAAGGTTCAAATTCAACTAAAAATGCAACCAAAGCAATACAGCAAACTCCTCATCATGCTCGTGGAACGGTTACTTATTCTTTCGCTAGTGTGAATTAGAGCATTATTGTTTTGAGAGACTGTATCTTTACTGGATAATGAATTCTCATGAAGAGGTTCACTTCGTCAGCCTTAATGTTTGGGAAAGTATGGTCCTCAAAGTTTTATGTGCACAGTATCACATAAAAACCTTTGAGAGACATGATCAAGAAATGATCTAGTTATTAATTGAAAGTATATTAACCAGATCATCCCAAACACTCACTCTGTCTGCTTGGAAAAGACTCACACTGCTTTTGTCTTTGAGTAAACACACTAATGTACCAAGGACGTTCATGCGGTTTTCGTCAGTTATAAAAAAAAGCCTACAGAAATTTTAATCATTTTTTCCTTCGAAATAATCCCCAATGGATTCAATCCCATACATTTCTTAACATTTCTCGCACACTCTCTTAAAATTAAAATGTGAAACCTAAATTCATGTGGTTTAATTTAATTTTGTTTTTCACACGTTTGGTGGACTTAATAATTTTGCTGTAATATATGAAACTATAACCTAGAAACTATAAATTCAAGAAGAAAATGTTCGACCTAGTGAAGTATTAAATTTATTAAGAAAGCTCATTATTCTGTATTCGGTTTTGAGCATGCTTACGTACCTCAGGAGGGATTTTGGGGAGAATGAGTTTACACATTCCTTTTTCCACAGAACCCACCAGTCCTTTATAACATTTTCAACAGCGAGTCATACATTGAAAAACATCAAATAAAACAAAAGATTTCTTTGCTTTTCAGGAAATATTATGCATCTTGAACTTGTGTATAATGTTTTTTACTTTAATAACATTATATACTAATGTAACCACCATCAATATTATAAATAAATAACAAAGAAACAGTAAAGAATATCATAGACAAATACTCATATTTAATGAACATGTAAATGCATCCTGTCACTTACTAATAATGTTTTCCTTTTAACGCGCGAAGAAAGATTTTTCCAAAGAAGGATAAATATTTATTTTTACATAATTTTAAAAGCGAAATTACGGAAGTTTGAAAATTCTAACTAAATATTAATAGGATTTTCAATTTAGAGGCATAAAAATAAACTGTGAAGTAACGTCAGCGAATAAAGAAGAACATTTTAGCTGCAGAAAACAATTCTTTTATTGTCTGGGGATCTGGCCTTCTGAAATGAGTGCTGTCATAGTGTATGAAGCAAACAAATGGAAATGAAATCCGGAAAAGCGATTTCTCGAAGTTATGACACAGCCACGGCTCTTTGCAACTTACGTTTGCGCAGTTCTATTTGAGGCACAGAAATATATATTTCTTTATTTTTATGTGTATTACGAACGTTGTAGATATACTCCTGTCAAGTTGAGTTTCAATCCCAATAACGCTATGTCCTCAATAACTGGAAGTATACTGAAAAAGAATTCGATACTGTAAAAGCAAATTTTCATCCCACCCAGAAAATCTTGCACTTTGAAAAATTGTCTCGTGTTTACTTGATGTTTCCTCCAAGCAATCCACGCCCACTTAAGAAATACTCCTTTTTATATTTGGTGCATTGTCATATCCTATCAATCAGCTGAAGATATAAATGGAAAAGAGATGCTTCTTTTGCTTGAATTGTTGCTGAAGTACTCCAAACCTATTTTGCGTACCTATCAAAAGGAGATTTTAATATGTTATGTCGAGGATTGAGATAAAAAAAGAAAATTTATCTCACGATCCGATTTTTTGTAAACTTTGAAATACTTATTTGATTTTTGGAGGAGAATATTTATGATGCATTTGCGAACTAAACTGGGCCCTTGACAATAGGTTGTATTACACGAAACTTTTCAAAGTGTAGGATGTTTAAAATATAAAAAGATTTGCATTATGATACTTTAAGAAAACATACAAATGCTAAGATAATCTTGGATAATAAATAATAAGTAGTTTAGAGCGAGTATTTTAAATTGAACTGACTGTGTATTACTCCTGAGCTACTGAATATTAATGTACCGCATTGTACATCTATGTCATTTATAGGACTGCATTTCAGTATCGTATATTAATCAGCAGACCATATGCCTACGGATATCATCAGCGGGCAATAGTCTCACTGATATGTTCAGTGATTTTGGCATACAGTATCTAAAGATACTGTTATGTAGAGAAATTATCTGATAGCGTTATAAAAATTAGGTGAATGATTTTATGATTTATGGAAATCTTAATTTTTATTTGATTATGAATTATTTATTTTAAGGCTTTAATTTTGGGGAAAGACAGATGATTCTGGGAATATTATTTAGTTTAAAAGAGTATTATTTATTTTCCTCTATTTGTAAATCTTGTACAAACTTTTATTCATTGTGAAAGAAGCAGGGAAAGGGAGGCAATTTTCGCCAAGTCATGATTTCGCGCGCTTTAGAATGTTCGAGAAAGAATTTTCATTGTTAGTTGACCTTAAGAGAGGAAAGTACGTGACGGAAAGGTCAAAGGTTGCTACTTGTCTTTGAATGTAAGTCATTCAGGTTTTTGGCGATTGAGGGTCCGGTTGTTGGCTAAGTGAAGAAGGGCGCGCATGCGCGATCACCCTTATTTCCGCATTCTGGAGTTGAAAACGAAGATTTTGCCATAATTAAGGGGGCGATAAGTGAAGCCATAGTGGGAGCCCGTTTGGTGAAGGACAAGAAGGAAATTTGAGTTGGACACACTTACTTTTGGCTGACTCTCGGACTGACTCGCTGATTTTTGGGCTTGCTGGACAAAATGTAAGTGACTCCGAGAGGTGTTTTCCGGCGGGGAGCGGCAAATATGCTCCCCGGCCGCGTTTTGGTTAAGAGGCGAGACTCTCTTACACACTTACTCTGGACTCGCTTAGGCACTCTCTGACTGACTCGCTGATTTTTGGGCTTGCTGGACAAAATGTAAGTGACTCCGAGAGGTGTTTTCCGGCGGGGAGCGGCAAATATGCTCCCCGGCCGCGTTTGGTTAAGAGGCGAGACTCTCTTACACACTTACTCTGGACTCGCTTAGGCACTCTCTGACTGACTCGCTGATTTTTGGGCTTGCTGGACAAAATGTAAGTGACTCCGAGAGGTGTTTTCCGGCGGGGAGCGGCAAAATGCTCCCCGGCCGCGTTTGGTTAAGAGGCGAGACACACTTACTCTTGACCGGAGAAAGGAAAAGATTTAGTCGGCCTCGAGCAGTGCTTCCGGCGGGGAGCGGCAATTATGCTCCCCGGCCGCGGGTTTTCTCAAAAATGCGAAGAAAAAAAAACTGTTGAGCGAATAACAAAAAAATTAACAGAGACTTGGGTCTCTATCTGTATCGGCAAAAGTCAGGACGATGTCCTCTGAACTCCGACTTGAAAACAGAAGGAATTATGTCACCTTAGACAACTGGAAGCCTGCGTTAGCCGTTCTCTAAAATGCCTAGCTTAATTGTCTACGTTTTCCTTGGTGGAGCTGAGAGTCTAGGCAGACAGCCGTGCGGTGTAAGCTGTTCTCTTGCTTCCAGTGGGAATAATTTTCTTCTATGGAAACCAGGAGCAGGCGTAAGATTTGACGGTATAGCTGATGTAATTTATTGTCGTGCCGTTCGAGTTTCTGGCTTGCGGATTTGCCAAGTGACGTAAGGATAGAGCTAAGATATGAGCTCTCCTCCACTTCAAGATGTCCACTCAAGATAAGTATTATTTTCTTTGGTGTGTTGGAACTTTAGGCAAGTTTTTTCAAAAACGTCCTTAGCAGTAAAAAAAAACAACGTCGAATCTAAAATTTAACTCTCAGGCCATAAATTGTTCCCTTTCCTTTCTTTTAAATCACCAGTCAAACCTTAGTTTTTTTATGAATTTAAATGAACAGACTCTCAGATGAGGGTAAGATTTTTCTTATTGTGTTGTAATTGAATAAACTGATATTTAATCTGGAACCTCTTACAGTATGTTTTCTTTATATATTTAATATGAACTTTTCCTTTATATCTTGTATATGTTTTATGTTTTCGATCCTCTCACGGCGCGGTCCCGGAATGCATTTCTTTCACAACGCAAAAATGCTGTACACGTTTCACTATACGATTACTACCTTTAACGGCAAGTAGTTTCATATTTAACATTTTTTTATATGAATTTAAGATATAACATTGGTCAAGATGCCTACACCAGATAAGTGTATATTTTTTTTTGTGTTTATACGATCCTCTCTCGAAACTTTTAACATAACATTGGTGCCGTGACCTCTGCTTAGTGAAGGATCGAATCAGTAACTGATTTTTTGAATTTATTTATTTCGTATAACTTACTGTTTTAAGAAGGTGTTAAATTTTGGGTGCTAGGATTAATTAGAGTTTTTGATTTGTGTTTGCTTATTTGTTAATACGAGAGTGATAAAGTTTGAAAATGTGTGTGAATTTCAGGAATTTTGGACTTTAACGTTAGGCAAATAGAATTGAACTTTAAAGTTAGGAAAAATATATATTTTAAGGTAGGAGAATAGATGCTGTATATTTTTACTGTTGAAAATCCTTGAGTGTTTTCTGGATGTATACTTTTGATTTCTGATTTCTGATACAAGATGGAAAATGAATTATTTCACGATAATCCTATGCTATTTGTGTATCCTTGTATAAAGTTTCGAGTGCTTGTCTTTAAAAACTGGACTCATTTTTTGAGCACTTCTAAGAGAGAGAGATTAAAGTCTCTAATTATTTTACTGAATGAGACAAGCCATAGCTATGCGTAGCTAGACATTTTTTTTTTTTTTTTGTCTGTGTGTTTTTGCTAATTATTTAACCTAGAATCTTGTGAAATGTGTAATTGTGAGGGGTAACGTTAGAGAAATTTTGATTTTTTTGAATTAATTGAATAATATTTTGTGAAATGTATGTAATGTTTTCATGATTATCTAGTTTACCAAGTATCTTATTATTTTTTTTGATTACATTGTTTTGATATGATTCCAGTATATTGTGTAATGTGTTAGTAATTTAATTTAGTATTGAGCAATGAATTTTATAAGTTCTTAAGGCATAATGATACAAATGAATGAGTTAGAAAAATTGAAGATTGTTTTTCAATTGCAAAATTCTGTTTTAAAGTGAACATGGGTTAGTTAGATTTGAATTTTTGCCTGAGATCAGCAATAGTGATGTTTGCATATTTAATTTGTTTGGATTGAATTCATCAGCTTGAGTGAAGTTCTAATTAGTTTAATGAGTCAGAGAAATTGGGATTAGTTATCTTCTGAGTTTTAAGTTTGTGAAGAGTTGTCATGTGAGAATTGTTTAAACAGTAGAAATAGAGTTAGTCTTATGAATTGTAGAAAGTGAATTTTAATGAGAATTTTGTGACAACGGGAATTTGTTTTGTGAAAATGTTTGAAATAAGTTTGAGAAGATTAGTTACTTATGCTCTGTACTCATGTGTGGGAATTTTCTGTTGATTACAAGTAGTTTGTCTTGAATTTGCTAGTGAATCGTAATAGATTTGATCTGAGTTATTGAATTTTCTTTCTTGGTTGGACTTGTTGCTGAATTTAGGGTTAATTCTTGTTTTGGCTTAAGTTTTGTATTTGAATTGGTAGTATCAAGATAGTTGTATCAGGTTTTTGTTTTGTTTTGGTGGTTTCTGCCAAGGTCCGTAAAATGTAAGTTCTCTGATGTTTAGTTTCTGTGGAAGAATTGAGATTGCTGTGTTCATAGGAAAATAGTAGAATTTGAGTTATGGATTTCATTTGTGTGATTTTTAGGGATTTTTGAGTTACGAGTTATGAGTATTTTTTTTAGTTTAGCACTTTTGAGAACTTTGCATTTGTTGCTTGCAGTTAGGTCTTGCGTGAAGTTGTAATGTCCTGAAAGCTCGTTTTCTTGTAAATACTTGCACTTCATGGTGGCACTTGACCTCTTACACCGGGGGCAAACAGGAACTTGTTATCTGAGAAATCTATTGTTGTATCTCTTTCATTGTGTTGGTTCAGGATTGTAACGTTTCGGTCAGCGCACTTTTCTTTCCGAGATAAGAGATCTTATGTTCTCTTTCAACGTGTCTGGAGGTTTGCTTGATACGTAAAGTTTGAGTGTGTCATTTATAATACAGCGCTTTTCTCAGCTTACATGGACGCGGTAAAGAGTTACTTTGTTTCTTTTGTTTGGGTGGAGGTGTGCTGAAAGCTATTGCTTAGGTTACTATACAACGTTTTGAAAAAGTTTGATGCAGAATAGATCTCAGTTTTTGCCTAAATTGGGGGTTTGTTTTGAACACTTTTTTTGATTTGTGATATTTTATTTAGTGTTCTAGTAACGTGCTTCAGTCCAGCTTTGATTGATTTCTTTGACTAGTTAAAATTTTTTTTTTGTGGACTTAAGGGTTTTTTAGAATTACTGAAATTTTTGTTGTCTTAATAAGGGAACTTAAATATGGTGTTGTTACTCACTAGTGTTTATCTTGAAGTTTGAATTTTTTTTTAGTGACACTTCACTCTTGCTGGTTGATTTTTTTTTGGCTTGATTTGAATTACAGTGAAATATTTTTGACTTGATATGGTTTAACGTAATGATTAGGTGTGTATTGGTTTAGGTATTGCAGTTTAAAATTTTTTTTAAGTATCACTGATCTCATTGCTCATTTGAATTATGTACGAAATTTTTACACTTTAATTGTATTTTCATTTTATGTCTATATGTGTATCTTGGTAGTATCTGTTTGTAATTATTGGCCAAACGTTATTTTGTATATGCATTAGGTTGTATTATTACTATTATTTTTGTGTGCCTTGGATAAAATTCTAATTGGTATTTGTACAGCGTATTCGTTATGTTAATTCTCGGAATTGATTTTGGTTGGATTGAATTTTTGGACAATCACGTTTTCTTTCTTTCTGATTTTTTTGTGTGGGGTATTTTCGGCTGGTTCCGAGGTTCCTTGTGTTGTAACGTTCTTTTCTTTTCTAATGCTTGGCCCTGATCAGGCCGCTTCTGTTCTTAGACGTGACTGTTTGGGATACAATCTTAGAAGTTATTCAATTTCGTAGTACTTAGGGGTCTTTACTCCTTATTTGAATACGTTCATGTGACATATTTTATTTGGAATTGTTTGAATTATTAGTGTGTTTATTTTCTCAGGAATGTATTTTATGTATCTGCGGCGCGTTAATTATCTTATTGATTGATCTTAGACATATTTTGTTTGTGATTAGCGCCTTATTTTTATTTTTATTTTTGTATGTGTTCTGAGTATTTCTAGGTTTAATTAAGTGATTTAATTGATGTTTTTGATTAATTGTTTTTGATGATCTTCCTTGAGTATTTTAATTAGTGATTGCTTTGATTAATTTTGTTGTTTTACTTGCACATTTTGGACTTGAAATTTAATGTGTCAGTAACGTCACTGTTACCAAGGAGTCGTGTGAAATATTGTTACAGTATGTTATCCTTTAGCCTTATTGCACAGTATGAGTCATGGTATTTCAAGAAGTGTCTGTCTGCTAAATTTTGGTAAATCAAAATTTAATTCCTTAGGGGAAAGGAATGTTATGTAGAGAAATTACCGGGTAGCGTTATAAAAATTAGGTGAATGATTTTATGATTTATGGAAATTTAAATTTTAGTTTGATTCTGAATTATTTAATTTAAGGCTTTAATTTTGGGGCAAAACAGATGCTTCTGGAAATATTATTTAGTTTAAAAGAGTATTATTTATTTTCCTCTATTTGTAAATCTTGTACAAACTTTTATTCATTGTGAAAGAAGCAGGGAAAGGGAGGCAATTTTCGCCAAGTCATGATTTCGCGCGCTTTAGAATGTTCGAGAAAGAATTTTCATTGTTAGTTGACCTTAAGAGAGGAAAGTACGTGACGGAAAGGTCAAAGGTTGCTACTTGTCTTTCAATGTAAGTCATTCAGGTTTTTGGCGATTGAGGGTCCGGTTGTTGGCTAAGTGAAGAAGGGCGCGCATGCGCGATCACCCTTATTTCCGCATTCTGGAGTTGAAAACGAAGATTTTGCCCTAATTAAGGGGGCGATAAGTGAAGCCATAGTGGGAGCCCGTTTGGTGAAGGACAAGAAGGAAATTTGAGTTGGACACACTTACTTTTGGCTGACTCTCGGACTGACTCGCTGATTTTTGGGCTTGCTGGACAAAATGTAAGTGACTCCGAGAGGTGTTTTCCGGCGGGGAGCGGCAAATCTGCTCCCCGGCCGCGTTTTGGTTAAGAGGCGAGACTCTCTTACACACTTACTCTGGACTCGCTTAGGCACTCTCTGACTGACTCGCTGATTTTTGGGCTTGCTGGACAAAATGTAAGTGACTCCGAGAGGTGTTTTCCGGCGGGGAGCGGCAAATATGCTCCCCGGCCGCGTTTGGTTAAGAGGCGAGACACACTTACACTTGACCGGAGAAATGAAAAGATTTAGTCGGCCTCGAGCAGTGCTTCCGGCGGGGAGCGGCAATTATGCTCCCCGGCCGCGGGTTTTCTCAAAAATGCGAAAAAAAAACTGTTGAGCGAATAACAAAAAAATTAACAGAGACTTGGGTCTCTATCTGTATCGGCAAAAGTCAGGACGATGTCCTCTGAACTCCGACTTGAAAACAGAAGGAATTATGTCACCTTAGACAACTGGAAGCCTGCGTTAGCCGTTCTCTAAAATGCCTAGCTTAATTGTCTACGTTTTCCTTGGTGGAGCTGAGAGTCTAGGCAGACAGCCGTGCGGTGTAAGCTGTTCTCTTGCTTCCAGTGGGAATAATTTTCTTCTATGGAAACCAGGAGCAGGCGTAAGATTTGACGGTATAGCTGATGTAATTTATTGTCGTGCCGTTCGAGTTTCTGGCTTGCGGATTTGCCAAGTGACGTAAGGATAGAGCTAAGATATGAGCTCTCCTCCACTTCAAGATGTCCACTCAAGATAAGTATTATTTTTTTTGGTGTGTTGGAACTTTAGGCAAGTTTTTTCAAAAACGTCCTTAGCAGTAAAAAAAACAACGTCGAATCTAAAATTTAACTCTCAGGACATAAATTGTTCCCTTTCCTTTCTTTTAAATCACCAGACAAACCTTAGTTTTTTTATGAATTTAAATGAACAGACTTTCAGATGAGGGTAAGATTTTTCTTATTGTGTTGTAATTGAATAAACTGATATTTAATCTGGAACCTCTTACAGTATGTTTTCTTTATATATTTAATATGAACTTTTCCTTTATATCTTGTATATGTTTTATGTTTTCGATCCTCTCACGGCGCGGTCCCGGAATGCATTTTTTTCACAACGCAAAAATGCTGTACACGTTTCACTATACGATTACTACCTTTAACGGCAAGTAGTTTCATATTTAACATTTTTTTATATGAATTTAAGATATAACATTGGTCAAGATGCCTACACCAGATAAGTGTATATTTTTTTTGTGTTTATACGATCCTCTCACGAAACTTTTTTCTCTATATAACATTATCCAAGACACACACAAAAAAATAATAATAATCTTGAGTGGACATCTTGAAGTGGAGGAGAGCTCATATCTTAGCTCTATCCTTACGTCACTTGGCAAATCCGCAAGCCAGAAACTCGAACGGCACGACAATAAATTACATCAGCTATACCGTCAAATCTTACGCCTGCTCCTGGTTTCCATAGGAGAAAATTATTCCCACTAGAAGCAAGAGAACAGCTTACACCGCACGGCTGTCTGCCTAGACTCTCAGCTCCACCAAGGAAAACGTAGACAATTAAGCTAGGCATTTTAGAGAACGGCTAACGCAGGCTTCCAGTTGTCTAAGGTGACATAATTCCTTCTGTTTTCAAGTCGGAGTTCAGAGGACATCGTCCTGACTTTTGCCGATACAGATAGAGACCCAAGTCTCTGTTAATTTTTTTGTTATTCGCTCAACAGTTTTTTTTTCTTCGCATTTTTGAGAAAACCCGCGGCCGGGGAGCATAATTGCCGCTCCCCGCCGGAAGCACTGCTCGAGGCCGACTAAATCTTTTCCTTTCTCCGGTCAAGAGTAAGTGTGTCTCGCCTCTTAACCAAACGCGGCCGGGGAGCATTTTGCCGCTCCCCGCCGGAAAACACCTCTCGGAGTCACTTACATTTTGTCCAGCAAGCCCAAAAATCAGCGAGTCAGTCAGAGAGTGCCTAAGCGAGTCCAGAGTAAGTGTGTAAGAGAGTCTCGCCTCTTATCCAAAACGCGGCCGGGGAGCAGATTTGCCGCTCCCCGCCGGAAAACACCTCTCGGAGTCACTTACATTTTGTCCAGCAAGCCCAAAAATCAGCGAGTCAGTCCGAGAGTCAGCCAAAAGTAAGTGTGTCCAACTCAAATTTCCTTCTTGTCCTTCACCAAACGGGCTCCCACTATGGCTTCACTTATCGCCCCCTTAATTATGGCAAAATCTTCGTTTTCAACTCCAGAATGCGGAAATAAGGGTGATCGCGCATGCGCGCCCTTCTTCACTTAGCCAACAACCGGACCCTCAATCGCCAAAAACCTGAATGACTTACATTCAAAGACAAGTAGCAACCTTTGACCTTTCCGTCACGTACTTTCCTCTCTTAAGGTCAACTAACAATGAAAATTCTTTCTCGAACATTCTAAAGCGCGCGAAATCATGACTTGGCGAAAATTGCCTCCCTTTCCCTGCTTCTTTCACAATGAATAAAAGTTTGTACAAGATTTACAAATAGAGGAAAATAAATAATACTCTTTTAAACTAAATAATATTCCCAGAAGCATCTGTCTTTCCCCAAAATTAAAGCCTTAAAATAAATAATTCATAATCAAATAAAAATTAAGATTTCCATAAATCATAAAATCATTCACCTAATTTTTATAACGCTATCAGATAATTTCTCTACATAACAGTACACTCTAAGTATTCAGATAGCTAGACAGGTATGCTTAGACTGGGATTAAACATGAAATTCTCATTTTCAGTCATTACAATGCCTATCATTGCATCTTTCAAATTTAAGAGATTGTTTGTTGATGTTAGAAAGGTTTTCAGTACTCCCATGTTTCAAGCGTTTCTCCTATGATGTGATACGCATAATACGCTCCATTAACATGCAGTTCCTTCTTATCATTTTATAAAAGTCAGTAAACAAGTGTTTATTAATATTTTTACAATATTAGTTATATCAAATCAATGGATTTATTAATATTTTTACAATATTAGTTATATCAAATCAATGGATTTACTAAGCTTTATATTATTAGTACGACCCAATAAAAGTGATACCAGTCATTGTATTTTAAAACGCTTTGATTGGAGAAATTATCCTGATTTACTTATATTTATTTAATAATAATTATTATTAAAGCAGCGCAATATAAGCTAAATTAATTAAATAATCAAGAAAAAGGTAATTTAGGCATAATAAATATCCTTCTATAGTGGTAAACTTACTAAAAGAAAAGCACAATATAATATAATAAAAAGCTTTTAAACCAAAATGAAAATTAAAATGAAAAAAATGAAAATTAAATTAAATTAATACAATAGCAATTAACAGTATCATCATATCACAAAATTTTCACAATGTGAAAATTCTTTGTTTTTTCTTCCAAGCAGCAGCTGAAAGAAACTTTCAAAACATTTTAAATGTTTAAAAATTTTAAGAAATTAGGAACAAATTTCGATATTGGTAAAATTTGATATTATTTGAATTCATTTGCCAAATTATAACATGTTCCGATGTGATTCGAAATTATTTACGCGGTATACAAAAAGCCTAATAGTAAGAACATTTTTGAATAAAACAAAAATTATATAACTTAAAATCTAGAACTTTTTAAACTACTATCTTGAAAAAGGAAAATGGTAATGTTGCACAAGTCACCAAGATAAAGTAAAAGTAGGATGCAAAATTTAGAAAAGATAAAATTGCGGTTGCCGAAATTTTATAAATATGGAATTGTTAATGTATATTTCTAAAAGAAACTTTTAATTTAGATTGAGATGAAAGAATTAAAAAGCAAAATGGAATTAAACACGGCAGAAATCTTCTGCAAGTTGGAATATTGTTAAAAAACAGAAGCAAATTAGTACTAAGCCCAGTAGTACTTGTCTTGATTCGAAACCAGATGCACAGTATGAAAAATTAAAAGTTCAAAATTTTTAAACGTAAAATTTAATGTTGTTTTCTTTTAAAAACTAGTAGCTTATAAATATTAATTCAATGTAATTTCTCTCTTTCTTGATAATATGCGTATGTATATATATATTCTTTACATTTTAATTGGAAGGTTGAGAATGGGCAAGAATAACTGTATGAAGTAGTATGACTAAAGAAGGAAAATTTATTTACAAAGATAAAGAAAACTTAAATTGTTTCGAAAAATCACAATGATAATAATTCATTAGAGAAACTGACGAAGTAGTATAACATTACTTTTGATATGACAAATAATTCTGCTCACCTTTATATAGAAAAAAATAATAATAATCTTTGCTTACTAGACAAGACAAGCAAGCTCGTCCATTCATATTCAAATATTTTGCTGCCTACATAGTTTCAAATTACAGAATACAATTAGCATGTTTATTATTTATCAAAGCTCTTAATTATTGAAATACATATAAATTACATTATTTAAATGCATACAAATTACAATATTGAAGGACATTATTATATTCATTGACATCCATTATTGAAAGACACATTAACTATCGAAATTAGTTATGTGTTAAAAAAAATATCCTTGTTTCCATATTCCGTACTTCTTAATCAAAGGTATGTTGTACGCTGAGAAATATATTTCCATGTATCTTTTAAACAGACTTAAATTGTGTTATACCAATATTCCTAAAAGTTACAGAGCTTAGTCTCTTTAATCCCTTACACATGAGGCTTAACTCAACAAAAGATACACCTAACACCACCTAACTACGAATATATTCGACATATTCAAGAGTTTCCCTTCAAGCTTCGTTTTTTACCTTTCAAGAACTTGCTAGAATTGATGATAAGTCACGCATCTTCTGTCAGTGTATTCAAAGGTTGCTCATTCTCTACTATGCATGCTTCAGTAATGCTGACATTGCCTTGTGAAGTATTCCTCATTCTCATGAAAAGCAGAAATCGTCCGCATTCCATTGGGTTCAACAGGGATTAAATCAATATAGAAATTTCGGGTGGAGAGAGATAAAAAATAACCGTCCTTTGTTCTGTTAAAAATATGAATATTTGCATGTGGAGAAATTAAACAATACCCAGATTTTAACAACATGGTCTACGGCTAAAACAGGACTTTGAATATATCATTTAAAGAAAGAGTGCTTAATTATGCTTATAAAGTAACAAATATAAATTAATTCTATAGACGGTTTATGTAGTTCGCTACTATAATAATCGTATACCTAATATTACTATATATACTGTTCAGATTTGTTCGGAAAGTTTAAACTACCATTGAGCATGATACGATATCCTACTTTATTATCTTTGAATACAAAACAGCTGAAAATATTTCCATATAAATTTGTGTTATCTAAATACTACTAAACGTAAAATCCGCATTTATGCTTTTTGAATCAAAAGAAATCTATGAAAGCTTGTAGTTGATATCACAGGTAACATTCCACAAAAGTTGGATGATATCGCAGGTAACATTCCAAAAAAAGGTGGATGATATCGCAGGTAACATTCCACATGCATATTAAAAATTATGAAATCAATTTTATTTGCTAGTTAATGCATGACTGCCAATAGGCAGCATAAAATCTGTACATTTAAATTTCGTTGAAGAAATCTGAGGAGAGAATTAACTGCATATCTCCATAACCTAGGTAAAAACGCGAAGATAAGGAGAGAAATAAAATCTCTAAAACATTGTGCTTTGTAATAGCCAATATCAAACTCATTAAATTTTAATAACAATTCCTCAGCACTGTGTAAAATACTTTTCCGTTTATTTAACTCAACTCCTTTAAAATATGTTTTAAACACATTTGGCCTAAAATCTGATATACCACGTTAATTTAGAAAACTTTATATTTTTGCTATAACATTTATTTACGAAATATATAGTTTATTTCATCTTCAGTCCTTTTTATAGTGGTTCTTTTAAAGAAAATGTTTCAGACTTTATTCAAAATTCACAAATGGAGTTTCAAAGTGGTCTTAGCTTAAATTTATACCGGTAAAATTTACAAATAAAACAATTGTCAGTACATTAAATCTCAATTTGCGCACTGATTTAAAACTAACAAGCTAAACTTTTCATAAACATAAATACTCTATAGAAAGGTATATCCAAGCAAATGAACCTCTTGACATTCTTGCAGTTGTAAGTAATTATTGCATTACTAAGTACGGGTTCCTGTAGTGGAAATGGCAGCAGATCCAGATGTCACTAGAAGTTCCGTAGTCAGAATTGTGGTGAGGACATTCCTGACTTCCATAAACCTAATAGACACCACAATGGACTAAAAAGGATATCGATATAATTCATCGCCACCTGGATTTGGTCATCTGGGTCTCATGCCTATCTTTCCAGTTACTTTTGAAATGGAGGAGAATATAAGAAATTATCGCATTTGAATCTCAGCAAAACCACAGTCGATTCCTCACGTTTTCCGTACCGAAAATACTAATGTGACTACAGTGATATCCTAAAACGGAATGGGTGACGGTTCATCACCAACTTGAGTTTGATTGACTCGGTCTTATGACCTTTAAATAGGTGAATATAGAGAACTATCGCATTTCATCTTGTGCGCTCTTGTAGTGTACGTGGCAGAACATCCAGCTAGCACTGAAAAATGTATAGTTCAAATTCCAATGAGAGCAAACATGATTTAATATGCTTTCTGCTCCGCAAAAAACCTAACACTTCACAAATCAAACTTAGGAAAACTCGACCTTGTACTCTTCTTGATTTTATAGAAAACTTACATGCATTTAAAGAGAGGCTGGACACCATCCGTCCTTTTCAATGTGAAAAGATGTCCTGATGTCCACAATGGAAATAATTGTAATACTAGCAAGGAATTTGATAGTTAAGCAGAAAGAAGATTCTTCTGTCAGTTAATAACAGTTATAATGTATGGAAGAGAAGTACATCTAACGTCAATATAAAACTGAATTTTAAATAATTTAGGATAAAAATAGCTCGGTGTTGTTTTACTCTTCTTAAATTTCTGGTAACTTTGAGAAATAATTTTTATATTGAATGAGTAGTGTATATCTAATCACCTTAGTCTAAAAACTGATCTTCTGATTGTCAAAACGAAAAGGCTGAAATTTATTTTGAACCACAATTTATACCAAAGCACTGACGTTACACCCTCATCTTAACTGCATCATACAAAATGATTTCCGAAGGGAAATTAATCAACTATCTTAAGGTGCCCTTAAACTGCACTAGAAGTTTATATATAGAGATTTAATGAAATATTAGAATGGACGTCAAGATTTGGTGCCGACCAAGCCCTAAAATATGTCATTAGTTTCTTTGAACGCTATCTTCCTGAAGACAACCGACGCGATAACGACTTAGGAGCACAGATTAGATTTCCTTACTCAACATAAATTAATAGCACCCATGACTGGAGTAAGATAGTGAAAATTATTATCACCACCGTTTGCAAGTCATACGTTGCGGAGATAAAGGTTTTAATAACGTTTTAAATTTCTGATTAGGTATGAGCTTCTCTTTCTGCTAGAATTACATTATTTGTCATTACTCTTAGATTAAATTTGTTTTTTCAATTCTTGCACAATACGACTAAGGCTAGGGAAGCTTTCATGGAGGGCTTTCTAAGGGAACATTTCTCATATTTATTCTATATAGGGTAGAAACAAATCTATCCTTATACAGCGGGCCGCTCACTCCCCCAGAATGCAGAGTAGGTCGAACTACCAGAATTCTATAGCTTAGCTACTCGGCTACTTATGTATCCATTCCAATCCTTCTTTAAGCGTAAGACACTCTAAGTAACGTATTTGCCATCGTTTTATTAAAGAAGAAACTCTGTTAAACACAAGGAAACGAAATGAAAATGTCTGCACGGTAATAATGTCTGCACTAACAACAGAATTCAACAAATTTTAATTATAAATAATTAATTTAGAAATTCCACTCATATTCTTTATTCGCGTTATGAACTTTTTTAATAAATATTTAACAGCAGTGGTATAAAACACGGGTAAATATACGTTACACATTTGAAGATAAATAGAACTGACATGTTACTTTGATTCCTTTATAAGATAATATTTTGTACAATAATGGCAGAGTAGATAAGACCACTGAAAACCTGTACTTAATCTGGCTTTAGTTCCGGGTGAACAGGCTGGCTGCATGGAGTTTCGGGCTATTTCTAGTGTATAACGGGATACGAAATAGTTTCCTTTTACAATATCAGCTACAAACGCATCTCTCCTAAAACAGATCCTAAATCCTCTATCCTTTTGCTATAATCTTTTAAACAAATAAATGTTATAATGCTTTGTTTATAATACTGAAAGATTTATTTAGCCATTCTACACTGCAGCAGTTTGCAGCTGCAAATATTATAAAAATTAAGAATTAAATTAATTAATTAAAATCACAAATGCCCTTGAAACTCATAATAAATTACTTGAAAGGTTTACAACCTGGAAACGCAAATTCATTTTAAACAGTTATTATTACTATGTTATTTAACCCTAGCGAAAAACTCCATTTTATACTGCTAATTAGAAATCAAAGCAAAGTTTGCTTCAGAACTTAAAAGAAAAATGTATAATTCATGGACTAAGTAATTTTAATACAAAATTACTTTTGTGAAAAATCAATATAGTAAGACGAAAAAAAATGCGCATGTGTTTAAACATGAAAATATCAGCGAATACAGAATTACAAATATTTACTGGAAAACGAAAGACTTTATCATGTAGAAAATTGCAATTATTGTTGTTAAATTACTCGGAACGAAATTAGGAAGAAATTAAATTCCTTCCCATTCTGTTTTAACTGCACGAAAAATTGAACACGGCTCTGCGAAACTGATGCTACGAAGAGAGAACTGAAAAATTAGGAGCGAAACCGACAGGAAACAACTCTTAAATGGAGAGAGGGGGCATAAGCAAATAGAAGAATACAAATAGAACTGCCTGCTTGTTTAAAAAATTAACACCAAGCCTTAGAGACGAGAAAATGAGGACAAATTTAATTTTCCTTCAGTTTCGTTTAAACATCCCCATTATGATTACAAATAAGCATCTTTTTCCTGTGGCTTTGGCCTACAATTATAGAACATGGTGTAAAGAAAAAAAGTGTTCTACCAGTTTAAATTTTGTCACACTCGATAAATACAATGTAGCCTTTTTTCCAAATAAAGTCTGCTTCATTTTCTTTAGAGTTAATTTTCTTCAAGCATACTAATTAATTAAAAAATTTTAAATCAGTTCAAGTAAATATTTGTCGCCACGTCTGTTTTATTTTTTCGTTTTGAATGGACATTTAGTCACATTTATTTCTATTTACTTCTACTTCAGCGAAAACAGGTTGTATTTGTAAATGGTATATTGTTTTGATATAAATACTGCTGAAAGTATAATAAGACCCATAACAGGAATTATCGGGTTTATTTGTATTTTATTGAAATACTTTACAGTAACTTAAAAATTGAAAAAATAAAAATCAACACATAAGGCATTGAAACAAATAGTCTGGCTATGCACTAAGTGTTTGCACTGATAATAATAACGATCTAAAATATTAGCAATATGAGATTGAAATGGGATCAGTATACAGACTAGTAAAAGTGTAACAAATATGCATAAAATTAGGTAAATATATATATATACTTGGAGATGGTGTAGGGAAAGCTTTCTTATTATAAGTTATTATGAATTATTGGTTTATATATGTATCTATATATATATTAAAGGTGCAAATTTAGCCAACATATATTCCAAATTCGACAATGCCATTTAAATACAAATTCCAAAAGAGTTAAAATAGAATAAATGAATATTTTGATTATATATATATATATATATGTGTGTGTGTGTGTGTGTGTGTTTTTGACAAGAAAGAGAAAAAAATCTAAGCACTTGTTACGTAATCATCCAAGCATGAAGAATACTGTTGTGTATGATGTACATGAGCAGAAAACAAATTGTGATTTCGCAACAAAGAGGTTTGATATTCAAATGAAAAAACTTCAAAAATAGAAGAACCACAACTGTGTTGCCATCCTTCAATCAGGAACATCCATCATTGAATAAAACGGTAAATAGTGCCATAAGGCGTAAAGTTCAGGAGTTATCCAGTTACAGCAAGTCAGAGCATAGTGATGAACGTAGTCAGTACTCTTTTACGCCACAAACAGGTTGTTGTTGTTACTAATCTCCATGCCTAGGAATATTCTAGACGAGGTCCACGAGTCCATTCACCTTTAGAAAATCAAAAACAAGCTTAGGAGAACCGTAAAGGTCCACAAGAGACAACTCCAGGCACTCAAGGATATGTGCCGGTGATGCGGGGTGCATTGTGACACTTAGAACAAATAAGGTGCATTTTGACACCACTCTCAAAAGTAAGTCCCCTCAAGTGTCCACTGAAGAATGGGAAAGTATTGTCTGAACACATCTTTCGCAATCCATAGCAAGGGATCTTCCAGGACAATCAGCTTGATACCAGGGATGACTCGGGGGAACGAGCCAAATCTGCCTCACGAACAGGTTCGATCAAGGAGAGACAGAGCTAATATGACTGAGTTTATAATACAAACTCAGTTCATAACAGAGTCATCTTGTGTATGGTTAGGCATAGGCTTGTTGAAATTTGTTCTGGAGGTGTTGCGATAATAATGATAATAAATTCTCAAAACGTTATTGTCCTTTTATTTTGAGGAAAATACTGTACAGAAAATTGCTACATATGACCGTTTGTCGCAAGACAAGATTCCTCATGTATTACCTCCATGTCTGGGAGATGTGTGACGTTCTCCAATAAAGCAATAGTCCATGCATTGGCTGCCTGTCTCCAGACAATTTTCACACATTGAGCATTCATCGCTGAAGACCACCTAACCAGCTATATATTATTCCACGTTCATTACAAACGAGACAGCAGATACAATGCCTGAGGTATTAGCCTGTCAACGGTAGATGATAGAATGACTCAGTGGAACACAATGCCTTATCATAAGCATTATTGTAATAATTTGAAAAGGTACATCCATATCTGAAGACCAATGATATAATGCCACCAATAGTGGAAAGCAAGATGATCGGTGTTGTAAAGTTGTCCCGTGAATTTCAGCAGTTCTACCCTCCGGTGGACGCAAATTGTTGCTATATACATTATACATTTTATTAGTTACTAGTAGCAGTACAGTCGGTTTGGTATGGAGCTCCTATATCCCTTGCTGAGCTTAGTTCAACTGGAGCAACCGACTCCTTCAGCTTAATATTACAACTTTGCATAACCTCCTTTGTATATACGAGCCAGTTTCCCTTAGAAAGTCCTCCACGAAGGCATTCCTCCTCTTAGGCAGATAGCTCTCGAGGCTTTGCCATAATCACACACACATAACCTCCTTTGTACACTGTTATATTTAAGTCCAATGTCAAGTCAGCTTTATGATGCGGAGGGCTCTACTAAACTACAGTAATCCAATGTTAAATTGCTTTTGCGTTCGCAAATATTAATATACGCATACATTTTCTCTTTTTTCTGTTAACATACCGTTACCACACTTTCAGTGCGTTATAGAGGGTCACAATCTAATACTGACATTGATGTTTTAACATTTTCCTGTTTTATTCAGATATTTCACACAGTGCCACCCAAACGGGAAACTGGTTAGTGACTCTGACTGCTGTACGGAAGAGCCCGGGTTCGAATCCTGGAGAAGGGCATCGACGTAAACTGTCTGTCCCTTCACAGAAGGTAACGGTGGCCGCCTGTTAAGTGCCTCCATAATAAAATAGCCATTGGCTTTCGGCTTCATTAGTGTCCAAAACATAAAATGGCTAGTGCCCGCCACAAAAAGAAATATTTCACACAGTGGCAATCATAAATAAAGAAGTCTTTAATTGATAAATTAATTATAGTAATACCTTAGCAGTGTTAAATAAAGTGATTCTGCATTTTTCTGTAGGCTGCTTTATGCATTATAATGTGCCTTTTTTTTTCTCTCTCGCTACATCAAAGTAAAAAAAAATTGCAAAACAATGAGAAAAATATTGTACCTGCACTAGATTTCATGCCTCATTTATACTTTCAAGTTATGACAGGCCAATAAAAATCACGTTCCCCAGTAAGCTCTGCTAGAACTATGAAACTTTGATCTAAATACTTACCTGTAACCGGGAATATCATGAGTAAGTAGTACTGGACGTCTTAATTTGCAACACAGTTCTTTGGCACTTACGCAAGAATTTTGTAACGAACAAATCGGTTTCCCCCTTCAGATTAATTTATACGGGCATACTAAATCACGGATTTTGAACTGTTGGATACAGTAGTCATGACTTGAAAACGAAATGCATAGAGTGGTCTTCTCCTGGTTTCAAAACCTGACATTATGCAATACGACAAAGAAAGCAACTTCGTCATTTCGTGTTACCTCTTCCCCAAGGAGCGGAAAAATGTCATCTCTTCGTGATAACTTGAGTTACACCAAACAGAAGTCACAGATTAATATTTCGTTAATTCGGTTTTCTACCATTAAAATGCATTTTGTTGTTGTTAGTTATTCGTAGAATATGTTATATCGGTATATTTTGCAACCTGTTGCTTTTCTAATGAAATGCCTTTGATTCAAATACAATTTTCTGCTACTGATTAAAGGTTACATTCATACGCATGGTAATGTTCAATAAAAATTCTGAAATTTTCTAGACCCTTAGATCCAACTGATGTCTTAGTGCTACATGTCTTAGGCACAATCTTTTTAATGAACGTACTAGCTTCTTGACGAATATTGCTCAAAGCTAGTATATTTCTGTTGGAGTTGCACTATGAATTCTGACTATAATACGTATGGAGTTTGCTTAAGTATATATGAATACACAAAGATTTGCGTATTTCAAGAATTTTTATTGAACTTATTAGTAGAGAACATCATAAGTCCAAGAGAAGATTAAAATTTGGGCTTGAGTCCTTCACTAATATTCTTGAACGGAGATGTATATTTGGGTTTATGGCATTCTCTTACATTTTCGGGGAGGAGGCAAATATGTATCTAGTTAGTGATGTTAGAAACTAAACTGGGCACCATGTCTACAACAGTTACATTGTGTCACCTCAACTCGCAAATACATTTTGAAATACGATGAAGCAGACGTTAATTCATAATATCTGATCAATATGTATATACTTCTCGTAATCATTAGTTTAAAAAAATACCATATTTACCAAGAAACTAGACTAAAAGTCTTAAAAAACTTGGATCTTGAATTATTTTCCGATCTGCGCTCCAAGCCTGCTAGTTAAATACAAGTTCAGCATAATTCATTAGTTAAAAAATTACTTCTAATTTATCTTTCGTAATTAAAATAATCTGTCAGTTTTTAAGATTCAACCTTTATTATTTGTGCTATTTAT
This sequence comes from Stegodyphus dumicola, assembly GCF_044657685.1. Lineage (NCBI taxonomy): Eukaryota > Metazoa > Arthropoda > Arachnida > Araneae > Eresidae > Stegodyphus > Stegodyphus dumicola. Next base: position 35,696,203 of record NC_140781.1, read on the forward strand.
GTACAGCCGCATTTCTGATATATGTGTCTTTAAATTCTGCAAATTCAGTATTTCCACTAATACTATTTTAAAGCAAATTATGTTAAAATACAACAATTAGTATTAAAGAGAGCTTTCAGATTTTAAACTTTGCATTATCATTTCTTCTATTACTTATAATTATTGTCCAGTGCTTGGACATTTATATATATACTATATAACTCTGTATATACACACTTTAGCAAAAAAATAGAAGCACTATGAAGGAAGTAGTTGTTTTTGATGAAATTGAGTATATGTATATAGCTCATACACTAATAAAATGATGAAAAAATCAAGGTCATAGTACCTGTTCGCGGCTCACAATCACCCATTGAGTGTTCAAATTAGTAGTTGGTCGAACCGCACCTGGCGGCAATGCATGCTTGAATTCGTCGAGGCAAGGAGTGGTAGAGTTTCCTAATGTCATCCTGCGACACATTCTGCCAGGCATTCATCAGTGGTCGCTCCAGATCTGCGATATTTTGTGGTGCTCGAATTTGGTGGCCTACCACGCCCTAGATATGCTCGATTGGTGAAAAGTCTGGTGATCCTGCTGGCCAAAGATGAGTATCAGCCGCACGGAGACAGTCCAGAGATATGCGAGCTGTATGTGGCCTGGCATTATCTTGTTGGAAAATGGCCCCAGGATGACGTGCCATGAACAGTAATGCAACCGGCCGCAGGATGGTATCAACATATCGTTGAGCTGTTAAAGATGTACGGAGGATGACTAAAGATGACCTGCTGTCATAAGAAATAGCTACTCACACCATCACATCCGGGGTTCTGGCTGTATGCCTTTATAAAACGAAAGCTGATTGGGTCCGCTAGCCCCGTCCTCTCCAGATACGAACACGGTGGTCATCTGCTTCAAGAGGGAAGCGGTATTCGTTGCTGAGCACTATACGGTGCCAGTCTGATGGCAGCCATGATGATCGGCTGCGACACCCTCCAGACGACTCCGCTGATGTTGTGGTGTCAAATGCAAACGTCTTAAAGGCCTCTGTGAGAGTAAGCCCGCCTCAAACAAGCGCCGTGAGATGGTAAACGGTACCACGGGAGGTACAGACGTGGCTGTAGAGCGTTCAATACTCGACAATGATACGGTTAGGGCGGTTAGGGCCTGGCGAACAATCATTCTATCTTGCCTCGCATTTATGCTCCTTGGCCTTCCAGAGCCTTCATTTCGTCGGCAATTTCCTTGTAGCAACCTCTGCTGCCAACATCTTTGCACAACTATGTCTTTAGGCTGCAGAAGGCGGCCTATTGCTCGGTATGACCACCCAGCTTCACGCAACCCTACAATGCGACCACGTTCGAAGTCGTTTAGTTGTTTAGCATACGGGTTAACTTTCACATCTACCGTGGCCACTATAGTCACCAGGAAACACTGTAGGAAGTATGGTACAAGATTCCTTTGCAAAACACATAATACCTCTACATTAATTTAGAAGTCAAACAACATTTATCCATTCTGAGATGACTGCAAGCTGTTTTGAATGCCAACGATTTTCTTACATCTTATTAGTCACATTAATATGTTTTTATTTCGGTGTTTCAGTACGTCCAAGCCCTGTATTTCTATATATATATATATATATATATATATATATATATAAATTAGAAAGAATGTATGCAGTGATGACAATATAATGATGGAAAAATCTAATTAATATAAATATCTTGTTTTCCTAGTAAGGAAATCTATGCCATTCAACTCGCATCCCGCTGAGACTATGAAACAAAATATTCTAAGCAATTTATTAGTGTTTTAGTCCTTTAATATACTTGAATTAATATAAAAAACGCTGTAAAAGTAGGAATATTCCTTCTATTTATTCCACTCAACTCGCATCCCACTGAGACTATGAAACAAAATATACTAAGCAATTTATTAGTTTCTTAGTCATTTAATATACCTGAATTAATATAAGAAAACGCTGTAAAGGTAGGAATATTCCTTCTATTTATTCATGCTATTGCTACAAATATGGCCCGGTGTTGCAGTGGCTAGCGCATCCCGCAGCAGCATCACAGGTCCGGGGTTCGATTCCCGGGCTGGACAAGGTCGACTCAGCCTTTCATCTCTTGATTTCCATCACTTGGGTCGATAAAATGAGTACCAAGTTCGCTTGAGGACTTAACACTGGGGGTCCTGCGACAAGCTGACCACTTGTTCAGAGCATATGCTTACGCACCCCGGGACCCACGGTCAAGAAAGCAGATTTTCGGGCACTGCAGGCCTTGGCCCATTAGGCGTGTTACGCCACTGAGTTTTTAGTTATTGCTATAAATATATCATTCATTAAAAATCATTAAATTCTTTCCCCAAAGTAGAAACGGTTCAGCTAACAATCTTAATGCACAAAGAAATTAATATTTTACTATTAGCAAAAAGTTTTGATAAGATTTAAAGAGGAAACTTCAAAGCATATTGATTTTCTATTTGTATAATGGAAATTAAATAAGTATATTTATTTCAAATATAAAGTTGAATTGTCATTCCTTTGAAACCATTAGCCATGGGTATTAAAGTTCTCAAAAGAAGAATGGCAGTTCCAGTTTTTCTGAATATACGAAACCGTACAAATGTTTAGTGAATATTATTTCTATACATTTTGTTTGGATTGGTTTCTTTAATCATGTCCATGCACTGGACTGCTACCTCGTTTAAGTGGGGAAGCTTCATAGAGTACTTTCTAAGAAAACTAGCTTGTATTCAAGTTACACATGGGAAAAAACACGAAAGCGCCCATTGCAGCCAACCCGTTCACCGCGTTTCGAGCCCGGAATCGAACTACCAGTATTTAGCGACTTTAACCGCTCAGCAATTGGAGGGCATTATAGATGTCGTATACTGGTTTATTCACGCATAAGATCGTAACTCGAAAGCATACTCAAGCACTCACTCTTCGTATATAATATTTAGATGTTTAAAAAACTCATTTCTGTCAAAATATTAATAATTTACTGTGCCATAGTGTGAAGAAATCTTATTTTTATACTAAAAGCGGGAAAAAATGCTGTTAGTTAGATCTAAAAATGCAACGAAGTATATTAATGTTACAATTTTACTAGAATCGATTTTTGATTAAAGCCAAACACAACTAGCTATATTACATTCATATTCTTTCTTATGTTTTTATTACATTTACAATAAATCATTTCTCTTTGTTTTATGTCAAAATTCTTGTACGAAATAAAAACAAAGTTGTAATAATCTGTTATTTCTACTCCAGTAGCCTTATTTCTCGAAAAACGACTGCTTCATATCACAGTGTTAAAGAAATACAAAAAGAAAAACATACCAAGATAACACATCATAGTACTTTCTTTTTAATTTTTGTGTAAGAAAATGTAGTTAAATCCTTACAATACCCGTTTTCGTAAGAAAGGAAAGTATAGCTTCCTGCCTGTCGTATTATCTTATTGTCCGTTCTTTCACTCTCCAGAACTCGTTAATTTTCGAGGAAGCATCATAAACGTTAGTGATGCCTCTAATGAAACCTGAGAACCCCTTTACATATTTCTTTTGCGGATTCTCCTCATCTATTCTTAATTTAACTTTCAAGAATTAAAACCCCTTCTACATAATGAAAGAGTTTAAGTTAAAATTTAGCTCTCGTAGTGCATTATCATTTTAAAGTTCTTTCAAAGTGTCGAGTGGTAAAAGATTTTGTCAGCTCAGTCATAATTTTACCCAACAATCGATTCAAATGGCTTGCAAATTTGCTTTCTTATATAGCCCCTACTTTGAAAGGAAAGATATTCATGACCGAGGGGAGCTCGCTTATATTGCTAGAAAATGAGGCTTTTGAATTGCAGATTAAGACCGACTTGTGGTTAACATGCGAGCCTTAATTTCGGCGAATCTCTGTCGGATGATTGGCACGGGGATACTTAAAACTTTAAGCATATACTGATTTCTGAGCTTTCTGTGTGCTGATTCTTAAATGTATTAATGTATTGTGAATTGGTGCTCAGAACATAAATCTTAACTGTAGATGTTTCCTTTCGATACGCTCATTAAACACCGTCTTTCCTTTTCCGATTCGAAGTACTTAAACGAGAGCTCTAAAAGATTCTGATATAAAATGTTACCATTTTATATATGTTTCTTTGCGACAAATATTAACCTGTAATTGCTGGTCAACTGTTAAAGTCGCTGAACGCTAGTAGCTCGATACCAAACGAATGGGCTCTCTGCTTTCTCCATATGTAAAGTCGGTACGAGCTAATTTCCTTTAGAAAGTCTTCCCCGAAAGATTCGCTCCTCTGAGGTAGATAACTTTCGAGTATATTGATATATTCGAATAATCTAGCATATATCTTCTGTTTACGTCTAAAATTCCCATTTCGAATAAGAGCAAGTATATCTTAACAATGATACAGTATTTAATAATTTATGCAAAATTAACTGCTATCGGACAGCCCATTAGTCATTCGCCTTTCTACGTTGAGATAGAAAGAATAAATTTAGAGAATCGTCTCGATACAAGCTGCTAATATTTTGGAAATATTCATTGGTTTATATTAACTTTCAGCTGAAAATCTAAATCTCTGTTATTAAAACTCAGTTAGGTAGAAAATTGAATTTCTGTTTCTCTCTTCAGTATTTTGAATCAAGTAAACCAAACCCAGTCAGTCCACCAATGATTGAGTGAATAAGACCACTGACCGTTGATGGCTCGTTTTGAGTCTAACATTCTCTGCAAACCAGGTTGCCTGCAAGTGGCGTCTGCCATTTTCCCCGTACGTAACCACCCGTAAATACAAGCCGGGTTCCCGTAGGAAATACCCCACAAAGGTAAACATTTTAAAGCAGTAAACTCTCGCACGGTATCCCATAACGGATTATTCAAGAAACAAGTCTAAATCAATTATAGCCATATAATCTGAACTGTACTCAATTTCATTAAGTATATAGAGTTGCATTCATAGCGTTTCGTGTTTTTTGACAAAATCATCTAAATGTGCATTTTATTCGTACTTTCATTTGTTGTAAATTCGGAGGGCTTCTGTTTCTGCTCTCAGATTTTTGACTATATATATATATATATATATGTATATATATATAATCTTTAATTTTCCTACTTTTCTAGCTGAACAAAATCTTAAAAATGCTTTTAATTATTTTTTCTTTTAATTTCTTTAATTAAATTTTCTTATTATGTTTATATAATTTTTTAAAGCTGTATAAATCTAGAAAAAATGTCTTATGTATTTTAACCTGTTATCAAAGCGTTCATATGTATTAGTCTTACACATATTTTAACCTGTGAGCAGAAAGATTTTTAGGCAGTTAATAGTCAGCAGAATGATCCATAATTTAAATTTATTCGGAACTGTAGAGTTCCTGTGTTTTATATCGTATTGTATGGCATTCCAGATGTATTGGATAACATTCGAGATCTAGTTATTCATACTACCATTTTAAGACTCCAAACTATAATAATAATTTCTCTATTATCTGACACAACGCCCAGTCTGGAAAATAAATAAAGCACACGAAATTAATATCTCCATATATATTTAATGCAAATGTGATTTGCATACTCATAGTGGCGCGCCTAGCGCTACACTTATTCGTCTAAAGCCAAATCTGAACAGACCTCATCTTTCAAATGTGTAAATATACCTTGCAAATTTCTTTTATCTAATACAATTTCGTCTTGGTGTCGGAATTTTAAATTTCATCGGTGCATCGGTGTGCGACAGTTCTAGAGCAAAAACAAATAAAACATGAAATACTCATGGCCTAATTATTAATTCATCTTTTATACGACTAATTTTTGCAATCTAGGATAAATTTCATGCAAAATCATATCATTTATTAAATGATATGGTTAATTGGAAATTACATCTAAGAACGTAAGTTAATTAAGTTCTAAACAAACAGGCTATTTGGGTTCAGGATATTTCTAATTGTTCAGACAAAATATAGAGTAATTAATAACATAAATTGTATCCACTCTAAGAACAAGAGAATCAAATAGCCATTCTGATAGTTTTACTCATAATTAGGGTTTTTTCTGATAATGTAATACCAGACGATTTTCCTCAGAAACTGTTCTAAGGAGCAAGTAGTACATCTGAAACAGATTAGTATCCTTGTATTACCATATTGTACACAAGGAGAGAGAGAACGGAGGACGTGGGCACTATCCCTTTACCAAACGGTTAATCAGTATAGCACTATCTATAACACTCCTTCAACCACTATCTATAATAACTCCTTCAAAATATATAATGCCACCTAAAAGGGATTCAACGTGCACGACAAGATATACAAAATAACATGTTACAGAGTTACAGATTAATATTCAAGGATACATGCAAATATGACTAATGCAGAACTGATACAAGGCTGATATAATACTGATATTAATACTGATTAATACTGCTACAGTACTGATTCATTAACACTGATTATTAATGCTGATTAAATGGGAATGATTTTGCACAAGGAGGTAAATAAATCCACGAAATAGTACGTTACAGAGACTCAAAATATTGCGAATTAAAATATCACAGATCAATGTTTTACTGTTACATTACTTGTACATTGCTGATTGAATATAACTGATACAAGGCTGATATAATACTCATACAATACTTTACTGATGCAAGATTGTTCTATTACTCATGCAATATGCATATACAATACTTTACTAATATTAATACTCATAGAATATTTTACCGATATTAATATTCATACAATACTTTACTGATATTAATACCCATACAACACTTTACTGGTATTAATACTCATACAATATTGATTAATATTGATCGATTGTAAATGGGAATGATTTTGTACAAGTCGGTAAATGAAACCGCGAAATAACACATTACAAAGACTCAAGCCATTGCGAATTAATGCATTATCGCCATATTACAGTTGCATTACTGATATATTACTGATGCAAGTATGACTGAGACACTACTGATACAAGACTGATATAATACTCATACTGATACACTGATACAATACTTTACTCATGTTACATTACTGATACAAATATGCATATACAATATTTAACTGTTATAGTACTGATACAAATATGCATATACATTGTTTAACTGTTACAGTACTGATACAATACTTTACTGGTATTAATACTGACACAATAATGATTAATACTGGTACAATACTTTGCTGATATAAGACTGTTACATTACTGATACAAACTTGCATATAATCCATACGGAGAATACATTTATGGCAGCAGGAGAATTTACACTGCCTGACATAAGTTCATGCCCAGCGCAGACAGTTTATTCATTAAATTGACAATCTTTGTAATCAGATATCTTTGCTTTATGATAAATTTGCAGAAAGCTTGCCTGTTGGTATTTGGCAGCTGAATATGAAGATCAGTTGTCAATGGACAAGTGGTCGACCCAATATCTCCGCAGCAGCAGAACTCAGTATGCCTGAGTCCACGTTTTGCAAAATATTGCGGAAATGGGCCATTGCCAGTGATAAATCGCACGAGATGGTTGGAGATGATACGGTCAGTGTCCACATACGCTATGTGATACCGCGTTCGTCGACCGGTTGAGCCCTGGTCCCATTCCTCTTGCCATCGTCCAATGGCCTTCAACCTCAGGCATTTCTTTAGATAAGAAATAGGCCATGGGTATTGATTTGAGTATCTACATTGCCTGAAGCTGCCTCTTTGGCTAGACTGTCTGTTGTTTCATTTCCGTAATGCCCAGCATGGGCTTTGATCCACTCAAGTTTAAACTGATGGGAGAAGTGCTCTTTTAGCTTATGCTGAATGTTTTGTATGATGGGAGATGGATGGTCAGGATTACCCAAGGCATGCAACGACGATAGACTGTCTGTTTTTATAACTGCTTTTTTAATGTCATGAGTGATTAGGTAGCGCAAGGCTTGTGCATAGCAATCGCTTCACCTTGGAAGACTCATAGTGAGAGCGCAGTTGACGTTTCCAATGATGTGTAACTATATGATCTTGCAAAACAGTAAACGCACTGCCTGTGTTTTCGTTAATTTTCGAGCTATCTGTATAAATTTCCATTCGAGAAGGTAGAGCTATAGCATCTGGCTGGACTTGGATGCGAATACCAACGCCTTTAAATGATGGATGGGTACGAAAATCAGAAGCCGGTATTTCATACTCTTCTGGGAGGAAATATTCATCAGAGGAGGAAGCTGGTGGCCGTAACTGTTTGATGAGTTGCCTGGCAGCCTTTTCTTCAGCTCGTAAGTGGATGGGTAATAATCCCGCTAAAACATTGATTGCATTAGAGGCTGTTGTGCGATAAGCACGAGTTATGTTTAGGGCAAAGGGTCTCTGGATTGCTGACAGATGTCCAATTTTACGGCCCTGCATAGAAAATACTCACACAGCTGCTGCATACGCAATAATCCTTTTCGACAACTGTCCTGAATAAAATCTTCTGAATATGTGGGTTAAGACCCCATTTATGCCCCTGTAGCTGCTTCAACCGTCTGGCAGTTACCGATGTTCTAGTCTTGAGATCTGTACACAAGGAGAGAAAAATACATAAGCTATGTGACGTTTATTATACGGCATTATGGCAAACACAGTTTCTTGAAAAGCATAAACTATCAACTCTAATGCAGCCATATTTTGGGCCCATATTAATAACCCATGTTTTTGGCAATAGAATAACACGGAATTTTAAAGTATCATCCGAAAACTTTAAGACGATAGATATTTTGTTACTTACTTACTATCCCTTCAACCATTAAAGTTACTTACTTACTATCCCGTCGACCATCTAAACGTGAAAGTTGGAGCAGATGCTTCAATCTTTCCTGTGGATTTCTAAAGGTGTTATCAGATCTACCGACGCTCCCTGCTAGACGGAAATTTTTTGAGAAATGAGATTCTGGTAGCACTGATTTAAACGGGAGGATTCCTAGAAAAAAAAAACAGCTCCGCTGTAAGCGAAGTCCCACCCAGCTACCGAAAAGATGTTTCAGCTACGCTGGAATTTTTGAAACCTCGCCGAAAATGTTTCGGATGCAGCTCTATCCCGGGTAGAGATTAACCAATCAGACTAAAGTTCTGACTCTGAAAAATTACGTGATCCCAATCTGAGCGATAATCGATTACTGCTTGGTGTTCAAGTCTTTGTAGTAAGTGAAAATGGTAACCTAGCTACATAGGTTTCGTGGAAATGTGCGGGTTCTGAGAATTGTCCCTTTTGACGTCCAGTCCCTCATAGCGGAAACATATGTGATTGGGACTTAAAGGAATTAACACTTCTTTATTTAATAAACAACCAGTATTCAACCGGTTTCGTTCTTGCGTTTCGTACAAAGGCTTTTATCGACTTCTACTATTTTGTTAGCTGCCCAATTTTACGTGAAGCTCTGTTTAAAGCACGCTATGAGTACAAACTTCCGCATGTAACTTTTCCAATTTACGACTGTTTTGTCAGCAATATTCTCCTGATCGTATCGCGTCCGTTAATACTCACTTTTTTATGGTAGAATTCCAAAGCTATGAAAATAATGCAATGCTTGCTGTACTGCAGAACATGAACAAATTTTAATTACTTTTTAAACGCACCAAAAACACAGCAATAACAGCTAATTCATACCATTTTTCATAAAAACAAAACGTGGCTAATAGAGAATCCATCGGGTTTACATCAAATGAAAGTTCAGATAAGATGAGCGTATTGTAACGTCACTGTTATTCATAATTGGCGCTAAATCGCACTGTTTGTCAACAAATTTGAGATCAACGCATTTTTAATTATGTCCTCTTAATATTAAACTCAATGGAGAACGTTTTAATTCGTCTCTTGAAATATAGGAAGAATTTTCATTTGATATCCAGGGTTAGTCGAGCATGTTCAGATTTATTTATGCAGGTTGAGTTCGTAAATGTTTTGTTGTTTCGGCATGTGAATACTGAATATTTTTTCTTAGAAAATTATCCGTGAAGGCATTTCTCTCCTTGCGAAGCTGCTTTGGAATAGTTAATTAAATGACAACGTCTAAAATTAGTATCAAACTAAAGGTGAATTTCTCCAACTTTTTATTTCATGAGGAATTGATCTCTGCATCTGCAAAACTACTCCGATTTTTGAGTAAACATCTCAAGTTTGAGTATTTTCCTTTAAGAGGACTCAGTAACTCTGGAATGATTTTTTTATTTGAGAACTTCCATCCAATTTTTTATAAATATTATTAAAGGGTTTCGTTAGAAAATTATTCTATGCTGAAAAAATATTTTTCCGGTAATTTTCTTTCAAATTTAGCTGTTTTGAAGAAACATTTAACGGATAAAATATCTTTCTTCTCCTGCAATTTTCAATGTTTTTACCACAATCTTTTTTATTATGTTTATTAGAATATTCTTAATAACTTTAAATATCGATTTAGTAATTAATGAATTAGCGTCTGAGAAAAATAAAAAAACATATTTATATGAAAATCATTGTTTGAAACAGACATCCTTGGCTCTATTAACTATATTATAATAAACAAGCAAAAAAAAAAATAAATAATTTAGCCTATATCTGTGTAAGTTGTAGGACTTTAGAAAAAATGCAAATTAGAAAAACTCAATTTAAAGAATGAAAACTCTCTAAAGGGTTATTAAATGATTTCAAATTTATTAAAAAGTTTTCTTACTGAATTTCAACACAAAGATATCTCAAATAAAATCTATTTCCATTCAATATATGAATACAAAAATAAATTACAAACTTTTATTTAAAACCTCATCTGACCGGAAATATTGCAAAAAAAGTTATAAAATGCAAATAGAACTTTACTTTACATCTTTTGCTCTGTCAAACACTTTCAAAATTATTTGAATATAGGAATTAATTAAAATATCTTCTCTGAAACATTTATAATCAATATTAATAATATTAATGTATTGTTTTATTTATTTATCAAAAAGTAAGTTTTGAAATTTAAACAGACATAAAACTTTTTATTTAAATTTACCCAGCAGCATAAGTGATTTCTTCTTTTCTCTTGGCAATCTGTTTTCGCACATAAATTGCATTTTTTATTAATTTAGTGGTAATTTAATTAATTAAGGAGTTTAATATTTGTTTCAGCACGATTTTCAATAATGCCACAGTCAAGAACCTGATCACTTTCATTATGCCATCTCTTTCTGTTCATGTCTGTCAGCATTCTATTTGTGAAGAACATTCACAAAATTGACTGATATACATATCAAAATATTTGCTGAACAATGTAAAAAGAAGAACCTATAGGCTCAAAAGTGAAATAAAAAGTGTTTTCGTACTTCACATAGTATTTAAAATCAACCAGTTTAAGCGTATAAATAAAGTTAGCTGATAGTTGCCCACTCATCTAATTACATTCCTCTTGTTTTACGCTGAATTTTTATAAATTACTGAGACAATTAAGAAGTAAAAGAAAATCAACACTGATGAGGGTGTGGCAATTAAAGGGTTGTCAAAATTTTTAAAAGCCTTTTTATACCATTTAGTGTCATCGGATCGTTTCAAAATTTCTTCACAGTATAGTAAGTGTATGAAGTTTTTAGCAAAAAACTAGAAAATCAGTAATTTCGTCGATATGGGGGTACCAAGCCTCCTTTAATAAAGTGATCTAGAATACTGAATACATAACTGCTAGTTACTAGTGTACATGTATGTACACTGAAGATTTTCGTAGGGCACTTAAATTGTTCATCCCTTAAACTGAAATGTTTGATGCTCATATCTATAGCAGTAATGGCCAACTGGTAGTTCTTGAGTCGAATGAACTCGAGAAATCTTTTCTAAGTTAATAGAATTTATTTCTATAACTGATTGAATTTTTGAATAGGTGTACATTTTCCTACTTCTTACAATTTTAGAGCTATCTTTATACAAAAAATGCATGGTATTAATACCAGAGGAAACTCGAAAGTAACTGATTTTTACTATTCCAGGATATATTCATGCATATTTGTTAAGAACTACATATTCTGTGACCCATCGCCCAAAGATCCCTTGAATTGAAGATCGAGGGCATATAAATTGGCCGCCACTTAGTATAGAATAAGTCTGTTGTTTTGAATTCAGTCTGAATCTTCCCTCCCCATTTTTATATAATAATATAAACTGGCTTTATTTTTGTAGTTTAGATTCAAATTTGTATTAGGTGTATTTTTAATCAGAAGGAAGCAACATACTTCCATAACGAAAACTTTAGCTGCATTTAATCATACACAATCCATTGCATTCTCCACTCTAAATACGGAAAGCATTTTCAAAATTTCATCAAACATCACCAATCTTTATTGCGAGAGAATGCCTGGCATTTGCTCCCGTGCACTAGAGACACCTTTGCTACAATTAAAATACTTCAAATCCAAGAAATATTTTGAATTAATTCAGACACAGAGAAATTTATGCATAAAAGTGTTCTGGTAACACTCGCCCACGAACAAATGAACGCTACATTAATGTTTGCTATGTTAAACTCACCAATGCTGAGATGACACTTATTTCCTAATGATGCCTATGATTTTAAGAAAGACGCGAAACACTCGGTCTTTGCGAAAGTATGGCGTATTCCCTGCGCCTCCCATCCCAAGCTATCTCCCCCTCCGTCCTAACGCTTAATGACTTTTCTCGACACATTAACTCCAGTATAGGCTAACACTCGAGGTGTGAAAAGTAACAGATTTACTCGGGTTTTAAAAATTTTGCCCGGCGCCAGGAATCCTCAGTTCAGACGTTTGCTGCTTTTGAATACTGGGGCAGAGGCATTTATCAAAACTTGAAACTTTTCTTGCAGAAGTTCACAGTTGAAGAGTGGGTTGAGTTTTTCTCTATATTTATGCTGTTTTAATCTACATTCGGGAGCATTTTAAGCAACATTTGGGCATTACTTTCTGATAGGCAGGACAAGAACTCATCCTTTTGTGTAATTCTACGCAAAATTAAGTTATAATATTTATTTCGTCTTAAAAATTTCTTTTCTTGCAATATTTTATGTTTTATAAGCTTTTAAAAAAGTTATAAAGTAGAAGACCATAACTCAAAAAAATTCTTAAGAAAATATTACACTTGTCCAGGGTTTAAAAATAAATTCCAAGATATAAATAACAAGCTAAAGGTGAAATTGAATATTCCTTAGCTAAGAAATTCTTTTTCAAGAAAAGGAAGAAATTTAAAACATAATACATTAAATTAAAATATTACATTTCCTGCACTTTAACAATAAGTCACATAGCACTGCAATAACCTTAAAGCATTTTATTAAATTTATTCCCAAACTATTGCCTTTCGAAATCTTTTATGGGCCGTAAAATGAGAAAGGAATTAAAAGGAGCTTGAATTACGCCATAAAAAAGAGAAAAACATATTTAAACTGAAAGGAAATTTAAGAATAACGTTTAAGTAATAAAAATGAGACGTTTTCTGTAAGCTAGGTTGGATGCTTATTTAAGTTAAAAAAATGCTAAAAATTTCGTAAAATTTACAGCAAAATTGGAATACATGAAAATTGGAAGCAAAGTTATTTTACATTAACCTTCATTTGCATAACTTAAGATAGTGTCCTGAAATTCAAAAATATTGGACCAAGGTTCAACAAATAGTGAAATATGTATTCACAATTTAATAGTGAATATGTTTGACTATGAAATAAGTTGAAATACTGTTTATTTATCCAGGTTTAATTATTAATAAATACCCTGTAAGGTAGGTAATACTCATTTGTTTTCGTCTGTATATATTTAAGTACTAAATGTAACTACAGAATATTCAGAGGACTACCACAAAATTTTACGTAACACGAATGATAAAATATATTACTACTATTATAATCTATTTTACTACTATTATACTGTATCCCTTCTCAAGATATTAAACTAAATATTATGAAGAATTCACCGTATTGTTTTTTTTTCTATTTCTTGATATCACGGAATATCATGATTCATTTTTACACATTTTATTTATTATCAGTGTTATGGTTGTCGTACGTATGATACATACACTGAAGTGACAAAAGTCATGGGATAGCAATACGCAAATATACAGATGGCAGTAGTATCGCGTAGAAAATGTATAAATGCGAAGTGCTTTGGCAGGGCTTTCATTTGTGTTCAAGTTATTCATGTGAAGAGGCTTTGACGTGATTATGGCCGCACGACGAGAATTAACAGACTTTGAACGCGAAATGGTAGTTGGAGCTAGACGCATGGGTCATTCCATTTCGGATATCGTTAGGGAATTCAACATTCCGAGTGCCGAGAGTATCTAATTTCAGGCATAACATCCCACCATGGACAGCGCAGTGGCCGACCACCTGCACTTAACGACCGAGACCAGCGACTTCTGCGTAGAGTTGTCAATGTTCACAGACAAGCAACACTGCGTCAAATAACCGCAGAAATCAATGTGGGACTTACGAGGAACGTGTCCGATAGGACAGTGCGGCGAAATTTGTCTTCCTTGGGCTATGCCAGCAGAAGACCGACTCGAGTGCCTTTACTGACAACACGACATCGCCTACAGCGACTCTCGTGGGCTCGTGAGCATATCGGTTGGTCCCTAAACGAATGGAAAACCGTGGCTTGGTCAGATGAGTCACGATTTAAGTTGGTAAGAGCTGATGGTAGGGTTCGAGTGTGGCGCAGACCCCACGAAGCCATGGACCCAAGTTGCCAACAAGGCACTGTTCAAGCTGGTGGTGGTTCCATAATGGTCTGGACTGTTTTTACATGGCATGGACTGGGTCCTCTGGTGCAACTGAACCGATCATTGACTGAAAATGGATACCTTCAGCTACTCGGAAATCACTTACAGCCATTCATGGACTTCACGTACTCAAACAACGATGGGATTTTTATGGATGACAATGAGCCATGTCACCAGGCCACAATAGTTCGCGATTGGTTAGAAGAACATTCTGGACAATTCCAGCGAATGATATGACCACCTAGATCGCCCGACACGAATCCCATCGAACATTTATGGGACATCATCGAGAGGTCAGTTCGTGCCCAAAACCCTGCACCGTCAACACTTTCACAATTATGACGTCTATAGAGGCAGCATGGCTCAATATTCCTGCAGGGGACTGCCAACGACTTGTTGAGTCCATGCCACGTCGAGTTGCTGCACTTCGGCGGCCAAAAGGAGGACCAACAAAATATTAGGAGGTATCCCATGACTTTTGTCACTTCAGTGTATGCATCCTAAAATATCCATGAGGATAAGAATTGTTGAAGATCACTCTTTAAAATTAAAATGTCCTTACCACGCCAGTGTAAAGAAAACATATACCTAGCTCCAATACTGAAAGAGGTAAACCGGTTCTTTACCAATTACTACTTACATTTTACTTTTAATCCATTTCTACCAATCATTGCTTTAGACCAACGCTCTTAAATAATCGCAACTACACTAAACAAAACAAGTTAATCTGTTATATACATTCCCATTGTATCATATTATATCAGCAAACATATATTATTACGGTACGTAGTAAAAGAAAACGAGCAAATTCTTATAGGTAGAATAACAATGCTGAAACTCTGTTAACACAAGGTTGGTCAGCACCTAACTTCCACTTCCCTATTTAAATTTCTGTAACGGCGTAATGTCAATTTAAATTAAATTGCCCTCAGAGAATTTAATTCTTCCGGATCTTTGCATCTTAAAACATTTAGGTATTTCTCTCACAGATATGAATCATAATTTTAATGAACAGAGAATAATTAGGGGACTGCTAAACATTAAGCGTTCCCTTATTAAATTAAGTCAGTCAGTTAAGTCAACTAATACTCAAGATTCTTCCCAGTTTTTTTTATTTATTTAAGTCGTAATTTAAGTTGCTAACTTTCACAGTAAAGTTAATTTTTCTGAAGCTAGAGGACACGAAATGGAAATGTTGAAAGTAGAAGAAATTAAAAGAGAGAAACTGAACTACTAATAATGCCTTACAATGCCCTCAGTTCTGGAGAGTTTGCTGAACTACGAGTGTCCAGAATAACTGTTTTTTCCCAGTCAAACGAGTTTTCTGGACTAGGAATGACTAGAATACCAGTTTTCTAGACTTCCCAATTATCTAACGAATCGAATAAGCTAAGATTGAAACTCGCTACGGTATTAACACCATGGAAATGAGCAAGGGAGAATTAAAAAGTAGAGAATAAATCCAATTTTAAAGTTGTATATACATTTTAAGACGTGGCGATTAGATTACATAATGTTAAATAATGAGCAAATAATATTAAATAAAGATTAAACGAAAGTGGATCCATTGCTTTATTTTACAACATAACTCAAACTTTGCTCAACAAAGGGCAGTAAAGGTAACAAAATAAATAAACTCATGAAATTAATCAAAACCTTGACTGTTTACAATATTTGGAATAAAATCAATGTTACATATTCTTAAACATGAATGCACACATAACACACACACATACAGTATTTTAAACTAATTGTAATCTTCGGAGCAAAAAAACTCACCGTTGCTTTAAATAAAGCGTAATAAAAAAAAGAGACACAATCAATTGGTAAACAACAACGGCTCATTTTTTTCCTGCTTCGTGCGAAAGCTTCCACCTCTAACATATACGGAAAAATTCGTCCATAGTTTCAAGTTGCGGGAGGAAAGGAAGGAAAAGAGAAATGAGTCCCTTTAGCTTTGATCAGCTGAGTGCGTCCACGCAACACACATTTTTTTCTTCGTCTTTTCTAATGTAAGGTCTTCTGAATTATTAGAATTCATGGCCAAACCTAAGAATAAAGATATAAGATTAGGTTTACATAGTTACATATGTTTATACGCCGTCCAACCGGTATAGCGGTTAGCATCGCTGATTTCCGTGCCGAAAGGGCCCCGGGTTCGAATCCCGGAAGCCGAAAGTCCTCTGGTGTGGTTTGGTGGAATAGAAGAGGGATGGGAGACCCACGGACCCGTCCCCCCGGGATGATCTCCATCTTGGAGGCCAGAACTGAGCTAAATCGCTCTGTCACCTGAAAGGTGCTCAAGGCTGTTGCTAACGGCAGGCGTAATCTAGCGCTTCTTGTCACGAGGAATTTCGTGGGCTTGGGCTGACTGCGTCAGACATTTGAGCATAAGCAACAATAACACATGTTTATACAATTATAAGGATTATGTTTATTATAGGTATAAATGTTATATAGTTATAAAGATTACGTTTATATAGTATAAAGATTATGTTCATAGCTTACAAGATTACGTTTATGTAGTTTATACGGTATAAAGATTGTACAGTATAAAGAAGCAGTATACAGTATAAAGAGCTATTAAATAACAAGTTATTATGCTGTTTAACCTGTTTTTTTTTTAGAGATAATCGGGGTCTATGCCAAATATCTAAGAAATATAATTATTTTATTTTTATCACAAAGCTTCTAACTTATGTAATATTTTAAGGAGCGATCGCAACAAAAAAAAAAAAGAAAAAAAATGTTTTACAAGTACCTAGTACTTTAGTTGCTTTAGTAAAGAAATTATCATTTTCCTGTCCATTTTCATCAAGCTTAAGCACATGTCATCGATATTCATCCCAGAAATGTATGAAATTAATCTCTTTCTGAAACATGCACTTTATTGCAAGTAGGAAAATGAATTCTTTGGTGGATGCAACGTAATTCAAAATGAAGTCCTGAAACTGAAGACGACATGCATAAGGTATTTTCTATATTCTTGCCATGCTTTTTCCTGCTGTAATCAGAAAGCACGTCCAGCTAGCAAACGAAGATCCAAAGTTTCAATCTCAGGAGAGCATAGCTCATTTTTATGGGGCCAGCTTTAACAAACCTGATTACTAAATAAGTGACGCCCGAACAAAACAAAAAAAAATATTGTTGCTATTGTAGTGGCAAATCTCGCTTATCTGATATCAGAGCAAGCCCACGAAATTCATCGTGGCAAGGAGACTTTGCACCTGTCGTTGGCAAGAGTCTTGGCCACCATTCAGGTGACAGTATAACTTTGCTCATTCCCCCCTCCCCACTTTTGAAGAAGAGCACCCAGGAAGGATTGGTCCGAGGGTCTTCCACGCCTTATTCCCTACCACCAACTTCTCGAGAGCCGCTCGCTGTACATTTAGAGCGCTATCATACGGCACAGACACTAATACATTTACAAATATCCATGCCTTCTATGGGATTCGAAGCCGGACCCTTCGGTACTGCAATCAGAATCACTAACCGCTATCCCGGTTGGGTAATTCCTCGCTTCCCCCAAAAAAGTGGTGAACGCCACTACCAGAATTTGGTGATTGAGTCCCCTTCTTCCCAGTGACCCTTATAAGGCAGTATGAAAGATTGTAAAGTACTTTCTCCCTTCTTAGAACGTGTCTTTGTGGTATTACTGGAAGCATATCCTCTGGCAATCGAGAGGTTAGGAATTTGAATCTCAGAGAAGGGCACTACACATTTTTCATATTTCCTGCTTTCAAATAAAATTTAAATGACTGTACAATTTCAAATGCTAAATATTACATACGTTTTAGTTAATGTTCTCCTTTTTTGGCCATAATTTAAACTTTAAGTGTACATAGTGTATACTCTATTTTATAATTCCTAATATTTTGATATTTTGGCTTCTGTGCATCATTGTTCACCAGTATCCGAATGGATAAAACTACTGCCCATTCGTAGTTCAAACCCAGCACTGAATTCCAGCGAACGCTCTGCTGCATGGGAGCTTTCGCATTTTCCCCCATGTTTCCTTGAAAGGCCCTCCGCGAATGCAGGTCTTCCCTTAAGCAGATAGCTTTCATATACATTGTTTTAACAAATTAATTGTCTCCGTAGCCTCTCATCAAGTTAGTATTGTTCCAATATAGTAATGTTTTGGGGCATTTTTGGAGAGGTTCTTTTTATTATTTTTTTTTCAGTTATATTTCGTTTCAAGAATGTTTATGCCCCTTTTTTCCAACGAAACCACTCATGGAATATCAGGTAGATTACAATAGGGCGCATAAATGCTCTTCAGACCCAATTCAAAACATATAAAATTTCCGGTATCACCCTTTAAGGATGGTACTACACCAATACGCATTTCTCTTTCGACAAGAATTAGTTTTTACCTACCATTTTTTGTTCTTGCTTATTCAAAATAGAGAACGAAATCACTTTTCTCATTTCAGAACAAAACGTTAGGTACTGTAGTCATTTTGTAGATTAGAATAGTACACATAATTAAATTACTGTATTTAAATGTTTCTGCAAAGTGTTACGTCAAGAATAAAGCTAAGTCAGCACAAAGTGTTATATAGGGGGTTTCGACACCAAGGTTAAATAGTTTTACTTCAGGGTACCATGTTATATCTGAAATTCCTATATGTTGTTAAATGTTAAATATGAAACTACTTGTCGTGAAAAGCTTTCTTCTTCCTCTTAGGGAGGAAAACTAAACTCTTAAGAATTTGCCTACTAACAAGCTTTTAGTGATCGTATAGTGAAACGTGTACAGCATTTTTGCGTTGTGAAAAAAAATGCATCCCGGGACCGCGCCGTGAGAGGATCGAAAACATAAGAAAAACATATACAAGAAGTATAGGAAAAACATATTAAATATATAAAGAAAACATACTGTAAGAGGTTCCAGATTAAATATCAGTTTATTCAATTACATCACAATAAGAAAAATCTTAACCTCATCTGAGAGTCTTTTCATTTAAATTCATAAAAAAACTTAAGGTTTGTCTGGTAATTTAAAAGAAAGGAAAGGGAAACAATTTAAGGCCTGAGAGTTAAATTTTAGATTCGACGTTGTTTTTTACTGCTAAGGACGTTTTTGAAAATCTTGCCTAAAGTTCAAACACACCAAAAAAAATAAAACTTATCTTGAGGGGACATCTTGAAGTGGAAGACTAGTATCTTATCAAGCGTTGATGTCGGCCGGGCTCATCTTGACACTGGTACTTTATTTTTTTCACTGTAGAACAGAAACAGGAGCACTGCTGCCCAGGACGGCTATCCGCTTGGTCCTGAAAGTCCTATGTCAACACGCAGGTAACTCGTTCAAATTTCGCCTCTTTACCAGCACGCCGCAAGGAAGAGGGTTTTCAGCCTCCGGTCAGAAACGTTTTTTTTTTCTAGGCAATTACGGCTCGCCTGTTCTTACTCATCCCAAGAGCAAGCTTCACGAGTAACGTCCCAAGTAAGTTCCACCCGCCAGTCAGTAAGAGAGAGAATCCAACTCGAATTTCCTTCAAGCCAGTTTTCAAGAGCAACGTCCACTAGTCCAGCCGGCCCGAAAATCAGCGAGTCCAAGAGTGAGTGCGTAAGCGAGTCTCGCCTCTTAACCAAACGCGGCCGGGGAGCATATTTGCCACTCCCCGCCGGAAAACATCTCTCTTCGTAATTACATTTTTTCCAGCAAGCCCGTAAGTCCAGCAAGCCCGAAAATCAGCGAGTCAGTCAGAGAGTCAGCCAAAAAGTGAATCCAACTCGAATTTCCTTCGTCTCCTTCACAAACGCGGGCTCCCACTATGGCTTCACTTATCGCCCCCTTAATTATGGCAACAAAATCTTCGTTTTCAACTCCAGAATGCGGAAATAAGGGTGATCGCGCATGCGCGCCCTTCTTCACTTAGCCAACAACCGGACCCTCAATCGCCAAAAACCTGAATGACTTACATTGAAAGACAAGTAGCAACCTTTGAACTTTCTGTCACGTACTTTCCTCTCTTAAGGTCAACTAACAATGAAAATTCTTTCTCGAACATTCTAAAGGACAAAGCGCACGAAATCATGACTTGGCAACAATTGCCTCCCTTTCCCTGCTTCTTTCACAATGAATAAAAGTTTGTACAAGATTTGCAAATAGAGGAAAATAAATAATATTCTTTTAAACTAAATACTATTTCCAGAAGCATCTGTTTTTCCCCAAAATTAAAGCCTTAAAATAAATAATTCATAATCAAATAAAAATTAAGATTTCCATAAATCATAAAATCATTCACATAGTTTTTATAACGCTATCAGATAATTTCTCTACATAACATTCCTTTCCCCTAAGGAATTAAATTTTGGTTTACCAAAATTTAGCAGACAGACACTTCTTGAAATACCATGACTCATACTGTGCAATAAGGCTAAAGGATAACATAATGTAACAATATTTCACACGACTCCTTGGTACAGTGACGTAACTGACACATTAAATTTAAAGTCCAAAATGTGCAAGTAAAACAACAATATTAATCAAAGCAATTACTAATTAAAATACTCAAGGAAGATCATCAAAAATAATTAATCAAAAACATCAATTAAATCACTTAATTAATTACATAGAAATATTCAGAACACATACAGAAATAAAAATAAAAATAAGGCGTTAATCACAAACAAAATATGTCTAAGATCAATCAATAATGACAAAAAGAATTTCTCTTTTTTTTTTCCAGTTCATTGCATCACATTAGTGTTGCAGTCTCTGTGTGGCCCCATTTCTGAACGTTTATTTATCTATTCATTCCTTTTCAGTCCATTAATGTAAACAATTTCACCTGAGGTCGAACACATTCTACTATTGTGACAATTTCTGCTGAGCACAATCATGGAGTACATTAAATGAGCACGGAGTTGTCAATGCAAGCGAGGGAAAACCCTGTAGTTAGAAATCATTGTGTTAACAACTCCCCCCTGCAGCCTTCAACGCGAGAAAATGAAAGCAACCAACCCCGGAATGTGAACTCAGCACCACAATACTCCTTAGTAGAGGAACTTGACCTTAAAAGAAACCAGATTTCACCCTCCTACGTCTCACCTTCGACCAAGGAAGAACAATCAATCTTTCAAAGTTGAAGAAGACTTTATCTTTCAATTTTTCCCTTACGATAGATAAGCTACTGAATGTGTTCGGATACACACACCCGAAGAAAGAAATAATCTAATCCAATTGCTCACAACACAAAAAAAAAAAAAAAAAAAAAAAATAAGATAATCAACGCGCCGCAGATACATAAAATACATTCCTGAGAAAAGAACACACTAATAATTCAAACAATTCCAATCAAAATAAGTCACATGAACGTATTCAAACAAAGAGTAAAGACCCCCCTAAGTACTACGAAATTGAATAACTTCCAGAAATGAATCCCAAACAATCACGTCTTAGAACAGAAGCGGCCTGATCAGGGCCAAGCATTAGAAAAGAAAAGAACGTTACAACACAAGGAACCTCGGAACCAGCCGAAAATACCCCACACAAAAAAAAAATCAGAAAGAAAGAAAACGTGATTGTCCAAAAATTCAATCCAACCAAAATCAATTCCGAAAATAGCATCCAGAATACGCTGTGCAAATACCAATTAGAATTTTATCCAAAACACACAAACATAATACTAATACAACCCAATGCATGTACAAAATAACGTTTGGCCAAAAATTTACAAATACTACCAAGATACACATATACACATAAAATGAAAATACAATTAAACTGTAAAAATTTCGTACATAATTCAAATGAGCAATGAGATCAGTGATACTTAAAAAAAAATTTAAACTGCCATACCTAAAGTAATACACACATAATCATTACGTTAAACCATATCAAGCCAAAAAAAAATATTTCACTGTAATTCAAATTAATCCAAAAAATAAAATCAACCAGCAAGAGTGAAGTGTCGCTAAAAATTCAAACCTCATGGTAAACAGTAGTGAGTAACAACACCATATTTAAGTCCCCTTAGTTAGACAACAAAAATTTCAGTAATTCTAAAAATCCATTAGGTCCACAAAAAAAAAAAAAAAAAAAAAAAAAAAAAAAAAAAAAAAATTTCAACTAGTCAAAGAAATCAATCAAAGCTGGACTGAAGCACGTTACTAGAACACTAAATAAAATATCACAAATCAAAAAAGTGTTCAAAACAAACCCCCCAATTTTAGGCAAAAACTGAGATCTATTCTGCATCAGACTTCCAAAACGTTGTATAGTAACCTAAGTAGCAGCCTTCAGCAACACCTCCACCCAAACAAAAGAAACAAAGTAACTTTTTACCGCGTCCATGTAAGCTGAGAAAAGCGCTGTATTATAAATGACAGACTCAAACTTTACGTATCAAGCAAACCTCCAGACACGTTGAAAAAGAACATAAGATCTCTTATCTCGGAAAGAAAAGTGCGCTGACTGAAACGTTACAATCCTGAACCAACACAATGAAAAAGATACAACAATAGTTTTCTCAGATAACAAGTTCCTGTTTCTCCCGGTGTAAGAGGTCAAGTGCCACCATGAAGTGCAAGTATTTACAAGAAAACGAGCTTTCAGGACATTACAGCTTCACGCAAGACCTAACTGCAAGCAACAAATGCAAAGTTCTCAAAAGTGCTAAACTAAAAAAAAAAAAAATACTCATAACTCGTAACTCAGAAATCCCTAAAAATCACACAAATGAAATTCATAACTCAAATTCTCACTATTTTCCTATGACCACAGAAATCTCAATTCTTCCACAGAAACCAAACATCAGAGAACTTACATTTTACTGACCTTGGCAGAAACCACCAAAACAAAACAAAAACCTGATACAACTATCTTGATACTACCAATTCAAATACAAAACTCAAGCCAAAACAAGAATTAACCCCAAATTCAGCAACAAGTCCAACCAAGAAAGAAATTCAATAACTCAATCAAATATATTACGAACCACTAGTAAATTCAAGACAAACTACTTGTAACCAACAGAAAATTCCAACACATGAGTACAGAGCAAAAGTAACTAATCTTCTCAAACTTATTTCAAAAATTTCATAAAACCAATTCCCGTTGTCACCAAAATTCTCATTAAAATTCACTTTCTACAATTCACAAGACTAACTCAATTTTTACTGTTTAAACAATTCTCACCTGACAACTTTTCACAAACTTAAAACTCAGAAGATAACTAATCTCAATTACTCTGACTCATTAAACTACTTAGAACTTCACTCAAGCTGAAGAATTCAATCCAAAAAAAAAAAATTAAATATGCAAACATCACTATTGCTGATCTCAGGCAAAAATTCAAATCTAACCCATGTTCACTTTAAAACAGAATTTTGCAATTGAAAAATAACCTTCAATTTTTTTAACTCATTCATTTGCATCATTATGCCTTAAGAACTTATAAAATTCATTGCTCAATACTAAATTAAATTTTCTAACACATTACACAATATACTGGAATCATATCAAACATTGCAAATCAAAAAGTAATAATATACTACGCTAGATAATCATGAAAACATTACATACATTTCACAAAATATTATTCAATTAAGTCAAAAAATCAAAATTTCTTTAACGTTACCCCTCACAATTACACACTTTACAAGATTCTAGGTTAAATAATTAGCAAAAACACACACACACAAAAATTTCTAGCTACGCATAGCTATGGCTTGTCTCATTCAGTAAAATAATTAGCGTCCTTAAGTCTCGCTCTCTTAATAGTGCTCAAAAAATGAGTCCAGTTTTTACCGACAAGCACTCGAAACTTTATACAAGGATACACAAATAGCATAGGATTATCGTGAAATAATTCATTTTCCATCTTGTATCAGAAATCAGAAATCAAAAGTATACATCCAGAAAACACTCAAGGATTTTCAACAGTAAAAATGTACAGTACCTATTCTGCTACATTAAAATATATATTTTTCCTAATTTTAAAGTTCAATTCTGTTTGCCTAACGTTAAAGTCCAAAATTTTTGAAATTCACACACATTTTCAAACTTTATCACTCTCGTATTAACAAATAAGCAAACACAAATCAAAAACTCTAATTAATCCTAGCACATAAAATTTAACTCCTTCCTTAAAAAGTAAATTACACAAAATAGGTAAATTCAAAATCCAAATTCAATTCTCGATCCGATCCCCCACTAAGCAGAGGTCACGGCACCAATGTTAAATAAGTTATTTCACGTGAGAGCATCGAATAATCACAAAAAAAAAATATATAACTTATCTTGAGGGGACATCTTGAAGTGGAAGACTAGTATCTTATCAAGCGTTGATGTCGGCCGGGCTCATCTTGACACTGGTACCTTATTTTTTTCACTGTAGAACAGAAACAGGAGCACTGCTGCCCAGGACGGCTATCCGCTTGGTCCTGAAAGACCTATGTCAACACGCAGGTAACTCTTTCAAATTTCGCCTCTTTACCAGCACGCCGCAAGGAAGAGGGTTTTCAGCCTCCGGTCAGAAACGTTTTTTTTTCTAGGCAATTACGGCTCGCCTGTTCTTACTCATCCCAAGAGCAAGCTTCACGAGTAACGTCCCAAGTAAGTTCCACCCGCCAGTCAGTAAGAGAGAGAATCCAACTCGAATTTCCTTCAAGCCAGTTTTCAAGAGCAACGTCCACTAGTCCAGCCGGCCCGAAAATCAGCGAGTCCAAGAGTGAGTGCGTAAGCGAGTCTCGCCTCTTAACCAAACGCGGCCGGGGAGCATATTTGCCGCTCCCCGCCGGAAAACATCTCTCTTCGTAATTACATTTTTTCCAGCAAGCCCGTAAGTCCAGCAAGCCCGAAAATCAGCGAGTCAGTCAGAGAGTCAGCCAAAAAGTGAATCCAACTCAAATTTCCTTCTTCTCCTTCACCAAACGGGCTCCCACTATGGCTTCACTTATCGCCCCCTTAATTATGGCAAAATCTTCGTTTTCAACTCCAGAATGCGGAAATAAGGGTGATCGCGCATGCGCGCCCTTCTTCACTTAGCCAACAACCGGACCCTCAATCGCCAAAAACCTGAATGACTTACATTGAAAGACAAGTAGCAACCTTTGACCTTTCTGTCACGTACTTTCCTCTCTTAAGGTCAACTAACAATGAAAATTCTTTCTCGAACATTCTAAAGGACAAAGCGCGCGAAATCATGACTTGGCAACAATTGCCTCCCTTTCCCTGCTTCTTTCACAATGAATAAAAGTTTGTACAAGATTTGCAAATAGAGGAAAATAAATAATATTCTTTTAAACTAAATACTATTTCCAGAAGCATCTGTTTTTCCCCAAAATTAAAGCCTTAAAATAAATAATTCATAATCAAATAAAAATTAAGATTTCCATAAATCATAAAATCATTCACATAGTTTTTATAACGCTATCAGATAATTTCTCTACATAACAAAAGTTACTTCAAGAATTCCTATAGTTATCTTATTATCTTTGTGACACTATCAGTCTTATGTTTCTTTTAATATTTATTCTAAAATCAGTAAGACGTTTATAGCCTCTCCAGGTTGTGCTCGACATGACCCACTAATCCTAATCCTAAAATTAGTAAAACATTCTCGGGTAATCTCTTAAAAAAACTAGTTAAACATTTTAACTATAATCTCAACTGCTGTAAATCTTACATCATAACAGAAAAGAGGCAAAAATACAAAAGTATTTTGAAAATGCCTATTTTATCTCACGAAGTTCAAGTGCTTTTTGGTACATAATACTCTAGTAGAACCACGGGATAAGGAATCTCTGTAATACTTTAAAACATTATCAAAAATGCATCTGCTGTAGACAACTATTCTAACGGCAGGACATGAATAGCTTCTCATACTGCAAACACTGTTTTACCAATTAAAATGTTAAAATGTAAAGCTCTGAAGTATCTTTTAAGTAATATTTAACTTATGCAAGCATTTAAAGTCAAACAGATTAATTATGTTGCTGCATATATGAGGCAAAAAAGGAAAATCTGTCTTTTCGTTAATCGCTCTAAAGAGGCGGATAGAAGGCTTAAAATATATGATACTGACAAAATATTGCTGCTGAAAAAAGGAAATATTTGCTGTTTGGAAAGCATTATGCCATTATAATTAAGACACAATAACACGCCGAATAAATACTAATTCAGAAGTCAAACAACAAAAATCAGCGTTATATTTACAAAATTTTCACAGGACTAGTTTCGATGGTTTTACCGAACCACCATCTTCAGCTGCAAAACCGCAAATGAACAAGATAGGAAATAATGATTAGTTAAGATAAGAAAGCCTGGACAAGAATAAGCAAGTGGCGCCATCGGTTGGTGAAACCAGAACTAAAACATAATTTCTTTAAAGGCCGAAGGCAAATTTGGATTGGAATTAGGATCGTTAACTAGAACAGAAAGATTTTTATGAATGTGAAATGCCTCTAGAAAATCCAGTTCTCCAATGGAAGATGTTTTTTGAATAATTTTGGCAGCAGAAAAATTGAAAGTGTGGTTTTCGGACCACTTCAGTTATTTATAGGATTCCTTGCCAGTGTGGTTTAATTTACATTGGCCAAACTAAGAGAGCCTTAAAATTTCGCGTCAAGGAACATGAGGCATATGTTAGAAAAAAGGAAACACAGAAGTCTTCTGTTGCTCAACATTGTTGGTCCGAAAACCACACTTTCAATTTTTCTGCTGCCAAAATTATTCAAAAAACATCTTCCATTGGAGAACTGGATTTTCTAGAGGCATTTCACATTCATAAAAATCTTTCTGTTCTAGTTAACGATCCTAATTCCAATCCAAATTTGCCTTCGGCCTTTAAAGAAATTATGTTTTAGTTCTGGTTTCACCAACCGATGGCGCCACTTGCTTATTCTTGTCCAGGCTTTCTTATCTTAACTAATCATTATTTCCTATCTTGTTCATTTGCGGTTTTGCAGCTGAAGATGGTGGTTCGGTAAAACCATCGAAACTAGTCCTGTGAAAATTTTGTAAATATAACGCTGATTTTTGTTGTTTGACTTCTGAATTAGTATTATGCCATTATATTTGACACTTAATATTTCTAGTAGTGGAGAACTGTACGTTTTAGTGTATGATATGTTTATTACATATTAATTTTAATTAATATCTTAACTTCATGTATTGCTAATGTATTTAATTTTACCCTCCCTTTAAAATTTAAATTACTAAGTATTTTAACTGGTTTAAAAAGTCAGCTTTTATGTAATAAATATGAAAAGGAATCGCCAAAGAAGATTTTATTCGTTGACATACACATAGTAGTTCAAAGATACTTTTCCTACTGACGTATTACTTACTTTGATGACATGAAAGTAATGGCAGGACCCATCTTTGCCAAACTATCTTTCTGAAATCTCCTATTTCTGTCAATTTTCGTCTAAGTGTTAAAACCACTTCTGGGATCTTTCTTTATTGGCCAGCCATTATATAATGCCATTTGAAATAGGGTTCGCAAGATCATCTAACAGAAATTTGTCTCTTTACCAATGCCTTCATTAGTGGCACAAAAGAAAAGTATTATGTCTTAATTGGTTGATTCATTAAGACAAAACATGCAAGTGTTATCTGCCTAAAGAATGTCTTCGTGGAGAAATTTCTAAGCGAAATTGGTTCCTATTCACACAATTTAGCGTTATACCTACTATTTTCTCCAGAAATGCAGATTCTAAAATTATCTTTAATAGGTACTAAACTCGCTCATTAATCTTATGGTCTGCTAGCTGAATGGCCCTTCGTCTCAAGTTACGCGACTATAACGTTGGTGCCACAATTTTCTTCCCAAGTAAAAAACACTTCAGTTATTTAAACTCAGACTAATTTACATTATTGTGAATGCTGACAGAAGAACCAGAAGCTACAGAAACTAATTAACAAAAAACTAATGTGCTAAACCTCTAAGTCCAAACATTCATTTCTAAAGCTGAGATTCTTTCGCCTTTCCTCACCCATCAAAAGAAAGCAGGGGTTAACAAAGTTCTTTTAACTAAATCAGAACAATGTAAAAAATGCGTTTAACTATAAAGCTAGAAAACACAATCTACATTAATTACTATCCTGGACTAGATAGACATCACCCTTTGTAGACGTAATATTTTTTTTCTACTCAACTTAGGTGTTGCTGAATCAACTAAATATGGATACTATTAACTACTCCACAAATTTTCTAGTTTAAAAGCATTATCACATTGCTTTCTTTTCATAAAGAGAGAGGTAGTGTAAAAATCAAAGCTGCGTTATTTAAGCCTCTACTTCATAAAGGACATAAGGGATTTCCCATTGAAAAAGGAAATAAGAAATTACATACCCACCTGTTTAATATTACACTTCACAAGCTATTTTACGCTTCTCAGTCGCCAAATTAAGCAGCAGAAAGTTATAAACAAATTAGAAAAGTGCAAACTGAAATAGATAGCATATAGCAAGTGAATACGATATGACTCAGTATGTGAATATGTAAATCAAAATCATTTTCTGCATATTTGTTTCATAAAATTAATTCTTTTTAAAGTAACATTTATGAAATTTTCAGTAGTTTGTGTTTTTCTTTAAACTTTTGATAGCGATAATTGCAGAGCTTCATTTTAATCCACGTATTGAACTTCAAGGCATTTAAACATGCTGAGGATTCCATCGTATGATCATAATATCATTTGATCTGAAGAAAAACGTACAATCGCTAAATTAAGCGTACAAGCTTTACTAAGCTGCTAAATTAACAATGAACTAAATTGCAGAGAATTTTTCGTTGCCATTTTAAAAACAATTAATTTTAAAGAAAGTTCTTACTAGTGATAATATTAATAACATCTTATTGACAAAGCATATTCAATTGAGTTATTAAAATTTCTTTTAACTCATTCCTGTTAGCTGTATGTTTTGTACCGTATGCTGTTTGAGGTTATTGTTTTCTTCCTCTCACCTCCCAAAGATACCTCGCTGCACCTCTTCGTCTTTATTCTAGATTTCTTTGGATGGTGTTTATTCCTTCATACCACTTACCTTAATGGTGTACCTGGAAGCACTCCGCTCAGCAATCGGGGGTTAGCTATCAACCCAGTTCGAATCTTAGCGAGAGCATTGTTCGTTTGTCATGCTTCCTTCTCTGATATTTTCTGCTGTTATCAAAACTTAATGACTCTTCGACTGAACACCGTAAACTTTCTTTGATGGTTGTTTGACTTGTTTGGTTGTGCAACTCAGGGATCATATTAATTACTACATATGGCACACATGGCTTTAAGCGCACAGCAACACTCAGCGAAATATCTGAAACAATCTTGTTAACTGACAAATGCTGGGCTCAAAGGGCCGTTGCCTATTCATTTCATTTGGCAATCAAGTTTGTAGTTGTCTCGTAGACTTCATTTTAACAAGCTATTTAAATTTGTTGACGCAATATATACTTTTCATTTATTAAACGAATCATGTTTTCAATGGCGCAAGTTTATTTAAAAAAGAAAAATTGGTTGTAATAATAATAATAACTGCTGTTTAAGTGAAACATAATGCTCCGAATATTCAAAAATACAGTTTATATATTTCATTCGTTTCAAAATTAAGATATATTTTTTAATATTTAAAAAATCTCATGTTAATTGCAATAAACATTTTTGTTTTTATAATTTAAAGGTCTATTTTAAAGGCTAAGAAACAGATAAACCTGTCAGGAATGAAACTCTGAAATACTTTGAGCATAAATGACAGAGTGTATTAAATAAAGTGCTTTAGATATTTTCTTCGTGAGATGAATTAGACGCATACGATTATGAAAATAAGTTCATTTCACTAATAATCTAGCAGGACGCAAATTAAATTATTCATACTTTGCATTTCTTGACAGTGATATCTCTAATTTCCTGTCAGAAAATGGCATGTTAGAAAATTTCAAATTTCCTGTGATGTGTAATCTAGTCCGATATTCTGTGAAGAATATTGGCATGCAAATTTAATAAGTATTCGACTTAATGATTTTGCGCATGAAGTATCCTATCGTGCTTTTCAATGAATTTCTTTGGTTTTTGTTTCAGTTTTTAAGCTCCTTATTTTGGAAAGCTAAAATATTAACTGAGACAGAAACTCCACTCAGAGTGTAGAATTTTGCGCATATTGGTAGTTCGATTTTAACACTTTTCCAAAATTTCTCCAATGCACTAGGAGGCGAGTGTGGCGTCATCTAGTGAGCTATTTGTCAAGATTCCGCCTAGGACTGGAATCCAGACTGAAGAGAAATTCTATGATAATTTGTATCTTCAGCTCCAGCTCTATAGTTTGAATCTCTGCCCTTAATTTCTAAAAAATGCGAATTTTTAATTTTGGACGTAAGGTAGGACGTAACGTAGATGCTGAGGAATGTATGCAAGGAATTATGAAGTGCATTTTAAAGCATATTTATATTTAAATGTTGTAGCTCAGAAAAGTCTGCAGAGGACTCTTAAGCGAAACGACTTACTTTGTAGCCAATAAAAGCTACATTCATTTAACACTTCAATAGTACTTTCAGCTTTAATTTACATTTTACTTGCAGGTGATCTATTATTTCATACTGAGACATAAAGTAAACTTTCGTGGAAAGCAAGCGTTTTGTTAATAATATATTGAGAGCATTGCAAAATTGCATATCCGAAAGTTAACTTTCTATAAAAAATGTGCTTGATCTAAGTTAGCTTAAGAAAGTATGAATAATTTAAACAAACCTAAATACTGTTGCAATTAAAAGAAAAAATAAGTATTAAATGAAAGAATTTTTATTACTGCTTAGTAAGTATGTGATACAATTATTTTTTTAAAAATGTGGGGATTTTTGCTTGGAATAATGACTGATGCAAATCTTCTAAAAGTTTCGCAGTAAGAAGTGCAGAAGTTTTCAGTGCCTGTAAAAAAGTATCCTCTTCTTGTTCCATTTCAGCCAATATCTATTGAAAAATCATACAGTTCCTGTGCATTATTTAATTTTATTAATTATTAATTATTAATTCATTTAACTTTTCGTAAATTATAGATACTTTATCGTTTTCTTCAGTAACACTGCTTTCACTATCGGCTGATTACACTGTAGAGTCATTAGGTGATTTTGAAGCAGATGTGAAAAATTTACAGTTCCCTTGATGGGACTCGAACCTGGACCGCTCGAATACGAGCCGAGTGTGCTACTGTTACGCCACGAAGGCACGCTGAAAGGAGGGAGAAGATACCTTATATACTCCCCTTTTTAAAGGGCGACTGGGGATTAAGAGACCTAATTGCCAAATACTAGCGGTGACTAATTATCGTTCACAACCTTTTAGTTCGGTGATTCATTAGGTTATTTTGAAGTAGGAGATTTGCAAAATGTGCAATAATTACTCCTTGCCTCTTCTGCTGTTGAACGTTACTCAGTTATCATTTCTTTGCGGAATTTTTCTGTCCAAAATTTAATTCTATTAAGATTTCATTCGGCTGGCTATCAAACATGTGATATACCTGTTTCTGTTACAGCGAAAATACGCCCTTGACTACATTAAATCAGTTTCTGTTTCAAATTCAGGCTACATGTGTATTTGCGTGTTATCCCTTTGAATCTAACGCAAGATATATTTAGACATAGTCATTACATGACTCATTTCATTTACTATTTGAAACGATCTAATTTACTTCTTGGAAGTTACTGTAAAGATTTTCTCGAGGCCTGATTCGAACTGAAAAATTTCACTGTCTACACAGAAATGTTCTTTGCATTGATAAAAACTTCTAAGATCATATTCGGTGATTTTAGGAAGCATTTCTACAACACAGAAAGAATTATAATCATGATACCTATCTTCGTTCTTCAGTGTCACAATGTTGTAAAATGCTCTGATGGATAAGAAAGTTAAATGATTAAATGTATGTAACTAAGATTTAGCTTTCAGTCTTTTCCGATGCTAGATATATACAGAAATTGCATTCATTATTTTCTACTGTAAAACAAAGCAGTAGATAACAGCACTTATAATTCTGTGTGCATATGTGCCCAATTTAATATAGCTGTGATGCAAGATTCTCTTGGCTAATAATACAACGTGAAGTGCATATCGATTCGCTAGCATATGATATAATACAACACCATTCTAATATCGATTCTATTAGTGCGATGTCATTTAATATGAAATATCCAGGGATCGATTCATGAAGGCGTGACGGTAATTTAACTCCCCCATTTAATGAGCTACCATACAATGTGTTATTCAATGCATTCCGCTCCCTCTGCCATAAATCCAACGTAGAAGAATGAGGTGTCTAAATTTGTGTTCACTCATTTTTACGATAAAAAATACTTTCAAGTCAATCAAAATTCGCATCATATGACAATGGAAGTTAATCACAGGATGTCAAATAAGGCAAAGTATTATATCAGAATAAGCTCTACACTAAATCAAGCACAAGAAAGCCCTCCAGCTCGTTAAATCGTAATTCATTTAGGCTACTTAGGCAAAATCATATGCGTAGTTATGTTAATATAATTTAGATGTAATTTAGAATAATTATTGAACAATTAATATAACTATTGAATAATAAATAATATTATTAATATATAATAATTATTGAATAACTGTGGACTAGATAATGCTGCCATAAGAAAGAATTTTCTGCTCAAATAACTTTCTTTGAACTTTGCTTGTAATTTTGCTCAGAGTTTTAATGCATTCAGTCTTTATATCCATATGCAAACTGCACTAATTAAATAAAAGTATATTTGTCTGGCGGAATATATATTTGAGTGTTAGTTACAGCTTGACTATCAAATTGAAATTCTTATTACAGAATTCCTTGTCCCTCATTTGCTGTTAACACTTCTTATTACTTAGATCAAAGACCATGTAAAATTGTGCTCTTTTCTTTTAGCAGTAAGATTGCCTAATTAACCACGAGTAGTATTTCCTTCTTATATTATTTATGCGGATTGATGCTATGGCAAAATTCCCTTTTAAAGCCCCTCTCCATACAGCTTCATACGCGAAAACAGAAATCAAGAACCATTTCTAATTCTAAAAGCATATCCTTTGCTCTTCCGCCAAAATCCTTAATAATTTGGGTTAATTACTCAATTCTGGAATCTGGTTAATAACATCATTCATTATATTATTGAAAATTGCACTATATCTTGTAGAGACCTTAGGATATTTCGTTTTTGTTTTGCTACTGGTCCTTTTATAAACTTCATAATAAGTACCATGTAGCATTAGTTGATTCTGGATTGCTTGCTTATGACAAAGCGGAGTATGACTATCTTCCTAAGTGAAGGAATACCTTCGTAAAAACCTTTAAGGGAAATCTACTTCTATTTATGTTACGCATGCGTAAAACCATGGAAACTCCCATGGCAATCAGCATACTTACCATCATTCGAAGCTCTGCCGAACTAGCAGTGTCTTATCCACTCGGCCCCAGCCTGGGTGACTAGAAAGCACTGTATTTGTACACTCAAGAGCCAAAACATTATGACCAGCCCTACATTTTGCGATGAACGCGCCTGGATGACGTGGAAGGCACGTAATCAGGTGGAAGTGGTATTTAACTGCTGCTGGAGAGTCTGAAGAATCATTCTTTCACTTACTTCTGTGTGTGATGAGAAAGGCTGCGGATCTGAGCGACTTTGATAGAGGGCAGATTGTAATGGCTCGAAGGCTCGGAACAAGTATTTCCGAAACTGCACGACTCGTGGGTTGTTCGCCATCTACAGTTGTTAGTACGCATGAAACGTGGATGAATGATGGTGAAACCAGCAGTAGACGACATGGTTTTGGACATCCACACGCTGTCAAAGAAAAAGGTCGTCTGAGACTGTCTCGCATGGTGAAGCAAAACCGGAGCCAGACAATGGCTCAGCTGACAGCCGAATACAATGCAGGACCCAATAGAAAAGTATCGGAGCACACTGTTCAGCGGACACTGTTGGATATGGGGCTACGCAGCAAACGTCCCACTCGCGTGCCTTTGCGGACCAAGCGTCATCGCCAACTGCGCCTGCGCTGGGCCCGGGAACATCGCGACTGGTCTATGGATCAGTGGGAGAGAGTTGCCTGGTCAGATGAATCACGGTTTGTCATTCATCACGCCGATGGCCATTTCAGGATACGCCGTCTTCCAGGCGAACAGTTGCTCCCTCAATGCACAGTAGGTCATACACAGACCTGTGGTGGCGGTATTATGCTGTGGGGGACGTTCTCTTGGGCGTCTCTGGGACCCGTGGTTGGGGTAGAGCAGACCATGAATGCTACAGGGTATCTGAACATCATTGCAGACCAGCTGCACCCTTAGATGGCCTCTGTTTTTCCACCTGGAAATGGAATATTCCAACAGGACAACGCCCCGTGTCACAAGGCTACGATTGTGTTGGAGTGGTTCCAAGAACATGATGCTGATTGGCAGTTAATGTCCTGGCCGCCTAACGCTCCGGATCTCAATCCGATAGAACACATTTGGGATGTCATGGAACGGCAGCTCAGAGGTCAAAGTCCACCAATTCGCAATATCTCGGATTTTCGTGACTGTTGCTACAACATCTGGTACATTCTGTCTCCGGCCATCTCTCAGGGACTTGCGGCATCCATGCCAAGGTGGGTTGAAGCTGTGTTGCGAGCCAAAGGTGCCCCAACTTGTTATTGACAGGTGGTCATAATGTTTTGGCTCTTTAGTGTATTTCGGTGCTGATTCCGATAATATTTTTGATAAGTAAACCCTGACCTTCATTGACAAGTCCAATCTAGTCCTTCCTAACGCTTTTAAAATTCTATTAACTCAACTTTTCAATTTCGTTAATACTTTTGCAGATACATGGCGCTGCTTTCTCGTTCACTTCACTGTACAGTATAAATACGACTGTTGCGCCCACTGCTTTCCAGTCTTGCAGATTTCTTTGCTCCTAACGAAGAGCGATCTATATCTGTTTGCCCTCGAATTCGATTCAGGGCTTGACATAAATCAACGCCAAACTCAAAGCTGTTATGTTACTAAACCATAACTCTTATAGTGGTTTCATAGTTTTTCAATGCTTGTTATTTATTTAGCCTTTTCATTTACGAACATTTAGTTATTTAAATTACTGTAATAGTCATATTTATAGTACATCATATTCCAGTGGAGCGCAAAATACAGTAAACCCTTATCGAGCGGTGATTTACACGCGCGATTTCGCATGGACTCTTTCACTTAATTGTTACCATTGCATTTATCCAAATCTATAATTTCATTCATGCGCGTTTCACTGTTCCTCCATCAACGTTTAATGTTCACTGGCATGAGCTCTAGCCAGAAGTTATCAGCAATTAAAGGTTTCCATCAAGCGAAAGCTATCGTATAAATTTCATAAGCAAATGGCGGCGAAGGATTTTCAGATATGAAAGAAGAAGAGATCAAAGAACTAATCGAGAAATGATGAGAGAAGAACTGGATGACCTTATAACTTCAGCCGACAGTGAAAAAGATAATGAAGAAGAGGGTAAAGCGCCATTTACCTTCAAGAAATAAAGGGGGGGATTGTTAAAAGGCACAGGAAATGTCTGCTTTTGCATTGGAGATTGATCCAAATGAAGAAAAAAAAGATAATGCCTTATGAGAGGCAATGAAAAATCTCTTCGCTCTTTACCGCAAAACTTCTGAATTATATCACGGAGTAATAAAAATCTTTTCAATTAATATTTGTTTTGTTTTTTCTCTTTAATTGCAACAGTATTATACTTATTTTCTTATTTTGAATTGCATTTTACACAGTTTTTCCCTGGCAAGTTAATTTGGCTAAACGCACCTTTCCCGTACGGCAATGTATTAATAACATAATCCTTGGGTTCGGCAAGGCTTTAGAGAAGCCTAAATTTCAGTAACTGGTGAAATTACTGTGGATAATTTTCTATTGATGCAAGTTTCCTATTTGTTTTTCTTTATAAATATATTACTTTCATTTCACCTTGTAGAGACATTAGATTATTTCGAAGCAAGAGAGATGAAAAATGAAGAACGACTTTACCGGGACTCGAATCACGGGCCTGTTGAATATGCGCTGAGCGTGGTGATCACTACACTAAGAAGACATGCTAAGAAAGCGGGAGAAATACCTTATATACTCCCCCTTTTAAAGGGCGACTGGGGTTTTTTAGGGGACCCAGCCGCCAAATCCTGGTGGTAAAGAGTCATCATTCACCACCTTACCTTTTAGTTGGGGTGCCACTATAGAGATATTATTAGTTTTTGGAAGCAGGAGACTTGAAAAATGAGCAGCGCCTTCGCCGCGACTCGAACCACGGGCCT
Source organism: Stegodyphus dumicola (assembly GCF_044657685.1). Classification (NCBI taxonomy): domain Eukaryota; kingdom Metazoa; phylum Arthropoda; class Arachnida; order Araneae; family Eresidae; genus Stegodyphus; species Stegodyphus dumicola. Next base: position 35,733,185 of record NC_140781.1, read on the forward strand.
CTCGAATACCGGCCGAGCGTGCTGACCACTACGCAACGAAGACAGGCTAAAAAGGCTGGAGAAATACCTTATAACCTGAAACTGTGACAAACAAGGCTGAAATTTCCCAATTATAAATATTAAAGTTGTTATAGAATCCTACTAACCGAAAGACCAGTTTTATGACCCACATTATTCACCTTAGTAAGCACCCTTTGTATCTATTACATGATAGCTATTTACGTCTCCGTGTGATTTAACACTATGTCATTCGAAAACGCTAGACAGAAATTTATGGCAGTCGACCCAAAAGAGTAAAACAAAAATTAATAACGCAATTCATTTTCCTTTTCTATCCTTAATTTTTATGGCATGAAGTTGCAATTCTTTTCATACATAATTAAAGGTTCATCTTAAATCAGCTTAGTGATAAAAATAAAAAGAATAATTTGAAAGCACTTGGCAGTGATTCAAAAAGTAAAAAAAGATTTTTTTCTCGAACATCGAATGTTGCACTTTAATGCATTGCAGGGTATTCGCTTATGCCACCAACGATGACTTTTAGCTCGGAAAAAAAAAAAAAGATTTAAGCCTTAATTTTGTGTCCGAACTTTCTCAACCAGAAACGCTGGAACTTTACAATATGGCGCGCTGAAGACAAAAAGAAGGCGGAATAGAACGAAAAGTGTTCTAAAGAAATGAGTTTCTCCCGTCTAAAGTAAGTGAGTGAAGTTCACAGCAGATAGAATAGCATTAAGAACCTTTTTTTTTTTTTTTTCTGGGTAAAGAGTAGGGCATAGAATGAGTGAGATAAAGACGAAGAGGCGTATCTCTATCTTCCACATGGATAGACTAGTGCTACAGATTCCTCGATAATCTTTCTTCAACTGTATATATTTCACGGATGAGTTTCGGACTTTGCTTTAGCTGATGCATGCACCGCAGTTTCTTTTGCTAAGAGGGGAGTCTTGCAAAGTTAAATTCTCATATTCGTAGGAGATATCTCTCAAAGGAAAGCCATACTGAAAATTCCCTGAAGATTAGAATATTTATCTCATTTTACTTTTAATATAAAGAAATGTTATCTACTCAGAAATCCAAAATACTGTTACTGGCACATCAAAAATGTTAATATCTCTGATTTAATTCCTGGTCTACCAAATCTCTTTATGAAAATTGTTCCGCAGTACATTAATAGCGTTCTATTTTTCCTATAATGGTCCTCAAAATTAGCTAGAATTCCTGGTTAGTTAATATCGTGCCTAAATTTGTCTATTTATAACGATTATTTAAATAAAAAAATTAAATTTAAAAATACAACAAACCATATTTAATATAATCTTATACTTACTGGTCAAAGCTTGCAAGAGTCATACAAGTTCTTAGTAATCATACATAAATAAATAAAGAGAAAAATTAATACTAGGCAAATAATGAGAAGTAAATGTCAATACTCAAGCTAATGGTATGTCATTATCTAACTTCTCATATTCCAAAAGTACTGCTTCAGTATATAAAGGTAGTTATTATCAGACAATGTGATGTCAGATTGCATCTGAAAAAAAAGTCTCTATTCAGATATAATATTCAAAGTAAGCATTATCAATCAATTACAAAATGTTGTTTAATTCATGCATTAATCAATAAAAATAGTTTATAAAATACACCTGGCAACATCAAACTAAAAACTATAGAATAGCAAACATTTAGATTGATGAAAAACCATTTTAGTAGGTTTTTCCAAAATGCTGGGTGAATCCACTTGATATTTCTACTTGTATTACAAATTGTTACAATAATTATCTTTTATGTAACTGATACTTTAAAATATGACTTTTAAATTAATGCAACCAAAATTAAAGTTGGCATTAATTTGGTCGAAAAAATTCTTAGATTCTGATATATGACTTTTCCACTCTCTAAACTTTCTTAAATGGAAATTGCTATTCACATACATATGTGAAAAACCACAAAAACACATATGCAGACAGTTTACCACTGGGACTCTTAATCTCGGTTAAATTATCAGTGACTAAGTGACTATCAATTAATTAATTCTATTGCATTATTGAGTAAGATTGAAACGCAAGCCTATCAGCGTACCTGAATATGAGTGAAGATACCTTCATGAAGAAGGATGTAAGAGAACTGGTACTTGCAACGTAAGGAGAAAAAACACTGATTCATCTACCTAACTACCTTAACCACTAGGAATAAAACAAGAAAACCTACTGGTATTTCACGAACTTTACAACCGGCGGCCGCAAGTTGTCGTTCAGAATATTGGTTCTCAATTTTACACCTATTTCATTTGAGACATCATTTCTTAACATATACAGAGCAAAAATTTATAAGAACTTAATAATTAATTCAAAATGAAAAAATTATACTAGCGTTTCAGCTACTGCAATGAAACAAAGAAAACAACTGATAATATCAAACAGGAGAGTTAAATTTGCAAAGGAACAATAATAATATTGCTAATGGGGAAAAAATGAAGAACCATAAAATGAAAATATAAATAACAGAAATTTTTCAAAAGTTGTCCGAATTAAAGCAAATTACAAAATATGTTTTGACATATTTTATGCCTGATGCAATCGAAGCTAAATCTAAACAGTAATTTATGAGCGTATTTTTAAAATGAAAGCTTCATTACTTTTTATAAACAAATACAAAATCGTGAGGGAAAATTGTGTTTAAAAACGTTATTAGTACTGACTGAATATCTCTTAATCTAATGAAAAAGACCCAATTTACACTTAACAATATCCAAATGCAGGTCAGTTAAATAATCTAATTGTAAAACAACACAGTTTTTATTATATAAAAAACAGAAAGACCACCTTTCCATAAGGAAGTTAACCTTTATCTAGAACTTGATAAATATTTATTGATTGGACAATGGTAAAGAAGCGAGGGCTTTATCGTAACTTAACTAAGGGAAGAGGTAGTTTCGTGGAGGATAGTTTTAAGGAAAACTGAGTAGTATTCATCCTACTCTTGGATAAATCCTCGAAACCTCTCGTGAAGCCATTTTCTTCACCAAGATTCAATCCGGTTTGAACTACCACATTTTAGCAAGTTTACTCCTCTGTCATTGGTTGGCGATCTTTCTAAAGCCTCGTCTACACGTAAAGACATATCTCCGAACAAGTCTCCCTCGCAGACATATCTCGCAGACTAATTTAGTCATTAAATCATTAAATTTAGTAGTTTAACTAAATTCATATTTTGATTCGAAAATACGGGATATCCTATTATGTTATCCATTAACAATTACTTCAGTCTCTGAAGTGATTACTGAAGTGATGTTACGAGATATGTAATATTTCGATTTAATTTTTGGATTCTTTAACCTTTGTTTTAGGAAATAATGATTTTAATCCTATCCTTCTTTTAATATTTCTGTACTTGTTAGTAAACTACTAGACTACATATTACTCAAATGATATTTCAGCTCTCGCGAAATTTCCGTTATTAAGATTGATTTAATGAACTAGAATATTATCAACCAGTACAATTTTGACTTTTAATAAAAAGGTTTTGGTGTTAATTTATGCTTTCTTATCTTTTGCAAGAAGTCATATCAGAGGGCTTAAGTTGTAAGGATTATGTTAATTTTATTAACAGTTAAATTTTAAGTTCCTTTTCTGTCAAATTCTTAACTTCAACTTACTACTTCCGGCCAGAACGTAGTTTTAGAATCAATTCTGAATACATAATGAGGAAGAGCGGTATTTAACCGCAAAGTTCTTTGGTCTTAGCGAGAGAGAATTAGAGTTTCTGATATACGCGCGTCTGCCTTTTGGCCACTCTCTCTCTCTCTCAAAGTTGTTATTACGCTCGGCCCTTGATAGCTTCGCAGTCATCTGGTGTTTAAGGGGACAACTGCATTAGAAACTTGATAGCTTCGGCTATATTTGTTTAGTTATAAGGTATTTCTCCCACTTCCCTAGCGTGCCTTCGTGGTGTAACGGTAGCACGCTGTGCCGGTATTCCAGAGGTCCGTGGTTCGATTCCCGGCAAAGGCGGTTGCATATTTTTCATCTTTACTGCTTCTAATTAACCTAATGACTCTACATAGTTAATCTTAGTTTTAGTTTAATTCTTAGTCTCTTAAGTTAACCCCAAGTGTCAGCTTTGATTAAACACTCCAAGACGAAGTTTTGTTAAATCTTATTGAAATAATAAAGGGTTAGTTACCCTTCCATCTTGTTGTTTCTTGTCACACGAACTTAAGCGATTATTCGCTAACTAGTTCTTAAGCTTCGTCACTTTCTACAGTAACTGAGAATTACACTAGTGAAAATCTTACAAAATCCAACAGCAGATAATTCAAGAAATTCCATTTAAATAGTGGGCAGATTCACACTGAAAATTTAATAAAGAGGATTTAATTACTTCAAACAAGGATGCATGACTTTATAAAGCACCGAATAAAATCATTTAAAGCAATTTCTTCCAACTTTTTTAAAGTTGGCTTACTTGAATATGGAGAAATCCATTAATGATAATGAGTTATGGAAAGGACACCATCCTTTAATATTTCATAAGAAATATTGTCACGAACTTACGTCGTACATGTGCATGACGCCAACTCGTTAGGGAATCAGTTATTCAAATAGGTTGTCAAGTCTTTCTCGTGCCACTTTATTGTATCTCTTGCCCCTCGTTATAGCTTTGAAAATACTATTTAGGAAATTTTAATTCAACGTACTGCATACTATAAGTATGTGGTAAATGCATGGTAATTGTTTTATGCTTTGAAAGTAACTAATCAATTAATTGACTTAAATATTTCTAAAATCTTATCGAGCAAAGATAATGCAATACTTGCATTAATACAATAAAATAAAAATAGAGCCTTAAAGACCAAACAAGTGCCTTATTGGATACTACGAAAAATTAAATAAAATATGTCTGATACTTTCTCCTTTCCTTATCAGATTTTCTAAATTAATTTTTGAGGAGAAATCACTACGCAGACTCCGTTCGCATAAAAAAGAGCAAAGTGTAAAATATTTTAGTTTTAGTCCTTTCTGTTTTATTATATCCCAAGTTTTCAATTCATTAAAATAAAATTAGAGAAGCAAAAAAAGAACAATGCTTAGAGCTGATGATATCGATAAAAAAATCATGAATTGATTTTTAATATTAGCGTCTGTGCCATTAACATCTTTTTTTATTTTCGACTAATTTCTAGAAAAATGTTCATTACATGCAATGACATTTCACGTAATGATTTGCAACTCAGAAACTATTTAAGGAAATGTGTCATAATTAGAAAAAAATGTTTCTTCCAAAAAGGTCTCCAAGCAATTTTTTTATTCAAATTTTCTTTTTATTCGCTTGCATCCATATATCATTAACGCTTATGAGCTCTGGCTCTTAAATGTCCGTAGCATAATTAATATAGGCTAAGAATTTGATTTGATTCTTGAATAATATCTTAACTATTAAAGTTAGTAACTCGCATTTATATCATTCAGAAATTTTAAAGCATGCAATTATCTACAGCTCAAAATATTAGTATTAAACTTAACAACTGTTACATTAATATTTTAATATAATGCTAAACTTGTTTATGCTGAATTATTGATTTGTATAGAATTATTTAATTATGGCCTATCAAAGTTATCTACCTAAAGGCTACAGAAACCTTCGTAAAGGACATCATATTTACATTAAATGTTAAGAAATATACGAAAACATTATGCAGCTAGGTTGTCCAACTATCAGGAGCAGAATTAGGAAAAATGGGCGAAATGCCAGTGTTTCTAGGCTCTGATCACTCTGCCACTTGCAAGCCAATTATGCACAAATAACTATATAATAAGGGCATGTGCGGCTTTTATGGATGTGGAGGGAATTTTTGAGGCAAACTTACTTGTATTTAAGTTACAAACAGTGAAAGCACTCAAACTTCAATGCAGCCCGTGACCGTCTTAAGAGACGTAAGATTTTATGTTAATTAGCCAGTTATTATGATAAGTACTTCTTTCTGTAGTCCTCACCAGAATGCAAATTAGTTGTTATGCACGTAAGCTGAGGGTTTGAATATTTTAGAGTTAGATCTTCAGGCAGCTTCGTTTTGCAGTTACATACTACCACCAGCAGTTATTTCGGCTTTAGAAGCTAGGTAATCGACTTTTAAATAGTCTACGTTAATTATCTTGAGTCAAATTATGTACTTAGTTTTGTCTGCAGTCTCAGACTACGTTACCTGCACTGGAATTACTTCATCTTATGTTATGTTAAATAATCGCAAGTAGTGGAGGTTTGTCTGTAGCACAAGTAGTGCCTTTTTTCCATTTAAAAGTTAAACAAAAGGTTATTTTTTAACAATCTTACCATTTGGTTATTTGCTTCCGGCTAAAGCGATAACTCGCTCTGAAGTCTACTAAGGGTCTGCAGGAGACTGAGACAGGCTTCTAAGCATAGCAGATCCCAACAATTTATGTGAAGCTTTGAGATCCTATTAGTAAATGAGAGTTTAAACCACAGTTGTAATAAATTCTTTCTCTATTCGAAATCCACTTGTAAAAATTATCTAGGCATATGCATGTTTCACCGATTTCTTCTACCTGTCTCATGAATACAAGCCAAGTTAGCAAATCGATTCCATTACTAATCACCGAATGGCTAAAACTGAGAATCATTTTTAGTTAAGCTAATTTTCGCTGCTTTGCCTTTGAATAATTGTCATTTTTCCAAGGAAATTCTTAACAGAACCTTCGCAACATTAGGTAAATAGCTCTCGAGAGCTTTATTATACATCATTCATCTGTCTAGAGAAATACTTCCAAAAATATATATATCCTTCCTATATCACATATTTACATGTCTTGTTTTAAACATCGAATTTAATTTTTCTTTGAACATGTATTATATTTCTTTGACTGATAGATTTTAATTGTAAGTATATACGAAGTTGATAGATTAATCATCGTTTTAATAACATTCAGTGTTCATATATCTGATAGTTGGCGTCCTGATCACTATATACAGCTGATTATAAGTTATGTTTTAAATTCCAAACATAATCAGAAGAGGACACTTCTGAAACATAATATAGGCGTATGGAAAACTAGTAATTTCCGAACTATTATCACAATAACAGAAAAAAACTGAAAACAGCAATAGCCCAGCAGTGAACGAATATATATTAATTACCATGTGCAAAGTATTTCTTTAAAACCTAATTTAGCTAATATAAATAAAGTAAGACATTGAAAAAAATAGGAGTGACGCGAATAACGTACAGCCCGAGACAGCCAGTCTAGCAGTTGTCTGCGTGGATACAATCATTGAGTGCTGGTATTTCCCTTTATATTTGTTTCTCATAGAAAGAGAGGCCCCGCTGGCTATATTGAAATTTTCGTTTTTCCCCATATGTGTGATGTTAATATGGACAAATTTTCCTTCAGATGGTTCCCAGAAGCAATTCCGTTGACAGGCAGATAGCCCTTGCTTGCTTTAACACACTAATTAATTTAACATCTAATATAAAATTAATTAAGACACACATAAGACAGAAAATTAATGTTTAGTTTGGTGTATTGGATTTTGACAAAGCTCGCAGGGTTATCTGCCTAAGGAAAGGGATTACTTCGTAAAGCATATTTCAGTTATCGTATAAGAATACGTCACTTTCCTTAAATAGCGAAGGTAAGAAGTTCGAAAATTAACGAGAGTGGACAGTCACAAAAATTTCATTTTTATTTTTCTTATTCTTTCAAATTTTATTTTTTAAAAGTTTTATTTAATCCTCAAACTTCTTTCTCATTCAAGAATGCAATTCCTTTGCTGTTATTCTTGCAAAATTTTATTCTCTTTTTAAATATTTTTGACCCATATCTTAGCCACTGCATAATATATTCGCATTACAAGGTATTTAAACGTTAATACCACAAGGAGTTCTTAAAGACAAAACTTTTTTCAAATTAAAAATAATTTTATCAATGCTTAACAAATTTACATTATAATGAAATATAAAATGTACTAAAATTAAAAGCGGAAAATAAAACACTTTTATTATATTTGCCAATTTTTCTGCTTAGCCAACTAACTTTGACACGAGCTTATAAACGCCCTTTTCTGAAAAACACGTCTTTTTTTGGGGGGAGTGCGGTTTCTTTGGTTCTAAAGCTCTTTGCAATTGTAACGAGTAGACCTCGCCTGTTACGGTTTTTTGGCTTTTTAGCTATTCATAGTAAACAGTGCCAGGTCTGGTCCACCAAACATACAGCATCATCTTCTTTTGTTCAATGTCCAGTTTAGCGGCCAATGATGCTCAACCAGAAGTCGATCAATGATGTTTCATCTTCGGGTTATCATACATGATCCATTTTTTATCACATGTCAAGATTTGTCCAGGAACGAAGCTTTATTATGGCTTGTTCTCCTCGAACAGAAAATAAAGAACCCACTTGCTCACTTTCCATCTCAAGGTTATGAAAATTTGATTGTATGGTTTCATCAGATACTACAAACCTGTGTGCAATCTCCTGGCAGGTTTGACTAGGGTTCTGTTTGATTTTCTCCTCCAGCTGGACTTTTTCGAGGGTGAATCGACGAGCAACACGAGGCTTGTCTTTAAGATTCGAGTCTTCAGAAGAAAATATGTTGAATCACATTCGAGTAGTTCGTTCACTCACTGACGTCTCTCCAAACGCCGAATATATTCTTCTAGCGGTTTCCGCAGCTTTGTTTCTTAATTTGTGCTCGTAAAAGCAAAATAGGCATCAAAATTTCTTTTTCCAACTACATGTTATTTCAAGTATTACACTTCCTACAAAACCGTTAGCGAAACCTGCGATACGCTGAACAACTCTCTACTGAATGAGGTTTGAAAAAAAACGTAAACATATGACCTCATCAGAATAAATGTGACCACACTAACAGACCAAAATTAATTGTTCTCGAAACCCGCAGGAACTTTCTTGGTTACCTGATAAAAGACACAGCTAAAATTAAATTTTCTGATAATTTAATTCTTAATTTTTCTTTAAAATGACATTATCATTTGCATATTACATTAAATTCGTCATTAAATTTTCCATAAAATTCATAGTTGCTCTTAATAACGTTCATAGCGATGCTTAAGGTAATTAAGCGTTTTCATCGAACAAAGTTAATTTGAGTTCTAAAGATTACTTATGATCAGGAAGTAATTGTTTGGCATTTTCGTTTAAGGAAACTCAAAAATAATGTAGCTATTTGATTTCTTTGTATTCAGATATTGTTTAATTTCATGCCATTCTGTCTCTTCCGTTCAGATTTTAATGCAAGTTTACTTAGTGTACATATCTTAAAAAAACAATTCATGGAAACCGTTATTTTCATTTTAAAGAAGCACATTCGCCTTTAAGCAAGGGATTTAATCGCAAAATATTTTTTTTTCCTTTCTGAGAATTTAAAATGGCACTTTCTGATAAACAGAGTTGAATCAAAGAAGCATTAAAAGTATCTAGGCAAAATATCAAGAAAATAAAAGAGTAATTGCAGTAATATTTGAGTACTTTATCATAATTATTGAAGAACTCATAAAGCTGATGAGCATTACTTTGTACAAGCATGTAATGATTTGACTTCAGTTAGAGATTTACTGCATTTTTAGTTACAGTAATTATTATGTTATAGGATACTCAAATTGTGTATTATTTGTTCCTATTTATCAATAAAAATATTATTAATTTCTACTTGCAAAGCTTGGTTATAGATGAAGTCTTGAAATGTTCGAGGAAAATTGAGCTTGGAACTACTACCCCCATACTTTGGAATAACATTTAACAGCTTACTTATACAAATATCTCCGCCAGAAAATTCGGTATCTCATAACACCGTTCTGCAACATCATTGCTTATCATTTTGTTGTTTGAGCAGGCTTAGTCTAAACTACAAAATGATAGGCTGTGATGTGTACTGTCGTTAGTCTTAAGCAAAACAAAAGAAATTGCACTTGCCTGTTCTCTAGAGAATTTCTCTATTTTCTTACAAAACCATTACTATCTCCGAATTACTTTTATTACATTGCAACAGCAATGATTTAAGAGTTCAGGTGATCAAGCATGGCATCAAAATATATAACATTAAGCTCCGATTATCAAAAAAATCATCACATATTATTCGTCCCATAAACATCTTCTTCAACTTCGTTCTCAGATTCTTTCTTTCTACGCTTACATGATATTTATCTAAATATATATTTTAAAGTATGCTTATAATTTCTTTTTTTCGCTGTTTGTTTTGGATCGTTCGTGAAAGTGTCTGAGTTGACTTAATATTCAGATAATATTTCAGTTAATATTTATTCCTAATATTCAGATAATATTCAGTTAATATTTAACTCACAAACTGTAAATCAGAGTTATTTTGTTAAAAGTTATGCAAACCTCAGATAAATTACATTTATGTGTGACATCATTTTCATGATGCATTAGTTGTGAGTGTAGGAATCCACTCTAGGTTTTGACGTGTTTCTGAAGAAAAACTCATATATCTGCTCTGAATAACTTCCCTTAACAAAGCGAGTAATGATAAGTTTCCAGGCCAAAGATTAAGATCTCTCGTTCGATGCGGGGAGATAACAATTGCTTTCTGAGCAATGTGACAAAATGGAGATGGGAGGGGGATTTGGAGGGAAATGTCACCGCTTGCATGTTATCCTGCAACCTTTATTAATGGTCTGTCTAATGCACAGCGCTTCTCCTTACTAAGCAATCGAACGCAGTGCTAATTGCAAACCCGTAGAGAAAGCCACTTAACCAAAGCAGGGCGATGCAGTTCATTTGCTACAATTTTAGCTGAAGGGAATTTCGTTTGGAGGATTAGCAGCCAGCTCTAAGATAATCCTGTGGAATGGCATTTCCCAGTGGAATACAAAAATAGAGTTATGCAAATGTTTTTCGTCTTCCTGGATTAAATTAGAACTGCTTGTTCTGAATGTTGAAGTTAGTACAACATGCAAAGTCTACTCGGAACAAGATCAACTCAGCTCTGTGGAAATGGTTAAAAATCTTAATGAAGCTCGCATTCTTCTAAATACCTTTGTTTCTTTTTAAACAAACGAAGTCAGAATCGAAAAATAGAAAAATTGGGTCCTCAGATGCTTCACCATCTTAAAGCAGCTTAGTTACACTTTCTATACTTTTAATTTAGATCAATGCGGGAGGGCATGTTCACTTCGGATTGAAAATCATTACCGTAGCAAAAGCGTTGCTTTTTATCTTTACACACTAATGAACACCGAGATGTAAATTAGTGACGTATGAAGATTTGATGGACCTTAAAGAAGAGCAACAGCAGCATTAGAAATACACGTGTATTCTGCTGCTAGAAATTTCAGTAACTCATTAACGCAAACTATTCTTCCTTATTTAAAATTTTATTCCCATTTAGAAAATTATTCCTAACCAATGTTTAATTGATGCATAACCTGCCGTCTGTGTGACGTATGAAGAAGGCGTTTATTATATAAGGAATTATTTCCCCACTCACGCTTCCGTGGTGTAAAAGTAGTTAACACGTCCAGCTAACAACTAGAAGATCCATGGCTTAAATTTGGGTCACGACCCGGTTGTTTTTCTTGTTTCCTACTTCGTAAAATACTAGTATTCTCTGTAATCTGAGGTTTAAAGGTTTAGATATTACTAATTTTATAGTTCACACTAAGCAGGGACGTGTAAACCTTGTGGCCCCAAACATGTAGCAAGCACCACGAGAAGAGAAATATGAGATCCTCTAATAATATCCCTCAGATGCTCTTTATGAGAAAATGAATAATGGTTTGAGCAGTTTTTTATTATCTTTAAGATTTCATATGTATACTTTGATCAGAAGTACGTTTGCTATTATTCTTGCCGATACATATTCGATACACAGTCTACCAGAAAAATATTAATATATCAGAAGTTTCACTGCATCATATTTTTACACAAATCGTCAGATCAAGTAATGCGTAACATCCAACTTGTAAGCATTGTAATTCCATGCACTTTTGCTTGCTATATTGCGAAGGTTTTAAGCATAAATGAATATATCATGCCTATTGAAAAGTAGTAGGGACCAAATCACTCATTTCTTGTTTATTCAATGAATTCAGTTCTCTTCTAATATGAGAGGAATGCAGTACATGTTTCAAACTGCTATGGGATAACATGATATAGCCATAAAGAGTTTTTAAATTTCTTCAAAAAGATAACAATGCAACCATACTAATTCAGTGAGTAACTCGAGTAACCGTTCAGCGAGGATGTGTCATGACAGTCTGAAAATGACCATTATGCTAAAGGAATATGCAGAAGCTGTAGACTGTGATAAGCGTTTTCACTATTAGTCAACTTTCAGAGGCTGCTGCATCTTATAAAGGATGCAATTCGCTCCCATTATCCAGGTCTACTGCGTAACAGCGTATTGTCCCATTGCGACAAATTCAAGCTTCATTTGGCATCTATAACCCACGAATATCTTACGGGAGTCGGGTGGCAACTTCTTAGATAGCTTCAGTATAGTCCCGATTCAATCCAAAGTGAATTTGACTTATTGGTCCACTTAAAGCTCACTTTATCTGCATACATTTCAAAGATGATGCAGACAAGAAATATTTATCTGGCTGTAGAATCAGCCCATAACGGTATGGACCTCCATACATTTAATGGAACAAGAATTTTAATTCAGGTGAAAGTTATGTGAAAAAATAAAACTGATTTCTCCATTTACATGTCATGCATTCTTATGTATAATGCCATTTGTAAGCTATTTGTTGACTAACCTACTCATAATCAAAGGAGTATAGCATTCTAAGTTAGCTGATTCTTCAAAACATTGAGCCATTTGTAAAAACTACACAGTCGCATGGGAAGGTGGCATATGTGCTTAAATTGCGGCGAATTATGTCAATTCCAGTGAAAGTGTTAAGAAGATAAGAACTTAATAATTTCATTTACTAATTAGCTTATCTTAAATTGCGGTCTACCTAATTACTGTCTGCCTTTGCTAGCCTGATATTCTAACTACTGCAGTACAGTGGTTGTGACTGTAGTACAGTAAATATGCCTTATATGTTAATTTAGTTTGTTTCAATTAATCAATGGTTGCAGAAAACGCCAAGAATGCCTTCGTGGTCGCTCTCCCTAAGAAAAAGTAGATCTTAATCACTTTATATAATAGGAAAGCTGCAACACTCCTGCAGCTTACCCATTCGCTGAAACTCGAACATGGTTATAGGTTATTCGAATATAATAAAGCATGCATAGGTTGTCTGCCTAAAATGAGGGATTCCTTCAAACTGGCTTACATTCATGTTATATATGACAGAAAGCAATAATGCAGCCATCTCGTTCGCCTGGATGAATAGAACTCCCAATATTCAGAAGTCTTAATTACTCGACCATTGGTAGGGCTGGAACTCAAATATGAGCCGTACTTCTAATATTCGATTGTCCTGTTCAGACAGCTACTGATGGAGAGTAATTTTAGGATTAGATTACTTCTTTATGCAAATTTGTGATGCATTACCGTATGTTTGTTCTGCTTAACTTTTTTTTTATTGCAACATAATGTGTTTTTATTTTGGACACGACGTATTGCCATGCACTTAATTCCTTCTTCATACGTCCTACCGCCTTGTACGCGAAATCCAACGCCCCATAAAAGGCATAAAGGCGTTTAAGAAGAGAAATGCTTTAAAGCTAAAATATATTCTTGTTATTTCAGCTGCAAACATTGAAAATTTTCAAAATAGCTAATGAACTGTTCGATTTTATAGCAATGAATGTAGGATTTTATTTGTTTTCTGCTGCTATTAATATGATATCTGATGTTTTAAAGTCTTTTTCTTTAAGTTGCGTAATCTGTATCATTTCGAGCAACGAAAGAAACCCTGAAGCAAACTGCGTTAGTATCCTTGCCTGACCATTTCTTTTCAAAATCTCGGGCTGTTTTATCAATGCAAAATTGTCCCTGATTCTACCATCAGTTTTCTTCTGTATAGCTGCCAATAAATCCGATTCATTTATCTGCGATATTTGCGCCTTAATAATGCTTTGCATCATTATTATTTAAAAGCTTACAGTTATGAATTACTCCTGTTCTTTTACCACTCGTAGTACCAATTTAGGAAACGTTTCTTGCCATATGATTCCGTTTGTTATTTTGTATGCGATTTCTCATCATGGCTTTAAAGCCCAAGTAACCTGATATAGCATAGCTGATGTTACACCGTTCTGAATTAATAAATTTTGCGAAAGTTTGAAGGTGAGAACTCAATTTTCAGGTAGCTACCTGATTTATCAAAGTTTAAAAGTTAAACTAAAATGTGAAATTCCATTTAAGAAAAAGTATTCGGGAACAATGAATAGTTAGAAATAAATAGTGGCAGTAACAGGATCTAGACAAGGGAGCTTCGCCTAATCAGCTCGATACGCTGACCGTTCCTCCACAATTGCAGACATAAACTCAGAGATGTCTTTCATCAGATCACGAAATTTCAAATAAGACACACTAAAATAGTAAATATTTGTCATTGATTAAGAACTATGCAGATATCAGCAGATAAGTGCCATCTTGTTCTTTAAGGGGAGTATGATGCCTTGCGCTTGAACAGAATTAAAAGCGAAAAGAAGAATAGTAATATAATATATTGACTTAATAAAGTATTCTTAATACAAAGCTGTCCTTTTCTCAAAGATTAGATTTACTTTGAAGCATGACGGAAGGAGCGTAGCGTAAAAGATTTCCTGTAAGAGCTTAAAAGGAGTCTATGCTTTTAAAATATCAGAATGTTCATTATTTTCTGACATCAAAAAACCGAGATACCAGTTGAATATGTTGCTTTTTTCATTTAGACATTTTTCATAGGTAAGTAAAAATCTATCTATAAAATAATCTCAACTCAATAATTTAGGGAGCCATTTGCAGTAAATGAACTCGTTGTTCAACCCGAAGGGAAAAAATTCTCAACTAAATAATGTCGTATCTTTCCAAACCAGCATATTAAAGAGAACTACCTTCTTTCCTTTCGAAAAAAACTTCATTATGGAAGTTCCAATTAGAGCAGCTTTCGAAACTCAGTCAAATTGATCGAGAGTTCTTACTCGGTATTTATCAAAGACCTTGTTAGCTTAGAACTCAACCGGCTGTGTTCCCCTTCTGATGAGCTGCATCGAATTGAACGTCAGGTACGCTGACGCTGGCACAAAGTCGTCCGACTTTCGACCGCTTTCGACCGCCCTGGGCATTTTTTTCCTTTTGTTCTTTTCTTTGATTTCATTTTATCTCTTCTGTCTTTAATGCCAAATATTCACCGAGAACCAAGGCCGTATAAGGTATCGGTTAAGCTCCACAAAGCTTTAGTTCTTTCCGCTTTGTCATGAAAAAATACCAAGTTTTAAGGATTCAGAATATTTTTAATACTGCGATTAGTCTGATTATAGCTGAAAGCTAGTATTACAGCAATCACAAAAGTAGACTGATATTGGAAATATGAAAAATAGTCTTCTGACGTAAATGGAAAATTTGGAAAGCTTGATTTTTCAGAATAAAATTCCTTACATTTTCTATACCTTAAAATACGTTTTCCTCTCTTACTATTTCGCTTTTTTCCTCACAAGTGCTTAGAGTTTACAGAGAATTATAACCATTATGTACCTAAAAAGTGTTGTGCTTCGTTTTTGTTTAGTGTTTTTAGTGCAGGGTTTTTGTGTAGGCTTTTTAATTGTTTGACAAAGCTTAACGTATATACAGGACTAATAATATATGCACCAAAGTTCACTTATTCTATTTTAAGGCTATGAATATTCTGTGCATTTATTTTTAACTACTGAAGTAGAAATTAATAGTTAAAATAAAATTTAAAATAGGTCATAATTGCACTTGTATTCTTCAACAACGCTGAAAGGTAAAAAGCGCTGGAGATTAGTTATTTTTTTCTAGTTCGATGTTGTTTAATGAATTGGGTTGGTTTGGGGGTTTCTGTGTTATTCCTCATCTGTAAAGTACACATATTTTGGTTTTCCTTATAGGATCTTAACAATGTAATATTTTAAAGGCAGACACTCCGAGTTCCAGTTTGACTGTGACAGCGGACTCTAGCTTAAAAGACTATAAATAACTGTTTTTGGAGTTTCTTTCTCTCTTACTTGCGCCCTGATCACGTTGGATGAAGGCAGAAGAGAGAAGGGTGTCGTTTGCGGCCCTTATTCCTTCTCTATTCTGCTCAGTATTTTCCGAAGCAAGGTTTTAGTACCTGTGCACAAACTGATTCCTTTTTCTAACCTCTAAATATCTTTTACATTTCTCCATCATGATGTCGAATCTCTCGCCGAACACAGTGATGGGTTGAAAAAAAATCTGACAATTCAGGAGGCAATTTCTTTGCTCCAGTTTTGCTTCGACTTACGAGACAGAGGTACGAGGTTAACCAGACAGTGCATTTCAATTAAAAATATCTGTTTTTCATTTGCCTATAAAATTCTACAAGCATTTTAGACTTCAATGTAAATTTGAACTAAGAAAGTGAAGGTATCGTAGTCAGAGTCCCTTTTGAATGACATTGTATTTATTATCCTTGAATTCACAAATAAAAGCTAACCCACAAATCAACATATAAGTCTCCATCATTCATTAAAAGAAATGTTTACCAGCTACTAAGATTTGACGCTGGATAAGTTAAAATTAAGGTTGAGCATTAACAGATAAAACATAAAAAAGCTAAGCTCTTTCTTTGTCGATTACCCGAAACTTTTAACTCTTTTATAGCGAAACAGCCGTTCGTAACGCTCGTGCATTCAAACTTCGGCAGATCCGAACGCCTACGACTATTTTCAAACTGGTTCTTTCTTCCCATCACGTTTCGCCTGTTGGTTTCAAGAGTCGTTAAATGGTATGCCATTCATACTTTTGAAGTGATTAAATTCTTCTGAATCTACATCCCTCTCCTTTGTTTAGCATCAACGTTTAGCTAATAACGTTTGCACTTGCTATCCTGCCTAAGAGGAAACTGCACACAGTGGGTGAAACCACACAAAGATCCCCAAGAGAGAAGTAATCACTTCACTTAAATTGGTTATTGCTAACGCTGTAGCATTCTATTTGACAGGGGGAAAGGAAATCCATTCCAACAGAAATTCATACATACTGGCGTTTTAGATGTTTGAGACGAACAGATTTTAGCCTATCGCAATGCGAAAGAATTAAGACCAAATAAATCAGTAAATTTTATTGCATTTTGTTTATCAGGAGCATTGCACATTGGAATTGGCTTATCAGAAGCATTATTTATTGCATTTTTGTTTGTAGCTATATCTTATTGAATTTTTGTTGCCTAGTACCTTGGATGTATACTGCTGAACATTATAATTTCTTATAATGATGATTATAATGTAAAAGAAAGAAGTTAACAGACTCATATTTATTTGAGAAATACAATATAATGGAATATTGAAATTATTAAAGTTTAGCCTTTTCTGATATACAAAACATGTACCTACCTCAGACAAAAATAATATCTCATGTACCGTTTTTGGCATAACTATGTAAAGATTTGAATAGGAAAATCTCTTAAGTTTTTTTCTGTTTGTAATGATTGTGTTATCACGCATTGTAATATCATTAAAATGCAGAATTTTAAATAATTTCTGACCTTTTTAATTATTATGTGTATAGGAATATATTAAAATGCTTCTTAAATTTATGTTAATCATATTGCATCAGCTTTAGAATAGCCTGACTTTTTAAGAAGTAACTCTCTTAATTCTTTACGTAGTTCATAGGCAAATTTATTTTTTATCTTTTTACATGTTTAAAATTTTACTAACCATAGTCGCAATAAATAGTGTATAAAAATCACAAAGATTATCTACTTTTTTTTTTTTTTTTTTTTTTTTTTTTGCTTTTAACAAAAGTTTCAATTTTGATGCAAGTGCATTTAAGGAAATATTTTATTCTGGCCTATTTAAAACGCATAGACTCAGTGCAAAGGAATTTATGGTGAGACTAAAAATTTTAATACAGCTTAAAACAGTATAACAGCAATTAAGTTGGTTCAGAGAGGTGTAAAACGATTTGCTGCATATCAAATCGTTTCTAATAAAGGGAATGCCTCCCTCACTTGCCATGTCCATGGTAGATATTTTAAATTCTAAGCTTATTATTGACTACAAGCGAAAGTTCTTTACTGAGTGAAAATTTCATGTCTAACCAGAGTAGGTAGCAAAAATGAGAGCGAGTATTTACGCCAAAGTGTTACTCTACTCTTTAATTTGATTAACAGATTAAATGTATTTTTGGCATAACTTACTTGATTGACAGAAGGAATAAAATTATGAAGTAATTCGCATTGCAGGAATGTCATATCTACTGCGTAATAAAATTACTCTCAGCAGAGTTGGTGCCCTTCAGTAACTCAGACAGTCAAATTTTCCACTCTAATAGTGTTGGAAATTCAGTTATCTCCCGACCATCCAGTCATAAGTTTGGGAAATATTTCGCTGTAGGGTTGTCGGGGGACCGAATCAATGATTTCCGTAATTATATCCTGATACTTATCGATCGGAAAAGGAAGTGAGTTCCTTTTAGTCTCCTCACCTTGGATAGCTGTTACCAGAGTTGTAATGCAATTTGTTTCCAATTAGAGACCTGAGGTTTGGCTGATAAAAACGTTTGTCCTCACAATCAGTACTTCTGATTTTATATTCGTAGCACTTATCACACTGGGAGATTGTTTTAATGAGTTTTTTCCCCAAGCTCATGCGGAAGTAATGCCACTTAAGAACTGCAAGCGGAAGCTACGAGCTGGGAGTTATGTCTTCATAGAATAACAGAAAAAGGTCATTGCGCCGGTCGCTGAAATTAAAACAGACTCTCAGAAGCACTGAAATTATGACAACTGAAGAATGCTCTCTAGAATAAAGCTTTAAAGCATCATAGTACAATGAACTGTAACAGCTAAATTACAAAAGAGTTTGGATGTGATATTGATTTACATTTATTAATAGAAGCTGAATGACATTCTTTGGTAATTTCCAAATGAACATATCTGGAATTCTATAAATGTTACATATTAAACTGTGGTATAATTAAAGACTTTCAACATCCTTTCAGCACGCACCGTGTAAGGTTCTTGAGTTAATTTAGGATTTTGATCTTTACTATAACTTCTTATTTCCGTATTCCTCACCAAAATGCAAATTAGCTTTTAGATTTTATTAGCTGAGAGTTTTGAATCTTAGAGAGAGAGAATTTCTGGAACTCGCGCTATATCTAAAAGTTATTAGATTAGGAACAGAATTTCGCCAGCTATATCTAAAAGTTATTATTCCGACTTTTCATGCTCTCGCATTCGATATTTTAAACTTACGCCCCGGTAAAATTAATCGAGCCAGCTTACAGCTTTTTTATTTGACTGTTTAGCTTTAGACTATTTTATCAACGTTTATATTTATTTGACTGTGTAGTTATAGACTATTTTATTAACGTTTATATTTATTTGACTTTTATTACTTAATTTACTTTAGCCACGAGAAGGGATTTTTGTCTGTAACGCAAATCTTTCTTTTTATTTTAAAAGTTCTTATTAAATAAAGAAGTTGTTTTAAAACCTTATTTAGTAGTTTTGTTAACACGTAGCGATAGTTCATTAACCTGTCTGGTAAGATCTGAAGAGTCTTCCATTCATTTGGTATTTAGTAGGTTTTACTTTCCATTGAGTGTTATTTTTCTTCCTAATTTCATGGAGATGTAGACAGCTATTTTAATTTCTAACAATATACAGAATACTGCACATTTGGAATAACATTTGAAATGTTACATTTTTCTTGATTTTTTGTTTTCCTTTATAAGGTATTTTCTTCCTCCTTTCTGCATGTCTTCATGGTGTAACGGGGCCCACCAGCGGCCGAGCGGTAACGTCGCTGAACACTGGTAGTTCGGTCCGAGGTTCGAATCCCGCGAACGGGCTGGCTGCATGGGTGTTTTCGTGGTTTTCCCCATGTGTAACGTGTATACGAGCCAATTTCCCTTAAAAAGTCCTCCACGAAGGCATCCCTCCCTTAAGGCAGATAGCCCTCGAGTGCTTTGCCGTAATCTAACAAACCAAACCAAACCAATCACGGTGTAACGGTTAGCCCATTCAACGCGTATTCGAGAGGTCCAGGTTCGAGTCCCAGCGAGGGCATTGCTCATTTTTCACTTCTTCAGCATCAAAATAACCTAACGACTCTACATCTTTGTTACAAAAGAATAACATTAAATGCTCTTTAAAAATATGGAGGATATGTAACATAATTCGTACTTTAATTATCGCCGTAATCTGCGTCATATCTTCCGCCAGACAAAACAACGTTTTATTTCACAACAGCTGTTTTGTAAAGGTTTAAATTCTCCAGTTAATCTCACTGCAAGAATTTCAAATTGTCTTCTACATCTGACTATGAAATTCTTTTCTTCCTTTTAACCCATACCTTAGTACATGCAGCAACTCACGGAGTATTTGAGAACTATTGTAGACTCAGTAAAATAGGCTTACTCTTTCTCATTCATTACTGGACATTTTTGGTTCTGCTGACTAACTCTCAGTTACACTTTGAAATCATTGTAATTTGAGACAAAATACTATTGTATGAAATTTGCATGCACTATAAAACTTCGCATGTTATTCTACGGGAAACATTTCTAGCTTTAGACTGAAACTGATTTACTTAATAGAACTGGGCAAAACGAAGAACAAATATCTTGCTGAACAGTCAACTGAAGTAGTAACATTAAAACTGTAAAGGGAAAGAAAGAGATACAAAATATATAATCTCAGTATTCTATATGTTTAGTTCAGCTTGGAAAGAAATAACTCTCTTATGTCGGTAAGAAGGTGAACGTCTCCATTTTGATTTTCTGAGAAAGTATGTTACTTCTCAAGTTCGTCAATAATAGAAAAGTTACAATAATGAAATTATATGTGACATTTTAATGATTTTATTCACAAATTACTATATGTTTTTATTTGTCTGCTTAAAAAATAATTTACATGAATTATAGATTTCAGCGTGTTAATAAATTAATACACTGAACACTATAAGAACACTAGATTAGCGCGCACACCTCTAAGAAAAATAAGGTCACACAGAAAACGTACAAACGTACAGAATCTTCAGTCTAATAAAGCATATTTAAATTTAAGGCTATTCGAATCTCTGAACTAAATTTTACCAACAATGTTTAAACCCATAGTTGATAAAATTATGTTAGAATGTTAGAGCTACTCCTTAGTTTATAATACGTTATCCAAAAGCAATATAAATTTTATACAGACTTTTCTATTAAATTATTTATTTATGCAAAAACAGTCAGAAGCACGAAGTTTCTAAAAATTTGTTAGTTAACTATGACACAATGTATAAATATTCTTCGTGTCTTCATTGCATAATCACACTGAACTGCTTCTTTGAAAATTTAAAATATCCTATAAAGAACTTTCATTCGAAGACTCTCTAATAAAGATTTATTGAATAATCTTTTAGGGTTTATAAATTAATAACAAATTTAATGTAAAATATTTTAAATTTCATTAGAGAAATACTTCTATAGAATGCTTTCTTAGAATATCTTTTTGGTAAAATACGAAAGTTCTAAAAGCGTTCCATTTCACGTTTTGAGCATTTATGTAATCTTTCAAGGCTACAATAAAATTATATTTCGAAGTAAAATGCTACATTGCATGCAATGTTGACTTCATACATTCCTCAAAGTTTCATATTATACTCAGAATTTCTGGAAGGCATACACAATTACAGTTTCATATAGCCGGATATGGTTACAGTTACGTATAGGGATCATATCAATTACACTTATACAGGGACAATAAAATTGTCGCCTAATTTAGCGACCTTTGGTGATTTTTTGCCAAATTTGGCGAAAAAAATTAGTCACCAAAACCATCGCCAGCTTGGCGCTATCTACCCAATTTGGCGAGATAGTTATTTACTTCAATGTTAAACAGACTTGCTCCAGTAACATAAATTTTCCGGGGGAGCTTCTCATTTTTGAGGCATTTTATGATATATTATACAGAGATACTATAATTTTGCATATATTTTCACTAACATTATTTACATATATGCAAAATTCATAACAATACATTCCTTTTCATTTTATCTAGGTTGTGTTAGATGAGTAACTTTCGATGAGCCTTTAAAAGAAGAGAGTTCTTGAAGACTGATAAGAGGGGATTTGGGATTATTGTGAATATCTGTCGTAAGTTTTCTTTTGATTTACCTCTCTGTGATTCTGCGTTTAGTAACTGCATAAAAAATAAATATTTTTGAAACCATTTACTTACTTAATGAGCTATATCCTTAGTCCTCATTTCTATAGAGTATTTATATATTACACTTTTAGGCTAAATATAAATTAGTCTCTATGCTTTCCTTGACCAACCAGTAAATAATTGAATGAATCCACAAAATGCTAGAAGTTCTGTATTTTAATTTCTCGGAAAGTGCAAGCTAGAAATTGAAATTTTTCTGATTTTTTCATGTTAAGCCAAATGCCATTTACAAATACTGCACGTGGTTACCATTTAGGAAAGCATATACATTTTTTGTTTTATTATAGTTAACTGGTCTGAAATTCCTCCTACTTATTGTAAACGAAATTAGTGAAATTTATTTGTAATAAGGAAGTCTGCATTGAGATAACAGGTGCTTCCACAGTAATTTTAACAAATATATATGGAACTGTCGACCGTAAATGTTTAGCTTCTATCGAACCCTGGAAGATAGTGGAGATCTTGCCATTACTGCGCCAAGGAATTCCGAAGAAACTGTCGAATCTTTATTTAATAAACAATCAGTATTCAACCCCGGCCAGACGGGATAGTGGTTAGTGACACTAACTGCCATACCGAATGTCCCGAGTTCGAATCCATGAGAAGAAATGCATGTTTGTAAATGTATAGTACATTTGCGGCATAGGGACACTCTAAATAACATATGGCAAACCGAGAGTTCTGTCGTGTGGTTTGGTATTAAGGGAGAGCGCTGGGAGAGCCTCGGACCACCCCTCGGAGTGCTCCCCTTCAAACTTTAGGTGAAAGAATTCGAACGTCCTTGAGGCTCTGTCAATCTTTCTTCCACGAAATATTGGTTCGACTACAAACACACAAAACGTTCACTATTCAACCTGCTTCGTGCTTACACTTCGTAAGAAAAGGTTTTCGTTGATTTCTACTATTTTGCTAGGCTCTACGATTTTTTTTATTGGAAGCTTTCTTAGAATAAGTCCTATGAGTTTAAACTTCCTTCACGTACGCGCTCCAGTGTACTATTGTTTGTCGACCTTCTTCAGCTGACCATATCGTGTTCATTAACACACACCTTTTTATGGTAATATCCCATAAATTTAAAACTAGTTCACTGATTGCTGTTCTGCAGAAAATGAGTCCCAAATTTTAATCATTTTTTTAAATGCACCAAAAACAACAATAACGGTTAATTTATAACTTAGCACATAAAACAAAGAGTAGCTTATCAAGACTCAATAGGACCTACATAAACGAAAGCGTATAGGTTATGAGTTTGTTATTACGTCATTCTCATCCATAACGAGATAGATCGCTCTGTTTGGAGAGAGTTTCACGATCAGTGGAATAATACTTAAGTACCATATGTATTCACATCTAGCTATAAATCTTCACTGATATCATGAATATCTTTATATCATCATGAATATGAAACTTTTTAGGTAACAGATATCTGTTAAAATAAAATTTGACTGAGTAGTTGTATTCTAATTGGGATTTTGATGTAGTGATCGTAATTAGAATTGCTTCATTACAACATCGTACTTAAAAGAATTTTGTCATTAAAAATTGCTGAAGCGATGTCTTCATTTTTTAATCATGCAACATGCAGCCGGATAAGAAAGAAAATTATACATTAACTATTCTTATATACTGAAGACCTAAAACATTGCAGATAAAGTGACAATCCTTTTTTTTTTTTTTTTTCTTCAATGGCGGGCACTTGTCTATACCTGCATCGGCCACTCCTAAGGCCAGATGCGGTGGTCTCTTTATTATGAAGGCACCTAATAGGTGGGTCAACTTTGCCTCCTATGAAGAGACAGACAATTTTTGCATCAAGCCTCCTCCGGGATTCGAACCCCGGCCCTTCGGTATCGCAGTCAGGCGACCTTAACCACTATACCATCTGGGCGTCGAGTGAGTATCCTGGCAGATGGTCTAATTGTATCAACGTTCTGCGATTTTCCCCGTGTGAACACGAATAACAGTCAGTTTCCCTTGTAGAATCCTCCACAGAAATATCCTTCACTTTTACAATAAGCAAATAATCCCTTATATACTGAGACATACTGAATATACTTAATACTAGCTGTAAAATAGAGCACACAGGACGAATTCCATAATTACTTAAAACTCTGTGCTCTTTACTCGCGTGCGTTTTATTAGATATATCTGAATTAAATAATTCACATGTGTATTTGAAATTGTCTGGATACTTCTGAAATCCTTTTATGCTAGTGTTTAAAAGTATCTGTTGTTTTTCATAACCGTGTCATTTTTTACCTTGCTTCTTGGTCACTGTTAAGTTTAATCTTGGAATATGTATCTGAAATTTCTTGACAAATGGCATACTTAATATTTCACTGCAGTGCATGTAAAATGAAGCAGATGAAAATTGGTGTTTCATTCATTTAAAAATTCATTATGTATGCATGTAATATTTATCCATGTGTTTAAGATAAAAGATATTAGGCAGTAGCGTAGACCCACATCATTTATAGCTTTCAAACTTTGAAGCATAAAAACCATTATTTTGTTTATTCCTTGTTTCACATTTAGTGAACATGAATGTGAATCTTTTTCCAGTTCTTTCTTCTTTCCGCAGTTTGTTATGATTGTCTACATAGTAACTTTAAAATAGGTATTGATTCGAAATGATTCACTTTGGAAGTGCAAAGTTATAAAAGTCATTTTATATTTTATCAGAATTAATTTTGCTAAATGATGTCAAAATCTTCTTATGCTTGCAGACTTAAAATTACTGACGTCTTAAACGCATCTGTCTAAATTACATTTAGGAATAATAAAGCTCAAAACGAGATCTTTTATGAGTTAAAATACTTAATCTCTCAACCTGTAAACTTATAACTGAGACTGATAATACGGTTATGTATTTCTTTAAGTGAGAGAAGCAAAATCAAATTATGCTGTACTTTTATTAAAACTATAACTAACTATTTTAAGGCATCATCTGTTCAAAAAAATATAAATAGATGTAGTGCAAGCTGTAGAAATTCGCTGTAGAAAATACCAATAACAATAAATGCATACTTCTCATCTTGCCATTGTTAATGTCATTACTGACATTCAGATGACCATTTCATTGTTTCCTTCCCGTGGATTTTATGAAACGAAAGTTATAAATTTACTTCTACAGGTAGAAACGTAACATTTTGAGATTTGTTAAAATCAAAATGCAGGAACTTAATGACTATATAACAATGGATTAATAAAGTGTACTCGTTTCGCCTGAAAAGTTTGGATATTTTGTTAGTAAATTTTGTGGAAAATCTATATTCATTAATATTTACCTGTATGTTTCTGAATATTTCCGTGTGTAAGATAAGGATATGTGAAATTAAATCCTAACTTAATGTGTATTAGTCCCTTAAATCCCCATTTTTAATTAGGTAATTTCCCCTTTCTAACCTAGAAATAGTAACATGCTTATAAATCTCTCTAAACTGCGTCATTTCAAAAACTAATTCTTGTCATATGATCCTTATATCAACAAAGTAATAAAAAGTATCGAAAAGATAAAATAACCACCTACATTCTTAATGCTCTAAAAACTGTAGTCAAGCTTAGCATGGATTTCTAGAAGGAAAAATAAAATAATGATTTTTTTTTTTTTTTTTTTTTTTGTGGACTTTCTAAACAATTTATGGAAACATTTATCATGAGCTCATTCTCACATATGCATAACAGAAATTTTGCTGCTCGTTAAAATCAAAGTGCAAGATATTTAATTATTACAGGAGTAATTAATTAGTTAATTAATTCCTTTTCCTTTTGTTCCAAGAATTTTGAATGTGTTGTTAGGAACGCTTCGTGGAAAGGTTAAATTCATTAATATTCATGAGCCCATATGTATGTTTCCGGCAATGTACGAAAGGCATTTTTAAGCAAAGTATGAAATATGAGAATTATTTAAATATGTTATATCCTTTTTCCAGGCATTTCCTAGAGCGGCAAATGTTATTAAGGCAAAGTGTAAAAAGAAGGTCATGATAAGACTTTTATTTAAATGACGTGTATTCTACAGAAATACAAATGATGTTTAGAAAATATAATAAGACCACCATTAAAAATCTATTTAAAATAAAGGAAAGGGAAAGTTATACAAAGCAAAATTTATGCCTTTCTTGCTAAAGAAAACAAAATAAAATATATACTTGTTGCATCAAGAAAGAAAACAATTTTATTTTTAATTGCACTTTATTTTCATCAATGTGCTTCATATTTTTTCGGTTTGTCATTTGATATTGTGTAGAATGCCTAGGAAATAAGTTTAATATTAAGTGTTTCATACATTGCCTAAAATTCCCTAGGCATTCTTTAAAATGCCGGATTTCAAACTTTTCCAGTAATATATATATATTGTAGAAACATTAGGTATTTTGGAAGTAGAAAAGATGAAAAATTAACAACGCCTTCGCTGGGAATCGAAACACGGAACCTCTGAAATACCGGCCCAGCGTGCAGAACCAATACATCACGAAGGCACGCTAGAAAGGCGGGAAAAATACCTTATATACTCCCCCTTTTAAAGGGTGACTGGGGTTTTTAGGGAACGCAATCGCCCAAATTTATGGAATCCAAATTATGAGGAGAATCATCATACAACACTCTTTTAGTTCGGGCACCACTGTAGAGACATTAGGTATTTTGGAAGCAGGAAAGATGAAAAATTAACAACGCCTTTGTCGGGAATCGAACCACGGACCTCTGAAACAGCGGCCCAGTGTGCAGAACCACTACACCACGAAGTTACGCTAGGAAGACGGGAGAAATACCTTATAATATTATATATACGAGTACAAATAAAAAAAATCGTATATATATATGTATAACAAAAGGGTCAAAATGTAACAAACTGTATTCAAATGACGTTAAATGTTGAAGTCAAATGTACGAGAGATTAAAACTCAAATTTCAAAGTAAGGCAACTTTATGGATCAACGAAGAGTTAAACCTGAGAAAACGAAAAAGGAAAAAAAAATTCCTAATATTTAAAAGTAATATAGAAACTTCTAAACGGTGGAGGAGTAAGTGATAAATAACAACATCGAGTCGAATAGGAAAGAATGACACACCAAGTAAAACTGCGTTAATAAAATACAGCGTTGATGGACTTAGATTTTATTTTAACGGAAGCTCTTTCATTGATTCGTCTTCTACAGCTGAAAGGCGATTGCCTTCTTCAGCTGCCATGATTAAAGATGATTGTGTTTGAATTGCTGAAAGCGCTTCCTCTAAAATAAAATCTACGTCAATCAACGTTGTGTTTTCTTATACTCAACGCTGAATGCGTTTTTGAAGCCCGAATAAAACTAAAACCCAATAAAATGCTAGGTATCTTAAAATATTTAAAACAAAAATGTAAATTTGAAAGCCTTGATTTAAAAGATAATATATAAAAATGTATTAATATCAGATGTAAAACAAACGTTAAAATAAATTAGAAAAACCTTCAAAATACTCATACTTTAGAGAAGTAGATGAGAAACTGATAAGTCAATCCAGATTAAAATCAAAGTTCTGTATAAATTCAGGGTATATACTTCTAAAAAGATACAAAATGAATACTTGAATAGCTAATCTCTTTCGTCAGGAAACTGCTGTTTGTAAAAAGCTGAAAGGGTAAAATTAGCCAATAATTTAACAATTAAACTAAACCAGCAGAAAGGTATTATCAAACAGTTAACAAAGCATAAGAAAAGTACTTGCGAAACGTCAAAGAAGCTAATAAACGACGAAATATATTTTCATTACGTTTCCCTATTTAAGGTTTATTGTTTACTTTTTTATGCTATTTGACAACTTTAGTATTCTTATCAGTTATTATTTTTTTTTCGTTTTATTGCCTGCATGTGAAATTACGTTGCTTTAAATGATGCCAGAGTTTAAGATGTATGTTAATTTTTCATATAGCTGTCGTTGACAAAATAAAGGATTGCTTTTGCATTGATAATATCAGAAGCCTTTCTACCCACTGTATGTATTGACCTCCTTTTAATGGTACTAACGTAAGGGGAAAGCTAATCATTTGAAATGAGATCTCGGAACTGCTCCAGAAGTGACTCGGACAATGCTTAAAGCTTACCCTTCATTTGTCTGATTACGAGCAACTAATATATGTTTAAACTCTGTGAGTTTAGGTACATGAAGGTATGGTATCTTAAAATTATCCGCAAGATATCTGTATATCGGACAGGTTCTACCTACATATGATACAGATCTGTGTAGCTAATAAAAAATAAGCTACAACAGGATTTGGATACAATTATGTCTGAAAGTTATTTGCAGCAATTACCTTATTTATTTTGTTATGGATTATAATTGTTTGCAACAATTTTTCAACATTTCGCTTAGTTAAACAGATACAAATTAACGAATACTGAATGTTAAACAAGAAGGAATCACCCCTGACGCCGAAACGTTAAATGAAGCATCTGGCTATTCTAATATTTATTTATTATTAAGATATTTTTATTATTAATATATTATTTATTGTTAATATTTATTTATTATTACTTATTCTGTTCATAAAGAAAATCTCGCTTAACGCGAGTTGAGAATGCATGATAATCAGTTCGTGCTATTGAATAAAATTATGTTATACTGCATTTTACACATATCATTAATTAAATAATATGATATTATGACATTACGAAAAATATTTTTCGCTCTTCTTCAATGATAAACATGCTGCAGAATGCAGCAATTAAATTAATGCATTGAAAGAAACAATCTTGTGTTTGGCTTAGATTTTAGTCAACAATCTTGTGTTTGGCTTGGATTTTAGTCAACAATCTTGTGTTTGGCTTAGATTTTAGTCAACAATCTTGTGTTTGGCTTGGATTTTAGTCAACAATCTTGTGTTTGGCTTAGATTTTAGTCAATAATCTTGTGTGCGGCTTAGAGTTTAGTCAACAATCTTGTGTTTGGCTTAGATTTTAGTCAACAATCTTGTGTTCGGCTTAGATTTTAGTCAAGACTCTGGTTAGCAGCAAACATCAAGACAGAAGAGAAATATGCCAAAGTAAAACATAAAATTAGGCAAGGCAAACCCTTATGTTTGATTGCTAGTGAGTCCATAAAGTTTAGACCCCCACCAAAGTCCAAAGATGGAAAATGGCAAGTAAGCTAACGTCGAGAGCTACTCTATTTCCTAGTGACATTTTCACCCTTTTTTCTCTAATTTTGCCTTCTTAAATACCTAGATGGGAAAATCATGCATCATAAAAGTATTCTAATGCAGGATGTAAGTAAACGATGAATTTGTACGATGGTACCCATCCCTTGAACTGAGCTTATTTTATTGCTTTTATATTTACATCCCATACTGCTTGCAATGAATAACATTCGGCTGTTAGATCAGGAAAGAAAATTTTGCTCAGATTACTTTAACACAAAGATTAGCGTATTAACATTCTACATGCATGAAATCGTAAAGTTAAATTAAATATACTCCATAATATTCCCTAGCCAAAGAAAAATTTTTTACTTATAGAAGTTTAACATATTTTTATTGCTATTGTTTCTTCTCATATTTAATAGAATTCTTATATCGCAATGATTTTAATTTTGACATTCAGCATTTAAAAAATTAAGAATATCTATACACATCATTAGAGCACAAGACTGTAACTCAAATTCAACTTTAAATACGTTTCTGCTTTCTTAAAGCATTCGTAAGCATTAACCAAATCGTTTTAAGTAAATGGGAAAAAATGTCAAAGGAGATTAATAATGATTAAACGGAAACAATTTATAATTTACTCATGACTACTTAATTCTGCTTTTGACATAAGAAATGAATGCTGTATAAAAAATTACTAAAAAAAGGAA
Source organism: Stegodyphus dumicola (assembly GCF_044657685.1). NCBI lineage: Eukaryota > Metazoa > Arthropoda > Arachnida > Araneae > Eresidae > Stegodyphus > Stegodyphus dumicola. The sequence goes on from NC_140781.1 coordinate 35,763,315, forward strand.
TTATTGAAACTCACTCCACGTCCATCTTCATTACGAAAATAATTCGCTCGTAAGTTATTGAGTAAAAAATTGTCTTAAAATTATCAAATATAAATTTATTCTCAGAAAGCTCAGTATCTAAACTTTTATCAATTCGAAGCATACCGTTATTTCATAATCAAGTTTAAGAAGCAATATTCTTCTAAACCATATCCATAAAATTCTCATTCATGGCCAAAGTCTCTTTTAATAATTTAACTGCTAGAAAAGAAAATACAACGAAAGGAAAAAATTTTTCTTAGTATTTTCATATCTTGAATTTGTTTCCTTTATTCGATTTATCGTGCTTAGAAAGAATTTACCGTTTATGAGATGTAACGAAAATTCCTTTCTCCGTAAAGAGTACCGCTATCAGAAGAGCATTCTAAATGACACAAATCGATAAATATTTATTCAAAAAAACCTATGTTTACTGTGTAAAAGGTGTGGTATTTCGGTTTGGTTTAGTGTTTCACATACTGGTTTTATAAAATAAGGAAATGTGCAGAGCAACTTTTCTGCCGGACATATCTCCAAATGATTAATGACTTCTTCATGATATTGATTAAAATTTAGCTTTCATGTTTCATTTCTAGTTATACATTCTTCCCACTTTTCTATTTTTCCTCATTTTGAACTCTTACTTTGAAACTCTCGATAAAGCTTTGGAAACTATTTTTATTCACCTACAGTTTTCTTTTTAAGGTAAGGATACATATACCGACAGCTGTGTGTAACTAAAAATTTCGGATGTTAAGAGATTATCGCAAATGTATTGATCAATATATCTATATCTATATATATATAGATATAGATATACTATGAATTCTTATTTTAATTTTGATTTGCTTAGATATGGTGTTAAACCTCTTACACACGGCTGCAATTATTAATATTGTTGAGGAATTGCCTTGCTTTGATCCCGATTTAATTTTAACTTTAGATGCCTTAAGTTTATTATATATATTTATAATAATAAAATTCCATAGTCAAGAATACACTTAAAATTCTAACTGTATGTTCTTTTCATTTTTAATGGCGACGTTCTCTTATTTGAAAGTACGTGGAATTAAAGCCACAGCCCCGTAGTCAAGTTGTTTTTCCCGCCTTTTTTACACGTACAGTTATAGAATGTTCTGGAAATATTTACAGCGAACTGGATTGGCTGACGAGGCTGACGTCATTTCTTGGAAGCTCCGCCATTCCAGAGCTACAAAAGGACTCGCAAAAGAATATCGGGGTTTTTTTCTTAAATGTAACTATGTAGTAAACTTCATACAAAAAGTTATTAGTAATTCTTTTTTATTTACTCCGGAAATATGATTTTGTAACTGCTATTTCTCCTGATACAATAAATGGATCCTGTTTTTTAAACTTATCGTCTGATAATTTAAGCTACGACTACATTTATGATTCTTCACCAATCTATTTATTTTTGACAAAAGCTGGTACATCATATATATATAAACTTATAGATAGATAGATAGATCTATATATGTATAGTATGCATTTCTACCTAATTTACGTGTCCTTGACTGTTAGAACTTTTATGGGAGTGTGTAAAGATTATTCGCTAGTCTCCTTACAACTATATAAAATATAACTCCAAGGAAGGGTTAAAATATCCTTTTCCCTCACAGAAATAATAACAGTCGGTCCCTTCTCGGGCTTACATGAAAGCCTCCACTTTGGGCTTTAACTTAAGATGGAAAATAAGAAACTGATCTAATTCTAATTAGCTAATCTTTAACCGAAGCTATACAAGTATAGCAAACAGAGTTGGCAGGTAAGTAAAGCTCAGCGCCGAATAATAACAGGCACACAAGACTATGGCCATTCGTAGTAATATAGGCTTAACTTGACGACGTAGTCCGAAAGCAGAACCCGCTCTATTCAGAACTTCTGAGCTCTTCTACAGATGTGACTGAACTTCTCCATTAAATACTGGTTTTACTTCATTTACATGAAACGCGAAACCGAAATCTCATTCTGGCAGGAAGTTGTAGGTAAAAAACAAGAATTTAAAGGAAAGGATTTCAAAATTGAAAATAACTATCAAAAATTTAAAGTAATCCCTACAATATATAGTATATATATATGTGTGTGTCTGTGTATATGTGTATGTTAAACAAGAAGAGATCTTCTTCACATGATCTTAAAGAATTCAGATTCTAGAATGCTTTGTCAGGCTTCAGTACTGGCACACAGCCAATCCGCAATTTTTTTTTTTTTTTTTGCATACATTAAAACATTTTAAATATTTCTAGTGTAATTAATTTTTGTAAGATTATTAGATTACGATTCTACTGTATTAAAATTCCGTAAGAATATTAATAATGTAATTTTAGCTTTTGAAAACTCATAAATTACTTACTATTGCCAAAAATTCTTTCGACATACTAAACATAATAAATTTATAAATTAAAGACAGTAGCAAACTACAAAGGTATACCATAAAATGTCTTATAAGGGGGAAAATAACATTCTCAAATTATTATAATTTATTTTTTAACCGACCCTTCAATGCTAATGGAAAATGACGTCAAAAATGGCAAATTTTAAAATTAAAGATATCGATCTCCGTCAGCTTTTGTCGTATGGAAATCAAAGACTTATGTTTTAATTTTTATACTTGGTATAAAATTTTCCTAAACGTATGGACAGGAAGAATGCAAAAAAAAATGTGTTAGTTTTCGCATTTTTTAATTAATATTCTACTTTACTAAAATGCCAAAACGTGAACATTTTTGTAATTGGAAGTATATGTCTACGTCCAGCTGTTATAAAAAAAACAGGCCATGTAAGGAATTTTTGTGGATACTTTGCATATAGTTCTATACTAGCTAGGCATTCCATAGACAAGAGGACGAGTGATTAAGACAGCTGAATCCTGGTAGTTCGACTCAGATTCTGTCCCAGGATGGTTGCATCGTTGGTTTTCGTGTTTTTCCTCATGTCCAAGGAAACTGCGAGCCTTTTCCCTTAGACATTCATTCACAAATGCATCCCTTATCTTAGGCACATAGCCCTTGTATTCTTTGGCATAGTCAAGCAATTTAATCTAGCCGTTTCACAGATTTTGAGTTTGAAAAAAAGTCTTCTTTTACTTTTTGGTCTAGCTCCTTTACATATGGCGCACTGCTACTACTAATCATGTATAAAAAATCAAAGCAGGAAGAGGTAGCAAATCAAATTACAAGCGAAACCGCGGTAAACGGAAACCAGCCACAATTGTGACCTTTGTAACCTCGCTCTTCTTTCGTTCTTTACGAAGACTACGACTCTGTGCCCGCTTTCAAATAACAGAACATAACATCGACATTTTTTAAGCAACCAAAGCTATAAAAGAAGACATAATTATATTAAAGAAAAAGCTTGAAGCTGGAAAAGTTGCGTTATTATCGTAAGTTTTGATTTGAAGCTATTGGACAAAAGATTAACCTTTCTTTTTTCTTGTTTAAGAAATTTTTGTGTCAGTGGCCAACATAAATAGCATATAAAAATCTTTAGTTCTATAAATAAATGCACGTCAGAAACATTAATTACAGTACAAAGTCCGTAATCCGGATTCGTCAGGACTTCGACGATTCCAGATTAGGGGTTTTCCGGATTATAGATCATCAGTTTAAATCTGGTAAGATGGCATGAAGAAATTATACAATTAAAAATATGAAACCGTAATTTATGAAATTAAGATCAATTATGATCTAAAGGGTATCAAAATTTACAAAAAAGCTTAATATTTATTTGTTTACTTTATTATACATTTTTTTCAATGTAAGTTGTTTAAATGTCTTTGTTTTCTGTGCTAATACTTTCTCTTTAATTCTTTCTTCTATAAACAGACATAATTTCTTGTTCAGTTACAAAGTTCCACTGTTCAAATCCTGTATTTGCTGTGTCGAGAATACCGACTAACTTGTCAATCGAAATTTTTTTCTTTTCAATAACCTCTCTGTCACTTTCTTCACCATCGGAAGCGCGCATGTGTAAACGCTTTACTGGCTTTACACGCATGCATAGCGGACGCGCGCATCAAACGCGCATGCGTAAGTTTGTGGCTTTGAGGTCCGGATTATAGATCATTCCAGATAATGGACGTCCGGATTACGGACTTTGTACTGTATAAGCATATTATTATTATACGAACCTAAATGAAAGTACCAAAATTATAAAAACATTTGAAATGCTTTTTGGCTTATTATATACGAAGCTGAAGACTTATAAATTATCTTATAAATTATAATAAATTTTAATACTCTAGTGTGCAAATCGTAAACAACAAATTCATTTTTCAGCATACAACCAAAACATTGTTGAACATGTCTTTTTGCGGCATTTATTCATCAGGTTCTACAGTCATTAGGTTTTTTTGAAGCAATAAACGTGAAAAATGAGCAATGCCCTCGCCGAGACTCGAACTTGGAAATTTCGAATACTCGCCGAGTGTGCTACCGTTACACCACAAAGTCATGCTGGAAGGAGGGAGAAAATATCTTATGAGGTTTCCGACAGCTACACTTGTTAACACCTATCAAAAGTGGACCGTAAAACTTTTAGCAGAAGTAGAGCAATTGGATGTCTACTCCTGATCAACGAAAACAATTATCGGGAAACGTTCTGCTTGATGAAAGCAAATAGGAGGTTTCCAGTAGCTCAGCTAACAGCAGAATGCAGTGTAAGTGCATCCAAGTACACAGTTTATCAGAATCTCTCCTACTGATTTACCTCGTTCAACCCCGCATCATCGATTTTTACGACTATAGTAGGCGCGCTAACATTGCTGTTGCGGAGTGCAACAACTGAAAGGTATTTTCTTATCTGATTAATCACAATTCATTTCACATCACGTCCATGTGTCTGAGTACATGTGTCCATGTGTCACAGTACGCCGTTTTAGGCGAATAATTGATTGACACATATTCCATGGGATATAAACAGGCCGGTGGTTGAGGTACTGTGCAATTGAGGTTGTACCCATGGTCATCCCTGAGAATCGTGGTTGTTGTAGAACACACAACGACATCTGCAGACAGATGAACATAACTGCTGTTCAGTTTCATTACCTTCTCATGGCTATTAACTCTTCTGCCAAAAATAGACTCTTCCAGAAAGAAACCACCTCTTGCCACAAGGCTAAAAATGCGTTGTTGTGTTTTAAAAACATACTGATGACTTTCACTTGATGTCCTACCCTACTAATTCACCTGATATTAATCATATTGTTCTCGGATGTTATGGAGTGCCAGGTTAGAGCACATCAGCCATCTCTTTATAAACTACAGGAACTGGGTGACCACTTTCAAATCTGTCATAATCTTCCTCCCGATGCTTACCAAATATTTACAAAATTCATGCCACAATGGGTTGCGTCGTTTTGGGTGCCAAAGTTTAAACAGTTTTGTGTACCAAATTTAAAGCAATATGGTGTTAGAAGAATGGTAATAATATTTCGATTGCTCATTGCAAAAAGACGGAAAACACGTAGCTGCCGTTGCACTATACATTGCATTTCCAAAGTGATCTGAAACACCTGAAAACAGAAGAATAGACAAATTTGCATGCGCAGTTATAAATACGAAGTGCATATAAGATAACATAATACACTTAATCTTCTAGTAAAATTTGAATTTTTATTGGAATCTGCTATGTCACGTAACCACGAATTGTAACGCAGACTTCAAAGTGTGGTTGTGTACTGCTTTAGAAAATAATTCTTACGTACAGATGCTGGTCAGTATTGTGCGGTCGAAAGGCAAATGGCTTTGGAATTTGGCAGGTTGATAGTAGTATGGATCAAAAGCCCTCCCTGGCAGATGGATGATGACAAGAGTTGCTTTAATGACGAATCTGAAGAAGAATCGTTTTCCCTTTGTATCAGCCATGGCTTCGAGAGTACTCTAACTCATAGAAACTACAATCTATGCAGCATTATATACTGGTAAAGATCCAAAATTGCACACTCTTGTAAATGGAACTCACATATTTCGAAACCTTCAGGTTAAAGGCAAACGGTTGCAGTGATGTTTAGCTCATTTATGCGTAGCAAAAGACTGGCGAAACGTTATGTAGCATGATGAACCACGCTCTTTATTCTTCCTTCGAATTCCCTTGCTTATGGGTGGCTTTTAATTAGGGGTCAGTTTCATTCGAACGGCTTTGTACCAACTACGAGAATCCATAGTGAAAGTTGGAGAAATCTAAAGTATCTTTCTAATTAACACCAAGGAGTCATTTTATGTAATACCTTCAGCCATTTTTAGCCATTTTTTTAAAAAGAAAAAGAATGCTAATTTCAAATAGGAGAAAGTTATTTATTCCCTTTCATGCATTTTATTTGGTACATAATTTAATTTTAGTTCGGTTTCTATCCCTGAAAACAATTTATAAAACTACTTCTAAATAGGTTTTTGTTTCTTTTCTTCTGGTGGAAATTCAGCAGCGATCGCTTTAAGAATAGATTCAAAACAAAATACGAAAACGGTGACGCTGGGCTTATTCAAACTTCCAGTTATCGATATGGTTACCTTAAGAGTTGTTATGCGCATAGTTGGCACAGTTTGGCGATTTTTAAAAATTTGGCGACTTCTGCGAAGGTGGTTGCAATAATAACAAAGCACCAGTACACAACTATTTCGGCTCATTGAGCTTCTCCTGTTATAATGCACTACTTCCTGACAAATATTTTTTCTTTCAGCATAACATGGCAGCCATTTCATACTTCTAGGCCAGTCGAGGCCTGGTTTTAAAAGCAAAAATAATAGTAAAAAATAATAAAATAAGCCATTTAGACGTCCCTATCTCAGTCCTATCGAACGTGTGGTGGAATGTTGAATTCGACTCCGAATGAGAGAGCCTTTTTCTAAGAGTTCTCTGACAAAAGATTTAATCGAAAATTCTCAGTAGATGCGGCCAAAAATTAATTGAAAACATAAGCTGAGATGTTAATTCAGCCAAGAAACGAACCAGTTAATTCAGCCAACAATAGTCCAACAGTGAAAATTTATTCACTTTTTCTAAAATCATATTTAGCGAAAGTTAACACGAGTCTCTGTATACGCCATAGAACTCAATTTTAGCCGTCATAGTTTAGTGACAATGCGTCTTTAACATTGGGTGATTTAAAAAAGAACACAATTTCAAATAAAAATATGATACATTATCATTACATTTTTCTTTCGTAAACTAAGGAAATGTTTTCTTTAAATTTTGACAATACTTGCAGCTATAGTTACAGAAATTAGCTACGAAAGAATTAATCTGTAAGTTACGATAATGTCAAAAAGCACTCTCCGTATTTTGTTGTTATTTATTTATTTTAGTAGGTTTCTAAGTATTGAATACCACTGTAAATTACACCTTTGTGATTAACTTAATAGCATTTTTCAAAATAAAGCGGGACATTCCATAGAAAATCAAAATGCGAGGATTCGGTATTACTCCTAGAAAGGTATGTAGTGAACTTTAACTCTAGTGCTGCCATCTACTGATCAAATACTTAACTACATTATTAACTATGTATGTAAAATATGTCTGCAGTGAATGCAAACGCAAGGCCTTTTAAATTGACTTCAGTTTCGTTGAAATTCATTGAATACCTTAGTAGAATAATGTCCGTGCAGCGCTTTTTGATATAAATGCTACAAAGTTATGCGATGCATCACTGCAAGGACAGAACAATAAGAACATATTGTGATAGAAATGAAAAATTTCAGTATTTTTTCTGATATAAAACTTTGTCTGTGAAACTGAGTTACAACTTAAATAACAGAACATTTCAGTTGGAGTAATTTTCGTAATTTTCAAACAATTCCTTCAAAATAGTTCTTTACAATATAACTTTTATACGAAAATAGAAACTTAATATTAAAATGCTCTACAAAATATAAAAATCTCCTAATTTCAATTTGTATAAATGTGCATATAAAGCTTTACGAATAAATTGTTTAAAATTTAGTAACATGCATGTACATCCCATGAGTGCACTTATTTCATTGCTTTGATTATGCAAATATTTGTATCTGTCTTAAGAGTGTTGTCTTTTTGGAGAGCTTCCTAGAGAAGATGGTTTGGTTTGATTTAGTTGATTATACCAAAGCACACTAGGAATATCTACCTAAGGGGAATGATGCCTTCGTGGAAGACTGTATAAGGTAAATTGGCTCGTATACATGTTACACATGATGAAAACAACAAAAACGCCCTTGCATCCAGCCCATTCACCCGGAATCGATCCCAAGTCGTAACTACCAGTGTGCAGCGATTTTACTGCTCGGGGCTGATGGAATCCTAGAGAAGAATGACCTGTGCTCTGTGTAGTTGTTGTGACTGATATCGCTTTCTGACCTCATCATCAGAACAAGCCCACGAAATTTATCGTGGCAAGATTACGTCTGTCGTTGGCAAGAGACCTAGGAACCATATAAGTGACAGTATTCTACTCCGGTTTTGAGACAGAGTACCCTGAGGGATGGGTTCGAGGGTCTCCCAACCCTCTTTCCCTACCACCAAACCACCCGAGAGGATTTTAGGCTTCCCATCATCCGAGACAAACATTCTCCGAGATTCAAATCCAGGCCATTTGGTACGCTAATCACAGTCTTTAAGCACTATACCTCGCTAACCACTATCCCGTTTGGGCGGCACCTATACTATTTTCACGTATGGGAAAACCTACAAATGCTCCCATGCAATCAGAATAGGAAGAGCTTGAAGTTAAGTCCGAATAAACTACTAGCTTTTTGGTTTCCTTACGGATATGGTCGCTACTACTGAGTAACACTACTATCATGTCAAATATTTCTGATACATAATCCTGAATAATTTGAAATCAGTTATAATTTGTGTGTAAAAGTTGATGTCACAATTTCGCATATAATGCACATGTATATATGAATATATAACGATTTTATTCATCAGAAGAAAGGTTTAGCATCATACATTATAAGTTATACATATCATACATTATAAGCCAAGAATTCCTTCTAAAAAATTAAAGCATATTCCTGATTGTGTTAATATGAATAATTGCTACTGACATTATCAATGATGGCTTAATATCCTATACGATTATCGTATATAATCGTATCGAAACACATCATATTATGATGTTTCGCTTAACATTATATACAATAAAAGAAATTAAAATAATGTTCCACTGCTACGAAATGCTTTCTCTTTCTGAGTGAAACACAAATTTTGTTAATGTTTTTATTTCAAAATTTAATTTTAGATTGCTTCGATAAACAGATGCTCTTGGTTGAGTTGAGAGCAAAATTCAGTGCAATATTGATTACATTACTTAATCGGAGTAAGACTATTCATTATATGGATTCAAATGCAAAATATTTTAATACCCTAAGTAGGATTTTTCTTTGTTGGCAGAATTAGAATAGCAAATTTATTCATTGATTTCAGAATTTAAAAAACGTATTTCATTTTCACAGTTTACTTTTAAGATTATTTATTTGTATTATGTAATGATACATGGAATCACCTCATAATTGCTTCATTCGCCTGAAGGTAGAAATATATAAATTATTCAGTATCTCTTCTAGGCTGCAATATTGATTTTCTGAAAACATTGTGAGACAGCGGAAAAGATCTAAAATGAAAGAAAAAACATAAAGAACAAAGCTTTATAAGATATAAGCCCATTATAATGCCTTCGTTAAATTAAGTGTGTGTGTAAAAGTAATTAAGTAGAATTTGTTGCTCGAAAGTAGCCCTCATGTATAAAAAAAAGAAAGAAAAAATTATGATATTATCTATTCAAATGTTAAATTCACAATTAGGAAAAAAACTTGCTTTCTGAAAAAATTAGTTATTGCTAAGGATACTTTCTTTTTTTCTTGAATTTTCTAAGAGCTTTCTTTATTAAAGGGCTCAACGTAAGAGCATAACATTTACGCCAAATTAAAACTAAAAATCAGAAGCTTAATGTATAGCAATTAATTAACGCTTCAAAACGTTAATTAGTTAGTACAATTTCTCTAAAATTTTCTGGCTTTTTTAATCTTTTTTTTTAAAGTTGTCTACAACACCATGCAATTTATAAGTTTTTAAAAAAAAACCTGTCTTAGCTTTTTTTCTATCACCGTTATATTTAATTAATCCAGGTTCTCAACTGCAGGAGTTCTTGCTAAATATTAGAACAATTGCAAAAGAGGCTGATGATTATATAAACATAGTGTTAGCAAACACAAAGTTATGTACTCTTATTCAGGTATCTTACCTTTCCATTGATAGATTCTTTTAAATCTTTCCAACCATCAGAATTCAAGTAGATAAACCATTAAACAATGGTGATTTGATTCGGTTTCCGAACATCTGGTGAACGTGTTTGCTCCATACAGTTTTCCAAGAGTTTCCCAATACCTGGACACAAACCTGGACTGTGTTATAAATACATATACTGTATTTATAATACAGTCCAGGTTTGTGAGCCCTAATACATGTTGGCATGTTTACATCTATCCCATACATGTTTCTAAGAGTTTCCCAATGTGTATTATAAATACAGTACATGTCTGTGACAAGGACTGAAGGTCCAGGTCTGTGGCAAGGTCTAGGTCTGAAGCTAGCGGCAGCTATATTAGCCACTTAATACTATAGAAAAAGGCAGTATTTTTGCTTAACTTGTATTGTTAATTTTCTGTATTGTTTAATTGCACTGGTCAACAGCAAAGCTGTTTAAAGTAGGGAGAGACTGAAGGTGTTCCTATTTTTAAGCGCACTGACATAAAATATATTTGAGTGCAATTTGTTTTCCTCACATTATAAGGTATTTCTCTCAGCTTTTTAGCACGCCTTCGTGGTGTAGTGGTCAGCACGCTCGGCGCGTATTCGAGAGGTTTGTGGTTCGAGTCCCGGCGAGGGTATTTTTCATTTTTCACAGCTCCTGCTTCGAAATAACCTAATAGATCTACAGTGGCGCCCGAACTAAAAGGTGGTGAATGATGATTCTTCACCACCAGGATTTGACGATTGGGTCCCCTAATCCCCAGTCACTCTTTAAAAGGGGGAGTATATAAGGTATTTCTTCCACCTTCTTAACATGCCTTCGTGGTGTAGTGATCAGCACGCTCCGCGCGTATTCGAGAGGTCCGTGGTTCGAGTCCCGAACAGGACAATGCTCAATTTTTTACATCTCCCACTTCAAAATAACCTAATGTCTCTACAACACGAGATTTCTAAATCCGGATTAAGTGTCGTGCTTCGATAGTGCGATATCTCGGGAATGTTAACGTACCACTTACCATCATCTATAAGAAACGGAGAGGGAGAGAATTCTTGAAGTCAGAGAATTTCGTTTAAGAGTCAGATAAACCGCTACGAGTTTAAGATAAAATATCACTACTGTTCTACGATGGGAATCTCTTTGGTTTCTAGAGCAGTGGAGAAGCTGGGGTGACAAAATGTTATGGCCAGAGATGAACTCTGCTCGAACAGATCATAGGATTAGAAGAACGGAGTGTAGTACTGCGCGTGGACTTGCATGCCACATACTGAGCTCAAGAGATCAGCATTGCCTGCACAATCCATTAGAAAGCATATGCTTGATATATAGAGTTACAAACAGGATGACACACATGGTATGCATCCTAGCGGGGAGTGGAGGCTTGAATGAAATCTTTTCCAATGATGAATCTCGCTTTTGTCTCCGAAATAGACATATCAGGAGACTTCTTTGGAGACCGCAATAAGCATTCAAGCTAACGCCAACAACAAGCTTTCAAGAGAGAAAATCATATTAGTTGTGTTCATGGTGTGGGATGGAGTACTGTATAGTGGGCGGATCTGTCTTGCCGTCCTTCTTAGTACACTAGAAGGTCAGTGTGTAGAGTCATTAGGTTAATTGGAAGCAGAAAAGATGAAAAATATGCAACCGCCTTCACCGGGAATCGAACCACGGACCCCTGGAATACCGGTCCAGCGTGCTACCGTTACACCACGAAGGACGCTAGGAAAGTGGGAGAAATACCTTATAAGTGTCATGTTGATTCTCTCATTCAAGCCAATGGTACGGCTATTCCTACAAAGTGCCTCAAGAGTCGTTTTACAATACGATAAAGCTGGGCGGTATGCTATAGTGCTACTGGGAATAGCTTACCAAGTTTTCAGGTTCTACTACAGTCTACCACACCGACAAAGTTCTCTTCCACGAGCACGTCTGCGGTATCTATCTTTGGTCATCTACTGCAAAATGAATACCAAGCAAATTTTAATGCTTTACGAGCCCAAGTGCTCAGAGTGTGAGAAAACATTCCTTATATAGAGCTGAATAACATAATTAGTATCACATCAAAGCAAGCGTTGCAAGTGCATATATTCCTGCTCATAGCAGAAATACTCCATGCAATAAGTCAATATCATTTGAATGCTTTGTTTACAATATAGTTCTGCATATAAGTAACATGTCTGTTGATACAAGAAAATGTTGTAGAAGTTCAAACTTCTGCAATCTTTCCTTCTTAAAGTTGGAATTTAAATGTTGAGCAGCCTATTTGTTAAGGTAAATCAAGCTAAGCAATTAAAGACAATACGAAGAAGGATTAACCTGAAATTTAACCTGAAGACCATTGAATTCATTTCGATATGAGCTCATATTCTAGCAAACTGGATGAGCGTTTTCGTGGTTTTCGCCGTATATAAAGCCAGTTATTTTATTATTTTGGCTTTACTGAAATTTCTACATTCGTCATCTCCCCTCCCTAGAATGTAAGTTAGTTAAAGTATTCTTGAGTATTAAAGTATACTTGGCATTCTTGAGTCTGAGAGAAAAGTTTTGGCAGCCATTGCTCTGTTTATACTTCCTTGCTGCTTGAATTTATTTCTCAGATTTAGCTTCGGCAAGCTACATTTGCCTCTCCGTAACTTGGGCCCCAGCCAATGCTTACTTAGGCGTGTGATACAGATTTTAATTTGGCCTGAACGTTTTTTCCTCATTTTATGCACTCTGCAGAGGTTTTCTTCTGTTACACATCTGAGTTTCGTGCAACCGTCAGGTTGACATGCTAATAAACAGGTTTATTTTAAACCTTCACCTGAGTTTGAGATTCATGTAACCAGATAATAAGACGGGAAGGTAAGTCGTCTGGCTGCCTCTACATTTCTAGAAACTTCGCAATTTACAGTGTTGTAGAACTATACAACGTAGATGTAAGCTACTTTCCCTTAGAAACTTCTTCCCACAGTTAATCTTCTCTTGAAGTGAATAGTCTTCGCACTGTTTACCTTCATTGATTAAACTTAAAACCGAATAAAAATTTACGTTTTGGGGGAAAACTATACAGAATTAAGCCTTTATTAGAAATAAAATTAATCATGAATTCGATTTTATGCATGATGTTCGGTATGTTTGCTATGTTTCACAAATTGGCCAATTATTATCAATAAATAAGTAAATATAGCCCAAAATACCAAAACCATTTTCCGTATTTATCCCTTTTTCATCAACAAAATATTACACTTCTGAATCCTCCAATCTCATACAACTCTAGATTCATTTCTCCTACTACTGGAAGCTGAAGGAGGACAGCTGCTGAACCAAAAGAAAAGCATGCTGTATTGATACGTGAGTGGTAACATAATACGTATCCGAAATACTGCAACCAGAAATTAATTTCCGCCATGCTCAATACATACGCAGCTATCATCAAAACTGAAGGAGGCTAAACGAGATATCAAAGCTCAAGTCTTTTCATCACTGCAGTCACTCTGTGTCCCATCTCTTTTAAGTGCGGTCCGAACACACAGCTGCATAAAGTAAGCAATATACGTATTTGCTGAGTAAATGCAGAATATTAATAAATACTTTTTTTATTTTATTACAATCTATAAAAAACCTTTTTGGCCAGAACAGTGTGAAACACCTGGTTTATAGAGTCACATTTGTTTAATGCAACTCAGAGTATCTTTTAAAAATGGAGTACCTTTTACTAGCCTGCGCTAATTCATAAGTGTATGTATGTACATTCTATGCTTCTCGATTTCATCCTAGATAAAGGCAAAAATAGCTGAAATATATATTTATTCTTCAAAAAAAGGAATTTTTAAAAACCATTACTGAATTGCAGCAAAAATTATCCAATTCATAAGTAAACGTTTTAATTAAAAAATTTACTTCGTATAGTATATAAGGTACTTCTCCCGCCTTCTTAGCATACCTTCGTGGTGTGGTGGTCTGCACGCTCGGCACGTATTCTAGAGGTCCGCGGTTCCATTCCCTGCGAAGTCGTTGCTCATTTTTCACCTTTCCTGCTTGCAAAAAATACCTAATGCTTCTACAAACTTATAAATAACGTTTACTTTTTCTCATTTCTTAAATTTGAAATGTCTCTTGTCTTTAAATTTGAAATTTCTCAATGTCTCTTTGCACAGAAAAATTCAGAATTCTTAAACACTTACAAATAAGGTCAAACTTGTATTTTCATTGTCCAAGCTAGACTTTATAAACACAAAATAGCAGCTCAATGAACTTCCCTTATTTTCTTTTTAGAAAAAGTTAATAATTTTGTATATTTGTCTGACAAATATTTGAGGTATCTAGCTTCCCAATTTGACTTCCTAACAATGTCTGAAACATTTTACATTACTTGATTAGTCCTTACACATTTACCTCAATAATTCTCCGCCAACAATTTTAGATTTTCGATAAAGATGAGCAAATATATTCTTCTTTGTTCTAAAAGGCAAAATATCTTATTCGGATTAACTTGGGGAATTATCATATTAATAATATTACCTCTGATAACCTCTTTACCTATGTTACATCTAGTATTACATAATGACAAAAAAGCTCAAGAATATTGCTTAAGTTCCAGCTGAACTATTGGTTTTTCTCTCTTCGAGTACCAGCAAAGAAAGAGTCACAAAAACAAGCTGCTTAATAACTCCCCTTTCAATTTCATACCTCGAAACCGTTAGGAAACTATGCTACTCCTTAAAACTCCTTTGTTCTACTTTCCGTGAGTTGCATCGGGATAGTTAATTCATTGCTCGAGATTCCCATTTCGGGTTGACAAAGGAATCTCGTACCTAAATTAATGAGATGCAGAGGACAGCCAATTATCGTGCCGGTAGAAACCTCGCGTAAATGCAACTGTTGGAAATACTTGCTAGTGAAACGGACGCTGGCGTTGAGGGTGGGCGCTGGTGGAACGCTCCTGCATTTGAACTTTCTGAAATTGATGATGTTATCGGAAAAGTGGAGAGTAGATAAGAAAAATATATAGTCGGTCGCCTAAGATTCCTCATTATTTGAAATAATAGTCAGTTTTGTTTTAAGGTTTCGCGGTTAGAGGCAATTCTAGAAATCTATTAGGCAATGATTGGATCAATGCTCTAAAACATTCTGAGTTCAATGAAACCATTTAGGAGCATAACGATCATCGGAGGGAGTGTTCCAGAACCTTGATTAAAGTATTCCAGTTTTATTACTGCTTACGAAAGAAGTGAAATATATAATTCAGCAATGTTTAATCGCTACATTTAGTTTCAGGCAGCTTAAAACACAGTTTAAGCATCACTATTTTTTTTAATTTGCCTTTTTTTTTAATTTGCAATTTTAATTTAATTTTTAATTATTCACGCGTTTCTTTAAGAGACTTAATCATTTCGTTTGTTGCAACTACCAACATTACAATTGCCTTGGCCTTTCAGTTTATGATCTGTTTGAATTCGCATACGAGTACAGCTCAGCATCGGGCAAGCCGTAAGGTGACTAACACTGGTAGTTTCATTCAGCTTTACATCCAGATAAACGGGCCGCCTATATGGCTGTTTTCACAGTTTTCCTTATGCGTAACAGGGATAAGATCTAATTTTCCTTAGAAAGTCCTCCATGAAGGTGACCTTTCCTTAGACCAACAACCCTCGCGTGCTTTCCGATGATTAAATGAACTAAATCATATACAACCGAAAAGGCATTGCTACCAGTGTTTTGGAGGGTTTTATATTAAAAAGGCAAAATATTTTATGCTTTAAAGATTACCTCTCACAATTTAATTTCCATTGGTTTTTATAAAAAATAATATTTATTAGATAGTCTGAATTTTTGTTAACTGATTCTAATCTAATTTTCTATTAATATCAAAACATCTGAATCACTACGGAAGGCAGTAATATCCTCGGCAAATACAGCTTATCGATTTGAAGGAAAATGAGCTAAAATGCTTTCTAAACGATTTCATATTTTTGAGCTTGTCTGCAAAATCTTTGTTTCCATTACAATCACAAACTTGCATTTATTCTACGGACTTTTTAAAATGTCTATCTCTATCTACAAATTGTAAATATTAATATTATCCCAAGCTAAAGTCAGGACTCAGTAGTAAAGGAGATTTTAAGAATTAAGTACATTTTAAGTACTAAGTGCACACTATTTAAGTGCACTGCCGCATAAAATAGTGGTGTAAATTAATCTGCAGATGCATTAGGTGGCTCTAAACTTCTTTAAATGCCAACCTGTACAGACAGGTGACTTATCGTACCGTCTTACCTTGTACGTGCGTTAAATGCAAAATAAAATGAAGTTTAAAATAAACTTATTTATTAACATGTCAGCCAGAAGGTTACACAAACTATTATGACATCAGAAACTCAAAAACGATACTTGTGATAAATGTAGAACAAAATGTTCCACTTACATTCAAAACGTTAAATACAATTTAAAACGTACAAGTTCAAATTGCGTTTTCCATGTCTCGAAAGCGCGACTTAGGATATATATTAGATTGATATATAGCTTTCTTCTAATATAGGTATTTTGACACAAAATCGGACTTTTTCTGAAATAATATACCCATGTTTTTCCATATTTCGATTCTACGACTCAAATTATGCCAAGATATTAAATTTTTTAATTTTTGGTGAGACATTTTTGGAGACATTTAAAAATTTATCTTAAAATCATCAAAACGTTAAATACAATTTAAAACGTACAAGTTCAAACTGCGTTTTCCATGTCTCGAAAGCGCGACTTAGGATATATATTAGATTGATATATAGCTTTCTTCTAATATAGGTATTTTGACACAAAATCGGACTTTTTCTGAAATAATATACCCATGTTTTTCCATATTTCGATTCTACGACTCAAATTATGCCAAGATATTAAATTTTTTAATTTTTGGTGAGACATTTTTGGAGACATTTAAAAATTTATCTTAAAATCATCAAAACGTTAAATACAATTTAAAACGTACAAGTTCAAATTGCGTTTTCCATGTCTCGAAAGCGCGACTTAGGATATATATTAGATTGATATATAGCTTTCTTCTAATATAGGTATTTTGACACAAAATCGGACTTTTTCTGAAATAATATACCCATGTTTTTCCATATTTCGATTCTACGACTCAAATTATGCCAAGATATTAAATTTTTTAATTTTTGGTGAGACATTTTTGGAGACATTTAAAAATTTATCTTAAAATCATCAAAACGTTAAATACAATTTAAAACGTACAAGTTCAAACTGCGTTTTCCATGTCTCGAAAGCGCGACTTAGGATATATATTAGATTGATATATAGCTTTCTTCTAATATAGGTATTTTGACACAAAATCGGACTTTTTCTGAAATAATATACCCATGTTTTTCCATATTTCGATTCTACGACTCAAATTATGCCAAGATATTAATTTTTTTAACTTTTGGTGAGACATTTTTGGAGATATTTAAAAATTTATCTTGGCGAATTTTTTTCGGTTTGCGCCAAGAATAATTCACTTAGCGAACTATTTAATTTATAGCAACCTATTTTCCTTTCATTTTTCTTCATTGTCCACGAGCGGAAAAAATGTCATTGTTCATACTTTCAAATAACTTTACAAAGTGCGTAAACCACATTTTCGTTATTATCACTTGTAATAAATAAGCCAAATTTCAGAACGCGCCAAAATATCTAGGATATCATAGGAAACATGTATCTTAGGAAATTTTGAATAAAAAACTCCAATTTTTTGCAGGTATGCTTAGAACTACATCTACTTTAAGACGATGGCAAAACTTTTATAGGTTATATTACAAAATCCTTTCGAAAAATTTATGAAAATTATTTTAAAATGCAAATTTTTAAAAATAAACTATAAAAAATAGGAAAATTTTATTTGGAATGAACCTAAATTGCGAAAAATGAAAGGAAGAATCAAGTAAGTTTCGTAAAAAAAGAGATATAAATAAATATATATCAAATTCAATCAACGTTGAGAAGCTAAAATTTTGAGAGGTAATTTTTTAAAAACTACTCGTGCGATGTTTTGCAAAAACTAGGCAGTTTGGCATAATTTGAGCCGTAGAATCGAAATATGGAAAAGAACTAGGATGCCATTTCAGAAAAAGTCCGATTTTGTGTCAAAATACCTGTATTAGAAGAATGCTATGTATAAATCAAATACATATCCTATGTCGAGACATAAAAAACGCAGTTTGAATTTCGTCAATCGGACCAGTAGAACGGAAGATACAGAACTATCCCCCCCCTTTTTTTTTCAAGTGTATCTGAGTGAGCTTTCGCTCAAGCTCTGTGTATTCCGCGAAGCAAAGGGGGGCTTGCCGAACCTAAAGCCGATCAATTCAAGTCAATCATAAACCCTGTTGCGGTTCGGTAAAGCTTCCAAAAGCTCTCTCCCATACGCAAGAAGGCTTCTAGGCTTATATGCATTAACTAACTTGCATTCTGATGGAAGCAGACGAAAGCAGAAGAGGCAATAGAGCCAAAATTATAAAATAACTCAGTTAACTAACATAAAACTCAAACGTTCAATTAATTTTCAAACCGAAGTCAGCTTTTTGGGAATTTCTGGGAAATGTATAAGCATCATGGAGATTTTCTAAGTAAGACACTAATTAACTGTTAGAAGTCAATGATATTTCTTTACTATGAATGGACAGCTGAATTTAGATAACTGCGCAACTAAACGTTTTTCAATTAAAAAAAATCCAATATATTTAATTTTTTTTATAATTATTCTTCAAAGGTATTTTCAAACCTTTCTAAGACCATTTAAACACTGTTGTACCCAATAATAAAATTTCTAAGCTATTAATAGTATCTGAAGATAAATATCATAATTCTAATCAAACTTATGAATGGAAAGTAAGATAAAGTTTGTTTTCAGTAATGATGATTATTTTAGTTCATCTCGTCAATTATCGCTGAGAATGTTATAAATCTTGCACGCTTAAAGACAAATATTTTCTCTAATTTCAAATAAATGATTTCTGCCTCGAGAGCTTTCGCTACATCTGTACTTTGAGCTGAGAACTAGCAGCTTGCCATTTTATCTGAAACTGTAAGAGTTGAGAGAGGTTCCAAACCGAAATTATTGAAATTTAATAATCAACTCGGGTAATTTCCGTTATTTTCAGTTAAAAGTTTCAAATATAATTACATAGTACGCAGATTTATAATGAATCTCTTGCAGAAAGCCACAGTATATAAACTACAGTGCAACTGAATGAAGCAGCATCATGGAATATTAACAGTAAAACTTTAAGGCGTTCATATTAAAATTTTACTTAAAACATTGGTTCTAGGAACTAATTTGGGTCAGATGCAAACTAGTGTCCCGCAACACTTCATTTTTTTTTCAAGTTTACGTATAGAATGCTCAAAACACAGATATAAAATTATATCAGTAATTTATTAATATATCCACCTTTAAATCAATGTATTATATCAACGATTGAGCTGTTTTTGATTTATATTTGTTATATTATGTTCTTATATTGCAATCAATATAAGACAGCTTTTTGATCTATTGACAGCTTTGTGATACTGACATATTGTTCACAAGTTAAGAAAACTTAAATTTCTAGGTATATCGGCTTTCTAGGTTAAAAAACTTTCTAGCTCTATCGACAGCTTTATGACACTAACATATTTATTTGTTTGCACACACATTTCAAAAAATTGTGTTAATTATTTTTACTGCATTTTCTATATTTTCTTGGACTCACTATCATTTTTTGCTTTGCTGTTTAATTGTATAAATTTATTTAAATCCTAGCAAGGTGCTTTTTCGTCTCCTGCAGGAAGTAGACTAATGGATACACATATTAATTTAATGTGTAATATTTTAATTTATATTTTCCTGATTTTAAATTAATTTTATATATTTATATATTTGTCAGTTAAGAAACAGGCCTTTTCCTTTACGTTTCTCTGTACTCTAAATCTGTGTGCCAGGAGATGTAAAATCTATTTGGTTTTAATTTTTGCACATTTGAGTAAGTTTTGCACGCATTTTGTACTGCTTTGATTTATCTAAGTTTTTGGAAAAGTTTTCATTTTATTATATGTCTTCCGCAAAGAGCTTTTCCATTCGCAGCTTTGCTATTTTTGCGCGATATCATTACGATAAACTGAATATAATATTATAATTTGCTTAAATTACATTTTGATTTTAATTACGATATATACATACATTTATATATATATATATATATATATATATATATATATACATGTGTGTGTGTGTGTATCTTTAAGTAAGTACAGGGAATTCCTATGGGTGGGAACTGCTCGATTGCAATCTGTGGGCTCTTCCTTTTCACTCAAGAATTTAAATTTGTACCTTCACTTAATAATGAAGAACAAAAGTATTACCAATACATCTTTCGATATACTGATGATGCCTTTAACAACTTTAACAAACTAGAAAATGCAAATATTTACCCTACTTACCTCAAACTTAATACTACTCATGCAATTCAAAATGATATAGTTTACCTAGTTCTTCAAATTCTAAATTAGAATTTAATTAAAATTTTTGACAAACGCAGAGATTTCAATTTTCATACACTAAAACTAACTAACTGGAGACGACGTTGAAGGGGTAAACAAACGTAAGGAAGCAGTAGGCAATGGTACGTGTAGAAACTGTATTGCACCAGATGGCGCTGTGTGCGCCTGAATTCCTTTGAGGCCTTTAGAACTTTGATGACTGTGAGTGATGTAACAAGAAATTACATTAAGTGCGAATTGCGAACTAAGTTTTAAAAGGGTCATGATCAATACTATTAATGCACAACTTCTTAGAATTAAAAGAATCTGTAATAACACGGACTTCCTCCAAGAAGAAGCACTCTACTTCATTAAAATCTTGCAAAGCAATCTTATTCCAAAAACAATCATTAAAAATTCCTTAAAGAAAGCTGGCATTTACCTTTTATTTTAGATTATTTGAATTGGATAATGAAATTTTTTCATAAATCCCACGGGAAGGTAGATGATGGATGGCTAATTCAGATGATCTAATGTAAAAATGTAAAATAGTTTCCTAATACTGCCTGAATTTTTCTCTCTTAAATTGGCACAGAACTTCAGTTAAATTATTAAATTTATTATTTAATATCACTGTTTTCTAGCCATACCTATCCTTTTATTAATTTTAAGGGCCATTTTTGTTTCGAACTCGCTTGTCCGCCCTATAGCACGATCGTGGCTGGTATGAAAAAGTACATAAAACGCGAAGCCAGTTTTATGACCATAGCTGACTCAAAATTATGTGAAGAATATAAAAGGTTAAAATCGAAAAATAATTTGTCATAGTCGGGAAAATAGTTTGTCATAGTTAGGGTTTAAGTCTAGGTCAGGTATTAAAAGTCATAATCAGGAAAGAAATTTGAAAAATTAGAATTGAATTAATTTTGAACAGAGATAGGAATTCTACTATTTCTAACAGTTAATTTAAATTCACTTGTTGGATTAAAAGGTCTTAGTCTAGTTGAATGAACAATTTCTGATTTTGATTCGGTTGAAATTGATTAGTTTGCCTCGGATTAATAAATCGGTAGTCACTGCTTGAATTTTCTAATCCATCCAGCGGCATTGACACTGGGAGCAATTTTCTCACGATGTCTATCCACTGTTTTGGTGTATTTATTTTCTGGACGGTGAGCAGCATCTTCTGAGCTTCCGGTAATCCTTGGTAGGGTGCCTCAACCATTGTGAAATCGTTTAGTTTCAAAGTAGATCCAAATTTTAATTTGTTACGAAAATACAAGTCAATATTGTTAAATTTATCGTAATTAATAGACACAAAATCATTAAAAGTCACTATCTCTGCACTGGAAAAGTACGTCTGGAAATTGTCTTTCACTACTTCCCAATCTTTTTCTAAGCCGTCTCTTAAGTAAAATGCTAGGGCTTCTCCCCTTAAACGGTCAGCAATGATGAAGGTTTTATCTTTATCCTGAATATTTTTAAATAAATAACTGTGATATTTCGGTATCAAAGTTTAGGCATGGTTTTTGCAGACTGGTAAGGGTAATCCAAATGAATAGGCAAGTTAATTTAAGTTTTAATGGTACATCTTTATTCCATAGCTTTTTTTCTATTATCACTGTAGATCATTTATGCGTTACTAAATAAGAGTATTTAAACTTTAATGCGTCATAACTTATTCTAACAAAGAGAGCAAGCGCAGTAGCATAGACCTTAAAGGCACAGAGAGAAGAAAACTTCTGACGTAAAATGGCGTATTCTTTATTTATAGTAGCGGTTACGTAATAGGCTAGAAAATTCTAGAAGGTACTAGTCTAGGGGGAAGATTCTAAATTGCAGAAAGTTAATTAAAAGTTGCGTGTTCCGTCTTTTTGGTAGATAGGTGGCGCTCTTGATGCGCGCCGATGAAAAATATATCACTTGACGCTTGAGCATGAAGAATGACGCATGTCATATTTATTTGATGCTTGATTATGTTTCATGGCCGCTATAAGCGGAATTAATATAAGTTTATCGTTAATAAATGTTATTTCTATGTTCCGTGAACTCTTGAAATTTTGATTTGAAATTCTAATGCTCTCCCAACCTTGACTCCTGAAACGAAACGATCTGTGAATTTATGACTCATGAAGAGAGAGACACCACATACATTTTTCTGGTGCCGAAACCCGGGACAAGGGGAATTACCTTTTGAAAGGTAAGAAATTTGATTTATTTGTTCTTGGTATCGATCTTTGAAAACGAAACATAATGGATGATTTAGCAAAAGAGAAAAAGAAACGTGCTATTGTACGTAGTAAAGTTACTACACTTCTAAATAAACTTGAGAAATTATTATCGGAAGAATTAAGTAAAGGACATCTAGAAGATTTAAATTCATCATATGAATTGTTAATTGAATACCATGAGAAACTTAAAACTCTTGACTCAAAGATCGATGCTCTCATAATTGATGAAAAAGAATATGATAACGAACTACTTGTATGTGAAGAATATGATGAAAAAATTATAACGTTTAAAGCTAAGATTGTTAGTAAAGTAAAGAAAATTAACAGTAATGAAGTTGTTGAAAGAAGTATAATTACAACTAGTAATGGTATTAGTAGTACTCTGAATGGTAATAATGTTGTTACAAGTAGTGCTTCAGTAAAGTTACCTAAATTAAACATTGAAAAATTTGCTGGTGATCCCAGTAAATGGCTCGAATTCTTTAATTCGTATGATAATGCTATTCATTCTAATCCAAGTTTATCTAAAATAGATAAGTTTACATATTTGAAAAGTTTATTATCTGGTTCAGCATATAATTGTGTTTCTGGTTATGCTTTATCTGAAGAAAATTATGATCTATGCATTAAAAGTTTAGAAGAGAGGTTTGGTCGTAAAGATGTTATTATATCAAAATTCATGCAGATGTTGTTACAGTTAGAACCAGTTAAAAGTTCTTCAAATGTTTTTGGGTTAAGAAAGCTCTATGATCAGTTACAAATCTGCGTTAGAAATTTAAGTAGTTTAGATGTTACTAGCGGTTCATACGGACAGTTATTGAACCCAATAATTCTTAAATTGTTACCTGATGATTTAGCTCTTGAATTCCATAGAAAAAGAACATCTAACAAAAATATAGAAGTAAGTGAATTAATAGAGTTCATTAAAATAGAAACTGAATGCCGAGAAGCAAGTATTTTGATTAATAGCTCAAAAGGTAATAAATACACAGGGGTTAATCCTAAACAAGGGTTAAAAAATTATAAAGTCAAATCACAAGCTTCTGCTTTTAACACATCGGTAAAAATGTTTTGCATATTCTGCAAATCAAACGAACATACATCTGCGGGATGTTTGAAATTTTCCGACGAACAAAAACGAAAGAAATTAAAACATGAAGGTCGCTGTTACAGATGCCTTCTGAGATCACATTTGCGGTCGTTTTGTCATTCAAAAATACAACCATGCGAAAATTGTAACGACAAAAATCATAATAAACTTTTCTGCCGTTTGAAATCGAAAGAAATGGAAGATGTTAACTCCGCAGATACGCAAAATAAAACTTTAGTATCTACTTCCCACTGTAACACTCTAAAACCTGAAAATAGTGTGCTTTTACAGACATGTTCTGTTATTGCTCAAAGCAAAAATAAATCGAGAATCGTAAGATTATTAATTGATTCAGGTAGTGAACGAAACTTCATCACCCACAAGTTAGCGCGCGATTTAGAATTGCAAGTCATTAGAAAAGAATTTCTAACAATTTATTCGTTTGGAAATCAGCGCAATAACTCGCAAGAATTTGATGTATATAGTCTAAAAATAAAAAATAAAAACGATGATCGCTGCCTTGTTGTAGAAGCTATAGGGATAGAATTAATATCATCAATAGAATTCCAGGCGTCATCAACATGTCAAAACATTAAAGAATTTATGACTAAAAAGGGCTTGGAACTTTCGGATACAAGTCCCGTTAATGAGAACTTAAATATTCTGCTTGGCGCGGAGCATTTCTGGTATATACAAACAGGAAGTAATTCAATGATAAATGATGGTTTGTTTATAGTACCGACCATATTTGGATGCACAGTGATGGGTAAAGTAAAAAATAATAATACTCGAATTAATGCGTTGTTTTTATCTGCCGTTGAAGGAAACACATTTGATTTACAGTCATTTTGGAAATTGGATTCGATAGGAATTGAAAATGAAAACAAAACATTTTCGGAAACTGATTTGGATACTATTAAGCATTTTAACGACAGTTTAAAATTTAATAACGGCAGGTACGAAACAAAACTCTTTTGGAAGGACAATAAATCACAACTCGCTGATAATTTTTTCGTTGCTAAACAACGATTTCTAGGACTAAAGCATAAATTAAAGGGAAATGATTTCCTATATAATGAATATGATAATATAATTAGAGAACAAGTTGAAAGGGGGATTGTTGAACAATGTAAGTTTGTTGAAAATGAACCTAACTGTTATTATATGCCTCATAGGCCCGTTATACGTGAAGGAAAAGTAACAACAAGAATAAGAATAGTTTATGATGCCTCTTCTAAGTCTGAAGGAGCTAAATCGTTAAATGAATGTTTGATATCAGGCCCTAATTTAAATCCTAACTTGTTGGATATAATTTTAAAATTTCGCGTACATAAAGTTGCATTTTGTGCAGACATAGAGAAGGCTTTTCACCAAATTCAAATTGATAGTGAAGATAGAAATTTTTTAAGGTTCTTGTGGTTTGATCATTCTTACGACAATAGTGACAATAGTTTAGGCTTTAAGGTTTTCCGAATGTGCCGAGTGCCGTTTGGAATGACAACAAGTCCGTTTATTTTGTCCGCCACTATCAAACATCATATTAAGGGTTATGAAAAGAAATATAGCAAAGCTGTTGACATGTTAAATAAGTCCTTATATGTTGATGACCTTATCCATGGAGCAGACTCCGTTGAAGAAGTTTTCTCATTGTCAACTGATGCAATTAAAATTCTTCAAGACGCTGGTATGAACTTAAGAAAATTTGAATCAAATTCCGTATCTTTAAAAAATCATTGGCAAGATATTGGTTTAATTAATAAGGAAGATAATCTGGATAAGAAAACGTTAAAGGTGTTGGGAATAATTTGGGATTTGGATGAGGACACATTGAAATTAGATGTACAAAAACTTTTACAACCAGTTGACTGGAAACACGTTACAAAGCGAAAGGTATTACAGATTGTGGCAAAAATTTATGACCCAGTTGGCTTCATTGCACCTTTTGTTATCAGAATAAAATTCTTATTACAAGAGTTATGGGAATTGGGTATTGAATGGGACACAATTTTGCCCAGCTATTTGAGTGAAAAATTTAAAACTTGGTACTTTGAAATTGAAGTTATTCTCAACTTGTGTATTCCTAGAAAATACATATTAAATGATGAATATGTAAATTTCGATAAAATAGAGCTATTTGTCTTTTGTGACGCCAGCCTCAAGGGATATGGAGCTGTTGCATATTTTCGTGATCCTGATTCTTGCTGTACGTCTTTTGTGCTTTCAAAGAGCCGTGTATCCCCACTTAAAAAATTAACCTTGCCTCGTTTAGAACTTATGGGAGCCATTATTGCCGCAAGAATAGTTAAATATTTAAGGGAATTATTTAATATCCAAGAAGATAATGTATTTTGTTTTAGTGACTCTAAAATTGTTCTTCACTGGATAAGGGGTACCGCTGATAAATGGAAACCCTTTGTTGCTAATTGTGTACGTGAAATACAAGATGTTGTATCACCTACGCAATGGAAATACTGTAAGGGAAATGACAATCCGGCTGACATAGTTTCACGTGGATTAAGAGCTTCTGATCTAGTGGAAAATAAACTTTGGTTTAATGGACCAGTGTGGTTAAAAGAGAAAAATGTACCTTCATCATCTTTTGATCCTTTGATTGAGCCTATGGTAGAAGAGGTACAGGTAGAACAGCGTCAAACTAATGTATATTCTGTTATTAGCCAAGAGGTTGAATTTGAATTGATATCCAGGTTTTCATCCTGGAAAAAATTGAAACGCGTAACTGCATGGTGTTTAAGATTCTGCCACAATATTAAACCTACATCTTTAAAACTCAAGGGTTTTTTAACAGTTCAAGAATTGGATAAGGCAAGCAATTTGATTTTTAAAATCATGCAAAATTCCGAATTTAGAGAAGAAATTAGACTTTTGAAAGCAGGGAAGAAATTGAATCTCAGCAGTAAAATCCTGAAATTAAATCCTTTTCTTGATAGAGAAGAAATCCTTAGAGTCGGTGGTAGACTCTGTAACTCGAATCTTTCAGAAAACACAAAGTA
Organism: Stegodyphus dumicola; assembly: GCF_044657685.1. NCBI lineage: Eukaryota > Metazoa > Arthropoda > Arachnida > Araneae > Eresidae > Stegodyphus > Stegodyphus dumicola. Next base: position 35,790,396 of record NC_140781.1, read on the forward strand.
TCCAATCATTCTTCCCAAAAGTCACCAAGCTACTGAATTGATAGTCAAACACTTTCACGAAGTGAACCTTCACGGAGGAGCCACATTAACATTATCTGCTCTGCGACAGAAATATTGGATCGTTAATGGCCGAGAAATTGTAAGAAAAATAATTTGGAAATGTATAAAATGTTTTAAAAATCGAACAAGCATATCCAGTCAGATAATGGGCGACCTACCTGCTTCTCGCGTATTGCCGGATAGAACATTCTCGAATACAGGACTAGATTTTGCAGGCCCCTTTTTAATTAAAGTTAGGAAAGGAAGAGGAGGAATGAGATATAAATGTTACGTTTGCCTTTACATATGCTTCACCACAAAGGCCATTCACCTAGAAGTGGTCAGTGATCTAACAACTGAAGCATTCCTAGCATCTCTGAAAAGATTTGTGTCACGCAGAGGAAATCCCCAGGAAATCTTTTCCGATAGAGGAACCAACTTTGTTGGGGCTGATCGAGAATTAAGAAGATACATAGCTACACTTTCCTCTGACGAAGCATTTCAAAACTACCTGAGCGGTGAAAATATTCAATGGATCTTCAATCCTCCTGCTGCCCCTCACTTTGGGAGGCTGGAGTGGCCTTTGGGAGGCCTTTGGGAGGCTGGAGTGAAACAAATGAAGATTCACTTAAAGCGGACTATTGGTACCCAGGTTCTGACATACGAAGAATTTCACACCTTAATTACACAGATCGAGGCGTGTTTGAATTCCAGGCCAATAGTTTCCATCTCATCTGACCCTGAAGATTTTAATCCTTTAACACCTGGACATTTCCTAATTGGGACTACATTAACAGCAATTCCTGAACTTGATCTTACAAATAATATGCTAACCCCTGCTGAAAGATGGAAATTGACACAGCAAATTTTTCCAGAGCTTTTGGAAACGTTGGTCTAGAGATTATCTTTCACAATTACAAGGGCGTACCAAATGGTTGAGGGATAAACCAAATTTAGCCCTCAATGACTTAGTCTTGATAAAGGACGAAAATTTGCCTCCATTAAAGTGGCGATTTGGACGAGTAATTGAACTATATCCTGGTGCTGATGGAAAAGTTCGTGTTGTGAAACTAAAAACTTTATTGGGCGAAATGAAGCGTCCTATACATAAACTTTCCCGCTTACCATTGAGTGAATAAGACTCTAAAACAAAAAAAAACCATTAATTGTATATTCATAATTTGTGTCTTTATTATTATTATTAATTCAATTATGTTTCAGATTCAGAGAATGGACCACAATTGTGGATTATGGTAATTTAGCAGTTTCATTATTTTGTTTTCCTTCTAGAGATTGTAAGTATGTTTTATTTGTAAAATTTTGTGCTAAATTTAATGTTGTTATTCAATTTAAATTTGTCATTATGCATTTTTATTTTATATGATATACTGTTGAACTTTTGGAAAACTTGTTTAAATTTAAAATTGAAGATCTTTATAATAATGTTGTAATGAACCAATGTTCATCGGGGCGGAGTATGTTCCGTCTTTTTGGTAGATAGGTGGCGCTCTTGATGCGCGCCGATGAAAAATATATCACTTGACGCTTGAACATGAAGAATGACGCATGTCATATTTATTTGATGCTTGATTATGTTTCATGGCCGCTATAAGCGGAATTAATATAAGTTTATCGTTAATAAATGTTATTTCTATGTTCCGTGAACTCTTGAAATTTTGATTTGAAATTCTAATGCTCTCCCAACCTTGACTCCTGAAACGAAACGATCTTTGAATTTATGACTCATGAAGAGAGAGACACCACACACATTGCGTGTTCGCGAAAAGCAAAGCCATCGTATTTTTTTATATTATACATATATATTTATACATATATATTTATATATATATATATATAACATAAAAAATACGATGGCTTTGCTTTTATATATATATATATGTATTCTGAAGAAATTGTTTGATGATTAATTGAGCGAAAGTGTCTTAAAGCAAGTTATATTTCAAAAACAGGAATACAGACCTTGAAATAAATACAAAATACAACATGCATAAACCAAAAGAAAAAAAACAGAGATAGTTTTTTTGCGGGACAGAGCTTTATTTTTTTATTTACTTTGTTCATGCAGTGAGGCAAAAATAATAGATAAAAGTAGTCTCTTATCCCTAGCTTATTGTATTTAGTAGAAATTCTGTGAACTATTAATACCTTGTAGCTTAAAACTAAAATGTTTCTTGAGAAATGTAACTACTATACAAATATTTCATTCATGACCCTATTTGCAAATATCACAGCTTTTTAACGTAAGCACACGCTTTTTAGTTATGAATCTTCGAGATAAATCTTCTATTTAAACTCTTTAATTCTTATTTTAGATACTCTTTACTGGCATTTTTTGTCATCTGAATTCATGGAGTAGATTTTCTAAATGAATATGAAAACTCTTATATTTGCCACAAATTAATTTTCACAGAATTTCTTACGTAGACAGAGGCTGCCGCTTCTAATGAGCTTATGAAAATAACCGAATTAATGCTTGAATTTTTTTTAATCTTAATGTTGGAATTTTTTTATTGCCAACTCCTGCCAGAGTCAGGAGAGAATTCACAAAAATATAATTAGCTTCAGTAAAGTAAAACAAAATTATGCACACAATAATTATCTCAATGCTTTTGCTTAAACGTCTAACTGATAAAGCATTGTAAATCTCCTACAATCAGAAAATATTTAATGCCGCATATACCTTTTCTACGTCATCGTAATCAGTATTAAGCATTAATAAAATACAATGAATAGAAAAACATAATTCAAACACATAAGTAAATTTTTAAGCAATCTATTTCATTTCACAGTATGAATTTTTGCCCTTGTAAGATAATTAGACAACTCATGAATTACAATTTTGATTACCACGGAAGAAGGCGATTATCTAGAGGTTTCGTGACTCTGTAAATTAGTTACATTCGGCATCCAAAATTACTTTATGCTATGGAGAGCTTAATAATCCCACTGAAAAATGGGATTCCGTTAAAAATATTTCACCTGAATTTAACAGATCAGTGCTTCTCTTGCCCTTTCACTACCTCTGGATAGTTTATAATAGTTTTAATCATATTGATTATTTCTAGTTTTTAATAGTTTATAATCTCATATTGATTATTTCTTTTACAAAAGCATTTTTCTAATGGAAGAGTTGGAAAATCATAGAGCCAGTTAAAATATTTTCTGAGTTATGACACACTATTTCTAGAAAAATTCCCTTTTTTTCTAGTCCTGCTCTCCTAGCTTTACGTATATGAAGCCGTATACACAGAAAGCAAATGATCTTGCAACCTCTAGAAAAACTTTTCATTTAGATTTTATATTAAGATAGCAAAAATCGCCATGTAGTAGAAATTAATTTCTAAGTTCTTATTTTATGTTCAATCTTCTTAGGTATTCTAGTGACTTTATGCCAGTTTTATGCCACTGGATGAACGATGTTTATATGTTCAGGATGCTAGATACCTTATAGATATCAAATAGTGCTTTCAAAATCCGGGATGAATTCTATTAATAGAAAACTTTTGATGCAAATACAGTAATATAGACTACGTTAGTTTCTTCTTTAAGTTTTTGTTTATTTCATTAATGCCATCTTATTAAAAGACAATGGAGGAGAAAATCAGTCATTTATGCATCCTCTTTAAAAGATAGCACAATCTTCATTAGCTTCGCCTGTGTTGTTATAAATTTAGGAATGAGCTTTAAGCAGCTGCCAGAGCTAGATATTTCGCATTGAAAACAAAAACTTACAGTTAATTTCCTGGATATTTAAACTTATTCTGCCTTTTTCTGAAACAGATGGAAAACACAGACTAAGGGAATTTGTTCTAGTTTATCATTCAAAAGCAAAAACGTTTGAAAATAAAAACGGAAAGAGATCGAATATTTTCTCACTGATCTTCATCAAAAAGGGTCAAAGATATGTCAAACTAAAAATGGTCCTGGAAGGAAATTCCACACTAGGGCAATATACAGCTTCTGATAGAAACAAGACAGTATTCCCTTGGTTGTGTGGAAGATCAATTGAACCTCCGTTTTGACGAGTAGATCTAGTATTGCGAGCATTCGAAAGAAGACTAAAGGACTTCAAGTTACAAGGCTAAAAAAGACATATATAGTTGTTTTCTACTCTGGATATGGATAGAATCAAACCCGTATTGCTCGTTTCTTATCCTATGTAAGAATATTTTATTTCTGAACTGAGGCAAGGTAAAAAATTCTTTCTTATTTTTTTTATTTTTAGATGAAAACTTCGTTTATTAAATTATTGGCATGATAATTCATTACCTATAGTCATATACTGTTCTTTTAAAGCTACTAGTTAGTTTGGTGGAATTATATTAGAATCAGCTTCCTAAGTTTTCAAATCTTAAAAATCCGTGATTTTGCTTTGTCTCAGCTTGTAATTATAATTACATTTCTAAACTTTTATTCAATTCTGCTTAATGTGTTGCGTAAAATATTTAACTGTAATAAACTGCAAACACTATCATAAAATCTGAGCTCTGGCAAGAATTAACTTATTATTAACATTCTTAAAAATTTCATTCATATTTTCAAGTCAAGTTCGCAGTCTATCAACTAGTAACTACAATTTTGTCTAAGTTGGCTTTATGAAATAATGGTGAGTGTTGGCGTTGAATCCATTAATTTCTTGATACATATATAGCTATTTAATTACACATATCAAGAAAATGTCTCCTCATCTGTTCGTACTTCAGTTAGATATGATTTCACATTTGCATCCGAAAGTAATTTCAATGAGAAAAGTAATTTGGGGTTTCCATATTTCAGGTATGACAATATCTTACAAAGAATACGAAAATGCACAATGATATCCTCCTCATTTTCTCGGAAGCTTTGCCTCGTGATATATCTCTTTGCCATTTTGTGAAACTCTTACATTTAATGTTAATTAGGGATGCATGTCGTTTTACATTTGAACTTAATAATGGGCTATAAATCTGTAACATTTTGATTTTTCTTGTTAGCAGTGTTTACAAAAATAGAAATTCTCGTAAAATAGATATAAGAATTCTTTTGTTTTTTTCGTTTCTCGTCATTGGTTTTTCATAATTTCTTTCTTCATTTAAATCTCTATATTCAAATTCTCCCTAAATCGTGCACAGAATTATTGCAATTCATTTCGCAAATAAATAACCATTTATTATTGATGCATCTGCTACTGAGCACGCTTCTTCTAAAGTATAAAACGAAATATAGTAGAAAATTATGCACTGTAAAACCAAAATCTTGAGAAAAAATTTAAAGTATCTTAAGTAACCTTAACTAGCTATCATATCTGGAACAAATCCATTATTGTCACTCAAACCACTGAAACACAATCTTTCTTTCGTCAATTATAATCTTTCTATTGACGATTTTGCTCATACCCTGGTCAGATATTGCGAGCAGTCGCACCGGTTATTTAGTCAGCCACCACAGCTTCATTTCTGAATTCCCTAGGGCGAGGAGCGCTGGCTTGGTTTATAACTTGACAGGCTTCGGTCGGGATATGTACATAAATTAGTTTCTAGGGCACGGTAGTCGTATTCTTACCAGTCTGCCGGCGGCTTCGGAATAGAAGCTTGTTTTGATAGCTTTCTAATCAAAACAAATGTGTATCATTTGGGGAAAAATCGAGGAGATGATGGCCAGACTTGGGTTTTCTTTGAGTGAGACGGTATCTGTGTCTCGTTTCTCATTTTCTAAATTTTGGCAAGCCTTATTCACCTGTTACAGTTCACCTTAGCTTCGAAACCTCATACTATATTTGTAGTTTGAAAAAAGCTTTTTGGCGTTGAAATCTCTCTAATATTAGCAAATTATTAGTCGGAGTATTAATTAGGAATACTGGATTCTCTAGCGAATACCTTCCTCTCAAAATCTTTTTCGGGGGATATTTTTATTCCATAGAAATAGCTGTAATACTCTTCAAAGCTAGAACATGTGTCTATATTAAGACTTTGTTTGAAAGATTATGTTAACTTTCATGTTATCTTAATGTTACGAAAATAAATCTGGTTGAAGAGATTAACTTACTTATCAATAATTTCTTTTAATTAATTTTCATATTACTATAACATTACAAATGATTTCCTAAAAAGTAGTTATTCTATAGAACTCAGCTTTGAATAATAATAACTAATAAGTTTACTAGTAAGTTGAAAAATAACTAATAAGTTGAATAATAACTCATTAATTAAGACTATTAACGTGAATAATAGTTTCGTTGTATTTCTTTTTTTAGCTTTCTGGAGTTATTTTCGCGCATCAGGAGCAGCTTGTTATGAAGCCGGGACAATAAACCTTGAAAAAGAAGGTAAATATTTTTAATAACATTGCGATTAATTTATAAGTCATACTTTTGAAAACTCTTCACTATCGATGTGCTGGTGGAAAAATAATTTTGTCTTTGTCATTAGCTCATATTTTCTCATCGCCCTAAAATAGGAGAGCACACATAAATGATCTTTGTATAAAATCTTTGAAATTAGTTCAAGTTAAAGTTGATTTATTTTTTATGAGTCTTTAACTATAGATTTGTCTTTATCGCAAGTTAGAATTAATTTAGATAATTTTTATTTTTTTTTAATGTAGATTTTCGCAGATATTTTTGCTGATGTATTCAATGCATAAGTTTTTTAAAGTTTTGAGCTCCAAGAAAAACGTACATATAAATTTGTTGAGATAATATTCTATACTTTTATCCCAGTAAAAAACTTTGTCAAAACATTTGCCTAAAAGATAAATTTTCCTTGCACTTTTAACTGTCTTAAAATTAGGCCGACGGTAAAATCCACTACTACATAATTTCCATCAGTTTGTAATGTAGATAATCATTTCTTCCTCTGTTACATTCCAAATATTACTATTCTGCAGCTAAGCCAGGCACTTTAGTCTAGCTGGCAGGTGCACGTCAATTGACAGACAAGTATATGAAGTGTGGGAGAGGAGGTTGATTAAATGTTTCAAACACTGACTCATGAAGTCAGTTTGTATTCTGAAATTCAGCGAAGTAGACTAAATTTCTCTCGTTTTTACATGCTTGAATTTTCCGTTTTCTTTTGGAAAATTAGTTTGATGTTAGTACTATGTCGCATGAATTTATAACTGCGTAGGAAGCCTTGGATTTTTTGTGGACTTCGGCTGACAGTGATTCAATCACCATAAACAATGAAATAGTGATTTTTTCTCCGGATCCCGATGCACTGAGTGACACAGAGGGAATTAATGATTCATCTGCAAGAGGTATGGAAGAAATAATATGTGAGTCTTGAAGAGTTTGCGGGCACTATTGAAATTTTAGTTTCAAATAACAATGAAGAACATGATGTAAATTCCAAATGGGTAAAGTGTGAACCCAAGTTCGAACGTATTCCGAAAGCTTTTCCTCATGAGACAGCATTGGTTGCTTCAGGGAAGCTCAAACACTTATTTAATGATGATAGTATGAGCCTGTTTGATTTTCGAAAACCCATACTATTTGCTTATTTGGGGCTTTCTATTCTAGGAAATCAATTTTGTAGAAAACTGGGTGTTCAACAAATTAATGAAATTTTTCTAAAGCTCCAAAATTAACATGTTATTGTGAAAATCCCAGAAAATAGACAAAGAAGATGCCAGTTAAAGATCTGCCCAGCAAAACCAGCAATTATCTGTAAAAAATGTAACGTTAGACTATACTTAAGATATTTTCTCCCCCATTCCACTTACGTAAGAATGATTAGCAGTGGATAATACCATTGTCCCACTTTTAGGACAGGCTCTATTGATCAAACTAATAAAAATTTGGTAAATGCTTTGGTTTCATATGTGTACATAAGCGTAGGGAAATATATGTTTAAGAATTTATGAACAAATTTTAATTTTTTCAATGTTTAGTGTGATGTGGGTTAAAAAAAACCTAATTATTTAAATACAGTTTCCATTAAATAAAGCATTTTTCTTATTGTTTACGGTAACGTTTAATCTATCAATATTTTAGTGTTATCATCATGTGAAATATCCCCAATTTGTCCTTAGTGTTTATTTCAATAACATTTAAAACTTTCTATTTCTTAAATAATGCAATTACATTGTAACTTATTTAAGACGCATAATAAACATATTTTTAACTGAATATAATATTCTGTACGTCTAACGAAACCTGAAATAAGAAGTAAAATTTTCTTATCCAAAATCTTTAATTTTTAACTGAGTTTATATCACAGTATCAACTTTAAAGTTTTATGATTGGAATTACGCTTTTCTTCTGTAATTCTAAGTGCTACCTTCCTGTGAAATTTTTAAATTGACATAATCGTGTTCTGCTTAAGAAATGATGAAATTGCATAATGCGTTTTGTTAGTGAATCCAAACAGTAGCGCGTGAACCAATTTTAGTTCTCGTTTGTGTGTGAACTTAAATTATTTCCCCACCATTTCAAAGCATTGTATAATTTGAATAATATACATACAAAATTGCTTAAGATAGAATTCTTATGTTGATTCTCTATTGTTATAAGATAGGAATCAAAGCATTTCTGTTTTTATATCACTGCTTATCCATATATGTGAAAATCGATTTGTAATCCATCTCTCAATGATCAGACAGGAAATATTTAGTTAGAAATTTTCCTCAATTCAAAGTGCTGAAGCTGATGCAAGGGAAGTGTCTATTGCAACTCAGATAAAAGCACCCTGTAACGGCTAGTTGGACAAAACATATGTATTAACTTTTGTTTTGTCTAACCAGACTGTTACAGAGTGCTTTCGAACTTCGCAGTCAGTCATCGGACGCTTGGACAAGAAAGGTAAGTATATTTATAACATCTAATTTAAGTTCTAATATTTTTTTTAATTTTGACTAATGTACGAAATTATGGTTTCTTTGCTTATTCCAGTAAGTATAATTTGGAACGTGGATGCATAATATTAATATTTTTCATAATTAAACGAGCACTTTTATTTCATATAGTTCTGCATGCTATTCTTAAACCATTTCGTTTATTCCTAATTTTGAGAAGTGATACTCTGAATATGTTTATTTCTCGAATTTCATTAAAAGAAGTATAAGAGGATCTGCATAATATCATCAATTAATTACAACGATTAAATTTCACCATTTCCACATTTATTTATTCTATAATCAATACATATATACTATATATCATTTTAAAAGCACATGTATGTACTTTCTTATTTTATAAATGAAATTATTATTGAACACTATTATTAAAATAATATTCGAATAAAATATTAATATGCAAAACTTTTAAAATCAAAGTTAATATTTCGGCGCCATTATTTTATTTTCATTAGTATATCCAGTTTTAAGCGTCGTAAGCCGAGTCAATTTGCTGAAAACCTGATGCAGATAGATAAAAAGAAAATGTTGCGAAATGATCAGTTACATTTTGTCCATAAAATATAGAACGTTATTGCACCTTTGAGATATTAGTAGCTCTAGTTATTCGATCTGGGTTCGTATACCTGCGAATAGGTTGGGGACAGGAGAGTTTTCAGGTTTTCCGCATACGTAACGTGAATACGAGCTATTTTTCCTTAAAAATTCCTCCTCGAAAGCATCTCTCCCCATAGGCAAATATCTCTCAGTTGCTTTACCTTAATCAATTATTCTACTGTACTTTTAAATTTAAAAATAAATGTCAAGTTTTCATGCTTACTTTTCGTTTAAAATTTGCTTATTTTGTGAATCCTAAATGGATTATATTCATTTTTATAAAATATAAATATAAGTATCCTAAATGGATTATGTATATAAAATATAAACATACATAACCCATTTAGGATACTTATTCCTTTTTGAGAAGTGAAACACTTTGATATAAAACAATTCTGAAGTAAAAGTAGCAATAATTATAGTGACAGTAACTTATTTTTAAGACGACTTCAGGAAACCCGTACTAAGTAAAAATTCCTACTAGTGTTTAAATCTAGAAACTAAACAATGGAGCACCAATGAAAGAATTAAAAAACCTGCTTATAAATTATGCAGACAATCCTTCTGAATTTTAAATGTTTCATTTTTTGAAAATAGGCTTGTTAAATTCATGCATAAATTGGCTTGAAAAGAGTAAACAGCATGAATGATTGACATCATAAACAGACTATTACATATTCATTAGGAAAATGCGCAGAATAAGCATGTCTTATTTAGCTTTTTCTTGGCTAAGCTAATTAGACTTTTAGGCATGTTTCTATCATTCACGCTTCACTGCACTTCATTGCTTCACTGTTTCTATCAATATCTCCTTTTTAATCCAATGCAATGCATATTAAATTAAATTCATCTTGCATTTCATGGAGGATGTAAAATAATCAGCTGTACAAATAAAAGAATTATATGATGCATTAATTAAAACAGGATTAAACTATTTTATACATTCCTCAAGTGTACTGAATACAGACACGAAATTAATTTACAAAGCAGAAAATTTTACTGCTATGAAAATTAAGATAATAATTTAGATTTAATCAATCAATTTAAAATATAATTTTACTTGCTTAATTTCAATAGATATTTTTTTTTCGTGTTATAAAATGTTTATAATATATCAGAGTAATTACTTGCAGCTTTAATCTGCATTTTAAAATAGTATAAAAACAAATTCATACAGCTGCTTATTAATAAAAGTTTGTTGTTTGACTTCTGAATTAATAAAAGTAGTCTGATCATAAGCTATTTGTTTGTCGTGTATTTTCTTGTTAAGTATATTTTCTGTTTTTCATGTTCATCAATGGGTGAAACTGAAAGATAATTCATATATATCCTCTTTAAATATTATATCATAATAGCTCTAACTCTTATTGGGAAAAAATGATAGATAGCGCCGTACACTTCATTACAGTAACATTTGTTTAATAAATATCTTCCTAACTAGATTTTTTGGCATTTGCCTGTTATAAATCTTCTCTAATTTACAAATCGAGAAAAATTTTTTTTTTTTCCTAATCTGAGAATCAAACGTTAACGTCATAACAAATATTGGTCCTTTAACGGCATAATTTATAAAATAACTATTGGAGTTTATATGATTCACAAAGAAATGAGTTAGCTAATTTGGATTTACGTGGCTTTCTGTACCTGCTTCTCAAATACAATTAGGCCCACCAGCGGCCGAGCGGTAAAGACGCTGAACACTGGTAGTTCGGTCTGAGGTTCGAATCCCGCGAACGGGCTGGCTGCATGGGCGTTTTCGTGGTTTTCCCCATGTGTAACGTGTATACGAGCCAGTTTCCCTTAGAAAGTCCTCCACGAAAGGCATCCCTCCCTTTAGGCAGATAGCCCTCGTGTGCTTTGCCATAATTAAATACATCAACATCTCAAATACAATTAAATTTATTTCTTTTTAGAAGGCTCCCACAAAGCGCATCAAGGCGTGATTCTTTAAAATGACCGCATAATTAACTTAAACCTCAGTAGCCTCCCAAATGACCTACACGTATTCAGCAAGTTAAGAGTTACAATTTTGTTACTGTAAGAGTGATTCAGTAGTTCAATGAGCAGAACTTCTAACTGCCAGTAGATCGATAGCTCGCTGACTTACTGCAAGAGGGATTCAGTTGTTCAATGATTAGAACATCCAGCTACCAGTAGGTCGATCGATCCTAGCTACAGTGGGTTTCTTAATGTGTTAACGTTAATCCGAGTCATTTTCACTTGAAAAGCCCTTCACGAAGGCATTCCTCCTCTCAGGCAGTAGCCCTCTCGAGCTTACGAGTAATCCAAATAATCCACTCTAGTTCCACCCCAGCGTCAAATCTTCATGGAGAAACTATATTTTACAGAAGCGAGCACATAAGCACAAACACAACATAAATACGTTTCACGCTCATAAATGTAATTAAGTCATAAACAATGGAAATGCACACTTATGACTAAGATTTATAGATTAAAACACTAATGTGATACTAGGTTATAGATTAAATTTCAGTGATATCTGGTTATAGATTGAAACGAAGTGATACCATGTTATAGATTAAAGCGCAATGATCCCAAGTTATAGATTAAAGCGCAATGATACCAGCTTATAGATTAAAACGCAACGATACCAGATTATAGATGAAAATGCAGTGATACCATGTTATAGATTAAAACGTAGTTATACCATTAAAGCACTGATGTGTTTTAGTGTCTTCCAATAAAGTTATTCATTAAACTTTTGTTTAATATTACATGTATGGAGAAGAAAACGTCATTTCGAATTAGTTATCGTCTAGTCCTCGCAGAATCACAAGAAAATACGATAAATAAAAATGAATGTACTACACACGGTCAAATAGAATTTCGAAATAACATTTCGCTACAAAAATTATATATCAGAACTTATTTAAATATAAATTATTATCATCACTAATGTGAACTTATTTCCATTTTCAGGCTGAGTACAACGCAATAAGGCACAGCTCTAATAAAAGCCAAACTTAGGAAGAAAAGTATTATTAATTTCTTCTTTAAACTTACTGAATTCAACAAATTTGAGATATGAAGCAATTCTTGTTTTAATTTCTGAAAAACATAGGCGGAGCATTTTATAACGCAATTTAAGTATAAATTCTTTTCATGGAAATGCTTTCCTTATTTTATATGATCAAAATTTAAAATATTTTTTACGCTTTGTGACATTTTTCTGGAAGTTCAGGTTTTAAAATTTTTATAAACAACAGCGCAACTGACGGAACTTAAATGTGTTGATATTTTTCCCCCTTTTGGTATCAATTTTCACTTATTAATAAAGCTTTCGACATCAAAGAGAAGCATAAAATTAGAAAAAATCCAAGGTTCTTGCTTTGAGTAATTTTATGATTTACTTTGGCGTGTTTCTTTTCTGTGTTTATCAAAAAGAAATTTTGGGATTTAAATAATACGCTGATGTTCTTCAAAAAATTCTCTTTGAACATTGTGAAATATTCACGATTGCTTATTTCTTTAAGACCTTTGAAAATTATGATAAAGTTCATCTTAAATATTCATCGCAATTCTATTTTTACGTAAGAACTGAACCGCAGCTTCCAACCTTATAAATCTCTATATTTTTCAAATATTTGATATTGGTTTGTAATTACAGATATATTTTTTTTCTTTGGAAACCACAGAAAAATGCTAAACTTGCGATGATTTATACACTTTTAGCAAAACGAATCATAATTTTCGATTGCCATGCAAGAAATTACCCGTAAAGTATATATGATGTGCAAAATACGTTAAAAATATCTTTTCTAAATTCAATGCAATGTTAAAGGCGAAAATCTTCTTCCACAACAACCTTTAAAATGTTTCTGCGATACGTAATGACTAACATATAAAGCAGGTTTGCTTTAAACCAAAATGTTAACTTGTCTTTGATGAGAATAAACTTTCCCAGAGTATAAAAAGTAATGAAAGCTGTATGTTCACACTTCTTTTAACAGACTTTGTATGAGCGCTGAAATGTTCCCTAATGCTTTTGCAATAATACAGGAAGTGTACGGAATATAATTTCCTCCATAGAGAGTTAATCCATCAGTGGCCGAGTGATTAAGGCCGCTTACGATTAATAGTTTGAGATGGTTTCAAACCTAGTCGAACGGACTAGCTGCAACTTAAAATTTTGTGGTGTTTCCCATCCGTAATGTGAATAAATACCAGTTTTTCTTAGAAACGTTCTCCAAGAAGGCATTCGTCTCCTTAGGCAGATAAGCTTTAACCAAGTACCCTAATCTAACCGTAAATAATTAACATCATTTCATGCCAAAATAACTATTCAATAAACTGTATTTTGATGCAAATTTCCATTTAAGGATCATTCAAGCCCTTAAATAAAGGATTAAAGTGCATGTTTTCCGAAATACTTTTATTTGTAAAACTAAACTATACTAAAATTTTAATGATACATAAATGCCAAGACATAATAATGCCAAGACTTTCAGTTCTCATCAAGAAACAACTGATCATCATATCATAATACATAATGAGGTAACATATATTTCGATACTTAATAATGTATTGAAATATATGTTACCGGCAAAGTTTGAAATCCGGTATTCTATAGAATGCCTAGGCATTGTATATAATGCCTAAAATTAGCCGGCAATGTATGGAACGATTCATATTTCACACATTTCCTAGGCATTCTATATAATGCCAAATGACAAACCGGCAAAGTATAAAATATATTTCCGATTTCATTTTGTAGAACCGAAACTACTTACCAGAAGTTAATAAATGATATAAAAAGGCCAAAATGACTACTAAGAATGTACCACGGGACTACTCACTGCTTAATCGCTAGGATGTGATGTTTGTGGAAACCAAAAGTACATTCATTTACCCCGTTAAAGAAAGCGTCGATACTATACAGGATTACGTCACGGACGCTGAGTTATTTTCCGTATTTCATGAAAATTCATTTGAGTACTGGACACAGACGTGGCAGAATGTTGAAAGAATGTTCAACAAAATTCAAAAACGTTGCACGTAATGATTTTGAATTATACAACTGCCTTTGTGAGTCCTGCCAGGAAAAGAAACTTGTATTAAAAAGGCTATTGATGTGAAACGTATGATTGTTTCTGAATGTAATTTCCGTTGTCAGGCAGATCTTACCGATTCCCAGTCTCAGCCAGATAGAAAATACAAATTTATTATGTTTATCTAGATCATCTCACTATCCTTTTTCTCTACATATTTCAAATAACAATTTTTAATGGCACTCTTCCATTAATTTTTCAAATTAACACTTGTATTTTTGAGGAATGAACATCTTTTAAGTGATAGCCTTGTCATAACCTTTTTCATACTTTGCCTAATGAGCGTTTGTATAAAATTGTATATATTTGTATACATTTTTGCATTCTATAGAATGCCTAGGTATTATATACAATGCCTAGGGAAAGTATGTAATAATTCTCATTTTTCATACTTTGCCTAAATTCGTCCGGCATTGTACACAAGGCCTAAGCATTCTATAGAATGCCGGCGTTTCATACTTTGCCGGTAACATATGTACTAAAATATATACTTGTCTAAAATTTTATTGCACCTTAATAATATATTCAAAAATATATTGTGCAAAGAATAGACAGTGACGACGTAATATGGAGATATTTAAATAAATAACTTCTTAATGAATATTTGGAGACATTTTTACCAAGGTTGAATAACCTCAAGCGTATTTAGTTCTGAACGTATTTGATTAACATGGGTGACGCATGGTCAAAGACATCTCACTAAACTCAAGGAATTGAACTGAGAATTTTTAGAAGCACAAAGTTTATTAAACATTGTAATTTCGAAGCTGTGTTACACGAATAAATATAAATTTAAACTTCAAAGTATTCTTCTGTAATTCTAGAAACGCACATTAAATAATTTTATTATAACGCACATTAAATTATTGAAACTACTTAAATAATGCATTTCGTATTATTCACTGAACTAATTAATCAAAAATTTAACTTATTCCGCTTTTAGAAGTATATATAGGAAGTTCTTTTTATAGTATTTTGAAACGCAGTGCTCGAGTTTATTTAAACAACAGACATCTTTATCTTTAAGTTATTTTTTAATGTCACTCTGTAAACTAAATAGATTATTTTAAATATTTTTATTCCAAAAAAATCCCTTTCTGGCTTTTCAGAAAATTTCCTAAGATTTCTTTGAATTACATAAAATGCAAATTTAATTCTTTCATAAGATTGTGTACATTTAAAGAGCGGCTGCAATTATTTTCTATTTATGTTAAATGCAATATTAATGCAGGTTTGGGATAAGATAAATCTGCATATATGTGCTCCAAAGAGGAATTAACTCCTATTTCTTTAGGATTTAATGTATGTCAGTTATATATATTTAAATAAACATTTATACTTTAATTTAATTTTCATATAACTTATTCAGAAAGTCGATCTTGCTTGGTTATGCTGATAATGTTTCGCTCTGTACTAATATACCCTTTACATTCTATTTCAGGGCCCACCAGCGGCCGAGCGGGAAAGTCCCTGAACACTGGTAGTTCGGTCCGAACTCGAATCCCTGTGAGCAGGCATGGCTGATGGGCACTTGCTTTCGTGGTTTTTTCCACGTGTAACGTGCATACGAGCCATATTCCCTTATAAAGTCTTCGACGAAGTCATCCTTTCCCTTAGGCAGATAGCCCTTGAATACTTTGCCATAATTAAATAAACCAAACCATTCTGTTTCATTCCCTGTATTTAATGAGAGCTTAACTTGCTCATGCAAATCTTTAATAACGTTTGTTGTTAAGCACTTTCTGATGAGTTTACTAATATAAGGATACTTTCTTAAAAAAATTATGATGATAAGTTTTGGATCTCAGATTTAAAAAAATAAGAATTGTGAGATACGCATAAAGTAGAGGGATTATAATGCTTGACGAAAATTTCAATTACAACTTATACTTTCAAAATTTCCTTCATTTTTATTTTATTTTTTAATTTACGTCTGTAGGTGTCTTTTATTGGGGCAATGTACTTTTTCTATCAATACTATCCTAACAAAAAAAGTATCTCAATTTTATTTAGCAGCAAGTAAATTCGTCTACTTACGTAATGGCATAAATCTGTACAAGTGTCATTTACATCTTATTACAAATTTCTTTGTAGAATATATGTCTGCATATTTCTTATCTGATTTTCTTCTGTTATCCTGTTGAGGTGTTTAAGCTGTGCGAATAGTATACAATCTGAAGTGAATAATGAAATGGCTAATATGCGTCATAATAAAAAAAAAATATCTGATACGTTATTGACGAAGACAGAAATTCTAATTTTAAAGCAAAGAATAAGAAAAGTGAGTTTTAAAAACAGATCGACGAAAGGAATTATGTTTTCATGATTTATCTCACACGCTGTTTTTGGCTCAAAGGGAAAACGTATATACGTATACAAGAACAGAGAGTTGAAAAAGATGATTGTTATGTATTAAAAAAGCAAATATTTTGTAAACATTATTCTATACAACATAGAATAAATTGAAATTTCAACCTAAAAATATACTTTTTTGATTTTAACTTGGTTTCTGATGAAAAATAACCTAAAAATGAAAAACAACATAATTTAATACCACAACTGCACTTTGTATATAGGATTGCAACGAATTTCCAGTTTTACTGCATTCATAATCAATCGACGCGACAGCTTCCAAAATGAGAACCAGATTTAATGTTAATACCGAATATTTTACCATTTAACAATGCAAATCGTACAAACGTTACTTTTCTTTGGTGATAATAAGCAATCTAAAATCAAAAATGCATTCAGAGAGAAGGAAAAATATTGCACTGATCTTTAAAATTATTATTAACTTCAAAGTCAGAGCTTTCCCAATCATCATTTTCAATTTTACTTGAGACTTTTGAGAAGTGAATTTCATCTCATCATTGATCATTGAAAGAGCATTTACGGGAATACGGAATTCAGGGTTTTATAGAGGAAATTACTAAAATTTAATTTTGCAAACTCATTTATTATCGTAGCCTCGTACAATTACTAAATTTTATTATATTTGTTATGCAATACGTTAGCAACATATTAGGAAACACTTTAAAAAGAAGAAGATTAGTATTATAACTGCTAGCAGATGTTATGTATAAATTATGCAGGAAAAGAGCCTTACGTTTTAAAGAAAAATTCTGAATAGAATTTACATTTGAAGCGAGGTAAAAGTCTCAAAATTCGACTTCATATTGCGTTCATGGACGAATTTCAAACAATTCCTGAATATCATTTGTGAAAATTACAAATCGAAGTTTTTTTAATTTCATGAATTTAAAGTAAAGAAAGATTTGAGACAAATAAAATATAGAATATTGGAAACAGGATTGTATACCTTAAATCGACTATTTGTATTACAGCCAAATATATTACAACAAACATCAGGCTCGTATCTGTTTCTAGTAAATCTAAGAAAGTGTTAACGACTTAGGAACAGCGTCAAAAATCGCTACTGCAGCTTATAAGTTAGGAAACGTAGTGCATTATGTAAATATCACATTCGATTTGAAAGGGGCTTTTGAAGCGGGTCTTACATCAAAACTCTTTTCTATCTGTTGGATGCGTTGCGGCTATTGGCAACCAGTTTGCGAACTGCGCCAGATGTGGCCATCTAGTTGCCATAGCAACGGCTGCTCTCCGAAAAGCATCCACTTCTTTCGTCCAGTTTCTGTGATCTTCCTATAAGCTTCTATGTCTTTTTCCCTTTTTTCCCGTAGCTTCTTATTTTTCAGGAAATCAGCCATTAAAAGCAGTGACACTGTGGATAGGAATTAAAGTTTAGGAACTTTTTTTATTCTCTTCTGCATAATTATGAACAAAGAAGTTTATTTTTTACTCACAAGTATGTAAACTGATCGCAGAATCAGCAATCAGATACTCTACAGTGTAAGCTCTTCCTCAATCTAAGGAAAGAAAAAACATTATAAATGCACGAAATATTGAAAAATTTGGTATTTTTTAACTATTGCCGTGATTTGTTGTATTATTTTTTACTGCATTTGCAGTAGTAACTGCAAGACATAGATGGCTTTCATAAAAAAAACTCAGGCGTTTAGGAAAGAAATTTCTGAATTCTAAATTCATAAAATTTGTATTTAAAATCCGCAATATAACGAAAAATTAGAGTTCTGTGAAATAGTAAAATTGTTTTATTCTTCTTTATCTTATAAAATAAACTCTGTATTAAATATATATATGTGTGTGTGATGTACCAGCTTTAGTCGTAGCTTAAATTATCAGACGATAAGTTTAGAAAAAAAAAACAGGATCCATTTATTATCATTCAGGAGAAATAGCAAAATCAGATATCCGGAGTAAATAAAAAGAATTACTAATAACTTTTTGTATGAAGTTTACTGCATCGTGACATTTAAGAAAAAACCCCGATATTCCTTTACGAGTCCTTACGAGTCCTTTTATAGCCTCTGGAAAGGCGAAGCTTCAAAGAAATGATGTCAGCCTCGTCAGCCAATCCAGTTCGCTTTAAATACTTCCAGAACATTCTATAACTGTACTTGTAGAAAAGGCGGGAAAACCAACTTGACTACGGGGCTGTTGATTTAATTCCACGTACTTTCAAATAAGAGAACGTCGCCATTAAAATGAAAAGAATATACAGTTAGAATTTTAAGTGTATTCTTGACTATGGAATTTTATTATTACAAATATATATATATATATATATATATATATATATGTTACTCAAGTTTGTTCTAATTTAACTCGCCACATACAGCCTGCATGAAATAAAAAATAGAATCCCTTTTTAATTGAATATATTTTCTCTTTAAAGTAGTTTTTTCGCTTTTCCTACAGAAACTGAGCATGAAACCTTAATTTAATGAATATCTTACGCCGATTTAACAAATTAATTGTAGAAAGGTTCTAAATTTTTGTCAATATTTTTAGAAATTGTGCAATCCAAATTAATGGTCATTTTTGAGCTATTTATAAAATCTTAGAAATTGACCGTAAACTTTTAATTTCAGGAAATAATGCCAGCATTTTTAATGCATACAACAGAAATTACAAAACAGCATTTTCTTTTGTAATAGCCTTTTATCTAGTTTTCTTTTTAAATTAAACTTTTTCCCAGGTCAAGAGAAAGAGTCACATGACAAAGTAAAACATAAAATTAGGCAAAGCAACAATCTTGTGTTTGGTGTAAGTTTTAGTCACGACTTTAGCGATTTCGAGGGCAAACAGGTACAGCTACCTCTTCATCAGGATCAAAGAAATCTTCCCAGATCTGCCTTTCTCTTCTCTCTTAGTATTCTTTCTTTAAACTGTGGAAAACTTTCCACAGTTTTCTGGTGCCAGTGAGACTCCGAAAAAATTATTTTCACGAAATATCACACATACATTCCTTTTGATAGCATTTTGCATCAAAGCGGAATCGGCTACGGCTAAAGCATCGAATTCAAGAGTAAAACTATATTCCGTGCTCAAAAACAAAAGCTTTAACTGGAAGAAAAACGAAATTATTGAATAATGGATTCAGTGCTGGATAAATAAAATTTATGTGAAATTACCGAGGAAAATAAAATTCATATGAAGCACATACCAGTTCATTAGCATATGAAAATGTGAAACGATATTGAATTAAACGAAATTGTTACTGGGCAAGAATGGTGTCTAAATAGATTCAATTTCTAATGTTCTAAGCAATTAAAAAAGTAGAGTAGTTTTGCAGACAGCAGGCACTACGTTGAGTCGTGTCCCTTATCGCAAAATAAAAAGTATTTATGTCCTGATTTTAATGAAAATACAGTCACATAAACCTTATAAAATGCTGTTGCTTTTTTACAAGAAATGATAAAATAATTATTAATAATATAGATAAAATAAGGTTTGATGTATGGGTTAAAAATGTTGTGATTTCGAATTGAGTCTAATACCAGTTATGTTCTGTTCACATTATTTACAGATTAAGTACATATGTACATATCTTATGCGAAAAAGAGTTATCTCTTTACATATATTTTATATATTATTTTTTATTTTATTTTTAACCTGTTTGTTACTCGTTTCCTGCAACCTAGTTCCCCTGAGTTTTGAAAATTATCAGATTAATTAAATTTGAGATACTTTATACCTTCCTAAATTTTCTGTGATACGTATAGGAAGCATGGCTATCCTTTGTTTGGGCTGGTGCCAAGACTGCTAAATATTAATTTGACTAGGTTGACCGTGGCCTCGCCCTTAAATCAAATCAAGTCAAATATAAAAATATCATCCTCTTAATTATTTCAATAATAATTTCTTATAATTTAAGGATTTTTCCAATGTTTTATTACTATGTCTACTTAAAAAATGCATACGTAATTAGAAGATAATCATAAAATAATTTTCGATTGGCAACTAGATGTTAGCGATATTTGTTAAAAATGTTACTAAAATGGTCAGTTCAAAGTATTAACACTTTCTGATACAATACAATCTTATTCAGAAAAGACTTAGAACACAATGAAATCTGTCTTAGGGAATGCAATTCAGTAATTCAGAAAATACTAAAATAATCTAAGACTTGGTACCCTTCCCCCCCCAAAAAAAAACAACTTCCAACAGAAATTTACTCATCCTATAAAGTATTTGTTGCTTCTGAAAATACTTTGAATTTGCTCGATATTCAAATGAGAAACGGCAATGAGAAAATATTATATCACTGTTCCAGCTTAAATTATATGTATATAGTTGCATACATATAACAGGAGCTTTCTCTAATCAACTACGCGAGAAACAAAGATATTCCGAATACTAGAATAATGTAAATATTTGCTGATAGAAGCTAATTTATCATTTTCTGGTTAGGTTTCTCAGTTATTAATATGGTGAAGATCCAAGATATATTTAATAACCTGAATTTATTTCCAACATCAATTGTAGAAGAAAGAGATACAATGTGCGGATGTAGGTCATCGTTTAAGTCGTATTTTTAAAATTACTGAGTTTGTCCAAGGATCGGTAAAATATACATATATTTTTATATGATATTAGAATTTATTATCACATAAACTTAATTTTTAGTTTAAAACTCGGAAACAAAAGCAAATTGGGAATGGCGTAGATTTTGAATAAAGTATCGATTTCGTACATTGGCGTGTTTCTCTTCCAATTCATTCTGCACTTTAATTCTAAACTATACTAATATAACTATTCTGAGCATACTTCTGTGACTCAATGTTGTTTAATTTCACTGAAATACTCCCTCATTCTGAGATATAAACTCTATCAAACATGTTCAACAATAAATAAAAGAAAAATTTGGAAAGAAAAATTTAAATTAATAATACGAGAGAAGAGAGATGGATAATACAAGAGAGAAAAATCCCCTTCCTGTTGAAAACTATTACGCTACGTTAAAGAAGCTAATATTAATGTAACAAAACATAGAGAAATTTTAAGAAATAGTTTTCTTTACTTTCATATATACAACAAAAAGTGGCTTAGCACTGTTTTGACAGGATGTTCCCGGTTTTAAAAGAATGTATTAGTTTTTAAGCTGATTGCTTTTATTTCTAGTGAAAGCACATCGTGTAAGAAGCAGGCTAAGTAAACGCATTCTGCTAAAAAAAACTTTTATATTTTCAAATTAATGTATTTGATATAATTTTCGGAAAGTAAAAAGGCTCGATCACTTTTTTGAATTTCTGTATGACCTCTACTGACATGCACGTAAGAATAATCTCACTTCAAACACTGAATCGGATGGAAAAAAAATGATTTTTCCTTACCAAACTTGCAGTGGAACAATAGCTTCTTAATGTAGAATAATATGATTTATTGTTACATTATGTTATTCTAGAGTTTAAAGTGAGTATGGAATATTACTGATCAAAGGAGTAATGCATGATTTAGAATCGGAATCTTAAACTACAACATTTACTGTCCTTTGCCCGAGGAACTTTCTCAGCGATGCCTAGAATTAAGTGATATCAAACGCTATTGATAATTGACTTTTACTCTCGATTTTTACTATAATGTACAAACTCTCGATTTTTACTATAATGTACAAACTTTTGATTTTTACTATAATGTACAAACTCTCGATTTTTACTATAATGTACAAACTCTCGATTTTTACTATAATGTACAAACTCTCGGTTTTTACTATAATGTACAAACTCTCGATTTTTACTATAATGTACAAACTCTCAATTTTTACTATAATGTACAAACGAATAAGGTCTACCCCTGCTGAAAATAAGTAATGGAGATGGTGAATCCTTAGCGAAGTTTATATTATTTATATTAATTTATTTATATTTATTTTTACTTATTGTGTTACAGAAGTGGTACTAGATATCACATGACTAAATGGAAGAAAGTAGTGGGAACTATATTAGTAATGAGTGTGAAATACAACAAATCGTGTATCTTTCCAGTTCAGAGACTTCTAAATATTTCTAATAAAATACGAAATAAATATAAACTATTGGATACTTTAAAAATATTGATAATGAAATTAGAATGCAAAATATTTCTAACAAATGCAAACTTCTTTATTAGATTTTTCTGATAAACAACATTTTATTGTGTAAATTAATTTTTTTTTAAATTTTGTATAGTTTGTGTGTGAAACTTCACTGTGCTGCTGTCTTCATACTGAAGAAAGGATATGGATTTTGTGTTTTATTGCCTATTTGTATACCTGTTTTAATATCTGATTTTCAGTGAAACCACATCTAGTGTATGTCCCACTCGGTTGCTATTCTGCATTATACGTCGGAAGTCAACAAGCACGAGATATAAGCGTAAACTAAAATGTCCTAAAATAGTTATACAAATACTAAAAGAAACGCGAAACCATGTACTGACATCTCTATGGAAATGCTGTTAAAAGATGATTATTTCAAACAGACTGAAAATTTTGAATTTAAAAAAGAAATTTGCAATATTACAATAAAATTTGATAAATATATTAAGCAAATTAACAAAATTTAAAACATATTTAGTAAATGTTCATGCTTCTTGAAATTTAGGAATCAATTTCGGGTAACACGGTTAATAACCACGGTTGCACGTGGTTTGTACTAAATGTTCCATTTTCGGTCGTTTTAACACTTAATAGGAATAGATTGAGTGTATAATTAAATAAGCATTAACTTGGAAAACAGAATGATAAATATAGGTCATCTGAGGACAATAAATGAATAACATCTGCGAGAGACAAATAAAATGTCACTCTTAATGCAGGAAGTTGAATGGAAGGTGAGAAGCATAATTTACTGTATGATTGAAAGTGTGGATGAATTATGTAGCGGCAATAATTAAGAGGCTTCGCGTAAATCAAGCATTAAAGCAGTGATATTATTCAATAAGTGTCTAATGTAATATAAAATACATCAAAAGAGCAAATTAAATGTGTTTGTAAATTAAAGATGATAGTTTTCTGTAAGTTCTTCCTAGATTCCTCTTGCTTTGTTTGTTTAAAACTTCTAGGTTTTTACAAATGCCTTAAATATACCGATTTTTCTTCAAATCAGTTATGCTAGCAATGTTAAGTATTTTAAGTGAAAAGTTACTCATTATTATTTAATATTTGAATTTTGTTAGTATTATCTTATTTTTTTTTCTTTAAAGATGATTTGAATTATTCACAGAATTTGAAAAAATGATAAAAGCTTAAGTTATTTAAATATGTGCGAATATTAAAACTTGATTTTAGATTACAACATTTCAAAAATTAATTTCACCCAATACTAAAGTCCTTGTTCTCTTTTGCTTTAAACAGAAACAAACAAATTACGTGCTCAGGAAATGAAAAACAATTTCATTATTTTTCATTTCCTGCGTTTTTTGTAATTACCATGGAAATATTTATTCTTTTTAACTGCATAATATTTGTTGAAATAAAGCAGGATCAAGGCAAAATTAAAATTTCTCCACGTTTTATTTAGCAAATATGCATCTGGCCTGCAAATTATCCATACTTTCCGATTATCTGGTTAGAATATGATCCAAGGTAGTTCGTATGACGAATCAACTGTTATAGTTGTTATAATTTACAGCTGTTATATAATATATCAACTACTATAATTTATAGGTGTTATTCTAGATTTCTAAACTACTTGAAAATATCAAATGATCAAGCAAAAATTAAATTTTAAAAGAACTATTGATTACATGCTGCAAAACGTTCGTATGATTGGGAAGAAAAAGAACCCAAAGAATATTTTTAAGGGAATAATTTGGATAGTTAAGCATTTTCAGGAATATATCTGTGAAGAAATAATTTCTTTGGCCCTTCAAACGTGTGCTCTTCTGTGACATGAAGTACAATGCAGTAATCTAATTCCTCACAGAATAATACTGCAAAGGCATTATGTTACTACATTTCTGGTTGCTTATGGTTTATTTAGCTGCTTCTTTTCATTTTCGCAAGACATTGCCTGGATGCATTCATTATGTTTTTATTCCTGTCTGGCATAATATATTAAGTCCATAATACTAGCATTTAAGCAGTTACTTAAAACAGGAGGCGCTTTAACATATGGAATTATATAGGCTTCTCTGCCTGAAAAATTTCAGAGATTAAACGTTAGACAGAAAAACAAATTACATTTTTGAAACTAAAGCAGTTTCTTTTCCTAAAGAACACAAGCGCCCGAACGGTGAAGTTAATGAACATTGGCAGTTCGACCTGGGCTCGATTCCAGGCAAACGGCTTCTGCATCAGCGTTTTCGTGATTTTCCCCGTGTATAAATTAACTTTATTTTGAAATGATGTGCATAATAGAGTGAAAACAGTATCAGCTCTAAATGGATGGTTAGTGACGGAGGTTCGGACGCCTGATATCTAACAGAGGTAAAAGGCATATGTCCTGTGCCCTCCACTAACCAGAAACAACTCCCTGAGACTTCAAGAGTCAGCCTCAGGAGTTTATTAGGATGTTAATGAGAGCATTTATATGGCCAAACAGATATGAGCCAATTTCCCTTAGAAAGTGCTTTACGAAAGCATCCATTCCCTTAGGCAGATTGTCCTATCGTGATAGGCCATAATCAAATAAGTCAAACCAAGCCTAATTACCCGAAGTTATACATGCAAAACATTCATAGAAGAGATCCTCGTGAAAGCAAATTAAATTCAGAGATAAGTACATTTTAACCTTCATATGTATTTCGCATGAGAAATCAGTTACAGGTTTCGCAATGTTAGGTATAATAAACATATTTATTCCTTTATTGATGACTGAAAAGTAGATAAATTAAAAAATAGTAAAATTTTAAAATTATCCAAAATATCACCAAGTATTTAACTGATATTTGAATAGTGCATAAATTAAATTTCTAAAGCAAACACATGCACTCATGGGGAAATTGAAACTTTCCTCTGCTATAGTAAATGTAAAGTTAAGCTATTAATGTTGCAACTGCAAACCGTAAGCTTATGTTATAGCGCATAACAAATCATATGCCGTGACTACAAGCACTCTATAAATTTGTTTAAATCCTTCAGAAACGTTATGTAGTTATTTCTTCAAAAACCTGTAGAGAGAAAGAAAATTTGAGAGAAAAAGCACATTGAAGCACTACTGAATTAGGAATATACGTGGCTATACAAATTGTGTAGCCTTTCGCAGCATCTGCATTTATTCTCACGTGAGAGCGTTGTGGTTACTGAATGTATAGCTAGTACTGTTGTTGTTGCTAGTCTGTCGTTTCAAATGCCACTATGGGTAAAACATCTGATTTAGACACCTTCAATCGAGGACAGATAGTAGGTGCTCGACGCATGGCCATTCAATTTCCTAAATTGCCAAAGGGCTAGGATATTCAAGGTCCACAGTGTTAAGCGTATCCCAAGAATACACGGATGGTTGGGGGGGAGAACTAGAGATCAGGCAAATTTCAAAGGACAATTGGCCTTGAACGAGCGAGGTGGGAGACGGCTCAACCGTATTGTACATAGCCAGCGAAGTGAAACATTAGCTCAAATCACCACACAGCTGAATCAAGGCGCCAGTCGTATAAGCAGTAAACGGATCATGCAACGCTAGCTTCACCATATCGGCTTCGGAAGCCGTAGATCACGCGAGTACTATTGATAAATGCATGCCATCGAACTGCACTTCTTGCCTGTGCAAAAGAAGGTATAGAATTTAATGTAGAAGACTATAAACGAGTAGCATGGAGTGATGAGTCCCAATTCGGACTGCTTAATACCGACGGGAGGCTGCGAATATGGTGTCAGGCTCATGAAGCTATGGATCCTTTATGCCAGGTTGGAAATGTTCAAGGCCATGACGACTCAATCATGGTCTGGGGTGTTTCCTCTTGGCAGTGTTTGGAGGTTTTGGTGCTTGTGCCAACCTCCTTCAAATTGATTCGGTACATAGAATTGCTGGGCGATCCTCTCTATCCATTTATGCTGTCCTGTCATTCACACTTAAGTGGAGTATTTCAGCACCTAGGTCCCGGTTGGCTACCGCCTGATTAGATGAGCATTCCTCTGACTTCTCTGTCATGAACTGGCTACCTAGAAGCTCTAAATCAAATCCTGAGCACCTTTGGGATGTTTTGGAGGAAAGGTGTGAAACCACATCACATAACGCTAACAACCCATTCTTAATTACAGACAGCTCGAGCCGATGTTTTGCAAGTCATTTCTGTAGAATGCTTCCAAAAACTTATTGAATCTACGCCTCGTCGTATGGCAGCCATTATCAAGGAGAGAGAAGGCACAGCTCGCTATTGTATTCTTAATTCAGTGGCACTTCAATGTTATCGATTTAGATAGTAGCGGTTTTTGAAACTTTATAATTACAATTTAATAACCGTTTAAAAAATAAAAGGCTTTGACGATAGTTTTACTCTGATTTGTGCCTCCTTTTTGCTATTTATATTATAAAATATATTAATATTCTTGTGAATCTGGAAATTGAAGCTGAGCTGTTTAGTACAATAGCATAAACAGTTTTTTCCTCCTAAAAATAGTAACAATAAATCTAAAAACAGCTCTTGCATGCATATGTGTATATATATATATATATATATATATACATATATAATTACAAAACATATATAATTACAAAACAATTTTTTTAAAAACAAAATATAAACATCTATTATGTTCATTTTTCTTTAAATTTCATTAATTTTTTGAATTGGGATATTGCTTGTTTGAAAAGTTCCGTTTTTAACATTTTTTAAATTCTTTGTAACATTTAATGGATTATTTGTAATTTACTAATTATGAATGTTTGGTCTTCGTGAAAAATTAGTTCTAAATTTCTTACTTTATATATATAGAGAGAGAGACAGAGATAAATATAGATATAGATGTATGTAATGTAATAAAGAAGTCTTAGATTTTATGTCTTAGATTAGAAGTCTTAGATTTGATAGGAATGTTGATGGCGTAAATATAGAAATATTGCGTTTCTTAGATATTGATCCATAATGGATAGCAAACTTGGCAGCCGAGGCAGATTAAATATTCAATTTTATTTCAATAAGCATTTGCGGCTGCAAACAAATTGTCACACTATTCGTGCACTTTCAAGAATATTTACATTTTTGATATTGTTACCATAGGCAGAAAGAAGCAAGGTAGCGTATCTTAGCGAGAACAGAGGAAGAAGTAAAGTGAACAGTTATCCAATATGGCAGCTTATTAAAAGAAAGATTTCCTTCTCGAAATCTTGAAATAAGGTCCTAATTTGCTATGTCATCATTGTTATGTAAACGTCATATAATAGGATTAATCTAGAAATGACGCAGTCCAGAAAACGTAATTATTATTTTTAGAACAGAGAGGAAAAAACACAAATTAAAATGAGGAGTTAAGAGGATATTTCTAATTTAGGTTATCATTTTAGTTTGCACAATTTTTATCTTAAATATATATACGTATTCATAATTCCAATACAGCTATCCCTTGTAGAAAATCCACCCTCTTCTATGAACCTCTTGATCGGTGCCCATACTGAGAAAAAATAAAAATTTTAATTTCATTAAAAATTTATTTGTTGTTTATTCTTTTTTAAATATCATTAAAAA
The DNA here is from genome assembly GCF_044657685.1 of Stegodyphus dumicola. Lineage (NCBI taxonomy): Eukaryota > Metazoa > Arthropoda > Arachnida > Araneae > Eresidae > Stegodyphus > Stegodyphus dumicola. The sequence continues at coordinate 35,818,940 of NC_140781.1, forward strand.
TATAATATATATATAGAGAGAGAGAAATTCTTGTTCCATTGCTACAAGGTTAGTTAAAATTTTGCATAGGTAAATATTTGGGAAATAAAATATGAAAACAGAATTTTTTTATGTAACACAGTGTTTTATGAAAGGCCAGTAACAATGGAAGATTTCAAAACTCAAATATTATTAGAATCTTACTGGATCGTTAATTCTGTGCCTTTCACAAAATAACCCCTCTTGCCTAGCCTGGAAATTCAAAATGTAAGGGTAAGTCAAAAGACTCTCAATTTCTACTTCGTTTAGTCTGATTCACTTGCTTAATAGATGCCAGCTTCAAAATGGAGGATAATTTAAGATCAGGTAATATATAAATTAAAATAGAAAAAGAAGGTATCGTGCTAATTATTTGCTCCTGGAGTGTAAGTGAAAGTTAAGTAATATTCATGAGTGATGATGTACAGCTCTTTCCCTGTAAGTGTCTTAGCTCTCCCCCCCTGCGTATTCAGAGAAAACAAGAAACACAGCATTATGCTCAGCAGTTACAGCATATTTCAATGTTATGAAAAATATACGGATTCATTAATTAGCTTCAGGAAGTATTAGGTACACTTCCATCTGTTGCTGATGAAATAATTTAATAATATGAATATAAAGCAGCAGGATTTAAATGCTAATGTGCATTGATCAAATTAGTAATTTAAGCCAAAACAAATCTTACTTTTCAAAATTCCTAAATTATTACGACAGTTAACATTAGCTAAGACATTTCGAAATGAATATACATAGGCTAAATATTATGTGATAACTCTCGTAAGCATTTTAACCTAATTATAATTCCCAACCCTGTTTTATACTTTTGATGTTTCAAAGTTCCTATGGTTTTAGATCATCAAACATTGAAAGCATTTATTGAAATTTACGTGTGCTGATCTGAATATCTTTCCGCATTCAAATTCTCATAAATTCGCTCTTCGTGATATTGAATGCAATTAGTTAACAATGGTTCTTAGCGAGATATTGTTCCACAGCCACATTCATAACCAATTGTATTAGAACTGAGCACGCTTACACGTAAACTTTGATAAATATACTCAAAATACGGTAAGTGAACCTTGGGCACGATTTTCTGCATTTCTGTAGAATGTTAAGTCAAGGTAGCACCCATACGTTAGGCCCGTAATTTAGTCTAGTTTTATGACGGGTGTTAATACAAAGCGTACTCATCTAAAAGTAATAGACAGATTTAGAATACTGTAAGCTATCCCTAAAACTAATTACAGAATTCATTAAATCATTTAGCTGTTTTTATATCATTTTTAAATAGTTGCTCACTATTTTTATTCTTGCTTTAACAACTTCATACTTTTCGATATTTGTTGAAAAACGCAAGCAAATAGATAGTCCATACGATGTAACCAACTTTCTTTCTGGAAGATCAAGGTGGTAGGATACCCCAACAACGTAGCACTAAAACGAAATTGAAAACATGATAATACATTTGAAAGCTCGCTGTGGTAAGATACGCCAAAAACGTCAAATATAATCAATTATAAAACTAAACGAAATAAATCAATTATAAAACTCAACGAAAATCAAAATAAATCAATTATAAAACTAAAATTGAAAAAATAATGATACTACCACATGATGTTCATTTTGACTGAGTGATAATCACGACTTATTCCTCCTCGTGTCTTCTCTTATTAGATCTTGATGATATATAGGTTCTCAGTCTTTGATCGTATCATAAGTCATGTTTGTTCCTTTATTGGAAAAAACCGCTAACCACAAGTGTGTCAGTCACGAAAATATCTTACTCAGCTCCTATAACGTTCTAGACTGAACTTTCAGACTACATTGATTATAGAAAATAATTGTATTAAGGTTCTTAATCTAAACATTATATAAAACTGATCTCTACGATATTTCATTAATATTTTCATAACTTAAGAATATCTTTAATAGCCCAGTGTCATATTTAAAACATCATAACGAACTGTCTTAAAAGTATTCTTCATTACTACGTCTGTTAGTTTTTGTAAAACTAATCTAAATGATAAAACTATATGAAAAATATTTAATGCGCTTTTGTGATACCATTATAAGATCCATTTTGATTTATAAAAAATCGCTGATATCCATGTTAGTGAATTATGGTTAATTTTTTATACTCATAAAGTATTTAGAATTAACGTGAATAAATATTATTTTGAAAAGGAATGCTTTATATATTTTTAACCTACTAAGATTATAATAATTTTTTAATTTTCACAAAAATAATTTTCAGAAGTAAATCCATCATTTCTTCAGAATTTTGTTTCCTTTAAAAATTAGTTTCCTAATTTTGTTTTTAATACGTCTTTCAGTAGATGCCTTCCGTTTAGAAGCCTATCTTTCGAAATTCTTACATAGCTTCAAAATAATAAAAATTGTTGTAACTCATATCAAGTAATTTCTCTTTAAAATAGCATTTTAAGCACTTCTAGTAATTTTTTTAATTATAATTAAAGACGCATTTTAGAGAAAATGTTTCTGAATCTGTTTTGAAATAACCTTTTCAAATTCCTTGGGCTTTTAGATAAACCTAAAATTTTTTCCGATGCTTAAAGAATTTATGTTTAAGCCACTGCATACATTCTAGTAACATTTAAGTTGCAAACCACATCAGATGTAAATGTTTAGAATGCAAGTAACAAACGCATATCAGAATAGTATTAATTACATCAATATCAGGGTCTCATATTATCCACTCTCTCTACGGCTGAATTATAACCTTAACAGTTCTACAATTAGGCGGAAATAAAGCTGTTTAATAAAGACTGCAAAGTTCAATTCTTTTCTATTATAATGCATTCTTGTTTATATTACAGATTGTCATAAAGTCTTTTATACTAAACACATAATTCAAAAACTTCATTTCTATAAGATTCTTCCCTGATGTTGACTGATAACGGTTCACATTGATTAAAATAAGTCTCAGTTTGTTAGTAATAGTAAAGTATACTACCTCTTATCTGCCTAAATAAAGAATGCTTTCTTGGAGGATTTTTTGAAGAAAAAAAGCAACTGTATTCAAACATTTTAAGATCAAATTTATTGCTTAAATAAGTCATAAAATTAGCTATTAATATAGCCATAAATTGCCGAAATAGATCTTACGAATAAGTTTTAATAATCGATTTGTCTAGCTAATATTTTTAAAATTTGTATTTTAGGTGAAGTATTTTAGAAATTGATCCTGCTGAACCGGTGCAAACCGGCTGAGTTTGATAACAGAACAATTGCACGTGTTTTTATGCATATTAAAAAGACTACTTGATCAAAATAAGATTCTAACAAAGTAGAAAAGTTCAGTATTATAATGCAGATTTTAAATACTGTCTCCGTGTACTGGGAATAAATATTGCTTAAGGCATTAAGCTCTCGTTAAGTTTCTATATATGATAAAAGATTGGTTCATGCACTAAGATCCGATAAAGACAACTTAGAACCTTTGGCACAGCCAGCATTCTTATGTGGGGCACAGAACACCGACGTTTCTTATTTTTATAAGAGAAAAACAATATTGTGACAAATTTTAAAATTTACAGAAACCTGCCACGCACACAGGATAACAATAAATGACCGAAATGCAACAAAATCTGTTTTAAATCAAATTTTGTACTTGAAAAAATTGTTTATCCTCAATAATAAATTTCCAATAACTTTAAATGACAAATCATGTTTTTGTGATTTTCCCACAGGCAATTCAAATAAATACACTTTATAGATAGCACAGGCGGTTATATGCATATGTTAATTAAGAAGTTAATATGAATATGTTAATTTTATGTATGTATCAACATGAAACGTTTCAAAATTAAGCTGCGTCATGATGGAAGCTTATTATCTTTCATGCAAATTTTTAATGGGAAATATAAAATTTCAATGAATGTGTGTTTCCATATTATCTTTAGCTTTACTATTAAATTTTATGTGTTATCTTAAACAACAGAGATTAATTTAAATACACTTTCCAGCTAAATCAAACAGAGAATGAAGTAAAAAATTATTTTAAAGCGCCCAATAGCTTCCAAAATAAGTTGTTGGCGTTTAAGATGTAGCATAATTGTTCTTCTAATCTTCAATGTAACAGATTCTCTTGGTTTAAATAAATCATCTTATCGACATCCATTATAAATATATATCCTAAAAACTTGGTAGCATTAATGGAATTAAAATGTGGAATCTCATGTGTTAAGATAGAGAAGGGCAGCATCTTGCTATACCGCTATTTGTGATGAATCTTTTTCATTCTAGCGATGATGGTAACGCCATCTATCGGCAGTCACGTTCATAGTTTCTCTCTACCTGCCAAGCCAAGACTGCGGGAAAAGACAGTAAGTTAATTTTTATTTTAATTTTAATTTTCATGAAATGATTAGTGCTTAGAAAAATTTGCAAGTACTTGAACTCTATAAATTTGGTAACTACACGTGACATTATTCAAACTGTAGTTAATCAGATGTTCTGTAAATAAATAGTATATAAATATTCAAGGACGTACTTTAGATTCCCGCTACTTTATAAAAAATTAAACTGAATTAATTGCATTGAAATAATACTTGCTTAAGTCAAAATAAATTCATGGAAAACTAACGGGAGAAGGTATCGGATTTTTCTGTTCGCTCTAATATTCAATTCTTAAACTTTGGCTCAAGTTCAGTGTATTATTAGAGCTATGAAAAAACGAAAAAACAATCCTTCTCAGTGCATTTCATTTTAATTATTTAAATATTTTAAACTTAGAGTTCAATTCTTTAGATGCTTTTTTCACAAGAGGAGAAAATAGAGTCCGGTTTTGTTCTTTCTCTCGAAACGAGAGTCATACGCTAATAAGTCGAAAGTGCATGATAATTACCTGGCCTTACACTTTTATATTTCTAGCTAAGAAAGGCAATAAAGCTAATTTTTTTAGAATGACAAAACCTCATATTTTTCATTTTTTTCTTTCTGATAAACGTTTGTTTAACAGTTATTGGTTAAGAATTGCTTTTCCCAGTTAAAACTATTTTAGAGCCAATGCAGCATATAATAAATTTTCTTTTTCTAAAAACTCACCTTTCTTTACTTGAGCAATGTTAGAGGATTTCAGTGACCTAATTTATCCTGAATGGGACAATTAACTGAATGTACTGCAAAATTTTAATGAAGCAAAATAAATGCAACTCCATGAGACTGTAATATTACAACGTTATCATTTCAAAGTAAAATAATTCAGAGCTTTAACTGTTCTATATGCTCTTCAAAAGTAAAATTGTGCAAATTAATACTTACTGTTAGCGTTTTAATACAACATGTTAACGTACTTCGTTGAACACTATCCTGCTATTAAAGATTCGATTAACTTTGTTTAAGATTATTATTAACAATAAAAAGTTGGAAAGCATATTTTATTGATCTGCAGGATAATTTTGTATTTGTTAAACTGGAACTGTATTTGAATGACACGTGCAATATTATTTTAAAAGTAATTTTTATATGAATGATAAGATCGTTGAATGAAACAATTCCAATTTAAGTATTACAACCTTAAGATGATAATGTCGATCTTCATTGGAATAGAAAGCCTTTTTAATATTTGCTTACGTACTTTTTTACCAATTGAAAATGAAATTACAATTTTAAAATGTAAAAGTTTGCTAAAAAGCAAGTTAAAGAACAATTTTGATTTTCATCTCCTCAAAATTCGAAAGGAATATGTATCAGAATCATTTTATCGCAGTGTTACGAGACAATAAAATAAAAATTAAATCAATGCCAAAAAACAAATGTAAGAAAGAAAATATTATATGCATTGCTTCTGTGACTACATCAAGCGACTTCTTTCGATTCCAAATGTTTAATGGAATCGTTGAAACTTTAATTCTCGATCATTAACATTATTCATTACATTAAATACCTGTGTGGTCTCGGTCTAATTCAAACTCCTACGTCGAAACGAAGAACATCAAAACATGAGTCGAATAAAATAATAGTTTTGCATCGTTAAATAATTAATATTGGAAATCATAATATTGGAAGACACAGCATTAAAAACAATTATAATGCTTTAACGAGTAAATAATAAAAATAACAAAACTATTAAATTTTTTAAATGTCAAATTATTGTTGTGCTAATAAATAATAACCAGCTGCATTGCGAGAACTTTTCACAATTTTTTATTACCACTGGTTTCAACATATTTTAGACAACGCTAATATAAAATACACTCAGCTTTAATGTTGATATAAAATGCATTTTTCTAAACTTAATGCTGATCCAAAATGCATTTTTCTCAGAATAAACGCTGATTATAATGCTTTAACGAGTAAATAATAAAAATAACAAAACTATTAATTTTTTTTTAAATGTCACATTATTGTTGTGCTAATAAATAATAACCAGCTGCATTGCGAGAACTTTTCACAATTTTTTATTACCACTAGTTTCAACATATTTTAGACAACGCTAATATAAAATACGCTCAGCTTTAATGTTGATATAAAATGCATTTTTCTCAACTTAACGCTAATCCAAAATGCATTTTTCTCAGCATTAACGCTGATATAAAATACACTCTTCTCAAACAGCTTCATTTTTAGTTGTATCATATCAATCATAATCAAGTCTCAGCAGTGTCAGAGGCTTTCTTAAGCCGTAAGGAAAATGCATTTTTCTCAGCATTAACGCTGATATATACAAAAAGCTTTTCTCAAACAGCTTCATTTTTAGCAATATCATATCAATCACAATCAAGTCTCAGCAGTGTCAGAGGTTTTCTAAAGCCGTTGGATCGCGTATAGTTTAATCTAGTGTTCTTTACTTTCTTCTTTTCCTGAGAAGTAATAATTAATTAGAGCTATTGAAAAGACGTTAGATAAAAGACTTCAAAACAATTGATAAATTGTACTACTCAATAAAATTTTAGGCTACCATAACCATGAAAACATTCAATTCAACATCATTAAGATACTGTTTAATATTTAAATCAATGGTGGCTAAACAGATATAAACTAATATAGAAATTGAGTAAAATACTGCAATATGTGTGAATGAATATATTTTTATTAATTGGTCACATTATTATTTAGTCACATAAGGAGTCATAGGAGGCACACAGATGTGAAATATAGCAGAAAACATGACCCAAGCAATGTGTGGATGAACACATATAACAATGGAATCGGTCATCCTGCCGGTGAATGTAATATATGTGCCTTGAGTCTAAAATCTTCTTGAAGATTTCAAGATGAGAAGAGCTTCATAATCAGAAAGATTTTAATTGAAGGAAGCAATTTAACTAAAGAAGGACTTTGAGCCAAAGTAAGACCATAGTTATATTTTACTATCGTGGTATTTGAAACATATTCAAACATTTTAAATGGCTGCTGAAAGTGTAAGTAAAAGAAAAAAATATTATTCTTTGACATAATATCTATATTCAAATATCAAATTTTAGAAGCATTTAGATTAGTTACATTTACAGAAGTGTACATTAGTAGAAATACTGTTATTAGTGATAAGTATGGAAGTACTGGATGGCAAAATGAGAGAAAATGGATTAGCGATAATTAAAAACGCAAAGTTAAAATAAAATTAGTTGCCTTGATGTTACTACTATAGTGCTAATCAATGCAGGAAATAAGCCGTTTATTACTTTACTTTTTCTCCTTTGTAATACTTTGATTGTGATATGGTAACTATATGAAATAAGCGAATAATAATTATATTTAGTTATAGAAAAGCACGAAAAATCTTCTTGGATAGTTTTATAAGAAATTCTGAACTATATTTATGCGTTCATTAGTAAATCACTAATTTACTTATGTTCAAATCCAGTCCACTAGAAAGCACAGAACCTAGATCCCCCACTGTTTAGCGATTTTAATAGTTTGGCTACTGATAGCAAGAGAGTAAGCTTGAAACGAACTAAAGGATAAAAAATATGCAGGAATGTGATTCATATTTCCATGCACAGAATTTACTAATTAATAATTTCTTGCATCGGTTTCTATAAATGAATTTAATATCAATAGAGGCATCTAAAAATTAAGATCTTGAGACTACTGCTTAAATGAAATTGAAAGAGACAAGAAGCAGAAAATAACATGTAACTCCTGTTATATAAAATGTTTTTTATATTACAGATTTCATTTTAAAATGTGTTACCTTTCGATAATTTTTCTCAAAAATAAATGTATATAATGTTAAATAATCTACAACATCATATTTTATGGGTAATCAGAAAGGAAGAAATATTAGCATACTATTTTAGCTCTTGATATCATTTTCATTGTCTTTAATAAATCACTGTCTTTATTTTTATGATTTTTTGACATTTAGTAGTCTTTATCACACAGTGGGCATTCAATCTTTTTCCATTATTGTTTTTGTAAAGTTTGAAACCTTAGGAAAATTTGCTGTTAGAAATCCAAAAGCCTAATATACTTATTCCAAATCGAAACTACATTTCTTACCTTATAATTAATAAATGAGTTGTTATTAAATTATTACATTATCGGAATGAGAAATGGCTAAATATTATTTATCGTATTTTTCTAGTGAAGAATTGAAATTCATGCCAGTTAGTGATCTGAAATTGCTCTGTAGCAGTAATTTTTTCACAGACCATCAAAAGTTCAAATACCGGGGAATAACTACCCTAAATAATGTACAGCATAATTTAAAGTGAGAATAATGGAGCTTAAATTAAAAGTAAAATTTATTTTCGAACTAAAAGTGAAAACGTAATATTGGATTGTACAGTATTTTAAATTTAACTAATAATCATATGAACACAAACTGAAAAAATTACATTAAATTTCCAGCTGCTCTTAAAAACTATGCGTTTGGTTTAAATAGTTTTCAATAAAATCTATCATTAATTTGATTAAGGTATTTGAAATGAGATGAAACAGTGTTTATTTCGCTGCTGAACATGAATTTTACATCCAAACTATAAAGATGTGATTTATTCCCCACCTTCGTTATGTATTTGGTCTTGACCAAATTCCTTTCAATGGTATGCAGAGTATGTTGCATACAATTCTAATTTTTTACTTAACTAATTTTTTTCCAAGGAAAATTTTATATATTACAAAGTGCTTTGTATTTACTAAAATCCTTTTTCTAATACTCATCTTCCTTTATTCTCTAGGTAAGAGAAGGGAAAACTGGAAGTTTACAATTTTTTATTCATGACTTTACGGTAACTCTTGTTGTGCATCTTTATATAAAATTATTGCTCTAATGGATCTAACAGAAATTTTCAAATCCACCCCAGATATTAATGCCATATAGGTACAAAGAAACTATTTATGTGTTAGCAAAAACAGGCAATAATTTCAACAAAATTCTGGGGAAATCACTCTGAGCAAATGAAAGTCATAACTTATTTCAAGATGAAACCAAATATCAAATTTGAGAGTACAATTTAGATAGTATAAATTACAGTCTGTCAGGGGTTTTAAGATTTTATTTATGAAGTCGATAATACGAATCTCAGACTGATATCTTTAGCATTTAACTCACCATTGAGATACATCCTGACAGGCAAATCTTTTTAGTATTTGCTTAATAAACATGATTTGAGGTTGTAAATGAGACAATTTAAATTCGTCGATAAATGTTGTGTATCAGGTCATTGTCTTAAATACTGTGTATCATATATTTACTCAGTAGTATCTTGATTGCATTTCATGTTCTGCTCTCTAATCCCACGACAGATTAGGGAGAAAATTTTGACAGGTGGCAGGTGAGAGTGGGTCCGGACACTAGGTCGGCTTGCAAGGACTAGGTATCGTCCGGGATCGCAACTAGGAATAGCTACTCGCTACAGATTAGGAGGAAATTTATATAGGTGACATGTGAGAGCAGGTCCGGACACCAGGGCGGCTTGCAAGGACTAGGTATAATCCGAAATCTGCAACTGTACGATGCAAGAACTCCATGGAGGGCGCCATGGAGTTCTTGGGCCAAGGAGGACGCCATCGGAAGTTTAATAGGAACATTTGATTGCACACGGCCATACAAGATCGGAATATAAGACAACAGTTTCATACACGGTAAAAGATGCTGTTACACTGATGATGTTGTTATACTGATACTGTACACTGATATTTGAAAATTCTATACTGATATCTAAACATTTTACAGTGATATTTTTATTGATAGCATTTAGACGTTGAGAATACACTAATGTAAAACATCTATTTTACACTAACGCATACGTTGTTGCACAGACATAATCATATTACGTAGATTTTTACAATGACATTTATACGTTTTATACTAAACTCATTATGATACATATAAAAATTCTGCGCTGGCGGGTATATTTAAACATATATTACCCTGCTGCATTTTATCGCCACTTAGGTTTAATCACTGAGGATGTACTTACACGTAAAAATCTGTTTGACACCTGCGTACACTGTCATGTGTCATTGTACATAAGCATTTGCACTGATATATTACATCGATATTAAAACATTTTACTGTGATTTTACCCAGTGACGCACACAAGTTCTACACTGATGCACACATATAAACAAAAATTGGCATGTTACCCATTTTCGTGCACATTGGTTTAAACACATAGAATACACTGACACGTACACAGTAACATAAACATTTTACACTGATTAGTTTTGAAGTCAAACAACAAAAATCAGCGTTATATTTGCAAATTTTTACAGGACTAGTTTCGATGGTTTTTACCGAACCATCATTCTCATCTGCCAAAGCGCATATGAACGAGCTAAGATATAGTGATTAGATAAGATAAGATAAGAATGGCTGGACAGTAGTTAAGCTATTGGCGCCGTCTTTGATGAAACGAGAACTACAACATAATTTCCTTAAAGGCTGAGGCAAAGATCGATTGGAAATAAGGTCGTTAACTAGAAAAGAAAGATTGTTTTGAATGTAAAACGCCTCTAGAAAATATAATTTACCAATGGAACATGTTTTTTGAATAATGTTTTCTGGCTAAAAATGGAAAGTGTGATTTTCGGACCAACAATGCTGAACAACAGAGGATTTCTGTGCTTCCTTTTTCCTAATATATGCCTCATGTTCCTTAACACGAAATTTTAAGGCTCTCTTAGTTTGACACCCAGCAGTGGTCAAACTAGAGGTTAAGAGAGTCAGTGGTTAAGAGAGCCTTAAAATTTCGCGTTAAGGAGCATGAGGCATATATTAGGAAAAAGGAAACACAGAAGTCCTCTGTGGCCCAGGATTTACCAGATTTTTATAATATCACAAACAAAGCATAGAAAATATTGCTACAGGATAGAAAAAGGCCATTTTTTAGGCTTTATAAATAAAACATTAATCTTTATGTGCACACATATATCTTAATTTATGTATGAAGAAGAAAAGATTTTTAATTGAAACTTTTCCACATTTTAAAAACTTGTTCAAATAATTTTGGCTTTATGTTTCAAACAACGATAAATTTCTGCAGCCTGTAACACTGTGATTTATTAAAAGGGGTGCTAAAAAGAAAGCAAGAGCATTCTATTTTTTAATGTCATTCTAATTTTGATAAGATAAATTTCTATGTATCCATTCAATTTAAACAATTACTTTTTTGATCATTCAATTGTTGCAATATTCCATAAGAATGTTGTTCGGATTGTTATAAATCCATTTACTAGTTAAAACTTGAAACTTAACAGTCACGTTTTTGAGCCATCTGATCTAGGATCTAAGAGAAAGTTTTCAATAAACATATGTCAGAATAATTTAGAAGTGCAAAAGTTACTAGAATATTAGCAGTAAATCTTTTCTTCTAAAATATATTACTGTAATACTATCTGATATTAGCAATAAATTATAAAATAAACTGTTGCATTATAACACATACTTCTCTTAACACGCTATTAGCTTTCAGTTTAGTTCCAGAATCTACCTACTGTATTATAACTAACATTAAGGTACCTGAGTTCTTTCCCTTGTTTCTGACCATCTCTTTTTTTCTCCTTTAAAATCACCTAAATATCCTCTTTTAAATGTATTAATAAGACTTCAAATATTTTTCCTGAATATAGTTAAATATGACTGGTTTCCTTCAGCTTTCCCTTTTTGTGATTGATTTTATATGACCTACGACTCATGATGGTTTTCTGAACTATTCTTACACATTATGATACAAATATCTTACCTCTTACCTAAAAATAATTTAGTTTCGTTAAATAGTAATGGGCTTCACTCTTAAACATTTAAATATATCTGTACTGAGTTAATATCCAGACCCTTAAAGATGCATTTTCTCAATCAAACCATTTATTTGCATTAGACATTTGTAATTAGGTTTGTACGCTCCGTTCATATACAGTATATATCTTTAACGATACCATATGCAGTTATATTCTGCGATGAATTGTGAAAAAAAAATGTGTTTCATACTTTTGAAATTATAAGATAAAAATTACCATTGTGAACTTCAGTAGGTTTTAATCTCGCATGAAATAAATACCATGCTCAAACGAAGCGTGTGCATGAACTGTATGAAAGTTTAAACTTCCTGATGATAACGAGCATGATATAATGATTTGAGTTACTTATTAATCTAAAAAATGAGGTTTCATAGTTCTAAACTGTTTTGGTAGACAGTGTTACTATTTAAATTTTCAAATGAGCCTACAGTACTCAAATGAAATATTTATTACCAATAATTCAAATTTTAATGCATTTAGAGTCGACTCAGTAATGTAAGCATTTGTAAGATTTAATTTAATTTTGCTAAGTCAAATAAGAGATCAGTTACAATTTACTCCTACTCTCTAAACTCCAAAAATGTGTATTTAAAACAATAATTTAGACGTGTCTTCAAGTTTTCAGTGCAATAAACCTGCAAATATCAATAACTGTTTTCCTTTCTTTTAATGTTAGTTGAAATGATATATAATAAATTAGTATTAAAATAATATACAATTTTTATGCCTTCCTGATATCCGGAATTTGGAATGCATATTAGGATGCTTACTTTCCATATCAGAAGCTTTCTAAATGCTTTGTATGGAGCACATTTACATACTGTTGTAATTAATCCTTAGGAAAGATATTATTGAATAAATTATTATAATTTAATTTCTAAATTAAAATAGTTTCCCTCATAGTTTACATTATTTGCTAATTAATTTATTTTGTTCTCTTAACGTGTTTCAGATCCTGTTGAGCTGCCTGAGCTAACCTGATCTCCTTATAGATCCAGAAAAGAGAAAATTTTAGCAATACAGACATCTTACTCTTTGATGATTAGGTTATAATTACACGCTTCTTTATCAGCTATTGTGTTATGAAAATATACTCATACAAGCGAAGGATCTTTCATTAATTTGCGATTAATATGAATGGGAGAATTGATTCATCTCATTGACACGAATCAGTTCTTGCGAAAAGATTTCTTGGATTATGCGTTCTTTCTCAAATGATTATCGATGGAACTTAATTTACTCTTGCCTGGGCAGTTTACCATTTTAACTGGAAAGATACAAGATTGTAACTGTGCTGCATATCATCTCGCTTTCTCAGACCGATGACACAGAAATTAAGGATTCTGAAGTATGTCAAGAGCACTTCGATAAAAACTTTGTATAATACTTTCAGTGATCTTGTTCAAGTTTCTTTGTTTCTTCTAATTTTAACATTAAATTTACATTAACTAGAAAATAAATTTTGTTCTTTACAAAGAAATGAGTGTTTCATTTTGCAATATATCAAGTTAAATATCTAATTATTACTTATTAAAATAGTTACCAATGTTTTACTTCTCTGAGCACAATATTTTCATGCTTTAGTAAAAAATTTTGTTTCCAAGTAAACGTTTATTTTTAGTTCATTTTTATGTTGCTCTAGTATGCATAATTAAAATAAATTTTTTTGAAACTAAGCAAAGTATGTTTTTTATCTCAAGCAAATAACTTATGTAGCAAACTGAAGTAGCAATAGTCTATTATATTTTATAAACATTTGCAGTAAACTGTTCTGTAGAAAATCAGTTTAATTAATGGTATTTAAAAAACAGTCAAAATGAAACTGAGACAATCACTGAGAAAAAGATAAGTGCTTATTTTTTAACATGCTGTTACATCTTTAATACAAACTTGTCGTTACAAGAAATACACACTGCGGGGATTTGCCCTGGTTGCTAAGATTCAAAGCAATTACAACAACATCCTACTTCAAAGCCACAACACTTGGTTGAATACGATAACATCTAAATTCGTAAACGCTTACCATAGCACAGCAATTCATACCCCAGCCGTTCGCAACACAACGGGATATTAGATTTAGTCAGTCACAGCGGCGACGGGGCGCAAGCTCCAACAGACTTAACGGTTAACCTCCTACATTTAAACTACGCCGCTCAACATTAAACTCGCTTAGCCTTTAGCTCTGACTGAGACACCCAAGAAGTATAAGGATACAGTTTAACTCAAATTCAACTAAACTTTAAAGAAAATTGTCATGAGCTGTTTTCGAGAAAAAATGAAAATGATGTCTAAACAGATGAAAGCCTATTTTTTTCCATTTGTTTTCACAATGCTAGGCGTATGTCAGTAAGACAGATAATTTGGTTTTGTACAGAAGACCCTTTAGATATAAACCCCTAGGACTTCATTTTTTGCAGATTTGTTTACGCCATCTGACATCTAAGCGCATAAGCCTTACAAAACTCATTTCTACTGCTTTAGAACCAGATACCATTGAAACAAAGAAGGTGTTTGGCAAAAATTTTCATAATGCTTGACATTAGGAGCGTAACAGAAGGAAGTCATGTCTAATATTTTTAAATAAAACACAGACAATTTTCGTTTACATTCATCCGTCTCTTATCATTCTGCATTGTTAATTTTTAAAATCACAAAAATTTTAAATCCGATAATTCTTTTTAAATTATTCTGTACAATGTAAACAGAAAATCCAAAGTAGAAAAATAAATAATATATTTTCCATTGGTCAGCTATATTCAACTGATCTTAGTATGTCTAGCTATTAAATCCTACTTACCCAGACTGCTATCGTTAGGAAATTCTTGATTATGAACGAAGGAGCTCTCGAAACATAATATATGCAAACAAAATTTTAGAAATATGAAAAACGAATCTAAGAATGAGTAGTTCGGAACGCTTAATGCTTTAAATAAGTTTAGATCAACACATCAAAATAAAAACAAAGATTAATGATGTAATTTTCAGTCTTGAGTTTAAAATAGTTTCCATATACTGTTCACCAGAAATTATAAATACCATCTTATTCTATACCATCTATAAAAGCAAAGCCTTGTGACAGTAGTAAATAAAATACAATTGTTTATTACTTTAGAAAGATAGGAGATTGTTGATTGCATTTCTCTCCTCCAAAACGATTAACTAATAATCAGTAAGAGTGAAGTTTTTAAATTCATTACAGTTTAAAAATAAAAGTTTCTATTGGAAAGTCAAGCCACATATTAGCAAATTGTGACTTGCCAGCTGCAAGCACATTTTTCTTCGATTCTTGCTTTGTTTTGAAGCAGATGTCGTCACGTTTTAAGCAATCAGCAATACTATGGCTAAGCTGTATTATGTTTGTAATAGTTTCAAAATATGTGGTGTGCACTAATTGTTTTGAATAATAATCGAAAGATAAAAAATCGCATCTCATTGGCTCACGGGCTTGGCGATGCTATTTTTAGAACATTGGCTAGATTGGCAGCAAAAGATCCAAATGCATTAGATGCATGCCGCATCAACAATACTTCTATCTTGCCAAATGACACGACGAATACGAATATATACAACGTACATAGGAGAGCAAGAATACTTATCTGATAATCCATATTCTACCTAATGCATTAATTATATGATTTGTGAATAAATTTTACTTTTGTATATTGATTCCCGTGTTAGTTTAGTGTAGAAAGTAAATCTACTGTTTTCTGAACAAAAAACTTGGTAAGCTTGGTTTATTTTAAAATAGTTTTACTTTTTCTATAATAATATCTCCACAGTGCTCCTTATTTCGTGACACTTCGTTTTATTTTTTCCAAAGGAATCATATGGATTAAAAGTAATTCAAAATAACTTATCTAATTTTTATATTAACACGTGCTTCTTCATTTGGATAAAAACATTTCTCAGTCATTGTAAAAACACTACGTTTTCTTTCAAATTTCATATTACCTGTATTGAAATAACTTAACAGCTATAATCAGAATATAATATTTTCCTACTAAAAGAATTTCAATGCATTAGAAAAAATGTTTTAATTTGTAAAACACAGGAACATACATTCCTAAATACAGATCAAGAGTAGCAAGAATTATTTACTCTTAATTATATGTAACTATGTTAATTAAAAAATGCGAAATCCTTGTAGACCTTTTAAAAATTTTCTTTTTATTCAAACCTTGTTTACTGCTGTTTAAAAAATGAAAAACCTCTAGTTTCTGCTTTTTTAATACTTCAGAAATCTGCCCCGCTGCCCTTATTCACATCAAGCTTGGACTATGCCTGAACTATGTCATTAAACTCCTCAATTATAGATAACATATACGCGGAGCACAATCTCTAATATATCTATCTATATATATATATATATATATATATAAATGTGTGTGTGTGTGTAATAATAAAATTCCATAGTCACGAATACACGTAAGTATGTATGTTCTTTTCATTTTTAATGGCGACGTTCTCTTATTTGAAAGTTCGTGGAATTAAATCCACAGCCCCGTAGTCAAGTTGTTTTTCCCGCCTTTTCTACACGTACAGTTTTAGAATGTTCTGGAGATATTTAACTGGATTGGCTGACGAGGCTAACGTCATTTCTTGGAAACTCCGCCTTTCCAGAGGCTATAAAAGGACTCGCAAAAGGTATATCGGGGCTTTTTTCTTAAATGTTACGATGCAGTAAACTTCATACAAAAAGGGATTAATAATTCTTTTTATTTACTCCGGATATCTGATTTTTGTAACTGCTATTTCTACTGAATAATAATAAATGGATCCTTTGTTTTTTAAACTTATCGTCTGATTATTTAAGCTACGACTACATCTATATTTCTTCAACGATCTATTTATTCTGGACAAAAGCTGATACATCATATATATATATATGATCATATATATATATATATGATCATATATATATGATCTATGATATATATATATATATATATGATATATTGTATGAACTTAAATCCATTTAGTGCGAATACAAGTTATTATTACTTGCGCAATTGCTGCAAAGTTAGTAAATAATAATTTATTTCCTAAACAGTATTGATAATTTGATTATATTATCTCCTAAGTTTAATTAAAGTAGAATTATTTTAAAAGTGTGCATCCATACTGGTAAGTTATATTTTGAAAGATGTTTTGAAGTAATTTGAAAGCAAAATGTTAATAATGTTTTAACAGGGACTGGAGATAGATCATCACGAAGAATAATATTACAATTGTAAAAGGAAAAATTAAAACATGTAATTATTGTCATTGATCGGAAATTAGTTGACTTTTCAAGGGGAACAAACCAACTCCCGTTCAATGAACAATAATTGATAAAAATACGTAAATATGAAAGTGTTTCGTCTTTACTCGAGTTATAAGTTAAAGCCAAACCGGCAATTCTAGTCAGGCCAAATATTTCCGCGAATAGTTGCTACTCAAAGAACTTATTCTCATGAAGCATTTTAGTCAATTCAATTTGGAGTAAAAATCAATTACTGTAGAGAAATCCTGTAAAACTCGAGTAATCGTCCCCGACACTATCATCTTTATGCATTTGAGTACTATATTATTTGTAGAAATTAAACATTGGAAATTGTCATTATGAAATCGAAATCAAAGTAAAGTTGAAATAAACATAGAAGATTATAAAAAAGATAAATAATGCAAACTTTGTAAAAACAAATCAAAGAAAACATAAAAATAATATAAAAATAATATAGAAAATAATATAAATAAGATCAGTGAATGTACATGAAGATATAAAGGCCAGAAAGGTATATATGATCATATATATATGATCATATATATATATATATATTAGGTAATAAATCACTGTCAACTTTAGTGAATACAAAAGGTACCATCAAAAGATTATTATGATGAAGAATCATAGGTAGAGAAGAGTCATATATGCAAATCACTAAATATATTCAATCTCAAATTGGCAAAGCTTTTATATCCATTATACATAATTTTATCTATATAATCTCTTGTCCATTTTAGACCGATAATGAGCATATTTAATTATTAGTCCATTATTGATTTCTTTGCTAGAGTGCATGATAACTCTAATAGCAAATACATACTACACTCTTTAGAATGGTATAGTATGAGTTTGCTTCTATAATTTGTTTTCCTGGAGACCTCTTCCCAAAATTGAAACATGCTAAAATTAACATTTACTACCAAAAAATTATAAAATGTTGCATCCTAACGTAAATTATTTAATAAAAAATCTTGCATAGCTGGAAGATTTAATATACAGGGAGAAAACCTAACTTTAAATCAGAGATGCTACTTGAACTTAACAGAAGACGCTTTATACTCAGCAAAAAGCATAAGTAGATAATAAGCAGAAAAAAGCAGAAATTTTCAGAAAACGAAACATTCCTTTCTCCTTACAGTGAAGTAATATCCCTAATTTATTTTGAATGTGTATTTGAACTTCTTATTTTAGTGCAACTAATGGTAGTTTATCTAGAAATTCGGGGTTTCCTTTTTGTGGGTTTCAGTGCAAGAGTCGTAGAGGAACAAAAAATTAGATTCCTAATAAATTTGGAAACTAAACGATACTGGTTCATTACTGAACTGCCGCGTTTACTTCCGTCGTGCACTTGTTGAAGTTCTCGAATGAAAACAAATAAATTTCATTGAATGCGGGAACTTCAGCCTAATTTTAATTTTTAATCTTTTTTACTCCTACACACTTGGTAGCACAAACTCAGTACTTATGGCTTATTTATCTAGTCATTTCTTCAGATAACTCAGTAATAACATAGGACATAAAAATTAAATCCATAACTAAGTCATAAAAAGAAATTTGATGCAACGTTTGCTTAGGTTTTCAATTTAGAAGGAAATAAATGTTTGGACATGAAGGATTACTAAACGTTACAGAACAAACTGGTATTTTCCTTCTCTATTATGTTGTTTCTTTTCTCAACTGAAGTTGTTTTCTCTCTTTTTTGAGGAATTCCATATTCAGTTTTTATGCACGAAAATTATCATGGAAAGTATGATACTCATTTGTTACCTTATGCAAAATGGCACCTTATTGAAATGATGTAACTATTGAATCATTGCGCAACATAATGCTTGCGATAAATTTGTCTGTTACATTTAAAGGAAAAGAGAGTTAAGTTTTCAAGTTATTAGTCTTGCGGTTTGAAATGTACTCCACAAATTTTCCTCTCTAAAAACTATACTATATGAGATTATATTAAGGCTTTGGTTCTGAGTAGATATCATTAGAATAGATAGCCTTTCAATTAGATCTCTCCTTGATTTCCAGCGAAGCATCTTTTAATAAGAAGTACAGTATCGAGGTTGGTAATGGTTGTCATATAAATATCAGTTTATCGTCAATATATTCAACAGAATTTCATTTTAATTTACTCCAGGATATAATGTAAGATTATTAGGTCACAGATTATTAGACCACACACACTCATTCACTGAGAAATTATAAAGTGGTCACTTCTCAATCTGAATGGGAGATTTCTTTCAGGCAATGTATGGAATTAATAAGTAAGCATACCTACAAGAATGCATAATAAAATGATGTATTCTATATCCATGGCTTCACTGCACAAGTTATGTTTAACTTGCAAATGATGCTGTCTAGTTATAATGACTCAGTCGTAGTAGGATGTGAAAAACAGTATCTTAAACTGAAAGCACTTATTACTGAGTAAGTATAGGCTAATTGTTTTGAGGATGTCTTTTAAAAAAACTCTGTTTTTTAATTATATCTTTAACTTTTTTTCAAATTTTATTTTCAAAAATGTATTTTTTACCATAATATGAATGAGAGACTAATAAACGGGGCGTTGTGGCTCAAATAATGCCGTAAAAGTAATTTATTGTCGCTAGTGTCCTTTATTTTTTCCTATTTGAATATGGATTTTCCTTAGTAGTTTTTTTTATTTAGAACTTTTAATTATAAAAGAACGTCTGTTTACCTTAAAAAAATTTTACTAAAATAATCAATACATTATTGTAACTCTCGAATTTTAATATAAAATTTTAGATATAGAAAGTTTCTGGTGGTTATTTTTATGGTTATTTTTTCATAGTATGGTTATTTTTTCATAGTAAGATTTTACTGTGAAATAAGTAAACTTTTAAGCCCATCTTAAAAATGAAATAACTTGGTAGTTAACTCATTTTTAAGATGACCTTATTTTAATTTTTTTTATTTCTTCCAATCTTTGATATTTTCTGGTAAGATTTAGATCACAAAAGCTTTTTGATATAAGTGCAGGATCTGACAGAAAAAAAGGTAGAGTCTACTAATTTATCAAATTTTTTCTGAAAATATTCTGGACTTCCACAATTAGGTGCCCTTAAGAAGTGTTCACTGCATAATAAAATGATGTATGACACAGCTTGGTCATTCCAGCCACTCAAAGAGAGGAACACCAAACAACACGGCACACGATTTTGAAACTTCAATGCTCAAGACGTTAGATTTTTTAAAAACTGTCTGGTTTAGCGATAAGGCTTATAAGGTATTTCACCCGCCTTCCTAGCGTTCCTTCGTGGTGTAGTGGTTCTGCACGCTGGGCCGATATTCCAGAGGTCCGTGGTTCGATTCCTGGCGAAAGCGGTTGCTCATTTTTCATCTTGTCTGCTTCCAAAAAATAAATACCTAATGTTCCTACAGTGGTGCCCGAACTAAAAGGGTGTTGGATAATGATTCTCCTCACCCAGGATTTGGCGATTGGGTCCCCTAAGTGCTCCTTTACCCTTAAGTGCTCCTTTACCCAGCCCAATTTCCGGATCTCTCGCCAATCAAGGATTTCCAGGGCATAATTGGGCACTGATTGAGGGCATTATTATAGGCGTGAATGGGAGTGATTGGTCATACCTCCTGCACGAAAACAAAATTAACTGTGAACGTACATTAGCAACGTAAACCTATGATATGATTCCGATACTATTTTCCGATGCAAAGACGTGTTCAAAAACTTATACGAAAGAGGAGCATAACAGCTCATTGACATCCTGTCTATCTAAGTGTATTGTTATTAATTTAGAAGGCAAACAACAAAAATCAGCGTTATATTTTCAAAATTTACACAGGACTAGCTTCGATGGTTTTACAGAACCACCATCCTCAGCTATAAAACCGCAAATGAACAAGATAGGAAATAATGATTAGATAAGATAAGAGAGCCTGGACAGGAGATAAGTCACTGGCGCCATCTGTTGATGAAACCAGAACAAAAACATAATTTCTTTAAAGGCTGATGGCAAAAATGGATTGAAATTAGGGTCGTTAACTATAACAGAAAGATTTTTTTTGAATGTGAAATGCCTCTAGAAAATCCAGTTCACCAAAGGAAGATGTTTTTTGAATAAGTTTGGCAGCAGAAAAATTTAAAGTCTGATTTTCGGACCAACAATGTTGGGCAACAGAAGACTTCTGTGTTTCCTTTTTTCAAACATATGCCTCATGTTCCTTGACGCGAAATTTTAAGGCTCTCTTAGTTCGGCCAATGTAAATTAAACCACACTGGCAAGGGATCCTGTAAATACCACAGGAATTCATATCTGGAATGGGGTCCTTGAGTATGAAACTCGGAATTTTATTGATGGGAGAATAAACGACCCAAAAATTAAATTTCTGCCAAATAAAATAAATAAATAAATAAAATTCGTTCAACAATGAATTCTATTGATCCTGCTATTCAGTTCACTTCTAAACTTGAGACTTGCAATTCTCTTCCGTTTCTCGACATTCTTGTCACACTTATCACATTCAACTTCAGTACTACGGTTTGCCTTCCAACGCACTTTAAATCATGTCATCCGACTAAACAAAAGTTAGCTTCATTTTATTCCTATGTTTTCCGTGCTCTTCAAGTTTGCTCCTCCAGACTATTCCTTGATGAAGAACTAAATTATTTAAAAGCAATAACTATTGACAAGCGGCTTTTCAACCAACATTATTAATCAAGTAGTTAAAAATTTCTCATCGCAACACACTAAAAGGCCCACTCTTGTTTTAGGAAATTATAAAAATTCTCTTGTCATTCCCTTCTTTTCATCAATTAGCTATAAAGTTGCACGTATTTTGCAGAAATTTAACCTTCGAGTCGTTTATTCTCCCATCAATAAAATTCCGAGTTCCATACTAAAGAACTCAATTCTGGATATGAATTCCTGAGGTATTTACAGGATTCCTTGCCAGTGTGGCTTAATTTACATTGGCCAAACTAAGAGAGCCTTAAAATTTCGCGTTAAGGAACATGAGGCATATGTTAGAAAAAAGGAAACACAGAAGTCTTCTGTTGCTCAACATTGTTGGTCCGAAAATCACACTTTTAATTTTTCTGCTGCCAAACGTATTCAAAAAACATCTTCCTTTGGTGAACTGGATTTTCTAGAGGCATTTCACATTCAAAAAAATATTTCTGGTCTAGTTAATGACCCTAATTCCAATCCATCTTTGCCTTCAGCCTTCAAAGAAATTATGTTTTAGTTCTGGTTTCATCAACAGATGGCGCCCCTGACTTATCTCCTGTCCAGGCTTTCTTATCTTATCTCGTTCATTTGCGCTTTTGCAGCTGAGGATAACTAGTCCTGTGAAAATTTGAAAATATAACGCTGATTTTTGTTGTTTGACTTCTAAATTAATGTTTGTTCAGCGTGTTATTGTATCTTAATTGTATTTTTATTGTAAGACTTTAAATATTAAATCTTTAAATAAACGTTTTATTATCTCTCTGTGTAAAACGTTTGGTCTATTTTCAAGCATTGTTTCATAGTACGATATTTTCTCTGTCAGGCAGTGTATTTCTAAATATATTGCACCATTCCGTGCCAATGACCAATTGGTTCATGGCCACGTATCCTCAATTTGTAAAACACTATTGAAAACCAGCTACATTGCTTTAGTTTAATTTTACGATCAAGCTAAAATTGTTGCACTGTCCTTCTCTGGTGACATAAATATTGTACCCAAATAATGGTCATCAAGCTCTAGGTCAAAAAATACAGGAACACTTAGGTTTTAGTTTAGTTTACGAATTTATTCGTATTTACTGCAACACAGTACACCGGTGACCTATTGGTTGTTCCTAAATAACCATAAACTTGTAGGTCATCGATTATGTTATGTAGAGAAATTACCGGATAGCGTTATAAAAATTAGGTGAATGATTTTATGATTTATGGAAATTTAAATTTTAGTTTGATTCTGAATTATTTAATTTAAGGCTTTAATTTTGGGGCAAAACAGATGCTTCTGGAAATATTATTTAGTTTAAAAGAGTATTATTTATTTTCCTCTATTTGTAAATCTTGTACAAACTTTTATTCATTGTGAAAGAAGCAGGGAAAGGGAGGCAATTTTCGCCAAGTCATGATTTCGCGCGCTTTAGAATGTTCGAGAAAGAATTTTCATTGTTAGTTGACCTTAAGAGAGGAAAGTACGTGACGGAAAGGTCAAAGGTTGTCTTTCAATGTAAGTCATTCAGGTTTTTGGCGATTGAGGGTCCGGTTGTTGGCTAAGTGAAGAAGGGCGCGCATGCGCGATCACCCTTATTTCCGCATTCTGGAGTTGAAAACGAAGATTTTGCCATAATTAAGGGGGCGATAAGTGAAGCCATAGTGGGAGCCCGTTTGGTGAAGGAGAAGAAGGAAATTTGAGTTGGACACACTTACTTTTGGCTGACTCTCGGACTGACTCGCTGATTTTTGGGCTTGCTGGACAAAATGTAAGTGACTCCGAGAGGTGTTTTCCGGCGGGGAGCGGCAAATATGCTCCCCGGCCGCGTTTTGGTTAAGAGGCGAGACACACTTACTCTGGACTCGCTTAGGCACTCTCTGACTGACTCGCTGATTTTCGGGCTTGACGGACTTGTTGACGGAGACTGAGAAAAAACTTGTGGGTGTTGCGAAGGAGAAAGGAAAAGATTTTGTCGGCATCGAGCTGTGCTTCCGGCGGGGAGCGGCAATTATGCTCCCCGGCCGCGGGTTTTCTCAAAAATGCGAAGAAAAAAAAAACTGTTGAGCGAATAACAAAAAAATTAACAGAGACTTGGGTCTCTATCTGTATCGGCAAAAGTCAGGACGATTTCCTCTGAACTCCGACTTGAAAACAGAAGGAATTATGTCACCTTAGTCAACTGGAAGCCTGCGTTAGCCGTTCTCTAAAATGCCTAGCTTAATTGTCTACGTTTTCCTTGGTGGAGCTGAGAGTCTGGGCAGACAGCCGTGCGGTGTAAGCTGTTCTCTTGCTTCCAGTGGGAATAATTTTCTTCTATGGAAAACAGTAGCAGGCGTAAGATTTGACGGTATAGCTGATATAATTTATTGTCGTGCCGTTCGAGTCTCTGTCTTGCGGATTTGCCAAGTGACGTAAGGATAGAGCTAAGTTATGAGCTCTCCTCCACTTCAAGATGTCACCAACCAGATAAGTTATATATTTTTTTTGTGTATATTCGATCCTCTCACGACGAAACATTCATCATAACATTGGTGCCGTGACCTCTGCTTAGTGAAGGATCGAATCAGTAACTGATTTTGTGAATTTATTTATTTCGTATAACTTACTGTTTTAAGAAGGTGTTAAATTTTAGGTGCTAGGATTAATTAGAGTTTTTGATTTGTGTTTGCTTATTTGTTAATACGAGAGTGATAAAGTTTGAAAATGTGTGTGAATTTCAGGAATTTCGGACTTTAACGTTAGGCACACAGAATTGAATTTTAAAGTTAGGAAAAATATATATTTTTAATGTAGGAGAATAGATACTGTATATTTTTACTGTAGAAAATCCTTGAGTGTTTTCTGGATGTATACTTTTGATTTCTGATTTCTGATACAAGATGGAAAATGAATTATTTCACGATAATCCTATGCTATTTGTGTATCCTTGTATAAAGTTTCGAGTGCTTGTCTTTAAAAACTGGACTCATTTTTTGAGCACTTCTAAGAGAAAGAGATTAAAGACTCTAATTATTTTACTGAATGAGACAAGCCATAGCTATGCGTAGCTAGACATTTTTTTTTTTTTTTTTTTTTTTTTTTTTTTTTTTTTGTCTGTGTGTTTTTGCTAATTATTTAACCTAGAATCTTGTGAAATGTGTAATTGTGAGGGGTAACGTTAGAGAAATTTTGATTTTTTTGACTTAATTGAATAATATTTTGTGAAATGTATGTAATGTTTTCATGATTCTCTAGCGTAGTCTATTATTGCTTTTTGATTTACAATGTTTTGATATGATCCCAGTATATTGTGTAATTGTTAGTAATTTAATTTAGTATTGAGCAATGAATTTTATAAGTTCTTAAGGCATAATGATACAAATGAATGAGTTAGAAAAATTGAAGATTGTTTTTCAATTGCAAAATTCTGTTTTAAAATTAACATGGGTTAGATTTGGATTTTTGCCTGAGATCAGCAATAGTGATGTTTGCATATTTAATTTTTTTTTTTGGATTGAATTCTTCAGCTTGAGTGAAGTTCTAATTAGTTAATGAGTCAGAGTAATTGAGATTAGTTATCTTCTGAGTTTAAGTTTGTGAAGAGTTGTCATGTGAGAATTGTTTAAACAGTAGAAATTTAGTCTTGTGAATTGCAGAAAGTGAAGTTTAATGATAATTTTGTGACATCGGGAATTTGTTTTGTGAAAATGTTTGAGATAAGTTTGAGAAGATTAGTTACTTTTGCTCTGTACTCATGAGCGGGAATTTTCTGTTGATTACAAGTAGTTTGTCTTGAATTTGCTAGTTAATCGTAATAGATGTGATTTGAGGTACTGAATTTTCTTTCTTGGTTGGACTGGTTGCTGAATTTGGGGTTAATTCTTCTTTTGGCTTAAGTTTTGTATTTGAATTGGTAGTATCAAGATAGTTGTATCAGGTTTTTGTTTTGTTTTGGTGGTTTCTGCCAAGGTCCGTAAAATGTAAGTTCTCTGATGTTTAGTTTCTGTGGAAGAATTGAGATTTCTGTGGTCATAGGAAAATAGTAGAATTTGAGTTATGGATTTCATTTGTGTGATTTTTAGGGATTTTTGAGTTACGAGTTATGAGTATTTTTTTTTAGTTTAGCACTTTTGAGAACTTTGCATTTGTTGCTTGCAGTTAGGTCTTGCGTGAAGTTGTAATGTCCTGAAAGCTCGTTTCCTTGTAAATACTTGCACTTCATGGTGGCACTTGACCTCTTACACCGGGGGCAAACAGGAACTTGTTATCTGAGAAAACTATTGTTGTATCTTTTTCATTGTGTTGGTTCAGGATTGTAACGTTTCAGTCAGCGCACTTTCCTTTCCGAGATAAGAGATCTTATGTTCTCTTTCAACGTGTCTGGGGGTTTGCTTGATACGTAAAGTTTGGGTCTGTCATTCATAATACAGCGCTTTTCTCAGCTTACATGGACGCGGTAAAGAGTTACTTTGTTTCTTTTGTTTGGGTGAAGGTGTTGTTGAAAGCTGCTACTTAGGTTACTATACAACGGTTTGGAAGTCTGATGCAGAATAGATCTCAGTTTTTGCCTAAAATTGGGGGGTTTCTTTTGAACACTTTTTTTTTTATTTGTGATATTTTATTTAGTGTTCTAGTAACGTGCTTCAGTCCAGCTTTGATTGATTTCTTTGACTAGGTTGAATTTTTTTTCTCGTGGACTTAAGGGATTTTTAGAATTACTGGATTTTTTTTTTTTTGGTGTTGTCTTACTAAGGGGACTTAAGTTTGGTGTTGTTACTCACTAGTGTTTACCGTGAGGTTTGAAATTTTTAGCGGCACTTCACTCTTGCTGGTTGATTTTTTTTTTGGCTTCATTTGAATTACAGTGAAATATTTTTTGACTTGATATGGTTTAACATAATGACTATTTGTGTATTTGTTTAGGTATTGCAGTTTAATTTTTTTTTAAGTATCGCTGATCTCATTGCTCATTTGAATTATGTACGAAATTTTTACAGTTTAATTGTATTTTCATTTTATGTCTATATGTGTATCTTGGTAGTATCTGTTTGTAATTATTGGCCAAACGTCATTTTGTATATACATTAGGTTGTATTATTACTATTATTTTTGTGTGTTTTGGATAAAATTCTAATTGGTATTTGCACAGCGTATTCGTTATGTTCATTCTCGGAATTGATTTTGGTTGGATTGAATTTTTGGACAATCACGTTTTCCTTCTTTCTGATCTTTGTGTGGGGTATTTTCGGCTGGTTCCGAGGTTCCTTGTGTTGTAACGTTCTTTTCTTTTCTAATGCTTGGCCCTGATCAGGCCGCTTCTGTTCTTAGACGTGACTGTTTGGGATTCAATCTTAGAAGTTATTCAATTTCGTAGTACTTAGGGGTCTTTACTCCTTGATTGAATACGTTCATGTGACATATTTTATTTGGAATTGTTTGAATTATTAGTGTGTTTATTTTCTCAGGAATGTATTTTATGTATCTGCGGCGCGTTAATTATCTTATTGATTGATCTTAGACATATTTTGTTTGTGATTAGCGCCTTATTTTTATTTTTACTTTTGTATGTGTTCTGAGTATTTCTAGGTTTAATTAAGTGATTTAATTGATGTTTTTGATTAATTATTTT
Organism: Stegodyphus dumicola; assembly: GCF_044657685.1. Lineage (NCBI taxonomy): Eukaryota > Metazoa > Arthropoda > Arachnida > Araneae > Eresidae > Stegodyphus > Stegodyphus dumicola. Next base: position 35,846,731 of record NC_140781.1, read on the forward strand.
TGATGATCTTCCTTGAGTATTTTAATTAGTAATTGCTTTGATTAATCTTGTTGTTTTACTTGCACATTTTGGACTTTACATTTAATGTGTCAGTAACGTCACTGTACCAAGGAGTCGTATGAAATATTGTTACATCATGTTATCCTTTAGCCTTATTGCACAGTATGAGTCATGGTATTTCAAGAAGTGTCTGTCTGCTAAATTTTGGTAAATCAAAATTTAATTCCTTAGGGGAAAGGAATGTTATGTAGAGAAATTACCGGATAGCGTTATAAAAATTAGGTGAATGATTTTATGATTTATGGAAATTTAAATTTTAGTTTGATTCTGAATTATTTAATTTAAGGCTTTAATTTTGGGGGAAAACAGATGCTTCTGGAAATATTATTTAGTTTAAAAGAGTATTATTTATTTTCCTCTATTTGTAAATCTTGTACAAACTTTTATTCATTGTGAAAGAAGCAGGGAAAGGGAGGCAATTTTCGCCAAGTCATGATTTCGCGCGCTTTAGAATGTTCGAGAAAGAATTTTCATTGTTAGTTGACCTTAAGAGAGGAAAGTACGTGACGGAAAGGTCAAAGGTTGTCTTTCAATGTAAGTCATTCAGGTTTTTGGCGATTGAGGGTCCGGTTGTTGGCTAAGTGAAGAAGGGCGCGCATGCGCGATCACCCTTATTTCCGCATTCTGGAGTTGAAAACGAAGATTTTGCCATAATTAAGGGGGCGATAAGTGAAGCCATAGTGGGAGCCCGTTTGGTGAAGGAGAAGAAGGAAATTTGAGTTGGACACACTTACTTTTGGCTGACTCTCGGACTGACTCGCTGATTTTTGGGCTTGCTGGACAAAATGTAAGTGACTCCGAGAGGTGTTTTCCGGCGGGGAGCGGCAAATATGCTCCCCGGCCGCGTTTTGGTTAAGAGGCGAGACTCTCTACACACTTGCTCTGGACTCACTTACTCTTGGACTCGCTGACTTTCGGGTTTGCTGGACTGGTGGACGTTGCTCTTGAAAACTGGCTTGAAGAAAATTGGAGTTGGATTCTCTCCCTTACTGACTGGTGGGTGGAACTTACTTGGGACGTTACCCGTGAAGCTTGCTCTTGGGATGAGTAAGAACAGGCGAGCAGTAATTTCCTAGCAACAACGTTTCTGACCGGCGAAATTTGAACGAGTTACCTGCGTGTTGACATAGGACTTTCAGGACCAAGTGGATAGCCGTCCTGGGCAGCAGTGCTCCTGTTTCTGTTCTACAGTAGTGAAGTGGAGTCTACATTTTTAGAACCAGTGTCAAGATGAGCCCGGCCGACATCAACGCGGGATAAGATAAGAGTCCTCCGCTTCAAGATGTCCCTTCAAGATAAGTTTTATTTTTTTTTTGGTGTGTTTGAACTTTAGGCAAGCTTTTCAAAAACGTCCTTAGCAGCAAAAAGAAAAAAAAACAACGTCAAATCAAAAATTTAACTCTCAGGCCTTAAATTGTTTCCCTTTCCTTTCTTTTAAATCACCAGACAAACCTTAAGTTTTTTTATGAATTTAAATGAACAGACTCTCAGATGAGGTTAAGATTTTTCTTATTGTGTTGTAATTGAATAAACTGATATTTAATCTGGAACCTCTTACAGTATGTTTTCTTTATATATTTAATATGAACTTTTCCTCTATATCTTGTATATGTTTTATGTTTTCGATCCTCTCACGGCGCGGTCCCGGAATGCAATTTTTTTCACAACGCAAAAAAATGCTGTACACGTTTCACTATACGATCACTCCCTTTAACGGCAAGTAGTTTCATATTTAACATTTAACAATATAGGAATTCCAGATATAACATGGTACCTAGAAGTAAAACTATTTAACCTTGGTGTCGAAACATTTCTTCATAACAATTACTGTTGATGGCAATAGGTATAATAAATTTCAAATTTAATTTTATTTAGATTTACTCTATTGTTCCACACCTGTGATTTCCAGGTGACCTCCAGTAACGCTCAACCTGAAAGTCTCCTATATCCAACATCCTTGACAAGCCATGATGTACTTTTATTTAATTTTAATTACAAATATGCTATATAAGCTTATACCACCACACACTGGTGTTCTATAAGTAACAAATCCTTTTATAAGATATGCTATCAAGAATAAGTTTCTCGGAAAGGAAATCATAAAACTAATAAACTTCCTGTCCACAAGTGATACTTGGCTATGCAACACATCAAAGCCTAGCAACACAGCAATACTTGGCGGGGCTCCTTGTGGACCCTGTGAAGGGTAGTTATCAAGATTATTGGCACGGAGGGTCAAAAACCAGATTTCCTATGGTTAAACAATGGGTTTCTATCACACTTTACTATATCCATATCCATACATCTGGCAATCAGCCTGTAAGTAACAGCTGATCAATGCTCTTGATATTCATCTTCGATTTAAAGTTGTTTTAATAAACTACCTATATACTACAGTTTTAAATATATATAATTTATATCATATTCAGTCGATAATATTTATTAATATCTATATCGTTTTTAATTCACAAGAAATCTGTCTAACGCCTTGCATTCTGTATCTTCTATAGGATCATATTTTGAATTTTTTTTCAAGTCTAATTAAATATTTTATCATCGTTTTCAACGTAGATTTATAACCTCTTTTATGTAACCAAAGCCGTATCAGCCATATTGACAGTTTAAACCTTTGTTATCTTCTTCAAGAGAACACAGATGTGAAATATAAGTAATTCATTTACTCGATAAATATTGATATCATGTATAAAGAGGGTAGTTGTTTATATTTAATGTACTCAAACGTGTAGCTAAGTACAGTGATTATAAATAAGAATCGAAGAGGAAAACTAAACGATAAGAAAACTATGAGAAAGGCACTAAAATTTCAAAAGAAAAATTGAAATAGTATTTAGAACTGAATATAAATATTATAGCGAAAATTGCTCGTTTCGACCGAGCTCCTCATAGTTTAGCGGATAAGACGCAGGACCTTAAACCCGAAGGTCTCACGTTCGAAACCCATCAACGGCAAGATGCCTGATAATTGGCTTTTATGTAAATTCCTTCTTGTTAATGTTATCTTCTTTATGTAAATTTCTTTCTTATTCTTCAAGAAAATTTCAAGCGTGGAATGTTCCAGCATGTTCACCAGCTGTATATAAATAGTTCTTCATTCAGTTCGAATAATAAAAAGTCTTGAGTTTAGACTTGAAGTACTTGCCTGTTCATTTGTACCTTCCCTTCATCTACGCGACAATATAATGAAAGGATTAAAATCTAAAGGAAAATTTACTGTATTAAATAACGTAAAACAAAAAAGTTCTTTAAATGTAAAATTTAACAATGAAAAGCACACAAAATTTAATGACTTCCTCAGATTATGCAATGTTTACTTAAAGCATTCCATTAGAAAGTGATGTTTTTTGCATTGACGCAATGCATAAAACAAAAGCATTCATAAAAATAAAATTTGAAGTAAGAAATTGTAAAGAAATACAGGGTGTCCAGTATTAGAGAACCCAATTTCAAAGCTGCCTAAAAGGCAAAACCAATCACCAGAAAATCGTTAAATTTTGTTGCGGATGGAAATGTCTTTCAGTGAAGGAAAAATATTTAGTTACAAATATCGTCACCAAAGTGCGTTTTGCTTTGAAAACCTGTAGCAAAATGTTAATCTTTCACCACGGCCACGCAGTAGCTGCTATTAAACCTCAAAACATCTGCGAAGATTTTATTTTCAATGTGCTTGCTGATCACAATGACCATAATTTTATAACATTCCGCTTTGTTAGTAAAATTGTTTTACCAAAATAGTAATGCCGTAGCAACTGCTCGACGGACATTGTTTACTTTGAAAAGAATTAGAAGAGGTCCAATGAATGCTAAAACCCTGCGGAAAATGATAACGAAATTTGAAGAAATATGATCGTTTCTATTCGTCCTGGAAGAGGACGAAACCCAGTTTCTGTAGAAGCATTAAAGGAAGTTGCGTTTCAGATGGTAGAGGATATAGCTTCAAACATCAGGTTAGCACCCAGTGTGTCCGGTATATAGCAGTAGCAGAGGCGTTTGAGAGGCCACATTTAACTGCCCATAAGGGATCTTGAGGAACATCCTCCGGTTTTATTCTTATAAACTTTCACTAATGCAGCAATGGCTTACTTCTGATTCTAACGCCCTACTCCGGTTCTCACTTCAAGTTTCTTGCTCGCTTTGAGGTTGATTCAAAATGGCCTTGGAATATCTTCTGGTCGGTTACAGCCGAAAACATCCCGGACGAAAACGTCGCGGAGAAAACAACGCAAGGCGAAAACGTCGTGCTACAAAACATCGTGGGAGAAAACATCGCAGTCCTAAAAACATCGTGGTACAAAACATCGTCGTCGAAAATAAAGCGGTTCAAAAACTTCGCAGCTTAAAAACATTGCCGTCGAAAATATCGTGGTAAAAAATAAAATATCTACAAATCATCGCATGACGATAACATCGCAGACATACTTTTTTCAGACATGCTTTTCGCAAACATGCTTTAATAACTGTAAATGGATATTCTCATAATGACTTGCGAGCACAAGATGGAAAGAAGGATAATTTTTACTTTCATATTTTTTATTAACTAATAAATTTTTGCTGAGAAAATAAAAAGGAAACTTAAGCATAGATAACTGATGCAACTTAGAGCACTTAATAGAATTTTAAACCGACATAGTTAACTAACAAAGGCCATTAATAAATCATTTTTTATAAAGTTTTCCCTGGTAATTTTCCATGAAAAGTATAATCTATAAGTTACATTTAATTTTCTATGCTTAAGTTTCCTTCTTACTTTTTCAGCAAAAATTTATTAGTTAATAAAGAAATGTGAAAGTAAAAATTATCCTTCTTTACATCTTGCGCTCACAAATCATTATGGGAATATCCATTTACAATTATTAAAACCTGAAAAAAGCATCTCTGCGATGTTATCGTCATGCAATGATTTGTAGATACTTTATTTTTTACCACGATATTTTCGACGACGACGTTTTTAAACTGCGAAGTTTTTGAACTGCTTTATTTTCGACGACGATGTTTTGTACCACGATGTTTTAGAACTACGATATTTTCTCTTTGCGATGTTTTCTCCCACGATGTTTTGTAGCACGACGTTTTCGCCGTGCGTTGTTTTCTCCACGACGTTTTCGTCTGCGATGTTTTTGCCGCGATGTTATCGGCGAACACCCTTCTGGTCAGGCAAAGCGCATTTGCGTTTGGAAGGTGCAGTGCATACTCACAAGTGCTGAATTTGGGAGCCAGAAAATCCTCGTCCTATCTTGGAGGTTCCATTGCATTCTCTAAAGTGATAGAGGATTTTCTGCATAATTTATTCTCTGCCCTTTCTTCTTTGATAATTTAAGTTCTTCAGGTGGCATGCTCGATCACTGGGAAGCGATATACATCGCTTTTAGAGAACGAAATTGTTCCGGCTTCTGTAAGCACGTAAGCGCCTTCCACGTACACTCTTTATGTAAATTGAAGCTCCTCCACACATTCGGCGGTGTGTTATGAATGTTCTTAAACGTCATTTTACAGAAGAACGTGTCATCAGCCTGCACTTTCGTAATTTGGGCTCATTACGAATCCTCAGACTCAATCCCGCCCCAATCCTCAGACTTCAATCCATGCGATCCATGTGGTAAATCGTTGCTTCAATTCTTGTGGTAAATTATGACAATTCAAGAACTTTGCCTGATTATGAAGACAGCATTTCACGCCATGTGGAACATGCCATCTTGCAATTTTAGATGGTAGCTGAAAATGATGGCCATCATGCGGAACATGTTTTTATGTAATAAAATTTTAAAACTGTAAAACTACAGTAAAGGTGTCTCCAAGTGTGTAATTTATTAATACAATTTTATGGCGATATTTGTAATTAATTAGTTTTTTGCTGAAAGACATTTCCATCCCTTCATTAAGTCCGCCTGAAAATTTCACAATTTTGTGATGACTGGTTTCGCCTGTAGATAGCTTCCAAATAGGGTTCTTTAAATCTGGTCGCCCCTTATTTAAAGAGAGGGGCCAAAATTTAGAGATTCATAGAGTGGGAATATACTTTACTTAACAATATGATTGCATATCGAAATGATAAGATGAAAATAATAATAATAATAATAAATGAAATCTACGTTAATTTAGTTGGCACATCAGATGCCCATCGGTGATCATTTCAGTTATTGTTTTCAGAGCCATGAATACAACTGACGGTAACAGTCGGAACATGTAATTTTCATAATTCTTTGTTTAATCCTATACACTAATAGTGCTTTAGGATGGGTCAGTATTCACAGAAATGATAAATTTAAAGAAAGAAAAAGTTAATATGATGCAGTTTTTCAAAGAAAAGCTTAAACCCAATATATTTACTTGTATAATCTTAATTATGAAGAACATAAAATATTTTCTACTTTAACTTTTTTCCGAAAACAAGTTAATTTTATAAGTATGTTTTTCAAGGTACTTTTGAAATGCACATAATCCCGTTAGATAATATGTCTCAGAGCATATTATTAGAACACTCAGCCCATATTACGCCTTTTTTCTTAATCACAATAACTTCATTATTTATTATCAAAAAGGGTTATATGAATCAATACAATTTCTTACTAACTCCTTTCATTATTGGAACCAAAACAACTGCGAATAAAATCTTCAGAAACGCTTTCCTATGTATTCGCAAATGCTGCTCTCACTTAGTTAATTACGCTCAGCGCTGACTTAGTTAATTATTTTTGAACAGCAAAGAATAAATATAACTCATTTTAAAATTAAAATAAAATTTCATAACTAATTAGATATCGATAATATAACAGATTGTGGAATATTTATACTTATTTCTTCATTCTTTAACTGTTATAAGCTGAATATAAACATTACAATAAATAATCAAAAAGGGCAGCAGTTATTTCCCTATTTTAGCAAATGTGGTGAATATTATATGTCTTACTCAATTCTTACATATGAAACAGGAAATTCAATACCCAGTAATACCGTTCTGCAGAGATTACAACCTCTCTGACAGCAAACGTACTCCAAGTGCTGTTTCCATTTCCTGCAACAACAGTGGAAGCATAGTCGAGAGTCTTATCTAAACAATTATGGCTCTCGGGGAAATGCAAAGAAAACAAAGACATATCTTTGCGAGATACATATTTTAATCCTCTCAATCAAGCGATGGAAAAAACACCTCAGCGCCGAGCACTAATCCCTTAATCTCGGAAAGACTTGTAGTTCGAACAGTCTTCTAGGAACTTTTCTGCGCCAACTATCGCTGACACTGCTCAAACAATTGATCATCCCCAAGGATTGCTGTCATTTGTTATTGCGAGTTTTCCCTCCAGAGGAAATATCTCAGTTCTTCACTCGGATTATTCTGACATTATGAAGATGTTTGTTATTCCGATTTCTCCCTTTGTGACTTATTTTAATTTGTTGTTTATGTATCTAAAATTTTTATTTCAGAAAAATATCTTCTATGAGCACAAAGAATAAAAAAAATCGACTCTGTGATAAAACTTGTACTTCTTCAACGTTTTGAGTTTTTCCTTAATTTTATTAAACATCTTTCTTTAAGATATCAGTTTCTTTGACCAATGTGAAAATTTGCATTAAATTTCAAGAACTTTGAGTATCAGTTGAAAGGCTTTAGTCACTGAAATGATTTATATATCATAGATTTGCTCAGTTGTTGTTTGAGAAACATAATTTAAGAGAATTTAGACTAAAATCAATCAAAGTTTCGCATACGTTAGTTAATAAACATAAGGGCATAGCAATAAATAAAATTTGAGAGATTCTTTTGTACATGTACTAAATAATAGCTCATAGTTACGAAATTATTATCTTCCTCGTCCTTCTTTGATCTTAGGCTTAATCTGAATTTCAACTAGATTTCATAATTCAAATAGCATTAATGGTAACTGAAGACCTTTAGCCCCCCCCCGACGCATAAAATGATGCCTGTGCAAAAGCAATTAACCCTATAAAGTTGTTCAATAAACTAATTCAAAATCAAGTGGAACAATTTTAGCACAACATATCTGTTTGCTTTTCGATACAGCAATTTGCACATTAGTTTGCTAGAGAACACCAGAAAAATCTTTGTCTTAATGGTGATTAATAAATTCCGTGTGTTCCTGTCAGCATTTTATTATATCATATAAAATATGGTACACTTGCATCCCTGAAGAAATTTACATTATGATTAATTATTGGTATTCTCCTTCTATAAACTTTAATAAAAATGTTATGTAGACCTGTACCACAAATATTTCTTTAGTAACTTATTCAGAGAAAGAAGGAATGTAATACTTGTGAAGTAATATGAAGGCATAAACTTTAAAAATACATCTTAGTTTCTTTTTACATCCTTGTACGAAGTAAAGGAAGTATAATTGTGAAAAATTTCTGGTATCACATTTCAAAGGAAATATCATTTTGACCATTCCCGAATCCATTTCGATATATTTTTTTTTCGTGACGATTGTACGTACGGATAGAATAAGACTCTTTCTTCCTAAACGGATTATAAAATGGATTTAACTTAACTCTTTGAAATCCAACCCTTCGCTAACCTGTATTCTCAAAATACCGAACCGCCCGAAATACTTTTCCAGTTTCACAGCAATTTCCTCCCCTGCCCGTCTATTAACGCAGAAAATAGATGTGAAGATTTCGAATGACATCCTTTGTACTTTCTAACAAAGATTCCATTAGCCTTTGACTCCGTTCTTTATAAAACTATTTTGAAGGTCAGACCAACAAGCCTTTCTGGCTTTGTGATGATCATGACTGAGATTTTGTTTATTTCCGTTATTTTTAAAGGAAGGAATAAATTGATTAAAAATAAATATAATCCTTAAATTTTTAAACTGCACTTTTATTGCTTTTTAAAGCTTAAAAGCACACTGTACCACAAAAAAATCAACAACGAAATGTCACGAGCAACCAAAAGGTAAGAAATCTCTTAGGACAAGCTGTCTGCAGTAAACTGATACAATGCATTTGGGGAAACTGCATCTGCTACAGCATACCTCAGGAGGAGGGAAGAAAACAAGATTACAATCTCGGCCGTTTTCGGGCGGTTCTGGTTTTTTTCAATGTAGAGCCGTGTGGGACGGATTGGTTGTGAAAGAGTTAAATTATAAAATGGATTAGAAGGGAATATTTCGTGACATCTGTACGTACGTACGTGCGTATGAATGTAAACTGCTGGCCATGAAAATGCAACACCGTGAAGGAAGCATCCAAACAACATGAAACTTCATGTAAAAAACGAGATACAATAAGGAAATGCTTACATTTCAGCGCACCCGCACATCATTTGCAGCTGTAGCGTTTCTTACAATCCATATATAAAGGGAGGAAACGTTTTGAATAATGTGCATTGTTTTCTCGTTAGATTAGTTTGCATAAGCAGCTTCAGTATGACTCGTTGTAAAACACAACATCATTGAGCACGTATCTAGTTCGACCGAGTCAGAATCGTTGCATACAACGATTACGGATTATCCTTCCGAGAAATTTGTCATCGTGTCGAACATAGCCATGCAACAGACAGACGAATACGGAATTTGTGGATACAGGACGGAAGGACTGACAGGCAGGAGGAATTGCTTCATCGCACCACTGCACGGAAAGACAGTCATATTGTGCATATGGCTCTGATGTAGCACTCTGCCACATCCACAACTATATCATAGCGAGTGCAGTCTGTGACAAAACAAGGTTTTAAGATGAATCAGGCTTCTGCCTGCAGTACCACAATGTTCGGATTTGTTTGCAGTACCACAGTTTGGAGACTGAAGAGCGGCTGCTCGACTGTTATGTTATGCATCTCATACTGGTCCTGCGCCCGGTGTTAGAGTCTGCGATAGTATTGCATTCTACTCCCTCATCCCGTAATACGCATTATCGGTACACCAACCAGCCAACGCTATATCTCTGTGATTTTCCAGCCTGTTCTAATTCCTTATTTTCAGGTTTTGATTGCGGCAACTTTTCAGAAGAAATGCGTGACCACACGTTGCACGCGATGTTGAAGCTTTCTTTTTAGCCCATCATACTGCATTGCTCCCTAGCATCGTGCTGCATTTCGGATGGCCAGCAGTACGTCTATGTATCTCGTATAACTCAAAAAAGATTAATTATAGAACATTGAAATTTGGTATATGAAACTTCTATAACATCTACACTCATGTCCATAAATTAAAGATAATTCGGAGTCACGCGGAAATCTAAAGTAAATATATCACCTGTAAAATCACTGCACACATCTTCAAGAATCATATGCAAATTTCAGGAAGTAACCAGATGACACCGATGGTACGTCACAATGACGAGAGTGTAAGAGAGTGATATATAAGGAATACAGGCAAATAAGTAAAATTGTTCGCAGGCGCTTTATAAGCATTTCAGTGCAATAACTGAATAGTTATGACACAAAGGACGCATTTGGATGTTTTTTACGTGGTAGAATTATCGGCCGTCTGGAATGTGGGCTTACCCAACTGGAAGTATCAGACGAACTTGGAATAGCCCAGAGTGTCATCTCCAGGCTTTGGCAGCGATTCCAAGATGATGGTAATGTGAGCAGACGTTACAGCACATGTCGCCCCAGAGTTACAACGCCGAATGAGGATCGGTATTTGGCAGTTATTGCCAAAAGAAACAGGCAGAGAACAGTCTCTGACCTGTCTCGTCAGCTCTCTTCAGCCACTGGTACGACAATTTCAAGGCGGACCGTGTACAGACGCTTAGGGCAGATTTGTCTATATGCTCGTAGACCTGTCAGATGCGTTCCACTTACTGCAACTCGCTGTCGCCTGCGGTTAGCCTGGAGTAGAGAGCATGCATTGTGGACACCGCAACAGTGGGCTTGTGTGATGTTTTCCGACGAGTCCAGGTTTAGCTTGCAGTCTGATTCTCGCCGGACTTTCATATGGAGAGCTCCAGGTACCCGTTACCACCAAGAAAACATCATTGAACGACACCGTTACGGTGGTGCAGGAGTGCTCGTTTTGGGTGGAATTATTCTGGGTTCCAGAACTGACCTGTATGTTCAAATTGGAACTATGACAAGCCAAATCTAACGGGACGTCATTCTGAAACAACATGTATGTTTGTTTCGGGGCGCCATGCGCACAATTTGTGTTTATGGATGACAACGCCCGTCCTCACCGTGCAAATATCGTAAGCGAATGCCTTCAATCGGAGGATATCACTCGTATGGACTGGCCAGCATTCTCACCGGACTTGAATCCAGTAGAGCACGTGTGGGACATGCTTGGCCGACGAGTTGCAGCCCGTCAACCTCCTCCTACATGTCTACCGGAACTTCGGAGAGCATTGCTTTTTGAGTGGTGTCATATCCCTCAAGATCAGATTGATAATTTGATACTCAGCATGCCTAGGCGTTGTACGGACTGTATTGCATTGTATGGGAGACACAATGTATTAACAATCATACCAACCATATAATATTGGTTTTTTGTAAATAGGTTTTTTTTTTTTTTTTTTTTTTTTTTTTTTTTTTTTTTTGTAATTTGCTCTAGGGAGAAAAAATCGCTAATTTTTTTAATAATATCAAACATATAGCACTTTTTTTGCTCTTTACCTTTTGTTTAATAAATAAGCTTTACAAATAAGTCAAATTTGTTTTGCTTCTAACTCTTCCTTTGCCTGATTTTGCATTATCCTTAATTTGGACATTAGTGTAGTTACGCACCTCCCTTTCTTATTGCAGTTTTCAGTACAAAACTTATATACATAAAATCATTCCATATCCGGCTTAAAATTCCTTTCCCGGCCTTTATTTTCGCAATCGTTGGTCGTAGCCATATACTTACAATCACAAAAGTGTGTAAGGATCTTAAGTTTTACTATCGTTTATTTTATTTTAAATCTTTACTATCACTTCTTATTTTCTACTTCCGGCCAGAATTATAAGCGTTAATGTATTTATGCAAAGTTTGTCTGGCGAACGCCAAGTATTTAAGTTGTGGCTTTTTGCCAAGCGAGAGAGAGGAAGCAGTGAGTCGAAGCAGGCCGCTTACCTTAGAAGTTTTACTCAGTTGCTGGTTGCCTTCCAGGCCAGAGGTTTTAATCCTCTTGATAATTTTTAAACGTATTGTAGTGTTCACAGTTCTCTGTACTACATACGGCTTCCTGTTAATATAAGGCTAATCTTCCACGTTTATTATTTTAAAGTTAAATTAGAGTTTAGGTTTATTTTTTATATTTTTACGTTTAGACCACAAGTAGTGGATCTGTATATTCCGAAGTACGGAAATTATTGTAAATAGAGAAAAATAAAGGGTTTTGTATACCCTTCTTGTTTATCCTGTCTACTTCCCACAGTGACTGAACATAGCTTTAGTAAGCTCTCTGTTCCGAGTCAGGTCCTTGCATGTTTCCGAAGAAAGTAAGATGGAACATTGAACCTGATAAGTGTTTTAAATGGCAAAAATATTCATTTTTTGGTCATGTCAAATTTTAAAAAATTAATTTTTGACGAATAAGGAAATCTAAATTTTAATGTGATCCGCCGGTTCCTATACTTATATTTAGGAAAGTTTTATGTTCATTATGAAAAAACAAAATTTTAAGAAGTTTAACTCCCGTAAGATAAAAATTGACCGGGATATTTAATTTCAAAATTTGCAGTTTTTGATGTCGTTTTTGACTTGCCTTGAGGGATCGGTTAATTAAGTTAGAGTAATTCGAGGAAATAAGTTTAAATGAAGTGCAGTAAAAATTTGTATAATTTAACAGGTCGTACAAGGAAGTCATTAGACTTTTATTGAAAGGATCCGAATATTATAAGAGATATATATGTTCAAATAAAGTGTGTGTTGAAAATAATGATCGAAAATTATTAATTCCCACTCAATCGTCAAATGTAAATCAGAATTAAGTAGACTGCTTCTTCTGATCCAAATGAATAGGAAGTGATTATGCACCGAATTAACAAAAAAATGAATAGATAAACCTTTTATACTTGTTTAAGAATGTTTAGTTACTACATCTTTTATGATTCATTTTATTTGAAACTTAAAAACACTTTATAACCAAAAAGGAAAAGATCTTTTGAGCTAACAAAGTCACATGCCAAGCATATTTCAGTTCTTGTCCAATATTTACCATTCGTTTCTGTTACAGTACAGCTCCAGATATGCTGATTAATTAGAACCAAAGTCTATCCGGTCATTCGAAAATTCCGGATAATTGCAATGCTGTCTTACTGTAGACCAAATGTGTATTCACTGTAACGAGGTAAAAAAAATTAATATTGTCTCTTGTGTTATTTATTTCAGCAAAGACTATACAGTTAATAAATTAAATATTTTTATTTTCTTAAAGCAATGTAAAAACATAATTGTTTATGAAATTTAAGGGGTAAAATTGGTTTTTACTTGCCAAAACACACAGTCCATTTATATTTTATCTGAAGCAAAGATATTGATTTTTATTTATTTTTACAAGGACTCTAGAGCATGAACATTATTTTCTTTTTTACTGCCTTAAGATATATCTTTATTTACGTAAAAGAAAATGAATAACATATTTCTGTTTAATTAAAATTAAGCTAAAACGTTATTTTTTATTAACATAAAATACGAAAGTAATAAAATGACAAAACAATATATATTACTAAATTTCAACTTTACAAGATAAATTTACAATTTTGATGAAAAATGTCATTTAAATCAATGGGAAATCAAGAGCCTGTAGAGGTATTAAAAGAAGTTGATTTCCTTAACCTGAAAAGAGCATTAAGCCATCTGGAAAAAGAAATTTTGGAATCGGAATCTGGATATGACTTGCTGTTGAAATGCTCACGAAAACTTGAAAATAAAAAATATAGCAGATAATAGGTAAATGCACTTTTCCCTTAATTAAAGACATTACATAGACTCAGTTTTGATTTTCATATTTCGTTTTAGCTCAGTAATGTATACGAGCCAGTTTCCCTTAGAAAGTCCTCCACGAAGGCATCCCTCCCTTTACGCAGATAGCCCTTGAGGCTTTGCCATAATCATACACACACACACACACACACACTTTTAGCTCAGTACAGACATATTTAAAAATTTGTAAATATTAGTATTCAACAACAAGAACTTAAATGCTTATGAAAATATTATTTTTTCTTCTTCATAACGGCATAAAGGAATAATAGTTTTATTTAGACTAAAGTAGCATGCCTTAGCAGGGCGAATGTAGCAGAGCCATATAAATTCAGCAAGTTTAGTTGCACTTTTCTATTTAAAAATTACATCAAAGTTTGAAAATGTTACATTTAAATTGTTTGGTTGAAAAGTTATTTCGAAAATGTCATGGTTCTTAAGAACAGTAATTTTGCATTCGAAACCTTATTTTTTTAATTTTTCTTACCTTAACCCTTAAATTTATAGTGGTATATAAATATATCATTTACACTAGTAAATAAAGCAAAGATATTGGTACGAAACCAATATCTTTGCTTTATTTACTAGCGTAAATGATACGATGGTAAAAGGTACGAACATTCAGTATCCTAATATCAAGACAGAAAAGAAACAAGCCGAAGTAAAACATAAAATAAGTAAAGCCAAAGTAAAACATAAAATTAGTAAAGCCAAAGTAAAACATAAAATTACTAAAGCCAAAGTAAAACATAAAATTAGTAAAGTAAAAGTATTACCTAGTGTGTGGTGTAGATTTTGGTCAAGAATCTATCAATTTCATGGGCAAACAGGTATAGGTGCCTCTTTATCGAGAACAAATAAATCTGCAAACAACCCCCCCCCACCACATATTTCTCTGCTCTTCATGAATATATCTCTGCCCCCGAAATCTCTGCTAACAGAGTCTTGACTAAAATCTATGCAAAACACAATGTTGTTGCTTTGCTAATTTTGTATTCTAATATCGACTAATTCTGATTAATTCCTAAACTAAGTTTAAAGTTACAGCTTCTTTTCTTTTTGTAAGTAGACTTAGGAAGGCCTAAATGAAATATGCTTTCAGCCGGGCAGTGCTGGAAACTTTTTCGTCCCTGAAGAACGCAGCTTATCTAGTATGTAGATAGATAATTTCGCTTCAAAGATATGCTCAAAATTCACACGCGTGTTGTTTTAAATATTGCAGCAACTTTCTTTCTTTTTCGGTATTCCAGGCTCTTTGCACTGGTAGCCTTATGCATTATTGCAAGTGACATTTTTGTAAATGGATTAACTTCCAAATATAATGAATGCCTCATTCAACTGCGCCTGTACTTACCAAGCGTGAGGATTGTGAATAATTAACTGTCTCGTGGTTACGACAGGGTAAAAATAACTGCAAGTTCTCTATGCAGTTAATCCTTAATTTATTATTCTAGCACCTCGCACACACTTTTTTTCTTACGCTTTATGAGAAAAGTTTTATCTAGGGAATTTGTTATTCATGTCTTTTATCGTAGAAAAGAAGTAGCTGCAGTATCTCACGTTAAATAAATATGTGACATGTGTAATCTGCTGACTATTTAGAACAATAAAACTTCAAACCGAACAAAAAATTTATTTCGGCAGCAAAAACTTACTTCACCAGATATTGGTTTTCGATTTATAATTCCTTCGTCTGTTAATAATTCGATCAAAATACATTTTAAATGCTTCTGAGATCTTCGTTTTAAAACTCTTTGGAACAGCTTGTTACTTTAAAACAAATATAAAATGCCACTAAAAATTAGAAATACCCTACAAAAGCAGATTTTGTGGATTATGCTTATATATCTAGATTATCGAAATTAAATTAATAGTAAATTACATGTGATTGCTGAGATGCTTTTAAAATTATGGGGTAAATTTTTAAGTCGGAAACTGAAAATAATCTCCAGAAAAAAAATATTTTAATTGCTGCTACTTTTAAAACTCAAGTTGTAGAGACATTAGATAATTTTTGGAAACAGGACAGATAAAAAATGAGCAACGCCTTCTCCCGGAATCGAACCACGGACCTCTGGAATACAGGCCCAGCATTCAGAACCATTACACCACGAAGGCACGCTAGGAAGGCGGGGAAAATACCTTACATACTCCCCCTTTTAAAAGGCGACTGAGGTTTTTAGGAGACCCAATCGCCACATCCTGGGTGTAAAGAGTCATCATCCACAGCCCTTTTAATTCGGGCGCCACGGTAGAGACATTAGGCATTTTTTGGAAGAAGGAGAGATGAAAAACGAGCAACGGCTTCGCCGGGAATCGAACCACGGACCTCTGGAATACGCGCTCAGCGTGCAGACCACTGCACCACGAAGGCAAGCTAAGAAGGCAGGAGAAATACCTTATGAAGTCTGATGAGGAAATTCTTACTACGATTTATTTAAACAACAGTACATATGAAAATACTGCAGTTGGTATACGCGAAGCGGAACTAAACTCATTAAGACTAGATCTTACAAAAAAAAAAATATTTCATATGGAATTTCGATTTAAGATGAGCCAACCTGTAGAACTTTCTTTATGAAATTACTTACATTATGGAGCGAAAGCCTTTTGTGTTCATAAAATAACTGAAAAGTACAAAAAGAATGAACTGACAAAAATAAAGGAGGAAAACGAAGGAAATGTGTTGCTTTTAATGCAGCTTTGAAAGAAAAAATTAGTGGAGTAAATCCTATTGCATCTGAAAGTGAGTATTTTGATGCTTGTTTGAAAATCCTATAATCAATGATGAATGTATTTCTACACGAACCGTTCAAAGTGTCTCCGAAAAACTGGTTGAGAAACTCTTCATCATAGCAGCACATAAGCAAGGTTGTTGGCACCCACTTATTAAAAATCGATACCTCTCTGAAACAGAATAATCTTTAACCATGAGATGAAATTTAATATTTTTGATAATGCTGAACATTACATTGCTTGAAATAAAATGAATGCGGCTCCTTCTCCTAGCCCTTTAATTGCAAAGGTCTGATCTATGGAGGGGGATTATATGTACTCAAGCTGAATAGAAATCTTGTATTCATTGTTGTATTGTAAACTATAGAGTTCGTTTACATATACTGAAAGAAATCCTTAAAGATAAGGCTGTTAAGTTGTGTTCGAATGAAGCATTCCATTCTAGCATTATAACAACAAGGAGTGCCAGTAATGATGCATAATATTACTGTTACTGTAAGTAACAACTATCCTCGTCTGGCCAGTCCCCACACCATTGTCATTGATGATTAATTTTCCAGACTCGAAACAGATGTGCAAACTATAAAATAGTGAGCTAAGAGCATTTGAAACTTTGCTCTGCATGATAGATGGTGAAATAGCAGTCACCCTTTTTATGCTACGTTAGTAGCACTTGGAGGCTATATTAAGGTCTTAAGGTTATGCAACTCAACAATAACACTTCCTTTTATAGGTAGAAAGTTATAGAAATCATACATGTATTCTCAATTTTTTTAATTCAAAATCTACAAATGTTTCTTTTAAATGTTTTAATTTATTTTCAGCTTTTCACGGAACTGTTAAAAATGAAGTAATTAGTTGCATCTGTGGAATAAAACAGTTGATGGTATAAAGTGGGTATTAAAGTGGGTAGAAGTGCGTGTAACAGAATTTTAGGACTAAACATGCACAAAATCGAAAGTTGAAAGGAGGGATGCCTTCGCGGAGGACTTTCTAAGGAAAACTAGCTCGTATACACGGTACACATGGTGGAAACCACGAAAACGCTCATGCAAACTGCCCGTTCACCGGGATTCGAACCTTGGTACGAACTACCAGTATATTGTTTAAGTCTCTGGTTTCGGTTTTGCGTTTGAGGTAAAGAGAAAGTAATCTACAGACGCCAACTAGGTTGAATATGGCAGATGACTGAAATGTCTGACAGCAATCTTTGTTAGAAACTGCTTAAAGAGAACAAAATTGTGTTACGGTGCATTGTCGGGCAGCATTAACCAATTACTCGATTGAGCTTTTTCAGGCCGATCGCATTGAAGTCTGAGTCGCATTGATCACATTCTGATCAATGTGATAATGCTTGACCACAATGATCGCATTCTTCTGAGATCGCATTGATCGCATTGAATTCTCGTCAAAGTCTGTACATTTCGTTTTTACGAAAGTAGAGTTTTCCTTCTGTCTCTCAGGAGCAAACTCTTTGTGAATTATCCATTTCCAATCAAGAAAGATCACAAACATTGTCCTTACTCGAGATTTCTTAAATCGAAGTTATTATGGTGGTGGTGAACTATCTCTAGTCCAAGTAAATGTTTACCATTTTGTCTCAGGATAATAAGCACGAAGTTTCATCACTCGTCACATTTTGTTAGATAAAATCGGTATTAATATCTGCCATTTGTCTCAATCACGACATGCAAACTTTCGGGCTTCTTTCTAAGTCAAAGTGTGAGAAGAAAACGAAACCAAAATTTCTTTTTCCAAGAAACTGACTCAGTTTTGTGAGTTGTGGCTTTACTAACACTCATCTTATCGGCTGTCGAAAAGACATGTGACGACTTTTCATCAAAAATTATTGAACTTCTTCGATGCTCTCATTCGTTCGAGGTTTTTAAGAACGAACATTCCTGGGTTCATTATCAAAATCTTCTTATCCATCATTAAAGCGTCCCTACCAACGAAAAACAGCAAACAAACTTTATCACCAAACTTTATGCAATTAATCCAATTTAATTACAATAGTTAATGCTACTTATATGACGGAACGTGGGTCTTATCTTAAGTTAAGAATAACATGTAAGTTAATGTTTTTCGTCATAAGTTGATTATATTATTAGTTTATCATTTACAGACCATCGAATAATTTACAGAAGACACAGATTAACAATTTATCTTCTTTGCACTGCTAGTGTAACAATTTTTGAACATTTAAATAAAAAACGACAACTATTTTATTCCACTAAACGAGTTTAATATCAAATGCTCTTGCACTTTAATACATTGCCTTTAAAAAATGTCACTTTTATACTAAGTAAAAACATTCTTCAAGCGTAAATAAATATTTATGTTTCAAAGAAGAATTTTTTTAATTTAATAAATCTTTTAGTGTTTGCACATAAGTATCAGATGAACGTACAACGTTAAGTACTTATTTGCTAGTAAACACAAATTAATTAAAGCATAACAAACTATTTTCATCGCCACCAATAATTGCTTCAAATATGTGGCTCTAAGATCAAGATTATTCTGAAAATGTTAGAGTAACACTGTCATTAAACAAAGCTTTTGGCACTTACTAAGTTAACTATTACTTATCGAGCTAAATTCGTCTTAAGAGACACATCACCTACAACAATAACTCAAACTAATGCAGCGCACCGGAACCACTGCTGCAGACATTCACGCGTTTGCATTAAGAAGTATCAGAAAGCCCTATACCGACAATGTTAAATTGGCCATTTTCGATGTACCTTTTCTCAAAATCTGTTGTAGATACAAGCTTGAAATTTTTTCTGTAATTAAAGAATACCTATCGGATTATACTGAAATGAGCTTTTGAAGCATTTTGAATTTTAGAGTAAATTACAGAATATTTTGTTAGGCATAGTAAAATTTAGCACTTTTCTCACACAAAAAAATTAAATTTTTTTTCTAAGTTTATTAAAAAAAACTCATTTCGGTAAATATTAGGGAACTTAATAAATAAGCCATAAAAAGCTTAGATACCTGTAAGCAGTAGTCTTGAGAAAAGGTACATCGAGTAGAAAAAAATCACGTTTGGAGAAAAACGCGTTTTTATATAAAATGCTCATTGATCAAAGCAGTAGATGAGAAATTAAAACTAGATTTTTTTACAGTTGTAATTTTCATAAGAGATTAAAGAATGGTATTTTTAGAAAGATAAAAGTGTATAGAATTTGAAAATGCAAAAATCCGAAATCACAATTTTTTGAAGATTTTGGGGTTCCAACATCCCTTAACAAAATAAATGATACACTATTTTTAAAATTTAGCAGACTGAATCAAAACCATCAGAGGCTTTTCGCCCTCAAATATACCTTGAAAATTAATTATCAGTTTTAGTATTTTTCTTTAAGATGGAGTCAATAAAATGTTAGTATTCGAACATAAATCTCAAAACTTCCTGCTATTAGTTGTTACAAACTAAATCGAATGCTACTCTGGAAATTTTTGAAAAACATATATTCCACAAACTAAAGTGTAACAGGGAGAGATGGTAAAATAAACAGAGTAAACAGTTTTAATTGATGAAAATGTACATTTAGCAGCATATAGTACTCATTGTTTTACGCAATCAACAGGCAAATTTTTCATTTTCATTTGCTGAATTAAACACTGAACAAAAATATTTTAACCTCTAAATCTGCACTTTGAAATCCAGAATCTTTAAACGAAAAGCTGTTTTAACAAATATTTAAATACTTTAATAGTATGAAGTGTAAACTTCTATATGATACCATGTACTGCAGATTACCGACTCACTTCATATAAAATTATAGCTCGATAATTTTGTAAAATAAACAGACTTTTCCTAAGAGTTTTTCAGAAATTATTTGAAAGCTTTTAATGTAAGATCCTTCAGAATATTTTTTTTTCTTTTCCTATGGATTATTTCTCGCTTTCCTCATTATATTCCTTGACACTTTTAATGAAGAGGCGTGATCGAAAGGACATCTAGGCCAAACCATTTGGTTAGAAAATTTAGGCAATTATCATTTCTGCCTTTCTTTTTATTCAACGACAAAACGATATTTCTCTCTTCTTAATTAAAGGCAAGAGAAAGAGCAATTTCTTTTGCTCCACGGTTTAGCGAGGGTGCTATTTTGATTACCTTCAGGATAAAAGAAGGGGAAAAAAGAATAAATCAAATTATAAGACAAACAATAAAAATAAAATTTCGCAATTAAGAGAAATAGCGTTCGTGCTTGGAGCCTGCTGGATGTAATAGCAGTGGTTGAAGGGGGAAGCGTACATCATCATAAGATACATTGGCACGTAATGTACCGTTTGCTGCGCGAGCAAATTTATAACGTACTATCAACGAAAGACAACAATAGAAATAAGACAAAGAAAATAGATCATAACTTCAATTCGACGGAAACCTACTCATGTCTGAGATATTTCAGTAATTTATTGCTTGAAATCTTAGGTAGATGTTTTGACATCATTATTTTATAATTTAATCTTACAGCGGAATAATCATGTCATCACAGCAACTGAGTTCTTCAAAGGCAAATTATTTATCAACATAAAATGAAACAAATTCTTTTAGTTTTTAGGATATTAGAGAGCTTTCATATAATTATTATTCTAGATCTCAGTATAAGTCCATTAAATCAAATAAACTTTTTCTCTCTTTAGCACTTTTCTAAGCTCAGGATAAAATTACTTCGGAAACATCATGAAGAAACCGATTTACTCCTACGTTCCATATACTTCTTTATACTGAGCACTGTTTTAAGAGGCGATACGCCGTATGTGCTTATTTACTACAGCACTAAACTTCGCTTAAACGTAGAGCAGCTTTGTTTATGTCTTTATGATCATCTGTCTCTTACACTTTCTCGTCTGGATTGTTTGAGTTTTACAAAAGTATTCGAAATAATAATCTCATAAAATTTGTAAATGTTGCAGGTGCATGTGACTGAAACATAAACATATGAGATCTACGTAACCGTTCAATGTAGTAATTTTTACATTTTTGCCTGAAACTTTTCAAGGATTAGAAAATTATTGTTTCTTGAGTTTTACAAAAGTATTCGAAATAATAATCTCATCAAATTTGTAAATGTTGCAGGTGCATGTGACTGAAACATAAACATATGAGATCTACATAACCATTCAATGTAGTAATTTTTACATTTTGCCTGAAACTTTTCAAGGATTAGAAAATTATTGTTTCTTGAGTTTTACAAACATACATATCAATAATAATTTCTATAAACTTTTGCAATAAACATTTTGATTTTGCATATGTGTCCCAATTTCTATAAGCTTTTGCAATAAACATTTTGCATATGTGTCCCAATTTCTATAAACGTTTTGCACACTGCTATGAGTGATGTTAGTATTGTTGTTGTTTTGACTTATCTCACTTGTCTGACAGTTACATCAGAACAATCCCATTAAATTTATCTTGGCAAGGAAAGCTAGACTGCGCTTGTCATTGACTAGAACCTTGAGCACCATGCAGGTGACAGTATGACTACAAAGTTAGTGTAACTAATTGTTTTTTGGTTTATTTAATTATGGCAAAGCACACTAGGGCTATCTGCCTAAAGGGAGGGATGCCTTCGTGGAGGACTTTGTAAAGGAAACTGGTTCGAATACACGTTACACATGCAGCAAACCACGAAAAACGCCCATGCAGTCAGCCCGCTCGCGGGATTCGAGCCTCGGACCGAACTACCAGTGTTCAGCGACTTTACCGCTCGGCCGCTGGTGGGCGCTAGTGTAATTAATGAAAGAGGCTTCTAAGCCCTTAAGTTGCATGCCCAGTACAGAAAAGACTTTTTCTTATCTTTATTTGCCTTAACAAAGTACCTATTTTCATTTTTACTAAAATAAAGTAATGACATTGATTCTTGCTTACTTCGCTGAGAAAACTAATACATAATCTTATCTGTGTGCTTAAGCGGTTTAAAATGTACCATTTTTTTTTATTTGCCTAAAATACTGTGCATAACCTATTTCAATTTATTTTGCTTTTTTGTCAGTTTCTGTATGTTTATTATGTATTCTTAAGACTATGACTATTTTTGGTTTGCATATGAGCGTATAACTGTTTGTTATGCTTTCGACTACGAAATTTTATGTCTGTAACCTACTCACAACATGTCAAGAATTCTGATACGATCGGAGACCCCAAATTTTTGGTGATCTTGTCAGCAGTTAGAGACTTTTGGCGAAATATAGCTAAATTTGGCAACTTTTATAAATTAGGAGATGCTTTGGACGGTACCCTAATTAAAATTATAAAAACGAGCATACAAAATCTTCTATATTTACTCCTCCACCATTACCTTACCTCAGGAATCTCACTACTCTACTTGGCAGAACTGAATTCATCCTGCATTCGGTGAAACAGCTTACATCTTACGGAGCAATTTTAGCACAAAGATATTTTAACTATGTTTTATTGTATATTTACAAAACTTCTTTCCCTCGAATTTCTGGACACCTAATTAGACGTTTGAAATAGCAAAATTTGTTCATATTATACAGAAAAACCTTTTGGCCGCCTTTTGTGCTGTTAGCAGAACGGTTTTTTTAATCTTCTACATTGAATGTTAGTTTGATTATGACAAAGATGCTAGGGCTATCTTCCTAAGGGGAGACGACTTCGAGGAGGAATTTCTAAGGGAAAGCGGCTCGTTACACATGGGGAATCAATCAATCAAGTTTTGAACTCTTCCTGCTCCTTAACGCAACTAAGGCTACTTTTCAAGGATTAGAAAATTATTGTTTCTTGAGTGTTACAAAAGTATTCGAAATAATAATCTCATAAAATTTGTCAATGTTGCAGGTGCATGTGACTGAAACATAAACATATGAGATCTACATAACCATTCAATGTAGTAATTTTTACATTTTGCCTGAAACTTTTCAAGGATTAGAAAAATTGCATGAATTGTAATCAGCAGTAAAGTTCATCAGCAATGTGTTCCAAGATTCAACTCCAGTTTTTAAAAAGAAAATCTTTTCTGACTGATCATATTATGCAAACTAAACGATCCTCATAAAGCAGTAAGCATTAAGTAGATTAATAAGCAGATTCTGTAAATACAGTTTTATATTTGCGTTAGTCCTTACGTTAGTGCTTTCTGAAACTTAGATATCTATTTATAGCAATCAATATCTTAGAGATTACTAAATAATCTATAAGATCTTTATCTTAGAGATTACTAAATAATCTACCACTTTTCACACTGTCAATTTAATCCTAGAAGCATATAAAAACTTTCTCTGAAATAGGTTTAGATTAAAATATTAGTTATTTAATTTTTCCGGCAACTGAATATAATAATTTTTATATACATCTTAAATAGTAATATTTCTGCTACGATTGCCACTTCATCTTATAAATGGAAGTAGTCATATTCCCAATGAGTAAATGCTTTTCTAAATAAATTTTAGATCTGTACTTACTGCAAATTACTACTAATTGATCTAAACTAACTTCTTATTCGGTACATCTGCTGATAGAAAAAACCTCATATTCCATACTTTCTTGTTAAGTTCTTTTTAATATTTAATCTTACGTTTCTGTTTACTTCCATGATATCGTTGCATCAGAGATTGATAAAATCGACTGCATCTGATGCATCAAAATTTAGGGATTTTCGAAATTGTCTTTCTTGAAAACAGCTTCTGATTGTATATTTTGGAAACTTAATTAACCACTTTTATCATTATTTATCGGATCTCTGTCGTAAAGATTAATTACTTAAGCTTAAAATAAGCCATTAAATTGCCATATAATGACTGCTTGAGACAGTGCGCGTAAATTTTCTACTAAACAGGCTTTAACTTTGAATGCAACACTTTGTCAAAAACCGTATAAATATTTATTTGAGAAATGTCATTCAGAACAGTAGTCTTCTCGTGTGACAAGAATTTTAAGAGAATAGTTATTTTTGTTTTATTACTTCAAGCAATGCAGATGCAAATTATGACACAAAACAGGATTTTTTCAAAATCTAATTAATGGAGAAGGTGTAGTTCAGAAATGCAGATTCGTGCCTAAAGCAACTGCAGTCGATTTAAAAATATGCGTTTTCTTTCCTACTTTTTCCTAAGTCATCAACGCATGTATTTGCTTGGTGTAAATAGATAACGCTGGTAACCGAAATTCACCAATGATATTAATGCACTTATTGCCCAGCGAGTAAACGAAAGCATTTATTATTAAATTAGGTAAACGAAACTGAAAACGCTCTCAGAATTAGTAGGTTCCATATCCCACTCATAAATTGTATTAATATTAGAGAAATCTATGCTATAGAACGTTTCTGAAAACAGAGAAATTCCAAAAGAAAAAGGATTGTGGACGAGTCCCAAAAATTAGAATCCAAAGACAAAAGAAGTTCTAAGTGTACTTTTGTTACGTGTGTATTCATTTTTTAATAAACATATGTTTGAGAGGCGGATTAAAATTTTTGAAAGTAGAGCTCGCAGGATGGTATTAATAAATACCAGATAACTACTCAGTTTGTCTGTTTTCAAGTAACAGATGTAATTCTTGTAGTTTGCTAATATATGTGTATGTAATTCTTTCGTTCTATAGCCAAAACACCCATCGCCATATCTGTACATTATGCAAATCTTACTTACTTCCCTATTTAAAACAGCCATGATCAAACTTATTTTTGCTAGAGCGACTGCAAAAGGTAATGTTATGTTAATACTAGCTAGTGATTAATCTAATATTAACATAACATAAGAAATATTTCTAATTATTAAACACAAATTCACTAATATATAAATAATAAAAGAGCTTGAATTAAAAATAAATTATTTTTGTCTAAAAGAGAAAAAAGGTTATTCTATAAGCTAACCTCCGTCTAAATTAATTCAATGTAACTAATTAAAATACACTCAGGCAGTGGCTATTGAGGCCATTAGGCGAATTACTAGAAAGGACTCCAATTACTTACAAAGCATTCTAAATTCATCAAAACATATACGATTAACAACACTCAGCTTTGGAACACATTAAGAAGAACCATTTTAAAATATCATATTTTAATTAAAACTGCTTTATTAACATTATCTACGATAACTGAAAAACATTACATTCTTGATATTACGTTCATTATCAGCCCTGTGTAGCCGAAAGCCTGATTTTCTGCACTCATTTTGCATAGCAGACTTCTTGACCAGGATAGTGCAGCTCAGTTTATTTGGTACAGAATATTGTCAATCTGGCAGGCAACAAACGTTTCACAACTAGAAGCCGCAATAAGAGAACTGCGCCATATAATATGTTTTATTTCAAATAACAATTTAACATTTCTTAATTCTTATACCATCAATATAAATGGATGTTTTCTTACTCTTATCAATCAATCTATCTACGTTATGCGCCATCCTTAACCCCACCCACAGTTCTCCAATAATAGCAGCTATTCAGGAATACTTACGTGCTCATAAAGAATTAAAAATTAATCTAGAATGGACGAAAGCCCATATCGGGAATCATGGTAATGAGACTGCAGATTGGCTTGCAAAAGAAGCAGCCCATAACGTCGAAGCAGTCCCAGTACAAATCCCATGGCCGGTTTCTCATTTAAAACGGAATCTGCGCGCCACAGCTCTAGCACTCTGACAGGCTGCGTGGGACAACGAAGACACAGGCCGCCGAGAGCATACATTACTGCCTAAAGTAGATAGGGAACTACTGGTTGCACGGCCACAAATGGTGTATTACATCACAGGGCATGGGCCCTTTCCAGTATATTTTGAGAGATTTGGAATCTCCAATTCGGATCAGTGCTGCTGCGGCGATCTGGGCACAGCAGAATACTACGTTCATGAATGTCCTCTTACGGAGGGAATGCACATTCCGTTCCCGCAGACGAACAGGGAGGCATTCAACAGATTTATGGTCAAGCAGCGACACCAGACCAACAAAATTACTCATATAATTGATAAGCTAATGGACATGGGTCCAGACTTATGCCATGTGTAAATATAACTGGTCAGTATGTCAGCAAATTTCAATGTAAATCAGTATCATTCAAGCATAAGTAATCTAGGTATGTCTGCGATGTGTGTATATAGTGTGGGCAAGCGTGTCCTAATGTATGTTATTATTATTATTATTATTATTATTATTATTATTATTATTATTTTATTTTTATTTTTATTTTTATTGTGCTAAGTGTATATACTAGCTCTGTCTTATTATTCCAAAGCAAATTAAGGTAATGTCATGTAGGTATTTAGAAAGTATATGTATGTAACAGTGTTGGATTGCATGTCAGCAAATATGTATTAACAGAAGCATGTAAATAACTACTAATGTATATCTGCCCTTGTTTAGCCATGTACAATGCTATTCTTGAAGATTCAAAATCACTGGACCCGGGCACTTTGGACGGGTGTCTACCCGGTGGCATTTGGTTCGCGGAACTGCCAACCGGATGGTCCAGGCGTTGGGTTTGGGCGCCTTGTGCAAGCCTCCCATGTGGCCTCTCTGGCTTTACTCTGTATAAGGGCGGACGTGGCCCTATATGCTAATTAACTTAATAGTAAACGGGTGGTGGCCACGTCCTCCGTCACTATGACTATCACTATCAATCAATCTATCTATTTGTAGACATATTTAGACGTTTTCTTATTCCATCAATTAATCAATACCTCTGTATCTATATATATTGATTTATTTTGCATTCAAACAAGAATTTAACATTTCTTAATTCTTATACCATCAATATATATATATATATATATATATATACATGGATGTTTTATTACTCTATCAATCAATCTATCTATTTGTAGATATATTTAGACGTTTTCCTATTCCATCAATCAATCAATATATCTGTATCTTTATACCTATATCTATCTATTCATCTATATATATGTATATATAGTATATTGATTGATTTCTTTTGCATTATATATATGCATGTATAATGAAAATAAATTTAAAAATAATTGAAAATCCCTCCCATATTCAATTCGAAGCAAACAATATGCAAAATGTAAAAAACGAAAAACTAAAAGCACAGTGGCAAACCGCATGATAGGCGCAAAACATGCCAAAAACTAGAAATGCAAAGGAAAAGGTAAAAAAAAAAATTTACAGGTGCAACACATGCCAAAACCAAAAATGCAAAGGAAAAAGGTAGAAAGAAATTTACATCTTTTGCTGCACTGTTATGAGGTGAATTACCACTTGTTTCTTCTTTCAGAGCGCAAATAAATTAGGTTTTGAACTGCTTTTTACTTTGCATTTATTCATTTAGATCCACATACGTATATATATATATGTAATAATAAAATTCCATAGTCAAGAATACACTTAAAATTCTAACTGTATGTTCTTTTCATTTTTAATGGCGTTTGTCTCTTATTTGAAAGTACGTGGAATTGAATCCACAGCCCCGTAGTCAAGTTGTTTTTCCCGCCTTTTCTACACGTACAGTTACAGAAATTTCTGGAAATATTTAAAGCGAACTGGATTGGCTGACGAGGCTGACGTCATTTCTTGGAAGTTCCGCCTTTCCAGAGGCTATAAAAGGACGCGCAAAAGAATATCGGGGGCTTTTTCTTAAATGTCACGATGCAGTAAACTTCATACAAAATGTTATTAGTAGTTCTTTTTTATTTACTCCGGATATCTGATTTTGTAACTGCTATTTCTCCTGAATAATAATAAATGGATCCTGATTTTTAAACTTGTCGTCTGATAATTTAAGCTACGACTACATCTATGATTTTTCAACAATTTATTTATTCTGGACAAAAGCTGGTACATCATATATATATAATTTATTTCCTAAACTGTATTGATTAATTGATTATATTATCTCCTAAGTTTAATTAAAGTAGAATTATTTTAAAAGTGTGCATCCATACTGGTAAGTTATATTTTGAAAGATGTTTTGAAGTAATTTGAAAGCAAAATGTTAATAATGTTTTAACGGGGACTGGAGTTAAATCATCACGAAGAATAATATATCAAATGTATTCGCACTAAATGGATTTAAGTTCATACAACATTAAATATATATATATATATATATATATATATGATTATATACATATACGTAAAGAAAAACAAGAAGAAAAACTTTAAGATCAGTTAACTTACTGATTTTAGAGTTTCTCTTTTAAATTGAAGTTACTGATTTAAAAATATTTCGTCTTGTTTTTCTTTACAAATATATATCTAATGTCTAAATCTAAACATATATTTAGTAAGTTAGACGGCGATTGCTTAAACGCATCAAGATGTAACGGCAATCATGACAAGACGAACACATTTTATTTCTCGACGCAAACACACATTGCTAAGCCGACATGAGACGTGCGCCCGTTGTTCAGAATTACATTTACGACTTTCTAAAGTTCTTCCAAAAAGCGAACTAGTTTCTTGAAATTTAAATCATAAGAAGTTTCGCTTTCTATTTAGCAGCTTATTAATATTAATTATGATAATTATAGAAAGACTTTAGATTAAGGATAAATTGTAATTTCAAATTCCTGAACAAATTATGCTCAAACTGGCGTGAACATCTAATAACATTTAAACAAATGTTAAAAAAACTGAACTAAATGTTATGCTCAAACTGGCGTGAACATCTAATAACATTTAAACAAATGTTAAAAAAAACTGAACTAAATGTTATGCTCAAACTGGCGTGAACATCTAATAGCATTTAAACAAATGTTAAAAAAACTGAACTAAATATTAATCTCTATGTTTTGCAAAAGTCAAGTTACTAGGCTTTGGAGTTTTAATAATTATCTATTTTCCAATATACTTTGGAAATTCCTTATTTTTCTCCAACAGCAGAAACCATTGAATAGTTTAAATTACATGCATTATTACACTAAAAAATGATATATATACAATACTTGTATATCTGTCATATTCGGTTACACGTAAAACGCTATTGGTAAGAATTGTCTTAATTAGTTGAACTTTACTTCTTTAGTCAAAACTGCTTATTACATCCTGCAGTGGCATTTTACTTCACTAACATCAAGATAAAATTTAACTAGCTGCTGTATAAGATTTTTTCTTCAGTCAAGCGTAATTTTCAACTTCAAAGGCCTTAAAAAAAATCCAGCTTCCCGTTTACAGCATTATTTCCAGTTTATATTTCTGATAATTTTCTTCTGCGTTTGAAATAAATGTAAGCAACAGAAGAAATCCCCATTGCGATGATGCTAGTTATAATGCTTCATTTCTCTTTGTGAAAAAGTATTTTTTCGCTCCAGTAATGGTTACAAATTTTATTTTACTTCTCATTCAGTTTGCGCACATTATTTTCCTTTTCCTGTTTGTAAGATACTTAAATATTCCATCTTTCTTCAAAATTAATTCATAAAAATGAGCTGTTTCTAGAATCAAACGCTGAAAATAAAATTTGTATAAAATAAGAAACCTATGTTACATCAATCATTTATATTAAATATAGTCAAGTCTTTAGAAGGAAAAAAATTTTTTGAAAGAAATCACGTAAAATATCACGTTTGGAAAATGTTATTTTATGAAATTAAATGTTTGAAACAGAAGACAAAGAAAAATAGTAGGTAACTGAATATGGCTTTCAATTACTTACCAATCAATTACGTTAGCTAATTAATAGCATATGAACCCAATCTGATAAACGAAATATAAATTCAAACTTTGTATATAAATTAAATTTTTAATATTCTAGACAGACTATTATTTTAACATAAATATGGAAAGTGGAAATAGTGAAAATAAATTTAGTGGAAGCTATTGCTTCTGCTCTAAAAAAAGTGAACCTATTATTAACAAATAATAGACTAGAGTTTTATAATATAAGTTTCATATCTTGCGCTGTAAATGATATGAAATTTTTCATCGGGTATTAATTTAGCGATTTGCTTTTATTTTTACTTCACGATAGATTATTTTTTTATAAATTGCTTTGTTAGACTAAAACTTAAGCCTCTGCACATAGAGAGAAATTAAACAGCATCAAAATACAAATGGATGAGGAAATTTCTCAAGAACAATATCACTAGATAATTCATATTAATTTTATTAATTTTACAGTAGGAATGAAATTCATTTTAATTTTTATCGTAAAATATAGTAAGCCATAATTAATCATGCAAAGAAAAATTAATTATAATTTAAAAACTTAGAAGATGTGACATAAAACTTAAATGATTTTAGCACAAAAAGCAGAAAATAATTTTTCACATTCTGAGAAAATAATTCGGCGCATTTAAGAATACATTTCTGACATATATGATCTTATAGTATTAAAGAAATAAAGACTAGTATGTTGCCATTTCTAAATAAAGATTTATGAATAATTTGAAGCATTTTAATTCGTTCTACATATTACCAACTTAGGATCACAGAGTATTTGTGAGCAATATATACAAAATTATACAAAAAGTAATAACAACAGTAAAATATTATTATTTTTGTTACTTTCAGAAATAAGTAATTTTCCTAAGTTATCTGGCAAGTTAGGAATTATAATCTACCAATAAATTAACGTAGACCAAAATCTCCAAAAATTAAAGCTGACTTAAATGATAAATACATGTTTAGGATATCAGCCACCAAAAACTATTATCTGTACTTAATATTATTCTCTAGTTATTTACTAAAATTGTTTTCATTCGCGTAATGAATGATTTTGTTTGCCAGAAGTTCTACTGATGAGCCTCAAATGTAATATTTCTAGCAATTATCGATTAACTTCAAGATGGTGCAATAGCAATATTTTGTCTTTCGCACACCTGTATCTTTATTTATAACTCTGATCTGCTATAAATTTAACCAAAATACCGCTTCACAAGTTTTGCGTTGCATTATCTTATGTGCTCTAGAGAAGACTGGCGGGGCACATACGCCCCCGAAGCAACTTCATTTGGCCCGCGAATACATTTCTCGTAAATTAATTAGCATTATTATGATATTGTTTATTATGGCGAGAATTTGAAGAACGATTTAAGATTTTAATGATTTTGATTCCAGTTTTACATTATTTTCAATGTCATTAAAAATGAATTTGTGTAACGCCACGGAAATTTTAAAGATAGAGCTATTTACTT
The DNA here is from genome assembly GCF_044657685.1 of Stegodyphus dumicola. Lineage (NCBI taxonomy): Eukaryota > Metazoa > Arthropoda > Arachnida > Araneae > Eresidae > Stegodyphus > Stegodyphus dumicola. The sequence continues at coordinate 35,878,488 of NC_140781.1, forward strand.
TACACTGTAATATAAATCTTATTCAAAGATTTGAAGATGCAGATTTGAATAACTTCTATTCGTACTTATCAAAATTAAAAATATCCTCAGTTACGAATTTCTGCAATAAGAATAATCGCTTTGTTTGGGAATAAATTTGTATGTGAACAATTGTTTTTTTCCTGCAGTTGAAAATTAGTCGAAGAAATATGAAGGTAAAGAAGAACAGACTGACCGATGAGCATTTATAGTTCGTAATGAAGATAGTTTCCAGTAATTCTTATCCAAGGTTACATACTTTATCAAAACCGAAAAGTCATCAGATGTTGTACTTGAAAACTGTAGTAAGATTATATTATAATTAAATGTCTGTTACCTTCTGTATGCGTCCAAAAAACTAAAAAATTAAAAATATATATCTTCTCTATTTATTCTCAAGTCACCTGGGAAGCTTTTGTAATTTGTTTATTTTTAGTTAAGTAAAGTTATTTAGTGATTAATTAAACATCAATGTATTAGAATTATTTTAATAAATATCAGCCTGAAAATTTATCATTTAACTGTGTATACTTATTTATTACAAAGTGTAATCAACGGAAATTTCTTGCAGATACCAACCTTTATGTTTCCTACAGAAAACAAGTATAAATTTAATTTTTTTCGTCATTATTATTATTATTTATAAATGTTTTAATAAATGTTTACAAAGGAAAATTTTTATTTAGTTTAAAATATTTAATTATATTAAAAAAAAATTCATTTTATTAAAAGAAATTGAGCTGTTTTCTGTCTGCGCATTCGGCTCTCGAGCAGTTTGAGTTTGAGACCACTGCTCTAGAATACATTTCATTCAAATGCATATTTTATTTACTCTGCATTTAGGGCTACTGCTTTATAAGGGCTTGTCAAATGTCTGGTACTAATATGAGAACACAAGATAACTCTGTTCAATGATACGATCCCATACATGTACTTCCTAATGAAAAAATATATGGTTATGATTACGTATTTCGGAATTTGCAGCAGTGAGATTTCACGTATTAGCTTCTCATGTTTGAGATTTCACGTACTAGCTTCTCATGTTTGAGATTTCACGTATTAGCTTCTCATGTTTGAAATTTCACGTATTAGCTTCTCATGTTATCTAAAAGTCTGCTTGTGAGGGCAACTCTTGAAGTGTTCTCTCATCAAACCCAGCTTTTGTTCCTGACCACCCGCGAACAGTTGCGGTTGCATCTTTTAGACTATTGACGGGACGTGACTGTCTATAAAATCATTTATTTCGCATTGGACTAGCTGATTCGCCGTTGTGTGTTTTATGTAATAGTGGACGGCCAATGACGGTGGAACATTTGGACGAGTGTGAAGCACTAACAAATTTTTCTTGTAGATTTCAGCGTTATTGGCAAGCAAGGAGTTTAATGGCCTAACGGCCAATGTAACTGGCATTTGACAAATAAAAATGCTATCTACAAGAGAGCCATTTCAAATTTTATTAGCTTTTTTAATTCCTACCTGTTCGTTATGTGATTGAATACAATCATGTTTAGTGATTAATTTCAATCAATACATTTTGTAGACATTCATTCTTCATTACATTCGTTACAGCATATTAGCGTAAGAGCTTCAGAATACTTAAAGCATAAGTTTTTATAAGCGGCGTAAATTTAACATTGGAAGAAAATATGGGCAAAACAGTGAAGGAAAAAAATGAGTTAGATCGAACATTTTAAATTACTTTTTAACTGTTTACATTCTTAAAATGTAAACAGTTAAAAAGTTACCTATTATTTATTACTTACCTCACCACCGAAAAATAAAACTGCTAAACAATACTTAGTTAATTTTCACTTTTGTCAATGCTTTTAGCAATCCTATGGCTTTTTGAGACAATTTTACAAAAACAAACATTAGCTGCGGAGTAGTGCAAATACCTCTTAGGTGGCCTGTTATAATCAAAAACCATATTATATAACCTAACCGTTGAGTGCATTAATTCGTATAACAACTGTAGTTCAGTTTAATACAAGTTCTAAATTTCTGCTGAGTTTTATAAGCAGAAATAAATTGAAGTGCAAAATTTAGAGCACGTTCTAGGGATGAAATGTTTTACAATTTCAACAATGATGAAGTTCTTTTGAGGAAATGCGAACAACTGATACTTTTTCAACATCATGAAGCAAATAAGTTTCTTAAGAAATAGAATTATATGGATTAATTTTCGTTCCTTGAGTAACTTACCGTGACAAAAATAAAACCTTGTTGCATATAACTGCATTATCAGAGCAAACTAATCTGTATTCTAAGCAAAGATAAGTAAGATATTACATTGAATATGAACTTACCAGAATTTTTTAAGCAAACACTCCGTGTAGTCTGGGATGTTGATTTTATTCTTAGTATTCAAGAGCATTGGTTTTATAATTAATAACAAATGAATTGATAACTTTCAAACAACCTTAACCTTCGGTTATATGAAAGTTAAACCTTCAGCTATATGAAAACAATGCAGGTAAAGTACACTGCAAACAAGAGAGGGAAGTTTATAGTTAAAAAGAAACCTAGCCCATGAAATATCTTACAAGATAATGAACTAGATCTTGTAAACGAAGCATTTAAATAAACACATTTCATATCGGAGGGACTCTTAAACAGTTTCGAGTAGGAAGTGTTGAAAGTGTTGAGTTATCGTTTAATTTTCTAATCCACTATTTTAAGTACCTTTCCTTTCAAGTCTAATTTCATTTCCCTGCTAAAATGCGAATTTCCAGCACGCGCGATATTCAAATTAGGTGGAAGGAAGGAAGTAATCTTTACAGGAATGTTTTGAAAGGGGAAATCAGAGCATGTTCTGCCTGCCTGACGGCCATGTTTCTAATTTTGATTCTCTAGCGATGAGAATTCTGCGGCGTTGAGCCATTGGGCTTGTTTTCGCCTAATGGCACCTCCAAGCTTAAGCAATAGTTAAACTGTGGACAAGTTAAGCTATATTTAATTAATTTTTAAGTTATTCATTACCTTTTGATTTAAACCAAAAGTGTTGTGCTTAAATGTTTCATTACTAGCATCGTATAGTAAACCAATTTACTATATAAAATCTTTTTGTTATATGTACTTGATTTTTTGGAAGGGGGGAGAATAAAAGCAATTAAAATATCTTAAACTTGATTTTTATGTATTTCTTTATTATGGCAAGCTGACTAATCACTGATCCCTTTTATAATCGATTGGCTGAAAAGAAAATGTCTTTTTAATTAAGATACATGAGGAAGTGAAAACCTGACATCTAAAATTTGTTTTATTCTAAAATAAAAACCCTCAAAATGCCTTAAAGACATTCGCTGCAATTTATTTTCTTTGTTAAACTTTTCATGTGCTGTTTTCTTTTTTCTTAATTTATTTAGCAGGTATTGTTTTAACTGCAAAATTCAATTAAGCAGAGAGCAAATTTGCACACTGCAAATATCTATTCCTTCACCAAAGCACCCTAAGCCACTATAAATATTTATTCCTTCACCAAAACTCGAATTTGGTGAACGAAGTCACAGCATTAATCTTAATTATATTCCCTATAAAGCAGAAATTTCGTTTCTTAGTTTTAAAACCTTTTTATTAATACGCATTAACTTATACATGAGTAGCGTGATACGTAAGTTACTATAACATTTCTATTTACTGATCCGTAGCCTATCTATTTAACACTCAAATCATTCCCCTTCTCCCCAAAAAATTATGCAACATCAGTGTAAACTTCATATTCCTTTTGCTGATTTGAATTATTTAAGAAGAAATTAAGGACTTGGGTAAGTCAAATTCTGGTTTTATTTTTATCCAAAAACCAGAAGAATTCCCTCGTCAGAAAATGAAACTCAAAGAGTTTGGGTATCGAATGAATTTTATTTAATTTTGGAAGAAACATCAGCTATTGGTTGCTCAGAAGTTTAAAAAGAATAAAAAAGTATAAGTTCATTTTGCTTTTCTAATGATGTAATTAAAATACAATACAAATAAATTCATTTTATTTTGACAGTCTTTCTTCCGAATTAAATACTTTCCGTCACTCAGCTTCATTCCCTCGCAGAAAACTTCTAAGAAATTATGCTTCACAGTATCTATAAATCAAGGATTCTTTGAATTGGAAATTAACATTAGCGGAATATCAATTGTACTTTATTCAGATTCGTACAGTATTTTGTTACAAAGTACGATCAGAAGCTGCTATGAAAAGATTTCTATTTTCATTAAGAAGAATTGTTCTGTATTTACTCGGGTTAATTATCCAAGGTTGAGAAATAGTTTCGCTTTACTCTGACGGCATGTGATGCCTATATGAGATAAAATATTTTGGCCCATTGAATGTTTAAACAGGTTGGTAAGAAATATCCATTTATATTATTCCTTCCTTCTGTGTATATAATGAAAGACTTACATCAGGTATTCAACAGTATGATATCAAATTAATTTTATTCGGGAAGGAAGTCAGAACTACTTTACTACGAAAGATAAGGTAGAAACAATAAACTGCTTCACTCCATTATGCTCCAGGATGAATTAATTTAGCGGGTTCTCTATTCAGTTCTTTGATTATAAGAAAGATGATCCATTATTAACCGTACATAGCTATGGTTATGTTGAATTACACATCAACAGACACCCAGATGTGAATAAGTATTCATATGCTCACATACGTATAAGCACACATTGTAGCCCAAAATTCAATCACGTCCTCTACAGTATAAGCACAGAGACGTTTCCCACGGCCGCCATGAAAACGTCCTAAGTGCCGTGGCTTGCCGTGGCTAAAAGCAAAAGGTCATGGCTGTAGGTAAACTGCAGGGTGAAATAAGTCAAACATGCCTTCACAAAACCTTATAATAGGGTTGCCCCATCTAATATCGGAAAAGAGACATAGGGATAGACTTAAAACTCTTTAATTAACCTTTCTACATCTAATTTACATATTCGGATTGTCGTAGGATATACGTATATAGAAGTAAAATGTAACGTGATTCTAACCTTAGGAAAACTTAAATAACCCAGCAGGAAATTACAAACTACTACGCCAACCTGACTCACTCCGTAACGATTCTCATTTCAAAAGCTTCTTCTGTATAATAGATACAATCGATAGTTTCCATATCAGGACTAGTGTCTTTTTTGACTTGCTTTTGGAACATGAATGGTCCTGAATAAGAACAGGGAGCTTACTCAAGCTATGTTCAGGAAGGTGTGAAATAGACAACACAAGCAGGAAGGGTATACGAAACCCTTTATTTTCTATCTTTACAGGTATTTCCGGAACTTCGGAATACAGAGACCAACCACTTGTGGTCTGAAAACTACTAACTAAAACTCTAATTAAAACTAACTTTGAATTAGTATACAAGTGCTTAGCATTAAGATTGGCCTTTATTTTAACAAAGGTCCGTATGTAGCACGCCGAGCTGCTAAAACTACGATACGTTTGCAATTATCAAGAGGACTAAACCTCTGGCCTTGAAGGCAATCAGCAACAGAGCGAAAACTCGTAAAACTACAATGGTAAGCGGCTTGCTTCCAATAACTCCTTCCTCTCTCTTGCTTGGCAAAAAGCCACAACTTAAGTACTTGGCGTTAGCAAGACAATTTGCATAAATAAGTTAAAGCGTTTAATTCTGGCCGGAAGTAGAAAATAAGAAGTGACAGTACAGTTTTAAAATAAAATAAACGTTAGTAAAACTTAGGATCCTTACATCCATACTTTTCTTTTAAAGAAAGTGTCAACCTGTTTTAGCCATGTTATTTTATTTAAACCACAAGCTCTATACGTAGTTTTTAATCCATTTAAAGCTCGAATATAATCACAAACGTATATATTAATGTGCATATAGTGCATAATATTTACACTATAACTTAGATAATTTATTCTAATGTACTTTTCTTTTGTAAAAATAAACGTGTCTCTCGTAACACATGTGTAAATACTATTCATCTTAATACGTGAGACAGCTTCATTAGTATGCAGCTTATAAATAAGTCAAATATTTTATGCTACTAATTTTCTGCTTTCTGCGGTGCATGTAAAATTGAGCTTCAGGTCTGACATCTTTTAATTTTCAAATATAAAATAAGCCCAATAAGCCCAAATAAATGCATTAAGATTTAGAAAGAGAGAGGTTGATGCTGCTTACCTATGTGTAAATTTAGGAGCATGTACATTAATATTGTTTTAACGATGAATGTCTAAAGTCTAATGCATTATATAGATTAATCAAGTTTTATTTCAACAGGTCATCCTTTTACAATAACTAGTAAAGGATCGTATGTGCATCGCCTATCATGTAAAACACGTTTTTTCATTAAAATATATGCTGATTTTTTTTTCCCCGCAAGGAATTAAAAATGTTCTAATGGTTTTTAAAAGTGGCAAAAAAATAGCCTTTCTTGCTTTATATATTACCGTATTTGGTATAAAGGAACTGTCCTTAATAAAAAAGTATATTTATTTTAATTTTTATGGAAACCGTGGCTTATGGCCGTACGCTATAATTAAAGCAATATATATCGTCAACGCGAGTTTCATTTTTTTTTTTTTTTTTTTTTTTTTTTTTTTCTTCTTTACCTTTTTCCTCTTAAAAATAACGCAGGGGAGATATGAGAGCTTTTCAGACCCTTTCAAAAAATTACTTTTTTTTCCCCTTATTAGGGGCAATGAGACTTTGAGATATCACTCTGTGCTTTTAGTTACGCTCTTTGATCTTCTATTTTGATTTTTATTTTCTGCGTATTGTTTTTTAAGCATTCAAAAAAATTCTTGAGTATGAAAATGTGAGTAAATTATGGGTTGCCGCATTGCAACCAGAATAATACATAACAATAAATGCTGTAAATTAGGGTAAATATTTATTGGCGTTATATACTATATTTTCTCAAATTTTGCTTCCGCTATATTCCGTCAGGTTACGTTATACTAATGCAAATGTTGCCACTGCAAGAAGCATAAACCTTCCCCTCGACCTGGCAAATAACTAGTTTCCAAAGCCTTGCCGTTCGGCGTATGTGTGTATTTTTAGCTTTTGTTTGTTCAAAAATACTACACATAATTCATGTAATTTAAAATGCATTTGGTTATAATACATTTCAATAATAATTTCTATAAGCTTCTGCAATAAACATTTTGCATATGTGTCCCAATTTCTGTAAGCTTTTGCAATAAACATTTTGGATATGTGTCCCAATTTCTGTAAGCTTTTGCATTAAACATTTTGCATATGTGTCCCAATTTCTATAAACGTTTTGCACACTGCTATGAGTGATGTTAGTATTGTTGTTGTTTTGACTTTTCTCACTTGTCTGACAGTTACATCAGAACAATCCCATTAAATTTATCTTGGCAAGGAAAGCTAGACTGCGCTTGTCATTGACTAGAACCTTGAGCACCATGCAGGTGACAGTATGACTACAATGTTAGTGTAACTAATTGTTTTTTGGTTTATTTAATTATGGCAAAGCACACTAGGACTATCTGCCTAAAGGGAGATATGCCTTCGTGGAGGACTTTGTAAGGGAAACTGGCTCGTATACACGTTACACATGCAGAAAACCACGAAAAACGCCCATGCAGTCAGCCCGCTCGCGGGATTCGAGCCTCGGACCGAACTACCAGTGTTCAGCGACTTTACCGCTCGGCCGCTGGTGGGCGCTAGTGTAATTAATGAAAGAGGCTTCTAAGCCCTTAAGTTGCATGCCCAGTACAGAAAAGACTTTTTCTTATGTTTATTTGCCTTAACAAAATACCTATTTTCATTTTTACTAAAATAAAGTAATGACATTGATTCTTGCTTACTTCGCTGAGAAAACTAATACATAATCTTATCTGAGTGCTTAAGTGGTTTAAAATGTAACATTTTTTTTTATTTGCCTAAAATACTGTGCATAACCTATTTCAATTTATTTTGCTTTATTGCCTGTTTCTGTATGTTTATTATGTATTCTTAAGACTATGACTATTTTTGGTTTGCATATGAGCGTATAACTGTTTGTTATGCTTTTGACTACAAAATTTTATGTCTGTAACCGACTCACAACATGTCAAGAATTCTGATACGATCGGAGACCCCAAATTTTTGGTGATCTTGTCAGCAGTTAGACTTTTGGCGAAATATAGCTAAATTTGGCAACTTTTATAAGTTAGGAGATACTTTGGATGGTACCCCACTTAAAATTATAAGAACGAGCGTAAAAAAATTTCTATATTTACTCCTCCACCATTACCTTACCTCAGGAATCTCACTATTCTACTTGGCAGAACTGAATTCATCCTGCATTCGGTGAAACAGCTTACATCTTACGGAGCAATTTTAGCACAAAGATATTTTAACTATGTTTTATTATATATTTACAAAACTTCTTTCCCTCGAATTTCTGGACACCAGTAGTATAAAAATGACAGTTCTGCGGCAGGTGGATCAGTGGATCAGGGGGCGTGGTCAATGACATCACAGAGGGCGGGGCCAAAGGCAACGTCATCACACTAGGAGGCGTGGTTTCGAGTGGAGTTGAGGTGTTCGTAGACTACTGATTGAGTTGTAGACCTCCTGCTTTTCATTAAAAGTTAGTTTTTTTTAATTGGCAACGGGGTCATGGCGTCCTCTAGGGATGAAAAATGAAAATAATCTGTTTAGGAATTGCTCATGGCGTCCTCTAGGGACGAAAAAAGAAAATAATTTATTTAGAAGTTTCTTTTATTAAAAAATGTTGTATGATTCAAAATATAGAATTGAACCCTCAAACAAAATATCTCACCAGCTCAGTAGTTTGAAGATTTTAACCACTAAGCTGACGGGATACATTCAGATTCAGGTAAAAAAGCCTATATAAGAAAATGGAATTTGAATCAGCTCATCAATTGCAATTATGCCTGCCCCAGGAGAAGCCACCGTTGCGGTGTGTTTATACACTGTTTTATGTGTTATTTTATCATCCATCTATATTTTTACAGAATTTCATAAAATTCCTATTGATTTTACGCTACGTCTTAACGACAGTGGGAATTTATCATTATCCATATGAAGAATAATTCAATAGGTTATGAATATGAATTTATCGTATCAGGATCCGGCTCATGTTGCAAGTTTTGGTGGTGTTGAAGCTTTACATCGTGCTGCAGGAGGTAAAGTTTCCAGGAAAGAGATTCAAACATGGTTAGAGGGAATAGATGCGTACACGCTTCACAAGCCGATTCGCCGAAAATTTCCAACGAATAGAGTAATCGTGTATTCTATAGATCAACAATGGCAAGCTGATTTAGTGGATGTTTCACATTTACGTGATCATAATGATGGTTATCGATATATATTAACCTGTATTGATATATTATCCAAATATGCATGGGCTATTTCTCTGAAACAAAAGAGAGGAGAAGATATTGTGAAAGCGTTTCAAAAAATAATGAGCCAACGTAAACCAAAATTACTTCAAACGGATCAGGGCACCGAATTTAAAAATAAAGTGTTTATAAAATTTTTAAAAAGAAATCAAGTTAAACTTTTCAATACATTCAATACTACTAAAGCATCCGTGGTGGAAAGGTTTAATCGCACTTTGAAAACAAAAATGTGGAAATACTTTACGACTCGAAATACATATAAATATGTAGATGTCTTGGACAAATTAATAGAAAGTTATAATGCTACTTTTCATTCAAGTATAAAGCGAGCTCCCATAGAAGTCAATTCAGAAAATGAGAGTGATGTATGGTTTACCTTGTATGAAGATCATCCTTCTAACGTTTCTAAATGTATATTCGCTGTAGGAGATGTGGTACGTGTTTCCAAACTAAAGCTTACTTTCGAAAAAGGTTATGAAACCAATTGGACGGAAGAACTATTTGTGGTGACAGTGTGTGTTAAAAGACATCCAGCCGTGTGTATAGAATTAAAGATTTACTTGGAGACTCAGTAAAAGGAACGTTTTATGCACAAGAGTTGCAGAAAGTGAGATTGAAAGAGGAATATCGCATTGAAAAAATTTTAAAGAAACGTATGCGTAAGAAACAGACAGAATACTTTGTAAAATATCGCGGTTATCCCGACAAATTCAATCAATGGATTCCAGCTTCTAATTTACTCTCGATATAAAGTGTGAGAAAATATTGTATCCGAATCATTTGTGAAAATGAGTTTCTACGTAACACTTCCGAGCGATAGCTCTATGAATTATTTCCCCGAAAATAAAATTTCACATTTTATAACACGTTTACCTGTTCCCATTGAATTAAAAGGTATGTGGGAAGTTGGTTTGGTTGAATTGCTATATCCGCACACATGGTACAATGTGAATGCAGACAATAACTTAATTGGATTTGTTTTAGAGAAAGATGGTGAAATGTTAGGTCGTAGATTACCTCCAGGATGTTATGAAACAGTACCTGATATTTTAAAAGCTATTTATATTAAAGAACATCAAAACAAAATAATATTTAATTATAACCCAGTAACAAAACGAGTGAAAATCAAAGTGAAAAATAACGCTAAAGTGATTTTACATGATGGGTTAGCACAAATGTTAGGTTTTGAACCTATGGAAATTACATCTACAGATGATAGTGCCGAAACTGTTGTAGAAAGTCCTTTTGCAGCCGACCCCTATGCACATTATCGTGTATTAATGATATATACGGATATTGTAGAACCTCAAATCGTAGGAGATGTTTTAGCTCCTCTTCTTCGAATTGTAAGAGTAACAGGTAGCGATGGAGAAGTCGTGAGTGCACTATTTGATAGACCTCATTATTTACCTGTGAATCGGAAAATGATAGACACTTTGGAAATCGATATAAGAACGCATATGGGAGCATTTACGCCATTTGAACGAGGAAGGTCATACGTGAAACTTCATTTCCGTCAAAAATACTTGTCATAATGTATGTACCTTATCAGTGTTGTCAAAAATCTTTTGAAGATTATTATGTACAACAAACAGGACATGGATTGAATTATTATCAAGGTAATCTTTATCAGAGAGGATACGGATTAGGGGGTCTATTCAGATCCTTCTTTCGCGCTGCCGTACCTCTTATTAAATCAGGAGCCAAAGTAATTGGAAAACAAGTATGGCATAGTGGACTGAATTTGTTAAATGATGTATCACAAGGACAAGATGTAAAAGAGGCTGCTAAGCGTCGACTGAAAGAAGCCGGAAATATATTAACAGATAAAGCTGCTACTAAAGTGAAGAACATGATTGGTTCTGGACGAGTCAATAAAAAGCAGAAACGTAGGAAAAAGCGTACCATTTCTCACCGATCAAAGAAGGTGAAAGCACAGGATATTTTCTCTTAAAAAAAAAGTATGACTTCGTATATTCATCGAGACTCTCCCGTTTGCGTCAAATCTGAATTAGATTTATTTACCATTCCTCCTACGCAAACAGCTATAGAAAAAGGACAGTTTGTGGAATATCACCCTCTCGCAAATATACGAGATGGAGGACCTATCGAATTTAATATTTCTGGCAGTGGTGAAGACTATATTGATCTAGCTGCTTCTTATATACACGTGAAAGTTAAAGTAGTTAAGGCAGACGGATCCAGTTTAACGGACAAAGAACCGGTTGCCCCTGTAAATTTATTTTTACATTCTCTCTTTTCGCAAGTAGATGTAAGTTTAAATGAAAGAAACATTTCATCTGCGACAAATACCTATCCTTATAGAGCCTTCATCGAAACATTATTGAATTATGGGGAAGATGCAAAGAAAAGTTTACTCACCTGCGAAGGATTTTTCCAAGACACTTCACCTAATAAAATAGATGTCTTAGCTCAAGATGCGGATGCTGGACTAAAAGCTCGCGGTGAACTTATAAAAAACAGTCAAAGTGTGGATTTGATAGGACAATTACATTGTGACATTTTTCAACAAAATCGACTCATGTTAAATTTAGTTGATGTGAAAATTAAAATGGTGCGTAGTAAATCTGCTTTCTGTCTAGTTTCTACTGAGAAAGATGCCGATTATAAAGTGATCTTGGATCATGCTTCTTTGTTTATCAGAAAAGTAAAAGTAAACCCTGGAGTCTCTCTCGGACATGTAAAAGCGTTGGAAAAAAGTTCTGCTAAATACCCTATAGATCGAGTATTATGCAAAACATATTCAGTTTCTAAGGGAAGTTGGTCTTTTATGCAAGATAATGTATTTTTAGGATTGATGCCCAAGCGAGTCATTATTACTTGTGTAGAAAATGCTGCAATGAATGGACAATATTCAATGAATCCTTTTCTGTTTGCCCATCATCATGTCAACTTTATATCGATTTATGTAGATGGACAACCCGTTCCATGTAAACCAATGGATCTTGATTTCGAATCTAATCATTATGTGCGTGCTTACCAATTTTTTTTTCTGGATTTAATCGCGACAAAGGCATCTATTTATCTCGAGAAGAATTTGTGAAAGGGCATGTGTTATATGCTTTCGATTTAACTCCAGACATGTGTGATGGATCTCATTTTAACTTACAGCATCAAGGCAATTTGCGAGTAGAAATTAAATTTGCTAAAGCTCTCTCTGTGACTCTCTCGGTGCTAGTCTATGCAGAATTTCAAAACGTGATTGAAATAACAAAATCTCGTCATGTACTATGCGATTTTGCTAATTAAGCAATGGACAGCCTTGAAATAAACAGAGCACTCTCTCAGAATGCAAAGACAGGAAAAGCATTTCTGGGAGTTTTTGCAAGTGATCGACTCCCTATCGAGATCAAGAAATATCCAAGTTGCTTTATAGCTAATGTAGATCGTGCATCTGAATCAGGTAGTCACTGGTTAGCCTTTTACATTTCATCCCCACAGCATTTAGAATTTTTCGATTCCTATGGACATGACCCATCCTATTTTCCTGGACCGATAACCAAGTATGCAGAACGATTTCCACAGATGGACTTTAATTCGATGACTCTCCAAACTAATGTAACAGCAGTATGTGGTCAATATTGCATATACTATTTACATTGTAAATGTCGTGGACAATCTCTCAATGATATATTGTTATCTTTCATACCTCAACATATATCTAATGATATTAAAGTATATAATTTTGTAATCAAGAAATTTCATGTAAGATCTTCTTTCTATCAATAAATACATTTAAACTTTATACATTATGTGTCTTGTCTCATTTAATATGGAATTTCCAAAGCTACAACATCCTTTCACAATGGTGATTTCGGGACCCACTGGATGTGGGAAAACCTATTTTGTACGAGAACTGTTAAAGTATAAAGAGGAAATGTTTTCAACGATTCCCGATAAAGTAGTATGGTGTTATGGAATTTACCAACCACTGTATAATGATATACCGAATGTTACTTTTGTCGAAGGTTTACCAATTAAATATCAAGAATATTTAGGTTCCAACACATTATTCATCATAGACGATTTGATGAGCGAATGTGGGAATGATAAACGTCTGACTAACTTATTTACAAAAGGAAGTCATCATTTAAATTTAAGCGTTATTTTTATCACACAAAACTTTTTTCACAAGGGAAAAGAAATGCGTGAAGTGACTTTAAATGCACACTATTTGATTTTGTGTAAAAACAGAAGAGATGTCAGTCAAATCGTACATTTAGGAAAACAGCTCTTTCCGCGTCATTTAAAGTTTTTTCAAGAAGTATATGAAGATGCAACCAAGAAACCTTTTTCTTATTTATTCATTGATCTGCGCAGTGAAACTCCGGAAGAATTACGTTTACGCACCCAAATTTTACCTAACCAAGTACAGTATGTTTATCAAATGAAACATTATTAAAAAATAATAAAAACAACAGCTTTATAAAATGCATCATCATTTTATAAAATGACGCTGGTCAAGAAACAGCTAAGACAGTTACAGCTGTTAAACATTTGTCCGTTAAAGTTACGGAAACATCTATTAAAGAAAATTAATATCAATTGCATAAAAGCTATATGCGAATGTAGTTTAAACATACTCAAAGGAAACGTTCCATTGTCAGAGCAACAAAAGAAGTCTCTCTGTAAGCATAAAACAACTTTACGAAAATTAGGAAATCGTAAGATTTCTCTTGTGAAGAAACGAAAATTAATTTTACAAAAAGGAGGTTTTCTAAACGTTTTGATTCCTGCTGCTCTCAGTGTTCTTACAGGACTAATCAATGGAATTCACTAAGAAATATGTGTTAGTTCCAGAAGAGATGATGACAAAGCATACCATTTCTGATAAACAGTTAAGTGAATTGGATAAAGCCATGATGCATATTTTAAACAGTTCAGATGACGATCGTGAGAAATTAGTGCGTTATTATGAACTTTTACAAAAGAAATTGAACTTAAAGGAATACAATTCACCCTTTAAAACTCCTAAAGACGACTCACAAAATTCTTTAGACGATTCAGCTGAGATGAAGAAAGTGAAAGAGGAAGAAGAAGCCCCCTCATCTGTGACAGACGGCGACAAACAGATGACTGTAACTGATTATTCTACTGTTATCTTAGACAGTGTACCTTTACGAATGAGAGGAAAAGCACAAAATGCATTAGCTATTTTAAAGCGACATCCTGATATTCTTAAGTGGAATGATAAAGGCGAAGTACTTTATCATAAGGAAAAAATTAAGCATTCAAATATTATAGACTTATTCAACATCCTTTTTACAACCAAAAAGAAAAATATTAATATTCCAGCTAAAAACGAATTTTTAAAAGCCTTGACTGAAATCAACATGCCAATGGATATATCAAAAATGAAAATTTACAGAATCATGATGTTAATATGAAAAAAAAAGTATTGCATGTTAAATCTGTAAAACATATACGTTCTCCACGAAAATGGGAACCTTATTAAATGAATAAAATTATTATTTTTACATATAGACTCTTTCTTCTCTCTACAATCAATATTTGTTTTACATCGTTTTTAAATGTTATGAAAAACATTCATTTCACCAAGAAGCTTTTACCTTTCAATACATTTATTTTCAAAGAATAAATTTCTGTATTATACATAAAATATACTTGGAATTTTCTTTCATTAGTTAATATCAAATTAACATCAATATCCATTTACTGATATATATACATATTTGATATACACGTTTGCTTTAAAATTAAAACTAAAATTTCAATATATTTCTATTAAAAACATAAGGAAAAAAAATAGTCATAACATCAACCAAACACAGAAATTTAAATAGAATAGCTGCACTTATATTAATGCATTTTTATAATCTTCATAACATTTCGATTCAAAAAACCTATCACAAAATAAATGAACAATTTTTTTTCTGTCTTAAAGAATCTCTTATATTTTTTAAATTAATACATAAAAATATATCTTCACCAATATAATTCATCAACACTTACCGTAATACATTCTTGTCTTGTCTTGTTTGGGAAGGACAGTCTATAAGGCGTCATTATATTATTGCGTTATCATGGTAAGATAGGTTAATGGAAAACTCTGATAATCACTGAAAACTTATTTGAAAGAGTTGTTATTCTTAAGTTTGACATTACTTATACATATATGCATAAGGGTAATCTTAAAAGCATCATCCACTTATCATGATAGAGTAATGGAAAATTTCTAAAACTCTGATAATCATATGTGAAAGAATGTATTATCTTAAGGTTGTTGTTGCTATTCCAAGTTTGACAATACATACAGAAGTGAAGGAAGATCCTTGATAAGCGTTGTAGACTTCACGTTATGATAAGGGTTAATGGAAGTTGAAATCGTATTCGAAAGAAAGGGTTATCATAATGTTGTTGTTGTCCTGGTTCAGATTATACAAATCTGAAATGTTTCGAGAACATTCTTTAATCCCTATAAAAGGTGTTTCAGAAATGGAAAAAGTCAGTTCTCTTCTCAACCTTGAAAAGAGCAAGTCTTCCTGATTTGATTCACAGAGCTTAATATTTTTTTGCGATGGCTTTTGAACAAGATCACCAATCTGTTTCTTCCAACGTAAGTATTAGAACTGTTATATATTATTTTAATTATTATTTTTTTTCAGACTAGATGAACTTTTTAAAATGAATTATAATCAATCTATTTTTAATACATGATTTATATGTTTGCTTCAAGTATGATTTGAATTAAATAGCCTGCTTTTTACATAGTTTAGAGTTGAAAAAAAATTTTTTTAAAGCATTTGTAAGAGTCTGAAGGAAATCAGTCGAGTTTGTATATCGTTGCATGATATTTTTAATGCATGAATGAACTATTTTTTATGAGAAGATGCTTTTATTTTGAATCTTTATTTTAAAAGTATATTTATTATAAGATAATGAATGAAGTATCAAATACTTTTAAACAGCAGTCATCATTTTTGAATATTCTAAAAAAATATTTTTTATTAACACAGTTTTTTCTCTTTTTTTTTTCTTAGTTTATCGACTTTGGATTTCAGGAGGAGGAATTCAACTCTCTAACTTCTGAAAGAATGGAACCTCAACCAAGTACAAGAGAGGTAACATTTTTTTTCTTTTTAATAGTGACTTGCAGATATAGTTATTTATTCAATGGTTCTCTTTCCCTTCAGTCGTTGTTGTACAATGTGTGATTATTAGGAAAAAAAGTAGTGAGAGAGAGATTTTTAAACTAAATTAAAATTCTTTAAACGTAAAGAGTTAATACTAAACGATTTCTAAAATGATTTATGTAATTAAATTTTTTTAGTGAGGGATAATTAAAAATGCGTAATTTTATAATGAGGAAAGCATGCATATTGAAAGCCGCTTTTCTATCTTTCACAGGTTTGCGACATATGTGGTCAAAGTTTTAGTAAAAAGAGTAATTTAGTTCGTCATTCGAAAACACATGAGAGAAAAATCTTTCACTGTGAAGAATGTCAGGCTCAGTTTACGAGAGCAGATAATTTACGAAGACACATACAAAATATTCATGTTAAAAAAAATACCTTTTCATGTGAAAAATGCAACGACGTGTTTAGCAGAAAGCATGATCTAATGAAACATAACCGTACTCAACATGGTACTGTTCAAAGTATTAAAAGAAAAAGTAATAACCCCCATCCATTAAACAAGCGAATGAAGCATGCAGCGTCGGCCTTAAACGTCTTCAGTTCTTTTACAATTATCGCCACCAAAGAAATTAATCAAGATCTAGAAATATTTTTAAATAATATCAAATTAAATATTATGTCGAAACTCGAGGAAGAAATCAATGAGAAAAAGGCTTTAAAATGGTACATTATAGTAACAGCACAGTTCTCTAGAATAGGACATGATGGGGACGAAGAGGTTATTAAACCACATTTTAGATCTACCTGCCTCACAAGTTTAACAATAGAGAATGTTGAAGAACAATTGAATGAGGCCTATAACAAGATAAAAAAATCGTTTGAAGAATTTTTACAAAATGGCTCGGGATGGACATTAGATAAAATTGAAAAATTAGAACTCTGCACAGCTCTATATCATCCCTTAGCCGCTAGTAGTTATATACCTCTTCCCAAAGAACTTGCCATGAAAAAAGCCATTTTAAACATTCAAAATGGTGATCCAAAATGTTTAGTGTGGTGCTTACTTGCACACAAATATGATCTTTCTAGAGAAAATAAACCAGAACGAGTAAATCATTATAAACCCTATGAACATGAAATAAAATTAGGAAATATTGAATGCCCTGTTCCTATTACAAAAATACCATCTATTGAAAAACTAAATAATCTTAGAATAAATGTATTTGGATATGAAGAAAAAGAAGTCTTTCCCCTCTACATTTCAAACAGAAAAGAAACTGATTGTATTAATTTACTTTTAATCAGTGATGACACTACTCAACATTATTGCTTAATAAGAAATATGTCCCGGTTATTAGGTAACCTCACAAAACACCACCCAAGCATGTTCTATTGCATGAGATGCTTGCATAGATTCACCCGTGAAAACCTGTTAGAAGAACATGCAAAATACTGTCAACATCAAAACATACAGAGAATTAAAATGCCATCAGAAGAAGAAAAAATATTAGAATATACTAATTATCAATATGAAGAGTCTATTCCGTACATTATTTATGCTGATTTTGAAGCTTTAATTGAAAACATAGACACTTGTACACCTGATGTAGCTACTGCGTCTTTTACAGAAAAAATACATCATCATAAAGCTTGCGGATATGCTTACATAATTGTAGGACCTGATGGGAAAAGCTTTAAACCTGTAACAGTATATAGAGGTCCAAATGCAGTAGACCATTTTATACAAAATATTTTACGTGAAGAAGAGGAAATAGCCGAAAAATTATATAGTATTGTACCTCTTTCCATGACATCTCAAGATAAACAAAATTTTAAAAATGCAACTCATTGCTACTTATGCAAAAAAAATTTGAATAATGATCGTGTAAAAGATCACGATCATCTTACGGGAAAGTATAGAGGAGCTCTGCACAATAAGTGCAATTTGAAATTTAAACTTCAAAAGAAAATTCCTGTCGTATTTCATAATTTAAAACACTATGATGCACATTTAATCATGCAAGGCATTGGTAAAATTCAAAACAGGGAGTTTCATGTTATACCTAATAATATGGAAAAATATATTTCTTTCAGTATTAAAAGAAAATGGAATAATCTAAGAATATCTTTAATTTTTATTGATAGTTTACAGTTTATGAACGCGTCTTTGGAAAAACTTGTATCTAACTTGCCTGAAGAAAAATTTAGGATTTTAAAAGAAAATTTTCCCAATGATCAAAACATAAAATTATTATTACGGAAGGGAATATATCCATATGAATACATCAACTCTTTTGATAAATTTAAAGATACTTAGTTACCATCCATAGAGAACTTTCGAAGTACTTTAACTGGTGAAAGTATATCTTCGGATGATTACATTCATGCTCAAACTGTTTGGCAAGCTTTTCATATTCAAAATTTAGGTGAATATCATGATTTATACGTAAAAAGTGATGTTTTACAATTAGCAGATGTGTTTGAAAATTTTAGACAGCTTTGTAAAACTTACTATAGTTTAGATTGTGCGCATTTGATGACTGCACCTGGATTAGCTTGGCAAGCCTGCTTAAAAATGACTGATCAAGCTTTGGAATTATTAACGGATGTTAATATGCATTTATTTATAGAGCAGGGCATTCGTGGAGGTGTGTCCATGATTACCCAGCGTAAGTCTGTAGCAAATAATAAATATCTGAAAAATTTTGATTCAACTAAAGAAAGTAAATATATCTTATACCTTGATGCAAACAATCTCTACGGGTGGGCTATGAGTCAACCCTTACCCTATGGAAATTTTGAGTGGGTTGAACCTCATAAGAATGTCATAGAAAAGATTTTGACTTTATCAGAAGACAGTTTGGATGGATACATCTTGGAAGTAGACCTCGAATATCCCAAAGAACTTCATAATGCTCATAACGATTATCCCTTAGCTCCAGAAAAAATGAAAATAATAGCTAATCATCTTTCACCTTATGCAGTCAGTGTACTGAAAAATAATAAATTTATCTCGAATACTAAATTAGTTCCTAATTTAAATCCTAAATTTAATTATGTCATCTATCATAAAAATTTACAGTTATATCTCTCTTTAGGTATGAAATTAATGCATGTTCACAAAATTATAAAATTTAAACAAAAAGCTTGGTTACAACCTTATATACAGTTTAATACAGATCAACGTAAAAATGCACAGACAGGATATGAGAAAGATTTTTTTAAACTAATGAACAATAGTGTGTACGGTAAAACTATGGAAAACGTGAGGAAACATGTTGATGTCCAATTAGTCAATACAGAAAAAAGAGCGAAAAAATTGGTAGCTGCACCAACCTTTCATAATTTCAGAATTTTTGATAACGATTTGGTTGGAGTACAAAGGTTGAAAAACTGTGTTAGTTTAAACAGGCCCATATATGTAGGATTTGTCATACTAGAACTTAGTAAATATCATATGTACAATTTTCATTATAATCATATCAAAAAACAATATGGAGAAAGAGCCAAGCTACTTTTTACTGACACAGACTCTCTCACGTACGAAATTTTAACAGAAGATGTATATCGAGATATGAGTTTTCATACGCATCTGTACGATATGTCAGATTATCCGAAGACTCATGCTTTATACAATATCAATAATAAAAAGAAAATTGGATGCTTCAAAGATGAAATGAATTCCGAACCAATATTGGAGTTTATAGGACTGAGGGCGAAAATGTACTCTCTACTGTTGGATGAAAGTGAGAAGAAAGCCGCGAAAGGAGTTAAACGAAGTGTTATTAAAAGGAAACTTAAACATAAAAATTATAGAGATTGTTTAGAGAAATCTATCTTCACCAGAGAATTACAATATAATATTCAGAGTAAGAACCATCATCTTTTTACCATGGCTATAAATAAAATCGCACTTTCAGCTTTTGATGATAAAAGATATATTTTAAAGGATGGAGTGCACTCCTTAGCCTATGGGCATATCAATATAAATAATGTTTAATGGAAAACAAAATGGATTATTTTTAAAGTGGTCAATGACTTCACAGTGGAGTTATGGGAAGGGGCTGGCACCTGGGTATTCAAAAAAACCCCATGACTGTGAAACTGTGAAGAGAGACCCTCAGGTGTCAGAAAGCTGAGGCTTTCGATAAAAGCCCATGTGTGTGTGTGTGTGTGTGTGAAATTTTAATGAGTATTATGTTATTCTTTCCAATATTTTTAACAGTTATTTCTTTCCAGAAAAGGAGATATTTTGTTTCAGGTTTCGATCCTATATTTTGAATCATAGAACATTTAAAAAAAAAAGAAACTTCTAAAATAGATTATTTTCTTTTTTCATCCCTAGAGGACGCCATAAGCAATTCCTAAATACATTATTTTCTTTTTTCGTCCCTAGAGGACGCCATGACTCCGTTGCCAAATTAAAAAAAACTAACTTTAAATGAAAAGCAGGAGGTCTACAACTCAACCAGCAATCTACGAACACCTCAACTCCACTCGAAACCACGCCTCCTAGTGTGATGACGTTGCCTTTGGCCCCGCCCTCTATGATGTCATTGACCACGCCCCCTGATCCACTGATCCACCTGCCGCAGAACTGTCATTTTTATACTACTGACACCTAATTAGACATTTGAAATAGCAAAATTTGTTCATATTATACACAAAAACCTTTTGGCCGCCTTTTGTGCTGTTAGCAGAACGGTTTTCTAATCTTCTACATTGAATGTTAGTTTGATTATGACAAAGATGCTAGGGCTATCTTCCTAAGGGGAGACGACTTCGGGGAGGACTTTCTAAGGGAAAGTGGCTCGTTACACATGGGGAATCAATCAATCAAGTTTTGAACTCTTTTCCTGCACCTTAACGCAACTAAGGCTACTTTCGGAAAAAACCCATATCAGGCAGGAGGAGGTCGCAGCGTATTCGATTACGTGAACTATCCCTTAACGGGCTGGAGTACTGAGCGACAAACTCCAAAACTTAGCCGCAGCACGCAAATTACCGACGTTCCATTTAGGAGGTATATCAAAACTTTTAAGTCTGGAAAACTGGGTCATACACCAGCTCTTAGCCACAGGCATGTAAAATACTTCACTTTTAACTTCCATCGAAGAGCCGGGACCGAGAGGTCACTGTTTCCTGTTCTCGGCTTTTGGTGAGGACGTAACCTGAGCACCTAATGATCTGACTGGTCGTTTAAATGCTCCCATCAGTAATACGTGGGCTGCCGTGACATCAGAACATTACCTAGCAAACCCGGTGCCGTCCCGCATCGAGCTACAATACTATCAGTTCTTGGACTCACACCAATTCCCTGAGGTCAGACCGTACAGACGATCCAACGCTGGGTTCAGGTTCCGCCCATCTCGTGATTTTATACCCCCGTGGCTGAGACTGTCTAGGTATAGATCCTAGCGAATAGATTCACAGATTTCTCTGCGTCGACCTCTGGGCGTTACACATGGGGAAATGGGGCTGTTTGCTTAGAATCGAAGCCACAGTGAGGTACCAGTATTCAGAGAGTTTCCCTCTCAGCCGCTGGTGGCATTGCATAAAGTGAGTATAATCTTTGAAAGCTTCAACAATGGCCACGTTTTCCGTACCAGACTATCTGACATTATTACTACAAGGTATTCAAGTTTCACCGACTTTTGTGAAAAGTGACATTCTAAAAGGATCTGTACCAGTAGTCAAAGGGAATATTAATATTATTGCGTAGGCAGAAAACCATGTAAACGCCCATCTTGCTGCTGAAAACCAGAAACAACGAAGCCGGAAACTGCCACTATTTCAAATGCCCATATAATTTTCCTGCCCATATAATATGCCTGCAACGATTAATTTGCCCATATAGTTTTATAAAAGTTTAATTAATGTCACATTCTAACTGAATAAAGGTAAAAATTAAAAGTAAATGAACTTTGCATTTTGAAAATCAAAATTTTAAATATCATATTTTTATTAAAAAAAGTCTTTTGATAATGTTGTGTCTCTCAAATTTTAATTGTGCTAATTGTATTTAATTAATTGTTATTAAATTTTTTATTTAATTGAAATAGTTCGTTGGATAGGTATTGGATATTTATTTTTGGCAGTTAAAAGCATTAGTTGTATTTATTTTCGATGGTTAGGTTTTTTTTTTTCACGAAGAAGCAGGGGATGGCTTTCCGGAACATTTGGACGGTAACAAGGCTTGAATTATTTGGTCAGTGTACTCTAAATAGATACTCTTGGCGACTTATGAATGGGATTTACAATGAGAAAGGGCAGTTTAAAGTATTCCTCGCTACGGGAGGTTTCGTTTACTGAGTATGAAAAAATCTGATGTGTACACCACATGACTTCCTTGTACGGAATATTAAATTATACGCATTTTTTCTTGCATTTTATTTAAACTTATTAGATTGAATTAAACCTACTTCGCCGACAGCGCATAAACCACAATAGAATAAATGCATTCTTTAAAATTCACTTTGTTTACCATAGCGACATTCTGGCACTAGGTTTACTTAACAGTATTATATTTCATTCATATTATAACTCAGAATACACAAAATGTATATCATTTAAAGAATTATCTAATCGTTGCCACATGTTCTATTCAAATACTATAATAAAGCTAGAACTATGTATAAAAGAAATTAAGCAAACAAAACAAAACAGAAACCGTTTTTCACAGACGATTGAGTATTTCTCATTTAATTAATTCAGTTCTCACTTCGCGAGAAGGCAAAAATACATAAAAACTCAAAATATCTATATTAAAAATTACGAAGTAAATTTCAAACGCTTATTTCCTCGAAAAAATTCCAGAAAGAATTAAGCATGATTTAATTGGCAATAATAAATGAATGCGTTATCTTTGTTGTTGCGAAGCTAAGTTTCTCTAGATTGGCAACAAATCCACTAGTCTCCTGTTTCAAATGTAAACACCAATGGCCGCCATTAAAAACAGGCTTAGCGGCAATTAAACAACTTTAAAATTGCTGATAATTCTAAAAATATTGCACACAGATTTACTAAATGCATAAAATCTTTAACCGGAAGATAAAAACAACATAATTCAATCATTTTTAAAGCAAAAAATGTACAATTTACAAACATATAAGAGTAAAGAAACTGAGATCACTGAGCCGGGTAATAGAGTGGATATATATATAAATATATTTATATACGTTTGGTGCTGCCGATTGCAACCAAAATACGAGGTGCACATCTACATGTTATAGCAGTCCTATATATAAAATTTCAACGTTCTGAGGCTACTCGTTTTTGAGTTATGCGAGATACGTTCGTACAGACGCCATGAAAAATTCTCTTCAGAATTAATTTTAAAGCAGTTTTATAATTTTTTTTTTTTTTTTTTTTTTTTTTAAGGAAAAGAGTATTTTAATTCTGTCCTTACGTACAGATATGACGCAAAAACATCGTTAAATTGCATTCGATAGCAGTCAAAATGGATATTTTCGTTGAAATATGCTGCCTGAAACTTTTCGCGATTACAATACTTCCTTTTTACTTCGTACAAGGAAGGAGAAAGGAAAAAATTGGCTCCTCCGCTTCACTTTTGCTTTGTGAAAGTTAGAAGTGCTGGAATAAATGGGTTATTCGAACGGAGAGGCGTTGAATGGATTCCTTCTGACGACAAGTAAAAGCAAGAGAGTTAGAATAGAAAGAGGGAAGGTTCAACTCAAATCGTGGATCTTGGCGGCCATGTTACTACTGTCGTTGTGACTTGTGCAAGGAAGTCTCTCATTGCAACATTTTTCTTTCCTTTTGAAGCATGTCATCTTGTGTTGCATATTGATGCACAAATCGATTTTCATAAAAGATTCTTGGGATTACTTTTCAAACGTAAGTATTCATTTTTTAATGTAATTTGATAAATATGTTGAAAAATATCATAATATCATGCTATTTTCTTCCCAGATGTGAAAAAATGGGCTTAATAGTAATCAAAATATGAATATATTTTAATGTTTCTGTTTATAGCTGGTATCTTCGTTCCTTAACATACAATTATATGGGCTAAGATTTAAACTGTATAACTTGAGCGTTTTAGGTAATTCGTTTTATAATTTTCATGAAAAGTAAGAAATCAATTGTTGCTAGTTTTATGAATTGTAAAGGTGTTAAATAAAGTAATGCTTTTTGTTATGTATTAATTATTATTCATTAAGTTTTGAGAACTGTTATGAATATAATTTTTGCATTTGATCAAGATAAACTGTTCTGCTGTTAAAAATTGTTTGCATAAACTTACAAATTTCTGGGCAGTATAGTTTACACAATTTAACATGAGGAAAGACGTTACCAAAAATTTATATAGGTATATTTCTGTAATTAAGCTTAATTCAAGGCCATTTCTTTGAGATTCATAAATATGAGATACGCATAAATTGAAATAATTAAATTCACATAAATCCGTTTTATTTTATTAATATTCATTTTCTTGTTGTTATAAGGTTGTTGGTTGTGAAAAGGCTCTATTTAAAACTTTCATTTAAAAAAAAAATGCAACTTATGACTCTTTTTTTAGATAATTATCTGCTTTTAAATATGTGAATTTCTGTTTTAGTGTATTATTACTTAAAGCTGAAATATTTAAGCATACTAAAATAAAATAACGTTCTTTCATATCTCTTAAACTTTGCAAATGAAATAATTCTTTAACAAATTATGATAATATCGGAAATCACTTTAGAAATATCACTTCTTAAAGAAAAAATTTGGAAAGTACACCCAACAGGTTGCTGATAATACCTAAACAAATACTTAAAATGTGCAGGAACGTCATTTTTAAAGGCTACATGCATTAAGATATCGAACTATTTCTTGTTAATTTTCTGTACATAGTGAATTATTGATTTCATCTTTATTACTTTAAAACAAAAATTTAACAACAGCGAAGCATTTTTTTATAAATTTAACATATTTTTGCTGGAAAATACATGCACGGAACTGCTTAGAAACACGTACGTTTCACTGCCGTGATGAAAAAACAAACATGGACGCAACTTGCTAGGTAAGGTTTCATTCCCCGATAGTGGAGGAAACTGGGAACCCTCCCTGCTTATATTCTAGCCTCCTTGATTAAAAGGGCATGGAAGATATTATCTCCGAGTCTACGTTAGGAGTCGAATGTCTTTTTCTCACGCTCTTGGGTGAAAATTTCCAGGTGTCAAAATGACAGTCTTTGTGGCGGCAGATGTGTTTCTATTCGTTCATGGGGTCTGAAAGTAATAAAATCCATAATCATTTCATTTTTAAGTTTCACTTCAGATAGAAAATGAATAAAACTAGAATCAATGTTCACGTTATCACTTATCCAGTCACCAAACTCATTTACGACTGACAAATAAAGTTATACATGCTCTGTAATGCTTAATGTTATTCGTAATCCTAAAGAAAATTTCACTTTGTTGATGTCACTCGTAGAAGATTCCTTTCCGCAAGGTTTTTGCAGAATTTGCTCGGGCAGTGGACTGAAAGGGGAAAGTTGATATTTCAAATAGAGGAAAAAAAAGTTTGCATTCTTTGGAAGATCATTAATTACTGATCGACGGATTTAGACAAAGCTAAATTTAGTCTATGACTATAACAATGAACCGCCGTTTCAAGAAGATAAGCGTATCTAACTAATGTCTAAAGGCCTAAACATGTGGCCGCCCATTACAGATGCGTTATCAAAAGTCTGATCAATTAGACTTCTCGAACAGTCTAATTTTCCATAACTTTGGTTATGCATTGGGGTTTTACCCAGATAGGAGGAACCTGGGTTGCTTCGGCTCTACATGAGGAAGGACTAGCTGCCTTTCCCCTGCTTCCATAATTTGCCTTCAACGTGCTGTTAACCAGGAGCGGATGGAACCTCAGTTTAAAAGCATTAAACATTTAATATAAACTTAGAATTTATACATATATAATTAATGAACTCATATGAAGAAAAAGATTTAATGTCACTCTTAAAAACGAAGGCTAAACTGATGGTAACCATATAAACTCAACGTCTTAAGAGTATTGCCTTTAGGTCAGAGTAAGTTCACAATTGTTGAACCTAATACTTTGCTCCATTGCATAAAAGGGAGATTTCTTTATGTCTAGCCCCCGGATCATTTCATAAAATCTTATAAAGATGCCGTCACTTTTATGCAAGTATGCGATAGTTCTGGAGGCCTCATTGCTTGTGATGCCCGTGCCAGTGCCTATAAATTATCAGTTTCAAAGGGTGTTCCGGCAGCCTGATGGTAAACGTCATAACTATGCCAACACATTTGTTCCTTTATATCAAGACATACTTTTGTTATTGTGAGGGAATTTAAACATGAAAAAGGCGCTGTCGCCCTCGTGACAGATTAGCGATTTGACGGACGACGAGAAACTTCTAAAAAATAGCGGCATCTTTCTCCAAACTACCTACTCCTGTTATACCAACCCCCTCATTCCAATCTCAACGATACCTCAAAGACCAACCTCAACTATTGCCGGTAAGCCATTAGAAATTTTTATTTTCCCATCACTCTTATAAAATAATTAATTTCACTTTTAGTGCTATGTTTTAGTTCGCCGTCATAAAATTTTTCTTGCGAGAGTTCGAATTAAAATATACTGACGCAATAATTCCTAGTTTAAGGTATAGATAGGAAAGCGTTAAGAAACGTTAGTACACAATCCACCTGCAAGAGATCATTACGGAAGCATGCGCAAGCAGCATTTAAAGCCGTTTAATGATAACGAACTCATTAATCAGTTGTGCACACCGCTACAGTGTTGGTGTTGGTGACAAAACCAAGGACAACCATATCTAGTTGGCCTTAACAAAACCGGCATCGAAAGCTTGTCTGCCGTATTTGTTCAGATTGTGGTGTTGCCATGGAAACACCGTACGAAGTTTTGTGAGTTCTGCGCATGCCCGCCTCGGATGAGCGGCAGATGGCGAGGAAAGAGCGGTGTGCATGAAGCTGGAATTTCCCTTCTCATCGGAATGTCATTATTGATGTGTTAAATAAAGTTTATATACTTTATACTTGTGTCTTGCCTCACCATGGAACCTCTACATTGGTGACCGACGTTGGACAACGCACATCTTTTGATCGTTTCTTTGAATTTTAACAAAATACGAAAACGGAACTAAACAAAACATCATAAACAATGTATGAAATATCAGCAGTGAAAATACCTTCTTTCATTCCTTCTGATCCATCTCTGTGGTTCACGATGGTCGAATCTACTTTTAAATTAGCGGTTCCAAAGGCTATAACATTTACCTCCCGACATCGCTATGACCGTGAACTGCAAATGGTATTAACATAAATTTATTATCTTTAGATTTAGGTTTAAGAAAACAGTTTGTTTACCTTTTTTATGTATGCAATGTTCAAACTGCTGTAATTGGTGCAGATTTCTTACATTATTTTAACCTACAACCAGATCATAGAAAATTAATTTGGCGTAAGTATCGCTTAAACGATACTTACACCAAATTAAATTCTTATGGTAATTTACATGTTGCTAGTATACATTCAGTGAAATCTGTAATTTGTAATAATTATTACGCTAAGTTGTTAATTGAATTTCCTCGCATTGTTCAAGCTCCTTGTGCAAACCAAATTGTCAAATATTCAATTCAGCATCATATTGAAACTTTTGGTCCTCCCGTTTTTACCAAACCATGCCGGCTTGCACCCGATCGTTTGAAAATTGCAAAAATGGAATTTCAACATCTGTTAGATTTAGGCCACATTCGCCCATCCAATA
This sequence comes from Stegodyphus dumicola, assembly GCF_044657685.1. Taxonomy (NCBI): domain Eukaryota; kingdom Metazoa; phylum Arthropoda; class Arachnida; order Araneae; family Eresidae; genus Stegodyphus; species Stegodyphus dumicola. The sequence goes on from NC_140781.1 coordinate 35,906,712, forward strand.
GCAATTACGCTTCGCAATTGCATATGGTCCATAAAAACGATATGAACGATTGGCGTCCTGTCGGTGATTTTGGAGCCCTTAATGCTCAGACTAAAAAGAACAAATATCCAATCCCTAGTATTATTGATTTCGCAAGTGAACTCCATGGGTGCAACATATTCTCCCATGTAGATTTAGTCAAAGCATTTCATCAAATTCCGATTGCTCCTGAGAATGTCCATAAAACTGCTATCTGCATACCATTAGGACTTTTCGAGAGTACTCGGATGCAATTTGGTTTGTGCACGCACCTTTCAAAGGTTCATCGATGAAGTGATGAGAGGTTTAACCGGTGTATATGCATTTATTGATGATATTTTGATTGCCTCAAAAAGCCACAAAGAGCATATTAACAATCCACGAGCTCTCCTTCAAAGATTAGATCATTATGGTTTAACAATCAAACCCTCAAAGTGTACATTTAGAGTTCATACCTTAGATTTCTTAGGATATAAAGTCTCTAAAGAAGGTATTTCTCCCATTCCAGATCGAGTTGATGCCATTTCTAAATTTCTTAGACCAACAAGCTTAACACAGCTTCACAGATTTCATGGCCTATTCAGTTTTTATGGCAGATTTGTGCCACACGCAGCGCACATTTTGTCACCTTTAATTAAGCTTCTCGAAGGTCATTCTAACAAAAAGAAATCATTCCGTCCAACTAAGAAGACTGAAAATCCTCTTTCGTGGTCTGGGGACGCAGAAGAGGCATTTTTAGCAGCTAAAGAAGCTCTTACAAAAGCTACCCTCTAAAGACATCCAATTGCTGGTGCTCAACTCAGTCTTTGGACCAATGCATCTGATGTTGCTATTGGCAGCTCTCTCATGCAACTCCAAAATGGTCAATGGAAGCCAATAGCATTCCTTTCTTTAAAATTAAATAACAGTCAGTGGAAATGGTCTACATATGACCGCGAACTTGTGGCAATATATGAGTCTATCAGGAAATTTCAGCACATGTTAGAAGGTCGCAACTTCATGATATTTACCGACTAAAAACAACTAACATTCGCTTTCAGACAAAAAGCAGAAAAGTGCTCTCCTCGACAACTGAGACACCTTAACTATATATCTCTCAATTTTTCACTGATATACAATATGTTCCCTTTCAGAATGGGAGTCACATATACGCATTCCCTAAGAATGTCTCTTACAGCCGGGCGTCCCATCCACGCATCAGTAAAGATCGCATTCAGAGGACGGGTGATGCGTATACGCATTTTAAGGTAGAACGTTTTTCTGAAGGCCACTAGATGGCATCCTGTGTCCATTACTTTTGAAATGAACACAGTTTTAGGTTCCTGACCTTGAGTTTGATATATTCTGCTAAACTTTGGTATTTTACTCATCAGCTGTTCGAGGGTGGGGGGGGGCGGAGGGAAAGCGTAAACAGAGGTGGGCTCTTTAAATCTCTGCGTGCTAATGAAAACATTCTCGTATCTGATTTATATCCAATTCCTATTTTTATTCTATTTTTTCCTCTACTACGTACGGTCTTTTAGGGTTCCTGTGCGGAGTTGTTTTGCATTGCTTCAGATATATTTCCGTTCCTTCTTTTTTTATTTAGGAAAGCTTCACTTCCAGTCTATTATGGCGGGAAGGCGCTATTTATCAGAGGAAGAATACCCTGGTATGGTTAGTGCACCATTTACTAACGCAAATGAGAATACTGATTCATTTTCTAAAGAGTTCAAAAGTGATACTTTTTCTAAGAGTTACAAAGTGATACTTCTCTGTGTTTCGAGATTTACCACACTCGTTTTCATTTTAAATTTTGTTACTTCTTACTGTAAATAGTCTTTATCGTGTTCTTTTTATTAATTTTAAACTTTATTGATGGATTTTATCAATTAAAACTTTGGAATAATTTGAATAGCGCTTTCGAAAATTATTTTAGAAGATAAGCAATTTTTTAAGTATATTTTCATGTAAAATAAAGAAAAAATGTTTTAAGGGCTAACTTTAACATATATAAGAGCTCAAGCAATAATCTAAAATGATACCAAAAATTACGATGCTAGGAGCGAAACTTTTGTTTTTCTGATTTTTGTTATAAAATTAGGCTTAGCGATGCAAAACCTCCGTCCTGTATGGTGACTGCCTTCGATTCTCTTCCATCCCGCACGAGCGTCTTAAACAAAGGTGCGCAGTCGCGAAAAGGTTTAAGGTAGGGAAAATGTTATTGCTGACACATTCTCCCGAATAGAAGTAGATTCTGTTTCTCACTCACCTATTCTGGATTTCAAACAGTTAGCCTCAGCACAACTCACAGACTATGAACTACAACAATTACTAACTTCTAAATTTTCTTCTTTGAAGCTCTCCAAACAGTATTTTCCGCTTAAAGATATTTATCTCTATCGTGACTGCAGAACCAATGTCCCTCGTCCTTTCATTCCCTTTTCATTTAGACATATCATCTTCCAAAGTATTCCCAACCTTTCGCATCCAGGTATATCTGCCACTTCAAAATTGATACGCAGACGTTACGTTTGGCCTAACATGCACACTTTTATCAAAAACTCTGTGAACGCTTGTGAGAAATGTCAACGTTCCAAGATACACAAGCATACGAAATCACCCATTTCGACATTTTTTACTTCCTGATGCCAGATTTTCTCATATTCACATAGATTTTATTGGCCCATTACTAATTTCTGAAGGTTATAAGTATTGCTCGACCATAATCAATCGCTTCACTCGATGGCCGGAAGTAATTCCCACATCTGATATGTCGGCTGAAACAACTAGTAAAGCTCTAATTATTGGATGGATAGCTCGTTTCGGATGCTTTTCAACTATCACTACTGATCAGGGTCGGAACTCTGAATCGCATCATTTCAGGGAGTTTACGAACCTGCTGGGCACTTATCGCATTCGTACCACCGCCTATAGATCTCAATCTAAAGGAATCATTGAGCGTTTCCATCGTCAACTGAAAAAGAGCATAAAATCGCAAAAGAATCCTCACTGGACAGAATCGTTACCTGTTATACTTTGGGGTATTAGATTTTCCGTCAAAGACGACATTCAAGCAACTTGTTCTGAGTTGGTCTACAGTATTATCTTAAGACTGCCTTCGGATATTTTGTGCTTAGATCAGCTTTCTCCGCCATCCCCGACACCAACATATGTAAATCGTTTACGATCTATCATGCAATCTCTGATTCCCATCGCAACATCAAAACACTGTTCAGAGCCTATCCACATCCATCCATCTTTAAAATCGTGCTCTCATGTTTATTTGAGAATTAACTCAGTCAAGCCTCCTCTTCAACAACCATACTCAGGTCCTCATCCAGTCATTGAGCGATATGATAAAACCTTTAACGGTAAAAATGAAATTTTTTCAATTGATCGACTCAAACCTGCATTTTTCATTATTGATAAAACCTTTGCCTTTAACACTAAACCTTCCAATAAGACAATATTGAAACCTACCAAGTCAAATGCTCCTAAAACTGTCGCAAAATCTGGACGACATGTCAAATTCCCTCAACATCTGTCTACCACCTAATACATATAACTTATATATATTGTTATTTATTCAATATTTCATTATGCAGTTTAATTTATCATGTGTTTTATATTGTACCTTTTACTTTCACATTTATCACTGCATAATGTAAATTCTGTATAGTTTTTTGTGAATCGTTCGGTCTCCCTCACTGGGGGGATACTCTGTGGAAACACCGTACGAAGTTTTGGGAGTTCTACGCATGCCCGCCTCGGATGAGCGTCGGATGGCGAGGAGAGAGCGGTGTGCACGAAGCAAGAATTTTCCTTCTCATCGGAATGTCATTATTGATGTGTTAAATAAAGTTTATATATTTTATACTTGTGTCTTGCCTCACCATGGGACCTCTGCAAAATACTATATTTTCGAAATAAATTGTGAATATGTCATGGTGTGATTATTTGATATTCCTCTTAATATGATTTGCATAACTTTAACAAAGCATATTATGCATTGTTCTTTCATTTGTTTCAGATTCAAATATATTGAATCTTGTTTTGTCAATCAGCTGAAGAACTCTGTTATGACGATCAAGATGAGAAAGGGACTACTATTTCTAAGAACGTCAGTAAACATTAGTAATGAGTTTGAGTAACACTAGTCGTGAGTAATCTTCTTAGAAAGGATTGCAATTTTCCATCATATCACCATTGCTTATGAAGGCATATTCTCTCTAAACACGTTCATGTCTAGGGTTTCGGCGCATATGATGAGTTCCTTAGTCAGATTACAGAAGTTCTTTCTTTTCTTAAGTTGTAATTAATCTGTTGACATATTCTAAGTCTGTTTCGTATAAATGTTTAGTTTTTTTCAAACGTCGTTTCATTAATTTTTTTTTTTCAATCTAGTTATACTTTTAGTTAGTTTTTTGACTTTAGGATATGAAACATTTCACTTTTCTCTGTACTCTAAATTATTTACCAGATTTACTTCTAAAGATGAAATATTGGATTATCTTTTTCAAGTAAGTTTAGTTTGTCTGAAACTATGTCATCTCTTGCAAATCAAAACACTATTTCAGGCACTGATCTTCAAATATTTGTCGTCGTAGTATGGAAAGATATTTATCTTGAGGGGGTGGAGAGAATGAATCTCATAACATGCTGATATATGGTTATAGGTTATGGACTATGAGTTATTATTGAAAAGTAATCCAGAAAATATATATCTTTGATGCAAAATTTGAAACTTTTGCTAAAACGACAAGACGGTCGGGAAATGTTGGGGTAGGTTGAAATGGTATTTTTTGTTCAATCACATATTAAGAAAATCTTATTAGTTGTGGCAACAGCTTTATATGCTATTGCATTGTTTGTTTTGAAATGCGGGTAAAAAAAATTGTGACAACTGTAAATTGTGTACATTCACAGCATTCACATAGAAATGCCATCTAAAATGTAAATATTTATAAATGTTCATTGTGGAACAATTTTCTTTTTAGGAAGTAGCTGTCAGTAACGATTTTATCTTATTGATGCTGCGTCATTAAAAAAAGTCTATTTACGTTTTATAATGCCATTCTGAATTGCTTACGTAACTGATTGCATAACTTACGATGATGCGTTATTTTTTTTCCTTATCCGATTTGAAGAATAGAGATGTGCTAGTCGGCCCGTCACGCTGTTGACTTGGACTAGCTCAGTCAGGAACTTCCAACAGGTTTTCCTCTATTTGTAAAATTATTTTAAACCTTGATGATTATTCGTTACATTAGTAATATTTTTAAAACAACCGATCTCAATATCTATAAATCAAGAATGGAGACACAGAGGAGAGGAAAGTAAGCAGTTTTATCCTCATTGGTGAAAGAAATTTATTGTGTAAATGTAATTGTTATTTTGATTAAATTAATTTTGTACATTGTGAAAAAATGCGTGTAATCCTAAATTTTTGTTAAAAATAAACGAAACTGAATTCTTCTGTAGATTATTTACAAGTTAAAAATATTTCGTTTTAGTAGTGAAAACGTGGTTCTGAAATTATGTTGTTTCCTTATAGAACTCAATATATTTACTCAGATTTGAAATTACAATTTTGATGTCTGTGTTTTAAAAGTAATCAATAGCAGTAACATTTCACATTGTGAAGGGAATAGAATGTTGTCTTTAAAATTATAATTAATGAAGAATATAGCCAAGAGGTGAGCTAGAGGGGTGAAAATGATTTTGCATGGAGAAGAGTTACGTGAGGACTGGATTAAAGTTTAACTCTACATCGGGTGCATTGTAAACTGTGGCTATTTCTGATAGGTGTGTGGTTAACACCTGTCACTCACATGCTTAATCTAGAGTTAAGTACTTAGGTATGAGCAGAAATTTATCCATAAAGCAGACGTTTTAGTCCAGAAGTTTTTCCAGTATAATATTGTTTCCTTATTTGTGCTGAACCTTTTCAGAACTTTCTATTTCTGCTCTCCTTTCCTGAAACATTTAATGTACACACCCCTTTCAAGCAGTCCTGTGTCATTACTGAACACAGATAAGTTTTCAGTCTGGACCAGAGCTTAAATTGCGACGGCCCCTGACTCCATTACTTCTCAAAATTTTTGGGACATATTCTAATTGTAGCTCGAGCGCACTGGATACCTGAATAAGAAGGCTGCAGCATATTTTTTATGTAACTGAACGGTTATTTTAGTAGAATTTTGATCTCGAAAAATATTTTTTTAGCAATGAAATTATATTAAAAATCACGGTACTTTTCCGTTTCGCCGGCACAAATCTCGCCAAGAAGACTTTGTTGCTGACAGCATACAATATATGCATAAGAAATGTTAACAAATATTAGTTCTAAGATATTTTTATTTTGAAGGCATAAACATTTTAATATGGTTTAAAATTTTGTAAAAAGCCAATAAATAAAGGCAATAAATTTGTAAAAAGACATTAATTTAAGAATTTACTATGCTTTCATGGTTCAACATCCTGATTCGCCAGTTAGTATCACGTGACCCCAACTTATCTCACTTCGCGTAAACTACACTACAAAAATCTAATTCTCTCAGTAATTATCTACGTAAATTTCAAGTTAAATCTTAATTTGGAATACAAGTTCAAATGCAAGAATTATTTCAATTCATACGAATAGCTTACTCAGAAATTATGTAAAAACACACTGTTTTACTTCGCTAGTGCATTCTCATCAGAATTGATGAACCCTTGATTTTGCGGTGAACCCTTGATTCTTCGGGTGAGCGGTGTGATTGCATCCTAATTGACTTAATTACCGCGAATGGGCTGAGGGCATAAAATTTAATATCTTGTAAAAATTCTATGTAATTGTATGCGAGTATTGAAAGAAACAATCAATCTGATAAGAAATGGCTGCGACTGATTTTGAAAATGAAGCATAAAATGTTACCAGCGAAGATATTCCGTTGGTATCAGTTGTACCATTATTGGCGACTTTATCGTTTGCGCCGGCAAAACGGAAAAGTACCAAAATCGCTTATTAAATTTTGTCTCTTTACATTTAATTTATTTTAATTATTTAATTACTTTAACATTTAATTATTTTAATAAATAATAATAAATTTTGAATTCAATAATAATTATCAGTTAAATAATAATTATAGAATAAATATTAATTATATTAATATCAATTAAATACTTATTAATTAATTTGATACTCACTAACCAACTAATTTTTAAATTATTAATGATTTTAACAGTCATTTTATTTATTTACTCTTGTTCTCTTTCTGACAGTCTTCCATAAAGTTCCAGCACTTCTGCTTTTAGAAATTAAGCCCTGGTCTGGACGTGATATTAAAAATGCTGACCCTAGTATTCATATTGTATGGCGGAAAATATGCATAATTTTATAGTAAAACACTGTCGCAAATAATTTTTTTTGCTGTCTGAGCTATAATTTCTCTGATTTTTTCTTCTCTGAAAGAGCTCATATAACATTCATAACCCGTGCATTCAATCTGCTGTTATTGGAGGGTGCAACCAAGTTTTCACTGTGTGCAAGGTAAGTTCTGAATATGGTAAGAGTATAGTTTAGGGTACCCCTTCTTGATTTTTGGTGGTACATGGATGCCGATTTTGTGCAATTCTTTGACTCGTTATTTTGGATTGCGAAGCGGCGATTTTTGGGCCAAACTTCGCCGCTACGCAAAGCCAAAATAACAAGACAAACAATTGCACAAACTCGGTATCCATGTACACATCAACTTATTTTCACTTCAAAAAGAAATCCCCGAATTACACAAAATCGGCATTGCACACCCCTTTGACTTTATCCATGTACATGTCGACCTATTTTCACTTAAACAAAAAATCCCCGAATTGCACAAAAATGCCATTGCGCACTCTTTTAACTTTATCCATATACACGTCGACCTATTTTCATTTTAAAAAAATCCCAGAATTGCACAAACTTGCATTGCGCACTCCATTTACTTTGTCTATGTACACATTGATATATTGTCACTTAAAAAGTCAAAGGAGCACCAAATTCTACAATATAGGCAAACAAAAAGTACATAATCTCAATGAAATACATTTTAAACCAAACAATAAAATAACGTAAAAAAGGAAAAGCCATGTTATACATTTAAGCACTACGAAAAGCAAATATTCACTTACCATGATTTTCGAGTTCGCTTTGTACAGCCAGAGCCACATAAAAATCAAAATATCAATCGTACTCAAATGACTTTTTTCAAACCAGGTACTCCTTTTGATCGAACGCTTCACATAGTGACCACCTGAACCTTTCTTCCTAGAAGCCCATTCAAATCCATCTAAACGGTTTTTACGTTCGACTATTGCATAGCCTTCCTAAATACAGGACACTTATAATGGCTACTAAGTAAACCTTTATTTACACACCAATTAAAGCTCTTTTCTCCTTTCGCTCCAAATCATACAGAAACTTCCAAGTTAATCTTGCTACATTTGGCCATTCTACCGTCTAAAGAATCAAACCAACGCACACCACAAAAACGCTTACGAAACATCCCATGATTCAAAATTTCCCAGAATTATGCCCCCGATTACTTCACAATAGGGTTTCCATAACATTCAACTACTCAGGTTACCATAAATGAAACAACTTGCTGATAAATCAAACAACAACTTGGCAATAAATCAAACAACTTCGCCATAATACAAGGGGGACTTTAAAGTCTACTCTACCCCTGAATATAAATGCTCGTCATAAAAGAAATGAAGTATATTTGGTTTGGTGAAAAAGTAATCACTTCCTCTTTTGATAATTGTTTCCTCTATCTGATTTAACAACTTAATAAAATTTCATTTCCTGAAGTCATGCCAAATAGATCGAGCTTGATTTTGAATCGTTATTGTTATAATTTGTTTGATTTAGAATACATTCTATGAAATCTGGTCCAACCAAGTCCTGTATGTGTATTGTATTTCATTAGACAACAGCAGCACTTCATTGTCTAATGAAGAAAATGGTTTTTCAGAATGCAATGAAATGTGTTAGAGACCTTTGTGGTTACAGAAGATAATACTTGCAGTTTAATCTCACATTTGATTAAAAATCATTTTCATTTGACATAAAAGCATTATTTAATTTGATCCACAGCCCAGCTGCAATACTTCTCTTTTTTTAGAGAAATCCCAAATCCTGTCACAGGTAGAGTAGACTTTAAGGTACCCCTTGTATTATGGTGAAATTATTGTTTGATTTATCACCAAGTTGCTGTTTCATTTATGGTAGCCAGAGTAGTTGAATGATATGGAAACTTTATTGTGACGTAATCAGGTGCACGATTCTAGGAAATTTTGAATGGGATTTTTCGTAAGCTTTTTTGTGGTGTGTGTTGGTTTGATTCTTTAGACGGTAGAATGGCCGAATGTAGTAAGATTAATTTGAAGTTTTTGAACTATTTGGAGCGAAAGGGGAAAAGAGCTTTATTTGACTGGTGTATAAATGAAGGTTTACTTAATAGCCATTATAAATGTCCTGTATATAGGAAGGATATGCGTCTAGTCAAACGCAAAAACTGTTTAGATGGATTTGAATGGGTTTGTAGGAAGAAATTGCCACTACACAAGCCAAAATAACGAGTCAAAGAATTGCACAGAATCGGTATCCATATACCGCCAAAAATCGCCAAGTTTCACCAAGGGGTACCCTAAACTATACTCTTAACCCTGTGACATTACACCTGAGTCCCAAGTAGGAGGACTTTGTATGAAATTGAACCGTAGTACAGTCAAAAGTCTTTAATAAATAATCCGGAATGATCTATAATCCAGACCTCAAAGCAGCAAACTTTCTGCGCATGCATTACGCTATATGCATAATGCGCATTATGCACATGTGTAGACGCATTATACGCAGAATGTGTTTACGCATGCGCATAATACCTTTATGCATGTGCGTATAATGTATAACAGACGGTATAAGCTAAGCTAAAATAATCTAATTATCTATTTCAGTTAATGTTGCAGATTGCGTTGTTCCTTAATCTTCTAATTGTTTCAGGCTTATTATTTTTTTGCAGATTGTTAGAGCAATTTTATAAAAGTAAGCTTGAGCTTTCGATTACGTCAAAAAGAATTTCCGATTCTGAAGCTGCCAAATGATCTACAAAGTGAAAGCATGTTTCGATGTCCATCAAACAAAAAATGGGATTGCTGCAAAAAATGGATAAAGGCATATCCATTGTTTCTCTAACCATTTCGAAATCTTTTTATAAATTTCACGCTGCTCTGCGGGGGGGGGGGACGTTGCGGCATGCAATGAACTGGAAGTTGATCTGTCAGCACTATCCTTATCTTCAGGGCAGATATTTTTATTTTATTCAGCTTATAATTCCTTACTAAATGTAGTATTTCATCTCGATGTACTCTCTTGATATATTTAAATCAAATTCCTTGTCATTATAAATACCACGAATACACATCAAATAGTTTTCTAGTTGCAAGTTTTTTAATTTTGACTATGCGTAATGTATGCTTTATACATGCGTGCATTGAAAGAAATGTTTAATAAAGTAAACAAATAAATATTAAGCCTTTTTTTTTTTTTTGTAAATTTTGATACCTTTAGATCATAATTGCTCTTTATTTCATAAATTACAGTTTCATATTTTTGATTTTATAATTTCTGCATGCCATCTTACCAGGTTTAAACTGATGATCTATAATCCGGAAAAACCGATAATCTGAAATCGAAGTCCTGACGAGTCCGGATTAAAGACTTTTGACTGTATCAGCAGAAAATTCTGTTATTTATTCAGTATTTCTTTTAACATTTAGTTAAATTAGCGTTGTTACAAGCTACTGAATATTTGCCTCACTTTTTCTGGAAAGTGAGAAATATCCAGGAAATACTTAAGTGGATGAGAATAAACACCCGATTCCAAAATCCAGCCTCTTCAAGAAGCATAACTGCTATAGGCTGTATCCGTCTGGTCGAGAAAGAAGGCTTCTGAAAGTAAAAAATAAGGGAATAATTTTATTTGAATGTAAAAAAAATTCTGTACAGCTTATTTATTATTTTATTTTAATATCATGTCTTGTTATTGTTGATGTATTAATGAGTAATGAAGAGAAACCATTCACTGTATTTACAAGAACAGTTGGTGTTTCTCTCATAAGATACTGATGCAAAAATTTTTTTTCTAGGTTTTGGCGTGTATTTCTAACTGCCTCTAGCTTTTCTGGCCTGTCTTATCTTTTCATGTTGAATAACTCTTTCCTTAGATGCATAACTGACTGGTTTCGATGGTGTCCAACTTCTCCTGAGCGGTTGGAAGAAGCAGAGCGAAAAATCTTTTCATGTTAGTGTACTGTTTTTTCACTTTTATTGTATTTTATTAAACTTCACATCTAGAAATATAGTTTTAGGTGATCGGTTAGTTAGTAATTAAATTCGTAGTTGGAAATATACAATGTAGCAAAATTCACAGCATACTGTTAAATTCATTGATATTATAAGCAAGCATCTGCTGTTTATTATTTTCTGTGTCAAATAGTAATTACAGGACTGCTTTCATCAACAGAGATTGTAATGTGACCTGTGTCAAATAATGGTTTTGCCACATCAGTCACAAGTGTGTGACTGTAATTATCACTAGTGAATAATCTGTGAGGATGCTATTTCTTCCCCCCATGGCTATTGCATGGATATGAATATACTGTAAATGCTGAGCTTTGATATAGACTGTTTATGCATCTAGTATGATGGGGTGACCACACATATTGCCTTTATACCACACATTTAACACACATATGCATACTCAATGCACACACACACACACACACACACACACACACACATATATATATATATATATATACACATACGTACATATAATGTAAGAAAGGCAAACTAGCTAAACTCAAAAGGACCTGTGAGTCCTGTAGTTCTAAATTTTGGTCATAAACTGACCCATTATGAATCTTTTATTCCCTTTCTAAAACATTGTTGCTGTTAGTGCCTTTTTAAAGTTATAACTCTTCAGACTAAGAAGGTTCACCCACAAAGTTTGTAAATATGTTGACTTATAGCAATTTCTTTATTTATTTTGATGCTGTAAATTTGCCTTACCAGGCTTCTTGTATAGTTTTTCATGCGCAAATTAAGTATTTTTCATATACTTGTTAACAGCGGACGCGTCGGGAAATGAATCAGGGAAATTGAGACTTGGATACAATTAATATTTGGACTTTTTTAATAAAAAATTTGTTGGCTATGAGTCTCACTGATATGAATAACATAGAGACTATCGGTCTCATGTTAAACATATATCACATAATCCAAATTATTTTTAACTTTAGTGAAATTATAAAATGTAGATCATATATGTAGGTAAAATTTGATTTATTTTTCACTGAAGTAGTTTAATTATTCACTTTCGGTTTCAATTCTTTAATTATAATTATATTTAATTACGAAGTATAATTCTCTTTATTTAAAGTACAAATTCTAATTGAATTTTTTTTTTCCCTTGCTTTGGGGAAAGGCCAGAATTTTTGGGTGAACTATTATAATTAAAATACACTGAAATGGTTCATCGGCTAATTCTGGATACAGAAAAGCAAGGATTCTTGTAGAAGAGATATTTTAATGTTCTTTTTTTCTAATGAAGTAGCACTGAAGTTGATTGAATTACACTTCTGTTATGTTCTGTTTTCTTTTAATTTCTTTAAAGATTTTTTTTGATTGGGTTATTGATTTTTAAAAGTTTTGGTTTTTACATTTATTAAATTCTTTTTTGCACTTATTAGATTATTTTAAATTTATTAATTATGAATTTCAAAATTTTCGTCTTTGTAAAACATTAGTTCTTACTTTCTTACTTTATATATATATATATTACATGTTTTAATTTTTACTTTTACAATTGTAATATTATTCTTCGTGATGATTTAACTCCAGTCCCCGTTAAAACATTATTAACATTTTGCTTTCAAATTACTTCAAAACATCTTTCAAAATATAACTTACCAGTATGGATGCACACTTTTAAAATAATTCTACTTTAATTAAACTTAGGAGATAATATAATCAATTAATCAATACTGTTTAGGAAATAAATTATTATTAACTAACTTTGCAGCAATTGCGCAAGTAATAATAACTTGTATTCGCACTAAATGGATTTAAGTTCATACAACATTATATATATATGTTCTTCTTATAACATCACTTGACCTCATCTGGTCTCCCAATATGTGGTAATTTTTTTTTCTTTGTAAGGATACTTCAAAGCATTTTTCAAACACATTATTTGAATAGAAGGAATGCATCTTAGCTGCAGTCACCAGTATCCCTGGTAGTGTGTTGTGGATAGTATTTGAGAGCTGGAAGGATGTGTAATGCAGCAAGGCCATCATTTCAGGGGGGGAATCATATTCCACCCAAGACTGATAAATGGCACTACTGTACCTGCTATTTGGTATAGAAAATAATAATAATAAAAAACAGTGGTTTTGCATATGGCATGATTTTATTAATATGATGTGAGCCTCATCCTATATTTTTAGATGTAAAATTTTACCAAACTATTTGACATATTTTTATAGATATCTGATAAATTAAGATTGAATATCAAAAGTTTTCATAACATGTTCACGGCGGAGCCAATTTTTATGTTCTATGGCGTGAGACTGCGCTCTAATTTTTGCTGCATTTCATCTGGCGGCGCGCGGTTATTACCTGTTCAAACCTGTATATGAGTTGTACGTTTGCTAATAGTTATTAATTATAATTGATATTAAAAAGGTTTTATAACAAATAAATGTTAATTTTTTATTATTTTAATTTTCAGCTTCTAATAACATAATCGAATGCCTACCACTGGTGGCATTCCCCCCCCCCCCCCCGATAAGACAGACTAGTGCAGGCCACTGGTGGGTATGCATTGCCCGATGAGACAGACTAGTGCGGACACCAGTGGCATGCGCCGCCCAATGAAACAGACTAGTGCGGACCACAGGTGGCCCGTGCCGGCGTGAACGTGTTAAGCAGTTTTGATATTTGTTTGTATACATAATTTACCCAAATGTCAATAAACATTTAAAAAATTTGTTTCAGCAAATTCACTGCATACAATAAGGCAGTCAGCAAAGACCTTAATGAAATTTGTTTTTTCCTGTATTATAAATTTAATTATAAAGACTTTTTTATTATAATTATTTCCATCTAATAGTGTCACTTCTCCTAATCTAGAATATATGGCTGTATTTTTTAATCGTTTAAAATCAATGTTATGTTGACATTTCTACAAAATAACGTTATTCTTAACTTAGTTTTAAGGCAAGCATTGGGTTTTAGACATTCATGCAAAATGGATCATCACCGGGTATTGCTTCCCTTTACTTTAGATGAAATGGAGTAATGACCTGACACTTCCAGTATGAATGATTGTCTCATTACTGTGATTTTGGGGTTGCAGGGTTCTTAGTATGGAAATCATCCATACATCACTGCCATTATTAAGGAAATAAACACAATGGCCTGTAGCAGTGATCCACATTAAAATGCTTCTTTTGTTGTCCTTTCATTGTAGCTCATTTCTTGCCAATATTCAGTAATGATGGCCACCATACACAGCATTTTTTATAGATATATTGCATTTTTTTAAACAGACAATGTGCCATCTGATGAACAATACTGTAATTGAAATATTTTCATGCTAAGATTTTTTTAAATAAAGCCACAATTTTATACATTTCTATCCTAATTAAATTATTGTGTGTTTTTAAGAAAAAAAATGGTTGATTAAATTTGATTTCACAGCATATTCTTAAAAAGGAATAGGTTGAGCTTTAAAATATTTTTACATCTACATATAAAATTAATGCTTTAAGAGAGAAGCCTCTTCTCTGGAAGGAAAAAAGTGAACAAAAAAATGCAGTAGAAATGTTTGAACTAGAGTTAATGTAAATCTGTTATTACATATGGCTTTATTGGAAAGATCAATCCAAACATATAAAATAGCTCAAATATCACACAAGAACAATGATAAATAATAAAAAAGAACAAACATTTAAAGTAAGAATCACAATAAATGAACATGGGAACAAAGTAGTCTTTATAGGAGTTCATGAAAGCTCTGATATTCCAGTATAGTTTACTTATCTCACCACATTTCTGAGACTTTATTTAGTTCTGGGTGTATAAGAAGATGCCCTGTATTTATGATGCCCTTAATCTCCGAATTGGATCCGGCTGATTATTTTCTGCAGACTGTTAGAGCAATTTTATAAAAGTAAGCTTGAACTTTCAATTATGTCAAAAAGAATTTCTGATTCTGGAGCCGCCAAAGGATCTACAAAGCGAAAGCATGTTTCGATGTCCATCAGACAAAAAGTGGAATTGCTGCAAAAAAGTGGATAAAGGCATATCCTTTGTTTCTCTAACCATTACAAAATCTTTTTATAAATTTCACACTGCTGTACGGGGAGGGGGGATGTCACGGCGCGCAATGAACTGGAAGTTGATCTTTCAGCACTATCCTTATCTTCAGGGCAGATGTTTTGATTTTATTCGGCTTATAATTCCTTACTAAGTGTAGTATTTCATCTTGATGTACTCCGTCTTTGATATGATTTAAAGCAAATTCCTTGTCATTATAAATATCACAAATACACATCAAATAGTTTTCTGGTTGCAATTTTCTAATTTCAACTATGCGTAATGTATGCTTTACGCATGCGCACATTGAAAGAAATGTTTAATAAAGTAAACAGATAAATATTAAGCTTTTTTTTTTTTTTTTTAATTTTGATACCCTTTAGATCATAATTGCTCTTTATTTCATAAATTACGGTTTCCTATTTTTTATTTTATAATTTCTGCATGCCATCTTACCAGATTTAAATTGATGATCTATAATCCGGAAAAACCGATAATCCAGAATCGCCGAAGTCCCGATGAGTCCGTATTAAAGACTTTTGACTGTAGTTACTTTTGCTTATTTAGGAGCACATAATGTTAAAACAAGTTAACTGCCAAATCAGTGTGAATAAAAAATTCAAAATAAAATATACAGATCTAAGTGTATTGGGCATAGTAGCATTATTTTGGAATTTTCACAAAACTTTAAAAATTTTGTCAGAAAATTCGTTTCCTATTTAACATATTATTTTTGTTTAAAGTTATTTATTAGATTTTTTTTTTTTTTTTTTTTTTTTTTTTTTTTTTTTTGTTTACTGTTGCTTATTTCTAGATGAGTAAATTCATATGTGTAGAAAAATTGAAAGTTCAGATTTCAAAGACTTCCCTTGTCAGATATCTTATTAAATGTTAAATTATAATAAACAAAAACTAAATAATAAGAATTTTAATTATGTTTTACTGTAGTAAACTTCGTTTTACTGTGTAATTGCTTTATTTTATAATTGTGATGGTTCATTTTGTTTTTATTATAAAGGAATCTTAAAAGATATTAGTAAAATCAGAAAAGGCTTTAATTATCAAAATTCAGTAGTATTACAGAAGTTAAAATAAGCTTCAAGTGTGCCATGGAAAAAAAAAAAAGGTCTTATGATAAAATGGTGAGTGAAGGGAAATGCCAATTGTAAATGTGCAAAAAGAGAATCTGGCATATTGTTACGTTTTTCCTTTTCTGACACCAGTTGTTGCGTTATTTTCTTCGTTCACGTTCGTATGGGGTTTGTGGATTTCAAGTGAATAACGACGACACTTGATGAAGTATCAAAACACACTTTATTTAGCCAATGTTAATCAGAACAACTCTAATAACACTTTTTACAGTCATCTGAGATCTACTATAAACATGTTGGAACAATCAGTGACACAGCCTTCACACTGTCAGGCAATAACGGTGGAGACAGCCTCACTGCAAAGCACCCGAGTACAGCTTCCAACTCTGCTTGGTTGTTCTCAGAACTCCACGTACTCTTGAGACTTTCCACACGATGCACTCAATGATACACAAGAGTATAGCTCTCGACGATGCACTAAAAGATTCTCTCGATGCACTTGACGACCACCTCGGCGCTAGACTTCGAGACACTTGCTCAATGACTGACTATCAGCTCGTTAGACGAGGCACACACACTAACTGACTGCAGACCAGCAGGGTTTATACAGCTTTCGGCTTGTGTTCGAGAACTTCTGGGCTAAACTGGTAAGAATTCGTTCCAGAAGGTTCTCCGTCCGTCCATGGTATATTGCCAATTCTGTCGCCAAATGGACGATTTATCGCAAAATGTGGCAACCTTGCCTTTCCTTGCCATTTTTATGGCAACCCTAAAACTGCTTTGCGGGGAAGTCATCTTATCACGCCTGTACATTTCGTAATATTAAATTTACTGTATTTTATCAAATGTAATTATGATCTGCGCTTCCTCAAATTTACATGTTGTTGTTAGGAGTATATTTTCCTTCATTTATGTTTCACATGTAAAACACATGTGATTTTTCACATGCAGCTTTCCCTAATTAGGTTTTTGCATGCATGATTTTTGTGAGGCATGCACATTTTTGTACTTTTATACTGTACTTGTGCTATAGTAATTTTTATTTTATGTGAATTCAAATTTTACAGTGTATAAAATTTAGTCTGTTTATACATCGGTTTCATTTAAAGCTGAATTTAAATATTTTTGTAGAGTGTAAGCTATATTATACAGGATATAACGATAAGCATTATTTTTCATATTTAGATCTCAAAACACCTCATACATTGGAATTTGTGCATATAGCTGTTGATGATCATGGAAAAGAATACAAAATTAGGTCTTTAAGAATTAATAACTGTACAAATGAAAAAAGTACTCCACTTGTTCTTCTTCATGGGTTTGCTTCTGGAATTGGTCTGTGGATCTTAAATTTATTCAGTCTATCTCAAGATCGTCCTTTGTATGCTCTAGATATCTTAGGTTTTGGCCAGAGTTCAAGACCTTTATTTAGTGGTGATGCTGAAGTTGCAGAGATTCAGATGGTTGAAAGTGAGTGAAAAATCATCTTTTATTGTGTAAAATTAATTTTTTTAAATATTTTGTTGTTTGTGGTATTGCAGAGATTTAGCTTTCTTAGCATAAAATTTATTGTTTGATAGAGTAGGTAAATTTTTTATGGTAATGTAAAATAAATAATATGCTAACAAAAGTCTGGGTGTTGTTTTTTATTTGACATGGACAATTTTATATTTGTTTGTTTGTTATTTAAGAATGATGGCAAATCTGTGTTATTTTAAATTATGGGCATGGTAATATTTTAAGTTTTAACCCTTTTCATATTTAATTGTCTCTTCAGCCAGGCCATGTATGTACACTGCGCAGAGAAAAAATAGGACAGTGCTATATCTCCTATTCTACTGGGCTGATTGACAAAATTCAAACTGCATTTTTCATGTCTTGAAAGCGTGACTTAGGATATATATTAGATTTATATATAGCACTATTCTAACATAGGTATTTTGACACAAAATTGGACTTTTTCTGAAATTGCATACCAATTTTTTTCCATATTTCGATTCTATGACACAAATTATGCCAGAATGCCAAGTTTTGTAAAAATCGTACAAGTAGTTTTTAACTCAATGTTAATTGAATTTGGCAAATATTTATTAATATCTCTATTTTTATTAAACTTTTCTTTTATTTTTTTTCACATTTCGAAATTTAGGTTCATTCCAAATAAAATTTACCCATTTTTTGTGTTTCAATTTTTAAATAATTTTTAGAAATTTTTCGAAAAAAATTTTGAATTATAATTTATAAAATTTTTACCATCATCTTAAAGTAGGTGTATTTCTAAGAATACCTGCAAAAATTTAGACTTTTTTTATTCAAAATTTTCACATTTTGAATTTTTTTTTATTAAAAGAAACACAAGTTCCCCATGTACCACATAGTATCACATGGGGCTTACAGAAGTAAGTATGAAACACAATAACAAATTTCAAACACATTTTGGAATTTGGCATCCTTTTTTTAAGCGATAATAATGCCAAATGTGGTTTATGGATTTTTGTTACAGTGAATTGCCACAGCTATTTTAACCTTAAATTTCAAATAAAATTTTACGGAGAATTAATTATATGAAATTTTTTCCCTCAGTGATGCATAATAAATATTTATAAATACTACATGAAAAGCTATTTTTTGCTTAATTATAGATGATATTATTCACATTTTTAACTACTTTTTAAATTTCTCTCTTTCTTCCTTTTTTAAAAAATATATTTGTAAGAGTAAATTTTTATCTTCAGCGTTTTATCGTCTGCTACTACAATTAACTTCATTTAAATCAAATTGTCTAAAACTGAGAACTTTCATTTGATGTTTATTTGAAATTTATGAAAATATTTTATGACATTAACTGCATAATTTATTTCTAAACAAGCTGTTGCTTATGAAGTGGCTGAAAGAGCGGCTGATACTATCATCCATATTTTTAAAGCACAGTATATTTTTATAGAAACATAAGATTTAGAATAATCATTTTTATGAAAGTCAAATTATGATATAAACAACATACAATCCTCTAGAGACCGAATTAATGGAAGTTCAATGGTTATGTAGAAATGATCTGCAGCTACTTAATCGCTGGATAAGTCAGCAAGTTCTGTAGACAAGTAAGAATAATTATATAAATGACACTTACCATTCTGGATTCAATTAACGAGGGTACGATGTTTATTAAATAAATTTAAGAAGTTTTTCTAAAATGTATTTTTATGCTTAACGTATTTTCATTATATCCTTAAAATTCTAATTTAGAATGTAATTGTCAAGAACTGAATTCTAATCATCAGTAATATAATAAGTAATTATTACCGTTATTAATAAATCCTTCATATAAAGTAATTGCAAATATTTCAAAAACCTTTCTTGTCTGAGTGCAAATATTTCTCTTTTTATATTAATCAAGATTGCATATGATATTATTTATTTGCACTTCAATTCTTACCTTCAGCTCTAGTAGAAGTTACAAATCAATTATATTTAATTAATTAATGACCATCTAAGTTTAGAAACAGCATACCGTAACAGCAATTCAATTATTGGCGCCGTATCTTTCATGTTACTCCCGATTGTCAAGCTACATGATTTTTAATGAGTATTCGGGTTTTGCTAGTAACTTCACTTGGAAATCGCGCTTAAACTAGGTTAGTTGGTTATTTGAATATAGAAAGAACATGGGAGCTATTTGGTTAAGATGCTTTCATAGAGAACCTTTGTAAAGAGAACCTAGAAAACTACGAAAACCAGCCATGCAGCCTGGGTTAGGCTTCACAACAAACAATTAGTATTTAACAATCTTCAAATGCTAGGCAACTGGTGAGGCTCCAAGTAAATCTCCAATTTAATATTATATTTGCAAATATTTAAAATATTGTTGTATTCTTAGACACAAAAAGTAGAATTTAAGTTTCGTTAACTCGTTAGTAAACTACCAAGCCGTAGTGCAAATGAATATTCAATTTCTTTTGCAGTAATTGTATTCACTTAATATTCTTGGAATATGAGCTAATGAAGGAATGTTCTCGGAAGATTAAAGAAGTGTTTAAATCCAGTGATGTTAGGTTTGTCTTACAAGCTCAGGTATCAAAACGATTCAGCAATTGCCCTAGTATTGACTTGTAAATGGCTGTGAATTAAGCAGATGACTTTTAATTTTTACATTATTCAGTCAGAAAACGTATTCCAAATGTTTTGTATTGCATGACAATGCATCTTTTCATTATTCAATAACCAATTAGAGAACCGCATGTGTTCCGAAAATAAGTATGTGTACTCAATCGTCCTGCATGTTCTTCGAATTTGTCTTCTTATGATTTTTTTTCTTTCCCTAAAACTAAAGTGGCCTCTCAAAGGAAAGTTTTTTGACATTGAAGAGACAAAAGGAGTATGACATCTACTTTAAGAGGCATGTCGAAAACAGATCTCTACAAGCCTTCTCTTCCGTTACATGTTGTGCATTCAAACAAAAAGTTGCATCAGCGTAAATTCTATAATCTATTTTTATTACTCTCTGATTACTTTATTAACATACAATGAATATATACTAAACCTTTTACTTCAGCTTCAGTAATTTGGAATTATTGTCGGAACTAGGACTTAGATGATAAGTCGAATTGAATATTTCGATAATCCAATAAATTCAAGGTCGAAGTTTCAATATTTTATTTTCAGAGGGAGGGGAAATTTTTTCAGTTTTGGTCCATTAGCCTAAGTATATTTGCTTCGATTCTTAATTTTTTCCAAAAAAGTGAAAATCTTGTGCATGGTATACATATAACGCATAGCTTCAAATTAAAATTTAATAATATACAGGGTGGTTATAATTAAAGTTCCACTTTGAAACGGTCATAAAATGAAATTGCTATTGGCTATGGGGTTATCTCAAAAGCACTGTTTATAGTGATAATCTAAACAATTTGGCAGAAATGAAAAATGTGATACACCAACATGTTCGTAACATTCCTCCTGATATGCTAAGAGTTGCCGTTGAGAATGCAGTAACCGGATTTAACTTGCTTTCGGAAAATGCTGATTGCTACATTGAACATGCTTTGTAACATATTTCGGAAACAATTAAACACATTTTAAACCGATGTTTTCATGTCTTATTTCATTTAACAATATTGCATGCAGTGCCATTTTTCCCTGGTGGTGAGTTTTGAACTCAAATAAATTCCCATAACCTCCTTTACATGATTCCCAAGTTTGATAACATTTGGTCTGGTAGTTTTCCTTTTATGACCATTTCAAAGTGAAACTTTAATTATAACCACCACGTAAAGTAAACTTTAAAAGTTTGACAGTTTGCTTCAAGTCCCAGCTTTAAAAATATATGTATAAATTATACTATTTTTAAATATATATATATAAATATAAATTTTTATATTAATTCTCTTAGAAAGGCTGTTTTAAGAAGCTAATTTTTCTCTCGCGTTATAGATTGTATAAGAAAACGTGATCTCTAATATGATTTAGATTGTTTCAGGCGATATAAGAACCGCGTCACTAGGTGGTACAGAATAAACACTGTTGGGCTGTTTTATTTCTTTGTCATTTAGCAAAAAATATTTTAATTAAAATATTTATCCTTTGAACTTCGCTTTAAACTTTATTTATAGTTAAAATGACTAGAAAATGAAAAGCTGTCTTCAGCTGAAACGCAATTCATGGAATTGATATTTTAAAAAAATTGACAAGAATGCAAAATTTATGGAAGTCTAGCAATCGAAAAATCTTAATTTTCTTGTGTGAGCACTGAAAATAACTGTAGAAGAAAAGATGAAAATTAAGGAGAAAAGTAAGCAAAAGGTTGCAGGGAAATTTGGCTGTCAGACATACCAAGATGTTTCATAAAGTTGGACGCTTTTGAATATACTTTCAGGATACTTCAAAGAATTTAGGTGTTCAAAGAGAAAACACTTTGATGTGTACACCAGCTCTATACCATCAATTCAGCTTCTGTTAACAGAAAAGACAAAAACAATATCGTTGCAGATTAAAGTGAAGAGCGACTGGTTTTAGATTATATGGTAGTATAAATTTAAATTATGTTATATATCATATCATAAACGGAGAATCCCATGATTTCTCAGTTGAATTATTTGAAGATTCAGGAGTTTATCCAGTGATGTATGTGGATGTCACTTAAAGAGTTTTTTCCCCTCCTGATGAAACAGCGGCCGAGTGGTAAAGTTGCTGAACACTGGTAGTTCGTTCTGAGGTTTGAGTCCCGCGAACGGGCTGGCTGCGTGGCCGCTTTCGTGGTTTTCTCCATGTGTAATGCGTATACGAGCCAGTTTCCCTTAGAAAATCCTCCACGAAGGCATCCCTCCCCTTAGGCAGATAGCCCTTGTGCACTTTCTCATAATTAAATAAACCAAAACCTCTTGATGAAACCAATCTTTCCTTTCATTTCATACCTTAAAAATGACTGATAAAGGCTCTTTCATCAGTATTTGGTCATACTTTCAAAATGACTGATAAAGGCTCTTTCATCAGTATTTGGTCAGAGCCTTAAAGGCTCTAACAAAATACTGATGAAATGGATTGAATTGGATTATTAAGTTATGGCAAAGCAGGGTTATCTGCCTAAAAGGAAGGATGCCCTTGTGAAGAACTTACACATGAGAAAAATCCATGAAAACGCCCATGCAACCAGCCCGTTTACCGGGATTCGAACCCCGGATAGAACTACCAGTGTTCAGCGACTTTACTGCTCAGCCGTTTGTGAGTCTTTATGAAATGGAAGGTGATAACTTTATTTAAAATGATTGTCAGAAATACCAAGATGTTTCGAATAGTTGGATGCTTTTTAATATACTTGCAGAATGCCTAAAGAAAAAAAGGAAGAATGAAGCAGAATGCCAGAAGAAAAAAATAAATTTTTGCATAAAATTTAGTATTTGATTTTTTTTTAATTTAAAACTTTTTTATCTTATGATATTTGATTCTTGCGATTTCAAAAATAAAATATTTGACTAAAATATGAATAACATTTTAAGAAATCAAATGAAGGATAAAATTGTGTAAAGCAATGGGCACAATGATAAAACTGTTTAAAGCAGTGTATGCAAGTCATCCTAAGTTAAAATGTTGATTATACATCTCTCTTATATATATATATATATATATATATATATATATATCTTTTCTGAACGGAGCATTGTTAACTGTGTTAACTGGGCTTTACTGTATTTTCTCTTTTAATATATGCAGTTTTCAAATGCATTGTAGTCTGGGTTACAAAGTATTCTTCCAAAAGAAACACAATTCAAATAAATAAAATAAAATTCTGGAAAATTTATATTAATAAATATATTTAAAATGCTCAGTTTGAATGAATAAATAGATTAAATTTTAAAATAATTATCTGAAGAGACAATGCAACACTAACAGTTAAAATAAAATTCTAAAAATTACCTAAAATAGTAATTATGACTAAAAATATAGTATAAAGAAAACTATTTGAAAAAAAAAAAAAAAAAAGTAAACGATGCACCTTTGATTTAAACTACGCAGTTCGAATGAGTAAATAGAAATTTTTAAAACAGTTATTCGAAAGAAACCATGCAACTTAAACAATTAAAATGAAATTCGAAAAAGAAAAAACACTTAAAATAATAATAACTTTTCAGATAGTTATTATAACTTAAATTTATAATAACTATCTGAAAAAAGGAACGATCGTGACTTTTCCCCCTTCACGTACGAGGTAGAAAGGAAAAGGAAACTAGGTTGTCATATATTAAGAAGTTCGCCAAGTGAACTATTCTTGGCGCAACTGAAAAAAAAGCGGCAACATAAACTGTTGAATTTTTCCGTAAATTTTGCACCAAATTTTACAAAATTTAGTATCTAGGCATAATTTGAAAATGAAGAAGAAAATAAAGGAGAGGGAGTTTCAGAAACACGTGGTCCTTATCAGCACTGCACGTGGTTATAACTGGATTTTTAATCAGAGTTGCACTGGCCGCCTACTTTTACTGAGCCAGGCTATCTGATCAAGCATAAAGGACAAGAAAAATTAGCGAAGTTAAAATAGGGAGCGAGGGGCAAATGCAACATAAAATGTTGAATTTTATTTGAAGTTCAGATTTTGAGCTTGAAGGTGCATTTGCCCCTCGCTCCCTATTTTAACTTCGCTAATTTTTCTTGTCCTTTATGCTTGATCAGATAGCCTGGCTCAGTAAAAGTAGGTGGCCAGTGCAACTCTGATTAAAAATCCAGTTATAACCACGTGCAGTGCTGATAAGGACCACGTGTTTCTGAGACTCCTTCTCCTTTATTTTCTTTTTTCTAGGTATTTCTTTCTCCTGATGAGGAGGGGACCTTTAGCTGCCCTCGAAATCGATTGAGTGTTTCATTATCCTTACGCTAAATACAAGGTTGTTTTTTACGATTTTGATTGTCACATTAGCGTGTTTCTCTTCTAGTCTAACCATAAAAGTTCTAGAGTAAGTGCAGTGCTGAGGGCACAGAATTTATCTTGTTCAAAGAGGATTGTATTATCAACTGAGGCTTAATCACATAGGTGGCCTAAATGCCATTAAAACAACACCTTACCATTTATTGAACTACAAGGAGACATTATAAGTACCAATATTCTGATGCTGAGATGACTTCAAAGCATTGTGGCAGTGAAGGGAGGAACTTTCATAAAATGAAAAACTAAATAACCATTTGAAAACAGTGTAATACAGAATGATTTGCACATATATAATTTTGTATATATAGTTTCAGTCTGCAACAAGTAATTCATATTAAAATATGATTAAAATAATAATTTTAAAAAAATTGTTATACATTTTTATTGTGTTATAAATAATGCTCCATAGATGCTGTAAACTTTTGAATGTTAAAAATGTTGCTTTATGTGTTGACAGATTTTATTATCTTTTTTAATCAGAAGTAGCTGCAACCTTCCATTTTATCCATATTTCAGTTATCTGTGCAGAAATCCGTGTTACGTTGGATTATTGGAGTTATAAATACATGGTTTTCAATATTATTTTTATACTGAAATGAGAATTTGGATGAAATTAATGCTATCTTTAACTGTGCTTTTACTGTTTTGTTGCATAATAGACTGAAAATGCTATTGTGCTCAGCTTATAATTTTTCATATTTTTTGCGAGGGATAATGGATAAATTTTTGCAAGTTGCATCTTACTTGTGCAATCAGCTTATTCCTGTACCTTAGGATATGGAAATTCCAAATGGGTGAACAAACAGTATATAAATGATTATATTGCAGGGCACCCTTATCTGGCAATATGGGAAGTAGAAATCATCTTACAAAATTATAGCAAATAAATGTTAAACCACCTTACAAAATACTAGCAAATATATATTTACCACCTCGCAGAATTCTAGCAAATAAAATATTGTACTAAAATTCTTTTTTAATTCACTATATGTATGAAATATCAGTAAATTTGTATTATCAATTTATTAATATTTCATGTATTTAGACCATAAATGCATGGAAAATATAAAAAATTACACATAAAATTTACTTTCCAATTTTTGTGTATTCACTTCAGTAGAATTTCCTTTGAAATAATTACATTGAAAGAAATGTTTACTAAAGTAAACAAATAAATATTAAGCTTTTATTTATTTATTATTATTATTATTATTATTATTTTTTTGGTAAATTCTGATACCATTTAGATCATAATTGCTCTTTATTTCATAAATTACATTTTTGTATTTTTAATTGTATAATTTCTGCATGCCATCTTACCAGATTTAAATTGATAATCTATAATCCAGAAAAACCCCTAATCCGGAATCGCCGAAGTCCCAACGAGTCTGGATTACAGACTGTACTGTATTTGTCATTTTGCACTCTTTGTTGGTGGAAAAATGACATTAACGTAAAAATGTATTGTTACTTTTATTTATATTGCAATATATGATGTTAAATAAAAAACAAATATTTCTCAGTAGAACATTTTATTGTAGTAAATGCTTTGTATGACTTAGTATAAAACTATTAAAATATACTTCACTGACAACAAAATGTGCTGCTAGATGTTTATGCATGCTTTTTTTCCTCTCTTCAGGTATTGAGCAATGGAGAAAACAGATTGGATTGAATCATTTCATATTATTAGGTCACAGTTTAGGTGGTTTTTTAGCTGCATCATATGCCATTAAATACCCTGAAAAAGTTAAACATTTAATTTTAGCTGATCCTTGGGGTTTTCCTGAGCCTGACTTAAGTGTGAAGAAAATCGAAATACCTATGTGGGTGAAGTTGATTGCATTCATGCTTCGCCCTTTTAATCCTTTAGCTGGATTAAGAGCTGCTGGACCATGGGGTATATGTCTTCTTTATATATTATGTAATTTGAACAAATGCTATGCTGATTATGAAATATATGTTTTAGTTATTTTGAAGTTATATATATATGTTTAAGAAATACTAAAATATTCAGTAATATTTAACAAAGTGTGTCAGCATTTTGATTAATCTCCAGAGTACACTTTTGTAATAGAATGCAGCTGAAAATCTTCAGCAATATATAGAGGTATATATTTTAAAGCATGTGGCAAATTAAGACAGATGCGTTTTCTTATGGGCATAGGTTGCAACTTTTATCAGTTATAATTTGCATGTATTAAATAATTAACAGATGAAAATATTAAGAGAAATTAAGTTTTAAATATCTGTTAGCAATAAAAATATAGGGTTTCCATTTAGAAGTACTTTTTGATGGGTTACTGCACAAAAAATAACTACTTGAATGCTAAAATTTAAGAGAAATATGCCTCAATATTTACCAAAAGTTAGTGAATTTTTTTCTGTTATAATTTTGTAATGTTGATAAATTCTGATTAGTAGCCAGTTTTATGTCAAGTTGCCTTTAAAAAAATGAATGAGGTAAAGAAGAAATGGTAGTTTGAGCATAGTAATCTTGGATATTCTAAACTTTAATTCCAAAATAATCCATGCATTTGATATCAGGTAACTGTAAAGGGATAGGAGTGGTACCCTTCATTCTATTCGCTTACCACCAATAACTGCATCTCATGATTCTGGTGCATATAGTTTCCAGTGAAGCCATTATTGTCTTGTCAAAACAAAGAAGTTAAATTGAAACACCTCAAAGTAAATTTCATTTCTGTTAAGTAGTTTTGTACACCTCTTAAGCATGAAAAGTTTCATGTTAAAAAACAGTGCAATATTGATTTTCATATACCCATTTCCTAACAGGTTCATGTAATGCATACAGATTTTCTCAAAATTTCCCATTACACATTTCTGTGAATCTCCTGAAACTTTAAACGCACTTTAGTTTTATATTTTTTTCCAGAAATACTTTCAGTATTTTCTTATTAAGTTATACCTTTTTAAATCCATGACAAAGCCATCTCTGAGTTGATATAACTAATGACTACACAACAGCATCTTCCCTCCTTCATGTGATATCATACTGTATTTCTTGAGATGGTATTATATGCATGTCTAGATTAGTCTATTATATTCATGTCTAGATTAGTCTTGCAATAAAGCAGATTTAATAAGTAATAGGTCAGCATTAAGTTATCTTTCAATAATATTTTGTTAATGATTTTTGATACTTAGTACATTTAAAAACAAGGTAACCTGCAGAAATCAAATATGCTCTTGACTTTAAAATCTCTTGTATTGATCTTCAGATTTGATTGTAATAGGTAAGATTAAAGCATTTAACTTCATCCTCTAAGATACAAGCTGATTTTCAGGGGAAAATACTGTTAAATTTCTTTTTTTCTCACTGTGTGTACAAAATGTAGTTTAGTTTCTTCTCACATGGTAGACCATAAGCCTTGACACTGAAAGAAACTTAGAAGATAACTTTCATAGCAATGAAAGAAACTTAGAAGATAACTTTCATAGCACTTATTTAGGGGCAATGCAGAGCTGCTTTCAGATGCACTATTTTTATGAAACTGTTAAAATTATTTAAAAAAAGTTCTGCTTTAGTAATTTGAACATTAAATGTGAATTAATAAAAACAAGTAGCACTACTTGCTTGAAATCATTGACATACCAATAATAAGACATATTATAAGCCATGCCAACCAATCACATGAGCTGTATGGAAGCCATTTCGCTTTCAAAGCCATCCAACTTTTCCACTTTTCTTCACTGTCACTCATCTCAGCCAAACTTGCATTTGAAAATGGTAATATGCTTTCTTTATTATTACCTTTTCAAATGTAAGCAACAATTCATGGATGCCATCATGTAATCATGTTTGTTTACATTGTGTTAGGCACTTTATAATAAAAGGGCTGTCCTGGTTTGCCAATTTCTACTAGCTCAAAATGAATGTATCTGGATATTCCAACCGATAAACTGTTCGAGGCAGTCCTCCCCAAACTGTGCACCAAGTCCTCTTTACAAAGATGGCATGAAATATTGTAAAATCTTCATAATTAAGTGAACCAAAACATTTGGCTTAACCCATTAACCGCTGGTGTTGCGTTGACGCAACAGTAAAAATTAATGCGCATATAAATATAACTACCTAAGATATTTTATACCAGTAGATGATTTTGTGTAGGGAATATTATGAAGATTATTTCTGTAAAAAAATATTTGCCTTCAACAATCATTTTGTATATAATAACTAATCTAATACTTTAAGCAAAACTTTCGACAGGGTATTTTTGCTGAAAATATTTAACGAAAGAATCACCGTCTTTATGAGTGATCTATTTGTAGTCAAGGTCACCGTTTATCAGAACATTACATCAGTCAGATGTTTATATTTATGTTGGGAAGGAAGGGAAAATAGGTGTTGCGTTGACGCAACGTCAGCAGGAAACGGGTAGTCAATCTCCTTTTTCACTCATTCCTTTCGATGTTCTGGTTCATGTGCTGGTTGTTTCAAAATGCCTGGAACGAGGTATCTTACATTAGAAGAAGCCCTTTAAAGATTTTTTAATGAAGAAACAGATGATGATAATGTTAATAATGAACAGAATGAAACTGATATTGTTGTTGTTTCCCCAGAAATTGCAGATGCTAGTGACGAAGAAGAAAGGAATGGCAATGTTTTAAATAATGATAATGATATTTTCCTAAATGATACTACTGGGGAAGTTGAAATTCACGTAACAAATAAATTTCAGCCTTCTAAAATCAGTTACAGTCATACTAAAAAGTTTTAAAAACAGAAGACTGAAATCTTGATGTGGATAAAAAAGGAACTGTTAGTTATGTCTCAGGAAGAACATGAAGAAAGAGATAGAAGAGAAATTATAAAAGACAAAACACAAGGTAAAACTAGTGCACAGATTTTCGATTTTCTTTTTGGCTTAGACATTTACTCTCTTCTCGTTGAACAAATATATACGCTAAGAAAAAAAAAAAAAAAAAAAGCCCATAACTTATTGCATCTGAAGTCTCAATGTTGCTTACAGGATATCATTCTTAACCTCAAGAAAAATGTATTGGTCTTTTAATAAGGACATTTCTGTTCCTGTTGTACAAGGATTGACAACACGTTTACAGTACAGGAATATGAAGTAGAATTTGCATTTGACAATAGTCGAATTGACAGTACTGATAAATTATAAGAGGTGAGACCATATCTAAACTTACTAAATATTACCTCTTTTTAACTACTGAAAATATAAAGTCTCTTTTAGATTCCTGACGCAAGAATGCATTACAGTCAAAAGTTTTTAATCCGGACTCGTTGGGACTTCGGCGATTCCGGATTATCGATTTTTCCGGATTATAGATCATCAGTTTAAATCTGGTAAGATGGCATGCTGAAATTATAAAATTAAAAATATGAAACCGTAATTTATAAAATAATGAGCAATTATGATCTAAAGGGTATCAAAATTTACAAAAAAAGAAGCTTAATATTTATTTGTTTACTTTATTAAACATTTCTTTCAACGCGCGCATGCGTACCTTACGCATAGCTGAAATTAGAAAATTGCAACCAGAAAACTATTTGATTTGTATTCGTGATATTTATAATGACGAGGAATTTGATTTAAATCATATCAAAGACGGAGTACATCGAGATTAAATACTACATTTAGTAAAGAATTATAAGCCGAAAAAAATAAAAACATCTGCCCTGAAGAAAACATGTGCCCTGAAGATAACGATAGTGCTGGCAGATCAACTTCCAGTTCATTGTGTGCTGCAACTTCCCCCCCCCCCTCCGCGCAGAGCAGCGTGAAAGTGAAATTGATAAACAGATTTCGGAACGGTTAGATAAACAAAGGATATACCTTTATCCATTTTTTGTAGCAATTCGTTTTTTGTTTAATGGACATCGAAACATACTTTCGTTTTCTAGATCCTTTGGGAGCTCCAGCATCGGAAATTCTATTTGACATAATCGAAAATTCAAGCTTACTTTTATAAAATTGCTCTTACAGTCTGCAAAAAATAATAAGCCGGATCCAATTCGAAGATTAAGGAACAACGCAATCATCAACATTAACTGAAATAGATAATTAGATAATTTTAGCTTATACCATTCGTTATACATTAAACGCGCACGCGAAAACGTATTCCGCGCTTGTGCAGACGCATATGCGCAGTCGTAAATGTCTTGCACGCATGCATAAAACGCCCGCATGCGCAAAAAGATTTTAGCTTTGAGGTCCGGATTATAGATCATTCCGGATTATGGGTGTCCGAATTAACGACTTTTGACTGTATTCCTTTTGCAAACTCCTATTGAGAGTGTAGAATTAGCCAGAAATAGATCAGCAACAGGAAGACCTAGTAAATTCAGCATTCAAAAACCATTGCATGGAGATGGTAGACATTTTTTCGTAAAGTCCGTTGATAACAGAAGTGTTGTAAAGAGTACCAAAGCCAGACTGTTTATAGATGGATTTATTATTGGAACTGTGTAATGTAGCTTTACATCATGATTGTAATCAAGCTTTTCATGTTTGAATCTTTCAAATGAAATAATCTGTATTTGTAAAAGAAATACAATGTATATTTTAATATTAAATTAATTACAAGTAAAGTTATTTGTAGATTTATAAAACGTTATACAGCTAAAATGTAATCCTGCGCTCCACTCAAAAGAAACATCACACGAGTACAATCCTACTCACTAAACATCCGTAATCTTATTCCGCTGACGTTGCGCGAACGCAACACTCACTTTTTCCACAGGTAGGAGCATTTTTTTTATTTTCAATGTAAATTTAGGTTATAAATGCTTAATTTAATATTTGTTATTATTTTCATGAGAAAAGAAACATTCCGTGTAGTTTTGGTGGTTTATAGGTTAACTAAAAACTAAAAAAACAAAGGAATAAGCCAACACTATCTAGATTTTTTTATATTGTTTGTTTTACTTGACCCTGTATAAAATTGAAGTCACTAGTGCAGAATATTCTTACGAATGCAAGACGGCAGTGCTTTGTTGTCTTGATCACGCCTTAGGATGGTGCTATACCTCACGGAACAGAAAGAAACTAACCAGAAAGATGTACTAACCAGAAAAGAAAAGATCTCACTAACCAGAAAAGATGTACAAAGCTAGAATGACATTTTCGTGGCTCATTCCTTAAAAAGAAACTGTAAACTTTTCTTTGCATTGTTGTTAAAGTTAAGCTCATCATGTTATTTGATACAGGTTTGCGTGCACTAACTAGGTCATTTCCCCCCCCCCTAAGAGTCGAAAACTCACCATTTTCTTTCTGTTCAGATCTCATGTGATTTATGCTTGTCACAGAAACACCAGTCAGATCAGTGGCAAAATTGGCAATTTTGTTGCCAGATTTATTAGGAAAATGCTCCAGTAATTTGATATAAACATTCATAATGGTAATCTTATTGGAACTGCGTAGTAGTTTCCCAGCCTCATGAGGCTCTCAAATTATAGAAATATGTCAAAGATGAAGCAGATGCTATAGTAGTTGCTTCTCTTCTTTTTCAGTGAAAGAATGAATGCTTTAATTTCTTTTCTCATCAAGAATGG
This sequence comes from Stegodyphus dumicola, assembly GCF_044657685.1. NCBI lineage: Eukaryota > Metazoa > Arthropoda > Arachnida > Araneae > Eresidae > Stegodyphus > Stegodyphus dumicola. Next base: position 35,939,165 of record NC_140781.1, read on the forward strand.
GTTGAGCTGAAAGTTTGCTTAAATTTTCAGCTTCGCCAGTAATGCCGGAAAAGGGATGTCTTTCTATTGGTGATCAAATGATTGACATGATATTAACAAATTTTTAAATAAAAAGCTGGATGCAATGTAATCTATCATTTCATGCATATTTTTTTCATTGCGTTCTCTTTGTTGAACAGTATTTATATTCCATAGCATAATTTTTACAATACGGCGTCTCGAAATGGTAGAACTATATTCTACAGTGGATGCACACACTTTCAACTATATCCAGTGTTCTCTCTCAACTTAGCACTGCCGGCTTCAGTCTGTTAGTTTATAATCTAAATCTCGTGAAATTAAGCTCAGTGCTTCGTATAAATGAACAGTGTTATAAATTAGTTCATGTAGTATAACTATTGTTATATTACTTCTTGTTTGGTGTCTTTGACACTGTTTTGTGATTTTTTGCTCTTGTATCTATTTTTTGTTCTAATATGTTTTTTGATAATGGACTGATTTTGAACAATAATAAACATAATTCTGCAAATAAAAACAGTAGCAAGTGGCATAACTGTGAAGAAATGAAAATAATGTGAATATGATGACAGATATTTAGTGTCTGGTTTTGTGTCAACAGAAATGAGTGGTGAAGAGAGACTGCAATGTGTGTTGTGTATGAAAGTTTTTGCAGCGGAGTGTGTGCTTCCAACTAAATTAAAGCACCATTTAGAAGCTAATCACCACAGCATGGTTGGCTGACCTTGTGAATTTTTTGTGAGGAAGTTAAAAGAACTGGAACAACAAAACAAATGTATTTTTAAAGACTGTATCAATGCAAAACAGTGCTTCGCAAGCGTCTTACAAGGTGGCTTACAGAATCGGGAAATTTAAGAAGCCTCATACCATTGCAGAAGAACCTATTCTACTGGCTGCTGTAGAAACAGTGAACATCATGGCTGGTGAGTATACTGGGAAGTTGCTTTTAAAAATGCCTTTGTCCAATAACACAGTTAGTCGGAGAATATGACATATGATGAAAGTTGTCAACGACCAATTAATTGAAAGAAATTAAAGAGTGGAATTTGAATTGCAGCTAGATGAGGCTATGGATAATGATATGGATGCTCATTTGATATGCTATATATACTTTATAAATGGTAATAATATTAAAGAAGACCTTCCATTTTATAAAAATACTGCTGCAAGAGCAAAGGCTGAAGACCTGTTCAAGGTTCTTGATCCATTCATATCTGGAAATAATTTGAATTAGCATAATTGTGATGGTGTCTGTGCTGATGGAACTTGTGTCATCTTTGGCTGCTATGGAGGATTACAAGGATTCGAAGTAAATCACTAAATGCACTGTTGACTGATTGCATTATTCATAGACAAGTGCTTGCGTCAAAGGATTCGAGTTCTGCACTGAATCAGGTATTAGAATGTGGTAAATTTTATACTATCTTGTCCACTGAAAGCAAGGTTTTTAAAAAACTGTGCGAGGATATGGGAGCTGAACACTAGTTTTTGTTCTACTATAACAGTGCACAATTGCTGTCTCGTGGTAATGTTTTATCATGTACCTTTCAATTGCGGCAAGAAGTTGTTATTCTCGTTAAAGAAAGGTGCAAAGGTGTAGAAGATTTTGCTGATGCAACTCTTCGGTAAAACTGACATACTTATGCAACATGTTTCAAAAGCTTAATTTCCTCAATCTCTCTCAGCAGGGAAAACACATACAACTTTTGAAGTCAACAGAAAAAATATCAGCATTTATTAAAAAAAAACCTCAAACTATGGAGAAGATGCAGGAAAAGATTGTTTTTTAATATTACAGCAATTTTTGACGTCAGATGAACACAATCTTTCTCAAGATATAAAAACCATGTTTATTGAGCACATATTAGCTAATTATCTGGTTTGATAAATACTTTCAAAATGAAAATTTCAATAAATTTAAATGGATTCAACATCCATATTAACATTAGTGCTCCACCTGAATTTACTTCTGTGGAAGAAGAGAAGCTTATAGAGTTATGTTGCGATAGCAGTTTGAAAGCAAAATTTGGCAGCATGGAATTGACAGAATTTTGGATTTCAATAAAAAATGAATATCTGCTGTTGAGTGATAAGGCTCAGTGGATTTTAATTCTCTTTTGAACGTGATATTTATGCAAAGCTGGGTTTTTGGTGTGCTGTAATAAAAAGCAAGTATAAAGTAAACATCAGTGTGGAAAAGGAAATGAGGATGATCATATCCAATTAAATTCCACGATTTAAAATAATTTGCATGATTTGAAGGCTCATCCGTGACATTAATTTGATGTTACTAATGTTAATTATTAATATAATGTTAATAATGTAAAAAAATTTAAATAATGAAAGTACACAAGTTTTATTTATTTTAACTCTTAGTTATAATTAGTCGTACTCTTGCTTAATGTAGAGCACCATGAAAAAATTTTAATTGAAGAAAAGCACTGTGACTCGGAAAAGCTTGGGAACCACTGGTTCAAAGGGTGCATGTAGGGTGGTTAAATTGATTGAGATGCTAATTTATGACGTTTCACCAATGGGAAGAATGAAGCAGTTGTCAATTTCTAATGTTTATGAGTGTGTGGAAAAGTCCTGACAAAGTTAAAAGTGAGACTACCATAAAATTACCATTGCTAATTCCATTCTTTAAAAGAATGGAATTAAAGAATGGAATTAGCAATGCGCTAGATGGAAGGGCAGATCACATATGTAAGGAAACAGACAAGTAACAGTTCTGTTTTCGTTGTATATAGTGTTATCATTAAAACAGGTATTTCTATCATTTTCTGTCTGATCTAAGTAATTTTCATAAATTCTAACATGATAAATCATAATGCATCTTATTGGCCAGGAAATGCAGTATGTCTTCTGAGTTCCATCTTTGTTCTTTCTCCCCCACCTGCACAACATCTTTTTGGAGAAAGTGTAATTCTTATCACTAATTTAAGGAGGGATTCTATGGGAAAATTCTTCCCTTCCCATAATATTTGCTATTATTTTTAGGTCTTATGAAAGCTTTAACAACTCACCCAAAATTTGAGCTTGAGCATTATTAAAATTCTTCCCTTCCCATAATATTTGCTGTTATTTTTAGGTCTTATGAAAGCTTTAACAACTCACCCAAAATTTGAACTTGAGCATTATTAAATGCATTATAAATACATATAATTTTATAAAAATATGATGCATAGTGAAAAAATAAGCCCATTTAAAACTGATAATTTTGAATATCATGGAACTACTTTTATGTTAATTTGATTATGTTTACAAAGCTAAAAAATAGTTCACTGAAATATGCTTTTTATATTTTTTTGAAACATGCAGAAATATTTTTTCTTCTTGTAAATATAAATGCTGTTTATTGTGTTAAAATTTCTTTCTCAAACCTAAATTTGTCTTATGCACTTAAATGTTTAAAAATTGCATTGCATTCAGAGAAAATATGTTTATTTAGTTTTATTCCCAAAGTGAAGTATTTGGGCAGTTTATTTTTCATATTTATCTTAAGTAAAATTCATTTGGGCTATTCAGCATATCAATTTGCATGCAAGATGCCCCCCTTTTTTCTTTTTTATAAGATGACACCTTTAAAACAATGCCGGCCTTCTTACATATAAAGCAGTCATGTATTAGACCAGTAAGGTATATTGTACTCGATGTGTTTGCTGTAAAAGATTAGTTGTATAAATTCTTGGTGCATGTTGTCTGATATTTTTATTTTCTATTATTATTTTAAACTTCATGTAGAAATAATTTAATTTGTAGAATAAGTATAGAATAAGTATGAGAATAAATTCTGTCCGTAAAATGCCGACACCTGTTCTTCGCTTTAAATCTGAAATTCCACACTTTTGGTTAAAAAATTAAAGTTGTTTTTTGAATACTTACCTCACTAGCTGGAATATATGATTGTCATTTTAATTTTCATTTGTTATGAGATTTATATATTGTCCATTTTTAATTTTCTAAGCATTGAATAATATATTGAATATTAAACTATTGAATTTTAGCAAAATTCAACCTTAAATTGATTTCAGTTTTATAGAAAAGCTCTGCATTTTAAAAGAATCAGACACTGTTTATTGACATAATTTTAAAAATTTATTTCAGTTTGCCAGATTGTTGTTTGTTGAACAAAGTGGAAGGAAAAAAAGGAAAATTTTTATAAGAGGCTCTTTAAATAAATGCTGAGAAGTACAGGACTATAAACTGCATGGATTCAAAAGCTTAAGAAAACATTTGCAAAATTAGAGTATATAAATATATTAGTGCAAAAATTGTTTTGTACTTGTTTTATGTAGATATCTATATATTCCTAGTGGTTGTTGAATTATTAACTGAAGATATACTCATCTTATTTTGAAACTTTTCCTTGTTTAAGTTTAAGGATTATAAATAATTACTTTTCTATAATTTTAGTTTTACAATTTTATATTTATGTTTATATTTCTTTTAATATCTTAGGACCACAGTTGATTCCAAAGTTGCGTCCCGATATAATACGAAAATTTGATCCTCTGGATCCAGATGTTGTATCAAATTATATATATCACTGTAATGCTCAATCTCCAAGGTAATTCCTTCTTATTTATTATGTAAAGAATACTTATATTCTTGTCATTTTGAAACATTAAACCAGTACAAGCATGAGCATAGAAAATGCTGTTCTTGCAACTAGTCATGTATTGATTGATGACTGTTTCTTATCAAATATTTTTTAATTTCTTTTTAAATCTATACTGTTTTGATTTCAAAAACTTTTTAAGAAAAGTTTGAATTAATGTAAAAGCATTTTTATAATGTAAATTCTATGATTGTATCCTCTATTTAGTTCTGATTTGGGTGATGGTTGTTTGCAAAGAAGAGTCTTCAGAACCTGAGAATTTAAAAGTGCATTTTCTAAAAGATGGCAGGTTTAGAGCATTGATCAGTAAGGGTTCTGAAGTTTTCGTATCATCTACTTATCGCCAAAAATATTATAGATTGTAACGTCAAAGAAAACGAAATATGTGCTGTATTTTTCTTACGGGTTCGTAGATTTTGAGCGATTGATGACAACACTTGATGAAGAATGAAAACACAATTTATTAGCCAGTATTACTCAGGACAACTCCAAAAATATGTTTATAGTCATTGAAAAACTACTATAAACACGATGAAACAATCAGCAACACAGCCTTCAGGCTATTGAGCTTTAACGGTGAAAACAGCTTCATGGCAAAGCACTAGAGTCCAGCTCCCGACTCAGTTCGGTCATTCTTGGAACTCAATGTACTCTCGAGACTCTCTGTTGCTACAACTCATGATGCACTCAATAGCCTCGATGCTGCATGCTCTTAATGCACCAACTCGCGATGCGCGGCCCAGACACCTCGACACTAGACTATACAAGATACTTGATTGGCTGCTGAGGCACTCGCGATGCACTAACTTGCGATAGACTCGACAATCAACTTGATGACACTAGACTGACAGTCAACTGCTACTCCACGTACAGGCAAGGTTTATTTAGCTTTTGGGTGGCTTTCGAGAACATTCTGAGACAAACTGTTAAGAATTTGTTCCAGAATGTTCTCAGTCCATGGCATGTCGCCAGTTGGGCAATTCCATGTCATATCTGGCAACCCTGCCTTCCCTTGCCATTTTTTGGCAACCCTAAACCTGCTTTGTGACTAAGTTATCTTACTGCAGCTGCACATTTCATAACAATATTAAAAAATTAGAGAAGCCTAACTCTATTCTACTCAAAATCTGATGCAATATCAGTATTAGCTTTTAACAAAGTTTTTATGGTTGATAGAATGTTCATGCTCCATATTTATTCTCATCAAGTCTCCTAACTATAAATAAATTAAATATGTTAAATGTGTGCATTCAAGTATTTACCAGTATGCATGAATTCATAATAAATTTAGGTTTTCTGCAATTTTGGCAACCTATGATTGCCTTATGTGTAAAAAATTGATGTCTGCTCAGTTTAATTTTAAATGTTATACTAATTCTTTACCAGAATCTAGAGCTTTTTTAAACCTGTACTAATTAAATTGCTATTCATGAAACTTGCTTTAATGCTGATAGATCTAACCCATCAGCAGTTTAAGTGAATAAGATCTCTGAATTCTAGTAGATCATAAGTTCACTTGGTGGTTTAAGTGGGCATGGGATTTTGATGGTTTCCACGTACAAGCCACAATTCTTTCAGACCTTAAAGCTCCAAAACTTTTCATCAAGATATCATCATGGACAGTATTTAATATAACATGAATGCATTTTCAAATATATATGGATTTACTTTTTTTGTCATCCATTCATTTTTAACTGATATTTATGATTTGTGTGTTCATACGAAATTTAATCTAACTATGAAGAAGTCGATCATGTAAATATCGTAAAATATTTTACTGTCATTTCAAAAGCCATAATTTTTCTAAATTTATTGCTTTTGATTATATGAAACAAACATCAATTTTGGTAGATGTAATTCTGTTAACTTTTGCTTGTCATTAGTTTTTATTCGTGTTTTTTAATGCTCAGCTAAAAGGTTTAAATTTCAACAAATCCTAATTGTATAGCTTGGTTACTAGGCATTTATTAAAGGAAAATCAAACAGTGTTGAAGAATGAATAATAATTTTAGCCCTCTATTTTAAATGGCTTATGGGAAAATATTTTTCTGCTTTAATTTGCTGCAGTGACCGGCCAAATAAGTAATATTTTTTAACATTGGTTTAAACCCCTGTGAGCAAGCTGACTACATGGTTATTGTGTAGCTTTCTACAGACATAATTTAAATATGAACTGTTCTCCTTATGAAAATCCTCAACAAAGATCTCTTTTCCCATAGGTAGTTTGGTCATGCATGCTTAACCTGTTAAACATTTCTGTCTTAATTTTCTGTTAATTTGCTTTTATTATACACTGGTTATCGTAAATTAAGGAAAAATCACAAAAATCACGATTACTGAAAAAGTTACATGTAGAATTTAATGAAACTTACCCATAATATACAACACATAGTAAGGCATCAAATAACATAAAAAGAAATTACCAGACAAATATGGTAGTATAAAAATTAGCACATGTATAAAATGAACGAATCGAAGGTGTCAGTTTGCTATAGGAAAAGTACCTTCAATATGGAGTATGATCGCCTCTAGAAGCAATACAGCACATACAGAGAAGTGTGATGCTTTCAATTTTGCATTCTATCAGTTCCATAGGAAGCGAGAGCCATTGCTCTTGCAAAGCGAAGCGTGACAAGGGTCTGAGGGGGGCGTATTGAGAGCAGCTAGACGTCTCTGTAAAGCATCCCAAACATGCTCGATTGGATTCAAGTCCAGGGATCGAGCTGGCCACTCCATGCACATAATTGTTTCCTGTTGAAGATAATCATCTACAATGCCAGCCCTGTTAAAGCCTTCTATGCACAGTTGATGTTGGCACCAACCTTCCAGTGTCTGCAGCAAGGGAGGATCTAAGAAGAAACTGAGTAGTGGTTCTATTCCTGTGCTGCACATAATGTCAAATATCAGTCATCGACGCTCATCGTAGCAGTTGGCTGACCTTGGCTGAACCTCCTAGATACCGAATCTGGTTTGAAATTGCCTCCAAAGTCTGTAAACCACAGAAGGACTCACATTTTAGCCATCTGGGCACCTCTGTTTGACTTTGTCCTTCCTCTAGTCTCCCAATGGCTCTCCATCATAGTTCTGCAGGCAAGTGATGCCTGGAGGTCATTGTAATGAATTGGCTCTCTCAGATTTCTGATGTCACTATCACAGTGAAATATGTGGGCTTGCTCTCATAAGTGAACTTTTATGCTCCTTGCAGAGGATGTATTCTGAGCGCAGTGCCACTAATTTGCATATTGCAGTTGTACTCAGCTACTCTTACTTGACAACATATTCAAATTTTACACGGTTTGGCTTATTTTTGAGGGAGTTATTGCTATTTTTGTGATTGTTTTCTTAATTTATGATAACCAGTGTAGTTGCTATTGTAATTTCCTTACATTGTAAGTCTGTAATATAAACTATGTATGATTTAATTTTTTAAGTGGAGAATCTGCATTTAAAGCAATGACTGCACACTTTGGATGGGCCAAACGTCCAATGCTTAAAAGAATATCTCAGTTGAAACAAGATATCCCTATTACTTTCATATACGGATCTCGCTCGTGGATTGATAGTAACTCTGGTCTTCAAACGAGTGAACTTCGTAAAAACTCATATGTGGAAATCAAAGTAAGATTTACTTTCTTAAGTATGCTTTTTTATAGCTGCTTTATCAATTTTATTTAGAACTGGTTTTGTTCTTATGTAAATTCATCTTTTCACTTGATAAATGAAAATACAGCATGTATTGAGAAATTGTGTGAACTAATACTTTGAATATAGCAGGTACTGAAAACAATTATGAAATAATAATGACATCTGATAGTCTATCAATATTTGCAATTTTATTCATATTTATGCTTAGGTTTGTGTATAAAAATGTAAATAACAATAAATTTATTCATAAAATAATTAAAAGTATAGATGTGTTATATGTTGAAAATGGTCTCTCTCGCAACTGTTTATATAAAAAGTCAGGCTAAATATATTTTGCGTAATCTAGGAGTCTTACGAAAGCTGATGAAGAAGAGAACAAAACAAACAAGAACAAAAGAGAAAGGCAGATGCTAAGAAAACATAGCTTTAGGCTGATTATGTAACTATAGAATGGTGATTTGCTAATAAGTTTCCAATGAAGAGTTTTGGTATTTATTCATAACTAATCAGGCTGTAACAGTTTTCAGCTTTCAACAAATCCATTGTCCAGAAGCACAATACTCTTTTTGAAATAAATTTGCTTAAAAGCAAATCACATTAAAATTAAAAATCACATTAAAAGCAAATCACATTAAAATTAAAAAGGTTAATCTTACCTTAAGAAAAGTGCATTTGCATATATCATGGTTTGCTTTCAGTCTGATATTTCACATACAGCAGATAATGTAAACATAGCTTATTTTGGTTTATAATTTATTGGTTTAGTTTGGTTATAATCATTTTGCTACTTGTTGCACTGTACTTGAAAAAGGTGTAGTGAACTATTTTTAATGAGAAAGAAACATTTTATCAGAGTAAAGTTTAACTTCTCAAATCTTTTATGATTTTGCTTTCTGCCCTTTTATTTTAACAAAAACTTCATTCATTTTGTTACATTTTGTTTCCTTTATTTTTCTTGCAGTCTGCCCTGTTCAAACTAAAAAGCTAAATATATGTATTAAAAAACTACTTTGAATATTTTCTTCATAATCCGTATATTGGTCTAACCTTTACTCTATGATGAAAGGGAAGTTGTGTAGTATTCTTCTGAATTGCTTTTATGTAGCAGTTTCTGACTGGTAATAATTGACTTTATGATGAAGCTTTTATAAACTTTAAACAAGTTTGTATGTACCTGTGCCTTTTATGTACCTTAAATTCTTTTCACTAACCTATTATCATCGTGATTTATTCAGTTCAGTATTTAAAATACTGAAATGAAGGATTTGACCCAAGTATTTTGAGCATTATAAAAATATTGTTGCTTATTAAGTTTTTACAACTATTAACTGCTTAATAGCTTGTTAGGAAATAAAATTACAAAAAAAGCAGCATTCCAGGAACAAAGTTTTCTTTGTGAAGTTGGATCATTTTAATATTCATATTGAATATGTATCTGTGTATTCATATTCATATTGAATATGAATTTAAAATATGTATCTGTGTAATTTGTATCTTTCAACCTTTTTTTTTTATTGTTTCCAATTTGGGGAGTATAAAATGTCGTATAAATGTGTAAGTGTACGTATAAAATTAATGAGTATGCATGCACTTAAACATAAAATATATAAGTTTGATGGGTGTAAAACTCTATGAAAAGGTACTGTCAGATGATATATAATAAGCAAAATTTGAAAAATTTTACATTTTTTTCATCAAATAGTTTTTTTTTTTTTTTTTTTTTTTTTTTTGGAGTGTATTCCCCCTTCTTTAGTATAATGCATAAAAACATTAAATAGCATCTCTGGTTGTTTCTTATCCCTGGTGTCTTTAATTAAATTGTAATCTTGCAAAAATGGAACTCTGTTTTTTTTTTTTTTTTTTTTTTTTTTTTTTTTAATTAAGTCTTACTTTCAGATTTTTTTACAGTATTCTAATTTATATATTAAAAAGCTAGTTGTATTTTCATGGTTACAATAATTTCTTGTTGAAGTCTGAAAAAAATCTTTCAACAAAATCATAAAAACCTCTTCAGTAATTAAAAATCAAATTCATGTATAAATATGCACAGTTTTTGCCCGTGAAAACTATCTCTGCCTAAAAAAGAAAGACTTAAGATTCAGAAGAAAAAAAAGAAACATGCATTTAAAAAAAAGTTTGTTACCTCTGGCTTTTTGACATCCACCAGTTTGCTGAAGTTCGGATGTATTATCTGCTGCTGCATTCTGACAATCTATATGAGAACTTCGGACTCGTCCTAATCATCACGTAAAAAAGTTAGAAGCATCCTGATCTGTAGTGTAGAATAAGAAACAAAACATTTAAAATTTGTGACAGAGAAGCTCCTGGGAATAAATAGTTAAATATAATAAATAAACAAAGAGGATACTATATTTAATGTATGGTAGTCAGTCAGTAGTAGAAATACAATGTATTGTCAAACAATATAAATCTGCAAAAATCAAAGATGTAAAACGATTCTGTTTCCACTGCCATTTAATAACTAGTTTTTTTAGGTTTTATATAATTTTGTTTGGCAGTTTCCCTGTGTCATTATTAAATTTTCACAAACTAATCATCATATATACTGTAGCAGATCCATTAAAAATATCAGTTTTGGTTAGAAAAGAATAGCTATCCATTCCACATAATTTTTTTTCTTACTTAAATCTGACCCCTTTCAGAGCAGAGTTTCCGTTTGTTGGGAAAGTCTTGGAATGTCAGGGAAATAAATTATTATGCTTGTGGAAAGTGTAAAACCTTATCCAAAATGTCAGGAAAAATCAGAATATTTCAGAGAGAGGGAGGTTAAAAAAATTTACAAAATCTTCTCAAATAATGAAAAGCTCATTTTTATTTTGTAACAAATAAATAAAAATTCTTCCTCTTAGAAAGAAGTTAAGATGTTGTAAACTTTATATATTTTTCCATTTAGAAAGTATTTTGCTCTTCTCAGTTCTAGTGCAATTTCATGTCTGACTGTCTTCTCTGTCTGTTATGAGTTACTGTTTATCCTTCTCTTTAGAAATGTAACATTTCAGGCACTGCTGTCATTAGAAGTGTAATTGCCTTTAAAAATAAGTAGTGTAATATAGAAATTACCACATTCTGTAATTCTACCTAATAATAAATAACTTAAAATTGAACACAATTTTCATTGCAGTGTAAATGGTATTTTCCAGTTTTGTTTTGAAACATTATTGAAATGAGAATTACGATTAATGTTATGCCATTCTTTTGCAGAATAAAGATGTCCACCCCCCTCTTTCTAAAAATCAACTTACTTATTTTGCATGGCTTTGGTGCATATATTCTGTATATTTTCTTTCATACAGTGTGTGTGTGTGTATGTGTAATTATGCAATAAAATAATAGTACTTCAAAACATGTCATGTCTCTCCGAAAGTTATTTCCCCTGAAAATATTATCATTGTTATACATTATTAAAAATAATGTCCAGATATGCAGAACTGTGGACTAGATTGTAATTTAAATTTAATATTTCAGGTGCTGGTTTAAATCATACCCGTTGTATTATGTGTAACAAATCTTGTTCGTGCTTCTGATGTGTTAGGCATTTCTTTGCAATAATAAATAATAATAATGTGTAATAATAAATAACAGCTGAAACTAATTAGGTTTCTCACTGCAGAATTTTATTTGGTAGGGGGAAGAGGGATTAATTAATATTGAGACTGCTTTTGCCAGAGCATAAATTTCTGTCATGTATTTGTTTCTTTTTTTTTAACATTAAAAAATTACTGATGTAGATTTTTTACACTGTTTAAAATATTTGTATTTAAATTTATCATATTTTGTTGTCCAAAATAAAGTTCTGATGATCAAGGCCTAATGCTGGTATAAGGAACATTAAGATAAAATATTTATTGGTGATCAGAACTTGTCATGCTAAAATTAAAAATGATAATGTGAAAACGTTATTGTGCCAGACAGTCAAAGCTGTAAATTAAAAATTTAAATATTCTAGAGCATGAAGATAACTGAGCATTAACTACCATCTTTAGAATAGTTTCCATGAAAATATACTTTTTAAAATTTCACTAACTAGCATTAAATCTGAACAAACAAATATCTTTTCATTACGTACATTGCTAACCTAATCACTGCTACAGGAAACTGAAAGAAGTTTGCATGAGATTTGTTAAGAATCAGATGTAGCCTTTTTCATAGGATTTTAACGAACTTTAATCAAACTCTTGTACTTCTGAATATTCTGCAACTTGTTTTAAGATTATTGAATTTATGTGCTTTTGAAGTTAGATAAGTCGGAAACAAGATGAAGCAAACAGCAATAAAATTAACTTGTTAGTACATAGCTCTTTTTCATATATTTTTTATAATAAGCATTGTAAACTTTAGAGCATTGCAAGTTATTTTCCATGAATTAATGATGTTTTACATATGAAATATTGTCTCAGTAGCGCTTGTACATAATATGTATAAATTAGGTAACTTTCATCTTTTTTTTCCCAATTTATAGAAACGAGTGACTATAAAACAGCATTTTATTTTTAATTGGAAGTTCTAATTTAATAAATTTAATTTCCCTCCCCTCTCATCCTTTTCAGATGATTCAAGGTGCTGGACATCATGTGTATGCTGATAGACCTGAGGTATTCAATAAGTTGGTTTGTGATATATGCAGAAATCATGACTCTAGTGTATGGAAACAGTTGTCTTCCATTGTTGTAAATCAACAGAATCTTAATGAAACTAATAATGAGAATTCAGATGAAGAAGCGGGCCGATCATCAGAACAACAATACAATTAGCTTTTATATATTTTGCCTAAAATTTCCCTTTTTGTAATCTGTGCTCTGTGATCAGACATTTTGAGAGCTTCTTCAGAATTTATGTTTTTAGTTTTCCCAATGCATTTGTCTGTTTGTTATAAGATTTTGAAACATTTGTAATCATGTAACAAGCATATGTAACTTATAGAATACTTGCATTGCATAATATACTAATTGGTTTCATTGTGTGTATATATATTTATTATATATATATGTATTGTAATTCTCCTGCAGTGTTAAAGTTCCTTTTGTTTGTAGTATGCTTTTTACTTGTTAAGTTTGATTGTCTGTAGAACAAAAATGTATGAAACTAAGTATCTTAGTAATGTTGTAAAATGTCTGTGCATTGTGGATGAAATTTTTATGTACATTGTTAATTCTCAGTTGTATATAGCTGTTTTAAAATTGTCTTTTTATCCATTTTAACTCCAGTTATTTATTAGCTATTTAATTATTAAAGACAATGCTGTTTTCCTTAAGTTTGTATTTTATCCATCAAAGTTTGTTAATCCATTTATTTTTCATATGGGTTATTTAATCTAAATTATGTTTCACTGAGTCAGACAATTCTAAAATGCAGTATAAAAATTCATGACAACTGTTTAAAAGGTAACATCTTGTAGTTTTAGTTACTGAATAAAACTGGAATTAAAAAGTCCTTTCTTGTACAATCGTGAGAAATTATGTTTTATTTATAAGTTTGCTATCTAGTGATTTGTAAAAGATGTTATGATGACTTTACTTTAAGACTAATGAATAAATGCTGGTATGATTTTCTAAGTACTAATTGAAAATTAACACATTAAATATAAAAACACAACTGCTGAGTATGTATTGCTAACTAATAAATTAAATAACTTTTGGGAAAAGTTAAATCTAAAAAACCCAGTAATTGTTAAGTACCATATTTACACATGTATTTGTCTCCCTTTTTTTACAAATTTTACCATTTAAAAATTCAGAGGGGGGGGGGAATTATGCAAGTAATTTAATATCTGAATGATGCAGTTGCAGTAAGATCATAAAAAGTATAATTTGTTCATGGATAAATTACTGGTAACTATCACAAAATTATTTAAAAGAAGCCTTTATTTTAGTATGATTACTTAGTAATAGTAACATTATCATGACATGACAAAATATCTTCATTTCTGCTTCTTGTATCTTGAATCTCTCCTGCTGTTATTTTAGTCCACTGCTATTCTGTAGGCCTCAAATCAAATTAGTATTCAAATTGTTACTAGATCTGCTGTTTGTGTTATTTGCTATTGCTGTTTGTGTCGTCTATTATTGCTTTACCAATCAGATCCCAGACTGTAAATTCACAAATAAATCAATCAGTTAGTATGATGAAAACAGTCACTATGTTGGAGAATCCATTTCAAAATTTAGGGAAGCTCATTTTCTGAATGCCTTGAAGGGGAAAATTGTATGAATACTTAAAGAGTTTCAGAATCTTTTACTTAAAGCTGAGGGAGAAAATATGCAAGTAAATATGGCATATCTATGTGTTTTAAAACCCTGATGTAGTCCATCTATTTTGTCTTATAATACTGGTGTTAAGTTCCCTTTAGTAATGCTGAATAGAAGTAGTAAAACCAGAAAATTGTGATTATACATTTTTCATATTTTTTTTAACATTTCTGATAAATTTTAACTATTCTTTTAGTAATAAGAGAAATTTGCCAGTTTATTGACTTTTTTTAACACAACAATGCAAATAACATTCAATATCAGATAAGAAAAGTGCTTTCTAAGTTTTACAACTCTTGAAAGATATCCAGCAGCAAAATGTGAAAAAGTAATTTTTGATGTTACCCCTCACTCAAGTTGTCACAACGTTGAGTGGGGACTAAAGTGCAGAAGGTTAAAACTCATTGTTATGCAGCATGCAAACTATTATTCTATACCAACTACACCTCTCAGCCAGTTATTTCATATGAAACCTCTCAACGAGACATTAGTTTGACCACTATTTTAAGTGCCCCTGTGACATGCATATATGCTTTACCCTCACAAACATCCAAGACTTCTATGGGATTTGAAACTTGACCTCAATGATAAGGCAGCAAACAGCACTAACCACTCTGCTGATCAGGGTGGGGTGTAAATATTTGTAAAAATTCATCACATTTTAAATCTTTTTAAAATTCGTAACATTGCAAATGTTTATGAAAAGCGTCTGTAAGATCTGTTATAGATTATATGGATAAGGTGTATTATTAATTACATTGATTACAGATATTTAACTAAATGTGATAAGACGGGCATATAATGATGTTGAATCTCCAGCGTTTGTTAAGCAATTCATAATTTTAACTTGAAAGATTACATAATTGTATGTCACTAGCTTTGAAGCCATATTCCATTGGATGGTTGGATTAATTCTCCATGAAGCTGTTTTCTATCTGTACTTAATTTTTAAAATTTAATTATTAGAGTAAGATCTATTTATGTAATATAATCCGTGTTCATCAGTAGCCAAGAATAATACTTTTTATGGTACTTCTTTTTTCAGGTTTCATTGCATGAGAAAGGGCATTGTCATTATAAAAATAATGTGATCAGTAATAACATATTAATTTTTTATTTCATATTGATTTTGTCTAACATAGTATCAGAGGCAGATAATTATACTGCATGTAAAATTCAATAACAAATAATGGATTTTACTCCTTCAATGATAGGCAGATGAATATTTTTTCAGGTTCTGTGAAATGAAAGATATCTGGAGTATACTATACATTTTGTTAAAGCCATATCATGCATATTTGGTGCCTTTCAGATTGTTTACTTTCCACACCTTTGCATCAGTATTAGGTTTTCATCCTCCAAACGTTTTAGCCCAAATGCCATCAGCCAAGAAGGGCTATTACTCACAAAATGGGATTTTGTTTTGAATTGCTAGAAAAGTCTTGAATCGCTTTTCAAATTGTTGCCCCCGAATGTTATCGCCTTGTATTATATTTAAAGAAATTAAAGAATGCCTGAACGTACGTTGCTTGCATTGTGAAAAGACAATGGTACCTAGAGCCATTATCTCCAGCAGGTGAGACTGTCTATTATAAATTCAAAATATATTCTGTTTTTAAATATTTTCATTCCAAAGTGGCACGGTAAATAAAAAAGAAAATGTCCATTTAGGCATAATATAAAATCTGAAAACTTTCAGATTTTTTTTTCACCTCCCTTTTTTATTAAATGCAGAAAAAGGTAATTATTTTTATTGTCTCTTAATAAATTAAAAAATTAAGATGTGCAAAAAAGTAATTAATGAACATATTAAAAAAGAATCATGTAAAAAGTAAATTGCATTCATAAAAATAACATTAACAGTATGCATACATAGAATTAAAAAGGGCATTTAGCACAGCAGAGAACATCTCTATCTTGGAATGCATGAAATTCCACATGAATTCACTTAAATAAAGAGTCTGAATCTGGCCAACTAAACCCCTTTGGCATTTTAAAATATCCTACATGCCCTCAGCAGATGGATATGACACATATAAAATTGCCAGATCAGAGAAATTAAGAACGATTTCCTGTGAAATGTTCCAAATTCCAGACAATGAAATTAATCACATATAAAAAACAAATCTATGATTAAATGGAAAATGTGTGAGCGATAATTGTAAGGACAGCTTTTGCTACAAGACAAGCCAGACTGCTGAGGCTTGGTATGATGGAATTAAAAAAAATTCCTAAGTGCTCTCCCTAATCGAAAAGAACAAAGTTAGCTGTATATTTAGGTTCCATCAAACATGCTGAAGTAGCAAGAGATTCTAGTTGCGTCATTTCATTCTGTCAAATTGTTTTTCTTTTCTTACATGTTTTCTGCCGTGAAATACACGTTTGGAGAATAAATTAATAAACATAATATTATATCAGTTGTTAAGTTTACTATAAATCTCTGAAGTATTTAAGAAATTTTTTTTTGAGAGCAGAGCTTTGCCAGTACTGACCAAATTTCAGTAGACTCATTCATAAAATTTTAATTTTAATTAATTATGCTTCTCTGTAGGTTAGTTATTAAAGAATATTAATATTTTTTATACTACTAAAGGATATGTGATTTTTGTCAAGCGGCTGTTCCCATTATTTGACTATATCAGTGGATGACTAATTGTTTAAATTAAAGTATGAATGAAGTGTTTGTTATCTTGGCTAGATTTGTTATTCTATGATATGCATTTCTTCACAAAACTGGTTTCAACTTATTATATATATATTAACTCAATCAGAACTATAAATTGGTAATTGTAAAAGCATTCTCCTTTAGTTAAGGAATCTCATAGCAGCTGCCAATATGTTGCATAAATTTCAGTCCTGCGAGCCCTGACAGTGGCCTGTCAGTTACAACTGACAAATGCTGGTAGTTCATCCTGACTTCTAAGCCAGGCGAACGGATTTGCGACATGAGTGTTTCAAATGGTTTTCCCCACGTGTAACAAGAATACAAAGCAGTATCCCTGAGAAAGTCCTCCATGAAGGCATGCCTTCTCTAAGATAATTATTGTGCACTTTTCATTATATAAATAACCCATAACTTCTGGTCCTGCTGCAAACATTTTGGCCAAGTTGATCCTTCTTGATACCCCCATTGCTCAGCAGATGATAAACTAAACCAAAGAAAAAGGAAACATCTATCAGGGTCTAAATCTAAATAAAACAATCGAAGAGAACTTTTCACAGTGAGATACCATTTTGTATTTCAAGACTGAGTTGCCAGCTCTCCTGCTTTTTGCAAGACTTCAAATTTTTCATCTGATCTCCTAGAAAATGCAAAATAGCCTGGTTTGTAGTTTATCTGGATTTAGACTGTTTCATAGGCATTAGTTTAGCAGTTTCATAACTGTTGATCACTAAATAGCAGAGGAAAAGAAATTCCCATTAAGGAAATACTGAAAACACGTTCTTAAAAAATTGCTGAAGATTTTATCACATTTTCATCTGTTCATGCAAATTAAAACTATAAAATTCTTTTATTTCTATACTCACTTTTTTGACTAATTTATTTGACTTAATCTGTTTTTATCCATTATAGAGAGATATAAAGCAGTTTTTGAAGACTTAACTAATGTTTAATTGACAAATATTAGTGTTTAATTTTACTTAAAATCTTGAAATGGTGCATAATTAAGTTTATGCACTTTAATTATTAATTTTTTTTATCACATTTCAAAATTTAGAATGATGACTTTTAAGTTAGTATATTTATTTCAGAAATGAATGATCCTTAAATGACCTTAAGTCAGATTCATAAATTTAGAGTTTGAAATTACATTGCTACATAGCCTGAAAACATCTTTTCATATTTCTAAGTTAATAGCTATATTAAAGTATTAATATTTGCAGCTCAAATGTATTAAATATTTGAATGTTACAACTCCAGAAATTTTTAAAATTTTCCAAGAAATTCTGTGAAAGAATTTAACTAGAACATTTTAGCAACTTCTAAAGCAAAGCAACTTTTAAAATTCTTATTTTAGCTTCTGTTATTTTTCGGATGGTAGCATGCATGACAAATCTGTGAGACAATATTTTTGGGAGTTAAAATATTTAGGGTTTTTATTTTAATTAACCAGTTATCATGATTTAGACGTTTACTGTCGCTTTTTCTTTTTTCCACAGCATAATGCAAGTTGAGCTTGCACGAGGCCAAATTAATAAGTTGTTGCTAGCTCAGATACGATTTGTAGCCTACGGCCTTGTATTACAATTGCTGATATTTGATTGTCCATGCCAATTAGCGTATTTTAAATTTTAGCCTACCGTTATTTAAGTAATTTCGTCATAAGTGCTGGCCAAGTTGTAAACACCTGTTCTTTAGTTTTAATAAAAGTTCTTAAGCTTAGCTATTATTTAATTAATTAATGTAATAATAACTAAGTCTTTTACGCTCTTTTCAAGTCTCGGTTGTTATTCTAGACTGCGATAATTCGCTGTCTATCTAAAGATTTATTACAGTTTATGATTGCTAAAAAGGCCAAACTTTATAAAATTATCAACAAATCGTGTTTCCAAGCATTCCGTAGCTTATAATCATTAGATTCACCCCGAAATTGAGTCGAATCTCCTAAGTAAAATGAAGTGCTTCCAAAGTCCGAAAGTTTTGGTTGATTTTAAAATTCTAGGGTGTTGAAGGCGACTCAAAATTTCTATAGTTCCTTCGCAGTTATATAGTTAAACGATTTATTTAAACTCGGTTAGTTCTGTGATTTTATTAGGAAGCTTTAAAAAAAAAAAAAAAAAAAAAAAAAAAAAAAAATCAGTTTACATTTATATTAACTAGTGTCCAATAAATTTTCGATATTTTATTGCTTTAGAATGTGTGGTCTTGTTTTAAAATGCATCTTATCATTTGTTGTGTGAAGTTGTACATGTTTCACCTGAATAGAATTTTAATTAGATGAAATTTTAAATTGGTTCTTAGTACTTCGTTTTGCAGAAACTTTCATCTTCGTTAACCTGTGAAATTTATACACTGTTACTACCAAACTGTTTCTTTTCCTTCAGTGAATACTTATTTTTATTATTTTATTTCTTTGAAAAATTGACTTCAATAATGTAATTTGAGTGTTAAATATCGTACACTACATGTATGTGCCACAATTTTTTTTATTTTCAAAAGACTTATTTTGGGAGCACTTCACAAACTATAATTGTGATAACTGAACAATTTCTCTCGTACTAATAAAAATTTCACTCATTTTATTACTCCGCAACTAATTGGAAGTTCTTAAGGTTTTATTTAGTTTTTCATTTAAGACTTTATAATGAAAGAATTATTTCATTTCATCACTCTACTAAACTCGCTTGCAAAATTAAGAGAATTTGCAAATTATGTCTATTTTTACGAAAAGTATTGGGCCAAAGATACTAATTATGCCACCGAAGAATTATGCAAATATTCAGAGTCGAATACGTACGCGTACACCTGCGTGTCTGCAGAGTTGCGATTGTGGAGCGGATATAAGCGGACGAGAGGTTTTCGGCGATTTGTGTGCTCGTACTCCTTCACGAAATTTGCTGTGTTTCTCTCAAGAGTTGGGTAAGTTTTGTAAGGTTTCAAATAAAGTTAGTATCCACGAACGTTTTTGAACTTTCTTGAGTATTCATATAGCGACTGTCGGTAAACTAGAGGTAGGCCAATCACAACCGCAGGTGGATACCGAGCTCAATGTTAAGTGCGGTGTCGTCTGCAGTTTGTGGAAACAGTTCCAGGACATTGGATCCCTGTCAAAAAGACCTGGAGATGGTTGGCTAAGATCAAGAACTAGGAATGAGGATCATTATTTGGCATTTTCAGCGCGGAACACAGTACAGCTACAGCTTCACAAATCTCACTTGAGTTGTATGCTGCCAATGTAAGAGTTTCACGGTCTACTGTTGCCCAAAGGCTTCGTGAGATAGGGCTGTGTGCCAGAAGACCCGATGTTTGCGTCCCGCCTCATTGCAGCACGCAAGAGATCACGTGTAATATGGTGCAGACAACATGCGCCTTGGTCCAAACTTCAGTGCAGCCGCGTCTTTTAACAGATGACTAAAGATTCATCCTTGACACTGATTCTCAGCGTACCCGTGTCTATAGAGAGTGCGGAACACGAACCATTCCTCCGTCATTCAAAGGCATTACGGCGGTGGAGGTATAATGGTGTCAGCAAGTTATAATGTTTCTGATTATAGAAGACAGGTCATCTAACGCATTTGACGCATTACCACCGTCCTAAATGATGAACACCCACCGAAATTCAAGCTGAGGATCTGCACAATGTTACTGACGAATTCGCACTGCTCTAAATGATAAACACCGGCTGTAATGCTAGTTGAGGAGCTACACTATGTTTCTGGTTATTGAAGAGAGGGTAATTAATACAATACACGCATTCTCACTGTTCTAGATGATTAACATCCGCCGAAATGCAATTTTAAGGTGTTCCACAATGTATCTGACAAATTCGCAGTGCTCTAAATGATAAACACGAATTATGTTATACGGGATTATGTTATACGACTGTACACCTTTGCATGTGTTTTGTAAATGTTCCCTGACTGCTATGAAGTATAGAAAGAAAATCTCTACCATCCCATTTCTGTACTTCATAGCAGTCGGGAACCAGCCTTATGTTCCACTTTTCAAGACCGCTATTTGAAGTCGTGTGTGTGTGTGTGATTATGGCAAAGCCTCGAGGGCTATCTACCTAAGAGGAGGAATGCCTTCGTGGAAAACTTTCTAAGGGAAACTGGCTCGTATACACGTTACACATTGGGAAAACCATGAAAACGCCCATGCAGCCAGCCCGTTCGCGGGATTCGAACCTCGGACCGAACTAAAAGCGACTTTACCGCTCGGCCGCTGGTGGGCCCTATTTGATGTCGAGCCCGCCAAGTGGGGCCGCCTGAAAGCCGCATTTGGCCTCTTTAATGGACGACAGCGCTCGTCAACGTAAGGCTTAGCTGATCGATTATTACCCAAGTTTTCTGACCTTAATCCTATACAGCATGTCAGGGACACTCTTGAGATGGCAATTTCGACTCGCCATTCCCCCTCCGAGAACCATCCCGGATATTAACAGTGCCTTGTCGAAGACTCGGATTGACTGCCACAGAGACTCTGGATGCTCCTCACAACTGTCTCCTGTCCAGTATACCATCACGCTGCGTGACCTGCTTGGCTGTGGCACGGAACCATACCCTACATTAGACCCATTCTCAGTTCGATATCTCAATGTAGATTTTGCAAAAACCGCGTTTTTGGAGACATTTTAGGCTTAAAGTTCGAAATGTAGATCAAAAATTTAGATGGTAATATGGCACCATGGAGTTTCTCGCCAAAAATATTTGGCGAGAAACTTTTTTTGAAAGAAATTTGTCGCCAAGCGAGGGCGTATATAAGAGTAGTTCCAAAGATATTAATTTAAGCTTTATGTCCTTTAGATGCGATAGATGGCGCCACCGGGGCGGTGGCGTTATCTTTTACATGAAAAGGTCGTATGAGACTTGTTTGATCAAAACAGACAACTCTAAGGCGTTTGAAATGGTGAAGGTTCAAGTAAAGCTTCCCAGGCTTGGAAAAATTAACTTTTGTGCAATATATAACCTTCCAGACAAGCAATTTACGGATGATATCCTTGATGAATTGCTTCTCAGCCAAGAACCCTGTATAATCGGGGGTGATTGGAACTCGAAATATGTGGACTGGGGCTTTCACAGTACAAACAGAAATTGCAAGGTAATTCATAACTATGTGTATAATCACCCAGTTTATTTATTTATCCCTGAAGAAGCCACTTACTGCCCAAGCATTCCAGGCCGGCGTCATTATATTCTGGACTTTTTCCTCTCAACGGATAACATCCGTATTTCACTTGAGGTGCTTGCTGATCTTCCATCAGATCACGTTCCTGTTATAGCTAGAATAGGTGCACCTCCCAAGACAAATCCAACTCCAAAAAAATAGTGGACTGGAACCTATTTCACAATATCGCTAGTACATCGAAATTCAGTTTATGCACTCTTAACACTAAACCAGACATTGACGCTGCAGTAAACATTTTTACCATAAACAATTTACAATAAACATTTTTTTACTTCAGGAATTCCTAAAATGCAACTACAGAAATGGCGAACAATTATCTGGACGGCACACTTCCTGCACGTATCAGAGCGGTTATTACTCAACAGAACAGACTTCGCAAACAGTACAGTAAGGATTGGAATCCGGCTATTAAGACGGACATAAATAGACTCACAAGGCAGATTAAAGCTCTCTAAGCACATCAACTCGAAAAAGGCGCCTGGAAGTGGTAAAATTACGAACAGAATGATGAAGAACCTGCCCCACTGTCTAATTATCAGAAGCTGACTAGCATCTACAATGCTTGTTTGACGCATTCATATTTGCCAACCCCGTGGAAGCATGCAAGTATTTTTCTGATACAAAAACCAGCAAGCCTCCCGATGAACCGGCCAGTTACAGACCAATTAGCCTCCTGCCGACACTGGGAAAGATTCTTGAAAGAATCATTTTCAATAGAATTAAACCTTTCCTCGATATTCTGGCGAATGAACAACATGGCTTTCGAAGAGGACTATCCACTTCTCATCAGTTAGTCAGAATCACTGAATATACTAGAGCGGCTTTACATAACAAAAATAGTGCAGGTATCCTCATGCTAGACGTGGCAAAAGCATTTGATCGCGTCTGGCATAGAGGACTTATTTTTAATCTCATCAATATGAATTTTCGTCGGAAAATTATTCTCATCCTCAGCTCATTTTTGAATTCCCGAACCTTTCAGTGCGGCAAAGAGATTCCAGTTCAAATGCACATCAAATTTACGCTGGTGTTTCACAAGGAAGTATCCTTGGACCAATATTTTATATTTTGTACGTAAATGACTTCCCAAAATTTAGTCCAGACCCTAATATTATGTTAACATGCTACGCGGATGACACCGCCATCACAGCGAAGTCCAGATGACGAAACCACGCCTTGGTAAAGATTCAGGAGATTATTCCTAATATTGAAGCATGGTGTCAACGATGGAAAATTCAGATCAACCCGGAGAAGTCAAAAGTTTTAGTTATCAGAAAATTCAAGATCACAGACCCCCCCCCTCACCTGTAATGTTACGCTCTTCGGGAAAACAGTCCCTACTGTAAGTACGGCAAAATACTAGGAGTCATTTTAAATCGATCGCTTACCTGGAATGCACACATAAACAGTGTGTGTGGAAAAGCGTACAGCATTGTGAAAAAGCTTTACCCACTACTTTCTAAGACTCTGGATTAAACCTTGCACGCAAAAGAAGGCTTTACACTGCAATTGTCAGGCCTGTTATCACATATGCCTCCCCGGCCTGGGCAAGTGCTAAGGCAAGTGAAATTCACCGGCTGCAAATTCTGCATAATACGAGTAAGATCCTGAGAACCATCACGAACGCCCCATACTATATTAGAAATGAAGATTTACTTCGCGACATTCATACTGATTATATCAAAGACTACTTATCCAAAATAAATGGAAACTTTTTCAGGAACTTGTATCGAGTTCCAGTCAGATTATTGGTACCCAGCTCATTTTGTGCATCTGTAACCTTAGTTGTGTAACTATTGTGAATATCGAGAAGTATCGTGCCTAAATTCATGACAGCGTGTAACATTCTTCGCAAAGCATCGTCTACGAGATAAATTTACCGGAGGAAAACAAAACTTACTGACAGGCCTAGCGCTATGTTTTTTGCCTTTACAATCTTTATGGTTCCTAAATTCTGCCTCCCAAAATTTTAAAATATTTCCACTCGGTGTTGCCGCACAGTTTGCACTGGCTCTGGCTCCGACCCTGCTTACTGACTGAGCATTAGAAACGTTAAATAATGACTGTAAAATGGAACTCACAAAGGACGATGTAAATATTGCTTGACGGACTAACTGTAATAATAAAACGAGAATGCATTGATTATTTGTTAAAAAACAAAGCTAGCTCAGCGTAATTTATAATCGTATAAAGCGTCATTTTGCACAAAAAAGGATTTTCCTCCTTTGCTCCTCTTTTGAAGGATTAAGTAATTATTTTTAGATATTGTGAGCAAAGTTGTTTTGTCAAAACTAAGACAACGAGCTTGTATTTATTTAAATGTAATGTGATGTATGTGTGTAAATGCCAGTTAGACCATTAATTTTGCAATATCTGGTATTATATCAAATCGGAAGAGAAACATGCCAATATAAAATTTTTAATTAGCTCAAACAAGCAATCTTAGATTAGATTAAATTTTGAATAAAACTATGGATTTCAAGAGCAGTCAAACATAAGTTCCTCTTCTTTAGCTGAAGAAAAAAGAAATTGATATACATATTCAAAAGTAAAGTTAATAAATAAGTATTATTAACTTTTTAAACGTTATAAATGCTTGCAGTAATGACATCTTCTGTTCTAAATTAAAGCTGCTTTTTTAAGCTGTTTTTTCAAATGTAAAATGTTTATTTCTTTGCTGCTAATTGCTTTTTTGCAGTCAGTATCAACATGATATGGCATCTCTCCTCAGTTCCTGCTTCGGAGGCTGGGGAGGCTAGCCCTTCTGATATAAGTTCTGAGGTGTAAATACAAAAGAACTTTTCGGAAGTTTCTGGCCAAGGGATACAAAACATAATCCTTAACGTCATCTTTTGATGGAAAAGTAAACAAAAAAGAACTAAATGGTCAAGTTCTTTGGAGGTATAAGGCAGAGAAGAATTAGAATCTAACTAAAAGAGAAAGACTTTTTAATGAATGCAAAAATCATCCAGGGAGTTGAATTCGCTGACGGATTACGTTTCTTGAATAATTTTAGCGAGAAAGAACTGAAAAGTGTAGTGTTTTAACCAACAATGATGTATAACGGATGATTTATGAATTTCTTTTTTTCCGAACATAAGCTTCATGCTCTTTGATGTGAAATTTTGATCAGGCTTAGCTTACATAATACACATTAGTGATGAAATTAGATTTAAAAGGCCAAGGAACAGTTATGTATCTTGAGATTAAAAGCAAACAGTATAGCAGGATTTGCTAAGAGAACTTTAGTTAACTTTATTTATTACCGTCAAATTCAGCAAATGTATCATCAACACATTGGAGCTGAACTGAAAAATTTAACATTTTTAACAATTTGGGTTTATGGTCCTAGGTTTTAAGTTGTTGAATATGTCCTGAAATATAATTAGTTAATTATAATTCTTGTTTATAATAACAATATCATATAATAATAATAATACACATTATAATTATAAGTATAATAATATTATATATTATTAATTATATATTATAATTATGGGTTAAATCTAGTTAATTATAATTATGTTAAGTATAATTTAGCTATAATTTGCCTTATAATAAGTAAGTTATAAGCTATTTCTTTTAATTTACCCAGGGCTTAATTTCTAAAATTAGAAGTGCCGGAGCCCTGCGGAAGACCGTCAGGAAAGGGGAAGAAGATGAAATAAATAAATAAAATTATTAATAATTTTAAAATTTAAATAACTAATCATTAAAATAATTAATGGTTAAAGTACTTAAAATTAAAATTTAATAAAATGTTAAGAGATAAATTAAAATTTAATAAGTGATTTAAAAAATAATCTTATTATTAAAATTTTGGATATCAAATTTCTAATGAAATTGTTGTTCAGTTACATAAAACAAGCGCCGTCTTATTTAGGGCTCCGGTATGCTCCAGCTAGAATTTTGATTTATCCCCAAAACTAAGAAGTATCGGAGCCGGGCTCCGGTGGACTCCGGCGCAATTTAAGCTCTGAATTTACCTGAATCCAAAAAATAATTTTTCAAAAGTTCGAAACTGAACTTTTGAAAAATTAATGTCTTTGTCTTTGGAAAGTTCGAAACTGAACTTTGGAAAATATCTCGTTTATTTTTCATATCTCCATTTTATTTGTCAGATCAAAACATCTACCACTTCTTTAACTTCCACTGTGAAAATTATTTTCTGAAAAATGAGTTCTTTTATTTATTGATTTTGATTATCTAATTTATTAAACTTTCTTTTTCATTTCTCTTCAGATTCTACTGGTATTACAAAGTGCAACAATTGGAAATTTTTTGCAAGGTACCAACCGTTAGATTTTAGATAGAAAATAAATTTGAATTTTTTCCTTTTTGTTATTTTTATTATTATTGTTATGGTTGTTGTTGTTCATGTATGTTTAGATAAATATTTAGATAAATATTTATTAAGAGAAACTTAAAATTTATTTAACAATATATTTATTTTGTTAAAAAACTTCATTTAAAAAAAGTACTTTTGGCCCGTCAGCTGCTTTTAGATCATGCATTGGTCCCGCATGTAATTTGAGTTTAAGACCACTGTCTTGGTGGAAGATTTTCAAAGAGCACCTGCTTCGTATTAATTTATTGTATTTATTAAGGCTAGCGTTATCTGCCTGAGGGGAGAGATGTCTTCGCGGAGGAATTTCTTTGAGAAACTGTTTCGTATTCATATTACACATGCAGAAATTTATGAAAACTCCCATGTGGTCAACCCACTCGGAGGATTTGAACTTAAATCGAAATACTGGTATTCAGTGTTATTAACCAATCGGCTGCTGGAAGACAAATAAGTACAACACGTAATAAATAATAGTAAGAAAATGAATACAAATTAGGGCTTTGATTACAATTATTTCCTAAGAACCTTACTTTTTTACAACAACCGAGTACTACCGACTATTTTTCAACAAAGATTTTATTTTAATAAAGATTATTAACATAGAAAAACGTTAATTTTTATTATAGTAATTCTTTTCAAAGCAAAGTTTATTTAATCCAACCGCTATATTGTCCGATGTTAGGGATATTTGATTTCACTGTCATCAGTATTGGTGTAAATCGAAGTTTTTGCAGTCTTTAACATCTTAAGAATTAGTAAGAAGGGTTTGTTTTAATTCTTCTACAACCAAATTCAGAAACTGAAACGTTCTTTTTAATTTCCTTGACACTAGACAATTCATTTTATTGATGCATGGTACAGAATAAGAAGCTCAGTAATTTTAACTATTTCAGAAATAACCATAAATAAAAGAACTGCGCAATTCTGAGAGAAATGAAATATGATTGCTGAAGGATGAGAACTTAAAGAATGTGTCATGTTCAACGCAAAATCTATAAGGAAAATGGATCAAGAAACTGATAATGAGATTTATTTCACTTTCAGAAACATAATTTAACCTCCTGATGCAATTTCAATGGATTTTAACGCATTAATGTGTTGCTAAAATAAACTCTTTATTAAGTGAGCGCCACGTCAGTAAAAATTATATTCATGGTTTTTAGAAAGCATGCGAAAAGCCTTTACATTTGTTATTACACAATAATCCAAGAATATTTTCTGCAAAGTTGTATACAGTAAATCTGGTTTAAGAATTTTCTTGCGCTTGAGAAGTTTATTTCACGAAGCCCCAAATGTTTTCCTGTTTCGATAAAGTTTCTCTCATAAAATGTTGTTGTGCCAAAGCTGAGTTGTCCGATCTAATCAGAACAAGCCTAAGATCGTGGCGAGGAATGCGAGACTACTTTTGTCGTTGGCATACGCCTTAACCACCAATACGATTCCGGCCAATTCCGCCCCAATTTTTAGAAGCAGAGCATCCCGGGAGACGAGTCCAAAAGTCTCTCACCCCTCTTCCCCTAATAGAGAGGATTTTTAGCAAATCACTGGAGCACTTTTGGCTCGCTATATACTGCTGGCCACCATAAATGTAATATCCTGAAGGAAGCAAGCAAACAACATGAAATTTACAGCATGCATTAGCGGAGGTAAGATATGCAAATGATTAGAATTTCAGCGCAGACGCACATCACGCGCGCTTGTGGCGCCACTTCAAAGCGCTATTTAAGGCTTGGAGTTTTCGATGATTTCAAGTTCGGCAATTGTTTTTTTTTTTTTTTTTTTTTTTTTTTTTTTTTTTTTTTTATATAATTTTTTAAAGGTTAATATTTAGTAGTAAACAGCGATCATCGTTTTATCAAGTATCCGAGTTCGACAGAGGAAGGATAGTGGCCTATCGAGAGTATGGATTATCTTTCAGGGAAATCGGTAGTCGTGTTGGACGAAACCAAACAACTGTAATGCGGATATGTGACCGTTGGATGCAGGAGGGTACGACGGACCGACGTGTTCGATCGCATCCACCTCAGTGCACCACTTCACGTGATGACAGGAACATTGTGCGCATGGCAGTGACGGATCGCTCAGTCACATCACGAACCATAGAACAGCACATTCAGTCTGTAACGCATCATCCAGTGTCTGTGCGTAACATTCGACGGCATTTACACCAGAGTGGTCTGTCCGCAAGACGTCCATTGCTTCGTCTATCCTTGACGCAGAACCACAGACGTCTCCGCCGGCAATGGTGCGATGAAAGAAGGATGTGGACGGCAGAATGGAATGAAATTGTCTTTACTGACGAGTCACGCTTCTGTCTGCAACACCAGGATGGTCGGATTCGAGTCTGGAGACACCGTGTCTTTCTTGATGCTGAATCGCTGCGTTATGCACCGCCACACTGGTCCTGTACCGGATATTATGGTATGAGGCGGTATTGGACATCACTCTCGCACTCCTCTAGTACGCACTGCCGGTACTTTAAACAGCCAGGGCTACATCTTCGGGGTGTTGGAGCCAGTTGTCCTTCCTTACTTTCATGGCTTGCCCATAGCGATATTTCAACAGGATAATGCGCTACCACACGTGGCACTCATTGTCCAAGTGTTCTTCGTTAATCGCCAGATTGAAGTGCTTCCCTGGCCGGCTCGATCTCCGGATCTTTCGCCGATAGGAAACACGTGGTCCATGGTTGCTGAACGATTGACCCAGATTACATCCCAAGCTGCCACACCAGATCAACTTTGGCAACGTGGGGAAGCTGCTTGGTCTGCTGTACCCCAAGAACACATCCAAAGTCTCTTTGAATGAATGCCGAGGCGTGTGCAGCGCTGATCTCCAACAATGGCGGATACTCTGGTTACTGATTCTGGAAGGAACAACACTTCACAGAAGTCTATAAGTTTAATCATTTGATACTTGGTCAACATGTTATCTACTAAATAAATTTTGTTGTGATATCTCTTGTCTTTCTTGGTGTTGCAATTTGGGTGGCCAGCACTGTATTTTGAGTGCCGAAATGCTGCACAGCCATTGTACATTTATAAACATGCATTCCATCTTCGGTATTCGAATCCGGTGCACCATTACGGCAGTCAGCGTCACCAACCGCTATACCATCATCTTATAAAACATTTTATTTTGAAAGATTTTCCCACCTAAAAATTTGCAGTAATACTTAGAAAGAGCAAAAAATTTTTTTAAAAAACTTTTTCCTTCTTAGAGGAAAAAAATTAAATTCTAATTAAATTTTTTTTTAAGGTTTTAAATTCATTTTTATTCAATATGCTTATTTCCCCAGTTTGAACTACAGAAGCCATGGTCAGAAACGGAAGTTATGAGTTTTGTTTTTAGAAAAATAGTGGTGATTTTTATTCTGCTTTTTTTTTATGCTTCTCCGTTGACCACATATCACTTGCTTTCACCATAATGGTTTCCATGATCCCTAGGTGAATTAATCATTTTAGGTGAAACGGCCATTAAATTTCGGCCCATCTTCTTTCATCTTTCGTTTAAAATTTGTAATATGGGGAGAAGGAATCCGTTCAGAACAAAAAAACGAAAGCCACCCTTTACTATCTGTATAATAAGGGTGTCGTCAATTACTGAGGCTTCGGATAATTGTTTCAGAAAAATTAATTAATTAATGTTTTTAATTATTGAATGATATGTGAAAATGTTAAGAAATGTATAAAATGTGTAGCTGAATTTGTTCTGTTTTGCATATTTAAATAAAATTTAACGAGTTAAACTGTAAATTAACATAAAGGAATTAAGTTTTAAAATAAACTGAAAATAAAATTTCATTAGAATTACCTAAAATGAATTTAAAAATAAAAATAAATGAATTTCATTTCCAAATAATTAGTAAAGCTATAAATTTATCATTATATTATTAGTAAGCTATTTTGTAAATTAACGATAAATTTGAAAAAAAAATGTTCCTGTTTAATAAATTTTTTAATTTCTGTCGCTTGAAAACTTCCGAAGCAGGTTCTGTGTTATATTGAAATAAATTTTAAAAAAGTGTTTTTAAAAGTTAGAGTTAGAACCTTATTCTAAAGATTTAAAAAAAATATTGTAAATTTGAAGATTATGAAAGGAAGAATACAGAGGATTTCAGAGTTCTCAATAAAGCAATTTTTAAGCGCACTTTTAATTTTAATCATCATCAAACCTGTTCCACATGAAAATGATGTAAATAAATAAATTATCCAAAGTCAATGTTTGAAAATAGAAACGGGCGTCTCTAAGAGAACGAACACTTTTTTAAAAAAATTTATCAAATGCTAGCCTGTTGGCCACTGGATCATTAGGCTGCATGATCTCTAATATTTTTCCACAAAATTTTGCTCTTAATCTGTACTGTCTTTTCAACTTATAACAACCAAAAAAGTATCTGTTGCATTTTGAAAAATGTTTACTCGACTAATGTATTAATAAAACGTAATGAATTGGAATTTTGCATTTGTATTAAAAGAAGCAAAAAATTACCTGCTTATGTTTATAAGGTATTTTCTCCCTCCTTTCCGCATGCCTTCATGGTGTAATTGGAAGCACACTCGACGCGTATTCGGGAGGTCCAATGTTCGAATGCCGGCGAAGGCACAATTTTCAAGCTCCAGCATCGATATAACGTAATGACTCTGTGGCAGTTTTACTAATCCAAAAGTTGTAACTATCTTGGTTGTTCAGTTTGTATGTAATAGGCGATGAAAGGCTCAGTTAAAAACATAACAACAAATAAATTTATTTACGTGAATACTGAAATAGAGCGTAAATTGTGCCTTTAATTATTAGGGCCGGCGACTCCCTTACAAACATTCTTACTCATAGTTAAGCACATCTCATTATTACAAATTCTAATCCTGCACTGAAGAAACAGGCGGGGTTACAGCGCCCTCTATAAGCGTTTCTTAACAGACTCTATACGTTGATCATCAAACAACTAATGTAAGACTAAATAAAACCTGCAGAGGAAAATAATTTTAGATATGTTAAGATTCAGTTTCGAATAAATAAATAATAATGTGCATTAATTAAGCATATGAATAATATGCATTAATTGAATATGTATCACGTATTTTTACCATGTGGTAGAAATTTTCGAATTATATTCTTTGGGGAAGAAGTTTACTTAACTAAAATTCAAATATTAAGTTCTCCATTATATTAAATTTAGTATAGTTAATTAGTATTTAATATTAATGTATAATTTGATTGCCTCTTATGCTAATGCATTCTTCTTTCCTCTTCGCAAGAATTTTTGTGTCGTTGAGAATATTATCTCCTAATTCTAAAACTTTCAAAATATTTGGCTAATTCTAAACTATTCAAAATATTTGGCTATGAGCGTTTCATAAAGAACTGTGAAAAAAAAAAGCAAAATATCAAAATCTGTTAAATGACACTAATTAATTCATTATCTTATTTACTAAGATGGCATTTTACTGTGGTGGCACTAAAGACGAATGAATTTCATTGCCTCCTGTCAGCAAGTAAAGAAAACAAGACGTTGCACTGCTTTTGTGTCCACTGCCTATGTATAAAAACTGATTAAGTCTAGTTTCACAGGTAAAAATTAACCTTATTTATTAATTTTAATTATTCATAACTCACTGAATTTTGCAGGCAAAGGCATGTGTCCTTTTGCATTTAACATCGTAAAACGTAGTCAAAATTTTTCCAGTTGCGCTTTTTGCTTAACGGAAACAATGAAACAAGTTAAATTATATATACTTTTATAATCATCCTATTTATCGACTACGACTAATCGCCCCGTGATGAAACTGTGCTAGTAAATTTCTTTGCCTTATCAGGTTCAATGTTCCTTCTAACCTTCTTCGGGAACATACAAGGACCTGACTCGGAACAGAGAGCTTACTAAAGCTATGTTCATTAATTGTGGTAAGTAGACAGGATACAGACGAAGGGTATACAAAAACCTTTATTTTTCTCTATATACAATAACTTCCGTACTTCGGAATACACTGACCCACCACTCGGGGTCTAACGTAAAATTCTAAAAAACAAAACTAAACTCTAATTTAACTTTAGAATAATACACGTGGAAGATTGGCCTTATAATAACAGGAAGCGTATGTAGCACAGAGACTGTGAACACTACAATACGTTCAATTTATCAAGAGGATTAAAACCTCTGGCCTGGAAGGCGAACAGCAACTGCGTAACTTCTAAGGTAAGCGGCCTGCGTTGACTTACTGCTTCCTCTCCTTCGCTTGGCAAAAAGGCCACACTTAAATACTTGGCGTTCGCCAGACAAACTTTGCATAAAAACCTTCACGCTTATAATTCTGGCCGGAAGTAGAAAATAAGAAGTTATAGTAAAGATTTAAAATAAAATAAACGTTAGTAAAACTTAAGATCCTTACATACTTCCCGCCAGAGTTAATTAGTTTGAAACTGAGGTCTAAAACGACCTTGTTGAAAACTTTTAGCTCTAGAATCTAACGCGAGGCCAACCTTTTACAAACACAACTTCCCTAGAAACTAGAAATTTAAAAGAAAGAAATTTGTTACAATATCAGCTCCCAGGATATACAACAATCTTTTTTTCATCTGTACTGCATCTAACCAGGAGCTTTATTCAATTCTGGTTCCTTCCAGAGATCTGGAAGGAAAACTAGTTTAATGAAATGTTACACAATGACATTGCAAATAACATATAGAATATACTTCTCTTAACATTCTTATTTCATTCATGACTATTTTAATTATCTCTCCCCGTGCTCTCTGACATGTGTTGTAAAAGAACACCAAACACGAATGTGTTTCTGTCTACGTGTGCCACACTTCCTCCTACAATCAAAACACTAACGTGTTAAAATTCAACATAACGAGACCTCTTAACACACCCTACTTTCAACTCTAAACCCTGAGGTACTATTCTAAAAGTGGCTAACTCTAAAGTGTAGCGTCAGAGAGCCTAACTACATCATTCAACCTTTACCACATATTCGCCATGATTTAATCTTTACAGTCACACGAATAACAAATTTTAACATTACTTTCACTTTTACCATATCACGGTATTTCTTAACATTTAAAATAACAGTTCACATGTATATAAGAACATATCAACATGCCGTTAATTTTACACATTTGAAAACATACATTAGTAGTACATTGTTAACTTCTATTCTTTTCAAAGCAGGTGCCAATTCTTTCTACATTGAAATAATACTACATTTCAAAAAGTCTTTCAGACTAAAACTTCCTTCTTGCTAGACTGTTTTAAATAAAATTTATACAATAACTTTTTACAATATTTAAGTCTTTACACAACGCTATTATATATCAACTTTAGTTTTACGCACGAGAAATTTAAAAACATAATACGAAAATCGGTCACAACTCATTTCTCGCCCTTTTGGCGATAAAGGTAGACCTCGCATGAGGTAAAACTTCTTGAAATCTGCCACTTGCAGTAAGAATGAAAGATTAACTTAAGTTTGCAAAGTAACATAAAATTTTACTTATCTTTGTAATATTCGGACATCCTTTTCTGGGCCCAGTCTTTAAAGGTACCGCAGATAGTAGCTTGGTTTATCCTCCTTCTTGTACGGGCTCGCCCTTCAGTGCTTTCCTCTAGAAGCTTCCTTTTCTCACCAGTACGGCCACCCTTGAATACTTTCCTTTTCTCCTCTGCTTGTGGTCTTTGCCGTTTGATGGCAGCTGGTCTTGGCGGAACCGGGAAACTTCTGTCGTGATCCTGCTTGGACCTCGTTGTTGGCCGTTCAAATTTTTCTTGTACTTTTTCCTCCGCCGCTGATGGCCCTTCCGCAGTTCGGCGACTTTTGCTGCGGAGAGTTCTGTCGGATCAGTAGATCTTCCGTTTTAAAGCCGGGTTATAGTTGCCGTCATTTCTCCCGGTCCTCTTCACATACGTCGTCCTTCTCCCTTCTTCATTCTGGGGGTGTTCGTGAACTCTGTTTTCTGGACGGTGGAACGGCTTCTTTTTCTTGTTACCTTCCATTTTTCTGCGGGGCAATTTTCTTTTCACTTGCTTCTGTCTCTCATTGGCTTACCCTTGTACTTGTCGTTTTTTCACCTCTGGAACTTGTACCTGCGGTGTCTGCCGTGCCGGATCCTGCAAAAGATCTGAAAATATTTGCATTTTATTACGATCGAAGTAGGGCTTGATTTGATCAATGTTTGCGGAACAGGTTTCACCATTTCTGGCTTTTAACACTACAACAGCGTGAGTTATTTTTTCTATAACATATGGTCCTTCAAATCGTGGAAAAAATTTGGCAGTTTTATCTTCTGGTGCTGAAGAAAGTGAATGCTTAATTTTTAAAACTTCATCCCCTACTTTATAAGTTACTCCCCGTCGTTTCAAATCATAATATAATTTCTGTTTTCTTTGTGCTACTTCCGTATTCTTTTTTGCTTCTTTTATTAGTTTTTCTATATCACCCATTTTAAATTCTGGGGCTCTTTGTTGCACATAAAATAGTTTATCTAACGGTGTTATAACCTTTCTGCCTAGAAATAACTCAGCAGGAGTTTTGCCCGTTGTATCATGTTTTGCGGTCCTAAGGGCGAAAGCAAATTCATTGACATAGTTATCCCAGCTTTTATGAAAATTTTTAACATAACTACGGATAATTTTCACTATATTTCTGTTGACCCGTTCCGCTATATTTGATTGCGGCCGATACGGGACCATTTTTAAATGACGTATGCCCAGTTTTTGGCACATGTCTTCAAATATATTACTTACAAACTGAGGACCATTATCCGATATAACTTTTAGGGGCGCCCCGTATTTTAAAATATATTTATTTAAAATAGAATCGGTAACCAATTTCGCGGAGGCTCGTTTTAAGGGAACAATTTCGGTCCATTTACTAAAATGATCAACCATAACAAGGAGATAGCGACTTTTATTTAACTGACTTTTTGGGAAAGGCCCCAATAAATCGATGCCAATTATTTCATTTGGAAATTCGGATTTAATACTATTTAGAAACCCGGCCGGGCGGAAATTAATATAATTAACGGCTTGACATGTTGGGCAGGACTGGACATACGCCCTTGTTAACTTTTGCAGTTCAGGAAAGTAGACTGCCTCGCGTACGCGTTGGATAGTTTTTCGAATACCAGCATGAGAAGCTAAAGGGCTGTCATGGAGCTCATGCAGGATATTTAATCTAAGACTAGTTGGGATAACAGGTCGAAATTCGTTGTTGGAATTCGTAGTTTTTGTGTAGAATAATAGACCATCTATTAGTTCGTAATGGGCCGCCCTATTTCTTATCGCCACAATATCTTGGTGGCTAAAATTTTCAGGATCCTTCAAATACTCATAAATACTTCCAAACTCAGGATCCTTACCCAGTTCGGTTATTACAGTTTCTCGGGAATTTATTGTACACGCTGTCAGCATTGCAACTTTTACGGTATTACCCTGTTCGTCTAATTTAATTCGTGATAGGGCATCTGCTACGATATTTTCCTTTCCGGGGGTATGCTTGATTACCAGATTATATTCTTGCAGCTTGAGTGCCCATCTTATTAACCTTGGGGATAAATTTTTCCCTGAGTACAATCTAGTTACCGCCGCATGATCAGAGTATACTGTTATCGGCGCCTTTCCAAAATAGACTCGGAACTTTTGCACTGCTAACAGAACTGCAAGTGCCTCTCTCTCGGTCGTGGAATAGTTTCTTTGTGTTTGATTTAAAGTTCGGCTAAAAAATGCCACGGGCTGCTGATTTTGCGAAAGTACCGCTCCTACCGCATAATCCGAAGCATCCGCTGAAATTTCTAAATTTTCATCCTTTTCAGGAAATTTCAACACAGGGGCTTGCGTTAATGCTTGTTTTAATTTTTCGAAAGCACTATTGGCTTCGGCCGTCCACGAGAATCTTTCCTTTTTCCTTTTTAATTTTAACACTGGCTCAGCGATAGCCGCAAAATCTTTTATAAAGG
Organism: Stegodyphus dumicola; assembly: GCF_044657685.1. Taxonomy (NCBI): domain Eukaryota; kingdom Metazoa; phylum Arthropoda; class Arachnida; order Araneae; family Eresidae; genus Stegodyphus; species Stegodyphus dumicola. Next base: position 35,975,866 of record NC_140781.1, read on the forward strand.
ACCTATAATATGAACAAAGTCCTAGAAAAGAAGAGAGCATCTTTGCCGTGTTTGGAGTCGGATACTTTTGTACAGCGATTATTTTTGATTCATCTGTCTCGATCCCTTTTTGAAATATTTTGTAACCTAAATATTTTAATTCAGGGGCTGCAAATTTGCACTTTTCGACATTAACTTTTAGACCGGCCTCATTTAATAAAGAAAACACCTGTCTTAAATCCTGTATATGTTGGTAGAGATTATCACTAGTAATAATGATATCGTCTAAATAGATAAATGTGGACTTTCCAAGAACAGGTCTTAACACAATGTCCATGCATCGCTGAAATGTTGCCGGGGCCCCTGAAAGGCCAAACGGCATACGCAAAAATGCATAAGTGCCAGACTTGGTTATAAAAGCAGTCTTAGGCACGTCCTCAGGCCTCACCCCTATTTGAAAATAACCAGTCGTTAAGTCTAAAGTCGTCATAAATTTGGTTGATTTTATGTTCCTTAAAATTTCTTCTATGATCGGTAACGGATATACCGGATATTTCGTTATGGAATTTAATTTACGGTAATCATTAGCGAATCTCCACCTTTTTGGATGCTCCAAAGGATAATCATTATTTTTCTTACATAAAACCACCGGGCTAGCATAACTACTTGAGATGGGCGTTATGATCTTTTTACGTAGCATATCGGTAATATGCCATTCTATAATTTTTTCCTTATTCTTATCATACCGGTATGGTTTTTGACGAACTGGCAATGCATCTCCGGTGTCAATACTATGGTTAGTAACCTGAGTAAATCCTGGAATATCACTAAATAACGAAGCAAATTCAATTACCACTTGTCGGATTCTATCTTGCTCGTCATTAGGCAGGTGGTCAAGATTTAACCTTGGCGGTTCAACCTTTTCTACACGCAGTGGTTTCATTGTCAGCTTAAGGGACGCTTCATTAAAATCCAGTGTAGCTTGTGCGCCTGAAAGAAAGTCTATTCCTAAGATCAAATGTGCTTGCAAATTCTTTACTATAAAAAACATCACCTTTACTTGTTCGTCCTTGATACGGATATACAAAGGTACTTTACCTACGCACTTACATTGTTCTCCTTGCGCCGCTAATACTGTCGTATTATCCGCATTATATATGCGGTATTTGCGAAAATACTTTCTAAAAAAGACTTCTGCCACACAGGAACACTGCGCGCCGGTATCCAGGAGTGCGGTGGCTGGGATATTATTCACCAAAACTTCAATCTTCTTAAGAGTCAAATTTTTCACCATTACTGTATTTATCTTGTAGGAAGAGGGGTTTTCGTGGCCTTCGGATTTCCGCACCCTCTCGTCAGCAGAAATCCGTTTTAGTTTAAATTATTTTTCCTTCTTTTTTCCCTGCCCTTGAGACTTTTTTCCTGGGTTGCTATTGAACTGTCGATGTTCGCCGGCTGTTTTTGAATGCTCGGGTTTCCTTGCCCACTGATTCGCTTTTTCTCCGTAGCCGTATGCTTGAGTTTGCTGTAGTCTTGGCATACCAAATTGGTTTCGCTGTTGATATTGGCGTCTTCTTTCGACGTCCGCCGTTCTTCTACTTTCAAACTGGATTGCTAGCTCAAATAACTTTTCCAGTGTAGTCGGATTTCTTAATTCAATAAAGTCTTGCACTTGGGGCAGTAACCTCGGCAAAATCACTTGAATTATTTCAGGATCCGGACGGTTTCCATACAAGAGCTTGAAAACGTGAATTTTTCTTAAAATAAAGCTCGAGAGGTTTTCGATTCTTTGTTGATATATACTAAAAAGTTCCGTTTCTAATTTCGCACGATCCCTTACAACAGGGAAGGCTTTTAGTAGGGCAGTCTTGAAATTTTCGTAAGTATAGGTGGGACTTCCTGCTTGACCCAAGAGACTTCTGCCGATACATTTGAACCAGTTAAGCGCTTGGCCCCTCAAAGCGCTGGTAGCTAAGGTAACTTTTTGAAACTCGTGCACGGGGTAGAGCATGAAGTGGTCATCTAATTTTTCCAAAAAACTGGTTACCGGTGAGTTTCCGTTAAACGTTGCTTCTAGTTTCATCGAAGCGCGCATGGTCTGGACGATGTAACCGAATCCTTCCAGGGCGGCAGCTGGCATTTCTGGATTCTGAACCGTTTCTGCAGGCAGCACAGGTTCTTCTTGAAACTCGGCCATGGTTATTCTTCTTCGTTGGGCGCCACTATCAGGTTCAATGTTCCTTCTAACCTTCTTCGGGAACATACAAGGACCTGACTCGGAACAGAGAGCTTACTAAAGCTATGTTCACTAATTGTGGTAAGTAGACAGGATACAGACGAAGGGTATACAAAACCCTTTATTTTTCTCTATATACAATAACTTCCGTACTTCGGAATACACTGACCCACCACTCGGGGTCTAACGTAAAATTCTAAAAAATAAAACTAAACTCTAATTTAACTTTAGAATAATACACGTGGAAGATTGGCCTTATAATAACAGGAAGCGTATGTAGCACAGAGACTGTGAACACTACAATACGTTCAATTTATCAAGAGGATTAAAACCTCTGGCCTGGAAGGCGAACAGCAACTGCGTAACTTCTAAGGTAAGCGGCCTGCGTTGACTTACTGCTTCCTCTCCTTCGCTTGGCAAAAAGGCCACACTTAAATACTTGGCGTTCGCCAGACAAACTTTGCATAAAAACCTTCACGCTTATAATTCTGGCCGGAAGTAGAAAATAAGAAGTGATAGTAAAGATTTAAAATAAAATAAACGTTAGTAAAACTTAAGATCCTTACAGCCTTATTTTCGAGAATCTTTATGATTCATGGCTGAAATCGAAAGAGAATCAGGCTTGATGCCACCTTTTTCGAATAATCTGTATATCAGAAATGTTTATTTTTCTGACTATCATACTTCTGAGAAATATTTGATATGCATCGATATTTCTATCATTTCATTTAACAAATTTGATATAAAAGTGTTCTATAAAGCGGCAAAATTATTAAATGGCATTAATTATTCAACGGCAACTTACTAGCATAGCATAAATAAACTGAATTCTTCACTGTTTCCTTTACATTGAATGGCATATTAAAAGCAGAAATTCCATCGAATAAAAATATTGTGAAATTTTCAGATTTATTTCAGTATTACAAATACTTCTTTGTTGAAACAGTTGTAAATAGTCATAGTTTCTGAGCACAGAGCTTCCAGCATTACACATATTTTGCATTCAATAACAGTTATTTCCCAGGCTTCTTTTGCAATAGCCGGAATACTTTTTACAATCGATTTGCGTCTTAAAAAACGTTGAGACGTAGCTTTAATGATTTCATAATTATATTCTGCATTTTTGAAAGACTGCCTTATGAAACTACAGTGCTAAAATAAGAAAAAAATCCTTTTATCTTGCAATTATTAAAATAATAGAAGTAAAGGCTTCAGGTTAGGAAAGGATTTGGAATTTAGTTGGAAATAATTAGGTGCATTTTTATAAAAACAATTATGGTTATTCAAAAGAGAAGCATATCGCGTTTCCTCCTTTGTTTGTTTCCCATATTTCTTTTAATTAAAAATATTAATAATACACTGGCGGTTTTCTAAATTTCGTGACTCTAGGATTCAGGAAAATTTGTAGGAAATCTCAGCAAGGAAAGCTGTCTAATCAGTCTAGATTCAAGTCTAGATCGCAGGTTCTTAAACTGTAGTACGCATTCCCGCATGAGTACTCGAGCCACTTCTAGGGCGTACCTGGACAGCTTTCAGCATTTCTCAAACTGTAGTACGCATTCCCGCATGGGTACTCGAGCCACTTCTAGGGCGTACCTGGACAGCTTTCAGCATTAGAAACCTTATTAACGAGTTAGTTAGGATTATGGATTTCCTACTGTACAATTGTAGCGTCGTGTCTTTTCGGGAGCATAAAATGTGGACTCTACTGAAGACGAGATAGCGAATTCTGGGTATGTCTTGAAAACAGATGACTGCCGACGAAGATTATATCAGTCTTTTTAATTTAACTAAACTGAACAGAATATGCACACACTCGGTGCTCACAACTAACCACCACTTATGGCTAAGTAATTTAAACACGAAACAGTATGTGCAACCAGAATAAATTAAATTTTAACTACACGACTGGCTCCTACTTCAATCTAAGTAAGCTTTACCGACTGCGCACAACAAAGGGAGTCTAAATTATCAATATAATCTAATGTAGGTGGCTAACGCAAATATTCGGCTACAGGGCTGCCTGCAAATATCGGCATAAACTCGTTCTCGGCGTAACTTGCTCTACTCGTAACTAACTCTTCTATCTTGAACTCTTCAATTCTGCTACTTAAAAAAATACTATTTCCGAACTCATTGAGATTTTGCATATACGTCATTTAAATGTACATTCTAGCAGGAAACTGAAATCAGAAGGGAAAGGAAAGTTTCTTAAACTAAAAATAAATTGAATATTACAAAATAATGTTTTTACGACAATTACTGAAATCATTAAATGTGTTTTGGTTCAAAGCTGTTTTGAAATTTGTTGATTTAGAAAAGTGATTAAGTTTAGCTTTTGCTCATCACTCTCATTTCAAAGTTCTGCGTGCATAGCCAGAAGTATGGTTAACAACAAAAATCGTGAAGCAGATTTTGATCGTTATGGCTGGCAAGGATAATTTTTATAGACCATATTAAGTCATAATGTTTTCTGTGATTATTATTACTACTATTATTTTGCCTTGTATTGACAAAATCTGTCATGGTAGAACTCCTCTTTTTTATTTGCGAGAATTACGTGAGCGTGTCATTTCTGTGTTATGGTAAAATGTTAATTAAAGTGCTATCCATCTAGAATTTTTTCTTGTTTTTAAATAATGATCATAAACAAAGTGATTGCGTTATCCTTTAAGAAAAGGACATATCTGTGATCCGTTAGCCTGCGCAATTTGAAGATGTTCGTTCACCAGCGGTCGCGGGATTTTCGTCTTGCGTAAAGTGAATAAAATCCAGTTAGTTTCCATTAAAAAGTTCCCTATTAAGGTATTTTTCGTCTTAAAAAGATAGCTCTCGTGTGCCTTGCAATAATCCAGATAACCAACGCAACTGATATGTTGTTCGTCATACACGTTTTTCACTGCTTGGTGTGTGTGGCCTTTATTTACTCCCTTCTGCACATCTTTGCAGTTTATCTTCTCTACACATCCTTCTCTTGCCGGAAAATATGTAATAATGGAATTTACACAAGCACGCAGGGTGCTCAAACTTTGTAAAAATAAACTATATTTGTTTGCAATTGCAATGAAAAAGTGTACGTTTCTTCCTATATCTTTATCCTCAATTAGTCCAGCAACGCGCGAATGTACTAAAAACGTGTGATTTTGACAAGTAGCTCTCCACTAATTTTTTTATGCAAAATGTAGTTCTCAGCAATAGATAATTTAACCACATCTAGCATAAAGGAAACTATACCAAGACTTTCGAATACGGAATCGACTATCAAATAGGGAATATTCAGACTCGAAATATAGAAAAAAATTGGTATGCCATTTCAGAAGAAGTCCGATTTTGTGTTAAAATACCTATGTCAGAATAATGCTATATATAAATCTAATCTATATATATAAAAGGAAGTGTCTGCCTAGCTGTGCGTGTGTGTCTTTCGTTCGGGCTTGCGTGTAAACTAACAGACTCAGGCCTACGAAATTTGGTACATAGGGGTGCATCTAGACAAGAGCCAGTGCACCTCTAAGCGATGTTTTTCAAAATTCGAATAGGATTTTTTTATTTCATGTTTTTTGATCAAATCGCACCAAATCGATAATTCTCTCTCATTATATCAGTAACAATGGCACGCAGCCATTGTTGCTATATATATATATCTGTTGCCATTGTTGCTGATATCAGCACTGTTGCCACTCGGAAAAATGAGGGCGATAACTCTGTGCAATTTTTAAATTTAATGTTTGTCTTGGATACTAGACGTTTGCTGAGAGAAGGCAACGGCAAGTTGGTTAATTTATTTATTAGGATAATTAATATTTGTATTAAGGAATATTACTTATTTCATTGTAATTTTTTTATATGTAATACATTTTTTGCTGTTTTGTTTGTTTTTTGATAACGTTGTTCTGCAGAGTAAAATTCTGTGCAGTTTTTAAAGTTTGATGTTCGCCTTAGGCAATTTTCCAGTACATTTAAAAGCCAGGCGAAGGCTGGCCGTGTAGCGGCTATTATATGTTATAAGTAGCGTTTTCGAGACATAAGAAACACAAATTAAATTTCGTCAATCGGTCCAGTAGAACGGGAGATATAAAACTGTTCCATTTTCTTTTGTGCAGAGGGCATGTCCATTTTCTATATTAATTTTAGATAGCTTACGCTATGCTAAAGAAAATAAATATATATTCTGGAAGGAATCATGGCTACTTTTCTTAAAATCCAGCCTGTGCGGGATTTTTAAATTTGTTTTTCTCTCGAAACAACGGTTTACAGATTCACCGTTTTTGCGCTGTTCCATGGGAATGTAAGTTATTTTTTTTAATGTTTAATATATATTTGCTTATTCAATTATATGCTAGTCATTTGCATTACTGTTTTGTACTTGGTAGGTCCACTTTTTTTGGGTGAATATCAGGACAAATCGTAGACCAAGATGCTTTCCTCGAAATTGTTAGTACAAATCTCAGGTCTCGAAAATTCCATTATTTTTCCCACTAAATTTTTCACTTTTATTTAGCAATAAAAACGCTACCTTAATTTAAGAAGAAGGCGTTTTAACAGTGAGTATTCGCATACTTCAGAAATTTTAATTAATTTATGATTAAAAGGAAATCTCTACGTGGCACAGAAAATTCCGATCACTTTTCCATCAAGTATAAATTGAGATATCATTTTATCTTCGCTGGAAATATAAGCTTTCTAATATTTTGACCTTTAATTATATATATAATGTAAAGTCAATAATATAAATTGACTGCAACAATGTGGTTCGAAACTTTGATCTGGTTAAGTTCAATAAATATAGTACCTGAGAAAGAATTTCACAAAGTGCACTACCAAGTTCATTTAGAGAGTAACATTTAAATGACTGCTTAAAATAATTTTAAATAAATATTATTACAAAAATAATCAAACATAAAATTTTTAATAAGCTGTTTAGCGCAAAAGGTTAGAAACAGTTATACAAAAGTATTAAATAAACACTTTAAGTGAAGTGAGGGGTAAACACACTGAAGTACAGGTGTGTAGTTCATATGAATTTATTGGCATATTTATCTTTTTTGATATGTTTTAACAAATTGGCCACAATGAGCATAGCCAGTTATCTTCAGTGAAAGCTTATTATTGTGCCGTGGGGATCGATATGGTTCTCTATGTCTACTGAACAGACATAAATGTTTTCAATAAACATGTTTCTCCGAGGCGGGACATTCTATCTAGTACCCGCACATTAAAATTCCTCAATGCAAATACTTTTGATATAATTTAAATTGTGTTGTCATATTATATATGATGACAATTAATATGGATCTGAAATTAACTCAAGTAAGAACAAATAAAGCACGTAAGCATAGGATGATCAAAACGTTGTTTCCGATCGCAGAAAAATGAAATAGTATATTCTTATGTGTTTACATTATAAGGTATTTCTCCCGCCTTCCCAGCGTGTCTTCGTGGTGTAGTGGTCAGCACACTGAGCCGGTATTTCAGAGGTCCGCGGTTCGATTCCCGGCGAAGGCGACTGCTCATTTTTCATCTTGCCTGCTTCCAAAAATCCTCTACAACATTAGGTGTTAAAAATAACTCCAATTATCCAAACACATATTAGCACTCTAGATCTTGTTCTTGGACACACTTTCAAATACACAACTCTTTAATTTCTTAGTACATCCTTCAATAATGATCTTGTCTTCGTACAGAATATGGGAGTTATCCAAATTTTCCATTGCACTTCACTGAAAATAATCAGGTAGAGGTCATTTTTTCTCTGACACTCTAACACGCTAAAGTGTCGTTGATGTACGTGCCTTGTGTGCCTTAGTAATAAGTTGCCGGAACCAGGCTAGGTAATTTTTTTCTGTTAATTAAACAATGAAAGGATAAAGAATTTTGTCAGAGTGTTCATTCTAAGCTCAGTTTCAGTGTAGGGAATAATTTCGGTAATTCACCATTACATCAGGTATATAGGGATTTTTTGACCTTCCTTTTACAAAGAATACTAAGAATAATATGCTATGGATTCTTATAAGAAAGGAATTATGGAAAGAAGTAAAATAAGATACTTCTTTTACTTGGTTTCCCAGATTTCCCTTGTATTATTACTAGTGATGAAAATGACAAGTGAAATGAGTTTTCGATAATCTTAGGATATTAAACCTTAACATGTTTTGAAGCATAGAAAGTGTCTTTTTTTTTTTTTTTTTTTTTTTTTTTTTTTTTTTTTTTTATTTATTTAGTCCCAATAGATAAGTTTTATCATTTTCAATCAAGAAAAGTCAATTTTTTTGAAATATTTTGTCTAACCCCTGAATAATCAGTCACAATGCATATGGAAGGAAATGTGTTAATAAACCTAAAGCCAAACTAAAGGAATGAAATAAATAAAAACAAACTTAACATTTTATTTGTAGGTAAAAATTTCTGACGTAATCTGAAATAGGCCTTTTTCTTCTATTAGATGAACTTAGGTATTTCGCTTTTGATCTTGGCTCTTAGAAAACTTTTTTGTTTAGGATTTTGGTAAAACATTTACGTATTAATAAGGTTTTCTTTTTTCCCTTTTTCTTTCTTTTCTTTTTTTTGGTCAAAATTTCCCTTTTGAATTTGGCGCTTAGAAAACTGTTTTACTTAAGATTTTGATCACTACTTGTCAAAAATTTGCCAATAAAGAATTCCTTTTTCGTCCTTTTTAATATTATTCTTCATTACGAATTTAGTAAAATTTTTCTATAAAAAAAAATAATTTTTTTTTCTTCGAAAGTTAAGCCTTCGAGGTGAGCACGCTGAGCTGATACGCGAAGGATTAATCTTGAAATACATTTGCTAATTTCACGCCTTCGCACATCTTATTTCCCTAGGAATTCTGTGTTAAATATGAAAATTCAAGGTTCACCTTCATTAACACAAACTTGTTCGGCTCGACCTTGACTTGCAGTTGCTGCGAATGTCGAGTCATTTAACAGCAGTAGAGTTAGTGCAGTACAAGATGGCAGGTAAATAGCTAATTACATGATTGTTTGGGCACAAAGAATGTTTTGTATTTCCAACCTTTTCTTATGTTCTTATGTCCATCATTTACATCGGATTTGACAGAACGAAATTAAAGACTTATACTTTGCACGTTGTCAGCTCTATGTACCACAGTTTCATATAGTAATTAGTCTTTAGGAAATAAAGTCGGAATAAAAATCACGGCTTTAAATTTATACTTAATTGATTTCTAATGATATATTTTTAATTTAGATACAATTTAAAAAAGAAATATTTTTTTAGTTTTACAGGACATTTTTGACAACACTGTCTACATATAAATCTAGTTTAAGCAAATAAAAATAAGTTGCTAATTACAATTAATGTTTTTAAAAATTCACATCAAATATAATCAATTTTTGTTCATATTTCTGCTTCATAACCGTTTTTCGATTTTCTATCATATGATCGTAACTCCTGACTACATTACATGTATTCACTTTTATCCATTTTTAGTAATATGATGAAACGTGATGTAGAAGGTTCTCAAAACGTAAGGTTAAAATGCCTTAATGTTTTAGAATTTATAAGCTATTATGATATTTAGCAGGCATTATTCCCTGTTGTTTTTCATATCACCCTCTCACTTGACAGCAGGGTTCGAAATAATAGCAGGTCAAAGGTCTGACTGCAGTGTGGTCAACTTCTTTACTTGGTCAGAGCTACGATTTGTGTACTAGTCGATTAAAATTTTTTGCCATATTTATTTTTCGCCTTTTCATTCTATTTTAGGTCGCATTGTATTTAGTAAGTGTAGTTTTGATTTATTTTATGATTACATTACACCATATTATAAGAAGTCGAGATGTGCTTTTCTATCACTAATTTAGGCCATCAGATACTTTTAAATTGAAAAAAGTTGAACGCTTAATCTAAACAGCATAAGAACACAATAATTGAATAGTTTTTAGTTTTGGCTGAACTAGAAAAAACGTGTAATTATTAAAAATAATCGAATTCTCTCCATCTCAGTTTACAAGGAAATGGAAAATATTTTTAACTTTCGAATGTTTTTAATACTGGAGGATACTACGGTTCCTACATGCTTTTATCGCATATTAGGGGTGAGCAAAATCATATTTTTCTTTTTAATATATACCACCGTTTGGATTGTTTCCCCACAGTTTGAAACATGGCATCTCACAACTGAAAATATAACTCAAAGATGATGATGGAAAATTGTAGTGATGTCAGTGTCAATGATGTGTCTGCCAGCTGTGAATGGATTCACAGCAGTTGAAGACAAAAGTTGTAGTTTTCAGTTGTAAAACACAAAAATGTAAAGTATTTTGCAAGCAGACAAAATTTCGTTGTCATAACGAACATCTGTTTGAAGTTTAAATCGATCCTTTTCAAAGACGACGAATAGCATTTTATGCTTTAATAACTAAAATAATAAAATTAAATGCATTCTTTTATTTTTAGAAAACAGTTACTCATAGACATAAAATATTGCAGTGTAGTTTCTATTATTACAAAGAAGGCCTATTGAAATTTTATAGATGTTAAGCAAAAAATTACTCAGTAAAGAATTATTTGAATGAGCATTTTTATTCTGATTAATAATCTTTTGGTTTCTATTACACTTTGGTAAAATAAGGTCAAGTGAAAGAGATGTTGTATTATGTTACAAGAACACATTTACGTATCAGAATTTTACATTGCAGAATGCGAAAGTTTTATAGCTACATACCATTCCTGCTTTTCAAATAGTAGTGTTCTGAATTTAAAATCTTTTTCTCCCTGCCTATGACATTTTGAATATTTCTTAATAGATTTTACTTTGTTAAATTCAAATATGGCACTTTTTTATGTACACGGTAAGATTCTAACGGAGTTAAGCAATTATACTAAGTAAAAATTATTGAAAATTTACTGTTTATTCATTTTTAATCTAAGAAAATGTCGAATATGGGAATTTAATTAACCGTAGTTTTCAGCATTTTACATATTTTTTTTAATTTAAAAAATAGCTAGCTCCTTATGAATTACACATAACTTACAGAGGTAAGGAAGAAAAACGAACAATACAAATAACACAACTTTCAACACTTTCTAACAACAACACTTTCTCCTAGTTACTATTACACTTTACTAGTTACTATTTACTATAATGCGTTCTCCTTCCTACACGGGCATTTTCCAAAACGTGCTGCACAGGAGTGGTAATAGCCCTTAGAAATCACGGAGACACACTAATGATATTCTTAGTGCACATTTTGTAGCAATGCTTGAATACTGTCATAGATCTCTTTAATTTTTAGAGCATGAACGACAGAAGAAGAAAATTTATCCACATTAGTAAAAACTAATGTGGTAAACTAAGTAAAACTGCCTTAAAATTATTCTTCAGGAAGGTTTGAAGAAAAGGCTCCCGTTTTCTGAATTAAATGTCAATAACTCAATTTAATGTTTATTCAGAAGAAACTTTAAGCTCAGTAGTTTATTAGCATGGCAATAATATTTTCATTAATTAATGCAGTTATTAATTTTTTTTTCTTTTTTTCTTTGATATGGATATTTAAGTTTGTGATGCTGTTATAAAATAATAGATTTGTAACTAGTCTGTGATAGAATCATTCATTCAATATCTGCTTATAATAAAACACCAATACCAGCGCTTGTTCTGCTTAGAGAGGCCGTTTCAACGCAAAAATAACTTTTCCCCCAAAAAATGATGAGTAATGTGGCATTTCTAAAGCTAGGTTTGGAATCGATAAGTTTATAAGTTTATAGACTCGATAAGTTTTATAGAATATCTACCAGAATCATAGATATAGTTTTGTCATAGAACAGTGTCATTAGTGAAATATTTCTAAAACGTTTGAAATAATGCCTTGAAAGCATTCTTATTAATTACATCTATTGATGTCACATCTCTTAATAAATATATGCTTAATTAGTTAAATTTTATTGTTATTACCAGGAACAGCAATAAATTTTTCCCCCAAAGAAAAAAAATTATTTCGATCCAGCAACTGTGTTTATTTGTATACCTATTGCACCATTCATTTTATCTTATTTCTCACTTGTAAATCTTATGCTCCAATTTTTTAAAATAAAGGAACGAAAATGAACGTACAAATCCCAAATTATTTCAGTACATGGTTACCTATTTCAGTCAAAACAGGTATCAAATTATAATTATGTTTACAACTAAGACTGTTAAAAAGACTAATCCTTTAGAAGTTCTATTCATTTATCTCATTTCTCACATGCGAATCTCTTGCTCCAAATTTTTAAGAAAGCGAACGAAAACGAACATACAAATTCTAAATTAATTTAGTAAGTGGATACCCATTTCAAGCCAAATAGGTATTGAATATTAGCTCTACTTCCAGCTTAAAAAGACTAGTCCTTTATAAGATGCATATTATATACACTGCTTATAACTAATTAACTAGCACTTGCGTAACTCAGAGAAACTTGTTTGTAAACTGCTCACAGAATAAATTTACTAACGGCGCGTTCATAAAGAATAATGAATCACAATGTTTTTTTATTCAGGAAGTTACGAACTCTGACAGAAATACATATACATTATAAAAGGTTCAGAAAGATTTGATACAGAGCGTGCAAAAAAGATAATGATGTTCGGCGTTAGTCTCCGTGGTATAACCGGTATGCAATATTCTTTAAATTATTTTTATTGCTGTTGATGGCTATCATTGATTCTGAAAAGAGTTGCGATATTTCTAAAGAGCGCTCCGAAAAGCTGATAAGGCTTGATTATACTGTTACATTTTTCTCATCTCTGACACCAGTTGTTACGTTATATCCTTCCTTCACGTTCGTACCGGGTTCGTAGATTTGGAGTGAATAACGACGACACTTTATGAAGTATCGAAACACACTTTATTAGTCAGTATTATCAGGATAGCTCCAAAACACGTTTTACAGTCGTCGATGAACTACTATAAACACGCTGGAACAATCAGCGACACAGCCTTAACACTGTCAGGCAATAACGGTGGAGACAGCTTCCTGCAAAGCACCAGAGTACAGCTCCTGACTCTGCTTGGTCGTTCTCGGAACTCCACGTACTCTCGAGACTCTCCACGCTACAACTCGCGATGCACTCGACGACACACGAGCACAGCTCCCGACTCTTCGGTTCAGTCGTTCCCGGAGCTCAACACGCTCTCTGGACGATGCACTAACCGCGATACACTACGAGACTCTTTCGGTGCACTCGACGACCCACTCGGCACTCGCTGCCCGGCTGTCAACTCAACCGACTCCGCAGGGAATGACTCGCTAGAAGAGACACGAACTCGATACTAACTTACTCGCACTCTAGACGAGGCACACAAACTCGGCTGTCAACTCGATCGACTCCGCACGGCTCGCTAGACGAGGCACACTCTCTGAGACACACTCACTCGCCCTCTCGACGAAGCACACTCTCGATACTAACTGACTGACTGCGGACCAGCAGGGTTTATATAGCTTTCGGCTTGTGTTCGAGAACATTCTGGGCTAAACCGGTAAGAATTCGTTCCAGAAGGTTCTCCATCTGTCCATGGGATATCGCCCATTTTGTCGCCAAACGGGCGATTTTTCGCCAAATATGGCAACTTTTCCTCCCCTTTGCCATTTTATGGCAACCCTAAAGGAAACCATCTCACCGCGCCTTGACATTTTGTAACAATACAAATAGTTTCTTCACTGGCATGCTAAGTTTTGTAAATACGAAATTATACAGGTTTTTGTATGGCGTCTACAAGAAAGAAAAATTTCGATTGGTAAAATGTTCATTATACTTTTATAAGTTAAGCAGAAAATATTATACATTTTTGTATATGAAATTCAAGAAGGTATTTGCAATTAATTATTTTATAGAGCCAGATTCAAAGTCAGTAACTAGAAATGTTTTACTCTATACAGAGCAAGTAACTGCCAAAATGGAGTTTTGTTTGTAACTTTGTCCTGAATCTGATAGAAAGGTATTCAGATTTTTTAGTAATAGGCAAGAAAAAGTAGTCTCAAGCCTGCAAATTCATATTCGGATCTCCGAGAATTTTGCATGTAAACGTATGGAACTTTGTAAATATGATGTAATTTACGATATGTAATTTGTCATGTAATTTACGATGTATTTACGATATGTAATTTGTCAAAGTGAAGTTATTTTATTAACTGGACCTTTTGCTTTAGGAAGACTATATTAAAGGTTTGATTCTCTATTTATAGTACTGTAATTTTTCAATAATGAAAGATGGGAATATTTTCGTCAATCTGATCCTTTAAGATGGCGCATTTAGCCTGATCATCGGCCAGCTTGTTTATTTAAGGCGTTTTCTTTCCCAGGAGTATGCTTAACGATCAGTTTTAATTCTTGAAGTTTAAGCGCCCATCTAATCAATCTTGGCGATAAATTCTTTCCGGAGAAAAAGAAGTGACTCCCCAACCGGGTGTTCCGAGTATATTGTAACCGGAGCTTTCCCCCCAAATACTCTAAATTTTTGAACTGCTTACAAAACTGCTAGGGTTTCGCTTTCTGTAGCCATATAATTTCTCTGATTAGGGTTAAAAGTTTTACTAAAGCATAGTACCGGTTGTCCTTTTTGAGATATAACAACGCCAAATATGAGGTATCCGCAGCGATTTCCAAGTTTTCAAGACTTTCAGAAAGGTTTAATACTGGTGCTTGATTTAGTACTTATTTAAGCTCTTCGAATGCTGTATTTGCTTCGGCCGACAAAGTAAATCGGGCTTTTTTTCTCTTTAGCTTTAACAAGGGCTCAGATAGTTTAGCGAAATCTATAAATAAAATTTCTATAATACGAATACATGCCTAAAAATGAAGATAATATCTTTGCCGTATCAGGTGGAGGGTAAATTTTAATGGCTATTATTTTTTTAATTTTCTGTTTCAATTCCCTTTTCGATATTTTATATCCTAAACAACGAAGTCCTTGGTCTTTAACTTGCACTTTGAGGCATTTACTTTTAGTCTTGCTTCGTTTAGAAAAGAAAACACCTCGTGTAAGTCTTTAGTATGTTCGTCTATCGTCTCATTACTGATTATTATATCATCTAAATAAATAAACATGCTTTTACCTAGGGCAAGTTTCAAAATTATGTCCATGGCCCTTTGAAACATCGCTGGAGCTCTGCATAAGCCAAACAGTATTCTTAGAAAGGCATAAACGCCTGATTTTTTGTGATATATGTGGTTTTAGGAACATATTCTAGATTTACGCAGATCTGAAAGTATCCTTACTTATTATTTAATGTTGTCATGTAATTTGTAGTTTTAACTTTACGTATCATTTCATCTATTATGGGAAGTAGAAAGGCAGGATATTTGATAATACTATTGAGTTTCTTACAATCAACTGCGAATCACCAAGCTTTGTAATGTGTATGTAGGAGGAAGATTATGTTTTTCAACATAGAACCACCAGACTAGCGCGAGAACTACTTATCGGAATTAGAATTTATTGCTTAACATCTCTTGTATATGAGCTTCTGTTAACTCTAAGTTAATCACAACCGTAGGACTTTGCTCTTATAGTAGAAGTATTTCTGGTGACGATATTGTGGCTGAAAATCTTAATATGACCCGGCCTGTCATTCAAACTATGTAGAAAATTGACTTACCAATTTCTCCAACTTCTATTTATCTTCTGTTGACAGGTGCTTAATATCAATCTTCGGGAATTGCGCTTCTTCTTTCTCACTCGTTTTTGTCTCCATCTGCAGTGTTATCTCCTGAAAATGTATTTTTGCCCACACCAAGCTTAGAAAGTCCATCTCTAAAATTACTTGGGCTTAGAGATTTTGTGCAACGAAAAACACTACTTTTTGTTATTCATCTTTAATTTGAACGTGTAATGCGTGTTCGTGTCTAAGCATGTACACTGCTTGCTTTGAGCGGCAAAAACTTTTACTCCCGCAACGCTAAACAATCTATATCTTTTCAAGTATCTGCGGAAAGAATTATCCGATAGAAAACTCCACCGAGCCCCAGCGTCTAACAATGCATTCGCGAGGATATTATTCAGCAATACTTGCATTATTCTCAATGCTGAACTTTTGACAATTACTGTATTTAATTGAATTTTAGAGGGATGTTCCTGCCACCGCACTAAATGTATCTTTTTATCTTCAGTACCACTTATTAGTTTAAATTTTGCTTATTTTCTTCCCCATGTTTCCTTTTTTTTTTTTTTTTTTGCCCTTCATGTTAGCAGCCACCACTCGCGGTTGAATCTTTTTGCGTATTTCTAAAATGCTTATTTTGGGCAAACTTGGCCTTTGCTGTGGTGCAGGCCTGAAACATTGTTCATTCGGCATCTGGTCATATCCTGGCATACGGGTATTTTAAGCAATCTGCCTACTTTCAAATTTCACCGCGAGATCAAGCAGATTTCGAATGTTGTTGGAATTTTAAATTCAAAGAAACCTTGCATTTGAGGCAGAAACCTAGGCAAAATAACTTGTTTTGCTTAATCAGGCCTTTTACAGTACAAAAAATTAAGAGATTTGGATTTTCCATAATTGAACTCGGTCAACTCTTCGACCTTAAACTGATATTTACTGAAATGATCTGCTTCTAACTTAGCGCTATCTTTTAGAACGGGGAACGCTTTAACGAGGGCATTTTAAAATATTTCCAATTTGTAGGTGTCACTTTCTGGATCACTCAACGCAAAATTGCCGATGTATTTGTATCAATTTAATGGCTATTCTCTTAACACGGGGGTTGCTATCGTGACTTTTTGCACTTCTGGCAGTGGATGTAGGATAAAATGCGAAGGTACACCTGTTGTTTACAAATCAGCCAACATTTATGGCTTGAACTCAAAAGTAGAATTTTAATTTAAAACTAAATCGAAGTATTTATTATCCAAAGGACACGCAGAGGTATTTAATCACGGAAGTTGGCTCTTAACCTACACCGCCATGACAGCGCTATCGGCAAGAATAAAGCAACAAGGTAGACGGGAACGCTTAACTTAGAATACAAACAGAAACCTGGGCTTCGGCAGACAGAACACGCTCCGACCAAACAATTTCAAACCCTCACTTAGATACGCACCAGTTAATTTACATTCTGGTAGAAAAACGGAAAGAAAGAACTGAGCGTACGGATCCGGAACAGAAAATACCTGGTTAATTAACATAAATACCTTACACACTTTACAAAAATATCATATATAATTTCTTGTAGACATCCTACCTTAAATCACTAAATCCATGCTCTTAAACTTGATTTTCGTCATGTGAAACATGTAAACTTGGAAATGTTCTAGTTACTTATTATTAATATTTCAATTTACTTCGTCAGCCTAAGCAAATACAACATTCGAACAATTTAAATAAGTATTAAGTCAAGCTTCATTATTTAAGTGTTCTTAAGGCAATGAAAACTTGAAGATGTTTCCGTTTACGCGGTTGGCGCTGTTCTGACTCATAAAGGGCAACCGGTAGCATACTTTAGTAAAATTCTTAATTCTAAACCGAGAAATTATACGGCTACAGAAAGAGAAACCCTAGCAGTTTTGTTAATAGTTAAAAAATTTAGAGTATTTTGGGGAAAAGCTCCGGTTACAATATACTCGGATCACCCGGTTGGTGCGTCACTTCTTTTTCTCCAGAAAGAATTTATCGCCAAGATTGATTAGGTGAATCCTTAAACTTCAAAAATTCAAAATAATCATTAAGCATACTCCTAAGACTTAGAACGTGGTGACCGATGTATTATCAAGAATAAAATTGGATGAGGAGGATAATGGAATAAAATGTGCATGCTTACTGCAAAAATCTTAGGTTCTAATGTAATGGAAATAATGTCTACGTGGAGGATGTTTTAAAGAAAATTTGGTTCGTATTCATGCGAAACGGGAAACATTCATGAGAAATATCACATACTCGCTGGAAATTGAACCGGATACGAACTGTCAGTATTCAGCAGCCTTATCGACTTGGCCACCAGTGAAAAATAATAAGTATTTAAATTAAAATTGCTTCTTACGTATCTTAGATATTGCAGGATATTACTGACTTTTTGATAACTTATTTTTAAATTTCTCTGTTGATAAAAATGTTAATAATATAAAAGTCTTGCTTTAATTTTTACTACAGCTACTTTTTCAGAACAACATTTTTTACTACCAGTAAAATTTACCGCTATTAGGGATCTTTTTTGGAGGGTCTTTACAGTATTGGTAAAAAAATAATTGTTTTACGATCTCTGATATTATCAATTATAGTCGAATCAGGATAATAAGGATCAGGGTATTATCAATTATATTAGTCGGATCAGAATAAGATAAATTATGTCATATTTGATCTCTTTGCAATCAATTCTTGACATAAAATTAAAATTAGTAAATGTCTCTATTCCATGAATAACAGTAAAGGAATTACTGTTACCTGACTGTATACTAAATACTGACTGTATAATTACTGACTTGTATAGTTCTGAGGGAATTTAAATATAAAACAGGGCAAAATTTCGAGCCATACCTTTCATTTACTGGCAAACGTTGAAGGAAAAAATGCAACCAAAGAATTTTATATGAAATACGGAAGAAGAAACTCGTAATATGGTACCATTTTTTGATATCCTTGTTTACTATCTTTCGATATTATTCCAATGAATGCTTGTGCTTTAGGCTTGCTGAAACATCTGCCTCGCTTTCCAAATTCAGTTCGTGGACTATGTAAAGATTGGCAGAATATGGCATAATGAACTAATATAAATTCAAATGAGATTTCTTAAAGTGGAAAGTGTAGTTGGAACTACAATTCAATTTAATGGGAGACCATCCGAAATCATTGTTGCTGGCAGGAAGGCTTTTTATGGGCTAGCTCTGTAATTGTAGTTTCATTACCATAAATGTAAAATGTAAATCAACGTTAAACATTATTTCCAATGATAAAGTTTGAAAACTATATATAGTACAATAAAACCGCAAAACTCCAACCAATAAATTTTTATCATTGATGCTTCTACTAATTCAGCTGAATTGCTTGTAATAATAATAATAATAATAAATTTCTCAATTCCTTTCATAGAATTAATGGAAAACATACAATGGTTTGGTTTATTTGCTTATAGCAAACAATCGAAGACTACCTTGCCTAAGGGAGACGATGCCTTAATGGAGGACTTTCTAAGGGAAACTCGCTCATATACAGGTTACACATGGAGAAAGTCACGAAAACAACAGCTTCTGCAACCAGTCCGTTTGCTGGGGTTCGAATCCCGGACAGAACTGCCAGTGTTCAGCGACTTAAACGTTTTACTGTTCGGCCGCTGAAGGGCCGAAACCATGCTATGAAAAGTGTGTATTAGAAGCTTGACTGCATAAAAGTAATAAAGTAAATCGCTGAATTCATATTTGAATAATTTTAATTTATATTACGTTGATACTGCCGCCCAGATAGGAAAGTGGTTAGTGACTCTGACTACTGTACCAAAGGGCCTGTGTTCGAATCCCGAAGAAGGCATGGATGTAAATTATCTCTCCCTTCATAGGAGGTAACTGTGGACACTTATTAGGTGGCTCTATAATAAAAGGACCACCGCTTCTGGTCTTATTAGTGGAAAGCCTAAAGTGGCTAATATACGCCATTAAAAAAACGTTATCACTAAGTTTTGTCAAATGTAAATCGAGAGAAGCCATCCTGATCGAGAAGATTGCTATGAGCGATGATTAACTAAATTCAGACAATCAGCTATATTATAATACAGAGAATGAAAGTAATATCACGAATATAATGTTTTTAAATTATTAAAACTAGTCGTAACAAAGTTTTATTGCTTTAAGTATATTTTGAAACTATCTTCTTGATGAGTTTCAAAGATAATAAAAATAATAATTTCTTTATTTAAACGAGTTTCGAAGACATTATGCTTTAGTACCGTTTTCAAACACCTGATATTGTGACAAAATTACGAGGAATACGTATCAGGATAAAAACAAAATGACACAGTTCGAATTCTCTTTGATTTATATAATTAAAGAAAATTAAATAACCGCTTTTAGGGTGAGAGGAAAAATATTCCTAAAAAGGAGTGGCCTATGTGAGATCACTCACGAAATATAAAGTTTTATTGAAAAATCTATGATAGTTTAAGCCTAAAATTACGCAAAAATTACCTTTCTGTCTAATTTTAAGCATTAATTTATTTGAAAATTACTCATTTACTGATTTAGGATCTCAAACATAGTTTGGTATCTATAGCCAATGTATTCTTTCCAGCTTTTGCATACGAGTTTTAAACATCATTTCGTTTAATCCTAGTTCGAGGAAAATTTATAGTTCTACCATCTGTTTATTACTCTATAGGTTTTAATTTTTATCCAAATTCCAGTGCTGTTTAAATGACTTTTCTATTATTTACTTATTTCTTTAAATGAGAGGTTCTCAACCGGGGAGGGGGATTTCATAGTTTTGAAGGAGAATGAGGACAGCCTTTTATCAGTTAAATATTTAGTTTTAGTTTAATATAAAATCTGCTTTCGTTCAAGTTTTACTATTTATCAACATTTTCTATTCTTCTTGTTTAATTTACAAAACACATTAAAAATAATCTAAATAAATGGTATATATATTTTTCGAGCTCTGGGAAGGAAGAGTGGGAATGATTGTCTAGCAATGTGAGAACGATTGTCTAGCAATGTGGAAATGATTGTCTAGCAATGTGGGAATGATTGTCTAGCAATGTGGGAATGATTGTCTAGCAATAGGCGAAAGTGGTGCATGTGATAAAAAGTGTTGAGAATCACTGCTTTAAATTTTATGCTTAGAACTTAAGGATAAAGGGAACTATTCTATTATTATTTAATCGTTTTAGTAATGTAACTTATAATAACACACAATGAATTATTTTTAGTCGAAAGATACAAATACCTTCCAGTTTTAAAACCCACATCAGACTGGTTTCCAGAGACTGATGAAACTAAATATAAGTTTTAAATAAATGTATGTTTCATTTGCTAGGAATGTCCGAAATCTGGATTTGCACGCATATTTTAGAAAGTACGATTAGCGATTATATTATTCATGTGAATGTCAAGAATACTACAATTATTACTCACAGATATTTCCACTAAAAATTACAAAAACATAAAATATGTGTGTAGTGATATATATATATATATACTGGTATTTTAAAAGACACATAGACCAAAATATGGCAAAATTTGCTACGCAGTGATTTGAAACGCATTTAGGACTTTGCTCTTAGAAACAAAATTACACTATTGAATCTATTTCACATTCCTTCTTTTCTTGCATTTTACTGTTACTTGTTATAGAACGGCAATTTATGTTCCTATTTCGCCTCTAATAATATGACAGCTGCCACTCGAAATTCTAACTGTTGTTTCCATGCAGAAAACTAGACAGTAAATGTTGCAATGTGTTTTGAGTATCGCGTCTGAGAAATCTGATTAATAATATTCCTCGTGAAAATAAAATTGAGCAGGGAACCTTAACAAAGAGCTTTAGGATATTGTTCTCATAACTTAAAATTTAATGCACAAATTTACTTGTTAAAATAAATGTTATTCCGTGTAGTGCCTAAGGGCGGAGCACGTAATAAGTAAAAAAAAATGTTAAAGGAAATTTCCAGTTTTGCAACTTTCTAAATATAAAAGACGAGATTTAAACCACCAAAACTAATTTGAGGCGCATACTGTATAGCTTTTAGGGTTACGGAAGACTCAAGTAACATTCCCCATCTATTCTTCTATCTGCACGCAATAATTTGTAAAAATAAATACACATTTTTTTTTAAATTTTCAGTTTTTCTAAAATCACATAATTATAGAAGGGTAAATAAAGTGGTCAACAAGGTAAAACATAATAAATGCAATTTTTGGTGTCAAAGAACCAGCTTTACTAACGGTTACAAATTTTTAAAAATCAACACTTAACTTTTGATTATTAAATAAGTTATTTGTAAATTTAATTTATGTTGCAAAACAGCATATTGCGAATCGACCATGTCTCTTGTTCTCTTGCAGTGGAGTCTGGAAAGTGCAGTTTATCCAATGGGACAATTTTTGTGAGCAGCAGCTATTTCTTACAGTTCATTGTTTAGATTTAGATGATTATTACGTTTTCTGAGGCAAATTAAACTTATGCTTGAAGCAGTGTATTACTGTGTAGAATCCTAAGGCTTATGTAGAAGTAGTAAACATGAACAATCAGTGATGCCGTAGCAGGAATTCGACCTCCAGATCTTCCAATGCTACCCGGGTATGCTTTTAGTTACACCATAAAGGCACACGGTTGGAAAAGCGAAACGTCCCCATAACTAAAGCATTTATAACTTTGAACTCATGAGGTTACTACAATGTGTATGTGTGTTCTACATTTTTAGTCCTCTCGTTCTACACTATATGTGTTCTACATCTTTAGTCCTTTCGTGCTACAAAACTTAAGCAATATTAATTATCATTATCTGCTGGCAGCTTCACACCATAACCTAGTGTTTAATAGAGCGTGATTTGTTATTAACATGAAAATTTCTTGATGGAACGTGACAATTATTGCACTGGCAAACCTTCAGAGAACACTGATGATTTGCTAATATTTAATTGGCTAGTTGTAAGTTTTCATCCTTCTAAACTAGCTTATTAAATTGTAAGGAATTTTGTCCTTTTTTCTTCGTGCCTTCTTGGTGTAATTTGAAAGAATGTCTTGCTAGTAATGGGTAGTTCCGGAGTTCGACTCCCGGGGAAGGTAATTCTGATTTACTCATCCATCTTTCTCCAAAATAGTTCCAAATAACTCTAGAAGTAGCACATGAAGAGAAAGGTAGTAGGCTATAATTCGTCACCACCGATTATCTTGGGTAATTCTTCAGAATGCAAGGAATCTTCTCTGTCCTTACCGTATGCCTTCATGGTGTAATTGGAAAGCAATTCTTAAGTGAATCGGTTTTAAGCTTTTTTAAGCAAGTTACCTGCTTGGAATTAAAAATCGCAAAAAACGAAAGAGGTAAATAGTCTTTCAATCAAAAATATTAACTTTATTCTGAACAGACGGAATAATTTCGGCTCGAACCTCAGTGCCTGCCTGGATGTTTACGTCGATTTTCCCCGTATGGAACGCAAAGACGAGCTTGTTTACCTTAGGAATTTCCCTACAAAGACCTTATTTTCGTTTATGCAGATAGCCTTCAGATTCTTTGTCGTACTGATTCAAACAAGCAAATACACTAAAATGGAAAAAGGAAGGAAACACTCGGTAAGTCACCAGTTGATACTATTTTTTCTCGTCAGAAAACCGTTTTCCGTTTCAGAAGAAACGCATTGTTATGTTTGGCAAGTACTGGCACTAGACGTTTTCAGGAGTGGTTTTCTTCTAGCCTTCCGAACGGCTAGTTGGTTATTTCGTCTCATCTCAGCTGAAACCCACCTATATTAATCCATTCTGTAAAGCATTTGGAGAAGATGGTTTAAAGAAGGGAATGCGAATTGTACCAGGGATATTGGAACATCTAGAGGGATATCAGCCTGCATGAAGAAAGCCTGCATCCGAAGGCATACAGTGACGAAATTGTGACTATCAATCTTGTACAGAATGTGAAGGGAGCTTTAAATACTCAATTATCTGCAAAAATAATTTTCAGATTATTATTGAAAGTGGCTTGCAATCATGTCACTCTTTACGAAGATTCACACTGAAGCAGAGCCACCAACACCAAAGACTGCAGACTGCGATGATGTCGGGACAGAGTCAGTTGACTGAATGGCATAGGGTAGGGTGTAGCAACGAATCTTGCGTCTGTTTTCCCAGTAACAGTCTCCAAGTAAGAGTCTGAAGGCGACGTGGAGACAGGACCAGACTTTTGGAGTCTTTGAAAGTCATACTGCTCAGCAACGAGCCATTATGTTTTGGGAAGCAGTCACCACTGATAGCAAGTTTTTATCAAAGGCACAATGACGGTATATTAGTGATATGCTGGAATTGGTTGCTTCAATACATTCAGCGGTTGCAAATGCTGCTATTTTGCAAGATAACGCCCTACCACAATCCGCAGCAGATAAAGCACTCAGATGCTTTCTTGGCCATGGATGTCCCGAGATCTCACACCGATCCAGCACATGTGGGACGCGATTGACCGTCGTCTGCTTGATCTCCTCAACTTCAAAGAGAGAGTGAACTGTGTAGAGTTTGTTGAAGTCATATGGCCATCTATCCTCTAGACACTATCGTCAAGCTGACTTCATCTGTACTTTGAAAGATAACTTCTTGTATCGACGTGAGATGTAATCATGTTTTCTAAAGACAACTTTGTATATTCGATCGCTAGATTATGTTATCTTTTCGAACTTAAAATCAGTTTTATATGCGCATTTTCTGTTTGCCTGTGAATTTTCCCCACACTGTACACACTCATTCATTGTGTTCCATTTTTCTCTGTTAGGCAGTATATGTGAGAAATTATGATGTATAAAAGAGAAATAATCATTTTTACTTATTTTATAGAATTATAATATGAGAGAAAATATTTCTACACATATTCTTTAGAAATGGAAAATTTAACTTTAAAGGTGATTACACCAGTAGAATTTGAAGAGAAATGAAAAATAAAGGTTTGTAAATCCAGTCGTCAAGAATCAATAGATAAAACAACTATAAACAACATTATAAATTATTAACTATAAAACAACATTCAAAGAAATGGTACATGTTTTCTTTTATAGCTCAAGTAAAATGGAGGTAAGCGGGAAAAACGAGATGTTTTCCAGTCTTCTGTTTCTAACTTGTGAAATTCTTCAGATTTAGGCAAATTAAAAGAAGCAGTATATAATTTTAATTTGCAAAAATTTCATCAGAAATTAATTTAAAATTCATGTTTTACCAGTAATTCTGAACGCTCAAATAAGTGCAAGTTCAGGTCTTTTCAAAAATATAAAATTCATGGATTTAATATATTACTTCAAAAGCATTCGAATACCAGAAGCTGTATTAAGAATACTTTTTATATTGCCATTAACCGTCGCTAGCGGAGAAAGGAGTTACTGCAAACTTATAATAATAAAAAAGGATGAAAGATCTTCATTTAGGCTAGGAAAAAGTTTTTAGTATAGCTGTTTCTTATATGTGAATCAAGTAATCAAGTTGATTTTGAAAACATCATTGTTGATTTTGTTACATTAAAAGGAGACAAAAATGCTCTAAATTTAGTGTATTATTTTATATTAATTACACTGTTCTTTATACCATTTCAATATTCTTTATCAAAAAAGGGATATTTTAAAGTTTTTGTTTCAAAAATTATAAATCATTCTTCTGAATAAATAAAGCTGCGGTTGAAAATCATTATTACAGTTGCGACTGAAAATAAGTACCATTGAATAACATCAAATATATTCATTGGGAGTGGGGTCCCTCTAAGATGATTACCTACGACTCCAGCTGATAGTGGTCATCCCTAGAAGTGGTTGCTTTAGAAAAGTTATGTTAAATATTGATGATTATGTGTGTTATCAGAAATGCTGGTCACGTTCAGAGGGGTATATCTCAGGGAGGTGGTCGCCACAGAGGGTTCTCTATAGTTAATTTGACTGCATCTTATTGCTTATATGATCACAATTCCATTCGCCTTCTTGCAGAGCAGAAGTTTTAGTATGCGAGCTACTTTCATCAGCAGGTTTTCGCACGACTTCCACTATTTGACTTGAAAGGCGTTTCTTTTAGAATCGCAAATATTCATTATTCCTGTGCTATCACATGTAAAATGCTAGCCACAGAATATTGCTATTGTTGCATAAGATATTGCTACACTCAGTATCGGACGTACGTTCTGGTGACTGCATTATATGACCCAATCACCTAGTCATTTATCTCTTTGTCATAGATAAAATAGTATATTCAGGCACCACTCTGCTGTTACTCTAAGGAAATTCCGAAAGAAGGGGCGGAGGACTAAGATTGTCGTTTTCAGAATAACGGAAAGACAACATAAATATTCACCTACATTATGCTTGTCAGAATTGTATCTAAAATGTAAGAAAAAGGAGAAAAAAGAGAGTCTTATATTAGTTCAGGTCTTATTTTCGAGAAACTATTTTAACTTTCTTTGAAAACTAAAATAAATATGGTCCATGCAAGAAATAGTACATTGCATATTTTGTACGCAACCTCAAAATAAGAATGTAAAATTTCAGTTGAATTTATGAGTTTCACTCATGAAAAAGAGATTAGTATTATTCATAGGCTGTAATATAAAGGAAACACACTTTGACCTAAATTCGATGATATTTATGTAATTATTTAGCGATGTATGAAACCTGCTGAAAGCAACTGTTGTTTATAAAAATGCGTACCCATTTACTTATGGTTAAATACATTTTCTGAAAATAAGCAAAGAAGTTATAATCACGTTAGTCCATTTAAAGTAATGCATTTAGGACATCCTTTCTTAATGTATAATTTTATTAAGAATCAGCATTATTAAAGTTAAATATTAAGTGAGCTTTTAATAAAAGCTCATGCTTTATTCAAAGGAAAACTAATTAATGTGAAGGCATAACGTTTTTTTTTCCACCCCGTCCAATCATTTGCATGTTCAGAATAATCAGCATACCGTTTAAGTCGTGAGGTGCGGCCGTTAACAAGCTGACTGATGCAATGGTTATTCCAGTCCTTTCTTAATATATTAAATAGAACGATTTCCCGAGGTGTCGCGTCGTTAGAGCTTCTTCTGGAAGCTTATTTTAAAAAATTCGCTTCATGGTTTAAAGAAACTGCTTCCAACCTAGTTTCTGAGCTTATTTCACAATCAGTAGTGTATTTAATTAGCTAGGATCTTTCGGTTTTAGATAAAGTTATTGAAAGAAATCTAAATGACCTCGCAGTGCTCGTAATAATTTGTATATAATAAGTCCAGGATTATTTCTATATATATTGTTGCGTTTTTCTTCTGACACCAGTTGTTACGTTATTTTCTTCCTTCACTTTCGTACGGGATTCGTAGATTTGGAGTGAATAACGACGACACTACTTGATGAAGTATCGAAACACACTTTATTTACCAGTATTGTCCCGACAGCACCCAAAACATGTTTTACAGTCGTCGAAGATCTGCTATAAACACGCTGGACCAATCAGCGACACGGCCTTCAGGTTATTAGGCTATCACGGTGTGGAAACAGCTTCACTGCAAAGCACCAGAGTACAGCTCCCGACTCTGCTTGATCGTTCTCGGAACTCCATGTACTCTCGAGACTCTCCACGCTACAACTCGCGATGCACTCGACGACACGCAGAGCACAGCTCCCGACTCTTCGGTTCAGTCGTTCCCGGAGCTCAACACTCTCTCGACGATGCACTAACCGCGATACACTACGAGACTCTTCCGGTGCACTTGACGACCCACTTGGCACTCGTTGCCCGGCTGTCAACTCGACCGACTCCGCAGGGAATGACTCGCTAGAAGAGACACCAACTGAATACTAACTAACTCGCACTCTAGACGAGGCACACTCACTCGCCCTCTCGACGAAGCACACTAACTGACTGCGGACCAGCAAGGTTTATATAGCTTTCGGCTTGTGTTCGAGAACATTCTGGGCTAAACCGGTAAGAATTCGTTCCAGAAGGTTCTCCATCCGTCCATGGCATATCGCCAATTTTGTCGCCAAATGCCGCCAAATGGGCGATTTTTCGTCAAATGTGGCAACACTGTATTCCCTTGCCAATTTATGGGAACCCTAAATCTACTTTGCGGCGAAGCCATCTCACCTCGCCTGGACATTTCGTAACAATATGAAAGCAATGGTATTTTTGAAGTAAATAATAAATCTAATCTTTCTTATGAAATAAGTAAAAATCAAACCTAATTACCTGCATCCTCCATTCCAGTTACTAATCTATCCATTTCTGAAAGTTAAATCATGGCAGGACGTTATCCAAAAGCTTGGCAAGCGCTTAACACGGAGTACTTTCCATTGTGAAAGTCTGACTCATAAGGTTTGCTTTCAGGGTTTCAAGTGAAGAAACATGTTTTATGGTGCCGAAACATTATGAGTGTTTCCTTGATCTGGTAAAGTCAATTAACCCCAAAACTCCTAACAGACGTGAAGCGACTTATCGCTGTGTCTGAAAGTAACTAGAAAGTTCAGATACAGGTTTAAATAAAACTTTTAATTTAAACAGAACTAAATGCACAACATAAATACAACTAAAACAATACATAAATGCACGTTCCTGTGATAAAAACAATCAACCGCAACTCGTGGTGGGGCAAATAAACAGGAATAATGAAATTTCAAATTAAAAACGTGGGCTAGTAGTCAAAGACTACGCGATTAAATTTTGATCTAAGCTGGCCCAGAAATTCTAACCGGCGTATCAAATTCAAAAGTCGGCAGTCATAATGCAAAGCCGAATAGTTTCAGAGCTAGCAGGGACTAAGACAGTGTGCACACTAAAGGCAGAAACACGCTCTCTCTAACAGTCCAAAAACCTCAGTTAAATACTAGCTAACCGATTTACATTCTGGTAAGGAAATGGAAAGGAGAAGTTTTGGTATAGACTGAAATTATAAATAACTGGTTAATTTAAATAATAACCTTATAATTCTTTGAGATAGAGTGCTCTTGATCATATAGAAGCGCGGTAAAGGTAAAATAAGTATGAAACTGGCAGTAAAGTTTTATGTTTCAAAACAGGCAGTCTGGCAAAAGCTTAAAAATTCTAAAAATCTTACTAAGGAGCAGGTAGAAAGTTTTAAAAGCTTAAACTAACTCACGAGTTATTAACTAAAATGCTTTAGCTTGTAAAGACCGTATTTTGTTATAACCAATTATTTTTAGTTTAAGAAACTTTTCTTTCCCTACTGATTTCAATTTCCTGCCAGATTGGAAATTTAATGACGTATATGCAAATCTAAGTGAGTTCGGAAACAGCATTTAAGTAGCAGATTTTAAAAGTTCGAAGTGTAAGAGAGTTAGTTCTGAATTTATGTCTCGTATCTGAAAGTAGCTTTATAGTTCAATAGTTGGTGCTAGCCACTTACTTTAGATTATATTGATATTCTAGGCTCGGGTTTGCTGTGTGCAGCTATTAAGCGGTTTAGATAAAGCAGGAGCCAGTCGTGTAGCTAATTTTAATTCATTGTGATTGTACATACTATTTTCTGTTCAAGTTACTTAGACACAAGTTGTGGTTAAACTGTGAGCATCAAGTGAGAGCATTTCCTGTTCCGTTTAGTTAAAATAAAAAGGTTGTTATAACCTACGTTTGCAGTCATCTGTTCTTCCAAGATCTAGCGAGAATTCGCTACTTCGTCTTTTCAATATGGTCTATAGTGTATAGTTCCCAAAACGCACAAGACTGTATAAGCTGACCTATTATCAGCTGGTATATAACAGTTTCCAGTCTATGAGCTAGAATAGTTGTTGATTCTTGCAATATAATGTATGATCTGATTTTTCTTTCATTTTAGTTTATATATCGTACTATGTACATACGAGTAAGTTTTTTTTCATTAAGAAAATACCTCCCAGTTTCTTAATTGCGTATTTCACATCGCAAAGATCACATCGCATTTAAATCTCTTTCAGGTGATCTTCTGGAATTTGTGAAACAAGACTGTAAATACTGTTTTTCTTCACCACATTGCAGAATAAAGCCGAATACGGTTTTATTGCAGGCACATAATAAAGACACGAATGATTGCTAAGACAAATATATCAATCCTGTGCAATGAAACAGAATTACCTTGCATTTTACTTCAACATAATTTTCTCGCATACTAGTGTATTCCAGTTAGTATGTACTTAGTTTTGTTTTATTTCTGTTAGAAGTATGATCAGTTTGCTTTGAATATTTGCTAAAAAAAACCAGTTTTGAAAAGAAAATACGTAGTAAAGTCTATGTCTGTTTGGGAACATAGACTATAAACTGACTATTGAAGAATTATCTTCTAGCCTTGTGAAACAAAACAGAAATCAGAACAAGAGTGTATAAGACCCTTTTATTCGAATACAACTTAACAAATGACCCAGCTTGGGTTTACTTAAGAAAAGCACTTCTGACTTAACAGAAATACGTAATAAATAACAATTTCAAGGTGTGGTAGATTAGCCTAACGGCTCAAAGAATACTTTAACGCGCAGAAAAGGCTCTGGTTTGTAGTAAACCGGCGAGACAAAGAAAAATGGCGAGAAACACTCAACACCACTAACTCAAGTCGCTAATAATCACAGCACAACGTGGCCTGGAATAGGCAGACTGGCTCTAAAACAAACTTCCGAAACTCTTGCTTAAATAGTACTTCTTTCTACCTCAATCTGAATAAACGTTCGCTAACTCATTTACATTCTGGCATGAAACGCGTGGGTGAAAAGAGAGTAATCTGAACGCAGTCAAACTTAAAATGAACTATAAGTTAAAAATAAATGGATCAATATCACAACTTAATTGAAGTGATACAATGGTAACAGTAGTGTATCAAATGAAATGCATTAACTATACATTTTGATAAGTGCTTTAAGAGTAAGGGAGGCAGGCTGAAATCACTACTCTACAATGGTCCGTGAAAGCTTATCTAATGCTGAGCAATATTTAGGTGGATCAACGCTTTCACAGAAGAGAACAGCTATTTACCTCTCTCTTCAGTTTAAGGAGAGAAGAGTCTTTTTCTTCTTTTAGTTTACTTAACGGAAGAGATCTTTCCTTCACTCAGTTTTCTCTGATACTCATCAAAAACTGAGAAGACAAATGCCTTATTTAATCATTTAGACTTCGCTCGTGTGATCATTCTTTTGTTTATAATATACTAATGGTATGAAACTGAAATTCGACTACTGAAATATTGCAGATCTAATTGAATATGCAACGGTACTTTGAATTTTACCAGCGTTAGCAGGCAATTAAATATACTCCTGAACTAATTTCATTAGAAAGAAAAAGAATTACAATACAAAACATCTAAAAATAGATTTTATATATTACATATTATTTTCTAAACAGGATTAAAGTTATAAATATTTATTATATTTATAATTTTATAAATTTTTTAATAAACAACAACAAAAAAAAAAAAAAAAAAAAAAAAAAAAAACGCAACGAAAAGAAAAAGAAGAGCTTAGAGATATTAGGGTCTTTTTCAATTCTAGAAATGTTATCGTTCGCGGCGAAATTTTTTTAATATTTTTGAAATTTAATTCACCAGCATTGAGTCATACCTCCAATAGTAATAATTCCAATCATACGAAAAAGTATATACTGGTTTTGAGTCTTCCTATGATCAGAATTACAACCAAGAATATGTATATGGTCATCTACAGATATAAGAATACTGTAAAGAAAATCTGGAAATCTTTTTACTCATCATTTGAGATTGGCAAAGGCAATAGAATTTCAGCATTTGAAATAATGGCTTAAAAAGTTAAATTTAAGTCAGAGTTTGATTTTTTATGACTGAACAAATTCTCCTTGATTTAAAAATTTAAAATAATTAATGGTAAATCAATGTAAAACTGGTGTCAGGAGTTCCGAAAGACTGTTTGCATGGAAAATAGCTACAATTAAGGTATAATAATAAAATTTCATATGTCGACATAATGTAACTTAAACTAATTGTGATAGTAAAGCAGTGGGATTACTAAATTGAACAGTGAAGGAAATGTAAAAGGTGATTATTGAAGATACTAAGGAAGGCAACAAGAAGCAGAGTAATTAATTTTCATAAATTTGCAGTACGTCGCCTTAGTGTCTCAAATAATCGTTATTCTGCGTGCTATTTTAACTTATCTGTAAAAGTGCTTTAGAAAACTTCTTCGTAGTGCAGCACTGAAAATGAATATAAAAAAAGAAAGCACTTAAACCTCGGCAAGAACTTGGTACAAGTGGTCTGAAGAAATAAATAACAAACTAGATATAGAATAAATTGCAAAGAATTAGATTAAGTTAAGAAGGATTTAATTAAAAAGCATTATGATTTGAATCTTTACTGTAATATTTTCTTCCTGTAGTCCTCACCAGAACGCAGATTAGTTGCTGCGTATTTAAATCGAATGTTTGAATGTTTTAGAGTTTCTAGCATTCTAGCGTAGCAATTAAATATTCTGCCATAGTTATACTGGCTTTAGCTATCTTGCTAGCCGACGTTTAAAATAAGAGACGTTAACATTTTGGGCCAGCTTAAGTAGAATAATTTGTGTACTCTCAGACTACTTTATTTAAAATTTAAATTTTCTGTTTTATGTTAATTTAAAAAATTGTAAGTAGCGGAATTATATTCTGTAGCTCAAGTACTGCCTCCTGTTGATTTTAAGAGTTCAATAAAAAGGTTATTTTAACCTTCTTACAACTTCATTCCTTCAGATTAATGCAATAACTCACTTTATAGGCTAATAGGTTCTAAAGGATAGTGATTTGAATCCTATACAAGCATTACCCTGTAAGGTTTACTAACAACTTGATTTTTTGAATAAAACCCTATCCTTACCTTCCTTAGCTTCTGTCACATATAGCTTTTATCCTTTGAATGCTAAAATTAGATAGTATTGCTAAAATGCTAAAATTAGATGAATGCTAAAATTAGTAGTTTGTGTTGTTCATTGAGGCTTTAACTGTAGCGTAGACCAATCAAATAACTAGCTTTGAGTAAGAACTTTTCCTTTAGCAATTATTTCAAATTTAGCTACAGGACAAATCAGTCTCATATTTATAACATTTTTAATACAAAAAGTCATCGCTCTCTTTTAGTCTTAATAAACTTTTATTTGGAATTTCCCTGATTTGTTTTGTAGTTGCAGTTAAATAGTTGTTAAGAATAATAACTTTATGGCAGGTTATTATGCATGTCGTTGGGTTGAGTACTCAATGTTAATTTCACATCACAGATTTATAATTCAAGCAATCGATCTCCTACGGCCAGCTTTTTTTATTTGCGGCGGAATGCATCTGAGTTCATGTGCGATGGTACTGAGAGCCATATTTCTAAATTTTCTTTACAGAGTCTACATATTTAGGTTTTTCTTTTACTCTGACAGGAAATTGTGCCCAAGTTTTCTCCATTTACAACTGTAGTTATTAACTGAATGATCGAAGTTGTTTACTTTGTAGGATTCTCCACTGTGTATTTCTAAGTTGCAGATGAAAGTGGAGAATCTTAAGCCCTGATTAGCGAATAATCGCTTGAGTTCTTGTGACAAGAAACAACAAGATATAAGGAAAAAATAACCCTTTATTATTCCAATTAAGTGTAACAGAACTCCGTCTTGGAGTTGTACAATAAAGCCGACACTTGGGCTTGAACTTAAGAGACTAAGAATTAAACTAAATTAATCTTAACTAAAGAGATATCGCCGAAGCTATCAAAATTCTAACAGAGTTGGCCCCTTAACGCTAATTGACTGCGAAGCTATCAAGGGCCTAAAGTACGGCCGAGCGTAATAATAACTTACGAGAGAGTAGCCTAAAATGGCGGACGTGTACAGCCAGAATATCTGGTATCTCTCTCACTAAGACTGAAGAACTTCGCGGTTAAATACCGCTTTTCTTCATTAGCATTCAAACGTGATTCTAAAATTACGCTCTGGGCGAAAGTGGTAAGTTGAAATTAAGAATCGATAAGAAGGAAAGTTTAACTCAAAAATTTAACTGTTAATAAAATTAACATAATCCTTACAACTTGGCTTCTTCGTGATCACATTGACTGAGTGCCTTTGCAGTACATTAGTTTTGAAAAAGCAATTGAAAAGATCGATGTTATACTGTAAAGCCACTTTTCTTCTAAAAGAAACTTGAAAAGTGAATTGAAGTAAATGTATTTATATTTAAAGAGGTTTCAGTTAATTGCCTTACAGAAAAGACTCATTACACAACAACTAGTCTATTTTTTAAAAATCAAATAAATTTAATATATTCATTAAATTTAAAGCTTAAACTGTTATTATAGATATATTTTCAGTAAAATTTGCCCGTTGTTTGCAAAAGTGATAATTCGAGAATCATCAAAAATGTGTTTAGATTAAAGAAGTAAAGAAAATACTTTTCCTAAATGCAAAACTAAGGATATAACATTTGCAGTTTTGTAGCAGTTTACATGTTATTCTTTTGTTTATAGAACTAACAAAAACATAAAAACATTATTATTTTTAATTAGACTGCTGCTGCCAAAATAGTGTACTTTTCGCATAAGAATGTATGATGTGAGGTAAGATTAATAAAGTAATATTCCTGTGCCATAAACAAACAATTATTCGCCTCGGAGGTGATACTGTTTTATTAATGAAACAGTTTGTTTTTCGCTATCAAAACATCACGCCTCAGCTTTCTGCTTCTGCAGCAATAGTTGTCATACTCCCACTCGACATTGCTCAACCAATCACTTTGATCTCCAACTACTTACCCCCAAGGAAATTTCGCCTCATATATTCATCCTCTTTATCTTAGAATGCTTTTTTTTTTTCGTTCAGCGACCGAATTATTATGGGTGGAGATATTTAAGATTAATCAATTAATACTCCTTTCTTCTAATCAGACAATTAGAATTCTGCTTTTATTACAGTCTGTAATCAAACAATTGAAA
This sequence comes from Stegodyphus dumicola, assembly GCF_044657685.1. Taxonomy (NCBI): domain Eukaryota; kingdom Metazoa; phylum Arthropoda; class Arachnida; order Araneae; family Eresidae; genus Stegodyphus; species Stegodyphus dumicola. Next base: position 36,010,620 of record NC_140781.1, read on the forward strand.
TTCTTATACAGCTATTCTTTATTGGGTCTTACATGCTATAAATTAATGTAAACTGAATGACTTTTAGATTTTAATGTACTCAGGATTTTAACAGCTTGGCTCAATTCGTTATCCAGGAGGTAACTAAGTCTCTTTAATACTAATTTAAGTCACAGATTGCAATACTTTGCAGTATTTTTAAAATAATTGCTTCACCATTTTAAATGACTTCATCTCTTTCTGGAAGACGGAATCATTTGATGATTATTTCCAATAACATGCTGAACATAAAAAGAAGCATTCGGCCCACCAGCGGCCGAGCGGTAAAGTCGCTGAACACTGGTAGTTCGGTCCGAGGTTCGAATCCCGCGAACGGGCTGGCTGCATGGGCGTTTTCGTGGTTTCCCCATGTGTAACGTGTATACGAGCCAGTTTCCCTTAGAAAGTCCTCCACGAAGGCATCCCTCCTCTTAGGCAGATAGCCCTAGTGTGCTTTGCCATAATTAAATACACCAAACACCAAACACCATAAAAAGAAGCTTTTTAAATTACAATTACATTCCCAACAGATTATATATTTATGTTTTCAATTGCTTGCAATATAAGAGACTATGACTCTGTTTGTAGCAGATTTTTCCATGTGCCTTTCTGAATATAGTACAGGATCAAAAATGATAATAGGTAAGACACACACACAAATGTCAAAGATAAAACTCAGCAAAAATCAACTTAACATTGGAATTAATTTTAGAGGAAACAAACGATTTTATATAAAGTAGTCTACAAAATCTCTTTGCTCCTTGAACAAAAGATATTTCGTTGTTTGGATCCTTGGAAATTGATAAAGGTTTCCGTGAAGCATCGCCATTCAAGAGCCTGATTTTCTTACACTTAAATTTCAGTGTCTTTAAGCGAATTAAGAAGAGTGTAGGATATATTATTTTTCTCATTAAAAATTCATTTGTATCATTATCTATAATTTCGAGAAACAAATAAATGTGTCGAAAACGAACAAAAAAAAAAAATGATACTTTCTTAGTTGATGTTAAGTAATGCACGAAGTACTTTCTTTTAATAGCCTGTTTTTGTAATTTTGTTTAAGAATATGACAAGGTTATTTTTACTTATTAATGACAGAAACGTGGCTTCGACGAGCTGAAAATCAAATGTAATGAACCCTTACCGTGTATAAATATTAGCCCTCAGGCATCTTGTGTTTAGCAGCATGTTATGTTATCTAGTCAGTTTCTCGTCGGTCAAGGGTGCTGCTGCCAAGGGATATGTGTAATTGCAGCAATCAAGTCGTAAAACTCGTTATCTCTCAGACTTACGAACCCCTTGCATTTTAGAAGCAGTGTACATTGTTATGGAATCAATATATTTCGGACCAAATGCTTCGAAGATGAAATAGACATAACCGGTATAGAAACTTCTGCTTGCCACCTTTGAGTGAACAATAATTTTGTGTTTATTTTTAACATCTTCAATTTAAAGTTGAAAAGACAAAACGGAAACTATTATTATAACTCCACACACTGTGCATACATCAAGACTCATTAACTTCTTGTACATATAGATATGAATATTATATTCAATAACTGGAATTGCTAGGGGAAATGGAAAACTTAAACAAAATACGGACTGAAAAAAGCTTTCAAGCAAAATTTCGACATTTTACAAATACGTTTAATACCGAAATCTCACCTACAGAAAGCATATATTTAAAAGAATAAGAAAGAATAAAAATAAAATTTTACTTAATTACTTATTTAGTTAATGTTTAGGGCAATGTTTCGTAAAAGGATTTGAAAACACTTTAGCCTGCTATATTTAATCAATTCACATTTCGAAAATATTTAAATATCTATGAAACTTCTTGGTATTTCTTATTATAGGATTAAGCAACTGAATAATAAAAATATATGTGAAAATGCACAATACTCAAAACAACCCAAATAGAAATTCTCACCATCTTCAGTAGTTGTTACAACATTCTTTTGTAACTTTTGTTTTGTTTAGAAGACCAGGGTTCGATTCCCAGGCGAAGTACAGCGGCTTATAGACGAAGAGAAACCTTAAAAATGCAGCGATTCCTATATAAATACCACACATGAGTCGGGATACATTTAGCTTAAAATTTAGTAGGACTGCATACGGTCCAAGAACTTTAATTCAGCTTAAACAGCGTATAATGATGATCAGTATTTTTCTTACTAAAACATTTCAATTGATAGGCTTCAATGAAAAGTTCTCACAATTTTTCAATGACAAGCATTTAAATTTCTGATTGTTTCATTTACTAAAGAATTAAAAATCATTTAAACTTACTTTTTTACCTTAAATATTTTTTATATTTAATATTAAATAACTTTTTAACCTTAAATTATTTTTAAATTCAAAATGAAGTGTTAGAACAGTACTTGAAATAAATTCTGAATAATAATAAAAAAATTCTATTTAAATGTTAAATTTGCTTTACTTAATCATGTATTTTAAAATATAATATATAGCATGTGTAAATATATATTATTATTTTAAAATAATATATATTTACACGTATTTTAAAATATCGAGACAGAGTGGGTTGTTTATTATTAATCTGATTTCCCCACATTAAAATATGAAGAATAAATGTTAAGTTAACATTTGCCGTCTTCCTATATTTTAATAAATAATATTAAAACGCAATTTTAATATGTCTAAAACTTGAAATGTGAGGGAATAAATTATTTTAATATCTGAAGTAAAAGCAAAGTAATAATTCTTATGAAATTTTAAAAAAATTCTTACATCTCTTGATTTGAGTGAAATTATATTTAGTCTTTTCAAAATTTATTTAAATTTGCGATAATACTTATTTATGAAAAGATTTAAAAACTTTTTTTCACCTAGAAGTAACTGAAGATTTAATGAAGAAAAGATTTAATGAATGGATAATGATTGAAGCAGATCTTACAAAATATGAGAAAAGGGAATACATAACGTAAAAATTATTAACATTTCCTCAGCTCCTTTCTAATATTCTTTATATCTTGCAAGAATAATATGAATTTTCCTGTTGTTCAACAAAATCGTTTTCATTGTGAAAATCCTTTCACTTCCCGTGCATCTGTAGCGGGACCTTAGATATATCTATTTCTGTAATCCAGAACTACTATTCAATGAAATCAGTATTTTTATGACATCACTAAGAAAAACGCAGAGATACGATCTCGATAATCTTCATCTTGCACCAGTTTTTAATCTTTGGATGAGCGGTGGATCAGACATGTGCTTAAATCAGACGCCGAGAAGCGTTCTTCTCGTTGCTAGGCTGCAGCCAATGGCGTCACTTCGAGCCTATGACATCATAAGAGATGAGGCATTATGGGTGAAACAGCTGCGATTCTCTACCGAAGTATAACCCAGTAAACTACATTGGACCGGTGGAGTGAGTGATTGAAAGGAGCGGAGGAGAATCGAAGGTTTCGTTTTCAAAAATGTTTTCTTCAGTTTAATTTCTCTGATTACTAGAAATTTCTTTTACAAGGCTGAGAATGTATACCTTATTATTTTTCGCAGAAAATTATGTGATGAACAATTCCAGGCTGATCTTGATTCTATAATGAACAACTAAAATATTCGTAAAAGTAGAAGCATCAAAGTTTCTAAGGATTTTCGGGAAGAAAATTTTATCAAAATTGCATCAATGGGTAATTTCTTCTTTCTTGGTCACATTAAGCTTAAAAACTTCGTTTCAACTGATTAATTCAAGTTCAAGAAAAGCATACTACAAAACATACTGCACTCTCTAATGACACGATATGTTATAGAAGAAAATCATTTTTTCTATTTTTAAGGTATTTTTAAGGGAATAGGACTTCTTTTGTTGTAATTTTGTATGATTACTATAAATTTATTATGAGCAAATATGGTGGTAAAGGAGTTCTTTGGCTTTGGACGAAAGGATCATAATGTGACAAACTTACTTTAATAGGAATTCAACTTTTCCAAAGAATTTTTGATCAGAAATTATGTTAGGAATGATGTTTAAATTACATGTTGTACTGTGCCTGGCAGTTGTGCTTGTTTTATTTGGTGCTTCGTTAGCAGATGACATAAATGCTGGGACACTCAGTGATTTTGGGAACACTAGAAACACAGAAAGAATATCGAACCAAATCAATAGCCCTGTAGTCGAAACTCTTTACAGATCTGCAGATGTGTCGTCCGAACCTCCAAACATGAAACTTCACAAAACCAAAAGATACAAAGTAGCTAATTTCGATTTTGATCATATAGCTTCTCCTTTTATCATCACAGCATGGATCTTCGTCGCATGTTGTGCCAAAATTGGTGAGTAAATTTTTATCTACTTATTTTGGAAGTAAATGTAGAGATAACGTTTTTTTCTTTAAAGTTTTGTGCGTTGATTATATGTGCAGATTGCAGTTATCACTCTAAGAATTTATTACTAATGCATCTAGTTTTAAATACTTATGCTTAGATATTAGGACTAAGAATATATAAATGATCTTATTTTATTCAGCTATTTAAACTTTAATTTAGTCGAATAAATTATCAGATTAAAATACATGAATGTAAACAATGAAGCAACAAAAGCGATGGATTGCTCTAATTCTGAATTTTTTTTATTACCTTAGCCTAGTGTATCAATAAAAGTTTTAAGATACTTTTAAGCGTTGCTTAGAAATGTTTAAATTATGCTGTTCCTGGGAAAATTGCCTGATTATAAATACGAGGTTTTTATGCTAAGAAAACATCGTTCTAGCTTTCTTCCTATCATGTTTAAACTTCTGGCCCTGCATGAGTAAAAGATATCCTGATGTTTTGTTCGCCCAATGACAGACATTTAAATGACTTTCCGAAGTTTACGAAGAAGTTAGTTAGCTATGATTCCTTTCATAATATAATCATTTCATATTAACATTATTTTCATAACCCTTTAAATAGCAGGCAGAAAATGCCATATAAAACTACAATATTTTTTGCCGCAGAAATAATGTCCTGTTCTGAGGGGGAAAAATGAAAAATATTTATTTCTCCAATCCCTCTGAATTTATTTATGAATCAGACATTTCTTACGTTACCTTACTTCTGTTTGAATAAAGAAATTAAAGTAGAAAGATCAGCAATAAGCATACATGCCTCTACCTAGGAGGTCAAAATGATTGATTCGTTTTAATACATAGTTACAAAATTTTATTAAAAAATTTATTTTCCATAGTTTTTGTCATATTCAGTTTGATACTAGGACTATCAATGAAGAAAGTATGCCTAATTTTACCTTATCTAAATTATATCATTTTGATGGCTCGGTAATACTGGTGTTAACGATTGGACGTTTAGTTTTTTAAGATAAGTTTAATTAATAATAGGTAAATCAAAATTGGCTAAGATTTTAATGAGCACTTATTTCAAAGCTAGAAACAGGTTGCTTAGATTTTTATGAGCTTTAAACAATATCAACATAAATTTAAAAAAAGGGGGGGGGAAGAAAAATCCCATTTGGGCTAAAAAATTATAAAGGTACTGCGAAACGAAGGAAGAAAATAAAAAGTTGATGTTATCAACTCAGAATTCATTTTTCTTTATATTATTAAATAGTTTCCCAATCAAACAATCCATTCTGCTTTGCGTAATCATGTTTAATATTCAGTTGAATACGTTAGTAAAATTACGAACTTCTAACCTTTCTCAATCCATAGAAGTAAACTAATGCTATGGATGAGTCGGAAATTTATGAATTTTCTGTGATCGAATAGTTAATTAAAATTTATGATTTCCTTTAATTTACCGAAGAAAAAATTCCCATTCTGATTAACTAATTTGATTTTTGATAGCTTCCTTTAAAATTTGAGAATCTTTTGTTCCGATTATTTCAAATTTATTAATTAAAAAATAGTTTATATAAAAAATAGTTTTTCTAAGCTAAAAATTATTCCAAATTTTTAGCTTAGAAAAACTATTTTTTATTTCCTATTGAACTGTTCACTGTCTATACCCTTATATTTCTCTTAAGCCAAACATTGTACATTTCGTTTCGTGACTGAAAACCTTCAGTTTGAATCCCTTCAAAGAGTATTTCGTTTGTTCTTCCTCTTCTGAAATACAAACCTAAAAATGTCTCCGTGTCTTTTTTAAGAGGATGAACTGGAGGTACTCTTTTTCCGGATTATCTGGCTTTATTTCTTTTCTTTTTTAAATTCTGAGTTGGATATAAAAATATAGTATGGGATGTGATTTCTTTACTTTGTATAATGCACATGAAAATCGAAAGCTAAATTCTCACAAAAAGATATACAGTAACTATGATGTTCCTAAATTTTTTTTTGCAGATTTACGAATAAGATTCAATGCTTTTGTTTCTGTTCGGCCACGAAATAGTTCTTTTGCTTTTCATATGACAGTCATGAATGCGCAAATTAATAAAATTTCCTTAATTGTATTAAAATTTATTATCGTGGACATAGTGAATGAATTAGAAAAAAAGAAAAATGCTTGAAACTCTGAAAAGTAGAACCATTCTGTTACAATATTTATTCCTAAAAAAGTTCAAAATGGATAGCAAGAGCTTTTTCCTTTGATAAATAAAATAAAATTTCGCCGATGATTTAGATGTATCAATCACTATACGCGATCGTTGTTTGTACAGATTAGTTACTTCGGAACAGAAATCATATCAGTTGTGCTGTCGCCGAGATTCGAACCATGGATCTTCTACTTTGCTACCTGAGAATGTTAACCACTTGCATCCGGAGAATACACATAAAGGAATAGATAATTTGTTGCATTTTTATTCATTTAAAGAGCAACTGAGCAGAGGCATAAGACCCAGCCATCCAAATCCGAGTGGTAATGAACTATCGTCCACACATTTTCGTTCGGGTGCCGCTGTAGAGATCATTATACATTTCGAACCAGGAAGTATCATTGGTGTTCAAGTCAGGATTCCAACTACGAATCGTCGAATTTGTTATATAGATGCGTTAACCACTTACACTACGAGAGCATGAATGGGGGAATATGGTAATATTTACACTCTTCCATTTTTTCTCTTAGATTAACTAATTCTTTGTTGTTTAGATTAACTTATTAGCTTATTTAGATTAACTCTTTCTCTGCTTCCGGTGCTTATCAAATAATGTTACAGGCTTCCCAGTCCATAACCTATATTGAATTATATTTAATTGAATATAGAATTATTCAATTAAATATAATTATATTGAATTTATTATATTTAATTATTATTTAATATGACTTTGTATAAAAGTAGCTGGTAAAAAATTTCAAATTGATTTTGAATGCTCTGTAATGAAATTGGCCTTGGCTAAATTATAATCCTATAAGTGTGAATGAGCAAGATTATCAATAATTAAGTTCAAATATTTAAAATATTTTTAAATCAAGCAAATGTTACTAAAATTTTATATAAACCTTTCTACGATGTTATATTTTGCTGTGTCTGAAATGCATGGCAAAAGTATGACACATATACATAATTTTCAATGCAAATATCGTCAAATATATAAAACTAGTAAACACTGTTAGACCAGCGTCCGATTCTGACAAAACAGGCTAACTTCATGGGGACTTTTTTTTAAATATACTTCTTTAACCTAAATACGATATATTTTCTCTTAGAAAGCTAATCAAGGGCACAACCCTGCTTCAACAAGTCAACGTTTACTTTTTTTTGTTTTAACCAACTGCGGTAATGCCGGCACTTTGAAAATTGTAAAGTGTGCAGCTGCATAAGAAAATGAATGCTGCTAATTACGCTGAAAGAAGATTGTTATAAAAACATTTTTGTAACGAATTTTACATGGCATGGAAATCTCTTCAAAATATAACAAATTCTCAATTCAGTGTTCGTAAGTCTGTATCAGAAAAGCGTCTTATTATTTGTCTTTATCTCTCCTTTCTTGTTTGCTGCAAAGTATCTGTAGTTTCACGTACAGGCATTGTAGGAAACTCATTTATACTTTCTGTGACTAAAGCTCAGTTTTTTAGTGTTTTGAATAATTTTTAGGTGAATGGGATACTACATGCAAAAGCAATAATATTAATCAAAATGTCGGAATTACCAAAAAATATTGATATATTTATCGAAAAATAGGGAATATTTAAAACAAAATCCATTTATTTAATCAATTTCATGCCCTGTTCATCATATGAATATTAAAAAACAAATTCAAATGCTAATGTGGAACAAAAATGTAGTTGAAAACGCTTTTTGTAAATAGTCTCAAAACGTAAGATAATAATAAAGCATCGAAATGGTTTGAAAATAATTAATAATAATAATAATAATAGACTGTACTGCAAATTGCCCATGATTTATCTACATTATTTTATAAAAATGAAAAAGACTTAATAATGAATTTATTACATCAATGCAATATATTAAGTATTAAATAAATAATCATTGTTCCCTTTAAGAATATTTTCTATGAAATCTGTGTTACTATATCTATTTTCTGTATGAATATTTTATTTTTTATAAACCCTATTCTGTTTCTGTTTTCTCTATGAATACTTTATAAAATTTTAACTATCCTTAATATCAGGAAAGCTTATATATGTCTTTAAAAAGCGCAGCGCATCGACTGAAAATACGACGGTACAGAAGACATAACAAAAATAAACTGAGTTACATTTTCAGAATTAATCAGGATATGATAGCAATTAAAATTTTGCAGGAAAGAAATATCAGAATCTTGCTTGTTAGTTAGGAGAAAAAAGTAGTGTAGTTAAAGCTATCAAAAAGACTTTTTCAGAATTTAATTTCCAAAGGCAGTTTCTATTGTTTTATTCCTTCATGTTATTGTAATTAAAAATCATTCAATTTAATCAGTATTCGACTTATTTGTGATTGTTGTAGGTCAATATTTAAATGACGACTCTTTGTTTAATACAAGGAGTGTATCGTGATCATTTATAGATTGGATATTAAAGTCCTAGTTATCCTTCAATAAAAAGTAAAAGTTGCAGAGCTCAGCAAGAAAATCTAAAATTGTAAAACAAAAATTCCTCTGGCGTGCGCATGCATTTATTGTAAATGGATACATATATATGAAGAACGCATTTAATCATATTATTGAGTTTAAAGTACCTATCTAAAAGGTCACATGGTCAAAGATTGTAGTTTCAAACTCTGAACTTGAATAGGAGATTATCGAGCTGGCTTTAGATGGCTCATTGGGTAAGAGTAGCTTACCAGAAAATGAGGGATGTGCTTTATTCTAATACCAGTCAGGCTAAGACCTTACAATTGAGTTTTAAACGCAAAATGAAGAGAAAAGCTCAGTCTGTACATATTGCAAGTAGCTGGGATTCATTTTCGTTTCCAAACTGAGGTGCAGAATAGTATTCCACTATCATTTCCGATTATGGCGTTAAAGCGTTTTTATCAACAGGTTATGTCATCATGCAGAGGCCAGAGGTTTTAGTGATTAGTTTAAAATTCGATTGAAGTACCGCCTTTGCTTGCGAGTAATAACATTTGGCCTACACGTTTAGGGTAATATACATATATTAACTGAAATCGACATCTATAACAGTTGTTCTATATTTAAGAAAACCATACTTTATGGCTAGTAAATAGCTCATAATATGACCATCTTTGTGCAGTACTTTGTTAAGTATTTTATTACATTCCTAAAAGATCTCAAAAAGATTTAGATATAACCATTTAGGAATATGTTTTGTGCTCACATCACTGGTTTCTGTAGTTGCCGAACGTTTAAAACTGCTAAATATCAGTTCATCCCGGCTTCGAACCAGACGGACAGTAGCTGTATAGCCCTTTTCCGTGTTTTCCGCATGTGTTACGTGAATATGAGCCATTTTTTCCTCTCAGAGAGACATCCTTTTTCTCAGCCTTTTTTAGCCTTCCTTTGCTTTGTCATACTCTAATAATCTAAGCTTAAAATAACCCCATCAGCACGCTTTAAGCGTAACATGAAATGATATTTCTATGAGATAAGTATAGTGTATTCTGCTAGTTGGAAAATGTTTAGTACAATGTGGCGTGCTGTGTAGGGTATTTTCTTCCTCTTTCAAGCATGCCTTCGAGGTATAACGGTCACCACAATCGGCGCGTATTCGAGAGGTCCAGGTTTGAGTCCCGGCGAAGGCATTGTACATTTTAACGTCTCCAGCATCAAAATAATTTAATGACTCTACAGTGGCGCGCGAACTAAAAAGGTGGTGGATGATGATTCTTCACCACCAAGATTTGGCGACTGGGTGCCTTAATTCCTAGTCGCCCTTTAAAATGGTGGAGTATATAAGGTACCAGAATTGGGCGCAGCCCGACTCACCCAATGAAACAAGCTGATCGTATAGTCATAACAGCCCACGCTGAGTATATAAGGTATATTCTCCCTCTTTCAAGCATGCCTTCGTGGTGTGACGGTTAGCACACTCGGCGCATATTCGAGAGGTCCAGGTTAGAGTCCCGACGAGGGCATTGCACATTTTTAACATCTCTAGCATCAAAATAACCTAATGACTCTACAACTGAACAGCATCAATATTCCAAGCACAGATTGTGAAGGGTGGTAAAATGCACGACAGCTAGTTCTTTTGAGAAAATTGCTTTTTTTAAACAGTTTTGTGCGCTGACAATAAATCTATGAAGAAAACCCTCGGAACGTTGAAACAACCCATCCCCGTATGAAATAAAGTTAGAACAAAATTATTAAAGCTTAGTACCTTTTATCCTCTTTTCTTTTACTAGAGCAATAAACTGAGAAGGAATAAATTTTGTTAGCTGTTTGAAATTCCTAAATTCCGTCTTAAAATATGCCCTACATTTTGCTAGCTGTTTGGCAGTAAAGTAATGTAAGTTCAGAAGTTCGATGTAATATTTTCATATTAACTTTTGCGTTCTAGTGTACATAAATTCTTGATCTATAAATCAAAATTAGGAACAAAACAAAACAAACAACAACAACAAAAAGAAATGTGCGTTTAGCTTAAATAATTTTTCTTTGGTGTTGTTAATTTTAGTTGGATTAGAAGTAATTTAGAAAACTGAAGGATTTTCTGAGATTTTTATCCAAAACGGATTTATTATTTTTATGGATTTTTGGAATTAATCTTTTAAAAGGACCAAAGTTCTTAAAATTAAAAATAGATCAATCACAGATAAGCCCTTATTTAGAAAAATGACCTAATCTTCTTTAGTGTTTTATTATAATATGAGAATTTATTATGCTATAAATGTTGAATACGCCTAGGTTTATCCTAATTCTGACCTAGCTAAATGTTCACTAATTGAATAAACAATGTTTGATCTGATACGTTGCACCAAAAGATTTTAAGGGCGATCCCATCGAACAGCTAATAAACTGCTAATAAAATTTAAACTACCAGATAGAAATTCATATTTTAGCTTTAAGACGTTAATTAAAATGACTGTTGCATAGTGTGTTACTGCTAAGTAAAGAGACTGTTACACACTGAAAGAAAACATCAACCTATCCTTTTATGAAAAACTTGATAAAGAAAGAAAAAAAATTGAAGAAATTATATTATAATGCATGACCTAATTAAATTAAAGAAAGAGATAAGAAAATGGGTAAGTGAATGATTTTGCATTTTATTTTGAAAGAAAATAGAAGAACGAAGCTTATGAATCTTTTTTTCACGACCGTCATTTAGAAGCAGTGTTAACTTTGAACATCTTTAGGCATCATCGCATCTCAGCAATAACACCCTTTTTATTCCGAATATTTATAAATGTAAAATAACCGTCATATAATCTATTTATTCATTTTTCTAGCTCATTTAGAGCAGAAATTCTGTAATTTATTTATTTTAACTAAGAAGTTTTAATGAGCAACTATACACTTGAATTCATTAAATTGTCCCTTGAATTCTGTTAAACGCAACAGGGAAAATAAAGAATACTGTTTTAATAACGTCCGTGTACTTTTACAGTGTACTGTTTACATAACATTGACAAATAAGTTGCTGTTTTTAAATCGCTGTGTTTATAACATTGTATGTGCTATATTTCAGATCATTGAAAATTTAACTAACAGTCTTCTCTATCTGCTTCTAAACTGGCAATAACATGAGTATTAGTAATTCACCAAGCCGGTGAAGAAATAATGCTTCAGTAGCGTGATTAAAAAGGACTAAAGAAAAACGGAAGAACTGGCCTCCAAGATGTTTTTGTAGTCAATGAAGAATTTTGTTCACTATCAGAGCTAATTATTTTAACATTTAAGCCAAATAAAACTTAAAATATACACGATTTCATCTCGAGTAATAGTAAAAGAATATCACTCATTGCATGTTGCAAATAAGAAAGTGATCAAATATGTTCTAAAATCCTTGAATCTTGTAAGAGCTGCTATAATTCACATTTAATAAGAATTAATGAGTGCCTTAATATATAGTTAATAAGAAGCACTGAGGGATCATGTTTTTACAAGAACTAAAGAACAGAAGAGCTAAAGTAAATGATCCAGAAAACTGTGAGCCATCCACGCGCTCTTCATAAGCATATAACGCGTCACATTTTTCGCGTTATGTCAACCTGAAATATAACGTGCTGTGCGAACGAGCATATGGTGCAGGGAAAAAAATCAATCGCAAACCAACATTCGTCAGAAACCAACAAAAGTTCGGATTGTTATTTGCAGAAAATCCTATCGAATAAACGGAAAAAAGAACAAATGCCATTTTTATGAGGGGGAAAAGTTAATTTTAGATGCCGCCTCGATGTTTTGAGTTTCGTATCAATTATAAGACATCAAGAAATATGAATTTTTTCTTGATGGAAAGGACCAGGAAAATGGAAAGCTTACCATTTAGTAGGCATATGTTTCCATAAAAATTGCAAATCACAATTCTTGAGAGTCATATAAATTTCAGAACAAGCTTCAATGTTAAATTGTTTGGCTTATGTTTACTTAATGACATTTGAAAGTTAGAAACAAAGCTCGTGTTTCTTCTAAAAGTCTCATGAACAACAACATTTTATTCTGTTTTTTAAATCAGTAGTATAATCTACTGCCTACAGATTTAAAAATCCTACTTGAAAAACTTAAGTTATATTCAAACACACACATATATATATATTAATATACAAGTTGTAAACTTCTACGCAGTTCTGGAAATAGCTAGTTCAATCAGATATTAAGGATTTAAAAGTAAATTTTATTGTTCGCGAGGGCATAGATATAGAGGGCAGCTGATCTACAAAAATGCGTATAACTTTAACGCCTGAACGATGAGAATAAGGATCTAGAATTTGCATCAGTTCATTTTTGCAGAAATAACCAGTTGCATTATAGCAGGTATTGCTAGAGGGTATTTATAAATGCTTGCCTAATATTACGTAATGTGCTGCAGCTTCAGTAAGCTTTCTTATAATGAAAGAACTTAGTATAACGTATTTAGTTTTGTGCATCTAATAGCTCCATCAAGTGCAGTTCATCCATCGGAGATCCACCATATGCATAATGATCTGATTTTCCATTCAGATCACAAGTGTAGATAACGCTTTCTTAGATATGGAAATGCTTTAAATAGGTAAGAAATAGTCCATAACCTGTTGCAAAATCCGTGAAGGGGACCCTCGGACTCTATTGAATCTCTCTGAATTTACACTTCTTTCTGCCTATATCGTATACCGAAACCCTTGCTACCTAAGCATCTGAAGAGAAAGCTCTTTTTCTTTCAGGCACTTTCTAGATGGCATTGATTTTTAATCAAGCCTATCTCCTGTTTTAGACTGCTGACCTGTTGGTATTACGCTCCCGGAAGATGCTTCTACGTTAATGGTTTGGGTCTCTAATCCTGGGTCGCGCAAGGATATATGTGATAGTGATCTCTATATAGAGCAGAGGCGCAAAAATATATCGTTTCAAAAGTCTTTCCAAGAGGTTGGATCACGAGAAGAGTGGTATGAGTGCCTGAGATAACATATACTAAGGTGCTTCAATTCAAATTTGTTTCGCGTTTGATATAAATCATATTGCCATTACAGGTATCTAATGATCAATGCGAAATTGCATCAGAGTCCTTTTGTAGAGTCTAGGATTTTTGAAGTAGGAAACACGAAAAATGAGCAATGCCCTCGCTGGGACTCAAACATGGACCTCTCGAATATGCGCCAAGTGCGCTACCTTTACACCACAAAGGCATGTAGAAAGGAGGGAGAAAATACTTTATATACTCCCCCTTTTAAAGGGTCCCCTAATCCCCAGTCGCCATGTCCTGGTGGTGAAGAATCATCATAAACCACCTTTTAGTTCGGGCGCCACTGTAGACATATTTAGAATTTTTCAGTGTCAAGAAAGTTAAGAAATCCGCGATGTCCTCGCCGAGACTCGAACATAGACCTGTGGAATACGCACCGAGTGTGCTACCGTTACACCACGAAGGCATACAGAAAGGTGCGATAAAATACCTTACACTGAAATGGCTGGTCGGTAATGTTCTTCATAGGCCGTTGTGTGTTGTCCGCTCTGGCGGCAATTCTAAGTTGAATAATATGTACACAGATCAAGAACCTTATACTGAAAAATGTGCAGTGCCTTCGCCGGGACTCGAACCTCGGACCTCCCGAATACATGCCGAGCGTGCTGACCATTACACCACGAAGCCATGCTAAGAAGGCGGGAGGAATACCTTATATACTCCCTTTTTTAAAGGGGGAGACTGGGGATTAGGGGACCCAATCGCCAAATCCTTGTGGTGGAAAATCATTATTCACCACATTTTTTTAGTTCGGGTACCATTGTAGAGATATTAGTTTTTTTTTAAAGCAGGACAGATGAAAATGTGCAATGCTCTCGCTGGGACTCAACCTCAGACCTCTCTAATACTCGTCGAGCGTGCATTACACCGCGAAGCATGATAAGAAGGCGGTAGAAATACTTATAATACCTGCATTGACTGTTGAGATACGAATAAACACAGAAATCACTTTTAAGTCCAAAAGTGGGAGTATGTTTAAAACCATTGACATTGACAGATGTATCCTGATTCTAAATTTCAATTTTGATGACTTGGACTGATTTCTTTAATGCTTACCTATGAGTAAATTTAACTACCAACTGGGCTTCTAGAGAGTCTTCTTAAGCTAGACATTTTCATGTACGGATAGATAAACTTCATGTAAAATTTTGTAACAAAATACCTACTTAGTTATGTTACGTTTAATAATGTTTTCCAGAATGTGGCTAACTTGCATGTTAACTTGACTCCGTAAAGACTACCAGGTGACTTATCACCGTATCCTAATGCTTCAGGAAAGTAACGTCAAGTCAGGAAAGGATTTTAAGAAAATATTTATATTAGATCATTAGCTTAACAACTCACACAGCTTACGTAATAAGAAAAGAATCGGCGCTACTTACAGGATAACAGAATACAAACTTAAAAGTTGAAACTTAAGTGTTTAAAATATTCCCAAAACAAAATCCGCCTTTATGTTTTAGCTCTGTGCCTTGATTCACAAGAATAAACTCGGTAAGACTAAAACCGATTTAAGTGAATTTATAAACTGGGCAAAACTCATACTGACACAGTTAACGTTTGCTTCCAAAAGCTCGTTCCTGAACTAAGAACTCTGTTATTAACTAATTTGCATCTTGGTGGGAGCTGACGAAAATATGAGTGATAATACTGACAAAATAATAAGATAAGCGGTTGATAAAATAAAATCCTGTAATATGATTGACTTTTTCTTAAATAATATTATCTAACCAACATTCCATATGCTTTTGCTAGTATTTCTGTGTTAGCTAACTTGCCCAAAAGGGGATTCATTAAATCCTAACGGGGCAGTTTTATTTAGATCTGTTTATTATTGAACAAATGATTGTTGGAATGCATCGCATTTTGCTTCTTACTTGGTTCAAGATAACACGCAGCGGCTCACTTCTCTCTAGCATTCATTGTTTTTGTCTTAAGATGTAGTAAACTTCCAAAAATGTGAGGACGATTAAGTGTAGATTGCGTTCCTAATGATATGTGGATCAGAATGTAAATCTGAAGAATAATTTTGTCCAGAAATAAATTGAATTGAATCATGGGCTACGTTTGTCTGCAAATTCTATCCTTCTCCTACCATGCAGCACTACGAAGCAGTACACAAGTACCATTTACAACTATTTGGCCATGATTGCAATCATTCGTATCTTATCTCACATTCCCAAGTTATTACACATACACACACTCACACCTATATGTGATGTAGTTTTTGCGGAAGATGAAAACTAATTCACTCCTTAGTCATCGCGAAGAAGACTGTTGCTTAGATGACGACTGGTGAGAAAGACACAATTGGCTTGATAGTTTTAATATTTTTATTTTGCGCATAAACAATTATTCAACTATATGTTTTTCTTAAATTTGGCACAATATTGGGGGTGCTAAACTTGCCTCACAGTTTCTGCCATGCATACTCACTGCAGTCATAGTTATAGCCGGAAAGTCTTAGTGTTAATCCTGAGCAGCGACTGTGCAAAAATTTACAACAATGCGGATACAGCAGGGAAAGAGTGACCAAACATGCTGCAGTAACGAAAAATGGTGCAGAGCGTATCTTTGAAGCGGAAATGTATTTAATTAAAATTTATGAACTTGAAGGCCTATTGCCAGTTGTTTTCAATAAAGTTTAATAATTTTGCTTCATAATTTATATTTTACTTACACACACACATATATATATATGTATTTAAAATATTTTAAAGCACTTTATATATATTTTATTATATGAACGTATGTGACTAGGGAAAATTCGCTAAAAATAAATTTCAGCGAAATGCGAGGCAGTTGGCAGTTAAGTTTTAACCCTGAAAACTCTAAATACACTCAGTCACTGAAAATTGTGCAAGTAATTTTCAAAGCTGCTATAGTAACTGCTGCTGATACTTTTTATACAAAATTATATGTGTTATTTTTATAGAAGCAGATTTTTTTGTGGGGGGGGGGAGGGCTTTTTAGAAAAGAGGGACCTACGTTAATCTTCATGGAAATCGAAAAGAGTTTAATACGAAACTTTAGGCAAGCTCAGGTGTTTTTTTTTTTCCGATTCATGTTTTAGATTAGATTGTGTTTTTTCCTCTGCTATATAAAAGTATATGAATTAATGATCTAGCTTGTCAATATTAATATTAAACATTCCCATAAATACTGGAGCAGTTCCTGTTTATCTTCATGGTTTGGAAATTTTCCAGTTTTTGATGTGCTAAGATTATTTGAAGCATCCATCTAACTTTTTATATCTGGTATCATTGCATCTTACTCAAAATTAATAATTTATTATCATATCCTTTTAAACCAGATTTCACTTTACTACATGTTATATAATAACAGATTTATAAGATGGTTACCAAAGTATAGTAAGCCCTTCTTTTGATGCGTTTATCAATCTATCCTCTATCTTTTGGGAACCTGTAAACTGTCTTTCTTATTTGGTGCTATGATGCAAAATATTGCATGCTCGCAAAACTTCTGAAAGACAAAAACTTATTTTACGTAGTTTGATAACGCTACGTAAATATTTGGTTTTGGTGCTTTTTAACAGCATTATATAACTAAAATTATATACATTATATAACTCATAATTACGGCATGGTATTATAAATATTTCCAGATTGGGGTATATGTAGCGTAACACGTTTTAAAACCTTTTTAGCTATAATTTTAGTTACTAATATAGAACATTTGTGTCTCTGGAGTGTCACTAGCACTGCAGTAAATAATTACTTCTATAAGTAATAATTTACTATTCGATATTATTGAACTAACTTAAATTACATCTTTAAAATCTTTCAGAGTATCTAACTCAAAATCTGATACGAATGAAGTACTTACATAGAATTCAGGAAGCCTTAACAATTTTAAATAATGGCAAAAATATAGTATTGGGTAGAAGCTTAAATTTAATTGGTATTATGGAACTTGCGTTTTTTAATTTCAAAATAAAAAATTCGTGTAAGTGCACAACAAATAAGAGTAGCGTAAGAATGGGGATTGTAATTTCATACAAAATTTTAAAACGAAATTGAATTTTTTTTTCTGTAACATTATGATTTTTTCGCTAAGAAGAAAATATTTTTAGATGTTATGTTGTATTGTTTTCATATTTGTATTCCTTTGCTTTGTAAAGTAAAAAAACAAAAAACAAAAAAAAATGAACAATAGCTTTCGATAATAAGAAAAAAATGTGTTTCCTTTTCTAAATACAGAAACTGTTTTATATCTCTATATATCATCAATTCTACATACATGACTTATTTTTGCGCTTTCTGTTCTATTAACCATATGAAATTTTATACTTATTATTTCTATGACATTAACGTTAATGGAAAACTGGAACGTGTTGTTACATAATTCTTACTTTATCTGATTATACAGACCGAATAGTATAAAGATTTAGATTCACCGAGTAATGGTAGTTTCATTTGTTGAAATGAACATATATGTAGTGTATTGCAAAATATTGTATGATAAATTGCGACTCGAACAGTTAATGTTAGACCTAGGACCAATTTAAGAAATGAATGCAATAAGATGTGCTTCAGGGCTGCGATGGTTTTGTCACAACATGTCTTTTAGTAAAATTACATAGAGTACTGAATTTTGACATTTGCCCTTTACAGAGAAATTTCCGTTAGTGGGATAAGTTACCCTTCATCTTGCTGAAGATATTTTTAATAAAAATCTGATTCCGTAACATGCAAAATTCGACCTCTATAAATGTTAAAAATTTGCCTTCAAACATTCTTCTCCTGATGAAATCAAATGACAGATTATGTCTGTTTTAGGGTCATACATTGACTGAATTTTTTAGAGGAAACACTATAAATTTTAACATTTCTAATAAAGAGAATTTGAAATTCAATTTTACTTAAAATGAGTCTTTTATAAATTTCCATTCAAGAACCTAGTACCCTAATGGTGCTTTTAGCGATATTTTAAAACGATCTTCAGCAGTTTAAATCAATGAGATCTCAGATAATGATATCTTCAGTAGTTTAAATCAATGATATCTCAGATAATTTCAGTTTCACGATCATGGATGTTTTTCGACTAGATCGAATATGAGAATATCACTCTCCCTGCACTCTTTTCTTGTAGTGGGAGCTATAAAAATGCAAGTCTCGCCTCTCGTGTATTTTTAACAAAATATTTTAACTAACCTTTTCGCAGTCTGAAAGCCTAACATTTCATTTATTTCTTAAACTAGAACGATAGGTCTGCGGTTAACCATTAAAAAGTATTAATGAAACTTTTTGAAGTACCTTGTATGCAAAAATTACAGTTTCGCAAAAAAAAAAAAAATTGAATTAGAAAGATTTATTACGTGCAAAACCTCTGTCACATAATTTGAAATTATTGAAATTTAGCTCTTAAGTAGATCATCAATAATAATAATAATAATAATAATAAAGTGTTATTAAATTATTGTTATTAAAATATGTACACACCATTTGCAATAATTTTTGCATATATTTGAAATGTTGCTTAGTTAGATTCATGGGTGATTTCAATTACTAAAGCAGTCCAATCGGCAGGAGCATAAATCGGTGCATTCAGTTTTTGAAATTTAAAACATCTTTCTCGCATTTATTAATATAGTTTGTTCACTTTTTAACGATATCATTCATAAGTAATAATATGCCCTTAATGTAATGTAAATTAGTCAGGTAACATAAAGGGAAGAAAAATGTTATAAAATTGTGTTAAATTAGCTAACACAGTTTAAAATGAATTATGTAAAACTCCTCTCCTAAATTGGTCACAATAGAAAAAAAAGAAACTGATATAATACATAGTTTTATAAATATTATTAATATACAGTTTTATAAATATTATGAATACATAATTTTATAAATATTATTTCTGGCTACCGATTTGTTGATATCTTTCTGTATGATCATTCTATATACACAGGAAGAAGTTAACAATTTATTATATAAATTAATTTACCAACAGCACATTAAATCTCTTCACACAGCTCAAGTAGAACGCGGATATTAAACAATTCCTCCTTAGTGCATGAGAAATACCGTCGATTCTCCGAGAACACTCGCAACTCAGCTAAGGCTAGATCTCAAACAATTGAAAAACAACTAGAATAGCAGCAACAAATCCTATCTCTCTGGCGTGCAATTATAACTGCAGACCAGAGAGCACGTGTGAACGCTAGACATGTGCCAGAGGCACGTGTCTGGTGTAGCACGCGAGTCTATAAATATCGGAAATATCGTTTCCCAAATCCCGTGAGGAGCATATCACTTAAGCTACTTTTACAGTTTTGAACGTTGCATTGCTCCAAACACCAAAATTAACATTTTCATCCATGAAACAGAACTAATAAAAATATATAGAGACAAATACATAACCATACTGTAAAAGGACGTAAATATTGACAGATATATGAAACATGTTATGAAATTAAATGTTACGAATTTTGTATATATGTAAATAATTTTAGTGAAATTGTAATATTTTTGGTATAACATAACATGAGATGCTTGAAAGGGGCGAATCTCTGCCCGCAAAATAACTGTACAGGGGCAAGTCTATTTAACATTTAAGTAATTGGCTACCTCACTATACTAGAGAGATATCGCCAAGCTGGCGATGATTTTGGCGAATAATTTTGTCGCCAAATTTGACGAGAAGACTTCAAGAGTAGTCAAGTTTGGCGACCATTTGGCCACATTTGGGTCAGGTCCTTATATAACTAGAATAGCAGTAATTAATCCCTATTCGTAACTGTAAGGTGTATTCGGCCCTTATGTGCAACTCCAGTAACATATTGAGCCTTCACCATGCCTGCTGAAAGTCTGTGGTAATGCAATTCTTGTTAAACACAGAAGTTTCCGTTTTCGAATGTTTTTCGATTACCTTTAAAATCTTTTTTCCTATTTTTTTAAATTTCCCTTTATTTACCTTATAAAACGTAATGAACCTTACAATTGAATGACAGTATATATACCTTATAAACGTATATGTACCTTATAAACGTATAATATGAAATAGGTAAATGGACGTCTTAGGAAGGTTTATTTTATTTTTTATAACTGTTAGTAAATTTTACTGCCGTATGTGTTTTTTATGCAATATATTTGAGTTTAAAAAAACTGATGCTGTTGTCCTTAGTAATTTCACTTGTCTGACAAAAGTCAGCACAAGCTCATTAGATTCATCTTGTCAAGAAATTATTGGCAAGTCTTGAGCACCATATAGGTGATGGCCCGACCTTAGCTTAGTTCCATCCCCAAATTTGAGAGAGCTCTCCTCGGGGTCCGAGGGTCTCTCACTATTCTTCCTCTACCATCAACCACTCGAGAGGACTTTCGGTCGCCGTATATGAAGAGCGCCTCCATGCCGCACAGAGACCATACATTTACAAACATCCATGCTTTCTTCAGGTTTCTAACCCTGTAGTCAGTGTCTCTAACCATTATCCCGGTTGGGCGGGAAAGAAACTGATAGTTTCATAAAGTGTTTTGGAATTAGATGGCATAGGTGAAGAGCTGTTGATTTCCTCCGAATGATGTGATTCTTGTCAGAAAATCAAGTATTAAACTTGATTTTCTCAGTTTAATCCAGAAACTTTGTATGTTCAAAACGTGCTCAGTGGATAAAACCGCCGGACACTAGTAGTTCAGCCGAGATTTAATCCTGGTGAACGGGAAGTCTGCACGGATGTTTTTTCTGCGTATGTAGAATGCGAGCCAGCTTCCTACAGAAAAGGTTCCTTAAAATATTCCTCTTCTTACGCAAATAGCCTTTGTGTATTTTGCATTAATCAATTTGAAGAGACATTAGTTATTATTTTTTTTTTAGAAGCAGGAGAGATGAAAAATTAGCAACGCCTTCGCCGGGAATCGAGCCGCGGTCCTCTCAATTACGCGCTGAGCGTGCAGACCACTACACCACGAAGGCTCATTAAGAAGGCGGAGACATACCTTATAAATTAACCTAATAAATAAAATTTAGAAAACCCTAATTCTTCTGAGGTTTGCCTCTTTAGGCGATCTGATAAGCAGCTTCTTCCAAACTGTTTTACATTTGTTGGCAACTTTAGGTATAATAACGCGTACGTTTTCAGTGCAAATAAATCCACTTATGGTCATTTCTCTATAGCCTGTTTTACAATGCTTAATTTTGGATGCAGTTTGATTTCTTTTGTTATTGAAACAGTTCCAAACGCTACTGTTTTAAGGATTTCTTTCTTTCTCGCATCTTTTTAATTCAAAATGCAAGAAAACTACGCCAAAGTAAAATTTAAAATTAGGAAAGAAAAAAAGAAGTAAAGGTGATTACACACAAGTCCCTTTTCTTTAGGAGCAAGAGTTTTGCAAAAACAGAAGAAAATACAACCATTTTATGCCGAAAGAAGTGAGCGAAAACGAACATAAGGCCATCTGTCGAGGTAAATAGTAATGAAACATGAAAAATTAAGATATTAGAATTTTGAAAGTGTTAGAAGAGTTGGATTGGAATTAATGTCATTAAAGAAGATAAATTTTAGTGAGTGGAAAATATTACAAGGAAATCCAGTTAACCAGTTGAAGCTTTAACGATAATGCTCGCAGAAACGTCCAAAGTCAAAATTATGCTTAAGGGACCAAAAATGAGTCATAATTTATTTCTCTTTTTTGAACATCAGATTTGTGTTCCTTAACGCGAAATTTTAATGTCCTCTTAGTGTGGTCGATATCTCTAAAACCACATTGAGAAGATATGCTATAAGTTCCCATGAAGTAAAAATAGAAGGTGGAATCTTTAAGAATCGAACAACGAATTTTACTGTTAGGTGATAAAATTTCCTGAAAGTTAAACTTCTGAAGAATCTGAGCAATTGTATAATTTATAAAAGGATGAACTGGAATGACAGCAAGTTTATTATTGTTATTTTTAGTAACAATATATTTTTTGATGGTAAGACGAACATTTTTTAAAGGTTTTTATCGATGGTCGTAGGAGAAAATCAGTAATAGGAGAAAATCAGTAATCCAATTTCAAATAACTGAGTTTATGACAATACAACGAGTCTAAAGAACGAATTCTGAGAACACAAATAAAAAGAAATTTTTGTATTCAGCAGAGTGACATTATTTAACACGTCGAGGTAAACAAACAGTAAAGATTTGTAAAATGTAGGGCTAAAATCAGATTCACCGCTGATAAATTAAAATATCAAAGAAAGAAAGGGAATTGATCAGATTCATTTTCAAGGGTGAACTGGATGTCTAGATCAATCGAATTCTTATCAGATAAAATAGCTGAAGTCTTCTTTACTAGTCTCTGGTTTATTTAATTATGGCAAAGCACTTGAGGGCTATCTGCCTAAGAGAAGGAATGCCTTCGTGGAGGATATTCTAAGTGAAACTGGTTCATATACGCGAAACACATAGGGTATAAGGTATTTCTCCCACTTCCTTAGCGTGCCTTCGTGGTGTAACGGTAGCACGCTGAGCTGGTATTCCAGAGGTCCATGGATCGATTCCCGGCGAAGGCGGTTGCATATTTTTCATCTCTCTTGCTTTCAAAAAAATCCTAATGTCTCTACAAGGGAATACCCTGAAAGCGCCATGCAGCCTGTCCGTTCGCAGGGATCCAGGTCCCGAAATGAAGTACCAGTCTTCAGCGACTTTACCGCTCGGCCACTGAGGTGAGCCTCTTTACTAGAATTTAAAAAAAAAAATTAAAATGTCATCAACGTAGTGAATTCAGAATAGAAATGAGTCAAGTAATTTTTTTTGTTTTGTTTTTTAATTATTCCTTTCTCTAATGTTACTTTTCAATTATTATATGGATTCAAGATACATTGTTTTGTAATGTGAGCGATTTTGAAGATAAAATTACTTTTCCTTGATAATCTTAAAATGAGCCGTCCTGATCGAAATAATGTTTAGCGCTGGTGGCCGCCTCATCGCTGGGCCGGCTTCGAATCCTGGACAAGGATGCAGAGGTAGAGAAAGCGCGGCTCGCGAGTTTCGTGAGGATCTAGCAGGCGAAGTAGTGCGGCTCCTATGCAAATAAAAATATTGTTGCGTGCGTACGGGTTCGTTACGAAATGAATGCACAAGTCCGATGAAACAATGAACAAAAATTTATTATTATCACAACAAAAATGCTTAAACCTTCTCAAATTATCATGCAGTATTACAATATCTCACGGTAGTAATCTTTTAACTACTCAAATGTCCAATAGAACGTAATTCAAAACAGCTAAAGAAAGCTAATCCGCGAATTCGCTACAATCAACAAGAGCAGTTTTCTAAACAACAACAAACTAAGCAACTACTACAAACTGAGATGTTTTCCTCCTTTTATAAGATTTTAAAATCACGCGCTAGAATTTTCCAGTACTTTCTCGAAATCAAAAAGAGATATTTATTTATTTAACGCACGCGCTCTTGTATTTTTAATTTTCCGGCTTAGCTTTCTTTTAATATTCGTCACGCGTTGCACTGCGCGAGAAATAAAACCATTTAATTTATAATTGAACTAACATTAGCTTTTTAAATACCAAATTCGTAACACTGCCCCCTTCCCAAGGACTGCACGTCCCGGGCAGTACAATCCCTGGACAGGAAGATAAACTTACAACTGTGGCATAAATGCAACTGAGGCATAAACATTACATTACAATATCAAACAACATAAACAATAAATGCAATAACTAACTTAAACAAATCAAATGCTATCAAATACTAAATACAAAACAAATACTAAATACAAATGAAATACTAAATGCAAATCAAATACTAAATACAAATCAAATCAAATACACATTTATAAACAAAAAGGACCATGGTCTGATACTATTTACAATTATTTACATTACGTACTATGGCCATAGTAATGAGCTAACCTGTCGTAAGAGTTCGAAGACTCACGGATCCGAACCACGACGTCATTTGTGTTCAGCACTGTATATGGACCATCCGAAGGTGACTGTAATTTAGGACTCAGTCCTTTTCGTTGAATTGGGTTCCACAACCACACCTACTACAACTGTAGTTTTTATTCTTAAAATAAACTGGAGTCAAGTGTTCTATGGTTAGGCTTTGTGATAGGGAAAGAGGAGATGGGACACTCTCGGATTCATCCTTAGGACAATTCCCCTTCAAACTCGATACGGATTTCGGTGTCGTATAAGGTTCCTAAGGCCCATGTTAGCAATAGACGAAATACTGCGCACTTCGTCACGATAAAATTCGTAAACTTGTTCTGTTGACAGTCACTCAAAGTGAGATAAGTCAAAACTCAGTACCTTAAGCCTAACATTTTTGTTGGGTTTCGGTTTTCTTTCGAGAACTCGTGTTGATTCCTTTAATTTTAATGTTAAGTACGTCACGCATGGGGCTCTTACAAGTGTCTTTTTAAAATTTTGAAAATAATTTACTTCATATTACGTGGGACTTAATAGCAATAATTTAAAAGATTCTTTTTATTTGTATTTTTAATTTTATTTAAATTAAAGTTTGCTTAAATGCTTTAGCATCTTCTCAGCGATTAAATTTCATTTTGTTTTATGTAATGATACTTAAATATCTGGGCATTTATCCGCGAATTTATGCTTATTGCTTCCAGTTTACTAAATTAAAGATGTGTTTTAATTCTAGCCCTGACTTAATTGGCATTTTTTTATTTAATTTTACTTATGCTATGCGTATTTCCTTTAACAACAGGGAGGTATTGTTAATATCAGTTTTTTTATTTCTTTTTGCGACCACTGAGTACTTTTTATTTTTAGTTGTTGAGCAGTTTTTATCGGATTTTTTTTAAACGTATGAAACTTATCTCTTTCTTATGGTTGGACTTCACTTTCTGCTTAGGTGGACTGAACTGTCTTCATATAAATTCCTTTATAAACACTCTTCACCTGCAACTGATTCCCAATCGAAGCCTAGACTTCGCACCTGCTAAATTATTTTAATGCAGTTTCTATATTTCCACAAAATGAAACTTTTATATATTATCTCAAAAGAAATTAAAGCACCCTTTTAAAAATCATTGTATTTTTTAAATAATTTAGTAATAGTTTTTCCACTTCACTGACACAAAATTGGATTTCTGGTTGAATTCTCTTCTTTCTTCTTTTATGTTATATAATTTTAATATAAACCGTCCGTAAACAATCGTTATGTAGAATTATTTCCCGTTGTTTCTCCATTATTCTAATTAAAATTAATATTGAATGGCTACCTAATTTTCATTATTTCATTTAACAATTGTTAGCAGCAGACTTCCCATTCAGCACGAATCAATTATGTCTACGGATAGTGTTTAGGATTCCCTATAAAATCCTTTAAATATCCAATTAAATGAATGCCTTGACGTTCCTGAACCTTTTTCATAGGAAATGCGTACTCGTATCTTTTGTCATTGAATAATTTCTCTTCCTCTTTCTCAAACTTCCGGTTTCCGTATAAAGGTATATTCTGTTTCATTAAACTAAACTCGTCTGTAATTTTAAATGGTTACCAAGCAGATTTATTGTTATAAACATTTAATAAGCAGCTAATTTCCTTTTGAAGTCCATGTAATAAATTAGAGTTACTCATGACTCATGAACTTCATTTATTAAATGCATCCTAAATTGAACTTTTCACGAAATTTTTTAACTCAATTTTCTTCATTAAAATTACTTATTAATTTCAATATATCGAAGAAAATTCTTATAGATCGATATATATATTCCCATACATCGATTATAGAAGAATGGATTTGAATATTAGTCTTAGGAAAGTCTATTACGCTATTAAGATTGTGTTTTTCAAAACAGAACAACAATTAAGGTTTACATTGCATGCTTTCAGACACAAACAAAAAATAGTTTATAAATATTTATTTGATGTTAGTGCAAAGGAAATGTTTTTCACTTAGTAAAGTGTTTTAAAGTAGTTTATAAATTAAAAAATATAGTTTGATATTGATACCAATAAAAATGAGCAATTCTTAGCAGAGCATTTTACACCATATGCAGTAATACTGCTGCGTATATGCTTATTTCAATATAATAGTATATGCTGCGTATATGCTTGATATAGCTTGTTCAAATAATATCTCATGCGGTGTAAAATGCAGTAATACACAGTATGCACTATACTGCTGCATACGGTATAAGACGCGGTAATGTCCGTATGCAGTAATACATTGTATTTTTGTAAAAGCGAAGTTGTTTAATTTATTTGCGCGTGCAATATGCATTCTATTTTTTGATATGTGGCTGCAATAAAAATAACAACAAAAAACGTAACGAAAAGACCAGCGAAACAAACTACTGGTAAACAACCAGTTTGCTTTGAGAAGTAATCCTCGTTTCTGCGATACAGAAGTTTAATTTCGCATAGCAACCGGGCAGCGTCTAAACAGGTCTGTTCCAAACAAATATACCTAATTTTACAGTGTATTTTCTTTTTAATGTTATCAGGTTCAATGTTCCGTCTTACTTTCTTTGGGAACATGCAAGGACCTGACTCGGAACAGAGAGCTTACTAAAGCTATGTTCAATAACTGTGGGAAGTAGACAGGATACACAAAAAGGGTATACAAAACCCTTTATTTTTTCTCTCTTTACAATAATTTCCGTACTTCGGAATACAAAGACCCACTACTTGTGGTCTAAACGTAAGAATATAAAAATATAACTAAACGCTAACTTAACTTTGAAATAATAAACGTGGAAGATTGGCCTTATATTAACAAGAAGCCGTATGTAGTACAGAGAACTGTTAACACTACAATAAGTTTAAAATTATCAAGAGGATTAAACCTCTGGCCTGGAAGGCAACCAGCAACTGAGTAAAACTTCTAAGGTAAGCGGCCTGCTTCGACTAACTCCTTCCTCTCTCTCGCTTGGCAAAAAGCCACAACTTAAGTACTTGGCGTTCGCCAGATAAATTTTACATAAATAAGTTAACGCTTTTAATTCTGGCCGGAAGTAGAAAATAAGAAGTGATAGTAAAGATTTAAAATAAAATAAACGTTAGTAAAACTTAAGATCCTTACAATGTTAGCTAAGCGTTTCGATAATATTTAGCTTAAACTTATCTCCCCATTTCGTCCACACAAAGCTACCAACGCCTAAAAATACACACCAATGTATAGAGAGTTTTTTGTTTGTTTTGAATATGGGAAAGCATACGGAGGGCTATCTGCCTATTGGAAAGAATGCTTCGAAGAAGACTTTCTAAAGGTAATTATTTCGTATTTTATGTTACGCGTATGAAAACCTCGGTATGCAAAAATGATAAAATTTAATTTACCATCTAATTTTACCATAGCCAGTTTCTTACGAATTTCGTTTGCATTATTTTTTTTGCCTGTTCTAAGCAAAACTATTGCATACTCTAAACATTGTTTCCTTCAACATGGGGATTACAATTATAAATACCTATTACCCAAGGAACTGATTAAGCAACCAAACACAAACCTATAATGCTTCTGTATTCTGGTTTTAAGTCTGTTCATTTCAAATAATATCCCCTGTTTCAATTTGCATATTCACTACACCAAAATGAAAGTAATCGATCATTCATGTGTATGTATACATGTATGCATATGTGTAAAACAAATGATGCTATGTAATAGCATTTTTTTTATTAAAAACCTTCTGACGTAAATGTTGTGTTCTGTTTAAAACAAAATAAGCACCTGCAAGTTTTAAAGTTATGCTAGCAGCAATTTTTAAAGTGCATGGATACGCGCTAAAGCTCAAGTAACTCTTTTGAGATCAAATGGAAGAATGAATGATTTCTATCAACCATTAACTGCTACGCATTTCCTCGGTATGTCCGCCAGCGGCTAAGGGGTAAAAAGTCGCTAAATACTGGTAGCTCGATCTGGGGTTCGATCCCCATAAACGGACTGGCTACATGGACGTTGCTGTGGCTTTTCCCGAATGCGACGTATAGACGAGCCAGTTTTCCTTAGGAAGTCCTTCAAAAAGGTATCCATCCCATTGGGCAGATAGCCCTAGAGTGCTTTGCTATAATCAAGTAAAACAAACCAAACCTATGTTTTCTCAAGAGAGAAGAGCAATATACCTATAGAATAACCCTAGGAATGCGAAGAGTTGCAGTTATTACGTGGGGGATAATGCAATAATTTTTGTCTCTGCAGAAATATAGCTATTATTAGCCTGCCTTTCATCTTCAAGATAACATAAAAAGTAGATTAACGCAGATTTTGCACCCTTTATAGCTTGTATATGCTGTATTCTTACAATAAAATAAACCATTCGAAAGAACATTTTCAACAGAAAATCACAGTGAAAACAAAATATTTCCAACCTACTATCAGTATCATGTCTGATAATAAGGTATTTCTCCAGCCTTTCTTAGCATGACTTCGTGGTGTAGGTATCAGCACGCTCGACGCGTATTCGAGAGGTCCGTGTTTCGAGTCCTGGCGAGGGCATTGCACATTTTTCATCTCACCTTCTTCGAAATAACCAAATGTCTCTACAATGGCGCCCGAAGCTAACGTCTCTGCAGTGGCGTAAGACCTAATGAAACCGCCCGATTGGATAATGATTCTCCACCACCAGGATTTGGCGATTGGGTCCCCTCATCCCCAGTGGCCCTTCAAAAGAACAGCAGATTTCCCCGAATTACCAGTTATTCTAAACAATTTAATTTTTCCAAATCACGAATTTAATACATATATTATTTTTGTTAATACTTAGACTATTAAAAAGATATATGCTAGAAGTATTTTAGTATTTTATTTCATTTCTGCACATTTTATTTGCTTAGAAATAAATTAATTTTCTCTGTTGGTGGAATTGAAATTAAGAACTACACATTAAAATCGATGGTGTTCTAGAATCGGATGAGACCTGTTTTACAGAATGAAAATTATTGCAAATTTTGGGAATACTAATAACAATAAGAATAAAAACTGCAAACAAATTGATTTTTGTTTAGAGGTACAACGATTTATGTTACAATAACGCAATTCTCTTTATTACTTCATTATACTCGCAAGGTAGCTATCAGCGTGATCGTTTTGTAATAGCAATCAATACATTTGCCTGACGGTAGCCATGCACTTATGAGTGAATCGTTATGTAAATTTTATATCTCACAATGTTATGTAAAAGAGACGGAAACATCTTTGCATTTAAAATGTTGCATAAATGAATGGAATCACTGTTGTATTAAAAAAAGTTACAATGCATTTAAATTTTCTTTTTCATGTCTTTTCAATTACTGGGAGAATTTCTATTACTACTTGAGAAGAGTTTTCTTAGAGAACCCATTGTGTTATTTATTATCTGCAGTAGTATATTAACTGCATTGAAGAATAATCGAGAATTATACGAGATCACGTATTACAGCAATATAATACTGAATAGATGGCTTATTCATGTTGAGATTATGAGATTATACAGCAAGCCTGTTGCTTTGTTAAACAGTTTGGCTCATTAGTTTTTTTTTTTTTTAAAGCAGGAGACAGGAAAATGCCCTCGAATACGCGCGAGTGTGCTAACGTTACATCACGAAGGCATACTGGTAGGAGGGAGAAAAATCACTCATAAATTTAAATTAGCAAATCACACAAAATAAGCATAGATGGCATTTTGTTCCGTTTGTCCTCTTAACTAAAGGTGTCAAAGTAAAAGGTTAAAATTTTTTTTTATTAAAGGTGGTGATATTTATACAAACACAACAAAGTTTAACACAAACGGAACTTCATTAACTTGTGTATAACTAGGACATACATTCAAATTAAACAGAATGCAAGTACAAAATAAACACGCCTTACTAAACCTTAGCTCGTGAAGCATACGCTGGAAGAAGCTTACGCCGACAAGAAACATTGCAACAGCGCAGGGAAGAGAACAAAAGCAGAGTAATGGCCAATCTATACTGCTAAAACTTTCCCTGAAAACTCAAGAATTCTGAACATATTTATAAATTAACTAACTTACATTCTGACGGAAATTGGCGAATTTTGACGGGTTATTTAATATAAAATTTTACAAGGCGATTAGTATTGCACAGCGTTTTAAACAAATGGTCTAAACCCTTTATCACATAATAATCTTAGCAGTGATATGTGAGTATGAAGTTATAATTACATGTGCATTTTTATTAATTTTACGCAGTTACGTTTTAAAAAAGTTTTAGAGACAATAGGTACATTTTAAAAGCAGGAAGACGTGGAAGATAAGCAAAGCCCTCGCCGGAACTCGAACCCCGGACCTCTCGATTAGGCGCCGAGTGTGCTGACCACTACACCACGAAGGCATGCTAAGAAGGCGGGAGAAATACCTTATCTAACCCCTTTTAAGGGGCGACGGGACCTAATCGCCAAATCCTGGTGGTGTAGAATCATCATCCGATCGGGCGGTTTAATTAGTTCGGACGCTACTGTAGAGACATTAGATTTTTTCCAAGCAGGAGAGATGAAAAATGAGCAAGGATTTCGCCGGGACTCAACCACGGGCTTTCGAATACGCGCCGAGCGTGCTGACCACTGCACTACGAAGGCATGCTAAGAAGGCGGGAGAAATAAGGTGTTCTGCTCATGTGTCCTTGTAGTGTAGTAGTTAGCACAGTAGTCACACACAAACAGTTGGAAATACCTAAGTTTTATTCTCGGTGATTGCATAATTGATGTTTCAAAATGTTTTGTTCCAAGAAGCCTAATGAATCTACACTGAAGCCCCGCTAAAGTGCTGTGGGTGATAACTGGTTACCACCTTGATTTAGGAACCAGGGTACTTGCTTTCTCGCATTGTTTCTTTTTAATGGAGAGAATGAAAATAATTAATATTATAAGAATTATGACCATGTGTCTTTCTGATGTAGCGACGAATGTATTTAACTAACAATTATTAGGTTTCAAGGTTCGATTCCTGGAGTGAAACGGGTTTTTTTAAAACTTCCTGCTCATCATGAAACTTAAACACTGTCTGAAACTACGTGAATTTTTTGTCAGTTATTCTTTTTCATATTTACTTTTTTTTTAACTACTGCAAATATAAAAACATTTATTGGAATAAACTCCACGTATAAACGGATGCGCGCAGTTCAAAATCGTATGCGTCAAGGGGGAACTTTGTTTATAAAAAGGTGCACATAAAAGCCCAAGTCACCAAAATAACTGGACATATTTGACAGAGTAATGTTACAAGATAATTTCTACTTTCTTTCTACATACCTTCGTGGCGTAATTAGAAGCATACTCAACGCGTACTAGAGAGGTCCAGGGTTCGAGTCCCGGCGAAGGCACTGCACATTTTTCACGTCTCCAGCTTGAAAAACAAAACCTAATGACTCTACATAGTAATCGTGTACTGCCAGATGACACAGATGGAAGCATCTGTAATAGCAGACGTTTAATCACTAACATCTCAGAAACTATGAGACGAAGAAAAATCAGAAAAAAAAAAAGAAACTCATTAAATTAACACATGATATCTTGCGAAAGTGGATAATGAAAGTTGAGTGCTATAAATTCTAACTTTTGTAACTTTAATTTATTTCATAAATGGAACAGTTGATTCTCAGTATAGGTGCAGGTATAGGTATGGGGGTTGCCAGCGATCTACCATAGGAGAAATGGTAATGCAAGCTATATAAGGGTTTACAAAGAAAGGTATTGATTGACGCCGACGAAATGAGCATTTGAAGCTTTTAGATTCATTAGGCTTTTTTGAAGCCAAAAGAAGAAATCAGCAGTACCCTCGCCGGGATTCAAATTCCGTACCTCCCGAATACGCGTCAAGTGTGTTTCCAGTTACGTCACAAAGGCATGCGGAGTGGAGGGAGAAAGTACCTTATAAGCTTTCCAAAAAATCTAGAGTTTACCTGCTATTTTGGTACATCCTGTAATTCCACAATACACCCCGCATGCAGTATTTGCTAAAAATAATGAATTAGGACATAATGCGAATACAGTACAACTTGAACATTAGTTTTGATGTAACAAAATAGCAGATAAACCTACTAAGTAATAGATCAATGTAATGAGATAAATATAATACAGTATAGGGAACACAATGTTATAATGAACTGTAATACGTAGGTTGGGGCAAAAGTCATGGCAACTATTTTTTTCCTTGAAGATACCAGTCCGGTTGGAAAATGTGACATATACAGACGAAAGGACAAAATCTTAACTACATGTGTGGACAATGAATAGCACTGAAATATCGTAACACACGAAATTATTACGTTAGTATACAGGACAATATAGCCTTCCCCGTGCAAAAGAATGATAACACAATACACATAAAGTTGACATGACAAACCTGGGCCTAAAGACCCTCAATGTAGTCCCCTGCTACTGTCACCACACGCTGCCAACGATGTGGGTGGCGCTGAATACCATCAGCCTCAGCATTTGCCGCACCGTGTGTGAGTCAAGTCATCTGTTGGCGCATATCATTAGCAAAGTCACAGGGCGAAAGGTCATGGGAGCACGTTGAGTGCTCCAATTCTTCCCATCCCAAACGTCAGAATAGCTGCCGTACACACTCTGCTTTATGTGGTCTTGCATTGTAGTGCAGAATTATTGCACTGTCCACAAGATCCGGACGTTTATCCCGAACGCCACATCGTACCTGTCGCACCAGGAAGTTCCTGTAGTACTGTGCGGTCACTGTTCTGCCATGAGGAACAAAGTGGCAAAAATTGACACCCCTGACGCCATACGCGACGATCGCCATCAATATGACTGGGGAAGGATTCTGACGCTAGCTCATTACGCCATATCCTGTGGACAGTGCGTTTCTCGATGTCACTTGCCCTCTCTAATTCCAGCAATACCCATCGTCTGTCTTCATCCATGAGGTGCTCGATGACGGCACGTGCCAAGTTGGTCCGCACACTCACCGGTCGTCCCGAACGTTGCTCACCACTGGTTGACACACGTCCTTGCTGAAACTTTCCTACCCACCGTGCTACTTACGGTATGGTAGGGCATTATTCCCAAGGGCTTCTTCTAATTCACTGTGACATTCCATCGCATTTCTCTCTCGGAGAACGGCGATTTTGATGTAAGCGCGCTGCTCAACACGGGTTATCTCCATCTCGCCCGGCACTCACCAACTGACTGATTTCAGAGCCCTCGCTACCACAGAGCCAACTATCACAAAGCCATCTGTTGTTCTGCATACACACTATGCCTGCAGAACTTCCACATGACACATATACGTTTTGTGATCCGTTCCCATATCTACAAGAAAAAAATAGTTGCCATGACTTTTGACCCAACCCTCGTATTAATACTAAATAAGTGTTCACGGAGTCAAATCGTTTGAGAATAACATAAAAAAACACTGAGAGTATGAATATGGGAGCTCAGTAACTTGGGAATATAGAAATTGACAATATAGGGAATAAGTTTAATAAGAAACCAACACAATTTAAAAATATGTACTTAAAATGCTATGTTAGAGCAGATCATTGCAATTTATGAAGATCATGAGTGGAATCCTTTTGAACATATTCACAAGAAGTAAAAGTTTATTGTAGCATGAGAAACATAACGGCAAAGATCTAAGCCGAAGGAAGAGCGTCGTTGTAAATTTTTTTAAACTTAGGATGTTGATGTTTATCTTCTATTAGAAACCTTTGTAATGCCCGGAGATCAGTTTGTGGGGAATTTTATGTGATTATCCTCAGTTAAAAGGCATGAGAAATGCGACGATCAGGCGTTCCCTGCTTCCTTCATACACAGATGTCGAAGTTTGCTATATTTCTTGTGTAGAACTATGAGGGAAAGCATCCTGTTATATAGTAGTAATTTAATGAAAGATTTGACTATAGAGATGGGAAGCTTACATTGGGGATCAAGTTACATGCGCGTCTTTTCTGTGAAGCATTATTTCACAAATCTTGCCAATATTTTGAAGCAAGTTATTTTAGTTGGTAGTTGAAATTTGAACGCGGTCATGAAACAATGTTTTCATACTCTCAACAGCTGGCGATTTTTTTCACCGGTCTTTTTTTCTCTTCGTTATAATGAGTTACTGCCGTTATAATGAGCGATTATTATAACGCACGTTGACAGTATTTACGTGGCTTTCATTTTAGAGCAAAGTGTACTTTAAAGTGCAGGAAATCGCAAGGTTTGATTCCGCGCAGTTTCTCAAGCATTTTGTCTTAATTACTGTAAATAATATCGACTCTCAAAATGCTCTTCGTTCAAATAACTCATTATGTCTTGACGATGCTTACAAGAACGATGTCTAACAGTCAAAGATAGTTTGCACATCTTGCTGCATAATTTTATCTGAGGAATGAAATTACATAACATTCATTGCATCTGTATGAAAGTTGACAAAACCTTGATTTGAAAACATACTACTTCCAGCCCTCATATTTACATTATCCATTTCTGCAGAATATCGTTTTCCACTTAATTGGCTATTCTCTACAGAGATGCAGTCTCACTCTGTTGAAGACCTTATCGCCAGAATTAACGTGTCTGTCGCAGAAGTACGTGACATGCCGGATTATCTTTGAATGCTTACTCAGTCACACTGTCGCCGTTGTGATGCATGTATTGCAGTCAATGATCATTCGTTTGGCCAATTCTTGTAAATATCAAACAATATTTATAGTGAACATTCATGATTAAAAACGACTTTTCGTTTTCAATTCTGCTCTTGCTGTGTCCCTATATTCACATTTTCCAGTCTACTAGGCGTATACAAGGTATTGTACTACGTACGTTGCTACTATCACCCCATAAAGTTGTATCTATATCTGCAATGTTCTATGACCCCATAAAGTTGTATCTATATTCTGTGTTAAACCGTGTATATATCTGTATGTATACATGCATATAAAGATTCAAGTATAGACGTACAGAGAAAGAGAAAGTTTCAAAACGTTTACCCGAACAACCTTGGAAGATTAACCATAAATTCACGATTTAAATTTAAGCAATGGATCGAATAAGGAAGAATAAAATAATGTAATCTTTTAGACTACGATAGTTTAAATCACATGACACATTCAAATGAAAATATTCAAAATTTAATTTCTGCAAAGAAAGTTGCTCTCGGTTACTCTTTTGTTGTCTTACTTCATACCCATAAAAATAAGAGGTTCTTTGGTATCTAAAAATAGCTCAGTGGATATTTTTGAAACTTGTGGGACCTTAACCACTTTTAATGTTAAGAAGCAAGAAGTGGAATTCATTTCAGGAACTTGTACAAGAATAATTTTGTTAAATAAAATATTTCGAATTTTAACAGTTCTGTGCATGGGATATTGTAATCGGCTTTTCTGCGTTAATTTTTTTGAGGGGGAATGCAAAGTGTATCTTTTAGAAATTTGAATTTGAAAACTTTAATGCGTAGCTATCTTTAACAAAACTTGTATAAATTACCCTAAATTTAAATAATGGTATCCCTGATATCATTAATTTAAATAGTAATGAGTTGGAAATTTTTTATTTGGCTAATTCAAGTGGTGAAAATTACTTTTCCATTTGGAACGTTTTCTTCAGGGCCTGTATAAAAATTTATGCTTCGTATATTACTAAAAGATGTCATGAGTCAAAATTGTTGCAGCATGGAATCCTAATTTATTATTTAAATTGAAATAATTTATCTATGACCTATTGTACATATTTTGTGTAATCATCTTTAAAACGGCTCACATATATTCACTTACCGTATTTCAATGTGCTCACCAGCGGCCAAGTAGTGAGTTCACTGAGTTCTGGTAGCTCGATCTCGGCTCAAATTCCAGTGAACATGCTGCTGCATGGGAGTTTTTATTATCTTCTTGTGTGTGACGGGAATACTAGAGAGTTTCCTTTGAAACGTTCTACGGGAAGACATCCCTTCCCTTGGGCAGCTAGCTCTCGAGTGATTTGCCATAATCCAAATACTACAAATCAGTCCTGGTTGGGTTTGGGTTTGGTTTTGGTTTATTAGAATACGGCAAAGCACTCGAGGGCTATCTGCCTTAAGACAGGGTTGCCTTTATGGATGACTTTTTAAGGGAAACTGCCTCGTATACACGTTACACATGGAGAAAACTACGAAAACACCCATGCAGCCAGCCCGTTCGCGGGATTCGAACCTCTGACCGAACTACCAGTGTTCACCGACGTTACCGCTCGGCCGCTGGTGGGCCAAATTAGTCCTGTCCCAATTCATTACAGTCCCAGCGTTAGTAGGTTGGCTGTATGGGCATTTTCCTGGTTTTTCCTATATATAACGCGAATACGAACCATTTTTCTTTTGCCAAGATCGTCTACGATGTCATCCCTTACAGCTCTAGAGACAGATAGTTCTAGTCTGCATTGCCACAGATATACGTAAGATAATTCCATAATCTAATAACTATAAATCAAGTTCTATTTCAGTGCATTTCCCCTCTATGTCTTGACTATATCTTGACCGGAGGTATCTTAAATAGCTCTAATTAATATTGTTTAAATATTTAACATATGATTGTAAAAGCTTTATGTTTGATTCAATTAATTTGCGCAGCTCTTTCGAGCCTTTAACGGAATGCAATGATTTAACGGAAGATATTTAGTTTTTTTCATACAAATGTGTTTACATATCGCATCTCAGTTTAGATTAAAAAGCAACATTTTGTTCACTGATTTCTGTACGGAATTTTTCGGTTGTGTGTTTCGTTGTCATTTTTCTGACAATGTCATTTTTCTGACAATATTTTTCCTGTTTATTTTTTTTTTTTTTACGATTTAACTGATGATTTCATAGTAGCAGAGTTTCGGTCTTCGTTAGTTTAAATTCAGATCTTCATAACAAAATTTTATGTGAATAGGGTAATTAAACATTTTTTTGGTTTTATTTGTCGGTTGAAAGAAAATCTAAGCAAAAGCAAAGGGTACAAACACATAAGTGATTCCACTCCTTTCCACCAAACTATTGAATAAGCAATGAAATATTTCTGAAAAATGACAGAATGAACAGTCAAACATAATACCAAAGTTCACTTATTGTTCACTTTATTCGGTATTTTATTAAATAGGTGTATGCATTTTTTAATGGTTGTCTGCGTACATTCTATTGATCTACAGAAGCAGATGACAGATGAATGATGCAATGCATCTTCTCTAAAATATTTCGGAAGGTTACCAGTGGAATATTTCCAGAGGAATCAAGGTCTAGTTTGAGAATTCAAGTATCTTTGTTTAT
Source organism: Stegodyphus dumicola (assembly GCF_044657685.1). NCBI lineage: Eukaryota > Metazoa > Arthropoda > Arachnida > Araneae > Eresidae > Stegodyphus > Stegodyphus dumicola. The sequence goes on from NC_140781.1 coordinate 36,048,748, forward strand.
CGTTTTTTTAGGATTTTATATTAATTATGATTTGAGCCATTACTTTAAATTCTTCTTTCCGTAATCAGCACCAGAATGCAAATTTGTTGCATATTTAAATCATGGTTTGAATGTTTTAGAGCTTCTAGCACCGTCGCCTTGAAGTTACGTACTATCACCAGCTCTGCTCAAAGGTATTCCGACTGTAGCCATCTTGCTAGTTGACGTTAAAATTTAAATTCCGTAAAAATATACAGCTTATGTTCTTTTAAATACCTGCAAGTAGCTGAAGTTCATCTGCAGTGCAAGTGGTACCTTCAGTTAATTTAAAAGTTAAATAATAAAGGTATTTTAACCTTATAAGGTATTTCTCCCACTTTCCTGGCGTGCCTTGGTGGTTTAATGGTTCTGCGCGCTGGGCCGGTATTCCAGAGGTCCGTGGTTCGATTCCTGGCGAAGGCGGTTGCTAATTTTTCATCTTGCCTGCTTCCAAAAAATGCCTAATGTCTCTACAGTAGCGCCCGACCTAAAGGGTGTTGGATGAGGATATCCACACCCAGGATCTGGCGATTGGGTGCCCTAAAAACCCCAGTCCTGGGTGAGGAGAATCCTCATCTAACAACCTTTTAGTTCGGGCGCCACTGTAGAGACATTAGGTAATGTTTTGGAAGCAGGCAAGTTGAAAAATTAGCAACGCCTTCGCCGCGAATCGAACCGAGGGCCTCTCGAATATGCGCCCAGCTTGCAGACTACCACACCACGAAGGCATGCCAAGAAGGCGGCAGAAATACCTTATAAAACACTCGAATGTATTGTTCATTTTACTCGTTATCTTAAAGTTGGTATTTAGGCCTTTTAAACTCAACGGTTCTAGAATAATAACCAAATTTCAATTCTATAGATTAAAGCTGATTTTCAACAAAAGCTTTATGTATTTCGAAGAAATATAGTCTAGATCTACTTTTCTTCAAGAAACAAAAGTGCTTTGTGATATTTGGCAGAAATGATTTATCATAAGTTCCATGAAATGCTCATATAACCAGTGGCTGAATAGTTAAGACCGCTGATTACTGGCAGTTGCATCTGGGTTCAGTCTCAGATAAGCAGGCCTGCTGCATGATTGGTTTCTGGGTTCTTTTTCCATGCGTATCGTGAACACGAGCCAGTAAGTCCTCCAAGAAGTCATTTCTCCATTTAGACAGATAGCTCTCCCTTGCTTTGACATATCTGACTAACATAACCTACACTCGAAATACACAAAGATTATTTTTATAAAATTAATCTCAATTCTAAGTTTAGGCATTTGCATGCTTCTTTTCATTCTGCAATCCACAGCATTCCCTTGGGACCACTAGCGGCCGAGCGGCAATATCACTGATCGCTGCTACTTCAACCAATGTAAAATCTTAATAAATAGATTGGCTGCACGAAAGTTAACACGGTTTTTCGCATGTGTCGCGTAAATAGGAGCCAGGTTCCCTTAAAATGTTTTCCACAAAAACATCCTGTCTTTTAGCCAGATAGCTCTCGCGTTGTTTGCTACAGTGTAAATAATTCAATCCGACGATGCTGTAATGTTTTAATCAGTTATTGTAATTTTCTTAACGAGATATATCTTAAAAGCGTTAATTAATACCACGCAAAGATGTATTAAAAATTTAAGGATATATATTACTTTAGCGTTCTAACACTGACTATATATAATGAAAGCAGATTTTTTTCTGTTAGAAAAATTAGAAACGTTAATAATTATGCTATCCTCGGAACTAAGCAGGTAGAATTTTCCAAGCGAATATTTTTGCCGTTCTAGAATCTTTTCTTGTGCAGTATCAGTTTTCCCAGTTTTGGATTTTCTTTCTCTTTCCCGATGCTTCATTTTTGTTTTTATTTTATTTTTTCCAGTCTTTTATAGGCTTCTCGCAGCCAAACGTTTTAAGATTTCAATTTTTTTATAACAGAAATAATTTTCGTACATTGCTATTTAAATTCTTGATAAAAGGACAGCTTGATATGTTCTATAGCATGAGACTTGATGTGTCCGAGCACTGTCATACAAGTTGCAATATTTTGGTCTTTATCCACTAACCAGTATTTAATTACTATAGCGATTACTGTGCGTATAATGAGTTACATTCTTAAAAGTTCCAGTAACATATCTGAAGTGATTATTGTTGCAGATTTGATTCAAACACCTTTTTGGAAATTTTATCGCAATTAAGTCACCGAATAATTTTCCTCTAAATTATAAAATTTTTAACTTTGATAATTGCATTGTCATACATGTGCCGCTATCTAACATCAAGCACTACAAGGATCGGTCCCAGCTGTATGTAGCTCCCATATCGGGCAGAAGGCGGATCTCCAGTCAAAAGTCTCCAGAGAGGCTAGGCATCACTCCCAGAGATCCCACTTGCCGGGGATAAACGCTGGCCAGTCAGGATCACCAGTCGGCGTGGCCAGGGACTACGTTTGCGGGAACTAGTAAAGCCTGAAGTTCTGACTGGTTATCATAAAGGATGCCTACCCTAAATACACGGGCAACACCTCAATGAGGGAATTATACAGAAAACTCTACGGGCCCCTCGATGAATACAGCGAACTTCTATCACCTCGAAAGGGAGTAATCACAACAGGTTGCATCCCAGGCCTCTGTGAGCTCACCCCGCAGTAAGTGAAATCGCCTGCTTTTGTACTCCCAGGGCCGAAGCTCCTAAAGGAGTAGATCTCTACCAGCACAATAAAAGACCCACGGGGGAGGGTTCTGTATTTGATAAATATGTCTTATTGCTATATCACTGATTGTTATTTATCTGGCAAACTCATTAATTAATAAAGCTTTGCCACACTTGCATATTAGTCGCATAAGAGTAAAATTATGCAGATTGTGACAAATATGCAAATATCTTATTTATTTTATTTTATTGATTTCACGGTATATTTTTCATTGGGAGTTGAATTAATGGACCAATTAACAGAACTTTCGTGCTGCAGAAATCGTGTTGCCGTGTGGGTAACAAGCACAACAAACTGTAAACAGTTTCTTCCAAAATGATTTAATGTCTGAAGCACCGACCCCCCCCCCACACACACAGTGGCCGAGTAGCCAAGACCACTCACTAGTGGTAGTTTAACCCTTTTCGGCACGCTACCTTTTAAAGTCGGAGTTTTAATTTAAAAAAAAAAGATAGGCGGTCTAATTAGGACTAGAGGAGTAAAATTTTGTGAAGATGGCACTTATCGTTTATTTCTGTGTGTGTGTCCAAAGAGGGCGCAGTGATTGAATAGAGCTTCGAAAAGAGTGCTGAAACGAGCATTGTTGTCAATGAACCGACCGATGAGATGCGGAGAAACAAAGAATACAGATTCTCAGTTGTCCTAGATTATCGGTGAGCCCGGTCTGGGCACACCTAGGGTTCGCCGTTTGATTTTAGGCGAGATTTCAAGGTAAAAATTTAAAACTAATATAGAATAAGGAGATTAGCATACAGCCAAAAAATAACATAGAAATTTCTTTTCAAACAATTCCTTTTATACTCTAAAAAAATCTGGAAGATTTCTTTGAAAAATGAGGATCTTAAAAAACTAAACAGGGCTAAAATATATGGAATGGTTTGTGTTGAGCTGCCATCTACTATAAATAAAGAAGGTTCAGAGTAACCTATAGTAATCTATAAATCTTTTTTTCATTCAAGTTTTCTGTGCGTACAGAAGGAGATTTTTAGGTGTTTCCAGACCAGACACACTGTGCCACAAAGGGTTAACTCGGATTCGAGGCCAGGCGAATGGGTTGTATGCATGGTTAATTTTCGTGATTTTATTTAGGTGTAACGCGAGTATGAGTCTGTTTCGCTTAGAAAGTACTCCACGAAGGCATCCCTCTCCTTACGCAGATGGCTCCTGTGTACTTTGCCACATTCAACTAACCTAACATAAATTCTGAAAAACCGCTTTGCTAGTGATGGGTTATATCGCAGCGCTAACGTGTTTGAGGAAGTAACCAGTACTTGTACTTGAAGCTAAGCCAATGATCAAATCTTTATTCGCACTAATGAATTGCGCTTCGCAGTTACAGGTTTGAGCTTACAATTTATTTAGCATCAGTGAAGGTGAATGAATAAAATTTCGTTTAGCTTTATTCCTTTGGTGACAACCTGAAATAAAATATACTTTGAAAGAGGAACCAAATGGACAGAAAAAGTTGTTCCAGACTTTCCGTACATTCTCTCGTGTAAAAAAATACTTAAGAAAGCGTACTATTATATATCGTTTTGCTGAGGAAATAAAAGGACTGATAATTCTTTTGAACCATATTTCCTCTGTTAACTCCCGAAGACAAGAAATAGTATTTTCTAACTGTGGAAAGAATACGTAAATGTTTGTCAAGTATATAATCTTGAGAAAGTAGATAATGAGTTTCTTAGAGCGGAGAAAAATAGCTGAAGTCCTTAAAAATTTATTTATTGGGCGTCGTACAGGAGAGTGATAGAAGTGAAACGTATCTCTTCTTCTTCCATTCTTAGTAACTATTCTTTCTCAAGAGGCTAGGTGCCATGTATCCGCACGAACTAAAAAATTCTGTAATGGGTTTTTCGAGTTTATAGGTTGATTTTAACCAGGATTTATATAATATATAGCACTGAAATCTTGAAAATGAAGCTTAGTATTAACTCCAGATCTTAAAGAAATACTTAACAACTCTGTTTAATTAAATTGATTGTAATCGGTGTAATTGTATATATATATATATATAATAATAATAATTTTGGAGGTTAGTAGAAAAATTATAAGGGTGTTAAAAGCTAGAGATATAAATGAAAAAAATGCAGAAATTCTTATTCAGGCTATTTAAGAGATATCAATGTTTAACCCTTGGTAAATTTTAGTTTCATCGTAACATCAAAATTCAAAAAATGAGTATTTCGAATTTTCATTTGTAGTATTCTCAAAACCTGACTGATGCAATGAGATGTACACGTCTAGAATCAGAAGGAAATCAGCTCCGCTAACGGCCGAATGGTTAAGACCGGTGAATACTTGGAGTTCAACCGGAACTGGATTCCAGGAGAACGGGCTGGTGGCATATTTGGTTTTCGTGGCTTAACCCATGTGTAGCGAGACTATAAAAATCTTTCTTATAGGAAGTCCTCCAAGAAGGTATCCTTGTCATTAGGCAGCTAGCTCGATTGAGCTTTGCCGTATTTCAACAGCCTTACGTAATCTAACCCTGTTGAAAAAAATGTATCTAGAGGTATAAGCCATTTCAAGATTGCATTCAAAGGGCTATCTGCGTTTCTTATGCTGAGTAAGACATAGGTTAAATCCCAAGAACTGTTCTTAATGAATAAAAAGCAGAGTTTGTCGTATGATTAAAAGTGGATTCCTACGATACGTAAGAATTGGAATTGTAAGAATTGGAGGCTCCCTTCAACCCACCTGGACACGAGTGTTCCCATAGCTCAAAAGAAGGGGCCCCGTATCTCCACAAACGAGGGCAGCCAGTAACCCAGCCACCCCCAAACAACAAACAAAAATACTAAATTAAAAATAAGTAAGCACATCTAACACAAAATTACAAACCAACAAACAAACAAAAAACCATAAACACAAATTCAAAACATAAAACACCCCAGATATCTAAAACCCATATAAATACAGAATTCAATTTTAACAGAAGATTTCTACAAGCGCCCTATTTTCATTGATAAACTTCATTACAGAATTAGTATATGATTTAAGAACTTTAAAATTAATGGCACTTACTTTAAAATCAGTAATATTAAAATTATGTCTAATAGGGTCTGTTAAACTACAATCAACCGCAAAATGCCTAGCATCGCCATCAACCTAACAAGTATTATATAGTTTATTTTCCTGCAGATTAAATCGGTTGAAATAGAACAGAAACCTACCACGTCCAGTTAAAACCTGGTTAACATCAATATTGTTCATACATTTCATTTTATTCGTGATTTTAATTAGTTCCATAAATCCTTTGTTTTTAGGCAAAGAGAAATACTGTATTTTCCATTTGTTAATGTAAAATTCGTTCATTCTTCGAATAGCAATACTCTTCGAACCCTTTTACTTCAATATCCATTGCACTGACATTTGAGACCGCCTGCTTGGCCAGGCTGTCTGCCCTTTCATTACCAATAACGCCTATATGGGCTTTAACCCAATGTAGCTTAATATTTAAATATGAACTCAAAGTTTCTAAATGACTCTTAATTTTGACAATTAATGGATTGAAATTGTCTGGGCGGGAGAGCGAATGGAGAAGTACGTATCCTATACCCACAAATTTTGATATTTTCGAATAAACTTTGTAGAGACATTAGGATTTTTGAAAGCAGGAAATGTGAAAAATGAGCAGCGCCCTCACCGGGACTCGAACCTCGGACCTCTCGAATACGCGCCCAGCGTGCTGACCATTACACCACGAAGGCATGCTAAGAAGGTGGGAGAAATACCTTATAACTTGTTGTACGTAAAAAATTTAATAATCATTACTGCTTATGAATCATAGGATCGTACGAGATATTTTAATAATATTATTATTGCACAGAATTTCTACCGTATCCCACAAAAAATTATATTCATGTAGCGTATAATTATAAATTTATTATAATATATTCTGTAATTGTACTTATTTATTATTGTATTTTTGATAAAAGCAAAATCTATAAATTTATTAGTTCGTGAACGTGTTTATTCACATAAGGAATTTTCATGAAATGGAAACTATGATAAATAAATATGGTGAATGTTTGATTTCATAATTTATTTTAGGAAAGACAGAACATGTGTGCAGGAATACTGCTAACTTTCCTTCCAGTAATCGCCTTCTTTGGTTATGCACTTCTGAGACCGCGTGTAGACGTCTCACATACTTTGGGTGAAGGCAGCCTGTGGGATGCTGTTGAGTTCAATTTTTACATTGCGTTGAATGTGGTTATGTCCGAAAAATATTGGTGGTTATGTCCTTTTAAATGTTTCTTCAAGCTAGGGAAAAGGAAATAATCGGCAGGTACGGTGAGTAGTTGAATGATGGTGCACAATAATTCTCTTACATACCAGAAAATACTGCACAGTTATGAGATTCAAATCTAAGCGCAACCTGTCTCGTCTAAAGGGCAAAAGTTCGTTTTATGTCTCCAAAGGGAGGCGCCCTTTCAAACAAAACACTCCAGCGCACATGTCCTACACTCTTCAGGAGGTGATCCACGATCTTCATGCAGGTGGCCACATTCAGTACCATGTCTTCTGGCAGGTATTCTTTCTGAATGATCCCTCCAGCATAAAAAATGGTAGTAAACGTTATCCTGATAAGCGACTTCTATCACCTAACCTTTTTCGATTTCGGAGTCCTTGGGTTGCGCCACTCCATGCTTTGGTTTTTCGATTCTGTTTCGGACTTCAGACACTACGACTTGTAGCATCTAACGATCAGTTCAGAAAAGGTAGGGTCACTATTCACCTTAATCAATAAGGTCCCAGCATGACTCCATCCTTTCTTGTTTATGATCAGGATTTAGGTAATAATTAACCACCTGAATGTTTTCGTGTCTGTCCATAACTGCTTTTTAAGTGGGAGAGAATATAAGAAATTACTGCGTAATTTAGAGCGTACTCTTATGAAAGTGGTAGCAAATTATTGTTTATTAGCATCCAATTAAGTTTAAAAAGTTATGATAATAGGTCATATTTGTTACTATAGTTACAAAACTTTTTAAAATTTTTTCGTTTTATCTAGTTATGAGAGTTTGAGGTTTTGTCTTTTTGAGCAATCTGCATTATTCTTTGTTAATTTACTATTCTAACTGCATCTCTTCCTATTTTGTAAATTTCTGTCATGCACAAAGTAATGATTTTTGAAAGATTATACTTATATATTTCTGAAACTATTGTTACTGTTTGTAAATGTATCTTTTCCTAGAGAATTTATTTTAAATTAAAAGACAGTTGCAGTTGGAATCCAAGCACGTTTGTACACGTAGCTAGAATCCAAGCACGCTTGCACGTAGAAGCATTGCGCTGATGAGATGCAGGAAAAAAATCACAAGTATGCATACCTATATAATGAAGTATGAGGCTTCCAGTAAGAGCTTGCGCTTTCCTTTCAGTAAATTAAAGCACATAAATACATCTCAACAAATTAAATTTATCACCCAATAGATACATAAATATTAATATAATGAATGTTTCGATGTACATTGAGCACAAAGAAATATTTTAATTTGCTGTCATGTATTATGCAAGTTTTTATTTGTCATTAATTACGAAAAAGATTTTAATTCGAGCCCATGGTATATATTTAAGCCTGTAAGCAAAATTTGTAGGGCTTCTATTGTAACTGGAAGCTAAATTCAGCTAAATTCCCGCAGACTCTACTAGATCAAAAGCGAGTTATCGCTACGTCTTAAAAAACTCACAAAGTATTAAAAAAGATTAAAATAACCTTTTTACTTAGTCTAGAAACACACAGACCAAACACAATTGTAAACGAACAGACGAAATCTCTACAACATTTGGATATTTAAATTCACTTAACAAAAGTTAAATTTAAGCGTAAGAAACGTAGTCTAAGAATATATTTTTCCCGTGCAATAGACTATATTTTGCCCTTGCGTATTTTAGAACATAGAACAAGAACGCTAAAGCCGGAATTTCACTTTAAGAAGAGCCTACGGAAATAGCTAAGGGCAATACGCGGGCTAGTTACCGCCAAAAAACTTTAATTAATAAATACCCTGTACTTCCATATGATTTTATGAAAAGATTAATACATAACCAGACCCTGTATCGTGTTTGTTGAAAGGTAAATTGAAATTTTAAATCAAAGCCCCTTTAAAAAATTAAACCTGTCTACTCCAAACTTTTATTACTTAGACAACAATAATATTTTTCTCCAATTATTTTTCTAAATCTTTGGATTTCAACAGAAGTTTCACTAGACAATGTTCAGGACTCGTCTAGTGGCAATTATATAAAGAATTTGAAGTAATGACTTCAAGAGAAGATTTTGCAAAATTATTATTATCAAGTTTGCAGGATTATTTTAAAATAAATATGAAGATAAATCCTTTGAATGAATACAATTTTTATTAAAGCACAACATGCAAAGAAATTATTATTTTTTAATGCACATATCTTTTATTCCATTTCTTTTCTTTTATTTATTTTACGCTGTATATTATATTACATTTGTATTTTTAATTTTGTCTGTTAAATACTTATTTAAATTTATTTATTTAATTTTAGCAGTATATTCTCCTGATTCTCTAGTTTTTAGTTTAATGGATAACTTTCGAGATCTCTAATATATAAACATATGTTACCGTGAAAGACCGAAATTGGAGAATGCCGACTTTCACCGGAGAATATCAACATTCACCAAATACGTCGGTGAAAGACCGAATATTTCACTACATGCTTGTATATTCGGACACTCACCGGTGTATGTCGACAATCAAAGATATGATCTGGTGAGAGTCGAAAAGAGAGGTCATAAAGTGCCATAATAGTTTAAGTATTTGCAATAAATAAGATTTGAATCACATAATTTAGTAAGTTTTTTATTACTGTTGTTTAATTTTCTCATTTAGAACGTACTGTATAATTAAGTAAGTTTTTAACTTCTATTATTTTCCTTTCTCATTTTGAATGTATTGTGTGTTTTAGGTTCTCATTTTCTTAAGTTCTTATTTCAAGTCTCAAGTGCGTTTATTCGCGACTGAATTACGGAGAAGAAAATATAATATTGTTATAATTTCAACATTCACCATTAGTACATGATGAATGTCGACATTGACCTGTGTAAGTCATAAATAAGAGTATTTGGAAAATATTTCGGACATACACCAGGAGACTATGTGAATGTTGACATTCACTGGTGAAAGTCTACATTCTCCAGATTTCGGTGTTTCACCGTAACATACGTATGTTTATAATGTATATTTCCAAGATTATTGTGAAATAAAATCGACTGTGATGTAAATAGGGAACTGTAAAATGATTTCCTCTCCTTGCATTTTGAGGTTATTTGCTGAAGCGCATTCCCGATTCAACAGTCATATTAGTTACGCCTGCATGTTCAGAGCGAATTACAGTGCTTATCTCGAAATTTAAGTTCCTGTTTAATAAAGTGGAAACTATATGACTTGAGAATTACTTTTCTGATTGTATGCAGTTCTGTATTGATAAAATACGGCTCTTAATGAAGAACTGAATACAACGGCAAGCCAAAAATGAAGGAAAATTAATTTCTTAATTAATCATTTAATACAAGTAAAGTTACTTGAAAAATGTATTAGCAAATCTTTCCAAAGACTTTACGTTACCAACCATCTGAACCAGGATTAATCTCTCTTTAGTAAAACGTGTAGAGACATTAGGTATTTTTGGAAGCAGGAAATATGAGCAAACGCCTTCGTCGGGAATCGAACCACGGACCTCTGGAATACCGGGACAGCGTGCAGACCACTACACCACGAAGACACGCTCGGAAATCAGTAGAAATACCTTATAATCCATCATGAAACTTGTATAAATTTCTAAACTGATGTTTTGTTTTTAGTTACGTTCAAATGCAAACATTTTTCTCTTTAATTTGCGTATGAATAGGATCTTGAAATTTAAAATGAATTTTTGTCGTACTGGAGTCACATGTTTTGCATTTTATTTTTTATAATAAGCATAAAATTTCTCTGAATGTAAGTATAAGGATCGGAGCAAATTATAAAATGTTAGATTTCGTAATTCTTATAAAATTGACTTTTTAAATAGACAAAAGCTAAAACATGTATATTTGAGTTATGTTGAAAACATTTTTGTAAGTGCAAATATGTGTTTACAACCAATGGTTTCTAAAATAAAGGGCAGGGTAATAACGTTTGTAGCGCATGTTTTCAGCATAAAAATAAAAATTGCTTTTGCTTGAAAGCTTGAAAAAGTAATCAGCATGTAAAACTGTAGATTTTATAATATTCTAGCTAAATTTGTGGTCATTGCAAGCTAGAATACTTATGAACTGTGAAGCGAATTATTGCTTACTTAATACAAATCCAAAGAAGGGTTAAATTTACCCTTTATTCCAGCTCAAGATATTTAACAGATGAACCCTCTCGGTCTTACAGTAAGACTCCATTTGGGCTTTAACTTAAGATAGAAGATAAGAAACTAATCTAATATTAATTAAACCAAAACCAGCCGAAGCTGCACAGCAACAACTAACAGAGTTGGCCCTTAAAGATCACCGGCGAATAAAAGGAGCCACGCAATAATACGGCCGAAGCGTTGTAAGATTAGACTGAAAGCTGTAGAGACGTTAGAATTTTTTTTCGAAGCAGGCAAGATGAAGAATTAGCAATCGCCTTCGCCGGGAATCGAACCACGGACCTCTGAAATACCGGCTCAGTGTGCTGACCACTACACCACGAAGGCACGCTAGGAAGGCGGGAGAAATAACTTATATACTCCCCCTTGTAAAGGGCGACTGGGATTTTTAGGAGACCCAGTCGCCAAATACTGGGTGTGGAGAGTCATTATCCATAACCCTTTTAGTTCGGGCGCCACTGTAGAGACATTAGGATTATTTTTCGTAGCAGGCAAGATGAAGAATTAGCAATCGCCTTCGCCTGGAATCGAACCACGGACATCTGAAATACCGGCTCAGTGTGCTGACCACTACACCAGGAAGGCACGCTAGGAAGGCGGGAGAAATATATTATAAAGCAACGACGTGACCACGCTGTGCTAAGAACTTCTAAGCTCTTTTACTGAAGTGACTGAGACTTCAGCTTAAATACTAGATTTACTTCATTGACATAAAATGCGATCGTGAAAAGTCATTCTGGCAAAGAATTGTAGGTGAGAAACAATGAAATAAAGGACAGCTTACCCTAAAATAAGAATAACTATTACAATAGAAAATTAAAATAAACCCTTAAAACTTTTTGAACTGAATCCGAGTATTCTACGCTCTGATCTCTTAGCATCATTTCTTGAAAGTGTAATGCATTGAAATATATATGCTAAAACTTTGCACATGTTACTTAGTTCATGTAAAGCATTAAAGCAGCGAGTCTCAACCAATGGGACCCGTACCACTGGTGGCACGCAAAGAAACAAAGTATTTTTAACTTTTAAATTCAGAAATCTCGTGAAAGAAAAAAAAACAATTGAAAGAAATTTCCTGTGATCGAAATCTAACTGAATTTTTCAAAAATAGCACACGTGTTAACTTTTGGCTGAACCAAAATAAAGAATTTAAAGGCATTTCTAATAAAGCTATTAAATTTTTATTGTCTTTTTGCACAACCTATTTGTATGAACAAAGATTTTCTTTCATGTTATATTTGAAAAATAAATACCAAACAAAATTAAAAGTGAATCCTAATTTATGGTTAAACCAAGTGAAATAAGACCAGATGTAAAGAAGTAGATGTATCTTAAACAGGCCCAATTCCACAATAAATTTTAGAATTAAAAGTATTATAACTTAAATATTGCTAATTAAAATGGTAACCAATTTATGATCTAATATTTTTATGTGTGCATGTTTAATACAAATAGCCAATAGGTTGTGCAAATAACAATATATATATTTAAATATTTCTACTGAGAAATCGAAAAGTAATCATTGTAAAATGTAGTGGTGGTGCTAAAGGTTTCGTTTTTTGTTTAGATGGCACGCGTTAGTCAAAAGGTTGAGAAGCGCTGGCCTAAAGTGTTAAATTATTTTATTTACTTGGAAATGCCTCTTAACCTTCCAGTGTTTTACTTTACATCATCGAGTTTTGCAGAACCATCTAAAGGGAAATTCATTTTTCATATAATATAATCTCTAAACTAAAGTGGTTTATAGATACTGATAAATACTAATACATTAAGCCTTATGAATGTTATACTACTCAGAAGCTTTGTAATATTTGTAATAGGATTCATGTTATATACGTCTGAGATATACCACTTTGAAAATGAATTTCCTTGCTACAATGCACAGTTTTCAACTTGGCAAGTATTCACATTCATGAATGCGCGAAATCCTTACTTTTAAAGCGACATGCTCTGATAGTGAAAAGAAAAAGAGTGTGAGAAAAACGAATGAATAGCGAGGAAGATTTTCATATTTTTGCCGCACCGGTGCAATCAATAAATCTATCATAAAAGTCGCATTTGGAAACCTGTAAGTACTTGTAAATTAACAATATGATTCAGGAGTGATAAATGGTTTTATTCGCTAAGTCATTTTGTTTCTGTCTTAGGTTACCGGTAATGCATCACTAGCAAGTAATTCCTCGTTATTAAGCTTTTTATATGAAATTTTGAAAGTTTTTTCTTCATTTATGTAGTAAATTTTAATATTAAAAGCTTATTTCTTTGAGATTTCTGCGTCTGTAAAACTAGTTTATTTTTCCGAGGCTGAAATTGATTTGCCAGAATATAAGCATTAGCATTAAGATTCTAGTCAATCGAGACATTAAATTCACTTCCCTCTGAATTATTTTATTGAGATTCAAATTTCTTAAAAATTAATTGCTAAAAGAATTATTAATTAGTTCCTCTTCATTTCAGGAAAAAGATTGTTCTTTTCATAAAAGAACTGAATTTCACAAAATAATTGAATTCCATCGAACTAAACTTTTTATTGAACTCTAGAATAAAGTTTGCGAAGAGATCGAAAAAATTAATGATAAATTAGTGGCTTCATGAGTGCTTTAAGGAATAATTTTTTCTTCTAAAAATTATGCCAAGTATTTCTACACTGCATTGCTTCTTAGTAGAATGGTAGTGTGTGAAGTAGTTTCAGAGTAGTAGCAACCTGAAAATTATGAGGCTGCTCGTTCAGCGACAAATACAAGTGATATGTTACTTTACTTAAAATAAATTTCCTTCTAATGAAGTTGAACATCTCAACAAGTTGCACTAATTTCTGGATTCTATTAAATTTAAGTCAATTTTAATTATCAATGATCTGTTATGCTGAAGTAAAAATGCTTCATTTCCTTGTGCCATTCATTCCTGTCTGCAGTAAAATATTGCATAATTAATTTCTAATTAATGATAAATAATTCATAATTTCCATTGATTAATATATCCCAATTAATGTACTGGCTTAAACTTTGAACACTTCTCGAGTTCTTCAGATATTAGAAAACACCCATCTGGTTGACTCTTCCAAAGTGTGTTGTTCAATCAAATATGGGAAAGCATATCAGTGATATCTGTCTACAGGGAGGTATATCTTCGTGAAGGAATTTTAAGGAAAAGCGGATCATATTCATGTTGCACAGAGGATAATCTCGAAACCATCTTATGAAGTCATCATTTGAATTCGAGTCTAACTACCAGTCAGCAGTGACTCTATTAATGAAACTAAATCTAAGTGAGTAATGATATTCAGTTGTTAGTAAAGAACGAACAATTTTTTAGTACGCCTTAAAATTAATAAGAATAAAAGAGACAATTTCAGTGCCTTGTATGGCAGATTACATTATTGGTTCACCATCTTCTTGAAGATTATGAGTTCATCTTCTGCTTACTTAGTTTTACAGCTATGCTAACAAAACAAACCATAACCCTAGATTCCGAAGACATTAAAAATTGAAGAAAGTGAAATTTATTTTAACAGGTCAGTCACCGTACATGAGAAGAACAATGAAGTTAATTTAAACAGAAGAAGGATGGGTGACGTCTCACTTAGTATAGCTGTTTGTAGCTGAACTAAAGTATTAGCTGCAAGCAGCAATAGCTGCGATTACACTTTCTGGTGACAAGCCATTAAAGGCCTAGGTAACAGCTTGACAAAGAGCATGGAATTTTATGTTTAAAACAAATGGTGATTCATGAAAGATTACAACTTTATTTTGTGGCAGTCAATCATTTTCTTCGCATATATTCGGCTAATCCAAACTTTGAAGATAGTTCTGGCTAAGGAGCAAGTGGCAAGAGCTTGCTGTTCAAGCATCTAAATGCATTACATTCTGTATATTGTCTTCTTCTGTGCAAAATGTCTTCATTCTGTATATTGTCTTCTTCTTCTATTTCTAAACATTTTCAGTAGCTGTCTAGATCTAAAGTAGTGCTTGAGTCCAAAACGTTCTCGTTATTATTGCAAACTAACCAACGACGTTTCCCTTTGTATAAGTTGCAAAAATATAGAGGAAGCACACCAACTTTCGTCCAGCTCATGCCTGTCTATATGAAAACCAATATAATCCCACTCGCTCTGCAACACTGCGCTCCGTTGCGAAATGAGGTACCATTTAGCTGTTTATTATTTCCTGTTCGGAGAATCCGAAATGATGGTTAATGTGTAAACACTATGCGAAACACTACACTTAACAACTTAGTAGTTTGACTTCCGTCACCTTTACAACCATTGACTACTGTGGTGTAGATTATTGACATTCTGCTATGGAATAAAAAATACTGCTTTCTTAAATTAGCAAATTCATTCACATTTAAATGAAAATAAGTATATCTTTCGAGTCCTAGTTTATATAAAACTTTCAAAACTTGGTGAGCTTTCACGAGTAATTTTCCAAACTTCATATCACTTTTAAAATTATCCTATTTGATATTCAGAAGTAAAGCTATTGCGAAATATTTTGGGCAAAAGAAAAACTTGGAATATTTTTGAAAATGTTCATTTCTTCATTCATAAAACTGGAATTTATAAAGCTGGAATCTGATTTTCTTGAAGCAATAAAATGTGCAGCCATTAAGTATGCTAATTATGCAAGCTCATTTTTTCAGTTCTGAAAGCAGTAGAATTTAAATCTTTATAAAATTATGAGACTATTATAACAAGAGGTGGTCAACGCACAAAGAAGAGGCGGTCAACCCACGCGCACAAAGGATAACCTTCAACGAGACATGAACTTGCTTACAGATAGAGAAATCAAACGTTCAGGAATAAAAAGTTTCGAAATTAATTAGAAAAAATAAACATCAGGTATGGGGAATACAGCATGGCGTGCTTAATGTAGATTTTTCACATATTAAAGAATTGGTGTTATATGAAACGAGGAGATCTAATTCTGAAGCGTGCAAAAACCGATGCAAAAAAATATACCGATAGCAAAAGCGGGAAAAATGTGCATTGCCTTCGTCAGGATTCGAACTCCTGAATCTCCTGAATACCCGTCGAGCATATTTCTAGTTACACCACGAAAACATGGAAAAAAGGAGGGAGAATATACCTTACAATTTTTTAGAAATATGATTTTGTAATTTCAGTTCTCATAAATATTAAACTCAGGCACGCAAATTTAAAAAAGTATGTATGTATGTGTGATTATGGCAAAGCCTCGAGGGCTATCTGCCTAAGGGGAGGAATGCCTTAGTGGAGGACTTTCTAAGGGAAACTGGCTCGTATACACGTCGGGAAAACCACGAAAACGCCCACAAATTTAAAAAAGATATGAGAATAGGTATATTGATTTAAAAGGTTTCTCAGTTCATACCGAAGATAGTACGGCATTTTTAACAAGAGTAAGAGAATGTTAAAAAAAAGGGTAGAGTAGTTTAAAACGTAACTTAAGCATTCAGTAACACACTTTCCTAAAGCTTAAATATGGATATAACTGCTATTTTTGTCGCAAAATAGCTCCAACAATTCTTTAAGTTTTCAAGTAGTACTTATAATACTTTCACAAAAAATCAAACGTAAATAAAAAAGTGAAACGTTCTGAGTTTTTTAATCAGCATCGAGAACACTGTTTACTGAAAAATTTTTATCTTTTTCTAGCTCCCTATAAAAAATTCATCAATAATGAGAATTATTATACGTTATATGGTGATGGTTTTATAATGAGTCTCTCAGTTATTTTTAAATAGAAAAAGAAATGGAAAATGAAAGACTAAACATTACGTGCAGTAGGCACTTTATTTCGTAAAAAAAAATATTTCATAAAAAAATTACCTTTGCTCAAAACTTTACTGCTCTATTTAGTTTCCTTGTCAGACGAAGGTCAGAAATTATGAATTCACGTGGCACAGTTACCGTATACGTGACGTTGCCATGCAGGTACAGCATGTACTACGATGCAGTTCGCATTATTGATACCAGCTACAGTGAAAAAGTATCCGTGGAATTCCGAGTCTGATACTATTTTCAAAATCCCGTAACTGAGTAATTACGAAGTTTGTAAATATTTCTGATGTCGTATTATCAACACCTATTGCTCATTATTTTAAAAATAAACTGCTATTAGCCATACACATTTTTTTTTAATTTGTGGAACTGCAATTTTGCCAAATACTTAAATGAAGCAATTCCATTTTGAGTCACGTAGCACGAAATGGATGCGCTATTTATTTTCATTACAAAGTTGAATAATGCAATACCCAAAGTTGTATACTCACTGCACTAAAAATTTTTCATCATAAAATGATTACACATCACTTAATACTTAACATTTAAGCTCATATTTCCTAATAAATAAATGGATATAATGTAACTCTTTTGATATGTAAGCTAAATAGCTAAAGTTATGAAAGCTTAAATAAAGTAAATATTTAAAACCATGGCAGTCTGAAATACCAGTGCTTTAAAACCTGTCAGGCATGCGTTCGAAATTTAAAAAGAATTAAAATTTGCATCATAATCATTGCGATATCTGCTGAGCACGCAGGTTATTTTTGCCATCTTTATGGATTGTGAAGATGTTATATCAATATTTGCTTGTTTCTTCATAACTTGGTAAGAAAATAAAGCGTGCTTTTAACAAATATCTAAAATTTTCTGATCAAAATCTTTTACATAAAGAGAATGTTATTACCTACTGCTTCATACTCATATTTACGAATTTATGGGATGCATATTTCTGTTACTGAAACCGTTCAAATTTTTTACACGCTCTATTACAGATGGTGTTCAGATATTTTTAGAACGCTTTCAGAGCCGTTTAATTAATGTTTAAAATGTTAAATGTTTAAATATTTAACCTGACAACCTTTTCTCTGAAATATCAGTTTACATCCTGATTTCCATGACAGAAGAGCTTTTAGTAAAAGTTCCACGGGTGTTGATTTCCATTCCTCTTCCACTAATTCCCAGAGTCCATCAATAGTGGTTGGTTTGCGCTTAGAAAGAGCTCTTTTCAAGAGCGCAATAGTCCATTGGTGAAATGTCAGGGTACTTTGCAGAAATACATTGAAAAGGTACACATGCAATACCTGTTCCAATCTTTATTTTTTCAAGGAATGCAATACTACTTTTCGAAGTATGACTTGTTGCTTTGCCTTGAGGAAGTTTCACTCCTTGAAAGTCACTGCGATAAAGAAATGGAATTTCTTCTGTAAATATCGGATGTAAAACATTCTCCCGATAGTATGTTGATTAGATTTTAATATTTTTTCCATTCTTCTTATTTTTATTTATTTATTTTCCATTGTAAGAAAATCTTTGCAACAATCATAAACCCCTTGTGCATTTTTTTCTCCTCGCTTTAACTAATAAATGGACGCTTTTTTTTTTGTTTTGTTTTCATGCAGGGTTCAAAGCTAAAGAGCATTATATTTTTTAGTCTTTTTGTAAATCTTGGTTTATTATTTCCTTTATTGCTGCTACAGATGCACTTAAAAAGACTTTGCAATTGATTTCTGCTTCAGCGAAATTTCTATTATTAGCAGTGATTTAATTTTAAAAACATTAGAAACAGTACGTACCATTTTCGGGTATTCGTTTGGATTCTTTTTTCCATATAGAAGTAATGACTTTCAGTTTTTCCCTTTCCGATTAATAATGTTCCCTATTTTGCACTTTGAAATTTTAGCATGTTGCACTTCACAACTTTTTTGATTTATGGAAAAAGAATATTTCTCTTCGGAAAGCGCAAAAACATGTCTTTCAGTTCACAGTTGTTAACATTTTAAAGGAATAAATTTAAAAGTAGCAGACGATATTTCTCTTTTCAAATAATAAGTTGTCAGAAATTTTTATTCCAAAATGTTTGCGTTTTTTAAGAGTGATTAAAACGCTTGGAAGCATTTATCGGTTTCTAAAACTTTTGAGAAATCGAAAGTAAAAACTGATTATACGTAAATTACAGATAGAAAACGCTACGTATTGTGAATTGAGAACATTAGTCTGCTATTTTGAAATTTGCTAGACATTTTTAATTGAAAATAGGGACATGTAATGCATGAATTTAAATCTGAAATTTCCAGAAACGTATTTCTCTGTTGCTGCTATTTCAACATTCCATCTGATTCAATGACGCACTGACTGTCACTGATCAGGAGCTTGCTGAGATCTTTCTTATATGTGACAGGAAAAATTTCCGTGTTACTCCTGAAGAGTTTAACGACCTTTATCCCAAAAGAATTAACGCTGATCAGAAAGCTGTAGCCAAGTTTTAAAAAACATGGTACAAGTGAATAACTACTAATTAAAAAAGTTATATACTTGGCTCTCTGAAATCTTGTACCCCAAGAATGAGATCAAAACAAATAAAAGGTAGTTGGTCGAAAGGAAATCAGGGAAAACTTGTCCTTTGTTGAAAAATACACTGGCCTGTCCTTTGGACTAAACCTCATTTTTGCTATAAAAATGTATTTAAATACATCAATAATATATTTAAATAATAACAGATTTAAAAAGCCGTTAAAATCATAAAAATAATAACATCAACAAAAAAATTAAATTGATCTTACAATCATAAAAAAGCACAACATTAGCAAACTATGGCTTGCTCAACTTCCTTTTATAAAACACCACTTTGTTCAAAACATTGTGTTTGTATACGAAACTGGGGTTTTCCGCCTACAACACCATGATGGTCGAATCCGAATCTAGAAGCACCGCAGTGATAGACATCATGACCATTCTTACAGCGCCATGCTTATCACTCACCTCGAGTTTATGATTTGAGATACTGCTGGATTTTAGTCCATCGGCCATATAGTGCCTGCACACTCACCAGTCATCGCTACATCTCTAAAGATTTGGGGTCTATTGTCCTTCCTTACCTTCTTGGCTTGGCTACGGCGAAGTTTCAACAGGATAATGTGTCATATCGCAGGCAACATTCAATTTTTCACTGCCCACCAGGTCACAGTGCTGCATTGGCCCACCCCTTTTTCAGATATGTTTCTCATCGAACACGTTTAGTCGACAGTTTTCAAACGAGTGGTGCCCAGCATGCACCACACTCGGCTATGACAAATAAAATTTGAATACATATGAAAACAGGGTAATGTGACGTACCTCAGGTATACATTCAAAGCCATTTTACTTCCATGACAAAGCATGTCACAGCAGATATTGCTAGCTATATCTGCTGTGACATCTGCCTATACAAAATACTGATTTCTTCGTCTTCCGCAAGTAGAAGAGACTAACGTTTTAAATCTAATCAGCCTTGTACTTTATACCATTCGTCCAATAAATATGACACTGATATTTCTGGTCCTTCATGGTACTGCATTTTCGGAGCACCCTGAGTGTGCAACAGTTATTAACCATCGAACATGCCGTGCTTTCTGTATCATACCGCTCAAGCAATTATCACTGTCTTATTCCCACATGGCAACTGACAAATGCATTATGTTTGCCAACATTTAGGTGCCACATTTTATACCTGTTGTTTTGTAGACATGTTTGTTCAGTTTCGTGGAGATTTTTGTCTGGAAGCTTTCCTTCTGGTACTGTTTAAAATGAAAATACACAGGCTTTCCTTTTCATACTACATAGTGTAGTTGCAGTTGTAAGAAATTATCATTATGCTGTAACTGTCGACAACTCTGCAGTAGAGTTTAGTTTGTTTGGCTCAAGATGTATTCGAATAAATATGACTGTGCTTTGGATTTTTTTACAATGATCTTTTCCCTCAACATATAGTAAGAGATGTTGATAATGGAGATGAAATAAAATTTCACATAATGGTAAGGATACGAGAGTTAGATAACTAGTATTCTACTTAATTGTGAGATCACTCCTAATAATAATAATAATAATAGGTACATACTCATATGTAAAATTAGAAAGGACGATTTTTAGTTAAAATTATGAATTATAGCACTTGTTTCGCAGAAAGTGACATTAATCTTGAGATTCGGAAAAGAAACTCTGAATGTAGATTGTTGTGATTATTCAACTTAATATAAAATTTGCTTAATGGTAGAAGCAAGTTTAAGCCATAAATAAAATAATGATCACTGCTAAATAGTGAAAAAGTCCTAAATATTTTCTGAATACATAAACAGTTCAATATTACAATAGAAAATAAGAGAAAAAAGTGCTTTTGGATGTGATAATGCTCTTAAGAGGTACGAAACAGATAAGATTCAAATAACAGTATAGAAATGTTGTATAGGAATAAAATACGCTTGTAATTCTTTATACCACTGAATCTTTTCAACCCTTTTTGTCATCGTTACAATATGATCAGGGTATAAAATTGAAACATAAATTGGAAATATTTTAAAATGCGTAAAATTGCTAAAACATAATTGGTTACGAAAGGGGGAATTAGGTATGCAATCAGAGATTTTTGTTCTAGCTTCTATGGCGGATATGTGATTTATAGGTTTTAAATTAGAATAAATATATAATTAATTTTGCAATATTCATTGAGAATTAGGTTGTGAATTTTTCTTATGATAATTTATATGGCCCTGGCGGTATGATTATGTATATCGCATCTGTGGCATTATACGGGAAGAACGGTATTACACCCAAATGGCAAGAGAGGGGCAACATAAACAACCAAACCTTATAGGGCACTTGGGAACCTGCAGCCTCTGTTTGCGTTCGAGTGTCATCTTTCGACAATTATCATACCAATGGTGAAGCATCTGAAGATATACTAGTACTTTGTAATTAAATTTAGGTAATATTATAAATATATTTAGATTGACTAAAACTATAAATACTAACAATTCATTAAATCTAGTCATTATTTGGAACTTTTTCTTATGAAAATGTATACCATATTTCGAGAGATAAATGAAATCTTCCACCAGCGGAAGCTGATTATTCTATTATCTTCTTCAGAAAAAGTTCTTCTAAATCTCATTTATTTCTAAAACGTTACTCGTTGTAAATTAAAAATCACTTGTTTACTTCTTGATGATATGTTTTGAGATTTTCCTTTTGAAAAGTAAAATTACAGGCTGAGCTTTGCCAGTTATTTGTATTCAGGTCGGCTTTGAATTCATTAGATCTCTTACCTATACAAGTTGGTATTCATTCCCCATACTTTTCTTTCACTAATACAGAAATTCAAAAGTTTACATCAGATTATTACAACTATTAAATAATTGATATTGTATTATGAAAGGATCTGATGAGGTTAATTAGGAATTATTTGAATATTAGATATAATAGATTTTTATTCTCTCACAGTATAATATACCGCTATCGTGGTATCCGTGTATAATACGTTCCAAGACCTGAAGTGGTTTCATGAAACTATGGATAATATCGAATGCTACATATAATGTGATCTGCATTTAGCATATATAAATACGGTAGAATTTACAAATTACGTATAACAAAACACCAACATTAAATATTATACTAATAAAATATATATTATGTGCAGTGTACTTTCTCATTTTTAAAGTTATACGGATGAAAGAAATTCTGATAAGTTTGTTTAATATCCAAGAAAAGCTTGAACAATGAAAATATCCGCATTCGTGCTATCTAGTATCGCTTGCAGTCTCAAGGAATAACAAAGCAATAAAAAATTTCGAGGTCCGAACTGTGCACACGTCGCGACTGCTCTGGAGTGTTTGTGTTGGTTGGGAATGCTGTATGCCGTACTAAACCATATTGCGGTCCATTCTCTCCTGGCTCGTGTCTTGTAACTTATAAACCATTTATTTGTTTACTTTTCAAAAATAGGGGATACCACAGTTCATCATGAACAGATGAAACAGTGGATATTGTAAAGACACAATAACGCGCCGAACAAATACTAATTCAGAAGTCAAACAACGCTGATTTTTATAATATCGCAATATGGTTTACCGCAATATGCTTTGTGACCGGTTTTGTGACTGCAATACGGTTTGTTTACCGGTTTTGTGACCGCAATATGGTTTAGTACGGCATACAGCATTCCCAACCAACACAAACATGTCAGAGCAGTCGCGACGTGTGCACAGTTCGGACCTCGAAATTTACGCTGATTTTTGTTGTTTGACTTCTGAATTAGTGGATATTGTATCAGAGTATCGAGAAATCTAACACGAGAATCTAACTAAATTCATCCCAGTTTCGTAAGATTGTAACAATTGCTAACTATAGAAATTTAAATGTTGTTTAGCTATATAAACAAAAATAACTGCATTTTAAATAAGTAAACCCCCATTTTAACAGTACTTTATGTCTATGCCTTTAACTTTTATAGTAATGATTTTTTTTCCTAATATTAACCACACCCTTCATTTTACATTTGAAAGAAACTGCTAGGCGATTTTATGCCTGGCAATATTAATGATTTTATTTTCTCTCATATATTTTTTCTGTTAATTACGGTTTCTACCCCCCCCCCCTTTTTTTCTTTTTCTTTCTTTCTTTTACCTAAAATAAGTAAACAAGACTACAAAGAGTCATTTTAACATCTAAAAGAATTAATTTTACAGCATATTTCTTGATTTCTTAGGGAGATAAATATAAAAAGAGCTTTATAATGTATAAAAGTGATTTTTAAAGAGGTAAGAGTCTAGCTTGGGAGGAGAAGTATCCATATGTACAAATATAATACTTTTGCTCCATTCTTTTCAAAATTATGAATTTTGCCACAGAGAAAAATCCCAATTTTTCCCCGCTGTTTTACTCCACCTTGTACCATGTGCACTCAGATAAAAAAGGTTGTAAAAATAATATACTTAATGTTATACTCATAGAGCAAATAAAAAGTAGCAAATGAAAATCGGAATAGAATACAAAACGTGCATAAAAAATATGACAATGTGTTTGGAAATTATCCGAAAAACTCAACAACGAACAAAATGCTAAATATTTCGTTTCTTCTGTTAGGAGTAATGAATGACGACGTGCTATGGATCTGAGTTAGCATCGCATAAATGCATGCAAGCATATTCCTGCACGAAAATGTGTCATTGAACTAAATAATAAAATAGACAAAATTGGCCATAGTTACTGTTTCCCTAAAAATGCCTCTTTTACGTCTGTGATTCTAGGAAACATTTACAGTCAACAACATTTTAGTGTATTTTAAGAAAGCGGTTAATACAAATAAATCGGCAAAAAAATTGTTCTAAGCGTACTTAATGCGCAATCAATAATTTATTCCTGAACTCCGCATTGAAAGAGCTGTTACCATAACTCAGCTATACGAATCAGTTACTAAAGCTTTCATAATTATGGAAGTCAGTGATTATTCTCCCTTACACACGGTATCTTTTTATTTCAGAATTAGAATGCCGTTAGTGATTGGAAGCATGTACCATCACTAAATTGTATTCGTGTTTTTAATTAATTTTTAATCATCATTAAAGTTGTATTCCTTGAGAATTATGTTTCTGTATTTACTTCCGATTTCTGTGATGGTTTGTATTATTTGTTGTTATGCAATGTTTCTTTCTCGATTATATTACTTGGATGTCCATTCTTTTAATTAGATTTAAAAACTGTTTTTGAAAGTTTCTGTTTTCAATGTGTAGTTTTCGTTATAGCAGCTGTTTTTTTAATACATTTCTGTCTGATTTTTAGGAACATTTATTTCGCTTTAAGTTAAAATTGCTTTGAAGTTATCTACACATTTAGCCTAAACTAAGTTATTATTCAAATTGCAAAAAATTAGTGATATTGACTTTTTAATTACTCTTGGATCTTAGCAAACTGTAAGAGCGTATAACATTTAGGTAGTTTTCGCATAAAAAACAGGGACATTAAATGTATGGAAACCATCCGGGAGATGTTATCTTTAATTTTGTTTAGTAAAATTTCTTGACGGTGAAGTTTAATATGATGGCTTCAGAATAAAAGTTAAGTTTCAACTTGAAGCATCAGATGTTGGAGTTTTATTTACCTGTTACTTGCTTGCACAATAAGAATTATTTCAAAAAACTGCAGTGGAAACTTATACGAACATAGAAATTACCATTTTAAATAATTGAACACGTCGAGGGTTTTTAATACACTGGTTGATATTCTGCTATTTAATACTTTTTAAGTGTTTGTAATAGAGCTGATACTTGAATTTCAGTCCTGCAGCGATAACTAGACGAGTTATCCCTATGTCTGAAAGTAGTGTGACAGAGACTTGTGAAGGTTTGAAACAACCTTTTTATTAAATTGAACTTTTAACATAAAAATGTAGGACTTCTGTTACAAATTAACCTTTACTTGTGATAATGCCGATTACTTAAAAACAGGTACTTAAACGTTGATAAAAGTAGTCTAAGACCTCACAGGTAATAAACTAGCTCAACTAACTTTATCGGCGCTTAAGTTTAAAGCAATCAGCTGTGAGGGAATGCAAAAGTCGAGATAATTAGGTTTAGATAGAGCCGGCGAATATCTAACAGAGCTACCCGAGTGCCACAAACCCTGTCTCGAGATCGAAAATCCTCAGATTAAATACACTTAAAGCTAATTTTCATTCTGTTGAGGAATACGGAAAAAAAAGATGTACTAGTCAAAATCACAATAACTGCTTAATTAACATAAGAACCTTACAAACTTATTAACTAAGGAAATCCACTTATATAATACTGATAAAGGTGTTCTGAGATTTTGAACTATAATTTTAAACAAAACGAAAACTAAAATATTTAAGGTTAAAGCATGCATCAATACAGAAATCTCAACTAATATTTTATTTGAAGCGCAAAACGAGTGAAATGCACTCCACTTTAAAACTTTAATAATCTGGCTGTTATCCAAAGAAACGAATACGTAAACGGCTATATATAATTTCGACTGAAATTTTCTGAAAAGCTAATGGTACATTTTTAATAATAGATAACAGAACTTCAGCCACCTGCTTTGCATTTTATATTTACCTTTTCTTCAATGGTACATACTTTTGACAACCCAAAATAACCCCGCTAAAATATTTGCACACTAGTGAGGTTTCATTTGTCTGCTATATGTGTGAGCCAGTGTTACGTATAAAATGCCAGTTTGTTTTGGCACGCAAAAACTGTTTTCTTGAAGTTAAGCAAGTTTTTTGCTACATCCGATTGCGGTGCACCAGCATGCTAAGTATTCATGATGATTTTCATGGGCTTTTCTCCATCATTTTATCCTTGCGAAATCCTTGAAATAATGCATAATGTTTTAAGCAGTCCTCTCATGGAAATTGTTATATTATCATTATTTATAATCAGCCTGTTTAACAACCTTTTCTCAAGGCACCATTAGCAACTGTTTCGGAAATTTAAGGTTCCGAGGGACCATGTTTGAAAAATGTCGAGTCAAACAATATATTACACAACATTTCTTTCCCTCGCAACTGTTATAAAAATTAAAAGGAACATTGTACATTCATTAAAGTCTCTCAATACCCTCTACTCAGCGATCAACCTATCCCATTCTAACCCACCTGAATACTATAAACTAAACCTGAATGCTATACAGATTAGCATGTTTTGTCTTTCAGTACAGTCGTCGCGTCTGTTTATTACACATTCAGTGTTCTGAACATATTGTGTTTTATTGTATGATTTCAGCACACAGATTTCTCGAACACCTGTTAAAGGATCCAAGTGGTGTCTTTGGGACATAATGTCAGATAAAGAAAAGCAGGAACAATACTAAGTTTAATACGAAACGAAATATAATAATCATTTTCGTCCTTTAAAGCACTAACCGTTTCAGGGGGTTCCGAATAATTCTGTTTATATAATTATATTTATAAATACATCTGCTCTTTGTTTATCTTTGTATTGTTCATTGCCTCAATACGTTAGCTTAGCTCTTTCCTACACTTATCTGTACTTATTTCATTTGCATTCCTAAATCATAGCTTATTTTATATTTCATACTTAATTTTTGTCACCAGTTCAGTAAGTGTACTAGTGACGTTTCATTCGTCTGCGATATGTGTGAGCCAATGTTCCGTCTAAAATGCCAGTTTGTTTGGACACGCATTCTTGAAATTAAGCAAGTGCTACATTCGATTGCGGTGCACCAAGCATGCTAAGATGATTTAAATCATCAGACATTATTTCGTATTTAAAATACGAAGTTTTAATATAGAAAGTAGTTGTTGATCTAGTGTTATCAGAGTAAACAAGACTAGTTTACTTTGTCGAATTATTAAAATTGAATTTTAACAATAACAACAAACAAACAATAAAAGTAAAAGCATAACAAGTAATTCAGTCCAAGTAAGACAAGTCGAAACTAATATTCTTTCTTGCTGATTTCATAATATAAAACGTTTATTTATTTTTATGTAGTTTTCAGCAATCTTGAAGCATTGGCTCCAACAATTTACTAATTTCTATATATACCAAAGAAGTCTCTCAAAGAGATTTTAAGAAATAGCATCGTATATATTCTTAGGATGATGTTACTATTCTATTTATATGCGAGTTTTAATTTAACTCGAAAATGAGGCATTAAAAATTTATCGCAGATTAATTAATTTGTTTTCTGTACGGTTGAGTTCGTTTGCTTTCGAGAACGAATTCTTGAAAGCAGAACTTCGACAGTTCAATCGATGATGCAATACAAGGTAAGCTAAGACGCAACTTCAGTTTCCACATCGTGTATTCTCTGCCTATCGAGTAAGATCGTTATGAGCACTTTCACCATCGTATTACCTTGTGAGACTGTCGACCTGGTTGCGTTCCCATTCAATGACCGAAAGTTCTTACTCGGAAGATCTTTCTTAGTTATGACCTTCATAAGCACACTTCGCAACGCATAAGATAGCATTTTAATATCAATATTATTTACTATATGAACTTTCACTACCAAAATGTAACAAAGTATTTCTTAAATTACGCAATCTAGCAGTATATTTGCGCTAATTGTAACACATCGCAACTTCTTATGAGCCTTAAAAGTGTGGATAAAACTTCTAGGAAAGAATATTTGTAATAAATATCAGGTGAGAATTAAATATGCTTCCCGATGTCAATAATAATTGCAACTGATCTTAACAAGTTTTAAAGAACTCCTAGAATAGAAGCTGAGAATTGAAACTTTTTATAAAATCCTATAGTTTAGTATGTCGAATATAACACACATTTCGGAAGCAATAAAAGTGTAAAATTAGCTGTTATATTACCAAGATCCACGGATCTTCCAACTGACAGCTTATTCCATAAGAGCACGCGTGGAAAATTGTTGAGATATTTGTAATCGCTGATCTTACTGGTTAAAAGGAAGTATAGCTTTATGTCACGTCCGATACATTCATTAGCTTTCAGCCAGGTCAGAGTTATTCTGAAACTTAATCTCATTCCTTATGTTATTTTTGATTGGTTATTTATTGTGTCTTGTTTATGATTTGTTAAACCATGATCTGTTGTAAAGTTATATATATGACCTCTGTAATCGTTTGTCGCTACTTACTTATCTCTGCTTGTACTTATCGTTGCTTGTGTTTCTTTGCATGTAACACTGCGTGTATCTCTGCGTATCTCAATAATAAATATTTGCTTTGCGAGCCACGGCATTTTCTATGCTTAACAAAAATAGAATAATTCATTTCTCCTCCACTTTAAAAACGATTTAGGAGAGGCATCGTAGTTAGTCGACCAGGTAGTGAAGAGTTCACCACTGGCCGCTAACACAGTAGAGGATATCAAACATTTCAGAAGTGAGAAACATGTAAATTGAGTTGTGATATACGAGATTTGGAGATGTGCTGCTGGATGAGCTAAAGACTTGCGCCATAAGAGATGAACATGGGTGGTTACGTTATTTGGATATGTCGAAGAACACGAAAGACATCTCCTGAGAGGACAAGGAAAAGACTAAAAAATAGCTTTGCAGCCATCCCGTTCACCTCATTTCGAGCCCAATTAATAATCAGCGGTCTTAAACACTCAGCTAAGACCGCTGAATCATGGGACAGTAATTGTGATAAATCCTTCCAAGCATAAGCAACTATGCAGTTTTAATAACTTTTTGAATTGTCTGGAAATGAGTTTTGAAGAACGTTTTGAGAAGCGCCAAGTATTATTAAAAGCATAAAATAAGATTACGTCAGCGCAACAAGTTACCTAAAAATGGATACACGTATTATGGACATGTGTATAATGTTTAACTCCTAAAGTGTGGTTTGAACAAACCTCAATCTGATTTGCAGCTTTAAAATATGATGGGAAGAGTATATCACGGCATTTAAATTAACAGCGTAATCTACTTTTTTTTTGTTAAAAATGAAGCCAGATGAAGTGCATTTATTATCCTTTTTTGTTTTAACAAGAAGGAGGGAAGAGAGAGAATATGCTGAGGATAAAAACAGAATATCTGTCACTATTTGGTTAACAGATAATGGCAAATTATACGAGATCTTCTTTTTTTAGGAGGGATGTCTGGATCGAGGATTTTGTGAAGATAAACCACGAAAACCATAAGTAACTAACCCATTCTTCAGAAACTAAGCTCGGAACGAATTACCAATATTCAGCAGTCTCACCCATCATTCACTGATGGTGTATTATCTATAAAACCACGAGCATTGTATCCAACCGCATTTCTAAGAAGTGATCTAAAAGGCTTAGAATAGAGGAAATTTACAGGTGACGACAAACATATTTTAAAACACTGAGAGAATTTGAGAAAAATGAATTACATATGTTTCTTGAAGAAAGCTCAGTGTTGATTAAATGAAATATTGTAAATATAAAATACATTTGCTAGCTCATAATAACATTACTGACTTTCTTTTATTTAATATGCAATTAAGAAATTCAAAATTTACACTTTTTAGTAAACATACTCAGTAGATTAAGACACAATAACACGCCGAACAAATATTAATTTAGAAGTCAAACAACAAAAATCAGCGTCATATTTTCAAATTTTCACAGGACTAGTTTCGATGGTTTTAGTCCTGTGAAAATTTGAAACTATAACGCTGATTTTTGTTGTTTGACTTCTAAATTAATATTCAATATATATTAATCACGTTTCATTTAAATTTCCCAGACAGCCACTCTCAACTTAACTAGTGTACTTGTATTTTCTCTCTCCTTACAACGTGTCTTCATAATGTAATTGGAAGCGCGGACGGATAACAATCGAAAAACCCATAGTTCGTGTCCCAGAGAGGGGATAAATCATGTTTCATGCTACATGCTCGAAATAAATCTAATGACTCCCCAAATGGTGTCCGAAATAAAATGTAATAGACTGTAATTAGTCACCATCAAGATTTGATGACTGGGTCCCATCATTTCCTGTTGCCTTTTAAGTGGAGGTGGGGGAGTGTAAAGAATTTTCTCCTTCCTCACCGTGCCTTCTTGGTGTAATTAGAAACACATCCGGCTAGAAGGTCCAGAGTTCGAATCTCGTTTCTCATGCTTCCTGCTTCAAAACCCTAATGACTCAACAAACTTATGACCTAATATTCTTGAACAACTTATTAATTTCTGTATCTGAATAGTTCGAATAAATGTGAAAATTCACATTTATTCGAAATTTTTGCAAATGACCGCATATTCGTTTAAATAACTGGTAGTTTACCTGTGCAGTACCTAATTTATGCCCTAGTGTTAACATATGTGGAATTATGAAATCATAAAGGTCCAAAACATAGGTTCTAAAATATTTATAATCGACAGCATAATTCTGAATTTGTTAGAATGAACTATACGTATGTTGCAGCGGCAATAAGTAGTTCATTTCGTTTATAACTGGATTATTTTTTCATAACATACTTTCAGATACGATTACACATATATCCATTTAAGCTACAAAAATACCCAGGCACCGATTATAGAAATAATATGCTGATTCCATGAATGGCTTACATTTATCATTTTTGAATTTACAGATTGTACATTCAAGAGAACATTACTGCATGCAGGAAATTTCTGTTTCCCTATATTATCCCCATATAATGTCTTAAAGTAATGAAACGAAATTAAATTACTTTATATGACAAATTTGAAAATGATGTAATTGTCCTACCCCAATTTGGACAATATGAATAACTAGCCAGGTGATTTCATTACATTACATAAAATTAGGGCTTATAGTAAAGTTATCGATACTTCTAGAACCACATGTATTAATAATTGTTTCGCGAATGATCATTGCATATATTTGGCTCATTATTCCCGTTCCCAAAGTAACAAATAAACCATAGTATTATAAATCTTGTATCAATTACTGGCAAAATCCGGATAAATAATTTTCTACTGTAGTAAAAAGAAAGTATATTTTTTAAAATCTTCTTCCATTTATAAAAATATCTGGAATAAATATTAAAAATTGTATTGTATATATTTTATCATAATTAATATACTTGAAAATAAATGCTGCTTAGATAGAATTTTACAGCTAAAAACAATGAAGTAGAGCAGACTGAGCACAATTATTTAGAAAACTATTACATATAGAATACGTAAGTACATTTCTGATTCAAAGAAAGCATAAGCATTAAGTTATGAACTTTGCCCATGTGACAACATATTGAATACTGAGGATACTAAACCACTTATTGAAGGTAAAATTCAGGCCTGCTTCAGAAAAAATAACAGAAAACAGGAATAAGTACAATGCCTGTTAATTAAAAATGTTTCTAAAGTTATGTCGAGATGTGAGTTTTGACTCAGTAGTAGACAAGACAAAGAAGATCGCCAATAGTTTTCTCTTTCCATTTCCTTAGAGTAAACTTATTGTTCCTGTGTAAGGTTTACAAGTTTTTTTGCTTATTTATAATAAATGCCTAAAGCATTTACTTGGAAAGTCTTCTTTTTCATAATATAATGGTCTAAACGAATGGGAGAATTCAAGTATAATTACATATCCTTTACAGATATGCGTCGATACCTTTAAAATAGCTCATAATATTAAACTGCAATAGTACTTCTTATTAAAACAAAAGTATCCTACCTTAATTTTCTTAGGAAATAAATATCTGAGAAATGTCTTAAAAATATCTCATAATGTCTCAAAAATGTCTTAGAAAATAAAAATTTTGATTAATATTTCAGAACGGGGGGGGGAATTATTTTCCCGAAATATAAGATTTGAAAGAGAAACATTTCAAAACACATAGGTAATAAAAGAATGGGAAAGAAGACAAAAGAAAAAGTATAATATTGAAAATTAAAATAATCGACTGCCATTATCTATTTGATTGTTGCAGAAATATGTCATTCGAAAGCGAAATAAGATGTTTAATGTTTAGACATCTTCATTCTTATCTACCTGCGTCAGGAACCTCTTGAGAACATGAGTGTAAGTTATTTCACAATAACAGGGTTACTGCGTAATTTTTTGAAATTTGGAGCTTACGAGAGACTGGATACAACTGGATTATAGAAATATGTAGAACTCACATAATTCCAAATTTCAAGTGACTGTTATTTGATAAGATAAGAGCTTAAATCACAGTTTGACATTATTAGACTGATATAAAATTAAAGACTTTCTGAAAAAAAAAATCATAAATTTTCAGAATTTGAACAAATTTCAGAGTATTTTTGAGAATTTCAGTTTATGCATACTCTAATGCACAGAACATAGTATTTTAGTATAAAATAAATTCCGTAAGTAAATGTACTAAACCTCAGAAATTGGTTTAGTTATAAATTAGTCAGAAAATAATTACCTTAATGTGCAGTTCTCTAATATTTGGATCAGTGGGTGGAGCTCTGTAAGGTTTAAATTTGCATTGTTAAATATATTTCTGTCATCGCAACACACTGCCGGCTAAAAACGATTTTTATGGAGTTTCCAACTTTTTTTAAGCAAAAGGTTAACCTTGTCCTGGGGGTAATACAAATGTGGATAAATATGCCGAGACAAATTTACATCAAGTTCAGGTCAGCCACTCAGACAGTATAGTGGATAGTGAAGCCTACTTGAGTACCAAAGGACCCGAGTTTAAATCCCGAAGAAGGCATGAGTGTTTGTAAGTGTAATGTGTGTTTGTAAATGTGCGGACACGCAAAATAAAGTCCTGTCGAGTGGCATGGTGTTAGCGAACATGGAGGTAGGAAGTAAGATGGAGTCGCCCTAAACAAGTTTCTCTCGTACCCTGCTCTGAAGCACCGGCGATCCCTACGTGGTGACCAAAACATTGGGTCATTTACCATTCAGTTCAATGGGATTTCACGCGTTCGGATGTAAATATTTTGTAATTACGTCGTAAATATACATATAAATGTATATATTTTCTTTTTCTACCACACTTAAGAGTCCTAAGTATGTGAAAAAAACATATTTTTAAACAACATTTCATTCTGAACGGAATTAAATGCTATACTTTTCACAGGACAGTTTTCTCAGAATGGTTTAATTTGAATGAAATATTTTCACAAGTTTTCGTTAATTACATTAGAAAAAAAATTAAGGTAATTCGATTTTATTCGGTTAAAGTACAAAAATTAAGATCAAAGTTTATTGTATTATTAATATTAAAATTATGCATTATTTCTTTTCAATTTATAGAGCTTCTTCCTAAAATACTTCCTTAAATATGACATGATTTTTTGGCTTGTGAGGCATCTTTTAAATCGAAAAATGTATGTCAAGTTATAATTAATGCTCTATTCGGTTCATTTTAAATTAGAGAATTATTAGGAATTAGCGAAATACTTTAAATAGTACTTGACTTTCTCTGAAGATTTCTGAAAGTTAATAAAATAAGTATTATTTAAAACTTGTAACTAAGTTATTATAAAATGTAAGGGGAATATTTCTTTTAATTATACTTACCAGATTTTTTTTTACCCTTCATTTCAACAATACATATTCCAAAACTCTTTATTACGTTCTTCAGTGCGCATCTCATAGCATTTGCTTTACAATACCTTTTAACAGATTGCTTTCCAATACGAACAGTTCTTACTTAAATAGTTTTATAACGTATTTGTCAACAGGATTTCAATTTATGTTTACAATTCAATATTAAGGTTATTATATATTTAGATAACATTTATAATCATTATAGATTAGATACATTTAATAATTAGATTTCTTCACAGTACTTTCTTCACAGTATCAAGGGAAAGCTAACTTATTGGCATATCTGTGTGTATATTTATTAATTTTGACGAGGATTGCAGCATTTGATGGTAATTTTATTTTTAATTAACCCAAATAAGTAAAACGTGTAAGCGCAAAGTGATTATTTTTCAGATATATAAAATTAAAACGATGAGTTTAAAATGGGCAGCAGTAAAGCATCTCCTCTAAAAAATTTTAAAAGGTACATGTTAAATAATATATGGATGTGAAAAAAAAATGTTTTATTTCAAACATTTTGGCGTTTGGAAAATAAAATAAAAGTAGCGAATACTCTATAAAGGGTATCGAAAGACGTATACAATTTTAAATGTACCGTAAGGTTTTTTTCATTCTTTAAGCATAACATTTTGGCGTTTGGAAAATAAAATAAAAGTAGCGAATACTCTATAAAGGGTATCGAAAGACGTATACAATTTTAAATGTACCGTAAGGTTTTTTTCATTCTTTAAGCATAACATTTTTCTTAAAAGCTATATTTTTGTAGTTCAACAGCTTAGAATTTTATAAAACAAATTCATAATCAAAATCGCTGTTGTTAGTTATCGAAAAATAACCAAGATGTGATTTTTGCGTAAATGTCACTAAACTATACAAATTGCTATTATCCATCCCACTATGAATGTTTCTTTCATGCGAAAGTGTCCCTTTTTCGATTTTTATGGAACTGTCGTGTGTCGAAATACTATCAGAACCCTGTCAAGCGAGCTTCTGAATGTAAACAAAGAACACCCCATCTAGTGACCCAAGCTTCAAAGCAGTGCTTCACTTCTAGCGCCGGTTGGCTCCTCCTTCCTTTCCTACCTCCATGTTAGCGAAAGAGGGGTGGGAGACCCTCATAACCGTCCTTTTCAAATTGAGACGGGAGGTCGTTCTGTCCCCTATGTATTGCTCAAGGCTTATCCAACGGCAGATGTAGTCTTACCCTCCTTGCTACTATAAAATTCGTGGGCTTGTTCTGATTAGACAAGATAAGGGAGATTAACTAAAACAACAACAAATAAAGCTCAAGGAACTTTAGTCCTTTATGAAGATTTTTAAAGTTTACTGCTTGATGTTGAGCATGAAGTGCCAGACTCTGTCGCTTTATTTTCATTTCCTTCCTACTTAAATGCTTCACTAAATGGCTTCAATAAACTATAAAATAATGTTGATAGCTTTTTTATCATCTTTTAGGTGTTATCATCATTTAGAATAAACTTATTGTATCATGAGCCCATCACGGGGAATACTTCAAGAACACGCAGTTACATAACACGTTTCCACTAATACTTGTTATAATCTTTTCATAAAGTATCAAGCATTTATGAAATTAACAGTCTAGTACTCTTTGTCAGTGTCTTAATGGTCATGGGGAGAATCATCGAATACGAATTGAAGGAAAAGGACGTTTTAATGACATAAGATGTCTGAATGAAAAAAAAAAAAAAACTGTTAACTGACAACACAATAGAGATTTATCACGATTCTCATGCCAATATTATTTCAAAATTATTTTCAAAGCTCAAAATTATTTTTCAGGCCCCTCTACTTATAATTACATTCATTATTATTTTGTAATCAATTTTATTACAATCAACATTCCATAATTGATTTAAGATCTTAGAGTAAAAATGCAAATTTTGGAGATACAACTAAGGTTCAAATGCTGGTTATTACCAGTTTCACTAACCCCATACATAACCTTATAAGGTATTTCTCCCGCTTTCCTAGCGTGCCTTCGTGGTGTAGTGGTTCTGCACGCTGGGCCGGTATTCCAGAGGTCCGTGGTTCGATTCCCGGCGAAGGCGGTTGCTTATTTTTCATCTTGCCTGCTTCCAAAAGAATATCTAATGTCTCTACAGTTTGCGCCCGAACTAAAAAGGTTGTGGATGATGACTCTCCACACTCAGGATTGGGTCCCCTAAAAACCTCAGTCGCCCTTTAAAAAGGGAATTATATAAGTATTTCTCCCGCTTTCCTAGCGTGCCTTCGTGGTGTAGTGGTTCTGCACGCTCGGCCGGTATTCCAGAGGTCCGTGCTTCGATTCCCGGCGAAGGCGGTTGCTCATTTTTCATCTTGCCTGCTTCCAAAAAAATACCTAATGTCTCTACAACCTGTAGCCCACCAGCGGCCGAGCGGTAAAGTCGCTGAACACTGGTAGTTCGGTCCGAGGTTCGAATCCCGCGAACGGGCTGGCTGCATGGGTGTTTTCGTGGTTTTCCCCATGTGTAACATGTATACGAGCCAGTTTCCCTTAGAAAGTCCTCCACGAAGGCATCCCTCCCCTTAGGCAGATAGCCCTAGTGTGCTTTGCCATAATTAAATACACCACCACACCACACCTCTACAACCTGTTGCACAAAATTGCTTTTTTTCCTCCTTAAGAGCAGAATTAATGAGTCGAAAAACAGTGCCTTTTTATTTCTACTATAATGAATATCGAATCCTATCTATACTTTGACATATCGGCATACATTACCTTGCAGAGAAAGGACAAAACAATGAAGGTTTGGTTGCATTATTATACAAATTGCAAGGTAGCACAGATAAGTGATTTTGCAAATAATCTGAAATTCAAATTTATCACATAAGTTAACGAGGTAAAATGAAAGGAAACGTCTGTTGAGTCAACAGTTGGCCCTCTCAGAAGCCATGAGGAACCTGTTTTTCTAACTGCTTTTGTCTCAGAAGACACATGGAGTTGAGAATATACCTAACACAAAACGTCGAAGTCAGTTTCGGCAGTCAGACATTTTCACAAGGAGTTTCATTTTAGGCTTCCTTCCTTTATACCGCAGCTGAATGCGTTCATTCAAAGGATTTGATAAAGATGGACTGAAGTAGGTAATTAGAATCGTGTTAGGGATACTGGTCATTTTGACAAGCGCTTGAATCGATGCATCCGAAGGCATGTGGTAGCAAGCCCAAAAAGCACCACTGCCAAGATAATGTAAAATATGCATAGGATGTTGAATGCTCCAATATCAGCAGAAAATAATTTCTATATAAATGGTTGAAAGCCGCTTGCAGTCATGCTGTGTTTTACAAAGACTGTTACTGATGCAAAGCAACAGGCGTCGACGACTGCATTTGTTTCTGGACACAACTGTTTAAACGACTGAATGGAGCGTGGTAGCGTAAAGTGAGGAGTCTCGCTTCTCTTTCACAATCCTGCTGCCACTATTAAACGCCATTTTGCTTGAAAATGCGGCATCATAGTTTGGAGCGCGAGCTCCATAGATAGCCGGTCTCTCGTTTTGTATTAGAGGCGCAGTGAAAGTACTACGATATATGGTTGATGTTCTGCAGGTTTTGGCACTACCCTACCTTCAGCGATTGCAAAATACTGTTTTCCAGTAACATAACACCACAACGCGCACGGACAGTTATCAGTCTACAAGGCCTGCAAAATGGCTTCCCTGGCCGCTGAGGACTCCTTATCTAAGACCGATGAGTATTTGTTGAATGTGATTGACCGTTGTTTGCTTTACCTTTCCCTACCTCAGCTGGAGAACAAACTGCAGGGAAATGGCTGAAATAGGAATTTGACCATCCATTCCTTAGGACTATCTGATGCACATTCATTTCATCTGTACCTCGAAGGAATGCTTCTTGTATCGCCGAGAGTGGTAATCTTATTTCCTACCGATCGGCTTGTATATTTTATTGGTGTATTGCATTATCTCTTACAAATTAAAATCTCTTATTTATGTGTACGTTCTCTGTCTGTCTACCAATTTTCATCCTCTTCTACTCAGGATTTCATGTAATTACATTTTCTTTGTCAGACACTATGATCCATATTGAAAAGTTTAGCAAAGCACATTATCCGTTAGCATAACAAAAAAAATACATCAATTATATAATTTTTTTACTAAGCATTGCATAATTTAAAGGCTGTTCTTGAATAACAGACTTTTAAATTTCCTTGCTTTTAAGGAAAATTCGGGAACTAATGACTAATTCTCTATAATTTAATATTTGCTCTATGTGACAATATTCAGACCTCGTATGAACTAATTAATAGTTATAAAACGGTTAACAACTGCTACGAAAATATTTTCTAAATTTCTCTGATCGTAAAATTCTCAAAACATGTAAAGTCAATCGTTGGTATTACTATTAAAAATATTTAATCCAAAGCAATTTTCAGTTACTTCCAGGTGCTTTGTGCCATACCATTGAAACAATGTTAAATCGAAAACATCGCTAAAAATGTTCAAAAATAGTTTGTTATTGCTTCTAATAACGTGGTTTCGATTTCTGATTATTTTATGTCGCAAAATTATTCCTAAAATTTCACCAAACTTAATCCATTATTTTTTACCATAAGGAAAAGTTCAAAATGAATAATAAAAAAGAGACTAGAAGATTGCGGCAGACCATTTAAAAAAATGTGGAAAGGAATGAAAATAAGTTAGTAATTTTGATTTCTAATTATCTAACAATTAAAAGGCATGCATATTAGAAAAGACTAAAACGTGCAGAGAAATGCAGTAAAATACTATATCAAAATTTAAATAGTCATGCAATAACACTCAAACTGTGTGTCATATTTAACTTCAAATAGAGTTTATCTTAAACAAACTTCATATTTTATTTGATTGTACTAAAATCCAAAACCCGCAGATTCAAAAAATTTCCATAATCCTCAATAAATCAAAGAAAAGTGATTTAATATCGCTGGAAAATAATTGTTCAGCAGTCAGTCTAGACATTACGCATGAACTTCACATGGAAAAATAACTAGTCAGGTGTTCGCAGTAAAGACTCTAAACGACCAAAGGAAAGGCACGAACAGAATGGATTGAGTTGAGCTCGGTGATTAAGTGTCGATTGTCATGACCTTTGATCAGGAATGCTATAGAATACTACGTTAAAAGTAGCCACGTGCTTTGCTGAAATGGCACTGAGTTTGAGGGCATTTCGTCATCAATAAATGCAGTGATATTAATTAAAGTTCGACACTGATGAGATCAGAATATCTTCTATTCTATGAACTCGAAGATTTATTTCTATGACAAACATATAATTAAAGTAAGTGATGCTGTTTGAATCTCCGCTTTTTTACTCACGATCTTTCATCTGTTACCCGTTACTTACTTCACTAATCTTTACCTTATAATCTTCATATCCTTTTAGTCTTCGCTCTAAATAAGACCAGGATGATTTTGGAAAATTAATTTACTCGGATAACTGATTTTCATGTTTAAAATAAAACGTTTACTTTTTCAAGTAAGCCCATTTCATAGTTTAACTTCAGATTTCCCAAAAGCTGATTATTTCACTTAGTTTTGAAACATTGTTTTAAATGAACAGAAATTTATTTAAAAACATTATGTACTTGACTTCAAAACTAAATTGGGATTTAAAGTAAAACGGTTGACATTGAAAACATTATTTCTGCCGTAAATACCATTGGTTTGTTTTTCCTCAATATAAATCGCAATCGACTCATTTGTTATTTATTTATTTATTTATTTGATTAATTTTTTGTAACAAATTACAGTTTGGAGCTTTTAGATTACAGCCCTGTGCGTTAGATGACTCTCAAAACAGGTTTTTATGTCCAAACCCAGAGGCTACAGAAGATGGAATTAATTACAAATTCGGAATATGAAATGTGAGGCAGATTTGGAAAGCTGCATACAGAAACAGTCGCTGCCTTCCCCGAAAAAAAAATTAAATTATCCAAGGCTATGACAAGATCGATCAGACGATTTCAGAAATTTTGCTTATACCCTTTATATCGCGTTTTCCTTCAGATCTTATACCTCCCTATCGTAGTTTCACTGTAATAAATCTGAGTATGGATAAAATGGGTATCATTGGTTGGATAATTTATGTTCGGATAAAAGTTGTACTGTATTTACAGCCGCCTTCTTTATACAGCATTATTATTACTGGTTAAGTTAAATCAGAAAGATTGTTTTATTTTGACTTAACACATCGAAAGCCTCGAAATATTGTATAACTATGTTTTCATTGCTAAAAATAAAATATCATGATGGAAAAGTTTCATTCCGATTCTATACTATCTTCTTTGGGGAGCGTATAAGATACGTATGAAAACGAAGGATGACATACAGGCAAACAAATCGACGATTTTGACGGAAAATGTATTGAGAGGGGATTTCATCGGCGACATGGCATGCTTTCGTGCATTTTTTAGGGGGAAGGAGCTTGTTTGGCGAGAAAATTCATCCCCTTTTATTCGCCATCGGCATAAACTTCATTTGTATGCGTGAGTAATCGACAGTATAATATGACAGTCAGGCAAAACAAGCTAGTTTCTTAATTTTCTTTTATAACGGCTGCAAATAAAAGAGACAGAATCCATCCAATTATTTCCAACTGTTCCGAGGCAATTCTAGTTGTAGTTTTTTACTTCTTTGGCTTCATGCCAGAAAAGCTGCTTGAGTGGCTATGAAGATTTTTTGGTTCAAATTCTAGCTAGAGGAAGGTATTTTGCGTGTGTCTACTAAAATACATAAACATTCTATGGAAAAGTGCGTGTGTTGTTTCTAAACTAAGTAACTGCACCCCTTTTCTCAAGGTGGTAACCTATCACCTTTCTTTTTAAGTAAATTAATAGGTTGAATACTTTCTTTTGACTTATTAGTTTCTCAATCACGTTCAATGTAAATTAAAAATGTTGTTCTGGTTTCACAACTTTTTACTTCCAGCAATATGATGAGAATTTTAAAAGCTTAATGATCTCAAAGAAAAAAAAATTCTAAACATGTAGGAGAAAAGGAACGGTAAAATTTAAATAACTGCAAATATTGTTCCAAATATAGGACATAATTTATATTTGCGTAAAATGCATTCTTTCCTTCAATTTTTAAGATAGTTGCTTGCCGTGTAATAAAATTATTTTAAAACTTTACAGATTCAGTCATTCTGCTTTTACTATAAAGAACATTCACAAATTTCGAATTTCGATGTGCGTTGCAAACGTTTATATATCCCGCAGCATAGAATCTAAGATATTTTAGAAATGTTAGAAAATATATTGTAGAAAATACTATATATATTTCTTATAAATTACTAAGTAATTATCAGGTTTCTGAAAGCTAACTGTGTAATTTAATTCAATGTATCAGTCATTTACAAAGGAAGTTATAACATGCCATGACTTATTATGAAACATCACAAAATGTACTTTCATGACAAAGAGACATTCCTTACGATTTTGCTCTATTGAACGCGTATATGTCTTGATGATTCTCCCTTTGTGTAATGTAAATGAAAGTTGTATGTGTTTGTTTAATCTATTAAGGAAAAGCATGAGGGAGCTATCTGTTTAAGGAGTAAGATATCTCGGAGAAGGAGTTTTTAATGGAAACTGGCTCGTATTCACGTTACAAATAAAACTAAAAGAACCGTATAAGAAACACAACACCTTAATTTTCTAACCACAGATTTTGATCTTTTATGCAATTTCATAAACAGCTAATGAATTTTCAGTGCATTATTGATAATGTTAACAAGTGATTTATCACTCCAGGTGCACGGAATTGTTTTTGTAATTTATTCAAAAATTAATAATATGTATTGAGATTTAGATATACGAAAATATTTGAATCAGTACACATGAATATTTTTTATACTACTTTATATATAAAATTTCTGCTTAACTCTTATAAGCGTCCAACTAGTGTCTAGAGCCTGGAAACACTGATAGTTCCTTCGGATTCCATTTCTGGTGGTTGATGAGGCTGCATGCATGAAGATTTTGTGATTTTCTTCATGTTTAATGAAACTGCGAACCGGTGTTTCTTAAAAACTTTCTCCACGAAGACATCCCTTTCCATTATCAGACAGCTGCAGTGTGTTTTATCATCATCAAATAATACACTTCTAAATCTTATATGCATTTGATTGGTTTAATTGAATGTAGCAAAATATATCTACCTTGGGAATATCTGCCTTGGGAGGGATAATTTCGTCGAAAACCTTTAAATGGATGCTCACTCATACTCATGTCAAACATAGACAAATCATACAACCCCACTGCGACGAGACAGCTTATTGTGAACTGATCCTGGAATAAACTACCGGTGTTCTCAAGTCGTATTCAATTGATCGCTTGTAAGCTATAGGCACGGGAAGTTCATATGTGTCTTGCCATTGTCACAGTTAATTAAGTAAATATGACCATACCTCATTTAAAACGTATACCGTCACCTCAGTTGGAAATATAAGCTATATGATGAATGTATTGATTTCGAAATCTAATAATTTATTGAGCAAAATTAATATAAGTGCAGCAGTGCAGTACTTTTAATAAAGCATCTTCAGAAACGTGTGAGTTATTAATACAATTATACTTGTTTTCTTATGACAGGACAGGAAAAAACATCTTTTGATCTTAGTAGTAATTTTCTTCGGATAGCTATTTATCGAGCATTTTGTCATAATTTATAAACCTAAACTCTAATAGAAGGAGTGGAGGCTGTATTTATAAAACCATCAAATTGTACCAATATATATGGAAGTTTTACAATTGAGTAAACCCTGTAATGTTTACGAGTGGAGTCAACCAAACAAATCTCTACTTTATCAATGTCTAAGAGTGTTTGTTTTTTTCGAATCGAACCACATCAGACTGCAGCTATTTGTACATATAATGTTTCTAAATTTAATGATTATACTATGCTCGAAAGTAGCGCTAGAGTTTTCACAATGAAGTCTTTAATTTTACTTGCTTTATAAAATTGTTGTTTAAATAATATATATACATATATATATAATTCTCCCTCTAAGTTCATCCTTTCTCCCAAATTTGAGATCTTTCTAAATTACATAACGCTGCTTGAAAAAGGTAACTA
Organism: Stegodyphus dumicola; assembly: GCF_044657685.1. Classification (NCBI taxonomy): domain Eukaryota; kingdom Metazoa; phylum Arthropoda; class Arachnida; order Araneae; family Eresidae; genus Stegodyphus; species Stegodyphus dumicola. The sequence goes on from NC_140781.1 coordinate 36,091,690, forward strand.
AAACTAAAATTAACCAATCACAGCTCAGCTTTACTTATACACCTACGTAGTATAAATACTGCTTCGTGCGCAATTACGCCCCCTTTATTCTGACTTCTGCCATGCAAACAATTCCGCACTGCTACGCTTACTTATCTAAGATGACGTCTTACTTTAAAAACCCCTGTACATGGAAATTATTGTATTCTGTCTATGATTACAAAATATCTTGTCTGCAAAAGGATGATTTGATATGCGTAAAAATAAAGATGGTGGTTCTTCAAATTCAGTTTTGTTGGCTTCGTCTGTATGCCTTTGCATTCAACTATTCTACAGCCAGAAGTTAAAAGTACCGAATTCCTCCTACAAATTAAAATATGACACACATATATATATGTATATGATATTTTGGCATACGTGACGAATCTTGGCATCAAAGGTCAGGCATGGCTTTATGCAGAGTGGTAAGGAGGATATCCAAGGACGACACAAATTGATTTAGTTTTCAATCGCACATTTTTATTCACTCTAATTAGCAGATCATTTTCCTTTTAGATAACACTCTTTAAATTACATATCCATAACAGTTTTAACTAAGTATGATTGAATTTAAACTCTATGCGTCATAACTAATTCTAACAAAGGAAGAAAAGATGAACAGGGCAGCGCAGAATCTTGTAGGAGCGGGACTAGGAAGCAATCTGACTGAAAAATGGCGTGTACTCAGTATTTATAGTAGCGGTTACGTAATAGGCTAGCAAATTCTAGAAGGTACTGGTATAGGGGGAAGATCCTAAATTGCAGAAAATTAATTAAAGGTTGCGTGTTCGCGTAGAGCAAAGCCATCGTATTTTTTATATTTTACATATATATATATATATATATGTAAAATATTAAAAATATATATATAAGGTAACCCCCATTCTTAATTAGTAGAATCTCTAAAATACCTGGTCCTCAAAGTATTATATTCAAACTAACAAGCGCACTCAATATCAGTAACTTAAGAATTGATCGGTTAGGAAGCGATTTTCAGCAAGATAGGCTGATTAATTGATGTGGTGAACTGAAGAACGTGAAAATACTTCACTGCAAGAGTTGCGGTATAAAAATAAAAAAATACTTCCACTGTCTGGTGCACGAGACGGTTCGGCCAATGATGCCGGAGACTGAAGATTATCGCTCCAACTCCTCCGAAGCCATGGAACTCTTGAACTGAAAATGTTTTCAATTTGCATACTTTTATTTTCAGCGTCATTGTACCTTTTCGTACCTGTGTGTCAAATGATGTTTATCAAGACAAGGAAATGACCATGAAATAATCACTTCATTGCATGCAGCAATACAAATGACGTATGTTTTGTTCATGGATTTCAATATAAAAGATTTGATTCCCTCTTTATAGCTTATACACTTTTCGCTGATCTTCCTGTTATACAAATTATTTGTACAGTGGTTATTGTCACAGTAAATACACCGCATGTGAGAGAACTGAGGATCGAGGAAGCCAAATTAAATTCAAATATTTGCCTAATATTTATCATTGGGCAGATGCTGACATTAGAACTGATTAAAATTCGTGGCAAACACCGAAATTTGTTTTTGACATTAAATCACTTGGTTTATATTGTATATAGCAATACAATCCATTTTCTTTCCTAACATTCCTAGACGTTTATATCCAGTTTCTTAAAATAAGGCAAAGAATTTTATAAAAAAAAGTATTTTACGAAAACACTTTCTCCACCGTGTCCGAGGGAGTTTTGTAAATATAAAAACTAAATTCTTGAGTGATCCACCTAGGCCAATAATCATAGCACATAAATTGTTAATTAAATTTGATAAGCCAAGTAAAAAACGTCCGATGTATTTGCCGAAGCATTCGCAGAGATATTGGCAATTAATATTTCCATGCTGTTAATTACAAATTTAAAACTAGCACTATTACTTAAAATTAGGCAAGACAACAACCAAGGTTTTGAATGAGACTCAAAATAAAAAGCTTTGTTGCTCAATATATATATTTCTTTTTATTCCTTATGTATGATTAATTAACATAAGGTGACATAACATGATAATTAACATAATAATTAAGGTATTTCTCCCGCTTTCCTAGCGTGCCTTCGTGGTGTAATGGTTCTGCACGCTGGGCCGATATTCCAGAGGTCCGCGGTTCGATTCCCGGCGAAGGCGATTGCTCATTTTTCATCTTTCCCGCTTCCAAAGATATACCTAATGTCTCTACAAACAATTAAATGTTTGTACATCTGGAATCCAAATCATACATAAATTACAGTAATATATATAGAGGTATACTGTACCACGCTGTCTCACATGTGGGTTTCATTTATGAGTTTACTTAGGCATGTTTCTCTTCTGTCTTAATTCTTAGCTAATTAATGTCTAATGCAGAACCATTTATTGTCGAAATTAGCAACATTTGTTTTACTTGCTCTCTAAATATGATCGAAAATTGTGTCTCCCTCGCTAATGTTTAATAAAAATTAATTAAATTCGCTTTGGAATATTTCCTCTAATTTTGCATACAAAACATTTTATGTTTAACTTTATGAAAACATAATGAATATTTGACTTATTTCATTACCACTCTGTTGGCATAGTAATAGGGCTGCTGCCATAGGCTTGAGCCCGCGTTCGAATTCCGTAGAAGGCATTGACATTTTTAAGTGTTATAATGCCTGTGCAACTTGGGGCATTTAAGAAACTGTCGAACCGTAAGGCCTATGGAAAAACGAAAGAAGGGTGGGCAACCCACAGATCCGTTCTCCAGCAGGATTCTCCTTCAAAATGGGACGGGGCTTGGGAAATTACTACTTTAATTTGTAAGTGCCAAAGCCAACGACAGGCGTGTCCCTTGCCTCTTAATCACGATAAAATCGTGCGCATGATATAACGTTACTGTCAGACAACTAAGATAAGTCACAACAGTAACACGTAATTGCAGTGTTTGCCATAAGGGGACTACACTGGGTTTGAACACGCTAATGTTTCAAACTATTTTTAAAAAATTCCCTAAATTTTTTTTTTTTTGAAAAATTGCATAACTACGCATTCAGAATTAATATTTAAAGAAATAAACCCGCAGACCTTTTTTTCGAATACCTTGTAAAACTAAACAATGTTGTTCTCAGGTCTCCTTTCTTTGCTTAAAGCACACAAGCAGCACTTTTTTAAAGTACTAATTCGAGTAATTTACTGTCACCCTGTAAATCTCGTGAGGTCACTCAGCCGGTATAGTAGTTAGTGACGCTGAATGCCGTATCGATGAGCCCGGATTCGAATCTCGGAGAAGGTATAGGTGTTCGTAAGCGTATAGTGTCTGTGCGGCAAGGGGACACTCAAAATACATGGCTGGCCGAAAGTCCTCTTGAAGGGTTAATGGTAGAGCAAGAGGGGTGGAAATTCTTCAATCAGTCCTCCGGAGTGCTCTTCCTCAAAACTGGGGAGGGACGTTAACAATCAACTACGTTCAGCAATACCCGTGGATCAGCTACTGCGGAACAGACTATGGTTCAGCAACCAGAAGTCACCTATGGTAATACAGAGGTACTGGCCTAGCTTCTACATGTACCTCTAAATCTCGTGAAATACATTTAGACAATGTAGACCTCTGAGAACTGACAAGGGTGTGTGTGTGTGATTATGGCAAAGCCTCGAGGGCTATCTGCCTAAGAGGAGGGATGCCTTCGTGGAGGACTTTCTAAGGGAAACTGGCTCGTATACACGTTACACATGGGGAAAACCACGAAAACGCCCATGCAGCCAGCCCGTTCGCGGGATTCGAACCTCGGACCGAACTACCAGTGTTCAGCGACTTTACCGCTCGGCCGCTGGTGGGCCCTGAGAACTGACAAGGAAAAAGAAATTTTGAACGCTGTCGAAAATTGGGTTAGCTAGGAGTAGAATCGCTGGAATGCGTATTGAATATTATAGCTATGAATATATTTAAAAAATATATAAAACCCCTTAATTTACCTTCTAATGGTAATTCTCATTTTCTTTTGTGCATTTTCTTAAGCAATTATTCTAATTGTATCTTTAACAATATGTTTTACAATGATTTGTAATAAGTTTTTTTTTCATATAAAGTTGTATATTTAATATTTTCTGCCGTATCCGTAATACGAGATAGTAAAATTAACTGATAGCACCTCTAAGCAAGAGGATAGTTCTCTATTTTAATTCCAATATACTTTAGAAGTGGAAAAATAGAGATTATATCCACTTAAAATAGCGAAACATAAATAAATATAAAAAGATTTTACAATATTCTTGCTATAGTTATATAGTTTCAATGCCAGTTAATTAGAGAGCACTGGTTATGCTTGAAAATACTCAAAAATCAATTTTACGTCTCTCCTAACATCAGCGTCAGTAGTTCCCAAGGAATTTAATATCATACGTAGTGTACTTACTGGCTTACATATTCCGCATACAGGAAATCCCTTAAGATAACATTCACGTACTCCATATCTAACACTGCGTGTTGAAGTGTTAATTAATGTAAAAATAGCTCAATACCTAAATTTCTTTTTAATTTTCAGACTTAACATTCTCTCAGCCCTCTCGTATACGATTTGTGTTAAAAACTATTTTTAATATACAGCTACTAAAACAATATACATCTACGTTACAATATTGAAAATAGTGCTTCAGTATGCATTTATTCTTTTTTTAAACCAGCAGACTGAATAAAATTAATCTAGTTGATCTGAGTATCTTTTAAATACTGCATTAAGACACCTGATAATTCCAAGGCTTGCTCTTAAACTATGAAATTCATTTTAAGAGAATTTCTGCTTTCTTGCTAAGAAACGTTATCTACTGCAATTTTTGCTTATGAAAGCCTTCGTGTAATGCCGCAGAAAACATATTTTAAATTAGAGCTAAAAATTATCCGCTTTGTAACAGCTTTGAGAAAACAACAAAACTAATTCAATTTTGTAATATTAGTAAGTTAAACGATATTATAAGTTTGAAGCAACAGCATCGGATGGAAAATAGACATTTATTTGCATAAATTAATTAATAAAGATTCTAAAGTAAAATTTCAGTGAAATATAAAGAGTGTATGAAATATAATTAAATGTTTGTAATAGAAAGAATGTATTATAAATGTTAATAAAAAATTATGAGAAAGGAATATTAAAGAAAATATATATGGAATACGCTGTAGGATTTGGTTAGAAAAATGGTTTAGGTTATCTTAGTACGAAAACGCACTCTAGGGCTACCTACTTAAGGGGACAGTGGCCTTCGTGGAGGATTTTATAAATGAATCTAGCTCTATTCACGTTACATACATGAAAAACCACTATAACCAACCATGCTCCCGTACGTCTGGGCTCGAATTCAGGTCGAACTCATGGACTTCAGCGGTCTTAAATATTCGGCCACTCTTGGAGCGCGGATAGAAAATTTAAAATATTTAAGTAACATTATTACTGTACTGAAAAATGACAGATTGGTTACATTTTGCCTATTTGCATTAACAGAAAGCACAAATCATTAAATTTCTCTACGAATACATGATTTTAATGTTCATGTAATGAACGTCTGATATTTTTTAACAGTTTTTCAGTTTCAATGACAGTTATTGATATTTGTAATTACTTTCATTACTGATATTTTAAGCTATGATTAGAGATGAGACTAGCACAGAGGAAGATAAAATATTATGAACTATTTCACTGTTTCATCTTCCCACACGAAAAATGAAACACTAGTAGTATAGTGCTTCTAAATATTGAAGCATCCTTGAGAACTAATGTAATAATGATCAGATCATGGCTTTAAGATGATAAAAGAGACAGCTTTATTGCTTTTACCACAATAAAGGAATTCTCAAAGTGCCTTAGCTATCAGACAGAGAAATATCAGCTACTCATCTTCAACGCTTAAAATAATTGACCACTTCAATGAATGATGAGACTAACCTTTCAACAATAAATAATTCTTCATTTGTTGAGGGGTTTTTAGGTTTTCTAGTGCCAAGCAGAGCTTCGAAATGTCTAGTCAGAGTAGAGAGCCACGTTACTCTGCCGACACCAACCGAGAAAATCAAGCGACAGCTCACGCAACCAACACATCACGCTATTTCCAAGTTTCATGCGTCTACCGACATGTATTTGACCTTTAAAAATATGAGCCATTTACTTATCTTTTGATTTACTGATGAAGCAGTGACATTTATTTGTCTGTAAAGTATACACGATTCGACCATACTCTAAAATTTGACAACGTATATATTACTGAATATTAAATAAATAAATAAAATATTTTATCACGAATGTTTAAATCAACTTGATTTTTAGTCAGCATTTTCGACAACACGAAAAATGCAATGAAAACATTCAATGCTTGGGAGGTATTAAAATAAGAAATATCATATTTAAATGAATGAAAAGTAATATTATTTGTTTCTATAGATTACAATAAAATAAATGTTTTAAAATTCAACTATGTAGAGCTTAATAAATATGATAACGGTTTTAAATTTGAAGTAAGAAATTTAAGTATATGTAACATAAAAAATATGCACCGCATTTGCCGGCGTATAAAACGCACCGGCCTATAAGACGCACCCTTTTTTTATACACATATTTGAATGATAAAACTTTATTACTGATCATTATAATGAGTTTGCAGTATTTCAAGTATAAAGTAATACAAATACAAAGTAATACTTTCTGCAAATACCCAATCTGTCTGGGAAAGAACACCTTGTGATCTTCTTCGTCAAAACCCAGACAAGTCAAGACCCGTGTGGTGAGTTTTTTCGTGCCCTGAAGCTTTAACAGTAAGGCCTTTTGTACCTGTGGAATCTACAGTTTTGTTTGAGGGCACAGCAAACGTCAGAGGAATTAACGACGAATCGATGAAATTCAATAATTTTTTTCTTCATATTCGTCTGGCATCTTTTACGATATTTTTGTTTTAGTTCGCATAGATAGCTGGTTTCTGTTCATGAATCTTGAATACCATCATGTCGATCCAGTAAAATTGACAATCTTTCTATCAGTCGCTATCGTTTTCGCTTGAGGAAAATCATTTTGTACACAAAACGTTTCACATGCTAGTCAAATATGTTAACCTTCTACTTTTAAGAGCAATTAATAGAATACTTTGAAAACCCTTTATGGATTTGCACTATATATAACATAAAGCAAATTATCTCCTTCATGTCCCACGATATTCGTACTTCTCCATATACTATTGAATAATTTATAGTGAAAACAATGTCAGAATTTACCAACAGGATACCGATAACTGCTGGTTCTAACGACCATTTTGATCCGATCCTGAGAACCGCTTGAATAAGTATTGTGTGATTGACCAAGTATAATATATCACATCTGACTTAATTACTATGAGCGATTCACACCCACACACACACACACACACACAAAAAAAAAGGCGGGGGCCGTGCAAACATTTCTTTCACTATAGACACTTTCCTTTTAATACAAATGAAACTTATCATGTTAGATATATGAAACTGGGCCATCAAATAAGCTATGGCAATTTTGTCTGACAATTTGTCATATTTTTCTTCTAAATAAAATAATAAACAGTTAAGTACTATATGCATGTATATTTTTTAATTTAATACTTCATTTCGTTACGAATAGTCTAGTTTTAAACTTCGTTATTTGCTTCAGAACTTATATTTTTTGGGCGGTGACGCCTTCTGAAAATGTTCACCCTGAGTGGACCACCCCCTCCTTAGCAATTCCACATCTACTGAAGAAATAAAACAAATATGACACCATCTCCTGGTAAAGTTTTAAGAACAAACCGTTTGCTATTTTAAACTCTACTTTTACCACGCTCCTCCATATTTTTGTCCAGTTTCTGTCACTAATGCAAAATTTTGCTAGCATATTCGTATTTGCCTTTTTCTGTCTTGGGATGATTATTATCTATTCCAGACATAGTATTGCCGAGGCATTTAGGCGTAAAACAGAAATAATTACCTTTTGCTCATTATTTTGACGCTTAGGGAATGACATTTTGAAACTACTTAAAATTTTTATACATAGTTTAGTAATTTCAAGAAATTAAATATAAAAGTGTATCGTAACAAGACTTTCTGTTTCAAATTTTAGCTATATTTCGAAAACAAAACACCTGTTTACTACAACTCGAGCCACATTTAATTGGCTAAAGAGCCGTAGTTTGACCATGCTTGTATTATATATGTTAAATGCAGGAAACATTTTCACAAATCCTTCACACTACTGCGTTAAATAAGCGTACGAGCTCAGAGTATCATAAATTCTTTTTACTATACAGAATTTTATTTTAGATACAAAATACAAAAGACATACGTTTTAACAGACTAATTTTTTAAATTTGTTCACGTTCTTGTCAAAACTCCATAAAATCGCCACTCTCGTATAAGAAAACGCTTTCTAAAATGCGTTAATTACATATACCGAAACAAAATCAAACTTGAATCTGAAAGTAAAAAGAGGTTTGAAAGATTTGTCAATAACAGCGTAGTTACTATTAATTCATCGATATAAAAGTACTTAAATCATTATGTGCATGAAAAGTAATAACCAAAATGACCTTGCTGATGATTGCAATTATCAAGCAAATTCAACTTAAATCATATTCATACTTTTTCCCTTCTACTTTTAAATCTAGTTCGGCGTAGTTACAATGAATTCCTTTTCGTATCATTTAGTTACCATTACCAATTGCACGATTCACTTCATCCCATTGAGGTTGCATTTTGAGTATTTTTTCATGTTCGCTTCTAGGCAAATATATGTAAAATATAAAATATCCATCTTTCAAATAAATTAATAATAGCCCTTTAAATCCCGTCTTCGTTCTGAAACTAACAAAGCAATAATTTTTCTAACTAAAATCCCTGAAATTTTGATGCGCACTTATCGATGAAATCTGAATTCTGGACATTAATTTGTCATGTGCTCTGAAATGGTATAAAAGGTAATTATGTCGCAACTCTCTCTTCTGCTTCTTTTCGTTGCATCGCCACGCAGAGTTTACTTTTCTAATTTCGTCCATTGTTTAAGAAGATGTAACCTGTAGAAAACTGGGGGGGGCATAGCGCATCCATAGGGAGGACGTGCTTTATCATAGAATAAAGTTATGTTCCCAAACGGCCACGACTGGAAGTTTTTTGGTTTATGCTTCAATCTTTCTAACTACGCAGTAAAACTTCTCTAATGCCAATCCGTTGCAACTTACTTCCACCAAGTTATCTTATTACAATAATGACACAGTCTTATTACATATATATTCATCAAAAATTTTAGTCTGTTTTGCTTGTAATTCTGGGATAATAAGATCAGTTTATCTGTAATCTTTTTTCTTAAGCGCGTCTGTTTAAAGAAGCGTTAAATAAACTTTAAACGCACTATTGAAAATATACGAAATCTGACGCTTTTGAGTGAAATAATTGTGAACACTCAGTTAAAATTTTTCCTTCCCTTTCCAGTGGTATATTCGTGGAAGCCTTTTACTTACCACCTGTGACAAAATGAGTGGTTTCGGAAACTGAAGATTTACGGTAGAAGAGATGAGTCACGCTAGCTGCTATTTGCTGTCGCTAGGGTCACATGCTGACGTTTGATCTGCTACTCTGATGATATTTTCATAGGCTTAATGGTCAAGACGAGAAATTTAGAGTACCTTTACATAACTGTTGATATAAAGGAAGCTTAAAAATATTTTTTCGATCCTAAATTAAAGACAAAAAGAAATCCTTTTATAATCTGACGTAATTGTTACACTGTTTTCTTGTTTATTCAAGACCGAATTTCCTATTATTAGACCAAAGAATTTTATTTAAGACAAAAAGAAATCCTTTTATAATATGACAATTATTCCACTGTTTTCATGCTTATTCAAGACCGAGATTCAGATTATTAGGCTGAAGAATATTTTTTAAAGACAGCAATCCTTTTATGTGCAGTATGCTGGTATATTGTACAAAATGTAAAATTTAAAAAATGTTCTTGCCGCAAAAAAATTGTTTGAAAGCATTGAAGCAAAATTTATGTCTAACTTTTAAGAAGCAGGATAATTTTTCCCTTGGATAGCTTATGTTTCAAAGTGAAGGATTCCTCGATAGTGATGCTAGAATTTGAGTTTATTAAATTAGCTGCGTATTTCTTTGCAAGGAAAAACATTAATACAGAAAATCTAATCTACATCAAATAAAACTAAGAAAGCCAAAATTTGAGAATTTAACTCAAATGAACAGAAAAACATAAGTTTTGTACTGCTTTCAGTCTCTTGCCATTAAAATGCGGATGTGGAAAATAAAAACGTTGTTAATAAATACGCCACCCAGAATGATAGCAGTTGCTGATACGTGTATATTTCTCAGACTCGGAGAAATTGAAAATGCCATTGCCTTTTCCTTCAGAAATGAGAGTAAATAAACAAAGTTGAACCAAAATATTCCTCTCTCTTTTCCATTAATTACATTCAATTTGTGTTTAACAGCTGTTTGAACATATACGCACCTATAATCAAATAAATTAGGCTGATTTGTCATAATGTAAGTATATTGTTATTATTATAAGTAAAATGCATATCATTTAAAATTTTTTGTTAGACATTTTTAGGCCTTAACACTCTACCAGACGCCGTGACAGCGATGTACTGTGTACTATATTTGCTTTACTATACTACAATTTTCTTCCTTTAAACGCGTTTATGAAAATCGTATCTTCTTACTTGAGCAGGCAAACATTAAAAAAAAGATAATTTATGTCACTCACGTTTATTTAAAAGTAAATCCATTTGGCTAATTTGCCACATAAAGTGGTATTAATACCATTTAATTACATTTATTGCAGTGTCCTTTCAAATTATCAAATTTTGATGTGTCAGGAAGTCTTAGACATACGCAAGCTTTTTTCTTTTCTTTTTCTTTTTGTAAAATGCTTTCAGTCATTATAAACGCGAGAGCGTCTGCCGTCTTTATTTGGACACTTATGGTATTATACACCATCAAACCTTAACTCGAATAGCGTTATTACATGGATAGGCGAGACCAGCTCAATCCATCATCGTGAATAGAATCTGGGAAAAGTCGTGGGGCAAATAAAGTTTGTGAGTCAACAATTATAAAGGCATGAAAATTCTTGAATTGCAAAGAGGTAAAAATTAATGCATGAAAATAATTCTAAGTTCTATTTGCGATTTATGGCATTTGTACAGAAAATAGAAATATACAGGATTATCCAAATTAAACTTCCCCAACTCAGAGGGCTGTGCAGAGTGTTGTATGGGTCATAACGTGATGAAATTTTAAAAACAGACACTTCAGATCATGCGCTCGAGATTTATTAAACAAAAGAAAAAAAAAAAAATTAGTACAAGAAGTTGCCGATAGGTGGCGCTGCAGATCAACAAGTCATTCTACAGATGTTCTATATGTGTGCCGTGGTTCTCTACAACTCTTTCCATTCGCAAAGCAGTGTGTTCCCCAGCGGAACGCAGTAAGTCCACATTAATTCCACGAACATGTCGAATAATTGCGTCTTTCAGATGTGCCAAGGTTGCTGGGGTGTTCTCGGTAGACCCGATCCTTTAAGAATCCCCATAACCAAAAGTCGCATGGCGTGAGATCAGGCGAGCGGGGAGGCCAAGCTGTAGGGAAACAGCGGTTGATTACACGTGCATTGGTAAAAGTTGCCCATAACACCTGTTGAACGCCACGAAGAACATGGGGAGGTGCACCATCCTGCATAAATATCGTGTCCTGGAGGCGGCCACGTTGTTGCAGTTCAGGGATCACAAACGTTGTCAACATGTTCTGATACCTTTTCCTGTGACAGAGCAGGTTTTGAACCCTGTTGGAGTCACCTCTTCAAAAACATACGGCCCAATGACGAATGTTGCAGTGAAACCGCACCATACAGTAACCTTTGGAGGGTTCAAGGGCACTTGATGGATAGCGCGCGGGTTTTCACTTGCCCAATGCGGCAGTTATGCGTATTCACTTGACCATTCAGATGAAAATGGGCCTCATCCGTCCAAAGGATGTTCCACGGCCAAGCAGCATCGACTTCATTACTACACTTCCGAACTACAGGATCCCCGTCGGGCAGCTGATGACGACTATGGATTTTGTAAGGAAAATAACCGAGGATTCGACGCATCACACGCCAGACGGTCGTATAGGGCATATCAACAGCACGAGAAACAGTTGGCACACTGACAACACCATGTGGCGATTGGCTAGTGGGGTCCACGACCGCCAAAGCAACGACTTCTACGCGTGCAGATTCCACAACCTGTCGTCCTCTACCTGGTAAAATTCCCAGATGTCCCGTTCTTTCGAACTTCTTCATCATGTCTCGTAGAGCGCATGGTGTCATTGGTCCTCGGCGTAAGATCTTCAGCCGACAGTGTTCTCGTCATTCTGTTAGAAAAGTTTCACTAACAGAGCTTTGTCTTTCAAAGTCGCCATTGTGCATCCGCGAGCTGGAAACAACTGCCTGCGCAAGGCCTGTCTTCCACTTTTTGTAGGGCTCGTCTTTTGGATAAGTTGCGCAGAAGCTTTATTTCTGCAAATCACGTTGTTGCAATATGCACATTACTAGTGTTACAGCGCCACCTATCGGCAACTTCTTGTACTAATTTTTTTGTGTAATAAATCTCGAGCGCATGATCTGAAGTGTCTGTTTTTAAAATTTCATCACATTATGACCCATAACAACACTCTGCACAGGCCTCTGAGTTGGGGAAGTTTAATTTGGATAACCCTGTATATTCTTTTTTAAAAACACTTCTATAAAACCTGCTCATTGGCTGGCATATGCATGAAGTATTTCGTGGTTAAACATCCAGCATTACGAGTCTTTTGACCCCCGAATCTAGAAAGCACTAGTACAAACAATTGAAATTGGAGCATTATTATAAATTAGCACTTTATCACTAAAAGTAAAATATTTCAGCAATAACTTCTCATTGTATATTAAAGTACTTAAAAATTACTCAAAAATCATAGAAATATTTTTTTAGCGAAGTATACGGTGGTTCAAAACACGTAAAAATGATTATTTATGACAAAGCACGAGAAACTCGAGTGGATAAATAAGTCAAAAGCAAAGTCTGCCAATTTTGTGCATTCGAGTTTTTGTTACTACAGCGGAATTTTCAATCGGCAGTCACCTCTTGCGCCTTTGTGAATCAAGTGAATCAAATGCTATTCACCTGCGAAACTCTAAACGTATAGTCTCTGTGTGCTTTTTGACATTTTGACTTTGACTGAACTTTTTGACTGAATATTGGGACTGATGAAATTATATATATCTATGGTAAAAAATTCCTGTTAGAAATGAATCGGATCGTATTGAAAAGGAATATGTTCTAACATATGAAATAACGCATACTAATATAGGCTCTGTATGCTTCGAGAACTTTTCAACTGGATATTGGGACTGATGAAATTATATATATCTATGGTAAAGAATTCTTGTTAGAAATGAATCGGCTCGTATTGAAAATTAATATGTTCTAACGTATAAAATAATGCATAATAATATAGGCTCTGCATGCTTCGAGAACTTTTTAACTGGATATTGGGACTGATGAAATTATATATATCTATGGTAAAGAATTCCTGTTAGAAATGAATCGGCTCATATTGAAAATTAATATGTTCTAACGTATAAAATAATGCATACTAATATAGGCTCTGTGTGCTTTGAGAACTTTTTGACTGGCTATTGGGACTGATGAAATTACATATATCTATGGTAAAGAATTCTGGTTAGAAATGAAGTGGCTCGTATTGAAGAGGAATATGTTCTAACGTATAAAATAACGCATACTAATAATTTAAGCTAAAGTTACTTATGCAGAAATATATAAACAATTCAGTTTAATTTTAACTAGCAGCGTGCATTCTTAGTCATAAATATATAATCAAGAAATATTCAGCAAGATACTATTGCAACAGCTCAGAAGAATCGGATGAATTTTCTATCGAGACAAAAAAATGCTCTGCTATGCACTTACACCTTTTCTGTTCATTTCTAAGGTAGCTGCATTAAATTTGTTTCAGTATCAATGATACGCGCAACTAAATACAAATTATTTATTTCCAGACTCAAAGCTATAGATGAAGAATTGAAAACATAATGATATTAAAAGTTTATAATCTCAGATTTAAAGCCCTGAATGAGAGAGAGAGATAGGGAGAGTTAAGTAAAAAGATAAAGACCAATCAATAACATCCCATTCATTTACTGAATGCCAGTTCTTTGCATCAATAGTTACGTCATATCCTATTCTTTTCCTTATAAGTCAATGTATGCAACTTAATGAAGATCGGAAAATAACCTTCTCTCCAACACAGCGGAGGAAAGTGGTCGACATCTGCTTTTGAAAACCGTCCCTCCAAATAATTGCATCTAAACAAAGCAAAGGTCGACGTTTGAAAGCCCATCATTAACCCCCCCCCGGATATGAGTTGCAAGTACTTCGCAAATGGCTCAGCGGTCAATCCGTAAAGAATGGCATTGCTGTGTTAATTGTCTGTCCTAGAAGAAGCTTTTCTCAATGTAAAAAATCTCAGAGGCCACCTACGAGTTCACGACTTAATTATCATGTATTTTTGCTTTTTGTTAACGTTTTAACCTCGTCTTTCCAGCTACCGATGAAAAGTAAGATTATCTCAGTCGTTATGTATGATTAAAGGATCAACCAAATGAGGTCTTCCTGCTTCTTTGTATAATTGCCCGATAACTGTGAAAAATGTAATTTTAAAATTAAAAAAGTTTCCTTTCCTGTAAGTAAACACACTGTGATTAAAACAATACTTTCTGAAATTTTTAAAAATGCATATGAATCTTAATGTTTTACTGAATCGAAAATTTATTGACGATCTGAATAAATTTATGCCCAAAATACGTCTGAAATGATATGAGAAATTTCTGAATTATTTTACAAGGAATAAAATATCGACAGAAAAATTAAATATGTGGTATTTAAAATAGTAAAACAAACAGTTTTATGCAGTGGGAGAAGATTAAGTTCATGAAACCTCCATACTTGTTGCAAAAATTACTACGCCATTTGTGTACTGTGTTTCTAGAAGATAAATAATTCCGCAACCACAACTTTTAGAAGACAGGCCCAGTGCTATACTTAAGACAGGACCAACGCTTCATCTTGCTTAAATGAAACACTGTCTTTCTTGATCATAAATTCTTGATAGATAGATGGATAGGTCCTACAATTTAGCCTGCACACTCGCCGGCCTTTATATTCTTAGATTTTAGTTTTCGCCTGAGAGTGCGTAAATTCCCCGTATCATAAAGCTGTTTGATCTGAAGGATCGCATTAAGAGTGCTGTAGAAAAGACCTATCGTCAGATGTTCTCTTTTGTGCGACAAAAATCATGCTTCATATTGTGATGCATGCTGCGTGCATGGAACTCTTGAAAAGCGTTTCAAAATATATTTCATTGATTCCCAAATAAAACAAATTACATATTATTGTGTTCAAGACTTTTTGTTAATTAAAGGTTTCTTATTGCTTGCCTACTTTTGACTCATCCTGTTCCATTAATACAGTAAGGAAATATACGTGGGAAATTTAACTTGGTATCAATGAACTTTTTTATAATCTTAAAATTAATAAAAGGAATTACAAGTTTTACAATTTAAGCTACAATAAAAAATACTATGTTAAAAACATTCCAAAGCACTGCAATAGAGAGATGTGCAGAAATTTCAATAGAGAAAGAATTAGTGAATTGAGATAACTTTTACATCAGTCGTTTTAAGTTACTCCAATGGAAATAACTACAGTATGTAAAGGTACTATCTGATTTTATCAATTAATCTTTCAAAAATAAATTGCACCCTAGATGGAATAATTTATAGTTGTCTACTTTAAGCAGCTTATTCGTACTAAATTGGAAACATTGCGTCATGACTGTTTACATTTCCTGAAACTGCTTTGGATTTCAGGCTCTTAAATTTTGCAAAGCTTCAAATTTAAAATAAATGGGTTTGAACGTTTGGTAATATTAATTCCTAAACAAGTTTCAATAATGATTTTCTGTTGGAATATCTCGCTGCATTACAGCAACAGATCTCATTCAGATTTAATAATTTCAATAATTCGGGATCTTCTATAATTCCATTATAACTGCATCTTTTTCGTATTTTAGACAGCAATTTTCTAAAATGAGCATTTAATTTCAAGAACATGGTCCTTTCCTATTTACAACATATTCTGCATTTTCTTCTCCTTTTTCTAAGGACTATCATTGCCATAACTCTACAAAAAGTAACTGACCTCATTAAAACGAATTCAAGCGAATGCCACTGGATCGGCAGGGTCAATGGATCAATGGTCACGGATTCAATTGATCGGTAGGGTTTTCTGTATTATTGAAACTTGAACCGATTTGTCATCAAGCTCTGTGGATTTGCTAAAACATTTAGGCCACCTCTTGTGCAGAGTCTGTATGTTTGTTGCTTAGAATCATAGCTTCCGATAAGTTGTGAGCAGCTGTTCCTTCACTATTTTCGCCTAATGTCACAACCTAACCATCCTTGTCTCTGCATTCTTGATGACTATTGTATCGTTTTAGTATTAATATAATGACGTCATTCTAATGCTTGGAAGAAAAATCTAAGTGTATAGACATATTTTAAGGTAGAGAAACGAGATTCTAATGCTTGAACTGTAGATGTTGTTTGGGTTTCGAATGCAGAAACGATAAAATTCAACTGTGTTTTTGCCCAAAATTAAACTGCTCACCGTTGAGCTGATACCTGTGTGTTAACTACTACACAGCAAGGGCATACACAGCAGGAATGCCATATTTCGTGACAATAATTACCGGGAAATATTTTATTTCATTTGCAGTGTTTTCAAAATCCCAATGTTCATTCAGACATATATACAATTTTTTTTTGTGTGTTGGGATAATAATACTTTATATACACCCTCTTTTAAACGCCGACTGGGAATTAGGGGTCCCAATCGACAAATTCTCGTAGTGACGAATTATTCTCCACCACCATTTAATTCTGTCTCCACTGAAGAGCCATTAAGATATTTTGAAGCAAGAAACGGGAAAATTGAGCAATACCCTAGCCAGGACTCGAAGCTGGACCTCTCGAATACGCGTCGAATGTGCTACCATCACACCACGAAGGCATGCTGGAGAGAGGGAGATAATACCTTATATGTTTACCTATTTGGCTTTTATTGAGCATAAAAACAATTAAAAGAAATTTAACTTAATTCAGCAAAATCATTACGTGCATACGCACCAATTCATGTATATGTAACTGAACCCTTGTTAGGTGTATTTCATTCGATTGCCTAAAATTTTTCGTACTCGAAAAGAATACAAAATTTTAAGATTGAGAATAATTTAAAATAATAAAAATTTTAAATGAGAAATTTTCTGGCTTGATACTAAGATTTTTCTTGTGCATCTGTAACCCAATTTACAAAATTGTCTATAAATTAATTTTATTGAGTGCAATGAAACTAAGAAATGTTGTTTATCTGTTCTCAAGAACTATCTCATGGTTTTCAATAGATGGATTAATTTGATTTATCACGTAATGCCTTTTTTAAAATTAAAACTAATTGCCACCAGAAGGGTTTGAAGAATGGTCATGAAGCACGTCGAATGCTAATTTATATATCGTAGAATACGGAGTCATACACCTTTTTGAGGCAGGGCAAAATCCTTCTAGATTTCGAATACATGATATATGGGGAGACAAATATAATTTTAAATTAATATACTTTAAATTAAAACATTAGAATAACAGCATTAATGAAACGCTCTTATTGAGAAATATGAAAGTTACTATGAAATTCCAGTACCGCAGTCTTCTTTTTGGGAAAAGAGTACTTTCCCCCCAAAAAAAATTTCAGTTTTCATCTCAAATAATTAATATGTTTTCGTCATTTTAAGATAATTTTAGATAATTTTTCCATATGAATTTACAGTCATTATACTACTAAGCACTCAAAAAAGAAAAAAAATATGATTTCTTTTTGTTTGTTTTGTATTTGTGACTTTGCATGGGTTACAGCCGAAAACATCGCGGCAAAAACATCGCAGATGAAAACGTCGCGGAAAAAACAACGCAAGGCGAAAACGTCGTGCTACAAAACATCGTGGGAGAAAACATCGCAAAGAGAAAACATCGCAAAGAGAAAACATCGTGGTACAAAACATCGTCGTCGAAAATAAAGCGGTTCAAAAACTTCGCAGTTTAAAAACATCGTCGTCGAAAATATCGTGGTAAAAAATAACAAATTATCGCATGACGATAACATCGCAAACATGCTTTTTTCAGGCTTTTATAACTATACATGGATATTCCCGTAATGATTTGTGAGCACAAGATGGAAAGAAGGGTAATTTTTACTTTCATATTTTTTATTACTCAATAAATTTTTGCTGAGAAAATAAAAAGGAAACTTAAGCATAGAAAATTAATGCAACTTATAGCACTTAATAGAATTTTAAACCGACATAGTTAACTAACAAAGGCCATTAATAAATCATTTTTTGTAAAGTTTTCACTGGTAATTTTTCATGAAAAGTATAATCTATAAGTTACATTTAGTTTTCTATGCTTAAGTTTCCTTCTTACTTTTTCAGCAATAATTTATTAGTTAATAAAAAATGTGAAAGTAAAAATTATCCTTCTTTACATCTTGCGCTCACAAATCATTATGGGAATATCCATTTACAATTATTAAAACCTGAGAAAAGCATATCTGCGATGTTATCGTCATGCGATGATTTGTAGATACTTTATTTTTTACCACGATGTTTTCGACGACGATGTTTTTAAACTGCGAAGTTTTTGAACTGCTTTATTTTCGACGACGATATTTTGTACCGCGATGTTTTAGAACTGCGATGTTTTCTCTTTGCGATGTTTTCTCCCGCGATCTTTTGTAGCACGACGTTTTCGCCTTGCGTTGTTTTCTCCGCGACGTTTTCGTCCGCGATGTTTTTGCCGCGATGTTATCGGCGGACACCCTTTGGATGACAGATAAAGTAACAGTCTCATATAAAAGAAACAAAACATTAGAGAGGAAATATACATGATAAATGGCCCATCATAGCAAGTAGTTGATACTTTTGATGCTTCGTAAATGTTAAAAAAAAATATGTCCACTTTCTGTTTGCTATTTTGTTCGTTCTCTGAACGGATGACTCTTGCGTGATATTAGTTTTAACTTATGTACCTGATTTGTATCAGTTATTTAAGATACGAACCTATCGTTTAAATCCCAAAAAACTTAGCTGCTGTACTCTTCTTTTATTCTCCAATGTTTTCAGCTTAATATCGTGTTTCGAAGCACTGAACACATACTTGGGTAAAGTATCTGAATGAAACTCAATTACAATTAATCTTATTATTTGCAGCGTTTTTGAAAAGACAAAATTTAGATTCAGTCGTGAAAAAATGTCCCTTTAACTAGCGAGAACTTTTACACAAAGCTGTAAACAACTCAGACATGCATCTGAAAAATATACGTTTTAAAAACCACAACCCAGAGATTTCGAGCTATTCATTTGCACAGCATCAGATTTGTCTGTATCTAGGAAAGTTGAAAAAAAATCAACTTAATTCTTGCCTGGAAACGAACTTAAGACTTCCTAATTGTTAGATGGATATGCAAACCATTGTATGGAAAGAGTGGCTTTAATAAGAGGACAAAGAGTTTCTGACATCTTAAATGAGTGATGAATTTATTTTTCAAGCGGAAACCTGACACCGCAGATTTAATAGAATGTAAACTTTGTTCTACTAACTTCGGAATGTCCTTTATACTTAACGAGTTATGACTGGTTTGATACGGGGAAAAATGTACGTATATTCGTATGCAGCTTATTTGGATGCGGATATTTTCTATCCAAAATAAACATTTTGAAGCTTTTTCACCTCCATATATTTTAAAAATTTCTGTATAAATTATACATTAGTAGCAGAATTGTGAAATTATATCGAGCCTCATGCGGTCAGTAAACATTCGCTGTAAGTCGATACTGTTCTGTTATATACTGCAACATGCCCACTTCTGAAATATATATTAATAGTAAAGGGGATGAGCCGATAGGCATTTTTAGTGTATTTTATTCTCACCTACACATTTTATAAATTACATACTTTATAAAGCCGATGATTGTGTAATTTTATCTCGTAACATGGAAAACAGAACAGCAGTTGAAGTGTGTATACTTGTCAGTGCCAAATTTTAATGATAATTTGCAGCAGCATGACAAAATAAAATCACTCAAATGGTTGCTTCTGATGAATAAGTAACTCAATGACATATTTATTGTGTTTCCCGTTTTAAAGCACTGGTGTTGTTTAAATCTCTCCGTAACGTTTTGTATGTAGATTTGTATTTACAAAATTGCTCTGATTCTTTTCATATATCTGAAAACCTATACTTAAGGATATAGCAAAGATACACACTGTGTGCATATATCACATAAAATTATAATATATTTGTTTATATACTGTCTTATCATTCATTATTAGCATCTGAATAGCATTTTCAGTAATTGTGTACTGTAAATGTTAAAGTATAACATATACTGCAAGTTTTTTATTGAATTAATCATGAACTGCGGAGATAAACTGCGGAGATGACATCCGTCCTAGTTCGTACCGTACGGAAGTGAACGTCATTTCTGCGGAAATCAGTTACATTGGCATACAAGGCCTGTTGTTCAATACATATTATTTTCTTTTGTTGCAAGATATTTTAATAGCACAGTATTACATATGAACATTCTTATAACATAAATCAAAACTATAAATGAAATTGGTTAATCTTTGGATTATGGTAACTTGGCGGTTTTTTTGGCGAAAATTTTGCGACCAACCCTGCTACAGCAACCTGCTAGTTTTGTTTTGGACGCCATTTTGTTTTCACGAAGTAAAGCCATGTTTTTTTTTACTCAACATATTTTTCCAACAATCTGCTAGCCGAATTACGCTTATACTAAAACTTTTATGGAACAAAAGTGCTTAATCATGACGAAGATAAGGTGCGAAATTGGGAGTAAGTGCAGAATCGCCCACTGCTTGCCGCGTTTTTAAGAATTGCACATACGCGTTATCCATGTACACATCGACCTATTTTCATTTACAAAACATCCCAGAATTGCACAAAAATGGCATGCGCACACTCTTGACTTTATCCATGTACACTGCTAAAGTCCTAGCTAGTAACCTTTATCGCCTTACCAAAATGTCTCCAAACTACCTGTTACCATATTCCAAAGATTAGCCGTGAAGGTTATATTGTATGCATACACATACTATATACATTTGGCAGTGCATTAAATGAGTACTACATTTGGGGTACAAATCAGTATACTAGAATTTCAGTTATCTGGTGCTAACTGAGGTAATATTTTTATTCATCGCATATTCATTTCGTTAAAAATTTAATCTAAAAATTGTGTGACTGTCATTTTTGAGAAGCTTGTTTCACTTAAACAAGATCTGTGCATTGAATAAGGAAAAATATATTTCGTGAATATATATTTAATACATTCACTGTTTGGTATAACGTAAGAATTTGTATATAATTATTTTATCTAATTAGACACTAAAGGAAAACAATATAATTAACTAGACTGCGAAATAGCCTTTTTCGTTTCTTTCCATCACTTATTTTCGAAGCAAAAAAGGAATTCAAAATTTCAGTTGTGCTCTTCAACAGTGCATACATGCATCTGGTGTGAGAAGTATGTTCCCCTAATGTTACTATTTCATAAAAAGTTTCAATATAAAAAATATTTTAATGAGAAGAAAATGTAATTAATCAAAACAAACTTACTTAAAAGCTGAGCGTAATTTGAGTTTTCTAATTCATGAATATTTTATTTAATAGAAATAATATCAAAAAGATTATATAGGAAGACAATAAAATTCTAGTTATTCAAACTTTATAAATACACTACATTAAAGTATAAAAATACATATCGTTTACTAAAGCGTAATTAAGCGTGACTACCAGGATTAACCTAAACAACACATTAGCATTTTAGAAGTTTCTCATTAACAGTTTGAAGCCATAATAATAATGCATTAAAATTTGTAATCGTTATTTTTGGAGGCATGAAGTGCAAGTTTTTGGAAGAAAGATATAGAAACGAGCCCCCATTTCTAAGGATAGTAGCTTTGACAATATTTTATGTATTTTGATAAACGTAAAGACATTTCAAACTTAAAACTAAAATTTTCTAGAATTGAAATATTGCATTTTATAAAACATCATACAATTCTCAGAAATGAACTTTTCTAACGAATGGATCTCTAAATGCTGAAGTGTTGCTTACTTAGTGAAAGGCGAACTCTGGTCAAGTTGCACGGCTAGAAGCAGTAAAATCATTCAAGTCCTGGTTCATCCTTGAGTAGAAATTATCCAAAGCTAGCTCACAATTTAACGCTTCTTAACTACACGAAGGAGGAGCTGCCGAGTTCAAATTGCAGCCATACCTCAGGCCAGCTCTTGTTTCTACGAGTTTGCGTGCTTAGGCTTTAACCATCTTGCCTGGAATTTCAAATTCCAATAGTCTGCTTGACTCCCAGATTTGGCGTAAGTTTATTTTACCTCATTTCTTGAAAACTGCTTAAGGAAGGAAAGAAAAGCCAATTATCAAACAAGTTGCTTTGATGCACACTGATAATATATGTGTGTGTTATTTAAAATTTAGCTAAAAAATAATTGCCAGATTAATTACATATTCTTACTGACACATCATGAAGTGTAGAATTTTATTCGATATAAATATTGTTACTACGTGATTCTGAGCAATACTGGTCGCGTATGCCCACAGAAAGTCCTTTTAATGAAATGAAAATATACGAGTAGATTCAGTTTTAAGCAAAAAAATACTGGAAAACCTAGTTTTGAAAGAACGACCTAACACTGCCGAAATTTGATGAAAGTACGAAGGCTTTAGAAGAAATCCCGAAGTAGGTTAATAATAAAGACATATTCTTAGAGTAAAACTCATTTTTAAAAAACTGCAAGAGTCTATTTTGAAAACTGTCAAAAATTGTCAAAAAAGTCAAAGATTGCTTCTTTTCATAAATAGAAATTTGGTCTTGAGTAAAATTAAGTGGCCAAAGTATACATTAGGAAAATCTAAAGGTGAATATTTGAAATCAAACGGTGAATATGTAAAATCAATTGATCAGTCAGTGAAGCTGAAGCGTGAATGAATGAAATCAAATGATGAAATGGGTAAAGTCAAAAATGCAATTGCATTAAATTTGAATAATAATCATCACAATACATCAGATAATAGAGACTCCTGATATCAAAATATTTCGTTTTTTTATTCATATTTAGAAATTTTTGAAAATTTGGTCGGAAGCCATATTTAAAAACTTAGTATAAAGCTAAACAAGAAATGCCTCCAGCTATAAGCCTATTCTAAAATTAAATTTTAAATTCTGAAGCTCATCTGTCTAAGCTGAAGAAATGCCAAATATTTAAAAAATATTTAAAAATAAGCACATGAACAAAATTTTATATTTTGAAATAACCAAACGTCAAACTTATATTTGCATGTGCACTTTTCGAAAGATAATTTCCATACCAGAAAGGAAACGGATGCTAATCTAGTGCGAAAAGAACATATAATATCGCGTCGCATTAGACCATCCCTTCTCGCCCCTCCCCAAGGAAAGAGCTCACAAAAGATTAAATTTATAAATGAAATACTTTAAAGAGTCTAAAAATTATTAAAGCAAAATTTCTTTGTAATAAAAATCACAAAATAAGTTGGTTTCAGAGAATTCCTCCTTTATTTATATTTCTAACATTTTAAAATTGAAGTAAATTTTTTGGATGTTAATTGAAAAAGAAAGCTCATGAGCATGCTGCTCTGATTTTGAAGTGTTTTCGCCGAAAGTGAGAGCAGCTGCCGTGACCTGAAGTGGTTTTCCTTGAAGGTCAAGATCGTTGGGGTGTGTTGAGGTCTACCTCTGAACGAGGTCGCAGTTCAAATACTAAAGGGTGGAAAGAACGAGTGTGCAATGTCATGCTATTCTTGTAGATAAGGGAGGGGTGGACAATTTTAAATTGCTCCTTAATCTGGATTTCCTTACTTCTTTTCTTCTTAGGAAAAGACCGGATTCCTTGCAATGTAGGGCAATGGGACGCACACTTAGTGTTCTCACTTTCTCTTCTTATTACATCATATTAATTGACTTGCAAGAAACATTTCTTCATTTGCGAAATACATGTCGGTGTTGAATTCACTCTCTTGAGTTAAACATGTGTTACTCGAAACTACAATGGAAGAGTAGAGTAATTGATATACGTGAATGACCGCTATTCTAAATGAGATCTTGAAGAAGTACATTTCCACTTTCTTCGTTACTCCTACATGCGTAAACAACTGAAGTTTTTAAGTCGAACATGGGCATTTAAATTAAACTGGTTCTGAACATTTGCTTAATTGCAATGAATGTACTAGTTCACGATGATATGTGTAATATTTTATATGTAAGGTCAACGGAGCACTTTATGTAATGGGAAACTCGTATATTTTTCTGAAAAGGAGATTTTTTAACATAACGTAATATAGTCATATGTAGGGTTAATTATTTTATTAAGAAAAGAAACAAAATTTTACATTTCATATTTAAGAAGAAACTGGAAGTTCTACTTTTAAAGATTTAAATTCACTGGTTTTTATTTTCGGACATTTACTATATTATTTATTATTTGCTTTGCATTATGCTACTTAAAAAGGTAATTCAATGGTTCCTTTCTATATCCTTTCCGTTTGAAATGTTAGGGCCAGTACATAACAGGAAACATGTATATGAAATTAAAGGAAAAGAATAATAACATTGGCCACAAAGGAAAAGAATGATAACATAAGCTGGTCCAGAAACAGCTTAAGACCACATTTCGAAATTCTCTTAATTTGAGAGCCATTACGAAAAGAGATTTCATACTTAACATTAAGGCTTCTGCAAATGACAGAAATTTGTTGGAAGAGGTGTAAAAGAGTAGTTCCAACTATTTCCGTTATGTGATAAATAGCGCTCGATATAGTAGAGAATAATTGAAAACTTTCGAGATGTACGCTAGTAGTACACCCAAAATTCGCCCTTTTATTTTATAGTAGCATACTCGGTGTTCCCGGTACTGCTTTTGGAAAGGCAGAAAAAAGTAACCGTAGCTTTGGAAGAAGAAAGGATGAAAATGTTATGGGAAACTGTAGCATAAGCTAGATTTTATATTCTATAAACGCATCATTAACAACGGTACACAAAGCTATAAATCAGTAGGAAAAATGAAGAACTTCGACCTAATAATTAACACAAAAGGGAGAACGCTTTTATCGCTGATTGCAGAGTCACTGTAGCTTAGTCAAACATTATCAAGGCGTTGTTGTTATGGTGGTAATTGCGGTAGAAGTGTAGTACTTGATTACAATTCAATAGCCAGAGATAAAACATTTACTTATCATTGCACTAAACTTCATTTTTTCAACTGTTAGACTGCATAAAGTTATTTTCTTCAATTATACATCGGTATTCGATTTCTCATGCTCATTACTTGTTTTATCGCGACAGGAATGCGCTAGAAACTCCTTGCCCTGCGCAATTTTTTGCTCGGCCTGAGGTGAACTTTTGTGCCCATTCTGCTTTCTATGGATTAAAGAAGCCCACCTTTGTTTCCATGACATTGTAAATAGGTAACACTTCAGATTTTAGGCAAATATAAATACACACGTTTTGCAAAATCGTTCACTTCATTCTCCAAAAGCAACCATTTGTTGTGGTGTCACAGCGGAATTATGATGTTTCAGAGCGGAGCATGCTTATCTTGGCTTCTTAATGGGTACTTTAAAGAATTAGTTATGCATATCTTTTAGTAGCCACCTGCAAAATTCATATAAAACTAGGGCATCAATGCATGGATTCACCTATTTTTTATACTTGATGGTTATCCAAACATATTTACAATAGCCAAGTCATCATCTGCAATTTCCGGTAACCAAGAATTTTGCCTGATATGAATCATGGGACGCTTGCCTGTTAGGATATCTGGAAGACGTCATCCACCGTCAGTGTATAGTGAACTCTGTGAACTGCAAGATACTAGCGTATGCGTAATGTATAGATTAAAAGTTATATTGCACATAGAAGAGAATATTTTCAATTACGTCGTGAAATGATGTCATGGTATAACAAGCGGCAGTTACATACCTCAATCTGCTTCCTTTCAATATCTGTTTACCTGAAGAAGCCTAGATAGAATATTGTTTTGTTTTTATGCTGTCAGTGTCTGCTCATTATGGGTCCAAGAAAAAACAACATGAAGCAATAAGGCTTTCGCACAACGCAACTGTCAGCGAGCAATTTATTGGAAAGAAACGTATCTTCTCTTTAATAATAATATTTTAATTAAGATAATTGAACTTTAATTAAGATAATTGAACACCATATAATTCCTTATTGCACACCATCCCTATTACATTTTAGATCCGACAATTGCAAATTACCTTCTCTTCCCTATAATGAAATTTCACTTTGTAAAAGTTAGCCAGAACTCTTTGAATTTGATAGGAGATGCATAGCTTTATAAGCAATGTTGATTGGAGAGCTAAACAGTGATAAAGTTATTTTCTTCATATCTAAGTTCCTTTTACGAATTCAGGCCTCGAACGTTGTGGATTACTGTATAGTATATAAGTAAATAAGAGTATGATATTTCTATGCCTACTATTATAAAAGTCCCAAAGATTTAAAATAATGCAGTAAATAAAATGTTAAACTGCAAAATAAAAGGTTAAGAGTGCAGTTCATATATATAATTTATATACTCCGCCAATTGTAGAGTCCATCTATTTTTCATTTTCAAAATTTTATATTATCACGCTTTATAAGCGTTTCAGACTTGTTCTTTCAGAGACTTATTCTTGAAGATCTAATAGTGTCATCAGCCATTACACTTTTACAATAACTCTCGTAAGGTTAAAAGGTATTTCTCCCGCCTTCCTAGCGTGCCTTCGTGGTGTAGTGGTTCTGCACACTGGGCCGGTATTCCAGAGGTCCGTAGTTCGATTCCCGGCGAAGGCGTTTGCTTTTTTTTTCATCTTTTCTGCTTCCGAAATAAATCTAATGTCTTTACAGTAGAGCCAAGCTAAAAGGGTGTTGGGTGAAGATTCTCCATACCCAGGATTTGGCGATTGGAGCCCCTAAAAACCCCAGTCGCCCTTTAAAAGGGGGGTATATAAGGAATTTCTCCCGTCTTTCTAGCGTGCCTTCGTGGTGTAATGGTTCTGTACACTGGGCCAGTATTCCAGAGGTGCGTGGTTCGATTCCCGGAGAAGGCGTTTGCTCATTTTTCATCTTGCCTGCTTCCAAAAAATATCTAATGTTTCTACAAGGCTTTGAGGATAATAATTCCTTATTGAACACCATATGTTAGTGCGTTTAAAAAAGATTTTCTGAAATTTGAATTAAAAATGTAGTGTTTAACCAATTACTAATGCTTTCTCTCTCCGAGGGGAACTTTAGGGATATATTTTATTTGAACTCGTTTGAGGAATATTATTTGTTCTTTCTTTAAATATCTTCTTAAGGAGTGTAAATTTTTGTAAAGAACTGGGTGTTGGATGGTGTAATTTTCCGTTTACCAATAATATTATGCATTGGGTATCCAAAGCTGACAAACAGCTCCGCAGAATTTCTATTTTATAACTAGTTTCAAATGTCGTTTTCCTTGTTTTTAGGTCTGATTTTGAATTGATCAGGTGCTCTCCTAATACGTTACGTAGACGAAATGAATCTCGGAAAGAGCAATAAAATTAATTAGTTTTTATGCAAACAGTTACACTTTGTCGTTAAACGTTTTCCTTCTCCGCATAATGGGTAGAGCAGAAAGTATAGTATCGACCTTAAAAATGGACACAAAAGTAATACTGAATTAACGTTAATTTATGTAAAAGTGCCTGATATTTCAGGCTTCAAAGAAGCCGCAAACACATCTTTAAATTCAGTAAATTAGCTTCAAATACATAATTAATTAGATGATATTAATACCAAATGTATAATATTCGGTTTCCCTTAACTCTTTAGAGTGTTTATTTATTTTCTGAACCTCTAAGTAGTTATTTTTATGCATTAGTTTTAAGATCTGTTTGATTAAAAAAGAATTGATAATTAACAAAAACGAAATGCCTTGTCAGATTTAATAGGTATTTTTATACAGGTACTTGAAATTTCATTTGCTGTGCATAAGTGTTCGAAACATATCACGAATGAAGATTAAACTTTATATTACAGATAGGGATTCTTACTACTTATTTGAAATTCAGCTGAACAAATTCAAGAACTGTGTAGCGTTTTACTTTATCAAGAAACTATAAGCCCTATTAAAGGTAAAGCGAATTATCACTATATCTGAAAGTAACTACAAACACATAAGAAGGTTTACTTATCTAAACAGAACTTTGAACATAATGCACGTTCTTGTACTAATAAAATCAGCCGCAACTCGTGGTGATGTAACTAAAGTAACAGTCAGTTTCAGTTTAAAACGTAGAATAGTAGTCAAAGACTAAACAATTAAATTTCAACCTAAGCTGGTTCAGAAATTCTAACCGGCATATTAAATTCAAATGTAGGCAGCGATGAATGACAAAGATGAATGTAACGTGCACGCTCTGTCTTATGATCCAAAAACCTGAGTTTAAATAAGTGTAAACAAACTGATCTGCATAGTAAAGGCTGAAATTACGAATAGCTGGTTACTTTAAATAATAACCTTATAACTGTAATTCCAAGAATTTCCTTCGTTTTAATTGGGAATTCTTTTAAATCTTTAGTGTTATTCGTAAATTTAAATGGGGGTTTTGGAAAGCAAACCTTTTCTTATTCAATTCCAAAATTGGATTTATGAAATGTAAAAGTTTTGTTCCTGGATTTAAGATGATACCAAGAAAATATGCAAAGCTCCAATTCCAGTTTATTTCTTGATTAAAGGAATAAAATAAGGAAGAAGCCAGAAATCAGCCTCCTCCAGACAGATTAAGGTCAACGAAGTGCACAGTTCAAAAATGTTTATTCAATACACTTCCGTGAGTTTCGCTATTCATCTATTACGAAATACATTATTTAAATATAATTTATACATCCATTAAATGCATTGCATAAATTAATAAATTAATAAAATTTAACATAATAAATTAATGCATTACATAATAATAAAGAGAATTTACATTTTTAAGGATTCGAACATAATTTTAAGTGCCTTTCCACGCTCTAACTAACTTTATAGTACTAAAATTAGCCAAATCTGATTTTTATGATCATTTATTTATCAGAAGAAAGAAGTAGTTATTTAATTATTAAATTGTTTTTGAATTTTGCCTTATTAAATTGTTTTTGAATTTTGCCTTGAATTTATGAAATATATTGAACTGATTTCGAAGAATTATGATTAAGTTTCTACAGGGAAAAATTGGCATTAAATATTTATAAAAGCAACATACAAACTGAACAGACTTTGCGGGCCACTCTATCTAAAACATTTTCAAAAGTGGGAGCCCGTATATAAACTTATATTTAATGAGGTGAACTAAGGTGTATACTACCCGAAATACAGCAAGAATTTTCAGGTTCATCGGATTTCGGAGTTTTTGATTCCTGGTGTGATTTTCAGAGAAAGCATTCGATTATTACCGAGTTTCTGGAGATAATAATTAGCAATGTACACCCCCCTACAAAAGTACCTTTACAAGCATGAAATCACGGATTTCTCAGAAACTGTGAATTTGTGTGGAACGATACATAATATCAGAACATATAAATATAAAGGGAAAAATTTAAGAGCATTACATATGACATAAAAGTGTAGCATGAAATAATAAAAATAGTAATAATATGTTATAAGGAAAGTTCGAAAAAAAATAATAACTCTGAAAAGAAAAATCAATTGGGTATGAAATGCGATCGCCTGTGATTTGCAAACACATATCATAACGTGTTTTCCTGCTGGCAGTAACGTCGTTAACCACAGTTTGGGAAATTAAGGTCCAGCCCTCCAGCAATGCGCTCTTCAGGGCATTTATATCTCTAGAATGAGGGTTTCTCCGTTTTGTTTCAAGCTAGCCCCATAACTTCTCTGTCAGGTTAAGATCAGGAGATGTTTTGGGCCAAGGTATTCGCTCAATGTCTTCACTTACAAGGAATTCGTCAACGAGAAGGCTCTGCTGACACATGCTCGATGGGGGCGAACATTATGGTGCATAACTAAGATTTATGCGCTTCTGAAAAATCATTCATAAGGCTTTAAGATCTCATACCGATATCTCTAGCCAGTCACAGATCCACTGTTGAAAACGTGTAGGAGCGTACGTCCATCGATCATTATTCCTCCCAAGCCATCAAACCTGCATTACTGAAACGGTCATGTTGCATAATGTTCGAAGGAAGATTTCGCGCTCCTCACTTCTTTTAAATGTCAACACGTTTAGAATCAGATCTTAAACTAAACCTCAAGTCATAATAAAGAAAACAGGAGGCCATTAATGTTCACTGCTACTATCAAAGCGAACCCTCTTTTGTTGTGAAGACAGTGAAACACATAAAGCTTCTTGGCATAAAGCCTTGGCTTAAAGGCTTAAAGGGAAAATACTGCAAAATTCCCTTTTTATGAGTAGCCGCGTATTCAACTGCCAGTAACAGAATCCGAGGTTAACTTCTAGTGTTACACTGTTCTAGCCTTTCGATTACTGTAGTCATATTTTGTTTTGACAGAAAGAATAGGTACAGGTTGAAACAAGGATGACACCTGTGAGTTTCCGAAGGTATATTTAAAATCACAGGGCCTTGCTAACTTTTAAGCTCCACCCCAGTTTTAACGGATAACATCCAGAAATGACGGTTCGAGAGTCTCCCACACCTCTTTCGCTACTAGCAACCACTCGAGAGGATTACTTTTCGCCGAGTATTTTGAGGGTTTCCTTGTCGCGCATACACCATACGCTTACAAACATGCCTGCCTTCTCCGGGATTTGAGCCCAGGCACTTTTGGGCGGCAGTCAGCGTTACTAACCATCTGGGCGGCGGCAGACAGAAAGCTTTAATTCCGCATTTCTGAAATTATATCATAAATGTGACCGGGTCAAAAAAAGAAAAGACAGGAAAAAGTAAGAAAAGAAAAAGAACTTTATGTTGAAAGGGGGGAAAGAAAGGAAAAAAGAACCTTACGTTTTCCTCTACGCTATAGAAGTTCTACATACGCACAAAAGTCGCGAACCGCGAGCTGCTAGGTGGCATTGTAAATGGCTTAAAAAAGATCAAAAGCATTTTATACCGTAGATTGCCGAGACGATGGCTGGATATACGAACTATGAAATCTCCAGGGCGATGGGATGGTCGACGTGGCCCCGGATCTCTCGTGTTTGGACTTTTTCCTGTGTGGCCATATAAAAAGCCTAATCTACGAATGCCCCGTCGAAATGTATATAGGCCTAATCATCAGGTTCGACGCTGTTGCAGGCGATACTCGGATAATTTCTGGTGTCTTCGAAAACGTACGTCAGTCCATATCGGGCAAGTGCATTACAGCTGGCGGAAGGTCTTTTGAGCAATTTCTTTTAACATATACATCACCTCTCATTCTCGTGTTAATGCTTTAAATTGTTTAAGTGAAAAATTACCCTTTTAACGTTTCACTGTTTGCGTTTCGACCATACACTGTATGACGAATATTGCTCGTATAGCTGAGTTCTATCACCCCGTAAAGTTGTGCCCTCTTGTATTCACCCTTGTAAAGTTGTGCCCTCTTATATTCACGCTGTATATCTATGTTTTATCTTTTCAGTTCAAGATTACTTTTATGACAATTAGTGTTCATAATGTAGAAATTATTAGACTTATATTTTAATTGTTAAAATAATTGAATAAATGAGATTTAGTTCGCAATGAATCTCAGTTTAATACAAACTAGTAATACCTACCTGAAAGCAGCGAAAAATAAATGAAAAAAAATAGTTTTATCTGAAGGTTAAATGCAGATTTCTTTAGCCTTGAATCCTGATGCGCACTTCTAAACATGTCTAGATTACTCGAATGGGTGATAAGCATAAAATATTCTTCGACAAAAACTAAATATTATGTCTTATACGCGAGATACTGGTCAAACTGGAACTATTTAGACAGAACATCTATTTATTTTGATAAACAGAAACATCTATCATATTTATAAACATGCAAATATTTTAAGTATTGACTGACTAATCGGGTTAAATAATCACATCTATGTATACATGCATAAAATTTACCAAGGAATTTTCACTTCCGTGTTTGTTATTTAGTTTGACATTTCCACATGGGCTGGAAGATGGTATCTTAGTATTTCTCGTTTTGTCTCCGAAAGGATTTGTAAAAGTATCGTTTTATTTTAAACACTCCCACAAAAATTAATCAGAATGGAACCTAAAGTTATAGAATGAATGTATTTACACTGGCGCTTAGGCTAAAACAACTAAAAGACAATAATTCATTTAACTGGGACTCAAATATTAGTCTGTGCAATGTATGAAACTATTAAACGATAAACAATTAAATAAGTAATATCAAAAGAAAATGTGTGTGTATGATTATGGCAAAGCCTCGAGGGCTATCTGCCTAAGAGTAGGGATGCCTTCGTGGAGGACTTTCTGAGGGAAACTGGCTCGTATACACGTTACACATGGCGAAAACCACGAAAACGCCCATGCAGCCAGCCCGTTAGCGGGATTCGAACCTCGGACCGAACTACCAGTGTTCAGCGACTTTACCGCTCGGCCGCTGGTGGGCCCAAAAGAAAATGAATGGAACGTTTATTCTCGTAATAAGCTATAATTGTAAAACGCGTTAAAGCGGTTTTATGGCAATATATAAAAATACATAGAGTTAGTTCGATTGTTGATAACTTCAGGAGAATCAGGAGAGTACTATTATTTAATTAGTTCAGTTTTCCATAGCAGGCTAGTCGTTTAGTATTTTTATGTTAAAAATAGTTAGCAGATTAAATACCCTGCAAGCGTATTGTCGTCGTTTCTTACAATATGTTTACACAACGTTTATCATCTATACGGCCTTTGAAATGTTGTCTTTTCACAAGATGTAAATGTTCTCTAATTTATCATTCATACAGCCTGGTAAATTACCAATTCTGAGTGGTGTTGCTATTCAATGTAGAATAAGTTTTTAATTTATTTTTCAGATTAAAACTCTACATTGCTTAGTTAACTCAGGGATATAACAACAATGCACGTACTTCTTAATAAATACTTTTATTTTATTCTTTAAAAATATTTCTGACGCTTGGAATTTGTAATAAATAAAATTTATATGATTTACATTATACCCAACTAATAATTTTACAAATGTTTTGCACCTTTACTGCTTGGTTTTGTTTAAATGAATACGGCAATGCAATCAAATGCTGTCTTCCTAAGTCTTTATAGATTCTCCGAAAACAGACTGATGTTTACATGGGGGGGGGACACGCATGCATCATTATTGTAATTAACAGAAGATGTCTCTAAAGTTATGTACTTCGTACCTTAGCACAAAAAAAGTTTGTGAGCCACATAACAACGAGTTTCTTTCAGTTTTTACAGGAATAAGGTCACAAACTCTGATTAGTTCTTTAAATTCAAACGTAATTTTAGTGATTCAAAATTTTTTTATATAAATCTAGAATAAAAGTTTTAGTTCAGATCCAGATCAATATCATAAATAATGTATTTCCATGAAAGTTTGGCTTTCTAAGGCCTAACTTAAAGAGAGGGAAAGGTAACATCTTTATTCTTTGCATTATATTGCATGTGAATAAAGTAAGTTAAATATACATTAGTCTTTTATTATAATGTAGTGGAATGTGAAGTAGGTTTATGAACACGTCTAGGAAACTAGGTACTTTTAAATATTACGAAACAGTAGTTTCAATGTAAAGTAATAAATTGTAACATCTTGTATGAAACCTGTGATAAAATTTAACAAATATGTTGATATAAAATTAATAATAATAAATGCTCAGACTTATGAATTGTAAATGATAAAAATGCACATGGCAAGCTTAAAATTTTATGTAACTTTTAAATCACTCAAAGTTCACACTAAATAAGTTTTTGCAACGCTTTACATAATAAACGCAACTTAAGTAAATTAAGCTGAACTTTAATATAGTATAAACTCCATGTGATGAAATGCAAAGAACGTATTTCGGTACTAAAACGCTTTCTCTCTATATATACATTTATATATATGCTAGATGTAATTTTGTAGGCTTAGATGTTATGATACAGAAATATTGATTGCATAGATAGTGAAAATGTTGATAGCACAAATTTTAATCCATAATGAAAAGCAAACTTGGAAGCTGAGGCAAATTAAGTATTCACTTTTATTTTAATTGCCATTTGCAGCCGCAATTCACTTGGCATTCTGATCGGGCCTATTTCAAAACATTTATATTTCTGACTGCTATGCGGAAAAAGCAAGCAGCAATCTCTTTAGGCCGAGGTGCGTAAAGCAAATACCCAAATTAAAATGAAGAATTAGGCGGCTATTGCTAATTCAAGTTGTAAATTGGATTTACATATATTTATCTTACATATTCCATGCTTTACACTAAGAAAATGTGAATTGTTTAATAAAGAATAAATAACTAGTTTTTAGTAATACTTAATGGATATGACACAGAAAACATTTTGGTTTATATTGAACATAACATGTTTTACAAAAGGCTTTCAAAGCAAGCAGAGTAAAAATTACATTATTATATTCAAACAAAGATATTAAAAAAAAGGCTAATTTTACAATTATTTCTAGAAACAACTGGGACTCAAATAAATTTACAATTTTTATAATAGTTGGAAAGAGCATTTGAAGAATTTTAAAACTTGTATTTTCTATGAAAACGAAGTTGCAAACTTTTATAAAATTGAATGATAGACATAGTTAAATTGAAATATAGTTTAGATATTATACTTGTATAATATATTTTGTAACACTTCCAAATTACACTTTTATGTTGCCGTTTTGTATGTTAAGATATGCTGTTGTTGTGATTTATTTCTCTAGTCTGACAGTAACATCAAAATAAGCCCGCGAAATTCATCGTGGCATGAAGCGAAAATCTGCGCCTTGTCGTTGGCAAGATCCTTGAGCAACATACGGGTAACTGTACGAATTTGCTCAGTTCTGCCCCCAATTTTGAAGGACATCATCCCGGAGGGACGAGCCCTAAGATCTTACAGCCTTTTGTCTCTACCACAATCTCAAAAGGGAACTTTCGGCTCGCCAAATATTTAGAGTGTTCCCATGCCGCACAGGCACCGTACATTTACAAATATCAACGCCTTCTCCGGGATTCGAACCCGAGCCCTTCGGTACGGCAGTCAGCGTCGCTAACAACTAACCCGGATGGGCGGCTGAAAATTGACGGGGCATAGTTAAATCTAAAGGCTCTGCTCTTGATGAAAATCATTTTCTTTCTCATTGAAAAAGCATATATTGCATATATTGTACAAGATTTATTTTCATTTGTTAACGCTCTACTGCTTTTTTTTGTAAAAAGCCTTTTTTATCTCTAAGCTTTTTTCCACTTGAAGGAGAGGGGGAATATGTAAAAAAATATAAAATATGAAAGATTACTAACATTAATTTAGCAATAGTCCTTTTAATTCCTGATTTTAATTTGGCTAACGTCCACTTCTCGTTTTAAGACTACTAATGTATTAATCTGAAGTGCGTCATCTGAAAATTAATCCTCATTATGTCATTACGTAAGGGTAGCAATGCAGGTATTTCTTACTGAATCACTGTTCAAAATTTAAATAAAGGAACCAACTTTATAAATACGGCTTTCCTGAAATGCGCACTTCCATTCCTGCCTTCCTCTCGCTATGCTAACATGTGCTGCTTACATTTCCACCTCATCCATTGTCTAACGATATGACAAGTTATATTAATTTGTGGGGCGCATCCATAACGCTGATGTGTAAAGAAGAAAATGTTTGCTAAAAATAGTTATCAAGAAATAAAATTATGCGTTGAATCTACATTAAGGTTGCTGAGTTTTGCTCTTCCGTTATGTCATCTTGAATGTCTGCGCAAGTGCTTTCTAGTCTAGAGATATCTGCAAAATTTATATTACGGACTGAAATAGCTGGCAGGATCCTATGATCTTACATGTGTTGCTTTCTGCATGCCTACGTGTCTGTCAACGAAAGGTTACCTTCAGAATACATATATACATTTATATAATCATTAAATGCAAAGTAAAAGCAATTGAAACCCTAATGCAACTGCACGCTGAAAGCAGCAACAAGTTGTGGTAATAATGTAAAATAAAATAAATAATACGTTTATAATTCATCCCATACTCTGTTTGCAGTAAACCATACGCAAAAACCAGAAGTATAGTGGCAAACTACAAGAGAAAAAGAGGAAAAACTAAAAACTAAAAACGAAATAAGAAGTTTAGATATTTCACAGCATTTGTTTGTCTTGTTTTATTAAGTTACGGCAAAGCATACTAGGACTATCTGCCTAAGGGGAAGGATTTCTTCATGGAGGGCCTTCTGAGGGAAACTGGCTCATATACACGTTAACCTGGGCTTATATACTGGCAAACACCCATGCAGCCAGCTTGTTCGCCAGGATCCTAAACTCGAAGAGAACTACCAAACAGCGACAGTTACCACTCGACCGCTTGTGGCCTTTCGCTGTATCGTCATCAGTAAGCTGGGGCAAGGAAAGAGATAAATAACTGTTTCTGGACCAATAAAGATAAAAATTAAAGTTAAAATAATCTCAGAACCATCAAAATAATCTGTGTTTTTACTTGTCCAATTCTTACAGATCGAAGTAAGCAGTGTACAAATTACAAAATTAAAGATAAAAAACATAAACAAATTTTAAAAAGCATAAAAATATTATTTTACGCAGACCGATAGGTTAAGCATATACTGAAAGAATGTTCAGAAACCATCATAAATATTTATACGGTGTTAAGCAAGTAAGTCTCTGAATTTTCTTCTATTATCTGTTATCTGCAGTGAGGGGAAAATATCATCAGTTGATATGAAAGTAAATTTTTCATTTCATTGGAAGCTCAAAATCAGGAAACGTCGAAATAATATCGTGAAAGAAAGATATTAATGATAATCCTTTCTCGACCATTTAAGATAAAAGACTTGCTCAATTTGTTTTACTTTCTTTACATTCGTGTTCCCTTTCGGAACTTTTCGGTAATTTATTGATTCTGGTATTGGTAGAAACTGTTTTCGTGCAACAGCGTAAAACGAAATTGAAAATCGTTGAAAGGATATCAAGAACGAGAAAAGAACATTAAGAAAGTTCTGGATAACATTAAACAGTTCTTCAACAAAGCAGAATAATACTGTTTTTATATGATACTTTTATGAAAGCAGGTGTTTCATTTTAAACCAAAAGACAAGTTAAGAGATACATTATAAAAAACTGTTCCTAAATTTTGGCATACCATAAGACATATCATAGGTTAATTTTCCATTTAATTACAATAAAAGTACTCATAAAAATATTTATGTTTTACTTATACATGAGGAAAATATCCTGAGTTTTATTTAGTTTTTACATGTGCTCTTGTGGCATCATGTGTGAGTTTTCTCCTAACAAAGTTTTATCTAATTTTCATCTTTCCTTTTGCCTCATTTCACCAGAAGGTTCACTCATACTATAATCTATGTAAATCTGAGTGGCAACCGGTTCTATTATAAAGTTACAGGAATGCACTGCCGGTGTGTGAGAGTTTTGGCATCATCTTCCTGAGGTAAGATTTGTCTCTTGGCGAGTAACGGCTAATCTCTTGTCAAATTGAAAATTTGCAAGAAGCTTACAACATTGAGTCCCTGGTTCTGGTCATATGTGAATCTTGTAGACTCAGGTTTGAATAAACTGAATATTATAATTAGAAACAGTTTAAGGAAATTTTGTGCATACAGCCAGGTCCAGGTGACTGCTACATTTATGTTGTACTATTTTGCTAGTAGTAAGGAAAAGTAAATTTAAAATATATTTATTTCTGTCTGTTTAAAGAAGTTTAATTGTTTTAGGGTGAAAACTCACCCACTGAATACATGTAATGCCTAGTAAGATTCGCAATTTAAACTGAGTTGAATAAAGTCTCAGATAGGTGTAACAATCTATGAAGTGCAAATTGTTAAACATTTGTAACACACTTTGAAAGATTCATTTAACTAAAATTCTACATGAAGCTCATAGTTCTATTCAAGAATTATTACGAGAATGCATAAAGCATATTTCCTATTATTACGGTAGAATTGATAGCATTCGTACTCGCAGAAACTACATGAATCGCTCATATGAAAGTCCGGTAACAATCCCCAATACGAAAATCAAGAATTAACATCGATGATGATTCTATCGCTAATTATCAAAGCATTTCTTATTTTTAACTGCCTGGTGTCTTATCCATGTGGTGCGCTGCTTCCCTGGAAGAGTAATAGTGGAGGTTGAACCTCCACGAAGTGCCCAAAATGAAGTGGACCTGTAATGTGCTTAGTTCACGGTGCAGGGCAGCCAAGATTTATCTGAATGCAATCATAGCATTTTATGCCCCAGTAAAACCTTTGTAGACATCTCTTTCAGAAATGCATCCACTTGTAATGACAAATTAAAGGAAACGTTCTCAAATAGTCTTTGTTTGATATCCTATTTTCCCCTGCAATTGTCATTTTATGCTAAAAATTTCTGTATAGCGATTAGAGACAATTTAAACCATGGTAAAATATGTATAAACAGATCTCGCGGAAATATATCTATTTATGGTGCAGTTAGAACTTTGGCTAGACGAATAACTAAATAGAGAATATATTTCTATAATTACCGCTTGTGTCATTTTGGCCTTGGGAGAAAGAAATCAATTGGAATATGCAGTGACTTGGAATTGGACGTACATATGGTATTTACATACAGTGTTATGTACATAACTGCGATGTTCCATATCATAATATTGCTCTTGAAATCTTGAGAAGTCAAACTACTGCTTCTGTGCACTATACATCCATAAGTATGCTTCTTCGTAAAGATCCTTTGATATACTGTGGGCTTCCCTTGTTCGTTTGTTCCTACAAAATACCCAGATGATTAATTCCGTTCTTTAAAATACTCTCTCAATGCAGTCAGAGAGGATATCTTTGAGTCAGAGAATTGCATATTACTATCACAATCACATAGATATAGTTTTGATTTGAACCTAAAAAATCCAATATTCACGGCTTCTACGGAGGCCAACTGTTGTGAAATCTCATTTAATTAACAGTTAAGATTTTAGTTTTGACCTTTTCTTTGTGCTTCGTTTCATCGCGTAGACGTGCATTCTAGAGATTTATGCAGATTTTCTTTGGCAAGAGGCATAGATTAAATTAAAAGGAAGAGTCGTAACGGCTTGACTTGTAGAATCGTTTTGTAGATGCTGTGGCAGCTTATTTTGCTTTGCGTCAGAAGTTGTTATTAGATTGGGAGTGTTCGTCGCACACTAGACATGGGTTATTAAGTGTGATTTTAGAGTAGGTTGCCCCATCAAAGTGCTGTTATTGGATTCTTGAGTATGAACACTGGTATTGTAGACAGTTAAACTTTGCGTACTAGCTAGTAGCTGAAAGATGAGGTGACTTAGTTTTATGCTTGTACAATTTTAATTTGAACTCACAGATAGTGAGGAAATGAAATTGATATTTTACTTCTCTCTGTGTTTCGTTGTTTCCACAGTCAGGCTAACTATGTGCATATCTCCTCACAATAGCTAAGGTAATGTCTGAGAGGGAGTTGGTACAGATTTTTAGATAAATTAACAACTCATCTATGGTGTCTTGCTTTGCACACTTAGACTGTTACCTTTAATGTCAGCAATTTTTTTCTTGATTGATGCGCTGTGAACCCAGATCTGAGGACATGCTTCCAAAGTGCAGACTTTATAGGCATTAAGTACTAAGGCACTTTCAGTTATGAGTTAAGAGAAGATGTTATGTAGAGAAATTACCTGATAGCGTTATAAAAATTAGGTGAATGATTTTATGATTTATGGAAATCTTAATTTTTATTTGATTAGGAATTATTTATTTTAAGGCTTTAATTTTGGGGAAAAACAGATGCTTCTGGAAATATTATTTAGTTTAAATGAATATTATTTATTTTCTTTTATTTGCAAATCTTGTACAAACTTTTATTCATTGTGAAAGAAGCAGGGAAAGGGAGGCAATTTTCGCCAAGTCATGATTTCGCGCGCTTTGTCCTTTAGAATGTTCGAGAAAGAATTTTCATTGTTAGTTGACCTTAAGAGAGGAAAGTACGTGACCAAAAAGGTCAAAGGTTGCTACTTGTCTTTCAATGTAAGTCATTCAGGTTTGGCGATTGAGGGTCCGGTTGTTGGCTAAGTGAAGAAAGGCGCGCAAGCGCGATCACCCTTTTTTCCGCATTCTGGAGTTGAAAACGAAGATTTTGCCATAATTAAGGGGGCGATAAGTGAAGCCATAGTGGGAGCCCGGGTTGTGAAGGAGACGAAGGAAAATTCGAGTTGGATTCACTTTTTTGGCTGACTCTCTGACTGAATCGCTGATTTTCGGGCTTGCTGGACTTACGGGCTTGCTGGACAAAATGTAATTACGAAGAGAGATGTTTTCCGGCGGGGAGCGGCAAATATGCTCCCCGGCCGCGTTTGGGTTAAGAGGCGACTCTCTCTTGCTGACTGGCGGGTGGAAATTACTTGGGACGTTACTCGTGAAGCTTGCTCTTGGGATGAGTAAGAACAGGCGAGCCGTAATTGCCTAGAAACAACGTTTCTGACCTGAGGCTGGAAACCCTCTTCCTTGCGGCGTGCTGGTAAAGAGGCGAAATTTTAACGAGTTACCTGCGTGTTGACATAGGACTTTGAGGACCAAGCGGATAGCCGTCCTGGGCAGCAGTGCTCCTGTTTCTGTTCTACAGTGGTGACGTGGAGTCTACATTTTTAGAACCAGTGTCAAGATGAGCCCGGCCGACATCAACGCTTGATAAGATAAGAGTCTTCCACTTCAAGATGTCCCCACCAGATAAGTTCTATATTTTTTTTTTTTGTGTTTATTCGATCCTCTCACGACGAAACTTTCTCAATTTAACATTGGTGCCGTGACCTCTGCTTAGTAGGGGATCGGATCGAGAATTGAATTTGGATTTTGAATTTACCTATTTTGTGTAATTTACTTTTTAAGGAAGGAGTTAAATTTTATGTGCTAGGATTAATTAGAGTTTTTGATTTGTGTTAGCTTATTTGTTAATACGAGAGTGATAAAGTTTGAAAATGTGTGTGAATTTCAGGAATTTTGGACTTTAACGTTAGGCACACAGAATTGAATTTTAAAATTAGGAAAAAAATATATTTTAATGTAGCAGAATAGGTACTGTACATTTTTACTGGTAAAAATCCCTGAGTGTTTTCTGGATGTATATTTTTGATTTCTGATTTCTGATACAAGATGGAAAATGAATTATTTCACGATAATCCTATGCTATTTGTATATCCTTGTAACAAGTTTCGAGTGCTTGTCGGTAAAAACTGGACTCATTTTTTGAGCACTTCTAAGAGAAAGAGATTAAAGACTCTAATTATTTGACTGAATGAGACAAGCCATAGCTATGCGTAGCTAGAAATTTTTTTTATTTGTGTTTTTGCTGATTTTTTAACCTAGAATCTTGTGAAATGTGTAATTGTGAAGCGTAACGTTAGAGAAATTTTGATTTTTTTGACTTAATTGAATAATATTTTGTGAAATGTATGTAATGTTTTCATGATTCTCTAGCGTAGTATATTATTGCTTTTTGATTTACAATGTTTTGATATGACTCCAGTATATTGTGTAATGTGTTAGAAAATTTAATTTAGTATTGAGCAATGAATTTTATAAGTTCTTAAGGCATAATGATACAGAGGAATGAGTTAGAAAAATTGAAGATTGTTTTTCAATTGCAAAATTCTGTTTTAAAATTAACACGGGTTAGATTTGAATTTTTGCCTGAGATCAGCAATAGTGATGTTTGCATATTTAAATTGTTTGGATTGAATTCATCAGCTTGAGTGAAGTTCTAATTAGTTTAATGAGTCAGAGTAATTGAGATTAGTTATCTTCTGAGTTTTAAGTTTGTGAAGAGTTGTCATGTGAGATATGTTTAAACAGTAGATATTGAGTTAGTCTTGTGAATTGTAGAAAGTGAATTTTAATGAGAATTTTGTGACAACGGGAATTTGTTTTGTGAAAATTTTGAAATAAGTTTGAGAATATTAGTTACTTTTGCTCTGTACTCATGTGTGGGAATTTTCTGTTGATTACAAGTAGTTTGTCTTGAATTTGCTAGTGAATCGTAATAGATTTGATTTGAGTTATTGAATTTTCTTTCTTGGTTGGACTTGTTGCTGAATTTGGGGTTAATTCTTGTTTTGGCTTAAGTTTTGTATTTGAATTGGTATTATTAAAATAGTTGTATCAGGTTTTTGTTTTGTTTTGGTGGTTTCTGCCAAGGTCCGTAAAATGTAAGTTCTCTGATGTTTAGTTTCTGTGGAAGAATTGAGATTTCTGTGGTCATAGGAAAATAGTAGAATTTGAGTTATGGATTTCATTTGTGTGATTTTTAGGGATTTTTGAGTTACGAGTTATGAGTATT
The DNA here is from genome assembly GCF_044657685.1 of Stegodyphus dumicola. Classification (NCBI taxonomy): domain Eukaryota; kingdom Metazoa; phylum Arthropoda; class Arachnida; order Araneae; family Eresidae; genus Stegodyphus; species Stegodyphus dumicola. The sequence goes on from NC_140781.1 coordinate 36,134,439, forward strand.
TTTTTTAGTTTAGCACTTTTGAGAACTTTGCATTTGTTGCTTGCAGTTAGGTCTTGCGTGAAGTTGTAATGTCCTGAAAGCTCGTTTTCTTGTAAATACTTGCACTTCATGGTGGCACTTGACCTCTTACACCGGGGGCAAACAGGAACTTGTTATCTGAGAAAACTATTGTTGTATCTTTTTCATTGTGTTGGTTTAGGATTGTAACGTTTCAGTCAGCGCACTTTCCTTTCCGAGATAAGAGATCTTATGTTCTCTTTCAACGTGTCTGGAGGTTTGCTTGATACGTAAAAGTTTGGGTCTGTCATTCATAATACAGCGCTTTTTCTCAGCTTACATGGACGCGGTAAGGAGTTACTTTGTTTCTTTTGTTTGGGTGGAGGTGTTTCTGAAAGCTGCTACTTAGGTTACTATACAACGTTTGGAAAAGTCTGATGCAGAATAGATCTCAGTTTTCGCCTAAATTGGGGGGGTTTGTTTTGAACACTTTTTTGATTTGTGATATTTTATTTAGTGTTCTAGTAACGTGCTTCAGTCCAGCTTTGATTGATTTCTTTGACTAGTTGAGATTTGTTTTTGTGGACCTAATGGATTTTTAGAATTACTGAAATTTTTGTTGTCTAACTAAGGGGACTTAAATATGGTGTTGTTACTCACTAGTGTTTACCGTGAGGTTTGAAATTTTTAGCGGCACTTCACTCTTGCTGGTTGATTTTTTTGGCTTGATTTGAATTACAGTGAAATATTTTTTGACTTGATATGGTTTAACATAATGACTATTTGTGTATTTATTTAGGTATTGCAGTTTAACTTTTTTTTTAATTATCGCTGATCTCATTGCTCATTTGAATTATGTACGAAATTTTTACAGTTTAATTGTATTTTCATTTTATGTCTATATGTGTATCTTGGTAGTATCTGTTTGTAATTATTGGCCAAACGTTATTTTGTATATACATTAGGTTGTATTATTACTATTATTTTTGTGTGTTTTGAATAAAATTCTAATTGGTATTTGCACAGCGTATTCGTTATGTTCATTCTCGGAATTGATTTTGGTTGGATTGAATTTTTGGACAATCACGTTTTCCTTCTTTCTGATTTTTTGTGTGGGGTATTTTCGGCTGGTTCCGAGGTTCCTTGTGTTGTAACGTTCTTTTCTTTTCTAATGCTTGGCCCTGATCAGGCCGCTTCTGTTCTTAGACGTGATTGTTTGGGATTCAATCTTGGAAGTTATTCAATTTCGTAGTACTTAGGGGTCTTTACTCCTTATTTGAATACGTTCATGTGACATATTTTATTTGGAATTGTTTGAATTATTAGTGTGTTTATTTTCTCAGGAATGTATTTTATGTATCTGCGGCGCGTTAATTATCTTATTGATTGATCTTAGACATATTTTGTTTGTGATTAGCGCCTTATTTTTATTTTTATTTTTGTATGTGTTCTGAGTATTTCTAGGTTTAATTAAGTGATTTAATTGATGTTTTTCATTAATTATTTTTGATGATCTTCCTTGAGTATTTTAATTAGTAATTGCTTTGATTAATCTTGTTGTTTTACTTGCACATTTTGGACTTTACATTTAATGTGTCAGTAACGTCACTGTACCAAGGAGTCGTATGAAATATTGTTACATCATGTTATCCTTTAGCCTTATTGCACAGTATAAGTCATGGTATTTCAAGAAGTGTCTGTCTGCTAAATTTTGGTAAACCAAAATTTAATTCCTTAGGGGAAAGGAATGTTATGTAGAGAAATTACCTGATAGCGTTATAAAAATTAGGTGAATGATTTTATGATTTATGGAAATCTTAATTTTTATTTGATTAGGAATTATTTATTTTAAGGCTTTAATTTTGGGGGAAAACAGATGCTTCTGGAAATATTATTTAGTTTAAATGAATATTATTTATTTTCTTTTATTTGCAAATCTTGTACAAACTTTTATTCATTGTGAAAGAAGCAGGGAAAGGGAGGCAATTTTCGCCAAGTCATGATTTCGCGCGCTTTGTCCTTTAGAATGTTCGAGAAAGAATTTTCATTGTTAGTTGACCTTAAGAGAGGAAAGTACGTGACCAAAAAGGTCAAAGGTTGCTACTTGTCTTTCAATGTAAGTCATTCAGGTTTGGCGATTGAGGGTCCGGTTGTTGGCTAAGTGAAGAAAGGCGCGCAAGCGCGATCACCCTTTTTTCCGCATTCTGGAGTTGAAAACGAAGATTTTGCCATAATTAAGGGGGCGATAAGTGAAGCCATAGTGGGAGCCCGGGTTGTGATGGAGACGAAGGAAAATTCGAGTTGGATTCACTTTTTTGGCTGACTCTCTGACTGACTCGCTGATTTTCGGGCTTGCTGGACTTACGGGCTTGCTGGACAAAATGTAATTACGAAGAGAGATGTTTTCCGGCGGGGAGCGGCAAATATGCTCCCCGGCCGCGTTTGGGTTAAGAGGCGACTCTCTCTTGCTGACTGGCGGGTGGAAATTACTTGGGACGTTACTCGTGAAGCTTGCTCTTGGGATGAGTAAGAACAGGCGAGCCGTAATTGCCTAGAAACAACGTTTCTGACCTGAGGCTGGAAACCCTCTTCCTTGCGGCGTGCTGGTAAAGAGGCGAAATTTTAACGAGTTACCTGCGTGTTGACATAGGACTTTCAGGACCAAGCGGATAGCCGTCCTGGGCAGCAGTGCTCCTGTTTCTGTTCTACAGTGGTGAAGTGGAGTCTACATTTTTAGAACCAGTGTCAAGGTGAGCCCGGCCGACATCAACGCTTGATAAGATAAGAGTCCTCCACTTCAAGATGTCCCCTCAAAATAAGTTTTATTTTTTTTTGGTGTGTTTGAACTTTAGGCAAGCTGTTCAAAACGTCCTTAGCAGTAAAAACTACGTCGAATCTAAAATTTAACTCTCATGCCTTACATTGTTTCCCTTTCCTTTCTTTTAAATTACCAGACAAACCTTAAGTTTTTTATGAATTTAAATGAAAAGACTCTCAGATGAGGTTAAGATTTTTCATATTGTGATGTAATTGAATAAACTGATATTTAATCTGGAAAACTATTACAGTATGTTTTCTTTATATATTTAATACGAACTTTTCCTTTATATCTTGTATATGTTTATGTTTTCGATCCTCTCACGGCGCGGTCCCGGGATGCATTTTTTTTCACAACGCAAAAATGCTGTACACGTTTCACTATACGATCACTAAACGTTTGTTAGTTGGCAAATGCTTAAGAGTTTAGTTTCCTCCCTAAGAGGAAGTAGAAACCTTTCACGGCGAGTAGTTTCATATTTAACATTTAACATATAGGAATTTCAGATATAACATGGTACCCTGAAGTAAAGCTATTTAAAATTGGTGGCGAAACTTCTCAATTTAACAAAGACAAGTTATACGTTTTGCAAAACGTTTTATCATTATGCAAAATTAATACTTTGTAGCATTCCAAAAATTAACTAAAGCAGTGCTACTATTTATTTCTGTTTACAGAACACAAATAAAGCAGCTGTACTTAGATGAGTTTGTGTTAGGAAGTGAATGGAAGTTAGTCAAACATCAAACGTAGAAAGAAAGAAAGCTCCTTGCTTTTGTTAAAATAAAGGAAATTAATAAAATATATTGTAGCCTATAAAAAAATTCCTTCTAATATAAAGGAAAATGTTTAAGTTTTCTCATTTTCCCAGTGCCTTTTAAAATCAAAGGACGTGATGAGGGGATGAGTTTGTTTCATTAGTTAACATAGATAAATGCTTAACAGGGAATCTTAAACGTTTTCAAGAAAATTAAAAGAATCAGTCTCAATATCGCCGCAATGGGCTAAAAATCATCCAGGCCCATTAAAATTGTCACATTTGCTTTAAATTTTAACGATAGGATGTCAACAAAACTATTATTTTCAAAGTTTTCAGTGATAGCGTTTAACGGCTATTCTCAGTTTAAGTTTTCGAAAGATGCAAATGGGAAACGCGAGATTATTTGAGTTTTCAAGATCTTAAATCTTTAGAAAGATTTATGGAATTCAAGGATTTGAATGGCCTATGCCTGTCAAAAGAGCTGACGATGCATAAAGATAGCAGGACGCAAAATGTGATTAATTGTGTTGCTCTTTACCATCATATAAGGTTTAAAATTCTAGTGATTTTTTTTATCTAGATCTAATGCCAACTTTATATAGCTATCAAACTTACGCTTATAAATAAATCTACATACGAGTATAATTTAATAGGAATTAAATATGTTTTGTCGTTATTGAATCTCTTTACAGTGATCTCTTCTGACAAAATAAGTGTGACATTTGTAATTAGATATGACTTTTGTGGCTTTTATTTTCATTAGTTCTGGAATTATTTTAGATACACGTTTTACATAATTAGTAATATTATGTAAGACATAATAGTATGTAATATTATGCATTTAGTATGATAGTAATATTATGTGTGTAGTATGATAGTAACATTATGTATGTATGATAGTAATATTATGTATGTATGATAGTAATATTATGCATGTATGTAGTATGATAGTAATATTATGCATGTAGTATGATAGTAATATTATGTATGCTATGTAGTATGATAGTAATATTATGTGTATCACGCATGCCAGATAAATTGCAGAAAGTTACATTGTGCTTGTATTCACAGCCATCATAGAGATCTCAAGCGATAAGGAAATTCAGCTGTCCTCCCTATTTGTTTGATTATTGTTAAGTGGAAAGAAGTCTTAAACAAAGGATAAGCGAGTAAATAATTAAAACTGGTTTCGCATTAATCAAGCTGACAGAATAATGTCACTAAGCAATGCGAATATGTTAGCAAGGGATATTTATTTTTTTTTAACCAATTTTGCCAGAGAACAACCTAAGTTGATCACTAGATGGCAGAATAAAAACCAAGTGGGTTAAAAAAAAGTAGAAATCAAATAGCTTATAGTGAATATATATAAACAGAGAGAGAAAGAGAGATGAAGAAACTTTCAAAAGTTAACAATAGCCCTGAACAGACAGTATGCATTTCAATTAAGTTTTATTTGTACGTTATCAGACAGATTTATAGTACATGTTTCCTCTAAAATTTATGAGATAAACCTGTTATACTCTTTGCATAAGCATGCCACATTACTATTTTTATTTAAGAAGATTTATTCTCTTGCATTATTTTATCTTACATTTTTATGCCTTAGATAATGTTTGCAAGCTTACAATTTTTCCGAATTAATTGAGAGCACTGCATAGTTAAAGAATGCGGCTTTCTAAAATGCCTTTTCCTAAAATAAACTCTTTATTAAATCTTATTGCCTGTTAACAGTGTGAATTTTACCACACTTTTCTCAAACTCCACATGCTCGTTTTTATAAAAACCGGAGCCTAGGGTTCTGACATTACAAGTTAGAAAAAAAATTGTTTGATTATCTCACACTCAATGATACTTTTAGGATACACAAATTTTGTGTTAGTTCTGGGTTCAACAAAAATTTTTAGCACTAATAAGTTCAGTTTTCACATACTAATGTAAATTTCTAACTTAATGCAAAGCATATCTTGAATACAATTGAATTGTTGCTCTCAATTATATGACTATCAGTTATACTATACTTCCTGTAACTTCATGGTGCCCATCAGTGACCGAGTGGATAAGACTGCTGAACACAGTAATTTGATCCAGATTCCATCGCAAACGAATAGGCTAACTGCACGTATATTTTCGTATTTTCCCACATGCGAAACGTAAATGCAAGTCCCTTTCTCTTAAAATGTCCTCATCGAAGACATCGTTTCCCTCAGGCATACCCCTTGTATGCTTCGTCATATTCAATTAAGCAACTTCGTAAATGTTTTGGTAGCTTTTATATTGAGGGCTTTATCAAAAACCGTCCATTCAAAATGTTTGTTGCTGAATAGAGAATAATTTTATACTTTAACTATTTCATTTTTTAACCGAACATAACTTCCATAAAGATAAAGGCATGCTATAAGGAGGGAGAAAATGCTTTACATTCTCCCTCACTCATAAGGGGACTACGGAAGGGCAGACCCGATCACCAGATCTTGGTAGTGACGAATTAACGTCCATCATATTTTAGTTTGGACTCTACTGAAGTCTCTTAAAATATTTTGAAGCAGGAAACATAAGACAACCATTTATGCCTTCGTCAAGATCGAGCTTCGGACCTCTCGATGCTAACTGGATGTACCTCCAATTCTATCACGAAGGCACGTGCTAAGGATGTAAGGATCTTAAGTTTTACTAACGTTTATTTTATTTTAAATCTTTACTATCACTTCTTATTTTCTACTTCCGGCCAGAATTATAAGCGTGAAGGAGTTTATGCAAAGTTGTCTGGCGAACGCCAAGTATTTAAGTGTGGCCTTTTTGCCAAGCAGAAGAGAGGAAGCAGTGAGTTCGAAGCAGGCCGCTTACCTTAGAAGTTACGCAGTTGCTATTTGCCTTCCAGGCCAGAGGTTTTAATCCTCTTGATAAATTAAACGTATTGTAGTGTTCACAGTCTCTGTGCTACATACGCTTCCTGTTATTATAAGGCCAATCTTATTCTAAAGTTAAATTAGAGTTTAGTTTTATTTTGATATCTTTTACGTTAGACCCCGAGTGGAGGGTCATTGTATTCCGAAGTACGGAAGTCATTGTATATAAAGAAAAATAAAGGGTTTTGTATACCCTTCGTCTGTATCCTGTCTACTTACTACAATTAGTGAACATAGCTTTAGTAAGCTCTCTGTTCTAGTCAGGTCATTGTATGTTTCCGAAGAAGGTAAGAAGAAACATTGAACCTGATAGTGGCGCCCGACGAAGAATAACCATGGCCGAGTTTCAGGAAGAACCTGTGCTGCCTGCAGAAACGGCTCAGAATCCAGAAATGCCAGCTGCCGCCCTGGAAGGATTTGGGTACATCGTCCAGACCATGCGCGCTTCGATGAAACCAGAAGCAACGTTTAATGGAAACTCACAGGTAACCAGTTTTTTGGAAAAATTGGATGACCACTTCATGCTCTACCCCGTGCACGAGTTTCAAAAAGTTACCTTAGCTACCAGCGCTTTGAGGGGCCAAGCGCTTAACTGGTTCAAATGTATCGGCAGAAGTCTCTTGGGTCAAGCAGGAAGTCCCACCTATACCTACGAAAATTTCAAGACTGCCCTACTAAAAGCCTTCCCTGTTGTAAGGGATCGTGCGAAATTAGAAACAGAACTTTTCAGTATATATCAACAAAGAATGGAAAACATCTCGAGTTTTATTTTAAGAAAAATTCACGTTTTCAAGCTCTTGTATGGAAACCGTCCGGATCCTGAAATAATTCAAGTGATTTTGCCGAGGTTACTACCCCAAGTGCAAGACTTTATTGAATTGAGAAATCCGACTACACTGGAAAAATTATTTGAGCTAGCAATCCAGTTTGAAAGTAGAAGAACGGCGGACGTCGAAAGAAGACGCCAATATCAACAGCGAAACCAATTTGGTACGCCAAGACTACAGCAAACTCAAGCACATGGCTACGGAGAAAAAGCGAATCAGTGGGCAAGGAAACCCGAGCATTCAAAAACAGCCGGCGAACGTCGACAGTTCAATAGCAACCCAGGAAAAAAATCTCAAGGCCAGTGGAGAAAGAAGGAAAGCACCGAAAGGAAAAATAATTTAAACTAAAACGGATTTCTGCTGACGAGAGGGTGCGGAAATCCGAAGGCCACGAAAACCCCTCTTCCTACAAGTTAAATACAGTAATGGTGAAAAATTTAACTCTTCCGAAGATTGAAGTCTTGATAAATAATATCCCGGCCACCGCACTCCTGGATACCGGCGCGCAGTGTTCCTGTGTGGCAGAAGTCTTTTTTAGAAAGTATTTTCGCAAATACCGCATATATAATGCGGATAATACAACAGTATTAGCGGCGCAAGGAGAACAATGTAAGTGCGTAGGTAAAGTACCTTTGTACATCCGTATCAAGGACGAACAAGTAAAGGTGATGTTTTTTATAGTAAAGAATTTGCAAGCAAATTTAATCCTAGGAATAGACTTTCTTTCAGACGCACAAGCTACACTGGATTTTAATGCAGCGTCCCTTAAGCTGACGATGAAACCAGTGCGTGTAGAAAAGGTTGAACCGCCAAGGTTAAATCTTGACCACCTGCCTAATGACGAGCAAGATAGAATCCGACAAGTGGTAAGTGAATTTGCTTCCTTATTTAGTGATATTCTAGGATTTACTCAGGTTACTAACCATAGTATTGACACCGGAGATGCATTGCCGGTTCGTCAAAAACCATACCGGTATGATAAGAATAAGGAAAAAATTATAGAATGGCATATTACCGATAGGCTACGTAAAAAGATCATAACGCCTATCTCAAGTAGTTATGCTAGTCCGGTGGTTTTATGTAAGAAAAATAATGATTATCCTTTGGAGCATCCAAAAAGGTGGAGATTCGCTATTGATTACCGTAAATTAAATTCCATAACGAAATATCCGGTATATCCGTTACCGATCATAGAAGAAATTTTAAGGAACATAAAATCAACCAAATTTATGACGACTTTAGATTTAACGAATGGTTATTTTCAAATAGGGGTCAGGCCTGAGGACGTGCCTAAGACTGCTTTTATAACCAAGTCTGGCACTTATGCATTTTTGCGAATGCCGTTTGGCCTTTCAGGCGCCCCAGCAACATTTCAGCGATGCATGGACATTGTGTTAAGACCTGTTCTTGGAAAGTCCACATTTATCTATTTAGATGATATCATTATTACTAGTGGTAATCTCGACCAACATATACAGGATTTAAGACAGGTGTTTTCTTTATTAAATGAGGCCGGTCTAAAAGTTAATGTCGAAAAGTGCAAATTTGCAGCCCCTGAATTAAAATATTTAGGTTACAAAATATCGCAAAAAGGGATCGAGACAGATGAATCAAAAATGATCTCTGTACAAAAGTATCCGACTCCAAACACGGCAAAGAAGCTCTCTTCTTTTCTAGGACTTTGTTCATATTATAGGTCCTTTATAAAAGATTTTGCGGCTATCGCTGAGCCATTGTTAAAATTAAAAAGGAAAAAGGCAAGATTCTCGTGGACTGCCGAAGCCAATAGTGCTTTCGAAAAATTAAAACAAGCATTAACGCAAGCCCCTGTGTTGAAATTTCCTGAAAAGGATGAAAATTTAGAAATTTCAGCGGATGCTTCGGATTATGCGGTAGGAGCGGTACTTTCGCAAAATCAGCAGCCCGTGGCATTTTTTAGCCGAACTTTAAATCAAACACAAAGAAACTATTCCGCGACCGAGAGAGAGGCACTTGCAGTTCTGTTAGCAGTGCAAAAGTTCCGAGTCTATTTTGGAAAGGCGCCGATAACAGTATATTCTGATCATGCGCCGGTAACTAGATTGTACTCAGGGAAAAATTTATCCCCAAGGTTAATAAGATGGGCACTCAAGCTGCAAGAATATAATCTGGTAATCAAGCATACCCCCGGAAAGGAAAATATCGTAGCAGATGCCCTGTCACGAATTAAATTAGACGAACAGGGTAATACCGTAAAAGTTGCAATGCTGACAGCGTGTACAATAAATTCCCGAGAAACTGTAATAACCGAACTGGGTAAGGATCCTGAGTTTGGAAGTATTTATGAGTATTTGAAGGATCCTGAAAATTTTAGCCACCAAGATATTGTGGCGATAAGAAATAGGGCGGCCCATTACGAACTAATAGATGGTCTATTATTCTACACAAAAACTACGAATTCCAACAACGAATTTCGACCTGTTATCACAGCTAGTCTTAGATTAAATATCCTGCAAGAGCTCCATGACAGCCCTTTAGCTTCCCATGCTGGTATTCGAAAAACTATCCAACGCGTACGCGAGGCAGTCTACTTTCCTGAACTGCAAAAGTTAACAAGGGCGTATGTCCAGTCCTGCCCAACATGTCAAGCCGTTAATTATATTAATTTCCGCCCGGCCGGGTTTCTAAATAGTATTAAATCCGAATTTCCAAATGAAATAATCGGCATCGATTTATTGGGCCCTATCCCAAAAAGTCAGTTAAATAAAAATCGCTATCTCCTTGTTATGGTTGATCATTTTAGTAAATGGACCGAAATTGTTCCCTTAAAACGAGCCTCCGCGAAATTAGTTACTGATTCTATTTTAAATAAATATATTTTAAAATACGGGGCGCCCCTAAAAGTTATATCGGATAATGGTCCTCAATTTGTAAGTAATATATTTGAAGACATGTGTCAAAAACTGGGCATACGTCATTTAAAAATGGTCCCGTATCGGCCGCAATCAAATATAGCGGAACGGGTCAACAGAAATATAGTGAAAATTATCCGTAGTTATGTTAAAAATTTTCATAAAAGCTGGGATAACTATGTCAATGAATTTGCTTTCGCCTTTAGGACCGCAAAACATGATACAACGGGCAAAACTCCTGCTGAGTTATTTCTAGGCAGAAAGGTTATAACACCGTTAGATAAACTATTTTATGTGCAACAAAGAGCCCCAGAATTTAAAATGGGTGATATAGAAAAACTAATAAAAGAAGCAAAAAAGAATACGGAAGTAGCACAAAGAAAACAGAAGTTATACTATGATCTGAAACGACGGGGAGTAACTTATAAAGTAGGGGATGAAGTTTTAAAAATTAAGCATTCACTTTCTTCAGCACCAGAAGATAAAACTGCCAAATTTTTTCCATGCTTTGAAGGACCATATGTTATAGAAAAAATAACTCACGCTGTTGTAGTGTTAAAGGCAAGAAATGGTGAAACCTGTTCCGCAAATATGGATCAAATTAAACCCTACTTCGATCGTAATAAAATGAAAATCTTTTCAGATCTTTTGCAGGATCCGGTACGGCAGACACCGCAGGTACAAGTTCCAGAGGTGGGAAAACGACAAGTACAAGGGCAAGCCAATGAAAGACAGAAGCAAGTGAAAAGAAAATTGCCCCGCGGAAAAACTGAAGGTAAAAAGAAAAAGAAGCCGTTCCACCGTCCAGAAAACAGAGTTCACGAACATCCCCAGAATGAAGAAGGGAGAAGGACGACGTATGTGGAAAGGACCGGGAGAAAGGACGGCAACTATAACCCGGCTGTGAAACGGAAGATTGACTCATCCGACAGAACTCTCCGCAGCAAAAGTCGCCGAACTGCGGAAGGGCCATCAGCGGCGGAGGAAAAAGTACAAGAAAAATTTGAACGGCCAACAACGAGGTCCAAGCAGGATCACGACAGAAGTTTCCCGGTTCCACCAAGACCAGCTGCCTTCAAACGGCCAAGACCACAAGCAGAGGACAGAAGGAAGATGTTCAAGGGTGGCCGTAGTGGTGAAAAACGGAAGCTTCCAGAGGAAAGCACTGAAGGGCGAGCCCGTACAAGAAGGAGGATCAACCAAGCTACTATCAGCTATACCTTTAAAGACTGGGCCCAGAAAAGGATGTCTGAATATTACAAAGATAAGTAAAATTTTATGTTACTTTACAAACTTAAGTTAATCTTTCATTCTTACTGCAAGTGGCAGATTTCAAGAAGTTTTACTTCATGCGAGGTCTACCTTTATCGCCAAAAGGGCGAGAAATGAGTTGTGACCGATTTTCGTATTATGTTTTTCAATTACTCGCGCGTAAAACTAAAGTTGATGTATAATAGCGTTGTGTAAAGACTTAAATATTGTAAAAAGTTATTGTATAAATTTTATTTAAAACATTCTAGCAAGAAAGAAGTTTTAGTCTGAAAGACTTTTTGAAATGTAGTATTATTTCAATGTAGAAAGAATTGGCACTTGCTTTGAAAAGAATAGAAGTTAACAATGTACTACTAATGTATGTTTTCAAATGTGTAAAATTAACGGCATGTTGATATGTTCTTGTATACATGTGAACTGTTATTTTGAATGTTAAGAAATACCGTGATATGGTAAAAGTGAAAGTAATGTTAAAAATTTGTTATTCGTGTGACTGTAAAGATTAAATCATGACGAATATATGTTAAAGGTTGAATGATGTAGTTAGGCTCTCTGACGCTACACTTTAGAGTTAGCCACTTTCAGAATAGTACCTCAGGGTCTAGAGTTGAAATTAGGGTGTGTTAAGAGGTCTCGTATGTTGAATTTTAACACGTTAGTGTTTTGATTGTAGGAGGAAGTGTGGCACACGTAGACAGAAACACATTCGTGGTTGGTGTTCTTTTACAACACATGTCAGACAGCACGGGGAGAGATAATTAAAATAGTCATGAATGAAATAAGAATGTTAAGAAAAGTATATTCTATATGTTATTTGCAATGTCATTCTGTAACATTTCATTAAACTAGTTTTCCTTCCAGATCTCTGGAAGGAACCAGAATTGAATAAAGCTCCTGTTTAGATGCAGTACAGATGAAAAAGAAAAAAAAAGATTGTTGTATATCCCGGGAGCTGCTATTGTAACAAATTTCTTTCTTTTAAATTTTCTAGTTTCTAGCTAAGTTATGATTGTAAAAGGTTGGCCTCGCGTTAGTTTTTAGAGTTAAAAGTTTTCAACAAGGTCGTTTTAGACCTCAGTTTCAAACAAATTAACTCTGGCGGGAAGTATGTAAGGATCTTAAGTTTTACTAACGTTTATTTTATTTTAAATCTTTACTATCACTTCTTATTTTCTACTTCCGGCCAGAATTATAAGCGTGAAGGAGTTTAAGCAAAGTTGTCTGGCGAACGCCAAGTATTTAAGTGTGGCCTTTTTGCCAAGCAGAAGAGAGGAAGCAGTGAGTTCGAAGCAGGCCGCTTACCTTAGAAGTTACGGAGTTGCTATTTGCCTTCCAGGCCAGAGGTTTTAATCCTCTTGATAAATTAAACGTATTGTAGTGTTCACAGTCTCTGTGCTACATACGCTTCCTGTTATTATAAGGCCAATCTTATTCTAAAGTTAAATTAGAGTTTAGTTTTATTTTGATATCTTTTACGTTAGACCCCGAGTGGAGGGTCATTGTATTCCGAAGTACGGAAGTCATTGTATATAAAGAAAAATAAAGGGTTTTGTATACCCTACGTCTGTATCCTGTCTACTTACTACAATTAGTGAACATAGCTTTAGTAAGCTCTCTGTTCTAGTCAGGTCATTGTATGTTTCCGAAGAAGGTAAGAAGAAACATTGAACCTGATAAGGAAACAGAAATTATCTTATAAGCTAAATGTTAAGTTTGATTACCCTAAACTATATACTCTTTTAGTTACTAACGGTTTATTAAACCGCTTAAAGAACTTTCAAAATTTTAATGCTTTTGTTTTGAGCATAATACAGTTCCATGATATCTAAGACTGCATGAAAATGTGGTTCCTCCTTCTTTAATTACTCCTCCTCAAATTTAAAGCGTTCCTGTTTTGCATATATTTCATTTTCATTAGTACCTGATGCCTGATATATAATGCAGCATTAATAAAGTCTATCATCGAATTCCATAACTTTAAAATATATTGAGAACAATTGAGAACAATTGAGACCTTTGAACTCTGAAGCTAATTTATCTCCCAAGAGACAGCTGGTCAACTTACTATGCAGCAGAAAAATGTTTCTTTTTGTATTCATTCATATTCATAGTGGGCTGAACAACTTTACGGGAAATCTCGAATTCAGTGCCATAACCGAAAGGGAGCACCAACAAAAGTTGAATAAAAATTGAAATCACTATTTACCTCACCTCCGGTCCAAGGCTGTCTTGAGTCCAAGGTTACGGTCAAGACAACAAAGCCAGCGATAAAACTCTAGTTAGATTTCAAATGTGTATTTCTAATTATTCCTCTTTAAGGTTAGAAAAGAACAATCTAAACATACTTTTCCAAACTACTCTCTTTACCTCTGTGTAAAGCTTTCCCGATAAGATGTTTGAATTTTCTTATCATTGTATTCTCAGTTTACTTTTTGCGGTGGTAAAGAAAACTTACTTCTATGTCACGGCCTCGCCCTTGAGTCCTTTTCTATTAGCACACTTTTCCTCCATCTCTTGAACCGAATGACACGGACAGGGGACTCTAGTGGAAACAAAAACGTATTGATTATGAAAGTTGAAAGAAAGCCGATATAAAAGCGTTGTTTTTCAGCATTTGACCTGAATGAACCTCATTGGTTATGGAAGTTGATTCCTAGAAAGAGATCGATGTTTTAGTATTAATGGGAACCGTAAATGATCCATCATATCTTCTCATCAACATATTCCGTCTAGAGTTCTCAATCTATGCAAACTGGAAGAGGAAGAGTCGATTTCGCATACGCAATATAACACCCATTGTCTTGGGAAAATTGGGATAGTACTAATTAGGTATTCTAAATCTTCGTAAGCAGGGGTAATGAAGAGACACTAATGTTCTCAATATAAGCAAGAACTGATTTCGTATACGTAAAATGTAACTTCCATTATCTTTGGGAAATAAGAATATAATTTCGAAGAACTAGAAGTTATTTAAAGTCGGGCATTATAAATCTTCGAGAATAGAGGTAATGTGCGTAAGTTCATTTTAAAGATTGTTCTCTAGCCTAAAGAGACATAGAATGCTAGAAACTATTTTTTTGGGAGGAAAGGGAACTAGTTGCGTGCTGTGTCTCACAAGCAGAACTTTGTCTAAGAAAATGACTTTTTTCATAGGCAAATTCTCTTCGTGTTAATAGTAAAGAGTTTCGAAACATTTTGTGTTCCGATCTAAGATTTTGTGAAGAAAACCAAATTCCTGGTTAGGGTATAAAGGAAAGGATAAAATAAGCCTTACTTGTTTGATAAGCAAAGTAGGTAGGAGAACTGACTGTCCATTTATTTGAGAGCATGGAAGCAGAAACTATTGATAAGGATTGATGGTATGAGGATAGGCGTGTTTATATATTAGTTTTCCGTATCTGCGGTTAATGCCTTTTAAGTCTTCATGAGGTTATACAAAACTGCAGCGAATACCGGTCGCAGTTCACTGGGAACCGAACGGATAAACCCATCGGACACGTGTAGTTCAATCCGGGTTCGAATCCTGAAGATTAGGCTGGCTGCCCCCATGTTAGCGAATACGAGTCCGTTCCCCCTAGAAAGCCTTTCACTAAAGAACCCTTACTCTCAAGCAGATAGCCTTCGAGTGTTTTACCATAATTAACTAAGCAAACTAGAAGTGTTGGAAGGTAAGCATAGTATTATTATCTAAAATTGTGTCTAAATGGTAGTTACACGAAAGAGGATATAATTAGCATTAAATAAAGTAATAGAAAAACGAGATATACACGATATTACACATTTATAGTGTGATTCTTCTCCTTCTCTCTTTCTGTTTGTCATATACAGGGTGATTCAAAAATATCTGGCAAAAATGGGAAAGTAGGTAGAGGGAGCCGAAACAGCAGATTTTGTAATGAAATGTATGCGCAGATATGGCTCATTGACGTGGTACAAGGCGCTACTGAGCGGTAGGTAAACGCGCTCTGCAAGCATAAATCCTCATTCCCCGGACGAATTTCGAGAGGTATGCAGCGTTTCCTGACGGCGAAACCCAATAATATGAACTTTGTCTATAAAACTGAGGCTAGGACGTGGCAGCTACTCGAAGGAAGTGCAGATAATGGTTCTTGAATCGCTCCTTTGAGCACCTGCTACATTTCCGTCCGCAGCCCCGTGAATACAACGCATTTGAATGAACTCCATATTCGTTTAGCGATGCATATCCCTCAATGTTTGTACGATGAATGACAGTTTGTGTTAGCAGAAAGCTTTTATCTACTCCTCACCAACTCCATGTGTCACGTCAAAGCGCCATTTCCGCACAAACATTTCATTACAAAATCTACTTATTTCTGTCCCAATTATCCTGTGTATGAAATAAGGGGTTCTATCTTTTAAGACCAGTACTGAAGAGACGGCACAGGTAAAAAAATGCTGTACATGTATATACTTGTAGTATCATGCAAATTTAAGAAAGTAAGAAATACGTTCCTTTTCCGTTAAAGAACTACATAAGCAACGAAAACGTGACCCAAATCTCACATGCGTATTTGTACTCATCGTCGGAATGCAATAAGAAAATACAGTGGCACCTTTTGGGCTGCTGCATTTCACCCATTCTCATTTGCCGCTTGTGTTTCGTTCTGGGAACTTACGAAACATTTATATCCATAATATGCAAAGTATTTTGGTGCTCCAAAATGCAAGTAAGTTAAGCAACGTGTAATAAACGGCGCATAAAGAGCCATGCTTGTACTTTGGATGTACGAATCAACTTAGAATAAACATAAATTTGCCCAACAGTATGGTGATTCGGATTACTTGATTATGTGAAAGCACGCTAGGTCTACCTGCTTTAGGAGTGAGATGCCTTTGTGGAGGATTTTCTAAGGGAAACTGGCCTGTATACGCGTTACACACGAGGAAATCACGAAATCACCCATGCAGCCAGCCCTATTGCCTGTAATCGAATCCAAGTTGGAACTAGCAGAGTTCAGCAACGTTACCACTTGACAGCTGATGGGCCTAACAGGATGACGAAATGGAAGATATTATACTGTGTAAATAATTTAACACAGTGCCTTAAATTACATCGAGAACAGAAATTATTAATTCCTTTTTTAAGAAAAATTGGTGTTACCTTAAAACTCTATCACCGAGTTCTGTGTCATTTTCAATTGGCAATGGTGTAATTACAGCTGAAGTAGATTGTCTACAGCAGGGTTAATTCTGCATAAATAATTTGAGCATAAGCTCGTCCGAAATTTTGAAGCAACCTGCGAGTCGTTTCATAGAGAAGAATTTCTCATGTTTACCCGCTTAATGCTTGGAGTTCGTACCGGGTTCGATTCCACGCAAACGGGCTGGCTGTAGGGTCAGTTTACGTTGTTTTCCCCATGTGTACCATGAATATATGCCAGATTCCCTTAGAAAGCACGCCATGACGGCAACCCTTACTTTAGGCAAATGGTCCTTCGGGATTTACCATATTCAAATAACCATAATCATAACAACCTGATAAACACAGAAGAGAAACACGCCAAAGTGAACCATAAAATTAACAAAGCAACAACCTTGTGTTTGGAGTAGATTTAGCAAGAATTCAATTGATTTCGAAGAAAAATAAGAACGGGTTCACCTTCATCAGAAGCAATGAAATCTGAAAAACTGGGGCTGTTTAACAGATTTCTTTGTTCCTGATGAAGAGGGAACTGTACCTGTTTGCTCCCGAAATGGATTGCGTTCTTGACTAAATCCACGCCAAACACTAGACTGTTGCTTTACTAATTTTATGAAACATCTGATGCTCTTCTGTTGCCAAATTGCTTGCCAGATACAGAATTTTGAATTTCCTGTAGAGAAGAATCATCTGTGCGTCTAAATATTTGAGTTCTTATATGAGATGCTTCTATATATTAGAAACATCCGGATTAGTAGTAACACCTCATACTACTAACGCTACCTCTAGCTACAGCTAGCTACAATTTGCCCTAACAATTCAAAGAAATAATTTTTTTGTCCTTTTTCCGTATGTGAAACGTGAACACGAGCTAGTTTTCCATAGAATGTTCTCCACGAAGAGATTCTTCCACTTAGGCAAAAAACCCTCGCGTGTTTTTCCGTCATCAAACAAATCAAATTTTAAACTGAGAAAAAACCAAAATTCAAGAAACTTACCGAATTCCACTTAAGGATATCAGACATCATGTATTTCAATTTCTAAATCAGTATCGATAAATCCGGTCTTTGCTGTAGTTACTTTGTTCTTCTGTTTAGTTAAAAACAGATTAAATTCCAACGAAACATTCACCTTAAACTTCTAAGGAATTTTCTTCTTCCTCAGAACGTGCCTTCGAGGTCTAATTGGAAGCGAGTTTGGGTGAGTAATCGCGAGGTCCGAAGTTCGAATCTCGGAGAGCGCATGGCTGTGTTTTCATGTTTTCTGCACTGATAAACCTCCAATGGCTCTAGAAGTGGCGCCCGAACTAAAATAGGGTCGATGATAATTCGTCACCACTTGGATTCGGCGACTACATTCCTTTCCCTCCAGTAGCCTTTTAAATGGGAAAACATATAAGAATGTTTTTTCCTTCCTTCCGCGTGTTTCGAGATGTAATTGGAATCACGTCTGGCTAGAAGTCTCAAGGGCAAGATTTCGATTCCTGGTGAAAGAACTGAAGAATTTTCATGTTTCCAGCTGCTCTAAATCCCTAATTGCTCTACAAACTTAACCAAAATGAAATCGTAAATGCGCACATCTGATTCTGCGCTTAGTAAAAGAATTTCGTACATCCTACTTATTATGGCTTTTTGGTATGCTGATACAAATGCGCCGCTTTGTTCACACTAATTTACCACATGTTGAAAACAAAATTGCTATCCGTTTTGGATTTCCTTGATCAACAAAACTGTAGTAAATTTTGTTTGGTTTATTTGATTACGTCAAAGCACGTGAAGGCTATCTGCCTAAAGTGAGAGATGTCTTCGTGGAGAACTTTTTAAGGGAAACAGTCAAGTAACGCCCCATATGTAACGTGGATGCGTTACATTTGGGAAAAACCGCAAAAATGCCCATACATCAAGTAAGTTCACAAGGGTTTGAAAATGGATCAGACTACCAGTGTTGAGCGACTTTGCCGCTCGGCCATTGGTACTCGGGTCATAAATAAATTTATGACTTAACTTGTTACATGCAGTATTACGTAACTGAAAGTAAGCCACCCATCCAAAAATCAGGAATTTTAGTCACAATGTCAATGCTAAGGCTACTTTTAAAAGCAAAATAGGGTATTATTCCATATATATTCATAAAATCTTTTGTCAACGAAATTCTGATAAAGATTCTGTTCATTCTCACTTTTCATGTTGAGTCTTTGGTAAATTCGGTCATTTTTATTTTTTTAAATTCAGTGTTTAAAATAAAGCATTAAAAGTATTTTATGGTTGTTTAATTTATGGCTTCCAGAACTAAACTGATTTTGAAACGAAGCCTTATACTTAGAATAAATGGTCAGATAATTAAATACATCTTCTAGTTCCATTATAAATTCAAGGAAGCCCATCAATATACATATTCCATTAACTATTCAATAAGACTTTGATTAGTACATCCCAAGTTAGTAATGCTTTTATTTGAGGTGAAAGTCGAGATTCTCTAGTTAAACTCGTTCTCTGTTAGTCATCCTAACTAATTAGATTAGAGTTCTCCAGTATCTGGTTAAATGCATTACTTGAAATTCAGTCTCCAGCCATATTTAAATGATTTATGAAGCTTCTCAAATTCCACAGAATTAGGAAATCGTTTAGAAATAGATGTGCTTTTCAGTTATCTTAAAAGCATCTCCAAATTCCATGTAGGTATTTCAGTGACAAATGAAGTCGAGTTATTATATCTATTGTGGAAATCGTATCTGTATGTCTGAAGCGTCAAGTATATTTTTTGAAAAAATAATTATACCTCTGCAAAAAGAATATATTTAAAATGAATGTGTCTTTGATAACTTAATTAATTGAGCTATCGTCTATTGGCAAAGAGATTTAAAGTTCAAGACCAAACTGAACAAAAATTTTGTACAATAAGTAAAAATACGTCAAACGATGCATATGTTACACGAACAGTTTTCATATGAAATATATAATCATTTTAAGAAATTTAAAAAAAAATAATATTCCTTATTATTCTGATCAAAGGTCAGCTATTGAGAACCATAACAATGGTTAAATCGTAATATAGAAATATATATGAAGTGTAAATAGTTTAATTATTACAACTTTACTGTTAACATGTTTACTTTTTTACTGTTAACATCTATACAACATAAGCATCCATGCTACCTGATAGTTTTATTTAGTTTACTTATGGTATTTAAAACTGTGGTCGAAAATTTGTCATCCACGTTTTAACTAACTCCTGATAAGCTATCGTATTCAAAACTTGTATACGCGTTATTTGAGGAGGAATACAGTGTGATTAAAGAAACCTTTTTTAAACATTCGGTTTGTATTTTTTTAAATTTAATGTTTAAACGATTATTCGGACATATTTCCAATATTTCCATTTAACAAGAAGCTAAAAATATCGGCATTTGATTGTTTGCCCCATCGATTGGATTGCAATGAAAAATGAGGTTATGTGAAGACCGAAACTGAATTTCTGAAAGTTTGGCGAATTTTCGAAAATCGCTCGATTTTTTTATCAATTGACGCAACGTCTTCTCTATATGGATTCGGAGTTCTGGAACTGTTTCCGCAAATCTTAGGCGAAACTGGGTGTTTACAGCCACCAGCGTTTGTGACTAGCTTGCCTCCGATCTACCGAAAACTCTTCATCTCATTTCGTATCCATACGTTCATGGGTACTCATTTACCTGATACATTATGAAATTTACCCAACTCGTGCAAGAAACATGGCGAATGTCGTGAATGAGTACGAGCACATAAGTCGTCGGATTACGAATACAAATTATGAAGTTGCTTGTGTAGCCCAGTCTCTTAGGGTACATGACTTTGACAAGGAAGATAAAAAAGTGAGGTAAAAGTGGGGAGACAACTGTCCTCCTATACTGCATGTGTGCCAATCAGATTAAAAACAACGAGAGAATCAGAAGTCACGTTTAATAAGAAAGAGACGCAGAAGTCACGCTGCTTAAGGACTCTGATACACCTTAAAACCCATACGATGTTCGAATAGGCAACTGTTGCAAGAATTGGGATAACTTATTTATTTTAAAAGCAATTACTACCAACGTTTTGCAGCTGACTACATAATATAGCTGCTTCCTGAAATAGTAATCAGAAAGTTTGTGTTGCCACAAATATTTTTATAATTTAATCCGCTTTGCGACAACATTTTTCGTCATGTTTCCAACTTGCGCGCACAGTTTAAAACATTCTGTTACATAATTTAATTCCATATTTAATATATAGCTTTTATAACATTTGGAAACTACTGTGAACCTAAAATTCTAAAAATTCCATGTTAAATTTTAATTTTATTTTGAGTTGAGTTTATAAAATGTATTTTATTAACAAAATTTGTAATGTTTTCGTCCATAAAATTTTTCAATATTAAAATATTCGTCAGATTGTTGGTTCAGTTAGAAAATAGTGCCCATATAAAGAATTCCATCGAATCTCAAGTACGTATCGTTAGCCATTTTTAAAATATCATGCGCGCAAGGTGGAAACATGGCGAAATATTTTGTCACAAAGAGGATTGAATTACAAAAATATTTGTCGCAACACAAACTTTCTGGTTACTAGTTTCCAAAACAGCTATATTATGTAGTCAGCTGTAAAAAGTTGGAAGTAATTGCTTTTAAAATAAATAAAATATCCCAATTCTTGCAACAATCACATATTCGAAGATCATGACAAGTTTAAGGTGTATGAGTCCCCTTAAGAAAACAAGTAAACATCGGCAGTCAAACCTAAGTTACGAAGTTGTGTTCGCTAAGCATGTGAGCAGCAAATGGTCTGATCAAATTATCTTCTGGCATGATTTGGTAGCTAAGAACTTCTGAAGCATTTGCAGCACAAATCGCCGAATCTCGTGTGCTTTTATCCCCTCCACAATCACAGCTTCATAGGCACGCACGTGTACGCTTCCGTTTTTCGACTCTGAATATTTGCATAATT
Source organism: Stegodyphus dumicola (assembly GCF_044657685.1). Classification (NCBI taxonomy): domain Eukaryota; kingdom Metazoa; phylum Arthropoda; class Arachnida; order Araneae; family Eresidae; genus Stegodyphus; species Stegodyphus dumicola. Next base: position 36,156,032 of record NC_140781.1, read on the forward strand.
CTTCGGCTTCATAATTAATATCTTTGTTTCAATACGTTTCTTAAAAATATACGAAATTTTTAAATTGTCTTAATTTTGCACACGAGTGCAGTCATCGGCCTTTTAAATGAAATTTGTAAGAAGAGAATGCTATCAAAATCATCATCTGAGATTTTACAGTTGCGGAAAGGAGAAAATAAACAGCATTTATAAAGGGATTTCATCTGAATTGTTTAAAGTACCTGAAATAATCGTTTTGTATGATACTTAAGGAATCTATACATGTTTCATGTTGTAAGCATGTTTATGCGTACAGTATGATAATGAAATAGAAAGTAAAACTTAAAAATTAAAATAACACTAGATTTCTAAATAACAACAAAAACAACTTCAACAGTTAATAATCGTAGGTTTTAGTCGTAATCAGAATCTAATGAAGTGAAATAAATTCAACAATCAGAACAAAAATTTAAGCGAAAATTATTAACAATTAATGTAATAAAAGAAACAATGAATTATAAAAATAAACCACCAACTCAGAATTAGTACATAAATACTAACAATAAAATAACAAGCGAAAGTAACCAAGAATTAAATGAAAAAAAATGGTAAATCAACAATATGGTTTTAATATTTTCTTTAAAATTAATATATGCCTTAAAACCGTCAAGAACTGAATTATGAGTCGCACGGAGAATAAATCTGTGATGACGTCAGAGATCATGTGAGCTCACGTACAATTGACGTCACTAAAAATCACGTAATCTTTGACGTCACATGTTATTTTTTTGTTACTTTTCAATAGTTCTTCTGTTACTCTACCTCAAAAATTTCTGGTAGCACTGCTTCACAATCGGGAAATTTGGAGTCCATGAATTTTCCTGAATTTTCGTGCTTTACCCTTCAACAAACCTAACGACTTTACCAGAGGCTCCCAAACTAAAATTCAGTGAACGATAATTCGTCACCAGTTGATTTGGTCACCGAATCCCCTCCTTCCCTGTCAGCCGTTAAGTGGGGAAGAATGTAAGAAATTTCTGCTTCTATACTGCTTGTTTTAGTAATATAAGGAAGCACGTCCGCTTAGATATCGAGAGGCTCGGAGTTCAAACTCCGGCAAAGGCATCGCTAATTTTTCATGTTCCTTGCTCCGAAATATGTCTAATAACTCTGAAAACTATAGTTACATATATTTAGTTGATTGCTAAAACCTCTCCTATTACAGTTTTATTTATTTATAATTGAAGTAATATTTTCCGCATAAAAATGAATCCAAAATGTCATTTACACTGCATTCAGATGGAATTCAAATTTCGGCATAGCGATGGGACTATTAGAAGAAGTTACGAGATTTAATTAGGTTAGAATTATTTCTAATGAATATATGTAGTGCAACAAAGAGGGAGGTTTTTATACTTTAATTTAACTGGTATTAAAAGTTTTTTAGGATCTCGAAATTGCTTGCTTTGAAATTATGATTTTGCGTGGTGCTATCATTGCTATGTACACTTTAATTCCTTTGAAAAAGTTTTATGAAACTGAAACATTATTTCGAAATCTTGATAAATACACAAATCACGAGCTGCAAGTCGAGCTAGTTCTCTTTTTTTTAAAACCTCGCTTTCGATGCATATTTTCTTCCAGTTGTTATAATAAGGCTTTCTCAGCAGGTGGCCCATCATATTAAAAAAGCAGAAGTCACAGACAGAACCTAAATGCGTTACAATCATCTTTTTTCCCCTTATACACCTTGTATTAATTAATACTAAACAATACAGAAGGAAATAGTAAAAAGGTTTGTTTCGAGTGTCAAATAAGGGCATATAATTCTCAAGAAAACATTTCTTTCTGTTTTTTAGTTCTAACGGCATTTAATGCAATTAACCTAAATTAAAAATAAATTATCAATGTAAAACTGATATTTTAGCAGAGCGAGGATTCCAAAGAGTGATTTTATTCTCAATTTTATGAATCGATTTTTCACCCTTTAAAATGTTGCATGGGCGTTTTCGTGGTTTTCCCCATGTGTAACGTGTATACGAGCCCTTTCCTTAGTGTTTCCCTTAGAAAGTCCTCCCTCCCCTTAGGCAGATAGCCCTCGTGCGCTTTGCCATAATTAATTAAATACGCCAAAATACACCCTTTAAAATGTTGCTGTAATACTAATTTGCAAAAGCTTAGTCCGTAAAAGAAAATTTAAACTTTCTCCTTAATATGCTAACTAGAGCTGTTTTCCGTTACATTTCCTTTGAAAATTCTCAATTTTTCTTTTTTTAATGTTTCCAAGAAGGATGATATGGGATTTAATGTTCACAATAGTTATTTTAAGCGCATGTTTTCTTTTGTAACACTTAAAACAAATTTAATATTTACAGATAAAATTTGCTTTCGTATGACTTTATTTACCATTTAACTCAGGAAATGGTACGTCATGAGCAAAATATCCGAATTTCATACTCTTTGCATCGAGACTGTCTGTGCAAAACAACAGACTGTGCAACAAGTACGCAGTCTGCCTTTAAATCATTAAGATGCGCTATCCCAATTCAATTATCTAAAACTTTCACTACGGAAAGAAATTTATTTACGAAATATAGCTAAAATGACACTGATGCTACATTCGTCTACTAATGCATTGAGTAGAATAATCAATATCTCACTCGAAGCGGAATCAATAAACATTACTGGAAACATCAAAAAGCATTTCATGTATTTATTGAGCTTAAAATTGCGTTTCATTTCTTTACACTGTTATTGATTTCGCTTTTCATTTCAGCCTTCCATGTCAGCCCCAAACTGGCAAATTACTGCCCAGAAAGCTGCATGTTGCTGCTGGTGGGTGTGGCCATCGGACTAGTCTTGTTCCATAGCGGTATGACGGTCGGTCCCTTGACACCCACCGTCTTCTTCCTCTTCATGTTGCCACCCATCGTCTTCGATGCTGGTTACTTTATGCCAAACAGACTATTTTTTGACAATATCATATCTATTCTCGTCTACGCTGTCGTGGGAACTGTGTGGAATGCTTTGAGTATTGGTGTTACATTATGGGCCATAGGATTAACTGGAATATTTGGATACGATGTACCTCTCATGGACATGCTACTGTTCAGCTCAATTGTTTCAGCAGTGGATCCGGTTGCAGTTTTGGCTGTGTTTGAAGAGATTCATGTTAATGAAGTGCTGTATATCATCGTTTTTGGAGAATCCCTTCTTAATGATGCTGTGACTGTGGTAAGTAGCAGAATTCTTCTCTCGAGATTTTACTACTCTTATGACAGATATATAAAAGTAGTTAAAAATATAAAATGATTTTTAAATTATAAACTATTTTACAAATACTTGCAAATGTTTTTAACAATTTAACATTGTCGTGTAGCTAAAAGAAATGCAAAGTTTGAGAATTCAAAATTAGGTCAGAAAAAATAATGTTATTTTTGATTGGAAGAAAGCGTAGATGTTTTTTAGATGTTCTCAGCTTTTAGATGTTTTTAGGTTCAGTCATGATCATAAGGAGTTTCAATATTCAGGATAATAATAAGACCTTCAATTCACGAAGTTATTAGAGTTAATATTTAAAATGAAACTGCGATTATTAGACTAGGCAACGAAGACCTCATTATTTTATGTAAGTACAGCTTTTATAATAAGCAAAAACAGAATTTTTAGAACAGATCAACAATATGCAAATTAAGGGCTAAAAATTTAAAGCACTTGGTAAAAGAACTATGCATTTCAAAAGACGGAAAAATGAATCACAGGTGCAAACCTCCAAGCAAATTAAAGAGCGAAATTCTGCAAATCAATTAAAACTTTTCTCTATACTTTAATTTCGTTACAATAAGCGGCATTGTAACGAAATGATGCGAATGATGATATTTCAACTAAACTTTTCTTATTATAGATAGTTTTCTTTGTGTCTTTATAAGTTAAATCCGTATTAGAGTAACTGCATATTAAAATTCTGATGAAATTTCGTTCATTATGCAGTAATTTTCCTATGCCAGTACTCATAATAACCAAATTCGAGTTAATTCATATGAAACGTTTAGGACAATTTAAATACGAATTTAAATTTGTAATAACTTAGAATTCACCTTTTTTATTTGGATTATGGCGATACACATAAGGGTATCTGTCAAGAGGAGGGATGTCTTCGTGGAGGAAGTTTTAAGGGAACTTGACAAGGAATCTGCGTTACACATGAAGAAAGCAATGACAACTCTCATACAGCCAGCACATTCGCCTGGATTTCAACCAAGGCCGAATTGCCACTACTAACCACTCGACCTCTGGTGAGCTCCGAATCCATGCTATACTGCAATACAATGCAAGGAATCCGTACTACACTGCAATACAATGCAAGATCTCCTACACATATATATCTACAACTACACATACTATCTCATATACTATTAAAAGTATTGTGTTAATTTTGTTTCTGTTCATTTGAAATTCTCTTTCATTTCGAGGAATTGTATTTGTATGCTTTCGTATTCTCAAAATTTAGATATATAACTATTCGGAACTGCCGAGACTTTCATCCATACTTAGGGTTTGGCATTTAATCGCTACATGCCGTGGACATAGCTAAAAATTCTGTTCCGTTCCTACCCGAGATCAGGAGCTGTCTCCATGTATCATTACTACAAGTACTGCTGAGAGTTGGACAATAAATAAAAGACATAAACAATTTTTCATATCCTAGCTGCATATTGCTCTTTAAAACATTAGCAAACTCAAAGTTCCGATCTCAATACTCAAAGTCAAAATTTGATTTAATAAGTTTGATTTAATTCTGTTTTGTGATAGTTAAAACAAATAATCGTATACGAATCTAGTTTAAAATATAGTATTTCTTAAAATAGATTAATGCCAGTGTGATACTAAATACTCGGCTTTCTTTCTTTCTAAAATGAAACCAAATACTTTCTCTAATCTTAAACAGTTTTACTCTTTTACTGAATTATAGTGAAATAAAGTGAGAATATATTAACACATTGGCAAATATTTGCAGTATTTCAATGACCATTTACAAAGGCAAAACAACTGAACCTTCTTGACAAAATCCGTGCTTTTGTGCCATCAAATATTATCAGGTTAAATAACATTCCTTTCAAGTAGGGGGCAATTCTTATCTCAAAATGCAACAACTGAAGTGGCTTATGAAATCAATGAGATAAACATGTTCCATAGTATTGAGAATATTTTCTTGCATATTTTCACCACTGAAGTAGTAAAGATTCTGTAAGAATGATTCAACAATGTCAATAAGACGACACTTAAATTAGAATCGTGTTGACATGATATTTGTCAACCATGATACAAAGGTGATGAAAGACAGTTTTAAGAAATATACTTTTGTCATCCATTATATGATTCTTCTATTCAAATAAATCACAAAATGAATGGGAAAAATAAGTCCCTTAAGGGAGTATTTTACCACATTATATCTCTATTATTCAGTTATTATTGTACTTTATTAGTACGAATTTCAGTCTATCCGCAGTGTGGTAGTACTTCTCCATATTTTTCAAAGATTTAATATTTTTTATTACGCACAACAACTTTAAGTTCTATTAACTTTTGAAATTCAAATGTAAATTAGCATTTGGTTTCCTAAAAAATTTCTCTCTTTAATGTTTCATACTTACGCTTGCGGCGTGACTGAATTTAGAAATCCTGATCATGTTGTAGGCACATTAGCTTATTTCAAAGCAGGAGACATGAAAAATGAACAATGCCCTCGCCGAGAATCGAGCCTCGGACCTCTCGAATACGCGCCGAGTGTGCTGGCCATTACACTAAGAATGCATGCTAAGAAGGCGGGAGAAATATTTTATAATGATAAAAGACATCAACTGAAATAATTACGGCCATTATAAATTATCTGGGTTTATAATAATTTACGCTTGTACTTAACACTAATTTAATTAACAACCATATGAAGGAAACTACATGATTAAATTTTCTTCATACGACTAAACTTTAAGTTAGTGTGAAGTACAAGACTCAAAGTAGAAAAAAACCTTTCAAAGTGTAACAATTTGTAGAGGTATTAGGTATTTTTTTAAAAAAGGAGCTGAAAAATGAGAAATGCCCTCGCCGGGACTTGAACCACGGACCTCTCGAATACGCGCCGAGCGTGCTGACCACTACACTACGAAGGCATGCAAAGAACGCGGGAGAAATAACTTATAAATTGATTCTACGTGGAAGGGATAGGTATGAGATATCATATATGTCAGCTACTAGCTATCATGCATATTAGATTTTTAACCAAGAATTATAATAATACTAATAATAATCAAATTCGCGTGAAAATATTTATAAAAATTCACAATTTAATTAATTTTTTTAATCGAGTATTTAAATATTTCAAAATTAGCTATTCATAGAAACAAAACTACTTTACACATGAAACTAGTATAATAAATGCATGCAGCTTTTCGGAAGGAGGAAACATTTTTATATCACTTTCGATTTGTAATCAAAGATACAATTCCTCGTTGCTGTTACCGATAATCTTCCTAATACGACTGAAAATCACTGTTTTTGTATCTGATGTCGTAACTGCTTTCGAATATGTTTTCGGCATTCTGTTTTAAAATATTTTCTGTGGTTGAGTCACCGTTTCTTTCTAGACCGACGAAAGGTTTTAGTAGTTGGATTTAAAGTGAAGTTGATTTCATATTATTAAATTTAACAAAAAATAATTAATTTTTATTATGACATATTTTTCCCTCTATCCTATATTTTAGTTACGATGATTAAAAATAAATACATTTCAGGGTCAATAAACATAAATTTGGAGGGTGAAAAGCTCTTTTCAAGAAAGGCATTAAGTAGTAATAATATAATTAAAGCTAATATACTCTCAAATGTAACTAAGATTTGAATTTTTACTTGCAAAGTAAACTAAAGGGACTCAAGTTGAATTCTGAAAGTTTAACGTTCAAAATTCTGGCTATTTCAAAACATTTAAATAATTTCACAAGAATAAACGAAGAGACTAATTTTCTGTTACAAGAAGTGCTAATAGAGGATACCTTTTTCTATAAATAACTAAATATATTACATAAAAACTTAATATTCTACTTTTACCCATTTGACGGTTTTAGAATTCAAAGTAAGCAAAGACTAAAAAGAAATAAGCAAGTTTTTTAATATTGTTATTTTTAATGGCTAAACGAATGTTATTAGATAATTTTAAAACTCTCTGCTATTTTTATGTCCGAATTGAACAGTTAAATTTTATTTACAGAATTGATTTCAATTGAAATTTCTTATTTAATTACGAATGTTACAAAATCAACGATTTTTATATTGTGACGCAAGTGACGAAAAGTAAGGTAACATTTTTACAACGAGGATTCATCTACCTCAACCTCGGAATAAAAGTGAATTTCCTGAAAATGTTTTTGACAGTATTCTGCCAATCAGCACTAATGCATGGTACGAAATTTCAGTTTCAAGGTGAAACGAAATGTATGTTTAGGAACAAAGGTGTAAAGAGTCAATACATTTGAGCAGAAGTAGAAAACTTGCTAATGACAAAATTTATCGGGTGGAAATAAGTCCTTCCCTAATTATGCTGTCAGATCGTGATAGATAGAGCACTTTATGGGTATTGGTTTTTTTCACTTTCAAACCATACAGACTGAATCAGTTATTAGTATTAATGAAGTCAGTTTTTCCTTGAAAGTAGCAACATAACACGTATTTAAAATAAATTACCTCCCATTCTGAAAAATGTAAGGAAAGGCTCTTATGGGCTACGAAGCTAGTTTCCAAAGGCTCTTATGGAAACTAGCTTCGTACTGGAAAGTGAATTACTAAATAAATTTAGCTTTTGATTTTTTTTCAAAGTTATAGTATAATCCCATGATATGGGAGTATTAAATGTCTGCATATTCCATTTAAAATTTTTGGAGACAAACTAAGGTGCATTGATTTGAGCATTTGAATACATGACTACTCTAATTACTAGTGATACTTTAACATAAATCTTCTAATTACAAGTGATACTCTAATGTCAATAATGTGATTACAAATGATATTGTAATGCTAACTCTGATAAGAATAAAAGTACATTAAAATAAAACTGATAAATGCATTAAAATAGGCGCTTGTTGCAAATACTATAAAGAATATTATACACCAACAGATCTCTGCACAGTAACACGTTTTGTCTCATTTATGAAAATGTAGTTTTCGTATTCTAGAACAACAATCTGGGAAAGGAAAGGCCCACCAGCGGCCGAGCGGTAACGTCGCTGAACGCTGGTAGTTCGGTCCGAGGTTCGAATCCCGCGAACGGGCTGGCTGTATGAGTGTTTTCGTGGTTTTCCCCATGTGTAACGTGTATACGAACCAGTTTCCCTTAAAAAGTCCTCCAGGAAGGCATCCCTCCCTTAAGGCAGGTAGACCTCGAGTGCTTTGCCGTAATCTAATAAACCAAACCAAACCTGGGCAAGGAACATAAATCAGGTATAATCCAGCATGCTTCATTTCAAGTGGTTGAGATCTTTCACTCTTGTCTGGTCGATTTTTGTCTATATTCGTAAGGGACACTTTACAAACAACAATAATCAATACAGTCGTATAAACAAGCGTTTGTTATTGATAACCTCCATTAGGTATAAAGATCTATTAAAGGTCCTTCCTATAAGTCCATTAAATTCTTATCCTCTACTGAAACATACCACCAGTGTCTAAAATGAAACGCATAAGTAAACATTAGCTGATAATCAAATTCAGAAATACTGAAGAAAATAAAGTATAGTCCCGTGAAAAAACTGGTTAGGAATTGCATTAAAATCTGAAGGAAAGGTAAGGTTTATGTTAATTAAAGTACAGCCTCGTGAAAAAAGTTGTTAAGGAATTGCATTAAAATTTGAAGGATATGTAAGGTTGGTGTTAATAAAAGTTTAGTCTCGTGAAAAAAGTGGTTAAGGAATTTCGTTAAAATCTGAAGGATATGTAAGGTTTATGTTAATGAATCATTTATCTTATTAGTTTGACTTTTTTAGATTTCTATTTTTATCATCCTTCACCAGAATGTAAATTAGTTTAAAATACAAATAAGAGTTAGTTTAAAAACTTTATCAGACAGCATTTAGCAGCTTAGGTTGTGTGTGTGTGTGATTATGGCAAAGCCTCGAGGGCTATCTGCCTAAGAGGAGGGATGCCTTCGTGGAGGACTTTCTAAGGGAAACTGGCTCGTTTACACGTTACACATGGGGAAAACCAGCAGCTTAGGTTGACTGTTACTCTACTCTCAATTAATTTCTGCTTTTTGCTCTAGCTTGCCAACAAAGATTTGCTTGTTGTGATGCTGCCAGTCTAATTAGCCAGGGTAAATTAACACTTAAGTTAGGCTTCGTTGATATTGCGGAATTGTATACGAATCGACTTGTTAATAAATATATATATTTTTCAATTTTGCTTTGGTTGTGATACTTTCACCAAAAAAAACGATGGGACCATAAGTCATTTGACAGTCTTTTACGGCTATGGTGTGCTAATACTTTATATTAAATAGCGTAATTGTATAGGTAAACGTATGTTTTCGACAGAAAATTTCTATCATTCTGTTAGTTTCTGTGTATTCAAAGGGGCGGGCAACTTCCAACGCTGTATATGGTGCGATCAAAAATAGCAGTGTTATTTACTACTTCAATTTTATTTAGAAGTACGAACTGCAGGATATCGGTAAGAACTTATATGCTCATTCTGTGATCTCGTTTAATGAAAGATTTATGACTTGAAATGACGTTAATGAAAGATTATTTTGCTATCTGATTAAGCGAATTACAATGATTCATCAATAAATAAAGTTTCTGCATATAAATGTATATATAGTTTAATTTCTGATTACATATATATTCATGAGGTCTTACTAGCATAAACAAGCAAACTAATCACAGTGTAATATTTTGCCTCGTAATAAACTATTAGAGAACAAAGCTCGTTTAAAGCAATATCGCACTTAATAACACTAAAAGTCGCAATAAACTTCTTGGAATTATCAGCCTTTAGTTCTAAAATTTGAAGTAAAGTATAAACTTTAAGGCAGGAATTTTGCTTATGCAATGGAATTAACGACGGAAAAATATTTTGACGAATTTTTTTTCTCTTTAAGTTGCTGCTAAAATTGTCACCATTTAGTTTTTGGGCAGCTTTCAAATTTTTTCAATTTAGCTTATCTTAATGTTCCTGTAGGTGACTATAATTAGCATCACTTGGGGTATACATTGCTAACAAGTAATGCGATTTTATTTGTTCTTAAGGTACTATTGATGAAAATGATGATATGGGAGTATAAAATGTATTTCTTCATTTACTTAAAGACATATAATTGAACATAAATCGCACTAGATATTTTAAAAATGAATATTTGTTTTTTAATCTTAAATGTATAAACATTAGTTAAAACTTCTGAAATACATTTACCCAGATATCAAAACAGATTGTTTCAGATATATTGCGCACTCTACGGCATCTGGTATATATTGGCCGATAATCGGCAGAGCGCTAAAAATGGCTGAAAGCTAGTAGCCCTACCAGTGTTAGATTCCGGAAAAACAGTTGGGTGCGTGGCCGTTTTCATGTTTTTTCACACATGTCTAATGTGGAGATAGGAGCCAAATTCAATTAGGCTGGTATCACATATCTCTTTATTTCATACAAACAATTTTTTCAGACAATTGTTTTACCATTGAAAGAAAGACTAACGACATTTCTCCTTACTTCTCCTCCCCCTCAAAAAATGTAAGTTGTTCGTTTTCAACAACCAATCAGCTATCAGCATTGAATCCCAAGCCCTCAACTATCATTTATATTGGAGAACACGTTTCCTTTTCACATGGTAAACCCAAAATTATCCACTTATCCACGCTTATTGGCTGTTTCATATCGTGTAATAAAGCAGAAAAATTGTTCTAAAGCGTTGGTCTTCCAAAATGTTTTGAATGTGTGATATGACCTTTAGAAAGGCTTCCATTAAAGTATCCTTCCCCTTTGGTTGTGCTTTACCATAACCAGATAAACCAACCTATGGTATCTGATTTTGATTATTGGAAAAGAATAAGGATGTTTGTCAAAGCAATCGTTTATTTAAAATTGTAACTATGTTAATGTGAAAGACCGAAATTGGAGAATGTCGACTTTCACCGGAGAATATCAACATTCACCAAATACGTCGGTGACAGACCGAATATTTCACTACATTCCTGTATATTCGAACCCTCACCGGTGTATGTCGACAATCACAGATATGCTCTGGTGAAAGTCGAAAAGAGAGGTCATAAAATGCCATAATAGTTTAAATTGTTGCAATAAATAAGATTTGAATCACATAATTTAGTAAGTTTTTTATTTCTGTTATTTTATTTTCTCATTTAGAACGTGCTGTATAATTAAGTAAGTTTTTAACTTCTATTATTTTCCTTTCTCATTTTGAATGTATTGTGTGTTTTAGGTTCTCATGTTCTTAAATTCTTATTTCAAGTTTCAAGTGCGTTTATTCGCGACTGAATTACGGAGAAAAAAATATAATATTGTTATATGTTCAACATTCACCATTAGTACATGGTGAATGTCGACATTGACCGGTGTAAGTCAGAAATAAGAGTATTTGGAAAATATTTCGGACATACACCAAGAGACTATGTGAATGTTGACATTCATCGGTGAAAGTCGACATTCTCCAGATTTCGGTGTTTCACCGTAACAACTACACATGAAATGGGTCAACCATCACTTGAGTAAAATTGTGAGAATCACCCTTTGTTTTAAAGATTCCTTCCTGGGTTTTATTTAGTAGGTCTTCCCAGGCTTTGTTTCTAGGACACCTATTTAAGAATTTTATTAATGTTTTCATACAGAAATACTTGAAACTCATATCAATGACCTTATATGTAGTAATAAATGTGGAATGAAAGAGCTTCAACAAATATGTTACGTTACTTTCAATGAAATAACAACATTTTGTTAGAAGATAAAAACCTATGTTTTTATTCCAGGATGCGAGGGATTCAGATTATTTCTAAATATGCCATTTTCATGCATAATTACAATCTCCTAAAAAGAGATTCAAGTCAAGATGTTATGCGCTAGTTTCTCCTATAAAGCCGTCTGCGAAGGCATCCCTTCTTGATAACTCTCGAAGTTAAATATTAATATATATACTCTCACTTTCGTGTATTATAATTTATTCGACCAATTTTCTGAACATGTTTATTTACGTCTGTGAAATTTGTATGATACTACTGAAAATTTCAGTGAAATATTTTTTAATTATTGTATTTTATTTAATTCGCTTTATTTCTAATTTAAGGTTAACTCTGGTTTTTGGTTATTTCTAGTTTCTCAGTTATTACGGTTAAAACAAACTTCATGCGTTGTGATTAAGCATAATTATATAATACGAACAAAACTAAACAAAACATAACAAAAATATACGACAGAGAATCGTACGTAAAAGAATCAAATTGAAATAATAAAAATAATCGATTAGTGATGTTAAGGAATGGGTTTTCTTGGTGCTGCTGAATTATATATTAGCACAGGGGAAAGAAAAATCAATAAGGCTTTTAATACAAAATGTGTGCTTTTGACAATGAAATAAAACTCTAATGAGTAAAGAAATATAATCCCGTCTCTTTTATTACTGAGTGTTCCGATCTTTGTATAATAATTTTCTTTATGAAAACATTATATACCTTGTGAAGTTTTATTTGCATTTCTAACATCTAAATGACTTACGTTATTCCTATTATATTTATTCCTCACCTTCAAGTGAATTGTCACTCCAGAATTATGGAAATTATTTACTATAGAAAGGAGAGAAGAAAAGCGCGAAAGTAAACATATTGATATACAAGGGATGTTTCCGAAATTATAGGAAATTAAGTGCATTATTTTTCGTCAATTTACATCAGTATTGCAATGCAGTTTTACAACAAAATCCCCATTTAATTGAAAACACTTACCCCAACTAGAAGCTAATTTTTTAATCTGTCCTCAAAGAACATTTCTGGGAACAATCCACCTATTTATGGCATGGTTAATCTTTCAAATCGAGCATTCCGTTAGGGTTATTTTTCATATGTGGTATCAGAATACTTCTTGAAGACGTTGCAAAATCTGACGTTTTCACACCCTTTTTTCACAAACAGAAACTGATTGCTCTTCGCATCTTCAACTATTGCAAAAGCATTTCTACAAAAACGCACCTGTATCAGTCAAAGAACTGAATCGGACTGCTCAGTAATGCATTGCATATCTGCATAAACATGTCAAGATTTGCCTCTTGCCAACAGCGCGCCTATAAGCTCTAGGAATTGGAAAAGATCTCTGGAAACACCCTACGCATAATAAAATCCGTGGGATTTAATTCGTTAGAGAGCCTGAGATGCGTTAGCCTTTTGGCGATACTCTCTCACAAGCTATTATTACGCTCGGCCGTACTTTAGGCCCTTGATAGCGTCGCCGTTAGTTAGCGTTAAGGGACCAACTCTGTTAGAATCTTGATAGCTTCGACTATATCTTTTCAATTAAGTGTTATTGATTATTATTCCTGAGTTCAAGCCTAAGTGGAGGCTTCATTGTAACTCCAAGAAGGAGTCGCCTGTTAAATTTATTTTGAATAATGAAGGGTAATTAACCCTTTGTACGTATACGTTTCTATCTCTCTGAACTAAACGATTATTCGCTTATCAGTTCTAACCGTTCCAGACACATTGCAGTACATTCAAAGTTTGGAATCTTACACCGTCACAGAAAATGAGTAATATGTCATTTCCAAATAAATTTTGTTATTAGCATTTGTAAACTTGCTTCGAGATGCTCCAACATATTTATTTTCTAGTATGGCATTAGACTTCACTAAATGAAATATTATTTTATCTTCCTTGAATCCGAAATTAATTTTTTACAGTATTTCATTTCCTGGCAATAAACAACCTAAAGCTTCTCAACATTGATATCAATACGCAGCAAATTCGTTTCTATTTGTTTTTGTTTTTAGAGTTTTGAAGTGAAAGTCTTAAAAAAATTATAAAACAAATATTTTATCCCTCCCCGAGTACTTTCATAAATAATTTAATCCGATTTGCCTAGTTTCGTAGCAGCTTTTGAAACTAGAGAAATCAGTTTGGATTCTCGTTACTGCATTTCTTCAGTCTCAGAAATATTACCCATTTTTATTCAGAGAGAAATCTTTATGCTAGAACTTTGGGCTTTTTGAATAAACTCAATAATACTAAGAAGAATGCTGTCAAAGTTAGGAATCCGGTTTATATCAAAGCTCCAAGTAAGTGGCATCTCTATGCTAAGCAAGAAATTAATAGCAGTATTTTCCAAAATAACATAGCTATTTATTCGTGTTGGATAGTGTAAGAAGTATTTTATTCGTTCACTTTGCATATAACCTTCAGAAATAATTTCGAAACACATCTCTGTGTTTAATATCTTACCTTATTTGTCTGATACTGTGATTTTTTTCTCCTTACTTACCTTTATTTTCATAATATTGTGACTTTTATAACCCAGATAAATTTTGCTGATAATTTAATTTTTTTAAGACAAAGAAAAACCTATTTCTTAAATAAGAATCATTCTTAAAAGAAGAGAAAAATCTTATATTTTTCTTTAAAACAAGCGTTTTAGGATAGTAGAAGTAAATGCACCAAAATATATCGGTTAAGAATTAATTTAAAGAGAGGACATGAAAAACGGTATAAGAGGAAGCTTTGAAAATTCATAGGGTTGTAGAGACATTACGTATTTTATTTATTTTTTTTTTTTTTTGGAAGCAGGCAAAATGAAAAATGAGCATTCGCCTTCGCCGAGAATCGAACCATGGACCTCTGGAATACCGGCCCAGCGTGCAGAACCACTACACCCCGAAGGCACGCTAGGAAGGCGGGAGAAATACCTTATAGGGTAAAATATTAAAACGTATTCTATGAGTAAAATTTTAAAAAAAGGACGAAATGGGAGAAGCATAAAATTATTTAATGTTTGAAATCAACAGTAAAATACTTTACTATGAAGAAAATGTAACCTTTATGCCGCATCACTTTTATTAACACAATTACACTTCTAACATTTACGAAGTGTAAGCTAATGCTTCCCTGCAGCAGCCAGAATTCCTTCTTGGCCACAACGTCATATGGAAAATTGTTACTCCGGAGCAGTGGAAATAATATCCATAAAATGGTCTCCAAACATCCATAAAATTATTATTATTATTATTATTATGTAAATCCCCTAGCTTCCTCGGAAGATTAAATATTAAAAATAGCTTTCAAAATCTACCTCAAATATATTTTTAAGCCGCTTATGTAAGATAATTACAAGAAAATCATTATTTCATTATTATTTTACTCATAAAACTACACTCGTGCGCAAAATTAAGAGAATTAGCAAATTATATCTATTTCTATGAAAAGTATTGAGCCAAAGATACAAATTATGCCTCCGAAGAATTATGCAAATATTAACAGTCGAATACGTAAGCCTACACGTGGGTGATTGCGAAGCAGTTATTGTGGAGGGAATATAATCGCAGGATGTGTGTTCGACGATTTGTGTTTTCATACTCCTTCATGACTTTCGCCGTATTTGTCGCAAGAGTTGGGTAAATTTTATAAGGCATCAAATAAAATGAGTAGTCATGAACATATGGTTGACAGAATGTTGTCGGTAGAATGGAGAGGCAGACCAGTCACAAGCACAGCTGGCTACTGAGCTCAATGTAACGCCCATTGTCGTCTTCAATTTATGCAAACTATTTCAGGGTACTGGATCCATATCGAGAAGAGATGGACGAGGTCGGACAAGAACCACAAGGATGAACGACGTTGTTATTTAGCCCTTTCAGTGCTGCTACGCAGGACATCTACAGCTTTTCAGCTCTTACGTGAGTTGTATGCTGTTATTGGAACCCGAGTTTAACGGTATACAGTTGGTCGAAGGCTTCATGAGGTAGGGCAGTATGCCCGAAGCAGTGCGATTTGCGTCCTGCTAACTGCAATACACAAAAGAGCGCGTTTAAAACTGTGTACACAACAAGGTCCCTTGAACCAGACTTCAGTGATGTACCATGCTTTTTACAGATGAGTAAAGAGTCATCCCGGACACTGATTCTCGGCGTACCTGTACTTGGAGAGAGTCTGTAATAGGATACCATTTTTCCGTCCAAAGTAAAGGATCATTACGGTGTTAGAGGTATAATGGTGTTAGCTGTCATTATGTTATACGACCGCACACTCCTGCATGGGTTTGACAAATACTCCGTGACTGCTATGAAGTATAGAAAGGAGATCTTAGAGCCCTATGTTCAACTTTTCAGGACCTCAGTTGGTCGTTTATTCCTGTTAATGGACAACAAATCTTGTCGACATAAGGCTCAGCTGGGACTGCACCTGGAAAGTGAGAATATTCACCATATTAAATTGGTCAGCCACATCTCCTGATCTTAACTGTGTGCAGCATAACTGGGACGCTCTTGGGAAGGTAATTTCATCTCGCCATCTCCCTCCTAGAACCATCCCAGAGATGAAAACTACCTTGTTTCAGGAATAGGATCGACTGCCATTCTTCAGCTATCTCCTATCCAGTATAACGCCACGCTTCGTGACTTGTCTGACTCTGAGAGGGGACCGTACCCCATATTAGACTCATTTTCAGTTCGATATCACAACGTGAATTTTGGACATCCCTGCACTACGAGCTTTACTAATAATCATGCGTGTACTAATGACTTTTATAATGACTATTGAATGGCCATTTTCTCTCAATTTCTCTGTTATAAATGTATATTCATACCAAATTTCATTACATTTTGTCCATTAGTTTTTCAAAAATTCAACATAATGTGTAAATTCACTTAACTTTGCACACTTGTATAGATCTATTCCGTATTATTTTAGATAACAATAACAATATACAGGGTGGTTATAATTAAAATTCCACATTGAAATGGTCATAAAAAGAAAACTACTGGACCAAATGTTATCAAACTGCATGGGTGTAAATCGTGTAAAGGAGGTCATAGGAATTTATTTTCCTCGAAAAGAAAAGTTTAAAACTCCCCACCAGTGGCGAATAGCGCTGTATGCAATACTGTTAAACGAAATAAGGGTCGAAATCTAACTTAACTTTTTGTCCCAAGGATTTAGTGTATTGTAAACCCTTAAACAACATACTAATTACTAAATATAACATACAACATATTAATATACTAAACAAAATTACCATTTAAAGGCGCGATATAAGTCGAGAGTAACGGAGAAATCCGTCCTTGAAAACCACAAAGTAGCGATTAGAAAATGAGAGATCGCAAGTCACTCGCAGAAGTGCGCGCATTCCGGAAATCGTTTTCTAATCGATTTCTTTCTTTTCTACACATCGCTAATTTGTGATTTCTGAAGCCTAAATTCGGCGCTAAGACATGAAGATATCGGTTTGAAACGGTTTAAATCGTTTCTAAAACGAAACTGTTTTGGAGTTACACAAAACCGCAATGGCTTGTAATTGGCTTAACGGCAGGTAGAAGCAAATGCGCTTTACACGTCATTTGATTCTTCAGAAAAAAGTGAGCGTGTTTGTCAGAGTTCTCAATGTCTCTAACCGTGCAAGACCGTGCTTTTCTCCTGAAATGTTATTATGAATGCGATATCAATGAACGGCGTGCTTCGCAAATGTATTGTTCAGTAACAGGAATACGCGGAGAGCCAATGGCAGGGATTGAGGAAAATGATGGCAACGTTTGAAGCCAAGGGTTTAGTATCAGTTATTTTACCTAAATGGCGATGCAAACACCCATAACTGCAGAATTTGGGCCAAACAAATCCCTCTTGTTATCCAGCCAATTCCATTGCATACTCTTAAATTCACCGTTTGGTGTGGTGTGACAGCTAGTTTCATAATTGGGCCATTTTTCTTTGAAGAGCAGTCGACAGCGGGACCTGTGAATCCTTTTTTTGCTGGACCTTTCTTTGAGGAGCAGTCGATATGAACTGTGACTGCAACTCGCTTAGCGTTAATGTTAAGACGTTTCGTGATACCTGAACTGCAGCAAAGTGGCATTTTAGACACCACGATTTTTTGTAGTACTGAGCCCCACCGCACATTGGTACATGCATCGCACAATTACTTAGGCAACATTTCACGAATGAGCGAATTATAGGCCGACACTTCTCCATTTTTTGGCCACCGTGATCGACAGACCTCAATGCCTGTAACTTTTGGCTATGGGATTATCTCAAAAGCACTGTTTATGATGATAATCCAACCAGTTTGACAGAAATGAAAGATAGGATACGCTGACATGTCCGTAATATTTCTCCAGAAAAGCTAAGAGCTGCTGTTGAGAATGCAGCAATCCGATTTAACTTGCTTTCGGAAAATGGTGGACGTCACATTGAACCTGCTTTATAACACTTTTCAGAAACTATTAAACATAGTTTAAACCGATGTCTTCATGTCTTATTTCGTTTAACAATATTGCATGCAACGCCGTTTTCTTCTGCTGGTGAGTTTTTGGACTTTTGTTTTCACCTAAAATAAATTCCCATGACCTACTCTATATGATTACCAAGTCTGATAACACTTGATCCAGTAATTTTCTTTTTATTACTATTTCAAAGCAGAACTTTAATTATAACCACCTTGTAGATTAAAATATTATTTATATAATTTTTTTGAGTGTTTAATTTCGCCGTTCGCATGAAATTATAAAATTCTTTCGAATTTTAAGTTTGGCTTGCGGAAACCCTTAGAATACCTGCTTGGGATGCACGGAACACGATTTATATACTACCGCTCTAGAAATAACACACTGCACATAATAGCTATCAATCATGCTACTTGACTCTGTAAAGACATTTGGTTGTTTCGAAGCAGGAGACATGAAAATGAACAGAGCCCTCACCGGGACTCGAACCTCGGACCTCTCGAATACGCGCCGAGTGTGCTAGCCATTATACTACGAAGACATACTAAGAAGGCTGGAGAAGTACCTTATAACTCAAGCTCTCTTTCTTTCAATAAAGCATGTAATAAAGATGTCATATCTTTCCAGCCTGTTTATATCTTTGCACAAATAACTTCATATTCCGAACGATGGTGTGTCTTCAATAAAAATGAATATAATTTTCCAGTCTATAAAAGTCGAGGTTTTTTCTGCCTCACTGGTTTTAAAACAAACATAAAGTAATTCCCAAAACTCTTGAGAATGTTTGTTACTCATATGAGTAGCATGGAGCTTGAACAGGTTTATCTGGATTAATGATGCAGGAAAATAGTCTTCCGTTATAACCACTACATATGGTGAAAGGTATGATCTATACAATGGAAATGATGAACAATTGCCTTTCACTGCTCTGTGGTGTGACTATTATTCAAAAACAATGGTTCTTAAGATATATATATCAGGAAATTATAAGCAAAGAAATGTGACCTTGTCCTTTCGTTTTCTTTTATTACATAGTCTAGTCCCCTAAGAATGGAAATGCACGAGACTTTCTATCATTCGTGTCAAAAAATAGGCATATTATTCAATGGTAGATTGACGACAGTATTTCAAGAGTTACATTGATTTGAGTCTGATACACATTTGATAGACTCATAAGGAAGGAAAACTGATGGAAGCGTAAAAGAAGAAATGACGAAATATGCGTGAAGTATTAAATGTTGGCAAAATATTATCTCTCAACAAGTTTCTGGTTGAAATCTAAGCCTCAGAACTGGAATCTATAGAAACTTTCCTGCTTTCTCAAATTTTCTTTCATTGATGATCCCATATAATGAGGTAAAATTTTCCAGTGGCATATATTTAAAGTAAACTTTCTGTCATTTTAATTCTTGCTGTCTACATAGTGTAATAATCTAAATCTTGTCACAGTGTTTACTCTTTGTGTATTGAGCTCACATATTTAGAATAATAGCATAGTTAGTTATAATAGCATAGTCACATAGTTAGAATAAGCAAATAGAGATGACTATGCAGACAGATGAACCAACATACAAATGTACGATTTAGGACGAGTTGAATTGAAGAATTTTAAATTTAGTTAAGGATATATTTAGTTATAGGATCGAACAGTGGTGAGAATAAACAAGTAATTTTGTATGCTTATATACATTTCTTTATGTATGCAGATAGATTCAGTTACAGGCAGTAGATACTTCTTCATATGCAGAGCTACTCGCGCACCTTATTATTTGTAGAAGCAAATAAGTATATATGGATACATTTGCAAAGATACATACTGATGCATATCTGAATCAGTTGCAAAATGTCAATGGAAAAACTGAAAGGAAAGATAGGTAGGAAAACTGATCAGCATCTAAAGCACGTTATTTAATAACCCAACTTTTTTAAATAACCCTTTTTTCTGATTTCTGCCGTTTTTTTCAATAATTAATTGAAATTATTTATTTCGATAAATTAATTCCTCCCATTTTATTTCAATTGCTATGAGCGAATATAGATATTGAGAAAAGTTCAGCTATTCAGGAAAATTGCATCATGCTATAATAATTTTCCTTTGCTTGTTGAGCAATCAAAGCTTCAATGATGACTTTAAAAAAAAAAGAGTTAGAAGAAGAGTAAATGAAATCAATTTTCTTCTTGTCTAACCATTTGGGTGAAATTACGAAATAGAGAAATTTACAAATATAAGAACAAATGAAATTGCACTGGGTAATGATTTCTAGTGAAATGAAATTTTTAACAGAAATGCGTAGTTTTATCCTGCAAGCTTCTTCAGTAATTCTTAGAAAGTTACTTAGAAAGTTAATTACTTAGAAAGTTAATTACTTAGAAAGTTAATTCTTAGAAAGTCTTCAGTAAAATTCTTAGAAAGTAATAAGTTCTGCTTCTGCCAATCTATGCTGAACTGTAATTTTATCAACAAGTGTGATTCCTCGATTTTCTTCAAAAAATGAAATGTAATTTTAATTAAAGTTTTATGTTTTTAAGAAAAGGAAATCAAAGTAATCCTTTTGCTTTTCGTTTTCAGAGAGGACTGTATTTTTGAAACTTGTGGATTATGTCACATATTTTAGAACGATAATTTAAATTTTTGGTCTCGTAGGTTCGAGATTTTAAGGAACATAATTTTGTCTACATTTTAAACATATGAGAACATCATTTTTACTTGAGAAAGAGAGAAGGTAATGAATCAATCAGTGTGAGATAAGATGGATTTGCAAACATATGATGAAAGAAAGAAGCCTATGTAATTTAGTATATGACTAATGGAGCGAGGAAATATAAAATATGAACACTTAGTATTCATTTTATATCAAGATATTTTTCAGTTAATCCTTCTTTAACAGCCAAACGTGATCAGGTCCTTAAATATGAATTTGCATTTAACTTTTATCTAAATTTTATAGGTTGAGCTGTAATGATTTTTATGAGTTTTATTTGTGGTATGTTTTACGAAGCTTTTGAGCAAACATTTGAATCAACTTTTAAATTTATAAAATTTTCTTTACGTAATTAGAAACATGATTTTATAAAAGAACACTTTTTCATAAAGTATGTTTACTACCCAAAAATTGATTTTATCCTAAATATCAACACAGCATATTTAGTTCATAGTA
Source organism: Stegodyphus dumicola (assembly GCF_044657685.1). Taxonomy (NCBI): domain Eukaryota; kingdom Metazoa; phylum Arthropoda; class Arachnida; order Araneae; family Eresidae; genus Stegodyphus; species Stegodyphus dumicola. The sequence continues at coordinate 36,177,635 of NC_140781.1, forward strand.
TTAAGGAATAGATACTAGGTTACCTGATTTATCTCTTAAGCTCTTGAGCTTATCATATTTATAAGCAGAAGAATAGATTTCTTGCACTTATCTTAGCAGGGGATGAATTTCATTAGACAAGTACTTCGAAATGGAAAACAGAAACGATAAGTTGCAAAATCAAAAGTGTTGATTTCTATTAGAATGCTTACTGCAGCGTACATAATGCACAGCAAAAAAATTTTTATAAAACTTCAAAAATAGTTTTTATATCATAATTAAAACTAAATACTGGCTTGAAAATATAAGTAAAGAAATGATTAAAACAGTCAGCTTACTTTATATATAATACAGCGTGCTCAGGAAAAAAATTTAAGATTATTGAACATTTGTTAGTTCCAAAGTTTGCGTAATGGCAAACCGCACATTGAGTTAATCAATGTTAACGAATTTCGCTTACTGCACATGCTCACTGCTGTACCGTTGGCGTGGCGGGAAATACTGGCGACTAAGCACAAGCAACACTACACAAGCCTGTTCATCATGTAGGTCTTATCGACTATTTACAATTACAATACTACCGAAATTTATTTGTACTTAATACACTTGCTTCTGTTTCATTTCATTTTGGTTTACTTTGTTTATAAACGTTATATTTAATATTAGTTATTTATAATAATTTCCTTGACTTTAATTCAGTAATATAATTTCAATTTTTTAATTCAGTAATATAAACTGGATTTTTTTCTTATTATTTTCTTTAACTGGATTTATTATTAAAGTATATACGAATGGAACATATAGTTACTTACCATACGCAATTGCTTTGATTCCTCACAAGTATATGCAACAAAGATTCAGCTAATATATCCTGTAATGTTTCCTGTTTTGTAATCATTCTTAAACGAAACTTTGAGTAGTTTACAATCGATAGTTATCGTCTTGTTTGGTTGTAAGTAACACAGCAACTTACAACCTAACAAGTTTTAAAACCCCGAACTGTTTACGCCCAGATAAACAGAATATCAACCACACACCGTATTTATCTTCTTTTAAAATTGTACCAAAGTCGTAATTACGCCAAATTCTCTTCTGGGCATGCGCAGTATGCGAAATTCGTTTAACATTGATCAACTGAATGTACAGTTTGCCATTCCGCTTCCAGTTTGCAATCCCTATAATCTGTAAAAAATATTTACTTTACTTAGTCTCAGATGACCGTCGTTCTGAATTTCATACACTTGATGCTGTTATTTTCAAGTTAGTATCTATCAAGTTATTCTATCATACGAAGCGAAGGTACACTACCATCCGCAGGTTAAAAGACATCCTGGAGTTTGCTTTAAAACCTAAAAACATCTACAGATATTATTACAATGTAACAAAAAGTATTTTATTAAAAGAATTGAAGGTTAATTTTTGCATATGAAAAAAGGATGGTTTCCGTATCATGAATGCAGTATGGTTTGAAAGTATCATTTCTGGTCTAAAACTTCGATTTTTCGAAATATCTGCCATGATCTCCTATCAGTTTTGCACGCCAGAGGCGTAAATATCTTTTAAATATTTACCAGTTCAGTTTATTTCCATCTACAAAATAGAGCATTTCATAGGTCCTTCATGCTCAAAAATTATTGAATTGGTGAGCTAATCCCGTAAATTCTTAATACTATTTAAGTGAAGAAGAATGAAAGAAATTTTGTTCTTCCTTGCCGCGCGTCTTCGTGTTGTAATTGAAAGAACGTCTCTCTAGTATCGGAAGGTCCAAAATTCGTGTGCAAGAGACGGCATTGCTATTTTTCATGTTTCCTGCACTGAAATAACATTTAATGAGTCTACAACTTCGCAGAAATACTTAAAATCTATTCTTGCCGATAGATTGAAAAAATATTTCACGAAATTCAATTTCATGTGAAGCAATGGTAAAAGAATCTTATCTCTGTTACGAAAACCTTGATGTAAAATCTTTTGTTGCTAGCTGAAACAGGAATTGTTAGAGCGCAGTATTTTTGATGATTTTGCTTTCATTGTTAACCTTTTGCTCTACTACTTCACTCACGCAAAAAGTACAAGAGATCCGTTTAATCGTTTTAAGCATGCGCAATATCTTAACTTCTCCAGAGACCATCTATTCATGATCTTTGTATTCAAAACACGTGAGCTCTGATTCCAAATTTTCATAATTTTATTGGAAATGAATAAATGAGTCAGCATATATAGTGACTTACTTATCACCAATAAACAAAAGAATAATTTCAGTGCTCTTAAAGGATTTCAAAACTATTAATTTGTAATCAGTAAAAATTTCTCAGTCCATTGTTTATATATCCAATCAGTTTATCGAAATTTATTATTAATTAGTTTAAATTTGGCATTGTAATTACAAGACGCATGTGTTTAGTATGTATAAAAGAAATCAAGATTGGAACAAAATAGCAATCAGTACGTAATTAATAATGTGACTCTGCAATTCAGTGCCTGAAATCACATTAGGAACAGCTAGTCTTTCCATTCGTAGGCCTGTAACATGTCTTTAGTTTACCTTGGCTCACTACATAAAGCATAACATGAAGAATACTGGTACGAATTTTTTATATATGTAAATAATTTTAGTGAAATTATATGTGAAATTGTTGTTTCTTTAGTATGATATAATATGAAATGCTTGAAAAGCGAAGCAATTTTTTATATATGTAAATAATTTTAGTGAAATTATATGTGAAATTGTTGTTTCTTTTGTATGATATAATATGAAATGCTTGAAAAGCGAAGCAATTCTTTATATATGCAAATAATTTTAGTGAAATTATATGTGAAATTGTTGTTTCTTTTGTATGATATAATATGAAATGCTTGAATCGCGAAGCTCTGCCGGAAAAATAAGGTTACAGGGACAAGTCTGTTTAACGTTGAGGTAAATGGCTATCTCGCTAAATTGGCGAGACATCGACAAAATAACTATGATTTTGGCGACTAATTTTTGTCACCAAATTTAGCAAGAAACTGCCAAAAGTCACCAAACTTGGCGACCATTTGGCGACATTTTGGTCGGCTCCCTGTATAACTGTAATTGATCCCTAAATGTAACAGTAAACCTATCCGGCCTTTATATGTAACTTTAATCGTATATGCCTTCCAGTAATTTCAAGAAATGAGAGGTTCTAAAAATTTCTCGGCGGCCAGGGAAAAACTATGTAAGATCGCAGAGAGCATCAGCTCTCAGTTGTTTAGTTCAATGTTGTGTTCAATATTGAGAGATCTCCTTGCAAGCTTCGTCTTTTAAGTGACTTTGCATTGCTCTGTGAAAAGTTCTTGAAGTGTAACAACTGATTATGCTCCGTGACACTAAGAAGAGATACACAAGTGCTTCTGTGGAAAGTTCCAAAACTGTATTTTTTTTTGTGTGTGTGTAGGGGGGGAATATATATATATATATATGTGATGTACCAGCTTTAGTCGTAGCTTAAATTATCAGACGATAAGTTTAAAAAAAAAAAAAAAAACAGGATCCATTTATTATTATTCAGGAGAAATAGCAGTTACAAAATCAGATATCCGGAGTAAATAAAAAGAATTACTAATAACTTTTTGAATGAAGTTTACTGCATCGTGACATTTAAGAAAAAGCCCCGATATTCTTTTGCGAGTCCTTTTATAGCCTCTGGAAAGGCGGAGCTTTCAAGAAATGACGTCAGCCTCGTCAGCCAATCCAGTTCGCTTTAAATATTTCCAGAACATTCTATAACTGTACGTGTAGAAAAGGCGGGAAAAACAACTTGACTACGGGGCTGTGGATTTAATTCCACGCACTTTCAAATAAGAGAACGTCGCCATTAAAAATAAAAAGAACATACAGTTAGAATTTTAAGTGTATCCTTGACTATGGAATTTTATTATATTATATATCCATATATATATATATATATATCCATGTAATATATACATATATATATATATCCATGTAATATATATATATCCATGTAATAGATATAAATATATCCATGTAATATATACATATTACATATATATATATATATATATATATATATATATATATATATATATAATATATATTACATGGATAAGACAATTGAATACAGAAACTTCTTTCTTGGAAAATCTGATGCATTTTTTTTCATGCGTAACATGCGCACATGCTAATTTTCTTTTAATGTTTTCCACGAAGGCAATTTTTCGATAGCAAATATTCCTTACTTTATTTACTAAAATCAATTAGCCAACCAACTCATATCTCATTATCTGCATGATGAAAATTCTATTTTAGAGGCTCATTTTTCTGCAAAATAACTATAAAAATGTTTCAACCGTTTCTTCCCCTTGCTAATTATTGAAATACTCAATGGATATTATAAATTATTTTTCAGGGAAATGCCACATTTTTAAGTATTATTTTTACAATTTGAAGAGTTCCATTTGATCTTGTAAAGTTAGTTAGTCTAATAACCCTAAAAGACAGGAAGAGCATTATAATTATGTCTGAAATAAAGTCGTGACAAGATTAAAAACAGCCTTTTTGTTTAAACAGATTTTAAAACACAAAGGCAGTGTCTTGGGTTACAATATAAGTCAAGACTCGTGATGATACAACTAAACAGAACAGTCAATTTTAAGTTAAATATTTAAAAACAGTAGTCAAAGACTATACAGTTAATTGCTATGCTAGAAGCTGGCTTACTAGTCTACCGAAGCGTCAGTATTTTAAGTAACGACATCGATAGAAAGCAAGGCCGAATAATTACAACTATCAGAGCTGGCAGGAAACTAATACGTAGCGTGCACGCGATGCCAGAAACACGTGCTGTCTTAAAGTTTAAAAGTTTCAGTTTAAATACTGGCTACTCATTGGCATTCTGGTAAAGAATAAGGAGTGGAGAAGTTACAGTGAACTCTGAAATTATAAATAACTGCTTAATTAACATTCACTACAAATTTATATTATTGTTTTAGCTGTTTTCTCAGTATATTATTGTATTGCAAAAGAATGTACATAATAAGAGAATGTTTTTACCTTCTGAAATTCTGTAGCCACAATTATATGGTTCTGCTTCAGAATAGGAATGTAATAAACTTCCCAAATGCGTCAATATTACATAATTTAATATGTACGGTGAACAGAGATTAACATCAAATCAGAATGCAAAAATTCTGGGAAATTATTCTTCTATGGAACTGACGATCATCTCTTCCAAAGCAAAATTCATACATATGATTTCTGTGGCAAAATCCTATTTTTTCCTTATATATGCAATGAAACTTAATAAAAACAGTGCATTTGAAAGCTATTTTTTTACCAGTGATAAATATTAGTAACATTTCATTAAAACTTGGTATCATTTAATAAGGCTTGTAGAGACATTAGGTTAAATGGAAGCTGGCAAGATGAAAAATTAACAATTACCTTTGCCGAGAATCGAAACACGGACCTCTGGAATACCGGCCCAGCATGCAGAACCACTACACCACGAAGGCACGCTAGGAAAGTGGGAGAAATACCTTATAGGCTTGAAAATTTAAGACTGGAATAAGAAGAAAACAATCAGTATTCATGCCGGTACTAAATTCGTGAAAGTGAATAAATTCACTTAAGGGGTATCAGAAGCTCCTATACCGACAATGTTAAATTGGCCATTTTCGATGTACCTTTTCTCAAATTCTGCTGTAGATACAAGCTTGAGATTTCTGTAATTAAAGTATACCTATCTGATTATACTGAAATGAGCTTTTGAAACATTTTGAATTTTAGAGTAAATTACAGGATATTTTGTTAGGAATAGTAAAATTTAGCACTTTTCTTACACAAAAAATTTTTAATTTTTTTCCCTAAGTTTATTACAAAAAGCTCAGTTCAGTAAATATTAGGGAACCTAATAAATAAGCCATAAAAAGTTTAGATACCTGTGAGCAGTAGTTCCTGAGAAAAGGTACATCGAGTATAAAAAATATCACGTTTGGAGAAAAACGCGTTTTTATGTAAAACTCCTCATTGATCAAAGCAGTAGATAACAAATTAAAACTAGATCTTTTTACAGTTCTAATTTTCATAGATATTAAAGAATGGTATTTTTAGAAAGATAAAAGTGTAGAGAATTTGAAAATGCAAAAATCCGAAATCACAATTTTTTGAAGATTTTGGGGTTCCAACTCCCCTTAAAGTCGCTCCTCATTTAAATAGCATCCAGAGATAGTTTATAAGATATTTCTCCCGCTTTCGTAACGTGTCTTCTTGGTTCTGCACGCTGGGCCGGTATTCCAGAGGTCCGTGGTTCGATTCCCGGCGAAGGGCGTTTGCTAATTTTTCATCTCTCCGGGTTTTCCAAATAGCTATATGTCTCTACAGTGTTCCTGTTCGGGCGCCACTGTAAAGACATTAGGTTAGTTGAAAAAGCCGGAGAGATGAAAAATTAACAAACACCTTCGCCGGGAATCGAACCACGGACCTCTGGAATACCACCCCAGCGTACAGAACCACAACACCACGAAGGCACGTTAGGAAAGCGGGAGAAATACCTTATAAGTTTTACAATATCATTATTCCATAAATCAGGAAAGACATCTGCAGAAAGCTTTTTTATCTAACATTATCACTTGGCGAAAACAAATCAAAGGAAATGTCTTGGCTAAATATGTGTCGTATTTTCTCAAAGAAAGCAAACAACAGAAATCCTACCGAAGCGTCACTTGTGTTGAGACCAGTACCAAGGAAGTTTTCCCTGTGTGGTACGGTTTGCTTAACTGAAGCTCATCTGTTCTATAGGGCTTTCTATTAACCTCAGCAGAATTACGGGCGTTTGTTATAAAGCAAAAGGTAGATGCGAGCTCATAAAATTAAGGCCTGAACATGTAACAGGATATATTTTATGTTATGAATTATGTTTGAAAACATATTGCATTGTATATTTTCAGAAAAATATCAAATACTTAATTTTACCCTCTTGCAATTCAGGGTTTTAAATTTTAACATTTATACTACAGTTTCTATTAAAAAGAATTGCTTTCTAAGAAAATGGTGAATATAATTTCAATTTGTTATTAAAACTCTACGAGCATTTTATATGAGTATTAAAATAACATTAAACTAAGGGATGCGTCTGTAAAGGGCAAATTATTTCGATTGTAATACTAAACAACTCTGTTGAACATTTAACTAAAAAATGACTGACCGTGAACAAGTCAGAAGATATTTAACCTATAATAGTCCAAGACAACTTTAACTTTTGGCAATTTTTCCCTCCAAATTCGTCACGCTGAGCAAATGATCATGTATATTTTTATTATTTAGTTGATTATGGAAAAGCAGACGAAGCCACTATCTAATATTGAATACTAGCAGCTACGCTGCCAGCCTTCGTCTGGCTTTTAAATGTACCATAAAATGCCAAACGTTAAATTTAAAAACTGCGCTGAATTTCACTCTGCAGAAAACTTCCGAAAAAAAAACACAATTTTTTTAAAAAATATATTACATATAAAAAATTAACCAACTTTCTGTTGAAGAAAAAAAATCATGCAAAACTTTTCAATATCTTACAAACAGTGAAATAAGCAAAAAATAACATGAAAGAAACTCAAAAAACAAAATATTACGCGCAGAATTTTACTCTGCAGAACAACTTTATCAAAAAAAATCAATAAAAATGTATTATATATATAAAAAATGACAATGAAATATACCAATCTCTTAAAAACAGTGACGTAAGAAATACGATGAAAAATTGTTGCCAAACCCATATTTCGAAAAGAATGAAACTATTCAAAATGATGCGATTTCATCAAAAATCTATCAACAACAATAAGAAAGGAAAATTGCTGCCAAAATCACATTTTTAAAGATGTGAGAGGTGTACTCGGATGCTTCATTAAAAAAAATTTTTTTAAATACAAAATATTATCATTTTTCCAAAATTCTTTTTGTGAAAGCAGTCAGTCGCAAGGATGAAAGTTTAACGTGTCCAAAAGTCAAAGGAAAATAAATTGTACATTTTTAAAAATAAATCTTTTTAGAAAAAATCCCGTTGAAAAGGTGTTAAGCTCACTTTGTTAAATAAATTCGTATTTAATCGATTTATTGAAACACGAAATTTATTTTAAGTTCGTAAAATAGCTAAGTGCCTACGTTTCATGACGATGTGAAAAAGGAGTGTGTAGAGTAAAATCTCGCTTTCCTATAACCCATTATGTCTCAAAATGACACGATTTCGTCACAAAACATAATATAAAAAAAACTTCTAATTCAAATTTCGAAAAAATCGCGTTGAGGTGCCCTGGCTCTTGTCTAGATGCACTTATGTACCAAATTTCGTAGCCGTGGGTCTATTAGCTTACGCGCAGAGCGAACGAAAGACACACACACAGACAGACTCTTTCTTTTATTATATGTAGATATATTTAGGAATCAATATTTATTTTTAAAATGATCCAGTATCAATTTATCAATATTAGAAATAAAATAAAAGTTTAGTAGTTTTGCATAAAAATTTTAATTTGCATCTATATCTTTTTAATTTCATATATAAAATAATCCTTTGACAATATTTGATAGAAATAAACATTCCAGGAACATAATACCTAGTAAAATATTTGTTAAAAATTAAATCGAAAATGTTTATAAAAATTAAACATTAATAAAGTTTCTACTTTACGCTATCCTTCCATTTTAAACAAAGTGCTAACTTATTTTACAGTAAGTAACGATTTGTAAAGACACTTAAACTTATTTCGGTACGACAAACTTTGCATTCGATTAGCTCAGTCTGATAGCAGTAAAATTTGTGCACATAAAGCTAGAGAACTTAGAAATCTCAAAATGAATGCGAGACATCCCGACATCGCCCAAGAAAATGGATGGGAAAATAGAATGGTTTAAAAATATTAAACATACCAGAAAATTAGCTTCCTTTTGGAAAGAGTTCCGGTACAGTCATCTTATGATACGATGTGTTTGTGTTTAAGTTATCTTACAGTCGCCTGTAGTAGTTATTTCTCATATTCTGCGATTAGATATCAATCTCAGAGATTAACATTTGTGAGTTTCTATGAAGACGCTTATGTCTCCTTAGTACCTTTACAAAGCCGATCGCTTCAGATTTCTGCTTTATGCAAATAAGTTTAAACTAATCGGAAAATCTTTTTTAGCTTACAGGCATTTGAATGGAACAATGCCACAAAAGTTCATAAATAAACAATCTGTTAAAATTTATTTTTGAAAAATAAATAATTAAATGCAAACTTTCCGATTCGTAAGATAAGCTCTTAAGTTTACCTCTTTCATGCTGTTATTATTATGCTTATCTAAATAGCTTACAAGGATCATTGTCAAATTATCTTTGGATGTTATTTAGCTAAGGAGCAACTTTAGGTGTTTAGAAGATAATAATCATTGGTTCGCGAATATAGAACCGCCATGAACACTGATTGTTTTTTGCGTATTACAATCTTGAATTTTCAAACCTTAATTATTAAACGATACCACGTTTTAATGAAATGTTGCTAATATTTTTCATTATCCAATAGGAATAACTTTCAAATGCACTACCTTTAAGTTTCATTCCATAAATAAAGAAAAAATGGAATTTTATCACAGAAATAAACGTGTATGGATTTTGCTTTGGAAGGGATGATCCAGAAAAGAAAAATATTCCAGAATTTTTGGATTCCTGTCTGACGTTAAACTCTTTTCATCATACTTATTATATTAAACAACACTAACACATTTGCAAAGTTCATTACATTCATTTTCTGAAACAGAAACATATAACTGTGGCCACTAAATTTCAAAATCTAAGGGAAATTTCCTATTCAATATATTGTTCTTCAATACAAGAATATGCTGAGGAAACAGATAAAACAATAATATAAATTTGTATATAATTTTATGTTAATTTATATGTTAGTTATCATTTCGGCCTTAACTATGACTTCTCCTTTCCGTATTCCTCACTAGAATTCAAATGAGTAGCTAGTATTTAAACTGAGGCTTTTGGATTTTAAAACAGACTGTGCTTCTAGCATCGCGTGCACTCTACGTGTTAGCTTCCTGCCATCTGTGATAATTGTAATTATTCAGCTTTGCGTTCTATCGAATAGGTTTACGTCTTTACGGAGCCTGCCGTTAGAGACAAATAATTACACAGACAAGTAATGGTAACTGGAGTGTTTAATGGTAATTAGCACTTATAATTCTACAATTTAAAATAACAAAAACTGAAACAAGTGTTTCTAAGGGAATTGCAAGCGATCACAGTGTTAAAAAAATTAGAATTATGCCCTTTTGTACTTCTAATTAAGCTCCAAAACTCCTCAATAAGGATAATTTATAACTAAATAATTAAATTAATAGTCAGGACCTAACTTTTTGCATGCAGCTTAATAGAATCAAATTTTCTGTTTATAGTGATGATTTTAAATCAAGTTTATGCTTCTAGCCTGAAATCAGATCACGATTCTCGAATACGATTTATCTCTATTACGTATCACTTCCCGATTATTTTAGTCTGCCTCTTTTGCTCTAGAATGCCCGCCTAATGAGTTGCATTAAAGTAGACATTAACGCAAGATATCAGTGACAGTTCAGCTGATGTTTGAACTTTGTTTTTGATCTTCTGGTTAAAGATTTTATGAAAGTTTTCATTTGTGTTCCGGTTGTTTGAATTAAAGAAAAGGTACAATATTTCTGTAGCTTGCTATTGCACTGAAGGTCGTTTACTATTATTATTATTACCATATTACAGTATTTTTAACTACATGTATGTATATAAATATTATTTTTATTCATTACTGCTATTATCGTCATCATTATTATCACATTTATTATTGTTACTACCGTCTTCATCACATATGCGTTGTTCCTCATGGATCCGACAATATGAATTTAGTATTAAAGACATTTTCTAGACCGTATCTATTTCGTAAGGTGGAGGTTTTCTACATCTACAATCTAATCATTTCTTGCTATGACCACCTTTACAAAATCCGTTATTCTTCAACCTCCTCTAGTTGCGTTACTCGTTTTACTTTAAGAGGATGGGATTTTAAAAAACAAACAAAATCTGATGTGAAACACCACATGATGATGATGTGAACACCACATGATAATGATGTGAATACCACTTGTATGGCCTATTAAGTTATACAGATTTTTTGGTGCATTTCATTTAAACTTATTTCCGCAAATTATTCTAACTTCCTCCAAGGCAAGTTGAAAATGAAAAGAAAAATTGCAAATTTTGAAATTAAATATCTCGTTCAATTTTTGTGGTACGGGAGTCAAAATTCTTCTAATTTTATTATTTTTTTATTTTTTTGTAACGAGTATAAAACTTTCCCAAATATAAGTATAGGAGCCAGGAGACCGAATTAAAAGTTGGATTTCATTATTTGTAGAAAATAATTTTTTTAATTCGATATTGCCAAAACATGATTATTTTCGTCATTTAAAGTACCTCTGTAATTGGAAATATAGGAGTACGACCAACGATTGGGAAAATAAAGGCCGGTATTTATAAGGTAAAAAATATGCAAATTTTTTAATTACAATTTTAACTGGCAATAAACTTTAATTTCCCGTTTCTATTCTGGAAACAGTGGCGTTCTTTTTCTGTACTGTGTCATTTCTAAATCACTCTATCTTTTTGACTTGCGTAAAGCTCATTACTTAGCTAATACGGAACCTGAACTCAAAATTTCGAGAACTGAGTCCTTTCTTTTAATAGGCTCCAATATTGAATAATTGCGCACTTTTGCTTCTAGCTCTGTTGCTGTAAAGACGCTGGCGTGCTACTTTTTCTTCCTGACGTAATAGTATCAAAAATGTATATGTTCTTGAATAGGTACGATCAGTGTGCCAAGTATATTGTGGCTGCAAATGTCAATTGAAATAAAGTTGAATACTTAAATCACTCTATCTTTTTGACTTGCGTAAAGCTCATTACGTAGCTAATACGGAACCTGAACTCAAAATTTCGAGAACTGAGTCCTTTCTTTTAATAGGCTCCAATATTGAATAATTGCGCACTTTTGCTTCTAGCTCTGTTGCTGTAAAGACGCTGGCGTGCTGCTTTTTCTTCCTGACGTAATAGTATCAAAAATGTATATGTTCTTGAATAGGTACGATCAGAGTGCCAAGTATATTGTGGCTGCAAATGTCAATTGAAATAAAGTTGAATACTTAATATACATATATGTAATAATAAAATTCCATAGTCAAGAATACACTTAAAATTCTAACTGTATGTTCTTTTCCTTTTTTAATGGCGACGGTCTCTTATTTGAAAGTACGTGGAATTAAATCCACAGCCCCGTAGTCAAGTTGTTTTTTCCCGCCTTTTCTACACGTACAGTTATAGAATGTTCTGGAGATATTTAAAGCGAACTGGAATGGCTGACGAGGCTGACGTCATTTCTTGGAAGCTCCGCCTTTCCAGAGGCTATAAAAGGACTCGCAAAGGAATATCGGGGTCTTTTTCTTTAATGTAACGATGCAGTAAACTTCATACAAAAAGTTATTAGAAATTCTTTTTTATTTACTCCGGAAATATGATTTTGTAACTGCTATTTCTCCTGACCAATAATAAATGGATCCTGTTTTTTAAACTTATCGTCTGATAATTTAAGCTACGACTACATCTATATTTCTTCACCAATCTATTTATTCCGGACAAAAGCTGGTACATCACATATATGTATGATATATAATTTTCTGTTTATGATTATATATTAGGAAAGAAAATGTAAAACTATTGGAAAAGGAAATTAGGAAATATTAATACCCAAGAGGTCTGTTTTAAAACTGTTAAAAGTTTGTAATAAACTTAAAAGAGGTTTAAAATTTGTAAAGGTATGCATCAAAATCGTGCATTTTAAATAATTAAAACAAAAAGGATAGAACATACAAAAAATAAGGTAGGACAATGCATACATAAAAATGTAAGTATATTATTATTGATTTGGAGGAAGAGAGTTGACTTATGTCCTCCGTCTCCTTGAATAATTTTTTTAATTGTGAAAAACTGATATATAAAATTTATATTTAAATCAATAATTAATATTTTTAAAAGGTCAAGGTAATTCCCCGAGTGGTCAAATAAAGAACATATTTACAAAAATTTGTTGTAAAAACTGATGAGGAATTTGAAAGTATGAATAAAATTGGGAATGCGTATAAAACCAATGTAAGAATATTGTACAATTTAAATTATCATATAATTACAATGTCTTACTTATACACATATACAAAAATATAAGCCAAAAATGTGTAATTTTAATACTAAACTACAGTTTAAACTCCATAGCTGCTATTTTGAAGCTTTTAATTGGAAAGGGTGTTCGTTGGAACAAATTCTCGATGGATGCCTAGATTTACCAATTAAAGAAGTCAGAGTCAGCGTTACAAATTGTATACATAGATAAGAATGGCAAGAAAGGAAATCCAATGAAACCCACTGACTGGCTGTAGACCAAGAAAATCTAAATATTAAATGTGAAAATGTTAGGCGAGCACTTTAATTACACTCATGTCCATAAATTAAGGATAATGCAAAATCAGGCAAAGGAAGAGTTAGAAGCAAAACAAATTTGACTTATTTGTAAAGTTTATTTATGGAACAAAAGGTAAAGAGCAAAAACAGATGCTATATGTTTGATATTATTAAAAAAAATAGCGATTTTTTTCTCCCTGGAGCAAATTACAAAAAACATCTATTTACAAAAAACCAATATTACATGGTTGGTATGATTGTTAATACATTGTATGTCTCCCAGACGATGCAATACAGTCCGTACAACGCCTAGGCATGCTGAGTATAAAATTATCGATCTGATCTTGGGGAATATTACACCACTCAAAAAGCAATGCTCTCCGAATTTCCGGTAGACATGTAAGAGAAGGTTGACGGGCTGCAACTCGTCGGCCACGCATGTCCCACACGTGCTCTACTGGATTCAAGTCCGGTGAGAATGCTGGCCAGTCCATACGGGTGATATCCTCCGATTGAAGGCATTAGCTTACGATGTTTGCACGGTGAGGGTGGGCGTTGTCATCCATAAACACAAATTGTGCGCCCATGGCGCCCCGAAACAAACGTACATGTTGTTCCAGAATGACGTCCCGATAGATTTGGCTTGTCATGTTTCCAATTTGAACATGCAGGTCAGTTCTGGAACCCAGAATAATTCAACCCCAAACGAGCACTCCTGCACCACCGTAACGGTGTCGTTCAATGATGTTTTCTTGGTGGTAACGGGTACCTGGAGCTCTCCATATGAATTTTCGGCGAGAATCAGACTGCAAGCTAAACCTGGACTCGTCGGAAAACATCACACAAGCCCACTGTTGCGGTGTCCACAATGCATGCTCTCTACTCCAGGCTAACCGCAGGCGACAGTGAGTTGCATTAAGTGGAACGCATCTGACAGGTCTACAAGCATATAGACCAATCTGCCCTAAGCGTCTGTACACGATCTGCCTTGAAATTGTCGTAACAGTGGCTGAAGAGAGCTGACGAGACAGGTCTGAGGCTGTGCTCCGCCTGTTTCTTTTGGCAGTAACTGCCAAATACCGGTCCTCATTCGGCGTTGTAACTCTGGGACGACCTGTGCTGTAACGTCTACTCACATTACCATCATCTTCAAATCGTTGCCAAAGGCTGGAGTTGACACTCTGGGAATTCCAAGTTCTTCTGATACTTCCAGTTGGGTACGCCCGCATTCCAGACGGCTGATAATTCAGACGGTGTAAAAAATCATCCAAATGCGTCCTTTGTGTCATAACTATTCGGTTATTGCACTGAAATGCTTATAAAGCGCTTGCGAACAATTTTACTACTTTGCCTGTATTCCTTATATATCACTCTCTTACACTCTCGTCATTGTTGGTCATTATATTTGGTTCTACCGATTGCAATAAAAACTGGAGGTGCACAGTTAGATGTTATTTCAGCCCCATTCACAAAATTTCAGAATTCTACGGATAATCGTTTTCGAGTTATGGGAGAAGCTTGCATACATACGTTCTTACGTGCCACAGACGTCACGAAAAATTCCTTTTGAATCTGTTTCAAATCTTATTTACAAAAATAAACAAATAGGACAGAATAAAGAGCTGTTTTGGAAAAATAATTCAATTGTTCTGTCCGTACGTACAGTCATCACACACAAAAATCGTCCAAATGGATTTGGGAACTGTCAAAATGGATATTTCTGTTGATATATGATACCCGAAATGCTTCTTTTTTATAACACTTCCTTTACTTCGTACAAGGAAGGAAAAAATTTGATTTTTTTAAAAACTTCCAAAATACTTTAGAATTATGTGTGTTATGCATACTTTTACGTAAATGTACAATTTCACATTGATAGAAAACTAACATTGTTTCAAAAAGAATTAAAATACAGATATATGTTGTTTTCACTTATATTCACACAAGTCTTGCGTATCAAACTGAATCAGAAATCTACAACATTTTGCATTATCAGTCAGATTGCACATAAAACTTGCAGGGATTTAAACAATTATAAAATACCACCGAAAAGGAATTATTTCTTGTAATATGCATACTGCTTTTTGTTTCTCAATTGTCATAATTTTACGAAAAGCCTAACAACCTTGTAAAAGTTTACCAATATCATAATGTACGCGCAGTTCTCTGATCAATTTTATCAAAATCATGAAACCCATTCACTAAAAAATAAACGCAAGAAACAATTCAAATATCAACCTTCTTTTAAAAAATCTTAGATGTCCTTATTGTAAAGTTGTTGCCATACATCTAAGACGTTAGATAATATTAGATGTATGGCATTTTAATTCCTATGGATGTATGGCATGAAATCTTAGATTTCCGTCTTAGTTCATTTCCATGCCTAAGACGGAAATTCCTTATAAAACTCTTAAAATTCATTTGAATTTACAAATTTCCTTTTGCACACATCACTTGTTTGGAAACTAAAAATGAAATTTAGAATTTTTGTAGGAATT
Source organism: Stegodyphus dumicola (assembly GCF_044657685.1). Lineage (NCBI taxonomy): Eukaryota > Metazoa > Arthropoda > Arachnida > Araneae > Eresidae > Stegodyphus > Stegodyphus dumicola. The sequence goes on from NC_140781.1 coordinate 36,193,605, forward strand.
TGGTGAATCCGTACGCGCCTTGTGCCCTTTAAGTTTAGAAAATTAAGTAGTCATAAGCAGTCGTGTGTTAGTGAACGCAAGCAACAACCACTATTGCAGCATATTTATAGCCTCATTACATCTCATTTCTTTGTTTTTATTTACTTTGTCTTCCGTAAGTGGTGCGAATTCGAAAAAGGAACTGAAAATTCAAAGAGATAAAAGTTTTAACTGATTAATTTAATGCAAAATGTAAGCATGCATAAGTTATATATTAGTGAAAAATAAAAAAGTTAGATAGGTATCCATTAATTATCCGAAATTAATTTTATATTAGATAATTAGTTTAGTGAAATGAATAACGATGTCACTAGCTATGTACAGCCTGCTGTAAAACAAAAATAATCTTTCAGTAATACATTCTTTCTGCAAGACCTAGAAACTTTAAATCGAATATCTAATTTTTTATTAATCCTCTCATATAAATTAATCTTTGTTAAGCGATATAACAACAGCTTTAACATTTGAAAGCAGTAACTTTTCAATAATAAGCAAATGAATATAACCGTATTTAAGGTACTTAAACTGCTATTGCTGAATCGTTTAGTGATTGTTCGGGTTTATTCTTTTTTCCACAGAAGATTAAAGATATCATAGCAAACTCCAATTTATATATATAAATCAACTTTATGATGCATTTTTTTTCTCAATTAGTCAGTGCATGTCGCAAATTTCAGTTTTTAGTTAAAAGTACCATAGCTACAAATATAATTAAAATTTAAGTCCAGAAAATTACAGTTAACAAAAAAACACTTTAAATCGGGATTTAACCATTCATACAAATATTCGATACTGAATAATTTCTTTACATACACATATCTTTATCGAAATTGAATGTCAAAATTTGGATAGATGTTATATATTATTACGCTATATATAGACGTATCTTAAACTGTAATCTATGTAATTTCGTATATAATATTTTATCCTTATTTGACAAACTGGCAGCATTGTAATATTTATGCATCTTCATAAAATATCTCATCAAGCTACCTAGATATTTGAAAGATTCCTTAATATTTGGCACTGCCGAAAAGTATACTACCAAGATATTTTGCGCTAATAAAACATAGCGTTTTAAATTTTCGAAACTGTAAAAAGATCTCTTTTATTGCGAACTTTTGCTTGGAAACAAAATTAGAGGAAGAATACATAATAACTTACGTTCTATCAAAGTTATAAAATGTTTATAAGTATTTAATTTGTATTTTGCACTTTAAAAAATATTACTGAAAATTTAAAGTAATTTAATCAATATATTGTACAGTGGTAAAACTTGTTTTAGAAGGATGTTTTCCTTGTTTTCTGTAATTTTTAATAATTTTTATTTGTGAATTTCTTGTATTTCATCTCTTAAAATTTTTATTTTGAGCGACAAATTACGCTATTTGTTTAACAGATCATTATTTTTCTCTGTCTGTTGATAGGTGCTATACCACATGTTTGAGGGCTACACAGAGATGGGAGTCCCCAACATTCTTCCAATTGACTACTTTGCTGGCGTGGCTTCCTTCTTCGTGGTTTCTGTCGGTGGAACAGTGATTGGAATAATCTTCGGGATACTGACAGCATTTCTGTCCAGATACACCACATCTGTCGCAGTCATAGAGCCCATGTTTCCATTTATTATGGGGTACCTGGCATACCTTTTTGCAGAAATGTTTCATCTATCCGGCATTCTTTCGTAAATATCATTTCCTCTGTTCCAGTTTCAATGCTCTTAAGTATTTGTACTCAATGTCATATCGGTAGAAACGATAATAATTTAGCGCAATATTCTTTGAGAAATTGAACCAGATTGCTGTTTAATTATTTACGGAAACGGATCGATTTTTTCCTTTCAAGTCAAATCGATCTCGTAGCACTCCAAAGAGCTACCGTTAATCCTCCTTACATGTGCTTTTTTATATGTCAGTGTATATGTTTCGCACGTCTAATTGCAAAGTCTCATACCGTGAATTAGTGCGAATGTTTTTCCATGAATTAGTGCGAATGTGTGAATATATTTTCTGCGTTATACATGCTACTAGAAGTTTAAAATCACGCTTATTTTAAATTCATCAAATATCATTTTCGTGTGATGTTGATCATACGTCACAGAAAGCTATATTACTTTTTATTCGTATTGTAAGGTACGTAATATAGAAAATACAGTATTAACATTTGTAAACTGCCATTGCTGAATCTTTTAGTGATTGTTCGGGTTTATTCTTTTTCCCACAGAAGATTCAATATATCATAGAAAACTCCACTTTATATAAATCAACTTTATGATGCACTTTTCTCTCAATTAGTGCATGTCTCAAATTTCAGTTTTCAGTTAAAAGTACCATAGCTGCAAATATAATTAAAATTTACGCCCAGAAAATAACAGTTAACAAAAATAACTCTAGTAACTCTAGTGTAAAAAAATTAAGAACTGAAGAATGTTCGCGCTTTAAAATTAATTTAATTATTCGAATGCATTAAAATGCTAATTACTAGCAGTTAATATTAAATTTAATGAAGAAATGTTTGTAAAAGTCTCACATTACATCTGCAGAACAAAGTGCATAATGACATTTAACTTTTACAATGGTAATGATTTAACCTTTTACAAAAGCAATCAAGAAAGATTGCTTTTGTAAAAGGTTAAATCTGTTAATACCTTCCATCCATTATTAGTTATAATGTTTTGTATTATAAACATTATTAGTTTGTTTACTGTATCTGTAATTTATTTTTGTCTCTAGATTATTTTTACCAGTACATCGTTAAGCATGCGATTCATTAAAAAACATGAAGAATAATATATTTTACAGACGTGAATTTAAAGAAATAGTTTTGAAACATCGTGATAATGCTTTGTATTATAAGCATTATTAGTTTGTTTAATTGCATCTGTAATTTATTTTTGTCTCTAGATTATTTTTACCAGTACATCGTTAAGCATGCGATTCATTAAAAAACGTGATACTAATATATTTTACAGATGTGAATTTAAAGATATATTTTTAAAACATCACAAACCTAATAATAATAATGCTTCAAAAACAAATATTACTCGTTTAATATCATATAAAAATGCTCTGACCTTAACTTTCTCTCATAGTAGGAAACGCCTTTACTCATTCGGAATTGCGTTGTTTTCATTTTGACCTTCATGTATTTAAAATAAATGACGCCCAAGAGACAAAAAATAATCATTGTGCAATGACATCTTAGTTTCATTAGCTTTATTAAACATGGTTTATTGTTTCCAATTATATAATGAAATGGCCGTTACATAGTTTTTCATGTGAAGAAATTTTAAAAATCAAAACTATTTGTTCTTGGATGTGTGTGAATATATATATATTAAGAGGCTATTAAAAATAAGTTAAAATAATAATTACATTATAAAAACTAATTTGATTCAAATAAAATTTAATTTTGAGCAAATGCAGCAAATATTAAGGGGTAATTTTTTAACTTTCCAACTTAAAAGGCTTAAACTTTCCAAAGTTACAAAAAGTACAAGATACAAAGTACAAACAGTTGTAAATGATTTGGAAAAGGTTAAGGAAATGATACAAAATTTACATAAAAATTAAAAAAACAAATGACAAAGCCATCAATCGCTAAAATCTTGGAACAGAATTTGATTGCCTTAATTTTGTTCTTCATCAAGGGTGGAGACAAAATTAATACAGTTTATACTATTCCAGTATCATTGAAATTCAAAAAGTTGTTTTAAACTAAAATTGTTTATAATTAAGATTGAAATGCTGCTTAACTGAAATTTGCTTAAATTGCGTAAAATATTTAGCAAAAGTCAAACAATTTCCCGAAATGGCCTTCATACTAGCATAAAGATGGTTGTAAGAAAGCTCTGCGCCTTTGTCCATCTCCATTAATCCTCAAGAATGGGAAGTTGAAAATTAGAGATAACGATACTTGAATACCCATTTCCTCATCATAAAAGAAATTACTATCTGCTTAATAATAAATTTTTGTCGAGTATTTTCAACCTTAAATTGCATGATTCAACTACCTTATCCTGGTATTGTGTAATAAAAGGAATAATTTTGAGCCTTTTTTTTTAAGCCACAAAATTGAATTATTACATCTAAATATTTTGCCTTCTGCCTTCTAATAACCATCAAGAGATGTCTTTTAATGTTTTATGTGGCATTAAAAAAGTAAATATTAATAAAACATTTCAGCGGCTAAATAACTTGATAAAGCTAAGTAACTAAGTAACTTGATAAAGCTAAGCGGCTAAGTAACTTGATAGCATTTTAGAAGAGTTTATTTAAATAAAAAATTAACTTTTTTCTTCAAACAAAAACGCGTAAATGCATTATTAAATCTTACAAATATGCACGAATTTCGTTGCGCTGCATACGCAAAAAATTCTATCTTATAACTAATCAAGATCTAGGGATCAATTGCTTTACTTTGTGTAAATAAAGTTTATTAGCACCTCTAAGAGGTGTTATTTTTTTCAGTCAGTATTAAATTCTGATCATTACAAAGAGCTATTAGAAACACGATCACACGTTATTATTACTTGATAATAAGTTGTAAAGGATTTTCTCCTTCCTATTTGAGGCCCACCAGCGGCCGAGCCGTAAAGTCGCTGAACACTGGTAGTTCGGTCCGAGGTTCGAATCCCGCGAACGGGCTGGTTGCATGGGTGCTTTCGTGGTTTTCCCTATGTGTAACGTGTATACGAGCCAGTGTCCCTTAAAACGTCCTCCACGAAGGCGTCCCTCCCCTTAGGCAGATAGCCCTAGTGTGCTTTGCCATAATCAAATACACCTTCCTATTTGCGTGACTTCGAGGTGTAAGTGAAACAGGATGTACGCAGTTCCATTCCAGTCGAAAGCACTGAACATTTTTCTCATTTCTTGCTTCAACAAACCTTATGAGTTTACAAAGAAAAGTCTTTTATTTATCTTCGACATTATGCAACTACATTCCTCATCATTGTAACACAGTGAGCCATTTAAAAAAATATTTTATTTATAATTTTCAATAATAATTTAAAAAATATATTTTATATCCTGAATGTACAGGAATAAAATGCTTTTCTAATGTCTATAATGTATAGAATTTCTAGTTCTACTTCTTATTTATATTGCCATCAACATCCAACTTAATGTAACTGATGAAGATTTGTAGGAAACTATCGATTGCAATCCCCTCTTTACATTTATAATTTTTTTTTAATTTTATTCACGCAGTGATGTAACTTTTTATAGTTCAATACTCTTTGTTTGCATAATTTTACTTTACAAGCTTGTTGCAAGAAATGCTGGAACTTTTAATTTGAAATTTTAATACGAGACGCTTTTAAATGTTACTCAACGCTAAAGATTTAGTTCCAAGAGTCACCAACAATAGATGTTATTTTTATTTGAAAGGAAAGCGAAATATTTGCATGATATGCTAATGTTTTTAATTATTTTAATTACGCTTAATTTTCAAAATTATTAGTGGGATATTTTTGAGTTTTTATATTATAGTCTGAAGTTTTCAGATCGTAAGTTAATTGTCCCTCGCATACTTGGATTAAAAGTCACTGCACGATCATAAAATGTAGGCCATAACGCTCTGAAAATCGAAACTAAATTCGTTTGGATCACACAATAGAAATTACGTCAGAATTTATTTGTAAAAAACTGAGTTTCAGTAGGTCTTAGGCTATCTCTGAAGAATGCATTTAAGTTATAAAGATTATTTTTCAAACGTATGTTTAAGTGGGAAAAACTTTTGCTCTTTTTTATGTATTCTTAACTGCTTCTAAAAATATTTTTAATGACTCTGTTCACAGAAATGGATATACAATGGAACATCAAACATTTCTTTGCTATAATACGTAAAAAAAATTTAAAAAATAAAAGATAAAATTTAGATAATACTTTCTTTGCAGTTGCAAACATATATGGAATGGTAAAAAATAGCAAAGAGTTATAATTTTTTTTTTTTTTTTTTTTTTTTGATTGAACAAATATACGCAACGAAATGTGGTTCTCACTAAAATGACGCCTAAGAAGGGAAATACCAGTGGAGAGAGTAAATATTTAATAGATATTGTCAACGATAGAGGGCGCTGCACCATATTGACAGTAGCTATTACTATTAGAATAGCCCTGAAAACGATACTAAATAGCCATCTCTTGGCTGTGTATATCCTGAACATTTACTTGCAAGAAAATAAATTGCTTTCATAACTAACAGATTATGACTGTTACTTGCCGATATGAAAGAGCACATTCTACACATGAAGAGCTTAATTAAATGTTTACTAGCGCCAGATAAAAAAAAAACCTTCCCCCTTCTTGCATTCGTCTTCATACAAACAGCATTCCTTATATCCATATATTCGACTTTTATGAATTATTTATATCTTTAAGGCGTTATGAAATGCATGTAATGAATATATAATTGAACATATATGAAATTTTGGACATGTTATTGGACATACATGTAATTTTGGAAATTCATGGATATACATGTTCTATAGTCGCCCAGACGGTATAGCGGTTGGGGGATCCTACTACGGTACCAAAGGGCGCGGGTTCGATTCTCGGAGAAGATATGGATGTGTTTGTAAATGTATAGTGTCTGTTGCGGCATGGCGGCACTCTAAATACACGGCGAGCCGAAAGCCCTCTCGCGTGGATTGGTGGGAGTGTAGAGAGATTGGAAATCCACGGACTCCCCCCCCGGGGTGCTCTTCCTCAAAATTGGGGGTGGAAAAATAGACGTCCAACCTCTATTCGGAGTTGGCTCTGGCAACCATTGTCTTATGTAATATGGACAAGACAACAACATGTTCTATATATGTAATGCAAAAGAGATTTTTTTGTCTTGATGTAAACACTTTCAACTCTTAGTTACACAACAACATCTTTCAATTGGGTAAAATTATGCTCAGATATTTGTGATGATGATGATGCAAAAGATAAGTTTAGTATTCTGCAGATACCATATGCATAAACCGAGAAATAAGATTTTACCATAAAATTGCGGCCAAAATCGGAAACACTTGCACAATAAGTCAAATTTAAAATTATCTCACAAATCCAGCTAAAAGGAGAGAATTTTATAGAATGAAAAGACATTAAGACCTCCCGCAAACTTTTATCATCACTAATTTCTGTTTTTAAATTTATCGCAGTTTTGAGCATGCTTATTGGCCTTTCTACCTGGCGAATTTTAGCTTTGTTCTCAGTTTTAGTAGCCATTTTCAAGCAATAGCAAGATTCCTTCCCCTCCCTCTTGCGTTTCCGCTTTTGCAAGCAAAATCTAATTCTTCATTTCCACTATACAGCGTATCCACATTTAAACTTAAAAAAAAAAATCTCTTTTGTAAAAATTATGAAATCTAACTTTTTATATGTCTCTCTGGTCTCCATGCTTATGGTTAAAAAAATATAGTGCGCGTTATAAAAAAGAAAGGACAAAGCGTGGACTCCCGTAAAAAAATTTACCATGTATATTTGATATTAATGTCGAACACCATACTCAGAGGCCGTGCACAAATGAAAAGCAAAATATTTGCATTTGTACGTAATTAAAAATAAAATGTTAGTTTAGAAAAAGATTTCTGCTGTTAAGAGATTATGTGACGAGCATTACTATATACAGATTATTTTGAAAAATATTGATCAATATAATATTTTTTTTTTTTTTTCAAAATGGAGATCTTGAAGACTTTGTTCACTGCCGAGTCGGATAGTAGCAGACATCAGTACTGGTACTCACCCAAATTGTCATATTATTCGCATTAGCGGCCGAGCGGTAACGTTGCTGAACGCTGGTAGTTCGGTCGGTGTCCGCCGATAACATCGCGGCAAAAACATCGCGGACGAGAACGTCGCGGAGAAAACAACGCAAGGCGAAAACGTCGTGCTACAAAACATCGTGGGTGAAAACATCGCAAAGAAACAGCATCGCAGTTCTAAAACATCGCGGTACAAAATATCGTCGTCGAAAATAAAGCGATTTCAAAAACTTCGCAGTTTAAAAACATCGTCGTCGAAAATATCGTGGTAAAAAATAAAGTACCTACAAATCATCGCATGACGATAACATCGCAGACATACTTTTTTCAGGTTTTAATAATTGTAAATGGATATTCCCATAATGATTTGTGAGCGCAAGAGGTAAAGAAGGATAATTTTTACTTTCACACTTTTTTATTAATTAATAAATTTTTGCTGAAAAAGTAAAAGGAAACTTAAGCATAGAAAATTAAATGTAACTTATAGATTATACTTTTCATGAAAAATTACCAGTAAAAACTTTATAAAAAATCATTTATTAATGGCCTTTGTTAGTTAACTATGTCGGTTTAAAATTCTATTAAGTGCTATAAGTTGCATTAATTTTCTATGCTTAAGTTTCCTTATTTTCTCAGCAAAAATTTTTTTATTAATAAAAAATATTAATGTAAAAATTATCCTTCTTTCCATCTTGCGCTCACAAATCATTACGGGAATATCCATTTACAATTATTAAAACCTGAAAAAAGTATGTCTGCGATGTTATCGTTATGCGATGATTTGTAGATACTTTATTTTTTACCACGATATTTTCGACGACGATGTTTTTAAACTGCGAAGTTTTTGAACCGCTTTATTTTCGACGACAATGTTTTGTACCGCGATGTTTTAGAACTGCGATGTTTTCTCTTTGCAATGCTTTCTCCTACGATGTTTTGTAGCACGACGTTTTCGCCTTGCGTTGTTTTCTCCGCGACGTTTTCGTCTGCGATGTTTTCGCCGCGATGTTTTCGGCTGTAACCAGTTCGGTCAGAGGTTCGAATCCCGCGAACGGGCTGGCTGCATGGGCGTTTTCGTGGTTTTTCCCATGTGTAACGTGTATACGAAGCAGTTACCCTTAGAAAGTCTTCCACGAAGGCATCCTTTCCCTTAGGCAGATAACTCTCGAGGTTTTGCCATAATCACACACACACGCATTAATTAAAAATGAAAAATTTTTGAATTTTTGTACAATTACCAGATTATGATTCTAAAGCAATAGAAGTTTATGAGCATTTTAATAACTAATTCTTAGACTTTCAAACTTTATTACTTGAGTAAAAATTTATTCGGCATACCAATCAAACAAAATTATAAATAAAAACAGTAAACCACAAACGAATGCCACTCAATGACTTTTAAAGGGAAAAATCAACTTTGAATTATTCTAATTTATTTATTAACCGACCCCTCAATGCAAATTGAACCTAATGTCAAAAATCGCAAATTTTGAAATCAAATATCTCTGTCAATTAATTTTTGTAATATGAGAGTCAAACATTTTTTGCTTTATTTTTCGTAATAAGTATAACATTTTCCTGAATATACATATAGGGTAAGAAGAATTTATAAAAAGTTAGATTTCGTAATTTTTATGAAACTGATCTCTTTAAATTTAAAAATTCTAAAGCGTGAATCTTTCCATAATTTAAAATATTTTAGGCCTTACAAAGGACTTTTATGGGTACGACGGGTAGTGAAAGAGGCCCGTACTGCTTATTCTCTTAAATTTAAACTAAAAGTTTTCACTTTTACCGAGATATAGACAGAATTCGAAATAATATTAGCTATGAGGTGGATGGCAGTAGTTAATGGTGACAGGTAATATTACTCGCACTTGCGTTAGCAAAGACACTTTTGATTTTGCTAAAATGCTTAGTTGGATACTTATGAAGCGATATGATTACGGTGTGTTAGGATTAAATAAAATAATAAAAACAAATATAGATTCAATTATTTAACCTGTAATACCATTTTTATGATCGAAGTGTTTGCAAATCAGTTGAACTCGCATGCAAGCCGACCTCCAACTTTTAGTAATAAAAAATCTGCTAAAAATTCTCGATTTATACACGGAAACATAGAGCAATCAAAAATCGTGTCTTTATGATGTTACTTTTACGTTTAAAATTATACGATTACCTCAAGCTTTTAATTAGATGTAAATTGAATGTATTTTTTTCAAGAGATAAAGTGAAAGTATTTTGTAAACTATAGTTACTTAATTTGTAAACTATAGTTACTTTGTAAACTATAGTTACAAGTGCTTAATGGTTCAGATTATTTCTCTGATTAAGAAGTTTCTTTCCAGTACAGCGCTTAGAATGCCTTAAAATCGTGTTGATAGATTTCACTCTGCGTGGTCTACTAAATTAGCTTCAACGGAAAACACTGAATGCTTAAAATTGCAATAACAACAACAGAGTGGACTATCTAAGTTTAGATACAGAATAAGGAAAAGCACGTTTAATGCTAAGATGTGCTTATTTGTTTCAGTAAAGGGGGTAATCTTTTCTGTTGTTTTTGGCACCTTTGGCAGTATACAATTATGACACTGATAAAGAGAGCTGTGTATTTCCACTACTGACTTAGAACGTAAAAATGTTGCGTAGTTTTTCATATTCGTTCGTCATTCCGTATCACACCATTAGTGGTATATCCGTCTAACACATAGGGCATTATATGTAGCAAAAGCTACAGAAATAATACTGTTGAGCAGTTATCTTTCAGGACATGATCTTTAAATTCCTAAGCGTCATAATTCTGTAAGCGTAACATTGAACGGAAGCCTACATAAGAAAGTTAATCGAACATTAATAACAGAATGTATGAGAATATAATAATGGCTAATAGATGCTACGTTTATTGAAAAACTGATTTATGGCTACTTAACAAGTTAATTGCAGGACTGTAGAAAATCTTAGATAAAAATCTGCATGAGTTTATAGTTTAGATATTAAGAAAAAAGAATAGCAAAAAAACTGTAACGTCCATTTTCAGAACATAGGGCAGAAAATCATAAAGAACTAAGGATACTGCCGATTTGACTCAAACAAAAATTAAAGTTTAGACAATGATGATAAATAAATCTGCACATCTTTAGCTTCCAGGTTATCTAACTAACAGTATAAATGCAATAACTAATGACCTCTTTGATTTGAAAACAAGACTTAATTATGTTTCAAACCCTTTTTAATTCTTATTATTATAAAAGCGCCTAGAAAGGTGACTGCTAACGGAAACAAAGGATGCTATATATGGCTTACAAAGCATATAAATTTCACAAAATATCTCAAATGTGTTCTTTCCATGGTGCAGCTCGAAAATAATCCTCACAACAGCAACTGAGAGATTTTACATTTTAAATCTGAAAATTTTGAAAAACGAAAACATATAAATGCTACATTTTCTAAGTTTGCTCTAGGGTATTTTTATTCTTGGATTAGTTTTATTATCAATTGATTGGAAAATTATTGAAAACTAAATTAATTCATCTTTTGGTAAGAAACAGGCAGTTCAATGTAAATACATCCAGTGTGGATAATAATTAGCATGCGGTCGTATAAAAGATCGAAGAAGTCTAAAGAAGCATTTACATCTAATAATAAATTGCTTTGATTGAACGAAATAATAACTATCAAAATCTTAAAGAATCTCTCTATTGTCCGGTTCTTTGATGTCATTTTTCACTTTCGTCGTAACGTTTGACAGGTTAGAAGATTTTTCATTTTAAGCGTTGTTATCTGTAATACCAAATTGATATTAAGAACATGTTGCTTGTGATACCATTCCGCAGGCCAAAAGGCGTTGTACATAGCATTCTTTCAGTGAGCATTTTACCCTTCACCTCATTACACTATTATCATACATAATTTTCCTTAGCCGCACCTATACAGTTCTCGATTTTTCGAAAAATTCTGAGTTATATAAGAAATTCCCTAAACTGAATCCTCCTCTGGACTAAAAGTTTTCGAAAATTTGCTTCCCCTTCCAAATTTTAGAATCCTCTTTCTTTAGCCATTTGTCCTGTGTGGTTTTCATCCAAATATTTAAGGTCATGTTTATATCGATGACAAGCCTAAGCCTCAGGAACACCACAGATTTCTTCGAAGATAGATAAATATTGGTTGCACCAAGGGAAAGAAAATATTTTAATTTTTTTCATGTAACTCTTTTGTATTTCCTTTTGCAACAGAATTATTGCTGCTTAGATTTAAATTGAAATAAATACATATTCTCTTAGGTTGGTTTTCTGCGGTATAACAATGAAGAATTACGTAGAGGAAAACATTTCGAATAAAAGTCACGTGACTGTGAGATATGTGACAAAAATGCTTGCAACAGCGTCTGAAACGATAATCTTCGTTGTACTCGGAGTGTCGACGGTGAATGACAACCACGAATGGAACACCTGGTTTGTCCTCTTCAGCATTTTGTTCTGCAGCATCTACAGAGCAATTGGTAAGTGATTTCCTTTTAGCTAAATCTATTCATGATCATTGAAAAGACTTTTATAAATATAGCAACCCATTAGCTTTCCTCTTTTACATAATTATTAGAATCATATTAAGTAATTCATTCTTTCTTTCCATTGCTTTGAAATTCATGTAGCTTAATACCTTATTTAATGCACAATGAGACAATTAGTAAACAGGCTGCCTTTTCTAAATCTCGTATCCTACATTGTATTTTAGAAAATCATTTATCATTTGGAGGAGTAGATGATTTTTAAAACTGAATATTAAACAGATGGCATTTAATGGTGCTTTTCACATCATTCAGTCAAAACCCACTGCTTCAAAGGCGTCGTACTGCAGAACAACGCACTTTCACAATCCTCGGAAACCTTAAAGCAACTGCTGGCCTGCAAGCGAGAGTATGCGCTGAACTACCTGTCCCGCTCCTCGTTGTGTAGCCTGTACCCGTGCGACAACTTTTTCCCAGAAAGTAAAACTATCTCTCAAAGGATTCGTTTTCTAGCTCTCTTTAGATCAGGTTCATCAGAGAATGGCACGTTCAAGTCATTTACCTTATAAGGTATTTCTCACGCCTCTCAGCGTGCCTTCGTGGTGTAGTGGTCTGCACGCTAGGCGCGTATTCCAGAGGTCCGTGGTTTGATTCCCGGCGAAGGCGTTGCTTTTTTTTCATCTTTCCTGCTTCCGAAATAAATCTAATGTCTTTACAGTGGAGCCAAGCTAAAAGGGTGGTGGATGATGATTCTCAACACCCAGGATTTGGCGATTGGGTCCCTAAAAACCCCAGTCGCCCTTTAAAAGAGGAAGCGTATAAGGCATTTCTTCCCCTTCTTAGCGTGCCTATGTGGGGTAGTGGTCTTCCCGCTGGACGCGTATTTCAGAGGTCCGTGGTTCGATTTCCGGCAAAGGCGTTGCTCATTTTTCATCTTCTCCTGCTTCCAAAAAATAACCTAACGTCTCTACCACCTGATCGCTTTGATTAGGTGGATTAGGCTGCCCCTTACTCAACCTGATCGCACCACTCCTTGCAATTATATGACAGGAACGTGTTTCGAAATAATGCACGTATATGAGCGCAAGCTCCATTTTTTTAAACAGGGCATTTATTTAATTGCCTCAATGTCTATTTATCCTTGTTCCCCAAGAGGAATTCTCCTACACGTGATGATTCGGAAAGAATCATTGACACAATTTGGTTTTCATCTCTAATTCTCAGCAATCCATGACATATCCGATGCGTCCTTATAACGCATTTTATCCTTCCTTTCTGCATGCCTTCGTGGTGTAACTGTTAGCATAATCGGCGCGTATCGAGAGATCCAGGTTTGAGTACCAGCGAGGGCATTGCTCATTTTTCACGTCTGCTGTTTCCAATCCTGATGACTCTACAGTGACGCCCGAACTAAAAGGTGGTGGATGATGATACTTCACCACCAGGATTTGCCAAATGGGTTTGGTGAAACCCCAGTCGCCCTTTAAAAGGGGGAGCATATAAAGTAGTTCCTCTCTCCTTTCTGCATGCCTTCGTGACGTAACGATCAGCACACCCGGTGCTATCGAAAGCTCCAGGTTCGAGTCAGGCCTAGGGCATTGCTCATTTCTCACGTCTCCTGCTTCCAAAAAATCCTAATGACTTTACACCCTGTTGCAAAGAAGGTTTTGCAGTCTTTCCAAAGCACAACGTAAACATGAGCCTGCTGCTCGTAGAATGAAACTCTGCGAAGACATATCCCTTCGCTGAAGAAGATAACCCTTGTGCATAGCATTTCTGTAATTGCTTATTGCCCATATACGTATTTTTTACCTACATATTCCATGGTTTCTTACTTTCATTGCTTGGCATGCCAAGGAAAGATTTTTAAGCTCGGAAATTGAAATGATGGAGGATTTCTGCAAGTTTTATAATTTTATTTTCATTTAGATTTATGAAATTATATTTTCTAAGCTTTTGGAGATATTCTGAATTTTTGTTTTACGTATAGAAGAACAGAACTTGCACTGCGTTATTTGTACCATCCATACATTTCTAAAAAATGTAACTACTTTACATGTACCAAAGATTTAGTTTGATATTTTCCTACATTAATACTTTGAAATCTAATTTGCTACTCTATGTCCCACCTGAAAGACTATTTGCTGAAGTTAATAGGATATTGTTTAGTTTCGGATATGATAGTCACAGGATATTGTTTAGTTTCGGATATGATAGTCACAGGATATTGTTTAGTTTCGGATATGATAGTCACAGGATATTGTTTAGTTTCGGATTCGTTACATAATTGCTCATAGTGCTAGGAATACAAGAAAGGGAATTCATTCATGATAATTATTTTATCTAAACATTTTTCAGTAATTGCTTTAGGGTATAAAACTTCAGACGTCATAAATTCTTGCATTCATAACTGAAGTTTTTCAGAATTTTTTGAGGAATAAAGTTTATACTCAAAATATTACTCTTCTTTTATTGCTTAATATTTTGAATTTTATTTCAGTTAAAACACATTATTTAACTTGCCTCTACTGGCATTCATCTAGCTTGATTTTTTTACGTAACTTTGTCATATGGATTTTATGTTGCAGTACAAAATTCACTAAGGTTCAAGTGATCAAACATATCTTTGTTTTAAAAAACGTTCATGTGCGGCCAGAACTGAATTAGACATTAAGAAAAAAAAAATAGAAGAAACAGTAATATTATTTCTGCTGTAGCTGGTCGAAAGTTAAATTCCAGTGCATAACCAAGCATTATGTTTTTTAATGTAGTATATCAGGCTGTTGCTGTTATTGGTTACTTAATTTTTAGCACATATGATTCATAAAAAAAAGTGAATTTTAAACTTTTTTCTAAATATTCACATTATTTTTACAACCAAGTATTGCGAATATACTTGTATTTCTACTGACATATTTCAGCCTAATCTGAAACATTTATTTTGAATACTAGAAGATTTACATTTCATTCAAACACAAATTACCTTTAGATTTATATAAAAGCCACCCTTCCAGTCAGTCTGACGTAAGTCTCTCTTCTGCAAGCAGAAATTAATCTGTAGAAGAGCTCTTGAAGGTGGCTAAGCAGTAACAACTTCCTTTGTTTTGAAATGTTGTTTCCTATTATAAAACTAGTGCGAGTATAAAACTTTAATTACCTCTAATTTTGAGTTCTAATTTGCAGACACCTTTCACATTAACCAGAAACGTTACGTCATAGTTTCAAAAAGCGAAATCCTAAAGCATTTTTAACAGTGTTTCAGTGATATCATCAGTGATCAGCAGGCGGAATACACTCTGATTAAATAATCTAAAAGTCTCATTTAGATACTATCTCTTTCTACCTCATTTGAATACGCGCGAACTACATATTAGCATTCTGGCAAGAAAATGGAAAGGGAGACTTACAATAAAGATATTTAACATAAAATAGCTGATAAGATAAATAAGTCCTTACAAAGTTGAGTGGATTTTTTCCTGCCTGATGTAAATACTAGTAAACTCCACATAATACTCTCCAACATAACCAACATAGCCGTGCCTTATTGCAATAAAATAAATAGTTAATCCTTTGAATAGTGCTGATGCCTATGTGGCACAATAATATCAGGTTGACTGAAAAGTAACGCAGGAATTTTGTTTGCAAAAATTCAAGTACATGGAACAATATTGAAGTGATTCTGCAGTCGAAAGAATTACAGGTTATTATAATATTGTTAGGGTTACAGTGAAAAAAATTCGAAATTTTCTAAAGACAACATACGTTTTTTTTTCCTGCGAAAATTGATCAGCGAGTTAAGAAAACCTAAATGGCATTGAAAAGATACACGTATGATGAAAATTGCTGGCTTGAAACGTATGCAGAGAAGAGCATTGTAAAGGATTAATAACGACGCAAGGGAGGAGAAGGAAAACAATTATTAGAATTATAAGTTTTCAGCGTGCCCACCTTTGCAGATGATAACGCATTGTTGACAACAATCTCCCGCACGCAAAGTAACATCGCAGGAGTACAAGTAACATTGCAGGAGGGGTCTCTATAACTTCACGTTCTGTGGCATCTTTCACTTCTGACAAATCTCCCGAATTTGATGTGTACACCTTGATATGTGTATGCGCCGATCAGTTTGAGAAGGAAAAAATGGGTGTTGTCATTCGAAAATTTCGAAATCTTTTCACTGTATCTGTAACCGGAAGAGCTCTGTTGTTTTAAATCATCACAAATATGAGCGCATAATATAATGTATATAACAATATCTAAAATTTTATTTCGATTGGCCGAACGAATAAGCCAGCAGGGGTTCATTTATCGGGGAAGAAGAATTTTTATGCCCCCCTGTGCTATCAATGAAGGTCAGTGCTAAGGGAATTAAAGAAGTTCAGACGTGGAAATTTTAATCGCTAAATCCAGTTGAAAATCGAGGGAAGTGGAAAGTGCTGTATTATGTTGAAAATACGCTGATAGCGTCAAATCCATGTATCACTTATAGAGAAATAATAGAGAGGCTTCACTGAGGATATTGAACGGCACTAGACCTTTGAAATGAAACAAATGGAACAGACCTTTGAAATGGGTCGGAAAGGTTTGGCGTGCTAGTGTTTTTACTGCGCATTAAATCATGGCTGAGAGCCATAAGCAAGTAGTATCGGTTTGCAATTCTCTGTTTATAAAATATGAGTGCAGCATTTCCTAAAACATCTGTGAATAGAATTGAAAAAAAAGAATTTTTTATATTAGTTATTCTTGAAAAATACAACGGTTGAGCGCAAAAGAGAATCCAAGGTTTTAATAAAAACCAGGTTTTTGCATCCAAAGCAAGTTTTGTTCTGCATGCGATTGGATATGAAAGGTATATATTATTTTGAATCCTTAGAACCTAACTAAAACATTAATTAATGTAGGCATCTGTTGTCATCTTAGAAAGTTTGAACTCGTCCTTCGTAACCAAGGGCTCTGCTCTAATTAACAGCCTTATGAGATTCATCAGCAGGTTAATGCTAAATCCCTTGCTGCAGGAGTGTCTTGGCAAAAGGTTAATAATGGGAAATTCCTATCATCCAGTTTAAATCACTGCAGCATTTCTTGTTGTCAAGAACTTTCATAGTAAACATAAAGAATAAAAAGTATTAAAAGAATATTTTGTTTCAATATCAAAAAAATTCTTCAAAAACAGAATTAAAAAGTTGCCTCTGAATTGATTTGAAAGTTTATGGGCGAAAGTCATAGAATGATTATATTCAAAATGTTCTGATGTTTATATTCAAAATTTAATTTATGCGATAATATTTTTACCATTTGAAATTGTCTGTCTTGATTCTTACTCATTACTTTCCGTTCAACCTGATATTATACACAACGTCAAAAGCTGTTGCATGGTGTGTATGTTTGCACCCGTTGATCGTAAGCATATAATTTCAGTTATAAAAAGGTTATAGACCAGAAAAATATTCATGTTTTGGAATTTTTATTATTAAAAAACTAGTTTTAAAACATTATGAAATCTTTTTACACAGACGATCACTAAAACACTTTGAACATTTTTAAAAAATTTCTGCACTCAATTAAAAAAAAGGAACCCAAAAGGTTTGAACAACATCTAACAGAAATTGACCAAGGTATTTAATTTTAAACTCTTAGTTCTAGTTTCTTGAAATTTCAAAGATTGTATACAAATTTAAAAGCGAAATATTTAAATTTGAGCGCAACTAAAAATGAAACGTTAGTTTAAGTTGTTAATTCAGAAGGTAATAAACTAAGTAATGAACATCGTAAAATGCAGACCACGGTAAAAAATTTTGATCAATGGAAGTTTTTCAAAAAGACATTATCCACAAAATCGTATAAAATTTGTATCCTAGAAGACAATGGTAGGCTTCAAGTGTAGCCAACTCAAAGTACTATATGTATAAATAAAACTGAGAAATATTTCTATCCAATGAATTTTTATGTGATTATTATATTATGATCCTAAAGTAGTAAAACTGCATAGGAGTGTTACTGACGTTTTTAATATTAAGAAACTTATAAATTACTTGTAGGAAAATACTTTCTGCATACCAAATGGAAACGAAAATTATATCAAAGAAATTTTAACGTTAATAAATCACAAAAAAATTTCACGGAATGATATTAAATAGAGAAAAACCAACCTCGAATTATCCTAATTGATTTTTTAACTGACCCCTTAAAAATAGCGGTAAAGATTGTTTTTTATCATTCATAAATGCCAAAAAAGATCCCAGATTTTGAAATTAAAAAACATAGTTACTTTTTCTTGTATGGAGTCAAACGTTCTGTGTTTCATTTTTAAAATGACTATGAACTTGCACTTAAAATAGCTACAAGAACCTAGGACGTGTAAAAGAGTTAGATTTTGTTATATTTACAAAACTAATTTTCCAAACCAAAAAATGTCATAACTTGAGCGTTTGCATCTTTTAAGATTTTTTGTTATTTCAAATATATGTTTATGACTAAAGGTTGAAGAACTTTTATGGACGCAATATATATACATTCCCGCTGTAGTTAGTTAGATCAACTTGAAACTCTGAAGACCATAAAGACGTGAAGAAATCTGAAGAGGCTGAAAGACTGGGTGTGGCTTGGAGGGAAATGACGGTGACCTGTTCCGTAAGGCAATTTTGAAAGTGTGGCTGTTACTGCAGCCGAGAACTTTTCCTATGCTCAACATTCAATAACAAAGGCACGTAAATTGTGCTTTTCCTGATCCACGGTGTAAATAATAATAATAACTAAATAAAACCAAATTAAAAAGTAAAGGTTGCAGCTCACTTTGCCATGTTATCCTTATAAAATCCTTATGAATGTGATGCAAGAGTTGAAGTCGGAAGATGCGCAAAAGCGGGTAAATTTGGCTTCCCAATTTATCGCAATGCTGAATAGTTGAAGAAATATGTTCTTGGAATATCTTATGAATATCGAAACAGTCTTTTTACTGGAAGAAGAAGTAAACGACTAAAATTTCTGCACATGTGGTGTATGAAAAGTCACTGCATTATGTCTCTGAGGTGCAGATTTACCGCTTTATTCTCGGGCAGTATATCTATGAGGAGATGACGTTTAAAAATTCTATAATTTGTTCCACTATTTGTGCACATTACTGTAAACTGTTTTCCCAGCATATAATATCTGATTTGAACGAATGAGGATGTTTAGGACATTATTTTATAAGCAGCATGGAGTTGCTTCCACCTTCAATAAATATAGAAATTGCTTAGTTTTAACTTGCGATGTTCTTTAGATTTCAAGTTTTCTAGACTCTTGGCCTCCTCGCTCTCCAGACTGTAAATCCTGTAATTCCTGACGGTAGAGATTACTAAATAATCGTTTTTATCAAGGAAGCACTCGGAATCTTTCAGAACTGAAACCCAGGAAAATGCATCATGTTACGGTATTCTTTGAATTCTTGTATATTCTTGTGTATTCTTGTATATTCGTGAAATAACTTGAAATATCAAGTGGCGACTGTTTACGCAGTCCTACGCTTCTAACATCCTACTCATGCGGAGAGTGCGCATATTTTATGCATATGCTATAACCGAATACCCTTTTATTTTATCTCAAGATTTCATATATTTTACTGAAATATATTAATTTCTTGTTTGAATAATTTGTAGAAAAGCATAGTCTAATGGCAACAGTTTGAAGCAATTTTATTCTGTATTTTATTTTCTCATGAGCTAAATATGCAATATTTCTAGTTTCATCAATGTATGTTCATTAAAAGAAGCTTTCAATGTATCTAGATAGAAAAACTATAAAAGTAACCCCCTCGTATGAGAAAGTGTACCATACTCCATTTAGAAGAAAGCAAGAATCCTCGAGTAGAGAGAGAGCCCATTTCCATAACGATGTAGGCAGTCTGTCTTTTATCGGTACAACTAATACTCTAACGGTATTTTGTTAATGAAAAATAACTTTACGCATAATGTAAAAATTTATGCAATGCAAAAATTTCATAAAAAAAGGAATTACTTATTTATGTTGTTTTGACTTCTTATGCCTTCTAATTGTTCAACAGACTCAGTGTTTTCCTTCATGTATAACTTAAGTATGAGAAAATATCTGATAAAAATTTTTGAACCTCTTTTCCACGCATTACTTAAAGCTTATATATTTGTCATAAGAGTTTTTGGCATTGAACATTATTGAATAAATGGTTGTTTACTTCAATAGAATTCTCATCTGGAACACTTTTATGTGGAATTTAATGTAAAAACCGCATCTCAATAGTATTCATGAAAATTTTGTGCTTTTGTCTTCTCTTAAACTAAATAAGCTTTCTCTAAAAAAAAGGATCACTTTTTGATGCAACTTCTTTGTCTCCTTATTTCATAAAATTGCTTGGAAAACTGTAAAAAATAACTTTTAATAAATACTTTTAAGATTCTTATTTCAGTATTTAAATTATTTATATTTCGGAACAAAATCACTTGAAAGAAATTAGGATTAATAAAAAATACAGCTCTCGGCCATCGGGTTCCGAACTGAAGATTCTTCGTCTTCATCAATCGTACATTAATCATTACGCCACTGTATATTCCGGAAGGCATTAGAATATAAACAATAAGCTACTGGCTCCACGCCAAAACCACAAATCTGCATATTGTGCTTTTTTTCACATAAATGCCACAAATCTGCATATTGTGCTTTTTTTCACATAAATGCATTTTCTAAGCTAATGTTCTGTGTTTATCCGGCGACAAAAAAGGAATAAATGTTCCCCGAGAAGAAAATTATGTAGTTTGTAAAATAATTATACAAAAACCGTTAATTAGATTCGCCTTTTGCCAAATTGTTAAACACTTTATATAATATTTTGCAGATTTGGGATTTTGCCAGAGAGACAATAACATACGTTAGCTAGAACTTTATCTTTTATCCTCTTCCTCAGTTTTTAAAGGTTCTTATTACGCTTTCACACATATGTTCCCTAAGGTGCACTATGATTGTTTGAAATCTGGTAAAAACCAGTGAGTCTAAGAACCTATCAACAAATTAATGACAATTTAGTGTTCATTAAAAAGTCTGGAAAGCATTTTGCACAGATCTGTAATTTTATTAATATCATTGCTAACTCCAGTAAAAGCATTTCTAATTTAGAATAAAGAATAAATTATGCTTTACAGATCTCTATTGAGAGTTCAACACAGAAATTTCTTAAATTAAGCCTTCAGTTTTACACAATTTAGCCAATCACTTCTAATTGAGGGAAAACGAGATAGATCGCTAGTAAGTTTCAATTTTTAAGGATTAAACTACCAATGTTGAAATGGGCCATCTTCTAATTATTCTAAGTTTCAGAATTGTACGTCGATGTATTTAATTTAACGTTGAGAACAGAATTTTTATCCGATCTTATGATGCTTTTTCCGCGTAATAGGCAACAGTTTGACTTAAAACTGACACCCATGCTGTGGGAATTTCTGGTACTTTGGCAATATCACTAATAATTTAGAATTCTGATTTACTAACACTTTAACTAATAATGCGTTTGGTATGGTTGTGAAATGAGTTAAACAGTCCTTTTTGTCCTTATGATTAAGTATATCTGCCATAACAGTTTTTGGCATTGGACATTATTGAATAAATGGTTGTTTACTTCAATAGAATCCTCATCTGGAACACTTTTATGTATAATTTAATGTAAAAACCGTATCTCAATAGTATTCATGAAAATTTTGTGCTTTTGTCTTCTCTTAAACTAAATAAACTTTCACTCAAAAAAAAAAAAGAAAAGAAAAGAAAAAAAAAAAAAAAGAAACATTCTTTGATGCAACTTTTTTGTCTCCTTATTTCATAAAATTGCTTGGCAAACTGTAAAAAATAACCTTAATGAATACTTTTAAAACTCTTATTTCTGTTTTTAAATTATTAATATTTCGGAACAAAATAATTTGAAAGAAATTAGGAAGTGAAAGATCCACTAAAGGTTAGTCGGTAAAATAATTTTACGAACGTACGACTCTTATGCGGTGCTAGAGATATATCAGTACGGCAAATCATGGAAGTAACAAAAAATTTAATGAAATAATGAAACACATCTTTCTTAAAACTTTATGAAACATTTAAAAATTCACATACAGTACTGTCAAAAAGTATTTATCGTAGAATTTATTGCTGATGATGAATGATTATAAACAGACTGCTATAGTAATTATGAATTTTGTATTTTTTGTATTTCTTTATTTGTAGGTGTAGTGGTTTTGAGTGGCTTCCTCAACCAGTTCCGCCTTCATCAACTGAATGGTGTAGAACAGTTCATCATGTCATATGGAGGGCTCAGGGGAGCTGTTGCATTTGCTCTGGCTTTAATTATTGACGAAAAGATCATTCCTAGCAAGAAAATGATGGTTACAACAATTATTGCAGTTGTCTATTTCACAGTATTTGTTCAAGTAAGTGTGCTTGATTGATAAACGTGACTAAATAGCTATATTTGCACAACTCTCTATCGTACGATTAAAGCGATAAGGGTTCAGTGATATTTAAGGGTACAAATAAGGAAAAGGAGGCTTATCAATCTAGAGCTACAAAACACACATCATAATCTGAAACGTGGTTTGACAGATCAAACATTTTTCTGTTTCTCTTCAAAGTTCAATAACGCATGTGTCAGAACTATTTCTTTTTCTTTTATTATTATATTTCCTTTTATACGTTTTTTTTTGCCCGGGGGGATTATTTGCCTTTCTTTTCCGCTTTTAGTTTTATATTAATGAGGAGTATATTTCTTTAATTGGAAACTTTGTGAGTTTCTATATTTACTCGTAGCAGCTGAAAAGTCTTTAAAGATTTCATTCTGACTGGATTAACCTTTTATTTCACAGTCTCTATTCTGTAATTCAGTGTAACTTTGATACGTTTAAAAATAGATTTTAATATGTTAATTTAAAGAAGTCGAAAATGTAATTCACATATCTAGTTCAATATAAATTACGTATTACGTTACGTGAATGACATGTTGATTTATCACGTGTTTATAAACGCCCTTCTTGGTGATGAGGCATACCATTTATAATACTTTTATTTTTTTCGTTGAAAAGTGGTGTCATTTTAAATGTGGAGGCCTCGAGGAAGCCATTCGGGTTTTACATGGATTCCTATGCGTATACCTGAATGTTATTCTAGTGCATTTGTTTCTGCATTAGATCGAAGCCTTAGCTCTCTTAGCATGAGGTACACTGCGTAAAGAAAAAAAAAATGCAACAGCTCTATATCTCCCGTTCTACTGGGCCGATTGACAAAATTCAAATTGCATTCTTTCATGTCTCGAAAGCGCGACTTAGGCTATATATTAGATTTATATATAGCATTGTTCTAACATAGGTATTTTGACACAAAATCGGACTTTTTCTGAAATAATATACCACTTGTTTTCCATATTTCAATTCTACGACTCAAATTATGCCTAGATATTAAATTTTGTTAAATTTGGTGCGAAATTTAAAGAGAAATTCAAAACATTTTCTTGCGCAATTTTGAGTTTGCGCAAAGAATAGTTCAATTGGCGAACTTCTTAATATATGGCAACCAATTTTCCTTTCCCTTCCATTATGCCGGAGCAGAAAAAATTCACATCGTTCTAACTTTCAAATAATTTTAACAAAGGGTCTAAACTACATTTGATATTTTATCGCTTTCAACAAATATCCCAAATTTCAAAACGCGTCAATATATATAAATTCACGTATAACTTCGGAAATTTTGAATAAAAACAGTAATTTTTTTCCATGTATGCTTAGAAACACGTATACTTTAAGATGAGGGTAAAATTTTTATAGATTATAATTCAAAATTTTTTGAAAAATGTATAAAAATTATTTTAAAATACAAATTTTAAAAATAAATCATAAAAAAATGGGTGTATTTTATTTGGAATAAACCTGAATTTCGAAATGTGAAAAGAAGAATCAATGAAGTTTCATAAAAAAAGAGAGATTAATAAACATGTACCAAACTCAATTAACATCGAGGAGCTAAACTTTTAAGAGCTAATTTTTTAAAAAACCAACTCGTGCGATTTTTACAAAACTTGGTAGTTTGGCGTAATTTGAGTCGCAGAATTGAAATATGAAAAAAAATTGGTATGTTATTTCAGAAAAGTCCGATTTTGTGTCAACATACCTACATGAGAACAATACTATATATAAATCTAATACAAATCCTAAGTAGTGCTTTCCAGACGTGAAAAACGCAAGTTGAATTTCGTCAATCGGCCCAGTAGAATGGGAGCTATAGAACTGTCCCTCCCCCCCCTTTTTTCGCAGTGTACAAATGTCTATACCCAGAAGTGCAAAATGAAAAAGTACAGAGCATACAGATAACTAGTCTTCACTTGACATATCTTAATTTTTTCATCTATGGAAGAATTCTAGCGATTCTTATTAATTCCAAAATTTTTCAGATGATTTTTGGACAACAGATCTTACGTTTGAGCAACGTTTTACTATCGGAAAACTTGCTATTATGATCTTCCGTATGACAGCTTCTTATATAGCAGAGAAATTTCCGTGACTGTTATAAATATTCATAGTTTCAGTTTTCTCCCAGTTATTCCGGCTAATTTCGTCCTGGTAAATTTTCTCTTTACTTAAACCTAATATCTTAAAATACGAGTTCTTTTATATTCAGGAATTTCAGAGCAGAAATTTAATTATTGACTATCTAATAATAATTAGCAAATCAATTTCAGCTGATTCAAATTAAAGATGTTTTTCTTGCTAATGTTTCAAATGTAAGGCAGAAAAGCTGCTTTATTCTGGTTTCAGATGAATAGTTTTGGCTTTTTTATGGCTTGAGAAAAGTGTGAAGTTGCGGGTGGGTTGGAGCAAGAAACCTTCAAGTCCCGTGTACAGGATAATCCGAAATCACGAGCCAGAAAGAATAGTCTTCTGCTTATTTAAAAACTCGAAACTGTAATTTTGACGACGTGACTTCTAGAAGTAAGAGCTTTAATTTTGTAGTCAAACAAACAATTAAAATCTTCATATAATAAGCTCGTAATTTATTGTCAAAACGTTTTCGTTAGCAGCTTCAACTTAAGTTGTTGTTATTCTAAAGTGATATTAATGTGCTTGCCGCTCAGACGATATAGTGGTTAGGAAAAACCTACTGCGGTACTGAAGGCCTCTAGTTTTTATAAACAAATCGTGATATTTTTGCCTTACACTTAATTTTAAAATATGAGTTTGTGGAATTTGCCAGCAATGGAAGAAACTAGGATAACATTTCTGCAAGAATACAGAATTTTGCTGAAAATTTTCAAAAGGGAACAACGAGGAAATCGATTGTCGCTGTTGCCGAGGATTGCACGAAGCCGATTCTTCGCAATTTTCTAGCGTTTTTAAGAAAAAAACTGATCGCTGTGTACTTCGAAAGAATATTATCTTAAAAAGTATTGAAAGATTTGAAGAAAAAGGCAAGTGTTTTAATTTTTAATGTATTATATTCCGCATTTAATAATTCAAATTTGTATTTTAAGTTCTTAAAGCATGCTTTCTTTCCATATGTTAATAATATTTACCAACGTACGATAAATATCGATAGTTCACCATCTTGGACTCAAAAATTACCTTTTTATATGTACAAAATCGCCAAACTGAGCTAATGTGGTTGCGTTATTATCGAAGTACTTTTAGATAATGAGAAGCCAAATGTTAAATGCCTCTACATGCCTAAGCCATACCTACTGCTTTGGAGCTGAAGAACTTAAGCGCTTTTTCTCGAACTAGTTATCCCTCGATCTCTAACTAATCGAATAAGAGAACGCTTGAAACTTGCTACGGTATGATTTATAAGTAAATGAGTATGAGAGATTTAAAAAGTAGAGACTAAATCCAACTTTTTAAAGTTATGTATACATTTTAAGATTTGGCGGTAGGATTAAACGAAATTAAATGATAAATAAATCATGTTACATAAAGATTAAATGAAGGTAGATCAATTATTTTATTGCTCTTTTACAGCATTTTCAAATTTTGCGCAACATTGAGCAGTAAGGTTAACAAAACAAATCAGCTCACGAAATTCCATTCAGAAACTTCACTGTACACAATTATTCGAGTTAAAACACTCTTTAGCATTGTTAAACATTAATGTTCGTATAATAGATATGTTCAGCAATTTAAGCCAAATGTAAACTTGGGAACAGAAAACTGGTCTCTGCTTCGACTAAAACATAATAATAAATTGCGATACAATCAGTGCTAAAGAGCACTTACTTATTCCCGCAGATAGAGAAAAATTCCTCCATGTTTTCACGTTACGAGAGCAAAGGAAGAAAAAGGAGAAACCGTTTGACCTTAAGCAGCTGACTGCTTCCAATGCGCACACATTCGCCTTTTTTAATGTAAGGTCAATACGTCAATGTATGTAAGGTCAATGTAAGGTCATTTTTAATGTCATATACGATGAGTACGACAAAGTAACAATCTTACCATTTAAGGAATTTTCTTCCTCCTTAGCAAATTCCTTCGTCGTGTAACTGGAAGCACGTCAAGCTAGCAGTCGGAAAATCCGGAGTTTGATTTCCGGCCAGGACATGTTAATACTTCACGTTCCTTGCTCTGACGAGTACCTAATGATTCCACAAGTGGCACCCGAACTAAAATGTTCTTTACAGTCATTCCTGACCATCTGGATTCGGCGACTGTGTACCCTGCATTCGAGTCATTCTTTAAAGAGGAAATATATTAAGGAAGTACTATTCCTCACCACATGCTTTCGTAAGCATGTCCACCTAGCACTTCGAGTTCAAATCTCGCCGAGGCTGTACCTTATATTTTCGTGTTTCCTCTTTCAGTAAACGTAATTGTTCTACAGTGACACACGCACTAAAGTGCGGTGGACGAAAATTCTTCACCCCCAAAATCTGGCAACTGGGTCCCTTCCTCCCCAATCCTCCCTCTCCCTTTAAGTGAGAGAGGATGTAAGGATTTCCTTCCTTGCCACATGCCTTCGTGAGGTAACTGAAAAGCACGTCAGTCTAGTAGTCGGAAGCTCTGGAGCTCGAATCGCGGAAAGAGCATCGCTTTCTGTTTCGAATTAAACTCAACACATCCTACAATCATAACAAATGCCAGCATATGCACAACCTGCTCCAGGATATTACTTTATAATATAATAGCAATTTATCCACGGATGTTAAAAGCAACGAAAATTACGGCTTTAAATTAAGAGCAAAATCATGAATACAGATAAGTTTTTTTGTTAAATGTAAATTAAACTAAAAACAATCTAAAATTAAATTTGACTGGATAAAGGATCCGTTTTACTGAAAATAGCTCTTATCGGTTAAAATATTAGGTTGAAAAAAGATATACCACTAGGAAAAAATGCCTATCGATATTGCTAACTGCTGTTATGTAACTGTTGTAAAGCTAAAAGTACATGATTTAAAAGTTGAGTAGCAGTAGCTCGATTGTATTTCCTCCAGATAAGTCTGAAGTTAAACTGAGACACAATTTATTTTAATATTTCATGCTCAAGGAAACAGCTAAGTATAATCAATAAGCTTGATTTAAGAATTCCTCGAAATTTTTTAGCATTTAAAAGAAGGAAGACAGTTGCTGAAGAGTGATGCACAAAACTAACATTTCGACAGTGTAATTAAAATATTAGCAAAAGAGCTCCGTATGAATTAATAATATGTAGATTACTTAATTATTTTAACAAACATTTTGAAATGTATCGTATTTTGAAAGTGCAACCATGTCAGTAATATATCGACATGAGTGAAATAAAATCTTAAGAAGGAAAGTACAAGTAAAATCGTTTTACCCGCAATTTTAGTTTCCGCGTGTGTTACATGCAGCCATTTCAGAAATGTATCTAATTTCTTTCTTGCAATTTAATTGTTTACTCTAAAACTGGTATTGATCTTTAAAGATAATAATTTAAAGAACAAGAACAGAATCAGAAATGTTAAAAAAAATGTAGTAGATAGTATAGCACAAAGGAGAATTAGCAAAAACCTGCACGATATTCTGAAAATTTCCAGAAAAAGAATAACGTCCAGTCGGACTATTTAAGACGATATCTTTCTCATGACATTTAATTCAGCATTGCATGCTTAAATATTTTCCTACGTATTCATAAATTACTTGACAAACTTCAATACTCATCAAAGGGAGAAACGAAGAAATCGCGAACATTATGGCAATGAAAAAAACATAAGGTTTTAGTTTTGGTAAAAAGGCATGTTTTTTTAATAGTATCGCTGTGACTAGATTATACTCAGGAGAAAATATATGAGCAAAAGGCTGATGGATTGTGCGCGTGACCCTGTCACTATTTTTAAACTAAATTGCAAAAAAAAAAACATTTTACAATTATTAGCATAAAAGGTCCAAAACTTCCAAGCAAAACAATTATATCAATATTTTACAATAAAAATAAATTCGTGCAAAAATATGAAATGAGCCATAAATAAAATATTCTTCTTAAACAAAAATATATTTGTCAGAAAAACTTACAAAGCAATTAATTTAAATATTAATTTAAATATAAAAAAATGGCAGTAAAAACTTCGCCATTTATTTTATGCTTTTATGCTATTTTATTCCACTATTTTACAGAATGCTAGCTGCCTCTAAAGAAAAAGGCTTGTAGCGAATGGATTGGATTTATGCGTTGGGTTTTTTGTATTATTTGTGTTATGGTTAGGGTTATTTGTATTATAACAAAGCACAACGAAGGCCATCTTTCTAAGGATAGAGATCCCTTCGTGAGGAATTTTAAGGGAAACGAGCTCGTTTTCGTATTCGAAAACCGCGAAAACTCCTATGCAGCCAGCCCGTTCGACGTGATTTAAATTTGAACGAGGTAGCAGTGTTCAGCGATTTTAGCGTTAGGCGGCTGATGGGCTAAAGCTTATGTTACGTGTCTGGTGCAGGAATTTGTCAAAAAGTTCATATGTGAGTTTCTAATTCTTTGTGTCCCTCCCAAGCGACGACTCAAAGTCACCTAATTTTGTTTATTTAAGCTAATCTGTTAATATCACCATAAAGATATTAAAAGTTTTGGTCTGAGATTTCTTGAAACGTTCACTAATTCGCTGGGTATCAAACACGGTTCTCCAAATTTCTGGATTATCATGCGATCACTTAACGACAAGATCACATGAAAGGAATGTTTTTAACTTCTTATGGCCTCTATAATCTAACGCAAAACTTACCATATTTTAGAGTTTTCGAAGCGTATATTCATATTTCACTACGAGTTTAGCATTAACAAGTGCGAAGAAATAACATTTTAAGTTAATTTTTTTAATTGGTTTCTAACTTTTTATAACTTTTATATTGAAAGTAACTTAAATATAAACCTTGATGTTCAAGCCTCTAGAGGTTATGAGACGCCATCCGCTTATATTAACGTCACATTTCTGTCTGATTTTTAGTTTTCTCTTCATCTCTTATTTATACCCATTTATTGGGAAATTATTTTGAAAATATATTTACTGTTAATTTTTCAGGCTAAAATAAAAGAAATCACCATTTCCTTCAAGAATTTCTCACCAAGGTTTTTTAGCATTTCCGAAACTCTGAGGTCAAATAAAGACTTCATCTTATTTTATGTATTTCGCATTAAATAAAGTTATCTGATAATAGGAACATAATATATTCAATAAATATTCATTCTATTATTTATTTGTTATCGCATGCCTGGAGTTCAACGCAGAATATAAAGAGCTGTGAAAAATAATTACTAATTATTTATAGATTCGTGCATGAAATGGATTAATTAAAAATTTTAAATCTGTAGGAGGGCAATTTTAGATAAAACAAGTAAGTATATTCTTTTAACCCCATTAGGCAAGTTAAATGCGAGCTTGAATTGATAGAATCTCTTACTTTTCAGACTGTAAAGTATTTTTCCTTCCTTTCCACATGCTTTCGTGGTCTAAATGGAAGCCCGCTCGACCGCGTATTCGGGAGAACCGGAGTTCGAACCCCGGCGAGAACACTGCATATTTTCCACGTTCTTGCATCAATATAACTTAATGACGCTACAAGTCCATAGGGGAAATTAAGTAATGCCGTTTAACTACCAAGTTTCACTATCAGCCGTAAAATCTAAACTTATTTGTCAAACTTCCGATCATTGTTCTATTTTCTGACTATAAAATTGAAATAAGTTTCCTTGGAAGTGGTAGGAATCTGATATTGCTTAAAAATGTCGTTGTACTAATGCGGAGTTACCTAACAAAAAGCGTGTTCTTTGCTCCAGACAATCTGTAGGCTTTCACTCCTTAATTTGTTTGACTTTGCCCCTGTTGAGATTATCAGGTGACTTATCGTCTTATCTAATTTAGTACAGCATAGAATCATTCACCAATCAAGCAACATCCAAAACGTCTACCAATTACTAAACACGAATAGGAACGGAAAATTCAAAAGATCACGCAAGAAAGCGATATTATAGAGCTTCTAGCAAGTCCTTGGGCCTCTACCATAATCCTCGTCAAAACGAAAGATAGTTCAACTAGATATTGCGTTGACTATCACCTTTTTAACGAGGTCGCGAAGAAAGTCAGCTGCCGTCTTCTTAGAACTGACGACATTCTAGAGGCTTTCTGGAAATAAATGGTTTAGGATGCTTGATTTATAGAGTGGATATTGGCAGGTAGAGATACATCTTGATGACCAAGAAAGGGCGACATTTACTACCAGATAAGGAACTTTGGCAATTCAAGGTGATGCCGTTTGCATTACGTAATGCGCCGGTCACATTCGAATGCCTCATGGAGACCGTGTTGAGAGATTTTTCATACAAAGCTTGTCTGATATACATAGATGACATCATCATCACCGGGAAAACTTTCGAAGAGCATTTAGAAAATCTGAGATAGGTGCTTCAGAAACTGAAAGAAGCTGATCTAAAGTTAAGTCCTGCCAAATGTAAATTATTCAGACAGGAAGTGACCTCGGACATGTCACCTCTGCCAAAGGTGTGTGTTCGGATCCAGAAAAAGTGTCGCCGGTTAAAGAATGAAGACGCCTCGAAAATGTCCATTAGCTGAGAAGTTTCCTGGGGCTTTGCGTCTACTGTAGAAGATTTGTGAAGGACTTTTTTCCATCGCATGACCCTTCCACAAGCTTACAGAGAGCAAGAAAACGTTTTTGTGGAAAAAAGAATGTGAGGATGCATTTAACAAAGGAGGCTTTAACATCTGAAACAATCCTGACGTATCCTCAGCTCGACAAAATATTTATTCTTGACACGGATGCGATCAATGAGGTTATCGGTGCTGTGTTTCCCCAGATATAAATGGTCAAAAACGCGTTTTAACATCCTGGAGCAAATGTCAGTCTAAACAGGAGAGCAATTACTGTGTCACGCGAAAAGAGTTGCTCTCCGTAGAACGTAGAACATTTTCCGTAGCCGTAGAACCTTTCCAGCATTAACTCTCGTAGAAAACTTCTGCTCCGCACATATCATGCATCGTTGTCTTGGCTCTTAAATTTCAGGAATCCCGAAGACCAAACCAGCTAGATGGGTACAGAGACTCTAGAAATATAACACCACTATCCGTCATTGGAAAGGATCATCACACGAAAACACCGGCGCCCTGTCTAGAAGACCCTGTCCAGAAAACTGTTGATGTTGTTCCAGGGTCGAAGTGAAGTACTAATTGGTCAATCCGGTCGCACGTCATGTTACAGCATCAACATCGGCTGGGACTCGCTTCGCATTCGAAACGGCGTCTTGTACCGGAAGTTAGAATAGGATAATGGAAAGGCATTCCAATGTTAGTTGATACTTCCAAGATCCCGGATCCCAGACGTCCTTAAAGATTATATAGCAGACCACTTCGTAAGAATGAAACTTTGCTTAGATTTCGACAGTGCTCCTACTAGAGTAATGCAAGAGGTGACGTGCAAAGTAATGCCAATATTGTTACGCCTGTGCGGGTCGGAAAGGATCGAAGAAACGCAGCCGAGGAATGTTGCAATGTTACTGTGCAGGACCACTTTTTAAACGCTTCGCCTTTGGCGTTCTGGGACCTCCGCCATGAACTGCTGATGGCAACAAATATATACTCGATGTTAATGATTACTTTCAAACTGGTCTGAAGTGTATACTATCTCCGATTAAGAGGCTTTCATGGTAGCAGAGGTAATGATACAACATTGGATTTTAAGATTGGAGTGCCGCTTCAGTTACATTCTAATCAAGAAAGGAATTTCCTCTCGGATGTAATCAAAGAACTTTGTAAACTACTCGGCATAGACAAAACCCAAATGACAACTTTACCCGCGTAGTCAAACGGCATGGTAGAGAAGTTTAATCGAACCATCCTTAACAACCTCTTGCTGATGGTTTGAAGAAACTAACAGGGCTTGTACCAGAGAATACGTCTGTCTGTTTTTACTGGCCTATCGCAATGTTTTCCATGAGATTATCGGCGCTATTCCCCATCCTAGGTGGTCTTCGGTCGTGACCTTCGTCTGCCTTGTTATCTATTCTGTAATCGCTCTCCGGATGCACCTTCACAGCATGAGGAGTACATTCAGAACCTCTGGGTACGGCTTAAAGTGATGCATAATTTTGCAGGAGAGCGAGTTAACTTGGCGACGGAGATGATGAAGATCCGATAGGACAGGAGAGCTACAGGACTGCGATTCAACGACTGTGAAAAGGCGTGATTATGGAACCCGATTCGACAGAAAGGACTTTCTGCTAAACTACACTCACCCTGGGACGATCTTACACTGTTCTAAGCCGGGTGAATGACACCGTAGTTTGGATCCGTAAGTCATAGTACGTAGTGTAAATAATGTAATAATATACTAAGACTATGCACCAATGTGTGCATAAATTTCAAAATTCATGCATTTATGTATTAATTTAGTATTTAATTTATTTTATTTTATTTATTTATCGAAATTTTGTTTTAGTATTGCACCGATTTTTCTTAGTTGTAAGTATGGCTTCCTGTTCAAAGATTCAGTAGATTCAGTTCTTCAACTTAAACCTCACTACTGAGAAAAGTCATCAGTTCTTCCAACACATTTTGGTTCAGAAATCGGGCGATATCAGTATCTGGTTCGGGATTTAAACGATATCTATTCTAACCTTTCAAAATTTCATTGGTAAATACGGTTCTACAGCTGAATATAACATCGGCATAATTTTTTGTCATAACGCCTGATGTCTCTAATGATGTTAAGTTGCGCATACATAATTTATCGTTCAGTGATGCTTAATTTCATGTTTGTCTTGTTACTGACAAGTTCTAAAAGATCTCTATGATATACTTCAGTTAGTATGTCTTCACTTCCAAATCTTGATTTAATATATTCGAGAACTTTAATGTTTAATCTTTAGACAATGATTAATTTTCCACAATATGCATAGTTTTGAATTTTAATTTTGAAGAAGACAGGAGATACTGATACAAATAACTTCTTCTCGTATGCGCTTATCTTCATGAATAAGTGAGAATTGTCCCCAAAATAAGACCCAGTTTCACGAAACTATATCCAATTTCGGTAATGTGAAATTACCATTACCGTTAGAAATATGCGTATCATTAGCTTTGGCGAACTTGGTGTAGTTAGTTTTCATTTCAGTAAATTCATCAATGTACGCTTCAGCACATCTAAATTCTATTTCATTATAATCAATCAATAACGATAGATCAATGTACACTTTAAATAAACCCGTCTAATTTATCAACAATTTTTTTGCATAAGATATTCAAATTCTTATCGTATCCGGCATAGAAACAAAATCTTTAAATTTCTTTCATGCACTAGTAAGCGAATGTTGTAGATAAGTTCGTTCCGCTTTTAATTTACCTGC
Organism: Stegodyphus dumicola; assembly: GCF_044657685.1. Taxonomy (NCBI): domain Eukaryota; kingdom Metazoa; phylum Arthropoda; class Arachnida; order Araneae; family Eresidae; genus Stegodyphus; species Stegodyphus dumicola. Next base: position 36,227,732 of record NC_140781.1, read on the forward strand.
TTCTAATTCTTTCTCGGCTCCATTCATCGTAAAATGATTTTAAAAAATCCTTCTCGTGAACGCCAGTGTTGAAATTCATAAAGAATTCAGCTTCTTAAAATATGCTTCAGAAATCTAATATTAGTAAACTCGTAGAATCATAACTTTTACAAACGTCAGCACGTAAACCATTCAGATAGTGTTGCCACTTAAGTACAGTACAAACAAAGTAATACAAAAGACTAAATGCAAGAAAATAAAAGAGTTTTGAAATTGCTACAACAACAGCTAGGAAATAAATACAAATTCAAATTTTTCTTTTGCTTTATTACTATTATGATTTATGCATGTTCTGATAAATATTTAGTGAGTGAAATTAAAAACTTTAAATGTTGTTGAAAAATTTTCTGGTCCATCAGCTGCTTTCAGATCGTGCATTCGGCCTGCAAGCTATTTGAGTTTGAGACCACTGACAGAATACGAATCAAAATTCAAAGCAAAACTAATGCTGGATATTCACAGTGCGAAAGCCTAACAAGCGTTGACTCAGTTCTAGCTAAACGCGTAAGTGATTCCGCTAGAAAAAAGAATAACGCCGAATAACCCAAGTCTCAGATTTGGGCGAGAAAATATCACAACGGTTAGCGTCGCTGCCAAAGCTGACCCTTAATTTCAAGAACTCTATTCTTATACACATGCATCTTATTTATATCATCGCGAGAGCTAACAGAAAGTGTAAGTTTTAGTAAAATTAAAATCATAATATAATGGGTTAATTAAAATGCTCCACAAATTCAATTAAATGATGCCCTTTTATTAACATCTTCCTCTTTGTTGTTCACATAATAGTTCACTCACTGTTATGAGTAAAGCTGTGACTCTATAAAATAACGTGTTTTTATTAACATTTTTCTCTATTGTTAATATAATAGTTGCTCACATTTTTACATTTCTGAATAATTAACATTTTTCTCTATTGTTAATATAATAGTTGCTCACATTTTTACATTTCTGAATAATTAACATTTTGAAAATTTGTCAATGTTAAAACCGTTTCTTTGTCATTTTCTGATACGTTAAGGAATAATAAGTAAGATGAGTGATTCTTTCGTAATATTTCTGCGGCACATTTGGTAAATTCCATTCCCGAAGTTATCGTAGGAAGAACAAAGAATGGCTGATTTCGTCATCGCTATAAAATTTATTTACACTAAATTGTTGATGTAGCTGCGAAAAGACAGTTTTATTACACTCGTCTAAAAACCTGCATAGAAATATTTAGCACGAATTAAGCTTCCTGAAATCATGGGGTTACACATGAATTACTTCAAGAAAAATTCTTTTTTAACCATTTACGTAAAATATTTTAGCTTATAAGTCCAGGATTATATTTCTAATTTAAGAACAGTCTTCGTCCTCCATTTTAAATAGATCAAATTTCATTGATACAACTCAAAATCATGTTTTTTTTTATCTTTTTGTATTTTCAATATTTAGTTTCGAAATTTCCACTTAAAGTTCGTGCAATCGAGTTTATGTTTTAATTGTTTTCGCTTCGATTACCACTTTATAAATAACATCAATACTTCGCAGACAGCACACAGCTTTTACTTTAAGGCTCATTGCTCAAGATAAAAAGCAAATATTTATAATTACTAATCATCGAAAAACAGCATTAACCCATACTCGGCGTAATGATTACGAAAGCGAAAAATAACATGATAATCCTCTTGCCCAGTGCCCACTTGGGTACCCTTAAACTTAAGTCTTTCCACAAGTGGAAAGACTTCGAAAAGCAAGCTTAATCCACTTAGACACCACGAAGTTATTACTGATTTCGGGTATACGATAAAAAGGCAGGAAGCAGATGTCATTTCCTGTAAAACAAGCCGGATAATCCTTGAAATGTCAATATCATCTATCGTGAAAAATATAATGATACCTAACTCGAAAGAAATCAAACAAATCCCCTTCTATATCAAAATTTCTAGAAGTTGCTAAAACACAGCTAGAAAATTTCCCATTAAAGATATATTTCAGCAAACTTTCTGTTCTTAAAGCAGTATGATGAAAATTCTCGATCAATTGCTCTTTAGTTAATTAGAGAATATCAGACAGCTTTTCAATGGATATTATATTAGAAATCGAGATAATATTTGGATGCAAGAGAAGATTCCGTAAAAGAAAAGGTTGCGATTGTCTCTTACGAACTTAGAGTATCCAAATGAATTTTATTAATACGAGGTTGAGAGAAACACGGATCCGCTCACAAGCTTTTCATGTAAAAATAAGCCATGTATATACTATAGCATGATCACAGAATCGTATATTTACAATTTCCTGAAAAAAAAATGCGTGATGAAACGAAAAATAGAAACACAGTGTAGAGACATTAGGATTTTTTGGAAGCCAGAGAGATGAAAAATTAGCAACAGCCTTCCCCGGGAATCGAACCACGGATGTCTGGAATACCGGCCCACCGTACTACCGTTACACCACGAAGGACGCTAGAAAAGTGGTAGAAATACCTTATAACAGTTATTAAAGCAAGTAACTGTACTAAACATTTTTTAAGCATGAAGCTACCGAGTAATCCAAAAGTCGCGCATATTAAATATTCAAAATTTGTGAAAATTCATAATGAATATTAATGACAAGTTTATTCAATGAATGACACCTCTGTATTGTTGTAAATAATATGTCACTTAAAATATCAGTTCTTTAGAAACCGTTCATTTAGTGTGCAAGATGGGAATGAGGTTTTACCGAACAGAACGAATTTTGATGATTGGGCATTGCTTTTATAACGTATTGTTGCGTGCGCACGGGTTCGTTTGAATTGAATGCACAAGTCCGATGAAAAATGAACAAAACTTTATTATTATCACAACAAAAATGCTTAAATCTCCTCAGATATTCGTGCAGTATTACGATATCTCACAGTAGTTATCTTTTAACTACTCAAACGTTCAAGAGAACTTAATTAAAAACAGCTAAAGAAAGCTAATCCGCGAATTCGCTACAGTCAACAAGAGCAGTTTTCTAAACAAACTCTTAAAACAACAACAAACTGACTGACTAACTAACTGACTGACTGACTGAATTGAGAGGTTTTTCTTCCTTTTATAAGGTTTTAAATCGCGCGCGAGAAATTTCTGGAGTTTTCTCGAAATCAAAAAGATATATTTATTTATTAAATGTTAAATGCACGTGCTCTTGTGTTTTTAATTTTCCGGCTTAGCTTTCCTTTTAATATTCGTCACGCGCTGCACTGCACGGAAATAATATAATTTAATATATATTTCAGCTAATATTAGCTATTTAAATACAAAATCCGTAACAGTATAAATTTGATTACTGAGTCTTTTTCATCCTTTAATCCAACACGCTGATCGAATAAATTTAAAACCGGGTTCATATGCTGTGAATTAGCTTAGATTATGTTATTCGATTTTTTTACTATATATATATTAATTCAAATCAAATAAACATTTGCTGAATCGTAACACAAATCTCTCTTTTCTAATTGCATGAATCTACATTTAGAGTTGTTTTATTTTATTTTGCAACTTTTCTATTACAGGGTATGACGATAAAATTTTTTGTTAGAATCTTAAAAGTGCCACAAAAGAGCGACAGGGAGATTTCCATGAATGAAAGACTGCATATCACGGTAAGTAATTCTGATTTTTTTCTAGTATTCGAATAAGAAAACTTAACTAAAGAATGCAACTTTTCATTTAAAAACAAGTTTTAATACTTTAACTCAACGAAGTATAAGTTTAAAAAGAAAAGGAGATTTTAAAATTAGAAGAAGTTTGATTTGGACAAAACAGCAACGTTATTTTAACGTAAATTTTGCACGGAACTAAGAAGATTTTCAAGGGAATCAGATGCAGGTCTTCAAAGAAACCTCAATCTGCGAAGCTTAGATGCGTGCTTAAATGCAATATGCTTATGTAGCCATGCAGGCTTTGATAAGCTATATTTATCTGACAGTCAGTCAGGCAGTCAGATTAAAAATTTTCAACTAAGTCCCAGTCGGTAAATCGGAGTAAGGAAGGAAAGAGGGCCCATGGGCCACAGAGAACAAAGTCTTTTCAGAAGAAGCGAAGCTAGAAGAGCAACGAATGTCTTTATATCAAAAGCATTGGGTGGAGCAAAGTGAACAGAAATATAGCGCGATCAGTCAACGAAAAGAGTAATGAAATATGAAGAATTAAGATATTAAAATTCTTACGAAGCCTTACGAAGGACTGGATGTGAATTAATAATAACTGAAAAAAATTAATTTTTATGATTGTGAAAAGCTTCAAGGGCATCCAATTCGCAAATGAAGAAGTTTTATGAATAAACTTTCTATTGCTTTTATAATTCTAAATATCTTAAATTTCCTTGTTTCGCTACTGTTTTTTCGCTACTGATGGTGCGACGTTCGCGTTCGTTTCCTCCGCTCATTACTTTCGATGTAAATACTGCCGTCGTTTCTCCTATTTTGCAGAATCTTTTGCTCTTGAAGAAGAGAGAACTCTGTCTGGTCACCCAAGAAATCTATAGACTTTTATTCAAAGTCTGTGCTGAAATAAATTTGCTGTTTTTGCTTTTTAAGTCTTAAATGGGATTTTTTCTCTTTCAATTTGATCAAGAAAAGTTTTTTTTATTTTTTTTTAATGAAAACAGTAGAAACATGTATAGCTTATTCTTTTCACTTATTACATTGCGTTGCATTATATGCAAGGATGTTATCATTTTGCGTAAAGCAGATCTTCAGTTTATCATTTTAAATTTTCTTGGTAAATTGGTAGCGTTTTTCACGCCATATCCCACCACATGGCTTAAATTCTTTAGTTTATTTTTTCAATTGAAATTGCACATTATTTCAGAACTTGAAATATTTGAAGACAGTAGATGTATTTCTTAATAAGTTAAGACTTTATTTTGAATGATGAATTTAACTGGTGTCATTCAAATACATTTATTTCATAAACGTTATAAATACTTAATTGATATAGCTTATCATGTAATTATCGGATAATGTTTATAAGCATTTTCCACGTTAATGAAGCTAATAAATGATGTTTTTAAGTCTATATATTATGTATCTTAGTAGAGAATAATTTGCTGGCACATCGCCTAGCAATGAGTTTTATTACACAGGGGTAAAGTTTGATTTCGCTTAGAGCAGCGATTCTCGATCTTTTGACTAAATCATACCATCTAAACAACATTAGTGCCACATCTAATTTTCACAATGATTATTTTCAGTTTCTCAATAGAAATATTAGAAATATATATATATATATATATTACCATGTGCATAAACTATCGACTATTTGTATTAAGTATGCACACACAAAAATATTAGATTAAAAATTGGTTACCATTTTAATTATCAAAATTTATTTAAGTTACGTTACTTTAATTCTGAAATTTAAAGCGAAATTTGGGCTTGTTTAAAAGAGATGAATTTCTTTATGTCTTGTCCTATTTCACTTAGTTTTAACCGTAAACTAAGGTCCACTTTTATATTTGTTCCGTATTTATTTTTCAAATATACCATAGACGAAAATCCTTGTTCGCACAAATAGGTTACGCAGAAAGGGCAATAAAAATTTAATAGCTTTATTTGAAATACTTTAAATTCTTTTCTTCGGTTCAGCCGAACGTTAAGAAGTGTGTTATTTTTTAAATCTTCAGTTAGAGTTCGATCACAGGAAATTTCTATCAGTTGTTTTTTTTCTTCACGAGATAAAATTTCAGATACATTTGAACAAATGGATTTCTAATCCAATTTTAATTTTCATAATCTCGTTGAAAATACATGTTAAAATTATTTATCAATGAAACACAACGACTTTTAATGTTGGATGCTAATTCTCCTCTTATTTACAAATAATTTTTGGTTCGAAAACTCTCTAAAAGCGGTAAAAAGCTTAAAATATTATTATCCAATACTGTGATACTCGAGTTTCTTTTTATCATTGCATTATCTCCAATGGTAAACAAATTTCAGCAATTTATCTTAAATTTAATTCATTTAACATTCCGAAAATATCGGCTAAATATGCTAAACGCTCCACCCATAATTCACTAAATAAACAATTTTGCAATTCAAATTTTGAATCACGGAGAAAAATTTGAATTTCAGATCGAAGTTCAAAAAAACGATTTTAAACTTTGTCTCTGGACATTTTTTTTACTTTGGAAAGTAACAAAAGCGTTTCATGTTCGCTGCCCATCTTTTGCCATAAAATCGTACATATTCTTGGATTTAAAGCTCGGCTTTTAATAGCATGAACAGTTTTCACAGCTTGATTCAAAATGATTTTCATGTTTTCGAGGATTGTTTCAGCTACTAAAGCTTCACGATGAATGAAGCAGTGAGTAAATTTATTTTCAGGTGCGACTTTCTTTATTTGATAAATAACACCTGAATGTTTTCCTGTTAAAACTCGAGCTCCGTCGCTGCATATGGCAATGTATTTATTCCAGAGAATTGTTTTCAGACATAAAATTGTCAATTACTTTCGAAGTTTCATTTGGGTTGCTTTATCATGAAGAGATTCACAAAATAAATATTCTTTGGCAATTCATTTATCTTCTTCTAAATGTATATAAACTAATAATTGAACAAAGTTCGTTATATCAGTACTTTCATCCAACTGCAATGTGAAATACTCACTGTGTTTTATTTTTGAGTAAGTGTCTCTTTTATGGAATTTTTCATTTCATGCAAATATTTAAATGCACAATATACTACGAATTCTTCAAAAACAAACGGTAATATTCTCAAATAGCGTAGAAAAGTAAGGAATGCAAAGCAACAAAAAGACAAAATACCTGCTGTTGGGGACAGCATATCGTCGTAAAAAATTATTCTAGTTGAAAATAGAACAGTATGAGCCCGGAAATGGTGGCGAAATAAAGTGTAGACATGCTAATAAATCGATCAACTCTAAATGAATTAACGAGATGCTATTATCTTTTTATTGGAACTTTTTATTTTTTATTAAATACAACATTCCTTTCTATTACTCCTTTTAAAAACGTCATTTATGACAAATTTTGTTATGTCTATGTGTAAAAGAGTATTTGTGAAATTAAAAACGTATTATTTTGCTAAAGTCTATGACTGGCTATTGACCTTGAACAAGCCTCAGACCGCATAAATTTACTAGCGTTAAAGAAAAAAACTTAAACAGGATGTCGGGGTATTTAATTTTTGAATTTAATAGCCAAAAATACTTTGTTTCTTTGCGTACCACCGCTTTGAGAATTGCTGCCTTAGAGTATATTTGCTGATGGATTAAATAACATGATTCATTAAACCATCACCTAATGCGCAATAAGGGAAATCGAGATGGGGAATGCGATGAATAATACAAGCAATCATAATTCAGCTATCGGTTAAAAAAAACGCAAGTGTGAGAAAGCATATATGAGATATATTAGAAGATAAAGGCTATCAAAGTTTATAAAAGTCGATTGCTTAAAATTTTATTTCATGTTTAAACATTTGAATGAGCTTGTAATTTTACCCACAGAAAAACAAGACGGGGGGGGGGAAGATGCATGAATAGTACTTCGCATCTTGTCATGCAGTTTACTGTAGCTGGCGGTCGCTTTTTCAAAATTTTGCAGGCTTCTAAGTTCATCCAGTATCAAAATCAAAGAAGGAACTGAAAACTAGCTCATGTTCGTTCTCAATTAGCGTCAACTGTATGGTATATTTTCAATAAAATTAGGTCATATAATCAAGCTGAGAATAATTTACTCTCTTAACGAGAAAGGATCTGGATGTTTCTTAACGCATTCACTCTCGTTTCTAATCAAATTACTGAAATGAAAATTCAGTTTTACCATTCATTAACAGCTATTGCGAAGTTAACAGAATTTGAAAATAAAATACGTTAATCCTCACAACTAAACTGGCGTTTAAAAACAACAGTACTTGTCTGCTATTAACTTCGATACAGTATTTCTTCAATGGCAGGGATATATTTTTCTTTTCATTCGATTTCGAAGGTATTGTGGAATTCAAAACAAAATAATGGAGAAGAGTGGCTATCAGATTTCTTTCTTAACGTGCAAAATCATATTAATTGATTACTGCATATGTAAAGAAGGGAATAATAACATTTTACGCAGTCTTTTAACTGAACACAACACAATTTTATCTGGGCTTTTATTACGAATTTTTCAAAAGCAAACAACATTATTCTCCGATCGCTATTGTCGCACTATTTACATGTAAGATACCAAGTTCATGCAGATGGCTGCAGAAGAAAATCATCGCGGACGAAAACATTGAGGACGAAAGGGTCGCGAAGAAAACAACGCAAGGCGAAAACGTTGTCGTATAAAATATCGTGGAAGAAAAGAAAACAAGGAGAAAATATCGTAGTTCTAAATCATCATGGTAATCATCGTCGAAAATAAAGAGATTCAAAATCATCCCAAGTTTTAAAACATCGTCGTAAAAAACATCGTGCTAAAAAAGGAAGCACGTATAAATCATCACACGCCGATAGCATCACAGACGTATGTTTCTCAGGCATTAAATGTTGAAAATGCATATTAGCATAATGATTTGCGACAGCAAGGAAGAATAAGAAATATTTTTACTTTTATATTTTTCAATTAACTAATAAATTATTGCTGAAAAATTAAAAAGGAAACTTAAGCATTTTAAATCTTAAAAATAAGTATAAAATTAATGCTAATTATAGCAGTTAACAAAATTTCAAAATTCCATAACTAATTAAATAATTTTAATAAAAGTAACCACATGCAGTTGCTCATCTTTCTTTTTCTAATCTTTTTAGACTATACTTTTCATGAGAAGTTACCGATAAAGCTTTATGAAAGCGACTAATTAATTAATGACCTTTATTAGTTAACTATATAAATTTTAAATTCTATTAATTATTATACCTAGCATTATTATTTTACTTATTTTAAATTTTTGAATCCTTAAATTTCCTTCTTTTTTCATCAAACATTTAGTAGTTAATTCAAAACTATGAAATATAAAAATAAAAATACTCCTCATTCCTTCTTGCCCTCACAAATCATTATGCTAATATGCGAATTTTTAAAGCCTGAAAACTCATGTCTGCGATGATTTCGTCATGAGATGATTTATAGATGCTTTGTTTTTTACAAAGATATTTTTGATGGCGATGTTTTAAAGCTGCGACGTTTTTGAGCCGCTTTATTTTCGAAGATGAAGTTTTGTGCCACGATGTTGTCGAACTTCAATGTTTTCGCCTTGCTTTCCTTTTTCCCAAAATGTTTTATTCGTCGGCGTTTCCGCCTTGCGTTATTTTCTCCGCAATGTTTTCGTCGGACACCCATGCAGGTACCAAATGATGAACATGTTTTTAAAAAGATAAATCCGAAAAAGAAAAAAAAAATAAAAAGGCACACAAACTAAAAATCACTACTTCAAAAACTAGAAAAGGACTCTTAAAAATTGGTGTGAAACTCACAAACTCGTTAAACTCGTGACTGAACATACAACAGCTCGCTGTAATTTAACACAATCTGCTACCATTTCTGAGGGATCGCACAGTCACCTTTTTGTTGTCTGTACAAACAGGAAAATTTAATACATTTTGCACAATATCATTTCCCATAGTCAGCGGATGCGTATAAAAAACGTTAACTATAGAATAGTAACTGTTCAGAGTTGTCGGTAAATTGTTTTGAGTATGCACTGCCTCTCATTTGTCTAATATTCATGTAACTGTAATACCTTCTATTAATCATAGTTACAGTTCTTTGACTAATTATACTGTAACTTAGAAAACAGAGTGGTGAAAAGCTATTTTTAACTGAAACACCTAAGTTTGTAATTTACGCATTTTGGGCACTTAATCGTTGATATGCGCAAATCTGTCAATTTAAGGGTTAAGAATAAGAACATTTTCATTTCAAATTTTATGATTTTAATGGTAGAATAACATTTCTCACAAAGGTAATTACTTTGCTCTTAGCATTATAAAACGTTTTGCTGGATAACTGATTATGGTAAAGCATCCGGGAACTACTGTCCTGAAGAGGACGTCTTCGTGAATAATTTCCTGAAAAAAACCTGGATTGTGGAGAAGACACACATACACATACATACAAAAAAAGTGCTGCTAAATCTTTCATCGAGAATCGAACTTAGAACAAGTTACCAATAGTCAGAGCTTTCATTCATTTGTTATTGATGAAAAATCTTAAATAAAGTAATTAATTTCTTTCCGGTTTCTCTTACCACTGTCAATCATCTAGTGAATAAAAACATTATACAAGTCAGTTTTTTTCCCGGAAGACATCCCTTCCACTAAGCGAATAGTGCTCGCGTGCTTTGCAGTAATGCATCTTTCTGCATATCCTCTTACTAGAAACTCAGATTTACTTCACCTTCTTTACATATCCTGAATAAAGGAATTTTGGCAATTATAGTCTACTAAACACAAAAATTATCTCTGCATACAGAATTTCAAATACTGTGAATGCCAATAATCACAAAAGCAAAACATAATTGACATCTCGCACATTATTGGCTAAACGTAGAGCTATAAGACTGAAAACAGTCAGATTCTGATAATCATGTCAGAATGATATCATTTAGAAAGATGGCAAAGCACATGAGGGATATCTGCCCAGAGAAATGTCTTCGGGGAGTACATTCTATGGTAAAATGGCTCGTATTCACTTTACACACGGGGAAAAGCACATAAGCAAATTATGCAATCATTCCATTTGCCTGCGATCGAATCCAGGTCGGACTTCCAGCGTTCAGCAGTCTCGATCACATAGCCATTAAAGGGACCAGCATTTCGAAGAAGGCTAACATAGCGAATGGTCTTTTGAATCGAGTCCAGTCAAACACATTTGTAAGCCTTTAAAGAGTTGACTATCCCTCAAAACGTGATTTCAGGAATTGCGAAGAACGTTTTACGCATTGATCGAGGTTCTTAGAGGTTAAATACAGCATTTGAAGACCGTTCTTTGTCACCGTTGGCACAACAGAAACTTTAAGATGCCATTTAGAACCTTTTAACACCATTTATATTTAATTAAGTAGAATTACTTCTTATGTGTAGTCATATTCATTATTCAAGCATTGTTTTATATGATGAGAAGCTGCGTTGCGTCTTACTTTCTGCGTTTCCAAATGAAAAGCAATGAAAGTGCTATCCTCTTTATGATTATCAAAACCTTGTCCCGACTACTGTTTACAGATGAATCCAGGTTTAGTTTAAATAGAAATTCCGGGCATACCTTTACTTGAAAACGGATTCAAACTTTTATCGCATATTCGTGTGAGTTACCTATTTCCTTGACGACTATTTACTTGTTTGGGGAGGTAACATGAGAAACGGCCGCACCTAGCTTTATACCTATGGGCCAAAGATTCTGTTAATTACGCAGAAATTCACAGATGATATTCTGGGCCAAAAAAGGGCAGTTTAGGGATTATTCGAATAGCTATAATTGCTAAGTGGTCCAAAGCTGAATGTTTAAAAGTTAGCAATGACAAATAACATCTTTAGACGTTCCAGTCATCCTCGGACGACCTTGATAGCAAGACATCTGACCGTTGACGATGCTCGAAGAGTGATTCTTTATGCCTGAAGTCATGATTTAAAGGGTATTCAACTCTGTTGAGACGTCCATGTTTGACCTACTTCGAGTCTATAACTCGCCATGTCTGGCCATCATCTAAAGACATTATTTAGCTATAATTCACAACATCGGACTACTTTCCATCTTACAACTTCATGTTGTGAGTTGCATGATGTCGTGCACGTGCGTGATGTCGAATATTTGTCGATGTCACAATGTCGAATATGTTCTCTTTTATGATGTGCAAGAACTGATTATGATTTTTATTGTATAATTTGATTTGCACGCATTATCTGCCTAGCCAACAAATACTTTCAGGAAATTACCTTTTTTTTTCGTTCGGCAGCATATAATTACTATAAATAATTAGTCAGCGAAAGTTTAATGGCTTTGTACAAACATAATCACTTTATAACTTTATATATCACCTGTTAGTTTGAAAACCAGGGCAGTATAAAATGAAATACAGTGGTCCACAACATATCCTGAGTTCTAATTCGATTACTTAAAAAATTATAACTTATCCTGTAATGAATAGTAATCAAGCTTCTCATGAATATTTCAATCACTGTTGGTTCTTACGGATTAGTAACTGCAGTGCACTGCATACCTTAGCCCCTCCTCGTTTGTACTTCATTGATTCATATAACAACATATTCATTACACACTTCGCCAAACTATGACATTTAACTGAGATAATTACAGCGTTTAATAGTTTCTGCAATAATGTTTTGCTTATACTGCTACTTCATAGTATAACCATGCTTTTCATTTCCACTCTCATGCCTACTCTCCGATCTTAGTAAAATACTACTTGCACTGTATTAGTAAATATCGTCTCCAAACGAAAAGATTGCTAAAGTTACTGAAAATAATTCTGTAATTTTGAAGTCTTAGTATTGGAACAGTTAACAAAATGCAACTCTGCTTCGTGCTAACTGCAAATGAAATTAATGGTAAATAATTACTGAATTTCGTCATTTTTTAAGTTAATATTGGGGTGTATTTATCAATTGTTTCGATCAGAAAAATAATTAGCTTTGAATAAATTCAGCTCTTTACAGTTTTAAATAATTATTGCTATTCTATTTTTCATAATTTTGCTAATAGCAGGGATATAACTTTGGTCTCAATTATTGCTATTCATATTTTTCATAATTTTGTTAATAGCAGGCATTTTTCATAATTTTGCTAATAGCTTTGGTCTCATTATGCTTATACTTTACTGAAAAATTTAGAACCTAATCGCATCAAAAACCATATTTCTAATGTGACTAATTTTCACAAAAATATAACTTTACTTTTTAATTTGTTTTTCATAAAATTTTCACTTCCTTTTTGTTTAGGTTATAGATCACGTGATGGGAGGTATTGAAGAAGTTGCAGACCAGTTTTTGGGAAACAATAAAATTCGAGACAGGTAAACTTCTCATTAAAATATTATATACATGTGCATGGGATTTTATGTATATATATGTAATGTTTTCAGTTATTCCAACACATCGTGGGTGAATGGTGAGGCTATTCCATTTCACGTTTTGGCAGATGGTTGACGAAGCTGGGATGATTGCACCACGGAGAAAAATGACGACTCAGGACTTTTCACTTTTAACAGCATATCTTTATTTTATTTTAGAGCAGATGATTTTTTCCAGATGAAGTTACTAGTGCTTTAACTCTTTCTCTTTAAAAAGGCTTCTCTGTCGCTACGCCTTTTTCTTTTTGAAGGGGGGAAATATGTAAGAAAAAATATATGAATCAGAATTATAGTTTAAATTATAAACATTAATTCTTCCTCTCAATACTAAAATCGTAATAACTTCTCTGCATTGCGTCATTTCTAGATCACTATATGGCCCGCGCAATTCTGATGACGTAATAATTGGAAACTGAAACTGCCTTTGTAAACCAAAACTTTTCTCTTCGCCGTGCTTCCATCCTTCATAACTACGCACTTCAGCTTTTGCTCTCTACTGTGCTAAGATGTAATTTCGCTGGCTTGCTTTCTATCTCAACAATATCAAAAATGTAAATCTTCTGTGGAAAGGCACGACTAGAGTACCAAGTGATTGTGGCCACAAATATCAGTTGCCTCGACTTAAAACTGCCTCGACTGCCAAGTTCTTTAGATATTACAAAGTTAGCATTACTAGCATACTACGCAATCAAATTCTTCTTCAATATGGGTCTAATCACGCATCTACAGTGTTCCGTCTTTCCTTGTGCTTTTATTATGACATATATATAGAAAGAGATAGATAGATAGATACACACACATAATAATACGTTCATTCGGTAATCATAGATCTTGCCTTTATTTTGATGATATTAAATTTGGTATATGTATTCAAAGTTATTTACATTTAAATACTTCTTAGTTTTAAGTATATTTATAAATTATATCATAGAAGTAATAGTTACACATACTAATTTATCTCGGTTTTCCTTTTTAATGTACTTTGTGCAAACATTTTCTCATTTAGTTTAGTAGTGCAAAAAATATTTTTTTTTAATTTACTTTTGATAAAATTTGATTTTAATATAAGAAATTGCTTTAATTAGATCTTTAGAAATTATCGTTAAAAATGTATTATAAGAGTCAAACTTTCATTATATTTACTTTATTACACGTAATAAACTTTCTTTTAACTGCGGTAATGGAAATTAAACAAACTTGTTTAAGGTTTTAAACATCAATGACTGATAAACATTCGACTACTTTATAGCAGAAGCTTTTAAAAATGTGTAGTTTCATGGGTAGATACAGCTAAGCAGAAAATGAAAAATTATTTATAAAATGATATTTTGTGTTAATGCAATAATTGATATTTAATAGCCTAATTTCCTCGTATATGGTTAAAATAACTCCATAAAATAATATTACTCTTTGTCCTTTATGGTAAGTTTCATGAATAGACATAAAAATAGTATATCATTAGTAGTCTGTAACTGTTACTGACGTTGGGCGTTTACGCGAACAGCCCTAGAGTGTTAAGCTATTTTAGAGAACAGTTTTTGAATATCATTTCAATGTCAATTACTCTCTTAAATTTTATAAACTAACTCAAGTGTCCGATTTTTGTTTTTTTCGTTCCTACTGTCTAAAATCTGCGACATTTTGGGTTATTTGGAAAGTAAATTATCTCGTACTTGTACTTATTTAAGGATGAGAAGTGCATAAGTTCTAAAGTCTATTTTTATATCTCAATTCTCTTTAGCATCACTTGCACATAAATCAGATATTGTTCATATACATTTAGGTGTTAACTAAATTTCTTATGATTGTTTACATACAATATGTTATTCAATTTAATAGCTATGTAGTAAACTCAAATCTTCTGTTTCGAGTTATAATTAGCACTTTTTTTGCTAACAAAAATTGCATAGAATTCACAATTATTATAAAATCGAGATGTCTTGTGGATTACTCTCCAATTTCCGAAATCACTGTGTGACATTACGCAGTTTCCACTTGCTTTAGGCTTCCTTGCTGGTGCTTCGTTTACAGTATACTTCTTTTCATGCATATTATGACATGCATGTCATAAATCTCTCTAAATTGCGTCGTTTCAAAATTAACCCTTGTCATGATTCTCATATAACGCTCATGTACTTACGGTTCATCCAATAATATTATTCAAATTTTCAAACCAAACCATAATTATTGAATAGGAATAATGTGAACTCATAACTATATAATTCTTAGGCAAACCTTGAAGTTATAATTTATGCATTACATTGTAGAGACATTAGGCTTTTTGATGCTAAGAGACGTGTAACATGATCAATGCCCTCGCAGGGACTCGAACCTCGGACCTCTCGAATTCGCGCCGAGCGTGCTGACCATTTCACCCCGAAGGCATGTTAAGAAAGCTGGAAAAATACCTTATATATTTCTCCTTTTAAAGCTCAACTGGAGATTAGAGAACACAATCACCAAATCCTGGCGGTGGAGAATCATCATCCACCACTTTTTTTAGCTCAGGCGCCACTGTAGAGAGATTAGGTACATTTTGAAAGCAGGTGAGATGAAAACTGAGCAATGCCCTCGCCAGGACTCGAACCACGGACCTCTCGACTACGCGCCGGGTATGCTGACCACTACACCACGAGAGCATGCTAAGAGAAGGCGGGAGAATACATCTCCGTTCTGTGAACATGGCTCTGCTTACTTTTCTTATATCAAATATTTGAAAAATATGAAGAAATGAATATATGAAAACCACAAATGTAATTTTTACAGAATGAGCATGTATCTTGCATCGGCGTAGCTGTGTATGTTTGTTTTACGTGTGTTTTGTTAAGAATAAATCGTCTGTGTTTGCAAGTGTGTCTTTATCCACTTGCTGTATCATTTCTTTGTCACCACATCTAAATTTTTGTTGCATGCGTAGACAGTTAGATAGATAAGCAGGTAAGTAGACAGAAAGATAGGGAATAAAAATAATAGAGAGAGAGAGAGAAACTAAAATAAATCTAAACTGCAATATTAAATTTCCAACAACCAATTTTTTTTCCGAACTTTTTTTTTATTTTTGAATGTCCACTAAGTTTGTTAAAATTTTATTCTCTCAGTTTGGATTCAATTTTATTTCGGAAAACTGTAACTGCAAACCGCGAAATGCTGTAACATCAATCAGAGGGACACCCTGTATACAAGGATCCACTGAATTCTCAGTCATTCAGACAAATATTGACAAAAGTAGCTGGCTATTATTAGCTAATCGTGTATTTTATAATAGCTATAGTTTGAATTCGATTGCGTTATTTAGGTTATGGTAAAACCCTCGAAGGTTACCTGCCAAAGCGAAGGGAAGCACGACTTCATAGAGGACTTTCTAAGTTAAAATGGCTCGCATTCACTTTACACGTCGAAAAACAACGAAAGCTCCCATGCAGCCAGCCCATTCGCTGGGATTTGAACCGGGGGTCGAACTACCAGTGTTCAAGGAATTTACCGCTTGTCCCTGGGAGGCTATTATAGCTATGGAAATATAGTATTAGTTTAATAAAAAGACCATGCGCTACCAGATGAAATAGACAACAGCATTGTTGAGGTAAATTTGGAAGTGAGCAATATTCTCTCAGAAAAATGTAAATTAGAATGTAAGAATGCATCACTAAATTATGAGGAAAAGATATTTTGCAGAAAAATAATGGAGCAAGTAGAGTATTAAAAGTAAAATATGAAAATCTCATTTAACGCAAACGTAGTGCAACGAATTTTGTATATAAGTAAATAAGTTTAATGAAATTGCATATCTTTTGTGTAATATAACATAAAAAGTCTAAAGAGACAATGTTCTGCCTGAAAAACAAGATTACAGGGACAAGTCTATTTAACATTGAGGTAAATAGCTACCTCGCTAAACTGGCGAAATACCGCCAAGGTCGCGATTGTTTCAGCGCTTAATTTTTGGTCGCCAAACCCGGCGAGAAATCTTCAAAAGGCGCCAGACTAAGCGACCATTTTGTTCCGGACCCTGCGCAACTGTAAGTGGTACTGTAATTGAATAACTGTAATTAATATGCAACCATATCCGGCCCTTAAATAACTGCATTTAACCCATTACAAACACATACACACGCAAGAATAGTATTTATAGGATACAATGTACAGAATCTTCATCAGACAAGAAGCATAACTCCGTTTTGTCCAGTTTCATCGAACTCGAGTTCCATTTCTCAATATTCTTCGCTCGATAACTTTTAACATGGCACACAACATGAATTTCTGACGAACAAAAATGGTTGCCCACTTTAAATCTTTAGCTTTATTTCTAGGAGTGGTGTCACTTCATGCCATTCTATTTTACTACAATGGTAACAAAAAGATTTGCGCCATTTTTTCTGTAAAATATCAATATATAACTGTAGCGTAATGTTGTACATTTCCCTAATTTATCATTTTTCTGTATCTTTTCTTATTTCTGAGACAGAAATGCTGCATATTAGTCACTAGAACGCCATCGTCAGTCTATAATGATGCCGAATGGTAATTTTGAAAAGTCTATGTCGGTTTGCAAACGTAAACTTTTAAACTCTTAAAGAGTTATCTTCTAGCCTTTATGAAACTAAACAGAGATCAGAAGAAGGGTGTATAAGACCCTTTTATTCGAACACAAAATTAGCAAATGACCCAACTTGGATTACAGGAAGCCAACACTTCCGGCTTAACAGAAATACGTAACAATTAATAATTTCAGGGTGTGGTAGGTTAGCCTAAAGGCTCACAGAATGCTTAACGAGCAGGAAGAGCTCTGGTCTATAGTAACCGGCGAGACAAGCCTAAAGGCGAGAACACATCAACGCTGCTGTTGCTAATAATCACAGCACAACGTGGCCTGGAATAGGCAGACACGCTCTCTGAAACTAACTTCCGAAACTCTTGCTTAGTAGCTCTTCGGTCCAGGGATAAATAGAAGGGCTAGGTCATTTCTTTGTTCGACTCCTCGCCGACGCGAGCCTCATGGAGGGGATGAATTGAAAGTAATCTGACGTGTCTGTGTTGCACCTGCTCTGATTTCGTGCGTTTAAAACTGTACTTTCATTCATTTGCGAAACTATTTTCTGGAGGTCGGATATCCCAAATTAATTTTAATCATACTATCAGGTTCAATGTTCCGTCTTACTTTCTTTGGGAACATGCAGGGACCTGACTCGGGACAGGGAGCTTACTAAAGCTATGTTCAATAACTGTGGGAAGTAGACAAGATACACAAGAAGGGTATACAAAACCCTTTATTTTTCACTCTTTACAATAATTTCCGTACTTCGGAATACAGAGACCAACTACTTGTGGTCTGAACGTAAGAATATAAAAATATAACTAAACTATAACTTAAATTTGGAATAATAAACGTGGAAGATTGGCCTTATATTAACAGGAAGCCGTATGTAGTACAGAAAACTGTTAACACTACAATACGTTTAAAATTATCAAGAGGATTAAACCTCTGGCCTGGAAGGCAACCAGCAACCGAGTAAAACTTCTAAGGCAAGCAGCCTGCTTCGACTAACTCCTTCCTCTCTCTCGCTCGGCAAAAGCCACAACTTAAGTACTTGGCGTTCGCCAGACAAATTTTGCATAAATAAGTTAACGCTTTTAATTCTGGCCGGAAGTAGAAAATAAGAAGTGATAGTAAAGATTTAAAATAAAATAAACGTTAGTAAAACTTAAGATCCTTACAATACATATTTGTTTTCTAATAATGCAAATATTTAATAATTTGTATATATATAGATATAGTTTTAGTCAGCTTTCCTTTTAAATTCTATATTTAAAGTATCCTTTATGTAATATGGCTTCTTGTGCTGTAGCAACGTGCCGTAACGCTTATAGAAATACGAAAGGAAGAGATATTGTATTTCATGCTTTCCCAAAGGACAATTTGCTTTTGACGAAAGAATGGATACATGAATGTCGAAGACAGGATTCTATTAATGTGAAAAACGCAAGAATTTATGGCGAACATTTTCTGTGCAGTGATTATGAAGATGACATAAGAAATCGCTTGCTTGGATTGCCGCAAAAGAAACTGTTGAAATGCAATACTGTGCCGAAAGTAAATTTATCATATGCAATAAACGAAACAACACCAAGAAATCGGAGACATTTGAAAAGAAAAGTAATGCAGAGTGGTTTTGAAAAACTACATGAATTAATACCAAAGAAAATTTATTTTGAAGCTGAGAACGAAATTGAAGCTGACAATAATAAATCAAATGTCAATGATTTTGAAATAAAATTCACATGTGACAATGTCCTAAGTGACAATATCCCTGAATGCCCTAAGTGTAAAGATAAACAAGAATGTATTGATAATTTGAAGAACAAAATAATATCCTTAGAAAATTGTAATAAAATATTGAAAAATAGAGAAAAGAAAAATTTTAGAATGTTTGCTCAGCGACAAAGAAGGTGGACGATATCTAGAAAGAAATTTGTATCGGAAATTTAGAAATTAAAATCCCAAAGAGCGAAATTTAGGAAAAAATAGCACGGATCGGAAAATTAGGAAAAACGGTCTAAAGCCTATTTTTACAAAGACGCAGATTAACGCATTGCTAGAAAAGAAGGAAAAAATCAGGTGGACTAGTGAAGATATTTCACGTTGCATTGTCATAAGAGCTCTGGCATCTATAAGCAACGTTTTTGGTAAGAAAAAATAGGAATTCCTTTACCTAGCACTAACATATTAAAGAGATGGTGCGCTAAATTTTCATGTAGTTCAAGAATTCAGAGTGATGTTCTTCCTGTAATGAAGGAACGATGCGAATATTTAAACTCTGTAGAAAAAATATGCGTTCTCGGTTTCGACGAAATGCATATAGATTCAAAACTTAGCTATGACTCTAAACTGGACCAAATTCTCGGTCCTTTTCAAAAAGTGCAGTTTGGTTTAATCAGAGGTCTCATTTCGCAGTGGAAACAACCAATATTTTTTTTATTTTAACACTCGAATGAAAAAGACATATTCAATCATCTGGGCCCACCAGCGCCCGGGCGGAAAAGTCGCTGAACACTGGTAGTTCGGTCCGAGGTTCGAATCCCGCGAACGGGCTGGCTGCATGGGCGTTTTCGTGGTTTTCCCCATGTGTAACGTGTATACGAGCCAGTTTCCCTTAGAAAGTCCTCCACGAAGGCATCCCTCCCCTTAGGCAGATAGCCCTCGAAGCTTTGCCATAATCACACACGCAAACACAATCATCTGGAGTAGAAGGGAAAGCAATAGTGTCTGATTTAGGATGATCTAGTACTTTGTGGAAAGAGTTACAGATTTCGATTAATAGTTCTCAGTTTCCAAATACAGTATTGCAAACGAAAAAAAATATGGGTTTTTGCAGATTTAGCGCACTGCTTCAAATTACTGAGAAACCGCTTTTTCTTATGGCTTCCACTTTTTCCTATGGAACCTTCTCCTATATCTTGGGAATTAGAATTGAATTCCGCCTGACAATTTTCGACCGCCGAAAAAGAAGCATTAACATATGTTGCAGGTTATATTGCCTACCGTGTGCGAAACAAAGACCCATCATTGGGAACAATATCTAAAAATAGTGCTGATGAACCAATATTTTAATTCAGAATGGATTAAATTATTCATTCTTAATTAAAATATTGGACTTATTAATAGATTGGAGGTTTGACTACACCTTCCCATTCATAGATGAATACAGTTTACGAGTTCGAAAATATATTTTGTGCAGTTCATGGTACAGGTTACTATAAAGGGAAGCATGTAATTGGCTCTTTAATTAATAAACTGGAGAAACATTATCCTGAAGTTAACAGAGAAGCAATTCGTTTATTTTGCGGAGTGCGAACTTTTATTAGAATAAGTTTCTTAAATAGAAATGCATATGATTTTTCCCAAAGAAAAGGAGCCCTAAAGACAAAAAGTGGATTGCTTCGAATGTGGCAGCCAATAAATAATATTTCAACAAGTTGTAGTTGCATTGTGACTGTACAAGAAAGTATATATAATATGTTTTGATTTGAAGTATTCGTAGATGACATTTTAGAAGTTAATAGCGTAAAGGATATTTCAAATGAGAACTAATTTTGTTAAGTTATTGTTAAAGTTATTTTTATTGTATCCTGTGTTATTATTGATTCGATGTTGTGCTAGCTTAGCATTCTAGATAAAATATAATAATAATAAATTAAAGTAATTGACATAAGAAGACCTGCCTCCTTAACCCCCACTTTTGAAAAATTAAATAATTTTTTTTAGGTACTGTGAGTAAAGTTGTTTTGTCTAAATTAAAATAACAATCTTACATGTATTTATTTAAATGTAATATTGATGTAAGCCTAAGTTACAAAATTATTAAAAAATATATATGTTATTATACTGAATTGGGAAATATACCAATGTAAAATTTACAATTAGGCTGAAACTCAGATTAGCAGAAATTTTGAAAACTATGCCAATTTAAGGTTGCTTTTTGATTAATTTTAAATAGCTGTTATTATAGTTATCTTAGAAGCAGTAGTAGAGTTCTTTTAATTAAATCTCAGATAAAGAAATGATTAGAAATAAACAGGCATTTAAAAAAAACAATCCCTGCAAATTAAAAAAAGGGAACTTTATGTTAAGAGTAGCGTATTTTATTTGTTATTTTAAAATTTGTTAAATTAAAATTTTTTAATGCTCATTGTAAAACGCATACTACAGTAACATTGTCTCTTCTAAATGATAACTGTCTTTCACACACAGCTCATTTTAAACGCTGATTCTTTAAATTTAAAACACTAATTTCTATGCTGTCAATTGCATCTCCGCGTTCAGTGTCATTATGGCTACGTCATCACTCCCTGCTGCCTGTTTCAGGGGAAAAAGCTCTATGAGCTATCCCTTCTCTTTTAAGTCCTGCTTCAGTCTACCTTAATCTGAATAAACTCTGGCTATCTCATTTACATTCTGGCATGAAAAGCATGGCTGAAAAGAGAATAATAGGAAAGGCTTTTCAACTTAAAATGAACTATTAGTTAAAAATAAATATATAAACCTCACAACTTTATATGCATATTTCACTTCCATAACTTTAGCTAGCCTCAAAGTCATTTGCGGGAATGAGGAATTTAGTTGTTAAATAATACATAATGTTCATCGCATCGCCAAGGAAACTTATCAAGGAAACACATACTGTTTATCTTTCTTAATCAAGATGACATCCATGCGATCAAAATGGACAAGCGTGAAACAAAGAGGTAGTAACATATTTGTATTTATTCTACACCTTGATTAGCACACCACCAATAGAATTTGGGTCAGAAGTCAAAGATAGGTCTAAAAATTGTACATCATTTCAATATTAGTATATTATTATTATTATGCACATATTTTGACTTGGGTTTCTTTAAAAATTGCAAATTGAAATGATTTTTTATCCGTTATTTTAGCTACGATATGAGAATACCTCATGCAGTACTGCTACAATTCTTCTGCTTAAAAGATTATCAACAGAATGTTTTTCATCGTAACTTAGTAAAACCACTGTACAATATATAAAGTAATCATTGAAAGTTCTTACAGCATCTATCCGTGTAGTCCGCAGTTGTGAGTTCTGTTTCCATTCGTAATAAATTTCAAAATGGAACTCAATATCTTAAGAAATATATAAGTGTTTCTTCGTCAGAATAATGAAGGTCGGTGTAAAGCTCGCTCAAAATTAAAAGGCATGCAATTTTGTGCTGTACATAAAAAGAAATAATACAAGTAGTAGAAGAATACAAGCTTCCAGTACCTCAGATTTTTTCCAGAAAACGTGTCTGGATGAATGGATGTATTCTCTATTTCGAGCCCTGCTACAAACAAAAACTTCATAAAAGAAGTCCAGAAACATTAATTACCATTTTTGTCATCTCATTAGTGATTTTTCAATTCATGTAAAATAGAAAATTCGGATTTTGCATCTGATGAAGATAAATGGGACACAATGAATTCCGTCATGGATGTTATTGTAATTTATTGATAGATTAACAAACTAGGTATTAAAATATATTGGCAAATTTTATTTTTCACTTAAATAATACTATTCAGCTGCTGTACGTAAATATAATAATATGTTTTCAATATATCAGATAGTTTACCCATTATTGTTCTTGATCTACTGGACTAAGGACACGAGTCATTATGGTGAATGAAATACATTCCCAAATTATCGGAATAAATCAAAGCATCAGACTCGGATATTTTCATTATTTTTAAATTTGATTTACCTTAAATGTAGGAAGTAATATTGCTTATGGGTTTTAGTACACTTTATTCTATTTAACATAATTACCTAAATCGTCACTCTAAGACAGTATAAATATATGAACCTGAAATAAAAATAATTTTTTGGCATTTTAAGTCTATTATCAAAAGGAACTAAGCTTTGGCCTCAAGCCAGCGACGTAATTATTACTAATACCTTCAGGACTGAGGACTGAATGTAAAAGTTATCAGATGCTTCTTATGTGATGTTCACCAGACTTTTCAATCAATATTTCTTTTTTTAGGCTTAGCTTGTTCAAAATATGCACCAGGTTAACAAATGTTACAGCAGTTAGTCGCGAAACTTATCTCGCAGAACTAACACGAGATACAAGCCCCAGTACAAAATCACACGAAAGTCCTTTCTTCGGGGAGTTCATAGGTAAACTAAAACGCTAAGAAATTTTACACAGCACGGCCAAATATAAGAAAAATAAAATGTTATAACTCATTTATAAGGTTACTTCTAAGAATATAGACGGATTACAAAGATTAATATTTATTATGCAATCAGATATGAGCTCGCAAAAAAGATACCTTCAAATATCATAGATTGCTGTGTTAGCTTTATAGTGGATTTGAGGAGTATTTATAAACGTGTATAACTCAAATTAATAATTTCTGGCTAAACATAGGGGTTAGAACAAGAACATATGCGCAAATTCTTTTTTAAATATTTGCAACTGAAATTTTATAATTTTTTTTCCAAAGAAAGAAAACGCAGTTTCTCGTCTTATCGAGCTTAATTGAAATCTAACATTAAATATTGTGAATTTTAAAATTAAGGAATATATTTTACTTATATTCTCGACGGGAAAGTGGTTAGTGACTCCAACTGCTTTACCGAAGGGTCCGGGTTCGAATCCCGGAGAAGACATGGATGTAATATGTCCGCCCCTAGGAAGCAACGGTGGCCCACCTATTAGACGTCTGCATAATAAAGAGATCATAGATTCCGCCCTTAGTAGTGGTTGGTTTAAAAACGGCTAGAGCGTTCGACTGAAAAAAAAAAAAAAAAAAAATCCACTAAAAACGCTGCAGATGATTTGAAGTGATAACGTATAATCGCTTTCTTGCTAGTTAATGGTAGTTTTAACAATCTAGAATACTTTAGTCAAAAGTTAAACGAACCAAATAAATAAGGGGGATCGGATTATTTGAATTACAGCAAAGCACGAAAAGGCTGTCTACCTAAGCGAAGGAGGACTTTTATGGAGGAAATTTTAAGGAAGAGTGACTCGTATTCAACGTTACACATGGGAAAAAGAATGAAAACGCCCTTTTCCCGTAATTAGAACCGGAGTCTAACTACCAGCGTTTAGGATTATATCGCTCAGCCGTTGGTGGCCAGCTTAAGAGAAAATCGTGTATATTTCCTCCATTCTTCACGTTTTAAAACTATATTAAAAGTTTATTGACATTTTTTTTACTATCTTATTATTAATATTATTAATCTTGTAATGAATTTTAATAACGTATACAAAATTATTTTTCAGTATTTCTGTTGCTTGTGAATGTTTTAAATAAAATAATCAATAATATTGTTAATGATAATTGGTATAATCAACACAAAACTTAATAATCTACTTAACTTTTCTATGGATTCAACAAAAAACTTCAAGGAGTTGTCTAGTTCCTAATCTCTTTGTTTTAGTCGGGAAACTTATCTCGCAGAAACTAAGAAATTGCACACTGAATGTAAATTAGAAGCTTTTATATTATCATCACTTATTTCTCTTTAGCAATATTTTAAAACTGAAGCTAAAATACACCATTACGATGCGTACATGCAGTATTTATTTTTAATTTTCATGATATGTGGGAGACTTGTATTCTTTAAATGTTTTAAAATGTATTAATAAAACCTTATTTTTATCTTTACTACCGAATATTCTCTAAGAACTTCATTTAAAGTTGCTAAAAAAACAGTCATATTTAGAAACGAGTTTGAATTTAATTAATCTGCTTTCTGTATTTTATTAAGAAAGGAAGTCATATTTAGAAACGCATTTGAATTTAATCAATCCATTTTCTTTACCTCAATGTGCAATTTCTTAGTCACAAAAGATACTCATTTTAATAAAATACTCATTTTAATATAATCTTCAAGAATTTCCGAATTCATAAGCAAGAGAGTTTTAATAAAGCACACAAAAGTTAATCTAATTTTGCAATCTTGTGTTGCGATTTACCTGCGGGCTTATGTACCTCCAGCGTTTACATTTACATACAATATTGAATGTAAACAACTTGTGTAGCTGAAAATTTAATCAACTTCTAAGTGGAAAAAATATTTCGTTAGATTTTTCAACAATTTATTAGCAGGAGGTCTCGTTTTATTTTGTATCTTATTTTATTTGTTAAATTACAGTAAATTAGATCATACAATCGTTAAAACTATACTAATTTACGCGTTATGTCTTATTTACTAAATTTAATAGCCATTTATTGAACATGTATCATTAAAATATGAGAGCCAAAATAAGACTGCATTTGATTAATAAAAGGAGCAGGAAATTTCAGCGAAAGTTATCTGGACTAAATGCCAGTTATTAGATTTTCAAAAGTAAGGCATTTTCTTAATATTTCTTGTGTTTTCTGACGCAGTGAAATATTGTGGGAAAGTCTGTCCTCCCCATCCCCCCTTTTTTTGTCGCATTCAGTTTGGCAAACTGCCAGATGTCAAAGATGTTGCTGTTTGACGTAAAATAAGATCTGTAATTTTTTTTTTTTTTCAAATTTAAAATAGTGCATTGCTTATTTAACTACTCGATTTAAAAGTATATTAGAGCTTCACGACACTCGTACTGCTTTATAATTTATATTTTTAATAAAATATCTGATTGATGCAATTTATAATAACATTTGATTCACATGATTCATACGATATATCAAGCTGATACATAAATTTGTATTATTAATCTGAAAAGAACAAAAAATAGCAAAAGCAAATTTCTGTTCTTTCCGTATTGTTTATTTAATATGTCCATTAACAGTATTTGTGCCATTATTGTAATCTAAAGCTAATCGGAATTTTGCTTTAGATTACAATAACGAATGCACACCATAATAATGGATTACACAATAATGCTTTAGGTAAAAATAATTCCATCATATTATATTCGGTACTTAGCTAAAAGAATAATTAATCATTTGTGAACTGCTTAGTGATTATGCTATTTTGACTGTCTATTATTTAAACAATGACATTTGTACTTATTTCAAGCTTTTATTCATTAATTTAACTAATATATCAAAGATGAAATTTAATTTTATTATTTTCCCGAATGTTGTACTTTATCTATGAAACATTGCTTTGCGATTTTGCAACTACATCCATATTTCAAATTATAATTTATTTCATTTGTAAGTCGTTCTATTTTTTATCGGTAGCATTAAAAATGAGTCTTCTCATGTTATTATTACTGCAGCTGTCTGCAACCGGATCAGAAGAAAAATACAAACTTCTGAGTTAATCTTCTATGTCCTTGGCTTGATTTGCTTCAGCAATCAATTAACCGAAGGAAAATAAACTGACAATCTACTGATCAATAGATATCGAAAATTATGATAGAAGACTGATTACTCTGTTAAGAAAAAGTAAACATTTAATTTTGCTTGTAATTTATGACACATCATTTACTTTCTCTAGCAGATTAATTAATGGAGAAATATTATATTTTGCACACAGAATATACATGATTGCTTATATTTTTATTCTTATATCTATTTAATGCTTTAAAGCAAAGACCTCGCAATCTAAATTATTCGTGTTAATTCTACAATGGTTTAGAACATCGAAAAATGTTCTTCACTTCAAAATTATGCTTCTACGAATATATAAATTCTATTTAATACCAATCTAAGCAAACAGACAAGTAGGTCTATTGACATAAATAGTTAGTAGAGAAAGGTTTCTGAGTAGACTTGCGAAAGCTTTTCGCGAAAAATTCTCGAAGAAAGGATGTTAATTTGAAAAGAATAGGCTCTACATTCCGATTCTGAAATCTAATTTCAGAAATTAGTTACCTTTTCCATGGGGATTACACGGAACCACTCAGCAACTCATGCACTCAGGAATCATTAACGGCGCCACCTAACAACACATAAAAGGAAAATAATAAAGGCATAACATGCGAAGCATGATAGAGAAGTTAATTTCTTCGTCAATGGAAGAAAGAAATTTCTGTTGATGTTTATGAAGAGGTTATCAGCAAATGAAAATCTTTACTATTAATGAAGTACTGATATTCTTTAAATTAACAGTGATGAATTTATGTGGCATTAACAGTAAAAATGCATAAATGCAATAAATACAAAAATGCCTTCTTTGCAAATGTTCTTTCTTATAATGAATGTCCAAAACCTAAGAATACCACCTCAATGAGATTAAAGCAGTTATTCCTAAACCTTCTCGGTTATCTCTCTGTATAAAAATTACATCTCATTTTATAATGGCCCGCACAGTAAGCCAATAGCACTTAAATCATATGTAATATTTTTCTTCTAATTTTAATTAATAACTAACAGTTAAGAAGATTGTGACTCATTAAACCTTTATTTTCGAGCCTTTATTAGTTTTATTATTCAGAATTCATCGTTTCTATTCGGAATGGAAACAGTAGTTACGATATCTTGAACTCAAATGCAATGAAGTTTCAAGTTTTCCAGACGATTTTGTTCTTCTGAGGAGGTTTTTTATAAAACATGATTATCTGTAATATTCAATATCAGTATTCATTTACGTTTACAAAAGTACGGATTAATTTCAGAGGTTTTTGTCTGAAAAATTTGATCGCCATAAGAAATTTCTTTGTATCACTAAATCGCAAAATGAGCACTGTAAACACTGTTATTAGAAATTACTTGTTTTCATATGAAGGCAACAAACAGAAATTTTTTTACTTTATCAAATTATCCTTTTTTTACTGATTGGTAAAAAAATAATAATTAAAATTGTTTATTTTTAGGTTTAAATACTATAATAATAAGTATTTACGCCGTTTCTTGACGAATCACTCAGAAGTAAATGAGCCAAAGATTTTTGAAACTCACTCCAGACTGAACTTGTTGGATGCTATGAATATGGTCAACAGTGGATCTAAGGTGACCATCGAACCTGGCTTACCACTCTCCACCGTACTAAGAAATTATACCCAAGCCAATCTTACAAGGTAAGGACATTGAGTTTCCAATTCACCATTAAAGATTGTTCATAAAATCAGAAAACCATAATTCCAGCATTGAAATAACTTACACAACAGGTGGAAAGTAAATAACTTTCCACGCTCAGTGGTTGATTTTAGATGTTCACTCGAGATTAAAAGTACTAGAGCAGTGATGGTGAATCATTTGAGCTCGGCGTGTCAAAATTCAGAAACACCCTACATTAACTATGATGCCATGTAGCATACATAATGATCCGTCTGCCATCCGTGTTATCTGTTTCTAAGAATGCATTGTACGCCTCCCAAGGTAAGTGCAGGACATGTTGACAATGACGAGACAGTTGCAAGAGGCAAATATTTTTGTATGATGCAATTTAATGCAACGTCAACGGCTCCAGAAATGTTTGATGCGTGTCATTCAAAATGGGTTCGCGTGTCACTCATGGCACTCCTGTCATAGGTTCAGTGGAGTAGCAAGGGGGTGTATGATGCCCCGGGCGCCGCTCGCAGAGGGGCGCCAAATGGTCTCCAAACAAGATTTTCATCATATCACTCTGTTTTTTTTTTTTTTTTTTCCGGGGAGAGGCGCCAAAAAGGTATTCTGCCCCGGGCGCCAGTTATGCTCGCTACTCCATTTCATAGGTTAGCCATCACTGGGTTAGCACATAGGTTCCCATCGGAAGCGATACCGTCCCTCAGCGGGCGCTAAAG
Source organism: Stegodyphus dumicola (assembly GCF_044657685.1). NCBI lineage: Eukaryota > Metazoa > Arthropoda > Arachnida > Araneae > Eresidae > Stegodyphus > Stegodyphus dumicola. The sequence goes on from NC_140781.1 coordinate 36,256,977, forward strand.
CCTTCCATGTGGGAGACAGCGCGCCCAGAGGCAAACGAGGGGCGTTAAGACAGTCAAGAGGGGCGGCCGTGGCGTGCCTACCTAGTTAGGTAATAATATAGTTTTCAAATACCTACTGTTTTCATGAATAAACATTTTATCTAGCTTCGAAAAAATTAATTTTATTGTTATCGCGTAAATAAGCATTAAGTAATTTAAATTAGTATTATGTGTACCTAATTTGGTTTAGTATTCTCGATGGCAAGTCTGCGAGTAAGCAATCAAGCGTATTTCGACAAAAATATGGCAGGTTTTAATGGCTTATCTGAAGTGCATCGCAAATAAACAAAAGCATGCAAACTGATGCACGAAATCAAATTTGTAAAAGGAAAGGATAGCTCTAGGAATGTCTAATTAATTTTGCGTACTTTGCCAATAATCCACATTCATGAGTGAAAGTTGAAGAAGTCATTATAGCCAGTATTTTTATATCTATCTAAAACTCTGTTGACAAGTGAATTTATTTAAACCGTAGCAAACTCTCTGCGTTCTCACTTTCATTCCCTGCGTTCCAGATTTCAGTTGTCTCAGAATCTCTTGAATTAATATCAAACTATTGGGATAAACTGAATTACTAGTATAAGAAATTTTAAATTGATTTGGTAAACGTTGAACTAACTAAAATTGATTTCTGACATCTTAAATTGTTTTCATCAGAAAGTTTCAATAAATTTCATAGTGTTAAACTGGAAAATATCAAAACTTTTGAAGCTTTAAACTAAGTGCTTTAGTACATTACCTGTCCTTAATATAAAAATTACTGACTGTGTCATTTCAAATATCATGAAGTTGTAAAACGGCCGGAGCTTCTTATCGTCTCTCAGAAAGTAAAATTAATTTATGTGATTCTGTACATCTAGTTCACCTGCATGGTAAATGCATACTTAACTGCATACAGTGTCAATGCATTGTTATGGAGTAAAGTTCTTTGTCCTAGATAAAAAAGCAAGTTACAAAGTGTTTATATATTTAAAAAGAAAAGACTCTGCCTGTATGTCTCTTACACACTATTAAGATATAATATTATAAACAATTGCAGCTGAAATTCTGTATTATAATTAAATAGAGCAGAATTTTAGCGAAGTAATGTTAATGAAGCATAGAGCAGAATTTTAGCGAAGTAATTTTAGCGAAGTAATGTTAATGAATGTTAATGAAGCATCGTAAAATTTCTTTATATAATATCAAAGCTTTCTAAACGAAACATATAAAAGCCTACCATTTTTGCAACTCAACATTTGAGAGATAGGAGAAGCAATTTAGTTTATCCGAGTATTCCATTAACGGAACATTTTTTGGTCCTCTTTTTGCTCATTTCGCTTTCTCAAAAAGATTTTGGCTAATTAGTTTTTTTCGCGCCGACAGAAACTTAAGACTTGCAATTTCCAAATTCTCTATCAGAAGCAATTTAATCAAAGAAAGAAACCAGTTCATTAATATAAAAAAGATAGCGTTAATACATGAGCTATTGAAGAGACTTATAGTTCTCCTTTCAGAGTTAATCTTTGACATTACAGTGACCTCCTCCATCTGGTTCTCATCTTTATTTATAACGTCTCCTTCTCTCTTTTTGATCTTATAGGTTCTACGCAACTCTTTTTATGAATGCCTTCAGTTTTTCAAAATTGTTAGGGCTCTGTACCAAATTTGTCAATGTCTCGTACGTATGTAGTCATACTTACAAAAATCACATATAAATTATAGAAATAACATGATGATAAGACTCAGTAACTGATAGTCATAGATTTTCAAAAATTATTTTCTTAGGAAAACTGGATTATGCTAAATGAGTCCAAAATTTAATGATTTTTAGTGCATGTTATAAGAGATAACTTGTAAAGATTTTTCCACTATAAATCTATGTTTCAAGTACCGCAGTGTCTCATTCGAAACAGCTTCAAATTGTCTTGTGTTTTAAATTACATTGCTATCTCTAATATATGTATATTGTTAAGTGTCTATTTTAATTGCGATTGGTGAGTCTGTTGCTATACGAAAGCTATCAAATCCATATTCTTTTTCTTTTAACTCCTTCGCATCTGTAAAGCGTGAGGTGTCCTGTATACCAAATTACCATTCGCTGCAGTTTTAGCTCGGATGCCACTCTGTAGAGACACTAGGTTATTTCGAAGCAGGAGAGATGAAAAATGAGCAATGCCCTCGAATCAAACCACGGATCTCTTGAATACGCGCGGAGTGTGCTGACCACTACACCACGAAGGCAGGTATGCTAAGAAGACGGGAGAAATACCTTATGTACTCCCCCTTTTAAAGGGCGTTTGGGGTTTTAGGGGACCCAATCGCCAGTTCCTGGTGGTCTTCTCTCTCTCTCTCTTTTTTTTTTTTTTTTTTTTTTTTTTTTTTTGGTGCGGGCGCCACTGTAGAGTCATTAGGTTATTTCGAAGCAGGAGAGATCAAAAATGAGCAATGCCCTCGCCAGGAATCAAACCATGGACCTCTCGAATACGCACGGAGTGTGCTGATTACTACATCACGAAGCTATGTTAAGAAGGCGGGAGAAATGAGAAAACACCTTATAACTCTAGTGTCATTAAATTTCTTGTGAGTAGGAATCGCCAAATTAACCTTGTCATCGCAACTGAGACCTTTCAATTTCTAGCTATATGTGCTCACTACTACAGTGGAAAGACATACGGTAGGAAAATATTTTAACCCCAAAAAAACCTCGCTTTGACAGTTACTCTGCAGAAACTCTGCTTCACTCACAACTCGAACCAGCACTTTCTCCATCTGTTGACTGCAAGCAATCTGATAGTTAACCTACTTAAGCAATTATCACTTTTCTTCACTTTCTTTTCTATTCACTTCAGGCAGAAAATATGAAAAGAAACAACAGCATCTCACCAGAAAGTAAAAAAAAAAATTAAACACTAACTGTTCCCTAAAATGAATTCTGACTTAAAACAAAAATCAGCATTCTGCGGGATGAGAACCCACACCTGTTGACTGGGAGGTTAATTAACACAAACTACAGTACTAGCTGGCAAGTAAAGTATGGGTCAGCGATTAAAAAGAATAGATTGGAATCATTCTTTCCTTTCTTACACATTAACTCGGTGAAAAATGACGAGCAAAAATTACTTCTGAAACAGAAACTATAAAAATTTCAAATAAGCTAGCTGATTTATATTTGTTACCCTTGTCGTAATCGAGTAAAAAACGTTGTTCTGCTTTAAATAAGTCTACCACTTGCCCAAATAGCATTGTAAGAAGAGTTAAAGAAACAGGATTTGATGAGTTAATTTTCATCAGTTTACAGGTATCCTGCTTGATAATGCTAGTAATGGGTCTCTGAAAATTAATTTCAAGCTAAATTACTTTTTCAAGCGTATTGCTAAATTCCTTCTTTCTTAACTTACTAAGAATTTAAAACATTTCTTAACTTCTCAATCAGTATAAAAAGCATATATTCTGATTTTTCAACAGAAATGTAAGTATCAAAATTTGTGACATCGCTGGAATCATTTTTATGCATTAGGTTTTTAAGTAGTGTTGAAAGATTTTATAACTGCAAAAGTGTATATAAAATGAGTTTTAGGAGCCAAAGTTTTCTTATGAATTCGTTACGTTAATACTCGAGACTTCTTGTTAAAATAAGCCAGGAATCTGAGATTCAAGTTGAGTCACAATAAAAAAGATGGCAAAACAAAACACTTGTGAACTGCTGTTTCGGGCTATATTCTATATTCCCATCTTATAAAAATTCGCGCGACAAAATAAAAATTGAAGAGAGCCACTTCAGAGGGCTCGGTATAATCTTATAATACGCTAGACTAAACAAATCCTTTAACTATTCTCTGCTCAAGAGCACCAAGATCTGTATGACATTTATGCCTCTTGTTCAAAATTAAATGGAGTTTCATACAGGAAATATTTAAATAATTTCTTCATTTACACGTTTTTCGGGAACTGCCCTGTTTATCCACTACTTTTTCAAATGTTTTTACCGTGCAAAACTTTCCCAAGTGTGATCAATTTTAATTCCCATTAATGTTGTACGGAACATTTGGCTAAGATAAAGAGATAGCAATATATAAGACTTAAAATTTTAAACTTAAAGATAGCTCTATTTTCAGCAATACAAATCGTTCAGAAGGATATATTGTGCTATTTCCTCTTTTATAAACTTGTAAAAATGAAAACTATATGGAAATTAAGAAAAGAATTTCGTAAAAAAAAATTTTTTTAAGTGCTTCAGGAGAACATTCAGATTTTTCCTGTTTTTCTGCCCCGAAATGAAACTTTTGACTCTACACGTGGACTGCAGTTTAGTTTGCATTGATCCAGCATTATCCAAGGTTGTTATTCAGTTGTGATATAAAAGTATTCAAGTGATTGGAAGCCCATTGAAACTATTAGCCGGGCATCTGGATACTGTTTGGGTCTTTCAGGTTTTCCTAGGTATAAGTCAGTCTCCTTTTACGTCACAGAAACTGATTTAGGGGTTATGGCATAAAGTTTGAAGTTTCCAACTTTATGCCACCTTGGTACATGCATCGAGCAATCAGAGCGAAATCGCGAAACATATTGAGCGGAAAAGCTGTAGACAAATCCACGCTTCTCTTATCGGCTACGGCTTAGACCCTGTCTCGCAGGTGTGAACGAAACTCCTACATTATAAGCCTTATGACTATTCCTCTATGATATTTATACCACCGTCTGAACCCAGTCCAAAAGTTAGTTAATGTATGCTTACATATATAAATTAAACCTTATATTCCGAATTACATGCATCGATTAGCACAAAAATAACATCACAATTCAACAGTATTATAAAATTAAAAGCATTTTAGTAAGATATCAGCGAGATGGTTGTGCTTGCCTAAATTTGCACAGTTCGTCAATAACAGAGGCTATCTTGCTAATGAAGAGCCACAAGTCAGCTTCAGCATTCAGGCCATTCCTATATTTAATATCTTTGAAGCTATCCGTTAATCTGCCTAAGGGAAGGAACTGAAGGAATTTTTAAGAGAATCTTGTTCATAGTTAAACTACCACAACTCCCATGCAACCTGCCTATTTTTCGAGATTTGAAGCTAAGTCGAACTACTGAGGTTCAGCAATTTTAACGCTTGGCCGCTTGGTGGGCTAAAAGAAAGTAGAACTATTACCGAACTCTTTCTCTTTTAGTAGCTACAATAATATAGCGCCAATTTCCATCTCTTCGTTAAGGAAAATACATATACAGGGTGATTATAATTAAAGTTTAAGTTTCAAAACGCTATAAAAAAAGAACCACTGATGAAAATGATGTGAAATTTGAAAGGAATGTTATTGAAGAAGGCGGAACGAGTATGGCAGAAGAAAAAATTTAGTTTCAAAAGTTAGCAACAGATGGCGCTGTAAGCGGCAGAATCACGACGAGAAACGAGAAATGTTTCGTAAAACAACGGCTAAGGTGGAAGTTACACATTAAAACGCATTGACAAATTAGAATTGTTGAATAATTTTATTTGCATGACTGTACATATCACATCGGAAGGGACAAATCGGTGGGTTTCAAGAGTTTTGCGGCGGCATACCGCATAAGAACCATTCATCAAAGAAGTTCGGAACTGTCGCAAAACATGTTCAATATGGTGTCCACCGTTGTGTGCAACAAGTTGAAAGCGACAAACAGCATGTTCCACAACGGATCGCAGTGTCACCGGAGTGATGTTCAGAATGTTTTGCGAAATGCGTGCCTTTAATTCCGCTAAATTTGCAATTGGAGCATGGAACACAACATCCTTCAGATATCCCCACAGCCAGAAATCACACGGAGTAAGATCAGGCGATCGGGACGGCCAGGCTGTAGGGAAATGACGGCTGATAATTCGAGCATTTCCGAAATGGTGCCTCAGCAGCTGCTTCACGGGATATGCAATGTGCGGAGGAGCGCCATCTTGCATAAAAATGATTTCATTCACACATCCACGCTGTTGCAGAGCTGGAATCACGTGGTTGCGCAAAAGAGACGCATACCTCTCACCAGTGACGATTGCGGTAACAGGACCGGAAGCACCCGTCTGCTCGAAAAAATATGGTTGTATGATGACTAATGCCGTAAAGCCACACCATACCGTGACCTTTTCAGGATGAAGTGGTACGGGGTGCGTTGCCAGTGGATTTTCTGTTGCCCATATTCGACAATTCTGGGTATTCACGTATCCTGTCATATGGAAATGGGCTTATGGTCATATGGTCATATGGAAAGTGGATAATGAATGGCCGTGGAAAATTTCCAACGTCTCCCTAGCTGTCAGGTCAGAAGGAAGCAACTCCTGCACATGGCCAATTTTGTACGGATAGCATTGCAGGATGTTTCGTACCTGTCGTTTCGAATTTTTGCATCATTTTCTTTAGACCTACGACACTCATTGGACCAACGCCTTCTTTTATACCCTTCAGTGTCCTGAATTTTTGCAGAGCTACTCTTGCACAATCATCATTCTTGTAATACAGCTTTACCAGCAGAGCGCGGTCCTGCAGTGAAACACCCATGGCGAATGCCTGAGTCGCGAAATGAGGAACAGCCTGGTACCTGGCAGCTTTATAACACTGAAATTTAACTAACATTTTAATTTACGTCTTCTTCCGCTTGCAGCGCCATCTGTTGCTAACTTTTGAAACTAAATTTTTTCTTCTGCCATACGCTTTCCGCCTTCTTCAATAACATTCCTTTCAAATTTGACGTCATTTTCATAAGTGGTTCTTTTTTTATAGCGTTTTGAAACTTAAACTTTAATTATAATCACCCTGTACTATTTTTCAAATATAAGCTTCAGATATTAATTCAATTCCTATGAAGTAATCAGTAGTAATGTTGTAAAGTTGGTGACTTTGTTGCAAGATCTAACGACTTTTGATGCCAGGGAAACCCACACATGCAGTAACTGAAAAATAAAATAAAATGCGGTGAAGATTGCGATTTATAAAAATATATGGCAGCTTTGCAATATTAGCTAATATTATCAAAACATCAAAATTAATAAATTAAGAGTCGCAAAGGATTTCAGTAAAAAGCACGCATGACAGAAGATAGGAAGAAATAACCAACGACTGATGCAATTTTAATAAAAAATTTAAATAAAGGCTTAAGGGAGCTAATACATCATTTGAAAAATACTGGCTGAACTCCTAAATGCAGAGTCAAATGACAATAGATGGTTGAGCGCCTAAAGCCAGCTAAATTATGCAAGAGGTTGTCTTTATGAACGTCAATAGGCACCACTAGAAATGAAGGGTTAATACACTTAGTCAGTTGTTACTACAGCAACATTCCATTGTTATACACTGCCCTATAAAAGTTAAGGAACAGCATGGTTTTCGTGTCTAATTTGAGAATGAAGCAATGTAGAAACAAGAAATTTAGAGGATATGTTTACTAAATATTTCTTTAATGAGTGCGACATACAAGGTCTTCAACACAAATATGAATTACAACTAAAAATTGCACTCTTTGGAGAGAAATCTAGTCTTGGGGAAAGAGTACATCACAGAATTTTTAGGAAAAATGTGGTGGTTACATTACAAAAATCTGCTCTAAGAAGGAGTATGTCCCACACTTCGTGTCCAAAATATAAACGCATAAAGTCATCTGATTAACCCTAAAAGAAAGAAAATTTATTCTGCTTTTTTTCTCTTCAAATGAAAATTATTTTAATATAATTAAAATTAAGATGTCTATAAATTTATGTCTGCATCTACGCATTACACATGTGTGGATACATAATTAAGAGGATAACTTCCACATATAGCTGCTAAAAAATTCCATAGCATAAAGGATTTCTGAAGCTGCAAGGGATATTCTGCCACACTGCTTCGTGGTGTAATTGGAAGGACGTCCGGCTGGCAGTCAAGAAGTTCGAATTCCGAGGAGGACATCGCAAATTTTTCACATCTCTTGCTCTGAAATAAAAACCTAATGACTTTCAAAAGCATTTATCAGACTGGTGAAAAATGTTTTAAAAATATTTTTTTTTTTCAGTTTTCAGTTGCAATTTTCAGTTTGGTTTGGTTTTCTTAATTATGATAAAACATGTGAGCGCTATCTATTTAATATGGAGGATTATTTCGTGTAGGAACTTCTAAGAAACATCGGTTCGTATCAACGTTACGCATAGGGAAAATCTCGGAAACGGCAGCCCATTCGCCAGGATTGGAACTCGATAACATTTACGAAAATTATCTGTGCAAACAACCTGTTTGGCCACCGATATTTAAATCTTGGATTAAATTGTCAAAATTTGGTGGTCTCAGCGTTTTAATCAACTTGCGACTACAAAAGCGTTTATGAATGCCGACATCTTTACTTATCGACGAAGTAGCACTACAGTGGTTCCCAGCCATAGTGGAGTAGAGTGAAATAAGAGTGCACATTGTCTGGCAAAGAACTGATTGACTGACCTGCAAAAGCCCAAATTTTATGAGATTTTATTCTGCTAAGAAATTGATAAGTGCGGAATTTAGCAAGATTCGTGATTCAAATTTTGGCGCAAAAGCTAGGAAAAATTCTTGCCGATATCACCTAGACATGAGACATAATATCCTAAATTCTTCTCGTTATAACAAGGTGTTACGTTATGTCACTATTATCAATTTTGGTATTATTCCGTTTTCTGACTGACCATGATTGTCCCAATGGTCATCCCTTTTACATTACACTCAGGAATTTTCCACTGTGTTCTCTTTATAACTCTGCCTTTTAGAAGGCCAAGGCCTTCGCTTACTTGTTCGCTTAAAATACCGACACACCTGAAATTCCATTTAAGATTCACAATTTTCCCCCTCCCATCCATTGATGAACAAAGAGGTGTGAAGATTCCAAATCATATCGTTTCCAGTTCCTAACAAAGGAGCTACCATTAGTCTCTGTGCGTATGCTAAGTCACCTTTAACCTTAGGCTAAAGATCCACAAATGAATACTTTTAAAACAAGACTGTCTGTAATAAAGATGAATTTATGCAGTACATCATGGAAAACTTTACTTTAGGCTATTGTGCACTTTAGGGAAAGGGTAGGAAACCGAGCATGGCGTTCTTGACCGTTCGGGGGGGTGCTGCCGTTGGTTGCTTGAATGATACTCCGTATCATGCGTTTTAGCCGTGAAAGTGTTAAATAATCCATGACCAAAAAACAGTTAAATACGAGCTCTAAATAAATAGTTTCAATCCTGCATCCCAGAAGTAATGGAAAAAGAGACGACTAATAGCTTAAGTGCCAAAAGCCAAGTAGTCGTAAATATATAAATAAATAAATATATTAATAATTGGTAGAGAGTCTGTGATATAAATTTTTCATTTGCCTATTTTTCTTTATTCGAAATCGTTAAATATTGAAAACAATCAATAGAAAATTCGATAATTAATAAATGCACACACGATCAGCAGTCAAAAAAATAATTAAATCGAGAATTCCAAAATTAATTGATTCGGTATCAGCCGCATGCCGAAATTGCTTTCGTAAGTTTTAAATGTTTCGCAGCTTTCATGTGTCTGAAAATATGTCAAGACATGATAATTTCTGCCATCGCATAAATACCTCACGAGTATTAAACAAATAATCATTTTCTCCTGACTTTTATTAAATACTGCAAATAAGTATATGATTCTGAAAATAAGAAAAGTGATTTACCTAAGTATTTTCTGTGTGGTATATAAGTGTATATTCTGTAAGAAAGATGCAATCTTTTAATAATATTTATTTAATTAAAGGCTTGCTGCTGATGAAGTAAATCCGTCTGCTGTAGAGTCAAATCTTCTCAACATTGACATGGGCGAATTAACCTATAACCCTAGTTTCAAAGATCTTGCGGATTCAGAAATACATCATATTTTGGAGGATGCCATGTTTAAGCCAATAAAACGGGTAAGTTCTTTTTAATAAGTATTCTGTACACTTCACTTAGCTATCTGAAGCCTAGAGCACCTGCTAGTGCTGAAAATCTTCGATACTACGTATACCTTCAGATAGTTAGTAGTGAAGGCTAAGCTATGCTAAGACGAAACCTTTGTTATGAGTGTTAATAACCTTTGTTATGAGTGTTAATAACCTTTGTTATGAGTGTTTGTTACGTCTTCAAAAAATAATGATTGTGTCTTATACAGAGTATACGAGTACATACAATTTATATGTACTTACCACCAATGATTTAAAAGTTATTTTAAAAATAACAGAACATGCAAACGTTAGTGGTTGCATATACCAATATTCAATATTAATTTTATGTAGCCTTTGAAAGATTTAAAATAAATTTATTGAGGAAAATAAAGTTATGATGAAAAATATAGTAAATAAGCTAAATACGAATGTTTCTTATAGCAAAAGATTTTTGAGAAAGGTAATTGAGAGAATATGCGTAGTACATTGGGAAATTATCATACAAATTTTGAATCTTATTTTAAACCCAGCATATCTAAGGGGATTTCTGTACATAATTCATATTTAGTATGCAAAAAAAGGCCAATATAAAAGCAAACAAGTAAACAATATAAAAGCTTTCACTGCATGATATTTATTGAACCAATGTAACATATTTAATTATTGAATACAGATATTTGAAAGCATCATTTTGCTTGGTCCATTATTTACGTGGTATAAATACCTTTCCACATATGAATAAAAACTGGTATTCCACAGTTTTTTTCTTTTTCTGTTATTCTGTTTGACAAAAACTATGCCTACTTAAAGTGCGGCTTTTATGAAGTGCTCTCAGAGAGTCGCTTATAAGTTACGTATATATAAAACGCAGTTCAAAATACTTTATTCAGCCAGCCATCAAGTCTCCACTTAATTCCTAAGTGTTAAATCAAGAACGAGACTTAAGTGTTTAATGATATAATCGTTGTGTCAATGCGGTAGAAAAATTCTTAGAAAAGGAACAAGATCGCAAAATAGCTTCTGCGGTTATACTTTTGGTTTGGCATCTAATCATTCTCCTATTCGACTTCGTCCTCATTATGTACAAATATACTCTAATGCCAACGTAAACACGAAGTAACAACGTAATGATTCAACGAACAGAAGATTCATTTATTTCCAAAAGCTCTTTTGAAGTCTTTCCAAAGGAAATCATTTATTTCAAGAATTGCTTTCATATTAATGGCTCTAATTGTTCAACTTCGAGCTTGAAATATCGAAACGAATCTGGGAAAAAAAATGCTTAAGAAAATCGAGAACTCTTAAAAATGAGAGAATTAATGATGTATTCAAGTAGAAAAGACTGTCTTTTAAATATTTCTTTTCGGACAAAATTGTATGAAATACATCCGCAACTTGAATTTAATTGATTAATTTCACGGTATATATCTGATGCTACCGTTCATTTGCTATATTATTTTCTCTTACAAAATAAGTCTAAAGGAGAAAAATCACTTAATCTCGGGTTTTGAAAGATTATTCTACCAAGGGAACTTTAGAACATATAGAAATTTATAGATTTAAGCATTAAATAAATAACTGTCTTCTACCAGTGCAACCAAAAACATTTACGAAAAGAAAACTAAATTATTTTTCTCAAATTTTACATAACTTATTTATTCCAGTTACTGCTTATAAGGAACTTATTTTTTAAATAATTTGTTTCGAAAGAGATCTAATGTATTACTATTATTTACTTACGTACAGAGCAGCCCCGGTATAGCGGTTAGTGGAGCCTAACTGCTATACCGAAGGGCCCAGGTTCGAATCCCGTAGAAAGAATGGATGTAAAATTGTCTGTCCCTTCATAAGAGGCAACAATGGCCGCCTTTTAGGTGCCTCCACAATAAAATGGGCACCACTTCTGATGTTAGGAGCCATTAGAGGCAAGGGCCCCCATCGGAAAATAATTAAAAAAAAAAAAAAAAAAAAAACTTAGAGACTTTTTAGGGCGTTTCCAATTTCTTTTAAATGTCTTATTGAAGAAGACAGGCAAAATTCCAAATAAAATTGCTTACTAGTTACGTGGCATTGTAGAGATTAGATTTATGAAATGTTTATTGTAACTTAAGCCATTACTGCAACAACACATGTGCGATAAATGTGGATACTCTCAGAATGGACTATTCAAATTAGACTGGTACCTCAGTATACGTCATTAATCCGTTCCAGATCCCTGGACGTATACCAAGCAAACTTCTCCTATAAGAAATAAAGGAAAAATAATAAATTAGTTCTTATAAAAAATCCATTTATTATTATTAGCACTTTATAAATATTACAAATGTTAAAATATATTGTGTGGTTCCAACTTTAATATAACAGCTAAGTGGGTAGAAACCTCGTGAACTGATAAGCGAATACTCTCTTTAGTTCAGGAACGAACAGAAAAGTAACTCAAGAAGGATTAACTCCCGTTTATTCCTCAAAATAAGAATTTAACAGTCGGCTCCTTTCTCAGAGCGTACAGAAAAGCCTCCACTTGGGCTTGAACTCAAGAGTACTAAGAAATAAAACTTAACTAATGCTTAACTAAAAAGATATAGCCGAAGCTATCAAAATTCTAAGTAATTGTCCCCTAAATATTACCTAGCCTGGCGAAGCTATCAAGAACCTGAAATACGCCCGAGCGTAGTATAATAGCTTAGAGAGAGGGTAGTCAAATGGCAAACGCGCGCTAGTCAAAATCTCTGGATCTCTAATGAAGTCAGTAGAACTTCGACTTAAATACCACTCTTACTCATTTGCATTAACCACGATTCTCGAAACACATTCTGGTGGGAAACTGTAAGCTGAAAGTAGGAGAGATAGGAAAGTAGCTTTAACTAAAGATAACTGTTAAAAACTTAGGATAAACCTTACAATATTATAAATATTAAAGTATATATTAAAATACAACTGCAGTGGTAAATACTGCACAAAAATGAAGCACTGTGCATGATACTATTCGTAAAATATTTTTCTGCTAACCTGATAAAAAGCAATATTTCAAAATGTTCTGATGTCTAACCCCTTCCTAATGTTAGTCGATTTAATAGGATCTTTATTTTTCACAATCGTAGACCACCGAATTCGGCATACGGTATACAATAGACAAGTCATGGATACGCAAGCCATCTTCATACTTTTCAACAATCTCTTTTTTCACCTCCATAGTGATCCTAACAATTTTCTTCATTGCTTGACTCTTCTCATTAGCTTTCCTAAAACTCATTGTTGATGAATTCATAAAAGATTTAAGCGAAAAACACAAAATCATTTGAAAATACATAGTTTAGGCTCTTTACTGATAAACTGCAGCAGGTCTACTGACGCTCGTGGGCATTCGTAGCATAGAAAAAAGTAGTGCTCGCAGTCATCACTCATCGAACTCCAGTAGCATTTCAGGCAAATATCGCATACTAAATAAAAATCGTCACGTCCAAACAGGGTGTATTTCAAAGTTAACCGAGTTACCACAGTATATGGAATATTCCCTAATAAACATAATTTTTAGACACTGGTTGGCAATGGAAAAGAAAATTTAAATAAATCAGAAAATTTTTAAACATAACTGAATTTGCTGGTTGAAAGATGATTACCAAGATTCCTCTCGTAAAATTATTTTAATTAATTAGGAGACGCCTATATTTTATAACTAAAATTGTAACTTAATTATAATTTCTTGTATATTTACAATTGAATTAAGCGATAATAATAGAAGAAGGTTAGAAATTACTTTAAATAAGACCCTTGATTTAAACATTTATTAATTTAAAAGCAATGGTGTCCAATTATCATTTGTAGTTGATTCAATTCATCGTATTTTGTGGAATTTGGTTTCATCCTCTTAAGACAAGTTTCTCGCCATTCTTTTCATAGGAAATTAAGTGTGTAATCCTCATAATTCTAGTCGTTGTTTTCATGGCCAGCTCTGCATACTAGAGACATTTGTTCTAATGTCTTCATTACCTCCAGGAACAACTTATTAATCGTAAGTTCTTTTACGGATGACTTGCATAAAACTTTAAATCTCATGTTTTTACTAAAAGTTATCACGTGACCTACTAAAAGTTATCAAGTCACCGTAATCTGAAAGCCTGCTTTTATTTCATTAATTTATTAAAATGAGACCAAGGATATATGATCAAATGATCAAGAGACATTTAGTCGTGTAGTATGCTCGCAAAATCCTGTTTAGCAGATAATAGGTAAACAGTATTTTCAGTTTTAATTAAGACAGGTAAAGGTAAAATATTTCTAGGTCGAAGACATGCTTATAGATTAGTCATGTATAATACAGTGTTTTGATACATCTGTCAAGCAACTTATTTTCTGTTGTAGCCTCGTCGATACAGTCGGTCTCAGTTTTATGACAGCGGACCAAAGCACCCACCCTTCCACCATCACATGCGTCTGCAAATTCGAAGATTGGTAAGCGAGAGCAGAAGACGCAGAAAAAAGAGTAGACTTCAGCCTCCTAATGGTTGCCCCGTTAACGGAAGCAAAATGCCAATAAGTACCATCTATCTCAATTCAGGTAAGTAACAATATAATTATCACCGTATAATTTTTTAACAGTAACGGAAGGAAGTGGAGATTTTATAACGTTAGTGTTCTTGCAAATGCACTGTTATTCAAAGAGAATGAAATTATTTTACACATTTGACACAAAATAGGTATTTATGACAGAGGAACAACTAAGGTATCTAGGAGCAGAACAAAATAACAAAATTTTATTTAACCCCAAAGATTTCCAAATTTCTTGTTTGGTCCATTCTATAATCAAGCTACGCGGTGCAGAACGTCCATGTCGATGGTTTCAGCGAATGTCCGAATAAACTGCCTTAAATCTGTAAGATCTTAACGTAAACCTACAGAAAGTACATACAGCAGATTAAAAACTACATTTATAGTAAAGTTCAAGAAAAAGTTAAAAAGAAAACAGATTGGCATATACAAAATGCTGAAGAACTCTGCAGTTTTTAAATACATTTAAATACAGATCTGAAGTGGTTGTTCCTTCAACGAAAGCACATTTACTGGTATCTTATTCGCGAATTTGACTAAAAATGAGAGACAAATGCTTTAGTTTATAGTTAACCTTTTGAAGAGAGATAGCTAATTAACTAATTACGTGAAATCCTTCTATGGGTATCTGCTTAGGGAAGGGGTGCTAAGGACCTCATAACGGAACTGCCTCGTATTTAAAGGAAAATCACGAAAACATCCAGGCAGTCAAGCCATTCTGTCACCATGATTCAAATACAGGACGAAATTGGTCATTGGTTATATTAATTTTATGGCAAAAAGTGTTCAGGGTTTTCTGCCTATGAGCCAGACATCTTCGTGGGAGGCTTTCTAAGGGATATTGACTTCCATATACAGTATATCTACAAGATATACGTATATACAAGAAAATCTCTAAAACCCTGAGCAGCCAGCTCGTTCATCCGTAAAGAATTGAAACCAGAACGAACTTTCGATGTTCTGACGCTTCCGACACTAATCAACCTTTATGTATTGAGAAAGGCTTTTTTTTTAATTAGCAAAATTTTAAATTTATTATTATTTTTTTAGCTTCGAAAATTTCTTGGGATTTCCTAAGCAATATATAACTTATACAATTTTTGAATGGAAAGTCTTTTTCGCTTACATTAAAATTTAAAGGAAATTTGCAGTGTAATAATGTTACATGTACATATGTTGTGCGTTGCATGTACATGTATGATACGTGCATCAATTTTTTGTGCCAACATTTATTCATGTATTTATTTATCTACTTAATTTACATCTATTTCTCTGTTCACCAACATTTAAACTCACTCGGTACCCATTCCATCTGCGAAGAAGTGCTTATTTCTAATATTCATTTGGCCAGCCAGTGGCCGAGCGGTAAAGTCGCTGAACACTGGTAGTTCGGTCCGAGGTTCTAATCCCCTGGCTGCGTGGGCGTTTCTGTGTTTTTCCCCATGTGTAGCGTGTATACGAGCCAGTTTCCCTTAGAAAGCCCTCCACGAAGGCATCCCTCCCTTTAGGCAGATAGCCCTCGAGGCTTTGCCATAATCACATACACTAATATTCTTTTTATTCCGCGTGTTTTGACATTACTATAACGAAAGTGGATTTTAGCTGCAAAACTACATGAAATTTGCAAGAAATATTTTGTTTTTGAGAAGTATTAAAAAATTCACTAGTCTAAGACATATCCAATAGTTACAGACAGAAATAGCAAATTTTAAAACAAATATCTAAGAAACGATGAAATTTAATAACAAAATGGTATTACATCATCTACAAATATTGACATTCGAGGTATCAGCAGTTGTTAAGCTATAAACTGGAAGTGATTTCATTAAATAAATAAATCTTTGATGAGAGATGAGATTTCTCTGCACTGCATTTTTGAACAGCTGTTTTTCTTATCAATGTTTGATAATTGGATTTTTTGTGTAATTTGTGGGGTTCAACTTAAATTTGTTTGTTTTTAATTTCCTATTTTTCTCTTTCCTTTCCAGGACCTAATCATCCCCGAGTGACCGTGACATCAGCTGGTCAGGAAGAAAACGAAGACGAAGGAATAATATTTACGGCTAAGAGCAACAGTCTTGCAGGTTAGAGTGCTGTAAAGTAAACTTTGGAGTACTTTTCAAAATGTTTATTATTTGCTGATTAAAAATAAAAAAAGTGTAATAGTCCTGTAAGAATTATGTTAATTTTATTAACAGTTAAATTTTAAATTAAAGTTCCTTTCCTGTCAAATTCTTAACTTCAACTTGCTACTTCTGGCCAGAACGTAGTTTTGGAATCACTCTGAATACTTAATGAGGAGGAGTGATATTTAAACCGCGAAGTTCTACTTGCCGAGTTGGAGAGAATCAGAGGTTCTGATTTGCACGCGTCTGCCTTTTGGCTACTCTCTCTCAAAGCTGTTATTACGCTCGGCCGTACTCAGGCCCTTGATAAGCTTCGTAGTCAAATAGAGTTAAGGGACCAACTCGATTAGAATCTTGATAGCTTCGGCTATATCTCTTTAGTTAATCTTAGTTTTAGTTTATTTCTTAGTCTCTTAAGTTCAAGCCCAAGTATCGGCTTTTATTGTACACTCCAAGACGGAGTTTTGTTAAATCTTATAGGAATAATAAAGGGTTAGTTACCCTTCCATCTTGTTGTTTCTTGTCACACGAACTTAAGCGATTATTCGCTAACTAGTTCTTAAGGTTACTCAGTGTTGACTGCAATTACACAGTGGTAAACCTCACAGTCCTATAACTAAGGATGACAATTTGTAATACTAATACAAATAGTTTCGTTCAATAATAGCATAATATAGTGAAATTCGATTAAATGGAACATGGCTCAAAATTTCTAGAAAATGCATACGTTTTATCAAGTATTATACCCCGTTTCATCCAATGAAGACTGTATTGTTCATTACAGTGTCCCGAACAATTTTATTTTTCCTTTTGAATTAAAATTACAACAGATTTATTAATGTTAACAGTAATTTCCTATTTGTTTAAACAGTAAATGGATGGTAGCTAGTAATGTGCTTTTGCAATAATTGTATGTACGGATTAAATGAAACATCAGTTACTGTTAGTAGAATAACTAACATTAATCAAATGTTTGCACAGATTTGAAAAATTATTTTTCGAGTTTCTTTTCCGAATTAATTTTATCCTATATATTTTACCTCTTAGACGTCCTTGAAGTTTCTACTAAGGCAGTTCCAGCACTAGTCATTTTTTAGGGTATAACAAAATAAAAAATTTGTTTGAAAGTTTTGAAAAACCTCCATGGTATATAAAATGCATTCAGATACGAAACTCTTGTTTCTTAAATGAAGAGTGATGTATTTCGAGAAAAATTTTGACGAGAAAAAAATTTTTACTGTGTAGAGTTATTAGGTTATTTTGAGACAGGGGATGTGGAAAACGTGCATATCCTTCACCGGCAGACTCAAGCCTGGACTACTCGAACATGCGTCGAGTATGCTTCCAATTACGCCACGAAGGCACGAGCAAATGAGAGAGAAAATACCTTATAGCTGCTACTGGAATTTCCATTCATTTTTCACGGAGTTTCTAATTTAAATTATTCACGGAAGACAATTAGATAGATATTCGAAATATGAACATTCTAAATGTGTTGGCAGAAATTTTGCTGTAATTTTTACTTTACTCACCAATCTATGTCATATTAGCTGAAATTTTATAAACAATGGCTTAAATTCCATAGTTTATTAATTACCTTTTATTTTTATACAAATTAAATGGTTTCTAAACTAATTTTACTCAAGAAGCTAAATTTACTTGTAATGATCATTTTTGGAATGTTGACGTAAATGTTGCATGAAGAAGTAAATGCATACTAAAGTTTTCAGACGTCAAAGTTACTGAAACCTATTTAGTTGATTAATAGCACAAAAAGCAGCATATGCACAACAGATTTCATATATTTATATAAATGCAAATAACGTCAGAACAGAAGGGGAGGACATGGCATTAGCTAGATAGCGGCAAGAGTGATAACAGTGTGCATATTACAATATGGAAATTCAAAATTCCATAAATCCCGTATATATTAATCATGTGTGTGTATATTAACCCCATGTTCGCGTGTATATTAACCCCGTGTTCAAAATTCCGTGTATATTACAATATGGAAGTGTGTATATTACAATATGGAAGTTACAATATTTAAGACTACGGATGGCAAAGTTAGGTTCCGCTTGATTTCCAATTGTTATTTATTACAATTTGAACATAACAATTGGTTTGCAAAATTTAATATTATTTATTGGCAAAAAGACTGTTTTATTTTTGCCATACATGCCTCATGAGCATTATAGCATAAAAATCATATCAGCATATAACTTTGAAATAACGCACTTCAGAGAGATTTATCATTAACCTCACACTACTTTTGGGATACTATATAGAAACAATCAAACTAAAAAGGAGGCCTTAAGGGTTTATTGCAGATTGAAGTTAGAACTTTACACACACACGTATACGTACATATATATATCTATAGTATTTATTTGTATATACTCTTACAACTCACTCTCTATCTATCTATGTATCTATACATATATAGTTTTATATTATCTTAATAAGCTATACATCTACTCGCACACATATACAAATTACTATATTTCTGTTATGGGCAAATAACAAAGTCAAGGAAAGGGTTATTGCAAATTGAAGTTAGAATTTGATCTTACACACACATACATACATACAAACATAGTATACAAACCATACATATGCATATAACATACAAATATTTATAGGTACATACAAATATTTATAGGATTTATTTTTATATACTATTTACATCTCTCTGTCTATAGAGTTTTACATTATTTTAATAAGCTATACATCTATAGGTATACGTATATAAATTACTATATTTCTGTTATGGACGAATAACAATGTTAAGGAAAGCATGCTTGACATACTGGAAGTCTGTTAATGACATACTGATATAGTGTATTTTTAAAGAATAATTTTATTATTAATTCTTGCGTATTCCTCATAATTTAATCTATCTATAATATAGAATAAATTAAAACTTTCTTATCAAAACCATTTCCAATTCAAACGATGTAAGACTGAAAAGAGAAAATTTAAAAATTTCTCTTTTAATTGCTTAACTTCCATGTAACAATTGAGTTACAGCTTTGTATCTCTCTGAGCTGTGTTTAATTCTCATTTAATTGCACCAGCTTCAGACTTCAGTAACAGAGATGCTTAATGAAAGATAACGTTTTAGTATGCCAATTTAGTGCTATCATAATAATTTACGAATAACTTACCGATGGCATTCTAAATTCCTAATACAGATAATCTGCGATACTGTTATCCGCAACATTGTTATTTGTGAACTGATTGGGTATTCATGTCAAAGAGGATAAGAAGTCATTGGCCCTTGTACAATTTCCTAAACCAAATTAATAATTTCTCAAATCTTACTTTGCTTCTGAGTTTAACCACTTTAATCGAACAAAACTCAGAGTGATTCCGCGAGCTAATGCAAACCGATATGAACACATGAAAACTAACTAGGAATTCCAGTAGAAAAAAAAAACGAGTTTTCTGCAATATATCATATGCAAATAATTCCCAATCCTTAAGAAAATGCCATAATTCTAAACTTCAAGAACACAGATAAAATTTCGATGACAAAGATAAAAATTAGTTCTAATTAAAAGATCTGCGTTCTTCTGTTCTTTCTGGATAAAAGAAAATACACCTTTTTTTATAAATATTCAGTATATCATTCTGAATTATACATATATTTATATATTATAAAATTATGTAAATTAAAAAAAGCATTTCTAACGTACTTAAATCTGACAGTGAAAACTGAAATCTGCAATGAATCTGATAACTATCATAAGCTGATTATTTAATGCTACACAAAAAACATATGATATTGTGACATATATATTAATTAACATAAGACAGAAACTATAAGACCATATTTTTTAGTTTTCTGTATTAGTATAAGACAGAAAACTAAAACATTATATTCGTAACTCCACGAACGATCGATTGCATTAAATATAAACTGAATCAGAAATTTTTCTATGCCAGATTTTAAATGGCCATACTTAAAGTACATTGTTGATGAACTGGTTCTTTAGCAGAGCATAGACTTCATTCAAATTTACGTATTCTGCATTACAAGATGATTATTCGAAGACTAATAACATAAGGAAGAAAGCACGACAAAGGTTGGAAAAGATTTCAGCAAATGTAGCAGTTAGATGTAGTGTTTAATAAGATCCAGGTACCTTTTAATTGGGATAGCAGTATCCTTTAGTTTCAGACGTTAATCTTTATCATAATAGCATCCGACCAAATCCCA
The DNA here is from genome assembly GCF_044657685.1 of Stegodyphus dumicola. Taxonomy (NCBI): domain Eukaryota; kingdom Metazoa; phylum Arthropoda; class Arachnida; order Araneae; family Eresidae; genus Stegodyphus; species Stegodyphus dumicola. The sequence goes on from NC_140781.1 coordinate 36,277,795, forward strand.
GCAGAAAGGAAGTATACATTGCCTCGACACATGTCAAGCCACTTAAAGATAAATGTGTCAAGTATTGCTACTAATATGCACATACTTACAAAGGCATTTTTAGCAGCATCTAAAGGTAATTTAGTGATCGCATTAAAATTGTGGTTTTTAATAAAACTCAGAAACAAAATAATGGAGAATTCTTTTGTTAACATTATTAAACTTTTTCTGCTCATCTAGATGTCTAGAACCCAACGATGACAGAAACATTTTACATTCTAGATGCCTAAAACCTAAAAGCTAACCTTAGCCATTTAAGTGATTCGGTGAGACAAGAATGAAGAACTTGCCTATAATTAAATAAATAGCAATGACTAGGAATATATATTGTAACTTAAATTAAAATAATGCTTTTGAAGATTTTTTTAACATGCAAATAAAGATGTAACTGGCTTACAGCCTCTTATAATTTAAAGATCTCGTTCAAATAGACGCCTGCAATTCTTTCATCTTTTTAATTTAATTCTGGACACAGAATTTCCGATCGAGACTTACTCGCAATGTAGGTAAAATCTCCCAGTATTCACGAGCACTTTCATGAACAGTCACTATTCTCGCTAAGATATTATATAAGCCGCAATTAAGAAATTATGGATTTAATCGTACTGTCGAGTTACATAAACTTACAAACTGGATGAATTATTGCAAATGAAGTCAAGAACCTGAATCTGCAACCTGAATCTGATTCTGACTCCGATTTTATCCCTTCATAATTCTTATTATCCTCTGCGATTTTTCTATTGCGATTTTTTAATAAATATGATTTCATTATCACTTTGCAGCTCTGATGCTTCTTTTTATTGCCGTAGTTTTCTTTTCCGATCTGAGAACCACTAAGTCTTTTTCCTGGCAATGGCATGGCCTAAATAAAAAATTAATTTTTATTACATTAATTAAGATATTACAAGAACAATAAATGAAATTTAAAACATCACAACAACAATAAATTTAAAAGGACAACTTACGTTAATGCAAATTATAGAATAACTATATAGAAATAAAATTTGAATATTGTCTAAACACAATTTTATTCATACCCTGTTCACTGAATAATAGAATCGTCGAGCGAATGTTAAAAAGAAAGAAGAAATATGTCAATGTAAAACTTTAAGCCGTCAAAAATACAACGTAGTTATCACAACTTAATTTTCACAATGTGCTTAAAATCTCCGTTTGAAAGATTTAGAAAACTAATTTTCTTACATAATTTGTTGTTCACCTTATTTTGTAACGTGAAAGCTTATTTAAAATTTTAATAAATCTTTGCTGAAAACTGATTTTTTTCATTATATTCCAGAAACGGAGGAGCCACCTGTTCGCACACTGACTGAGACAGTCTTGCCTTGGAAACGAGAGAATGATATGGCAGACTGCGACCCAGCAAGACCCCAAGAAGAATTCCCTACGTGGGTAAACAACCGGGAATATTATCCGGGCTATATGTCACCAACACATACCTTTCTCGAAAGTTTGTGTGATCGTGAACCTAATGGAGTACATACTATCTATGAATCCCTAGAAGAAAATGACGACTGTTTTGAGGATGACACTAAAACGTCGCCGACTTCTGTGGGAGAAATCGAACAAAAGAAAAACGATCAACGTCAAGTTACCATTGAGGAAAATGCTCCTGTTGTCCAGTATCAACCAAGTAGTCCAGCTAGTATCCAGGAAAGACGACAGTACTTTCGCAACTCTTCTGCATTCCGAAGATCACCAGACAGATTCTCACTGAACAGTTCCCTGTCTGAAGATACTTCAAGACCTGGGTCATCAGACATCATAAGTATAGAATGCCCTGATGTTGCTTTGGATCTAGAAAATGAAACAGATACTAAACTGTAGTATCATTTTAAATGTATCTTGAAATGGTAACATATCAGTTCAAACTGATATTAAATTTTTTGTTGTGATTTTGTAAAAAATGTCACAAGCCCTTCATGTGTTTCCCAAATGCTGCATGAGTATGCATTTTTAAGAGAAACTTAAACTATATTATAAGACAGTTCGGTCATTGCAATCACAAATTGAAACTGATTGTCATCAAAAGTTGTTTAAGATTATCTGAACGAGCAGTGTAAATTATGATAAAAAACCTTTTTCGCATTCTGACATGCAGCGGATTAGTCGTTTTTCATTTTTTTTTTTTTTTTTTTTTTTTTTTTTAAATATTTATTGCAAAGACACAAAATGATCTCTCATCAACCAGTTAGGAGGGAAATTATTACTACAATAAATTTTAAAAAGTCTTCCATGTACTTACATACAATGCTTTTTCATTTTAAGAATGAATGTCCATTCATTTTAATGAAATTTATTAAATTAAAAATAGCTAAAAGAGTACAGAGACAACTAATGAAGGATAAGTTCAAGCTATTTTAGCTAGAGTCAGCTATTTAACTTAGCAAGTTTCTTCAAATGTTGATATTCTTTTTTCTGATCTAGGGGAATGATTGCATATTGTTCTGTAATTAAATCTCATACCAAAACAGAAGGTAAATAGAAAATATATGATATTTTTACTTGAAATTGGTGTACAAAACAAAATTTCAGTGTTCATTAAATAAACAAAAGAAGTGTTCGTAGATTTAAATGGTATCTTATGGGACATTTTGCTGGTTAGAGTGAGAAACATAACGAATGACTTAAAAAGCGACCGGTTGCAAATTATATTATTCGTTTTCTCATTTTTGTTTGTCATTTATTATGTTATCAAGCACACTTTTTTCTGGACTTCGTAAACTTTAACACGAACCTGATGTAGGAAATTACGGCATGTGTATTACAGTATTTTTACTTAAAGGAATTTACATTAAGGTAAACTTTTGGTTTCGATTTTCATTTAGTCCACATACACTAGAGCTTATACCAAAAATGACATGACGAATTACTTCCTTATAAATAACTGAATATAGAAATGATAAAGAATTATTTTCATAAAAACGTAAACGTTTCGTCGAATTTAGATTATAATATAATAGTTGATTTAAGAGCTCTGTCTTAAATTCTGAGGTTCCTATTGAACTAAGACAAAAGAGGCAATCAAGTTCTCTAAAAACAGAAACAAAAGCACATTGTGCAGTAATTAATGAAAGATTTAGTTTATCGTACGGAATTTGCAATTCGTAGATTGTTCTGATTTCCAGACATTCCATAACACTTCTTGTTTTGGAAGCTTTACGGAGTTGTAAATTAGAGTAGATGAAATTGCTAAAAACAGTATTATCAGAATAACCCCCTTTTCAAGTGGGGTAAAAAATATTTTTATATGAAATGCAACATAGATCACTGTTGACAATTTCAATTTCGCCATTAGTACTGAGAATATAATCGGACTGTGAATCATCCAAATAAAATATCCTATAATATTTTTTAATGGCTACTTTCTAAAAATACTATTTATTGCTTATTGAACCGAATGTAGACTTTCCTGGAGAAAGAATTTCATATATTTTTCTGAAATACTTCAGTCCTGATACGCATCTACTTCATGTTCATCTCTCTCTGAATGTGACTTTTTTATCTTATTCGTGGGTTTAATCTACTATATAATTGTTATGCAGTATCTTTGTTAACTGAAAGCGAAAGAGGAAATAGTACTAAAGTTTTAATTCGTTGTTTTTAATGAAAGACTTTCCTGGAGAAAGACTTTCATACATATTTTCTGAAATATTTTCAATCCTGATATGCATCTATTTCATGTTATCTGCTTCATGTTCATTCCTCTCTGAATGTAATCTTTTATCTTATTTGTGGGTTTAATCTTTATAACTGTTATACAGTATCTTTGTTAATTAAATGTGAAAATAAAAGTAAAAGAGGAAATGTTATCAAAGTTTTAATTCGTTGTTTGATCTGAAGTTCCTATTAAATATTATAATTATTTGTAGTTTGTTGGATAAAAATTAAGTTATCTTGAAAACTCATATTCTTTTATTACGTATTGATGAGAAGTTAGTTTCAAATGTAGTTTATGTAAACTTACGTTGTGATGTTGTTACTGTAAATTAATTTACGTTTTAATTCCAAATTTGTTATCCTAATGTTATTTTACAAAAATTGTTTTGCATTCAAATGTTTTAAGGATAAAAAAAAATAAAGAAAACTTTTGTACAAATACGAGCAATTATCTGAATTTTTCCACAGTCTTTTATTACATTTATTTTGCCTTGTGAGATAATAAAACTTGAAGTAATAAAAATTAGCATACTAGAACAAAATGAGTACATAGCTCAACCTATATATTGCTAAATCAACAAATGTTACAACAACTCACAGAGCATTCAATTAAAATCATTCGTGATAATTACAATAAATTGGAGAAACTGTTTGAATAAATACTGTAAATAATATGTAATGATTATATGTAACGAAAACTATGCATCTAAATGTTTTGCATTTACAAATTAAAATGGAATTAAAGTATTTAATTAAAAATAATAATGAACACTGAATTTTCATTGATAAAAGTATAATATTTAAATTTGGACAAAGTTCACATTCAAAACGAAGTCGACTTATGGAAGAACTTTGATATTTACCAAGAAGATGTGCATGGAAATCGCAGTTCGTTAAGAAGCAAAAGTATTCTCCTCTGTAGGTTCTGAATGCATATATGTCATATTAATGGACGGAATAAATATAAAGAAATAAATAATAAAGAAAATAACAAAAATAGTGCCAGTTGTGAAGTAAAATAGATATCAAAGTAATCAAAATAATGATATTTCTAAGAACTTTAATAAAATCTAGACTGCCATTGAAACCATTAAAGTCAGATTTTGATGAGGCAGAAACTTTCCAAGAAAACCTAGTTTACCAACTTTACAGAACTCTTTTGGATAACTTAACTTCTGGAGCTAAAGTTAACAGAAAAATTAAGGGATAAACAATGACTAGCTATAGCATATTTATTTACTTATTTTATTATTTAACCGACAGAAATCTATTCTGACATACAGTTCATGTTAATCTCAAATTTCTAACTGCATTTCTCTTTATGTATGAGCATAAAATCTCAATCACATTATGTTTCGGCTACGCGGTACTTGACGTCGAAAGGGACAACTCTCAGAACCCGCACAATTCCAGGGAACCCACGTAGCTAGGTTACCATTTTCACTTACTACAAAGACTTGAACGCCAAACACTAATCGATTATCACTCAGATTGGAATCACGTGATGCTTCGGAAGCAAAACTTTCGTCTAATTGGCTGTCTCTACCCGGGACAGAGGTCAGGTCGAGACATTTTCCGTGAGGTTTGAAAAAAATCCCGCTTAGCCGCAACATCGTTTCCGTAGTTAGGCGGGACTTCCGCTTCAGGCGGGGCTCTTTTTTCTAGAAATCTTTCCGTTTAAAATTAGTGCTACCAGAATCTCGTTTCTCAGAAAAGTCCCGTCTAGCAGGTACTGTAGCCATTGGTGATAGATAACCTTTTAATATTGACAAAGAAAATACGGCCAAAGTGTTCGAGTGAATAGACTCCGAATATTGGTAAAACGACATTCCAAATTGGCATCGAGTTTTCACGGCTTTTCTTAAGTGTACCGTGATTGTAAGCTAGTTTGCAATATAAAGTCCCCCAAGACGACATTTCCTTCCTTCGGCAAACAGCTCTTGCGTGCTTTGCAAGAGTTATCTGCTGAAGTCTGCTTTCAACTAACCAGCCAAACACAGAAATTACATCCCGAATATTTTCCCCTCGTTTGTAGTTAAATATGTAAATGCAGAAAACGATATTTCGTCTTGCAAGATGCCGCTCTCGATCAAGCTGAACAATGTTCGCTTACAGAATGTGATCTTTAGCGACGAATTAAGCCTTTCTCTCAATACTGATGATCGCCGCATACGTGTCTGAAGACGGATTGGTGAGCGGCCAGTGTAATAGCATTTGTTACCGAGAAACATACAGCCTGAACATAGGATGTGACAGTCTGCGGAGCGATCAGTTCGGACAGACGTTCGCCATTAGGTCGGGTTACGAAGTACTCTAATTGATCGCATATGCTTTTAGGTGAATATAATTTTTGCAACAGAATTTATTTCGTCATCGTTTTTTTTTTTTTTTTTTTTTTTTAATGTAAATTGTAAATTTCTTAAATGAATTGTTTAAATTCTAATGATTCACCAGTTCTCGTTTTATTAATTAATCTTCTTTCTGTTTCTTTCCAAGTTGTAAACGATTTTCAATCATTTTGACTTCTTTCATGGCTAATCAATTTATTTTTTTCCCGCTTTATTAAAGCCAGATGTAGTTACGAAAGATAATTGTATAGCGGAATTTGATGTAATAAACAGCAAGCAACAAAAGCAGTATGCTGCATTATGTTTTGGAGAATATAATAATCGTAATTTTAGTTCCTTCTTCATTAACGACCCATCGAGAAAAACCAAGATTTTGGCATTAGACCATTCGCATTAGACCATGAAATATGCAGGATCCACGTATAAACTTTTCTGTGCAAAGTTGGTTTGTTATTGTTGGAAGATTATTACTAAATTTTAAGTAAGCAGCATGTTTGACCTCCAGAATGTCCGGAATTATAGTGAGTGTTTCTGTTGCATTTTCTATACTTTTTTTATTAGATATAGGCATGGATTTGGAACTTCTGATGTACTTGGGCCTCCATCTTCATCATCTTCAGAGTCTTGTATTTGTTGTGATGTGTTATTTCATAAAAGTTTACCAGCAGTAGGCGTACAACCTGAATCTGATTCTGACTCCGATTTTATCGCTTCATAATTCTTATTATCCTCTGCGATTTTTCTATTGCGATTTTTTAATAAATATGATTTTATTATTACTTTGCAGTTCTGATGCTTCTTTTTCTTGCTGTAGTTTTCTTTTCCGATCTGAGAACCACTAAGTCTTTTTCCTGGCAATGGCATGGCCTAAATAAAAAAATTAATTTTTATTTAAGATATTACAAGAACAATAAATGAAATTTAAAACATTACAACAACAATAAATAAAATTTAAAAGGACAACTTACGTTAATGCAAATTATAGAATAACTATATAGAAATAAAATTTGAATATTGTCTAAACACAATTTTATTCATACCCTGTTCACTGAATAATAGAATCGTCGAGCGAATGTTAAAAAGTAAAATTCACAACAAGCATATCTATAGTTATAGTTCGGCCGCTGAATCAATAATAGCTCAGGGTAGAAGGGCTTATAACGTAAAATAAGACTGTAGTGTATTGCTTATTATCGTTTTGAAATAACAAATGTTAGCTGTATGCGTATTTTGTTTAAATATATATATATATATATAATCACTATTTTAGAAAAATAAAGTGTTCAGAAAGAAAGAAGAAAGAACGTTTTGTATACGAAGATATTTGATTGATTTACAGCAAACATTATTTAAAACATATCTTATGAGACAATTCAAGAAACGAAATAATTAATGATACAGGATGATTATAATTAAAGTTTCACTTTGAAATGGCCATAAAAGGAAAACTACGGGACCAAATGCTATCAAACTTGGTAATCGTATAAAGGAGGTCATGGGAATTTATTTTCCGCAAAAAAAAGTTTAAAAACTCACCACCAGGGGGGAAATGGGGCTGTATGCAATATTGTTAAACGAAATAATGGTCGGAATCTAACTTAACCTTTTGTTATGCGGGTTTAACATAGTGTATAGCCTTAAGAAACATTGACCTAAACAAAACTATCATTTAAAGGCGATAAAAGTCGAGTGCTCCATCGTGTAACGGAGAAATCCATCCGTGAAAACCATAAATTAGAGATCAAAAAATGCGAGATCATAAATCACTCGCAAAAGTCTGCGCATTCCGGAAATTCTTACGAATCGCTCATGTTATCTAACGAGTTCCATTGCATTCTCCTAAAGTCACCGTTTGGTGTGGTATGACAGCTAGTTTTATAATTGGACCATTTTTCTTTGAAGAGCAGTCGACAGCTGGACCTGTAACATGCACTGTGACTGCAGCTCCTTTATCGTCTATGTTAAGACGTTTCGTGATACCTGAACTGCAGTAGCGTGGGATTTTAGATACCACGATTTTTATGGAGGACGGGGCTCCACAGCACATTGGTACATGTGTCACACATTTCACGAATGAGCGGATTCCCCTCTTCCCCACTTCTTAGCCACCCCGGTGACCCTTTGATTTCAAACCCCTGTGACTTTTGGTTATGGGGTTATCTCAAAAGCATTGTTTATGGTGATAATCTAAACAATTTCGTGGAGTTGAAAAATGCGATACACCGACATGTCCGTAACATTTCCTCCTGATATGCTAAGAGCTGCTGTTGAGAATACAGTAACACGATTTAACTTGCTCTTGAAAAATGGTGGACGCCACCTTGAACATGCTTTGTAACATGTTTCAGAAACGATTAAACACGTTTTAAACCGACGTCTTCATGTCTTATTTCGTTCAACAATATTGCATACAGGGCTATCCCCCCTTCTGGTGGTGAGTTTTATTCAACTTTTTTTTTCGCGGAAAATAAATCCCATGACCTCCTTTATGCGGTTACCAAGTTTGATAACATTTGGTCCAATAGCTTTCCTTTTATGACCATTTCAAAGTGGAACTTTAATTATAACCACCCTGTATAACAATAATTATTAATTTAAAATATATTTCCTAGATATCGATCAGAATAAAAATTGAAATGTTCTGGAAAATCATGTTTGTCTTGGGGACCATTTGGCGCCCCTCTGCATGATAGACCCCCTTACTCTCCCTCTAGCTACGCCACTGCAAGGAAACAGAAGTGCAGATGGAAAAAAATAAGAGCGATAAAGGCTGTAGAATTTTATAAGACGAAGGCACTGTAGTAGAAAAGACTCAACAGAAGCCCACAGAAGACATAAAGACGAAAGTAAAGGATAAACTAAATAACAAGATAACCATGATGGGGCACTAAAATTCGTATATGAGTTCCTAGATTGCAGGGATGAATAAACCGAGGTTGAATTTAATGCCATTTTACTTTTGCGCAGAGTTGCTACATTGATTCAATTATATGACCGTAAAGAAAGGCATATATGTTTTCACAGATCAGTGTTGAAAATATACAACAGCCGGTGTTACGCTTGCTGCTCAGGGCTTATAGAACGTTTTCGCTCCTAAATTTTGCCGCCCAGTCTCGTCGCACCGGCTCTGGGGCCAACCCAAAATATACATTAATTTTATCATTTAATTTCATCCTAAAGATATTTTATATGATATATTTATATTAAACGCAATTTCCATCATTATACATTCTTCTATATCAATTAGATTCCGATTTTTTTATAAAAGCAAAATTATTAGCAAAAATTCCTGTGGTTGATAACTATCAGAGCAATGCATGTTGGCACCTGTTTACGGACGGCGTCCGCATGCAGTGCAGGTCTTACAACCCGCTTCCGCCGGCCCTGATTCCTAGTGTTGCAAATGCTCACAAAAAGTAGAGTTATGAGGAATAATTTTTGCGATATATCGAGGGAAGAGGGTACCAGTTTGGGAAAAGGGGAAAAAAATTAAAATTATTAAAATTTACTTCCAGTAAAATAATTGCATGAACAAAAAGAAAAAAATGGCCCACATTTACTAATTAAAAAACAACCTTGCAACCAGCCCGTTCACCTGCGTTTGAACTCAAGAACTCCCAAACATTATGCGATCTTAACCACTCGGCAACAGGTGATCCGATAAGAAATACCCTGAAAGTTTTAAGGACTTTTCAAGATTAAGTTAGTGCATGATGTTTTCTGGCGAGCAATTCTAAGCAGGTACTGTATATGCTTGGTTAGAATTGCCTCAAAAAAGATTCTGGTTTGAGGAGTCGGTGCTTGCTAAATGGCAGCAAGTGTCTTAATGTAGATGAGGAATGCACCCGCGAATGGAAACGACGTAAGCATCAAGATAAACGTTTTGTTGCTACTTCTCACGTTCTAAATGGATAAGAGTCATAGTATGGGATGGGATCTCATACGATGCCTGATGATCACCACTAGGCTCAATGGTGCGTTGATGAGGTTCTTCGACCATTGGCCTTGCCATTTGCGCACACACGTTCCACTGTTTTATTTCACCAGGACAACGCTCGTTCTCATACTGTTGGTATCTTAACGTTTGCCTTGCCACTACGGATAACCTGCCGTGTCCAGTCGCATCGTGAAACTTGCCTCCAACAGAAAATCTCTGTCAATAACCCACCGGACCGCTGCTACAAAATCTGCAGAAGTCAAGACAGGAGTCCAATTTGCATGAGACAAGCGAAAAAAGAACTATATTAGGGAAATTTATAACTCCATGGCGCGATGTATGACTGGAATCATTAGACATGATGGCGGCCTAATGTTCTGTTGAGAGTTTTGACTGTTTTGTAAGCTGTGCAATAAATATTTGTCCTACTACTCTCATTTTTAACATGTTATCTTTGATAACTATTAAACACTCTTACTTCTGTAATACGAAACTCTTCATTATGTACTGGAAAAGAAAATCATTTGTCCTGTACCACTTACGTACTCTCAGCTTGTCAACTGTCAAAATTTTTTTTATTGCCATGTCAAAATTATTTTTATTGCAATAAAATCCTGATGCAATTTAGCATCTGATTTGTTGCAATAAACTCCTGTTAACCTCTGACGTAGATGTCAGGAGTCTCTGCTCTCCATCATCTGTCGGTGACTACTAACTTCTTTTCCCGTAATATATAAATCCGATAATATTTCTTATATTAAGTGAAACTTTTTTGGGGACGATGCGGCCACTTGTATAAACGAAAGTAAAGTTCAAAAAATGAAGCACAGATGGCAGTACCTTACTTTGGGCACTGACAAACAGCACATAAATTAAGTGATTTTCGGAAAACTAGTATTAACTATTTATCTGTTTATTTTACTGAAGCTTATTATTTAGTCGAAAGCTTATTATTTATTTTAATGATAAGACTAAATAAAATTAAGCATAATCAAAACTGGCTAGACTGATAAAGAAGCAAAGCTAATTTTAATATGTTTTTTGACAGATTTCACGAGTCGGTTTACCTTTCAGCTACTGCGTTTAAAGGACTCAGAAATTTATTTTGTTCTCTTTCGAGAAAATATTCTCCCATAACACTTCTCACGAAAATCCATCAGAAATTGCCATAAAACAGAAGGTGGTTTATTCAAAGTGTTCGAAAAAAGTAAATGTAGGTTTTAGTTTCTTAAACAGTTCTCGGAGATATCTATGCATCCAATTGTAAAGTTTAAAAAATAATATGCAGAATTTTTTTAAACTGTCTGAGCACAATTAATGAAACTGTTCTAGATATACTAAAAACTCATTTTTTAATATGGCAAACGTATTGCAAAAGTTCCAAATAGCTAAGTATAAAAGGTTTCATACCTTTATACGCAAAATATTTTATTCAAATAGATAACATGTAGATTTTTTTAAAATATTAAACTATTAAAACTTTTATGTCTCGACTTATAAAATCTAAGTCACGTTAGACGAAAAGGTTTATATCTTGTATTATATCCACTAGATGGCACCAGCAGTTAGAATCATATACTCTAGGATAGCTTTAACTGACTTTTTTTTCAGTAGCCTTCGCCTATTTTCTATGTTTGTGTGATGCGTTTACGTAATATTGTCAGTCAGGTGTGTTGTTGACAAGTGTAAAAATGCAAATTGAATGCAATAGCTTCCGACTATATTCATTATTTTGTTTAAACATATACTTTCACGAGTATTTTTAGAATAAAGTTATGAGTAAAATATTCACTGAAGAATTTATGATTTGTGGAAAAAGTGCGTAAAAGTAATAATGGCTGAAAATTCTGGATTAAGGCAAGGAATTCAAAATATTTATTCCAATGTGCCTCCAAAGTTTAATCCCCAGGAAATGTGTCCAGCATCAACACCCGGTGATGATTCAAGCTTAAATTCCACATATGGCCGCATAATTTCCAAATCCAGCAGTTCCTCAACTGCAGGTAACAGTTTTGCATACTGTTGTGGAGATTCGAATAAATATGCACATGCTAACATAAGTTTTCCGTGGGATGTTGCACAAAATGCAAACACTTATAACATGACCTTAAAAAATGAAACTGATGTGAAGGCTACTTTGACAGGTGGTCTACAAACCAGTTATCCTAAATTTGACCAATCAGTATGTAGCCCTGCATATTGCAGTGATGTTAAAAATGTTTCTGATCATTTAGTAACCACAGCCAATGTTCTAGATGCAGGTTCAAATGTTAATCAACTAGAATCAAATGCAGATTTAAATCCTGTGTATGAAAATATCCGAGATATGCACATTTCAGAAAATGTACCTAATCAAGCTGGTAACAGTCAGAGCTCCTCACATGTGTTTCAAAATAGTAAAAAGCAGAATGTGCATAGTTTTGATTCTGTTCTTATGCCTGCCTCTTGTACAGTAGTTAATAGTCCCATTTATGCCAATTTACATGAAGTAAAAAATAATCCTCCATCTTTTTCCCAGCCTACTCAAAAATTTCCTAATGTTGACGAATCAGCAGCCTCAGTAGATATAACACCAAATAAATTCTCAGCTTATACACCTAATACAACAGTGGGGATGCATTTTATTGGTTTTCACATTTCAGACAGTACACCAGTCAGTAGTTACAGTAATGCTCTCCCAAAAGATAGTAACTCCTATAATCTAGAAAAAAGTGGAACTTCTGAAGATTCATCGGAAAAGCAAACTTGTCTGTCAGTGGGAAAAGAAAGAAAAAAAGTCTCATTCTGTAGTATTCCTGCAAAAGCTGCTGATGATGACGATGATGATGAAGAAAATGAAGTCGATGAAACTTCAGCAATATCTAATGATGTTGAAAATGATGATCAAGGTTCAAATATTTCAAGTAATTCCAGTCACATGAATTATTTTAAAGATGATTACAAACCAAATACTTTAAATTCAAAGACCTTTTTACCTTATAACATCACACCACCTAGACAGAAAGGCCCTACAGAAGCTGAAAAAAAGATAGAAGCTCTAATGAGAGAAATAGAAGATGAGATGGAAAATAATCCACCCGAAACTGATTATTTTGGTAAGTCAAACTTTATTTCTATTGCACATAACTGAAAACATGTAATTTGATAGTATGACCAATGATGTAATGGTTATTATGACTGTCATCCATGGCAGGTGAGGTTAAATATTTCCAAGACCTCTCAGTTTCAAAAGTTAAATTGGAAAAAAATTTATTTTATTCATATGTTTAATTTTAGTAACTCTTCATGCTTGCCAAAAAAAGGAGGGTTAAATGTGAAAAAAAAAAAAAAAAAACTATTACCTATTGACTACAATGCTTCTTTACAACAAATGACTTAACAAAACTGATTCTCAGAAACACAAATATCTAAAGTATAGTATACTAACATATAAACATATTTAATATACCATTTAAAAGAAATAAAATATAATTGTATTAATTTTTGTTTTAATTCTTACTAGAAATATTTTATAGAGTACTAATTTCTAAAGGTCTCTTAAAATGTAATGGCTCTAATTTGTATTTATTTGGCTCTATAAATCTATACCTGTTCTAATTCATAATATTTAAAACGAATCACATAACAGCCAGTAACTGTTAGTTCATTCTACAAAGAAATGGTTTTATAAAAAGGAAGTTACGTTTGTTCTTCTTTTATGTCGCATAAATGTCAGATATAGCGTATTATAAAAAGAAACATATTTTTAACCTCAAATAAAAATTTCAGTTATATTATGGTTACCATATCTGTATTTAAGTACAGACAGTTTATATTTTAAATATCTTGTTCATAGTAGTCAAATAGGCGGCAGGTCGCAATATAAGATTTCTTAGGCTAATATCTGATCGTTGAGTATTAAAATTTAGGTAAAAGTCTGTCAAATAGCATTGGTATGGTAAATGACAGAGTATCAGATATTCAACTAACTGGAAAGTTCAAGTAACTGGAATATTTTCAAATTTTAGAAACCATTTTTTTTATATATAAAGAAAATTTAGTAAATGTGAGATGTGTAAAGCTGTCATAAACAGTGCTTAAATTACGCCGGAGCCCGGCTCCGGTGCTTCTCAAATTTTAAGATAAATTACAACTTTAGCCGAAGTGCACCGGAGCCCTAAATAAGATGAGCTCCTGTACTTCTTTTTATAAATCTGAACCACAATTTAAAGGAAACAAAATTTAGAATTACTAATGTTTTAGTTTAACAATAAGCAGACTTTGCAATACTCTTATCTTCCTAGAAATACGAACTCATGAGAACATGAGGCATTCAAGTAAAGTCCCCTCACTCACATGGGGAAACCTTTGCCTTTAAGAAAAGCAATAAATTTGGGGGAGTTTGTTTAGGAAAGTCTAAATTTCTCGCCATGCCATCGTATCTAGTGTATTGTTATCGATGGTTACAGTTAGTTATCCTCGTAGGATGGAAAATGTGTGTTCTTAAATGTGCGTTAAGTGACAGCGAGTACAAGACTGAGATAAACTGCTCAAGCACGTCCTATACATCGTCTTCCCACAGTATCCACGAATGGGGGGGGAAGCATAACCAGCAACTTTACATTTAGGAGTCCGATTCAGGACTCAATTACCCCTGACAAACATCTGCTTGATGGCTATAATTATATCAACAGAGAGCCGCGGTCAAAGAGAACGTTCTCTCTCACCAAGATTCCCCTCATTCTGTTTTGCCCTGGAAAATTTTTGTGATTATAAAAGAACTTCCCCCCTTACGATCAGAACTTAAATTGGGCCGGAACCTACCGTGTCTCGGCTCCGGTGCTTCTTAGTTTTTGTAATAAATCATAATTCTAGCCGGAACGCACTGGAGCCCTGAATAAGAAGGCTGCGACACTTCTTTTATGTAGTTGAATAACAATTTCAGTAGAAATTTTATCTCGAAAATTTTATTTTAACAATAAAATTATATTAAATCGTGTATTAAATTTCAATTTATCTCTTTACAGTTTATTTAATTTTAATTAGTTAATTAATTCAATCTTTAACTATTTCAATAAATAATAATTAATTATCTAATAACTATCAATTAAATTATAATTAATTATATAATAATTATTGGTTAAATAACAATTTATAAACATTAATTAAATAGCTATTAATTAATTTTATAATAATTAACTATTTAATTTTACAATTATTAGTGAGTTTAATAGTCATTTTATTTATTTATTTACTCTGTTTCTCTCTGCTGACGGTCTTCCAGAGGGCTCCGGCACTTCTAATCTTAGAAATTAAGCCCTGGTCATAAAGCATGTTCTACTTGGAACTATGCTTATACCATCTAAGACTGCAATTACACGGTTGTTTTTCAGAAGATGTATCTATTGTGTTACTCCAAGAATTTGTTCTTTGAGCTGGATATTCTTCCTAGAAAGAGATGTGGGAACACATGACAGTTGAGTCTGTCTGTCCAGTGCCGTCTTTATATTATTGGCACCCATACAAACCAGTGTACTGGGGCCTTTATGACAACCACTCACTGAAACGAAATATAAAGAAATTAGCATAAGGCTTCTGGGCTGCATGGTCATGTGTCTACGAGAACTTCTCTTGCCAGTATATTTAATGTTGTTCCAAAGTATATCTGAAGTTTTCACGTATCTGGCATTCAGCATTTCTGAGCTTCATTCAGCATTCCAGATAATCAAGAGTTAATTAGATTTGGATATTACAAAACTTATGCATGGAATGAGGACAGCGTGGAACAAAGCAGTAAGATGAAACAAGCTGAAAAATCGAGAAATAAGTTAAAAACAATATATGGGCTAAAGTGGAGATGGAGAAGAGGATTCTTTCACAGCTATGCACTTTTTACTAGGTAAGAACTGGAAAACTCGAGGAAGGGGTTAAGTAGCAAGTGTGGGATAAGTACAAAAACTTGGCAATATAACAGAATCACTGTAAATATATATATATATATATATAATTTGTTAATTGCAGGCCTACTAAAAATTAAACAAGGCCAACTTTCTTTCTGTTTTATTATCAATTCTGGAACTTTTTTTCAAAATTTTGAATAATTCAATTAATTTTCTGGTGGAGGTTTACTGAGCAGATTCCTGATATCATCTGTGGCCTGAAGGATTCAGTTATGAACTTGGGGTAATTTAGGAAAACTTGGTAATTAGTTTTGCTGTTTATCAGCATCCAGATTGGCAGGTATGTTATTGATAAGATGGGGACAGAATGAGCCAATTTAGCTGCTTTTGCAGAGTTTACTCCTGAGTTTATTGAGCAATTCTTCGGTTTTGATGGTTTTAAATACTATGCACCTACAAAATGAGGCCTGCACACCAACACAATTACAGTAGATTATCTAATTGCATCTGTTTACAATTAATCGTCAAGTGAGAACCTCTACATTTGCGTTTAAGGGACAATTATCAGAGAATTGATCAAAGTTCTGAATGTTAAAACATAAAACAATAGTGCTTGGTTTTAAATTTTTCAATTTTAATTACAAATTCTGGCAGGTTACCAATTTCAAGAATTTCATCAATATCGAAGGATGACTTCAGCTGAGATTGGAAAATACAAGGTATTATTTTGCTTTTCAGTTATCAAAGCTGTGCAGTTTTAAGAACACTTAAATTGTAAGCAACTAGAGTTGATTTTACTTCCTCAGTAGAACAATTAATTTCCAGGCCTCTCAGTAGAACAATTATCCTTGAGTAGGTTATCAGTTTTATGCTTTGCCAAATAAAATTCATCATCCACTTATATTAGAAAATTATTTGACAAGTTAGTCTGGAGTTAGGTATAATTCTATTCTATTTTCCTATAGATTCAGCATTGGTCTGACTTCTGCAAATTCTGGAGGAACAAGATACAATCAAGATTAGTATTGACCATTAAATGTGGGACAGCATTAAAAGAATTTTGTGCATGTTGATAAAGCCAGCATCATCTATATTTTCCATCCTATTTTTAAGAGGCCAGTATTTATTATCAGTAGGAATAAAATAGGCATAGGAATGTCAATAGGAAATTTTTAAATTCCAACATACAAAAATGTATCTGTTATAAAACAAAAATGATAAAAAAAAAACATTAATTAGGTGATATTCCACAATGTTTTAAAACTATCTTTTTTTATAAGCTTTTATTTAACTTGCTGATGGTTTTTGTCACTGCTGTCAAAATTTTGCCATTCATTCCTAAAAGTATTTCCAGGCAAGATTTTGAGCTCAAATTTTGTACACACACTCATTATGGATGACAATACAATCTGATGAATAGACCTTTTACAAAATTTTATTTAGATTTTTTACATTTAATGTTTGAATGATCTTTCAGGAATATCTTCGTTTGGTGAACAAACTAAAATTCTCAGAATTCTATTGCGTGCACCTTCAGACAGAGTGGGAAAAAATCTTTCAAATGAAGTTATATAAGATTTAAATGTAATTTTTGATTTTTTGGCAAAATCACAGGAATTTTTTTTAACCATTTGACGTAACAGAATTGTTGGAAATAAAAGGGTGATTATTCATTGTTGAAAAACTATTTTCAATAGAGTAATTTGATTAAACATGTAATTGACACTAAAAAGATGAAAATTTAAAAAGAAAAATCTTTAAAAAGTTTTATAAAATAATTTTTTATAAATAAAATATATTTATTTAAAATCATAAAATAATTAACTAACTAAAAGTTGAAAAATAATGTAGCATATAGTTTAATGAGAGCAAGAGATTAAATAATTATCTTTACAAAACTCATCTACAATTTTTATACCACAAATTATAAAATCATAGACACCTAAATAACAGAATCAAATTGCATTTTCAAAAGTATAATCCACTACCTTTATAAATTCATCAATGGTAGTCCACACTTCTATTAATCATTATATAAAATTGTAGATGGATTTTATAAAAATAATTATTTAATCTCTTTTTCACCATTAAACTATATGATAAATTATTTTTATATTTTTAGTTCATTAATTATTTTATAAATTTTAAATAAAAGCTTATTTTATGAAAACCTTTTTTTTTTTACTTTTTATGGATTAATAAAGTTCACAACTGAAGTCACAATTCTAAGAAAAATAAGTATATTGATAGTAAACCAAATTCATATATGTATTCAAGAAATTATTTTGTAAATTGGCAGTGAATGAAAAACAATAAATTTGAGAAGGAGTAAAATAAGTGTAAGATATTATTTGTAGTTTAATAGTTATAACCTTTTATTACACACAATAATCAATTTAAAGAGCTAGTATCATTATACAAAGTAATCATTATGATTAAGCAGAGTATGTTCATATTAAGCAACAGAATGGGAATTCAGTTCTAGGTTATCAAAATATTACATGTACAGTTAGAAGTAATCTTAAGTATCTGTCAATATGTTTTATAAATGCTCTTAATTTTAGAATAAGTTTTTTAAGCATTTTTAGTTTATTCCTTTCTTTTTCTGATTTAGAAAGATAAACATATTTTTATGTACAACTAAAACTGGTTATTTATCTGGTATTTAAAATATTACTACTATAATTTATCTTTTTAAGAAAGAAAAGAAAAAGGAAAGTCCACTTAACTGATATGTTAGTTAGTGAAGGCAGCTGTCATCCCAGATATCCCATCTAGATATTTATGTAGTAGGATACTTAAATTATATTGGTATAATAATCTTCTCAAAAGGTTATTTTTCTCCTCAGTCGTACTTTTATAGCTGAAACAAGTTGTGAAAAACATGTTCAGAAGCATTCATGTGTAATTATTCATGAGACCTGTCCATATGGCTAAATGCCTCAATTCAGGATACTGAGACAGAAGGAGGGACACATTATCAGAGATAAAAATTATATAAAATTCTATATAAATAGGCAATACCATTATAATATTCAGAATGTCTCTCTCTAAATGTAAGACTTTTTATAAAAAATCCAATTACTGTACAACTTTAATTGTGATATGTAATAGTCACAAATACTAAGTTTCTCAAATGAAAACTTTAATTTAAGATTTAACAACCTGAAAAAAGTATCAAATCTTTCACCAAAATCACTGATTTAACTTTATACATTTTATTTTTATTAACTGTTCATTTTCTAGCGTATTTCTTTCCTTATGATGGCAGAAAAATGAGCACATTATATTTTTTTCAGTCTTTATAAATTCTACATCTCAAACTATAAGACATCCATATTATTTATTTGCATATTATTATTATTTATTTGCAGTTATTTTATTATGTAAACTGTAATAAAGTCATTACATGAAGTTAGAACTTGTGTAAACTGAATAACTTTATTTTCAGTTATGATTTATTAATCCATTGTTTAGCATTTTTATTAGTATATTCTGCTGTTTTATGTAAAATAAAATAGTGATCAAAGAGAAAAACAAAACTCATGAAATCAAAGTGATGCCACCTGGTGCATTTTATTTTAGTTCTGAGATAGACAAAAATGTACTCCTTGTATCACTACAGAAGGAAAAAAAAAAAATTGTAGCCAGCAGTAACATTTACAAAAGAGATGTATGGGAGGAGAGATGAGATTAACATATGCTTTTCAGTTATCGTAAACAATATTGTGTCTTCATATAGTTTTTATTTATCATTTTTTTAAAATCTTATTTATTACAAAGTACAGATATTAAATTAAGGAAATGCTAAGCATCACTCCCAGTTATCATAGACTTATGCAATTTTTTAAAGAAATAATTCATTCGGAGTGCAAATAATCATTTTATTTGTGGGTAATATAACCATGATTGCATTTATTTTTCTATAAAAGAAAATAAATAGAAATTAAATGTAATTTATTTTAAATTATTAACATATACTTTGGCAGATAATTTATTTAAGAATTTTTATTAAAAAATAGTATTAGCTATATTTAAGTTTGTCATTAATAATGAATTTCATGTAAAATTCTAGATTTGTTTTCCTTGAAAATTAGGAAGTGTAATTTGACCGACTCATTTTTCGATGGAAATAATGAAGCAATCAGTCATTCATATAATCAAAACAGCTAATTATAATTAACTTTTTTAAATAAATTTGTAAATCCATTTTTTAAATATGTATAAAATTTCAAGGATTTGAATTGGCTAACTAATATTATTAGCATTTGAATTTTTCTTTTCTGTGCCCATGTCATGAGCAAACATTTACCCAGGGTGTCTGATTGTTAATCAAATTGTTTTAAGCAGACATTCGTAAGTCAAAACATAGCAAACATGTTCATAATCCGACTGACAAAAAAACGATGATTTTTTGGGGGCGGCAGGAAAGGGAAGTGAGAAACTCCGGAAAGCCATTCAAAATGATGAATTTGCACTTACTTCTGTTGCGCGTGGAAAACCGTCTGAAATACGCTTTTAGAGCCCATCGTTTCGAATACAAGTTTGTAATAAAATATTCTGTTGTACACCCGAAATTAATTTCGAAGCAATTTCTGATATGACCCAACTACAGAAACAGTATGAATCAAAAAATTAAAATCGTGGTTTGATACCGACGTTAAGCACGTTCGTCCTCCCTGCAGCCTTTGCAGTATGCTAAAAATAAGCTTTTCCGACTGCTTACTTTTAGGGAAGTTCAGGGACATTTCGTTAGTTGTATTTCTACTTCGTAAATCACACATTTGCCGAAAATATTTTAGGCTTGCATATTGTGGCTTGTGGTTAATCATTCAAAACGTTTAAATCGAGTTTAGTCCTGCGTAAAGTTTTGGTTTCGATTAAACGTTTGCTTATGGATGTACGTTACCTCCGCGGTTTCACGTGCATTTCGTGTGAAAAATCATTTTTTAAACTATAGAAAGTGAGTGTTGCATGTGCGAGGATGAGAATGGAAAGTAAGTTGCATTTAACTATGTTTGTACATATGTGTGTGTGTTTATGTGTGTACACACATATGCATTCGTTTAATATATTTATGTTTCTTAATTGAGTACTAAAGGATTAATGGTAATTAATGGGGTGGTTCTCGTGTATTAAACTGTCAGTATGACATTCAAGCATTGAATTTTGTATGAAATTTTACTTCAGATTTATTCAGTTGTGTTTTATTTCATTTACATGTATATATATATATATTGTTTTATTTCATTTACATATATATATATATAATTTTTACAAAATCTGTGCAAAATGCTACACATACTGATTTCTGTTAAAAATAATCTTTATATTTCATTTGCATTATCCATTTTATTCGTTTCCAGTTTTCGAAACCGGATGCCAATTTACTGTGGTCTTTAAATGGGTTTATAATCTTGAGATTATAATCATAATTTTAAAACTAATGCTACTCTACTTGCAAATGTGTGTTTTCTATAATTAATAATTTTATTGGTTATTAAATTTTTAACTGGAAGTCATAGATGGGCCAAGTCATCCTAAGCAGGAGTGATGTCATGTTCTTAAAAAAAACCAAAATAAAAATATTAATTATAAAGAACTTCTACATAAGTAAGCAAAAACTAAAAGCAATATTTAACCCAGGAGAGATGCAAATAATTGTTCATGAACAAGAAAACGTAGAAGTTACATAAAATAATGAGTAAATTTAATTATATGGCACAGCTTATGCCAGAAGCTACCCATTTTCTTTTTCTTTAACTTTTTTTATTTTAGGAGGCTCTAAGGCCAAGAGACAAAATTATTTAAAAAAAAAAAATATGTAAGGCTTTGGATTAAATTCTTCTAAAGCTTTTCCACTTGAAACAAAACTGACTGAAATATTTACACATTTAAAGATGTTCTTGTGGAAATATTGTTCACTGAGCAGAAAGCTCATTCAGCTTCAGAACTACTGATGGCAATGGTCTCTATACTGATTTGGGCTTTCCTTACACTATTAAGAATTCTGTTTAGCAGTTTTCTTGTTAAAACCATTTGAGCAAAATCATGAAAATATCTGCTTATATTTCATGTTTTAATATGAAATTTTATGTGTGCTGAAGTATCATTACGACAAGCAAGATGGTTTTTTTTCTTCGGATAAATAAACAAGCAAACAAAAAGAACAAGAGTCTCAAAAACTTAATAAAGACATATAAAAGCCATCTAAAGCTCACTACTAAATATAAATGTAAGCCTTTCTTTTCCATATAATATACCAATCACTAAATTAGGCAGTCCTGAATATGAGATTTTAATAACTGTTGCATTCCTAGCCTGAAGTGTAAAAGACAGTGAGAGAATAAACTAGAATTTCATGCGTGGTGGAACATTTTTATAATAAGAGAGGATCTGTACATAATGTTACTGTTCCAGCATAATTTGAAAATATATTGGATAAAAATATATTTCAAAGTACCCTTTGGCAACATTCCTGTTTACGTCCAACGCCCTCCCCTGTAAAATGGCATCCAAAACATAATTAAAACAAAAAATATATATTCTCAATAAACTGCATTTTAAGTCAAAGAATGTAATAACATAATGGTTAATCTCTGGATTATGGTAACTTGGCGATTTTTTTGGCGAAAATTTGGCAACCAACCCTGCTACAGCAAACTGCTAGTTTTGTTTTGGACGCCATTTTGTTTTCACGAAGTAAAGGCATTTTTTTTTTACTCAACATTTTTTCCATCAATCTGCTAGCCGAATTACGCTTATACTAGAACTTTTATGGAACAAAAATACTTAATCATGATGAAGATTAGGTGCGAAATTGGAAGAAAGTGCAGAATCGCAAACTGCTTGCCGCCTTTTTAAGAATTGCACATACACGGTATCATCCATGTACACGTTGACCTATTTTCACTTAAAAAAAGTCCCAGAATTGCACAAAATATTGCACACTCTTGACTTTATCCATGTACACTACTAATGTCCTAGCTAGTAACTTTTATCGCCTTACCAAAATGTCGCCAAACTACCTGTTACCATGTTCCAAAGATTAACCAACATAAAAAAGCAAAGGCATGCTATCTCATCTATGCTCTACCAAAAAAAAAAAAAAAAAAAAAAATATCGACTTGGATAGAAATTTCTGTGTCTTCAGTCTGTGAC
Organism: Stegodyphus dumicola; assembly: GCF_044657685.1. NCBI lineage: Eukaryota > Metazoa > Arthropoda > Arachnida > Araneae > Eresidae > Stegodyphus > Stegodyphus dumicola. The sequence goes on from NC_140781.1 coordinate 36,300,837, forward strand.
ACACAGAATTCCTTAACAGCATCCAAAAACTTTCTAAAATTGTCTGAACTGGAATCTGCATACTGCCGTCGCCACATAAATTCGCAAAAATAAGAATAAAAATAGCCTCCAGAGTGTCAGACAAACCCATTCAAAGCCATCTGAACAATCTTTACATTCAACCAAACTATATGCATTTCCTTCATACAAAACAACAGGTCACTTATAACAACTACTAAGCAAACCTTCATTTACACACCAGTCAATTAATGTTTTTTCCCCCTTTTGTTCCAAATTGTACAGAAACTTCAGATTAATCTTATTACATACAGCCCTTTTACGGTGTAAAGCACAAATAAGCAACATACTTCCTAACCAACATTCAGCATATAAATAAACTCTTACAAATATTTTCCCGTCAGTCACTGCAATCACGCTACCAATCACATCATAATAGGGTTTTCCTAACATTCAACTACTCAGTTTACCATAAATGAAACAACAGCTTGGCATTATCCAAGGGGCACCCTAAAATATTGACTAACCATACATTGTAACTGATAAATAATAATTATTCAATGATGAGTAATGAGGTTAGTCTACATTTTAGGATGACCCTTGGATTATCATTAAGTTGTTGTTTTATTTATAACCTGAGAAGTTGAATGTTATGGAAACCCTGTTATGATGTGATTGGTTGCGTGATTGTGGTGAATTAGACTGGTGGGAAAATATTTGTAAGGGCACTGCATTGGATATAAGTTGGGAAGTATGTTGCTTATTTTGTGCTGTACATCATAAAATGGCGGTATGTGATGAGATTAATATGAAGTTTCTGTAGGATTTGGAAAGAAAGGGGAAAAAAGCATTAATTGACTCGTGTGTAAATGAAGGTTTGCTTAGTAGTCATTTATAAGTGTCCTGTTCGTAGAAAGGAAATGTGGGTACTATTTATTCGGTTTTGAGGGCCGTAAAAAATCGACAAACTGTTGTTGATACCAGTGCTGCCAAAAATAATTGCGGCAACCCTAACGCAAGAAAGGAGGTATAGTAGTAAATAACTACCTAAGATTGATGTTTTAATTTAGATGAAAAGTTAATTTCATATAATACTTTGTTATTATTATAATTTATATAAAAAAGGTTAAATGTGACTGAATGGAAGCATAAGAGTAAATAACTAATTCAGATCATTATTATAATTTATATAAAAATTGCTAAACATAGCTGAATGAATGTCTGTATCGCTATTTCGCGACCGAGTTATCGCTAAAGCATAATTTCATCTCGTTTTTTGTTCAAGCATAATTTTCTATAATTAATGATGCCTTTTCTTTGAAAAAATTCTCAGTAAAGTGCCGAATCGCCCACTTATTTTTTTGCCGCTTTTTAAAAAGGTAAAAACAATTGGGTTTTTGTCAATTTTCTTTTACTTTTTAAGTGAAAATAGGTCGATGTGTACATAAAAAAAGTCAAGGGTGTGCGCAGTGCCATTTTTGTGCAATTCTGTTTTTTTTTTTTTTTTTTTTTTAAGTGAAAATAGGTCGATGTGCACAAGGATACCGAGTATGTGCAATTCTTAAAACGCTTCAAGCAGTGGGATTCTGCACTTTACTGAATGCCTGTTCATATTAAGCAAATTTACTCAAGGCCATAGCTTTCTTTGATAGAAATGTGTGGAACAGGAGTTGAATTCTCATTTCTTAATTTGTAATTATATACAGTCAAAGGTCGTTAATTCGGACACCCATAATCCGGACCTCAAAGCTAAAAACTTTCTGCGCATGCGCCGCGTTGACACATGCGCATAGGCGTTTATGCGTGCGCGTAAGACTTTTTGCGACTGCGCATATGCGTGTGCGCAAGTGCAGAATACGTTTTCGCGTCCGCGTTTTATGTATAACGGACGGTATAAGCTAAAATTATCTAATTATCTATTTCAGTTAATGTTGATGATTGCGTTGTTCCTTAATTTTCGAACTGGATCCGGCTTATTATTTTTTGCAGACTGTAAGAGCAATACTATAAAAGTAAACTTTAACTTTCGATTATGTCAAATAGAATTTCCGATTCTGGAGCTCCCAAAGGATCGTACAAAATGAAAGTATGTTTCGATGTCTATCAAACAAAAAGTGGAATTTCTGCAAAAAATGGATAAAGACATGAAGAATGTGACAGAGAGGTTAGTGAAAATGAAAAAATTTCGATTGACAAGTTAGTCGGTATTCTCGGCACAGCAATTAACGGGACTTGAACAGCGGAATAGAATTTCCGATTCTGGAGCTCCCAAAGGATCGTACAAAATGAAAGTATGTTTCGATGTCTATCAAACAAAAAGTGGAATTGCTGCAAAAAATGGATAAAGACATGAAGAATGTGACAGAGAGGTTAGTGAAAATGAAAAAATTTCGATTGACAAGTTAGTCGGTATTCTCGGCACAGCAATTAACGGGACTTGAACAGCGGAACTTTGTAACTGAACAAGAAATTATGTCTGTTTATAGAATTAAAGAGAAAGTATTATCACATAAAACGAAGCAACTTAAACAACTTACACTAAAAGAAATGTTTAATAAAGTAAATAAATAAATATTAAGCTTTTTTATTGTAAATTTTGATACCCTTTAGATCATAATTGTTCTTTATTTCATAAATTACGGTTTCATATTTTTAATTTTAGAATTTCTACATGCCATCTTATGAGATTTAAACTGATGATTTATAATCCGGAATCGCCAAAGTCCCGACGAGTCCGGATTAACGACTTTTGACTGTATATATATATTTGCCTTCCTCATACTTTTATTTCATTTTGTTATAGCTGGTTCCTGCATTTGTAATGACAGTCATCTTTTATCAAAATGCATGTGATATTGTCTAGCTTAATTAAAATTGTTTTAAAAATCCTTTTTTTAACAAGAGTAATTAAAAGAAGCATAACATTAGAATGTTATTGAACCAATATTATGTCCCTTAAAATACTGAGAATACATTAATTTATTTTTTACAGGTATTTGTCACACATGTGGAGAAAAAGTATCTGGTGCTGGTCAAGCATGTCAAGCAATGGGAAACTTATATCATACAAACTGTTTCATTTGCTGTTCCTGTGGTAAATATATGTACATTTGGAAAATATATTTAGTACTTTCTGATTATCTGCTCTCTCAGTTTCAACATTTGCTAAGGTTGTTTTAATGAATTTTCATATATGCATGTGACAACAGTCTACTCATGCATGTGCATACCGTACTTATGTTTTCTGTACACACAAATTTACATGCTTTATATATTTAACTTTCCTTTCACTTAGTAGCATCCGTTGTCTGTAAAAATCAGCCATACAAATTTTTGTCCTTTCATACTTCATTTGTTCACGTTTCTTTTGTTCTCATAAAATTTCTTGTTTTTTTATGAATAGCTTTTTTTTATTATTATTTATGAAAAGAACTATACTTATGAGCTGTAAAAATAGCCAGATGAACATTTCTTGCTATTAGTCATTGTCAACTTTTCACGAGGTTCATAGTTAGAAACATCCTTTTTGGTTTCCAAGTTTCTTTATTGATAAGCAAATTTAAAACTTTGATTTTGAAGTTGTAAAAATGAATTTTATAGAAAAGATAACTCTAATGATATAGAGTGTATGTTAATGTTTAGCCTAAAAGGGTTATTAGTCTCGAAACATGATTTTACTTTGTTTCAATTTTCATTCGATTCTATGCCATTTGGAAAAATGTAAATATTATTCTTTCATAGTTAATCTGTCTGTTATTAACAAACCAAATTATTTAAAAACAGTAAATGCATATCTTAAAAATACTATTTATTATTATTTTGCTTTTTAATCTAATTGATTTAACTAAAAATGCATTTATATTATGATATATCTGATTAAAAACACTACATATTTTTATAGAATTTCTTTACATATTTTTCACGTTTTAAATACACAGAATATATGCAGTGTTCCCATGTTAGTCTTAATGTGTATTCATCCAATATCCTATAAAATGTTTTTGCTATGCCACCTAGGCCATCTGTATTAAGTCCTCTAATAAATCATACTGACCGTTAAAAGAAGCATTTTGGGCAATCTTTAAGATCTGAACCTTTTCAGATTTTATTTCAAGAATAAATATTTTGCACTTAAAAAGTATTATTGTTGTATTTTATATTATACTAATTTGGTACTTTTCCGTTTTGCTGGCGCATAAAGTCACCAATATTGGTACAACTGATGCCAAACGGAACATCTTCCCTGGTAACCTTTTACACCTCATTTTCAAAACAAGTCACAGCCATTTCTTACCAGATTAATTGTTTCTTTCAATACTGGCATGCAATTACATAGAATATTTACAAAGATAATTAAATTTTATGCCCTAAGACCATTCATGGTAATTAAATCAATTAGGATGCAATCACATGTCAAAATCAGTCAAAAATATAGAAAAGGCAAAATCAAGCGTTAAATTCATTGGTTCTAATGAGAATGCACTAGCGAAGTGAAGCGCTGCAATTTTACATAATTTCTGAGTAAGCTATTTGTACCAATTGAAAGAATTCTTGCATTTAAACATGTATTCCAAATTAAGAATTAACTTGAAATTAATGTAGCTAATTACTGAGAGAATTCTATTTTTGTAGCGTAGTTTACGTGTGATGAGATCACTTGGGGTCACGTGATACGAACCAGCGAATCAGGATGTTGAACCATGATAGCAAAATAAATTCTTAAATTAATGTCTTTTTACAAATTTATTGGCTTTTTACAAAACTATAAACCATATTAAAATGTTTGGTGTTATTCGGTGTCGAGGGCCATAAAAAATCGCCAAACTATTGTTGATGCCAATGCTGCCAAAAATAATTGCGGCAACCCTAATAATTGCAGCAAGAAAGGAAGTATAATAGTAAATAACTATCTAAGATTGATGTTTTAATTTAGATGAAAGGTTAATTTCATATAATACTTTTTTATTATTATAATTTATATGAAAAAGGCTATAATTTATATGACTAAAGCAAGAACACATAAAAGAGAGTTTCTTGTATTTTGAGGGATTTGTTTAGCTTAAGGTTTTTGTGGGTGTTATTTTTAATTGTTATATGTTTAATTTTACCCTTTTATATTTTTTCATGAACAGAATGTATTCAAACAGTTTTTCATGTAATTATGTATAGGCCGAGCCTTGCGGGGAAAAGCATTTTATAATGTTCATGGGAAGGTTTATTGTGAAGAAGATTATTTGGTGAGTTTTAAATTATTAACTATGTATTTGTAAACACTTAATCCTTTTAGTAAAATAAGTACTAGTGTATTTGTACAGACTTTATGAGCCAATAAATGTGCACAGTTTATGGTGCAAATAATTTATTTCATAAATAGTTTCATTTAAATTGGTATATATTCTAAAACCAGTCAATAAACATACTTGCAAGTGGTTTTTGTTTCTTTTGCTCTGGAAGAAATTTTGCAGTGATCAAGAGACTCAAAGCAATCAATCTGTTCATTGATTTTGGGACACAAAAGAAAAATACTGAAGAAATAATACTGCAGTTTCTTCCATTGCAAGAACAACTTTGGCAAGCACATATTTTAAAATTGAGTTCTAAGTAAAAAAATACCCTGATTTGTTGGAATATAATAAATAGAACACATACTGAAATGGTTATGCTGGTAGTTAAAACTAATGAATTTTTATGCAGTTGGTAGTGAGAGTTCGGCACATTCTGAAACTGGTGATTTCTGTGTGGGTGATTTGTGATAATCCGTGATTACTGTAAAATAAATATAGAAGCTGTATTAGTAAAAAATTTTATATTTTATTTTCAAATTGTAACATTTTAAATATCTTGCCTATATATTGTTATGTATCTGTTAGCATCATATATTTACTTTGTTGTTTTTATAAAAGTTATGTGAAAACTAGCTTTATCTTTTATAGATAGTGTCAAAATTTGAGACTAGTTTTTATAAATTATCAAAACTGATGTGAACTTTTATGTTTTAATGGCTTATATTTTTTTATTTATATATTATATTTGGTACTTTTCCCGTTTTGCCGGCGCAAACGATAAATTCGCCAATAATGGTACAACTTATGCCAAACAGAATATCTTCGCTGGTAACCTTTTAGGCCTCATTTTCAGAACAAGTCACAGCCATTTCTTACCAGATTGATTGTTTCTTTCAATACTGGCATACAATTACATAGAATTTTTACATGATAGTTAAATTTAATGCCTTAAGACAATTCATGGTAATTAACTCAATTAGAATGCAATCACACCGCTCACCCGAAGGGAAAAATATAGTAATTGTAGTAGTATTTAGTATTATATATATTAATAATAGAATTTAATTTATCATTAAGCATGTAACTTTTAAGCTGCATTTGTTTAAGTGCTCTTTTTTTATTATAGTATTCAGGTTTCCAACAAACTGCTGAGAAGTGTGCGGTGTGTGGCCATTTAATAATGGAAATGGTATGTTATTAACATATTGCTAAATTACTGTGCAACACTCATTAAACAACTATATTAAAGCTTTTTAATTTAAATGTAAAACTTGAAACAGCTCAAACTGTTACAAAATTAGAAATTTAATGTATACCTCTGTGAGTTATTCACTTGATTCCATAGATTTCAGGATGAGGGATGACTTAATTCCTCAAGATGACATCTTTCTATTCAATCTGTCTTAAGTATTCATGTATAAAATTTCAAGTGGAAACTGATGAAAAAGAAAAGCACATATAGTACCTGAAATTAATATGTTTGTTACATTGTTGTTTACATAACTGAAAATAATTCAATTTTTATTACATCTATATATGAGCATCATTTATAGCTCATGCTGGATCTAAGACATAGGTTACCAGTGGGGGCAGTATCGCCGCCATTGGGACTATGTCAGGGGTGATCGTGACATGTCTTCATATTTAGGAAATTAATATAATAAAATACTTGGAAGATACTTACTCTTTCCATGAATAAATATTTTATCTAGCTATCTGAAAGTTATATCTTATTGCATAAATAAGCATTAAAATTTTAAATTGACATTAGGTATACTTGTACCTATTCGGTTTACTGTTAGTGACAAGTCTTTGCAAGCTGGTAAGTAAAAATGTGATTCTTGCAGTCAAGCAAATCTTGGCAAAAGTATATTTGATTTGTTTACTGTAGAAAGTGCACAGGCATCACAAACAACCCAAAACTTAAAATTGATGGATGCTCAAAGTCAAATCTGTGAGAGGCAGAGTTAGCTCTAGGAATATCGTATTATTATTGTGTGCTTTGCCAATAATCCATATTTGTGAGTGAAAATGGTACTGTTGAAAGAAAAGTTAATTTATTTAAACCATTGCAAATTGTGTATTTCAAAATGTCTGAATCTAAGAAGAAAGGCATCCAACGCAGTATTGAGCATTTGAAATATGGATTTATGCTCTCTCCTGCAAATCGATCATTACCTATGTGTTTAATTTGCCAAAACATCTTTTTAAAATGGCATGATAAAGCCTTCTGTGCTACAAGAACATCTGAATAAAATGCATGCTGATAAAAAGGTAAGGCCTGGAAAAGAAATATTTAAAGCAGCCAACTATATCAAACCTTTTTGCATCATCTTCTAAACAAGATGAGAATGGAGTATGAGCCTCATATTATATTTCATTGTCAGTTGCAGAAGTGGGACATATATGTATAGTTGGTGAGGAATTAATCTTACCAGCAGTCAGGAAATAAAAACTGTTTGTCTTCATAAGACATTGTTGGTTATCATCAGAAAAATTCCTCTGAGTAATAATTCGTTGCAAAGAAGAATAAATGAAATGGCTGAAGACATTAAAATAAATTTTGTGATTCCTTAAAGACTTGCAAAATTTCCACTTAATTCGATCAGTGAACTCTGTAAGATAACAATATTTCTTAGTGCATTTAACTTAAATATTTAATCATTGCCAACTGTAATAATGTCAACATAAGGTTACCATACTCTTAGTACTAATATAAAAAAAATGTTTGGGCATCACTGCATGAATCATTACTCGAGTTGTCATGCGTTGATAAACATGCAGCGATGAAAGCAAAATATAATAAATAATGATTTGCCAGGTTGTCATCAGGGATATAAAATATTAGTAGGTATAAAATCAGCAATGTCTCTGTCTAGAATGTTTTGGTTTGAGATGTATACTAAGCAGATACAGAGCCAAATTATTGATAACACAAATTTATGCTAAATTATTGTTTCTTTAACAAGGTATTTATTTAGTGCCAAAGGAAAATTAAGAATCAGGACTCTCGACATATTTCATCTATCTGCAGGTAAAACAATCAAATGCACATGTGTAAAGCATTAAAAAAAAGTTGGTGGTGGGTTTTGAGGTCCAGATTTTAGATTATTCCGAATATTCCAATCTCGGATTTTGTACTGTATATAATTTCACTGTCACATCATTTGCTATAATTTCATAGCCACAAGAGTTTTTATATTACATTGAGTTCATGCCCTGTAAATATCTGCTTAAAATCCCTCATAGTACTTATCACCTCCACCGAAACAATTCATCACATGACTAGTTAGTGTTAGCATTGCAGTATAATACCTCAGTTATTTTACCATACTTAGTGTGATACTATAATCTTGAATGGCAAAATAAGTTCCTAATAAAGCTCGTTTAATTACTCTGGAACTGCTTACAAGAATAAAAGTTATGAATAAAGCTATGAAGTTATGAATAAAGTATTCAAAATCTTAATATGTTCTGCAGATTATTTTTAATGAAAAAATTTTTCCTGCATATGTTTATGAACTTGAGTGAATTACTAGATGCTATAAAAATTTAATGATGATTTTAGTGATTTATTGATATAGGCTACGAAATGATACAACAGTTATATTGACTGCATTAACCATTGTAAGGCAATTATATGTTGTCATTGCTTTAATCTTCAGTGCATAAATGTTAATGTTTAGCTTATTTTATTGCATGAATGCAGCATGTAATACATGTAGAGAATGAAATTTTGTGTTAATTTACTGTTTAGGATATTGGTGAATTTTATAGCAAGAGGCAAAATAATTAAACATGCAGGTTTGTAATTGCATAATATGCTCATTCTTTCATAATTCAAGAGTAAAAAATTTCACTGCACAAAACACTTAATTTGAAATAATAATATTGATTACAACGGTAATCAATATTATTATTTCAAATGGCATGACACATGCAACTTGATGCATTCATTGGGGTTGGCCAATAACTATTAGTTATTTAGCCATCTCATTACTGAGAGCACTGCCCAAGGTACATCACAGGAAGTGACTGATTTTACATCAGCAAAAATGCATTTCCATTTCAGTTTTGATGAAAGGCAACCAAGGGCTTCTCATCCTTCTTTCCTCACCACCAAACCACTCGAGAGAACTTTTGGCTTGCCAGTATTTTAAGGGCCACCATGCCACACAAACACTATATGAGTTCATAGAAGGAGGGTTTGATGTACAAACATGGCAACTCTTCTTTGAGATTCAGATCACAGCCCTAGGATGTAACATTAACCACTATACCAATCAGAGTGATATATTATGTAATTGATCTTTGAAAAATCAAGGACTGCACTTCATGACTTTACTTATATTTGGCATTTCATTTTTAATAAATGTGTTAGACCTTTCTTTAGGTGCAATGAGGCATGACAGAACTTGCAGATGAACTACATAAAAGTATTAAAAAACAGGCCCACTTTATCAAGAAAAAGAAAAGGTGTTATGTAAAATGCATGTAGATATTAGTCTATTTTATCATTCATTTCTGAACAAATCTGTTATCCGGAATTTTTCATTTACAATGTGTAGTATTAGTAATATACATTGCTGACTCTTAAAGTTGCTACACAAGGAATGGCATTCAAAATCGACCTGAAATTTGAATAAAAGGTACAAACAACATGCTGAAATATTAAAATAATTGTGAATATTTACATTGTAGGGAAGAGAGATAGCAACTGGAAGCAGTATAAAGAGGTAGATTGGAATGCTGATTTTTCATTCAGAAACTACATTTACTGATTTTTTTTAATGCTAAAACTGTGAATTATAACATTTGGCAGATGCTGCTTATGTTAGCCAAGATCCAATTACTTGTATGAAAATTTGCTATTTGATGGGTCTGAGAATGCCACAGAGTGATATGTGGGATCTTAGGGTTGGATCGGTGTAGGATCTTTTCACATCAGTGCTGAAGATGACACAACATATTCTCTGAATCTTTATTAAGGATCCTACAACCACCATTGCATGACCTAGGTCAGAAAATTTGATGTGTTTCATGTCACCAAGTATCCTCATGTATGGTACATTGACATCTGCAGTGTTATGGATTTTCAGTAAGATAACACTGACTTTTCTTCTCTTGGTCTTATAGCTCAAGAATCAGATGTGCTTAATAATGCTGATAAACATGTAAATAGTGTGATGTGTTTTTTTTGGGGGGGAAGAAGAGTCCTGCTTTTGCATACTGCATCATCATTGTCATACCTGTGTAGAACAAAATGAATGTTGGAAGTTTGCATTTTTCTTCATCATAGGAGCCATCACTTAGATGGATGGTTTGTAGTGCCATCAGTTATACTTCCCAGTCATCTTTAGTTTGCATATCATTTATTTAATTAACTACTGTTACAAAATTATGTTTTAATGCATGTTCCTATGCCATATCTTTGGGGTCTTCATTACTCCGTCTTTCAACAGCACAGTGCAAGACCACATTTGTCCACACAGTACTATGTTTTCTCACCATTCAGTGTTTTTTGACTCCTGCCTTGGTTACAGAGAGACTGGCATCAAAACATCTGCCTCTGACATAGAATTGAATTCACTTGAATTAAATTATCTCAAAATTGCATCCAAAGTCCATGCTCAGCTGTATAAAGCTGTTATTTTTCCCATAGGCAGATGTTCTGCATGTTTATACTTTGAAATTATCCGAAATTTTAATTAACTGATGCTTCCATGATAATGTTTTTGTAAAATAAACATGATTCTATTGAGTCATGTATAGCAATTTTAATGGGAAGTAGTTTAAAAACATCTGCAGTGTTTTGTGTTATAAAGACAACACTGATGTAATTAAAAACAGATGATTTATCATATATATCCATACTTAGTGTATGCAGATTATTATATATATGGATATAGATATACTGTAGGTATATTTTGTTTTGTTATAATTTTTTTTATGTTTAGCTTGCTTCATTGTAAGAATATGCCATGCTCATATGTATAGTAGGAGAAATTGTATTAACATGGTGAAATTTATTGCCTGAGTGGTTAAAGCCATGGAAAATTGGTAGTTCATTCCAGGTTAATGCTTCTAGTAGTTTTCCGTCTGAAATCCTCGTTGAAAGCATCTTCCAGGGTTTGTAGCGGTCCTTACAAGTGCTTATAAGTCCTTATATTTGAAAATAAAATATAAAGGCCCTTATAGGTGCTTACTTTTTCTTTAAAGCCCTTATTTTTTTTGTTTTCAGTGCTTATTTTTTGCTTTGTGTGCTTTTTTTTAATAAACGCGTACGTTAATTTTTTCCCCGTACCAAAGCCGAAACTAAATAAACAACTTTTCTTCCTTATATGCAACGTCAGATGGTGAATCATACTCCTGGGAGTAGCTTTCCCCCTTTCTCTGCATTAACGTAACTTATGGTGCGTGCGAGAGTACAGACAGGTGCATGTCATTCTATTGGTCAAAGAATTGCAAAAACGGTAGAAAATTCTGGTACATTTGGTATTCTTTTCCTCCCACCTAAATACTACATACATTTGAATTTCTATCAAGATTTTAATAATTTGCATTCTCGTTCCACGTGATCAGTTCATATTCGTGTTTATTATGATCGTTATGCTTATATTATGAGCATATGCATGAATATTTATAATAATATAGTTGCAGTAGCTGGTGAAGTATAGATAAACTTCCAAAAAATGCGTGTGTTTTTACACAGATTAGCTTTCTAAGGAATAATATTCGGAACGGCTTAAATAAAAGAAAAGTAATCGAATAGTCAAAATAATTCCTGTTTTTATTCTTTTTTTTTCCAATACATTATACAGTATGGAGGTTGGGAGGTTCTCCCCTTTCTCTGCAAAATCTCTAATATTGAAGCAGCGGACTTTTTTTTGGACACCCCAGATTAGTAAGTGTCTTTCTTTTCCTTTATTTAGTTCTTTATTCTCCGAATACCAGCAGCTGTTGATTCCGTAATATCACATGCGCAAGAATTACGCCGCACGTATTGCACAGTAATGTTTGGGGTATTTTGCAGAGATAATTAACGTACAGTAGATGGACAAAAATATGGAAACACCTTGTGAAATGCATGTTTGAAAAGAAAGATTGATTTTAATGAAATATCTGTAGGTGGCGCTGGCGTTTTTGACTACTGACGCCACCTATACAACTTCGTAAATGTGCTAAACAGTTCAGTTGTTGTCGGAGTACTGTTATGGGAGGTTGTCATTGCATTATGTCAGAGTTAACACACTTCGAACGTGGGCAAATTGTTGGAGCACGTATGGTAGGTGCTTCCATAAGCAAGGTAGCCGAGGTGTTTAGTGTTTCAAGAGGTACTGTATCGAAGATTTATTCCGCGTATTTGAAAAGCGGAAAAACATCATCTGCTAAATCACAGCGCGGACGAAAGTGTGTCCTGAGTGATCGTGACAGACGATCATTAAGGGCAATTGTGACGAAAAATAAGAAGACCACAGCTGCAAAAGTTACTGCTGAAATGAATGTTGTGTTACCGAACCCTGTGAGTACCAAAACAATTAGAAGGGAGCTTCATAAACAGGGAATTGCTGGTCGTGCTGCAATTGAGAAGCCACTCGTCAGTGATACTAATGCCCGTAACAGGAAAAGGTGGTGTTTAAGTCATAAAGCCTGGACTATAGAGCAGTGGAAGCGAGTAATATGGTCTGACGAGTCTTCTTTCACATTGTTTCCCATTTCTGGCCGAGTTTACGTCTGGAGAACGCCATCTCAAGCCTATAATACAGACTGCTTGTTGCCAAGAGTGAAACATGGCGGTGGTTCTGTTATGGTTTGGGCAGCCATATCATGGTTCTCTGCTAGCTCCATGATAACTGTGTCAGGGCACATGACTGCCAAGACTTATGTGAACATTTTGGCCGATCAAGTTCATCCCATGGTACAAACTTTGTTCCCCAATGGTGATGGTGTCTTCCAAGACGACAAAGCTCCTGTTCACACAGCTCACATTGTCCAGGACTGGTTTTCTGGACACGAGGATGAGTTGTCCCATATCTCCTGCCCACCACAGTCACCAGACCTGAATATTATCGAACCTTTGGGGTCTACATTGGAATGGAAAGTGTGTTCTCGTTATCCACCGCCAACATCATTATCTGAACTTGCCACTGTTTTGCAGGAAGAATGGTATAATATTCCCTTGGCAAACATACAGGAACTGTATTTATCCATTCCGAGAAGACTGCAAGCTGTTTTGGATGCTAACAGGTTTCCTACACCATATTAAGCAAAGAAACATGTTTTTTTAAAGGTGTTTCCGTATTTTTGTCCAACCCCTGTATTTGACGGCATATAAGACGCACCCTTATTTAGACGGCCACACACAAGGAAAAAAGTTTCAATAGTGTGGTTTCTTTTAGTTCTCACATTTCATAAAAGCTAAATAAACAATTATTGAAGGCAATTACCTTCACGTATAAGACGCAGGTAACTTTTTTGAGACCAGATTTAGGAAAAAATGTGCATCTTATATGCTGTGAAATACAGTAATTTTGATGTTCAGTCTGAGATTTGTTTATGAACACTTAAAAGGAGTTTTACTGTGCTTTCTAAGCAGAATATTTCTCAGTTCCGTTATATTATTATTTTTATATGATGCACATATCGAAATGTCAAAATTATTTATTTAGCCGAGAAATCTATGAACGGCTACAATCTTCCCCACTCCTCTTTTTCCAGTTACTATACGGAATATTCGGCAATTTCCAAGTATGCGGGTTAGTTAAGCTTTACTGTTAAAGGATGACTGCACGAAGCAATTTCCCGTCTTCTGATTTCAGAAATGTGCTCTTTTTTACTTAAATTACTTTGCTTGGAATATATGTTAAGGGAAAACTGTTATGCAATGAAAATTTAGAAAATGTTCAGAATTTTGATTTAAGTTAAATTATTTAAATATTAATATGAGTGGAAAAATAAATTGTATTTATTAATAGGTGCCAAACAAATACAATTAATATGGCTTATTATTATTTATTTTTTATATTTTGAACTGAAATTTCATCATTAAATCTTGTAATATAGTTTTGTTCTGCATAGTTTTTTTTTTCTCTCTTTGTAAACTAATTCTGTAAATTGAACTGCCATTTAAAATTTAAAAAAAAAAAAAAAAAAGTTAGTTGTTTTCCATGGTTGAGGTAATGCTCATTCTCTTAATAAATATTGCATTGCTCATATTTTAAGTTACAAGTCTAATTTTTCTTTTAATTTTATGCAGTTGTGTATAATGTAATTAGACAGGTGCTTATTTTTTCCTTAAAATGTGCTTGAAAAGTGCTTATAGGTGCTTATTTTTTTAACTAAAATGTGGCTACGAACCCTGATCTTCTCACTTGAGCAGGCAGCCTTAGGGTGTGTTGTCATATTTAAATAATCTAGTCCTTGTTTTTAATAGAAAGCACAGTATTCATTAAAACTCCTTTCAACACTGATTTTGCCTAGTAAAAATATATGTGCATATTATGTCATATTATTTGATGTGCTACATCTAAAGAATTACATTTCTATTTTATGTATTATTAAAAATTTTTTTAGATAACTTCATTATGTTTTTGTCTTAATAACCAAACTACCAATCATAAAAATAATAGTTTCCCCCTTATTGAAATAGGTGGACATAAACTGTTGGTAGTTTTGGTATTAAATGCTGCTACAAATGGCAATTGTTATTTAAGCACTATAATGTACATTTTAATAAAAATTTAATGCCATATTAAAAATGTTACAGATATTGCAAGCAATGGGACGTTCATATCATCCTGGTTGCTTTAGATGTTGTGTTTGCAATGAATGTTTAGATGGTGTTAGGTTTACAGTTGATATGGATAACAAGATATATTGTGTAGAAGATTATCATATGTGAGTAAAGCTTTATTTTAGTTGAATTATAAAAATGTTAGTTTTAATTGTCTTTTTTATATATTGTAAAAATTAATAATTTATTCAAAGGATAATAAAGGGTGCGGTGGGAAAAGATAGATGATGTTTATTTGCAAAATGGTTGCATTTCTAGGAAGTGCAAACAAAAGCAAAATGTACGGCATATTCCTAAAAATAATGTCCCTGAGGTGTCCATTGTTTAATTCAAAAACGATTTGCACATTGCCAAACAGCACTCATTGTTCTTTGCACCATGTTCAGTGTGGTTTGTTTGATTGCATGTCGAATAGATTCGTGCAAATCAGCCAAGATTGCAGGTTGTGTCACATAGACTCTTGCATTAAATATCTCTACAAAAAGAAATAACACATCAACAAATCTGGCAAGCATGCTGGCAGCACACCATCATAGTTCTTAGAGCTAATTCTTCCTGGGAACATTCTCCCAAGTGTCGTCATAATTGCATTAGCTGTGTGCAGTGTGGCTGCATTTTGTTGAAATCAAACCTGTTTAAGATGGTACCATCTTGATTGTGGCATTTGGAAATTTTCCAGCATGGACATGTACTGAACACATGTAACATTCACAGTGTGTTCATCTTCATCTTGAAAAACATATGATCCAGTGATTCCATTCCAACAGACCATTATTTTTGGGCTATGAAGGGGCACCTCGTGAATCAAACTTGGGTTTCAAGTGCACAGTAACAATAATTGTGTTTATTGACACATCCATTGGCATGAAAGTGTACATCAACAGACTTGATTAATTTCTGCAGAAAGTTTACGTCATTTTCCATCATCTTGCAGTAGAATTGAATGTGTGCATTGTAATTTTAAGGATGCAACTGATGAATCAATTGCAGTTTGTATGGATAGAAGTATATGTCGTGGGGTAATACCCCTCGCACACTTCTGTGTAACATGTCTAGTGACATGGCATGGTGTTGTGTAGAATACCTGAGACTTCATTACCTTATTATATTTGCCTATGTGGTCACAGAATGTGGCTGACCTGGTGATTTCTTTACCATGATGGAAGCAGTGGCTCAGATATTCTTCACCCAGTTCATAATACTTCACCTGTCGGCACTTTCCCATTTTTCCCAATATGAAGATGGTGCCTGAACTTGCACTGTGTCATTGTTGCAGAGCTGTTATTTAAAAATCACTTAACAGCACAATGTTAATTAGATCAATGCTCCATAGCTACTGACAATGTGTGCAAGAAATTTCTCATGACTATACCTATAGGTTGTTCCAACGACTTACACTGCATGCCCACTAAAGCTTTTAACTTCTTAACAAAACAAAGCAAGAAACAACACACTAGCTATTGTGATGTGTCTGTTCCATTAATTTTAAATCATCTTACTTTTTCTGCTACACCTTTTATTTTAGTAATAAATCTTTACAAGTTTAATAAATTGTACGAGAATAAAATGCTCTAAAATATAAGTTGTTACATAGCAATAGCATTTTTAGGGAGTAGAATGTGTAAAATTTTTATCTTCACATACTCACATTTTTTGTTAAACGTCAA
Source organism: Stegodyphus dumicola (assembly GCF_044657685.1). Taxonomy (NCBI): domain Eukaryota; kingdom Metazoa; phylum Arthropoda; class Arachnida; order Araneae; family Eresidae; genus Stegodyphus; species Stegodyphus dumicola. The sequence goes on from NC_140781.1 coordinate 36,317,579, forward strand.
ATGTAATTGCATAATCATTTATGTAATATTGTTTCTTTAACTGATATTTTTTTGTCTCAGTTTGTTACATCGTATAAAACATTATTTTAACTGTTTGAGTGGCATGACCACCTTTATCCGGTCATGAATTTTTTGTCACTTAGTATATATTAGCTCATGATTTAAATTTTTTTCTTACTTTCTATTTGGATCAACATTATTTAGCTATTTATGATACAGATGCAAACTATCGTTTTTTTAACATTTCATTTTCAGTTTGATTTAAAGCTTTTCCTCTTTTAAATTGTTTATACATCATTGCTTTATGTTCACTGTTATACATCATTGCTGTTATGTTCACTGTTATTCATCATTGCTGTGACGTTTTAAAAATTTTTTCTTAAAATTCAATGTATTATCTGAAACCATTAATTTGTAATTTCTATAATAAGTGCTGATCAAAGTAATGTTTTAAACCAGTTGTCTCAAACTGGCTGCCCATGAATGCATTTCAGTTATGTTAGCAAAAATTTCAAGGTTTTCATTATTTGAAGTCTGAGTTTACTTTATTTTTATTATCATTAAGAACAAGTGTGAATAACACATCAGAAAAGCTATAAATTGAGCTTATTCATTTAAAATGTAATATAAATCTTATTGAAAGATTTAAGGATACAGATCTGATTAACTTTTATCCATATTTGTCCCAAAAAATTCAGTATGCTGAATTATGAAGTATTGCACTAAGAGTAATCGCTTTGTTTGTAATACATGTAAATGTGAACAGCTTGTTTTTCACAGTTGAAAATTAATAAGCAAAATACCTGATTGACCAATGAGCATCTACAATCTGAGATGAAGATAATTTCTAGTAATTTTTCGCCAAGGCTAAAAACTTAACCAATATCGAAATGCCATGTACTAAATGTGTTCTAAAAATAAGAGACTATGTTATCATTATTTATTTTCAAGTTTTGTCCCACTTGGAAAGTTTTCTCTGAAAATCTAAGTTTTAATAATAATTATTTGTACTTTAAATAGAAGTAAGATATTTAATGTTTAATTAAGCATATTAGAATTATTTGAAATACATATCAATTTGAAATATTAACATTTAGTATAACTGAATTACAAAGTGTAACCAACAAAATATTTTGCAGGTACTAAACTTGATTTTAGATAGAAAATAAATTTGAATTTTTTTCCTTTGTGTTTGCTTATGTATGTTTTGCTAAATGCTTAGTAAGCAAAATTTTAAATTAAGTTAAAATATCTTTTATTTTGATAAAAGAATTTCATTTAGCTGAAAAAAATTCAGGCCTATCAGCAGTTTTCAAATCATTCATTTTGCCCAAATGCAATTTGAGTTTGAAACCACTGTGTTAACTTATCCTCCCTCTCAAACCCGCATGCTTGTTTCACATTTAGTACATGTGCTTTTATGAGGAAGTTTAGTATAATCAAAGTGAGGTTTTTCATTATTTCTGATAGGTTTTTGGTGATAATAGGTCATTCTGTTAAAACGCAGAGCAAGCATATTTTCTGTTGTTTCAAATGTTGCGTTTTAAGAATAAATATTGTAAGAGACTCCTTTTTAGTTATGCTCAATTTATTAGAACCGGATATTTGTATATGAAAATAACATGCAGCATACATGCATGTAAAATGTGGAGCAAAATTTTGATTCCCTGTAAATAATTATAATATATTGTGGGTTAGGCTTACAATCAGCTTTAATTATCTACTAGTAGTTGGAAAAAAATGTATTTTTATGTAATTATTACTGATTTTAATATCTGATTTATTTTTAGGATATATGCTCCAAAATGTGCAATGTGTGGGAAAGCAATTACTCCTGTAGAAGTAAATATCCTTCATATCTTTTTAATTTAATATTTCTTTTAAAAGGTTCATGGGTATTATATGAAATCATTTAAACCATCAGATGTCATGTTATGAATGTTATAAATTTTACTCTATTTTAGGGAACTGATGAAACTGTGAGAGTAGTTTCTATGGATAAGGATTTTCATGTTGATTGTTATATATGTGAGGTAAATATGTTTTCATTTGATCATAGCGAGTGTGCTGTTATAAGATGTTGAAGTTTTTGTAATTTAGCATTTGAAGAGTATTTAAAACTTTTACTTATGAAGGTGGGATGGCTGTTTATTTGTGTTGTTGCTCAAATTCATGAATAGGAATGTAGCTCTTTTTTGGCTCTCACATATTCTTTTCCTCTTTCTTCTATAATCTTTTTTCTTTTTTTTTCGGGAGGGCAGCGCATGAATGATCACTTTATTTGCTGTTCTTGTTTACAATGATTTCTGTAGTTTGGAACAGATCCATGTAGTAAAATTTACCCAGGACTGAGCCTTGTAGTGGGCTACAAAGCATGTTGATGCAAAATCACTATAACGAAAAATATCAAATTACTATAACCAAAATTACTATCACTTTAGTGATATTTGGCATTTCAGTGCTATTTTGCAATTTTTCAGAAATTTCAAATGTTTCTTGAGTTTGCCAGTGTTCAGTTCTTAAACTCAGTGTTAAATAATTAACTAGTATATACACACAAATCTTAATTTGCTTGGCATTTGTTCGTGTAAGATTCATTTATTTGTATTGACTGGTTATGGTTAGTTGCATAATTTTTGCTGTCAGTGTTTGTGCTCCCAGTTTTACAACAGTTCATTTTGGAAGATGTGTTTTTTCCAGTATAAACTAACTTAATAAGACTCAGAAACAATGTCAAAATGTAACATCTGAAATATCTCACTGTAAGATGTTTCTAAATAGATTATAGGTATTTTTCATTGAGCAAATGATATATTCGCCATGTAACAAACAAGATACTGATTAAAGTAAGGAGGTTAAAGTACAGATGAGACACAATGAAAAAAATGATCTAAACAATAAATACTATTAGATATATTAACCCTTTGACGGGTGGTGGGATCATCTTTTTATTAGTTTTTATCTCCCAGATGAAAGCTGCGAAATTCCATTAAAAATACATACAATTACGTTTTTAGTTCTCTAAATGTATAACAGATGGCAGCACTAGTATTCATTCATGGAAATAACGTAAAATAAAAATTCTTTTCAGATCTAATTTTGAAGTTTTTTTTTTTTTTTTTTTTCTTATTTTCTAATACCAGTTTAATTTGTCTGAACAAAAACATTTGGTGTTAGAATGAATTTTTTTATGTGAAAGTTTCCTTTTCTAATAAAAATTATTATTTGAATTCATATATTAGTTAAGAATGGTTGAAATTAAAAGGTGGAACCAAATACGTCTCACCGCACATGTAGGAATTGCTGCTGCTATATCGCAGCACCATTTAAATATTTTAAAATTAAAGTATCATTTTCGTTTTATATGTTGATAATGCATTTTTTAATAAATTGCAATAATGTTAAAACTTGAAAAATATTTAGTATTTTCCTGAAAGAAATCAAAATGTAATTCTGTAACATGAAATGTCATTGAATACTGAATAGACACGTGAGTGTGATTCACCATAGAAAAATATCCTAAGCAGAGAAGTGAAATGTAAATAAACATGATGGCCTTCTAAATATCTTCCTTTTCAAACCTGTAGCAAATAAAGTACTGGAGTGAAAATCTCTGTTTCAAATTTATTATAAAATCATTAAAAAATATCAAAAAAGTCGTACAGAGAGCAATTTCTTGAATTATGTAATTTTTTTTAAATTTATTTTGCGAATATAATCAATATTTTCTAGATACTTATTCAAAAACTTTTTTATATCTTGCATTATCATTTGGTCACTAAAACTAGCACTTTAGGTAAGTATATTAGGAGAATTTACGCTGAGGCAAAGATGCCATTTTACTGCTCTAGATCCGCGGTGGGACAAGTGGTATCCCACCACGTCATGAATTACTTTAAAGATTTACCTTTTTTTTTTTTTTTTTTTTTTTTTTTTTTTTTGCATGAAATATCGTTGTATTAGGGGCTAACTATCTATGTGTAAAGTTATTTTTTCCAAAAAAAAATTTTTTTAATGCGCCGAACCTCAAAGGGTTAATAGATATCTGCTCTAGATAGAATACAAGTATTGGTTTGAAAAATGTTAATAATTGCAGTTTAAGTGCTGGCAAACACAACTGGACTGCAACAACAGTTTGCTTTCATGCATTTCCATTTGTATATAAAGAGGAGTTTAGAAATTTCATATTAAGATAGTAAATGATTAAAGTTGTGCTGTATGATGCAAAATTAATCGAATAATCAAGCGATAATAATAATTAAGTCAAAAATTAGTTAATAGTCGAAACATCAAGTAAACTAAGTACACACATCAAAATTGAAACAAAAAAGAAATCTAATAAATTTCAATAAAATAACAATGAAATTAATATAAATAATTGTTGAATATTTGTTGTTTCTACTCAAGGAGCTGTCAGAGAATTTTTGACAGAGTCACATTTCTAAATTTTATCTGGATGATTTATAAATTGTTGAAATAATTCAAAATAAATAATTAAATGAAGTGCCAAATAAAAATTAATTACAACTTTTAATTGAAGGCCTTCAAAAGTGCTATCAAGTAAAAATATTATAGCATTTTAATTGTATTTAATTATTAAGATATAATCTGGTCTGACATTACCCTAAAACGAAGATTATTGTAAAAAAAAAATGTTAGAAAAATAATTCTCATGTAAGGATAACCATGTCTCATGCAAGATAACAATTGGGTAAATTAAAACTAGTGTGCTAAATAAAAAATGAATTACAAACCAAAGAAAAAGCAGAATTGCTAAAAACTTTGTAAATAAAGAGCAACTGTTGCATATCAAATATAAAAATACTTCAGGTCAAAATTTTTTCAGGTAACGGATTTATTTAAAAGTTTACTAAAACTGAAATAAGTAAAAATTTTTAATAATAATTAATGCATAAATGTTTCCAAATTGTAGAAAAATGAGGAAAAACGTAAAAAGGGAAAGCTTAGGAAAAAAAGATTTATAATTGAAATATAAATTATAAAAGCCAATATGCCTAAAAATAGGGGAAATTAAAAGTAAAATTAGAATAGTTAATTCAGTTAAAATAATTTTATTGGAATACGAAAACAAAAATAAAACTTGAATGAAGTAATCCAATGGTTATTCTCCATGAAACTACCGAGAATGCTTTTCAAAGTTGAAACAAGCTGAATTGAGTTCAGTGGTAGAAAAGTTTGACTAAATGCAGATAATAAAAAGCAAGAACGGGATTGAAGTTAAAAATTAGTATGTAATTTGGGAAAAGAAATAAAAAATTTTTAAATTATGAAATTAGCAGAAGTAAATGAATTGTTTGTGCGAAAGGGCACGTAAATATATGTAAAAACTATTTTTTAAAAAAGTAATAAGTGGGTAATGAGGAGGAGAATAAGTTGTGAAAGTCTTCTCCTATTTGGTATACTATAGGACTAAAGTAGATATGCCATTTGTTAGTAACAGAGATAAAGAGTCTAATTACTGATTTATATTGTTTCGTTTTTCTATTCCTGACACCAGTTGTTATCTCAACGCACCTGTACATTTCGTAACACTGCCCCCTCCCCAAGGACTGCACGTCCCGGGCAGTACAACCCTTGGTCAGAAGCATAATTCGCTAGAAACAAAAGGTTCTAAAACAAATAACATAACTAAAGAAGCAAATATTTACACGATATGCAAGTTATATACACAAATTAGATACATAACAATTTTTTAAATTATATACATTAAAGGTTCAGAAAGAATTTCAGTTTCAGTCTTGTCATTATTTATACCGGGTCAAATACTTCTCCACTGCAGTTCTCAGATGTATTTCTGTTTTGCATATCATAGTCTGAAGATTCAGTCCTTTCAGACTTGTCATCCACAGGAAAATCTGAGACAGTTTGTTCAGCACTCTGTAGTTCATTTGCAGCATGCATAAATTTCACCTCGTTATTTTTAGCAGCTGGTATAAGCTTATTTTCCTCGGAACTAGCTCCAAATATTGCATCAGAGTCATGAACAGAACCTGATTCTTTAGAATCAAGTCCTTGTCCGCACAATCAGCACTATGAGACACACACATAATTTGCGAGGTGAGTGAATTTTCTTGCAATACTGGAGCACACTGCTTAAGCTGTACATCAGCTTCTCCCATCTCTGCATCACATGCACTTTCAGATGGTTCAACACTTGCTGACTGTGTTTTCATAACTTCACTATCCTTTTCTAGGAACTTGACAGTCACATTTTCACTTTCTTGTAGCTCTACCTCAGGCACGTGAAAATCAAAATCTTCCTTCCCATCTTTTACTTCTTTATGTTTTCGTTCCTTATCTTTAATCCCGTTAGTTGTTTCATCTTTCATTTCCTGATCTTCCTCAGACAGTTCATGAGCTACTTTCTTCATTTCTTCATCCTTTGATTCTTCCGAAGCCACTTCTCTCTTTTCCACATCATCTTTTATGGCTCTAGTTTCTTCTGTAAGCTCCCCTTTCACTTGTCAGAGTTGCTTTCGCACCTTTTTCTTGGCCGACATTTAATTCTTCTCGTGGGGCGTTCTTCTCTTCCAGTGTAGCTTTCATCTCCATCAGTCCGGCTTTCAACTCAGCCTTGATCTCTTGATATCCGGCTTTTATCTCAGCCCTTATCTCAACTAAGAAATTCATCAAAGTCTTTGTTTCCACCGCCATGGTTTTTTTCTTCAGGCGGGTCACTGGCATTCTCTCGCAGATCCCACTTCTGACACCAGTTGTTGTGTTTTTCTCTTCCTGACACCAGTTTTTACGTTATTTTTTTTTCCTTCACGGTCATACGGGGTTTATAGATTTAGAGTGAATAATGACGACACTTAATGAAGTATCGAAACACACTTTATTTAGCTAATATTAATCAGGGGCATCTCCAATAACACTTTTTACAGTCGTCGAAAATCTACTATAAACACGCTGGGACAATAAGCGACACAACCTTCACTCTGTCAGGCAATAACAGTGGAAATAGCTTCACTGCAAAGCACCAGAGTACAGCTTCCGACTCTGTTTGGTCATTCTCGGAACTCCACATACTCTCGAGATTCTCCACACGATGTATTCGACGATACACAAGAGTATAGCTCTCGACTCAGTCTAAAACAAAACTCGACGATGCACTAATTACGATACACTAAGAGACTCCTTCGGTGAACTCAACAACCCACTTGGTACTCGCTGCCCGGCTGTCAACTCAGATCGACTTCACAGGGATTGACTCGCTCAATGACTGACTATCAGCTCGCTAGACGAGGCACACACACTAACTGCTACTGACTGCGGACCAGCAGGGTTTATATAGCTTTCGGCTTGTGTTCAAGAACATTCTGGGCTAAACCGGTAAGAATTCGTTCCAGAAGGTTCTCCAACCGTCCATGGTATGTCGCCAATTTTGTTGCCAAATGTGGCAACCCTGCCCTCCTTGCTATTTAATGGCAACCCTAAACCTGCTTTGCGGGGAAGCTATCTCACTGCGCCTGTACATTTCGTAATAATATGTTACACCATTGCTATGCATCCATTAAATACCTCCAAATTGGTTTTAAGTAAATCTTATCAGTAGTAACAATAAAGATTTAAATAACCAAGTGTGTAATTTTTTAAAAAGTAGGTTAATCAAATTGAGAGAAAATTGATTAATTATAAATGTAATTTTGAAAATATTGAATTTCTTGATTAGTATCTTCAACAGTAGGGTAAATTTTTTTAGTCTCAAAAAAGATTTTGGTTGATAATTATGTCGGCAATTTTTTTTTTTTTTTTTTTTCAATTCCAATTTCTGAATTTAATGATAGTAAGGCTAAAAATTCCTTTATTATCAAATTTGTTTAAATTGTAAGGTCAAGATAATCAATTTTGTTATTTTTGGAACTTGATTAATATCTTCAATATCCATGGAAAAATTTTAAAGTTTTGTATTCTGCTGAATAATTGTGTTAGCAATTATGTTTTTGTAAGTGCTGGAATTACAATGTATGAGTTTAATAATAGGAAAATTAAAAAGTCCTTTTTTAGCAAAAAGTTTAATATCTTTAAGGTTTATAAGATCAAGATAATCAATTTCGTTATTTTCAGAATTGGTTTTAAACATTTTAGATAAAAATTAGCAGTGTCAGTTAACCCAGAATTATTGAAAGTGCTATCAATGTATCTAGAATTAAGATTAAAATTTTCTATTTGATCACAATTTTGCATGAAATTAAACTCTGGTACAAAAAGAAATAGATTAAAAATTGAAGCTGGACAACATGAGCACATAGGAATGCCATTAATCTGTAGGTAGATTTTTTACCTTTAACCTTTTGATAATCATCAATGAGTTCTCTGCTCAGATTCCAGTGAGTGCAAACATCCAACTATTACAAATTTATGACTGACAGATATCACACGTATTTGGGAAGAAAATATTGCTTAATATTGCAACTGCTGCAGGATTAAATTTGATAAATTACTGGAAAGGTAACATTTAAGGTATATAATCTATGAATCATAATATTAATATTATCCATTAGTGTAATAATTTTTAATAGTTTTTGATATTTTTTTTTATTGTTTTTAATAATCCAGTAATGTTGTAGGGATAAATTTAAAACATGGGCAGAGTGAAAACAAACTTTTTAAAATTTGTTCCAAAAATAGCTATATTCTTTTTATAATAAATCTATTGAATTGGTGTTTTATAAATTTTTTGGGAAAGTGTAAAGTTTGGGAAATTTTTTATAAAATTAATTATATTTTTTAAGTATTTTATAGCAGGGGTTTAGTTGTTAACTTTTTTTTTTTTTTTTAATTGGAAATTTTGTACGTATATTATTATTTAGCTCTGTTTCAATTAGTTCAGTACCGAAAATATTTCAGATCGTGCTAAAATTATTATATGCTTTACCTGCAGAGGTAATGGTGAATTGGATTTTAAATTCCTGGATGTCATTAAAAAGTTCTGGGTATTTGTGCAGCTGCAGTCACACCGATAAAGTGCACATCAGTGAGTTCCAATGATGCATACTGCTCAAAAAATACACAAGGAATGATAATTTACACCAGCACAATACTTTTACCTACCATTCACCAGAGCCCTGCCACCTCTACCATATTTATTCATGTATTTCATTATTAAACCTACTTTTTTTTGGCCCCTTCTACCTGCTTCTACATTTTTGCCAGGTATCTTTTAACCATCTTGTACTTATCCTAACTGTCTATTAGAATTTTGAGTTGATAAGCTATAAATGAAGGTGAATAAAAAATTCGTTTTGTAGTTTGATTTTATATTGACTGTTTCTAAAGAACTCTAATGTTAAGTCAAGTTATGACTTCGTTTTGTATACACATGTATTAAAATATCCAAAAGTAAAAAGAGAAATTTTATAGCTTTCTTTTGTGTAAAACACTTTTTATAGAAATTTTTTATGATCATTCACGATGCTTTCTTTTGCATCAGAAATAAGTTTATTGAATTTTTTTTAAAATCATTTAAAAGAAATGGCAACATTACTGCAAGGTTTTAGTTACTGTAGATTGAAAATTTTTTACTATGTATGTACAAGAAACATATTGTCTTTTATATAATAGTTATTGTTATTTTGTAAAATAAGTGTTATGGACTGTTTCAGATCATAAATTTATTGTCAGTAAATTAGACTTTTTAGATAGATAGAAAAGTGTATCATATGGCACTTAAAATGCACTTTTTTAATTTGGCATTCTCCATTGGATACTTAATAGGCAGTCATGATAGCTGTTTTATTTTATTTGTGAAATTACGTTTATATGTAGTTAAAGATAGAAAGCTGAATTTTTTTTAATATTCAAATGTTATTTTTTTAGGATTCATATTCAATACATCTGATTGTATATAATTATGATACAAGATTTTGATATAGCCAGTATAGTGGTTAGTGTTGCTGACTGCCGTGCTGAAGGGCCCGGGTTCGAATCCCAGAGAAGGCATGGATGTTTGTAAATGTATAGTGTCGGTGTAGCATGGCAGCACTCGAAATATGTGGCCACCCGAGAGTCCTTTTGTGGGACTTGGTGGAAGGAGAGAGGGGTGGGAGACCCTTGGACTCCTCCCTTCTGGGGTGCTGTCCATCAAAATTGAAGGTGGATTTTTACATGCTTATATATAATACTTCCTGGCCTGGGTGAGGATGGCTTAGCCTTTCATCCCTAGAGTGGGACAATAAAATGAGTACTAAGTTCACTTGGAGACTAAACACTGGGGTTCCTGCAACAAGCTGGCCATTTGTGCAGGTGAAGATGCGCAAGCACCCCAGAGCCCACGGTCTAGAAAGCAGATATCAGGGTATCGCCAGCCATACCTCTATATGGGCTGATTGTGCCTCTGAGTTTAGGTTACTTTAGAGTTTATATATAAAACGTAATATTATATGTAAGCATATCAGGTTATCAAGTGAAATTACACAATTGACTTCGTTATTTAAATAAAGAATTTTGCATCTGTATCATTGCAGTGTCTAATTTCAATGATTTGGTTAATATTTTATTTCAAACTAAATTTACTATGTGAAATTAAATGCTTTTGTATATATACTGATACATAGATATGATATAATAAGTTGTAATTATTCTTTTTTGAATGTTATGAAGAAGCAGATATTTATTTATTATATTTGAATACTTAAAAATTTTCAGATATTGTGTATTTATGTTGTAACATTAACATAGTATAATAATAATGATGATGAATCGGAAAAAATAAAGGGGACAAGGTAGGGGAAATTCTGCCTATTCTAAAATATAAAAAATACTATCCCAATATATAATCGTATAGAAAAAAAAAAAAAAAATGTTGAATCTATCAATTATTTATACAATTAGTGTTTTTTGGAATCTTGAATCCTTTTTACATTATCCTTTATTCTTTTCTGTCAGGATTGTGGATTGCAATTGACAGATGAACCAGATAAGCGATGTTACCCACTTGATGGCCATCTGTTGTGTCGTAATTGCCATCTTAACAGATTAGAATTACTTGGTAAACCTCCTAATGTGCAAATGCAAAGATCTCTTCAAATAAGTGACTTATAATAAGACAGCTATATTCCAATGCTACTGTTGCTTGCTGAAATTTCAAGATTATTAATTAAATCAGCAGTGCATAGATTTTTTTTTTCTTTTTTTTTTTTTTTTTTTTTTTTTCTGTTATTTGCAAAATAAATCATTCGTAAGTGTTAAAAGTACTTTCAAATATTACTGTAGTGCTGTGTAAAAATGTCTCAATGTGTCTGATTTCTAGATTGACATAATTTTTATGTACAAGGCAGAGTCAAAGAATAACCTTAATGTAGCAATGATAATTTGAAATCTCATATTATACAATTGTACTCTATATTTGACTTCTAACTTTAACTTTTAGTATCAATGGTGTAACTCTATGGGTATGTTAGTGTACATTTCCATTATAAGTTCTACACTGGCTTCAGTGTCAGTCCATCGGTTTCAGCATCATCGGGGAGGCATTCATGCATTTATTCTTGAAAAGTACTATCTGACCATGGGTACAGAGGCAGAAGTGCATATATATAGGAGAATACAAAGGTTTGAAGTCTTATTATATATTAATTCTTTTAATTAATTTGTTGTAGTTAAAGTGGCATCTCTTTAGTTTGAAATCTAGTAGTCGCATGAATACTAAACATTCTGACTAGGAATTTTGAAAGCAGGAGCAAGTAAAGCATATCAGAACTAGAATATAATTAACATTCTTTACCAAACTCATTTCCTGAACTCTAAAATATTTAATAATGAAAATCATAAATATTGTTAAGTAAAAATCTGATAAATATATATCTGTAATTTTTCTTGGACAATCTATTTTCCAAGCAGACACCTCACATCTTTACTTGTATATGAAATATTTGAAATGATAAAAATATCCAAACAGGTTTTAAAATTCTAAGTATTACAGAAATATGTCTGGCACCAGCAGTGTGAGATTTAGAATTAGGCAATAATTTAAATAGTGTACAAGTTTATAAAATGGTTTTCTGTATGTATAAAACATACCAAATGACTGAATTTTTCTTTAACTGTTCATTACTTTGGTCAAAATGATAAAACATTATCTGATGGATTTCATTCTCATAGAATTAATTTTTCGTTGCAATATTGATTAAAAAAGTAGTGAGAATCTGAACTTTGGATGTTTTTCTATGTGTTTAATATTAAAAATTGGTATTAATTTTTATTTATATCACATTTTGTAAAAAAATAAAACAGAAAGAAATCTGATTTCAATTTTCTTCTGTTTTTCCCTCACATTATATCTTGTGCAGAATATTTAAATTAGCCTGCTTGCTGACACATTCTTCCACCAGAATAATATCAGTATATGTAGGCTTGTGGACCTGATGGGATGTAAAATGTCAGCAAATAGTAACATACTGTCTAGTTTGAAGCATTGGATAGAGTAGAAGGGAAAAAGCATTTATTTGACGTAAAGTTTTGAAGAGGAGAAATCAGAAGAGACAATATTGGGGATATTTGTGTATCGCTTTGGAAGATTTATAAATGTATCTTCTAAGAGGACATCTGTTGACAAGAAGTTCAGACAATAAAATAAAAGATGGCAGTGAATCACTGGCTGTAGAGTTAGTATGAGTGTATATTTTCACGTAGAATTTAACTATTAAACTTTGTGGAACATTGTAGGAGCTATATTAAAGCACAGTAAAATGTTTTTTCTTCTGTTGGGTAGTCTAAAATATTAAGGTTATGTTTTGACACTTCCTTATAGTATGTGAAATTTACTAAGCTGCCATATTATATAATCTACTATTTTTAAATTAATTTTTCTAGTGAAATTTGCGATTTTGCTAATAACTGTTTCTAATGCAGTATTTAGTAGCTCAGAATGTGTTTTTAAAGTGTTCTGCAAAGTTAACAAAGACAATTTGACTAACATTTTGTCTATGTGTTCTAAAATAAATTATTTATTTATTGGAGTAATGTAAATATATAGTTTTCATACTCTTGATGGAATTTTTCTAGTAAAATTTATATTTCAAACATCAGCAAATAATATTTTGTGATTCCTTCAATTGAATTTTGTAATGTTTTTTCAGCACTATCTTTCCAAAATTTAAGCCATCATATGAAAGAAGTCTCTTTCTTTTAGAATCTTTACAACACATTCAAAAACATTGCTTGCAAATGTTAAATTTTCATGTGAAAGCTGTGAACAGAAATCAGGTGAAACTGTGCATTTATGTATACATATTTTCTGTATTTCTTGCAAAGCTTTTCTAAAATTAGGTTTATTTTTTATTCATAAAAAATGTATACTTTTCTTTCTTATAGCTATCTAGGTTACAAAAGATATTTATAATTTCATAAAATAAATTATTTAATAAAATGTCAGTAGTATAAATACTGTCTAGATCATTATCAAAATCTGAAAATGTTTGTTTTGCTAAATTTGAAGTATCTTTGCTTGCATCAGAAGAGTGAATTTAGACTTCATTCATTATTATTGTTGTTAAATTTTGTTTTTCAAATGTTTTTAAATTTATAAATATAAAAATGATATAAAATATTTTTTTATTTGTGGTATTTTAATATTTTAAGTAGTATAAAGTATTTTTTATTAAAAACTATAAAAATATTTTTTTCCCGGGTAATTTAAAAGCACTCTGGGCACAGAATTTAGGGCAACAAAATTCTATAGGTACTAAGTAGCAGAAATTCTAATGTGGGCCTTTAAAACAGCAAAGGCATTTTGAGAATTAAATTTGGGGAAGTTATTTAATGCTATTGAAATATATTTAATAATTCTATAGTTCCCAAAGAAAATTAACATTTTAGAATAATTTGTCTTATCAAAGACATGGAAATTTTAGTGTTAAGTTTTAATGATAAGAAAATCTTTTTAGCATAGTTGAATCTGGAAATGGGTTATTTTAAAAGCAAAGTATAAAATGATTTTGTGTAAACTTTTGTCTCTTTTCTGATCAAAAACTTCTTAAGATAATTAAAGAATCCTTTTTAAATTTGGTGTTAGTTATAAAAGTTACTGTTCCAGGTTTCCTAAAAAGTAATAAAGTGCATTATAATTAGTATTTAAATTATTTTAATATATTTGAGAAATTTAATATCTAGTATTGTCTGAGAAGCCTTTAAATTTGAAAATAATTAATATAATCTAACAAATTTTCTACGAACTAAAAATTTGGATTAAAATGCATGTAAATTGGAATCTTTTTGTTTAATGCGGTGCCCACCTTTCATACGAATAGTTTATTATTTTTGTTATTATTATTCTGAAAAATGTGTATTGTTTCTAATTTGTGTCCATAAGAGTACTCATAAGTACTTTAAATAGGAACTATTAAATAGGAAGCATAATATTTTCACTTTAATCCAGAATTAATATTTACATTTTTATACAATGTGTTTTTTAGTAGAAATGATTAAACCTGATTTGTGTCATCATTTAAAAGGTTAATTAAGTAAAATTTTGTTGTTTAAATACCACAAATTAAAATTCAGTTAATTTTTTTCATAATATTGATAGGAAAGATAATAAAACTGCCCTCCCCATATTCACAAACTTCCTTTTAAGGACTAGTAAATAAATAATTTCATAATTAAGTAAGAATAAGGGTTTGGACCTTCTATTGTTTTTGATAGTACCTTCAGTGAAATGATAAAATATTAAAAATTATTAGGGAAATAAAGTGTTAGAACAGCAAATTCTGGGGTGGTTTTATTTGTTAAATTTATGAGAAGTAAAATGATATAATAATAATAATGAGATTAATTTATGAGAAATAAGATGATAATTTATGTTTTCTAATATGGTATTTATATGAATTTCTGCATTATACATTTCCATTGTTTTTGTGTTCATTGTTCTGGCTGTGGGTGATGTTCATATGTTTATTATCCTCATTATATGTCAAAAATACTTCAAAGGTACTTTAAATGCAAAACATCTGGCAGAATGCAATATCCCCCTTCTCTCTTTTGGTTGCTGCTGCAACCTGAACTGTGATGATTAGATGAGACCTTTTCTGTGTGCTGCAATTCATTTATTGTTAAAGTAGTTCCAGTGGCTTGGTAATTAATTAATGAATTATTTGATTAAAAGTGAATTGTTTTGCTTTAAGAAAAACTTAAATGGTTTAAAAACTATTTCAGAACCTGAACTAGTTTGTTCCTGCTGATCAGTGCTTTCAGACTTAGTGAGTTAATGACAAATTATTCTGCATTTTCTTGTAATCTTCTCCAAATTTTGGTGTGACACTCTTGAGAATTAGAAATTCTAAAATTTGTAATTCCTTTGTACACATAAATTGTGTTTTGGAAGTTATTTTCAGTGTAGCATTTAATGGGAGATAATTTTTTTTTTTTTTTTTTTTGGTGTTTCTTAAAGGTTAAATTCTTTACTATATATCTTCAATTCGTCATATGCTTAAACTTCTACAGAATATAAATGTATTTGTTATGCATAGTAAGTTCTTAAAACTTATACATTTAAAAGCATTTAGAATGAATAATTTTTCTCCTTGTGATAGTTACAGGTAATTGAAATTAATGACACAGAAGTGATAATTCCTTCTTCTATCAGTATCAATTTGTACATATTATTTAATCCTCAAAGTTGTTTTTAAGTCATACTGAAAACAATTCTTTTCAGTTTAGTGTAATTTTCTAATTTTTCACTATTGATTATTATCAAAGCAATTTGTTTGGTTAAATTATGGAATTCTAAAAACCGTATTCAGATAGTATATTTCATATATCAAATTGTTCAATGTTCTATATAATTTTTTATATATGTGAGCATGTTAATTTTTTTATTATTTTTTCAATAATTATTCCTGATTGCATATTTAATGTCATTGTAATTTTTGGTATCTAAGGTGTGATTGAAATGTTTTGTGGATAGACTGTTTCTTTATTTTAATGCAGTTTTGTTAGATTTTGTATAAGTAAAGCCTTGCTTAAAATGCCAATGCATTACTTTAGGATTATGCAGTCAGCAATTAAATGTGCAGACAAATTTGAATATTGTTATAGAACTTATAATGCTACAATCAAAACTTGTGGAGTATAATGCAAATAATATGTTTAAGGTGTATGTAATTGAGAAATAATTAAGAATTAATAATAGTGTTTTAATAATTGGAAATCATTAAGACTGTTTTCTTTTTTGCAGTATAATTCCACTGACCTTTTAAGTATGTCTAGACAATTTGTGAAATGCTGTCTGTACGTGATAGTTTGATTGTGCCAAAAGTTAAATTCTTAGTTTATTTTTTAAATATTTAAATGTATAATTATTTCTTTTGTTTCTGACGGGGAAAAAAGAATTAGCCTTGAAACTAAATGAAAATTCAGTTTTGTATCCATTTATATGAAGCTGGAATATTTTTAGATTTTTTAGTTGAACCACATTACATAGAAGTTTTAATTGAGTCATATTGCAAGCTCTCATGCTGTGTATTGGTTGCATTCAAATATGCTAAAAGATGTGTAAGCCTCACCTTTGAGTATAACATCCCCCGAAGATGAAATGCATTTGCTTTCATGTGTTCATTTGCAATTTCTTTTGAATCAATATAGTTTGCTGTTTTTATTTTGTTTTTGAAATAGTTAAAAGAGTCATTTAGATAATAATAATAGATTCTTGATAGTCATCTAGATAATCTTGATAATAGCATCTTTAAAAACGTAAAAGTTGAAAAATGGCCTAAGTGTTAAATTTGTATGCATCATATATAATTTTTAATCGATTATAAAGAAATCATAAAATGAGCTGAACTAAGAAATATTCTAAACTTATCCCTTTTAAGATCTTTCTTTAAAGTGTGCATTTATTTTATTTTTCTTTAATAATGCCTGAACAGAATGCTGAGAAACTACTTTTGTGTTTCTGTTTTTGTTTTTAAAATGTAGTCTTTAAGTTTTACTGTATATTTCATCCATCCATATTTATTTCATTACTTTTGTCTTTCATTCTTCTTCATAGTATTAAAGTAATTATATTATAATTAAAGTAACTATTTTGTAGTTAAATTGAGCAAAAGAACTTGAGGGGAATAAGTTCTTCTGCCCCCTTTTCCATTCATTTTTAGAGGGTTTTTTTTTTTTTTTTTTTTTTTTTTAATTTCATTTACCAACTCTAAAGTAAAATTTCCTTTTTCCATTAAATTTTCAGTTTTGCTATTTGCTTAGATGCAATCAATGTGTAGCATGATGAATGCTTTTGCTGCCATTTAAAGTGCCATTTTCTATGTATATGTTTGATTTTTACACATATTGGGTTCCATGTGCTGGCCACATGAGTTTTTAATATTGTTTTTGACATTTTAATAGTTTATACATTTTATATGAAAAATTAGGAAAGAAATTAGTTGTTTGTGTGAGGGGAATTTATTGTACTGTACTTAATATTATATCCTTAAATAAGAGTAATATTATTTTGCTAGAATTTGATTTAATATAGCAAATATAATGTGATAAAATTATAATAGTTATGTGTGTTTGACTGTAATACATATTTTGAAGTTTTAAGGAAATCTCATATTTTTTGCTTTATAAAATGATAATGAAATTGCGCTTTATTTGTTATTATTTCCCTCCTTAAAGTTTATAATTGTAATATATGTGTCTATGCTCCATCAATAAAGAAAATGTTATGTTGTTTATGTCTGATTGTAATATGTGTTTTGATTACAAGCATATTGGGTTTGAAATTCATATGTAATATCTTAATGGAAATAGAATTTCAAAATAGAATTGATAGTTTACTATGTATACTGAAGAGCTAAATGACCATCTGCTCAATAATGCATTGCACGACCTTTGGTCTGCAAAACAGCTACAACTTGTCTTGGCATGAATGAAACAAGTTCTTCGTAGATTACTGGAGACAGTTTGTATCAAATGTCTAAGCAGCAGTCATGCAAAGTTCAGATATTTGGACATGGGGGTGTTTGAGCTTTGAGCTCCATAACATTCCTAATGTGCTCTATCTGGTTAAGATGGACATTAGTTGGAATTCATGCTTAAGCTCCACGAACCACTCTTAACACAGCTTGAGCCTTGTGACATGGGACATTGTTCTGCTGGAAGTTTCCATTAGCAGTTGAGAACATAAATGCCATGTAAGGATGCAACTGATCCACAGTTATGTTCAGATAGTCTGCGTCTGCAGAACCGCCCATGAGAACATCCCCCAAAGCATAATACTGTCATCACCAGCCTGTGTATGACCTGTTATACAGAGGGAGAGCAACTGTTTGCGTGGAAGACTGTGTACCCTCTCACGACCATCGATGTGATGAATGAGAAATCTTGATTCATCCGACCAGGCAACTGTCTTCTACTTATGGTCCAGTCTCGATGTTCCTGGGCCCATTGTAGTTGACAATGATGGTCAGCTGAGCCATTGTCTGGTGCCGATTTTGCTGTACCAACATCAGACATCCTTTTTCTTTGATAATGCATGGACGTCCAACACCTTGGTGTCTACTGTTGGTTTCACCATCATTAATCTACTTTGCATAAATACTAACAATGGCAGATCGGGGGAAAACGTACCAATTGTTCAGTTTTGGAGATACTTGTTCCGAGTCTTCAGGCATTACAATCTGCCCTCTATCAAATTTGATTAGATTAGCAGCCTTTTCCATCTCTTGCAAAAGTAAGTGCAAGAATGATTCCTTACCTTCTCCAGCAACAGTTAAATACCATTGCCACTTAGTCACATATCCTCCATGTCATCCAGATGAGTTTATTGAAAAATGTGGGGATGATCATAATGTTTTGGCCTGTCTGTAAATATGAATATCTTTATTCATTAATATGGCATGGCTTTCAACATTTCCTGAAACTTTCAGTTTTGTTGTAATTTTTAGGAATATAATTGGATATTTCATATTATATATTGTTTCCTAATGGTTTTTTTACATTTTCCGTGTGTATCTGGATTGACAGTGAACCCTCTGTAAGGTGACTGTCTACATTTTAAATCATTTTGATCTGCAGGGATGTCTTTTTAGAGAAAAAAACTATCAGTGATAGTATTATCGATTAGCATTATAAATTTGTGATATTTAAAGGTTTTGGAGTTCATTAAAGAAAAGTATATAAGCGTAGAATACAGTATTTTGAATGCTATTATATCAGTATTAATTGAAAAGAAAAGTGGCAAATGCTGTAGCAAACAAACAAAAAATACAAAAAGAACTTAATTTTCTGAAGTTTTTGAATAACTACAAGAAGCAGGTCTTATGTGTAAAGCTAAAAAAAAAAAAAAAAAAAAAAAAAAAAAAAACTGCTATGTTTGTAAATTAATTCTTCATGAATTTTTCCATTTCAATAATCACTTTAACAAAGCAATTTCATGCAGTAAATTAACCATCTTATAATTCAGTCAATTTTTGTCTAATTTTTAGTCCAAAGGGGCAATTTGCCTAGAAGGGCTAGTAATTTTGTTTTGTCATTTTGCATTGGTTCACTATAAATGGCATTTCACTTTTCAAATTGTTGCCACCAAATATTATAGCCTTGCGTTATATTTAAAGAAACTAAATAATGAAGAACCTGCATGAACATATATATGGTTCTCGCACTATGAAAAAAACAACGGTATCTAGAGACATCAAATTTTGTATAACGTAGTCCTTCACTCGAATACGGGCATCCGGGAAGCCCAAATTTGGAATTTGTTTTATTATCTATTTCATATTTCTTAAAATTTTAATGAATTTTTGATGCCCAAATGATTTGCTACAACGATTTTAAGGGGAGGAGTGGCAATACTTATACAGGGGGGGACCCATTTTTTATTTTCAGCGCTCGAGACTGTGTATCATAAATTCTAAAGATATGCCCTTTTTAAATTATTTTGTGATATTGCTGTTGAATTGAATTTTATGGTTTAAGTGCGAGGAACACGGTATTTAATAAATAAAGGAAACACACAAAACATAAGAAAGAACGTCCCCTAAGGCGTAATATAAAATCTGAAAGCTTTCAATTTTTTTTTAACTTTGCTCATAAAATTAGGACTTCATTGCCGCTATTTCACCTCCTTCCTTCATTAAAATTTCTTCCTCCTCTTTACAGAGGCAGGGGCTGTGAATGTCTTTATCTGAACTACATTTGGAGCTCTTGCCTCTTTCAGGCCCACCAGCGGCCGAGCGGTAAAGTCGCTGAACACTGGTAGTTCGGTCCGAGGTTCGAATCCCGCGAACGGGCTGGCTGCATGGGTGCTTTCGTGGTTTTCCCCATGTGTAACGTGTATATGAGCCAGTTTCCCTTAGAAAGTCCTCCATGAAGGCATCCCTCCCCTTAGGCAGATAGCCCTAGTGTGCTTTGCCATAATTAAATACACCAACACCTTGCCTTTTTCAAGTTTATATCGATCAGGGTTAAATAGAAGAGCTTAGTTATTCCTTTGACTGATCCCTTGCCGACGCGATCCGCGAAGAGGAAGTTAACAGGAAATAATCTGACGCCACAATGTTGCATCATGGACCTTATAAGGTCCATTTGTTGCATCAGCTCTGACTTCGCTTATTTAAAACTAGTTGCGTTCTGCTGCGAAGCGATATTCTAGCAATGTGGACATCCAGAATTAATTTTAATCACGTGTATTTGTTTTCTAGGAAAGCACTGGTCTCAAACTGACGGCCCTCAGAGTAATTTTATTAATACATTTCCCGTAGATTAATTAGCATTATGATGACAAGAATTTGAAGAAAGCGTTTAAGATTTTAATGGTCTGAACCCCAGTTTTACATTATTTTTCACTACCCAAAAGAAGCGTGAGTAACTCTTCGGAAAATCTAGAAATGGAGCTAATTAATTTACAATGTGATATAATTCTTGTTGAAAGGTGTGAAGATAAAAATTTGATTAATTTTTATTAGCACTTGTCGAAAGACAAAGAAATATCTTACTACGAATTTTGGCTATAAGAATAATCGCTTTGTTTTTTGTTTTTTAAGTGCGTTTAAATGAGAACATTTTTTTGAGAGGTTGAAAATTAATAAGTTTGCTAAGAGAACCAGACTGCCGATCAATTATCTACAATTCGTGATTATACTTTCTACTAATTTCCCTCCAAGATTACAAACTTCTTCACAATCGGCACGTCATGAAGTGGTTTAGCAGTGGTATTAAAAGACAAACACCTTTATAATAATTTACATACTAATTTTAGTTTTTCTGTATGCGTCATAGAAAAATGTAGTAAGTAGGTTGTCATTATTTGTTCTCAAGTTTTGTCCTTCTTCGGGAAGCTTTTGTATACTATTTTTTTCTAGTTTTAATTAAAAGTAAGTTATTTAGTAGTTACTTCAGTATATTAAAATTACTCAAAGCCAATCTGAAAATTTTAATATTTATAGCTGTCAAATTTTAATACTTAGCTGTGTGTCTGAATTATAAATTGTGAGAAACAAATTTCTTTAACTTACCAACTTTCAGATTTCAGGCTAAATGTTAGTATAAATTTGATAATTTTCTTTGTGTTATTTTTATTTGTATTTTTTGACAAATATCTAATAAAAAATTTTATTTAATTAGTGAATTTTGATTTGTTAACCCCTCCTTTCTTTAAACTTGCTGTCCGAAAAAAATTAGATAAATGTGTTGTATACTTTCAAATTGTGAAGTGTAAGTTTGAGACCAGTCTTCTTGCGTTGTGGTGCCATAAAATGCATAAAAATGAGAAAGATTCTCATTTGTATTAGTCAGATATTGCATTTCATATTTTTCCAAAAGACAGTTTGCTTTTGGCAAAAAAAGTGGATAAATGTGTTGAAGACAGGATTCTATTAATGTGAAGTTCTGAAGAATTAGCAGCGAACATTCTCTGTGCAGTCATTGTGAAGATGACATGAAAAATTGCTTGTTTTGATGCCGCAAAAGTAACTGTTAAAATCCGATACATTGCCGAGAAAAGAAGAATAGTGCAAAGTACTTTTGAATGACTTCACGAATTATGTTTGAAAAAAATTTATGTGAGGCCCATTACGAAAATGATGATAGGAATAATAAATCAAATATGAATGAATTTAAAATAGAACTCACAAACGGCAGTGTAAATATCGCTGAATGCCCTAACTGTAAAAATAAGCGAGAATGTACTGAAAATTTTTTAAAAAACAAAGCGAGCTCAGCATTTTAAGTAATTCAGAATCGTATAAAACGTCAAAGTAATTTCGCATAAAAAAAGACCTTCCTCCTTTGTCCCTATTTGAAAAATTAAGTAATCCTCTTTAGATGCTCTGAGCAAAGTTGTTTTGTCAAACTTAAAACAACAATCATTCATTTATTTAAATGTAATATATCTGTGTAGATGTCAGTCAGACAATTATTTTAAAAATATGTGCTGTTATATCAAATCAGAAGAGAAACAAGCCAATGTAAAATTTATTAGGTCAAGAAAGCAATCTTAGATTAGATTGCATTTTGAATAAAACAATCGATTTCAAGGGAAATCAAGCATAAGTTCCTTCATATAAATTCAAAACTACGCCAATCTAAGGTTGCTTTTTTTTTTTTTTTTTTTTTTTTTTTTTTCTAACTTTAAAAAGCCATTATTACAATTGTCGTAGAAAAAGTAATAGAATTCTCTCATTTCGTGTGCAGATGAAGAAAAGATAATTGATGCCACAGCTTTTTTTCCTTTGTGTTTTAATAATAAATGCAGAGGGGGGAGGACTGCAACTTTTAAGGATACGAAACTGCAGCGCATTTAATCTGTTATTTTATAATTAATAAATAAGTGTTATTAACTCTATAAATGTATACAATAATAACATCTTCTTTCCTAAATTATAACTATTTTATCACGCACAGTTTCTTAAGGCAGTTTTTTCAAATTTAAATCGTGAATTTCTTTGCTGCGAATTGCGTCTTTAAAAATTCCTCACTTCTTGTTTCAGTGGGAAAAGCTCCATAAACACTATAAACTAGCCCTTCTCTTCCAAGTCTCAACTGTCAAGGCTTAATTGTTGGCCCAGCTGTTCACTTTTTTTTCCGGGGGGGGGGAGCTCAGAATTGAAGCCTTTTTTTTTTTTTTTTTTTTTTTTTTTTTTTTTTTTTTTTTGGTATCTTCATGCAACCCACAATTTATGCTATACGATTGATAAGTAAGTGCTGTTGTAAGTAGTGATTGTCGATGCTGATTTTTAAGCTTAAATTATTTGATAAGTTCGAGACACAAAAATCCAATTCATTAGGATGGAAAAAGTAAATCAAGGTTAACGTTATTTGGGAGCGGATTGAGTGCCGCTTAGATATTGATTTGTTGGGTGTTAAAAACTGCATAGACGGGAAAAGAAAAAAATACAAACATTGTAGTAAAGTTATGAATCATTTTCACTCTAAGTCAACTAGTGTAACAAATAATGTAATAAGGACAAAATTAAAATTCAGAAATGATTTAAGTATAATCTACGCTTAAAAAAAAAGGAATTTTGAAATATGTTTATGATAAATTTTAAAAACTTTTCCAGTATATTGACAATTAATTGAATGATATTCAATTAGATGTTTTCAATTTTCTATCATTTACTTACGGTTTGTTTCTATTTTCCATTTATCTATTTATTTATTTTTGAAAGTATTTAGCACATATTATGGTATTTTTTATTTAAAATTATTTTTAGTTTTTAAAATTTATTGTAAAAATTTACATTTTCTAGGGACATAGGGAATGGGGTTTGGGTTTTTGAAAATATTAGAGAGAAACTTCTTTAGATTATTGTTTAATGACAGAAATAATTTGACCTGGTAGAGGCCATTCACCTGAAGAACACTGCACCCAGATCAATTTATTATCGTTATTCTATTTTTATTTATTTATTTTTTAATTTTAATTTAGTACAATTCTTACTTTATTTTTACTCAAGGTTTTTCAAAATTTTACTTCCCTAGAAAGTAGATTTGAATTTATTTCCTATGTATTGCCATTGTTAAAGCCGCTTTTACACTTAATCTCTGTTGTTACTAAATCATATGCATATTTTTATTCACTTTCAATATTTACATATATGATGATATTTTAATGCGTAGAGGAAACCCGAACACTTTAATTTTCGGCGGTCGAAAGGAATTTATTGCGTAGTTTAACTTCCGTTATTCGTCATGGTTGAGGCTAAAGGCATGAACATAGACTTTTTTTTCATGAAGACTATATAACAAAACTGAATTTGAAGAATCACAATCTTTATTTTTACACTTATCAAATCATTTCTTTGGCTGACAAGTTACTTTTCGATCATAGTTGAATACAATAATATTTATGTACACAGAAAGCAAAGGGGGACAATTAAGCATAGCAGCACAGAGATGTTTGCAGGGCAGAAGTTACGAAAAGGAATGACGTAATTGCTCGCGAACCAGTACTTATACTAGGTTAGGTGCCCCATATATACAGCTAAGTTGCGATTGGTTGATTTTAGGTTTTAGTTCCCTTTTTGCAAGCAGCGTTATGTAACTTGGAAAAATTTAGAATTTGGAAGAAAAGATAAACTTATGGGAGAACATAAAATTTAGAATAGTCAATTTTAAGGTCGCCAATCATTTATTAGCTCATCCATCGTATTTTATTATATTTTACATATATATATATATATATAAATTTTTGCATCTTGCTCCGCCAGCGGGGCAACCGATGCGATGCTAACATATCGGTTAAGAAAGCTCCAATAACATATGTATCTATACTTTTTGGTTGTGTAAAATTTCTGTGTCGTTTTGTATTTCAGAGGGTAAACAGAAGGGATGGAAGTTTCACAATCAGCATTTTTCAGAAATCAGTACAAGCTACGCGTTTTCAATGAAAAGTACTTTTTGTGTGAAATACCACAGTACGTAAGGAAATCTGGTTGTGTTCAAATACAGAAATATATGTGAAATAGAAACTCATCAGTGGCTGGGCGATAAAACCCCCTGAATGCTAGTAGTTCGACCCAGACAAACGGGTTTTCTTTTCTTTTCACCATCTATAGATCAGCTGGCTCACTGAGTTGGGTGCTTATTAACCTGTTGTATCCCGTCGATGGAATAAAAGAACTAAAGCTTAGTGCTATGTCTTTCGGGATTTGACTATGTAAAGTGAGGGATACTGAAAGAAAGACTGGAACATGGAGGGAAGTGCATATTGGGCACAGTGTTATTGAGACTAAGAGAAAAATGCTAATGACAGCTTATCTTGAGCACTGGAAATTTGCTGTTACTTGCAAGGATGTACTATGACGTTGTCGAGTACAGTGTGCTCACATACGTAGTTCTGCTGATACGATACATATTTTAGATACTTTTTACTGTTATGGTATATGTTGGGCATACAAATATAATAAGGGCTGGGGTCCATCAGCGGCCGAGCGATAAAATCACTGAACACTGGAAGTTCTGACGTGGGTTTGAATCTAGGCGAACGGGCTGACTGCATGGCCGTTTCCGTGGCTTTCCCTATATGCCTATGTGTAACGTGTACACGAGCCAGTTTCTTTTAGAAAGACCTCCCCTTTAGGTAGATAGCCCTAGTGTGCTTTGTCATAATAAACTAAAATGAAACGAAGCTAATAAGGACTGAAATCAGTACAAATATTTATACATTACAATTCATGAAACAAAAAAAATT
Source organism: Stegodyphus dumicola (assembly GCF_044657685.1). NCBI lineage: Eukaryota > Metazoa > Arthropoda > Arachnida > Araneae > Eresidae > Stegodyphus > Stegodyphus dumicola. Next base: position 36,343,224 of record NC_140781.1, read on the forward strand.
ATAAATTAGATTAATAAAAATGTACAGAGATGCATGTTGAGATTGCAGTATGCAAACACTTATAGCAAGTTATACTTTCAAAATTACAGATTCACATATCCATTTCGTGCACTAAAGTAATTGCAAATATAATAAATGATTGCTGAAGCTAATAAGCTAAAAAAATTAAATAGTTTTTGTTTCTAAATCTTGCAGCGCCGTAGGGAGAGGAATACCAGTTTTGTTAACTCAGAGAATTGCATTAACATAGATAATGTTATGTTAGGTACTAAATAAATACAATATTATTCCACATAATAGCTGTTTGTATATATTTATGGTGCAATGCTACTTGGTAAGGCAAAAATATTAAAAACTTACGTACATATCAGTGCTCAGTGGGAAATTTTAGTACAATTAAAACCATATAAGCTACGTCTTTAGTACAAAATTAAATAATTAGACGTAGGGAAAAAAATATTTAACTGCGAGTAAATATTCAGATCAGTACAGGCTGGACTAAACATAAACTAAATATTATTGAAGCAGATAATAATTATTCAATAAATTATTATAAATACAGGGCGAGCTGCTGAAAGCACGGTGTCGGAGGAAAGTAGCAGAAAAATCATTCCAGGCTGTCAGCAATGCTCTTAGCAGTCTTAGTACAATCTGTAATGCGGTTGAGCGCACATTTATTCTAATTTGTATTCCTGATCCATGCTGGCATATTAGTCACAAAATCTCATTTTAAATGAGAATTCGCTGCCTGCGGACAATCGTACAGATAGTGATCTGCGTCACCAGTGGTGCCACAAATGTACTGGTAGCTGTTTCTGAGCCAAACCTCTGAAGATAGGCCATATATGGGCCATGGCTTGTCAGGTACTGGGTGAGTTGCGAAGAGGCGCTTTCAGATTCTGGTCTACGTTTGGATAAAAATTACAGACGTCTGCCCATGGTGCTCGACTGCCAGTAGTTTAGTCACTGTTCCATTATTTCGCATCTGAGAGTGGTTTTCATATATGATTCCTGAAGGGGGACATTGATACTACTCAAGTGGCGCTCGTTAGCTGCGCTTTTCGGAATCACATCTACTGCTTCATTTTCTTTAATCCCAGTATGGGCTGGAACCCAATGAAGCTTGGGCTTCAAACTTGCAGGAATTGAAATTAATTGTTTCTGTTTGACTGACTACGGAATGTCTAATGCGGCCGCTTGAATGGCCTGCAAGCTTGACACTGAATCTGTATATATTACTTTGTACTTTCTATTGATTAGAGATTAGATTAAAATAGAGTACAGAAATTATTAAATGGCAGATAGATGTCTCCGTACACAATCATTCATTTTATGTAACTTATTTATTTATTATTAATTTTTTTATTTATTTATTCATTCTTGCATTCATTTATTTATATCTGTTGTATTTGCTCATTCGCCCTTTTAACAATTAATTGTCAGAAATTTGTTACAATCTTGTTCAGTTAGTTTACCTTTGATAGTTGCAGTATACATGTTTTCGGAAAAAATACTCTATTCTAAACATGTACATCTCAAGCATTGTGTTACGGATAATTACAACAGTGGGGCTTTTCGGCCGATATGATGGCGCCCAGTGGAGCGGAGGCCTTTCTGTTGGAGAAACCAATGTTACTTATTCACAAAATATTTAAATGCTGCATTGTGCATGACTCCATTTGTCTACGGACTCTCCAGATGTCGCCACTTGTTCAACGCTACTTGCTTAAAAGTTTTCTTTAGTTTCCGGCGGCTTTCTTCTTGTTACACAGCAGGCGCCGCATGCTTAATATTATTACGAATATTGTTATTGAATTGGCGAAACCCCGCCCATTTATATACGAAAACATGGAAAATATATCGTTTATTGTGATTAACAAGTCGGTTAATGTTACCAAAATATTAAACTGAAGTAAAGTCACCTAACAAAAGTTAAAGTCGTCAAATAAGGTTGAAATAGATGATAGAAATTGCTAAGTGACAAAGCGATGTTTCCAGGTAATGAATTAAAATTAGCCTTAACTAGCCCTAACCACATGCTATCAAAATTAGAAAAAATTACTTCTGCACTAGATCTATTCGCCCAGGAGCCTGCTGGGCGGATATTGATTAGGAAAAAAAAAAAAAAAAGAGGGCGGTCGCTTTCTGAAACTAAGTCAAGCATATTATGTGACTAACTTACTCTTACTGTAGAAGGTGATGAAATCGCAAAATTTCTTACAAATAGAGATGAGGGATACGCTATAATTATTAACATTAAGAGTAACATCGATCAAAGAATTTCCAGAAACATTATGAATATAAACAGCTCATAGAAATGAATTTCACCTCCGACAATAATTTATTAATGCTTTTTTTTTTCTAATTAAAATCCTCTTAAACTAAGTATTTACATACTAATTCAGAAAACAAACAACAAAAATCAGCGTTATATTTACAAAATTTCGAAACTAGTCCTGTGGAAATTTTGTAAATATAACGCTGATTTTTGTTGTTTGTCTTCTGAATTAGTATTTATTCAGCGTGTTATTGTGTCTTAATTAAGTATTTACATATTTTTAGTTACATTAAATTAATTAAATTCTACTGATATTTTAGGGGATATTTTTCTCATCGCTTAATGTTATAATTCGCTTAGTGTTATCAATACTCGAGGACAAACGTGATAATATTAAGCAGCGCCTACTGTACGTGCAGAAAGTGCAGATGCAGGCAGCTCGTCTGCCAGGATTTGACCTCTAGTTGTAACACATAGTTAGGCAAGACAGACCGAAGGCTGCCCGCATATGCGACTAGTTACACTAAAAAAAAAAAAAAAAAAAAATACCGTCGCTATTAAAATAAAAGGTACATAATAAGAATTTTAGTCACTAAAAATCTTCACATAGCATTTCTCTTAAAACATAGTCCTCCCCCCCTTTTTTTAACTCTCTGTCTCTTTCTTTCTTTTCTTTTTTTTTTTTTTTTTTTTTTTTTTTTTTTGGGATGCTTTGGTACATCAGACTTTATTCTGTGTAATTTAATATCTCGTACTCGAGGTTATAAAAAATAAACTGCCATGCTTATCAATTGTCATGCTTTTCAAGAAAAGAAGCCATACCAACTACATATGCTTATCTTAGAAAAAATGCCATGCTTCTGCGATACTAGTAATATTCACCACCAATAGATGGCGACTCGTTTGCTGTGTTTTCAACTTCTCATGGAAGACACTAAGTTCCAGCTATGGATCACATTTATGCTTAATAAGACTACTTTAGTAGGGAAATAACTTGGGAGTAAAGAACTTCAGATAGAATACTCGTCTTTATCGTAATTCACGCTAATTCGAGGTTATAAAGGAAACTTGTATCATTACAAGTGTTGCATACGTAAATAACACACGCTCATATTTCATGAATATTTTCGTTAAATTTGCACAAAAGGTAAAACAGATAAATAAATAACTCTAAAAGAAAAAACGCGTTTTTTTAATTCCAGCTTCGAAGTGTATAGGACTGCGTGCGTTTAAAATTTTTTGGTTCTAGGGCGCCATCGTCTTTCTACGGTGGGAGGAACTCATAAACATTTTTATGATTTTTATTCGGTATGAGTTCTTCATTTATGAGTTCTTTATTCTTGAATTCTTCATTTTTTTAATAATAAATAGAGATTATGCAGGTAAAATAATGTTTTTTTTTTGTCCCTAAAAATACATAGTTACTCAGAAATAATACTCAAACAGGAAAATCTGATAATCACATTTGAAATGAGTGGAAAGGTTCAGGGATACGTTCAGGTAGTTTATGTTTGCCTAATGAAAGACTCACCTTCGTGGAGAACTTTGTAAGACCGGTTGTATTCACGTTACACACGAGGGAAATCTATGCAGTCAGCCTACTCACCGGTTTAAACCTGGTTCGATCTACCAATTTTCAGCAATTTTGCTGCAAGTTGGCACAGTTATTGCTTCTAAATCACAGTGACTATAACCGTAGACATATTGAATGGAATTCCACTTCGACCGGATTTTAATCTTTACAAAAATGAGGAAAATTTTGAAAGTGTTTATTTAGAAGAGTTTGTTCTCAAGAATTTAGTGTTCAAGGGACTGGCGTTTTAAAAATATTTATTCAAGAAGTAATTTTAGTGAACAGGTATTAAGCAAAGGTATCATAATGATAGATTAAAATACTATATTTGAGCACACCATTTTAAAATATTGCTCTGAAAAATGTTTGGGGAAGATTTCTTAAGTATAACGTACATTTATATTATTCTTGTGTAATGTATGCACAGATTTCAAAACAAACTTTAAGATGTCAAATATTTTTAAGGAAAAGAAGTTAATAACTTTCTAAGCAAAAATTTTTATGACTGAATTTCGAAGCAACTAAATGGGTTATGGGTGGAAAGAGAAGGAAAGTGCTGAATTCCTCTTACAAATAAACGTGTTGGATGATTTATCGAGGAAAACTCTTTGAAGATTCGGTTAGCCTTTATATTCTCGAGATACACGTGTGAAAAATTTCTCTTGCTTCGCTTTCGGCCACAATAGAAATATTAGAAGGAATCTATGCGGATTTATTTATTGATGGGTAGGTCTTCAGCATGAACGTTAAAACATATAAATGCATGCCAAGATTTCTTCAGGCTTTTCATGAAAGTAAGCAGATTGTGCCTCGGTAGAAACGGTAGCTCGCAGAAAAAAACATAGCTTTCCCAGTCACTTGACGTTTATCCCAAGGTAGCGGCCGATAGGTAAAATCGCTGAACACTGGTTGTTCGACTTGGGATCGATCCAGGCAAAAGAGCTAGCTGGATGGACGTTTTCATGTTTTTTCCCCATGTGTAATGTGGATAGGAGCTAGTTTTCTTTAGAAAGTCCTCCACGAAGGCATGCCTCAGGCAGACAGCCCTCGCCTTGTGATAATCAGATAAACCAAACCAAACTCACTTAGGTAGCAGGATCGTCATGCTTTTCATGTCATGCTTTTCGTATAAACGTATATAGCATAAGCGTAGAGTTTTAGTGAATGATAATAAAGATGCCTAATTTTTCCATTCCCATTAAGTTGTGGAAAAAAAAAAAAAAAAAAAAAAAATAGACATCTGTCTCTAAAACGATCAGCTTTAATTTTAAGGATGTTGATTTAGATGTCTAATTTACCTCATTATTTTCTCTATAAATAGGGAATGAAGTACACATTTTTAATTACTTGAAAACACCGTCAGAATTATTATAACTGATGATATAATAATTCATCTTGTTGGTCTACAGTTTATTCATCTTGTTGGTCTAACCTTGTGATAGTTATCAATGAGCTCAGCTCGCATTTCAGCTACACACTGCAGTGGGAGCAAACGAAATAAGCTGTCATTACAAATTTATGACTAACAGATACCGCGCGTATTCTGGATAAAAGAATTGCTTAATCTCGTATCCGCCGAAGTGGTAAATTTGAGGTTTTGTACAAATTTCGGACTAAAGGAAGCTATAATACCACAAGGTGTTTGACACTCTTGGATGAGGGAAGCATTATAGCATACCTGAGCCGGATGGAATGCCTGCTCGCGGAAGCATTGTGTTTATCCTTTGCTGAGGGTAGCGCTTTCATTCACTTAAAAACAAACGCCTTCTCGCGGCCAGCTGCTTAGCTTCCATTCGTGCAAAATAGTTACTTTTGCCCTATTCTATCACCTTTTAAAGTTGTGACTTCTTTCCTAAGATACCTTTTATAAGTATAGGAAATCATTCGGAGTTAATCGAAGATTTGGTACCTCTCATCTTTTGAAAGAAACCGTAGCTTTAGTCAGAGAGTACGGAATAAAATCAGTTCTGGTACTTTTTCTGTTTCTTGGTTTATGGTTTATGTGTGGCTCACCAGCGGCCGAGCGGTAACGTTGCCGAACACTGGTAGTTTGGTCCGAGGTTCGAATGCTGCGAACGGGCTGACTGCATGGGTGTTTTCGTGGTTTTCCCCATGTGTAACGTGTATACGAGCCAATTTCCCTTAGAAAGTCCTCCACGAAGGCATCCCTTCCTTAAGGCAGATAGCCCTCGAGTGCTTTGCCGTAATCTAATAAACCAAACCAAACCAAGACTATGGTTTATGTGATTACTGCAAAGCCTTGAGGGCTATCTGCGTAAGGGGAGGGATGCCTTCAGCGAGGGCTTCCTAAAGGAATACACGTTACACATGGCAGAAAACCACTAAAACGCCCATGCAGCTGGCCTGTTCGCGGAATTCGAACCTCAGACCGAACTACCTGTGTTCAGCGACTTTACCGCTCGGCCGCTAGTGAGCCCAGTATTTCTGTTCCAAAAATACTATAATAAATGGCAGAGAGTGTCTAACTACAGAAAGACATATAGTTTAAGGTTTCTTATTAAGTACTTCTTATTCTTATTATTTTATAACTTTATTATTAAGTAAATCTGTTGAATTTTATAGAAATGGTTAAATTTCGTCCATAAACATTCCAAAAAGATTTATTTGCAAAAATAAATTAATAGATTCGTATATACTGTTACATACATTTTGTATGCCTTGTGTTGATATCTTTACATAAACCATTATTTATTTTCTTACCTCTGACCCAATGGCAAAAACAGCAGAAGCAGATAGTTTGATGTGGATTTAAATTTCAACAAAATGGTTTTTGCAGCATGAATGTTTCGATGATTTTTCCATATACACTGGTGTGCAAAAATTAAGGACGAAGTCGAAAAATTAGCATATCAGCTGAACGAAGAGGCAGAGCGGACAGAAAGACCAATCAGGAGATTAAGTAAGGTGATGTACGGTAGCACATGCGCAGATATGCAGGTAGACGTAATGGGGGAGTGTCTGAGTAGTATAAAGCATGTTGTCGGTGTAAGATCAGTATTTTTGGCAAAGAGATTGCACGCCGTATAGCAGCTAAAATCACACCGAGTTGCTGCCTCAGCGAGAAATGGCGAATAATCAATCTGTTAGACGACATCTGGATGCTTTTACCCGAGGTCGAATCATTGGGAAGTTGGAGGAAGGCCGCAGTGTGACAAGTGTGGCTGAAGAGTTCGGAATTGCTCACAGCATCGTTTCACGACTTTGGAGATAATTTCAAACTACAGGAACAGCTATCCGGGGGTTTAGTAGTGGTCGTCCACGAGGAACCACACCCGCAGATGACCGGTATATTGCCTTACAAGCCAGAAGAAACAGGCCACAGACAGCGGGAGAAATCGCTAGACACACGACACAGGCGACTGGACGACCGATATCGCGTTTTACCGTGGCCAGAAGACTGCACGGTGGTGGTCTGTTTGCACGACGCCCTGTACGGTGTGTACCTCTAACGCCTGCCCATCGGAGAAGGCGTTCTCTGTGGTGCCGGGAACACCGGAATTGTAGAGACAATGAATGGGGACGAGTACTCTTTACAGATGAGAGAAGATTCAGTCTGAGTAGCGATTCTCATCGCATACTCATCTGGAGAGAGCGGGGAAGCCACAATCATCCCTCGAACATCATTGAAAGGGACAGGTATGGAGGTGGCGGTGTTCTCGTTTGGGGAGGCATCATGCTTGGTAGTCGTACAGACCTTCACATCTTCGACGCAGGTTCAGTTAACGGGACCCGTTATTGTAACGAGATTCTTCTTCCATATGTGCGTCTTTTTAGAGGCGCTATGGGTCCGCAGTTCCTTTTAATGGACGACAATGCACCATGTCATCGCACAGTAGCTGCCGAACAGCTCTTAGAGAGTGAGGATATTGAACGTATGGATTGGCCGGCACGATCTCCGGATCTCAATTCCATCGAGCATGTATGGGATTTTCTAGGCAGACGCTTGGCAGCTCCTACCTTACCACCAGTAACGATTCCGGAGCTTCGATTGGCGCTGCAAGACGAATGGGCAGCAATGCCTCAACAACTCATTGACACCCTCATTCTCAGCATGGGCAGACGCTGTGAAACCTGCCTAGCAGTCAGGGCGAGATCATATCCCCTAATAAAGACCGGATGTTTCTTGCTGGACACCCATCACAGGGATGTTTCGGCCTTCAGTCGCATTGCGCTCCATGCTACTTTTTCAATAAAGCTTCTTTTTATCCCTCTGATTTCTCTTTTAGTAAGTGTTGCTTACATTACTCATGTCCTTACGTATTGGGGATCTTACAATATTAAATGTGTTGATTTGGAAAGCTTTTGTACAAAGTTATATTGAAAAAACCGTCTCGTCCTTAATTTTTGCACACCAGTGTATACTATAAATGTGAGCTATTTTTCCTTAGACAATCTTCCAAGTTATCTTTCTTTTTACAAGGAAAGTTTTAACACTTTCAAATCCGAATTTTTCTAAAAAAATATCTAGTCATCTAGGAATATTAAAAAATACTGAATATGGAGTTTTTGATCCTGATTGGCTAACGCTCTGATGAACTGATCTCTAATAGCAAACTAAATGGCGAAATTTTAAAATTCTCATGAAATTTAAAAACAAAGCTGCTTCGCCAAGCAGAGTGATCATAAATTTTGAATTTTGTATTCACACTGAGTTAGGAGTAAATTTTTTTAAAATGTACTTCTGACTAAAAGTATAATTGAGTTGGCATTAAAACAAATTCAATTGATTCTACACCCTCAGAAAGAAAGCCATTAAGTTATGCTCTAAATTTCTGTAGGTGAAACAAAAATAAGCAAATAAAAACGTTTTATCATCAAAAGGAAACGTATATTGTTTAAAAATTCTTTTCTTTCCGTAACCTTATATTTAAAAAAATATATTCGCTCAAAGTTTCACCTCTCGAAACATTGCAATTTATCATTTGAAGTTAATTACATTGAAATTCTTTATGATTTATTAAAGTTTTCAATCTAAAGTATATTGACTTAATTTCAAACTACAGTTTCCATTTGGTATTTATGTCCACCAGGGGCCGAGCGGTAAAGTTGCTGAACGCTGGTAGCTTCGACCTGGGTTCGATTCCAGGAGAACGGGCTGGCAGCATGGGCCTTTTTATGGTTTTCTCCATGTGTAACGTGCATTCAAGCAGATAGCACTCCAGTGCTTTTGCTATAGTTAAATAAACCAAACCATTTTATAATTAATTTCTTTCCTTGCTAGGCTGCAAATAACTTTATTTGAACTTGCCGTCAAGCAGATTTTCAAAGCCTAGAAATTAAGGAAACATTGCATTAAGACTTTTAGTTTTAACTATTAGATAACTAATACTTACTTAGGTATTATCGGAACCACCTTAGCAGAAGTCGGCCTATTTTCAGAATGCATCAAACCCTACCAATAATGTGCATTACAATTCTTCAGTTCTAATTAATTACGTCGCCTTTTCCGTATGTATATTGTTTTATTGTATTTCAAATTCCAATTGTTTTTATAGACAAATCGTGATATTTCCTTACTTAGGCTCAATATTAAAATATGCGCTTGTGAAGTTTTCCAGCAATGAAAGAAACCGTGGTAATATTTCTACAGGAAATACAGCATTTTCTTCAAAACCGCTGAAAAGAACAAAGATGAGATGCAGATACTGTGCGTGATGTTAAGTTTGTGCAATTCACTCATTTTTTTAAGCGAAAACAGAACACACGCGCTATAAAAGTTACGGAAGTATTTAGCGAAAAATATGTTTATGTTTTAATGTATCATAAAATACTTGTTTTACAACTGAAATTTCTGTTTTAAATTGTTAAAGTGTGTTTCCTTTTGATATGCTGATAATGTACGATAAATATCGATAGTTTGGATATCGTTTTTAGAAAAGCAGAGAAAATCCCCAACTTGCACCAGATAAATAATTTTTATTTATTCGGCGATATACACTGAAGAGCCAAAACATTATGACCACCTACTCAATAACGCGTTACGCTGCCTTTGGCCTGCAAAACAGCTGCAACTCGTCTTGGCATGGATGACACAAGTTTTTGGTGGATGACTGGAGACAGGGTATACCAAATGTTCTAAGCAGCGTTCACGCGAAGTCGAGATATTCCGAGATGGTCGTGTTTGAGCTTTGAGCTGCCGCTCCATGACGTCCAAATGTGCTCTGTCGGGTTAAGCCACGACGAGTTAGGTAGCTAGGACGTTAATTGGAATTCATCTTTATGCTCATCGAAACACTCCAAAACAGATGGAGCTTTGTGTCATGGGGTGTTGACCCACTGGAAGATTCCATTTCCATTTGGGAAGACAGACGCCATTTAAGGGTGCAACTGATTGGAAATTACGTTCAGATAGTTCGCAGCTTTCGTGATCTATTCTACCACAACTAAGGGTCCCAGAGCCGCTCACGAGAACATCCCTCAAAGCATATACCGCTACCACCAGGCTGTGCATGACCAGGGAGAAGCAACTGTTCGCCTGGAAAACGGCGTACCCTGACACGATCATGGACGTGATGAATGAGAAATCGTGATTCATCCTACCAGACAACTGTCTTGCACTTACCCATGGTCCAGTCTCGATGTTTCCGGGCCCACTGTTGGCGTAGTTGACAATGACGCTTGGTCAATAGAGGCTCATGAGTGGGAAGTTTGCTGTCCAACAGTGTCCACTTAATTCTGTGTTCCGAAACACTTGCACTTGGAGCTGCATTGTATTGGGCTGTCAGCTGAGCCACTGTGTCGTCGATTTTACTGTACCAAGCAAAACTGTCTCCGATGTCCTTTTTCCTTGATCACGCGTGGACATCCAATACCTAGGCGTCTACTGATGGTTTCACCGTCGTTTATCCACTTTGGATAAATACCAAAAGCAGCAGATCGTGAACAACCTAGCAGTCGTGCAGTTTCAGAGACACTGGTTCCGAGTCTTCGGGCCATTACAATCTGCCCTCAATCGAATTCCCTTAGATCTGCAGCCTTTCCCATCACTCGAAAAAGTGTAAGAATGATTCCATACCTTTTCCAGCAGCAGTTAAATACCATTCCCACTTAATCATGTGCTCTGCACGTCATCCAGATGAATTCATTGAAAATTGTGGGGATGGTCGTAATGTTTTGGCTCGTTAGTGTAAATATGCAGTGTGGTCAAATTGTGTTTCAAGCGTACACAGCTAAGCATTTGAAATTAACAGGGAATTAGGGAAGAGGGATTATTAAAATGAAAAACCTGGTCTCAGAAATTTTAAAATGACAATGGATGAAATAAAAGAAAAATTCCTGGCCTCATCAACTGAAGACATTGGTTTTGAAAACGAATAAAAAAATCCACATTTAAAAGTAAGTCCACAAGTGCACAATCAAATTCTGAATCTGGGAAAAAAAAGAATAGAAAAGAAACCTCAATCATATATTACGTAATTGTAAAGAAAAGGCTGTAAGATTCTTCATGGTGCTAGCTGAAAACAGAATGTGAAATATAACTTGGAATAATATGTCTCAACAAAATATGTGGAGAAAAATTTTCAACACGCTTATTACTGGGAAAAAGAGCTTCAAACGTCTGATGTTCGCTACAAAAATTTCAAAGAAACGGAAGACTTCTTAAAAGAAAATAGCTTCTTTTCGTATTAAACCATAAGGAAAAACATAGAAATTCTCATACGGCTGGCAAGTTAACCGGGATTTGAACCCAGGTCATACACGCTGTGTTTTAACGCCAGTAGGAATACATTTCGGAAGCTTCTAATTCGACTGACTTATCTAACTGTAGTTGATGTAAAGGCGCTTTCCGCTTTGATCACTTTAACTTATTGCAGATCTCATCTGTGCTACATTTAACCCGTAACCAGCGCATTGCAATAGTTGCGTAAATATGCTCTATTTCTATTGAGATAAAATGACTACAGGAGATAATAGCTTTCTGCAGTAAAAGTATGACTTCCAGAATTTCACATATTCTGGTTTAAGTTTTCAAAAAGATTTTCAACTTTCCACTTTCCGTCATTTTAAGTTATTGTATATTGATAGCCAAATATCTATCTTTCACTTTTTATCTTTTCAGTTGCCATTTTGTATTTTCGTTTGACAACTTTATAGACTTTCAAAGTTGCATTTTGAAAATTTCGAAAGTCACGAAACAGAGCAGTATCTCATGTAGCGTATTATTAGCTAAAACGTTTCCTTATTATGACTATCTAGATGGGGTGATTCACATGAGCTTTTTTCAGAAAAAATGAAATGTTGGGACTCCTTCCTTGTTAAAGTTAGGATTTGCATACCTTTTCATTTCGAAACCATGTTAAGGTATTTTGAAAATTCATCAGATGGATAACGCAATTTTTTTCTAATAAATAAATACAAAACAGTTTTCAGATATCACTGGTTATTGATGAAATTTATAAGTCAACCAGTTAGAACTCAGATATATCTATCTGCATTTCTAACTGGTTGATTGTCAATTAATCGTCATAAAAATCTGCGATGACTGAACTGGAAAGCATTCTAAGTAAAACTCATTTGTATTTTTGATGCACACAAGGAGAACTACGAAACCCAGTTGCCGAAAATTAGTTTAATTTGAAATCAATAAGTTTGGTTTGGTTTATATGAATATACTAAAGCACGCATAGGCTATCCTCTAAGGAAAGGATGTCTTCGTGGAAGACTTTCCAAGGAAAACTGATATGTATCTTAATTACTCATGGGAAAAACCACGAAAATGCCCACACAGTCAGTCCATTCGTCTGGAATCGAACTCAGGGAGAACTATCAGTGTTCAGCAATTTTACGGTTCAGTGGGCTCGGAATCCATAAGATAATGCAATTATTGATATCCAAAGGTCTTATTCTTTAGATTAGTTAATGGATTTCATTTAACATTCTCAGTAAACATATTAATGATGGAAAGAAGAAATTACATTAAGGCTTATATAAAGTGTTCTGATTTGCATTGATTATCAGAATACAAGGTGCTGTAGGGATTGATCGTGGATTTCATTGTAAATTTCTAATACACAATAATAACATTTGCAGACTGGAAGCAGGTATGGAATTAATGACGATTAACCATAAGAGACTCTCAGTCTATGAAGAAAATATTCATGACGGGTTCTACAATATTAAAAGGCATGCAAATAAACAGTATGAAATCACCAGTAATTACATCTGTATCAATGCATTGTCCGCAAAACGTTATAGCATCATGAAGAAAGCTTAAACACTTCTGACTCTTCCAAGTATTAAATATAACACGGAGTTCTAACTACAGTTAATGAATTCTCAGTGATTAATTACGTCGAGTAAATTGCGATTACACTCTAACACTGAACTTTTAACTTTTAATTTGCTAACACATTTTTTAAAAAAGGTGTGCGTGTTTGCGTGTAGCTTCTAAGTATCGTGATTCCGGCATAATGCAAGATAACAGGCAAATGCTGTCTTTTGTACATATGGTAAGAAATTTTGAATTTTGTTTTGCTATGACCCTATATATTTTATAACTTGAATTGCTATTTCTCTTGTGGCTAAAAATTTATTTAACAACAGAACAACAGTTTTCTCGAATTTCTTCCTTGATATAAATTTATCCTTTCTTTTCCTGAAAATCGTTCATCGCTGGATGAAAGAAGATGAAAACTTTAAAAAATCAGAAACAGTTGAACCATAAAACCGCTTTGATTTCAGGTACAAACAGCCTATTTAAAGAAATGGTCTGACGCAAATTTGTCGTCACAGAAAGGATCACTCTGTTGTCATTGAAGGATACTAATTCCGACGAACAGAGATCAGCATAAACAGCTTGTTTCTTCGAATGCTTAGGGCACTTTTCTCTTGAACTGAATACTACGGTTGAAGTTTAGATAACGTAACTGTTCATCGCTTCATTTAGGTCAAAATAATATTTGTTATTTCATTTCTGTCAAATTAATGCTTTTAAACTTGGACTTGAAAATTGCGTTTATTAGCCTATTGTGTCCTGGCAGACGACTAAATATAAACCAAATTTTTTATTATTACTATTTTAAAAAATGCACAGATAGTATCAAAAGATTGAATTACAAATTTTTATATGTTGCAGTGTAATAAGTATACAATATTACATAAAAAACGCATACTATGCAGGAAAATATAGCTTAGAGATTTCCCTGAAAGTAGGGAGTTCAGCTTTCTTAAGTTTCGCATTATGGAAGAAAATTTAGGTATCATGTTAAAGCCATTTATGTGTTAGTAACACGCTCCTATAAAATCGGGAAATGTCTTTGAAGACATATATTCGCTCTTCATAAAACTGAACAAGGGAAGTCCATTTTTAATCACTTTTGTAAACCGTTCTGTATTATTCCCTCTTTACAAATCAAACCGACGTATAATCCAGGAAATATCGATCTGAATTTGCTTATTTGCGAAATGATATGAGTTCTCAAACTTTTCTAGTTCCACAGCACAATTGTAAAGACGCACTAGGCTTTCGATGCGGGAAATGAAATACGCTATGGCCCCCAACGGTGTTCGAATTACGAATCTTCCTTTTGCCAACTGGACGTGCTAATTACTCACAGCATGAGAGCACACACGCGGGGAGAGGGGAGATATGCGATAATTCCTTTTGTAATTGGTACACAAAAAGAATTTCAGAAAATTCAACTCTTCTACTGAAAAATGCGTAATAACACAATGTATGTTATTGGAAATGACTGCCAACTATCTGTGGCAAGATTTCTCTCTGAATTCATCCGAAAAGAATATTAGTTTTTTCCTTGGGCTCTAGATTTTAGAGAATTCTTCTTAAGTTTTTTGAGAATTATTGAGATCTATGTGGTCTCCACTGAGTTACTGGAAATTTGCGTTAGGATTTTTAACATCTAAGATTTTTTAACGAGCCCATTTAATTATAAACGTTAAATGTAAACCCATTTAATTAAAACGTATGTCAATACAATTTCAAGTAGTTCTTTTATTAATATTGCTACGAAGAGCCCAGCTGCGGTAAGATAGCTTCCCCGCAAAGCGAGGTTAGGGTTGCCAGAAAGTGACAGGAAAAGGCAGAGTTGTCAAATTTAGCGCGAAATCGCTCACTTGGCGACATTTGGCGACACAAATTGGCGGTATGTCATAGACGGAGCAAGAACATTCTAGAACGCATTCTTGGCGGTATTCCTCGAGAATGTTCTCGAAGGTAGGTCAAAAGCTATATATACTCTGCGTGTACGCGGAGCAGGAGTATTTTGAGCTCAACAGCAGAGTAGTACAGTTCAAAAATTAGCTTGAGAGTGACCAAACCGTGTCGGGAGCTGTATTTTAGTGGCGTGAAGCTGTCTTCACCGTTGTACCTTGAAGGCTGTGTTGCTGATTGTTTCAGCGTGTTTACCGCAGTTTTTCGACTACTGCAAACGTTTCTTTGGAACTCTCTTGGTGAAAAGCTTGTGTTCTGATTCTTTATCAAGTGTTGTCATCAGTTACTCCGAATCAACGAACCCGTAGAACACAACAATATGAAAGTCGACAAAAAATTTTTCTTTCAACAGTGCTGAACTCTACGCTAATTAAATTCCAAAGCACGTTGCTAATTGGATATTCTTGTAATGACTGGAAATTATTTTTTTTTTAAATAAGAAAGGAGCTGTGTAAGCTAAGTTCGCAGTCTGAGCATGTTATCTGGTTAACATGAAAATTCACGGCAATTTATTTTAAGAGTGACTAGATATCCCCTACGTCCCTATTATCCCCTACGTCCAGTACGGAACGTTTAGTGAAAATTATAATGCGGTAATTAGCTGAAAAAATTATAATCGCAGCAAAATATTCGAGAAGGAGTACAATTAAAAATGTACAAATTATATATATATATGCCATGTTTAAAACGTAGAAGAAGGAATCCAATACTTTTTAGCAGCTTTCGATATTCGTCATCGCTGAGAAGATAGTAGTGGCTGAAGGTAAAAGCTATGATGACGTATTTAGCACAACTGAGCTTGAAGTATCCCAACCTTTATTTTTATGCATATCAAATCATCCTTTTGTAGACAACATATTCTTTTAATCATAATTGAATACAATAATTTCCATGTACATGGGTTTTAAAATACGACGTCATCATAGGCAAATAAGCAGCAGCGTGGATGAGGAACGTCTTGCGAGGAGGAAAGTGTAAGCGAAAAGTGAAAAAGGTTTGGTTTACGATTATTTGAGTGGGCAAGAGATATTTGCGTTAAGCGTTACGTAACCTGGAAAGATCTCGAATTTGGGAGAACAGGTGAATTTAGGGGGGGGAGAGCATAAAATCTAGAATCGCTAATTTATGAACTACTTGTATATAAGCATGTACTATGAACTATGTAACTATGTAAGCATATATTATGAACTATGTAACTATAAGCATATATTATGAACTATGTAAGCATGTATACAGGATCAATGTATGCCCTTATAGGGCCCATGAAGTGTTGCCCCGGATAGTTGCGGAACCTGGACTAGACCTGAATAGTCTAAGTAAGCAGCACGGGTGTCCAGATTCTGCTCTCAACTGTCAACTAGTCCTTCTTCCAATTTACTGTATTTTTATACGTAATGGGTTCTTATACTTTGTGTTTATGTTCACGTTTTTACTTTAATCAGGTTTTTAATTCTTTAATTTTAATTCGAAGATGTTGAATGGCATGTCGGGGAAGCTCTTCAACAGTATAAGACTGCCTGAGAAATAGTTTCTCAAAAATCAGATTACAACGATTTAGTCTTGTAGTGTTGAGAGGAATGACACATGTTATTCGGCACTCATCAATTAACCCGGTTTAGTGTTTTAAATACTTACCCTTGACAAATTCTGTTTGAAACATTAAATAAGAGGATTAACGTTTGATATGTTAATTAATTTTTCATTTATATTTTAATTTTAATGATTTCACCAAAGTTTTAACAAGTATTTACATCATGTTCTATTCGCTTTTTGACCTATCTAAATTTCCAGTTTTACTTTTAAGCCTCTTAAATATTCCCACCCTATACCTTTTCCCTTAGACAGGATAATCTTAATTTTTGCTTTTTTTGAACTTGATAGATATAGATTATATATATGTACATAATACATGTACCTACAGAATGTGTGTAGACTTAAAGAGTACGTTTATCTAGAGATAACTTACTAATTAAAGGTATTTGGAAATAGCTATATTTTGTACTTAATCTCAAAAATGGGGTGAACCAATATTTTCAGTAATAGAGAATTGTTCGAATGTTGGAAAGGGGTTACTAGGATCCCGTTTGGTGATAACAGAAGATAAAGTTTCTTTCCTCTAACGATAAACTGATTAGAAATTACTAAAAGCACGCGTGGGCGGGAGTGGAAAAACAAAATGATAGAAAACCGTGTAAGAGGAGACAATTTGCTACCTTTTTTTTTTTTTTTTTTTTTTTGGGTTTTTCTTTTTGACAAAATTTAGATCATGTTTCTCACCTCATCAAAGAACCTGATGTTTCATGAAATAGCCTTTGGTAGTTGTTGTTACTTCAAATAAACTTTCATGGTTTTTGAAGAAGCCTATATTCTGTTTTTCTCAAGTCCAAATTCACCTCTTTCTATCATAATAAAAACAAAGCTCAAAATGTCTTGCTGGTAAATTTAGTCTATGTCATCTTTATACGGCGTTGTTTTTGTTATTAAATTTTATGTCTTCCAAATAATTAAATTTCTAATATGTGCAGATGTATTTAATTTCACTAAGAAATTGAGATTTAATTGCTCTAAAAGAAATGCCTTAAAAAGGGAGTTCCTAAAGTACGGAGAGTATGAAATTTTCTTTGACTATCTTCCTTGAACTTATCCACTCAAAAACTAGGGAGCTTCAGCCTGCTTTTCCGTAGGTTAAGTAAAATACGACCTCCTCATATAAAATGTCTTCCCCACGTCTAAAATTTGCATTAAATTCATTGCAATGTTAGCACCTTTAATGATATAAAATCAGTATTTTTAAAAATAGCTTGAAAATTTTCATTTGTAGTTGCACCTTTTGCTTACAGTAACACTTAAATTTAGTGAATAATAAGGGAGAAAGTGGGCTATGAAAACGTTTTATTTTACTCCCAAACGATAGCAATTTATAATGAAACTATAACTCCATACTTGTATGTATCCACGTCATTAACATTTCAGAGCAAAATGTAGAATTTCTAGCTCTTGATTAATGCGCTTTCTCTTTCTGAAAAGATAATGCCACCAATTAAGAGGGACATATTAATCGTAAATCCAACAATAGTTTTGGCTCGCAAATGAGTTTAAAATGCCAGTTTTTATTTTATTCAAGTTTAATTAAATAAGGTTGCGTTCAAAGACAAGTAGTCATTGTTAAAACTGATTATTAAACTTAAAATTTAATAAATATGAAAAATCCTCTATAAATTTTTATTGCCAATAGAAGTGTCTTTAAATCATGTTTTGAATTTTGGATTATTTATGCTCATTAGGTTTCATTGTCCTGCCTTGCATTAATCATCCAGGTGAATTGTAATGTGATGCTACTGCGAGAAGCATAACATCTTTCCTTTATTCTTTCTTACGGTCTCTCGAATATCCAATTTTTGGCCATTCATCAAAGGGTAAGATCTTTAATTATTTTTTAAATACTGTGATTTTCAACTAATTGTGCATTTTAAAAGCAAAAATTGTGTAAATGTACGAGATGATTATATATAAAGTTACGATTTCAAAACTCTCTAACTTTAAAACTACTTGTCAGAATGACTTTATTTTACTAGAACAGTTGTTCACATTGCTGTTGATATGCAAATTACTGAGACGTAACATGCGAACTGCAGACATGGCTTAGATAAAAATGAAAGGAACTAACGACACACATAACATTTTGTCTGAATGCTTCATCATGACTCTAACGAAGAAGGATGGTGTTCTTCTCGTGTAGCTTTTCTATCAGAATGGTGGCTGTACATTAACAGCTATCAGGAAGTTCCGGACGTTAAAAGGCATAAAATACGGTCCAATGACCACATATGGCCTGCGGAAAATGATAGATAAATTCGAAGAGATCGGTTCATTTGACGTGAAACGAGGTAGAGGACGAAAACCTCTCAAGACCTACAAACTGTCTCATCGTGGAGAGGGGGTGCCACTGGACCATGGAGGTTACTTCCTACCTCCATGCACTGGACGGAGTGGGCGAAGTACGTCGGGAGTGTATTCTCCTGGTACGACCACCCAAGGCGTGAAGGCCACTCCATTATGTCCAGCTAAAGTCTGTAGGCGCTGGAGCTGAGTCAGTCCTCTGCCGCCGGTGCTCCAGGTCTCTAGCTCCTTACCCCATCCATGAATAGTTCACCCACTGTTTCTCATGCTGCCTCTATCGTCGTGCAGTCAAAATAGGATCGCGCTCTTGGCTTAGGTAGAGGGACAGGTTCGAGAAATAAGTTACAGTCTCCAAAATATTTAAGATACATTAAAATTACTCCAGATCAATATAAACGGTATCACTTCTACTACCGCCAGAGTTAAATTAGATCAAATGTTGGATCTGGCTGATAGACACGATGTGCAAATTATAGTTCTGCAAGAGACAAAGTTGAGGAAACACTTTGAAATAGGCACTAAGTGTTCTACCGCACAGGCCTCTCCTGATCACATGTTATCTTCTCTGTCTTCTCTGGGGTTTACCAGACAGGATCTGGTTCAAGACCCTCTTTTTGTACTGGACTCTTTCAGGGTGAATGGGCTCATGGACCTGATCCTGCTCTGCGTTTCACCGGGATTAGAAACAACAACAACAACAGTTGCGCGGTGGCAGTAGAAAATGTGGCCACAGCTTTACAAGAACAGATAAACTGTGACGGAGGAGGCAGTAGTGTACGGGGAATTGGCCAAATGTTGGATATGCCTATCAGCACAGTTCTTAAAGTCCTGCGGAACATTTTGCGCTGTTATCCGTATAACTCATGTGCAGCAGTTGCTACCTGCTGACCAGGAAACACGTTAATTGTCTGCACTACAATTTCTTGCCCGTATGGAAGTGGATAATGAATGGCCTTGGAAAATTCCGTGGTCTGACGAAGCTCAATGAATCCGTTCGCAGCCCTTATCTCTTCTTTCTGAGAAGGTCACTGTGTGGTGCGAAATAACGGCAGCGTTTGTCGTCGGTCCGTCTTCTTCGAGAAGAACCTGCAGGTCTCGTTACCTGCGCCGTTACTGGAAAACAGTATGAAGCACCTTTGCGTAACTATTCCCTTCTGGCACTTCAACAACGTCAATGTGCGGATTGCACAATATTCATGCAGAATGGCCCTCTTCCAGACATTGCTACTCGTGTAAAGCAACTGCTGATCTCTCATTTCGAAGATGATAGAATCATAACCCTCCATTTTCCAACAGCATAGCCGCCACGCTCTCCCGACTTAAGGGGACTCATACACCTTAAACCCCTCATGATCTTCGAATATGTGACTGTGTCAAGAATTGGAATATTTTATTTATTTTAAAAGCAATTACTTCCAACTTTTTACAGATGACTACATAATATAGCTGCTTTAGAAACTAGTAACCAGAAAGTTTGTGTTGCCACAAATATTTTTGTAAATTAATTCTCTTTGTGACAAAATATTTCGTCATGTTTCCACCTTGCGCGCATGATATTTTAAAAATGGCTAATGGTACATACTTGAAATTCGATGGAATTCTTTATATAAGCACTATTTTCTAACTGAACCAACAATCTGATGAATATTTTAATATTGAAAAATTTTATGGACGAAAACATTACAAATTTTTTTAATAAAATACAATTTATAAACTCAACTCGAAATAAAATAAAAATTTAACATGAAATTTTTAGAATTTTAGGTTCACAGTAGTTTCCAAATGTTATAAAAGCTATATACTGAATATGGAATTAAATTATGAAACAGAATGTTTTAAACTGTGCGCGCAAGTTGGAAACATGGCGAAAAATGTTGTCACAAAGCGGATTAAATTATAAAAATATTTGTGGCAACACAAACTTTCTGATTACTATTTCAGAAAGCAGCTATATTATGTAGTCAGCTGTAAAAAGTTGGTAGTAATTGCTTTTAAAATAAATAAGTTATCCCAATTCTTGCAACAGTCACCTATTCGAATATCTTATGGGTTTTAAGGTGCATGAGTCCCCTTAAACTCGTCTGACTTTTGGTGTTCAGGATATCTGAAGAATGTTGTTTACAGTGGGCAGATTGCGAATCTGGCCGATTTGAAAGCAAGCATCAAGCACCACATTCATAGCATCAGCACTGATACCCTCCGATCTGTTGTGGAATATGCAGTTTTGCGCTTATAATTAGCAGCGGAGCAAGGAGGCGAGAGTATCAAACAAATTATGCGTTAACCATCCGTAAGGTTTTTGTTTCATGAAACATCTCTTGTCTGTAAATACGTATTCTTTTCTTTTCACTAATAAAATTGTTGTAAACCCTTGAAGTCTATTGTTTCCTTTTAGCTGTACATCCACAACAGCAATGTGAATTACAGCGCCATCTATCGACAAATTTTGAAACTATTTCTTTTTCTTTCCCAAACAAAATTCCGTTACCTCAGCCACATTGCAGGATGTTACAAGATATATGATACAATGTGGGTTCTGGTAAAATATCAAGTCATTCTGACTTATAGTTTTAAAGTTAGAGCGTTTTGAAATCGCAGCTTTAATTATAATCACCCTGTACCTTTGTTTTTACGTTTTAGGTATATGATAAAAGTTTAAATATCAATAAACGAGTTTATTGTTTTTAAATCACTTAGCATAATATTTAAATAATATAAGATTAAATGTATTTAATGTATGGTGCTTCCAATTTATGTTTTTGTCATAAATTGTCATAAATTTATGTTTTTGTCATAAATGTCAATATGTCCAGTATTATTGTAATTAATAAAAACTGTTTTTAACATGCTATATATACGTATTTAGGAGCTTTGAATTTGTCATTGGAACTATTGCTGTAGTGTATCTTCTCATATTGTTGTCATTGATTTGCATTGTCTTGGGTCCTCCTTGAAAGCTATGATCGCTCGTCACGTTTTGCGAACTTGTCCGATTGGATTGTCTTTCTCCTTTTGGTACTTCTCTGCTTCCTCTTTTCTCCGTTTTCTCATCTGAGATTTACTCCACGTCCGGATTTCTTTATATCAAGTGCCCTTGGGCTTTAATTCTAGAACCGGCAACACTGCTCTTCGCAATAGCTCGGTCAATTATGGAGTCTAAGTCTATTTAGGAGAGAATTCTTTGGAATTTTCAGTTTCAACTCCCCTTATATATATATTTTCCCATTGTTTTATGCTTTATTTTTGCAAATCTAAAAGCATTAATACACTAAAATGGAACTAGTATTTTTCTAGGTAATTGCGTTTGTATGATCTTCCTATTCCCCTACAGCGAGTAATGAATCGGGATATTCCGGCTGAATTCCCATCAGCCATTTGTCTTTTAAGATCCCCACTGATCTTCCAAAATCGTGTAATAACGACTTCTTAAACACATTCATAAGTTAAACGGGAGCTTCATTCTGAAGGCTTTAGAAAGTGAGCTTGAATGAAAATACATCTAGATTCCTCAATTCTCTTTTATTAGGAAAACTAATAAAATCATACTTTATAGGCTACTTATAGGCTACTATTTATTTATATGCTATTGCCCTTTGATACAAAAATGCTTTATTTACTTCCCCTCCTTACACTTATTCTTCATGACAACTAAATGCAAGCAGATAGGTATTAATGATGTTTCTCGTCCAACGTTGAGCTGGTTTTTCCTCTGGCGTATTTTATATGAATATATCAAATTCCTTAAAATCGATTGTCCGGGGACTATATTAAAGTTGTAAACTGTACATCGTGTTCACCAAAGTCCTTACCCGACCTTTATTTTCGCAACAGTTGATCGCAAATATATACTCCCATAACGTAAATGTTCATGTTTGGGTATTTTTATTTTTTTAAAAATCAATTAAAAATACGATATCTAACTTTTTATATGTTCAGTATACTTATGTTTAAGAAAATGTTATACTCATTATATATATATATATATATATGACACGAAAAGTGTAACTGTATTTAAGATTTTATTATATATATTTCTAATAATAAAATTCCATAGTCAAGAATACACTTAAAATTCTAACTGCATGTTCTTTTCATTTTTTAATGTCGACGTTCTCTTATTTGAAAGTACGTGGAATTAAATCCACAGCCCGTAGTCAAGTTGTTTTTCCCGCCTTTTCTACTCGTACAGTTATAGAATGTTCTGGAAATATTTAAAGCGAACTGGATTGGCTGACGAGGTTGACGTCATTTCTTGGAAGCTCCGCCTTTCCAGAGGCTATAAAAGGACTCGCAAAAGAATATCGAGGCTTTTTCTTAAATGTCACGATGCATTTTTCTTAAATGTCACTGATTTTGTAACTGCTATTTTCTCCTGAATAAAATAATAAATGGATCCTGTTTTTTTTTTTAAACTTATCGTCTGTTAATGGTACATCACATATATATAGATAAATAAGCGCATTTCTTCTCGAATTGAAATTGGCAAATTCTTCATCACTTTCTAAATTGCTTTATATATGATTATTAAGAAATAAAAGAAGCATTAGTGAATACAGAAGAGAAAGGTGCAACGTCTACGATAAGAAGAGAAAAAATCTGGAGAAGACAGTTGTGAAATAAGTTGCTCAAATTTTATTACTTGATAAAAAAATTAATTATTTCATAATTTTTCTAGTTAAATTACATCTAAGCATATAAACTGTTATGTTAATTTATTTTTTCGCTTGTTTAAAGGTATAATTGAATAGCATATTGATAACTTAATAGCATATTTATTTAGTGAATACAGAAGAGAAAGGTGCAACGTCTACGATAAGAAGAGAAAAAATCTGGAGAAGAGAGTTGTGAAATAAGTTGCTCAAATTTTATTACTTGGTAAAAAAATTAATTATTTCATAATTTTTCTAGTTAAATTACATCTAAGCATATAAACTGTTATGTTAATTTATTTTTTCGCTTGTTTAAAGGTATAATTGAATAGCATATTGATAACTTAATAGCATATTTATTTAGTGAATACAGAAGAGAAAGGTGCAACGTCTACGATAAGAAGAGAAAAAATCTGGAGAAGAGAGTTGTGAAATAAGTTGCTCAAATTTTATTACTTGGTAAAAAAATTAATTATTTCATAATTTTTCTAGTTAAATTACATCTAAGCATATAAACTGTTATGTTAATTTATTTTTTCGCTTCTTTATAGGTATGATTGAATAGCATATTGATAACTAAACTTGAAATTCGAGCTGTGTTCCATATGATGACTAATGATGTAATATCCATTTTGAATGTATAGAACGTAAAGATGTATTTTGATTTTTTTCTTTTGATTGGTTAGTATTCTTTGCTGTTATGTATTTTTTGATATCATCTTTTGGGATCACATTACTCTCTTCTGACATATGCAAATGAAATGAATATAAAAGGAAAGTCACATGCGACGGCGGACGTGGGCACCACCCCTCTACCAATACGGTTAATCGGTATAGCGCCAGGTCCACCTTTATTTATTGCCTAGATACATGATACATAAGAATATGCGGTGGCTACAGGTAGACTGTGCAGAAGATACATATATATTCAGATGCCTAAGTAAATCTTACGTAGAAACTTGGGGTGCATGAGATGTATAAGGGGACATTCATAAAAACATATCTAAGGTGACACACATTGGGTGATGTACACATACTTATGAATATAAGATATATAGGTGCAGAATAAGTTACATGTTACAGGATGTTGCGAGATATATGATGCAAGATGCTGTGGATACAGATATATGCAGATGCCAAGATACATGATACGAGGTGCAGAGTGATATAAGTTCCAGGATACATGGTAGAAGATGCGAAATAAGATGCATGATACAGGATTATGCGGGATATATGTTACAATATGCAGAAGGTACAAATATTGGTAGAGGCCAGGATGCATGATACGTAGAACATAAGGTGTAGTAGATACGTAAGGTGACAAATATAAGGACATGCATAAGGTGACATACACATACTTAAGAACAGAAGGTTAAAAATAGGTTACATATTAAAGGATGATACGAGATATATGATACATATTACAGGATAATATGAGAAATATGACATATATTACAGGATGATACGAGATATTTGTTAAAACATACAGGGTTACATTTTACAACATAGGTTACGTATTGCAGGATGTTACAAGGTATATGATACAAGGTGCAGAAGATACAAATATAGGCAGATACCAAGATACATGATACATGGTGCAGAATATGTTACATGCTACGGGATGATACGAGATTATATATGCAGATGCCAGGATACATGGTACTGGATCCAGAATAAGTTACATAACTAAAATTTTGCGAGATATATGATACTAGGTGCTGGATGTACAAATTTATGCTAATACCAAGATACTTGATACAAGGCGCATGATAAGTTAAATGAATAAGTTACATGATACAGGATGATACTAGATAATATATGCGGATGTCAGAATACATGATACAAGGTGTTGAATAGTTTGCATGATACAGGATGATACGAGATAAATGATATAAGGTACAGAAGATACAAATATATGCATATACAGATACAGATGCTAATTCCATTGTACAGTTCAGTTAGTTAACATAATACAGATAATTGGCGTAATACAGTTTCGTTAAATAATATATACATGCAATAGGACTATCAGTGTTGTACACACATTCAATATTATTCAAGGTTATTCAAAGGTATTAGATACTGGTGCCAGTCACTAAATTGCTATTTCTCTATTGTGGCATTCTGTGAATCTGGCTAAGTTTGGCACTGGTCCATAATTAGTTCTGCCAGTTTGCCCATTAGGAGCCCGATTTTTCTGACCTGGTGCCTTTGCTTTTTTAAAAACTTACAGAAGGCTTGTCGATTTGTGGACGGGAAGTTGACGTGCAGCCCTTCTGTAAGGGGACAGGATGTTAAGTAGTGCTCCGGAGAGCCAGTATGTCTACAGGTGCACTGACTGGTATGGCTTATGCCGAATCTATTGAAATATTCTGGAAATGGTCCGTGACCCGTTATGTACCTGACCAGTTGCGTGTTAGCAATGTTCCTGGTGGTATCCACGTAGCTGATATGGTAATGAGCCCGTCTTCTAGTTTCGCTATTGTCGAATGTCTGCTGCCATAGCCCTATTGCCTGTAAACGCAGAGTCCTCTTCAGGAATGAGACAGGCCATGGGATGTCAATTTGTAAATCGGTCGGTCCTGTAGCTGCTTCTTTGGCGAGATGGTCTGGCAATTAATTACCGTGGTGTCCGGCATGCGCTTTTATCCATTCCAATTTGGCACAGAGAGATGGATTTTTCCGCAGGTCTTCTTGGACACCTTGTATTATGTCGGAAGGATGGTCTGGATTTCCTATATTGCATACAGGGATGAGAGGCTGTCGGTCTTGATAGTAGCGTTGCGGATGTTGTGGGATTGCAAGTAGCGAATTGCTTGCGCAGTCGCCAGAGATTATTGTATACTAAATTGAACTCAGCTCTTTGACTTCCTAGGCATCGCAGAAAATTTTTCACTTGATTCTTTTTCCAAATGTGTACTTGTAAAGTGTAATACTAATTTCTTATAAATATTTTAATTGCTACTGCTTATCCCGATGTATAGAAATCATAGTTTACCCCTAAAATTAAAAAAAAAAAATGTTAAATTGCATACTTGAATTAGATTTGTAAAATTAAAATCGCATTTCATTTTAAATTGTAAATTATCTTTTTGTTTTTAGTTAGGTTAGGTTAGGTTATTTAATTACGGCAAAGCCTCGAGGGCTATCTGCCTAAGAGGAGGGATGCCTTAGTGGAGGACTTTCTAAGGGAAACTGGCTCGTATACACGTTACACATGAGAAAAACCACGAAAACACTCATGCAGCCAGCCCGTTCGCGGGATTCGAACCTCGGACCGAACTACCATTGTTCAGCGACTTTACCGCTCGGCCGCTGGTGGGCCTTTTTGTTTTTAAATCAACCTTTTGAATAAAAAGAATAAAAAATTGTAGTTTTAATTAATTTTTAGTTCCTAGATGTACAATTTTGGGCTAAAAGTTGTCATGCCTTAAGCCTAATTAACATCATATTAAATTGATATTCAGCCTTTCCTTATACTTCAAATCGGAAATGACTAAGAAGTTATCTATTGCTAAAATAGAGGTAAATGTTGGCTATTGACGAGCTACACCTTTTTACGTCAATATTTAGCTGCAGGGGATAGGCAACAGCTCGTTTTACTCTCGTAAGATAGCGGTCCGCGAAACCGTAACTTGTCACGAACCTGCATTTTTCTGTAAATAAATTTGTTTTTATTGATCTTTTGATGGGTATTTTTCTTGCCGCGTAATATGACTCGATAGATTTTATTTACATCCAATATACTCTGAAGTTTGCGACAAGATATTATTTGTAAAAGATCATCAAATCGAGGAAAGTGACAAAAGTTTCATTCATGATGATTATTAATGAAATAAACTATGAAGACATCACCAAACAGGGTCCCGATGATATTACTGAAGTGCAATCAAAATTTCAGTTTTCATAGAAGGAATTTGAATTGATCCAAAAAGAAAATATTTTGCTTAGCATCATGATCATTTTACAAAAACAGCCTTCGGTCAACATGCAATTTTACACATCACACGAAATTTACGAACAGGAAATATTTTGTTAATATTAGTTTTCTGTCAAATAAATGTTTTGCAATTTAAAAATTGGCCTCTTATGCATTAGAACAAGGAGAATACATTACAAATATACATAATGTGATTTAAAATTTTATCTGAGTATATGTTATGCTTAAGTTTTAGAGATATAACAGTGATAATTTTGGTAATTAAATACAACAAAAGGTAAGTAAATTAACGACATGACCAATAGTAAGTCTTTCTTTGAAAAGATTTAGAATGAAATATGATACCCAAACCTAAAATCTTCATTTAATAAAATAATTTAAGAATAAAGAACTTTCCAAAAATCGTTGGATGTTTAAAAATGCTAGAGCTAAGAGCATAGAAACTAAAAAAAATTTTCAATTTCAAATAAATTTGCTTAAGAGGGAAATTAAGTCTTGTTTTGTCAAAAATATGAGTGTGAAATTGTAATGAAATTTTAGACCCAATATCTGCTTGCTTAAAAACTTAACTTATGAGATTTGATAGAATTACAATTCAAGTAATCTAATACTACTTGAATTAATACATATATACTGATGTTCTAGTACATGCTAATGACTAAAATACAAGAAGCTATATTACAAATTATTAGTTACATATATGGCCTAAATTATTAGTTACATATATGACTATTTTACTTAAAGGTAATATGAGTAAATTCTTCCAGAATCAGAATACAAATCTTTAATTATGATTAACAATCGCATCTCAGTTTGCAATATAAAATATTTTAAGATGTCTACATTCATGGGCATTCTCAGAAAAATAAGAATGCAAACAGAAAGATAAATAACAAAATTATAAATAATACTGTAAAAAAATTTAAAAAAACCCTGTAGATTTAGAGCAAGACTAAGTTTTTGACGTCTTCCTTCAAAAATCAATTTAAATTCAAAAATGTTTCTTCGTTGTTTAACACTTCGAAGTAGAGTTATTGTTTTCACTATGTAAGTTTCATATCCTGGCAAAATAGAAATTTTCATTTTATTTGCATGAAATATTTATTGCGAACATTTTCTGCAAGTAATCCAGTGAAAAATATTAATTGTAACTTAAATAGTTATTTTCTTTATTAAATAAATGAAAAAGATCCCATGTAATATTAATTCATGATAACGCAATAATATCGCTTCTTCCTCTATAGTATGACACAGCTTATTTAAAATACATAATAAATATACTAAGAAATGACCCATAAACGTTTGAGTTAGTTACACAAGATGCAATTCTGCGTAACTGCTAATGCATGCATTTGCGAACACATGCTTAAAATGAATTAAATACACAATAATTTAAGTAAAACAGCTTCAATAAAATTATATATTTTATTAGATAATAGCAGTTACCAAATTTTAGCTTAACTTTAATTAATTCTCAGTTAGCAGGATGATTTAATTAAAGCAAAATATGAGAGAAATTTACCAAAGGAGAAATAGTTTCATGATATATTTAGAAAGAATATAATCGTGTTAACATTACATATATCAAAAACTGAGAAAACTGCATGCAGCTGCACTACTTATGAGAAATAGAAGTTAGGTTAAAGTACCAGTTCTAGGGGGCTTTAGCCATTTAGGTGCAAATGAGCTTTTCAGTTTTAAACAGAATCTAAGCTAACACTTAGTAGTTTATTCATTATAATACAAATATTAGAAACAGACTTAAATAACACTAAGTACCAATATGTATTTGCAATATTTCCGCTCGTCATGTACCCTTTGAAGTGAGTAATGTAATAATATTAGTGAAAAGGGGGTGGAATGCGTTAATAACGATAATAATAGAAAAGTGATGTTAATAACGACAACAATTACGATAAATCAGATTACAATAATAACAATAAACAAATAAAAATAAAACAGAAAAAGCAAATTTAATTTGAAAAAAAAATTAACTCATAGAAAGAAAGATTGTACATAGATCTTATTTTAGTTTTATAAAATTCGATTGGACTCTGCCTTTGCAATTTTTAACTAATTTTTTTTTCATTTGTTCCTACAATTTTCATAAATTTACAATTTTAGGAATACAAAAATGCACCTGTAACAGAATATAAAGGTTTATTGAGCTAATGTATAATAGAAAATTACCTTGCAACTTATTCAGTATGACTTCGTGGCAATATTTAATGCAATAAGTATGCTCGGAATAAAAATTCATATCTCAAATATTCTCCAGATTCTCTCTCTTGCTTCATTTTCTAGAAAAGTTTTAAATCATTATACTTAAAAAATTTCATATTTGTTATAGCAAAACATCATTCACTCAAATTACCAAAGGTGAATGTATATCTAGTTTCACTCCATTCTTGGAAACTAATTTGTTACTTTCAATTTAATTTACAAATTTGTGTGGAATACTTCTAGGAAATAAACAATACTTTAAGCTTGCATTTTCAGCAGACACATTTAGTACAAATAGCCATTCTAGTTCTGTTGCAATACATGATTTTATAGAATTTACATTAATCAGAGTTTTATTAACAGAATTCTTAGATGTACAGAATTTTATCTTCACTATCTGGAAATTCAGTTTCACTATTTTTCTCAAAGTGTGAAACTACAGTTTCATTTAGTATATCGCCCTTCTCCAATAACTAAACATTTTTTACAGCCTTTTCTGTTGTAACCTATTTCTATTTCATGGAAAACTAATGGCTACACCTCAGCGCGTGTATTTCTTAAAAAGAATGTGAAAATTTCAATTTAGCTTAAGAACTGTTATTATTCTTGGTTTCGTTTAATTGGTTCACCCAAAACAAGTGACATGAAAACATTGACTCCTAGAAGAATATGTATTGGAGCAGATTGATAAAATGTAGGATCCGCCAAAATCAGATCATTGAAAGAATTCACAATATTTGATGGTAATGATACGTGTGGTAAGTTTCCACAAACCTTGTCTATAACAAAAATATAAGTTGTAAAGGAAGGTTCTGAACCAAAGTGAGGGGAGAAAGTAATCTCCAGTTGTCCATTTGTTTGAGATGCTCTTGATCCTAGGCACTATATCTGGATCCTTGCCATTTTTCTATCCGGACGAAGTTTTGAAAGACAACTTTCAGTAATGAAGTTTGCCTGTGAGCCAGAATCCAACAAGGCTCGACTTTGTACGAAATTACCTAGTGCGTCACGAGCCTTAAGTGCAGCAGTGCACAACAAAACTTTCTTGTTTATTGTTCCACTATTCACAAAATTAGAGTGTATCTGATTAAAATTATTAGAAAAGTTATCTGCGATAGCATTTTCTATCATATTTTGAGGAGTAAACACGCTTGCATGAACTTACAATGTATTTCCATTATTATCAGTAGCATCAAAACAGTATCTCGAGATTTCGTGAAATGCAATAATGAATGATGATTATTATGACACGTTTTGCATCTACTCAAGATTTTACAAACCTCAACATTATGCACATTAGATAAACAATTAAAACAAAGTTTATTAAACTTCACAAAATTGAATCTCTTGCTAACAGGCAATTTAACGAATTGATCACAATACTATAAGTAGTTATCTTTCCTACAATAAGGACAATTTGTAGTAGCTTCTAAAACTAAAGATGTGACATTAGAACTTATCCTTTTTTCCTTCAAATTGGTTTTACTGTTGTGAAGTGTTCTAGCATGTTCCTTTAGAAACGTAAGTAATTCGTTTAATGTTCGTATTTGATCGCCTTGTAAGTGTCTCTCATATCAAATGCGTGTATTTTTATTTAATTTTTTTACAAGTAAATGAGTTACCAATGTGTCACCAAAGACTTCAATCTTTTGTTCTAGAACATTTAGGAAACGAATGCATTTAATAGTGACGTCGACAAAATTCAAAATATCGTCCGCTGAATCAGACACGTTTGGATGCGTAATAAGCTTCTTAATTAATAAATTCAGCAGTTTATATTTATTTGAAAAGTCTATCTTCGAGTAAATCCCAAGCAATTTTATAATTTGAATCTGACATAGGTATAGCTTGAATTATTTTCAGAGCTTTAGCCTTACATGAGCTCTTAAGATATTTAAGCCTTTGAGCGTCTGATAAATTCACATTATTGTGTACACTGGCCATAAAAACATCGTTAAATGTAAGCTATTGATATAAATTTCCATTAAAGGTAAGTAAAGTTAATTTCGGAAGCTTTACTTCTGTAGTATCTGACTTAACACTAACTGAACTAATATTATCAAGACCAGGACCTTTTCGTTCTAAATCCAAGTAGATATCATCAATTGTATTTTGAACTATTTGATATTCTTCAACATAGGTATCAATTCTTTTTCCTCACATGTTACATAAATGCTATCAAAATGCTTAAAACATCTGCACTTAAATATTCAGTTTCTTTTTAAAAAGTTCGAGTTTTGCTTCATCCGCTTTAGCAATCTCAGAATTAGTTTTATCTTTCAATTTCGTTAAATTGCCATTAGCGACTCGTTTCTTTACTAATAGTGAATTTCATATCCATTATGAAAAATGTAAAATTGACTTATCCTAGATTGATATAGCAGATGCGTTCTTTCAAATGAGTCAGCAACAGTCCGTAGCATCAAAATTATTTGAATAATACAAAAAATACACATTATCTATCCATCAAACAATGACAAATAAATGTTCGTTGCAGAAATTAAAAAACAAGAGATTAAAACACAAAATGAAAACACAAGATGCGAAGCTTTGTAAACAAATCTACGAATCGAAAGTACTAAAAATGGCTTCAGCGGTGTTCGTAGCGTACGAAATCAAAATTGAGCAAAACGAATTATTGTTTCAAAAAAAACTCATAAATCCTCCGTCTCGACGAAGCAGAAAAACATAAATACGGCGGTGCGATGCGGATTAATAACAACAAGTAAGGGACTGTATTAAAATGTGATTTTATTTTCAAGCAAAAAAAAAAAAAAAAAGTTGGGTTGCAAATCCAGCGAACATAAACAGAACATCTTCTCTCGACTCCAAGGCACGAGTAGTCACGTGATTGACATAATAAATATGCGTTCGTAATAGTAGCGTCATCTGCAAACTTAAATTTAATAATAACACCTAGCTTATTAAAATTTATTTCTGTCACATTCACAAACAAGCAATAAAAGCTCAAACAAACGTAATATCATAACTTCAGCTGTAAAACAGTTCTCTTTGATGGTCCTGTAAATTTGACTTCTATGTACTACGACTCATCAGGCTCACCAGGCCATCGTTCAACAGGCTAGTTTATTATTTTTTAAATTTACAAGCAAAAAACCAACAAAAATATCAGCAATTTCTTGATTTTACTATATATAAGCATTTCTGTACATTTATTATTTTCATTTTTTAAAAATATCTAGATATATCAAAATATAAGATTTAATAAAATATGATTAAAATAAATTAAAGTATTTTAGATCAAAATACTAACTTTTGAATAAACATTTTCGTGCAATTCTAATAATCGACATAAACATCAAGATTTGACTTGGAAAATTATGTATAGAGAAAACTGAAGCTACGTAAACAGTAATAAATTTATTTTAGATTGAGAGGGAAGGAAGAATTCTTGCTTCAATTTATTTTCTTTCTTTACTTATGGCAGATTATTTAAATGTTATCTAACAAAAAATGCCTTTATGAAAGACTTCAAGAAAATTTATTTATATATTTCAGTAAATACAACTGCATGAAAATGCAGTATAAAGAATGGACACAGATATAGAGCAAAACTACGTCTGTTTACCACATAAAAAATTCATTTTTGAATAACAGAACGTCTTTGGATCAAAGATTATATATTAAGGGAAATTTACATCTAAATTAAAAAATGACAAATTAATTTATTTTAAGGGTCAATACTAACAACAACAATTCAAGAAAACATTCGAATCTCATAAATAAATGAAAGTTACGTGCTATAGTTCTTGGCATAAGATGGACTTTTAAAGCGCAGTCAATGCATTCATTTTTCAGAACAGATTTCTTAGCAATTAATAATGTTAATATTGCATTTCCCTGTATATTAAGCTATTTCCTGCTACACTTTTGCTGCTTAATTACAATGTGTGTTAAAGTAAAGGTTAAAAGGCTTGAGTAAAAATAATGTAACTACAAAAATAAAAAGAGAGAGAGAAATATACAATACATATATAAAACAGAAAGCTTTCCATTTATTAATTTGGTATTCTACGTCATGAACATTACCAAAAGTAATCATTCGTCGGCGCACTGACAAAGAACAACAACAGCAAAAAAAAAAAAAAAAAAAGGTGGGGACTAAACATGATATAGGACAATTACATTTCCTAGACTGACACCATTCATAAAATTTTACATAGGTGAAGATATAAGGTATTTCTTCCGCCTTCTTAGCGTGCTTCGTGGTGTAATGGTTTGAATGCTGGGCTGGTATTTCCAGAGGTCCGTGGTTCGATTCCCTGCGAAGGCGTTGCTCATTTTTCATCCTGCCTGCTTCCAAAAAAGTACCTAATGTCGCTACAGTGACGCCCGAACTAAGGTGGTGGTGGATGATGATTCTCCATACCCAGGATTTGGCGACTGGGTCCCCTAAAATCCCCAGACGCCCTTTAAAAGAGGGAGTATGTAAGGTATTTCTCCCGCCTTCTTAGTATGCTTTCGCAGTTTAGTGGTCTGCACACTGGGTGCATATTCCAGAGGTCCGTGGTTCGATTCCCGGTGAGGGCGTTGCTCATTTTTCACTTCTCCTGCTCCTCCTCAAAAAATAACATAATG
Organism: Stegodyphus dumicola; assembly: GCF_044657685.1. Taxonomy (NCBI): domain Eukaryota; kingdom Metazoa; phylum Arthropoda; class Arachnida; order Araneae; family Eresidae; genus Stegodyphus; species Stegodyphus dumicola. The sequence goes on from NC_140781.1 coordinate 36,377,577, forward strand.
TCTCTACAAAGATAGCATGAATATTAAACATTGAAAATATAAAAATTTTCACTTACTTTCTTCAAATAATAATCCAATAATCAGATTCGATATGGCGGCATCGATCAATTCAGAATGAAATACCTTTTGCTGACCCCAAACATCCCGCCAGTTTGCCCGCAAAGAAAACAGATGCTTGCTGCTGTGTCATTGTTCGTGAACAAGATTTACGTCGCATTTTTCTCCCATCATAATTAAACATATTAAGAAAGCCTCTAATTTGGCATCTAAAATAAATTTATTTTCATGTTGTATAAATTTCTATTCACAGCGTCTCTGTAATAAATCAATAAATCAATTTTTATATGAAAAGCAGAGATGCTTCTCTATTCGCATGCTCAGTATATAATCGTAAAAGCAGGTAAGTTCGATAAATTAGTGTTATGTAATGCCGTCAATAAACTTCAGAAGATATCCACGAGACTGTTTTATGAACAACTTTATCGAATGAACAGGAGACTTTTAATGTATTAATGTTTTAATGACGCGAGTTTATGTATCCTTTTTTTGTGGATGACATCAGTTTTCGGCGTTGCCATGCACGTTCTGATCCGTGTTTGCTTAATGATAGAAGTGTTCTATGAATTTAATGTTGAATTGAATTATTATATTGTATTTGTGCTCTGTTTATTGAATAATATCCTAGTTCCTGCTTTACTTCAAAGAAACTGTGAAAATGCTGATGTCGAGTATTAATAAAAGTGTTTATTCGTCAAGAAGCATGTGCAGAATTCAAGTAGATAAGATTTATTTCTTTTTCTATAAATATTGAAATTGTAAACAGATATTCTAATAGTAGACTCTCTGTGTCTAATTATTATTAAGGTTTATATACGTATATTAAGAACCTGTGCAGAACAACCGTTGACGGGTAGTCTCGGCGTAGTTCTGATATTTTTGGTATTTTCGTTACAATTAGCGTAAAATAGACACGTAAACTTGCGTTCATTTAATGGGAGGGTTATGCTTATTCTGAAGACCTCCAAATTAAGAATGTTCTAAACAGTTTCAAGAAAGATATAAAATATAATATGAGTATTTTTATATTATTTATTTATTTTGTTGTGATTAAAAAATTATTGAACTCGTTATATGATTTTTCCCATATACTAAATACCACGAAAAGTTTTTGCCTTATGTGATTTTTGTAGCAATTATTAAAATAATTGAAATGTATGTAAAATGTCAGGAATTAACTTCCAGTTTCGTAGAGTTATTATCATTAAAATATAAAAATAATTAATATATGGCATTTAAATTCTACAGAAAAGCACTTTTTCTTCCACAGACTTTTCCTTTTTCTTGTTTAAAAGGGGGGGGACACTATAAAATGAAAATGCAAAGGAAAAAAAATCAACAGATATTCTGAATCATAGATTTTTTTTTTACAGGTTTTTTAAAATTCATATAATATACGCAAAAGTAGCGAATGAAAGGTACTGTGATGATGGTAGTTTTTATCAGTACATTTGGTTTTGCTTAATTTGCGCATAAATAACGTGCGTAAAATACGATAAAGTGTAGACAATGTCTTCGACATTTTTTATTCGCATAATTTTCGTAAAAGTAACGTGCAAAAAAACCATGCCCTTATTTCACCAAAATTATACGTATGTTTTTGGAGGCATGCTGCCTGGGTAATCGTTTAAAAAACCGCGACAAATTCCACTTCTTACCTTTCCGCTTAAAATGACCACGACTTTCGGCCTTAGTAGACCAATGCCCTGATAGGCAAGTGGGAAGGGGGAAGAAAGAAAAAAAAAATGAAAACAAACTTTCAGCTTTGTAGGACAGATTAGAATCTCATTTGAGGGAGTTAGAATCTCTAGGTGAAGCAACCTGAAACATATAATGCAATTCTGTTTCTATTGGCAGAATCCTGCATTTCAGAGAAGTTATCAAGAGTTTGGAAAAGGCAAAGGAGAACCAAAAGATCGCCTTAGTGATTTAACAAATTTAATTCGAAACAAAGTCGAAAGAGAGCAAAGCATTTCAATTACATTTTCAGGTTTTAATTTTAAGAATAAATTCTTTAAGGAAAACAAACGTGTAAATTCAAAAATAAATAAAGAAATTGCTTGCGCTCTCGATTTATTCATCGGCAAAGAAAATAATTTAAGTAATTCATGTTTATTTTTCATAGGTAAATATAACAGTAATGAATATTTTAAAGCTAAAACATGTCACTGACACAAAAGAAAACAGTTCTATTTGATAAAAGATATTGCTTTTGTTGTCTTAAATAAGGAAATAATGAAAATAACTGTAAGGTTTCAGTGAAATGTATGTTATGTTCAAAAACACATTTCTCGGTAATGTGTCCGGAACAAACAAAACAAATAATGATAACAATAAAGGCTAAAATAATTCAGTTTGTGAAAACAAGCCCCTGAGGCCAACAAAGGAGAATGTAGAATGTACTGATGCATTACATTCAAGCTCATTTTCTAATCCTGAAGTTGTTTTCTCAGATATTCGTTGTAAAATTAATAGTTAATAACACTGTGTGTCATGCTCGTGCTTTAATTGATACGGGATCACAGAAGTCCTATATTTTAATGTATTTAGCTTTAAATGTGAATTACGAGACAATTTTAATTGGCTTCTTTAGAAGAAATTGTACAAAATTATTTATTTGGAAGGACACTAACAAATGAATCGATACATAAATATTATAAGATTTATTTAGGTAGTCTTGATGGTAAATATATTTGCAATCCTGAAGCATTAGACAAGAAATAATTTGTGGTGATGTCCCTCGAATTAACTATGGACTCTGGATGTGAGAACTTGAATCTTCTAATATAATTATAGTTATATATAAAAAAGTTCCTAGAAGTAAGAATAGAAGAAATGGTAAATATGACTTTTTCACTACTTGTAGCCGATGGGAGCATATCAGATTTATGGAAATTAGAAATTATATGTGTTAGGGATCTTATAGAGCAGAAACATAAGGATGAGATTAAATGACCTTTTAGCGAAACCTTTTAAGAAAACGTATTTGTAAAATGCGATGGAAGATACGTAGCCCTGGAATGAACTTCGCCATTCTTTACCTAACAGTTATCAGCTGGCTTTGAAAAAACTGGATTCCACTTATCCAAAGCTGAAAAAAGATGGTTATCTTTTAGAATATCAACAAGTATTCGAAGACCGGTTGAAAGAAGATATAATTGAAATAGCACCAGAAGCCGAGCATTTTCTACCCAGACATTATCTTCCACATCTTCACGTTTTGAAGGAAAATAGTACAATTAAAATCACCGGATTTTGATACATCAGCGAAGGTTCTCGCAAACCTTTCATTGAATGATTGTTTGGAAACTAAAATAATCCTGACAGAAAATATCCTCTTTGCACTGGTAAGGTTTCGATACGGAAAAATAGGTATCATATCAGACATAAGAAGAACATTTTTGCAGTATATGAAGGCAATTAGGATTACCTCCGTTTCTTGTAGTTTAACGCGTCATAATCGAGTAGTCTTTACCTGCAGCCCTTTTCTATCAGAAACAGTTATTACTCATCACGTAACAAATGACCTTAAGCTTATAGTATAAGGTGAAAGGTCACATTCTAATGTAGAAAAGGAGAAAGGTAGTTTTTATGTTAATAACTGCATTACGACTGCAGAAGACAAACCAGAACTTGAAAGCTTTATAAGAGAAGCAACCGAGGTTATGAAAGAAGCACAGTTTAATTTGAGAGTCTGTGAGTAGTTGTTTAAAAACTTTTGTACTTGAAACCAGCTACTCAATTCAGAAGTCAAACAATAAAAATCAGCTTTATATTTCCAAATTTTCACAGGACTAGTTTTACCGAATCGCCATCGTAAGCTGCAAAAGCGCAAATGAACGAGATAGGATATAATGATCAGATAAGATAAGAAAGCCTGGACAGAAAATAAGCTAGTGGCGCCATCTGTTGATGAAACCAGAACTAAAACATAATTTCTTTAAAGGCCGAAGGCAAAGATGGATTGGAATTGGGATCTTTAATCAGGCTTTCTTATCTTATCTGATCATTATATCCTATCTCCTTCATTTGCGCTTTTGCAGCTGAGGATGGTGGTTCGGTAAAACCATCGAAACTAGTCCTGTGAAAATTTGAAATTATAACGCTGATTTTTGTTGTTTGACTTCTGAATTAGTATTTGTTCAGCTACTCAATGTTTTGGGACTACTATGGGATAGAGAAGCCGATACTCTAGAGATTAGTCCAGAAGGCTTGGAATTTTGAATATGAAGCGTGACTAAGAGGAAAATCCTTTCGGTTTTTAAGGGACTTTTCGATCCTATAGGGTATACTATAGGGTCCTATAACGTTATGGCCTAAATTTATTTTTTCTTTTCTTTTTCTTTTACAATGGAAACATTGGATGAAGTGAATAATAATGTAAAGGTAGAATGTTTGGATGGAAGACTTACCATATTTAACAATATAAAATGGGTTAGTTACCCTTCTATCTACCCTTCTATCTACAGATAGTTTGGTGGGAACAGAGGGGTTAAACTGAGTCTACATACTCTCTATGACGCCAGTCAACTAGCGTGTGCTGTCGCAGTATTTATCAAATGTCGAAGAATCAAAGACGAGGAAGGAATATCACTACAGATACTAGACGCCATATCAGTAATTACTCCTATGGAGAAATTTGTCATACCAAGATTGGAACTGCTATATAAGTCAGTGATGGAAATTCTTAAATTGGAAGATGCAGAATCTTTCTTTTGGACAGACTCAACCGCTGTTCTTACTTGGATCTGTTGCGATGAACAGTGGTCAGTTTTTGGTCAGTAACAAATAAGAGAGATACTACTGACTTCTACAACTATGGAAACTATGGGTCAGTAACAAATAAGAGAGATACGACTGACTTCTACAACTATACAACTATGGAAACACATAGCAGGCGATCAGAATTCTGCTGATTTATCTTCTCGGCCATGTGGCACAAAACGTTTGCTAAAGTCGCGATGGTGGAAAGAACCGCAGCGGTTGAATGAATGTATGGAATCTTGGCCAAAATTCAGCAGTCGAACAAATGAGCAAGCAGTGTCATTGGAGAAGAAAAATTGCGTTAAATCTTCATTAATGAGCGTTCAACAGGCAAATATAAAGTGCCATAATAAGTATTTTTCGAAGTACCTTCGCATAGTGCGTACGTTGGATTGGTTATTACGCTTCAAGAGGAATAATCAAATTCGACTGCAGAATTTGATTAGTATTCTATGCTGAATATTATTATTCGACTGCTGAATTGATTATTATTCGTGTCAATCTTTGACACTACTTGAGCTTGAGAGAAATACTCTTCCACGAAATTATTCTTTTTACGTATTTCAGAGGATATGCATTTCTTTCTTTTAAAATAGCGTTTAAATTCGAAACGTTGTAGAGTTCCTCACTTCCTAATTCTAAGTTAATGTGGGAAGTGAAGAATCTAAGAACTGATAAGCGAATAATCGCTTGAGTTCGGTGACAAGAAACAACAAGATAGAAGGGTAACTAACCCATTATTATTTGAATAAGATTTAACAAAACTCCGCCTGGGAGTGTACAAGCAAAACCCGCACTTGGACTTGAACTTAAAAGACTAAGAATTAAACTAAAACTAAGATTAACTAAAGAAGTATAGCCGAAGCTATCAAGGTTCAAATCGAGTTGGCCCCTTAACTTATTTGACTACGAAGCTTAGCAAGGGCCTGAGTACGGCCGAGCGTAATAACAGCTTTGAGAGAGAGAGAGGCCAAAAAGGCAGACGCGCGTAAACCAGAAACTCTGATTCTCTCTCTCTCAATAAGTAACTTCGTGGCTTAAATACCGCTCCTCCTCATTAAATAATCATCAAGATTCCAAAATACGTTCTGGCCGGAAGTAGTAAGTTGAAGTTAAGAATTTGACAGGAAAGGAACTTAAAATTTAACTGTTAATAAAATTAACATAATCCTTACAACGTAACATAAAATAATTATTACAAACGAAAACAGCAAAATATGCAGATTCCTGGGTTTGCTGTGCTGCCGAGGTTATCAAATGTTAATGATGCTGTTTTCCATACTGACATACATGTCTTGTATAAAAATGTCAACTTTGAAGATTTCTCTGGTTTTGCATTGCTTTTTATTTTGCTATCCAACAGACCAAATTTTGAGCATATTCTTTTAAGGTTAACATAGCTGAAAAGCAGTTTATATATCTCAGCAGAAATGGTGGACACTCGACAGTCTGTCACTATTTTATCCTTCATTTTCTAGTAACCATCATCCACTGATGACTCAACCAAATAAATAAATTACTATAATTTAAAATATGTCAAATTATACAATAATAAAATACGATTTTTTAATTCGTGTTTATAATAAGAGGCTGCAATAATATTCCAAAGAATAATGTATTGCATTATCAAATAAAATTGCACAGAAAAAAACGTTTTATTAAAATTTTCCTACAAATATTACAATCACGAGAGGAAGAAACGCCTTACAATCCGAAAATCTCACTTTACATACTCTGGAACTAATTTGCTTTCTGGTAAGGAAGCGGAAGAGGGAAGTGAAAGTACAGTTCTAAATCATAAGATAGTTGGATATTTAAAATTATAAGAATCTTATACACTTTCCCACCAGAATTTTAAGTAATCGCAAAGAAGGGTTTTATCGACTTTGGTAAGATTCTAAATTCTAAACCTAAAGAAGAGCCAACTTCTTACAAGCAAGGAATCGAAAGTAAAATAAAAATTTCTTTCATTTACAGAGATTCATCACGAAACAAGTTTTTGGGACACTAGAGATTTCATTCTTTTCTACTCTACATTTATCTCCTTTCAGGCATTTGGAAGAAAAATCATTTAGCCACAAAACTTGCATTTTCATAAACTTCCCACTCTATCTCGATTTCAAAAGTTTTGTTTTTTCGCATTCACTCTCACTATAATTTTCTTTTTCTTTTTTCCCTCTTGCTGTTCAGCAAAATGTGCTGAAAGTAAGAGCGTATTTCTGCCTAAGTTTAATCATGATAAATGGTTGGGGGATTTGTACTCACGAGTCCTGTATTTATGTTCCTATGCTGATTAAATTTAAAGGTTTGTTGTCAAACCTTCGTAAAACACTGTAGTTCTGTTCAAACATAGCGATAATTCACTTAATGTCCGTTTGGAAATTGATACTAGTTTATGCTACTAAACTAATTCAAATTTTATAAGATAAATTTAACGACTTTTGAGGAAATTAAAATTTTCAGAAATTAATTTTAGGACAAGTTATAATTTGCAGATTGGAAAAGTGTGCTATATAAATGCAAGCTTTCGTAACTAAAATGTTTCTTCTTTCAGGTTCTTCAGGTAATTCCTAAGCAGTTATATTTAATTCGGATAAAAAATACTTACTTTTCTACATCATCAAAAATGATTTCGTAAAAAATGGAAGGAACGAAGTATGTGAAGATGTCGAAATAATACGTGTTTCTTACGAAATACAATAAACATCAATCAACTGAACCAACGCGTGATTGATATATTACTATGCTAATCCATACTATGCAAGTCCGTGCAGACAGAATGCATTTTCGGGCAGGGACAGCAATTTTGTTTTCCTTTTAAAATGGTCACATATAGAGTGTTTGTCTGTTTCTCATGAGAGATTAAACACACTTCCGGGAAAGTAATTAAAACCTGTGTTAACCACTGAGTATTCTGATAGTTATCTGGTATTCGGTCTGTAAATATGTTGCTTACATATTTCACAATTAATCTTTGAAGATTATTACAGCCGAATGTTTTGCTTTCCCCTTAACTACTCTTTTGCGGAAAATTACAAAATGGATTAAATGCGCTACCCTAGTAAACTCGCTATTAAGTGCACTGGTGCAATTTAAATCCACTAAGAACTGTAGCAAGAACAAATATTTAGACCAGGGATTTCCCTGTGGATTTGGAGATACAATTCAAGCAGTGATTCGCATGAAGGGATTGGTCGGAGAATGGGTAGCATTTTAGATCGGAAATTGACAAACATGCTGGAAATTACGTGTTTCGTCTTTGCATCGTATGCAGGCACACATTATCTATTCTGTAACAAAGCAGTGACGCATTACATAGAAGCACAGATTAACTCACCTAGATTTCTATTTAGGAGCATCATTAAGGGACATTCTCACATTAAATGGGTTATCAAGGAATAGGACTATCATTCCTTTCTATCAGATGGAGAAATATATAGTTAGGAAATAGAAATCACTGCAAAATACGTGAGGCTTGTCTAGCTGCCTAAGGGATTTCTTTTGCATAATATCTTTCTAAGGGAAATTAGCTCATTTATTATCTCACCTCTAGAGTAAACCTTATCAATCAAAACCTTAGAATCAGCCTATTGGGCAGGGAAGCAGACTCAATGTTCAGTATTTTACTATTAGAAGCGCCTATGAATTAATCTTTCCTCTTGTTTTTCTATAGTTAGAAACTTTAAAGTACTCACAATTCGATCTCAGATTGATGTTGATATGGAAGAAACATTCTGAGCGTTTCCAGGCCATTTAGCACAAGTCTATAGTCTTCAAAGAGATAAAATATCCTGTTACAAAATATTTTCGTTTTAAGAGGAGAGATTTGTAAAAATAATCTCGAAATATATGGAGCATTTCTTTCAAGTTTTCGCCATCTGTGGGTGAAATTTGGCTAAGTTAAATGCTCAAGTTTGTATACTTCTTTCAGGTCTGCATTACTTTTCTTTAGCTAATATTAAAATTTTTAAATAAATGATATCTGCAAATTACGCTTGCATTGGAAGAAAAATTCCATACTATATTCAATGCTTTAATGGCAAGAAAAAGAAATGATCTATAATAGTTATTATAATTTTTCTCTCTGTTTAGTAATGCAAACTGAAACAGATTGACACTGTTTTAAATGTAAAATATATTTATGTAATCGTAGTGCAGTAGGATGTAATTTTATTAGTACAGCAAATGACTTTTAAAAAAATTTCGGTATATCAGCAAACAATTCAAAACAGACATTCCCCATATTTCAGAGTAATTAGTCTTTAGATCTGAGATGACCCATTTTCTGAAAAGGTCTTTTACTAAGGCTAACATAATAACAACATGAATCCAGCTTAGGAATTATAGAGTATCCAAAATTGATAAAAGTTTCTTCATGCTTAATTCTGTTATTCAATCAATTAAATTTTAAAAAATGATGTTTCATTTCCTCGTGTCTATAGCGTTAATTACCCCATTCTGTTGTTTGTTCGATGACTGCAATAGTAGTTGATTGTTGCACAAGTTTTTTTTTATTTCGTTTTTAAATAATCAAGCATATCCATTTGAATTAAATTCTATAGCACTCCTTTATTAAAATGATTTTCAAATTTGATTTCACTCCTTTTTATTAGTTATAGTATTGCACAAATCACTTTTAAATGAAATTTTTCAATTTCATTTTTTTCCAATTCTTTTTTTTTCTCTGATTAAGTTATTTCTAAACATGTCTTGTACAATTTAGTCCTTTAACAAAACTTCTGTAGAACATAATATTTCTTAGCACTCAGTTCCATTATACACGACTAATGTAGAAAGATCTTAAAATTTTGTAAAAATAAATTTAACTTAATCGTAACATAAATGTTCAATACTTCTATAATTTATCGCTACTCTTGCGGGATTCGTTTCATATACTTTTTTTATGCTGTATGCGAATTAAAGAAATGCCGACTTTATTATTAGTCGGCAAGGCCATTGGTTTTTTTCACGACTATTACTTAAAAAAAATCCTAATGACTTTTCAAGATGAACGTTGCTACTTATTGCAATGAAGATTTCTTCCATAGTACTCCCCCTCTGCACGTGCCAGAGGCACAAGGGATCGAAGATATCTCAGGTTAAATTTGACTCTTCTGCCGGAACGAGTAGTATCCGTTGGTGATGTTTGGTTTGGCGGCACAGGTATTTCAATCGTGGAGCCCGATGGATTTACTGTTTTGACATGCGAATGGTAAACCAGTTTCGGAATCGATAAGGCAATTATTAGCAACGTCAACAAGTAAGCTATATTCGTTAAGCAAATCACAACGACAGGTGACAGGTGAAAGCAGGTCCGGACACCCGGACGGCTTACATAGACTAGTCGGGTATCGTCCGGATCCCGCAACTATCTGAAGCTACACTCCGAAAACAATACAAGGGAAAAATATAGATTTTTCTGCATGCGAAATTAAACATTTTCCTGGCTACATATTGCTACACATATTCGCTACAATATACATTTCATAATATGCATTGCGTTGATCATTGCACTGTACTTAAGGCACATTTACAACACAATGCTACACTTAATACACTATATATTCTTTGCAACATATTACGCTGAACATTATTCTTGACAATTCAACATAGATCACAACGACGACAAATAATCATGTAAAGGTGCGGCGTAAATTTAAATCCAAAGTAAGTCTATTAATGGCAAATGAGGGAATCCTAGTTCCATTTGCGGCGAACAAAACCAAATCCAGACATCGGCAAAAAACAGGCAAAATAAGGTGAGAAGAAACGTTGAAGTTTCTACACTCGCGCTATGGCGAGCACATATGCATTTGGCGCAGCAAAGATGAACTGACTGCAATGAAGATTTCCTCCAGAAATGTTTTGGTTTAATACCCAACAAAATGTCTTGAACGTATGTGCTAATCGAAGATGAATATTCGTTAGACCCTCAAAAATGCAATTCTAACTAATGCCAAATAAATTATTAATTAGTGAATTTAATGTCACACTATGTAATTAGTGCTCTCCGTAATTTTTATTAATGAATTCCTTTGCTCATATATGTCTTGATTTAGATTCTTCTTATTGAACTCAGAAATTCATAAAATTAAATTTCTCTCCTGTTAAAAATAATATATAAATCACGAGGTTTTAAATAAATAATTTAAAAACCGTAATTTAAACTTTAATTAAAAATTGTAGTACTTAGTGGATTTTTTATTACTGAATTTCGTTGAGTATATATGTCCTGTACGTATGGTTTAGATTTTTCCTATTTAATTCCCATTAATTTATAAAAGTAAATTTTTATCTTGTTACAAATAATATATAAATCATAAATAAATGAATTAAAAACGGAGCTCTATTAACTTCTTTCAACAGTTTATTATGTAATGAAAAGAAAGATAGCATTCTCAAATACATGTTTATATGTTTCTCGGTCGTTTCCATTTTTACAATGTTACCTTTTATACGTAGATTAATTATAGACACAAAATTTCAGAGTTTCCATATTTCACATTATCGACATCATAAAGCTATCTAGGTTCTAAATTTAGAACAGAAGTTTTGAATAAAATATTTCTTATTATTTCTTCCCTAGTAGACAATACAAATATGCAGAATGGCCAAAAATTAATCGCAAACGTTCCCGAATGAGCCAGATACTGGACACGTCACAGCATAAAAGAAAATAACTAATCAAAGGAATTCATAAAAATATAAGAAAGTTGCATATCTGATAACGCCTCTTCTTTCTTTAAGTTTTGCCATTATTACATTGATTGTTGTGTCATGTTACATAATCTAGTGTCACCAAAGCCCTGAAGAGATGCTACAAGACATGTAACACTTTGTTTAATTTATTTAAAAAATAATCGTTTGACTATTTTTCTGTCTTATACTTTGACGTATTGAGTTTTTGCTGAATCAGGAGTGGATGTTATCCCCCCATGCTTATTTTATATTATTTCTTCTAACGTGACTGCTGCTTTTAGCACGTTGTTTAGATCATAGATTTGTTTGAACTTATTTCATTTATTAATCTTTTAAGCAATGTATTTAAAGCATTATATATATATATGCGTGTGTGTGTGTTTGTAAAGCAAATAAATATGTTAAAAAACTTCTGAATTTGATTTGCAACAGTTCCTTAACTTTTCATTTTAACTCAGTTATTTTTCTTTCTCTCCTAAAAATAATATCTGCTTATAATAGATCTTTCTAAAGTGGGTGTTTAAAAAAACATAATCTTTATCGCATGATTCTTGCATAACTCTAATGGCGTAGGTACTCGTAGAACGCTTCAGCCAATAAAAGTTTTAAATTTTGCTAAGACTCAAAAGCCAGTCAAAACGAAGAGCTAAATCTGTCGCAACCAAATCTTCATCTGAAGAGTACGCATTCCTTCGCTAGATTCTCTGATTATCAACTTACTCTCTGCTGTTCAGGGGCGTAGCTAGAGTTTCCAGCGCCCGGGGATAACTGAAGAATTTGCGCCCATTTCTGTGTGCCAAGAATGGAAAACATTTCATTAAAAATTTTCGTAGCATCTATTTGTCGCGCCTTGGATGCTGCGCCCGGGGACAAATGTCCCCCCTTGCCCCACCCTAGCTACACCACTGCTGCTGTTTCACTCTTTTTTCTTCAGAAATGAAAAATGTTAAAATTTATTAAAGAACAGACAAGCTTCGATTCAATTTGTCTGTGTTTTCATGAAAAATATTTAACGATAGCAAAAGCATTCTTATATCAAGAAATAAACGGAGTTAAAGCTGCCAAGGTTGCATCAAGTTCATTATGAATTGACTGTCATCGTTATCAGTAGATCATCAATGTCTAAATCTGTTTCATTTATTTGGTAATTCTTTATTAACTACAAAAAGTTTTACTTAAATGCTTTAACTTAAGGAATTTAAAACAGTGCCTAAAATAAAATCAGCGGTTTCAAAATTTTGAGATTTTATTGACTATCTTTCTAAATATAATTTGCTTAGGAAACTATACAAAATAATAGTCAAGCAAAGCAAATATTCAAGCTTTGAATATAATATTTTATTCTTATTTTCATTAACTTGATTTCTGATTTATTATGACTAAGAAAAGAAAACTAACATTTATCGAATTAACCCAAAAGTAATAGTTATGATTTCAACTAGGTCTAGTAAATTCAAATTTAAAACGAATACTGATAACAGTTTTCCTTATTATTTAAAATTTCGCTCTATTACTGAAATATTTTAAATCCGGTTCCCATTTTCATAAAATAGTTATCAGTATGGTGCAAATCAAAAAATTAATTCATCAGGATACTAAAATTTTAATGTATTTTAACAAGTGAAAAAGAAATATGCTCCAGTTTGATATTCGACATGCTGAAATTGAGCAAAATTAAGCATTGCAAACTAAGACACAAATTAACTTACAAAATAAGTTTTGGTAGTTACAAATAATAAAGGGTTTATTCTTAAGCTGCATTGGTAATTTCTAACAATATTTGATATTAAAGAAGTTTCAGATTTCTACTGATGTCATTAAAATAATTCCTGTTGTAAGGGAAACTCTAAATGCATAGTTAGAAATAAGCTGATTCAATAAATGTACTAATGCAATATTTAGTTTTCTAACTATAAAACATTTTAGATTTCATTTCAGGGGAAGAGCTTGATTTCGAAAGCAACATTTTAAAAGAATAACTATACAGCAATAAGAATAAAATAAAAGCTATTTACAAATTTAAAAGTGGCATAGACGATTAAGAAAATTCCACGTGACAAAAGAAAAATGAATAATTTTAACATACTTATTATTATTATATTTATTTTGTATAATATAATCGACAACTTATTTGGTTATAAATAAACTTAACTTGAAAATAATTTTCTAGTTAAGTTTATAGAAGTTTGTGTAAGTTTTCTAGAAAGAAACAATTATATAACAAGTTTATTATATGTTAATAATAAAAATACAGTAATAAATGCAAATAATAAAAATGCAAAAGTAAATACAAATAATAAACATACATAAATAAATACAAGTACTTTTTAACTAAGACTTTTTTTGACAGGATTTCAAAAGATGATTGCAGATACTACATCTCATGGAAACCCCCTAAGGATAGCCTTCGATATCGAACTCCGTACTCGTAGCTTCCCCACAGTCAAGGTGAAAAGAAAACAGTACCAGTGCGGTCCATGCTGAGCCTGAACACAATACCAAAGAATCGATGGTTCTGGTCACTATGAAGACTAATTTTGTACCCCAGGAGCTGAACCTGTCTAAGTACAGGTCTTACTTAGTCAGAACGCTGGGGATAGCTCCCAGTCGACCTCCCGGTGGGGCTTCTATCAGTCATCTGAAAACTGTTCTTGCTAATTACTGGGGCATTCAAAGCTCCCTGTATCTCTTGTACTATTGCCGACTTTGGCATAGTCTAGATAAATCTAGAATAAATCTAGATAAATCTAGCACAGAATCGAGAGGAATTTTTTATGCTTCTCTCTCTGTTTCTTAGGCAATTCAGTCTATGTCACTGGATACCATTTACCATTGGATACTTTACGTAAATTTGATGCAATATGTGTTAAATATTAAGCAATGATAACGAAGTGGAAGGTATACAAAATAAATTTGATGTAATATTTTTGAAATGTTTATATATAACGCATATTCATTAAATAGTAAGCAATAATAACGAAGTGAAAATTAAACAAAATATATGATATCGATTTTTGGGTCTCAATCAATCCTTGTTTTGATTTGGCTAAAATGATTAAAAGTAAACCACGTACGAGCGATCTTGCCTAAGAGGGAGAAAGCATTAATGGAAGAATTTCTAAGAAGAACTTATTCGTATTTACGTTACATGTGAAATAATTTTATTTATCAGATTATGGCAAAGCGCACTAGGCTATTTGTCTGGGGGAAGTTACACCTTACTGGAGGAGTCTCAGGGGAAATCTGCTTCCTTTTTATGTTATAGATGAAGAAAATCACGAAAACTCCTATATAGCCAACCCGCTTGCAAGGATTGGAGCCCAAATCGAACTACTAGTATTCAAGGATCATATCTACTCGGTCGCTAGCAGGTAAATAAATACAATTTACCTAATAAATAATAGTTGACCAATAAATTTCAATTTTATTTTCTATATGAGCATTTCTTATTACGGAGTAAGTACTACCGACGTTTTTTTAACTTTAGTTTTATTTGAATAAAAATTATTAATAAAGAAAAACATTTATTTTTATTAAAGTTATTACTTATGCTTTCAAAATAATGTTTGTTTGAAATTATCGTTACAACCGATGTTCTCCGGTATTAGGAATACATTTTTCGATATAGTTGGTACTGGCAAAAATCAGTGCTCATAATACCTGTCATTATAAAATTAATAGGAAGGGTTTATTTTAACTTCTCCACAACAAAATTTAGAATTTTTAACTTTTTCTTTTATTTCTTTGTCATTAGATGATTCATTTTACTGTAAACGATCGAAAATTTAGAAAAGGAGTGTCACGCCTTACCTGCTCTCATCACTGAAATTTAAAATGAGATGTTGATTCGTTTAACGCACCTAGTAATAACTGTAGTTATTTCAGGAATAACAGTAAATGGAATAGACAGTGAATCTCTAAGAGATATTAAATATGAATACAATAGGAGGAAACCTCGAAGAATAAGTCTGGCTCAACAGCAAACTTCTTAAAGAAAAGGGATCAAGAAGTTCTTAATGAGATATATTTCATTTTCAAAACACCGTTTTCAATCTCCTAATGCACTTCTAATGAGTTTTAATACATTAGGTCTTGCTAAAATAAACTCTAAGCAAGCATCACGTCATTCTAAGTTCAATTTGTGGACTTTGGAAAGTGTGTTATGGCAAAATTATCCTAGTTTCAGCTTAATGGGATTACTTACAGTGAAAACTGCAGCAAAATCTAGAAGTAAATAGAAGTACCGAAGTGAGAGGAATTTTTGATGCTTTTCTCTCTGTTTCCTAAGCAATTCAGTCGCATTTCGTTAAATATAAATCACATCAGTACGTTAGATCCGTCAATAAATTTTAATATTAGAATATGTATAGTTTTATAACTTTCGAGAATAAATTAAATTCATTAATTATTCTATGAAACTTCTACTGAACTTCTTAAAATATAAAATATTTCTTGAGGTTTTGTGCTGAATTTAAGGAAACCATGAAAAATATGTATTATAGCTATCAACTTGCATTAAGGGAAAATATAAACGAGTTAATTCATGTTTAAAGAGTTCGTCGCTTATAACGGTGCCACTATGCCGTGTCAAATAAAGTAAGAGGCACTATCTTGATCAAGAAGATGACTACGAAAAATGAGTACAAGAAATTCGGGTACATAGTGCCGATCAAGAATGTGATATTTTTCAGTCATTGTAAGTAGAATTAATATAGTTTTTATGTGAAATACGATGTTTTAAAACAATGCTTCTTAATGTGTTTCAAAGCTGAAGGTTTTTAATGAACTTCTAACTTTTGTAGCGAATTTGAAAATCTTTCTAGTAATTCACTTGAGCCGAGTGGTTCCTCATTTGCCACACATTTGTCCCGGCTCTTAAGAAATTACTAAATTATTAACATTGATATTATTGTTATTAAATTATGATATATTATAAAATTTTAAATACTAGATTTTAACCGTAAAGTACGTTTGCAGTAAATTAAGAGTTTTGAAGTGAAATTTGTTGAAAAGTTAACTATGCCCTTTTCGAGAAGTGAATCAGAGATCTCAATACAGACCACTGATATACTGACAGCTACACCGTAAAAGTACATGATAGAAACTCCTTCCTCCCTAAATCCCCCAAGGGTCGACTAGTGTGCTAGCTAGGATCTGTACTTAGGCAGTCTCGGCATCGGGGATATAAAAATACGACTCCGGTTTCTACATCCAAAAAGGACAGACTATTCTGTCCCGGATCATAGTGTCTCGGCCATTCGAGCAGGTAGTGCGGTGGCCATGAACACGTTATAGTCTTTTTCGCTTTTCCCCGTCGTATTCTCCGTTTACCCGAGGTGACACGAGCGCCCTTTGGGCCGGTTCAGCGATGGAGGCTTTAAGAGAGCTCGCTTTGTATAAATTCGGATTGAGGACCCCGGTTCGTAGTATAAAGCAATTTATTGTATCCTCTCTCCGACGCGATTTCATATCTAGTTTCCACTTAATGGCTCGTATGGAGGCGTCTCAGTTGGGATCTGGTCAATCCTAATTGCATTCAATTGCAGGAAGGGCTTATAATTTTGATTGATTGAGTCTCCAACTGAGGAAATATGCGATAACTAAGCAGCCAAATCAAACTGGTCCGGAAGTGTTTCCCACCACGTTATGGCAATTTTCTTTATATCCTGATGAAATTCAAACTCCACCCGCCCACCAGCGGCCGAGCGGTAAAGTCGCTGAACACTGGTAGTTCGGTCCGAGGTTCGAATCCCGCGAACGGGCTGGCTGCATGGGCGTTTTCGTGGTTTTCCCCATGTGTAACGTGTATACGAGCCAGTTTCCCTTAGAAAGTCCTCCACGAAGGCATCCCTCCTCTTAGGCAGATAGCCCTCGAGGCTTTGCCATAATCACACACACAAACTCCACCCTTCGTTACTGGTCCGCTATGCTGGCCACTACTACAAAAATATTTAGAAGGAAGTTCTAACTATATCATATTAATTTTCTCTTGAATAATGTATAGGAATATTTTAATAAAAAATACCAAAATTTGCTCTGCATCTTGAATTCCTTCTATACAAGTACGACTAAACAGTTAATAAAACTATAAGTATTTGCTCCTTTCTTTCTGCATGCCTTCGTTGTGTAACTGGAAGCATACTCGACGCGTGTTTGAGAGGTCCAGGGTTCGAGTCCTGGTGAGAGGACATTGCCCATTTTTCACGTCTCCTGCTTCCAAAAAAAAAAAAAAAAGAAGAAGAAGAAAGGAAAGAAAAAAGAAAAAAAAATGGCTCTACAAGTGGCGCCCGAACTATAAAAAGGTGGTGGACAACAATTCGTCACCACCAGATTTGACGACTGGCGCCCTTTAAACGGGGGAGTATGTAAATTATTATCTTTCTCCTTTCTCATACCTTCGTGATATTGTTGGTAGCATACTCGAAGAGTATTCGAGAGGTCCAGCGTTCAAGTCCCGGCGAGAGCACTGCCCATTTTTCGCGCCTCCTGCTTCAAAAAGCCTTATACCTTTACAAAATATTAGGAAGACAAAAGATTTTGGAGGAAAAATGTAAGTTAAAAGTCTGATTCTATTTCAAACTACACAATATAATTAACTAAAATTATGTAACTAAAGTGAAATCTACAGAAGTTTATCTGCAAGTACAACATCTAAACAAAACAAATACTAATAAAGTTTTTATAATAAATATATATTATTATAGCTAAAAAAAATAACTTAAAGCAACTACTTAAAAAGACTTGGAAAAAATGAACAGTTAATACAATTAATATTAACCAAAATTAAATTACCGATAATCCAAATAAGAAAACAATATTACATAACAAGAAAATTTAAAATAACCGCGGTAGAACTTCTTAAGATGACCACATCGTGATCAGTATTTCTGAGAACCAAAGTTTATCACAGATAGAAAGTTTCTGCGTGTAACAATATTGAATATCATTTATAATCATTTTCTCTAAGTTAGGCAGCTCCACAGAAAGCCGAAATTATCCGGAACCGAGAACGATAATCTTAGAGATTGGATTAGATTATCTAATTTAAGCAAAAGCAAACGAGAGCTAGATTAATGAGAACGGGAAAGGAAGCGAAAAGAGAGTCGCACAGTACTCTTGTATGGTTCATGTGGGTGAGATAGGAATACAAATAGGATAACAAATATCCCTCAGCGGCTAACAAGGAGGGAGAAAATTTGCGCAATATGTGATTTGGGCGAGATCCTACTCAAACCATTCGACCACCTATCACACGCCAGCTGGTCGCTATATTCTCAGAAGAATGTAAACAAATTCCTGTAATACTTAATGAAATTCTGAATTCGGTTTTCGAAGGATAATAGTCGTAACAACGGTAAGGAGGTCCAACTTCTCATTTACATTCGATCCGTAGGAAACATCAACATTTAACGATAAATTAATGTTTACTTACTTTTGAGTATACAGCGCCGGAGACTGTTGAAATGTTATGTTGACGGACCTGGTGATGATTTTTAGTTTTAATTAGTCCTGTGATATGCATAGTGGAGTTTGAAAAACCTGGCACATTAGAGACATTACCACTGTAGAGACATGTATAACGCTATTCATAACATAATTATGTATCTATTATAACAACGCATGTATGTGCTCAATTAGCGCAAACTTCAAATAATGAATGTAAACAGGTCTGATGTATGTCTTACCGTAATCAAGTTGTTAAATACATAACTAATGTATTCATATAACTTTATAGTATACCCAATGTATTAATGTATTTTATTGATGGATCATACTTCATGCATTTAAGAACTGTTATTATTATTATTGTTATGTTGTCCTGGGACTCCGGAGCTGCTGGTTCAAGATAGTGGAGGGCGTGGGACATATACCTGCTTACCTTTGTTAGACTTCAGGTGTCCCCGCCCTCCGTCACCTGTCACATCTAGAGTCATTAGGATTTTTTGGAAGCAAGAGACTTGAAAAATGAGCAAACGCCTTCGCTAGGAATCGAACCGCAAACCTCTGGAATATGCGCCCAGCGTACAGACCACCACACCACGAAGGCATGCCAAGAAGGCGGGAGAAATACCATATAAAGAAGGAACCTCAAGTGTTAATCTTCAATGAAATTAAATGATTAGTTTTATACAGTCATGACGATTATTTTAAAACAGGAAACATGAAAAATCACTAATGCCGTCACCGAGATTCGAACTCCAAACCTCAAGATTGCAAGTAGAACGTGCTTCCAATTACACCCCGAAGGCACGGGGTAAGAACGCCGAAAAACCCTTAGACTGTTATCCCTTACTCTTAGTTACCTAATCTAATCAGAAACTTTCTTCGTAAGCTGAGTTATGAAAAAAATTCAATTTTTCAAATTTCTTTTAAATAATGCTTGTGCCAGATTCGAACTGTAATTTTGAATCTTTCTTGTGCAATTAATTTATATATGTCAGTGTAAAAATATAGGTAAGTTATCAAAGTTTTATCGCACCTTCAGATATCTAACATCTTAAATTATCTAGACAATCATACTGTATGGAATTAATTCAAGACCTTGATAATGCTAATCGAAAGAGAATATTCTTCAAAACAAGCCCTGTCCAATGAATTCCAAGAACCTTATGAAAATTCCTGCAGCATTTATTTCTTAATATTTCATGCATCACTATTTTAGTCTTAAGAGAAAAAAAATTAGAAAAATCCTTCTTTTAATTAAAAGTTTTTTAGCGATGCATTTCGTAGATTCCGTCGTGTAAAGAAAACGTAATGTTCCAAAAGAAGAAGGATTTAGGAATTAATTTCCAAAGGCGAAAGAAATATAACTTTATGTGCAAATGCGTGTTTAATTCACCTTTAGCAAAGAAATGTGGAATTTGCAAGCAGCTCACTCACTAATTAAAACAAGAAATGCTTCAGGAAAAGAATGTTTTCTACCTTTTCCTAATTTTGTTTTTCACTCCTCTCGCTTTGACCGAACGGCAAAAAAAAAAAAAAAAAAAAAAAAAAAAAAAAAAAAAAATTGACTTTACAATTCACAAAACAAATTCTTTAATTCACCAGATTTAAACGAGAAATGCTTAATAACGTTAGCTTATTAAAAGGATGGACTAGTGAATTTATTCATGGAGTTTGGCAACGATTCCATAGTTGCTTGTTTAAATTTTCCCTATTTAACGTACAGAACGTTATTAATATGTTAAAATTTCTGTTTTGTGTATTTTCGTAGTACGGAAGTACGGAATTTTGCGCTTTATTTTTTTATTGCGTGTACAAAATTTCTTATAGAAGCCGTAGAAACATAAAAAGTTAGAT
This sequence comes from Stegodyphus dumicola, assembly GCF_044657685.1. NCBI lineage: Eukaryota > Metazoa > Arthropoda > Arachnida > Araneae > Eresidae > Stegodyphus > Stegodyphus dumicola. Next base: position 36,398,397 of record NC_140781.1, read on the forward strand.
TTTTGTAATTTTAATAAATTTAGTCTTTAAATTTAAACAGACCAAAATATGAATATTGGAAGATCAAAAGGAAGACCTAAGAAAAGATGGAGAACTGCCTAAATGAGGATTTTGCCACTCTAAAACTTAAGAACTGGAGGACAATACTGGAAGGAGAGTGGAAAGGGAAAGGCTGCTGAAGAAGGCCAGGGACCACAAGGGGCTATCTCTCCAATGCTGATGATGAAAACATGAATCGTCGCGTCATTTAAAACATTTTTGTAACTGGAAGTACATGTTTACGATCAACGTTTTCGAATATAAAAGTCGGGTAGCGACTTTTGTGGACACGGTATATTGTACAGTAACAGTAATCTTTCATTGCTTTAAAATATCTTTGAGGATTAAGTCGAGGAGTACAATTCCTTATTTTCAGTTTTGCAAGGAAGAGCGTATTTGCACTATATTTAGAGTACAATTGCAATTTATTATTTTATTTATCATCGGGAATATCTTATGCCGTTATTTCAAATTTCTCTTTGTACTGCATGTTGCATGGCTATCACGTTATAAAGCGTTCGATACTCTGCTTTCAAGGATCTGAAGGAATCATGGAGAATATTAATCATGGATTATTGCATATTCTACTTTACAAAATAAAATCAGTTATGGACTCAAGTTTCGACAGGGAAATTTTATACTAATTAGCTTATTAATACTTTCTAACATCACTAAGATTCTGCCTAAATAAGAGTTAGAATTTTGCGATTTTTCATGACGTTGTTTATTACAAATTGAGCACACTTTTTAAGTTATTTATATAACGCTTCATTTCCTCATTTTCCCCGTTAAAATTATTCCAAGTACACAAATTCGAACAACTACCTGTGTGCTTGCTGTGAATAAGTTTTAATATATCTGGATATCAAATGCCTTTATTCCCTCGTTCGGAGTACTATTCTGTTTTGCATTGTATTTCATACCTGATAATTTCCATCAACGGCGTTATTTATTTTCATATCCAATTTATTTAGACATTATCTGTATTTGCTGACTCTCCCATTCTAAATAAACACGCCATCATCGCTTTAAATAAGAATGTATTCTGTTGCTGGAAATTTTCCATCTTCCCTTTTAATTAACTTATCTGGCCAAACGAGTAATTTATTTCGCCATTACATGCAAGCGTGGCATCAAACCTAAATGCAGGAATCGAGTTTCTGGTGCACTTGAATGATAGTCTTTATTTAATTCACCGAATTCGCCCTTAAAGTATCTAAGGTAACGAGCAAAAATTAATATATATCTGTGATAGAAAAGCTTTGCTGGAAGTTCCAATCAAATTTACCCCCCTCAATATAAGTATAATTAATGAATGGATTAGAATGATGAAAATGGATTAAAAGAACACATAACTACTTTTGGGAAGACACGGGTTTTCCTATATAGCGCACTGTGACATGAAATGTTAATTAAACTTAATGCAGAAAAGGGGAAGATTATGTATAAAGATAGGAACCTCAGATATTAATCCTTACCTCAACGAAAATTTGACCTTATTACGTATATTTAAAAACGAAGTAAAATGAATTACTCATAGGAAAGTTAATACATTAAGGAATCGCTTTAAAAATACATTACTGTAATGGATACATTACTGTAAAGGCCATTAGACATTTTATTTTGCAGCAGGAAACGGGGAAAATGCGCGCTGGTCTCGCCGGGATTCGAACTATGTACCTCCCGATTGCTAGCTTTATGTGCTTTCTAGTTAGTTACACCGCAAGCTCGGGGTAAGAAAGAAGAAAATACCTTACATTATCCCCCACTTAAAGGGGACTGAGAAGGTGGGGACACAGATGCCAATCCTAATGGTGACAATTCAACATCCACCACATTTTACTTCGTACACATTTACCACTGTAGCGTCTTTTAGACGCCAGTAAAGGATAGGAATCAGTAGTGCTCTTGCTTGTATTCAAATTGCTGTTATTCCGATGCTAACCGAACGTGCTTCCAGTTATTTACACGGCAAGCCACGCGGTAAGGAGAGAGAAAGTACCTTGCATTCTCCCCCACTTAAAGACGACCAAAGATGCCGGGACCCAATTGCCAAATTTTGGTAGTGAGGAATCATCACCCACCAGATTTTACTTGGGGCGCCACTGTAGCGTCTTTAGAAGACGAGAAACGGTAAGAATCAATAATGCCCTCTCCGGTATTCGAGCTCAATACATTATGATGCTAATCGGATGTGCTTCCAATTTCACCACGAAGGCATGTGGTAAAGAGGCACTAAATACACAGTTTTTTAGAAAAGCGCTTAAAAATTTGATCAGATTAGATCTGACTTAATTTCTTTGTATCCATTAAGATATGTATTTATTTGTCCACTTTTCTGTTATTTTTGATAGGTTATGTAACCGTCAGACTGACGACTAAATAAAATTTCTTATTTTAAACCTTCCTCTGAGTTTGCGTTATTCTGCTTAGCAGATACGACGGAGCGACATGTCGTCTGACTGACTTTGCTATTGCAGTAGTTAACGTCTAAAATGGTGTGAAATTGCGCATACTTAGGAAATTATTACTATGATGCTGACGAAAGAAGTTTAGTACACAAAAATAAAAAAACTGACATATAAATTATTATGGTAGTTAGAAATGCTCCAAATGGCACAAAGTTGTATGCGAAATAACAGATCTAATACTCAACCTGGTGGATTTTCATTAGCAAATATAGAAAATTTTATCCCTTACTGTACTACATTTTCACAATACGCATTTATAGTCGTTTATACTTACCATATCTATATGCGACCAAGAAAGCCAAACTATAAATAAAATATATTTATTAACTCCACTTTCTAAATTAATATTTTTTATTGTATTAAGCATAACCTTGTAGGTTGTTTTGAAGCAAGAGACGTGAAAAATGTGCAGTACTCTCGCCGGGACTCGAACGTGGAATCTCTCGAATACGCGCTCAGTGTGCTACCGTTACACCACAAAAGTATGCTGTAAGGAGGAAGAAAATACCTTATATACTGCTCCTTTTAAAGGGCAACTGGGGATTAGAGGACCCAATCGCTAAATCATGCCGGAGACGCATTATTATCCACCACCTTATAGTTCGGGCGCTACTGTAGAATCATTAGATTATTTTCAAAGAGACATGAAATATGAGCAATGCCCTCCCACCGACTCGAACCTGGACCTCTCGAATAAACGCCGGGTGTGCTACCTTTACACCACGAAGGCATGCTGGAAGGAGGGAGAAAATGACTTATAACCTTACCTTATTGTATTGAATGGAGCAGTTTGAAAGTCAATTTTTTGAAAGGAAACAATTTTTCATAAAATTATTCTTAGAATCTGTCTGAATTTACTCACATGTTTCGTTGAATCGTTTTATTAAAATTAGAAATTTAAAACCAATTTTTTTAACAGTATTTTTATCTTGGTAATCGGTTAACCCTCTAGGTTAGGTGTTTTTCCTATTCCAGTTTTCCATTTAGCTATGGTAGTTTTGGCATAATGTTTCGATAAAAACACTTGAAAATTGTGTCCCAAAACAAGGATTTTAGGAACTGTGGTAGAAGAAGATTTAGGGATATTAAATTTTATGTTATTTTTGAATACGATAGATTCGTTTTTATTGTAAAATGTGTTATCCATGAACTGCGAAACAGTGACAAGAGGCTGAAAAAAATTGGGAATGTTTTTTTTTTTTTTTTTTCAGATTCACTGATTCAATGTTAATTTTCTCCGCCATTTCAATTAAGTCGAGGTGCGTTAAAATGAAATTCGGTTAAGCGATTTTCTACAGCACTAGAACATTATTTTTTCGCATTTTCAGGTACATTGAGCCCCGTTTCACCAACTGAATAGCAGCTGGGAATCTGGGAGTTTCCAGGGGGTGATTTCAATCATATATGTATAAACAGCTGCGATGAAATGAATTGCAACTGTAAAGTTCTTGTCTAAATTCCTCTGAAATCTACACAATGTTTTTAATAGAAAATGAATAGAGTTATAGGGGAAATATGTCTGATGATACGTAGATGATACGTCTGATGATACGTAGATGATACGTCTTATATACGTAGATGAAAAAAACGTCTTTGTAATTCTAGAAGTCATTAGTATAAATCAAAGTTTCCTTTTTTAACTCTTGCATGTCAAAGTGCATTTTTTAGATATTACATTTTTAGACTCCAAAAGAAAAATTACTTTAATTAGCATGATTAGCAGAGAAATTATTCCTGTTTCCTATTTTATGATCAAAATGTATCAAGCAAAATTATTTACAAATTTCATTACTTGAACCAATTTTAAATGCATTCTTCAATCATTCTTTTGCGAAGACAAAATTAATCGCAAACGCAGTTTTATTTTAAGTGGCTTAAAATGAGAGTTCTCTTACATTAAATAAATTTGGACGAGAATTTACTTTACAGTGACCTATAGATTAAAATAATTACTTTTATTTTTCTTTATAAATTCCTCTGCCAATAACGTTTTGCGATTATTTATAAATGAGAGACATCATATTGGAAGAGAAAGTACTATATTCAATGTTTTTTTACACACAACTTACATAATACAAGTAAACCTATAAAGAATGATCGCACTACCCCGTGCGTGCTCTTGTGTTGTAAGCGGTAGCACGTCCAGCTAGCAGTTGGAAGATAAAAGATTTGAATGCCTGCGAGGGAAAGTCGATTTCTCATGTTTCCTGAGTCGAAAAAAATAACTAACAGCTCTGCATTGGTGCTCGAACTAAACTAGGCGGGACGATAATTTGTCACTGCCTACGTTTGATCAGACAGATTTTATACCTCTTTCCGGGTGCCCTATAAATGGGGAAGAATATAAGGAATTATCACACATCCCAGTGATTGTGCTCGTTATGTAAGCGGTAGCAAGTCCAACCAGCAACTGAAAGATCCCTAGTTCCAATACCCAGCGTAAATCCATTTCTCATGTTTCCAGCTGCAAAGGAAAAATACCTAATTTCTTTAGAAAGCTACTGAATTTTCCTAAAAATAACATAATTTCGGGCAGAATAGTGGCCGAGAGAGTAAGGCCGCTAGCAACCGGTAGTTTATCCCAGGTTCATATCATTTCGAAGAGGCTAACTGCATGGAAGTTTCTATGGTTTTAATGGTTTAAAAACCAGATTTTTCTATGGTTTCTATGGTTTAAAAACCAGATCTATGTAAATTTAAATTTGTTACATTTGTGAAGCATTAGCTGATAAAAGCATACGAAAAAAAGTTAAAAAGGTTGAATATAAAGAAAATAAATTTTAGACTAAAATAATATCAGTTTACCAGATTAGTCTTACGAATAATCCCTCAAAAATATATCTATTGAAAATCTTCTGATTTAAATTTCCTCCACAGAATAAGAATGCAAAAACAGATAAAAGCTTCTCTTTCTTTTTTGTAATCTACAAGGAAATCTTAAAATGCTGAAGAAAACATCCCCAAAGTTTCTAGAACACGAAAAGGAAGCTTTTTAGAATACATTATTCACAACCAATAAGAGCTCTTCAGAAATAAAACTAAGTAGTTCGAAGCAGTCTCTAATACGTCCCCAAGCCCCATCTTTCGATGCAATCTTTAGCTGCTTTTACTGAAAATCTCTTCTCTCTCCACCGATGAAAACTAACACCTGCTTTGTATTCAAAGGCATCCTCCTACAACAAGCAGGACAAAAAAAGGATTTGTGTAGATTTTCTTTCTAAGTAATAAGAAATTTTAGAAATAGCTTGGTAGATAATTAAAAAAAAAACCGCTTTGTAAATTAAGATAAAACTGAATTCATTATTAAAAGCAATGCTAAGTTCATATCCAAAGAGTAGGAACTAACTATTGAAAGAAGCTGCTGATATCATATTCATCTGAAAATAATAAAGCCTTATTTAAAAGAGTACTCTGCATTTTTAATGGAGGAAAACAGAGAAAAAAAGCAGATAGGTGTGCGTATATGAACTTGACACCTGTTTACCTTGCTGGTAGAAGAAAGACAAATGTACTAAATACCGTTGTCTTGAGTATGTAATGTACATATATTAATATGACCTATTTCTTTTATGTAAGCACTTTTCCTTTTTTACTTCCTTGTACGAAGTAAAAAGGAAGTATTGTAATCGCGAAAAGTTTCAGGCAGCATTCAACGAAAATATCCATTTTGAATTTTGACCGCTATCGAATGCAATTTAATGATGTTTTTGCGTGATATCTGTACGTAAGGACAGAATAAAATACTCTTTTCCTTCAAAAAAATTATAAAACTGCTTTAAAATTAATTCTGAAGAGAATTTTTCGTGGCGTCTGTACGAACGTATGTACGTACGTGCGTACGTACGTATCTCGCATAACTCAAAAACGAGTAGCCTCAGAACGTTGAAATTTTGTATATAGGACTGTTATAACATGTAGATGTGTACCTCGTATTTTGGTTGCAATCGGCCGCACCAAACGTATATAAATATATTTATATATATATCCACTCTGTTCCCCGGTTCAGTGATCTCAGTTTCTTTACTCTTATATGTTTGTAAATTGTACATTATTTGCTTTAAAAATGATTGAATTATGTTGTTTTTATCTTCCGGTTAAGGATTTTATGCCTTTAGTAAATCTGTGTGCAATAGTTTTAGAATTATCAGCAATTTTAAAGTTGTTTAATTGCCGCTAAGCCTTTTTTTTTAAAGGCGGACATTGATGTTTACATTTGAAACAGGAGACTAGTGGATTTGTTGCCATTCTAGAGAAACTTAGCTTCCCAGCAACAAAGATAACGCCTTCATTTATTATTGCCAATTAAATCATGCTTAATTCTTCCTGGAATTTTTTCGAGGAAATAAGTGTTTGAGATTTACTCCGTAATTTTTAATATAGATATTTTGAGTTTTTATGTATTTTTGCCTTCTCGCGAAGTGAGAACTGAATTAATTAAATGAGAAATACTCAATCGTCTGTGAAAACTGTTTCTTTTTTGTTTTGTTTGCTTAATTTCTTTTATACATCATTCTAGCTTTATTATAGTATTTGAATAGAACATGTGGCAACGATTAGATAATTCTATTCTTTAAATGATATAAATTTTGTGCATTATGAGTTATAATATGAACGAAATATATACGTTAACTGTTATATAATTATTGGATTATATAACAGTTAACTTAGTTTCTGTTATATAATTATTATATAAGTTAATTGTTATATAATTATTTATACTCTTAAGTGAATCTAGCGCCAGAGTATCGCTATGGTAAACAAATACTAGAGTGAATTTTAAAGAATGAATTTATTCTATTGTGGTTTAGGCGCTGTCGGCGAAGTAGATTTAATTCAATCCAATAAGTTTAAATGAAATGCAAGAAAAAATGCGTATAATTTAATATTTCAATTTAATATTCCAATACAAGGAAGTCATGTGGTGTACACATTAGATTTTTTTAAGTTAAGGAATAAGTGATACATTGTCTTACTGCACAGGGTGGGAACAGAGAAGTTAAATAACAAAGTTTTATGTTAAATAACACAGTAAACAGAAAGAATTAATATTTATTAACGTTGTAGCTTTACAACTGAATGAATGCCATTATGAGAAAAAATATATATAGAAATTAACGAGCATGAAGTTCTGATGATACCCTGCAAATGTCATCCTTTTTCGTCACACACTGCTGAGATTAATTTGCGAAATTTCTCACAGCTTCATAAGTATCTACTACACTCACAGCCAGTGCAGTGCAGTTAATATAGCTGATATTTCTTTGAGTACGATGCTGAGACAGTAACAGTGAATGCAGAACGATACACTGCAGTACTATATAAATTCTTTACTTCCGAACTTTAGAGTAAATGCATAAGCCGAACTGATTTGGGGTTTCAAAAGAAGGAGACAATCGCCCCATATGACTTTGGAATTCGACCATAGTGTTGAAAAGGGTGTTTACGAAGCGTTTAGTTTCCAGGCGTGGCCATTTCAGTTACCTGGCCCTTAGACTTGCAACTCCTTCTTTGGGGATACTTAAAATCTAGAGTGTACATCAACAAAACACCATACTTGAAAATAATGCCATTCAGGGTGAGAGTGAGAGGTAGTCGCCACATCAAGATAAAAGCTGCGGATTGTGAATTAGTGGATTATTTAGTTATGGCAAAGCACGCAAGGGCTATCTGCCAAAAGGGAGAGATGCCTTCGTGGAAGACTTTCTAAGGGAAACTGACTCGTATATGTTACCGTGAAAGCCCGAAACTGGAGAACGTCGACTTTCACCGGAGAATATAAACATTCACCAAATACGTCGGTGAAAGACCGAATATTTCACTACATTCTTGTATATTCGGATCCTCACCGGTGTATGTCGACAATCATAGATATGCTCTGGTGAAAGTCGAAAAGAGAGGTCATAAAGTGCCATAATAGTTTAAGTTGTTGCAATAAATAAGATTTGAATCACATAATTTAGTAAGTTTTTTATTACTGTTATTTTATTTTCTCATTTAGAACGTACTATATAATTAAGTAAGTTTTTAACTTCTATTATTTTCCTTTCTCATTTTGAATGTATTGTGTGTTTTAGGTTCTCATGTTTTTAAGTTCTTATTTCAAGTTTCAAGTGCGTTTATTCGCGATTGAATTACGGAGAAGAAAATATAATATTGTTATATGTTCAACATTCACCATTAGTACATGGTGAATGTCGACATTGACCGGTGTAAGTCAAAAATAACAGTATTTGGAAAATATTTCGAACATACACCAAGAGACTATGCGAATGTTGACTTTCTCCAGATTTCGGTGTTTCACCGTAACATATACACGTTACACATGGGGAAAACCACGAAAACGCCCATGCAGCCAGCGCGTTCTCGGCATTCGAGCCTCGGACCGAACTACCAGTGTTCAACGTTTTTACCGCTCGGCCGCTGGTGGGCCCGATAAAAGCTGCGAAACGTTGCGCTCAGTTTCGATGATCGACTTTAGCAGTGTGTGGGCGGACATTCGCTAAATGTCATTTTCTGAATTTAATACTGACGTAGATTTTATTTTATCCAAGAATGGCATGCATTAACCTTTAGGCTACAACATGAAGAAAAATAGGCCCTGTGCATTAACTGTGCTATTTCATTAAAAAAACTGTCAGATATTTTCTGACCCATCCTGTATTTAATAAATGTTATGCAGCGTATGGTATGATTTCATAAGATTATACAATACCACCTCGTTATTTAGCCAGTACAGTTCTTTCCTAAAATACCTTTAGAAAATAAATCATAAAATACCGGTACAAGAAATGTGTATTACTGTAAAAATACTGACATGCTGCTGTTACACGATATATACGAATTCAAAACACGAATCGTCTCTTGTAATCAAAATTTTAATTTCATAAATAAATTATTAATAATAAATTCCTTAATTATAAAATTAAATTAAAAATAACCTAACTGGTAGTTGACGTGCAAGACGATTTTGAAAACTGAGCGATGTAACTTTAAACATGTTTTCGTAAGCTACAATAAAAAATCTGCTAAAACGACATAAGCAGAAAAGTCAACAGCTTAATTGTAAGCATGTCTAGTGACACGATGTTGACCAGATAATGCAACTCATTTCACATCATTCCGTAAGACAGAAGTTGAAATTGGTATTTATATCAACTATGCAATATTGCTTATCAGTTCGTTAAACTAAAAACAAACTGTGCCAAAACTTTAAGTTTTTTTTTTTTTTTTTTTTTTTTTTTTTAAAATTGTGTGGTGTTGTTTAAAATGAAGATGAAAGGTCAGCGATCGATGTGGGATGGTTTTGCTTCATTCAACAATGGGAAATACGATTGTGGGATGTATTGTAAAATTGCAGCAAACATAGTGTAAAGTCATAGGATTTTGAAGAAGAAAACACGAAAAATGAGCAATGCCCAGCCTAGGACTCGAATCTGGAACTCTTAAATACGTGTCGAGTGTATTACCGTTACACCATGAAAGCATGATGGAAAGAAGGAGAAAATGCCTAATATACTCCTCCCCTTTAAAGGGTGACTGGGGATTAAGAAACCCAGTTGCCAAATCCTGGTGTTGAAGAATCACCATCCACCAACTTCTAGTTCGGGCGCCACTGTAGTGTCATTAGTATTTTGAAGTAGGAAACACGAAATATGAGCAATGCCCTCGCCGAGACTCGAACATGCACCTCTCGAATACGCTTCGAATGTGGATTCGTCCAATGTGGAACGCGTCATTACACCAGTGCTGGAAGGAAGGCGAAAATACCTTATAATAGAAGTTTGGTTGTACTTGAATTTAGGTAGACGAAAAGGACTGATGCAGATTGTTGAGCAGAATGAATGAATGTCATGAATCCCTCTCTAGTGCTAATGACAAATTTTCATATATTTACCATGAAAGGTTACTCATATTGTTTAAGGATTCGCAGGCTTATAGTTGGGTATCGCTACGATATACTTTACTCATAGCATACTTTATTTTACCGATATACTTACGCACTATCTTCACTGATAGCGATACGTATGTCGCTACGATATTACGATATACGTATCGCTGTCAGTAAAGATAGTGGTGTTAGGTTAATTTGATTAAACAGCAGCGATAGTGGGCTCTGGTTAATTTGCGGAACTCATCAAAGAAAAATTAAATTACAATGTAAATTAAGTTTCAGAACAAACGTAAAACAATCCAAAATTCAAGCATTATTTAAAGTACAGTCAATATTATCAATTAGAATATTTCCTTCGTCAGGGATACTAAATTTCTGCTCCTTATTGGCCTCCCGATAGCTTTATGTTTTCATAATACACTGGTGTGCAAAAATTAAGGACGAGACGGTTTTTTCAATACAACTTTGTACAAAAGCTTTCCAAATCAACACATTTAATACCGTAAGATCCCCAATACGTAAGGACATGAGTAATGTAAGCAACACTTACTAAAAGAGAAATCAGAGGGATAAAAAGAAGCTTTATTGAAAAAGTAGCATGAAGCGCAATGCGACTGAAGGCCGAAACATCCCTGTGATGGATGTCCAGCAAGAAACATCCGGTCTTTAATAGGGGATATGATCTCCCCTGACTTCTAGGCAGGTTTCACAGCGTCTGCCCATGCTGAAAATGAGGGTGTCAATGAGTTGTTGAGGCATTGCTGCCCATTCGTCTTGGGTAGTGGTGGTAAGGTACTGGTGGTAAGGTAGGAGCTGCCAAGCGTCTGCCTAGAAAATCCCATACATGCTCGATGGGATTGAGATCCGGAGATCGTGCCGGCCAATCCATACGTTCAATATCCTCACTCTCATTAAGAGCTGTTCGGCAGCTACTGTGCGATGACATGGTACATTGTCGTCCATGAAAAGGAACTGCGGACCCATAGCGCCTCTAAAAAGACGCACATATGGAAGAAGAATCTCGTTACAATAACGGGTCCCGTTGACTGAACCTGCGTCGAAGATGTGAAGGTCTGTACGACTACCAAGCATGATGCCTCCCCAAACGAGAACACCGCCACCTCCCTACCTGTCCCTTTCAATGATGTTCGAGGGATGATTGCGGCTTCCCCGCTCTCTCCAGATGAGTATGCGATGAGAATCGCTACTCAGACTGAATCTGCTCTCATCTGTAAAGAGTACTCGTCCCCATTCATTGTCTCTCCAATTCCGGTGTTCCCGGCACCACATAGAACGCCTTCTCCGATGGGCAGGCGTTAGAGGTACACACCGTACAGGACGTCGTGCAAACAGACCACCACCGTGCAGTCTTCTGGCCACGGTAAAACGCGATATCGGTCGTCCAGTCGCCTGTATCGTGTGTCTAGCGATTTCTCCCGCTGTCTGCCGCCTGTTTCTTCTGGCCTGTAAGGCAATATACCGGTCATCTGCGGGTGTGGTTCCTCGTGGACGACCACTACTAAACCCCCGGATAGCTGTTCCTGTAGTTTGAAATTGTCTCCAAAGTCGTGAAACGATGCTGTGAGCAATTCCGAACTCTGCAGCCACACTTGTCACACTGCGGCCTTCCTCCAACTTCCCAATGATTCGACCTCGGGTAAAAGCATCCAGATGTCGTCTAACAGATTGATTATTCGCCATTTCTCGCTGAGACAGCAAATCGGTGTGATTTTAACTGCTATACGGCGTGCAATCTCTTTGCCAGAAATACTGATCTTACACCGACCACATGCTTTATACTACTCAGACACTCCCCCATTACGTCTACCTGCATATCTGCGCATGTGCTACCGTACATCACCTTACTTAATCTTTTGACTAGGTCTTTCTGTCCGCTCTGCCTCTTCGTTCAGCTGATATGCTAATTTTTCGACTTCGTCCTTAATTTTTGCACACCAGTGTATAGCTGTACCAAATATGAAGCCTGAAATATTTTAGGATTTTTTAAAAAAAGACGCTGAAAAGCGGAATTTCTACTGTTTTCTTGGTAACCAAATTTCTACAATTGGGATTAAAATTTAAATATCACCTTCCAAATCTTTTCTGTAGATTTTAGTTTTGGTATGGAAAGCGTATACTTTTCAACCTCTTCCTACTGTGCATTTTGCCCTCGAAGAGAGTATGGATGAAATAGATAGGAAGACAGGAATATAATAGAATAAATAAGAAAACGCTATTATCATAATCTAGATAGAACGAGGATAATCTAGGGAAATAGTAGATCAGATATGAAGGATAATACATAGGAAAATACTCTTATTAGTACTAGAGGTGCTATTAGTATCGATCTTTACTTTTTTGTCTGTATCACTTTTTATATAAAAGAAAGCTGCCACCAAAATGTCATTGCCATGTATCAATTTTAAAGAAATAATATAGAATAATATAAAAAATATGTATGTCCGATAGCATTTAGTACGCTTGGGAATTCTAAACTTATGCTGTTTTTAAATATTTTTTTATTTTGCTGTTGAATTTTGTATGGCGTAAGTGCGAAGAAAATTATTTAAGAGAAAAAAATGCGTAAAAAGTAACGGCAACCCTTAACGTTGTATCGGAAATTCCTAACAGCTGTTGGTTTTAAAAATGTTGTAATTTTCCTGTTGAATTTTCTGTGGCGTAAGGGCGAGAAAGGTGCTGTTTAAATAATAAAGTTAGAAAGACAGAAAGACATGTGTTATCAGGAGTGAGTCTAAGAGGATATTGTTAAATTTTGATCTTTGCAAAAGCACAGAAAACTTTAACAAACTCTCTGGTGGGAGTTAAAATATTAATTCTTTTCATTTTTTTTTCTTTCTTTTTTTTAATTTTTAGTTTCGATTTGGTTAACGGACTTGCAATTAAAAATAATTGGCTTCCTTTGTAAAAATTAAACTGCCTGTCATTGTTGTCACTTTTGTTAGAAATTATATATACCTTCAGATAAAAAAATAAATATAACAAATATAGGCGGTCTCTGTAGAGTCATTAGTTTATATTCCGAGGCTAGCCGAATGTGCTTCCAGTTACACCACGAAGGTAGGCTTAAAGAAGGAGAAAATTCCTTGCATTATCCCCCGCTTAAAGGGCGACAGAAGAGAGTTCGCCGAATTCAGGCGGTGACGAAGTATCATTCACTACATTTTACTTCGTGCGTTACTTCTGGTATCATTAAGTTTGCCGAAGCAGGAGAGGTAAAATTCTGCAATGCCTTCGCCGAGACTCGAACGGCGGACCTTCCGATTGCGAGCAGGACGGGCTTTCTAATTACCCCGTTAAGGTACGCAGTAAGAAGGGAAAAAATGCCGTACAACATTAAACTATAAAAATGAGCAAAATGCAGCGTTTAGATATCAGGCGATTTCCGCTATAAAATAGCGAAAAAAACCTGCTACGTTGCATTAATTTCGCAAGAAAAGTTTCAATCATAGAGGCTTAATGCATTTCAAGAAACAAACCACCTTTTCTCAGTTTGTCTGCCGAAATGCATTAAGTGGTCGTCTTTGAAATTAGCACTATTTGAGTTGGAATTTTGCCTTATATATTTAGTTGAGAATAACTCAGAGAAGAGGAATAAAGAAATTAACCAGTTTTTCAAACCTCTGTTCTTAGACTTTTCAACTCAACTTTTCTTTTTCTGGAAGGAAAAAGGTGAATTTAAGCCCAGATTTTCTTTTAACATAAAAATACGAAGAATAATCTAATATTAAAATTGCTTAATTTGTGTATGATTCAGTAATTAATTTGAGATTACTTTTTCTGAAAGTTATTCTCCAATCAAAGCTAAAACAAAAGTATTTTTCTAAGTCTTAACTCCGAGTTAAGGATAACTTGGAAACAAGAAGAAACAAACAAGCTTGTTTTACCGGGAATGAAATTTCAAAATAATTACCTTGTGTTTCGGAATTTTACTTGGAAAGCGCATTCGGGGGAGGGGAATAATTCTTGGAATATAGTATTTGTTTTATCTTCTAAGAATATGTCTCCTAACAAGCAGTTCATTACAAGAAATATAGAAATAAATCTTTTTGAATTTATTTTGAAATATGATAACACATAACCAGAAACTTCGGAAACAAAACTAAAAAGGAACGATTTGAAACCTGGAAGAGAACTTTTTGAAAACAACTTGGGTGGAAACAAACCGGGTGAGTTCTGGAGAAAAGGCTTATTTAAAGAAAATAACTTTTTCCTTGAAAAGGATAAAAGGGGAAATATAATCCATGTTGTTATCCATTGCTTAACAATGCAATTTCGTAGAAACCAGTTTATTAAATTTAATTAATTTCGTATTTTACGCATATGTTATTCGTTAAGGATACGTTCGTTACCTCCTGAAAATGCAAATTAGCTCCGTATATAAGAAGATGAACAAACGCGGCAGGTGTAGTTAATCTGTTTTGCTGGAGGATGTTAGGATTTTAGAGAATGTTAAAGGAGAATCTACGACTACAACCCTTAATGTTAGAATCTCGAAATTTCGAAATTACCTGCTTAATCGGTAAGTAAATCTTTCTTAACCCGTACCATAGTAGTGAGATAGATGGTAGTAAAGTAAAAACTTAAGACAGACTTTCAGAGTACTGTAGGAGGTTTTAATAGTTATCTTGTTATCGTTGTGTTTTAAACTCATCCGCAAAGACAAAAGTAATTTCAGTTTGTAATTTTTTCTTTTTATGTATGGCTGTTTTCTATTACTAATATATTTTAGTTAGATTTACTTGTATGTATTTTTATGCGTTTTTGGTTTAATGATTTTTTGATGTAAATGTAATTTAAAATCTGAGAACTCGCCAGGAAATTGTTGAGGTCTATCGAAGAGACAGCAAAGAATATGTGAATTTGGGGCTAGATTCAATGAAGTTACGAGAAAAGATTGAATCATTCTCGATTCATTCTTAATTAGGAATTATTGGAAGCTGGTTGTTGATGTCGGTAGATAAATATGTGACATCAGCTTTATCAGATACAATAGAAAGTGCTGGATTCATATCGAGCTCAGACCATTACAAAGAAGAAATTTCAGACTGAAAAAATGTTTGCAATGAATTCGCTTCCTTAATGAAAATAATTGTTTTTCCCCACCAAACACATCTTTTCTTTTGCTTATTTAAAGTTGAACAAATAAAGGATACTGCTTTTGTTATTAAAGATTTTGTTAAATATTTTTTTTTCTACTTAAACAAATCTAATATAAATTAATCAAGTTGTAGAGACATTAGGTATTTTTGGAAGCAGGCAGGATGAGATGTCGTCAATTCGAGGAAGAGGTTAGCTATATGTCTTCGTGTTGTTGTTGAGTCGGTGAGAGTCAGTGCAAAATTTAGTTGAACCTTCCATCTTTCTCACGACAACTATGGGAGAGGCCCAAGGACTTTCTAAAAGCTCGATAATTTCGCTTTCTTGCATGCCCTTTGGATGTTTTCTTACCTCTTCCTGTTTAGCGATCGGTAAACATCTTGGATGCTGCTTGATTGGCGGATGATCTCCCGTTATCAAGTCTAAGCTGTGCTAACTGACTCAACCTAAGTCAGAAGATAAGCGGGAGAAATTATCCGGAAATTCTTTAGAGGGACGCTCTGCAGGTCTCCTCTGTTCAGCGCTTAGTTGTGCATTCTGCAATAACTACGAAGGCTGTCCGAAGGCGGAGACTCTGAAGGACTACTGATTCGTTTAACGCAGGTCATATGGAGTACCCACTGCAACCACTTCTCCTTCCTGATAAATTTCGCCTTATCAGTTACGTTGGTAACTCGTACCGGGATGACGTCCTCGATATGCCGAGTGACGAAACTATTAGTACCTTTTTGGGGCTGCTAAAATTCTTAGAATATTCCATTATGCCGTGCAAGAAATTAATGTTTTCAGCTATGAATCCAGGAAGTAAAATTTCTGTTTCTGATACTATGATATTGTCATGACCTATGATTTGGTGGATTGACTGAACTCCTTCCTTTTTAATTCCGAACACGATTATGTCCTCAGAGAGTAAGCAGTTCATTATTTTTAAAGGTCCAAGGAAAAATTGTATTTCCTCAGAAAATCATATCCGAGGAAACAAGGGACAGTAATATCTGCCACATACGCCGTGTGACGGTAAGCGGTACTTCCAAACGTCATGTTAACGTTTAACACTCCCTTGACATCGATGTTTCCACCGGATACAGTCTGGAGGTTAGGCGACTAGTTGAGTTTATCCTCACAGTCGCTGATCAGATCTTTTTGGAAGATGGTAAGATTTGCTCTATTGATTGCAAGGAACTTTCAAAACTTAGTACTTATATAGAATAATCTAATTCGAGTCCTGATGACAGCTAATAAATCTAGAAGTGACTGCATAGCTAAAGTGATAAGAAATTGGTTAATTAACTTTTACGATCAATTTTTTCCTTCCTGCTCTAACGTTTTCCGAATCATTGCTACCTACAAATGCATATTTTCGCGTTATACTGAGTCCGAGATGACTATAGTAGCTTTGCGTTCCAAATCCATATATTAGTTTCTAGAGACATTAGAATTTTTTGGGAGGGCGGAGAGATGAAAAATTAGCAACCTCCTTCGCCGGGAATCGAACCACGAACCTCTGGAATACCGGCCCAGTGTGCAGAACCACTACACTACGAAAGCACGCTTAGAAAGTGGGAGAAATACCTTATATACTCCCCTTTTTAAAGGGCGACTGGGGTTTTTAGGGGACCCAATTGCCAAATCCTAAGTGCGGAGAGTCATCATCCATAACCTTTTTAGTTTGAGCGCCACTGTAGAGACATTAGGATTTTTTGGAGGCCGGAGAGGTGAAAAATTAGCAACCGCCTTCGCCGGACCACGGACCTCTGGAATATCGGCCCAGTGTGCAGAACCACTACACCACGAAGGTACGCTAGGAAAGTGGGAGAAATACCTTATAAGTTCGCTGTCTATCATACGGCCGGCATGTGCCGGCTAGGAGGATCGGGGTTGGGCCCTTATAATAATAATGATAATGATAGTAGCTCACTATAGAAAAATAACGTAAAAAAACGGATGAACCGGAAACTAATGAAATAATGGAATAATGATAAATAAACATACATTGTTGCCAAAAATTATTTAATAAGTCAAAATAAAAATACTTAATTCTGTTACACAACAAAGAAATACAAATCTTTTTACAACCGAATAAAAATACGTTGAAACCGCGATTTGAGACCCACTGTTCTAATCTATCCAGAATTTGAGGCCTTCGGTTTCTATAAAAGGACTCAGTTTCAAGAAATATTTTGCCGTTTTAACATTTCTCAACGGTAAAAAAAGAAAAAAAAACTTTTTAACAACAACAACAAAAAAATGTTAATAGCAACAGCAAGGGCAATAAAACAAATAAATGAACATTTAAAAACCTAACACATTATCATCTCTGACATATTATTGTCATATTATTAAAAGTATTATAAATATCGCAATTTTTAACTATATCTATAACGATACTTTGTTGAGCGATTTAGAATTTTTCGAAGTCATGAAATCGAAGAAATACGCAATGCCTTCGCCGGCGTTTGAACTCCAGACCTTCCGATGCTAACCGAACGTGCTTTCAATTATGTCACGAACGCACTCGATAAGGATGCATAAAATACTTTACATTCTCCACCCCACTTAAACGCGACTGGAAAGGCGAAGACCCGGTCGCCAAATCCTGAGGGTGACGAATTTTTTTTTAACCACACTTTAGATCGAGCGCCACTGTAGATTCATTAGGTATCCTATCGAAGCAGGAAAGCACGGGAAATGTGCAGTGCCTTTGACAGGACTCTGGATCTGCTGATTGCTTTGCGGACGTGCTTCTAATTACACCATAAATACACGCAGTAAGCTAGGAGAAAATACCTTACAACTCAATACAGCAAGTGTCTTTTATTGGTTTACACAACAGCGAAGGAAAATTTAATTATATTTAATTTGTTAAAAGAATGTTCTGCATTAGTTACAATTACAACCAAGATAAAGTGAATTCTTAGGGCATTAGTTTTCACTGAAGTTAATTTTCAAGTTGTAGTTTTATTATATTTATACCATTATTAACTTAATTAAAATTGGCACAGAGTCTCTCTGAGCAAGCTCAAATTTCTCAAAACTGCCATGAGGAAGAGGTATTTTTTAGATTTTAATGAAACAATGTCCCTAGTACTTTATGCTGGATTTCTGCGCTTTTAATATATTGCTTTACTTTTATAAATCTATTTCCAGATCTAAGTACACATATTTTCGTACGTCACTAAAAGTATTCTAAGGCATATAAAACGGCCTTGCTGGTTAGAGTATTAAAACTGGAAGCAATTTCGGATGTCTAACTGGAAAAGAAACATGACGTAAAAATTAAAATTAAGCGAAAACAGCATTAGATTGGCGTACAATTTTAATAAATCTCTGTCTTTTTCCCGGGCGATCAGACATAGGGAGCAAAGACGTTTTGATGATGAAAAGAAGATGAATGTTTCCATTCCAGTGGCGTTGAAGTGTTGGCATATGGTTCAAGATTGAACAGCTCAAAACCTTATTTTTTCACTTTATTTTGCACAGAAAGACCATTCGCAAAGAAAATATTAGTAAAATAAAACGTTGTTTACTGCCAATTAAACCTACCTCTTAATGAGATGCTTTGCGCTAAGTACTTGCATGCTTTTGCTATAAAGATGCTTATTTTCTTCTGGGCTCTCATTTGTGCGCATAGTAAAAATGTGCTATGCGCATTTTTTGGTTTTGAACCAAGGTTAGAGATGCATTATATCTATTAGAGCAAAATCCATTTTAAACGTCAAAGTTCAAGTCTTTGCTTTAGTACAAAAGAAACGGTTGAAGAACACTAAAATAGCATCATATAATGAGGAACTAGATATTTACTGAATCTTCAGAAGAATTCAAAACCAGAAAGCGAAAAGGATTTGAAAAGAGATTTTGAAATCTCTTGCCTTTTTGTTTCGCGAAATGTTGTCTAATAAGAAATGGAATTTCGTGGAAAAGTCATCATTATTTCGAAAATATTGTTTCCAGGATACAAATCTTTTTTAACAACTATCGGAATTTCTGAGAAAAAAGCTTCCAGGAAGTGTTTTCTACCTGAGCAAATGCAATACGATATTAATGATTCCAAGAGAGACTAGGTAAGATTATACTTTTTAGAAGAAAAGCCATAAACAATATCTTTCTTCTGGTAAAGTTTCTGAGTATTGAATTTCACTTGTTTATCTCACTCACCATATCACCAGTATTCAAAAGAATTAATAAGCAATGTTGGAGAAGCATTAATTAACGAATTAATTGGATAATTAAAACTCCTCAGGAGTGTAATATGACTGTTAATTAAAAGTGTTGTAGAGACATTAGGATTTTTGATGCCGAGAGAAGTGAAAAACGAAGAATGCCCTCGCCGGGACTCGAACCACGACCTCTCAAATGCCCGCCGAGTGCTCTGGCCATTACACCACCAAGGCATGCTAAGAAGGCGAGAGAAATACGTTATATACTCCCTCTTTTAAAGGGCGATTGGGGATTAGGGAACCCAATAGCAAAATCCTGGTGGTGGAGAATCAGCATCCACCACCTTTATTAGTTCGGGCGCCACCGTAGAGACGTTAGGTTAGTTAAAAGAGGGAGATGCGAAAAGTGTGCAATTCCCTCGCCGGGACTCGGACCTCTCGAATATGCGCCGAGCGTGCTGACTATTACACCACGAAGGCGGGAGAAATACCTTATAGTGTTAAACGAACGAAATTAAAAACGAAATAAAAACTATTGTGGATGAAATGCTCAATACAGAGAAGATATCTGGCCTTGTATTATTCACTAATTGGTGTGAATAATCACTAAATAGTTAAATAAAATTGAAACTTAAAATAATTAGCGTATATCTTGGTTATGACGCTACTTTATATACTTTCTTTTCAGATATTTAGGGAAATAATCTGTAGTTTTGGAGCAAAGTATCTGCAGAAGAGACATACAAAGAAAATTCTTAAGCATCAGACTGTCTTGCTGTGAATAACGCTTTAGCTGTCTGGAAGTTAAAAAATTGGCTTCTACTAGAATGCTGCAGTGATCAGCAATCACAATTTAAATTTAACTTTACAGAAGAACAACAAAATTAAACGACATACGAAAATAAAAAATATTTAAAATAATTACGTTGTTAAAGATTCGTATGCATGTCATATGAGTATTAAATGAGCAAATGTGCTACATAGTTTCAAATATGCTGACTAACTGACCCCACAGCTATCCGAACACACTGAAAATCCGGATGATCGTACTGTGTTTTATCCGTATACTAAAAAAATATTTACTACTATTTTAAAAGGGAAAGTATTATTTTTTAATGTATTATATTTTATTTAAAAAAAGATTATGCAGTTAAAGCGATTAAAATAATTTTATTTTGTTGAAACAAAATACTAAACAAGCCATTTTCGATTCAATGTAAAAAATAAGTTAATTTTTATTTATCTAAACACACAACTCATTTCTACTTCAACTAATTAAAACAATGATTTTTTTAACTAGATCCTAAAATTAAGTAAAATTCTTTCCCAAATCCTTAAACCATCGATCACTCCTCAAACTTCAAAGTTATCGTAGAACCCACAAATGCATTTTCCTGATTATAATTACAAAATGCTCTTCTGCCTTTGTATCTGGACTCTGTTTTGCGATGTGTTACTTAAATATTTTGAACATATTTTAAGATGGAGTTACTTATGGTTGCTTGAAGTTATTGTTACTTATGTTTACTTATGGTTGCTTGATTCAGATAAATAGTTTTGAACGTAAGTATTGCGACATTTATTTTAAGTTATAGTGAACCTTAAGTTAAACAGTAACCTGACATGCTGTTTATTCACATCACCCATATATGCTCAGACTAGAAGGTTATTCAAATATGAAGCTGATGAAAGAAGTTTAAATATAATTTAATTACAACTCATCATACTAACGAGTTCGCCATTGCAAAAGAACATGCGTCTACCGAGCTAATTGATTTCAGAAAGATGTGGTGTATTTAATTATGGCAAAGCACACTAGGGCTATCTGCCTAAGGGAAGGGATGCCTTCGTGGAGGACTTTCTAAGGGAAACTGGCTCGTATACACGTTACACATGGGGAAAACCACGAAAACACCCATGCAGCCAGCCCGTTCGCGGGATTCGAACCTCGGACCGAACTACCAGTGTTCAGCGACTTTACCGCTCGGCCGCTGGTGGGCTGATTTTCAGAAAGAAAATCGTTGTGGTAAGTGATCTCCTACCGAGCTAGGCTGTAAAGGAACACTTTTTATGGTTTATTAGATCAGAATTAAACACAGCTGTATGTTGTTCTGAGAGGGAAAATTTTACGACGGTTTTACATTCCGCATGTTACGAATTTTGCCTTTAGTCAGATATTTTTAATAGAATTATAATTAAAACTGTTTTATTTCCCCGTGCAATGCAGCGCATGACATATGGAAAAGTAAAGAATACAAGATCACGTGCATTGAATAAAGGTTTATTTCTGTAACTGATATTTAATTTAAATAAATGTAATTGACTAGTATGTTAGCTGAATAAGGTATTTCTCCCGCCTTCCTAGCATGCCTTCGTGGTGTAGTGGTTCTGCACGCTGAGCCAGTATTTCAGAGGTCCGTGGTTCGATTCCCGGCGAAGGCGTTTGCTAATTTTTCATCTCTCCGGCTTTTCCAAATAACCTAATGTCTCTACAGCTGTAACCGTAATTCTACTCTTTTTGCTCTCCAGAAATTGCTAAAACACTATCTCGCGACTAATTTAAAAAGCTATAAAAGCCGGAATGAAACATCTCAGCTTAGTAGTTGTTTATTAGTTGTTATTTACTTAGATGCGGTAATTTTTGTTCATCGGATTAGCTTTCTCTGCGCTTTGAATTACGTTCTATTTAACGTTTTAGTAGTTTAAAATATAGCTACTGTTAATATTGCGTGATATTGTACGAATATCTTTGAGGGAAAATCCAGCGTTTTGTGATAAGAATAAATTTTAGTAACTTTTTATTGGACTTGTGCATTCAATCTATTACGAACCCGTACGCACGCAACAGTATTTTAAAATGGACTTATTTACGGTTGCTTGAAGGTATTCAGATAAATAATTTTGAACATATGTATTGTGACATTTATTTTAAGTTACAGTGAAACTTAAGTTAAACAGTAAGCTGACATCCTGTTTATTCACATCATCCATATATGTTGAGACTAGAAGGCTATGCAAATATAAAGCTGATGAAAGTTAGCTACAACTCATCATATTAATGAGTGAATAGCTTTCTTCCTCGTCGTTGCTAGAGAACATGCGTCTACCAATCTAATTGATTTCTGAAAGGAAATCGTTGTGGCAAGCGCTCTCTTACCGATCTAGATGGTAAATGAACACTTTCTGTGATTGATTAGATCAGAATTAAATACAGCTGTATGTTGTTCTAAGATGGAAAATTTTATGACGATTTTACATTCCGCATGGCGGGTTGCATGGTTGTTAAATGTTTAATATAGTTAAGTATAGACCTTTAAATTTTTTCTTTCCTTTTCAGTTTTAATGCACAAATTGCAGCATAAGTCTGACTGTTATTGATCTGAAATTTGCGTAAATATTATTTTAGTTACCAAGATAACACTGAGAGTTTGAGGTAATTCCGTTATGTGAACAAACCTTAAAAATGTCGACTATAAAGTTGTAATATATATTGCACAATAAAAGGGTTAAAGTTTCAAGAATACTTATTTATCAAACATCTATTCGACATTCATCTAATCTAAAATAATGGAATCTTAAAACAAATTATTATGCTGTAATATCGTTTATATTATTTAACTCAGAGGAAAAAATCAAACGTGCATAAATAAATTAACTATGAGCACAATTTTACGTTGCTTAGAAAGCAGAACCACTAAAAAAGGCTAAGCTACAGGAAAAAAAAAAGGTTCAGCGAACTAAAACTTTTTTCTTTCTGAAGGGCTATATGTAAGATATAAAATATACTAACTTGAATTTAAAATAACCATTTAACTCTCCTTTTTAATTTGGTTATTTTCCTTTTCTGTCCTAAGAATGATAACTGCTTATAATAAATCGCTCTAAACTGAATCATTTTTAAACTAATCTTCCTCACATGATTTTTATATGACGCTAATGAAGCAGGCACTTATGTAACACTTCAGCGAAATAATAATTTTAAATTTTGCTAATTGAAACTCAAAAAAAAAAAAAAAAAAAAAAAAAAAAATATCCAATCATATAAAAGAGAAAAATCTATCTGAATCATTCATAAACAAACCTTTATTTGGAAACTACACCTTTCTTCTTTCGCTTCTCTTTCATCTTCAAATGCACTGTCAGCTGCTATAATTTGTTTCTTCATATATTCGCAAATGCTTAGGTGTACCAATGCTACTATTCAGGAAAAGAAACGCTTTTTGCGCCTACCGTTGGCTATATTAAGCATATAATGCTAACAATAAAACGTGTTCATAGTCTCAGGAGTGCATAAAGTTCTTGCGTGAATTTGCTATTATCATATAACATCTACGACGTTAGTATATAAATCATCACATATACATGTACTGACTTGACAGGAAGCATTTATTTAGTCTTCGATTAGCTGGACTTTAAAACTTAAAAGGCGTATAACGTAAGTTAACGGCAGAAAGGATAACGGGTCAGATAAGTTCCGAGTTCGAGTCCCAGCAAGGGTATACTATATTTTGTTATGTTACCTCCCTCCAAGTTTATCTTCTTTTCTAAGTAGATATACTTTCTAAGTATTAGAAGTCAATTATTTCTTTTTGAGTTATTTTCGCTTAGAAGGCTTTGCAAAATTATCAAAGGTTAATAAAATTTTACTTAAAAATTAAGACAAAATTTTCTGGTAATCCTTGTTATATGTTCTACTGAACAAACAATTATTTAAATTTTTATGAAATAGTTGTACTTCTACCTCAAAATTAACATCGAGGCATTATAGAGTCATTAGGTTATTTTTATGCGGGAGCCTTGAAAAACGAGCAATGCCTTCGCCGGCACTCGAACGTGGGCCTCTCGAATACGCGCCAAGTTTGCTAACCTTTACACCACGAAGGCATGCTGGAAGATGGGAGAAAATACCTTATATATATTTGAAAGATAAGAAGCAAAGACATCATGTTGCCCTCATTTCTTTCGATATCCGTGGGGCGTTTGACCCAATTATTTGGCCGTCTCTGGTATCTGAACTGAAGAAAATAGGGATCACAAAACAACTAATTATCAAAGATTATCTAAAAATAGGAAGATTGTTTTCAAAAATAAAAATTATTCTGTTCATCTTGTTTATGATATTGAAAGAGGATGTCTTCAAGGCTCCTGCAGCGCATCCCTGTTCTGGAGCCTCATTGTCAATAAAATTTTTATTAACATGACTGGTGTTGAATTATTCTGCTTTGCAGATGATATTTTGGCTGTTGTCTATGATGACTCTTTAGAGAAACTCGAAAAAACTTTTAAGAGTTTAGAGGAAAATTTTATGAACTGCAGTAGAGAAGAAAATATCAAGTTTAACAATGAAAAAATAAATGCCATTTTCTTTTCTAGGGGTGGTAAGGCTACTAGAAAACCAAGGTTGAAATTTAATGGTATAAAGATTAATTTTAAAAGTCACTTTAAATATCTTGGAGTGATTATTGATGAAAAGCTAACTTTTATTGAACATTTTAAGGCGATTCATAGAGATATAGAGAAAATTTTTAAATATTATAGAAGTACCTTTAATTCACACATTTTAAAGCTAAAAAGCACCATCCTTAGAAATATTTATTTAAATGTTATCAGGCCAAAAATTTTATATGGTATTGGCATGTGGGGCTGCCGGGCAGGTGAATTGATTCGACTGAGATTCATTGCAAAGGAGCTGGCTGCTTGCAATCACAAGAGCTTTCCATACTGTTTCTACAGAAGTTATTTGCTTACTTGCTGGCATTCCGCCACTCTCAATTTTTTATAACTTTTATTCTGAAAAATTTTTACTCAGCTATGGTTTTAAAAAGATTTTAATATGTGAAAGTGATGATGTTTTAAATGGTAACGCCTTGACAGGAAAAGATTTTATTAATATACACCCAAAAGATTTCAAGGGTATACCGTACGATAAAGATTATATGAATACTGGCATGATTGATATATACACTGATGGCTCCGGATATGAAGGTGGAACTGGTTGCGCTTTTGTTGTTTTTTATTACGGAGTCGAAATCTGTAACAGAAAAATACGATCAGAGGGATATAAGTCAGTGTATCAAGCTGAAGCGGTTGCAATTAGAGAAGCACTGCGGTGGAATTCTAAGAATTTGAAACAATACTTTACAATACATATTTATTCTGATGTTCTCTCGGCCCTACAAGGCTTGGCGAATCCGGAACCAAGCAATAGACTTCTTTTGGATATAAAAACATTTATATCAAAATAAGAGAGAAAGATGGCATATTTTTCATTGAGTCAAGGCACATATTGGTGTTACCGCGAATGCGAGGGCGGATATGCTAGCTAAAGAGGCAGCCCTGGGAAAGGATGATATTTATGACGATATTAAAGATTCCAGAAGAACTACCTTGAGAAAAATGAAAGCACGTATAACTGAGAAATGGGATCGGGATTGTAATGGTTCAAATAAAAAAAAGGGTTACTTGAAAATTTTGACTATAAAAAGAAAAATGGATCTATTTCATAATATAGGTACTATTTAAGTTATCACGATTCATGGTAGATTCCCGGCGTGTTTAAAACGTTTTAATCTCCAGGGCAATGATCAATGCTTGGCTTGTGGGAAGTACGGAAATGCAGCTCATTTTATGGAAGAATGTAAACTGACCGAGAGTGTGAGGACGAGATTTTGAAAAATAAATTAACAGAATGTAACTGAAAAAAGAAAATTCTTGAATAGCTATGCAACAGAAATTCCGAGGATTGTAATGAAAACAAGACTATCATAGGATTAGGACATTAAGTATTTTAGTTTTTCTTTTGTTTATCAGTTTATGTGTTGGGTGAGTGAGTTATGTGTCGTCTTAGTATCTTTTGTTTTCTAACCGATTATGCTTATGATTTTCCTTATTTTGTATTGTGTGAGTGTATTTTTAAAGATACACAATCTGTGTTAATGTGTTTAATTCGTGTTTTAATTTTTTGTTTTTTGTTGTTTAATTTTTTTAACTGTATTTTTGTTTGTCTGCGTCGAGTGTGCTGCGTTAACCATGTGGCCGATTTTTATCGGCCAGGAGGGTTGCAGCATACTCGTAAACTAAACTAAACCTTATATACCCCCTTTTTAAAGGGAAACTGGGGATTAAGGTACCCAATGGACAAATCCTGGTGGCGAAGAATCATCATTCACCATCTTTTAGTTCGAGAGCCACTGTAGAAACATTAGGTATTTTTCGATGTCAGGGAACTAAAGGAATGAACAATGCCCTCGTTGGAACTCGAAACTGGATCTTTCGAATACAAGCCGAGATGTACTAATCGTTACTCCACGAAGACATACTGAAAGGAGGGAGAAAATATTTTATAACATGTTTACAGAATAGCATATATTTTTGTCAGTTAATGTATGAATCAAAAACCGTAATATATCTTACGAGTGATCGAAAACTTTAATATCAGCCCTTGATTCTGAAATAGAACATTCGAGGGGAAGGGGAAACACATATTTTAATTTCGTTTCTTTCCTCTTTTTAAGCCTCTCGCTAATCCTGTTGGTGAAATAGTGCCTCGTAGAATCTTCGCATGCAACGAAAATAAAGATAGGCTACAGCTTAAATGAAAAAATTGTTTTACTTCTATATATAAGCGAATTAATATCATATAAATACTGTAATTTGTAATTACAAAAAGAAATATCTGGACATTTTCTTTTAAATTGACATGATTATTCGAGGAGATACCGAAAATTAATTTTGATAGCATTGATGGAAACCATTTATGTGCTCAAGTGGAGGCACAGAACTTGCCTACTCATTAAATAAAGATGGTAATCGGCAATAAACATAGCGAATCAGGAGAGCTATTGAAATATGTTCCTGCTGCCTTTTATTAGTACTCTCAATGTAAACTATGGGAGGGGGTAAGAGCAAATTATTGATGGGGGAATAGAACTGTTATCATCTGAATTAAGGACAACTACAATGAGCCGTCCAAACAGAAAATTATCTGCCTTGAAGGCCTTCTCATTTCTGTCTACAGTTCGGCCTTTTCTCATCATATTATCCTAAAGTTATTGGAGTCTCAAACTTCCCAAAGGTATTAATGTGGCGCATCACAAAGGTTTCTGAAATAATCTGGCTTCTCTATGTCCTCTTAAGAAGAGATAAAAGGCACATTTAAGTGAAAGACAATGCTTAAGTGGGGAAGGAGTTTATGGCTTCTCGTTAATTATTTTAAGTGAATTTCATTTGTTAAAAAAATATAACTAATGTGGATTAACATAACAAGCCCTCTCTGTGGGTTTATATTTTACAACTCCCATGCTTCAAAAGACAAGAACAATACTTCATTTAATTTATTCAAAAAGAAAAAAACAAGCATTTTATTTGCTTAATGATTTTTAAAAAATATTTTACCCTATATTGTTTATTTTGATTTAACTTTTCATATTCCTTACTAAGGCATTTTGTTTCCATTTTTTCAGCTGAAAGGGGTCGCATTTAAACTAACTGAAATCGTAGAGCGTTAGATATCGAGTAACTGCTGCCCGAAAATGCATCACGGTGCAGTATGGTTGTCTTCCGCTCCTTTAATCGGAATCAGTTGGCTAACTGATACATAGAAAGCGCACAAGGACTGTGTGCTAAGCGTAGGGATACCTTCATGGAGAACCTGCTGGTATTCACATTACCTATTGGGAAACCCTTAAAATAATCACATAGCTAGCTCGTTCACCGAAATACCCTTTGCTGGAGGCTTTCTCCTGTATAACGCAGCTTCTCTTGAAACGTCCTTGCACGAGGACCTTTCTTCCTAAGAAGATATCCTTGTAAATGTTTTGTAGAGTCATTAGGTTTTTTTTAAAGCAGGAGAGTTGAAAAATGTGCAGTGCTCTCATCGGGACTCGATCCCTGGATCTCTTAAATACGGTCAGATATGCTTCCAATTACACCAGGAAAAGAGGTATATACTCCCCCTTTTAAAGTACGACTGGAGATTAAGGGACCCAAACTACAAATTCGGGTGATTACGAATTATCGGCCGCCACTGCAGAATTATTAGGGTTTTTTGGGGGGTGGTAGGAGAGGTGAAAAAATGCGCAATGCCCTCGCCGGGACTCGAAGTCTGGACTGCTCGAATACGCGTCGAATATACTTCCAATAACACGACGAAGGCATGCGGAGAAGAAAGATAAGAAGGAGATATAAAATACCTTATAGTCTGTTGTACTTTAAATAAATAGTTTTACATTTAAGGGGACTCATACACCTTAAAACCCATAAGATATTTGAATAGGTGACTGTTGCAAGAATTGGGATAACTTATTTATTTTAACAGCAATTACTACCAACTTTTTACAGCTGACTACATAATATAGCTGCTTTCTGAAATAGTAATCAGAAAGTTTGTGTTGCTACAAATATTTTTATAATTTAATCCGCTTTGTGACAACATTTTTCGCCATGTTTCCAACTTGCGCGCACAGTTTAAAACATTCTGTTTCATAATTTAATTCCATATTCAAAATATAACTTTTATAACATTTGGAAACTACTGTGAACCTAAAATTCTAAAAATTTCACGTTAAATTTTTATTTTATTTCGAGTTGAGTTTATAAAATGTATTTTATTAAAAAAATTTGTAATGTTTTCGTCCATAAAATTTTTCAATATTAAAATATTCATCAGATTGTTGGTTCAGTTAGAAAATAGTGCTTATATAAAGAATTCCATCGAATTTCAAGTATGTACCATTAGCCATGTTTAAAATATCATGCGCGCAAGGTGGAAACATGACGAAATATTTTGTCACAAAGAGAATTAATTTACAAAAATATTTGTGGCAACACAAACTTTATGGTTACTAGTCTCTAAAGCAGCTATATTACGTAGTCATCTGTAAAAAGTTGGAAGTAATTGCTTTTAAAATAAATAAAATATTCCAATTCTTGACACAGTCACATATTCGAAGATCATGAGGGGTTTAAGGTGTATGAGTCCCCTTAAAAGCGTTACTCTGATCGGCATAGTAGTTAGAAATGTTGGTTGCCGTATCGTTAGGCCCGGTTCGAATCCTGGTGAAGCCTTGGATATTTTCAAGTGTGTTTTGCGTTTCCGTCTCGGAGGGGGGGGGGGTCTGCTTAATATGCATGGCGAGCCGAAGATCTTCTCGACAGGTTGGAGACCCTTGTATCCGTACCCAATGCATAATCCCTCAAATCTGGGATGAAATTGGGCAAAGTTCTGCTCTTACATATGAGGTGTTCAAGGCCATGCCAGTCACAGACGCAACCTGAAATCTTCGCCAAGATAAAATTCGTTAACTTGCTTTTTACATTACTGTCAGACAATAAAAGTAAGTCAAATAACAACTTTGAAAAGGTTGAAATTTGAAGATTATAAATTTTATAGCGTTTGTAAAAATTGAATAATTTAATAGGAAGATCGATTATAGCAAAAAGAGAAATTTCTATATAAAGGATCATAATTGTGTTAATTAGTTTTTAAACAGATAAAAGCAGAAAATACAGAATGTCGTGAAAACTTTTGATAGAAAATAAAGATAGTTATTTTTTAACATCATTAAACCAAGAGTGATTAAAAGCACGGGTTTGTAGTAGGTGGCCAAAATCTTTCTAAAAGACAATTTTATTTGAAATGGCATTTTATTATAAATAAATATTTGAGGTATTTTTGTAATACAATTTTTTATCTTTATTGTTTATCCAGATATTTTTTATTCTTTTTTAGTATTCAAAGTATCTTTTACTACGTCTGCTTTTTTCCTGACTGTTTTTGGTCTCTCAAGGCAGAACAATTTCACAGAAGTCCACGAATTCATGTGGCCTCTACTGAATTACGTTTGAGATATCATTTGATATTTTTTAATCGATAGTGTTGCAGTCATTGCACGCGGGAACTGTTGGTATTGACACGGAATGATTGAACCTTTTCAACTTGAATGTGCCTTCTGCGAGTCGCCAATGCATTGGAGGATTACCAATTTATTGCTGTGTGTGTATTGGGCATGTAGATATTGGATTTGTTGAAAGAACACTTTGTGTTCCTCCACAATTTCTGTCTAGCAGTTTCTCTTAACAATAGCAGTATAAAAGAGAAAAAGAGGGTAGGATGAAAGAAAAATTTCTTCTTCAGAATATTGAAAAGTGTGAAGAAATGACTGCTTTGCTGCACGTATTACTTATCTTAATACGGAGAAGGATAAATATCTTCTCCTATTATTTCAGAAGACTTTTGAGTTCGCCAGATGTCCTGTGATAAGGTAAGAATCCTTGATTTTGTATAATAAAATATAACTGAATAATATCAAAAAAGCTTTTTCATACTAAATTGTGTAGCAAAACACATAATGGTATAATGTCATTTTTGGTTTCGAATGGAGAATTTAGTCTTTAGTTTTTTTATTTTTGTTGTTGTTGTTTTGTTTTGTACAACCGTTCCTAATGACATGATTAAGGCTATGCTACTGCGGGAAGATTAAAAAGGCACGGCCGAATCAAACATTTCACAGGAGGAAATGAAAGTGTAAAAGAAGCAATGAGAAAAAGAGAAGGTTTTTCGAGGAATCTCCTAAATTACCTTCGGAAAAGCTACAATAATATTACTCTAGACTAAATGCCAATACTTAACCTCGAAGAAGCAAAGTTGGACCTGAACTCATAAAACAATCAGCAATGTAGGTTTATTTTAAAACATGAAATGCCTAGAACATGCCCATTTTAATATAACATGAGTAATACATTTGACTTCTATAAAATCATATTTCGATTCGACATGTCGTGTTTCAAAAGCAAATAAACATAAATGTACAATGAACTGCAAAGAACACAATCTCGAATTAAAAAAATGACAGTGTTCATTTCAAAAAAAAGTAATTCAAGTAATCAATTTATAACCATTTCTTTTCAGGAGAAAGTGAGCCCGAAATGATGATATTAATAGTTGAAAATTTCAACTACTCAGACAAAGCGGGAACACATTTTCTGAATTATGGCATCCAGTTGTGACTATTTCGAGATATGAATTACTTTGGTTTTATCTTCGATAAACTTCTAGTGATTTAAGTGCTTCTAGTGCGTTTCCACATTTTCTTATTACATTTATACACTATTAAATACGTCACAACTGCTGTGCCGCGTATTTGCAGTTACAAATTTATAAATGAAGCAGATATTCATTTCGTAAGCGTAACGGTGTATATATAAAGCCTTTAGATTTCGCTCAAAACAAAATATTCTCCAAAAATAAAGTTTTTCAATAAACGAGTGGATCTCTTTAAAAACTTGTAACTTGAATAATTTATTTTCCTTCCTTTTTGGGTAAGAAATGGTGCTTTCGTCTTCTTTTTGTTGTTGTTGGAAGGATTTTGAATCCACTGTTGTTTGTGTTCGATTTCTTTATTTAATTTTACTCCATTCTCATTTTTCTCTAACAACGATACGTGGTCTCTGAGGCATCGCCGTAAGAAAGTGAAAAGAATGTTTCTGCTTCGTTAGGAATTTTTTGTTTAGATTGCAGTATTTTCAACTGGAAACAATTTGATGTTACGAATTTGGTATTTAAAAAGCTAATGTTAGTTCAAATATAAATTAAATGGTTTTATTTCTCGCGCAGTGCAGCGCGTGACGAATATTAAAAGAAAGCTAAGCCGGAAAATTGAAAATACAAGAGCGCGTGCATTAAATAAATAAATATCTCTTTTTGATTTCGAGAAAGTACTGGAAAATTCTAGCGCGTGATTTTAAAATCTTATAAAAGGAGGAAAACATCTCAGTTTGTAGTAGTTGCTTAGTTTGTTGTTGTTTAGAAAACTGCTCTTGTTGATTGTAGCGAATTCTCGGATTAGCTTTCTTTAGCTGTTTTGAATTACGTTCTATTGGACATTTGAGTAGTTAAAAGATAACTACTGTGAGATATTGTAACACTGCATGATAATTTGAGAAGATTTAAGCATTTTTGTTGTGATAATAATAAATTTTTGTTCATTTTTCATCGGACTTGTGCATTCATTTCGTAACGAACCCGTACGCACGCAACATTGAGGTTAAATTTAGCAGCAGTTTAATCTTCCAGTGTTTCCTACTGGTTGCGGCATTTCCCATCTTAGACTCAATCGCATGGATATCATCTGTTTCTGTAAATATGAAGTATTAAAAAGATACGACGTAATAGTTAAAATGAAAATATGAACCTTTTGTGAAAAAGTGTCTTAGAAAGTCAAGTTCAGGCAAAACTCGTAATTTTGAAATTACTATTGAAATCGAACAGGTAAAATCCAGAACTGCTTTCTAAATTTTGTGTTTCGTACACTTGTTTGAACGGTCAAGCGAATAAAATCTTTAACTGCTTCGTGTCTCGACGGAAAAGTCAAGTAAATACACTCATCAACTGATTTCAGTGTTTTGTGATGTGTATTTGTTGAAAGCGTGCGTATATTACTGTGTCATTAATTAACTTCTAAGGCTCAAGAGAATAATGCGAGAATTTTCTCTTTTAAATTTCTATTTTTTGTACCTTGTATTCCGAGTTTGCAAAAACACACAATGTTACTTTTTCATTATCTTTCCAGTTGTCTCAAATTTATTGCTTTTCTCTCTGTTTCGAGATGACGATGATTTACCTGTAAATTTACTTTCTTATTTTGCTTTTCTATTTATACTCAATTGAAATTTTATACCAGTTCTTTTATGTTTAATTTATTTCAAGAAAACAAAAAGGGCTTTTGCTTTTCATGATCTTGGAAAACAGGTTAGGTTAGGTTAGGTTATATAATTACCGCAAAGCCTCGAAGGCTATCTGCCTAAGAGGAAGGATGCCTTCGTGAAGGACTTTCTAAGGGAAACTGGCTCGTATACAAGTTACGCATGGGGAAACCACGAAAACGCCCATGCAGCCAGCCCGTTCGCGGGATTCGAACCTCGGACCGAACTACCAGCGTTCAGCTACTTTACCGCTCGGCCGCTGGCAAGCTACTGTTGGAAAAAACCGACATACATAGAGCTTATGGTATTCAGCCTTAGATTTCCAAGCGTCAGCGTCCAACGCTTTTTGCCAATGTTCTTGTAGCTTTTCAATGCCTTAGCGATAAAACTTGAAGATCCTGGACACAAAGAAATTCGTGCCCCAAGTCTGCCTCATGGCCGAAGGATTTCCCACTGGTGCCACTCTAGAAGTATTAGAATTTTATTGCGAGATAGAAACATAAAAAATCAACTATACCTTCACCGGGATTCGAATTCCGCTCCTTTGATTACTAGCCGTGCATGTTACCAATTACACCACAAGAGCACACAGTGAAGAAAGTCAAATTCCCTACAAATATTACTCACATTATTCTTCTTGCTTTTTGCTCTCTTTCCAAATGTAAAATCTTCACTTGAAAACTGTAACTTCTCGAATTACAAAGGCAAGAAATATTTAGATGACATGAACTGATATACTTATACTTTAATACTTCGTTGTCTTCTTTAATAGCTTTTTATATACAATGTGTTTAAAAAAGATGGCTAAAGGCTATAATATATATTCTAGATTTATATTTCTAATTGCTCAGGCTAATCAACACAAAGCAAATAATTTTATGAAAACAGTTTCAGTAGAGCTTAGATGGTTCTGTAGATACAAAATCTACCTTTTCGTATGTTCTCCTTAAAACAAAATTCCAATTAGTAAAATATTCATTATGCTTTTGAGGGTAAAATCAAAAGATTCTGTAACTTTGCTTACAACATTTGCGGATATGCACCGAATAGAATGTTTAAGGCTAACGCTATAAATTTAATAACAAATAGTGTTCAATCTGAGAAGAAGCCGTAACTCTTTCCTAGACCTCTTTGTAAGAGCATCAAAACTAGCATAAGAAAAAAACAGAAGTCATTAAACTTATCTTTTGCTATAACCCCGAAATTTTCACTTAGAAGTCAAATCTCTTTTACTCATTAAAATTTACAGAATTTCACTAAATACAGTCCTTTCCCTTTGTAAACAAACTGTGTTATGGTGTAGCTAAAGTCCTTTAAAAAGTTATATCGCTATTAATCTGCAAAAATTAAATTTTTATTTTTACAGAGGCTACTTACCTAAAATGTTGAAGCTGTTTCATAAACCCTTTTCTATGTTAAGAAACGCTGCAACCGGAAGTAGATGTTTGGAATTAATATTTAATGACGTAAAGCTATATTTTTTCGAATATTCTGTACATAATGCTTTCTTTAATATTAATTATTTCGTGCCTGACGTAATACGTTTTGCTTTAGTAGTGTAAGGAGGCATTAAGTTGTATTGCAAGGTTTCTTGATGCGAAAACGTGCATTTCTAAACAGAAAGCAATTATATCAAGCTAAACGTTATATTCTCTCAATAACATCCACAAATTACTGGAATATGGGAACACGTAAATGCTTGAGTTTAATCATTAATGTCAAGTATTATATAGCCACATATTCGAGTAGTTTATTCCTAGAATTCTGCCTTGCTATACGTCTTTGCACTAATTATCGCCCCAAACTGCTGCACGGTACGTTAACGTTGAATTTTACATAATATTAACAGTTTTAAAGGAAACTGAACTGAAATTTATAAAATTCGTCTTTGCAACTTAACATCAAATAAATAACTTGCAGACTAATAAATAAATAACTTGCAGACTAATAAATAAATAACATTTGCAGACTGATAAAGCAAGAAACAGCTCGCTTTCGAGCCGCTCCTTTTTTAGATTTTATATATTGACTATTCAATTTTTTTTTTGCAAGGTTAATCCTTGTTGTAAATGATTATATATATATATACAATCATTTATAGATATATATAGGGTTCATTTGGCCTTTTCAGGCTGTACTCAGTGTAATTTTGCCGTTTACTGCCTCCTAGTTATTTAGCGGTTGTTTTTTTTGAGTCTTCTTTTTTGTGTTTTGCCTCTTTTTGTTATTATTTTTCAATTAAAAAAAATTGTTTCCGTTTTAGTATTCTAATTTTTGCTTGTGTTATGTAAATTTTGATGCTTTTAGAGTTACGAATGCAAGTCGGGAAAAGGTCTATGCATTTGAGAACCATTTATTTCAAAATTTACGGCCCTGCTTCTCAATTGTCTCAGAGGAACGAAAGTGATATTCGGAACTCGTTGATCAACTTTGTTCTGGGCTTCAAAACACTTTACCTCTGATAAGTTATGTTTGAACTGAGGAGATCAATATTTATTTTTATTTTTATTCTTTACTCTTATGAAATTGTAAAGCTTTAAATTTTTCATGTACTACCTTTGGATACGACTTTCATCCAGGCAAAGACTGGTTAGGACCCGCATGCAATACGGATTGCAAATTTGCATTTTAACTAAGACCATTTGATCTTCCTTTTAAAAAATTGCATATATATATATATATATTATTTACTAAAGAAATATTGATTATATTATCTCCTAAGATTAATTTTAGTAGAATTATCTAAAAAGAGTGAATCCATAGTTAGTAAGTTTAATTCCGAAAATTGTTTTAAAGTAACTTGAATGTAAATTGTAAAAATGTTTAACGGGGATTTCAATCAAATCATGAATAACAAAATTTCAATTGTAAAAAGAAATTAAATTAAAAGCAAGTAATGAATTAAAAGCAAGTAATCATTGCCATTGATCGGAAATTAGTTGAATTTTCAAGCCAAACTGGCAATTTAAGTTAGGCCAAATATTTCCGTGAATAGAAGGGATCAAGAACCAATGCAGAGCACTAAAGTACGCATTCTGATTAAGCATTTTCGCTAATTCAATTTACGTATATATATATATATAATATGTATAAATATATATGTACGTATATATATATATATATATATATATATATATACGTGCATCTATATATATATATACAAGTCAAAAGAAATTTCCTAGTTCGAGATATATATATATACACTGGTGTGCAAAAATTAAGGACGAGACGGTTTTTTCAATATAACTTTGTACAAAAGCTTTCCAAATCAACACATTTAATACCGTAAGATCCCCAATACGTAAGGACATGAGTAATGTAAGCAACACTTACTAAAAGAGAAATCAGAGGGATAAAAAGAAGCTTTATTGAAAAAGTAGCATGGAGCGCAATGCGACTGAAGGCCGAAACATCCCTGTGATGGGTGTCCAGCAAGAAACATCCGGTCTTTAATAGGGGATATTATCTCTCCTGACTGCTAGGCAGGTTTCACAGCGTCTGCCCATGCTGAGAATGAGGGTGTCAATGAGTTGTTGAGGCATTGCTGCCCATTCGTCTTGCAGCGCCAATCGAAGCTCCGGAATCGTTACTGGTGGTAAGGTACTAGCTGCCAAGCGTAGGCCTAGAAAATCCCGACATGCTCGATAGGATTGAGATCCGGAGATCGTGCTGGCCAATCCATACGTTCAATATCCTCACTCTCTAAGAGCTGTTCGGCAGTTACTGTGCGATGACATGGTGCATTGTCGTCCATGAAAAGGAACTGCGGACCTATAGCGCCTCTAAAAAGACGCACATATGGAAGAAGAATCTCGTTACAATAACGGGTCCCGTTGACTGAACCTGCGTCGAAGATGTGAAGGTCTGTACGACTACCGAGCATGATGCCTCCCCAAACGAAAACACCGCCACCTCCATACCTATCCCCTTTCAATGATGTTCGAGGGATGATTGCGGCTTCCCCGCTCTCTCCAGATCTGTATGCGATGAGAATCGCTACTCAGACTGAATCTGCTCTCATCTGTAAAGAGTACTCGTCCCCATTCATTGCCTCTCCAATTCCGGTGTTCCCGGCACCACAGAGAACGCCTTCTCCGATGGGCAGGCGTTAGAGGTACACACCGTACAGGGCGTCGTGCAAACAGACCACCACCGTGCAGTCTTCTGGCCACGGTAAAACGCGATATCGGTCGTCCAGTCGCCTGTGTCGTGTGTCTAGCGATTTCTCCCGCTGTCTGCCGCCTGTTTCTTCTGGCCTGTAAGGCAATATACCGGTCATCTGCGGGTGTGGTTCCTCGTGGACGACCACTACTAAACCCCCGGATAGCTGTTCCTGTAGTTTGAAATTGTCTCCAAAGTCGTGAAACGATGCTGTGAGCAATTCCGAACTCTGCAGCCATACTTGTCACACTGCGGCCTTCCTCCAACTTCCCAATGATTCGACTTCGGGTAAAAGCATCCAGATGTCGTCTAACAGATTGATTATTCGCCATTTCTCGCTGAGGCAGCAACTCGGTGTGATTTTAACTGCTATACGGCGTGCAATCTCTTTGCCAGAAATACTGATCTTACACCGACAACATGTTTTATACTACTCAGACACTGCCCCATTACGTCTACCTGCATATCTGCGCATGTGCTACCGTACATCACCTTACTTAATCTCCTGATTGGTCTTTCTGTCCGCTCTGCCTCTTCGTTCAGCTGATATGCTAATTTTTCGACTTCGTCCTTAATTTTTGCACACCAGTGTATATGTGTGTGTGTGTGTGTGTGTTGTGGGGTAGATACATAGACAGGTAGGTAGACAGATAGGTACAAAAATCAATAATATTTCACTAAAGTTAATGAAGAAGGACTACCTATCCAGCTTTCACTCTTATCTTTAATTAACGTAAGTTGAATTCATATAAATTTACCCTTTGGGCAGATTAGGAACGGCTGTAATTCGCAGCTCAAGTAAGCAATATTCTCACAGAATCTGAATAGTCTATGCTCTTGTTCCAAAGTAGTCTGTTGTCTTGTTCCACTGAAATCAGTTATAATATTCTTTCCTCATTATAAGCACTGCCATATTTAACCGCTCGTTAATGTATATTTGAAATAAACGGGTAAAATAGTATTCTACACGAGAAGACAGAGAAACAAAAAGCTGATGAGGGCAAAATAATAACTTAGAATTCGTTGACCTTAAAATTAGCATAAAAGGGTCAAATGTATAGTGAAGCAAGAATTTTAATACTAGAAGAAATATGATTTATTAGCTTTCTTAATAGAAATTTTTATTTACTCTCAGTTTCTCAATCTCAAATAGTTGTCTGCTTTTAGCTTGCACGATACAGGATAAAGAACTGATGTTAGGCTAAAGAACTGAATATACATGCTAGGAATTGAAGTGAAGAAAATTGAGAAAAATATTAAAAGGAATCAAAGTTAAATGGTAATTAAGGATTAGAAATGGAAGACAGATGAAGTTTTATAAAACTTTAAATGACAACGTTTAAAAAGCTGCAGTTATAACAAAATACAAATAAATAACTGCATTTATCCTTTTAAATTCTTACTAATTTATTTTCTGGATCGCTGATTTTGCAGAGCAAGAAAGCACATTTTTCATCTCTTAAGCAATTTTTAATTCGATTAAACCTGAAATTTTAAGCAAATTATTTTAAAGGTATAAACCTAGATTAAGGTTCATTTTATTTATTATTATTATTAAGTAGCTAAAAAGAAGTTAAGTTCTCTCAAATGCTGTTATTCTGAAGTTTTTCTCAATCAAACGTGCTGTTTACAAAAACAAAATTTTACAAACTGAAGACTTTCTAATGACGTACCTCTCTTTATATATGTGTTTATTCTAAATATGTCAATAATATGTTGAAGAAAATTAAGCAAAGCGCTGCTGTAATAGTAATCGAAATTAGAATGCATCGCTTTCCGTTTACTGTGTGCAACATCTATCAGTTTAAGAGTCTTTGGCTTAAACTGACAACGGTTATTAATTGTCTTCGGATATTCAAATTTCTAGATTCCTGTATTAATAATCAGGAAGCTGAAATTTTCATTATTTGAGAAAGCTCAGTTAAAATATCTAAAAGAGTTCTTTAAAAAGCTACGAAAAAAGTTTAGTGACGCTGATTGATTTTAGCTTCTATATACATATAATCGAAATTGATTCTGAAAAGCCAATAGTCATTCGACTGTTCTGAATACCCTAGACACATCATATTGCCAATAAGCAATCAAGCAAGTTAAACATGTAACTTCTTGTGTGGTTTAATGTTTTTGTGTTTTTTTGTCCCAGCTGTGATAAAAGAATAAAATACGATGAACCGATAGCAGTAGGCTTCTTGAATGCTAGGGAAAACAACATTAGACTTCAGAGAGAATTTTGCGTTTAAAAATAACTTCTATAGCATAATTTTCTGAAATAAAATAAAAGTGTCATTGCCATTTATAAAACAACATCGGTTATGGAATAAGTATTTTACATATGTGAAAAGGTATAAAATAGAAAACCCTCCGAGATCTTGTCACCTACTTTTGTATGCCGAATATTCTTATCTCTTACTTGGAAAACTATAATATTACTCACTTTGCTATATTCAAGAGATGATATTTAAATGAAATATATTTCTGCTTGCTTTCCATTCCATCGTTCACAACCACCGATTCTCCTAAATTGTGAATAATTGCTTTCCGAAACCCATCCTACTTCGCTAAAGGGAAAATTAAATTTCTATGCCGTATCTCACTAATTCAGGCATTCCTAATTTAGTTGATAGATTCGAAAGCAGAGCATCTAAAATATAAAGTCATTCGAAATGCCAACCCTGTATTCCAATACCCTGCAAGTGTATTTGGTTGACAACTATCATAAATATACGAATAACAGTGCGCAAATATAACTTCATTGAATTTGTAATGAAATTATGATTATGCGTTGGCAATAATATCACGCACGCCAGATGTTGTGGGAAGAAATAGTCCAGTGAGATAACAAATCTCAATCCTAAACAGGATTTCTCTTTCCCCGCTTGTTTTGAGCATTACACATAAGTTACAACTTCTCAACATTCTCAAACTAAAATTGTTATCACATTCTTGAATTTTATACTCGTGTTTTTTCAAACATCTCCACTACTTTTACTCAGCTTAGAACGCAAACTGTAACTACATTTTTTAAATTCATTAGGAACTCAACGAAGGTTGCCAAAACGACTTTAGTAAACCTTTCATTAAAACATGGAGTTTGAAGTTTGTATCTCGTTCACGCTCCACGTTCTTTACTTCCTCAAGTGAAGGCATTTCTGGACACACGCAATGTATTCGTAATAATCACACACGAACGAAATTAAATATTGTGTAATGATGGCTAGCTTCTGGTTAGTTTTCTAAAAGAAAGTTTTAATAGCCTACTTTAATCCGAACAATGTAGTAAATAATTAAAAGAAATAACTTTAGCCAATTTATGAATAAGTAATTCAAAATCAGCCGCCAAAATTAAGCAATTAGTTTTATTTCTACTCTGCTTAAGTTTTGACGCTTATACTTGTTCTGTTGTCTTCTTTAAGAGTATTAAAGCAGTCGAATAATTACTTGGTATGCGACATGTGACAGTTTATAGTTATCGAGACTTTTTCTAAAAGCGCTGTTACGAATTTTGTACTTAGATAGGTAATTTTAGTAAAATTATAAGTAAAATTGTTGTAGTTTTCTGTATAATGTAGCTTGAGACAAATTTTTAACAGAAAGCTATGCCTGAAAAGTAAGAATACAGGAGCAAGTGCATGTAACATTGAGTAAATTTGTATCTCGGAAATTTGGCGAGATATCGCCAAGCTTAAAACTGTTTAGGCGACTTATTTTATCACCAAATTTGGCAAGAAATCGCCCAAAATTCGCTTAATTTGAAGACCACTTGGCGGTATTTTGTTCCGGCCCCTGTATCGCCGTATTAAGTATTGAAACTGAATAAATGTAATTGGCCGCTATGTTATTTCTACCTTCGTATTGCTTTCCAGTAATTTAGAGAAGCAGAAAGTACTAGAAATATCTCGAAGCCGGCTGAAAACTCGTTAAGGAAAAAAACAAAAGTATCTGCTCTGAGCTGTTTAGTTAGTTGCTAAATTATTGGTGTTGCGAGTGTAGTTCAGCGTGAACTGAGTTAAATCCGAGTTAGATTTCTCTTTAGATGAGCTTTACATTGCGTTGTGTTTAACGTTTCCAGTAGTTTCTAGTGTAACTACCGATTATACTGTGTAATACTGTGAACACTTGTACGAATATTTCTGAGGAAAAATTCTAGAGTTCTGAAATATTTCTTTTGATAAAAAATAAATTTTTACTAACCTATTATCGGACTTGTGCATTCAATCTATTACGAACCCGTACGCACTCAGCAATATAAACATACAGGATAAGGCCGGTTACGTTACCAATATACTTCCCCCTTTCCTTTCTAGAGACATTAGGTAATTTTTGGAAGCAGGTAAGGTGAAAAATGAGCAATCGCTTTCGCCGGGAATCGAACCACGGACCTCTGGAATACCGGCTTAGCGTGCTAACCACCACACCACGAAGGCACGCTAGGAAAGAGGGAGAAATACCTTATACCTTTCTTGGATCTTTTAGGTGGTCTCAAACTTTAGCAGTGGTCTCAAACTGGCAGCCCGAGTGCCGCATGCTGTTTTATGTTGTCATGTGAATACTTTTAAATAATGTATTTGTTGCAAAGATTTTAAGATTTTAGTTGTTTGAAGAGCGAGTTTATATTATTTTCATCATCATTAAACTGGGAATTAACAATGCACTGGAAAATCTATTAATGGAGCTAATTAATTTACAGTGTTATATAAAATATATTCAAAGATTTGAAGATACGGATTTGATTAACTTTTATTCGAGCTAATGTAAGAAAAAAAAAAGTTCAGTTATAAATTTTTGTACTAAGAACTATGTTTGGGACTACTT
Source organism: Stegodyphus dumicola (assembly GCF_044657685.1). Classification (NCBI taxonomy): domain Eukaryota; kingdom Metazoa; phylum Arthropoda; class Arachnida; order Araneae; family Eresidae; genus Stegodyphus; species Stegodyphus dumicola. The sequence goes on from NC_140781.1 coordinate 36,440,747, forward strand.
TTATGTATGAATAGCTTTTCTTTCTCCTGAAAAATCAATAAGAAGAGAATACGATTGACCGATGCGCATCCAAATCCGCGATGAAGATAATTTTGGATCCACTTGGAAATTTCTCATGCGGATCAAAATTATCCATTTGGAACATTTTCTCTAAAAATTCAAAAAATGTTCATAACATATTTATTTTTAATTTAAATTTCAGTTATTTAATGATTAATTAAACATGCTAGAAATATTTTAAATAAATATCAGTGAGAAAATTTGATATTTAGCTATGAATATATTTGAATAACAAAGTGCTACCAACAAAAATAACTTTCGTCTACTAAACTTTAAATTACGAATAAAAAATAAATAAAAATTAATTTTTTTTCTCTTTGCAATATCACTATTATTGTTTATGCACGTTTTGATAAATATTTATTGAGCAAAATTTAATTTATTTAAAATATTTTTATTTCGTTAATTAAAAAGTTTTCATTTAGCTAAGAAAATAAAACTTTCTGGCTCATCAGCTAGTTTCGGATCGTGCATTCGGCCCGCAGGTTATTTGATTTGACACCTGTGCTTAAGAGATTTTGAAAACAACCAACCGCTTAAAGCTTCTTTCAGCTGCAAACGCTCACCAACATTGCGCCGCAGTGACGTTTACACAGCTAAGCTATTTTATGTGTTGAGTAACCAACTTAACAGAAAACTAACAGTTTCATTCTGAATTATGTAAAATGTTATGCATAAATTTTATTTTTATAAAAATTTCCATACTCACAACATCGAAACAATTTTCATGAAATTTTAAGCTTTATTTCAGGAATCTTTGAAAATGGGTTTGGTTTATTTAATTACGGCAAACACACTAGGGCTATCTGCCTAAGGCGAGGGATGCCTTCGTGGAGGACTTTCTAAGGGAAACTGGCTCGTATATACGTTACACATGGGGAAAACCACGAAAACGCCCATGCAACCAGCCCGTTTGCGGGACTCGAACCTCGGATCGAACTACCAGTGTTTAGCGACTTTACCGATCGGCCGCTGGTGAGCATTTGAAAATGGGAGCAAATAGCTAAAATAGTTAAGGAAATAATAACTATAGTAAAGTTTTCGAACAGAGTGGCCTGTTGCCAAAAATAACATGCAAATAATAGATTCAACAAAATTTCAAGAGTAATGCCATATATTTGTTTATTTATTATTATACTTATTACTGCTTTGAGGTACACCGGACAAAATAAAGGGGGGGGCAGTTCTATATCTCCCATTCTATTGGATCGATTGCCGAAATTCGACTTGCGTTTTTCATGTCTCGAAAGCTCGACTTAGGATATGTATTAGATTTATATATAGCTTTATTGTAATATAGGTATTTTGACACAGAATCGGATTTTTTCTGAAAGTACATGCCAATTTTTTTCCATATTTCGATTCTACGACTCAAATTATGCCAAACTGCCAAGTTTTGTAAAAATCACACGAGTAGTTTTTAAAAAATTTGCTCTAAAATTTTAGCTCCTCAATGATAATTGACTTTGATATATATTTATTAATCTCTCTTTTATATTAAAATTACTTGATTTCTTCTTCGAGAATTCGCAATTTGGGCTTAATCCAAATATAATTCGCACATTTTTTATGATTTATAAGCACACCTGTAAAAAATTAAGAGTTTTTTATTCAACATTTTCTAAGAGATACATGAATTTACATATTTTTTGAAATTTGACGTCTTTTTTTAGCGATAATAAAGCCAAATGTGGTTTACGCACTTTGCTAAACTTATTTGAAAGTATGAACGATGACTTTTTCTCCTCTAGTCTACAATGAAAAAAAGAAGAGGAAATAGTTTGCTACAAATTAAGAAGTTTTCCAAGTAAATTATTCTTCGCGCAAACTGAAAAACTACGCCAAGATAAATTTTTTAATTTCACCTTAAATTTCGCCCAAAATTTTACAAAATTGAACATATAGGCATAATTTAACTCGTAGAATTGAAATACGGAAAAAATTGGTATGCTATTTTATAAAAAGTCCGATTTTGTGTCATGTGTTCTAACATATAGCTATGTTAGAACAATGCCATATATAAATCTAATATATATCCTAAATCACTCTTTCGAGACAGGAAAAACGCCAGTTAAATTTCGTCAATTGGCCCAGAAGAACGGGAGATGTAGAAATGTTCCCACCCCTTTTTTGTGTGCGCAGTGTACATGCAGTTGGAACTGAAAGTTTCATTTGGTTCAAATAATGCCTGAAAAATTTTAACTAATTTATGATACTGTAAGGATTATGATAATTTTATTAACAGTTAAATTTTGAGTTAAACTTCCTTTCCTATCGATTCTTAATTTCAACTTACCACTTCCGGACAGAACATAGTTTTAGAATCACGTCTGAATGCTAATGAGGAAGAGCGGTATTTAACCACAAAGTTCTACTGTCTTAGTGAGAGAGATACAAAATATTCTGGTCAGCACGCGTCCGCCTTTTTAGGCTACTATCTCGTAAGCTGTTATTAGGCTCGGCCGCACCTTACGCCCTTGATAGCTTTGCAGTCAATTAGCGTTAAGGGGCCAACTCTGTTAGAATTTTGATAGCTTCGGCTATATCTCTTTAGTTAAGATTAGTTTAGTTTAATTCTTAGTCTCTTAAGTTCAAGCCCAAGTGTCGGCTTTATTGCACAACTCCAAGACGGAGATCTGTTAAATCTTATTTGAATAATAATAAAGGGTCTTTTAACCCTTTCAAAGTTTATTATTTGTCTTACGAACTCAAGCGATTATTCGCTTACTAGTTCTTAAGATTCTTCACTTTCAAGTGTGACTTAGAATTACACAGTGGGGAAGCCTACAATACTTTAATTTTATTTTCATTATATAGGGGCATAGCCTATCACATATAAAAATAAAATGCTAACATTTCTAGACACAGCAAATAATACTTTTTAAACTCTGGCGATGAAATAAAATAAAAAATTAATAAAACTTACATTTGCATAATGATGAAAAAATTAATGAGCTATTTACATTCGCATAGTGGTGAAAAAAATTAACGAACTAGTTACATTCACATAATGATGAAGAGAATTAACGAGCTGTAGTAGGAAAGAGTCTCAGATCATTCGCAAACTCATCTTTGAATTAAAAATGCTCAAACGCACTGACGATACGTTACGCCTTTCTGCGTAACTGCACGAGAGATTTGAGTGAGATTGATGATTAAGAAACGAAGCAATTTAAATCACATTCACTGCACGCTATGGTCTTGCACGACAAGAAAAGATGCTGAAACCCAAACTGGGTTTCCTTTTATTCCTGTTATATTTTGCTTTACAATTCGAAAACGAATTGAGAAAAGATAGAGGCTACTATATTTCATTTAATTCAGCTGAAACAAAGGTAAGCATTAAAATATCATATGCAGTTTAGAACAGAAAGCGTGTTTCAAATATATGCTTGAATGTGCTATTTTTTACGGAAATCCTATTTGTTCAAGAGACGCCTGTTTGCCTCCTCTCTATCCTCAGCGTATTTTTCTTAACTTTGCTTTTTCTGGCTGAAATGTTACATCATCTGATCGATCTATCATTCCCATCCTTCAAGAAAGGAGGGAAGAAAATTTTGCCGAAAGGGAAGTATAGAGTCATCCATCAAATAGACTACAATAAAATACAAACTCATCTTACGAAACCTTACCCATTTGCATCTCGAAAATATTGTGAAAATGCAAGTTACTTCAATTGAGGCCAACCACTGGATAAATCGTGTTTCCCATGTTTTTTTTTTATTTGATAGGAAGCACGTGGATAAAGCTGTTACTTAAAATATTTTAGAAATATTTAAATTATATTTTGAATGAGGGGGTAAAGACTCTTCTTCAATGTTGAAAAAGTACGCTTTTATGCATTCATCACACAGTAAAATCGCAGGAATTTTACACGAAATTAAATTCTAATCAATTACAGTTTAAAATCCTCACATAAAGTACTTCGACTCATACAGAGCACCTTTCATTGTTTCTGTGCAAAAATGATTTGAATTAATTAAAATTGAACATTTCATAATACAATTAACCATGAGACCGGGCGTATTTCCCTTGTAAGTTTTTTTTTTAAATAAAAGCTTTTAAGTTCACGTTTACACTTCTGAAAAAGCAACTCAAATACCATAGTTTATTTGCGCTTGTTAATAAAATTCACATCTTGCATATAGATATGATCGATTAAGACAGGTTTCTAGAACTTAAGTTACGTCTAACAGGTGGACTCACCAAAAACCTAACAGGCGTGATGATAATTCTGATATGGCCAAGAGGCGTACTAGCGTAACAGCGAAACAACAACGTAACGTGCGCTGGCTAGCGAAAACACGCTCTGAATAAACTCGAAGTTTAGATAAAGGTAACAACTTAAAATAACTTTGTTATGCAAAATATGGAAAACCTTACATCTTCCCTCGCCAGAATTTAACTATCGCATAACAAGGCTTTAAAAGCTTGGATAAGATATTTAAATTCTAAATCTACATGTGAGTTCACCTTGACAATCCTTATCTACATCTTAACTAAATTTAAGAATTTGTAGATTGAAAATGTGGCACATAATTACAATATAGCATTTCTTGTCCTGTCTTCTTCCATGTATCTGGAGGGAAAATAGTTTAGTATGTGCTTAAACATAGATTATACTGCTCCACTTTCAACATTTTTTTAAACAGTAAAACGAGTACAACACTTACCGACTACCCCACATCTACTTGTTAGAATTAAAACAACTAGATTTAGACAGACACACTATAATGAAATCTCAGCCTGAGGTGCTAACGTTAGTGAAAATTAACTTAGTGTTGGCTGGAGAGTAATTTACATTCATTCTAAATTAATCTTTACTTTCTTTTAGTACAAATCACAAGTAAGTTAGACTACTCTTTCATTCAAAGTACATATTTCAAACATGCATACTTTAAGTGTTTAAGAATTCAAACATTTTTACATAAATAATCTCTTACTTTACTCAGCTGAAAATAACCATAAATTAATTCCATGCAACGAATTTCTAAAAATTTTTATGAGTAACGAAATTCGTTTTTTCGATATCATACAAACATTTTCCTACCACAGTCTCTACGACCAAAGTTAACATTTCGTTCTAAATTTGCCAAGATTATTTATTAAAATTTCTTGCTTTGTATAAGCATTTAAAGCTACTTGCTTAATACAAAAAATTTAAATTACTTGCATAATAGAAAAAAAAGTTAGCTTTTTGTTAAACACAAAATTGTAAGCTTCTTGCTAAATACAAAATTGTATACTTCTTGCTAAATACAAAATTGTAAGCTTCTTGCTAAATACAAAATTGTAAACTTCTTGCTAAATACAAAATTATAAACTTCTTGCTAAATACAAAATTATAAACTTCTTGCTAAATACAAAATTTTAAGCTTCTTGCTAAGTACAAAATTGCAAGCTTCTTACTAAATACAAAATTTTAAGGTTCTTACTACATTAAATAAACATTGTCCTCTTCCCGAGGCAAAACTGAAATGAATAGTTTAAACCAACTTCGTACTAGTTTTAAAATAATTTTAAATAGAATAATTTTGACTTATCTTTTGTTTGGCAAATTCCGTCATCCTCTTTTGGACGAAGTCTTCCCACGACAGAACTTGGTTCAGCTGTCTCACTCGGATCTACTGCCGGGAGTTGGCCGTTTCCCTTGTTCTCCGGCGCTGGCTGTTTCCGTTTCCGTCCTCTGTCCCACGCTACCTTCTTGTGTCTTTGCTCGACTTCTGCGTGCGCTGGACGCTTCTCGGCTGCGGCCAAAGAACCTCCTTGAACTGGTTGGAGACATTCTGGGTGGGCATTCGTGGGATCTCCTCCGTTCCTTAGACATTTCCTTCTGTTCAACGGCTCCTCTTCTAATCGACGTTTCCTCTGTGGAACTTGAGTTGCTAACCTATTCTTGCCCTCCTTTCTTAGTGGCTCGCTTCCTGACTCTTGATGTCTTAGTTGCCTTTTCCTCCCCATTTGCTTGCTAGTAAATCTTGTGCCGGGTTTAGTTTCCCTTTCTTTTCTCAGAAACTTGTTGCTTCTTTGCGATGTTTCCATTTTTCGCTTGTTCATTCATTTAGGCCTGTCAATTCTAAGCTTCTTTCCCTCCGGCTCCAAGACTCTGGCTTCTTTCCTTTCTTTTCGTGGGAAAACGATTTGTGATGTTGAGGGGCCTTCATCTGTGTTTGAAGCTTCCTGTAAAATATCTTTAAAAAATAGGCATCTCGTTAAGATCATTGTGTTTTTTCACTTGATCCACATTAAATGTTGCTTTACCTATACAAGCACAATGTTTGCCCTGCGCTGCAATAATTTTAGTATTTTAGGTCTTAAATAACCTACAATTTTTTAAATTACTTCGATAAAATTGTTCTGACAGGAAGTTTTCTTGCGCCCCTATATCGAGCAGGGCCTCTGTTACCACCTTATTTAGTCGAATGTGTATCACAGGTAGGGACAAATGTTTTATTATCTCTGTGTTCAACTGAACGTTTGAGGGATTTTTATTCGAATGGAGTGACTGTACCCCCTTTTCAGCAGCCACCCGTCCTAGTTTAACTCCTTGCTAACTGTCTCGTTTCTTTAATCTTGTGGCCTATTTTGGCGATCGCCTTTCTTTTTATTTTTAAATTTATTCCCGGTATAGGATTCCTTTGCTTGTTCCGCATATGGCCTAGAAAATTGTCCGTTTGGTCTTTGGACAAAACTTCTCATAAGCGTACTTTCTGCTACCCTGCTACTCTCGAATTTCACCGCCAGCTCGAACAATTGTTCTAGACTGCTGAGGTTTCCCCCTTCAATATAATCCTGATCTTGCGGCAGCAGTTGAGGCAAGATAATTCGAATTAATTCTTCGTCGAGCTTTTTACCATATAGCAAATTAGCGACTTGAACCTTACGTAAATTGAAGTCAGACAGCTCTTTAATTTTAAGTTGGTACTTGCCGAACAATTCGGCCTCAAGCCTAGCTCTGTCTTTAACCACGGTGAAAGCTTTTACCAAAGCAGCTTTAAAATTTTTGAACGTATGCGTGTGGCTTGCTATCTCTCCCAGACGAAATTTACCGATCCTTAAACCAGCTTAATAACTGTTCTCGTAAGGCGGTCTTTGCTATCGTAATCTTCTGGAATTTGGGTACGGGATAAAGCAAAAATAGTTATCTAAATTTTCTAGGAAGCTAGTGACCGACGTTCTTCCGTCGAATGTCACTGCGGGTTTCATGGAGGCCCTCATTGTTTCAAAGAGATAACCAAAGCCTTCCATAATATTGGCAGGAGCCGGCGGTGTTTGCGGTGTCGATGGAGGTAGCTCAGTTGGAGCTTCGGTGTCAACCATGAGTTCGGAAAAATTCGGGCACCACTTGTAGGGTCGTTCTCTCTTGTTCCACATAAACTAGATTAGATCCTACAATGACCTGGCAAATTCTCGCATAGGCGTGAAAAAACTACCAACGCAGAACAAGGGTGAAAATATCCCTTTATTAATTCAAAATAGTTAACAGAAGAACACGGTCTTAGTGCGTTACAAAAGCGTTGTCACACTTGCGGTGAAACTAAAAACGTAGAAAATAATTCAAGTCAAACCTAAAATAAGTAGTGCTAGATAGAACTCAAGTTACGCCTAACAGGTGGACTCACAAAGCCTAACAGGCGTGATGATAATTCCGATATGGCCAACAGGCTTACTAGGGTAAGACCGAAACAATAACGTAATGTGCGCTGGCTAACATGCTCTGAATAAACTTTACATACGCACTTCCCTTAACTTTAAATTTACATCCTGGCGAGAGAATGTGAGGGAAGTTGTGAAGTTTATATAAAGATATCAACTTAGAATAACTTTGCTATGCAAAATAAGGAAAACCCTACAAGCTAAGGGACAGAAAAAGTCGCTGAACTCTGGTAGTTCGGTCCGAGGTTCGAATCCCACGAACAGTCTGGCTGCATGGGGGTTTTCCTGCTTTTCCCCATGTGTAATGTGTATACGAGCCAGTTTCCCTTAGAAAGTCCTCCACGAAAGCATCCATCCCGTTAGGCAGATAGCCCTCGAGGGCTTTGTCATAATCACACACACATCTGTTTCGTACCTTTCTTGTTATTTAATTAATGCTTTCTTTATTTTCTTCTATTACGCTTGTGTCTTTTTGACATATATTATAGATGCAGTGATATAGCGCAATCCATTCTAATGTGATAAGCATAAAAATCATTCAGACTTCGGTATGCACCGATTAGAAATAGCAAAACCAGCAGTATGAGCTTAAAGAAATTAAAAATTAATTATAATATTTCAAAAGAGTATTATTAAGCGTGTCAAATAATATCAAGCTTTCTTACTATATCATATTGTCCTCTTAGCGGCTCAAAAGATAAAATCTTTGAGCTTTCAGATTAAATGAACTTTTGCATAAGACATTTTTGTAATTTTCTTTTCATGTAATCTAAATATGAGGATGATCTGCAAAAAATCACTCACGATAGGTATAAATATAAAAAAGACCGCCCTCATGTTTTGGCCGTATGTGATGTACTTTCCCATATGTAAATATAGTAACCGGGAGACATCATTAAAAGTTAGATTTCGTTATTTGTGAAAAATTAATATCTTTTTTTTACGTTTGACAATGCCCAAACATGAATATTTTCGTCGTTTAAAACATTTCTGTAATTGAAAGTCTATAAATAAGACCAACGATTGCGTAAATGAAAGTCGCGTAAAGACTTTTAAATCACGTAAGGGGTGGGTATTGATACTGCCAACTGCATTAAAAAAGAGAGGTGCACAACTGGATATTATAGAAGCCCCATATACAAAATTTGAAGCCATCTTAAATCTCTTTTACAATCAGTTTTGGTAAAAAGAGTCTTTTATTCTGTCTTTACATACAGACGTCACGCAGAAAAAATCGTCCAGATAGTTTCAGGAAAGGTTAAAATGGATATTTCTATTGAAATATGATACTCGAAAATTTTCACAATTACAATACTTTTTTCACTTCGAGTAAGGAAGTAAAAGAAATTTAAAGAGAAGTTCGAATTAAGCTTGAGATAAATTTTGATTTGAATGCAGTAAAATCTACGTTGTCTGTAAAAAAAAGGTGAATTGTTGAGGGAAAACAAATGGGTATTTAATTAAAGGTAGTTGCTTAGTTAGTTGCCTAGGAAATTCTCCAAGAGGTTAAAAGCAAAGCAATAAATGTTTCCAAAATTAGGTTTAAACTCTAATCATTGGATTAATCTAGGCGATTGTAAACAGGCATGGAAAAAAGCGAATTAGTAGAAATAAAAAATGTTTCTAAGATCAAGAAGAAATCCTAGTCATTAGATAAATTGAAAAGATTGTGAACAGGCGCGAAAAACTGGGAGCTATCTGCGTAAGAGAAAAAAAAATCCTAAACAGACTGAAATTAAGTGATACAAAAATGAACAGCGAACTAAAAAACTTAATATGCCTAATATGCCTTGAGTGACAGAGAAGAAAGTTCGTTATTTTTTACTGGTAACCTATAAACAATTGTGCATTAAAATGTTTCTTAATTGAAGAAGAAGCAAATTTGTGTGTAGCTAGAGAATGAAAAACATTGCAGAAGCTTAAATGCATATAAAAGAGAGCCTCTGTTAATACTTCATAATATCCGCAAGGTATGTGAAATTGATTTTTTTGGGATTATTTAATTATGGCAAAGCACACGAGGGCTATCTGCCTAAAGAGAGGGATGCCTTCATGGAGGACTTTCTAAGGGAAACTGGCTCGTATACACGTTAAATATGGGAAAAACCACGAAAACGCTCATGCAGCCAGCAAGTTCGCGGGATTCGAACCTCGGACCGAACTACCAGTGTACAGCGTCTTTACCACTCGGCCGCTGGTGGGCGTATGGGAAATGAAATTAAATATGTTTAATCCTTAAATAAGCGAGCATTTTAAAAGAGTATTTCTCTCCATTTAAAGTACGATAACAATGCATGGCCTAATGAATTGCTTCGTTCCATAACACACGCCAAATATACTCCAACACCCTTGATATATTTTGCGACATATAACGTGTGATTTTGCAAAACACAGATGCGATTATTACGAAAGTTTGCAGTGTCACTCTAATAAACTGGTGTTCATCCATTCAAAGAATTTCTTGTATAAATAGGGACATCTTGTTCTGCACCAGTTTTTCAAAGACGATTTATGACATTTCAAATAGCTTTATGCGTCGGACTCTGAACATTAGAAAATTTCGTTGTCTCTTTCGTGCATTTCGATTACACTGACTATAAAATATAATCATTTCGCAATATTGCTTATCGCTGTACATTTCGAGCAATATACATGAAAACAAAAACGATAACAACTCGAAAACTGCAAAAAAAAAAAAAAAACTGAAGATATACCCCAACAGAACTATTAAATACTGCTCAACAGAGGCCTGCGCCCCCTCAGCGTGCCATAAATGAATACATATTTTATTGCAAAATTTTATTTTATTTATAGTATTATTAAATTTATAGTATTTTATTGCAAAATCTGCTTATTTTGGTCTATTCCACCTGCCTTTACATGTTTACGAGATATTTTTAAATCATCCTGCGGAGTACTGTAGTAGCTGTTGTAATACTGTACTTTAGTGTCGTAGGAGTAATATAATTCTTTAGCACTGTAGAAGTAGTAGCATAGCTACGTAATAATTCTAGTACACAACATCCTTAGTAATAGTGTAGAACTGTGTTAAGAGTGTAGAATATTAGTACTATTCAAAGTGTAGGATTGTAATTTTATGCGACACTGTAATAGGGTAGTAGTACTACTACAGAGCTGCAGTAGTAGTAGAAGGATTTTAATACTGTAGTTGGTAGTAGAAAACTGTCTTAGTAGTAGTGGAATAGTACTATAGTAGTATTACTGTACCAGTATATTAGTATAGCACTTAGTTTAATAGTGGCAGAAGCGTAATACTAGTATAAGTAATACTGTAGTAGTGTAATACTGGTATACTGTTATAGTTTTAGAATAAAATGTTATAGAAATAGTAATAGTAGTAGCATGGTACACTAATACAGTAATAGACTTATAGTTGCTGTAATAGTAGAAGTAGTATAGAATTTTAGCAGTAGTTGTACAATAATGTACTACGATAATGCTAATAATATTAGTAGTAGATTTCTATAGTACTCTAGCGGCAGTGCTAGCACTCCAGTGGCAGCAATAATGCAGTATTCTAATAAAAATAATACTAAAGTAAAATATACCGACGTGCACTGAATTAGGGATAGTAAGTCAATGATGAGTTGGTCCTCCTCTGGCCTCGGTTACGGCTGCCACACAAAGAGGCATAAATTCAACGAGTTTGCAGAAGCGTTCCACGGGAATGGGATGTCAAACATCGGCTAGGGCTATCCGTAATGCAAGAAAGGTCGCTAGTGTTGTGTGATGTGCATTCATAACTTTCTCTAAAATAATCGACATCAGAGGAATGTTCGTCCAACCAGGACCTGTGAGAGGTGTAGTTATCCTGCTGGAATTCTCCATTTCTGTGTGATTGACAAAATATCATAAATGGAGGGAGGTTATCGCCCGGCAACTCTACATTCCGAATCGCATTAAGGAAGGTTGGTGCAAATACCAAATATCCCAAACATTGTCAACAGAATACACCCCAGACCATGACAGAGCCCCCATGGCCTTGTACAGTTACAAACTTTCATGCAGGATTCATGGTTCCAAGAGATTAACGCCATATTCTCAGCCTCCTGTTGGCGTTCGGTGGTTGGAATCGAGACGACTCATCAATCCATACTACTCGTTTCATGTCCTCTAGAGGCCATTGACGGCCCAGGGAAGACGTGCAGCCTGATGGCGTGCATTGAGCAATGATACTCTCGGGGGTCTACGCTCTTGAAGCCAATGCAGTGAAGCGAACGTTGCTCGGTTCATTTACTAACCGTACGACTGGTAGTTTTCCAAATCACTATTTTTTCAAACCATCCGTGTATTTTTAGTATACTGTTGACACTTCCTAGCTGTTTAACGATTTCGAAAATTGAATGGCCTATGCTTCGAGCGCCTACTACTTATCTGTGATCGAAGGTGTCTGAGTCAGAACTTTAACCCAAACTGGCAATTGAAACGACTGTACTAGATATATAGACCTAACAATAACCACAGTAATAGATATATATGCAGTTATAACAGCGTCTTCACGTGAACATAAGTGTGGCGCAGCCTACACAATTTGCAGAGCCATGCCTATCGGTAATTCAGTGGCACTTCAGTATATTAATAATGTCGTACTGTAGTAATTATAGTGTAGTTCCTTAACAGCAGTTATAATGTACTACTGCAGTTTAACTGCAAGTGATGGTATAGTATTTACTGTACTAGCTGAGTACTACAGAACTGCATCTCTATAACAGCGTAGTACTCAAGTGGTATAGTATCATAATAACATGAATAATTGAACTGTAGTAATAATTATAGTGTAGTTCCTTAATAGCAGTAGTAATGTACTACTGCAGTCTAACTACAAGTGTTGCTATAGTATTTATTAATGGTGTAGAACTGTAATGGGAAATGTTATTAGTATCGTAAAATATTAATAGTAATAATATACTACAGTCGAGAACACTGCATAAGTACTAGTAGTAGTATACTATGTAGAAGTTCTATAAAATTGTAGTAGTACAATACTATACTAGCAGTTGAACATTATAGAAGGGCATCCCTCTAACAGTGTTATACTGAAGTGGTATAGTATCACAGTAACATAGAATCGTGGAAGTGTAGTATTGTAGTAGTATATTACTGTAGTTTTGCGATAGTAGTATCCGGTTATTTTCTCCCTCCTTTCCTCATGCATTCGTTGTGTAGTTGGAAGCATACTTGACGCTTATTCCAGAGATCCAGGGTTCGAGCCCTGGCTAGGGCAGTGCCCTTTTTTTCACGTCATCTGCTTCGAAATAACCTAATGACTCTATAAGTGGTTCCCGAACTAAAAGATGATGGACGATCGTCACCACCAGGATTTGGCAATTGGACCCCTAATCCCCAGTCGCCAATTATTCAATTTTTTTAAGACTTCGGCAATATTTGTTCCTATTTCACTCCCCTTCCGGTTATTTGCATTACAATCCATTTGAAGACTTTATAAAGTATTCCCTCTGTCCTTTCCACATGCCTTTGCAGTGTAATTGGAAGCAAACTCGACGCGTATTCGGGAGGTTTAGGGTTCGTGTCCCGGCGAGGGCACTTCACATTTTTCGCGCCTCTGCCTTCAAAATAACGTAATGACTCTACAGTAGTAATACTGTACTGTCTTACTGTAAAATTATTTTAAGCCAAATTGGTCGAAGACTATCGGCTTAAGCGAAGATGACTTAGAGGACTGATTTTTGGCTCATATTCTCGATATATAGTGGGAAACTAATGCAAAATCCCATACAGCATCTGTTCGCTGGAATTTGAACTCAAGTCGAACTACCAGTGTTCAGGGACTGTTTTAGCTCCAGTAGTGTAGTATTTCAGTACTAAAATTAATGTATACTTTAGTATAAGTAGCACTAGATAGTAAAGGCATTATTGGATTGTAATGTTTGGAGCGGAGCTAAAAACGTGGTGGACGATATTTGGCGATTGGGTCCGCTCCTTTCCAGTGGCTCTTTAACTAACGCAGAACGTAAGTTTTTCTCTTGCATTATCATATAACTTCGTGGTGTAATTGGAAATCACGTCCGGATAGCATCAGGGGGTCCGGAGTTCGAGTCTAGGCGAGGATAGGGCAAATTTAGATTATGTTATCAGAGAGATAGAACTGTGTCTTCCGTCTTCAGCAACACATATATCATCGGAAGAGACTTCAATGCGAGCGTCAACGGTTATATACTTCGTTTCAGCGAATAACTATATCATCATCAACCCCCCTGATTTTCCACCGACGTTCTGGACCTCACGAGCAGGTAACAGATGAGAGCGAATCCGGACACCCGGGCGGCTTACTAGGACTATTCGGGTATCGTCCGGAATAAGCAACTGTACAACGCGATAATTCTTTAGTGCCCCAGAAGCCCGGCGTCAGGAGCTTAATAGAAACTTTTGTTGGTGCTGTATATTGAAATTTAAGCATTTTAAACTGATATTTAAACATTTTACAATAATTGTAATTTACAGTACAATAACTGTATACTGATGCACACACTGCAGCTGCTGCATAAATATTATACATTAATCGTGGTGCATTTTATGTGCACCTAGGTTTAAACACTGAGAATAAATTGTTACAATAACATTTGTTTTGCACATGGGTACGTTATTGCACTTTCATAAACATTCCTCACTAATAATTAAACATTTTACTCTTGGTTACAGGCCAGTTCTACAATGATACATACATATATACATAAATAAATAAACACACATAAGTTACCCTAGTGCATTTTACATATATAGTAGCTTTGGATAGGACCTCACGAGCAGAAGGATGGCCAAACTTGACCTTAGTTCTAGCACATACTGCATCATTTATTCAAAACTGGAGAGTTGAGAATGAATTCACTGCTAGCTATCCCCGCTTGATAACTTTTGAACTAGGCCTACCTACCAATTTCTTAGTTAGGAAAAGATATAAAACTAGATATGATGTGCATAAGTGGTTTGTGGACCTGTTACTTCAACACTTTCACAACGTAATTGCCATATTTGAAAAGAGCACGAATCAACAAATGCTGGATGAAGCATACCAACGGCTTCTGGAGAACACAGAAGATCCATGCAAATATGCATACAAAAATACGCTTTATCGCAGCAATACTAAGACAAATTGGTAGACTCAAAAACTTAGGTTGGAACGAAGTAGAGTTCGTGCTTTGTGTAGAAGAGCTCAAAGCTACTAGCGAGCAAGAATTAAGACTATCACGTATGACAGAATTTTAAAAGGCTGAAGCACTATATTAAATTCATATTTACCAAGATTTCCTCTTGGCTTACCTATTGCACGCAGACAACAAAAGCTTTAAAATTGCATCGAATCAGGTATTTAGGCCATCTGTCAAGCGACATGTTACAAACAGCGTCATCACAGGTGGAAGTACATAAACATCTACTTGATAACATTTTTCAAGAAGATAATCCTTCTCATGATAATGAATTACATAAGATCATTAGAAATTTTGATAATTACTAAAATAGAAGACATTTTGATAACGAACCCACTCCAGCTGCTCTGGAGGTAGGACGTATTGCCAAGGCCCTGAACTTCTGATGACAAACTAACTACGTCCTGATGGGGTGGATAACACTCTCATCCGGGTCATTTATGACAAAATACCGGAGCTTCTTATGGCAGCTGTCATAGGTTGCTGTAGAATTCGGCGCTTTCCTCCGGATACAGAGGTAGCAAAAGTAGCTTTGTTCCTAAAGCAAGGAAGGGATCCAGCGTCCCCATTCTCATATCGACCAGTGTGCCTTCTTCCATCATTTGGTAAACTCTTAGAAAGGATTATCTTGGCCCGTCTCCAGTTTCACCTCAATAGGATACAGGGCATCAATATTCAACAACATGGCTTCAAAGCAGGTTTTTCTACAGAACACGTATTACAGCACTTGTTAAGAATCATTACATCTAACAAAAGAGAAGACCGACACACGGCTATAGTTGCACTAGATGTTAAAGATGCTTTTGATTCTCTCTGGTGGTCTCACATTATTACAGCCTCGAACTAATTGGCTGTCCAGGCACCTTAATCGATATTACAAGAAGTTACTTAGAGGATAGATATGTACAGGTCGCCTTAGATGGAGGAATGGCTATGAAGAGAGGCTGCTTACAGGGATCGTGTCTGGACCCGACATTATGGAATCTTGTTGCCAATTCCATATTCCAACTCTTTGACGGCAAAGAAGGACTTTGCTTACTGGCATATGCGGATGACTTTCTCCTCATTGTGTCAGGATGAAGTGACTTAGACCCAAGAGAACATTAACATCTTTGCACAATAGCCAAAGAAGCACAAGCTTCAAATTTCGCAAATAAAACAAATGCCTTCATCATTGGAAGGAAAAGCCCGCTACAAAGGAACCCGTGCCTTACACTTGAAAGGGCTTCTGTTAAATGCGTAAAAGAGTTAAAATATCTAGGAGTGATCATCTATTCCAAGCTGTCGTGATTACCGCATCTAAAAGACGTGAAACAATGAATTATTGCATTGACTAATAGCATGAAAATGACTACCTCACTACTAAGGAGAATCCCAGGCAAGTTTCTTAAGATCTGGCACACGACTGTGGTCGAAAGGATTGTCTTATATGGAGCGGCGATCTGGGGTACACATGTCACATCACACATGAGACTTTGTAAGGATCTTAAGTTTTACTAACGTTTATTTTATTTTAAATCTTTACTATCACTTCTTATTTTCTACTTCCGGCCAGAATTATAAACGTGAAGGTATTTATGCAAAGTTTGTCTGGCGAACGCCAAGTATTTAAGTTGTGGCTTTTTGCCAAGAGAGAGGAAGCAGTGAGTCGAAGCAGGCCGCTTACCTTAGAAGTTACGCAGTTGCTTGTTGCCTTCCAGGCCAGAGGTTTTAATCCTCTTGATAAATTTTAAACGTATTGTAGTGTTCACAGTTCTCTGTACTACATACGCTTCCTGTTATTATAAGGCCAATCTTCCACGTTTATTATTCTAAAGTTAAATTAGAGTTTAGATTTATTTTTATACTTTTACGTTTTGACCCCAAGTAGCGGGTCGGTGTATTCCGAAGTACGGAAGTCATTGTAAATAGAGAAAAATAAAGGGTTTTGTATACCCTTCTTGTGTATCCTATTTACTTCCCACAGTTTTGAACATAGCTTTAGTAAGCTCTCTGTTCCGAGTCAGGTCCTTGCATGTTCCCGAAGAAGGTTAGAAGGAACATTGAACCTGATAGTGGCGCCCAACGAAGAAGAATAACCATGGCCGAGTTTCAAGAAGAACCTGTGCTGCCTGCAGAAACGGCTCAGAATCCAGAAATGCCAGCTGCCGCCCTGGAAGGATTTGGTTACATCGTCCAGACCATGCGCGCTTCGATGAAACCAGAAGCAACATTTAATGGAAACTTACCGGTAACCAGTTTTTTGGAAAAATTGGATGACCACTTCATGCTCTACCCCGTGCACGAGTTTCAAAAAGTTACCTTAGCTACCAGCGCTTTGAGGGGCCAAGCGCTTAACTGGTTCAAATATATAGGCAGAAGTCTCTTGGGTCAAGCAGGAAGTCCCACCTATACTTACGAGAATTTCAAGACTGCCCTACTAAAAGCCTTCCCTGTTGTAAGGGATCGTGCGAAATTAGAAACGGAACTTTTCAGTATATATCAGCAAAGAATCGAAAATCTCTCAAGCTTTATTTTAAGAAAAATTCACGTCTTCAAACTCTTGTATGGAAGCCGTCCGGATCCTGAAATAATTCAAGTGATTTTGCCGAGGTTACTGCCCCAAGTGCAAGACTTTATTGAATTGAGAAATCCGACGACACTGGAAAAGTTATTTGAGCTAGCAATCCAGTTTGAAAGTAGAAGAACGGCGGACGTCGAAAGAAGACGCCAATATCAACAGCGAAACCAATTTGGTACGCCAGGACTACAGCAAACTCAAGCACACGGCTACGGAGGCAAAGCGAATCAGTGGGCAAGGAAACCCGAGCATTCAAAAACAGCCGGCGAACGTCGACAGTTCAATAGCAACCCAGGAAAAAATTCTCAAGGCCAGGGGAAAAAGAAGGAAAGCACGGAAATGAGAAATAATTTAAACTAAAACGGATTTCTGCTGACGGGAGGGTGCGGAAATCCGAAGGCCAAGAAAACCCCTCTTCCTACAAGTTAAATACAGTAATGGTGAAAAATTTGACTCTTCCCAAGATTGAAGTGTTGGTGAATAATATCCCAGCCACCGCACTCCTGGATACAGGCGCGCAGTGTTCCTGTGTGGCAGAAGATTTTTTTAGGAAGTATTTTCGTAAATATCGCATATATAATTCGGATAATACGACACTGTTAGCTGCGGAAGGAGAAAAATGTAAGTGCATAGGTAAAGGACCTTTGTATATCCGTATCAAGGACGAACAAGTAAAGGTGATGTTTTTTATAGTAAAGAATCTGCAAGCACATTTAATCTTAGGAATAGATTTTCTTTCAGACGCACAAGCAACACTGGATTTTAATGAAGCGTCCCTTAAGCTGACAATGAAACCAGTTCTTGCGGAAAAGGTTGAACCGCCGATGTTAAAACTTGACCACCTCCCTAATGACGAGCAAGGAAGAATCCGACAAGTGGTAAGTGAATTTGCTTCGTTATTTAGTGATATTCCAGGATTTACTCAGGTTACTAACCATAGTATTGACACCGGAGATGCAATGCCAGTTCGCCAAAAACCATACCGGTATGATAAGAATAAGGAAAAAATTATAGAATGGCATATTACCGATATGCTACGTAAAAAGATCATAACGCCCATCTCAAGTAGTTATGCTAGCCCGGTGGTTTTATGTAAGAAAAATAATGACTATCCTTTGACGCATCCAAAAAGGTGGAGATTCGCTATTGATTACCGTAAATTAAACTCCATAACTAAATATCCGGTATATCCGTTACCGACCATTGAAGAAATTCTAAGAAACATAAAATCAACCAAATTTATGACGGCTTTAGACTTAACGACTGGTTATTTTCAAATAGGGGTTAGGCCTGAGGACGTGCCTAAGACGCAAAAATGCATAAGTCTGGCACTTATGCATTTTTGCGTATGCCGTTTGGGATTTCAGGGGCCCCGGCAACACTTCAGCGATGCATGGACATTGTGCTAAGACCTGTTCTTGGAAAGTCCACATTTATCTATTTAGACGATATCATTATTACTAGTGATAATCTCGACCAACATATACAGGATTTAAGACAGGTTTTTTCTTTATTAAATGAGGCCGGTCTAAAAGTTAATGTTGAAAAGTGCAAATTTGCAGCCCCTGAATTAAAATATTTAGGTTACAAAATATCTCAAAAAGGAATCGAGACAGACGAATCAAAAATAATCGCTGTACAAAAGTATCCGACTCCAAACACGGCAAAGAAGCTCTCTTCTTTTCTAGGACTTTGTTCATATTATAGGTCCTTTATAAAAGATTTTGCGGCTATCGCTGAGCCATTGTTAAAATTAAAAAGGAAAAAGGCAAGATTCTCGTGGACGGCCGAAGCCAATAGTGCTTTCGAAAAATTAAAACAAGCATTAACGCAAGCCCCTGTGTTGAAATTTCCTGAAAAGGATGAGAATTTAGAAATTTCAGCGGATGCTTCGGATTGTGCGGTGGGAGCGGTACTTTCGCAAAATCAGCAGTCCGTGGCATTTTTTAGCCGAACTTTAAATCAAACACAAAGAAACTATTCCGCGACCGAGAGAGAGGCACTTGCAGTTCTGTTAGCAGTGCAAAAGTTCCGAGTCTATTTTGGAAAGGCGCCGATAACAGTGTACTCTGATCATGCGGCGGTAACTAGATTGTACTCAGGGAAAAATTTATCCCCAAGGTTAATAAGATGGGCACTCAAGCTGCAAGAATATAATCTGGTAATCAAGCATACCCCCGGAAAGGAAAATATCGTAGCAGATGCCCTATCAAGAATTAAATTAGACGAACAGGGTAATACCGTAAACGTTGCAATGCTTACAGCGTGTACAATAAATTCCCGAGAAACTGTAATAACCGAACTGGGTAAGGATCCTGAGTTTGGAAGTATTTATGAGTATTTGAAGGATCCTGAAAATTTTAGCCACCAAGATATTGTGGCGATAAGAAATAGGGCGGCCCATTACGAACTAATAGATGGTCTATTATTCTATACAAAACCTACGAATTCCAACAACGAATTTCGACCTGTTATCCCAGCTAGTCTTAGATTAAATATCCTGCAGGAGCTCCATGACAGCCCTTTAGCTTCTCATGCTGGTATTCGAAAAACTATCCAACGCGTACGCGAGGCAGTCTACTTTCCTGAACTGCAAAAGTTAACAAGGGCGTATGTCCAGTCCTGCCCAACATGTCAAGCAGTTAATTATATTAATTTCCGCCCGGCCGGGTTTCTAAATAGTATTAAATCCGAATTTCCAAATGAAATAAATGGCATCGATTTATTGGGCCCTTTCCCAAAAAGTCAGTTAAATAAAAGTCGCTATCTCCTTGTTATGGTTGATCATTTTAGTAAATGGACCGAAATGGTTCCCTTAAAACGAGCCTCCGCGAAATTAGTTACTGATTCTATTTTAAATAAATATATTTTAAAATACGGGGCGCCCCTAAAAGTTATATCGGATAATTGTCCTCAATTTGTAAGTAATATATTTGAAGACATGTGCCAAAAACTGGGCATACGTCATTTAAAAATGGTCCCGTATCGGCCGCAATCAAATATAGCGGAACGTGTCAATAGAAATATAGTGAAAATTATCCGTAGTTATGTTAAAAATTTTCATAAAAGGTGGGATAACTATGTCAATGAATTTGCTTTCGCCCTTAGGACCGCAAAACATGATACAACGCGCAAAACTCCTGCTGAGTTATTTTTAGGCAGAAAGATTATAACGCCGTTAGATAAATTATTTTATGTGCAACAAAGAGCCCCAGAATTTAAAATGGGTGATATAGAAAAACTAATTAAGGAAGCAAAGAAGAATACGGAAGTAGCACAAAGAAAACAGAAGCTCTATTATGATTTGAAACGACGGGGAGTAACTTATAAAGTAAGGGATGAAGTTTTAAAAATTAAGCATTCATTTTCTTCAGCACCAGAAGATAAGACTGCCAAATTTTTTCCACGATTTGAAGGACCATATGTTATAGAAAAAATAACTCACGCTGTAGTAGTGTTAAAAGCCAGAAATGGTGAAACCTGCTCCTCAAACATTGATCAAATCAAACCCTACTTCGATCGTAATAAAATGCAAATATTTTCAGATCTTTTGCAGGATCCGACACGGCAGACACCGTAGGCACAAGCTCCAGAGGTGGAAAAACGACAAGTACAAGGGCAAGCCAGTAAGAGGCAGGAGCAAGTGAAAAGAAAATTTCCCCGCGGAAAAATTAAAGGGAGCAAGAAAAAGAAGCCGTTCCACCGTCCAGAAAAGAGAGTTCACGAACACACCCAGAATGAAGAAGGGAGAAGGACGACGTATGTGAAGAGAACCAGGAGAAATGACGGCAACTATAACCCGGCTCTAAAACGGAAGATCTACTCATCCGACAGGACTCTCCGCAGCAAATGTCGCCGAACTGCGGAAGGGCCATCAGCGGCGGAGGAAAAGTTACAAGGAAAATTTGAACGGCCAGCAACGAGGTCCAAGCAGGAACACGAAAGAAGGTTCACGGTTCCGCCAAGACCAGCTGCCATCCAACGACCAAGACCACAAGCAGAGGAGAAAAAGAAGGTAATCAAGGGTGGCCGAACTGGTGAAAAAAGGAAGCTTCTAGAGGAAGGCACTGAAGGGCGAGCCCGTACAAGAAGGAGGATAAATCAAACTACTATCTGCAATACCTTTAAGGACTGAGCCCAGAAAAGGATGTCCGAATATCACAAAGATAAGTAAAATTTTATGTTACTTTGCAAACATTAAGTTAATCTTTCATTCTTACTGCAAGTGGCAGATTTCAAGAAGTTTTACCTCATGCGAGGTCTACCTTTATCGCCAAAAGGGCGAGAAATGAGTTGTTACCGATTTTGGTATTATGTTTTTCAATTACTCGCGCGTAAAACTAAAGTTGATGTATAATAGCGTTGTGTAAAGACTTAAATATTGTAAAAAGTTATTGTATAAATTTTATTTAAAACATTCTAGCAAGAAAGAAGTTTTAGTCTGAAAGACGTTTTGAAATGTAGTATTTCAATGTAGAAAGAATTGGCACTTGCTTTGAAAAGAATAGAAGTTAACAATGTACTACTAATATATGTTTTCAAATGTGTAAAATTAACGGCATGTTGATATGTTCTTATATACAATGTGAACTGTTATTTTAAATGTTAAGAAATACCGTGATATGGTAAAAGTGAATGTTAAAATTTTTTTATTCGTGTGACTGTAAAAAGACTAAAGCATGGCGAATATGTGTTAAAGGTTGAATGATGTAGTTAGGCTCTCTGACGCTACACTTTAGAGTTAGCCACTTTTAGAATAGTACCTCAGGGTTTAGAGTTGAAAGTAGGGTGTGTTAAGAGGTCTTGTTATGTTGAATTTTAACACGTTAGTGTTTTGATTGTAGGAGGAAGTGTGGAACACGTAGACAGAAACACATTCGTGTTTGGTGTTCTTTTACAACACATGTCAGAGAGCACGGGGAGAGATAATTAAAATAGTCATGAATGAAATAAGAATGTTAAGTGAAATATAATTATACATGTTACTTGCCATTTTATTGTGTAACATTTCATTAAACTAGTTTTCCTTCCAGATCTCTGGAAGGAACCAGAATTGAATAAAAGCTCCTGTTTAGATGCAGTACAGATGAAAAAAATTGTGTATCCTGGGAGCTGCTATTGTAAAAACAAATTTCTTTCTTTTATATTTCTAGTTTCTAGCGAAATATATTTGTAAAAGATTGGCCTCGCGTTAGATTCTAGAGCTAAAAGTTTTCAACAAGGTCGTTTTAGACCTCAGTTTCAAACTAATGAACTCTGGCGGGAAGTATGTAAGGATCTTAAGTTTTACTAACGTTTATTTTATTTTAAATCTTTACTATCACTTCTTATTTTCTACTTCCGGCCAGAATTATAAGCGTGAAGGTATTTATGCAAAGTTTGTCTGGCGAACGCCAAGTATTTAAGTTGTGGCTTTTTGCCAAGAGAGAGGAAGCAGTGAGTCGAAGCAGGCCGCTTTCCTTAGAAGTTACGCAGTTGCTTGTTGCCTTCCAGGCCAGAGGTTTTAATCCTCTTGATAAATTTTAAACGTATTGTAGTGTTCACAGTTCTCTGTACTACATACGCTTCCTGTTAATATAAGGCCAATCTTCCACGTTTATTATTCTAAAGTTAAATTAGAGTTTAGTTTTATTTTTATACTTTTACGTTTTGACCCCAAGTAGCGGGTCGGTGTATTCCGAAGTACGGAAGTCATTGTAAATAGAGAAAAATAAAGGGTTTTGTATACCCTTCTTGTGTATCCTGTTTACTTCCTACAGTTTTGAACATAGCTTTAGTAAGCTCTCTGTTCCGAGTCCGGTCCTTGCATGTTCCCGAAGAAGGTTAGAAGGAACATTGAACCTGATAACTTATGCTTAATTATATGCAGGGACATTAACTCCTTATGGTCTGCAGAGCATATCGCACATCTCCGACGGCGGCACTGCAAGTAATAGCGGAAACGCTTCCTTTTGACTTAGTCACAGAGCGAGAAGTTAGGATAGTGAAGGTGTCCCGACTTGGAATCACAGTTAATCTATGGGGACAAGAAATACGTCAATTCAGATTATGAACATCATAGACCAGAAGATCCCTGCCATCCAGTGGCAAATAGCCTAGAGGAGTACATCTCACTTACGAAACCAAATAACCTCAATAGTGCAGATGGAATATATACAGATGGTTCTAAATCCCTAGAGAGAACAGGCAGTGGCCTCTGCTATATCGAAAACAATAGAGTTACCAGTGGCAAAGGAAACTGGGTACTTTTAACTCAGTTTTTCAGGCAGAGTTGCTAGCGATTAGAGCAGCCATAATTTATTTGTCGGAAGTGCGTCTGGCATATAATCACATCTATACGGACTCAGCTTCAAGTTTAACTGCAATAGCAGGGACTAAGTATTCGACTCAGGCAATAGACCTCAATAATCAACATGTGCAGTGGATCCCCTCACATGTTGGCATATATGGCAATGAAATGGCTGACCATATTGCCAAAGAAGCGGCATGTTCTACCATACTCCCAGAAATACCGGCTCTCAAACCGGTCTCTTTTCCCAAGCAACGAACTATGTCTCAACTTATGACTAAATGGCAAGACAAGTGGAATAGAAGCACCACAGAACGAAGAGTATATAAGCACATCCCTAGTGTCTCCCTAGGCAGACATATTTCACCTTATTATACCACTCACTTTTTGACAGGCCACGACCCCTTTCCTTCTTATCTCTACCTCTCTGAAATTAGAGATAATGCATCTTGTGAATGTGGTGAAGAAGGCAGCCCGGACCACTTTGCATTTAGCTGAAATCTACTTAGATGTCAGGTACTCAGGCAGCTGTGTGATAATACTAAGTCCATGTGGTACAAGATGCTCCAATATAATAAATAAATATGCAACCACCCGGCTCAAAAACATTATTGACTGGTGTGCAGATAAATATTCTTAGCATAGGCAAGCAATCATAGTATAATCAGTTAAGGGAATACTGTAAATGTATATGAAGGATAGCCCATTTATAACTGTACGAAGATTATAGAAAATTAGAATGCTCCATGTCTATGGCAGTAGATTTATACTGTGCTCTAGTACAATACACTGCATAATGTATTTGCAACTGAATGTGCCTTGTAATATATCAGTAATTGTATTATATATTGGTAATTATATTTTGAAAATTGCACATTAGTATTGGCATTTGTAAGGGTCTTTTAACATTTTAGCTATTATATAAGTAATTATTTAATAGTTTTTTGCATTAGTCCGAGTTTGCGTTATAAGGTACAATAACTGTTTAAGTATTAGCAATTGTGTAATTGCATAATGTATTGGACGTATTACAATTGTATAATGTACTGAATTTTGTAAGATGGAATATGCATTTGTGTTTCAGTTTATGTCAAAAAAAAGCCAACTGAACAAAATCTTAGTATGTAATCAGGATCGTATCTATTTAAGTTATATGCTGATGAAATATTATTCATAGTAATTGTGTAATGTAATAGCGATTATAATATGTACTAGATATTGTAAGATGCAATTATCTAGTAATGTATGAGTATTTAATCAATAAGTGGATAATAAATATCATAACTGTATTTGTAATTAATGTACTTCTGTCATTTATCCGTAAATGTACCAGTTGTAATATACTTGCAATTGTATTAAATATTGCTAACTATGTAATGTACAGGTACAGCATATTTGTATAATGTACTGTATACTGCATTATAAACGTACTTGGAAGTTTTTTTTTCTTTTTGTTTTGTATTATGCACAATAATATTATAAAGTAGAGGAGATTGGATAAAGTATTATATACTGTAAGGTAAATTTGCATGTGTGTAATGTATCAGTACTTGAAACAGGTTTTAGTATTTACCTAAGAATGTAAAAAAATACTTGTTAAGAAGTAGCTTGATAAAGCACTGTACTTGTACCTGTTGTATAATGCCTTACTATGTAAAAAGACTCGTGAAGAAGTAGATTGATAATATATTGTATTTGTACATGCTGTATAATGCATTTCTGTAATGATATAGTTATGTAATAATATGGTATAAGTTATTGGTCTATCAAGTACTGGTAAATATATAGCGTATAGGTATAAAGTACAGGTTTTGGGAGCTCACATTAGCTTCATAAGATGTAATCACTTTTGTATAATGTTTTAATAACTCAGCTATGTTTTAGTACTTATTCAAGAATGTATTAGCATTTATTCAAGAATGTTTTATGTAATTGCGTCACATTTTTGGTTTTATATTTTATATTTGTATTATGTTTTGGTAAGTATGCATGTATTATGTACGATGAGTAAGAGCTTCGACTTCCTAAAAAGCACAGTCCAATTAATATCATCAAGGGTCTTAAACTGCTGAGTTTGTAACTATTCTGTATGGATTATGTAATACTCTGAGACGGCAGCCAACTCACTGGGTTTCAGGATTTCAGTCTAGGCGAGGACACTGGACAGTTCTAAACTTTAATACCTTATTATTCTGCAGCGTATCCTAAATTTGTAGTAGTACATTACTGGAACAGTAGCACAGTGCTGCAGTACAATTATAATAGCGTCATAGTAGTATAGTTCTGTATTAGTAGTATTTTCACACTGCAGTTTGATGTTAGAATTTCAGTACTGTGGCGAAAGAAATGGTAGTACTATAGTACTGTATTAATACAATAGAATACTTCTATAATAGTGCAGTATAGTACTGTAGTTGTCTACAATTATACTGTAGTACTGTATTAGAACAGAAGTGTAATAAAACTTTTTAGTAGGGTATTATAGCGAGGTAGCGTTAAAATACAGCAATAACATAGTACTTAACTACTCTAGTAACAGTATAGTACTCTAGTAATAATTAGTAATATTTTATTGCAGTAGGAAATGTACATTGGCGTATAAGTAGTAGTATTTTAGTAGTAGCGTTTTAGTAGTAGTATTAGCGCTAAAAGTAGCGTTGTACTGAAGGACGGTAGCAATGATCGTACAGTATTGTAGTAGTATATCAGAAATATATTTTTGTAGTAGTAGAATCAAACAGTACTGCAATAGAATTATACCTTAGAAATAATGTTAATAATAATATTAGCGGTAGTTTATTACTTTAGTACTAATACTACACTGTATTAGTGGCATTGTAAGCAGTGAGTTACTGCGATAATAGTAATATAGCAGCGTAGTAGGAGTTTTGTACTGAGCACCAGTAGACATGTAGTAATAGTGCTGTTAATGGTAAAGTGAGGTTGTATAGTAGATTATACTATAGTAATAGTAGTAATAGCAAAGCGTTGATGCATTAGTATATTTACTGCAGCATTGTTAGTATAATAGTGAAGTCATAGTAGTGTTATAGTACACAAAAACTATTAGTAGTAGCTTGGTAGTAATAGTGATAATACAGTACTTCGGTAGAGTAGTGATACTAATGTAATACTATAGTAATAACACTGGTGTAATACGCTAGCAGTACAGCAGAGAAACAGTAGTATATTTGTGTAAGAGTACTAGTAACGGTATACTACTTAAGTCATACTATAGTACTCAAGTATTATTTGTTAGAGTAGAATAAATACTCCAACAATTAGGGTATAGTACTGAAGTAATACAGACCTGTAGCAATTCTGTACAGTTGAAGTGTAATACTGTAATGGTTTACTAATCTAGTAAGGCAACATTGTTCTGTTGTACAGTAGTACTGTAGTAGTAGTAATAGAGTGCCGCGGCGTTACTTGTATTATAGTACATTATTATTATTAATCGGATTAATGCGAAAATAATCGAGGGGTATGCCTAAGGCATAGATGCCTTCGTGGAAGGTTCTTTATCGAAACTGGCTAGTATTCACAAGAGAAAATTCCCTATACATTCTTTACAGCTAGCCCGTTCGTCGGGATTTGTACCTAGATGGAATTGCCACCACCTAAGTACAAATTGTTTACCGCTCGGCCACTGGTGGGACCTGTAGTAGTAGTGTAGTTCTGCGTTATTCTAATAGCAGTATCATTACATTAGTACCCTATTATTATTATTAGTAGTAGTAGTATAGTCCTGTAGTTGCAAAATAGTAGTGCATTAGTGGCATTGTACTGCTATATTACTGTAGCATTGTAGTATAGTTAATAGTATTAGTAGTAATATATTAAACTGGCAGTATTATAATACTCTATCAGAAGGACTATAATGCTGCAGGAGTAGAATAGTATAATAGTAGTGTAATAATGGAAGCATAATATAGAGCTGTAGCAGTGTAATATTGCAGTAGTAGTCTAATACTCTAGTTGTGTAACAGTAGTATAGTATTGTACAGGATAGTATAATACCCTATAAAGTAGTAGTATGATATTGTACAACACTGCACCACTAAAGTATTGTACTGAAGTACTAGAATAGTAGCACTAATAAATAAGTATAGTCATAAATTGGTAATATTTTGTATAGCAATAACAATAGAACACTGTCGTGAAAATATAATACTATGCTGATACTAGTGTAATAATGTACAGTATTAGTAGGAATAATATAGCACACCATTAGTCTCAGTATACATGTAGCACTGTAGCTGAATATTATTATATTAGTATAGTAACTTGGCTGAGTATTATTAATAGCGTAATGATGCATTATTATGATTAGTGTTAGCAGTATATTACTGTAATAATAGTAACGTAGCATTGCAGTAGTTATGGTAGTATAATAGTGTAGGAATATAGTACGATACTAGTGAACGTACCATAATTCTGTAGTATAGAACTGTAGCAGTACTGAACTGTATTATAATGTTAATGTAGCAGTAATAATAAATTATGGTGGAATAGAACTCCACCATAATACTGAAATGTATTATGGTGGTGCTGTATTCCTGTGGCATTGTACTACTGTAGTAGTGTGGTGGTCCAATAGTTTGATCTGTGGTAGTAGAAGGTATGCTACTGTTTTTGTTTAGCATTGTTTTAGTGTAAGACTTCAGCACTGTAATGTTAGTAGAAAAAATAGTAGTATAGTGTTGGAATACTCGTAGGTCTGTAGTCGTGTAGTCTTACTGTCGTTCCATCTAGTACGGCTATTGATCTATGGAACGTAAATCCATAGATCTGTGGATTTACAAAAATACTGCTACTCTTACGGTATTACAGTAACCGCTGTTACTGTAATACCGTAAGAGTAGCAGTATTGTAATGCATACCTATTTTATGAGTTATATTAACGTTTATTTAACGTTAATATAACTCATAAAATGGGCTATCTGCCTTAGTGCGCTCCTTTTTAAAAGTAACTGGCTCGTATTCATTAATGGCGTATTAATGGGGAAAAGAAAGAAACGTTACAAAGAAAACCAAAACGACCTGGTTTTGCTGAGCTTTGAACTCATGTCCAAATACCACAATTTAGTGATTTTGCGTTAAGATACAAGAAAAACACGCCGACGTGGAAAATAAAACAGGCAAATTGACAACCTTGTATTCTTCAGAATGTTTTGCTCCTGATGAAGGGAGACGCGTTTTGCCCTCGAAATCGATTGGGATTTTACAAAATCTACGCCAAATACAAGATTGATTTGTCTGTTTTATGATTCTGCGTTAGTCAGCCTTAGAATAGTAGCAGCAATGTTGAAGTACCATTAGTGGTATAGTCCTGTATTATTAGGACTGTAGAAGTAGTATGTAGTACTTTAGTGTTATTAATATAGTACTGTAGTAATGTACAAGTGTAGTAAGAATAGTAGCATAGTACTGTAAAAGTGTTGCAGTAGTAAAACTCTCTAGTATTGTGCAGTATTGCAATATTACTAGTATTAGGGTATTGTATTAATGTGTTAGTAGTGCTATAAGGTATTTCTCCCGCCTTCCTAGCGTGTCTTTGTGGTATAGTGGTTCTGAACGCTGGGTTGGTATTCCATAGGTCCGTTGTTCGATTCCCGGCGAAGGTGGTTGCTCATTTTTCATCTTTCCTACTTCCAAATTACCTAATGTCTCTACAGTGCTATGCTAGTAATTCAAGTGGTGTAGGGTGCTGGAGTATTTTAGTAGACGTTTAAGCATACTCCTAGTAGCATAGTACTGTCGTTCTGTATTGGTAGTAAGTATAGACTGCTGTAGTAGTATAGAGCTAATGGTATAACATTACAATAGAAATTGCAATATAAGAATTTGTACACAAAAATACAGCACTCTAGTAGTAGTAATAGTGTAATTAATGTATAGATTATCGTTTAATTTTCGATCGGGTTAGTGCAAACGTTCTACCCGTTTTTGGATACGCAAATTTTCAATGGAACTGACGCCACACATGACAATGTAATGACGAAAATCGTCGGTCAATTAAACGTGCGAATGCCTTTAATATAAATGCATCGTGTCTCGCATAGCTAATGATCTCAAAAAAATCTTAGAAGGTGTAACATGGAAAACGAGAAGGAGTATATAAGACACTTTTATACGAGTTTGATAAAAGGAGTACGGAAGCCGCAGCATATCGCAATGTTTGTCATGTTTATGGGGAGGATGCAGTAGACAAAAGCACATGTCGTCGATGGTTTCGTAAATTTAGGGAAGGAGACAGAAGTTGCCAAGATCGGGCTAGGGGGTGGACGGCCATCATATGTTGGAGAAGACCATTCGCACGAGTTGGTGCCATCTGAGAATTTCATTTGAGTTAATAAAGAGTTCGTTACGCCGTTCCCCTGACTTTAACCCTTAGGACTGCTATGTCGAGTGTGGCTCGACATCGTATTTCTTACACCAACTCCTTTGTCGAGCTAGACTCGACATTATACATTGTATTTTCTAAAATAATTTTAAATGTTTAAATCTATTTTTTTCCTTTCAAATATTTTGTAATGTGTAAATAAACACTAAATTTATTATGTTTGACCAAGTTCGATGATTTAAAATTCTTTTTAGTATTATTTTATCATATGTCGAGTGTGGATCTACATCATGTTTCTTACACCAACTCCTTTGTCGAGCTAAACTTTACATTATACATGCTAATTTCTAAAATAATTGAAAATAATTTTTTTTCTTTCAGATTTTTTGTACTGTGTAAATAAAGACTGAATTTATCATATTTGACCAATTTATATTATTTGAAATTCTTTTAGTATTATTTTTACATTAGGATAAAAAAGACATTTGTAGTGTGGTGTAGTGGTCGAACACGCTATCCAAAGCCTCTGCTGTATTTCAGGGTTGAAATGATTCCAAACTCAAGTTATAAAACAATAGCGAGAATTTTAATAAAAGTATAAATATAAGAAGTTAAGATTACATCAATCGGGTATGTGGATAACACTTAATTCAACAGTACTTCTAAACGGTTACAAATGTACTGTGCTAAAACAACAGCATATTCGGAAAGATTAGTCCGTGCTATATCTCCTAGCACAACAAAATACTCCAAGCAGAACAATACTACCTCCAGTATTGCCGGTAGACATACGGTCTTCTGGCTTGGAAAAGTCGGCTCGTTGAACGTGCAGACGATAATTTCGAACTCCCGTACACACTCACTGAGGTATTCGGCTACGCTCTCTTGAAGCAACCTCGCTTCACGATGTCCAAACCTCGACTCCGGAGTCGCTTGTCATATGCTAAATCATAGCGAGAATATCACCTCGGGTAAGAAAGAGGTACAGCTGCAATCTCCAAACCACACTCCAAGCCCCGTCCAACATCCCTTTATCTGGGAACTATATCCTTGGAGGGCGAGATAAGGAACATATGCGTGACATTGTCACAGTAATGCTGTCTTCAGGAAAGCGAGTTCCCGACGCTTTAGAGAAAAATCGTATTTTTTGTCGTCCTTTATATTTTGTTTACATAAAAACATATGTTTTAATTAAAATAATAATAATTGAACTGTTATATTTATTTATTTTATGTGCTAAAACGTATAAAAGTATAGATGCCTTGAATCAAGAAAAAACAATCATTCACCAATGAATATGAAAAAAGTAATGGCGAATGTATGACTCAAATACATAATGAACTTTATTTAATGGAAGGTGATATTATAAGGTACTTCTCCCGCCTTCTTGGCATGCCTTCATGGTTTGGTGGTCTGCACGCTAGGCGCGTATTCCAGAGGCCCACGGTTCGATTCTAGGCGAAAACCTTGCTAATTTTTCCTCTTGCCAGCCTCTAAAAATTTACTTAATGTCTCTACAATATAAATTTTACAAAAGCGTCTGATCTATTGTTTTCGGTTCCATTCAAACTGAGATTGATTCTGACTAGGAAATTATTGTAAGAAGAAGACTTATAAACGATAAATGAGCAACCATCTATTTCTACATATAATAGGCAGTTTTTTGGAAATGATGAAACATTATGGACAAATGTCACTGAAGAAGACAATTATCGTCATAACATATAATTCTTAGTTGGTGAAAATGTTGTTGGACCACAAGTTCCATCCAGCTACCCATCACCTCTAGAATTTTTTTAGCTGTTTTTGGCTCCTACTCTACTAAAAAATAGTGAGTGAAACTAATGCATACGCAGCAAAAATAATATCAAAAAAAACCCCGAGCAAATATTCTATTTGGTAAAATTGGAAAGATGTAACTGAGAGTGAAATGAGAGCCTTTATTAGTGTCATCATAAATATGGGTCCTGTTTCACCAGCTTTGGAATCATACTGGTCTCAAGCATTTCATTTGAAGATGTCACTTTTTAGAAACATTTTTTCACAGAAACGTTTTTTCCAAATATTTTGGTCACTACACTTGGAAACAATTTCAACAAACACTCAAAAGACGAGGACAAGGATAGAAAGAGTGAGCAACTTTCTGGATTACCTAAACCAAAAATTTATCAAAAATTATATATCTCGTGAAAATTTGGCAGTTGACGAATCTACAATCTCGTTCAAGGGGAAAATAATCTTTCTTATGTCTAACCCTAAAACAACCAACAAAATGGGGACTTCAGCAGATTCTAAGACAAGTTATTTATATACATTTGTTCCATATTATGGTAAAATTACAACAAATGGCTTAATTAGACCAGATCTTAATTTGACTAGCACAACTGTGATGCAACTCTATCGAAATTTACGAAATTCGATTCCTGAAGGTAAAGGGTATCATATTTTTACTGACAGATTTTATACGAACCCCACTTTAGATGCAGAACTTCTAAAACCCAATTGCATTCTTACTGGAACAATTATGACCAATCAAAAAGAAATGCCAGAAAAAAATTTAAAAAAAATAGCTGTTGGACATAAAACCGCTTATAGAAAAGGAAAAACGTTAGTAACATGGCGTGACAAAAGAGTGCTCACAATGTTTAGTACAAAACAATCTTCTGTTTCACAACCTGCGAGAAAAAGATCAAAGACGACTGAAAATGCTGGTGAAAAAGAAATAAGCAAACCGACTATCATATAAAATTATAGAGAAAATTTATTGATAAGTCTAATTAAAGACGTTCGTGCTTCTACTCAAAAAACCTGGCCGATTATCCACACTATGTAACGTTTAGATGGGAAGACTCATTTTATTCTTTCTCATTAAAAACACAAGGACTGTATGGTGTGTTCCAACCGGAAGGTCAAAGGAGGGAGAAAATAAAACATTTTATTGTGATACTTGTGATAGGAGACCCGATCTTTATCCAGGAGAATCTTTAAAAAATATCATACTTTGAAAAATTATAAATAATTAAGGTAAATAAATTGGTTAAATACATAAATTTATATTTATTTAGTGTCCTACTACTTAATATAATCGAAAAAATATCTGTTACACACTTTGCGGAGTTGCAATACAACCTTTTATTGAGACCCTCTTTTTTATCTATTTGGTAAATGAATTAAGGAGGTGTTGGTTAGTAAGAGGGGATGTATTAAGGAGTGGAAAGAGTTAAAAGACTTGTGATAATTCACAAACAGTCTTCAACGTCGTTAACTTTTTATGATAGCTAAACATATAGGACGTTATAAATGTAATAGTACTGGACTGCAGTAATATTACGTCCTGTAGTAGTACTTTTCACCTTGGTACTGTTGAAACAGTAGTAGTATACTATTATACTATGTTATTAGAGCGCAGTAGTAGGAGTATTGGTGTGATAAAATAGTTGTAATACTGTAGCTTGTAATGGTATTAGAGTACTGTAACTAGTGGTAGAATTGCATCGAATAATGAATCACCGATTGATTTTTGCCTTATGACAGAACGATATTGCAGAGGAAAGATTTAAAGATTTTATTGATCTTATATAACATTTAGTGCTCAAAATCCAAAGACTGGCTGTGTGATTTAAATGAATATGTAAAAGTAGCTTTAAAGGCAATTATTTGAGCCTAACGTTTTTTCTCAGTGCCTTAAAACCCACAACGAGAGAAAAAATGCAAATTTAATTTGAATTTTGGAAGTGCCAGAACATCTGATATTGTCTTAAAGCTGGAAACGAAAGTAGAGTTACAGAAGGCATCAAGATAGCAGTACTGAAACTACAAAGGTCCGTAATCCGCAACGCAATATTTTAATATCAACCACTAGTTTTACAGAAGTAAAATCATTGCTTAAATCTGAGTATTAATGCAGTTTCAATTGTAAAAAATATTTAAAATATGAAAGCTAAAATGATTATAACCATAAGAATTTGCCATTTAACGGTTTATATGAAGTATTGCCAGTGTTTTATTGCTGTGATAGAAGACACTTTGTAGGCGCCAGTGGGTGTCTCCTAAAAGAATCCAACTATAATAAATCTACCCTCATCTGAAATTGCACTTAAATTTTCAGGAGAAACTTGAAATGTTTGCAAAGTAAATGCAATTTGCGTGAGATAGTGCAGTTCCAGCTTTGATAAGATGAAATCAATTCTTCCACGCGTAATCATCATGGTTTTCAGTTTCGTTATTGCTTTCAAAAGCACGTCCGACTTTTTTAAATAGCTCTTTTTCTCCATTTCATTAAAACTATTCCCGAAGTTAAGCTTGTGGTCTGGAGAACTTTACTTCTTTTAGGACATTTACGCTCACAGAGCTCAAACTCATTTATGACAAAAACGTTCCCTTTCGAGTAAGAGAATCCCTATCCGTCTTTAACATAGCTTTAACAAACAGTTAATGAGAGTCCACTTTAATGAAATTGAGGTAAACCAACCTTTTTCTTGATCACTAAACGTTTATTTGTCATATTTTTCTAATCACACGCATTATTTTTGCATAAAGGCACATTATATGATGCGGTGGGTGCTTTTTGATACCCAATTTCGGTTCCTTAAAAAATAAAAGTCCTTATTAAAGAAATATTAGGTGTCTATAATTCTATCAGTAATTTCATAGCTTTATATAAGCCCAGCAATCTCAATCCTGGACTTCGTTTCGGTTTGAATTAAAACTCAAATGGTGTTATAAACCTCTTTCACAACATTAACTATGATAGGAAAGGATTTGTTTTGTATTAAATAATAAAACTTTCTCTACACTGTGGGTAAGTGTATTAAAAAACTCTCAGTTCTTCAAAAGCTTAGGTTTATGCATCAGTTCTCGACTCTCAAAAAGATACTATTTTTTCTGTCAATTTCTTCACACTTCTTCTTATGGGTACTTCAGATGGATTCTGAAGTTCTACTGCTTGCGTATCTAATTACGACAAACTTTTAATTGGATAGACGTTTAAAGCAGATAACATTTTTTTTTATTTTTAAAAATTATACTGTGCATTAAGCAGACGCATATTTCTCAAAAATTAATGGGTGATACAGAATTTTCAGAATAAAGTTAGAATTAACCGACGTTTAATTTATGCAGTATCCTCATCAGTTTGATCTAGAGAATTTTGCTATAGCATAATATTATTTTAATAAAAGAAACATATTTAATTTAATACATCTTTCCAAATACTAATACACGAATTTATTCTAACTGTAATTATATGAAAGGTTTTCGTAACTCCTCCTATTTATTTAGATATTTTATTATTAAAAATAAGTATGGAAAAAAATTAGAATCATCAACGTATGAATATCAGCAATGTTCGGGTGAGTTAATTACACCTACTCAGTATTAGATTTCATATAGTTGACAAGAACTTCTCTCACATTTTTAAAAATAACCTACACTATATTATAATTCACACACACACACACACACACACATATATATATATACGTATACGTATGTATTACATTATGTACATAACATGTATTTAAATATTATAATTTTAAATACATGTTACTTGGTCTTTATTCAAGAAAAAATTCTCATTTTAGTAAAATAACAAATTAACAAAAAATAACATTGTAGTAGATGTATTATAATACTGTAGTAATTATAATTGTACTACAAATGTATTATAATACTGTAGTAGCAATGATTTCAGTAATAATAATATGAATATATTGTAAGGTAGTGCTCCTGAAGTATTATAGTGCAGTGCCCTAGTAGTTCAGAACTGTAGCAATATAGTACTATAGTAATCATACTGCAAACCTCTAGAGGTGTAGTACTGTACTTATACGGTGATAAATACTGTGGTAGAGCAATGCTTTAGTAGTGTTGTTCTGTACTAGTAGTATAATGCTGTAGTACCCTTGGGCTTTAGTACTGTAGTAGTAATAAAAATATTAGTAATGAAGTACTGTAGTGCTAGTGGTATGGTATTGTAACAGCATAGGACTGTAGTACTCTGTAGTGGTATAATACTGTAGGGTAAGTAGTATAATAGTATCGTGCGGAAGTGCTGCATTTTAATATAATACTAAAGTATTGTAATAGTGTTTGTATTAGCAGCGTTATAGCACTCTTGTAGTATAGTATTCTAGTAGTTTTGTAATGTAGTAACCGTAGTGTTGCACTGAAGAGTTATTACTTGTAGTGCTTTATTAGTAGTAGTGTAGCACAGTAGTAATTTTATTATTGTATGGTATTGTCATTACTATTATTTAGATAATATCGAAACATAGTATAGCCTAGTAGAACTTAATAGTGTAGCAGTACTAGTATAATGCTGTCGCAGTGGAGAGATGATTTCGTGGAAGAAAATCGAGTCGTGTTCACTTTACACATTGCGAGAACTGCGAAAATGCTCAAGACAAATCCAGAATATCCCGGGCTTGTCGAACTATCACCTCATATTGAAATACCAGTTTTCTCCACTCTCCGCTAGTGGGTTCTGTATTAGATTTTTTAGCATTATTATTGTTAGTAGTAATGTATTATTATTGGTAGTAGTAATGTATTATTATTAGTAGTAGCATAGAGCAGTTATTAGTAGTAGAGGTGGTATAGAACTGCAGTATTTGTAATAATGCAGTACTGTAGAAATTGTATAGTCATGTAGTATTAGTACCGTAGTAGTAGTGTATTAATCTAAACCTAATAGTACAGCATTCTGATATTAGAAGCATATAGTATAGTAATATAGTGCCGTAATGATTTATTAGTTGCGTAGTTCCTTTAGTAGAGCAGTATAATGTTATAGTAATAAAATACTGTATCTGCTTTAAATAAACAGAGTATTGCTTTAATAGAATTGCAATGCTGCAGTAGTGTATTGCTGTTAGTATAGTTCCGATGTACTATAATAGTTACTTGAGTACTAGCATTGGATTAATGTAGTAGCACTACAGCAATAGCATAGTACTGTATTATTAGAGTGATATTAGTGCAGTTCTGTACTAGTAGAAACGTGCCGTATTATTATGAGTAATATTAGTACAGTCCTTTAGCAACAGCATAGCGGTGCAGCTATGTTGCGGCAGTTTTGTAGTACTGAAGAAGTATAGCACCGTCCCAGCAATAAAAATGTAGTACTATAGTAGTAATAGTATAGGACTATTATTAATCATACCGTAGTAGTATAATAGTTGTATAGCTCTGTGGTCGTACTAGTAATATAGCATTGTAGCAGTATTAGTTGTATAGTACTGTATGCTGTAGTAGAGTGCAGTTTGTTGTGCAGTAGAGTAGTAGTTAATGTAGCAGTAGTGATAATTTAGTATTGTACATTAAGGTGTTAGTAGTAGTATAATACCCCTCAATTTATATTGTTGCACTGCAGTACTGCTTTAGTAGCAGCTTTAATGCTAGTATTGTAGCATTATAGTCGACGTATTACTAATGAATATAGTACTTTATTAGCAGCATACTACTGTAGTAATATTAATGCAGTATTTAGTAATGAATATAATACTTTATTAGCAGGCATTAGTAATATACTGCTGCAATATTAATTATGAAGCAGTTTTAATATAGTACTCTAACAGTAGTAGTAATGTAATAATATTTTTTATTATTTAGATTAACGGCAAGGCAGTTGGGGGTTATGTGCCTACCGAGAGCGATGGCTTCATGGATGGATTTTCTAAGGGAAACTGTTTGGTACAGCCGTTACACTTACGGAAAATAATGAGAACTCCCATGTAGCACGTCCGTTCACCGGAGTTTGAATTTAAATCAAACTACCGGTATTCTGAGATTTTACCGCTCGGTTTTAGTGAGCAGTGTAATAATTACCAGTCTTAATGTATTCTAGTGTAGACAGTGGTATTAATACAAGTAGTGTAGTACTGTTTCAATAGTGCAATACTGTACTTGTAGCAGTTTTTGGCATTGAGATTTTAGTAGTGAAATAGGATTGGAATTGTAATGGTACCGAAGTATTTGAGTATTAATACAGTACTATATTTAGTGCAATTCTGCCGCTGCAGCTAACCGTATATTACTCTAGTAGTGTGAAACTGCTGTAATAACAAGGTATTGTAGTTGTGCATTATTAGTGTAGCACTGCACTTGCGCGTTTTTTATTAAGTATTGTAGCTGTACAATAGTGTGATAGTTTCATATTCTAGTAATCTAGAATAGTACCGTAGTAACAGATGTATATTCTGTTTGTATTATTTTTCCTATTACTTCAATATTAGCATGCTACAATTTTAGTTCTAGTACTGTATCACCCTACTTATATGTAGTATTGTACCAGTGGTAGAGTGCTGTAGTGCTGAAGCACTTTTGTTGCTCTGTGCTGCAATAGGAGAAGATATTTAGCATAATACTATACAACTAGTAGTATTTTACTGTAATACTGTGTGTAATACAAAGATAAAATAGCACTTCGAAAAATGCGCCGCGAAATTTAGTAAATGTGTAAACGTCCTCAAAAACAAAAGAAAATTACTTAAGTTTTAAAGAAAAAACACGTACAATATGCATGAAATTTTATAGTGTGGATTTATTATTCTGGATAATCGAGAGTACACTTCATTTGCAAGCTGAAAGGTTCAGATTACAACAGTCTAAATCTTTTTAACATTAAAGTTGAAAAATAAATTAAAAATTATAAAAGTCATAAATTTAAGGAAAAATGCAGTTTGATCTGGCAGTGCCAATTTTAGTTTAGCACCTAAAACGACTTTAACATAAACAATTAAGATAGACTTATTAGTTTAAGAATTAGCCCTCCAAAAATTAAAAATACAGAGCATAAATAATGGGTTTATTAAATTTAAAAAAAGCTTACCTTTCCAAACCATAGCTGGGCATTTACTATTCTGGATCGCCTGCGCACTACACTTGCAACAGATATTTTCCTCAAGTAGCAAAAATTTTCTATTTTACCAGGGCACGGAATATGCGATTTGAAAACAATAAACATTTCGAAGGGTTTTACATCGAGGTTTTTAAAAGCAACATCCTTTAAATATCACACATCACAATTACTCAAAAGTCTAAATTTGAGGGTGTGTTTTCTACAACTGTGTGATTCTAGGCATCACATAACTTAAGATTAGGGAAAAACAGTAACCATATTTTGGCGTAGATTTTGAATAAATTTCTATTGATTTCGAGGACGAATATTTTTGTTAAAAAGTTCTAACAGAAGAATTTTATTGATTTAAAAAAAATCCTATTTTCCAGTTTCTTCTATTTGAAAACTTAGTTCTAAACTTTCTAATAGGAATAATCTAGCATCATGTAGGGTTGTTTACGAGAAAGACAGTTTTCGCGTGCCTTTGTCATAACTGATTGCTGCTAATTTTCATGGAATAAAGCAGCTCATTTCCCTGAAAAGATAAATTACTGAAGCCTTTTACTTACCCTCTTTTTTATCTTTTGAATGCAGAATAATTAACGTCTGTTGGATAAAAGTGTGTAGTTTTCATCATGGACTTCAAACCACTATTCATATTAACATAGAGAAACCTTCACTCTGCTTCATGAAAAGTTTTCGGAGAAATTCAAACTCCAATTAGAATGGAATCCTTGGAAGTGCGCTCTCTTTCCCCCCCTTCTCGAACAAGTGTTTCCGCCCCCTCGAAATATTTGTTAGTTTCATTTATATGTATGGTCGAGGGATTAGATAGCCGTCCAATCCGGAGGAAGCGGCCCACGTCAGATGAATTGATTCGATGATAGTGCTGCGTGCGAATGCTGGAGAGAAATTCAATGTACATTTCTGATGCGCGTGGGTGCGCCCTTGCTATCCCATATAAAGACGCCGCGCGGAAGGAATGCTGCCTGCTGCCAGTTGCTGCTTTTGATAGTTAAGTAGACTCCGAGACTTGCATACTGATATAGAAACCATGGGGTGTGCAATGAGCGCAGAAGAGCGCGCCGCCTTGGCCCGCAGCAGGCAGATAGAACGAATTTTGAGAGAAGATGGCATTCAAGCAGCCAAAGATATCAAACTACTTTTACTTGGTAAGTGGACAAAGCATTTCAGTGCTCTGACTCTTTTATTATAAAACGTATGTTGCTTAAAAATTTATCAAGATCTCTGTAAGAAACAGCTTACACTGGAAGTTTTTTAAATGTCATTTTCTGCAAATTTTTAAAAGAATGTGTAAGGAAACTTCGGTAAACGTAAGTAGTTTTTCGTGGTACGAAAAACTACTTAAGTACGAAAATGTTGTCGAGTATGTGATTAAGTACGAAATTGTTGTCGAGTATATGCGATTTTGGAAATAGTGCAACTTTAAAGAAATTTAAAATTTAGCTTCTAAATTGCTTTTCGTAATATTTTGCGAATATATTTATTCGCATTTATACGAATATATTTATAATATTTTACGAATATCTTCGTAATATTTCGCTTCTATACCTCAGTATTTAAAAACCTTTGTATTACGGTTTGTAATATTTAATACTGTCAAAATGAGCACAGGAAAGTTTAAATTATCAGAAATTGAGAATGTACTATTAGTTTTGTGGCTGGAATTAAACGTATTTTAAATGCTACATACTAGGTGCCTTCTACAGCTTCTGAGAATAAAATCTTAAGCATAGCACCATACGTTGTAGAAAGCTAATAGATATTTTATATATTAATCATAATTTTAAAGTACAGGAATAAAAGTTAAAAAGCTAATATATTTTTTAGGAAACATAAAGATTTATGTACTTTAAAAATAATTCCAGTTTTTAATCATAGTTAATAGTATCATTAATCATATTTTTGAAGTACTTGTATCATAAATCATAATTTTAAAGCACTTTTATCATTAATCATAATTTTAAAGTACTTGTATCATTAAACATAATTTTAACGTACTTGAATAAAAGTGTAAAAAATAAAATATTTTTTATGAAGTATAAAGAATAATGCACTTTAAAAATATTTAAAGTTTTTAGTGTAATAGTATCATTAATCATAATTTTAAGGTACTTGAATAAGAGTAAAAAAACCTAATACTTTTTTTTATAAAGCATAAAAGCTTAATGCACTTTAAAAAGTAAATCCAGATTTTCGTATAATAGTATCTTCAATCATAATTTTAAAGTACTAGAATAAAAGTAAAAAAGCTAATATATTTTTTATGATATATAAAGATTAATGTACTTTAAAAAATTATTTCACCTTTTTAGTGTAATAGTAAAATTAATCAAAATTTTAAAGTACTTGGATAAAATTGAAAAAACTAATTAATTATTTTTTGAAATATAAAGATTAAGGAACTTTGAAAAATAATTCCGCTTTTTAGTGTAATAGTATCATAATCGTAATTTTAAAGTATTTGAATAAAAGTAAAATACCTAAAGTATATAACCTTTATTGAAAATTCTCATTTGGCTTATAACGCGCATGATATGAATAAAATTCTCTTTTTCATATTTATTTGAAATTCAATGTTATCTGGAAAAGCATAGCTGTGGTCATACATGTGAAAAGTTAAAATTTTTTTTAATTCCAAAGCAAATCTCAAATTCATAGTCAGTAAATTTTAAACAATTTTCTATTTAACTTCTGTGTTTCTATTGTTAAATGATTTTCAGATATTGTAGAATATTTATATATAATGAAAGATTTATGAATTATAAAATGTGAGTTTAATTTTGCAAAGTACATTATTCTTTTAAAAAATAAGGTTTTTGTTTGAAAAATCTTTCAGTGCGTGCTAGAATTAAATTCTGATTAAATTATTTCAAATTTCTGATTAAATTGATTTTTAAATTAATGTGCGAATTCTTGCAATTTGAAAAAAGCCCCAGCAAAACTGGAGTTCTTTTCAAATAGAAGTTCTGAAAGCATTTCAAGAGGAAACCAACATACTATCTTTTCAGAAATAATTTATTCTGCATACGTGCATTGATTCTAGCACATTAATAGTATAATGCAAAACACATGCTATGCCATCCGCAGAATAAAATTGAAATAAAACATCAAAAAATTTTGAGACATTTCTAAAATTATTTTCATTTCTTATGTTCAAAATGAAAGTTAAATTTTG
Source organism: Stegodyphus dumicola (assembly GCF_044657685.1). NCBI lineage: Eukaryota > Metazoa > Arthropoda > Arachnida > Araneae > Eresidae > Stegodyphus > Stegodyphus dumicola. Next base: position 36,482,883 of record NC_140781.1, read on the forward strand.
ATGCATGATAAAATTATTTTCATTCCTTATGTTCAAAATGAAAGTTAAATTTTGATGCATGATAAAATTATTTTGAAGATTAATGTCAGAGGGTTGTCGTCTGCAAATTTACTACTAAAACTGCTAAAACTGTTAAGCGAGTTATCGCTTCGTCTGTGAAATTACAACAAAGACCTAAAAAGGTTTTAAACAACCTTTTTATCAAAAATTTTAAATGAAACAAATGCACGGCTTGTTCATGTAAATTATAGAACTCCACTGCTTTCGAGCTATCTGTTAACAGTATGATTTGATTTGATTTGATTATCGCAAAGCCCTCGAGGTCATGCCTTCGTGGAGGATATTTTAAGGGAAACCTGCCTGGTATGCACTTTATACATGTAGAAAACAAGGCAAATACGAATGCAGGCAGTGGTATTCGAAACCCGAACCGAACTACCAGTGTTTAGCGACTTTATCGGTCTGCCGACGTTGGCCGGCCACAGAAGACTAAAGTAAAAATCAGCCTAACTCAGCGCTGGCTCAATTTATTAAGCGCGCAGTTTACTTCGGCTTGCAAAATGGCTAAAACCGGACAAATTAACAGAGCTGGGCGAGAGAAAGGTACTACATACAGTGCGGCTAACAAAACTATCTCCTTAAAAAAAATTAAATAACATGAATTTGATTTTAAAAATGTAGTTATTTTAATTTTGAATTTGATTTTAAAAATGTACTCAAAGTTATATTAACTATTAACATATGAAATAATCTCCTAAACTCTTTTTGAAATAAAAGTGATGAATGCGTCTCAAGAGAAAAACGCCGTATCCTTTCCTCAACAGTAAGTTATTCGGTATACGCGCACTGATTCTGTTACTTTAGAAGTCTAATACAAAAGACATTTCATGCCTTCCGCAGCGTAAAATAGAACAAAACCATCAAAGACAAATTTTAGACGAAAGGAAAAGTCGCTGTAAGATAATGAGATTTATAAAATGCTTTCAGTGTTAAAAATTCATTAAAAATATAAGACAATTGCATGTAATATGAGATATACACTGATGACATAAAAGGATTCCCCATTATCCTACGTGCAATATAGTAATCGGCGAAGGCTAGCGGGGAGCTAGACCATTGCACTTGAGCTTGAACCCCTGCTGAAACGTAATATCAAGACACTGCATAAGGAGAAACCACCGTAAGTAATATGACGTTTGAAATAATCAAAATTTAAAGCAGATAATCAGAATAACGCTTGGAGTCACAGTTATCAAGCTGAATAATCCCAGAACTACTTGTAAGTTTATCATAGAATAGTAAGGCTTGTTTTCATTCAGCGAGAGGCCCACCAGCGGCCCAGCGGTAAAGTAAACTGAACACTGGTAGTTCGGTTCGAGGGTCGAATTCCTCGAACGGCCTGGTTGCATGGGCGCTTTCGTCGTTTTTCCCATTTGTAACGTGTATACGAGCCAGTTTCCCTTAGAAAGTCCTCCACGAAGGCATCTCTCCCCTTAGGCAGATAGCCCTTGAGGCTTTGCAGTTCACACACACATTCAGCGAGAAATATAAATCTGAGAGATTATTTCAGATATATTGTGCAGTTATTAAGATGAACTAATTTTGGACAAGAAAGACTTTGTAAAATATAGAAACTGCTCTTACTTCTTAATATTCAGCATTGTAATTTTAGAGGTTTCCCCGCTGTGATGCTTTATAATTCGGTTTGGTTCACCTCCGTGGTAAGAAGCCATCTTACCGGTGCATTCACTCACTCACTGTAGGGTCTTTAAAGAATGGGGATGCTTAATATATGTCGGTGATACAAGTCCCTCTCAGGGAGGAGATAAAAGATCCGCGGATAGCATAAATGTTTTCAAGATTACTATAATAAAAATAAACTCATCATCATAAAGAAGTATCTCAATATCAAAGAAGTATTCACCTATTTATATTTATTTTCTTGTTTATTTTATTAAAATAACAATCTACTTCCAGCCTCATTCCTAATGTCATATGGCCCACCAGCGGCCGAGCGGTAAAGTCGCTGAACACTGGTAGTTCGGTCCGAGGTTCGAATTCCGCGAACGGGCTGGCTGCATGGGCGTTTTCGTGGTTTTCCTCATGTGTAACGTGTATACGAGCCAGTTTCCCTTAGAAAGTCCTCCACGAAGGCATCCCTCCCCTTAGGCAGATAGCCCTCGAGGCTTTGCCATAATCACACACACACACACCTAATGTCATATGTAATGTAGGTGCTTGAATTCACCAAGGTCGGCACTAGGATTTTGCCATCCGGTGCCTGCCGAAATTCTAAAAATTTTTAAGCAGATAATTTCTGTTGCTCATAGCTTTCTATAAATTGTAAAAATTTTGTCATGCTTAAATTTTGCTGCTGAGTGCTTCTCTAAATTTTAAAATTTTGCAGCCCTAAATTTTGTCACCCGATGGGGCTGAAACGGTTGCACCATCTCCCGTGCCGAGTCTGAACTCCCTTGTACCCTAATATATTTTGTTTTCCAATGGCAGATTCTGAACAATTATAAATGTAACCCAGTCCATTAATATATACAAGGCCGGATGTGGTGGTCTCTTTATCATGGAGGCATCTAATAGGTGGGCCACCATCGCCTTTCCTATGAAGGGACGGACAGTTACAACCAAGCCTTTTCCGGGATTCGAACCCAGGGCCTTCGGCATCGCAGTCAGCTTCCCTGACCAGCATCGACTGGGCGGCCATGCACCCTAATATTAACACAGCGATTAATGCTGTTTGTTCTACCCCCCTGGCCTTCGGCTAGTTTGAAAGGCAAGTGGTGCCTTCCGCGGAGAAACATTATAAGTTAAATTCTAAAATTTCAGATAGCATCTACCTGGCGACGCATGTGGTGCTGTTGAGGGATCTATTTGCCCAAGTTCTAGCTCAGTAAAATTTGGGTTAGAGATTTGACGGATAGCCTTCGTTTGCTTTTCTAAGTTACGCTGTGTCTACTGGCCACGGCTGCTTCACCACTTTCTTAGGTAAGTAAAGCCATTAATTTTTCTTTGTGCATGTCTCAAAGAAGATGTGTACTGGGCTAAGCTCATAAAAGAATATTTTTTTACAGAAGTGAAAGTGTCAACCTCATTCCTACTTTGAAGAAGACTCGGCAGTTCCAGGAATTCCTTGCAATAGTCTGTACAAAGAAAGATGACACTAACTATGTATAAATGAATAAAGATGATACCTATGATGTCTATGGTGTCAATTAATCAATTATAAAATTTTTTATATAATATTGAATTGTAAGTATTCTATATGATATATATATATATATATACTGCACTTATTGCTTTATATTATATTGTTTCTGTATAATTTGTAAAATACATGGTCAGCTGATGATCTACTTATTCCCAGATGAAATGCTTTCCTGTTAAATAGATTCCTTCATGTGTAAATGAGCCAGTTTCCCCTAGAAACTTCCCGCGAAGACATCCTTCTGCAGAATGCCCTCATGGAGAAATTTTTAGAATTTGTTATTTACGGGAAAATCTCAGATCAGAAAGTTATTTACGGGCCTACGAAGTTTATTTGTCCCACGAGGACATCCTTCTTTAGAATGCCTTCGTGGAGAAATTTTCGGAATTTGTTATTTATGGGAAGCCTCAGACCAGAAGCTTTCTTAGACCATGAACCAAATGTCTTGGCGTTTCTTGCCTCAAGTAGTTCTGTTAGGCTTTATTTGCCTATTTAACTTCGTTACGGGATTTGGATACCTGAGAAACTGGCTTATGAGCCTAAGAAATAAAATTTTCTAGGCTGTTTTGACGCTTCTGTTCTCTAGAGTTAGTAAACTGACAAGACTTCTATACGACTGTATATATCATTTTCATGTTTCATGTTTAAAGCGCACAAATCAAGGGAAAATGTTTTGGCTACAAACCACTGGTTGAGTCCAGAAATCATATAAAAGTATCTGGCAGTCTGCTAACCAAAGAAAGCGGGAAATTAGCAGAGATGACTAACAGCATTTGTAGTACAAAATAATCCGATTGCGTAACCTTACAAAACTCTTAACACATTAGTGACAGAAAAACAAAAGAATAATATCATGAATGCTCAGATTTAATAGTTAAAATTTATATAGCTATCTAAAAATTAATACTTATCTCAAATATTTTAAAATAATCGTTTTATTGCTAGACTTCCTCGAAAGCAAAGAAAAATAATGATCCTCGAAAGCAAAGAAAAATAACTTGCAGTTTACAAATTTCGGACACTTCAAAGGTAAATTTACTATTAGTATCCTTTTTTTAATAGAGTGTCAAAAAGGCTCAATATTTTGCTTTTGTTTCTTTAAAAATATATATATATATAATTTCTAATGGTAGAGATAAATTTTTAGTCTTAAACAAACCAAAAGTTCCGTTTGTTTCTGCACATTTTCTTAACGAGATAGCATATAAATGGGAAAATTTCAAAGTATTAAATCTTGCTTTGCCATATGAATAAATTAAAAGACGGAATACATACAGCCGATTATAATCTGTACATTACTACAAAATATCATCATTAATTTTGGTACAGAGACCAGCAATTAGTTTAGGTCTTTTGAATATAAGACAGCACACGAGGGCTATCTGCCTAATTTGAGAGATGCCTTCGTGGAGCACCTTTTAAGTGAAACTGGCCAGGAAAACCAATAATGCAATCAGCTTGATCGTTTGAGCTCGAATCCAGGTCAAAAGATTATTATTGAGTCTTAACTACTTGGTCCCTGGTGGGACACTAATGTGACCACAGAGACCAGTGTGAGGTGCGCTTAGAAATATAGCAATCACTATACTATATGGTGTTAGATATGGTTATACTAGGGGTAAAAATAAAAGTTTTTGCAAACTGTCATTTAGAAGCACAGATTGTTTTTAAATGCATTTTTTTCTATGCTGATGAGAAATGAACTTTTAATATGGAAGGTAAGACATTTTTTATCTTTATTTGTGAAGAAAAAGATGCTATCCGGTAAGTAAAAATAATAGCATCCCTTCGAAATATTAATAAAATAATTTAAATGAAACTGATTGTGATTCCCTTTCCTAAACCTAATGCTTGTGTTCTAGTATTTGTTAGTTTAATTTACAAATTTTGAATCAATGTTTAATATATTTTGTAGAAGAAAGTAGTGTTGTAGATGTAGAGAGCAGTGTTGTAGAAAAGGGCAGTGTTATAGATTTGCATGCTGTTCTCTACTCTCAAACAGAAATATAAAAGAAGATGTTCAGTCAATTTCAAATTTTTCTAGATTTTTAACGAGCATAATTCATTAAAGGCGGTTTTTTTTAAATTCCTATATTTAGTCTGTTAAATATACAGCTATAGTATAGAGAACTGGTTTCCATTTTCTTATTCTCATATGCGATTTTATACTTTTATGTAAAATATGCGAAAGTTACTGGCAGAGTGAAATATGATGTTCACCAGGATATAAAGGTATTTATGCCGACTTTTGAATTCAGGAAAATGTTTTTCATTGTCATACTTAAAAGGTTACTTGCTGTTTTAATTCCATCAAGAATAAGTGTATAGTCTTAATAATAAGAAAAACCTTAATGAGATAACCTGGAGAAAATATTATAGTAGGGCAATTAAACGTAGGAAGGTACTAGGACAATCCTGCATTAGTATATTCGGTTCTAGTAGTGATAGGCTTTACGAAATTTTCTAAAATATTTGGCATCACTATAGTCAGCTTGTCAAGGAATGAAACGTTCAAAGGTTTAAAAATTTCTTATAACTCAAAATTTTATTTTCATCCCTTAATCTGGCTTAATCCGTTCCATCTTTACGGATTTATTTCAAGCGTAATCCGTGTGCACTAACTATCACCAGTTCGCTGCAAGAGTTTAATAGAAAAGTAAAAGGCAAATCTAAGAAAAGTATGTAAATAAAATATGGGATAACAGATTAAAATCCTAGTAATCTTTATGGATAATCAATAAATTCTCCATCTGTTCGATACCTGCTCGCATCGCAAGTTTAAACCAAAAATATGTTGAATATCTATGAAAATATCTTATATATTAAGTTGTAGAGACATTAGGATTTTTTTGAAGAGGAGAAATGAAAAATAAGCAATACCCTCGCCGGGACTAGAACCTTGGACCTTTCGAATTCCCGTCGAGCGTGCTGACCACTACACCACGAAGGCATGCTAAGAAGGCCGAAGAAATAACTGATATACTTCTCCTTTTAAAGGGCGACTGTGGTTTTAGGGGACCCAGTCGCCAAATCCTGGTGGTGAAGAATTATCATTCACCACATTTTAGTTCGGGTGCCATTGTATAGATGTTAGGATAGTTTTTAAGGCTGGAGTGATGAAAAATGAGCAATGGTCTCGCCGGGACTCGAACCACAGAGCTCTAGAATACGCGCCGAGTGTGCTGACCACTACACCACGAAGGCATGCTAAGAAGGCGATAGAAATACCTTATAAATTTATTCTACTTAAATCTATAATGCTTCCAAATAGTTTCAATGAACATTTTCATATTAAATTCTCCACTCATCGTAAATCCTTTTCTATCATTATCAAAGGCTAAAGAGGAATAAATTAATTGCAGATATCTTACATCTTGTTGAAATTTGATTTCTTGAAACAGGAATACTATTTAATCAAGCACAAGATGAAAAAATGCGAATTATCTTGGGAGTCATGGCTTACTGTTTATTAAGATTCTAATACTGGCTTCCAAGCCCCAGAGCCAATTAAGACAAGCTGATACCCAAAGAAGAGTAATCTATTGGGAATCCTCACTGCCTACATGTTTTGATAAGGGAAACCGTAATTAAGATGTATTATAGGATGACTTTAGGTCCTCTTAAAACCGGGGCTTCAGTGTTTGGGTCTTACGAGCTCAGGAGATAATCATGTCTATACCATCTACTTCATTAAACATCAAGTTCACCAAGCATTTTTTTGCTCATTGATGAAAAATGCGTGACTTCATTACGAGCATTAACACGATTTTCTAACTAATTTAAATCTTCTGTTTAAATAGATTAACATTAGCAAACCCCCCTTAATAATCTAAGTACCTTCGTTTTAAGTATTGTAATTTCCTAGAGAAAATTTTAGCAAGATAAATTTATTAACAGCATTATTACAGTTTATTAAACGGTGGAAGACCATTAAGAAGATTCCCACAGTTTTTATCAATAATATTTCGTACTTAATGTTATACTTTTGGTTTCATTTGCTGGATCAAAAACTTCGCTGATTTGATGAAAGACCACCCACATTTTTTAAACCATGAAATAATGGCAGTGATCTTTTCGACTTCAAACATTATTATCAAAAAAGAGGAGAAAAAAGGGCTTGCTTCAATATCTGATATAACTAATTAATGTGCAGGATCGTGGTAACGCTAATCGGAGTAAAAATTTCTCCTTACTTTCAATTTCATTAGAAAACAGAAAACTGAATGTTATCTTTTTAGTAACTTGCATAAGCGCCAACAGCATTTTTCAAAGAGAAAAAAAAATGGGAGAGTGTTGTAAATGCAAGCAATATTTTTCTCATAATAAAGATGCTGTGTTATCTTAAAGATACTTTATTGAAAAATTTCATATAATAGCCTGAACACCTGAAATATTGATCGATAGATTCAATGCCGCAAAAGACTAATTGTGCCATTCATTTAATTAATTACGGGCAAAGAAATTTCAAGTTGTTTCGTATACAGAAAAACTGAAAAATAATCCACCCATATTTTTGACAAAATTTTAATTGTAGAAAATTATGTATTCAATTAAACAGTATGTTTGAGCTCATTCTTCATTAGAAGAATTGAGACTCTCGAGAATTTTCTCCGTACTTACTCTCGAGAATTTTCTCCTTACTTTCCGCCGTACTTAGGCCCTTGATAAACTTCATAGTCAAATAGAGTTAAGGGGACAACTCGATTAGAATCTTGATAGGTTCGGCTATATCTCTTTAGTTAATCTTAGTTTTAGTTTAATTTTTAGTCTCTTAAGCTCAAGCCCAAGTTTCGGCTTTGATTGTACACTCCAAGACGGAGTTTTATAATATCTTATTGAAATAATAAAGGGTTAGTTACCCTTCCATCTTGTTGTTTCTTCTTACACGAACTTAAGCGATTATTTGCTAACTAGTTCTTAAGATTCGTCACTTTCTACAGTAACTGAGAATTACACTAGTGAGAATCTTACAGCTGAAAAGACGTAAAACACGTATTTTAAATTGCTATAATCATGCTAACAATAAATAAATATCTACATAACTATCAATAAATTAAATTATTTAAGAAATGTACTAATATTTAGAGACGCCGAATTCATTACGTAGAGAAAGATAATTGTTTTCCGGTGGAGGAATAAGGAAAAATAATTATCATTATTTGTACAGGCTATTCTTTTGGACTGGTGTTTCAATTTTTAAACAGAATACATTTTATCACGAAACGCTGTTTTCCTTTCTGGAAACTGTACATTAACGAAACACAAATACAAAAATAAAAAATATAGGCACTTATTAGCGTGCTAGAATCATCAGATAAATGCAGCACATGAACAAAGAATAAGCTATACTCTCTTTTTTTTTCTTCTTTTAAATTTATATAGTAAATTAGGGTAATCTTTTCGGATTGCTATGTTGCGTAATTTTGAGCAATTATTTTACGAAGAAAAGTTTCCTTAATATTTATTTGAATAGATGTTTTCTTTGCTGCTTTTTGGTAATAAGTAGGTTCGCGACTCGCAATATACATTAAAGAGAAAGATTTTGAAAATTGATTTAGGCAGTTTTTCCTTTTAATGTAAATTAATATTGTCAAATTATTGTTTGGATCGTATTTATCACCTCAACCATTTTCTGATTGTGACTTGTTTGGCTCATTTTGGAGGTTTTGAAATTAATTGCTAGTTCTATCCATTAAAATAAAAATTCAGTCTAAAAGTTTTCGAGGAAGACACTTTGATCAAGGAATACTTTTAGAACACAGATAAATATTTGATGTTTATCCCAGTGTAGTATAAGTTAACCTAGATGTGCATTTAACATAATTTAAGTCTCGGCAAATTCAGAATGTATTTAATGTACACTCCCTCTGAAATTATTAAAGAGAAGGGCGTCTGGTTAGGGTCTAAGCAGAAGAGAACAACCGTATTATTTTGTCGTATATGATAAATTAAAATCCAGCTACTACCTTCTTCACCAGTGGCCGAGGAGTTAATGTTTACCCTAATGTCGTACGCTGGTTAATGTTGTACACTGTTTCCTATTGAACGCTGGTAGTTCGACCTCCAGCTCGAACTCAAGTGTACGGATTAGCTGCGTAGCTGAGTTTCATGGTTTTCCCATGTATAACATGCTTACTAGACAGCTTCCCTCAGGAAGTCCTCCATGAAGGCATCACTGCCTCTCTCCCTATAGGTAGTAACCGTCCTTATATTGTCATATTCAAAAAGCTTAATCTACCTAACCAAGTACTATATAAAAGTTTAAAAATATTAATCATATCAAATTAAATAATAATATTATTATTAAAATTAGAATTGAAATTAAATAAAAAGCTGAAAATTGTAGACAGGCTTCAAAAGTAAAAACGAAAATCTTTTTTTCAGTAAGCTTCCCTCATATAACCTCATTTCGAAAAAATCCCAATTCACTACGGCACAGGTTTTTACTCATTACTCAAAATTTTATATCAAGACACTTTGATAATAATTAGGGTAAACATTAATCTCATTATCTGACTACAGTCTTTATTTGATATTCATGGCTCAGTATATCATATTAAACTAAAGGCACTACAGTTTAACAGTATATGTGGGAGTCTGTAGTGGAATGAGAGAAGATCCATCCACTAAAATACAGATTAATTGACTTACATCTTAGTATTCAACCAGTCACCCTATTTATAGCCCTTTTTAATTCTGTATTTTGTAATCAACCAAGAGAACGGAAAGAAAATAGGAAACTAAGAAGTTAATATTGAGAGGTGAAAAAACAAAAGAAAGAAAAACCACTATAAAATCAAACTTCATGGAATGGTGTGTCTTCAAGGAATAGTCCGTCAAAAAGGTTTGGTTTAATTTAGTTGATTATGGTGAAGCACACTAGAGCTGTCTACCTAAAGGAAGGGATGCTTTTTTGGAGGACCTTCTAAGAGAAATTAGCTGCTATACACATTACACATGGGAAAAACCACGAAAACGCTCATGCAGCCAGACCGTTCGCCTGAAATCGAGCCCAGTAGCGATTTTACCGCTCAGCCGTTGGTGGGTAACCGTCAGAAAATAATAGACGAATTAGCATTTCAAAAATTTACTTAAAAGAAAGATTAGTATAAATCGCATAGTATGGCTAACGGTGCCTGTTTTAATCAAAATCAATAATGAAAAATATAAATCCTTTAATAATGATAAACACAAAATACTTAAATAATAATAACTGAAAATCAAATAAGCTCAGTACGAGTAATCAGTTACTAGATAGGATTAACAAAGTGGTAGAAAATCCTTTTCATTTCAATATTTATTCATAAAACTTCCTTCTTTACCTAAGTAATCTGTATTACATAAAGTAAAAATTAACGTTTAAATATTCTACAAAATTAGGTATTCAAGCAAATTGCCTCCTTTCAATGCCATAACTAAGTGCAAAGTTATAGTCAAGATCTTGAAACCTGCTTCCTTTCTAAGTTGAACGTATAGTCAGCTCAATCGATAGAGATTATATTCCGCTATCTTTGCGTCATGTGATAAACTGTCAAAAATTACGGTTGCGTTCGGAACACATTTTTCACATTTTAATGACATCAAAATTTATTATCGAAATTTATATCATGGGATATGTCTAACAAAAAAGTGCCTTTCAATAGAAATAAACAATTTTTTCGATAACTGTCTGATGCAATATCATCCACAGGGCAACTTGCACCCAAAATAATATTGCCTCCCAAAAATGTAACAATGATCTGTTCTATAAATCTATTCCCAAAAATACAACAATGATCAGTTCGCAAAATTCGAAGCTTGCTTTGACTGGAAACACTCAGTGTACTACTTATTCACTCATCATATCAGAAACTAATTTCACAAATCTCCACCACAGTTTCACCGTCCATTATATAACGAAACTCAGAATCGAAACGCTTAAATCGTAACAATCTTAACATAGCCCGCAGTAAATCGGTATGATTTACTGCGGGCTCTGTTAAAGAAAGCTGTTTAGGAAATTATCCAGTTCTTAAAAAAGATAGTTTTCATGAGCCCTGTAATTGCTAACTAATCTAGCAACCTAACGCTGTGGTTTGTCCATGCATATTAAGTTGTAAGTTGTCCATGTATGGTAGCCGACATGAGGTTTCTTAAAATTTTTCAAAAGAGCTATGGAAGGTAAGAAGTTTGGATTAAGTGAGATTTTTCAGTGTCTGCAGCCATCAAATAAAAACATCTCTTTTCATTATAATTTTCCCTTTTGACAAAATGAGAAAATCCTTTAAAATGATCCTTTAAGAAATTATTCTTTTAGCGAACGTTATTTTTCTGTTAAATACAATGACGGAGTCATAAAAAATTTTTCAAAGATTATTCACTGCACACAGTCACGCTCGCTTTTTTAAATTTATATAGTGACGAAAGTTAATTCTAAAATATTGCCTAATACATCTACGTTGTCAGCTCAGATCTGCACAACATTCTAAGCAAGAGTATGTTAAATATATCATACTTTAATTTAAGCTTAGGTCTCCGCAACGCATAAATTATGCAGAGCTGTTTAGTCTTATAAAAAGGCAGAACACATTTGGAAAAGATATCCTGTTCTGCATCATCTGCCGAGAAAGGAATGATAGGCAAAAACAAGCAAATGATTTATTAGCAGCTAGTCCAGGGTTAGTTTAAAAAAACTCTTTAACTTAGATATTTATAAAATGTAACCTAGTTTATCAGTATAATGTCTATAAATCTTAAAGATATATTAATAACAACAGCAACAATAGCAACAGAAGTAATGCGACTGATGATTGCTTGTGAAAAGCTAAATAATTACAGATGCTATGCTCACATAATAAAATGTTTCAGAATTATACCGCGGATGTCATATAACAGTCAAATGAAAAAATTATTATTTGACACTCACGGTATATTTTTCGCTTTATGAATGAAATACTCACTTTCTCAGCATAAGAAAGACTTTAGTTAAATTGTTTCCGATTCCATACGATCCGTATTTGACGAAATACGGAAAGTACTTCCTTTTTTTCATCTGAGATGCTCATTTACCAATCAATTGAAGAAGATGAAATGCGGTAAATGAAGATTTTCATTAAAACTGTTAAGGAATTGAACATTTAGTATTAGCACTGCGTTTTATTATCCTCAACATTTAACAAGTCTTAAATTATTTTCAAGGGAAAAAAATCCGGAAAAATAATTTTTTTAAACATTTTTCTATTGAACAGAAAATGACTTTACTTAAGTTGCGCTCAAATAAAGAAAGCTCAGGAGAAGATAGTTGTATTTAATAAGGAATACCTCTTCCGTTTCGTGTTTAGAAGGATACTTGATATAACACGATCAGGAATCGAACTCAATATAAAACAAATTCTAATTTTCTTTAATATAGTACATTAATTAATATAGTAGAATAAATAAGAATATTAAGCTGTGCTTATAATCAGGAACGTAATTAAAAAATAATCCCGTTATATAAACACACCAATTTATTTTATTACCAAAATTAATATCTTAGCCCTTATTAAAATATTAGCCAAGAAGGGTCTATCATCCCAACAATTATTGAATGATATAAGGATAACTGTCTTTTGTAGTAACCATTCCAGCGATCAAGAATTGAATGAAGTACAGTTTTGCTAAATTTACAGAACATTTTAGAATTATTTTAAATGCTTAGGAGATAATTCGTATTTTGGAGTTTAGTTTTCGTTCATACTAATTATTAATATACTAATATCAATTATTATTTTATAGTAATTTATTAATATACTAACTATTATTAATAACTAATTACCATAATTATTATACTAATTATAACATTATTATTCATATACTAATTTCACATAACTATCTTTACAATTACTTCTACTCCGCAAACTAACGTCAACTTAAACACGAAATAAACGTCTGGCAAATACATTTCATTTTATTCTAGCGTAAAATTAAAGACCGAAGAAACGCAGAAGAGCCATTTGGTGCTTCATTAGGTTTACGTAAGCTGAAAACTGACAAACGCATCCATAAAACGAAGAAGAGCAGAATAGGAAAGTAAAACGAAACGCATTGTCAATGTAATGACCTCCCGTTCCACTTGAATGGATTTCTGCCTAACTACATAAAACCACGATAGAACAGCCGAGATGAAAACTGCTCGTCTTCTCTTAGAGCCCAATTGGTAATAACAGCTTCTTTCTATGTTTTATCTTATTACATCGCACAACCTGCAAATGATGAATGCGAACTCGTATGATATTTCAGCCAATTATTATACATGTATACCCGAATGTATTTCTCTCTCTACAGATATATAGAGAGAGATGTAAAGTATAAAATATCTATCTTTCAAAATCTTTCAAATAATAAATTAATAACAACCCTTTAACGCCTATCTTCATTCTAAAAATAACAGAGCAGTAATTTTTTCTAACTAGATTCCCTGCAGTTCTGATACGCACTCATCGATGAAGTCTGGGTCCAGCGCCTGGACATTAAACTGTCATGTGATCTGAAATGGTACCAAAGGTTCATTGCGTCACAGCTCCCTCTCTTCTTCTCTCTTTCCTTCTACTTGAGACGCTTGTGTCGCCTTGTTGCTAGCCATAGTTTACTTTTCTAATTTTGTTAATTGTTTAAAAAATGTAATCTGTACAAAACTTGGGGGAGAGCGCATAACGCACCCACATTGATGATGTGCATTATCAAGGAATAAAATTATGTGTGGAATTTATCATTATGTGTGTTCTTCGAATGCCATCTTGCTAATTACGTAGTTATAATGCCAAGAACCATCATCAATCCGCTGCAACTTTCTTTCACCAAGTCATCTTATTACTGTAATGACACAGTTATATTACATACATCTCAAATATATTTATCTGCCAAATAATTTATTCATGACTTTTGTTACGTCATTGAAAATGCAATTTAAAACTCTTTCCCGTAAACAGTATATATTTGGATTTTAAGATTTCTATTTATTAAGCTGGAGCTTATTACAATCTCAAAATCGATTTTTTTTTATTGTGTGTGTATTTCTTCGGCGCGGTCGCAATGAAAACTCATTTCTGAGCAGCAATTCCCAGATAAAAATTCATAAAAAAAATCAGATTATCCATTTTATTTAAATAACACAGAGAAATATCTCAGTAAGATATGAAGTTGCAAGATACAAATCATGTCTTTTTTTGTCATATATATGATTCCACATCCTGGTACATTTGAGATTCACGTTTTTCGGTTATATGTGAGTTTTTATGTAACCATTTTTTAAATTTCTTTCTTTTCCAGGTTTTGGATCTCAAATTTACCGGGAGAACGAAACACTTTTTGGAAGCATATTAATCAACTTTTATGAAGCTTTAATTCCTTTTCCCCTGACGAGTTCTGAATTGGAGTTTCAATAAAGAGAGATTATTTTTTATATTTTTATTATTTTGTTATTTTTTATATTTTTATTATCTTGTATACATTTTCCTTTTTTACATTTTTGTTTTCGAGTCTGTACTACTATTATTTTTATTTTGAATGTTTTAGATTTTGTGTTTAACCCCTTTACAAGGATGCAGTTATTAATATTGTTGAGGAATTGCCTAGCTTTGATTTCAGTTTACTTTTAACTTCAGATGCTTTAAGTTTATGTATATTAATTTAAATAATTCACCAGATGACTTGAGGAATAGAAGATAGGAGTTAAGGATGGGCTGTCTATCGATAATTACTTAGAAAGGCTTTAATTCGTAGATGCATATGTTGACATAACGGAGAAGAAAATTAGCAGGCGTGGCTGACGATAACAAGACACAATTTATTTTTCGACAGTTAGTTCTTTACACATTCTATACCACACATCATTTTGGGTGCGAGATGAATCCGATAGTTTCGTATAACTTACATATCTTAAAACAATCTTGAATCTATCTTGAAACTTTGCCAACAGCAAACTAAGTGGGAATAAACGGGGTACTACGCAATAGTAGCAATGGTATTTGTAGATAAAAGTTTCGTTAATTTGGATAATAGCTGCCCACATTACAGGATTAAAGGTTACATCATGCGGATTAGTTTTTCAAGTAACGTAGTTACTTTTAACATAGGAAGTGGACGTAGCCAAATTGAAATGACTAATTAGAAGGAATATTGCTAAATTAAAGTTAATAGTTTTCTTTCATATTTTAGTTCTTACACTTACACGCACACATATATGTTATAAATATAGTTCTCAGATTATATGTCTATTATCATTCTTTTCCTATGGCTAGACGCTTTGATAATAAAACATTTCTCAGAAAATGCTAAATTTATCGATCATTTACCCGTATTATCATGGAGAACGCTGCCTAGGGGGCACTACAGCAAGTGGCAGATTTTACAACTGTGAGATAAGTGAAAATCCATCCTAATTTTGATGAGGAGGAACCTTGGATTCAAGTCAGTGGGCCTTTACCCCTCTTCTGCTACCATCAACCAGAAATCGCTGCTAATTTCTGTCACAGGTATTTCCTTGAAATCTGCCAATGAAAGCTTGCTTGAATTTATTTGTTTGACTTAAAATATATTTATGCCTAAATATATTTTAAGTCAAACTTTCTACGAAATGCAAGTAAATCGAGTTGGGATAAAATTCTTCTGAAAAGAAAACTATATGAAATATTTGCATTTTCAATTTTTCAACATATTTTTAACAATTTCTTTGTATTTTCTCATAATAATTACTTTTGTTGATGTTAGTGAACGATAAATTGCATTACTGTTATAATTGCTGTTGCTGTAATATCTGTAGCAAATCATCTAATTTTTGGAAAACTTCAAGAGGCCTCTTTTTTACCCCTTAAAATGTAAGAATTACATATTAAAGATCATCTTTTGTTGAGCGAGCGTTCAGACAGTCTTCAAAAGAGCGAAACTTTACTGTGATTTTGCTTTGGTATTTTCTTGAAGATGGAGATGTTTCAGTCAGTTTTCAGAAGATTGGAAAAGAAATAAGTCTTGACAGCTCTAGCTTTTCGCAGTTCAAAAGTCCTGTACTCCATGATCTTAATAGAATCAGTATTCTCATGGGAGGTTTGCCCGTCTCATGGAAATCCCACATCAATAACAGCCTCAAGATTTCAAGAAAAAATTGCGATTGTTTAAAACTATTGCAGCAGAGAGCCGTCAGTTTCGGCTTCGGTGTCTTTGAATAATTGATAGTGGTGGTAGAGGGAAAACGGAATGAATTAAAATAACTTTTGTTTTTTAGGTAGTGGTGATGTCAAAAACTTCAGTTTCAATTTAAAATCATGCACTTCGTTGTTATGACATTTACTAGTCAAGACATGGTTGACATAGCTATGCTTGACATAGCTTCTTAGCTATGTCAAGCTAAGAAGGTCTTTCCAACCGTTTGACAAAAATTTCAAAAAAAAAAAAAAAAAGCTTTTTGACATACATTGCAACATAAAAAAGTTAAATGACTTTCTAAAATATTTGCGTAGCTCCGAAATTATTTGGAAACATTTATCCAAGAATATTTTCACCTTCAGCCACAAACAGAAAAGCAAAAATGAACAGTATTTAAAAGGCTTACCACTTGTAAAATGAGTTGATCTTTCCTCTGCAAATTATGGACTTCACAGATTGAACAGCTCAGCCATTATGCATTTGCAAAACAGTTCGTATCTTTTTTCTTTTATATTTTACATTCCATGCTTGTAGAACCCAAATCCAAGTCATTTCCTATCTGATCAAAACGTAATTTATTTAAATAATATATATATAGCCTTTTAGAAGTGTATATTTACAGACTATATTTAAAGAAGTGTGTTTGTACTATATTACTCATCGGTAAACTGAGAGTATACTCAACTGGATAATTATAAGTCAGCGTCTGTAAACTGCACAACTGAATATTTTAATTTACAGGACTTAATAAGGGTTAAAAGTTTAGAAACTTTTATTGAAATTATGCGTTGAATATTGAATGAATGTAATTGAAATGGATTTATTGAAACGTAATTTTTTGAGTAGTAGATATCCGGTTTAAGGAATTATTTTAAAGGTAAAAAGTTGCCAGGTGTCAGCCCTGCAAAGTCTACAAAATTAAACACGTTTAGAAAAACATGTATGAAGCGTTACACTATGCAGTGAAATATATTATGGTAATGAACTAGAATTTTTTTTGAGTCGTTCAAGTTCCTAAACGAAACGCAAAAATAACAAAGAAAGAAAAGTTTTATAATACTAATTTCATTAGATATTACCTTTAAATGAAAAAAAATTAAATCAGAAAAAATAGAGTCATGTAAAAAGAAATTTCTCACTAACTGATGAAAGCAGTAAAAGGGTACAGTGCACGTAAAATATTCATCAGGTTTCTGTTAATCATTATGTTGTAGAGACATTAGGTTATTTCGAAGCAGGAAAGATGAAAAATGAGCGACGTCCTCGCCGGGAATCGAAACACTGACCTCTAGAATACGTGCCCAGTGTGCTGACCACTACACTACGAAGGCATGCTAAGAAGGCGGGAGAAATATTTTATCATGTTAAACTCTTAACACATTTATTTTAAAACAATTAATCTCTCAACGGCATAATAATGACAAAGCTACGTGTTTATAATTAAATGTTAGAATTACGTGTTTAAGTGTACGAATGATAAAAATATAAATAAACTAATAGAACAAAGCACGTTGACAGAAAATCTCTAGTGCTCAATACTTACGACTCGATTTTTACTTTTTGTTCTTTCAGAGTCCATTAAATTCGAAATCTTTTAAATCAAAGTTCATTAAATGGAGTGGTTTTCTATATATTTTTTGCTACGGGAAACATTTAGAAAAACACCTCGTCAGATTACTTGCCATAAGTATCGGCTGCGATTTGTAACTTGATCCCATAAAGTTACAAATCGGATACAATAATCCTAAATTATATTTTCTATTTTCAGCGCTTTTCATACTGTTTGTATCCCCAAACTGAATAAAATAAAAAGCGCGCCGAGAACTCTGACACCAACGCAGCCCAGTTATCTTAGATTTATCCCACCAATAAGGTAGGTAATCCAACAAATAGGAGAATGATAACATTCTGTGGGCAATAAGGATTAGTCTTGAGATTCTGGAGGATTTAGAGTGTGATTCTGACGTATGTTATTCTTGGAACCTCTCACAAGTATCTCTGAGTTTGAGAACTACGAAGAACATAGGCTCTTCCGCAATTTCTTTGTGTGAACAAGCATTAACATCCCATTCCGATGAATCTTTACCTACTCCCGCAGCAGAGGGATTGATATAAGGATTAAGGTCTCCTTGCGAGTATTGCAGAACATTTAGAGAATTGCTTCCAACATTTGTGGTTGCAAGTTATTATTCCTACTCAGTAAGTTCTTTGTTTCTCATGTAAACTTTCCTTAGTAGATCAGAATGGATGAGGCTTATCATAAGTAAACTGCCATTGTCAAACATCAGCTATGTGGCAATGATACCAAAGATGAATAAACAGAAAGAAAAGAGCACTGAAACCTCTGAAACTTCATTGCTTGGTAAAACTGGAAATCACTTATAGTAGGATTAAGGGATCAGTCTTTCTTTTCTATCCGAAATAACTTTTATAGTTGTAGTATTAACGGCTAGGATACGCGTTAAATTGCTTACAACGAGATCATTGTTTTCCTTCAAGAAACAATTTCACTTTGAAATTTGCAGCATAGTAAATGCAGATAGTAAATGACAGAAAAAAAATTAATCTTTAGATTTGAAAATATGAAATAATTTACCCTAGCAGACTATTTTTTATTGGCCATTCGCATGTAGTTTAGTGTAGAATAAATTTTAGGCAGAAGGAAAAATGGAGCTGACGCGAAAACATTATCGCGCTATGATTTTCTATGCGTTTAAAGTGGGATTAAATCAAGAAGAATGTATTCAATGTCTATAATTAGCATTTAGAAATGATGATCCGTCTTGTGCTACTGTATTTAAATGCTTTACAGAATTTCACAGAGGTCAACTCTCTTCAGGTTAAGAACACATAGGAAGGCCGTTGTTAGCAATAATTCCCGATAATGTGTCTCCCATACGAATAATGTTAATCCGTAATATTCTCTGCGCCTACCAAATAATACAGAAGGAACTTAACGTTAGATCCGCCGCCATACATAAAATTATTCATGAAGAATTTCATATGAAAAAATTAGTTTGCAGTTGAGTTCCCATAATTTAACTGACCACCAAAAAGAGGAGCGCGCCAGAATCAGTAAAGAAACACTTTTTCTAAAACTGTAACTGATGATGAAATGTATATACCATTGTTTGACGTTTCAACAGCTCAAGAAAGTAAACTATGGATCTTTGAAAATGAACCTATGCCCACAATGGTGAAAAGACAACGCGCCATGAAAAACTTAATGTATGCCATTTTCTTCAGATGTACAGGAATAGTCAAAGCCATCAAGATAGAAGTACATAAGATAGTCACAGCTAAATGGTACCCTACTAAGTGAGAATTATCAGAAATTCTTCAGAAAGTGAAGACTCATGCTTCACCATGATAATGCGTCTTCTCATTCAGCAAGATTAACAGTTGAGTTTCTAGAACAAAAACACATCAGAGAGATAAAATATCCACCCTGTTCACTTACCTATATGTGACTCTTTTTTAATCTAAAAAATAACTTATGTGAAAGTAGTTTTCATGCCGAAGATGAGCTTGATAAGGCTATAAATGCCTTTTTTCATCAATTCCAAGAAACTGAAGGCTTGAGGTATTTAATCCTTGGAAACTTCGCCTACAGAAGTACATTGATGTTGGAGGAGACTAATTTGAACACTTCTGAAATTTCGTAAGTATAACTTTAAAAACCTATGTGAATCTCAAACACTTCAGAGTGATGAAGAGTATTCCACATGAAAAGTTTGCAGAAAAGATATAAGTACAAAAGTACTTATTAAGTTAGATAGCCCTGAATTGTTTCGTTCATAGTTCAATAAGCCGATCCCTATACCAAAATCACATAATATCTCGAAGCTAATGTCTGTTTTACACCCAAGATCTGTAAATTCTTCACGCTTATCTGTTCCCATCCGTTATCAAAATGCTTATTATATCTGATACAAAAATAATACTTGTGTTTACTAAAAGAAATGTTCTAAACATAATATTAGGCACATTTGTTCGGAAAAAAGTCATGTTTTGCATTTAAGTTTTGCCTGAAGTATTTCTAATGACGTGAGATGTAAAAGTCTCTACATTTTGTAAAATGGTTATCCTTAATTTTTCTGCAGTAATTCTTAACGGTATTTATTATTTAAAATCTTTTTATCTGCTTTTTAAATCTGGAATGTGACAATCGTCGGAAGAAAATTTTAATATTGCAATAGCAATAAATTATAAAAGATTAAGTTTTTAAAGACCAAACTCTTTTTAAACTTTATATTCGCAGACTTATTTTCAGTTCCTAAATTTCTTTGGGTTTTCTTATACTAATAAAATAAATAATAGCAACCGCTAATAGCAGTAGCACTAAAAACTCGCGTGGAAATAGCTACATTTGTTTATTCAAGATTTAGGCAGTACATGATATTACTTATCCTTGTGTAACCAAATATGTTTCAGACCTTATTTAATATGAATGCAGCACCTTCTCTTGAAGGTTTCAAATGACGCGAACGTAAAGTAAGTACAGCTCGAAAGATAATTATGCATTCCAGCGGGAGTTAACTCTTTAATATTTTTTCCTCTCTTTAATGACATCTGGAGATAACAGAGACATTCTAGAAGAGAGGGAAAAAAAACTCAAAAACGTACTGCAAGGCAACAAACTGAGCCCGTTTATTTTTAGCTTTTAGTAGAAGGAACAATGTGAATTTTAATTTCCGGTAGCAAATAAAAGGTAACACGAACCAAGAGGAAATTGAGGGTTTTAAAGTTACATTTCCCAGAAAGTAATTTTTTTGGAGAGGAAGGGGAGGGTCATGTTGATTTAGTTAACTTCTTAACATGTTTAGATCCCTAAGTTTCTGAAAACGTGTTTGTCTCATTATAAATGCGAATCATTATGTAAATATGGGAAAGATCACACACATAATATAGATTAGTTTTAAAAATGGTGTTTTTGATTGCAACATTTTAATGTTTGGTGAAAAATTCGCGCAAAGCTAACTTGAAAGCGCAAGAAATGATACTAGCTGTGTTCATCGATTAGAATGGCTGAATTGGTGTTTTTATCGCTTTTCCAGTTTGTCAGGTGAATACGATGCAGTTTTTTCCAGTAAATTATTCCCGAAGGCATAGAAAATCCTCCAGGCAGGCATGCTTCCTTTAGGGATATAGTTCTTAGGTGCGTTGGTTTACTCTACTAAGCAAACGAACAAAAACGCTTTAGTAATTAAAAATTGTCTAAAGAGCTTTTTATTATGTAGAAACAACGAATCATCTGATACCTAAAATTTATGTTCATTCAGTTATGTATAATTTCTTTGTTTACTTGCATTATGTCTGTTATTGCTTTGTTTTGTTTACTTTTTTGTTATTGCTTTGTTTTTTGTTATTGAAATCCAGAAAGAAACACAATTCTCTGCTGTTTCTGTTAATGGAGAAAATAATTACATAAAAATATTAGACATGATTTAGTATTTTTAATTGACACACACAAGGGAATAAAAGGCAACTAAGAGTTCGAGCAACATTGATTGCGTTTCTGCACCTTAAACTACTGCGTAAAATAGCTATAATTTCTCATTAAAGTCTAAGTTAATAGAGTGAAATAAAATACTAAAAAAACTTACGACCGTTTCCCTGTTCAATCTTAAAGAAGTGGCAAGAGTAAATATGCTAATGAAGTTTAGTGGAATATTCAGAAATTAAGGAAAATTTTGTTCTCGGGCTTCATACCTATTTAAGTCAACTGCACTTGAATTACGTCTAGTTCAGTAAATAAATTTGATTTTAGAAGAAACGTAATGCTAAATTAATAAAGGTAGGTAAACATGTAATACATTGAGCTTTTGCTATATTACCCTAACAATGCATTGCCTTGCATCATATATCAATTTAAAGCTAAACTTCTCCAAATCTGTGCTGCAAAATCATGTTTATGTACATATGCACAAACTCTGTGAACTGAATACAGAAAAGCTTAATAAAACCGGTCTCTAGTGAAGAGATGAAGGAAGCAGTAAAATAGGTAAATGATTACAGTCCATGAGGAATACGTCTTGCATTGAATGAGAAGCTACTGAATGTCTGCGAGAGATTGATGTGCTAAATTGCCTACAATTAGCTAACTGTCAAGCTGTTTTGTCCCATTTCAATTTCTTAGGAAAAATACCCTCTTTCATACCTTTTAGCACAGTAGTCGCTACAATACAATTGTTAGTCTCGGATTTCATCGGAGAGTCTAAATGGGCTGGTTGCATGAAATTTCTATGTATTCCCTCTCTCGTGTTTTCTCTTATTATAAATATGAACTAAATCCTCTTAAAACGTCATTCATAATCGTTCATATCCTAAGTGAATATATACCAAGTGACAAAATCCTCATGACCGGATAAACCTGGTGATGCCTCTTAGAGGTTTATGATAAAGATGAGTGTTTTGCTATAATAAAAGACTTGCTTATTTATCATGAATAAAATGGTTATGTATAAGTTATATAAACATGTAGCAATCTCTGTTTGAAGAATCCCGCACGGAAGCAAATATCCTGCGGCAGGCTGTATTCGTATGCTTAGATTAATTGTTTGCATGTATGCTGGACAAAAACTTCAATAAGTAATGATCAGAGTATGATCCTAAAGTTATTCATCCCTAACATACATAGTTCGTAAAGAATTAACAAAAATAAATTCCTGCCTGGGTAGCCTTCGCATTTGATACGCCGCACATCATCGATGGACAATATACTTTAAACTTTTATCGCATACATTATTAAGGCAGGATATACTATGCACAAAATTTTCTAAGCCATAGTATGTCGTCATATTCACGAACAAGTTACTGAATAAAATTATGCATCAATCATCTGCGCATGACTAGTTCAAAATTTAGAAAATTTTCTAGCTCAGAACAATCCCAATCCATCATTCAAAATATTTGAGAAGTGCTGAAAAATTCAAGGCCCACCTTGTGGGTAATGTGTGCATTTTAATTCGGTCAGTAAACTTTGCTCGCACTGCAAACCGTAGGGGGGAAAGGGGACCTTTGAGGATTTTAGAATTCAGGGTGCTTCGTAGATGGAATTAGCATATACTTAAGCGAGGAAGGCCCCAAAAGTTACTTTCAGACAAAATACGAAAGGGGAGAAAAAGTAAGGGTGGTGCAGAATACTCGACTAACTTGAAACGACAACTTTTGTAAGAATAAACAAGGAAACACGTACGTCCGTTTGCTCTGTGAACTGAATACAGAAAAGCTTAATAAAACCGGTCTCTAGTGAAGAGATGAAGGAAGCAGTAAAATAGGTAAATGATTACAGTCCATGAGGAATACGTCTTGCATTGAATGAGAAGTACACCACACGGTTAGACAAATGGTACGGTAAGAGTCATTACAGAAAACAAAGGATCGTCTTTATTTATAATTAACATTTTGAATAAAAAAGCAATTTTTCAGAAGTTATTTAGTGATATGAAAGGAATCCATTCCGTCGCTGAGATATTATTTGACCATAGCTGAGAGAAACTATGCAAGAAATTGGTTTAAATCTTCACTTATTTTCCATGTCTAGAAGAATTTTGATTTAATCCAACTTTATTTTCTTTTGTTACCTCAGAGAAAATTAGAGCTATACAGGTCTATAAAATTAATGCCGAATCTCCGTGTCAGCAGTTTGATAGGTAAGATTTTTTATTCCGATTGAGACCAAAAACGACTTAGATTTCAGTGATTGAGTTTCCTCAATTTATACGTATAGAATAACTCTAGCAAAGGAAACTGGGGTAAATAAGGATAATTAAGCACAGAGATCTAAACCAGTGCATCGTAATGAGGTTCACTACTGTAATAAACATAATTTTCTGCGTTGAAAGCAGTTCTCGTTTTTCCCTGCATCTCCAAACAATTAGCGTTTATTGAAATTTCAGAGAAGGGAAGGTCCTATTTATGGTCCTTTTGCATAGGTCTTCAGTTAAGCCACTCAGGCATGCATCTAATGATGAAGCCTAAAAATAATGAACACTTCACCATATAAGATCTCCCAGAGTAATGAACGGAATTGTTTGTGTTGAAAAAAGACGTGTCTGCGTGAAAAACAGGGTCTTTAAACAGGAGCAGGTCCTTTCAGTTTGAGAAGTAAAACTTAGATGATATTTATTTCAAGAAGCAAAAACGATTAAGGTTATGAGGAGTGTTTTCAAATCTGTATATCAATTATGCATTTGAAATAGTGGAGGACAAAATTATTTCACTTTTGCAGTAACCTCAAGCCAAAAGATCTCTTAATGAAATCTCAAAGAGATTGCGTCCTGTTTAAGATCCGCTTGCATAAGTGTTCAATTGCAGCCACTCAAGCTTGCATGTAATAATGAAATCTCATAATAATGAACGGTAAACTACATAAAACTCACTACAATATAGACCTAATTTGCCTGGATTGAAAGAAGACGAGACCGTGTATGGTAATGTTGCCTTTAAATAGAATAAGTTCCTTTCAAATGAAGAAGTATGCTTCTGATTGGAATCCATTTCAAGAATTAAGAGCGAATGAGATTAAGAAAGGAATTTCCAAATTTTCATCCAAATTCTGCATTTGAAATAATGGGAAGTGAAAAATGTTCTCTTCTCTAGTATCTTAAAGCAAATGAGCTCTAATTGAAATCGCACGGAATGGGCATCCTGTTTAGGGTCCGTTCGCGTTAAATCTTCGATTGCGGTCATTGAAGCATGCATGTCTCAAATCTCATAATAATAAATAGTTAATTACATACGGTTTACCATGATAATGAACGAAATTGCTTAATTTCAAAGAAGGCAAGTCCCTGCATATAAAAAGGTCTTTAAATAGAAGCAGGTTTTTCTGAAATAGAGAAGTAAAATTTTGATCAGAACACATTTCATTAAATAAGAGCGACTAAAATTATGGAAGACATTTTTAAATCTTCATCTAAATTCTTCATTTAAAATGGGGGGGATAAAAAGAGGTTTTTTTTTTTTTTAGTATCTCAAAACATTAGCCATTATTGAACTCACACAGAGGGTGTAGAGTCATTCGGTTATATCGAAGCAGGAGACATGAAAAATTAGCAATGCTCTCGCCAGGACTCGAACCACCGACCTCTCGAATACACGTCGAGCGTGCTGACCACTACACCATGAAGGCATGTTAAGAAGGCAGAAGAAATACCTTATATACTTCCCCTTTTTTTTTAAGGGCGACTGGGGATTAGGGGAACCAATCGCCAAATCCTGGTGGTGAAGAATCATTATTCACCACCTTTTGGTTCGGGTGCCACTGTAGAGTCATTATGTTATTTGGAAGTAGGAGACATGAAAAATGAGCAATGCCCTCCCCAGGATTCGAACCTCCGACTTCTCGAATACGCGTCGAGCGTGCTGACCACTATACCACGAGCGCATGCTAAGAAGGCGGGAGAAATACCTTATAAGGGAACATCCTGTTAATGGTTCGTTTGCGTAAGTCTTCGATTAGGGAAGTAAGTTTTCGATTTGCGTAAGTCACTCAGACAGGGTTCTAATCATGAAAACCATGGGTATGTTGCTTCTGTTAGGTAAATTTGATCTTTCCCATCCTTAATATGTATTTTTTTCCTTCTCCCGTGTCTGCGGTCATTTTAGCCTTTGTTTAAGCGCATATAAGTCTAGAGATAGAGAGACTTATTTACACTAACGGAGAAGAAGTTGGACGAAAGTAAGCAGGATTCACGTTGAGACTTATTTACACTAACGGAGAAGAAGTTGGACGAAAGTAAGCAGGATTCACGTTGAGACTTATTTACACTAACGGAGAAGAAGTTGGACGAAAGATTCCCGTTGGAGAAGAAATAGAAAAGAAAGCAGGATTCCCGTTGGAGAAGAAATAGAAATTATCGATTATGGCATTATGTTAAGTTGATAGATAAGGATGTTTAAAAAAGTACCGTGAAAGTACCATGAATTAGTTTTTTTGTTTACTTGGAAATTGTTGGAAGGAAGAAAGAATTTCGTAACCTGATATTTCTACTCCACTTGGTAACCTCAGAGCTATCCCAGCTCCTTTTCTGATGAATAAATACTTTACTTTATTAATCTCCTGAAATTTATTTTAAAAGATGTGTTACTTGAAATTTTTATATAACATTAGTGCTTTCTCAACTGAAATGTGTTCAGGTGTTTTCTATTTTACAGGCTTTCTTCATGAGAAGGTAGGCTTCTCAGGTTGTCTGCATTAACTAAACGTTCTGCTGTGATGTTATTTCTTTTCCAAGGAATACAAAAATATACCATATTTATTTGCGCATTCTTCCCTTGTTTTCACTAATTTCTTTGTACGAAATTCGAAAAGAGAAAATTACACGAATAATTTAATTTCCTAAGAACGCAGTCACGGTAGACAACATAATAACTGAAAACTATTCCTGGATAGTCTACTGGTAACTATCACAATATTATTTATTTCAAAACTAAACATTATTAATGGGTTAACTATTGTTAACTATCACAATATTATTTATTTAAATGTAACCCTATATATTACAATGAAAATACATATTAACCTTAACACAATGTCTAAAAAATATCTTTATTTCTACTTTCTGCGTCTTCTCACTCTTGTTATTGTCGACGGCTACTTCTTAGGCCTCAAATCATTTAATGCTGTTGGAATTGCTCTCTGTGCAATTTGCCTACAGTTCATCACCTACATTACCGTTCAATATGTTTTCTGGCGAGCAATGAGCTCCAAAAAAATCCCCGTTTTCTTGAAGTTCTTTGTTATCAATGTTTTATCAGTTAGAGCCCATGCAGTCAAAATCCACAAGTAAGTCAATTAGATAGACGAAAACAATAACTGCTTAGACGAATCCAATTTAAAATTTAGGAAAGCTCACTTTGTGAATGCCTTGAAGAAGGCGGAAATTACCTGAATACTTAAACAAATTTGCAGAACCTTGTGCTAAAAGGTTAAGGGAGATAATGCGTGAGGGTAAAAAATTCAAAAATAAATACCGTATTTCTTAAAAAATCTATTTACGGCCCAGTATAATTATTCTGTAGTTACTAAACTAATATTCAAAGCTAACGAATACTTGTGTCTCAAATCAATGAAAATTCAAAAGATATCCTTCTCATTTTCTTAGCTTTTCAATATCCACATGTAACTCAGTAAATTCAGGCACATAGCCTGAATTTACTGAGTTACTTTTATAACCATTGTAGCCTGAGTTACTTTTATAACAAGAAATATCCTTAAAGTATTTTGAGGACACGATGCTTCCTTTCGTTTCAAAATAACATCTGTTTTCATAAGTGTTTAAATATTTGTCTTTTAGTTTATGAAATTAATGTAAATTTTTATTTTTTTTAATTTTATTTTTATTATTAATGTAAACTCCTGATTCTTTCTTGTAGGAGCTGGCGAATCTGGAAAAAGCACTGTCGTAAAGCAAATGAGGTAAGTGTTATTACATTTTATTATGTGTCATAAATATCTAACTTATTATTTTTATATGTATACTATGAGAAATTATTTCTGTTCATTTGCATGTTCCAAAAAATATTAGTTTCCATATTAATCGTAACACATTAGTTAGTTTTTGTTACAGAGAAAAAACGGAATTTTTAATACTTGGGATATAATGAATGCTTGCATTTTGCATGTTTTATAAATTCAGAATTGATTTAAGAAAATTTTAAGTTTTATTTTAAATTATTTTAAGCTGTTTGTTTCTTCTTCTCATTTTACTTCGCAATAATTAAAAAAACCTTAGCATTAATATTTGCACGATGTTTGAAAGCTTACATGAAAGATGTGCTTTTACCTTTGAAAGTGCTTTTTCATTTTCCTAACAGATAATAAAGGAGTAAGTTCAGGTAAGGTCACTTAATGAAATAGTGATGCAGATTAAAGGTTTGTTTACTATTTTAATTACCTATTTTACACAACTAGAAAAATCATTTTAGATCGTTTCACATGTCATGATTTTGAATTACAGTTGCAATTAAGAAGTCAGCTCAGCGAAATTTTTTTGTGTCTTACTTATTAAAATTTAGGTTTCTCTTTACATCGTTTATGTTTAAATATCATTTGCTACCAGTTTATTCAGAATATATAAAGTTTAAATAATTCAATTGGATTATCTTAGTCCGTATCATCCTATATCAATAAGGTTAGAATAAGTAAATTTTATTCTAGCTTCAATAGCTATGAACGTTTAACATCATAAATTTATCTGTCAGTATTGTTTTTGCAGTATTCAATAGTACAGCTTTTTGTTTTACATTATATAAATCCTTAACATTACGACTACAGCATGAGTATTATTCTCTATCTATTATTTCTAATCTAAGCTCTATCTCTAATCAGTCTACTTCTTAACACGAGGAATTATTCTCTGCGGACTAATAGCCTGCAAAAATTTATTTTTATAACTGTTTACTCGCTTTATTTAATAAACTGTTGCTTAGTGAATACATAATATAATTAATAACTGTTAAAAAAACGAGATTTCACATGGTTTATTATTAAATCCTTTTTAGAATTCATTTGAAATTTCAATTAGAAAAGAAATTATACTCCTTTCTTTAGCTTTGGCTTCTTTAGAAAGTTTATTATTATACTTTTCATTTCAAAACTCCTCCGCAAAAGTGATCGAGGGGTTAAGACCACTGAGTACTGGGAATTCGGCCATGGTTCGAGATTAGGTAAAAGGGCTGGCTGCATTGTTGGATAGTGTGGTTTTCCTAATGTGCATTTACAATGCCATCCAGCTTTCCTTAGAAATTCCTTAAGAACGCTATCTCTCTCCTTAAGCAGATAGTTCTCGTATGCTTTTCCATATTCAAATAACCTAACATATTATGATATATAACATATTATATATATATTATATATTATATATAACATATTCTGAATGATGGCACAATTTCGATTACTTTCTACCATTTTTTTACCATCTACTTAAAATGTGCGATTATAAAAAATAAAACAAACTGAACGAAGCTATTTAAAAGACAAACGGAACTGCTATCTAAAGAGGACTCTGTTAAATTACAAAACAGTTCTTATGTAGCAAATTGAAAAGGACATTTTTAAAATCATTGTTCCACATTTACATTAATGGAAGTTTGATTTACATTAATTTTTCTGTTCCCTACTTGACTCGCTTACTTTATCTTTCTTTACAGCAACTCATTTCGCTCCTCCTCAAATAGTAAGTTCAGTCTTTTTTTAATTTTTGAAACAGTTGGAAATTTTCTAAGTTGTTCTGGGTTAACACGCAGAGTGCCACATGAAAATGAAACTTCCTACTCCACTGGTACTGAAAATTCATTCCTGGCAAATGAGCTGGTTAGATAGGGTTTTCATGGTTTTTTCTCTATGTAACTTTAATTCGAGCCTGTTTTCTTGGCAAATCCACTTCGAAGATAACTCTACTAAGGAAGACTTAACCTTCCGTGCTTTTGGAAATATTTGTTGACATGGAAGTCGCTTTTGCAATAAGAGCCTGCCAGTGAATTACCAAAAACATCCACATGAGTTTAGGCACCCAACAAAACAAAATATCAAATCCTCTGAACTTCAATAACTGTCAAATCCTGAAAACATCCACAGATTATAGGTCACAGATTGTAACTGTAAAATACCGAAAATGTTACAGATTATCCATTAAACCTTTCCGTTGCTTCATTGCAAGTTTAGTCTCTAGAAATATAAGACTGTAGGTGTTACAGACAGCATCTGATCAACCTTTAAGTTGACTTTTAAGATTATTCAGCTTTTTACTAAGCTTCTTAATTTTTTCCCAACCTGTACTGAGATTGCTTTTGCAAGCTGATTTTGGGTTAGTTTAGCTGCAGAAGTGGTTGCAAATAAATGTGCTGAAGGGCATTTTGATTGCTTTTCTGTAACACAAATATAATAATCATTATAATTTGATTTGTAGTTTTTAGTTGAAGACAGCTCTGTCTGAGTTGATACCGATGAAGTTGTTGTTGCCGTGTCTATATTACATGGAACAATGACTGCCGGAGCCTAATCTGAAGAGAGGTTGGACTTCTATTTTCCACCCCCAATTTTGAGGAAGAGCGCTCGGATGGGAGATCCAGGGGTCTCCCACACCTCTCACCTTCCACCAATCCACACGAGAAGACTTTCGGCTCGCTGCATATTTAGAGTGTCACCATGCCGCACCGACACTATACATTTACAAACATCTATGTCTTCTTCTGGATTCGAACCCGGACCGTTGGGTACCGTAGTAGGCACCCCTAACCACTATACCGTCTGGGCGACTACCGATGAAGTAGAACTAGATATTGTTTAAGACTATGATGCATTAGATTGTAGAGTTCGTATTTGGGTTTATAAGCTTCAGCGTATAAGATATTTTTGAGTGTCTTCAGATTTGGTATCTCCTTCTCAGAGACCCACTGAGGGCATGTTTTTGAAAATGATTCCTCATTCTCTTTTACAGTTAAAATCTAATGCAGGTGAGTCTCATATATCACTGTCATTGTACAAAGCATTGGAACTGGAAGTATTTCAGCAGATTAAGAATATATGGTCATCATGAGCAAAGAAATAACCAGCGTTGATATATTCAGAGAGTTCCGAGTGAACCAAATGCCAAGATCAAGTAATTAGTGCAGAGAGTGTTGCCATTACGATGGATAGTAATACGTCATACATTGTAGATTTGCTGTCACTTAAGGGTTTCACGCATTTTATCAGCTCTTGTGTCGATATCTACCTCAAATGTAACTCTACATAAAAAATTCGAGGAAGTAAAGTGCGCTGCAGAAATATTATATGTACATAAAATCGGCAGTGACTGAAGTCACTCTTTTTTTTCTCTCAAGAGTAGATAAAATTTATTAAACAAAAGCTAAAATTCTAAGCTTGGCGAAACATTACAGAATATCAGAATTACATGCTTATACATTGCATATTTATACATAATAATATATTTAATCTGACACATGTGTTTACACTTGCATGCTTGTTGTTTCGTTTTCCCATCTTTGCTTTTTGTACCACCTGTTAGTCTTTCGTGCATTTTTCACGTGATTTTAAGTTTTCCTTTTTTATGACTTAATTTACATAATTATTCTTTTCCCCACGATTAAAAGAATTATTTTGTAACTTAAATGTTTTTATTTTTGGGCTAAGAAATTCAAAAAATTAATAGTTGATAGTAGCAAACAGTTATAAAACTCATCACTGTTCCTACTGATGCTGTATTACCCATTCAGGGTTGCAATTAATGTTGAGGGTCAAAAGTTATGTATACCTTCCTTCGTCTTTTGTAGAGTATTTTTTGTGACGTCTTTAAAAAGAATTATATGAATAACTTGACATATGTCCACGAAATTAAGAGGAAAAGTGCGTAATTTTAGGCATAAAGTACCAGGGGCATTTTGGCATTAAAATCAAGAAAATACCTCTTTCTCATGGCAGTTTGGAGAAATTCGGTATTTCTTAGCGAAACTCAGTGCCGGTCAGGTGCTTAATGTGCACTTATGATGTAAAGATTTAATGATTTAATTTCTGACTACTTTTACTTAATCTGTCTAGTCATTCTTTCTGCTTCAAATCAATTCCTGCATGAAATTCGAGTTTCAGAGTTAGGTATTTTAACTTTCGCAGTTAGGGAAAAGAGAGGGTCTATTCCTAATTACTGTTACATTACATCTTCGACCAAACAGTTTGTTTAATCTATATTTAAAATATCCTCTCTCCATCTAGTGGTAAATTGATAGTCGCAGCTTGCTGGCTTTTAGTTTTAGATTTTAGTGAGCGGGCTGTTTGGACTTTTGACCATCTATAGAAGCTTCGCGTGGTAGTAATTTAGTTTCAATTTCATTTTAATCTTATTTCCCGCAAGTAGCGGTTTATAAGTTAATGTAATTTATAGTTTTTCTAGTCTACACGATAAAACTTATGAGGTATTATTCCCCACCTTTCCGCATGCTTTTGTGGTGTAATTGGAAGCATACTCGACACGTATTCGACAGGTCCTGGGTTCGAGTCCCAGAGAAGGCGCTGCTCATTTTTCATGTGTCCTGATTCAATAAAACCTAATGACACTATAAATGGCGCCCGAAAAAAAAGGTGGAGTCCTCTAATCTCCAGTCGTCCTTTAAAAGGTGGTGTATATAACGTATTTTCTATTTACTTTCAACTTGCCTTCGTGGTGTAAATGGAAGCATACTCGACGCCAATTCAAGATGTTCAGGGTACGAGTCCTAGCGAGGGCACTGCACATATTTCACGTGTCCTGTTCAAACGAAAAAACCTTAATGACTCTACAAACAGTTTGATAAATATTTAAATTTTATTTTGTAGCTTGATTGCTAATTGGTTTGTTTACCATTAGCATGTGATAAACCATTGTTTCAAGTAGTATTTCTTCAAGTCGAAGATATAAAAATAATTATTAAAATCCTTAATATTTAATTTAAATACGGAATTATTTTGTCTCCGAATTCGGTTATTACGAACACATAGATAATGAAAGTAATAAGCAAAAGGCCATAAATACTTTAAATTAAGCAACGAATAATAAATCAAAAGCCATAAATATTTTAAAGTAAGCATCTTCCCATAAATATTTAGCTTTTCGCAGATATACCAAGCAATTATTACAATGAAAAAAAACTGGTTCGCTTGCAATTGTTATAAATGAATATAGCTGCTTTACAAACAGGCAGCAAACTATGCGGAGGCTTGTGTAAATTTGTAAAAAATAGAAATTATGGAAAGTATCTAAATGTATGCATATAGTTATTTTCATCAAATCTACTTTGACTGAAAATATTCGAAATTTCCCCAAAACCCTCATTTTAATGGATTTCAAATGGACTGATTGACTGGGATACAATTGATGACATTGATAAAAAATAAATAAGCGTAATAAGTAAGTTTTGAAATTAATCACAGTCCATTGCAAGCCACACGTTAGCTGTGTTAACTCATGATCATTACATGCAGGACTGCCTGATCAATCATTCATTAAATACTGAGTAGCATAATGGTGATAAAGGGGAATTTCGAGCTCGTGCTGCCATTCTCTAGAGACAAGTTTCATGCAGTCGGGTAGGAAGCGAATAGATGAATTAGATACATTTATGCTTTATCCGTTAATTGATGATTAATTATTACCTTTTTTACGTGTTTATTTTAATTAAAAGTGACACTCCTTTCAAGAATGTCGACCTCGTTGATCTCTAGTAAAAGATAAAAGATTATTGTAACATGTTTAAGTACAGGATGCTTTTTCTTTAGTGTTTAGGAATGAATTATTACAAAGTTTTCTCACGTTACCTTTCAACTGACCTTTCCTTCAGTTTCTTTATCTAACACTTATTTAAAAAGCAATAAATAGGTTATGATTTATGTTATGTAGAGCCATTTTTCTGAACCTGGATACGTGAAAAATGTGCAATGCCCTCCCCGGGACTCGAACCTGGACCTCTCGAGTGTGCTACCATTACACCAAGAAGGCATGCTGGAAGAAAGGAAAAAGTACCTAATAGTTAAATGCCCGTTTAAAACAAAAGCACATATAAGAGAATTGTGTAGCAATATTAGTTAAGCAAATTCCCTTTATTTTTGTTGGAAACCTGAAACTATGAAACTTCTGTCTTAGCCGTTATGATATTATCATTGAACAATTAGTTGTCATTACGGTACGGGCGGGAAATATTCCTATCTAAGACCTGAATAATACGACGTTATTAGGTTATTGTTTCATGGCGAAGCACATTATGGCTGTTTGTCTAAGAAAGAATCCAAATCACAAGACCTAGTTAATTTGTAAGGCTGCATTCACTCTAGTAATGCTATAACTGCATTACTAGAATGATGCTAAAATATAGCATTACTCATTCCAGTAATGCTATATTTTAACAGACATGAAGCGAATTATAGCTACATCTAAAACAGCGATAAAGGCAGTAGAAGGTTGTAGAGGCATTAGGTATTTTGGAAGCAGGAAAGATGAAAAATATGCAACTGCCTTCGCCGGGATTCAAACCACGGACCACTGGAATACCGGCCCAGCGAGCAAAACCACTACACCACGAAAGCACGCTAGGAAGGTGGGAAAAATACCTTATATACTCCCCCTTTTAAAGGGCGGCTGGAGCTTTTAGGGGACCCAATCGCCAAATCCTGGGTGTGGAGAATCTTCATCCAACAGCTTTTTAGTTCGGGCGCCACTATAGAGACATTACGTATTTTAGGTGTGGTGTATTTAATTATGGCAAAGCACACTAGGGCTATCTGCCTAAGGGGAGGGATGCCTTCGTGGAGGACTTTCTAAGGGAAACTGACTCGTATACACGTTACACATGGGGAAAACCACGAAAACACCCATGCAGCCAGCCCGTTCGCGGGATTCGAACCTCGGACCGAACTACCAGCGTTCAGCGACTTTACCGCTCGGCCGCTGGTGGGCTTTAGGTATTTTAGAAGGAGGAAAGATGAAAAATATGCAACTTCTTTCGCCGGGAATCGAACCACGGACATCTGGAATATCGGCCCAGCGCGCAGAACCACTATACCACGAAGGAATGCTAGTAAGGCGGGAGAAATACTTTATTAAGTTAAAAATAACCTTTTTTTTATTTAAACAGAATCTAGAACACAAAGGGGCTGCAATCTAGAAAAAAAAAACTCTTTTTCTACAATATAACCACAACTCGTGGTGATGCAAACAAAACAGAGCAGTCTAAGTAAAGGTCCATTCTGGTGAGGAATAAGGAAAGTAGAAGATAAAGTAAAGGCAAAAAAATAACTGTTTAACATAAAACTCTCTACAAATTAACGTAAAATAACTTATAGATTGAGTTAGCGTTAAAGAGTATGAGACAATACATTTTCGTTATTAGAGGATCTATCAAAACTCTGCGTAGGAGATATTCTTCGCTTTCTTCAAACTCTGAATCGTTCTTCTCAGAGATCCATCGAGAGAATATTTTTGTAAATAATGGATGCTCCCTTTTACAGTTAAGAAACGATAATAGACCATAGTTAACATTCGTTATACAAATATTGAAGAATGGATTGTAAATGTATTAATTTGAGCAAAATAGTGATAATTTTTTAATTGTAAAGTTAATCACATCTAATTTTATATATAGATTAGAAAGAAAAGCTTCAGAATTTATTTGATAGCGGTATACGTTAATCTAAGACAGCGCTTTTTAAACGCTTATCATTAGTGGCCTCTTTTCTCATCGAAATTTTTTTCGCAACCCCAGTTATTGGAATATAAACTTTGATGCAATACTTAATACTGTTAGACTTAAAGCATCTTCATCATTTTTGAAAGTTGAAGAACAGTTGTATTTAATAAGACATAAAGCTGAATATGCCTTTTCACGTGACTATGTGGTGTTGAATGACATTTCAGAAATTGTGGTAAATTCAATTCTAGCTCCGATCCAGATTTCAATCAAGGATTTTTGTGGAAAATCAATTTTTTCAGTCAGCTCACCAATAACTCAGCGAATTTCTTTTGGGTTTTAATTAATGGTAGGTGATCAATCTTATTAATCTCAATTAATGCAATTCCATTAAAAGTCTTATTAATGAAATTTCTTTAAATTCAGATAACTGAATTAAATTTTCGCGATCTCAATATTCAGCTTTTCGACCTCACTTAAAGAAACCCTGATCTAAACAGCAGCATGCTTCCTCAAAAATTTTAAGTAGTTCAACTTTTTCATTTGGTTGCACAAATTTAATTTGGCATTTACCAGCTTTGACGGAATCGAATTAATGTAAAAGGTTACATGTTATGAATTTGATTTTGGCTCTTCGGACGGGCACCAGTATTAAATCACAAAGAATATGATATTTAATGTGCGTTGATATTCCATCATCATTAAAAGCTAGAGAAACGTGACAAGGAAAACACTGTCTTTCAGGTTTAGATAAAGTATCAGATATATGTTCTTCGCACAGAGTACGTGCCCTGGTGGTAAGTTCTACTTTTGAAATTCGTATAATTTTATCGTTTCATATAAATTATAAGGTACTTTAGCCCTTTCCTATTTTTACTTTTTAACTGGCTTTGTCTTCCTTATGCAGCAGACTCTGTACGATTTCGGAAATCAATATCTCTATATCTTTTAAATGATTTTCTAATTTCGTATTTTCTTGTTACCTCAGTTTAAAAAAATATTTGTATACATAGAAACATATAAGTACTTGCCTACTTCCACAAATAAAATTAAAATAAGCTTAATTTGTTTCCTTTGTAACCTTTTAATAAAACAAAAGGGAAAAAAACTTCGGGAATGTCTGAGTTATTTCGTGGAGCTTTGAATAAATATACGGATGTTTTTAGTATTTTAGTATTTTGAAAAATTTTCTAATATTTGAAAACTTAAATGGACGTTATTAATCTTCTTCGCTTTCTGAAAGCTCTTTCATTTCCGAACGTTTTCTGCCCAAAATCTGGGATAATTTCCCCATTTAATGTAACAAGAAATAAAAGAAACTAATTAAGTCCCTTCATTTCTTGAAGGAAAGACTAATTGCTTCTACAATTTTTATTAATGTATTGTCTTGTTGCTAAAAAGCTAAAATAGTTACAAACATAAATGGATAAGAAAAGAGGTTACATATAATTTAAATTATCCATATTAAGAACTATGAAACTTAGAATAACCTAAATATTAATCAATAGACAAGAAAAGTGATAATTCTTTTCGACAGGAGGAGCTTCAATTTACACTCCATAGGATTAATTTAATACGGCTTTATGCGATTTTAGGAAATAAAAACCTCTAAAAGATTAAAGTGACATAATGAAGTAGATAATGCAGTGATACTGACTCACACAAAGCTATGAGGTAATGGTAAATTCTGCGTATTGTTCAGAATTCAGTATAAATTTCACCTCAAGTGGGAAGGACGAATGATCTTCGGAACTGAAGTGAAGGCACGTTGCTTTCCACTGCCGTTTACTCAGCACTTCACAAGGATCAACTTTTGCTTCCCTATATACCCACTGAACATCTTAGCAGTTCAGTCGATGTTGGGTTGTTGAATTGCCCAAATATGCTTTCCGTCTGCTCAGGGTGGAAGAAAAATTCGTTTGGAGTTGGCCAGGATATAGAAGGAAAATTGTGTACGTGTATGTAGGTTTAATTTAGTGAGCGGATTTTATCCCCCTGATCTCATATCCTCGCTGTATGTGCTTGCTGGTGTCAAAAGAAAAATAACATTGATGAAAAGAAAGACATGTATCGTCCTTTCACTGTAAGTGCTTATCTAAACCCGCTCTAGGCTTATAAGGAAAAGGAGGTTTTTTGTATGAAATGGTTGGCCGAGATAATTAAGGACGTAATGATTTCAATGGTCTAAATGTCTTCGAAGGCAGACCTAATTCTTGCATTATAGTATCCATAAGCAGAATTAAGGCATCCAGATGTTATCCTGTACAATGACTTATTGTTTCCTTTTTATTTGTTACCAGTTTGATACCCGACTTTCTTTTTTTAATTATTTATTTTTTGCTTCCACACATGAAAAAAAAAACATGTAAATCTTCATATATCTGTAAACGAATGAGATCCTTATTTGATAAGCTAATCATGGAAATATGTGTAGCTTATCGGGGATGTTAAATATGAAAGAAGACTTACGTATTAATAGTAAATAACCACACAAATTTTAAAAAAATGCTCTTTGAAATTTTGTTAAGCAAACAAGACCAAAAAATCGGTTTTTTGTTCCCTGATAATTTTTGTCTCGAATAAAAAAAATAGCAGATTTATAAGAAACAATATAAAACAGTCAAAGTTATAAATAAATATTTCACATTGAAAAGACTTTTCTAACACAAGGTAAAAGCCAAGCAGAACCGCAGACCAAAAACTTACACTTGAAGAAAACATTTGTTAGAATTTCTTTGAAGTTAGTTTTGTGTTGAAAGGAAATTCTGGACATAAATATGGATTTTGAGCGGAGTTTTGATAACTTTTTTCAGATCCGGAGCCGATATAGGAAGTATTGATGTTATAAATTGGATTTTAACTGCGAATTAAATTTCCTTTCTGAGAATGTATGAGAACCTAGTCCACTAGAGGAAAAAGTAAAATTACGAGGGATTGATCAGCGGCTCAGATATTTTCCAACACAGTACATCTGTTGTCGATGAAACAAATTCTCGAAGCAACATCCAACTACTAGAAACCAATTTGTTGCAGCAAGAAAGAGGAGAGGCATGTTCGCCTTAGTAGTGACACCTTCACGGAAAGCGGTGTTATAGTAAATGTATCATATTTACATTATAAAGGAGAAAAACCATAAGAATACATTGTTAACAATTTCCGCCATCAGTAATTAAAGCCAAAGTGTGAACTATCACTATTTAATTTCCTGCCCACATAATGTATTGCGTTTATTTAATTCATATTATACTTAACATAATATTATCCATGTTAATGTAATTTTCTGAGTTCAGCTTTCATTTAATATATTTGTAATTACTATTAGTGCATAATATAAGAATATGAGTCTGCATTTTAGTCAGTATAATTTGCCATTAATGTTTGCATAGTGTAATTGCAACATGTTTTCATGCACATGTATTTATGTTTTTAATAACCTAATTTGTAATTTATTTTGCATCCTGATTTGCAATGTACAACTACTCTTGTTTTTAAGTGCTCAAAATTTGGTTTGAAGGTGATTTTTATTCAAAGCCAATCATCTGCTTGGTGAAATGATACTGCATTCGATCTCTAAATTTTTTTGAAGAGATATAAAAGAAAAATATCAATTTTATATGAATTAATTTAAGGTTCTGAAAGTGTCAAATACTAAGGAATATGTCAGAAAAATGATAGTTGGAAAGTGCAGCACATATATCTTATAAATTGATGTGGCAGGATTTGCTGATGTGAAAAGGAATTTACCTTAAACTGACATAAAACGAAAAGTGGAAAAATTAGTTTTATAATAAATGAAGATTTCCAAAACGCTGGTGAATGGGAACACAATGAATGGGGCACAAGAAATTACACCATGGACCGCATAGATCCATTGCACAACTAACAATCTTTAGAATTAACCCCACCACAGGAGCCATTAATTCTAACTCTCACGGTATGCTATCCCTTTGGGAGTTGGGAGACACTTTATTTTTGAATTAAATTTCTAGGTAGATTCATTTGTAATTAATTGTTAACGGTTACAGAGCATCACTACCGAATACATTGCCTTTGCCTTCTCTCAAATAAGCGACCGCGTACCTTGCCTGTGATTTTGCTGAGTTTTGCATTGTTTGTCATACATACAGTATTATTCAATACATTGAATTTTTTTTTAATTTGGTTATTCTTCGCACAAACTAATCATGTTACGGAATCATGCGCTTCGGAGCATGCTTTGAGTTTTCGCAGATGTGCGTAAGAAACGGGACTGCTGTCAGAAATATCATCATTGAGTATCCTTTAACAAAGAATGATTTAGGTGTTTTTTTTTAATTTTTCCTATGCAATTATTTCTTATCTCTGAGTAATCACACTGAAAATATTCATAAGAAATTAATGTAATACCTAATATCAGCTGAAATTACGTGATTTAGGAATAAGATAATCAACACCAGATTCTGTTTCGCAGTTTCAAAATTTCTAGATTTCATTTCGTATATCATTCATCTGAAACCTCACGGACTTTAGTCCTCGTGGAAGTCTATTAAATCTAAAATAAGCCCTCCAGCCGCCGAGCGGTAAAGTCGCTTAACATTGGTAGTGAATCTGTGGTTCGAATCCAGTAAATGGGCTGTCTGCATGAGCATTTTCGTGGTTTTTCCCATCTGTAACGTGTCTACAATCCAGCTTCCCTTAGAACATCCTCCACGAACGCATCCCTCTCCTTAGGCACATAGCTCTTGAGTGCTCTGCCGAAATCCAATAAACCAAATCAAACAAAACAAATCTAAAATACTTGTTTAATATATCTGCTTTAACAATTTATTTAAGCAGATGCTTACCTGTTCGCAAAAACAATAGCTAGTGTTTTTTTTTCTTGTTTGTATGAGTATACGTGGTTATATGAGTAGGTTCATACGTAGGTACATTCATATGTGAGTATGAGCTTTGTAATTAATTGTTTATTTTATTTCATTT
The DNA here is from genome assembly GCF_044657685.1 of Stegodyphus dumicola. NCBI lineage: Eukaryota > Metazoa > Arthropoda > Arachnida > Araneae > Eresidae > Stegodyphus > Stegodyphus dumicola. Next base: position 36,523,384 of record NC_140781.1, read on the forward strand.
TTTAACTTTGTAAGCATTTTATCTCAGGAACGTTCAAAAGGTATCGTAAGTATAACCTTTATTATGTTACTTTCCTCTTTGCATGTGTAACTAACTTTTCAGTTTGTTGGTGAAATAAATTTTGTTGTTTCTATTGAAAATGATTAATACCTTACCTCTGCTCTGAAGAGTACAAAACGTTTCCGAGAGTTTTAAATAAAAGTAATTCTGAAAGTAAATTTTACTTGTAAAATCAGAATTGAAAAACTTCATTTAGCGAGATGTGCTGATATCAGAACAGGGCCCACCAATGGCCGAGAGGTTAAAGACAGCTGACTGTATGCTGAGTGTTCAATCAGTGTTTGAAGCCAGGCGAAGGGAGTAGTTGCATGGTTAGTTTTCGTGTATGTAACATGAATACTCGCGTATGTAACTTGAATACTCGCGTATGTAACTTGAATACTCATGTATGTACTACTCATGTATATAAGAATACTTTTCTCATGTATGATAACTTAAATACTAGTCAGTTTCCTTTAAAATATCCTCCTTTAAGTCTTACCCCGTTAGGAAGATAGCTTTTGTGTGCTTTGCCATATTCGAATTACCTAACCGATATCAGAATATTCTACGTTAGAGTCGTCTTTATGTTATTAATATTGTCGTTGCAGTTTCAAAAGCAAATTTCGATTATTGATTTGAAAATATGTATACAATAAAGAATTACAGAAAGCAGCGTATATCGTAACATGGAAGAAAATGAAATGTGCCAAAACAAGGGTTAAATACAATTTGTTAAATCCACTGTTAAGAAATGTAAAAACCTATAATATAAATTATTCTAGGTTTTCCTGTCGCTTTAAAACACATCCCATTTTATTGGATAGAAAAGCTTCAGAATATAGCTTTTCAACGTTTCCTAGATTGCAAACATGAATTCATTTCAACATAACTAAGCAGGTGCATGACTCGCAGTTTGTCAAATATTTATTACGAAAACAGAAGTATGTGCATGATTAGTTTTAAAAATCTTATAAAGAAAGTTTTATTTCTTTTCTTTCCTGCTTTGAATGAAAACTTATTAGTTCCGCCTATTTATAATTCAGAAGTTTTGATTACGTAGGCTTGAAGGCAAGAGATTTTTATATGCGCTTTTAATTTCTATGCTTCTGTGTTTCAATGTATCTGTACTTTCAAATTCAAATGAAAAGTTAAAAAACAAAGGAGAGCGAAACTGTATTTCCTGCTGATTTATATGCTTCAAATGAAATTCTTTACAAGGATTTAATACGTAATCTTTTGTCTGAACATCACTGGATTTCTGTCGAGCAAGGTATATATATATACTACAGTCAGAAAACACTATATTTTTATTAGTCTAATTTTACGCAAATTGTTAGATTTTATTTCTCCTACGCAATGTTTTTATTTATTGAGCGTTGCGTACCATAAATGTTTCTCGTGCGATTGATAATTAATTATATGCGATTGCTACCAAGCATCTAATAAAAATACAAGCTCAGTACAGGAAACTGTCGAAGCATTGGCAATAATAAATTTTCAGCCAAACACTGAAATCATTTAAATAAACACTTTAAGTCACTGGTGTTTCCAGACTTATGAAAACTAGAAAGAAGATATCATTAGTAAGATAAACAGGAATTCCAAAGATTTCGAATTTTGTGAACCGGATATCGTTGTAAAAATAACCCGAAGGAATAACGCAAACATCTGCCTTCCTGTCTTTAAGTAAAAATATGGCACGCGCTCTTGCCATTTAACTAAACAAAGTCTTGAAAATTTACATTGCAAATTAAACTTAAAAAAGAGAAGAAAACACATGAACGATTTCAAGTTGCAATAATTTCGTTATCATCATTAATGGAATTTTATTTCTAATGATACACAATTAAAGAAAGTTTGAAGGAAATTCTATAATGGAATTATGTATTAATTTATGAAGTCAGAAAAGTCTTTTTATTATTTATATTAATTTTATAAATATTCATTAAATTTAAGATCATTAAAGCGTCTCAAAATATGTTTGATAGACATTTACGAGATATGATAATAAAGCTCCAAGACTGTCATAGATCCAAGGAAAGTCAAAGCCACTGAACAATAAACTGAGTCACAGTTAGCCAAAAATCCCTCCTTCTTCTAGATGCACAATTCTAATCCCTCCTTTACATATTAAAAACGTTTTAAGGTAATTATTGTGATACTGTAAAGTTGGTGATCATCTTTCTCTTGATATCCTCAGTATTAATAAAACATCATCTTTCAATGCCAATTAAAGTTTTGGGAACAGAAAAAAGCCCGTGGGAGACGAATCCTGGCTATAGGATGTATAGCTGACCCTGGTGTGTGGTGTATTTAATTATGGCAAAGCACACTAGGGCTATCTGCCTAAGGGGAAGATGCCTTCGTGGAGGACTTTCTAAGAGAAACTGGCTCGTATGCACGTTACACATGGGAAAAACCACTAAAACACCCATGCAGTCAGCCCGTTCGCGGAATTCGAACCTCGGACCGAACTACCAGTGTTCAGCGACTTTACCGCTCGGCCGCTGGTGGGCCTATGGCTGACCCTGAGCAACACGTACGTGGCTATGAACTGTACCACAGTCAGTATTAAATAAACCAGTACATCGTCTTCATGGAAAAGCAGCTACCACATTCTTCTAGGTATGATTTGTACAATTAATTATCTTCAGTAAGCAATCAATAACTTCCAGATAGAATTTATTGTTAATAATTCCTTTAGAACGGTTGGTTAAGAGTCGTTTGTTTCTTGGAACATCCTAAATGTCTTCCGCAAATTTTAATTTAACTTGCAGCAAAACTTGAAGTTCACTCTCTGTTGCAAGTAGAGATTCACTTGCAACAGAGTGTACAATGAAACAGACAACAGAGAGTACAATGACAATAAAAATTGGTGCTGTTTTTAATTACGATTTTCAGGACTAGGCAGATCTTCCCTTTTTAAGATTTTTATATGTCATCTGTCATCGTACTATTATAATTTAGCATGTACAGCATATTTTTGTCATTAATAGTAATAGAATAATATTATTAATGTTTGAAGTTTCAGTTAAACCCTGTATTTTTCAATTTTTACTTTGTTTTTCTTGTAAAATACGTAATGCTGTAACTCTAAAGGTAGGCAGAGAAAACGCTAATGTACCAAAGACTAACAGTACTTTCCTGTTTATCGAGAAAATATTTTTTTAAGAAATGATAACAAAGGCATCTCTGTCAGAAACTTAATGGGAAAAGAGGAAAGTGTTGAGTAAAGTAATAACCGTCAATACTTAATTAAAGTATAAAGTAATAAAGATCCTTTTACACTCCGTAGCATTTTATAAAGATTTTAGGAAACAAATTTCCGCTATTCAAAGTTAAAACCCCTCTGGAAATCTGCTGTATTTGAAATATCAGATCTGATGTTAGAGCCTCCAGCGTTACGCTTTCGTTCTAAAAACGTAATTAAGCGTTCTTCAATGTAGGTATAGAACAGAATAAATAGTGTAGGCGTTGTCTTAATTCAAAGCTGCTCCGAAAAATTTAACACCTAAGGCAGATCCTAAAATTGCTCTTTTCAAATACTTTTTATAGTGTTCACATTAATATTTAGATTATTATAGTTTAGTTTTGGGCCCTTTATTATTTCTGACCTCAAGCAAACTTCTCACGCGCCAAACTTTCAATACAGTTATGCCCCAAGCATTTACTTTTTAATGTTTCCTAAAAATGACGCAAAATAAATTGGTAATTAATTTCCATTATACTTTAAACATTATTTTTTTAAAATATAAATAAGAAATTAAACAAAATGAGGAAACTTTCTTACTTAAAAACATAATTCGTATTGATTAAGAAATATATTTTTTAAATTTTATTCTTTAAATATTAGGTTCTACTTCCATCGATACTTCCAGGCTGATATACTTCTTTGCATAAGCTATAAATTGATTTAAATATTCCCATTACATATTCAGACTTTTTTAAGCAGATTTTTAATTTAAGAGACATCCTGCTCTAGCCAAATATTTGAATCGTTTTGTTTATAAAATAAGGAAACTTATTCTGCGTGCCCAATAAGCTATAAATCTTTTGTGTACACTTTACTTCCCATCATTAGCATAAGGTGAAGACTAAACTCCTCAGCGCATTTGTTTTGGTTTCACGCTTCGATTTTAAGCGTTAAATATGCAAACAAATAAAGCTTTATGAACCAGGACAGTTGCATTGCCTGTACAGCAAGCTAGAAATATTTTCATTTTACTCATGCCTTCATTAAATGCTATTCTTTACTGTCGAGTTGTCTAAAGGAACTTTTGACTGAGAATTTGTTGATTAACTCGAAATTTAAACAAATCAATGAACAGAATTTCCTTCACTCCCACGTTCCAATATTAGAAATCTTTTTCGATGCTAAATACATCAGTATTCAGTTGAAGACCTAAAGGCAAAGTCCATTGATTTCAGACATAAGACTATGGCAGAATTAATGAGCTCTCCTGACAATTAAATTTCTTGAATTCTCATAAATATTTAGAATCTCTGCTAATGTTTAAGCATTAGAATGAGAAAGAAGAATTTTAGTTGAATAGGAAGTTAAGATATGAAGAAAGCCAAATGTTAATATTCGAATGAATTTCTTGTGCATTTGTCAGCTTAAATGAGAGAGAACTATCATATATTAAAGGTGACTTGTTTTATATTTTCCATAATGTTTTAAGTCTAATATTCCTTGTTTTAATTTTATTCAAATTCGCTGTTATTGTGAACTCAAAAATGGGACATACTGAAACGAATCTATGACTTAATGTTCGATTCCCACCTTAATCTCTAAGGAAATTTATTCAAAATTTATTCGCCTCACTCCAGATGCAATAATATTTAAAACTATTCTCTGTTTCTCAATATTTTTATTATAAATTATTTCAATTATATTAATAATTTTTGCATTAAAAGCTTAGGAAAAAAGGAAAATTTCTATTGCATAATTAATTTTCTTTTATTTTAGAAGCATACAAACGCAGGAAAACAAAGTATTCATTCTAAAATATGACATTAGAGCGTTGAATTGATTTTATAATAAAAAAATAGTCACCGACAGCCTAGGTTCGTGAGAAAACATAGTACGTTAGCTGATAGCGTAATGTACTTCCTACCAGCGCTTTTGTCAGCAGTTCATAATTTGAAATTCGATTTTCTCCAATGGCACAAAAGCTCAGGTTTTGAATTCAAAAGTCCGCTGCAACTCAGTTCCCTTTGAAATGTCGGATAACATTTCCAATGCAGATACATTCACTTTCTTTTAATTATCATAAATTCCATTGTACTTGAAAAAAGAAATATTATTATACAATAACATAATTTCGGAGGATTTAAAAATTTTCCGAGGAAAAGGAGTTTTTTCTTTGCTTTTGTTTGCAAGTAAGTTGACAAACTCTTAAACTTTGAAGCAGAGTGCTGCTACAGTTCAGTTGCAAAACAATATTACCATTTAACTGTCATGTTGGGGGATAAAGCTCTACGTTCAACTGCTTTCCAACTCAGACACTTATTGCATCCTGCATCTAAATGAGAATAATCACTTGCCCACCCTTTCATAACGTAAGTTCCATTCAAAGACAAGATTGAGTAATCTTCTCTGTATACGATACCTTACATAAGCCATCGTAATCCTCTGAATTTCCCGTTTCCATAAAGCAGGATTTGCGCGTTTTATCCTGTAACACTGGGCGGAAATTTCCCGCTATAAATTGCCACCTAATTGAATGCAATTCACGAACTATTTAAGGGATACTTATTTACATTTTCATTCTTCTTTTTTGCCTAAAATGCGAGTTATCTCAACATCAGAATTTAAAAAAAGTCATTCTAAATGTAACTCCTGTTATTACCGTAAATTTATCTGAAATTTAAGCCTCTTCTCTTGAATATCTCCAGAACAGCAGTCTTCCCGAGATAAGTCGTCCTCGAACATTTTGTCATCATTATTCTACTCAACCATAATGCTCTAGTCAAAATATTGAATTTTGATCAAAAGAATAAAAAAGAATTAAAACAATATTATAATTCAACTACAATTTTTAAAATTTTGTTTTCTTTCACTAACTTTTAAGACAAACTAGATAAACATAATTTTCAAAACCTAAAACTCTAACGTATCCTTTTGAGAAATTTCGAGAGAAATGAGTAAATGTACCTTGTTTCTTGTAATGTAATAAACTAGATAAAGGCGAAATAGTTTCAGAAATTGTAGAGTCATTAAATTATTTTAAATCTGGAGACTTGAAAAATGTGCAGAGCCTCCTCCAAGGCTCGAACCCTGGAGCTCTCGAATACGCTTCCAATTACACCACAAAGGCATGCGGAAAGGAGGAAGAAAAATATCTGATAAAGTTTGTAAAAGTATGATCTTTGTAAAACGAAAAATTGAATTTTCGTTTTTTCCAATTTTGCTTCCTCAAAAAAAGGGGAGAGAAAATAATTTTTTTTTCATATTTTCTTCTTATTAAGAATAAATTGCCTTCTCTTTACTTTATCATTTTTGATATGCTAAACGTATGCGAAGATAACCACGCATTTTATTCTTTGCGGAAGTTTTTATTAAGATTTTGAGCGCTTTTTCATAAGAAATTTGCCTGTGGCAGCAATTATAAATTAACTCCCACACCCTTCTAAAGAACGTTCAATGCAAACTGTTGCTTGACTATTTTTATTCATCGCTCACGAACTGAATTTCCCTGAAGTAAGAAAGATAATTAAAATATAAAACACTTTTGTCGGCTTCTCTTTAAATCTCTAACAATATGTAAATATTTCTTTCGCTTATTTAATTTCAGAATGTGAAGAGATAATTCTCCGTACAAGAAAAAATTCGCTGTTCTCAGAATGGCTCCTTTTAATAAACTTTTAAAAGTTACCAAACAAATATTTCTTTTGACCATTTTAAATGCACACGCTCCAAAAGGTAAAAGTTTAAGCTCCGATTTTGCTGAATCGATATTTTAAGCCACTTTCACGCATGCGCCAAGTGAGTGGACTATGTTCAGGTCATAGTGATGGGGAGCTGTGCGAGGGGACCCTGCAGTGACGATTGTGATGAATGTTTTCATCGAAAGCAGTTGAAAATAGCGGTGAATCAGAGCTAATGATTGGACAAATCATAAGTCCCCTTCCCCCTGTGCTGCTTTCTTTACGACATCGCATGTCACCCGCCACAGAAGCCGAAATTACATGAAAAACGACACTGCCGCTAACCACCGACTGATTCCAATTTTCCACTGTCGTATTTTTTGGCTTTTTAATTCCCTTCTAAATAAGTTTCTAGTCAACTGCTGTTTTGTCAATTCTATTTGAAGGGAGGGCGGTGGTATGTATTTCCATTAACTCTTTCTCACTGAAGTTCTCGATCGAGGAGATACATTTTAAATGGGAAAAAAGGAAAAGAAAAAATAAGCTTCTTTAGAGTCTATATTTTTTAAGATTTCAGGTAAAACATCATTTATTTCAATTTTTGGAGTGGAATGGATTTTTTAAGTAATTGTTTTAGTCCAAAGTAACGTATTACTATTTATTTTAAATAGGAGTTTTTAGGGCTCTTCTGATTTATTTTTTTAGTTTCTTTAAATGGAAACCACAGAAATAAAATAGTCTAGTAAAAAATTCAAATTAATTACTTGGCGGAGTGCTAGATACTTCACTTGCGATTTCAAACAAATACAAATGAGTTTCTTATTTAAAAAAGTATGCGACAGAACGGAATTCTTTCCCATCTTTTCAAAGAACCACAAATTGTAAAACCATAAAGCAAATTAAATATTATATATATACCATATAAATATTATATATATATATATATATATACCATATAAATTCTAACCATAAAGCAAATAATACTTTCTCTTGAAACATATGATAATAGATTAGAAAACATAAAAATTAATTGTATTATAACAAAATGATCTCGGAAAGTTACACAGAAATCTAAAGCTTAGGTTACTTGAATATGGAAAGGCACACGTTTACTATCTGCTTAAGAAATTCCTTTGGGGAAGAATTTATAATCGAAAATGGCTCGTATTGGTGTCAAATATGGGAAAAACTACTAAAACCAGCCATGCAGCCATTCCATTTGCCTAGGATCGAAACCAGGTCGAACTCCCACTATCCACGATCCTAACCAGTAGATCACTGGTGGAGCATGAAATCTAAAGATTCACAGTGATAAATGAATCTGTACATAGGAAAGATTTTGTAAATATCGCTTAAAAAATATTTTCATCATGCTGACAGAAAATCTGATTTCATTACTTTCCTATTTTTTATAAAATTAACCAGCAAATATATAACTTCTCTCAGCTAAGCAAATATCCTAAGAATTTTCAAAATAATTCTGCTAATAAAAAGAGTTCATATTCTGTAGCACCAAATATGATGTACTTGTAATAGGGTTTGACCTGCAGAATATTGAGTATTTCATCAAATCACACACAAAAAAAAAAATTACTGTCTGTACAAAACGTAAATCGTGCACGCTTAATTAATTTCAACAACAAAATTCAGAACGATGAAATGAACAAAGCCGTTGTCTTCATTTTCTGGTGGCCGAAAAGGCTTTTTTTGATTTTCCACAAATGTAACATAAATGGGAGCTATTTTCTTTTAAATTGTCCTCCAAGTTTGCATTACCCTCAAGGTACATAGCTCTCGTGAACTTTGCTGTGGTAAAATAACTATCTACGTTTTCTAAAACGAAATGAATAAAGAACAGCATGTTCTTAATCGAACTTTCTTTTTTTTTTTTTTTTTTTTTTTTTTTCTGTACAGAGAAAAGGAAGACACTTAATTATTTTTTAACCGAATCTCTGTGTGAAAAGAAGAAAAAAAGACTTTTTTCAGTTAAATAATTTCCTTAGTTTTATGAGAGCTCATAGACTTATTTGCTTCCAGGATAATTCCATGGAGGAATTACTGAGCGATGTAATAGTGATGAAATTAGCGATTTTCAGCAATTTTTATCTTCTGAATCACTGATTGAGGCAAAGATCTTAATAAATAAAGTAGGTTTCGGGGGTTACATAAAGTGTAATTCCTATGTTTTTTAGTTCCGATTGTGGAAAATCCATGAATTGACATAAACGAATTGCTTTAAAATAAGCTAAATAAAACATTTCGCTTAAATTCTCAGCTTTTTATGAACTTGGTAAAAAGTGTTTGTCGTGTAAATTATTGAATTGTTTTATTGCTTCCTTTATCACCGAATAGTAGAAATAGTTAGAATACTAAATTTCATTGCTATCTGTTGACTGTTGACGGAGGACGAGGTTACAGTTTATTTACCGTAGGTTAGTCGGTTTTTTTCCATTTCCGCCCCTATAAAATGAGAAAGCCCTTTAAGGAGGCAAACGTCCATAGTAGGCGAGAAAAGGGCACTGTGTTCCTGCAATTTTATTTCCATTATTCGTCTGCTAGCAAATAGCTATAATAACGTGTTACGTGCTTACATTGAATGGTGCTAAGATTATACACATTATAATATACAAGAGTATATAGTGACATACAACGGGATGAAATAATGGAAATAGGCTACAAAATACAATACAGTTCACCCAACAGAACGCAATATGTTAAGTGCATTACATATATACAGTTAATGCATATATGTATGAGTGAATTAACACATTCACTTCTTCAGTATGGGTAAAGTGCAAACTTAGTATGGGACAAATATATAGAAGTCCATGGTCAAGATATTAAACAACAGTTTATATGTCCATATCTCATAACACTAATCCAATGTACCTGATATTATAAACAAAAGTTTACAGACTAATTCACTGCACCCCGTATCAAATAATTTACACACACATTCCTATATAGTAACATATATATTAAGGTGTTTAACCACTATCCTTGCTAATGAATTAATAAGGTTTTAATTATTAGTTCTCGAAATCTAAAATTTTCGGAATGAACAGAGAAATAATCCCCGTTAGTAAGCAGACTGCAAAGGAGGTGGAATCTAGCACAAGCAATCCATTTCCATTTGAATAAATTGCGCTTCTCTTCTACGCCCCTTGTTAGGGGCGTAGAAGAGAAGCGCAAAAGAGAAAGCTAATAAAAGGAAAATGCCTCTGAAATACTTAGTAAAATGCTTTGTTTCATCCACTGCAGACAAATATGGCTTTTCGGGTTGCAACGTGTCTCGTAAGTTTAATGACATGAATTCCATTTGCTCTCGTCTTTCCGTATCTAAATAAATAAGAAACTAAAAGCCTAATTAAAGCACCTTTAGTTCGCATTAAATATTTAATCCACTTTAGCTCTTAAATGAGGTTTTAATGCATTTGCTTAGTTCTTTCAGTGAAGGAAAGAAGGAATTCGTTTTATTTAAAATTTCAGAGTATTTTTAAACTACTTCTCTTGTGCCAGAAATACAATCTATTATATTACGTTCTAAGGTTATAGGGAACCCACTCACTTATTTAACTAAACTTGATCCTTAGTGAGACTGTCAGATCCGTTTTCTAACTTACTCCAGCTCCCAAAGCTTTAAATATAACAAGTGCATGGCTTGTGCTTATAGAAGAATCTTCTCAGATTGCTGGATTTCACACATAACATAAATCGTAGATTAACCCCCCTGAGAGATACACAAGACAAATATCATCTTAATGAATGGAAGTATAAACTTCTATTAAAAAAACAAAGACTAATATCAGTAATTATAAAAATTTAGCTAATAGAAGCTAATTAAATACAGGTTTTCATGAGCATATCGAAAAGGCCGTATCACTCAAAAGGTTAAAATTTCAAGTCCTTTAAGCTGGACATTCACAAAACAAAAACCGATCAAGCTTTGGCTCAACCTAATCAAATTGCTAGAGTAACTCGGCTAGCAAATGCTTAAACCCGATCTAAAATAATTTTCAGAGTTAGACGAGGAAATAATAATCCAGCCAGCGCTGCTACCTAGCTACTATGCGTCGCTTCTATGCAACTCAGCTGGCATAGTGGGTATTGACGTTGACTGCATTACAGATGCATCTGGGTTCGAATCCGGAGTAAGCTTGATGTTTGTAAGCGTGAACTGTCTGTGCGGCAAAGGGCAACTCAAAATACACGGCTAGCCGAAAGCTTTCTCGATAGGTTGATGGTGCAGGAAGATAAATTGGAAACCCTAGGACCCTCCCCCACCCGCAGGGGTTTCTCCCTCAAAATTTCGAGTAAAGTTTAACAGTTAGTAATACCCACCGATGCCTAATATATACCTACGGAAATGCTCAGGTTCCGGTCTTACTTCAACGTGTACCAGCCAAAGGTCCGTCTCAAGCATTTAAGAACTTTGTTCTTATATCTGCATATCTAATTTGCATTCTGGTGAGAGCTAAGAAAACGTAGAAGTACAGCTAAAATAATAAGATTACGGGTTAACTGACAGAAATCTTATAAGGTGCTATAGAATACAAACGTAACTAAAAATTATATAGTTGACATGCAGATTTTATAGTTAGCTGATTGTCAATCTTGAATGCAATAAGTCCAATCCCCTGTTCATCTCCAGTGGAACGCGAGGAATTCCATATATAATTATATAGAAAGGAGTGTGGAGTTTTTGTTTTATCTTATATGCTTAAGATGCAATAATGCGGGAGAGTTTATATTAAAACTCTTCCGTTTAGCCATTTCTCCTCAGGTAGAGAGCCTTTGACTGCAATGGCATATTTCATGTAATTTATATTGATATAATCTGCATAGATTCTTCTTGTTTATCAGTGGTACTAAATACTCCACACGGAGCACAGCTGTTAAAAGACGCCTTAAGTTATCATGCACTGTTTCTTAAAATACATTGTAAAAACTGTGACACTAAGAGCGGTATTCAAAACTTTTTCCAGTATTATTTAATTTAAATGCATTTATGCCATCGTAAAAAAAAACTTTAATAATTTCGGGTATTTTAATAGTAAATATTTTCATAATATGTTTACTCATTCCATAAATATATCTTACTTTATAAGGTAATCATTTGAAACAAACCAGTTATTATAATTTCAGCCTTCCTATCACTTCTCCTTTCCCGTTCCTCAACAGAATGTAAATCCATTTGATAGTATTTAAACTGAGGTTTGGGGATGGTAAGAAAGAGCGTGTTCTGTCTCTTTAGGGCACGTTATGTAGTTCCTGCTAACTCTTATAAATAGTATTTATTCGGCTTTGCATTATTGCTGCCGACATTTAAATTTGAGACACTGGTTAAAGTTTTCTGAGCCAGCTTAGTTTAAAAATTGTGTATTATTAGTTATTATTAGTTAACGCTATTATTAGTTACAGTTACTCTAAGTTTTAAATTTGAATTTGACTATTACTTTAGTTTATATTCTGTTATCACTAGAAAGTACATTTAAAATCTAAGTTCTATTAAATAAATATAATTGTTTAAGATTTTTCAAGTGTCTGTAGTTGCTTCAGACTTAGCCATAATTCTCTTTATTTCTGCTGGGGTTCTAGGACTATTTCACTGTTACCAGATACAGAAAAACCCTACAACATTTAATAAATTTTATATTATTACCTGGTAACTTAACGTTTCACGGTAGCGTATATTTCCTTTTTTTAATAAATTTAGTATTAATTAATTTTTTCTTCTTTGCACAGAGCCATGACAAAATTAAATCTTTTCAAGAAGTGCACTTGAAAATCCATTGCGAGGGTATCAATGTTATTGCAAAAATCCAAGCAAAAGTACACAAATACTGCACCTGGAAACTAGTGTAAATGTGCCAAAAATCCATAATGAAAACTAGAGAATTATTATAATTAAAGGAGAATAAGTTTCGAATTAGATATTAGAGAAGAAAAATGCAGCTAGATCAGGGCTGATGGACCGATGTTCCACGGCCTTTCTGCATCAAAAAACGTGCTTTCGTAACTTAGCGAGCCTTATGTCGAAATTATCACTGTCCATTAACTCTTATTATATTCAATAAAACTTGAGTCGCTCAGTAACTCACAATGTCTTTCTATAATTTAACTTCTCTGATGGTCAGTAGATTGCCGGTGTAGCAGGAGGAGTTCTTGTAATACAGAGGTTATAAATAAGAATATCGAGTAATTTGTTATTTGCGTGTTCAATTTTGCTTTCAGAATGACATTTTTTGGATACTTAACTGTCTTTAACTGCAACAGAAAGCGTGTGTACTAACGTTCTTTAAGGCAATTTCAGAGAATTATCATTATCTCTGTTTCATACGTGAGGATAATAAACATTTTACTCGCTGACATACGAATGTTTATTAAATTTCTTTATTTTGTGTGATAGGCTTTTAACACATGTAATACCATTATCTTTAATGTTTTAAACATGTTGAAGCTCATGCGTATATGTTTCAGTTCTGAGCGTAAAATTCGTAAAAGGACAAATCCATAATAGACGTGAAAGTTAACAAACATGAATTATTATTTTTCGTTCTTATCATAGAATAAGTTTGTCTTACTTCATTTCATTATTTGCTTACATATTGCACTTTTTACATTCCTTTATAATTTTTTAACTGTAAAAGAAACGAAACCTTCGACCTGCGACGAAGGTGTTGTTTGCTGATGAAAGCAAATTTAACATCTTCGGCTCAGATGGACATGTACTGGCGTGGAGAAAAGCCAAAGGAAAATTTCAGGAGGAAAACATAGTACCAAGCTCTAAACACGGTGGAGAAGGCATTATGCTATGCACATCTGTGGCATATTTCGGTGTTGGTAATATAGAGTTTTCAGATGGTATTATGGATCAGTATAATTTCCTTGACATCCTGAAGAGAAATTTGATATCATTAGCACAAAAACTTAATATACAAAATAGTTCTAAATTCTATCAGGACAATGATCCAAAGAATAATGAGCATAATGTTAGACTTTGGCTGTTACATAAGTGTCCAGAAGTAATGAAAGCACCAACCCAATCTCCAGATCTTAATTCTATTGAACATGTTTGGCAGGAACTAGAATCGGAAATTATAAAACAGAGCATATCTTCGCGGCAGCAACTGAATGCAGTGACTCAAGAGAAGTGGCATAAAATAAGTCCAAAAATAACAAAAAACAATTGTGGAGTCAACGCCGAAAATGTTAAATGATGTGATCAAATATAAAGGTAATCCCACAAGATATTAAGAAGCAAAAAAATATAAGTTTTTGTCATTTTTGGCTGTTACTAAAAGTGTCCCATTATGTCTGTGAGAATATTTTTTCTCATTAAACAGACGATATTGATTTTTGAATTTAATTTTCATCTTTTAGAAAATGTATTTACTATAAAAATATAATTAATTCATATATAATCAAAATAGAAGCATTTCTTTTTGTTTTAATTTGTTTTAGTTTTCATGTTCATTAAAGTATACAAATATCCAAAGTGTCCGATCATTTTTGTGAGCCACTGTATGTAACAAAACTGCACTTATACCGATAACCACCATAGCTAAAAGCGTCGAAGCACTGGTAATTCCATCTTCAGCCCAATTGTGGTGTTTCAAGTGGTGGAACGTACATTCAAAATGCCAGTGCTCATAAATTTCTCGTGAAAAACTTAAATCCGACCTAGTTTTCCTTTGAAAAATCTTTCGATGTGTAATTTTTTCTTTATAATTCGTTTTCTGTCGCAGATCAAACACCTCTTAACAGCCTATATAATATTTGAATAATATTTGAAACTGGGCTTAGAAAAGGTTAAACAATTTCAAATAGAAGTTAAGCTTTAAATTTTACTAGTTCACTAACAATAGAAATATTGCACAGTTCTTCTAGTTCTTCTGTCTGAAACTTTTTCTAGACATCTATTCTTTTAACGGTAAGCTGAAAAATATCCTTTGTCTGGACTGCTGAGCGATATTTTACCTTCTGTAATATTATTCAAAATGAATTTTGCAACTGCAGTTGTTAGTTAATAATAAATAGAAATTTTAACGCAAGATTTAAATTCTTTGTTTATTATCAATAGGAGTGCTTTTAATTTATCAGGTTTCATACACATATGTTAAATTTTCTGAACGGTTAAAACTTGGCTCACAGTAACGGAATGTTAAATATCTTGCTTTGACTTTCAGATGATTGAAAAAGGCTTCAGATGATTGAAAAGACTTACTATTATTATACGAGATATCCTATTTATTCTTCTGCTATTTAGTGAAGAGAAAACGCAAAATAGTGGCTTCCTTTGTACTTTTAATCTTAGTTGTTATGAAAACACACCATATGGTAAATTTCCGAAACCTATTACTCTTTAGTTGAAAGTTTTATGACTGTAGGGTATTCTACTCTTACTAGTTCTCTCAATTTTAAAAACATTCGCCGGCGTTTGAAATCAAAATAAACTGCACGCTTCCTCTTCAGGCGGAAGGTTAATTTTCATTCGTGCGAGACTGAATACCAGTAAAAATAATTCAGAGAGTTTGGGAAACGATGTTTCAGGCAATTTTATGTAATGTACAGTGCTTGGGTTACTGAAAACTAAAAGGAGAAAACCATAATTTTAGCCGTCTAATCATAATTTTGCGGAAGAAAAATTCTTTCGTTTTAAAATCTTTGTTTTAACTCAAGTAATGAAATATTTTGCGGCGGAACATCTTAGAGTTTACTTAGTCCACTTAATTCGTTGTTAAATAAAAGAAGTTGGTAATAAAAGAAAGTATGTTCACGTTTCTAATTCCACTTAACATGCTAGTAATGATTCTCCTGGTGCGAAAACAGTGCAGTTAGTTTTAGAATTAAAAGGAAACAAATCCTTAAAATATTAGTTAATTTGCATTTTCTCCGCCGACTGTCTAGTAAGTGAAACAAAGACTTCTTTTGTTAGACTCGTAATCAT
This sequence comes from Stegodyphus dumicola, assembly GCF_044657685.1. Classification (NCBI taxonomy): domain Eukaryota; kingdom Metazoa; phylum Arthropoda; class Arachnida; order Araneae; family Eresidae; genus Stegodyphus; species Stegodyphus dumicola. The sequence continues at coordinate 36,539,246 of NC_140781.1, forward strand.
TTGTTTAACTCGTAATTGTTTCATAAATGTTATTCAGTAGAAAAAAATCAGAAAACTTTCTTGAAGCCAATAATGGAACACTTAGAGTTTACCATTTTCTAATTAGAGAAAATACAGAAACGACGTTAGTAACGAACTTTTTCCCGAGATATAATATTTTATATAAGATATTAGTAAAGCAAATAATACATTTAAGTCAGAAACGGTTTAACGTTGCTATTAAAATGCATTTATAATAGTATCCTAATTTTTGGAATGAAATGGGTGTGGTGATGGTGTATTTAATTATGGCAAAGCACACGAGGGCTATCTGCCTAAAGGGAGGGATGTCTTTCGTGGAGGACTTTCTAAGGGAAACTGGCTCGTATACACGTTACACATGGGGAAAACCACGAAAACGCCAATGCAGCCAGCCCGTTCGCGGGATTCGAACCTCAGACCGAACTACCAGTGTTCAGCGTCTTTACCGCTCGGCCGCTGGTGGGCTGGAATGAAATGGGAAGTAACCTTTCACGTAACCGATTGAAAATATTTTTGACAGTTAAATTTTTAACTCAGTTTTATTTTACATTGTTAAATAAAAGTAGCAGTGCTTTTATATATCCATATTACTTAAGTAATGAGTGACTTTCTGAGTTGCTTCCTCACAACTCTTACGAACATTTATTCTGCGTCATGGTACCATTTGATGTGCAGTATACATGAAAGCCAGCTCCAGGCCAACAGAGATTTCACAGTTGCCTACTTTTCCATGTGATATCCTAAGATCGCTTGTCATTATCACAAACTATGTATGTTTGTGATAATGGCAAACATACATAGTTTGTGACTTTGGGGGAGGGGATAAACTGAAAAATAAAACTGTAAAACAAATGATATAAATAAATATTGAAGAAGATCGGTTTCCAAGACCCATTGTCCCATTTCTCCATCGTTTCAATTAAGCAAGATTCTACTTACAAGTTCATCGTTTTCTGTACTTTTCAAATGAGGCATCTAAGACATTTGCCACGGTCTTCAACCACCGGTTGATCAGTACAATAGATCATACTTTGAAACATGGTTTTCATCATATCTGTGAGGTATAAAAAAGGCAAGTTCGAGCTAAAATCTCTTTTCCTGTCATAAGAAATCTGCAATCAATATTCTCTGCACGAAACTGTAAATAATTATTTTAGGCGTTCAATTAGTTACTATGCACCAAAATGAAAACATGGAATTGATACGTTCAAGCTCATTAAAATGACGCTAATTCGAACCTAGAGAACTGTTAGAAATCGTTTTATTACTATGTTATAGGTAAGCGAGTTGTTTACAGTAGTTTATGTACAGATTTGATAGAGTATTTATGAAAATTTCCTTCAAATTCTGCATTATGATTTAATATTAAATAACAGAAGTAGAGCAATAAAATTAATAAACACAAAAAATATATTTTTATTTCATACAGTAATTTAATTTACTAGTGAATATACAAAACATACCGTAAAAAACATACAGACAAGCTGAGGAAGAATAAAATATCAAATAATAAACAGTCAGTATTTGAGTGAGAATCTCAGAATTGTCTTTTTATCTGCCACTACCACTCATTTATGTTTCATGACAACATCTGACCATTTTCTGAGGGCGAAACATGCTTCAGAGATACTCTGACATAAAATACAATTTGAAGCTGTTTAAATATTTGGCAAGACAGCGACTGTCGTGGCCAGTATCGAAACAGTAACTACAAAAGTATGCCGTCGAAAGAAAGCTGCGATCCTAGTTTAAGTACGTTTGCCAAAGTTTTTTTCTTTGATGTCTTCTGCCTGCCTAGATTGAAAATTTTCTTTTATCGCCAAGTCCCAATATCGAGACGTAAAGAAATGACTCCACTGAAAAGTTAAAAGATTTGTTTCCTTTGGTGGGGGCAGAAGTTCCCATTCCGCTTTCAAATACACACAATAAAATAGACACTTTTGTAACAGAATGGCGAAACGTCTATAAGACCTAGCAAACCTTTTAATATTTTTAAACAAGCTGTTCCAGTGTGATTTATGGGCAGAACTAAGCAAATAAGGAGACTATCGACTTCTAAACAACGAAACATAAGACAATAAAAACAATTTATGATAATATGCAATCTGTTCTGATCCAAATTGGAGACCTGCATGTAAACCCCATTCGTTAATGGATTAGCGATTAAAAAATTTCAGTAATGATCTTAATATGCATCTTTATGAGCACACAACGTTTCGTTTAAATCTATATGATCATGCGCACTTTCACAAGCAGACGTTAATTTATATGTCAAAAGGAAAAGTAGTAAATTTAATCTATTAAAACGTATTCAGGTTTAAAAGTCACATGTTGGAACTTCCTCAGTTCATTCTTTTGTCACTAATCCGTAGCACTGGTGAGTTCAAGACAAAGTTTTCCAGTTTTATACAAAATGGGACGTTACTCAAATTATGATGTATGTAATCTTTAATACAATAGTAATATATAAGTTAGTGAAACAGTATCTGGAAAGCTTATCTCATAGGTCAAGAGAATATTGGTCATGTAAGCAGGCGCCTTGTTGATTTGACTACAAATTCTGCTCTTTAATTACGTCCATATGAGTTTATATACATTTGACAGTTTAGTAGTTTATTTGTGATTTTTCATTAAACACTGCACGGTTCAAATACTGGAGAAATCGCTCACAAAAGTTCAGAATTCAATTAATAATCTCCACTCGATGCTAGCTAATGGTATGAAGGCTCAAAAAGTGCAAAAAGCATCATTTCGTTTTAGCACTCAGAAATGTAAACTAACGTAATGAATATTAAGAGGTTATGAGTATAAAATGCGTTGGAGCAAATATTTTACTTTAACTGAGATATAACGTTCTCGAATAGGGAAATTTCACGTAATACCACTATCATTCATACTGTCATAGTTTATTAACGCAAGTATATCAAAAATTAAGAAACTTTCTAGCGACCTGTTCTCAGTGGGTTTAAAATGTGCAGAAAAAAGACCAATATAAAACGTAACTGAGATCGTAACATAAACGAATATCTCTAGACCGTTTTTCAAATACTGATTCTTATAACTCTATTAAATGTTTCCTGTAAAGAATGTAATGCCCTATGATTAGAATATACAACCAGTATTTTACTCCACACCACTGATTTTTGATTTAGGTAATGAAGCTAACATTCCCTACGCCGCTTTAGGGTGTATAATTTAAGCTTTTCGGATGATTCCTGCAGATTGCAACCCTCCGGCAGGCAATCTAAATCTCCCGTTAGGGATTGTAATTAATTCCATTAATTACAATCCCTAAAGTGGGATTTACATTAGAAAGGATATAATTACATCCTCCCGTTAGGGAATATAATTAAAACTTTTCTGTTAAATCTTTGAAAAGAAAATAATAAATATAAATGAAGCATTACAGTGGATATTGTAGTGTAAACTGAAGGCATATAATTTTTTAGGCTTATAAATCTAAAATTATAAGGATGAATTTTTGGACACTATTTTGATCGAATCATCAAAATCTTACGAAATATGTAATTAAGATAAAGTATAAAAATATTAAAAGTGATGAAAGGGTTGAAAATTTATTTTCAAATGTTAGTGAAAATTTATCTTATCTGATAATATATCTATATACATATATACTTGAGAAAGTAATACACATTGATATCTTATCTGCCTGAAATTATTTATTTATATGGATTCACTGACTTAAGAAAGGTAACAGAAATGCTGCAATGTGGATCTTTGACGAAATTAAGTGTAAGTCTGAAGACGTGCTAAAATGCGTAAACATTGAACACTAACAACAATCCGGAAAGCCACCGCACGTTTAAACAACTGTGTTTATATGACGGAAAGTGATTCATTGACGTGTATCCTTGCATCAAACGTGCTCTCTTCCAGCTGGAAATGTTTTCTCAGTCCGCAGGGCTATTTATTCATTCGTGATGTTAGAGAGTAAATTTGGAGAACAGATTTGTGGGTTTCAAATTATCTTACTTAGCAACGGTAAAGTATGAAGCCCAGTTATTTATTCGATATACAATTTTGAGGTTATTTTTGATTACTTAAATGCAATGTTTAAAATTAAATTATTTACGTGGAGGAAATTTACGTGAAAAGTTACATAAAAATCTTCAGTTTCCTGAGCAATCCCTGGCAATAGTTTTGCATTTTAACTTTAATAAAATTAAAAGAGAACACCTTATAACTGACTAACGTGTTTAAATGTATTTAGTAAGTTAGTTTTAATTTACAATGCATTATGTAATTTGAGGGTAATTTATATCGAGATCTTAGACTCAGTTAGGATTAGATTATGTTTTATCAGAGTAATTGATTTCAGGAAGAAATATGAGATATTAATTGTTATCCAAAAGAAACCCGTTCCACAAAAGTCTAAATTTTCATTTTGGCAGAAATTTAGAGACTCTTTGCATTACGTAAATGGGTCTAAATAATCTGAGCATTACATTTCAAACATGCATATAAGTAACATATTTCTAATCAACAAAAGGATCACTCGCTTACCTTACGTCGTTAAAACCTTCTATCAATATGAAGATCTCAGTTTCGAGTACCAAGGCCAACTGTGCAGAATTGATTTGGAGAAACAGATCTTTGTGCAAGCTTGAATCAGTGTGCGTGATGAGCATTAAAATAAGAAAAGTTTCAGGACAACTGGATAAATATTAACGGAAGTCTGTATTAGTCACATAAAATCTACGTTGTAGAGCAAAGCGCTCCAGTGTGGCTGGAGCAGAGTGATCCAGTCAAATTCTTAAGTATATGTCATTCCTCGGTCCTCTATGTAAGTAAACGAGACACATATGGAAGATGTGACGTCCATATTTAGGGAAGTAACTCGCAAATTAGAAGTTTAGATCTATTTTTACTTCTTTGAGGAAAGATGACTGTTAACACATATATATTGTAAAGTATTTTATGCCTCCTCACCGCATGCCTTCGTGGTGGGAGCGTATGCGGCTAGAAACTGGGAGGTCAGGAGTTGGAACCCCAGCGATGCATTGCACAATTTTAACGTCTCCTGCTCCAAAATAAAATGCCTAATGGTCTCTAAAATCTACATTTATTTTACACTAATTTGTAAACTTTTATGTTTCTGCAATGGAAAACTCCTTTCTTCAGTAGCATATAATACTTTCTGTCAGAGAATTAAGCTTGTGAAACGGTGTCTTGGAGAGGATAAGCCGTACGTTAAAATTGACTATCCAAATCTTTTTAACTTAACTCTGGTGAGAGTATGTTGAAGGGAGGCGTTTAATTGCCATTTTATCTCTGTAGGCTTGGACAAGACTTATGAATAATGGTCTCTGTTACTAAATGAAATTTTAAATATCATTATCTGCGTTAAAGAACGTTACTGGGATTTCTGTGTAGCTGTTAAGGATGACCACACTTCATACTTCGGTACCCATTTGTTATATTTCAAAAAGTGATACTTTTCCTCTGTTCAGGCCAAATTTGTGTAGAAAATAAGTATTTGATATAAAATGCTTTTAAGCATCTCCGTAACGTACGATGTAATAATGGCTTTTAGCCAATTTTTTCCCACTTAGTAAGACGTTTGTTATTAGGAGGTTTCTCTTTTTTTTTTCTTTTTGTTTTGATTTTGTCCAACGTATTACCTAATTAATGGAAATTAGTATATTTCTTACATTCAGGTATTTAACTATTACACATACCTACTCTCCTCTCGTTCTTTTATTGTCTTAGATAGTATTCGTCCCCTCTGAGAGAGAATAAGGATGATGTTAATGAATATAGAAGCGAAATTGCCTATCAAAGATATACTTCAATACTCATCTCCTCTTTTTCCGCCTCAAAGAAAATGGGAGATATTAGAAGCTTTCAATAAGTCATTCTTCCTATTTTCGATTGCTTTCCTTTTCCAGATATGCTACAGGTTTAGGACGTCATTAATGGTATTCTAACTGATTTATTAAAATATTTAAACTGATCTACAGAGAATATTCAAAGAAACAGGCCATAAAACTTCCCTGATGAGCATAAATGACACTTTTTTCCTCGTCACCTATACATTGTTATTTACTTACAATGGCGCACAGTGGGGCACCTATTTCATAAACTTATTTTCGTATAATAAAAAAGCAAGTATGAGAATATTATCTCTTTTAACGTCTGCACGTTAAACCTATTTGGTAGATATGGCACCATCATAATCTCGGTGCTAAAAATATCTGCGTTAAAAATATAACACATGAGAGCGGATCTTGCTAAGAATTTGAAGGTAAAAAAAAATGCAATGTTCTAAAAATTAAAACATAAAACTCAATTATATAAAATTAAAAATCAGGATATATCATCTTACAGTAAAATGATTTCAGTTTTCTATAACAAGTACTTTTTCTTGAAGACTTTTCTTTAATTTATTTGGTTTCCTTCAATATATATCATTTTAACATTTTACGCTGCATATCTCTTTTACTCTATTTATAAAACACTGTATTAAGGACGTAATACGAACACAGATGACTTTCTGTATAGAATTATTTTGCACATTTCCACGTCTGCTGACATCTGGAGAATTCTTCTATAGCATGTATACCATACATTTTATGTTTTTAATTAACAAAATATGTAGTTAGTTTTGCTTACCAAAAATATGTATGACCAGTTTACGATAATTTCTATAATAACTAAATAATTTCTGTATGTTTAATAGCTTTATCATGCCTAAAATAACGATAGTTAAATGATAATCTTCAACAAACTTGTGATAATAATAATTTCAAGGAAAACTTCGTTTTCTTGTTTTTAAATACAATGAATATTTGTTAAAAAAAATGCTCAGTTTTTCAAAGTTTAAAAATGGACTTATTAGGTGATTATATCACCCCCTTGCCATTACTTATTCCTGCTACTCTTTTGTGATAAATTTTATGCCTAGATTTCAGACAAAGATGCCTGCTGAAATTCTTTTCAATTGCCAAAACTTAAAGGTACTACTACAGATCCTGAAATACCTCCTCGTCACTAAAATTTTATAATAATGAAAGCATAAATTTATCACAGGTTTCATATGCGAAAAAGAACTGATAAAGTGATTCAAATGGACAGATGTCTCAAGTTGTTCATACAATTAAATGAAATAAAATTTCAAGCTAAATGGATTTCTGCAGCGAATTTATTTTTCTTACATGAAATTAGTTCTTCCTTCTTTATTAAAAAAAACTTCAACAATTCGCAAAAGCATTGATAAAGCAATTATGAAACATCTTCTTTCCATCGAATGTTATGACCCCCTCCCAGTGGTCGGGTATTTGCCAATTTAATGTGTACCCTGAGATGGCCGAAGCCCTTGGTCATTTGAAATGAAAGCCTAGTGAAGATTTGTTTCTGCTTTGGCTAGATTGAGCAGTGTCTGCTGTGTTCAATCTTTCAAGACACATTTCATTTTAAAGTATATGATTTTTACTGCAAGGTTTATTCGAAGTAGCTAACAGTTAATTTTAGTTAAAGCTACTTTCCTGTCCTTCCTAATTTCAGCTTACAATTTCCTACCAGAATGTGTTTTCAGAATCGCGGTTAACGCAAATGAGTAAGAGTGGTTTTTAAGTCGAAGTTCCACTGGCTTTGAGAGAGAGCCTCAGAGAGAGAAAAATATCCTCTGACCAGCGCTCGTTCGCCTTTTGGCAACGTCTCTCTGTAAGCTGTTACTACGCTCGGCCGTATTACAGGCCCTTAGCTTCGCTAGCTTATTTGATATTTAGTGGCCAACTAATTAGAATTTTGATAGTTTTGGCTATATCTTTTTAGTTAAGCATTAGCTAAGTCTTATTTCTTATTACTTCGAGTTCAAGACCAAATGGAAGCTTTGCTGTACGCCCTGAGAAAGGGGCCGTCCGTGTAATTCTTATTTTGAACAATAAATGGTAATTAACCCTTCTTGAGATTTCGTTTCTATTCCTGAACTAAAGCGATTATTCGCTTAACTGTTCACGAGGTTCCTACACATTTAGCTGTTAGATAAAAGGGTGGAACCTCACAACTGAATAATGTTCATATTTTTGAAAACTGTAAAAAATCTGATACCAGCGCTTTATGTCACCTTTTCTATAAAAGCAAATTGCTAATACTTTTGATTATACTGATGTTGAGCGAATCTGATGTATTAAGAAATTACAAAGTACTTTTACTTTAGCTAACTTACTTAAAATGGTTTTATTAAATGATAGTATCGGATTTATACGAATGATTCTTCAAGCGTAATTTGTTTTAATGTTAACTAAATTATTGCAGAACTTTTAGTGTAAAATATCTGGAAATTTAATGAGAAATAGAACAAGTCTAATAAAATAATAATCTTTATTTGTCAAGATATTTTGGCGCTATAAAAGATGTATTATTTCATAACTTCCAAAGGTATTCTATATTTCTTTAAGTAGATTCCGTGTCAGATATCTTTCACATATTTCAAAACTATATATCACGTCATAAAATTTCTTGTAAACAAGAAATTTCAAGATATTTATAGTCGTACAAATATCCCTGCGGAAGTATTGGCACAAAATCCCTTATAAAATCTTGTTTAAAATTACTTTCTATACGAACAACTGCAAATGAGATATTTATAAGAACTATGCTATAAATCTCGTTTTATAAAACGTAATTAAGGTTTCGTGTATATAAAAGATACAGGTGTAGGCTACATTAGCTGGAAGTTCGAAAATAAGTTTGGTCAGATTTTTGATATATAGAACTTTACAGGTATTAAATATATACAGCGCTGTTTCAGTTTTTGAGCTGATCCTTGGAGGAAACGTGGATATTTACTAGAAAAAAGGACCATGCCCATCAAGCTATGAATATTGTAAAAGGTATTAGGGATTGCGGTGTGGAATAGAATATCAGGAATGAAGTGGATTTTTGCAAGAGCTATCCTAATTCTTCTGTTACCCTTTTCTTCTAGACCTGTCAGGGAATTTATTTCAGAACAATGATAAATAGTGTTTGAAAACAGAAAAATATCCGTGTATGGATTATAGGTATTTCAAGCAATAGCGATTTACGCAGTATCGTTTGAATTGAACGAAAGTTTTGTTGAAACTTTGCTTGTGCATGCTTCGGATCTTGTTGCTTGCCTCATAGATTTACGAAATATTGTTTCACAAGCATTTTGTACAAAGTGGATTTTGAGGCTTTCCTTTTTGGACAGTGTAAGCGCCACATAATCAAGATGAAAGACCTGCTCAAAGTTACAGTGCTTCAAATGCGAAGCACGAAACTTTAGTCTTGCCTGTCATGAGGGCTACAGATTTGCTGATTTGCTTGATCAAACATTCATATACCGCATCAATTTCTGCGAAAAACTGTGCAGTTGTTTCCATCTGAAGATGAGTTAAAATTTATTTAGAAGCAACAAAACCTCACAGAGGCCAGCTTCTGTAAAAACGTATTTTCTGCATTTACATTTACTTGGTCAAAGGAAATTCTATACAGCCAATTACCAAGCATCGTGCTCTCTCCCTAGAAAATGATCATTGCTTTTTAAAGATTTTGGCTCCAGTTTCTAAGCAAACGAAGAATTGTAGGAGTATGTATCAGTAATTGGAAAAGAAGTGCGGAAAGCTGAATAAATTAGGAAAGAGAGTTAAAAATATTGTTATATTTATAATTTATTGAAACCCATAGAATAAAAGACAGATTTGATAGATAAAGTTAGCATGCAAATAGGATCAAAAGTTTATTCTTGCATTATTTTAAATAGTTATTGTTCAAAGGAAATTTCTAAACCTTGTAAATAGCAATGATTTAAAGTTTGCTTGTTTATGATACCCTCTAAATAAAAGAAGAAAAGTGAAAATGAGTCTACCGATTTATAGTGATCATATCTGGCGTTCATAATCATGTAGAACGTAAAACTTAGTCGGTTATGAGTTTGTCATTTAAGACATCACATGGACACAATTAAACATGATCATGTTTTGTATTCTGTGTCTCATTTGTTTTAACGGAAGAAATAGTACAACCAAATTCAAAAGAGGGCAGAAACGTCGTCTGAAGCAAATTCTGAGCAAATTCAAAGATTCTGAGCAAATTCAAAAATTCTGAGAAAATTCAAAAATTCAAAGAGGGCATAACATTTTCCCTAGATAATTTCCACATTAAAGGGATGATCTTAAAAATAAATATAAAATTGACAGACTTTTCAAATTTTTTCTTTATATAACGAATTTTTGTCTTTATATAAAATACATAAATCATAATTCGGGTTTAAAGGGTTAAAAGTTTAAAAAGAACATGAATCAAACTCTGCTGGGTATTTAAAATTTTCAGGTTCAATTGTTTTCTGAAAATTTTTATTTAACGAAAAGACAAATTTTTGAAAACTTCTTGCTGAAGCTTCTATTATTTATTCTTCTTTCTGAAAGCTTTTTTTCCTGAGAGCTAACTTTTATTTATTTATTTCTTTAAACTTTTATTTAGCTTATATTTAACGGTTCTGTAGGGTGCTATTTAATGAGCTTCGTAGATTAAACAGAAAAATTTATAAATGTAGACAAAAGATATAAATGTAAAACTTATTAATATAAACATGTATTGAATTCAGTTTGCTTTCATTTACATTCTCTATAAACTTTTATGAAATCCTCAAATATTTATAATTACTTTTTTCAAAAATATTTATGTGTCAAATAATTATAGTCTCGCATTAAACAGCCTTTTACAATTTTCTATGCCTTAAATTATCAGGAAAATATACAAATCCCATTATTAATTTATCTTTTCTGTGACATTAAGAGTTAAAAAGTGGTAAATGTCACAAATGATTATATTGATGAAACAAATGTTAGACCAGTTTCAACGCAGACGTTCAAATGGAAACGCAGATAGCGGCTTCTCTATTTAAACATTTTCAGCAATATTTTCATTAATTTTCACCAAATTATATTTCTATTTTGGCCCTATTTTCAATGCTTTTATTGCGTCTCGTCTAATCTTTAAGTGTATGTAATGGTTCCTTCGACAAGGAATCAAAACAAACACTTCAATTTATTACCACCGCCTGTTACAAGCCTGAGCTACCGACGACGTTGGCTTTACCCATAAAATCGCCTTTCTTTTTAAAAATAGTAAATCATTTATTCTAATGAGATTAAGAAATGCATTGCTATAATACTCTTATCTATAATCCTCTTATAATAAATCTTAATTCACGATTTCAAATGCCATTTCATTTCGTTGATGAGATATTATCCAAACGCAAACATCAAACATTAACTAAAGGCTGATTAAAATTTAATCCTTGTCATTAGGGATTTAAAACCAAGATTGGAATTAATTTTAGCCTCATATTTTTTTGTTGTGATACGTTAAAGTAATGAAAATATCTTTTCAAAAATCGAATTACGACGATTTTCTGAAAATGAATATTATAATTTTTGCAATTAGTTTTTAAATAAAACATTAACAAACATTAACACAAAAAAAAAATGCAACCAAATTCAAAGATGCCATAAATAACAATATCTTCTTTACAGTATTTACACGTAAAAAGGATGGTCTTAAAAATATAAGTAAAATTGAAAGATATCACATATCTTTGCTAAAGGTAACTGTTATAGAATATCATCAGTTCTGGTGTAATTTTATTTTACCCTCGTCTTTGAATTTTTGAAATGTAATTCATACTGACTGAAGTCGGCTGTTTATTACCTCAGCCCAATTGATGATGAAGAAATAACTGAAATATATATCAATTTTATAAATTTAACAGATTTTTTTTTTACCTTTAAATTTTATTATTTAATTTTTATGTCTATTTTTTCCCATTTCAAGCGTTCATTCATTATTTTTAATATTTTTCTTGATTGTCTAGTTATTTTGTTGTAGGCTTTAGAGAAAGTTTGTTTTAGATGCAGATGATAAGTATTATGATCATACATTAAAACTTTTAACATAAAGACTATTTTAATTTTCAAGAATGAGGCTCCCAACAAGTAAGTCGAAATCTTTCTTTTCCTTTTTATGTGTTTTCTCTAAATATGATGTCAGTCTAAGGCTGAATTTTTACTAATTTTAAAAACACTCTGATTCTCTGACATCTGTTAAATATATGGTGTTGAACAGAAGAAAGAAATAATCCAATCAAAAGTAAATCTAATAACCAAAATGTTTATAAAAATTGCTAATATAATTGTCAGACAGGTTTATCCAAATTTTCTTTAGGTAGGTAGAATAATAAAACATTATCTGATAAACTGAGAACAGAGACGCAAAGTAAAAATTAACGGTAATAAAAAAAAGTTATTAAATTTTGTATATGATAAAATATCTAGAAAGAAATAAAAATTTTAGGTACTTGAGATATATTATGTCCTTTCTAGTTTATAACATTTTTATGTTTACTAACCAGTTATTACGATTTGAACCTTTATTATAACTTCTTTCTATAGTCCTCAACAGAATATAAATTAGTATTATTTATGTATTTTTCATAAATAGTATCTAGTTGCTTTTTGATTTATTTGCATAATTCGTGTCGGAGAAGTTTTTTGTAGGCAAGAGTTTCTAAATTACTTTGGTTTTCTAAAAAAATTGGTTTGCTACTATTAATTTACTTTAATTATTCTAGTTTTTACTTGCTAATTTCTCTAAATTCCGCTCGTTTAAATTTCGTTTTAGTAATTCACAACATTTGGTTTTACCTTTGGTTTTGAATTTTCCTTTTATCCTTGCCTACGAAACACGAATTGAATAATTGAAGAGTTAGGTTTGGAGGCAACTTCCCCTTTATAAGTCTGTCTCCTGCCTGCTCAACAAATATTCATTTATACATTTTTATAAATTTTTAGGATTAAAAAATTTATTGGAATTATATATTTTACATTTATTATATATTCATAGATTTTGATACTTGCACTTGATTTACATATGCGGTCAGAATTTAAATAATATTGTAGATTAGTTCGCAGCAATAATTAATCATTTGTATTTAAATTTCATTAAAAATTTAATTAACTTTAAATTTGCTTTTTACGAATAGAGAATGTTTGTTAAATTAGTTGCTTGCGTATTTAAGCAGAGAATTTGAGAGTTTAAATTAAAGCTTCTACCTACCTCGCCTAGCTGTTAACTACTCTGCTCGTCTGCTCTTACTACTGGCATGTCTGCTTAAATTATTCTAAGTTTAGCCTTTTGCTAGCCCACGTTTAAAATACACACCATAATTATCTTGAGCCATCTTAGGTTGTCTAATTTGTGTTGTAATCTTAGACTATCTTACCTGCATTGTAATATATTTTATGTTAATTTAACTAATGTTAATAAATTATGATAAATAATGATAATAAATAATTTAATATGTTAATTTAAATCCAAGTAACGGATGTTCGTCTATCACACAAGCAGTTCCTTTCCGTTTATTTAAAAACTGAATAAAAAGGTTATTTTAACCTTCTTAAGACATTGTAATTTGTTACAGAGTGAAGTGATAACTCGCTTCAAGTCTAGTATGATATGCAGGACATTCACAGACGCTTCTCGATACAGCAGAACACTGCAAGTTAACAAAATATTTAAAGAGTTTTAAATCAAACTATAGAACATTTCTAAAGTCAGGCGACAAACCTCAAAAAGGAAATGTTTGCATAATATTTAGAAACTTAACTACTTTCATGGAGAAGGTATAGGAAACAAGTCTCTCAAAACAAAGAATTAATTAGATTATGTAGAAATTCCAAAAGCAAAATTCAAAATACTAGGTTCTAATGCTCGTCAAACTATTCATAAAAAATTCCTATTCTCTCTCGTATTGTTTCTTATAAGCAATCTGTTTACTTTTAATACCTTTATAAAAGTGTAATTTATCTCTTCTCCAAGACTTAAAGTTTTAAAAGCTTTTGAAGTTTATATTCTTGAAAGTATCTAATGTAAATATTTTGAAGAAAGTATGTAATATAAGTACTCGAAGACCGGGTATTAATTAGTTAAAATATTAAGATGTTTTAAAGCAGAAACGTGTTTCCATGTTATGCCTGAAGATGAATTTGACTGAGCAGAAAGGTACGTGCAATTTCTGAAAGGGAATACTGGGTTTAAGCATTTACCTCAGATATGCTCAAACTTAAACCGAAACATGTCCAAACACTCTTGCTTTGAGCGTTTTATTCAACCTAAATTCCGTTAACATTGTTCTGTTTTGAAGCTTTTATTTGATAAATTTGCCAGCGTTTCCTTTCTTGAAGCTTTTGATTGTGCTTCAAGGAAAATGCTAAATAGTCCTTATTTTAGCGCTTGTAATGATATTTTTTTATTCTGCATTTTAGGAAAAGTCGATAGAGTTTTCTTTCTTCCGCTTTATCGATCGGAGAATTCTGAAAAGGTTTACAGAACCTTCGCACATCAGAAATAAACTGCAGTTTATCTGCATCTTATAAGTATCAAATTCTCCGCCAAATGTAATCATGGTATGGAAATTTTTGTTTTATGACTCAGTTCTACGGTAAATAGTTCTTCAGGTTTTCGGGGAAAATAATTTTTTTAAGTCAAAATAAATTTATAGTCTTTTCCGACAAATTCGATTGCTTTCTCTTCCTCTCTTTTCATGGATCGCAGAGTTCTGGAAGACATAAATCATAATTCGGGTATCAAAAATAAACTGCAGTTTATGCATGATTTTCAGGCTTTAAGTTATGTGCAAAATTCTGTTGTGTGATAAGAATGTTTTCTTTTATATATTCCTGCTTCATTGAATAATACTTTAAATTTCGGAAGGGTAATAAAGTTTAGCGTTTTATTTCTCTGTATTCGAGACAATACATACAAAGGTGGTCTTTATTCTAAATAGCACGTCTTTACTCTACAAATCACTTGATTATTCTTCCTAATACTAAAATTAATTATTCCAAGTTTTTTGCTAATATTGAAATTATAATACAGAGTACTCAAGTATAACCTAAACGCTGTACAATGGCTCTTCAAAAACACTCGAATCTGAAACGTTCCTGGTCGTTCCTTGGAACAGGTGAACTTTTTAGTTCATCTCAAGCGCGAGAAAGAGTAAATTTGATAAAAATGCTAATTTAAATTTAAGTCATTTGCATTACATAAAGACGTCAAGCGTATTGCTAAATGTATAAACATACTAAAAATGTTTTATTGAATAGGATTAAATAGCTGGAATAAAGATTAGACAAACAAGACCGCCTCCTTTAAACGTCGAGTTTACCTTTTAGATACTAAAGGACTATTCTCTACCTGGATATGACTGCTAACGAAAACTACAGTCTGTGTCTTGTTTTGATGACGTGATAACATTTTGAGATGTAAACTGTCAATAAGCACTGTATAACTTTCCCTGTGATCCAGACAAAGATATTCTAAATTTTCACAAAAATTAATACAATGTTGAATGGGCCCACCAGCGGCCGAGCGGTAAAGTCGCTGAACACTGGTAGTTCGGTCCGAGGTTCGAATCCCGCGAACGGGCTGGCTGCATGGGTGTTTTCGTGGTTTTCCCCATGTGTAACGTGTATACGAGCCAGTTTCCCTTAGAAAGTCCTCCACGAAGGCATCCTCCCCTTAGGCAGATAGCCCTAGTGTGATTTGCCATAATTAAATACACCATACACACCAATGTTGAATGGTCATAATTCGAAAGAGAATCCATTTTGTTTTCTTTAGCAGCTAACACTTACTTGCCTGTAACTAACAAAAGCATGCTTATCGCCAGTAAAATTCTTTATTGGGAAAACGAAAACATGTACGGAAATCAAGTTTTCTAATTTCTACTTTTCTCTTAACTTATAAAGCTTTATTTCAAACTACTAAATTTAGTTTATGATACTTACTTTCTCAATGCTTCAAACACAAATCCTTTTCAAGAAAAGAAAAAGAAATATATATAGTGTAAGAATCTATAATTCAGTTTACAAGAATAATATTAGACCGCAGCTGTCAGTTACATTTTACCTTTCGTTCAGCACCTGGTGAAATCTTTAGAAGCCACATTATTCTAAATATACTGAACGTAATATTACGTTAAAAAAAGCTAATATAATTGTTTAAGTAATATCACCCGAAAACGATATATATGCAAGTTTTGATATACAAACGGGGCCCACCAGCGGCCGAGTCGCTGAACACTGGTAGTTCGGTCCGAGGTTCGAATTCCGCGAACGGGCTGGCTGCATGGGCGTTTTCGTATTTCCCCCCCATGTCGTGTATACGAGCCAGTTTTTCTTAGAACGTCCTCCACGAAGGCATCCCTCCCCTTAGGCAGATAGCCCTAGTGTGCTTTGCCATAATTAAATAAACCAAACCGATATACAAACGAAACTCGCATTACTGTTCATCCAAACATGTCTTCTACACCTTCAGTAACTAAAACTGCTTCGTATTCATGCAAGCATCCCTTTCTTGTCTCTTCGAGCGGAATCCAGTGGAAGGAATACCTCTCCATAATACTTTATGTTTTAGAAGCAATTCGACCGCGAACACAAGCCGATTGAACGTCAAAACGACTTGTTTCAACTTTGCACAAACCAATGGTTAGCTATCAACCTTTGCTATCGTTTAAGTTGATATATTTTTAACATAATTTTCGTTGAACGAAGAGTAATACATAATGTGCAAGATTATGAAGCTTGCCAACTTAATATAATATAAGATCAGTATGGTTCTTTGCTGTGGTGCCTGAGAGCAGACATGAGACTGCAACGATAAAAAAGCTTTATGTCTTAGGATAGACATACGATTGCAAAGGGTTAATTTTGTTTGGATATAATCATAAAAGTTATGAGTTTTACTTACTTATTATTATATACATCATTATACTTTGTTTCAGGAATAATTGAATTTCCATCAATCATTGAACTCAAAATAAAATTCGGACTGATAGTTGAACAAGAAAAGAACCACAGAATAACTGCTGAGGATTATAATTCAGCTCCACAGTAACTAATGCAATGCAGTTGTTAAGGATAAAAACAAAGCAAGTTTTTTCAATTAAAACAAAAAGCTAGGACGTGGAAAAATAATCTAATTTAAAAAGATTAGTCAAAAGTAAAGAAATGCAATAATAGGAATGTGGATCTTTAATAGGATTACTTTTCATTTAAAATCTCATTTATTTATTCCTTACGATATAAGTTCAGTTCTCATAAAATAAGATTCTTTTTTTATCATTTTTAACGTCATTCGCTATTTTTCTCGAATTAATTCTCTTTTCATTCTATATTAAGTAAAACGGATTACTTAACAAAGCTCGAAAATCACAGCTCAAAAACAAAAGCGAATAATGAAATCAATCTACCTAATTAAAAGCAAGTTAGCGACTTTTTACCTTATTATTTTACTTCCACGCCTACGAGCAAAATAAAGCAAAGTTCTGGGCGTAACAAATCTTACCACAATAGCGGTCCGATGAAATTATTCTCATGACAGAATATAATTATCCGAAACTACCTACTTACGGCATCAGAAATGGAGATTTAATTGCGACAGAATTCTAAAGATAATCCATTCTTCAAAATACCTGTTCATTATTTGCTATTTTTAATTCTATGATTTTAACTCCTTTAACGGTTTAACGAGATTATCTTTTTTTTTAACGTAATGAAGGCATAAATTACACTGGATAATAAATTCCCATATGTACGATGCATATTGCCGCAATGAATACTTGCATTTGAGTTTTCTAATATAATGCAGATCGGAATACCAAACATATTCAGTCTTTTAATTGTACTCAAATATTTGTAGAATCATTAGGTTTGTCGAAGCAGGAAATATGAAAAACTCGAAATGTTTGGACCTTCCGACTGCACGCCGATGGTGTTTCTAGTTACATTCTGAAGCGCACGGTAAGGATAAATAAAATACTTGACATTCTCCCCCACTTAAAGAGCGAGCGGGAAGTCGGAAACTTAAATGTCGAATTATTATCCATCAGTGTTCGGGCGCCACTGTTCAGTGGCTTTGATTATCCAGAGCCGGAAACATGAAGAATCAGCAGTGGGAGTCAAATTCCGGAGCTCCCAATTGCTAGCCGGACTTGCTTCCGATTACACCACGAAGGCAGGTCAGTAACGAGGGAAAAAGTACCTTACATACTTAAACTTCTATTCAAAGACCATAACAGCTTTCTTAGCATCAACTTACGTAATAGCAGATTCATCAACGTTTACAGCATAGTAATTTTTCAGTTACTTGCTGCATTGCTCGTTATATTTCCCGACTTTTAACTAAAATATCTCTTTTCAAAAGTTAAACTTCTCACAATTTCGCTTGGTGGTGGCTCCCTAGGAGATTTTATTATAAAGTTTCTAAGCTACAAAATCCCTTTTTACTGCATAGAAATAGAAGCCTTCCCAAAAAATATTTAAGTAGCATTTATTTTTTGTATATATTAGGAGAAAAATTAATACTGAAATTTATTTTTTGTATAATTAGCATCGTGATTAGAAAATTTTGTATTTTAACTAACTGATAAATAAAACAATTCTCTCTAATAAGAACATGTAAAATATCATTAATTTATTAATTTTTTAACTAATGACTGCGTGTAAAATCTAGATAATTAGATCTAAAGTTGAGGATTAAGTTACATATACATATAAAACAAATCCAGACTAAAAGACATTTAAATATACATAATAATACATTCCTTTTTTGCTTTAGGCAAAATAAGCGAAAGCATGTTGCAATTGAATTATTATTAAAATAAATCTGCACATTTATTAATCTTAGATCTATGTTGATCTTAAATACAATTTTCTATATTTAAAAGTATGCTAGATATATTTTAAGCAATTATTTAAAAAAATTTGTAGCATTTGGCGTTTGTAGTACATAGAAAACACAGATATTGTCCCTACACTAAAAATACCTGTAGAGTTATGATAAGAATAACGAGGAAATTTCATAGTCGTAATGGACTTTATGAATGAGAGTAGCATCTGGAAAGTAACTCGGTCACTCTTAACTCCTCATTATTTCTTCCCATCGGTCAGGGAAATGTTTATCCCAAAGAGCATTTTAGTGTCAGGTTAAACGTGATTGTCTCTTTGAATGACTACCTCTGAGACAGCTCATACTACCGGACAGATAGCTGTAATTGTAGTCATTATTTATAAAAGAATTCTTTTTGTCATTTTTATGGGGTGGGGAAATTACTTAATGTAATAACACTGAAATGTGCTTTTTGTCATTATGCTCTGCAATAGTTAACTTTGAATAACTTCTTATGAAATCTTCATCGCATAGTTGCACTGTACCTGGGATAAGTAGACCCTTGAGTTATTTTTCTAGAGTAAACTGCTTATAGGCATCTCAAAAGATTTTTAATTAGCACTTGTAATAAGTAATTTAGGTTAACCTTTTTAAAGCTTATCAGTGCCTAACTTGAAATGAATTCAGGAACAGTTAAATTCATTTCAATAATAATTGTGGATGCATACGTCAATAAAGCGGGCGCAGCCCGGAAAAAAATAGCTGAACACTGGTAGTTCGGTCCAAATTTCAAATCCCGTCGAACGCAAGCCGGCTTCACTAGTAGTTCGTTCCCAACTTTCGTTTAAGGCCAATAACAGCGGGCTTCAGACCGCTCAGCTGGCGGGCTTGCCCGCTAGTTTCAATAATAAAATCAGTTTGTAAGAAATTTTCTTTTTCCTTACCGTTTGCCTTTGCTGTAATTGGAAGAAAAGGTTAGTGCAGTGGTGCAGTGGGTGGTGCAGTGCAGTGGTGCAGTGCAGTGGTGCAGTGGTTAGTGCAGTGGGTGGATACAGAAGAAAAGGTTAGTGCAGTGGGGCAATACCATTTTTGTCTATGACGATGTCGTTGTGCCCCCTGCACTTTTTCCTGTCCTGTCCTGTAATTGGAAGCACATCCAGCATTCAGCTGGGAGTTCCGAAGTTCGAATACCGAAAACGGTACTGCTGATTTTTCATGTTTTCTGCTCCAAAATACCCTACTCTACAAGTAGCACCCGGACAAAAGTGCGGTGAACAATAATTAATCACTACCAGAATTTGGCGACTGTGCCCCTTCCTCCCCAGTCGCCCTTTAAGGGGGAGAGAATGTAAGGAATTTTTCTATCCTTATGGCGTGCCTTCCTGGTGTGGTGATTAGAAATATGTTCAGCTACCAATCTGGAGCTCCGGAAAGGAAAAATTATTCTTCACGTTTACTGCTCCGAGAAGTACCTAATGTCTCCGCAAGTATAAAATGAAACTTTGAAGAGATTAATGAAGTGAAAATTTTCCGCGTTGTTTTAGATTACCCGACTAGTACTTACAGAGCGCGTAAAAAATGTCTACTACTAAATCACGTCTTGAAATTTTATCGTAAT
The DNA here is from genome assembly GCF_044657685.1 of Stegodyphus dumicola. Taxonomy (NCBI): domain Eukaryota; kingdom Metazoa; phylum Arthropoda; class Arachnida; order Araneae; family Eresidae; genus Stegodyphus; species Stegodyphus dumicola. The sequence continues at coordinate 36,559,596 of NC_140781.1, forward strand.
ATCAAATCACCTCATTTACTATGAACATGCTTTTAATTACTAATTTTATATTAAGAAAATTTTTGTAGAATATTTATTATAAAAGCTTTGCAGAAACCAAAGTAGGTAATTTATTACCGAAACAAGCTCTCTCTCTCCGAAACGTTTTCTATCAAACAGCTTTTATTACGAATAAAGTATGAGAGCAATTCGTTTTCTCTTTAAATGGATGTTTTCTCTGTTCTACCTTTCACGTGTGTAATCATATAAATCAATATTGCATGACTGAGCCTATCAGTTACATAATGGCAACATTTCGCACACTTACTATGCAGTAATAGCCTTCCATTCATGAATACTGCTTAGTAATGTATTTCCATTCATAAATGGGAAGAAAATTTCTGAATGAGTATCTGTAGCACGCAAATTCGATATTATTTATTTAAGCTATAGATTTCCTCTCTATAAAATTTACTTTTAGAGAGAGAGATAGATACAGGTAAGTTTTTAATTTGAATATAGTTTTGATTAAGTAATAAATAATATTAAAATTTGAGATTAATTGGAAAATTATTTTTCAAATTTAAAACTGCGTTGTGATACAGAGCTGAGTATATGAGAAAATTTTGTTATCATTAAAAAAAGTGCATGTATTAAATGTATTCATGAATTTTGAAACAATATTTAAGATTTCTCAGTATAGATTGTACCGTATAACTGGAAACTGAACTCCTGCAAATCTTACTAGACAAATAGCAAGTTATTGCTACATCTTAAACAACTCACAAAATGCATAAGAAGATTAAAATAAACTTTTTAAATTAGGCTAAATGTAATAGAACAGGCAAAACCTGTACTCCGGACGAAATTTCCATCACTTTTGGATATTTAAATAAACATAATAGACAATTAAATTCAAATGTTTATAAGGTAGTCTAAGATTACACATTAAATAGAATAATCTGGTTGAAAAATTTACCTGAGCGTATTTAAAAAAATTACCTAGCGAGAATGCTAAACCGGTAATATAACTTTTAAGCAAAAGTGGCGAAAACACTAAGAGCGAGACGCCATTACTGAGCGACGCCTGAGATAACCACTGACCTGACTTTGTTGTAAAAGCCCTACAACAGTGTTAATAGTCATCCTGGCAGAAGGGAATATTTCCTGCGTGTAAAAATATAAATATAACTATTACATAGGAATACAAGGCCTGTGTATAAGCATAGATATGTTGATTACAAACATTGTCTTGTACAAGTTACATGTGATTGTTACATAAAATCGTGACAGTTATGTGTACATTTAAACATTATCTGAATTCATATTTGCAATACTTTACTGAGATAATCAAAGTAAACTTGTAATTCATTTACAGATTGGCTGGATTTTCAATATCATTTAAAATGCTTTACAATGTTATTTTTACCAAATACAAACAAACTAGATAGTAATATGCTTACATTACAATAGTTTTGCTCTTACAGTCCTGTTGCTATTCTACGGGATGAGCTATTTTTCTAATGTTGATTTTCAGTTGTTGTAGTATTTTGAATTGCTATTAAAATTATGTTGCGAAGATACAATTCTCAAGGGAGGGGGAGAATTTCTTAGTACCTTGCTGAGCATAGCCTGATTACCTCCTCTATTTTAGTTTTCGTCTGCTTGTTGCCGCAGGTATTCTCCGCCCATTGCGGCCAATATTCACTGCTTGGCATTTTAAATGCAGTTTATCTGTTTGTGGGCAGTTGAAGAGAAAGTGATCTGCATCACCTACCGCACCACATTCACACAATTCTGATGCTCGTTTGCCGAATCTCTTAAGATAATGTGGGAAGGGACCATGGCCAAAACTCTGAAGATTCAAAACACACTAGCTTAAACAGCTAGCTCACCTTAAACACACTAGAACAGCAGCCCAGACGAGGAAGTGATTAGTGATTCTGACTGTCGTACCGAAGGATTCGAATCCCGAGAAGGCATGGCTATATAATTTGTCCGTCCATTCATAGGAGGCAACGGTTGCCCACCCATAAGATGCCTCCATAGTAAAAAGACCACCGCTTCTGGCATTAGTAATAGCCAACGCCTATAAACATTTAGAGCCCGTCTTTAGGTGAAAAATACACAACCTAATTTGCGTTCTGGTGAAGAATACGGAAAAAGAGAAGTCGTAGTAAAGACTTAAATCATCATTATTAATTAACATAAAAGCATTTTGTTTGCTATTTATTGTGGCAGTACGTAATTAATACTTATTTCTGATTTTTTAAATAATGTTCTTTGATTAAGAATCGAATCCGAAATTAGTCGATACGACACTATCCCGTTTTTTGTTAATTAGTTTACAGTAGCCTGCCTACATTCTCTCTAATAGTAGTTGAATGAAAATTTTTCCACGGCACGTAACGAAAATTATTCACTCACATAGGTTTACATACAAGTCACATTTGGAAAAGCAGGAGCTGGTGACTCATGCATCGTTGAAATTCTATGTACGACGATTACTCTCTAAAATATATTCTATTTATATCCTGGGTAGATATTTTATATCCTGTATAACCTAGAAGTCATGTCAATTAATCAATCGGGTAACGCTTATTTTGAATGCTATGCATATTATATGCTCTGTCATTCAGTAAATAGGAAAGGAAAATGTTATGAAGGAAATCATAAAAAAATCGGAAAACGTTCAGATTTCGGAAAAACGCTCTCAGCAGAGAGTTTGCTTAAATGTTTTTTATGCTCTTTATGAGTTTACAGTTTATCAGTCTGCTCTTGGACTCACTTCTGCTAACAAAAATTTTTGTCTTTTTAACTTTGTTATTAAACATTATTTTCTTCGCATCTGCGCCACATAATATTCAACAGAAAAATTAAAATATTTTTTTAAAAAAGCATACTTTTAGAATTCCCGACTGTGTTAACTGTTACCATATACTTGTTTAATTTTTTCAGTCTTTACTCGGTTCATCATATCAGCGTTCAGTTTCCTTAACAAGATGATTTACACAAATTTAATGTTTTTAACTTGATTGTTAAGCTTCACTCCTACGCGTCATAAAACTCATCAGCGAAATCATAAAATTTTTAAAAGCAGTATATTTTGAGAGTTCTCAATATAGTGGTTCCATACTTTTATATATTCCCTATATTGCTTATTAAAAATAATACATAGTGAAATAATATTGTGGCAGCATCCTTTTATTTGAAAAGTGAGAGGGACATTAAAGCGAGATCGAGACTAATAGCCCCTCTGGTGTTGAAAAGAAAACATATTTACAGTTCAGTACTATATTTATCAATATCTGAGTTTACTTTCTCTTCGCAAGATGAAATTGTCCATCAGTATCTACAAATTCTGTGTTAAAAACATTGTATATTATATATATATATTAATAACGACAGAAATCATAAATAAAAGCTTTATATATTTATACGCATCATATATCATTTAAATAATGAAATAGATTAGTATCTACTTATACGTTATGCGTTTATTTCACACAACATTTTCGTAATTTTCCGGCACTTTTAGGCAAGGAGATTTATATGTAACCTTTTAAACTGTCACAATCTCCCAAAGCATTTTTCAACATCTGAAAAGTTCAGAGTATAAGGGTAACTTTGCTCCAACTTGCGCTGTTCCAGAGACATTAGGCTGGTTTGGGGTATTTTAATCAAGGAAGGGTGGCTTATTTACCTATCTTAACCCACCTTTGATTGGCAGCACCCTAGGAAATGCTCAGACGTCAACTATATATTTATTCTGGAAGACGGGTAAATAGCCTTGTTGCTCTACGTGGTCTTGCTCTCAGCTATAAATCCGGTTCGAAGATGTGATTTCAGTAAATATAACCCTGAGTTCTCAGCTTAACGAGATATATATCACTTGTTTACGATGGTTCGTCCAATATTCCCTGTTTCTGACGTTGAACAGAACGTTCTAGTCGAGGTGGTGGATTTCTTTGCTGCTTTTAACATAAAGAGGAGGTATTTGATGATTTATATTAGTTTTATTTCCCTTTTATTCAATAGTTAAATTATTTTCACTCTAATATAAAAATATATTTAACCTTTTCCTTCTCTTTTTAAACTACAGTTCCCTGAATTATCAAGCTCATTAATTTTCAAAATAAATTTATGTTTTCTAACGTCAAGTTAAGACGTGCTGCGCCACAAACAAGAAAGCGTTTCTGGAAATTTAAAACAATATTACAGCTTTCTCAAATACCGAAATTAATTAAACCAAACCAATCAAAATTAATTTAACTCTAGATAAAGATAACTCGTTCAGAGAGGAGGCATTCTCATTCAGTGTTTGTTTTTACTTGAAAATACATTTAAAAAGAAATAAAAGACTAACTAGTTTGTGCATTAAGAAATAAAAGTGATTTATTATGATTCACAATAGTTCTTCCTTTCTCAGTTTGGAGCTAATTAGTTTATTGATGTGATGTAAACCATTTTTTTACATCTTAGGCAATTACGTCTTTTAACTTAAGTTTTCTTTCTTTTTGTCTGTTAATTTTTTTCACTTTTATAATCTGTATTCTAATAGTATTCTACTAATTTTCGTTAGCACTCAGGTTTTTCTAATTTTCGCTAGTACTCAGCAATTTAAGGAGAAAGGTATCAAATGTAAAACAGCGCATTTTTCGACAGCTATCGAAGCCTCAATTTCGGTTAGCTGTGTAAAACAAAGGTTCATAAATTTAAAACTTCTTAGTTTATAACTAGTTAATTTAAAAATAGTGAGAAGTGAGAGTGTGAGATTTTTGGCGCAAAGCCAAAGATGATTATAATGCGCCAAACATGAGGTAGGATGACCTAAATTGATGAAATAAAAACAAATTCTTAGTAAAAATGGTGAACAAATGTATCAAATCCAGAGGATGAAGTCATAAAAGCGCACATTAAAATACCATACACAATCTTTCAAAATAGATTAGATTAAGTAATAAAAGCCAATCTCTTTTAAATAATAAAATTAATTACAATTAATTTAAAACTAGAGTCCGGTTCATAAATTTAAAACTGGTTTGTTGGAAACTAGAGTACCATATGTCCCACAAAACTTGAAAGTAATTTCAAATTTAAATTCTGCTTTTGCATGTTGACAATTTCAAAATAACTTATCTACAAATTCTATAACGGCTATTAAATATTTACAAGTTAACAATTCCGCAAACTTCTGCCTTTAGACAGATAAATTCATTAACTCAAAATTCTTCTGTCAAACGTTAATATACATCTGATCTACAGCAAGTTTTCGTCTAGTTCTGATTACATTCGGAATTTTAATTCTGACAGCAGCGGCTCGACAAGGCTCCTAAATCTTTGACTTAGTAGCTGAGCAATGGAAAACAAGGATCAATTACGATTTAGCGCAATTCTAGCGGGCGCATCGTCATCTTTTACACTGCATAATATTTTTTATATTTTCGAAAGGATTCTTTATTTAAAAAGAAGAAAGTGAATATCTAAACTTAAATTCGTTAACTTGAAAGAAAGCCTTATAAGCTAAGAGAAAAATATAAATCAGAAAAATACATTGTCGTATCTATTTATACCTCAGTATTCAATATCTCAACAATTTTTCTCCATATGTTTGTATTTCAAAATATGATTTGTTGTGATTTGTGAATTTTCACGTATACTTCAATAATGTCCTCAGAGACAAATGATTAAAGTTATCATAATTCTTATTTATGAATATTATAGATGTGAACATATATTTTGCCCTTATTTCAGGACAAAACGGAGTCATTAACATGTTTTCATAAATTTATCTTCCTTTATTTAAATTTGATTTCCAAGAGCTTAATTTTCAAATTTATCTTTTCATAATGAGTAAAGCGATGTATAAAAATTATTATGTTAAAGTTATTATTTAAATCTGTTATGTTTAAGAGAATCATTTTCCATATCAAAATATGTTCAGTAGTTTGAAGCATTTGTTTACACAGATAAATTAAATTTTTTAGTAAAAAAGGATACTGATTTTTAGGAAGAAAATTCCTTTTAGTTAGGAATCAAAAACGAGCATTTAGACCTAAAAGTATGTATTAAAACATATAACGTCACAATGATTTATTTTCCAAAAAGCGAAAAATAAAGTTAAGATATTAATATTTTTTTATTTACACTACCCACAATGTGTGCTCTGACTTACATTATGAGTGAGTGATAAAAAATAATTAAGCCTTCTAAGTCATTAGTTTATTGAACGAATAATATGTAAATAGCATCAGGTTATGTTATTGCTGCCACGACTATATGATAAACTTTTTTTATATAGGGTTTACTACGCATCCATTGGCATATCGAAGCATTAGTTCAATCCCATTTGAACTTACACTTTGCCAATTTGGCAACAGGCGTGCGTTTTTCAATGCATTTCTGAAGCAGATCATCTCCGATGACGTGTTTCAGTAAAAAGATCTCAGATTTCTGTTTTATTATTCTTAATTCATAGAATTAACTAGAAAATTAACGTTTGAATTTAAAAATTGAAATAGATATAAAAAGGGTTCAACTGGTTCTTGTCTGAAAGTACATCTATTATTTGTCAAATAATAGATATACTTTATTTATAATATTACAAACTTGAATATAACAAACAAATAAAATCATATACTAGTTATAATTTGAATACAAATGTTCCTGTCTGAAAATTGGAGCATGCTCTTCGAAGAGCGTGCAAAGGCCACGTTGAGTGTGACCTTTGCAAGGTTTTTTTTGTCTTGTTTCGTTTGTTTCTTTGTTTAAAATTAACGCAACGTTTGCTTTGGTGCAAGCAACGCCGATTAGTTAGTTTATCGGCAACTAAGATCAAGTGCCTTTCATTGCACATGGAAAAACTAACGCGTGATTTATACTGCACATGCAAGTCACGTTGCCCTGTGTGAAAGGTAACAAAAAAAAATAATTCTGTTTTTGTAGATTAAAAGTCAGCTTTGGGATTTGCTTCATTATAAGAAAGACGACAAATTAAAAGGTTGTTTCTGTGCGCCCCTCAAAGCCAACACGTGCTTCTGCTGGCGCGTGCAAGGCAAGCTGTCCATCTCTAATGAGGGAAGTGGTTTGCTCTTCAAGAATTTAATCATTTCCTTTATGGTTATCCAAGAAGAGAAAGAGTCACATTCTTAACAATTTCTTAAAAAACTGTCTTTCTGTTCGTGTTCCGATGAGGTCAAATCATTAATCTGCTTAAAAAGGAATACTCTTACGCACGAAAAGTTTTGTAGAAACTGATACAGCTCTGCAGAAATTTCTATAGAACATTATAGGTAATCGCTACAGAAGTTTTCCTCTTTCAAATTCTGTAGAAATTTTATAAAGCCTTGACAGAACAATTCTACAGAAATGTTGCTTTGCAAAATCGTACACAAATTTTACAAAACCGTCAGAGAATGGTATTCCCCAGAAATCTGCAAGGTTTTCAAATTCTAATCAAAGCAAATTTTCCGTTTTTAATTACTGTGCGAGACATACAAGAGCAAATATATACACTTTTCCATTTTTTATCGACTAAAGCTTTCTTAGCCTCTAAATTTATGCAACATTTTGTGCAATTTTATCTACAATAGTGCTTAATAATACAAAATTTAGGTCTTGTAAAAATGTAAAATCAGTTCAGATCATAAAGTTCATTAAAATTAAATTAATGTGGTTAATTAAAAGAATTTTAACTCCTGGAATTGATACTTTTAAATTTTTATATATGTACCTGATAAGTGAAATTTCCCTGATAAGTGAAATGATTTCCTAACTCTTGTTTAAGACATATTTATTTTATTTAAATGTATTTTGAAATCAAAATGGTATTAAAATTTATATCTCCCCTTTAATCAGTTTAGAATTACGTTAAAACATTTGACCCAAAAATGAAATTTATTTCTTTCTCTTTAATTTCCAAAGAATATTTTGGTGATTTTACAAGACTTTTAAATAATCAAAAGTTTCTATATATCTTTTATAGAAATTTAAAGCCAAGAGACTTGCTTAAAATCCTTCAGAATTACAACCCAATGTTCTATAAATAGAATCTGATATTTTTAATAGTATTATATTAGTTAATTGTACTAAAGTTACATATGATTCTAAATGTGTGACCTTTAAAAAAAATCTTAAAATTTTATAGAATCTATACATAGATTTCTGTAGAATATCTATACAAATATCTATAGAATCTCTATCCATAACGCTACAAAAGCTATACATAAAATTTTAAAAGTTCTCTAGCAAATCTCAGACCTAGTTTATGGAAAATTATACAATAATTCTAAAGAATTCTTTAGTTTTGTTAAGTAGTGTAGCTTCTTGATTTTAGGAGAAATCTATAAGACAATTTCATAGGAAATTATACGGAACTTTTTGACTGCAGAAAACTGGATGATATTTACAATACAATATACTCGGAGAAAAAAAAGAGAATTGAGTAATTCATTTCGACAGAGATCTTTTGATTTATCGGGATGGATCTTTAGGCTACGAATTAACCGGGACTTATTCAAAAGTTTCTGTCACAAACTATTAGACTAAAACAAAACTGTCTGTGGAGATTATAAACAGGAACGTAATATGCATGTGTAACAGCAGTGACAGCAGATGAGGTCGTAGTATTTGTTAGTAGTTACTATCCACAACCATACATAATGTAATTGGTACTCAGGAATGTACAAACACTGCTAAATCAAAGTTTAAAAGATTAGGTTAGGTTGTTTTAATACGGAAAAGCCCACGAGGTTTTTCTCCCAAAATAGAGGAATGGTTTCGAGGATGACTTTTTGATATATTACATGTATACTTGAAAAGCAAGCTACTCAATGGCAAAAACTAAATCAAGAGTACAGCTATCAACCATAGTGTCTTCGTATTTTATGTTAATTAGCCAATTATTATGAATTAAACCTTTACTATAAATTTTCCTTTTCGTAGCCATCACCAGGAAGCAAATTAGATTGAAATATATTTAAATCGAAGGTTTAGAACGTTTTAGATATAGAGGCTCTATCGCTTCTATATCTAAAACGGCCGTTTACTTTCCATTGCCCAACGTTACCACTGAATAATCCGGCTTTAGCCATTTGCTAATCGACATTAATATGCACCATTAAAGTTTTAAGTTAATGTAAGTAGGGCCATTTAGATAGTTTCCGACTACGGTACTTTTAATTTGAGATTTGAACTTTTAAACTTTCTTCTGTTAAATATCTGCAAGTGGCGGAGTTTATTCGTACGCACAAAATTGTGCTTTCTGTTCATTTAAAGATGTAATGCAAATGTTATTTAAAACCTTTTTAAGACTTTTCCTGTGCAGACGGAGCGAAAATCAAATAAGGTAGATAATATGGCACAGTAAGGATCCTATAGCTCTAACATTACTTAACAACCATTTTTAACTGATCCATTATAAGTAACATAATTTGGTTCTTTTATTTCTCATGATATTTATTCTTCTGTTATTTGCACTAATTCGAGGTGTTCCTGTATATTTTATTTATCCAGATATTTCTGAAGCCAGGTTACTAGAATTCAGGGTATTAAGCTACTGAACTGATACATCTTTGTCTTTCATGTCTTTGTTGTCATTTAGTTCAGTAATTACTGCTATAAAGTTTTCAAAACCAAAGACCTCAGTGAATGTTTTCTGAAGGAATGTAACAGTAATCTTGAAGAAATCCAATAAGTCTGTTCGAATAATTCAGTTCCTATGATTCTATTGAAAATTATTTTGCTAAACGTAAGTCATAAATCCAATAATTATAAATGTACGATACAAGATTTGAATGCCAACTGATACTAAATATTAAAAAAGTGCATAAAAATTGTATTTGAATTTATGTAGAACGCGAAGCTACTAGTTTTTACTTTGATAATAATTAACGTTTTGGACATGGAACATGGATCCTTTTTGGAATAACACTGGGTTGGCTGTATGGTTGGGTTTCATTCTTTTCCCCATGTATAATGTGAATACGAGCCAGTTTCCCTTGGGAAGTCCTCCACGAAGGCATGCTATCCCTATATATAATAATATCCATAATATCCCTACTCTTAGGTAGGTAACGTTTGTGGCTTTGCCACAGTCGAATAATCTAAACTTCTATGCCGAGGCTTGTCTTAGCAGTTATTGCCAATCATGACGACTACGCAAGATACTAATTTCTTTGTGTTTCGCAAATCAAAAAGAGCTGTAATGCTAATTAATTTCTCCTTGTGCCTTACATTATTTGTCAAATAAATTTGGCGCTGCTAACTCTTGGCTTTCATAGAGTTGCATTTTGGATGACCAGTAGTATATTTTATGAACCTTAAATGTATCATTATGCTTTATTGGTGTTATTCACTATATTTTAATCTATTACTATTTCCTACTGTTAGTAAAAATATTCTATATTCTCTATTTTCTTTTTAGGATTATCCATAACAGTGGATTCAGCGAGGAAGATCTGAGGCAGTATAGATCTATGGTATACAGTAATACCATTCAGTCTATGCTTGCCATCCTGAACGCTATGTCAGAATTGGAAATTGAGTATGAATGTGAAGCTCGAGTGGTAAGTAATATTTTCTCCATCCCCATTTGGAAGTTCGTCATTAAATAGATTTCAACTGAATATCCAATTTCCAATTGTAAATAACCTTGTTGCCACACCTTTTAGTGATTATACGTATATCTTCATTTTGATAAGCAGATCTGAAGAGTTTTAGGGGAATAAAGTTAAATATTATTCGCCTTTAATAAGCTTAAATATAGCATTTTTTAAAATAAAAGGCATGTTATTTATGCTATTAGCATGCTGTTTATACTATTTATGCTGCTAGCTCATCATGAAGAATTGAATCATTCTTTTAATCACTTCAGTGTACGAAACTATTAACTATCCTTTTAATAGGAGGTTTTGAATATTACTATAGCCATACCTATATGGATGACGAAACACGAACTGAGTAATTGAAGAGTTAGGTTTGGAGGCAACTTTCCCTTGAAACGATCTGTTTCCTGCCTGCTCAACAATTATTCATTTTATGCAAATTAATTTAGTCTTAGAAATTCTTTAAAATTTTTAGGATTAAATTTTTTGGATTATTGAATATTTTTTCATGGTATGTTTTAGATACTTAATTTATATATGCTCTCAGAATTTGAATGATATTGCAAATTAGTTCGCAGCAATAATTAATCTTTTATTTGTATACAATAAAATTTTCATAATCATAAATTTAAATTTAAATTTGCTTTAAATTAGCTTTATACGAATGATAGAATATTCGTTATAAATATATATATACTCTACATATTTCTATATATAGAGTATACATATATATACTATATATATTTCCTCAGAATATGTAGTTTATATTATATGTAATTATGTGAATATGTTGCTCTTGAAAATTAGAAAGTCCTCCAAGAAGACATCCCTTCCTTTAGACGGGTAACCCTTCTGTGCTTTGCCATATTCAAAAAAATCTAAAAAGTTTTTGTTGTCACTAAAAGTCTCTTTTTTTTTTTTTTTTTTTTTTTTTTTTAAGTCTCTGTCTAATTATTCTCTTTTTTTTTTAAGTCTCTGTCTAATTATTCTCTCTCTTTTTTTTTTTTTTTTTGTTGTTGTTGTTGTTGTTGTTTTTGTTTTCAGGAGGATGCAACAGTGGTGTTCGAAGCAGCCCATCGTGTACCCGATGCTAACTTGTTTACTCACCAATTGCTGACAGCAATGAAGCGGCTCTGGGTTGATCGTGGTGTTCTTCGCTGTTACCGCCGTTCCAATGAGTACCAATTGAATGATAGTGCTAAATAGTAAGTGATGCGATTCCTCAAAAGTTTTGAGAGAAGTTATATCATAATAAAAAAAATTAAATATTAACTTACTTACAAATACAAGGAATTTTATAAGCAGAAAGAAACATAAAAAATATTAAAATACAAAGATATACACCGTCTGTTCGAAAGGATCGGAGCCAGTTTTTCTTCCTGCGACAAGTGCTATAATTATAGTAGCAGATTAAATTCCCAGTTTTAGCTGGGTGTCATGGATCGATCATGTAAAAGAATACTGCGAGTTCGTCCGGGGGGATGATGAAAAAGGAGTGATTTTCTCCTTGCTGCGCAACAATGCTCTCCGCTTACACGGCTGGAATGCTGGTGCAGTTTCTAACGAAAAACGTGTGCTAGTTATCCCTCATCCTCCATATTCACCCGATTTGGATCCGAGTGACTTTTTTTTTACTCCAGGAAATCAAACTTCACATGAAGGGTCAACGCTATAATGACATAACCGACATTCCAGCCATAGTGACAAGCAAGTTGAATAACACCATAAACAAAGATTTACTAAACTTTAAATTTTAGACCTATATTAATCCCGTTTAGACACCATTTACTGGAAAGTATAATGAAACTATTGCAATCATGTACTTGAATAAGTACTTGCAACTGCTATTTAGAAAGGAAAACGATTTTAAAATTGGATGAGCTTAAGCTATCAAGCACATCGTTCTTCAATATTTTATACTGATTATAGAATATTTTTTTAATCTGAAAGACACGAATCTTCTGCATTGTCAGAACAACTCTAAAACCGCATTATTTGTGATGTTTCTTGTACAATGTTAAAATAAGAATACTAATCAGTATCGAAATATACGGGAATCAGTAAAAATAACGTGGACTAAAACTGGAGAAAATGTAATTAATTTAACCCTAAATTTAAAAGCTGATTAAAGTACTGTACTAAACTTAGAAAAAGAGGATATACAAAGTATTGATTTCCTTCACAGTTTTAATTTCAAAAACTACATTTCACTGAGATTCTGCTTTGTGATATCATACAATCATCATTATAAAAATTTAGGGTTTGCATCCTAAATATTTTAACTTTATATAGATCAATAAATTTAATTTTACATAATATCTGAGAGAATAAAAAATTAATTTTTTTTCAGTTTCCTTGATGAACTTGATCGTCTGGCCCAAATAGACTACTTGCCAAATGAGCAAGATGTACTAAGAACCCGTGTCAAAACGACCGGAATTATCGAGATCCATTTCTCCTTTAAGAACTTGAACTTCAAGTAAGATTACCTGGAAATTTTGAATGAAATTATTTAAATTAAATTATGTATGAATAAATTTGATTTGTTAATATTTTTGGAGACTGAGTACTTTTTTATATTCAGTCTGCTTCAGTGAAACCAATTTTACGCATTCATTAAAGAACTGCAATTCATCAAGCATTAGACATTCATGCGAAAATTTCATTAGAATATAGGGACTTTTTATATTTTGAAGCTAAATTCTGTCTTCGTGAGGACAGCGAGATGATCTTAGTTCTCCGGTGAAAATAATTCTGAACTAGGAAAATAAACATGTTATCATAACTTCAGTTTCAACACTTACATGGTTTGTGTAATTAACATAGTTAAATCACCGTCTTCTGAGTGATTTAACAGAACATAAAATGTCAAAGTAAAACTTAAGCAATTAAAGTATTAAAGTTTTAATATAAGGCAAAATCCTTTGCCTTATAAATAATAAGGCAAAGTCCTATTGTAGGCTTTGGCTAAGACTGAAATTACGGGAGCAAACACGGCTAGCGAAAGGCAAAAGCCGATTCCAGTAAATACACGGTTAGGCGAAAGTCCTCTCGGAAGTTGATGGTAGGGAAAGAGGGGTGTAAGACCCTCAGATAGATTACCGGGATAGTGGTAACGACGCTGACTGCAGTACCGAAGGGCCCAGGTTTGAATCCCGCAGAAAGCATGGGTAGTTGTAAATGTATAGTGTCTATGCGGCATGGGGGTACTCTAAATATGTCCTCTCGGGAGTTTTGATAGGGGAAGAGGGGAGGGAGATCCTCAGACCCGTCCCCCGGGGTGCTAAGGCTCTTGCTAACGACAGGCGCAACCTTTTCACGATAAATTTCATGGGCTTGTTCTGATGTTACTACCAGACAAATGAGATAAGTCACAACACAAAAACAACAATCTATTGAAAATACTGTAGAAAGCAACACAGAATGGAAAGATTAATTAACGAAAGACTGTGCTTTTTTTCATATCAGTAATAGTGATAACATAACTCCTCTTATGAAGAGCATTTGCAGCAACACAATGTATAATTCTATAATAAATTCAGTGAAATCTCTCTTCGCTACCATCACTAAAGGATGGCAATATTTCGGAGAGCATAAATAAAAAATGAACATAAATAACATTGATCATCGCCGGTAGTCAGAGTGTAACACACCTATGAGGGGTTTGAACTACTTTGCTAGTACAATTGTAATTTCAGTAAGGTGGTACGTCTGATCTGTGCAATGAATTCTCACCATCAGAATAACTAATCATCAAGCAAACAGACAGCAAAGTTAAAACACTTTAAGTTTATTATACCTCACCACTTGTGAGGGCTAAAATCAAATTATGCAAGCACAAATTTACCAGACAACCTGCAGCTGGTTTCATCTCCAAAAATTCCATTCACAACAAGAAAATTCAACAAATTAAATCTAAATATGCAGAAACTACAAGATTTTCTAGCTCGCAACAGAATATCAAACACACACACTACCAAGGAAGATCCTTCTAATATACACTGGTGTGCAAAAATTAAGGACGAAGTCGAAAAATTAGCATATCAGCTGAACGAAAAGGCAGAGCGGACAGAAAGACCAATCAGGAGATTAAGTAAGGTGATGTACGGTAGCACATGCGCAGATATGCAGGTAGACGTAATGGGGGAGTGTCTGAGTAGTATAAAGCATGTGGTCGGTGTAAGATCAGTATTTCTGGCAAAGAGATTGCACGCCGTATAGCAGTTAAAATCACACCGATTTGCTGTCTCAGCGAGAAATGGCGAATAATCAATCTGTTAGACGACATCTGGATGCTTTTACCCGAGGTCGAATCATTGGGAAGTTGGAGGAAGGCCGCAGTGTGACAAGTGTGGCTGCAGAGTTCGGAATTGCTCACAGCATCGTTTCACGACTTTGGCGACAATTTCAAACTACAGGAACAGCTATCCGGGGGTTTAGTAGTGGTCGTCCACGAGGAACCACACCCGCAGATGATCGGTATATTGCCTTACAGGCCAGAAGAAACAGGCGGCAGACAGCGGGAGAAATCGCTAGACACACGACACAGGCGACTGGACGACCGATATCGCGTTTTACCGTGGCCAGAAGACTGCACGGTGGTGGTCTGTTTGCACGACACCCTGTACGGTGTGTACCTCTAACGTCTGCCCATCGGAGAAGGCGTTCTCTGTGGTGCCGGGAACACCGGAATTAGAGAGACAATGAATGGGGACGAGTACTCTTTACAGATGAGAGCAGATTCAGTCTGAGTAGCGATTCTCATCGCATACTCATCTGGAGAGAGCGGGGAAGCCGCAATCATCCCTCGAACATCATTGCAAGGGACAGGTATGGAGGTGGCGGTGTTCTCGTTTGGAGAGGCATCATGCTTGGTAGTCGTACAGACCTTCATATCTTCGACACAGGTTCAGTCAACGGGACCCGTTATTGTAGCGAGATTCTTCTTCCATATGTGCGTCTTTTTAGAGGCGCTATAGGTCCGAAGTTCCTTTTCATGGACGACATTGCACCATGTCATCGCACAGTAGCTGCCGAACAGCTCTTAGAGAGTGAGGATATTGAACGTATGGATTGGCCGGCACGATCTCCGGATCTCAATCCCATCGAGCATGTATGGGATTTTCTAGGCAGACGCTTGGCAGCTCGTACCTTACCACCAGTAACGATTCCGGAGCTTCGATTGGCGCTGCAAGACGGAATGGGCAGCAATGCCTCAACAACTCATTGACACCCTCATTCTCAGCATGGGCAGACTGTGTGAAACCTGCCTAGCAGCCAGGGGAGATCATATCCCCTATTAAAGACCAGAGGTTTCTTGCTGGACACCCATCACAGGGATGTTTCGGTCTTCAGTCGTATTGCGCTCCATGCTACTTTTTCAATAAAGCTTCTTTTTATCCCTCTGATTTCTCTTTTAGTAAGTGTTGCTTACATTACTCATGTCCTTACGTATTGGGGATCTTACGGTATTAAATGTGTTGATTTGGAAAGCTTTTGTACAAAAGTTGTATTGAAAAAACCGTCTCGTCCGTAATTTTTGCACACCAGTGTAATCTCCAGCAAGAACAGCTTTAGCTTCGCCGACAGCATTCTTCGAAATGCAGGGTAGTAGAAGTAGACCAAAAGCTTACTTTCCTATTCGTGAAATTCTACCCTTTATAGTAAAGCTTATTCCACTCAAAATCAACACCAATTCTGGAATGAGTGAACCTCATGGCAAAAAGAAGTAAAATGGGAAGAATTTTAAATTAAATTAACATTTCGTTAGTAAGCTTAAACGTAAATGCGATAACAGTGTCTAAGGCGAGCACCTCCACAGAAGATCAAAGTTGGTTAGAGAAAACCATGAGATTATGCTTCAAGAAAATTGGTATTTTTTCTAATTTCATTAAACAGTCTGAAACGTCATCAAAGTTAGTCATGAAAGTCATTTTCAAGTAAGTTATGAAAAGCTCAGTTGCTGTTATAAAATTCTGAAGTGATTTTGGCTCAGGAGTACGCTAAGATGATAAAAAATGTACGAGTAATATTTTCAAAATGAAGCAAACAGGAACCATATTTTGGGGTAGATTTTGAATAAAACTCAAATGAGCCAAAATAAAGGTGAGACGTAACCTAATTTTAAATTTTTTTACATTGCCGAATTACTCTTCCTGTTTGGTATTTCTACATGCCAGTAGCCTTTCTTATTAGAGAATTACGAGGTTATTACATCTAGCGACGGCCGAGGCTAGGAAAAACGTTTCCGAGAAACGAGTTGTTCCCCAGCATTGGTTTCAACTGAATGATTCCTAGGCGAAACAGTCCCACAGGAAGTTGTTTCCCTGTTATACACAAAGGACATTTTACCACTTTGACGAAAATGCTTCGCAGTGCATGGTCTTCGCCAAAGGACTGCTTTTAACGTAAATCAGCTAGCCATGATTCCCAGAGATCTTTCTTTCAACTCGCTGTTTAGGTTAGCTAGTAGATCTGATTGCGATTTTAGGTTAGGCTATTTAATTACGGCAAAGCCTCGAGGGCTATCTGCCTAAGGGGAGGGATGCCTTCGTGGAGGACTTTCTAAGGGAAACTGGCTCGTATACACGTTACACATGGAGAAAACCACGAAAACACCCATGCAGCCAGTTCGTTCGCGGGATTCGAACCTCGGACCGAAATACCAGTGTTCAGCGACTTTACCGCTCGGCCGCTGGTGGGCTTGATTGCGGTTTTAGAAATGCTAATTTATCTGCTTTTTTTCCTTGGTACCAATGATGAGAAGCTTTAAAAAAAGTATTTAGTTCTTCATTAATTTGCGCATTCTAGTTTATCTAGTGCGGAAGTTTGTTTATATTTTACTGGGAAATCACGTCTGGACAAAAGGTGCTGATACCAGTCATGGTGGGTAAAAGTTTTGAACTAAACTTCCAAACTAAAATAGCACGTTTTCTATTAGTGAAATGAAATGAAGTAATTAAAAACTGTCAGCAGCAATACTTTGATATTGTAATAGCAACTAAATTATAAGTAGAATATTTTCTGTACCTACAGCTTTCAGGTAGAGATGTTTTTAATTTAATCTTGTGCAATGCATACTTTTAATTCAATACCGTTTTCTTTCCAGGTTGTTTGATGTTGGGGGTCAGCGCTCTGAAAGAAAAAAGTGGATTCATTGTTTTGAAGATGTGACAGCCATTATCTTCATAGCAGCGATCAGTGAATACGACCAAGTATTGCACGAAGATGGAGTTACCGTAAGGGGTTTTCTTTATATTTCTCTAAACGTTTTAAAATTCAAATTTAAAATTAGAGGAAAATTCGGTGTACGACTGATGTTGATTTTGATACCGATATAAATTTGAGTATTTGACTGCAGTTTTCTTTACATGCATTATCTTTTAAGTTCATGTTTCATAGAGGTAATATACAACAATTTAATATCGAATAAGCTGAAAATGAAAGGTGCAGAAAAGTATCGAGTAACTGGAGCGTTTTCAAACGCTTACGATTCTATATAGCTGTTAACTACATTTTATAACCATACTACTTCTAAGTATTTAACTGCTTTTTCATAGTTACTGACTACATCTAGGAAGCAAGATGAAATTTTGATAGATAAACTAAAAGCGTCTGCGGCAGTCAGAATGCATTGGCCTTTTACGAAGAGAACGAGCACAGATGAATAACGTCAACGTTTTCGTTTTTGCTTAAATAATAGTTGTTTTTGAGAATTGCAGAATAAGAAATGTGCGAAAAATAAATGTTGAATTTTTAAAAGTGTCGTTTCAATTTTATGAATCTGGTAATTTTTCCTTAAGCAACAAACTGGCATCCCTGTACCGGGATGTCTTATCTATATGTCGCATAGTGGCATCAATTTCGACGCTTGATTATTTGAATAATTTAAGAAAATAAATGAAAAATACCTACGCGCAAACACGGAGGATTTCGAGATCACAAGGCGAAAAAGGAAAGCCATTAGAAGAGCATTTACGAAAACGGCTAATACGTTGGAGAGCTGGATTCGATCAGATTTTCCGGACTTGGATGATTTCCACATTTGCTTAGATCAAATTTCTTAAATGTATAAAACTTTATGAAATACTGATGACTCTTTTTTGTAACTTCTACAGAAAAAAAAAAATACGGAAAAGAATTTAGCGCAGCTCAATAATATTACGACGAATTGTTTATGTTTAAAGTAAAAGGCAAGAGAAAAAAGTATAAGCGTCCTTAACCTTTCTACAAGTGCAACAAATAGTGGTATAAGGTATTTCTCCCACTTCCCTAGAGTACCTTCGTGGTGTAACGGTAGCACACTGGGCCGGTATTCCAGAGGTCCGCGGTTCGGTTCTCGCCGAAGGCGGTTGCATATTTTTCCTCTCATCTGCCTCCAAATAAACCTAATGACTCTACAAGCGGCGCCCGAACTAAAAGGGTTGTGGATGATGATTCTCCGCACCCAGGATTTGGCGACTAGGTCCCCTAAAACCCTAGTCGCCCTTTAAAAAGGGAAGTATATCAGGTATTTATCCCACTTCCCTAGCGTGCCTTCATGGTGTAACGGTAGCACACTGGGCAGGTATTTCAGAGGTCCGTGGTTCGATTCCCGGCGAAGGCGGTTGCATATTTTTCATCTCGTCTGCCTCCAAATTAACCTAATGACTCTACAAGTGGCGCCCGAACTAAAAGGATTGTGGATGATGATTCTCCGCACCCAGGATTTGGCGACTAGGTCCTCTAAAACCCTAGGCGCCCTTTAAAAAGGGGAGTACATCCGGTTTTTCTCCCATTTCCTTAGCGTGCCTTCGTGGTGTAACGGTAGCACACTGGGCCGGTATTTCAGAGGTCCGTGGTTCGATTCCCGGCGAAGGCGGTTTCATATTTTTCATCTCGTCTGCCTCCAAATTAACCTACTGACTCTACAGTGGTACTTCATCAGTAACAGTTAGGACTGCCGAGCTGATGAAATTTGATGGGGACTCGCAAAACTGGCTGATGTCTTGAATGAGATTCGGTAAAACACATGAAGATACACGTATCAACAAGAGATACAAGTTTCACTATCTTCCCCAAGCAGCAAAACCTAAGACAGTACCAAGAACAATAGTAGAGAGTTTTCCTGCTACGGAGGAAAATTACGCAAAATCTGTGGAATACCTCAAAGTAAGATTTAGAAACGATAACGTTTCAGATTTATATCAAAAAACTATTAAAACTGGTAATCAATGCCAAACAGAAAACAGACTTATTAATTATTTATGACAAGTTCCAAACTCAGTTACGTACACTGGAATCCCTCGGTTGAACTAAGGACCGATTTGCATGTGTTTTATTTCCTTTTTACACCTCCTACCGATTTAATAAAAAGGTAGAAAAGACAGCGAGATATGTCTCCTGGAACAACAGGCAAGAATTATTTAGGTTCATTGACTGATTTTCTATAAAAGGAAGTAGAAAATGAGTATGGGGTTAAGTTTACCCGTGGATATTTTACGTTCTGAAAACGTAAATAGTAAGAAAAAATACGTTTTTTGAGATAAAATCTGTTGTTTCAATTGCATGTGAGCTAATTAATATAAGCAGTAGCAGTAGTAAGCGTGTAGAGTCATTAGGTTATTTTGAATCAGGAGATGTGAAATATGTACAATGCCCTTGGCGGGACTCGAATACGCCGCGTACCGTTACATCACGAAAACATGCTGAAAGGAGGGAGAAAATAGCTTATATACTTCCGCTTTTAAAGGGCGTCTGGGGATGACAGACCTAATTGTCAAGTCCTAGTGGTGACGAATTATTGCCTGCCACCTTTTAGTTCGTGCGCCATTGCAGAGTCATTAGGTTTTCTTGAAGCAGGAGATGGGAAAAGTATGCAATGCCCTCGCCGGGAGTCGAAACTGGAGCTCTTGAACACCCGCCGAGTGTGCCACCGATACACCACGAAAGCATGATGGAAGGAGGGAGGAGATACCTTATAAGCGTTATGAAAAATTTTTAAAGTATAAAAATTTTATTCTTGTATTTTTTTGAAAAACGGCATATGTCTGAACCTTGTAATGATGCATTTTCAATGAGTTTAGAATGTAGAAACACATCATTAAGAAAAAGAGCGTTTGTTTTGTGTATCTTAAGAGAAATCATAGAGTAAATAAACGTAGGTCTAAACATTGGTGTCCCCTATGTAAAAAACCGAAATTTTGTGATTATATGTCCTGATTTGCTTTCTAATAAAATAAATAATGTCGCAGGTTCAGTGAATGATGATAACAAAACAAGGACTCTTAATAATCATATTAAAATATCAAACGTAGATCTTCAAACTTTAATTGTGATTTTTATATGGTAGAAAATAGCCATTTTTAGGCTTTCGCCACTATTAAGGCCAGAAGTGATGGCCATTTTATTATGGAGGCACCTAAAAGGCGGCCATTGTTACCTCCTGTGAGGGGACAGACAATTTACATCCATTTATTTTTTCAAACTATTGTAAGACTCTCACTAGTGTATTTCTCAGTTACTGTAGAAAGTGAAAAATCTTAAGAACTAGTTAGTGTTGTGTATAGAATTTGTCTGATAGCGTTATAAAAACTAGGTGAATGATTTTCTGATTTATGGAAATCTTAATTTTATTTGATTCTGAATTATTTATTTTAATACTTTAATTTTGGGGGAAAACAGATGCTTCTGGGAAATTATTTAGTTTAAAAGAATATTATTTATTTTTTCTTTTATTTGCAATTTTTGTACAAGCTTTGATTCATTGTGAAAAGAAGCAGGGAAAGGGAAGCAATTTTGCTAAGCCATGATTTCGCGCGCTTTGTCCTTTAGAATGTTCTAGAAGGAATTTCATTGTGTAGTTGACCTTAAGACAGGAAGTACGTGACAGAAGGGTCAGAGGTTGCCACTTGACTTTCGATGTAAGTCATTCAGGTTTTTGGCGATTGAGGGTCCGGTTGTTGGCTAAGTGAAGAAGGGTGCACATGCGCGATCACCCTTATTTCCGCATTCAGGGGTTGAAAACGCAAATTTTGCCCAAATTAAGGGGGCGATAATTGAAGCCATAGTGGGAGCCCGCGTTTGTGAAGGAGAGGAAGAAAATTCGAGTTTGGATCACCTTTTCGTGTGATATTTTTCGTGCGAGACTTGGCGAGACGTACATACTTGCTGAACTTACTTTTGGACGTTACTTTTTGCCCGACTTTGGACTAGTTTTGTTGAAGGATTTAAGACTTTCAGTATTAAGACTTTTTGCCGGACTTCCAAGGCTGAAGGATTTATTATGCTTCTGTGGTTGAATAGGTGGTGATTAAGGCGGATCGTGGCGGACACTATCCGGCCGTCGCTTTGCTGTCGAAAAAAAAATGATCCAGCGAATTTCCAAAATTATTGGCCAAGTTCCACCCCGGCCAACGTGAGATTTTATACTCGACATCCTGACTGCGATCTTGAAGATTCTGCTCGGGTGCTGGTTCGAGGGCTTGTTTTTCTGCAAGGCTGTGCGAGCGGATTGTGTTGCCGAAAAAGGAATGGAGTCAGGGTTATTAGGAATTGCGGCTAGTGGCACCGAAAAGCGTGAGACTCCTTAGACGCTTGTGTTCCCCTTACGGAATGAATTTTTTAGGAATTATGGTGGAATTATAACCCTTTGAATTTTCTCCCAGAATGCAAGTCCAGCCCAATACCTTTCCGGGTGCGTTTCAAGTCGTCATAATCACAGATAAGTGCTTTATCAATTTTCCTTAGAACTTTTGGAAATTGGAACTTTACCTAAAATTGAATCTTAAATTCAGTCTACTGAAACTGAATTGCTTCCTATTTCCCCTTCTAAATTACCGAGTCAAACCTTAAGGTTTTTATATGAATAAGAATGTAATAATTTAAGTTGTATGTGTAATCTTCCTTAGAACAGATGTGAATTGCAAATAATATGTTTTCCTTAACCTCTTAGAAATTATGGATCGGGTACCCGTTAAATTAAAAGAGTCATTTAATAGATTTGCAAATCATGAATTTAAATGTAACAAAAAGTAAATGACAAATTGAAGAATTCCCCTGTGTCTAAAACAAGTAAATTAAAAGGTAACACAAATAAGAAATTAGACTCTCTGATGAGGATAAGATTTAATTTTTATTGTGAGGAATTTGAATAAACTGATATTTAATCTGGAAACCTATTACTTATGTGTTCTTTATATCTGTTATGTGTTTTTCTTATATATATATTGATTTTACATGTTGTTTATTCGATCCTCTCACGGCGCGGTCCCGGATGCATTTTCACAACGCAATGCATTAAAAATTCACTTATACGATCACTAAAAGTTTGGTAATTAGCAAACTCTTAAGAGTTTAGTTTCTCAGTTGATATTTAGCTAGTTGCGGTTTCACCTGTCTGTTTCTGCATTAGTTTCCTCCCTAAGAGGAAGTAGTAACACTGCATTGGTGCCCATGATTTTTACGGCATTTAAGTATAGAAACAGAATCTAAGTATAGATCTAAGTATAGTAAGATAAGTATAGATCTAAGTATAGAAACATTTTAAGTATAGAAACAGAACATTGGTGCAGTAGCTATTTAACATTAGCGAATAATCGCTTAAGTTCGTGTGACAAGAAACAACAAGAAAGAAGGGTAACTAACGCTTTATTATTGTTGTTTTCTTTTTCTGACAACAGTTGTTACGTTATTTTCTTCCTTCACGTTCGTACGGGGTTCGTAGATTTGGAGTGAATAACGACGACACTTGATGAAGTATCGAAATACGCTTTATTTACCAATATCAATCAGGACAGCTCCAAAACACTTTTACAGTCGGCAAAGATCTACTATAAACACGCTGGAACAATCAACGACACAGTCTTCATACTATCAAGCAATAACGGTGGAGACAGCTTCACTGCAAAGCACCAGAGTACAGCTTCCGACGCTGCTTGGTCGTTCTCGGAACTCCACGTACTCTCGAGACTCTCCACGCTACAATTCGCGATGCACAAGCGTATAACTCTCGACTCAACACAATCTAAGACGAAACTCGACGATGTACTGATTTGCAATACACTAAAAGACTCTCTCGATGCACTCGACGACGAACTCGGCGCTAGACTTCGAAACACTCGCTCAATGACTGACTATCAGCTCGCTAGACGAGGCACACACACTAACTGCTACTGACTGCGGACCAGCAGGGTTTATATAGCTTTCGGCTTGTGTTCGAGAACATTCTGGGCTAAACCGGTAAGAATTCGTTCCAGAAGGTTCTGCATCCGTCCATGGTATATCGCCATTTTTGCCCCCAACTGGGCGATTTCTCGCCAAATATTGCAACCCTGCCTTCCCTTGCCATTTTATGGCAACCCTAAACTTGCTTTGAGGGGAAGCTATCTCATCGCGCCTGTACATTTCGTATCATTATTCCAATCAGATTTAACAAAACTTCGTCTTAGAGTGTACAATAAAAGCCGACACTTGGGTTTGAGCTTAAGAGACTAAAAATTAAACTAAAACTAAGATTAACTAAAAGAAATATAGCCGAAGCTATCAAGATTCTAATCGAGTTGTCCCCTTAACTCTATTTGACTATGAAGCTTATCAAGGGCCTGTGTACGGCCGAGCGTAATAACAGTTTTGAGAGAGAGAGTAGCCAAAAGGCAGACGCGCGCAAATCAGAAACTCTGATTCTCTCTAACTCTGCAAGTAGGCTTCGCAGTTTAAATACCGTTCCTCCTCATTAAGTATTCAGAGTGATTCCAAGACTACGTTCCGGCCGGAAGTAGTAAGTTGAAGTTAAGAATTTGATAGGAAAAGAACTTAAAATTTAACTGTTAATAAAATTAACATAATCCTTACATAGCTTCCGACCAGACTTTAAATACTCGAAAAATAAGGTCTCAAAATGACCTTGTTTAAGACTTTAAAGTCTTAGAAACTTCTTACGTTAACTACACACTTCAACTTTTGAATTAACTAATTTAATTAATTAACAAATTAAACGAATTAACTTTTGAATTAATTAATTATTTAAAGTTCTGTTTTTAGGGCCAACTTTACAACAATTCTGAGAGCTAGACTAAAGCTAGGAAAAATTTTATAAAATTTTACAAAAAAATCCTCTGTTCTGGACATACATCATCTTCTTTGAATCGAAACTTTATTCAGCTACTATTAAGTCAGGTCTTGATCCTTCCATATCTGGAAGGAAAAATCATTAGTAAGGAATTTTACAAAGCTTTTCTATAAATCCTAAAATTACGCTTTTATTTCCTCATTTGGCACTCATGCACTTTCATTCATACTACAGTTTTATTTCCCCCGTGCTCTCCAGCAAATGTACTGAAATGTACTTAGGATCTTTTATGTTGTGTTACCGCGAACAAAACTACCGCTACACAACATCTACCTTGGTTAAAGTAGACACTCTAGACCTTACAAGATTCCCACACGAAAGCTCTTTCCTAATGTAGTAAGCAAAAGCTTATATTTACTTTTAAAAGTGTTGACTGGAGAGCCTAACATTAAGCACACATATAAACTAAACATTCAATTCTTTAACAATTCAAATACACAGAGACCAAAATTTATCTTTTGTACAATTTTAACTTTATTATATTTCAACGGGCCCACCAGCGGCCGAGCGGTAAAGTAGCCGAACACTGGTAGTTCGGTCCGAGGTTCGAATCCCACGAACGGGTTGGCTGCATGGGCGTTTTCGTGGTTTTCCACATGTTTAACGTGTATACGAGCCAGTTTCCCTTAGAAAGTCCTCCACGAAGGCATCCCTCCCTTTAGGCAGATATACCTCGAGGCTTTGCCATAATCACACACACACACACAATATTTCAACACAGAGATTAAACATTTCTACTTTAACATGAACATTTAAATGTTTACACATCGCTTTTGAATTCACTTTACGTCAACAGTCATAGTTGCTTAATTACAATTTACCATCTTTACACGAAATCTTAACTTTATGTTAACAGATTTGAGTATTCTGAGAGTCTTCCGACTAAACTTATTATAATTTACTTCTCGCAACTTGCGAGTTCTTAACAAAAGTTATCAGGTTCAATGTTTCTTCTAACCTTCTTCGGAAACATACAATGACCTGACTAGGAACAGAGAGCTTACTAAAGCTATGTTCACTAATTGTAGTAAGTAGACAGGATACAGACGAAGGGTATACAAAACCCTTTATTTTTCTTTATATACAATGACTTCCGTACTTCGGAATACAATGACCTTCCACTCGGGGTCTAACGTAAAAGGTATAAAAATAAAACTAAACTCTAATTTAACTTTAGAATAACACACGTGGAAGATTGGCCTTATAATAACAGGAAGCGTATGTAGCACAGAGACTGTGAACACTACAATACGTTTAATTTATCAAGAGGATTAAAACATCTGGCCTGGAAGGCGAACAGCAACTGCGTAACTTCTAAGGTAAGCGGCCTGCGTTGACTTACTGCTTCCTCTCTTTCGCTTGGCAAAAAGGCCACACTTAAATACTTGGCGTTCGCCAGACAAACTTTGCATAAAATCCTTAACGCTTATAATTCTGGCCGGAAGTAGAAAATAAGAAGTGATAGTAAAGATTTAAAATAAAATAAACGTTAGTAAAACTTAAGATCCTTACATACTTCCCGCCAGAGTTAATTAGTTTGAAACTGAGGTCTAAAACGACCTTGTTGAAAACTTTTAGCTCTAGAATATAACGCGAGGCCAACCTTTTACAATCATAACTTCGTTAGAAACTAGAAAATTTAAAAGAAAGAAATTTGTTACAATAGCAGCTCCCAGGATCTACAACAATCTTTTTTTTTCATCTGTACTGCATCTAAACAGGAGCTTTATTCAATTCTGGTTCCTTCCAGAGATCTGGAAGGAAAACTAGTTTAATGAAATGTTACAGAATGACATTGCAAATAACATATAGAATATACTTCTCTTAACCTTCTTATTTCATTCATGACTATTTTAATTATCTCTCTCCGTGCTCTCTGACATGTGTTGTAAAAGAACACCAAACACGAATGTGTTTCTGTCTACGTGTGCCACACTTCCTCCTACAATCAAAACACTAAATTGTTAAAATTCAACATAACGAGACCTCTTAACACACCCTACTTTCAACTCTAAACCCTGAGGTACTATTCTAAAAGTGGCTAACTCTAAAGTGTAGCGTCAGAGAGCCTAACTACATCATTCAACCTTTACCACATATTCGCCATGATTTAATCTTTACAGACACATGAATAACAAATTTTTAACATTACTTTCACTTTTACCATATCACGGTATTTCTTAACATTTAAAATAACAGTTCACATGTATATAAGAACATATCAACATGTTGTTAATTTTACACATTTGAAAACATACATTAGTAGTACATTGTTAACTTCTATTCTTTTCAAAGCAAGTGCCAATTCTTTCTACATTGAAATAATACTACATTTCAAAAAGTCTTTCAGACTAAAACTTCTTTCTTGCTAGAATGTTTTAAATAAAATTTATACAATAACTTTTTACAATATTTAAGTCTTTACACAACGCTATTATATATAAACTTTAGTTTTACGCACGAGTAATTTAAAAACATAATACGAAAATCGGTCACAACTCATTTCTCGCCCTTTTGGCGATAAAGGTAGACCTCGCATGAGGTAAAACTTCTTGAAATCTGCCACTTGCAGTAAGAATGAAAGATTAACTTAAGTTTGCAAAGTAACATAAAATTTTACTTATCTTTGTAATATTCGGACATCCTTTTCTGGGCCCAGTCTTTAAAGGTACTGCAGATATTAGCCTGGTTTATCCTCCTTCTTGTACGGGCTCACCCTTCAGTGCTTTCCTCTGGAAGCTTCCGTTTTTCACCAGTACGGCCACCCTTGAACACCTTCCTTTTCTCCTCTGCTTGTGGTCTTGGCCGTTTAAGGGCAGCTGGTCTTGGTGGAACCGGGAAACTTCTGTCATGATCCTGCTTGGACCTCGTTGTTGGCCGTTCAAATTTTTCTTGTACTTTTTCCTCCGCCGCTGATGGCCCTTCCGCAGTTCGGCGACTTTTGCTGCGGAGAGTTCTGTCGGATGAGTCGATCTTCCGTTTTAAAGCCGGGTTATAGTTGCCGTCCTTTCTCCTGGTCCTCTTCACATACGTCGTCCTTCTCCCTTCTTCATTCTGGGGGTGTTCGTGAACTCTGTTTTCTGGACGGTTAAACGACTTATTTTTCTTTTTACCTTCAATTTTTCCGCGGGGCAATTTTCTTTTCACTTGCTTCTGTCTCTCATTGGCTTGCCCTTGTACTTGTTGTTTTCACACCTCTGGAACTTGTACCTGCGGTGTCTGCCGTGCCGGATCCTGCAAAAGATCTGAAAAGATTTGCATTTTATTACGATCGAAGTAGGGCTTAATTTGATCAATATTTGCGGAACAGGTTTCACCATTTCTGGCCTTTAACACTACAACAGCGTGAGTTATTTTTTCTATAACATATGGTCCTTCAAATCGTGGAAAAAATTTGGCAGTTTTATCTTCTGGTGCTGAAGAAAGTGAATGCTTAATTTTTAAAACTTCATCCCCTACTTTATAAGTTACTCCCCGTCGTTTCAAGTCATAATATAATTTCTGTTTTCTTTGTGCTACTTCCGTATTCTTTTTTGCTTCTTTTATTAGTTTTTCTATATCACCCATTTTAAATTCTGGGGCTCTTTGTTGCACATAAAATAGTTTATCTAACGGTGTTATAATCTTTCTGCCTAGAAATAACTCAGCAGGAGTTTTTCCCGTTGTATCATGTTTTGCGGTCCTAAGGGCGAAAGCAAATTCATTGACATAGTTATCCCAGCTTTTATGAAAATTTTTAACATAACTACGGATAATTTTCACTATATTTCTGTTGACCCGTTCCGCTATATTTGATTGCGGCCGATACGGGACCATTTTTAAATGACGTATGCCCAGTTTTTCGCACATGTCTTCAAATATATTACTTACAAATTGAGGACCATTATCCGATATAACTTTTAGGGGCGCCCCGTATTTTAAAATATATTTATTTAAAATAGAATCAGTAACTAATTTCGCGGAGGCTCGTTTTAAGGGAACAATTTCGGTCCATTTACTAAAATGATCAACCATAACAAGGAGATAGCGACTTTTATTTAACTGACTTTTTGGGAAAGGGCCCAATAAATCGATGCCAATTATTTCATTTGGAAATTCGGATTTAATACTATTTAGAAACCCGGCCGGGCGGAAATTAATATAATTAACGGCTTGACATGTTGGGCAGGACTGGACATACGCCCTTGTTAACTTTTGCAGTTCAGGAAAGTAGACTGCTTCGCGTACGCGTTGGATAGTTTTTCGAATACCAGCATGAGAAGCTAAAGGGCTGTCATGGAGCTCTTGCAGGATATTTAATCTAAGACTAGCTGGGATAACAGGTCGAAATTCGTTGTTGGAATTCGTAGTTTTTGTATAAAATAATAGACCATCTATTAGTTCGTAATGGGCCGCCCTATTTCTTATCGCCACAATATCTTGGTGGCTAAAATTTTCAGGATCCTTCAAATACTCATAAATACTTCCAAACTCAGGATCCTTACCCAGTTCGGTTATTACAGTTTCTCGGGAATTTATTGTACACGCTGTAAGCATTGCAACGTTTACGGTATTACCCTGTTCGTCTAATTTAATTCGTGATAGGGCATCTGCTACGATATTTTCCTTTCCGGGGGTATGCTTGATTACCAGATTATATTCTTGCAGCTTGAGTGCCCATCTTATTAACCTTGGGGATAAATTTTTCCCTGAGTACAATCTAGTTACCGCCGCATGATCAGAATATACTGTTTTCGGCGCCTTTCCAAAATAGACTCGGAAGTTTTGCACTGCTAACAGAACTGCAAGTGCCTCTCTCTCGGTCGCGGAATAGTTTCTTTGTGTTTGATTTAAAGTTCGGCTAAAAAATGCCACGGGCTGCTGATTTTGCGAAAGTACCGCTCCTACCGCATAATCCGAAGCATCCGCTGAAATTTCTAAATTTTCATCCTTTTCAGGAAATTTCAACACAGGGGCTTGCGTTAATGCCTGTTTTAATTTTTCGAAAGCACTATTGGCTTCGGCCGTCCACGAGAATCTTGCCTTTTTCCTTTTTAATTTTAACAATGGCTCAGCGATAGCCGCAAAATCTTTTATAAAGGACCTATAATATGAACAAAGTCCTAGAAAAGAAGAGAGCTTCTTTGCCGTGTTTGGAGTCGGATACTTTTGTACAGCGATTATTTTTGATTCATCTGTCTCGATCCCTTTTTGCGATATTTTGTAACCTAAATATTTTAATTCAGGGGCTGCAAATTTGCACTTTTCGACATTAACTTTTAGACCGGCCTCATTTAATAAAGAAAACACCTGTCTTAAATCCTGTATATGTTGGTCGAGATTTCACTAGTAATAATGATATCGTCTAAATAGATAAATGTGGACTTTCCAAGAACAGGTCTTAACACAATGTCCATGCATCGCTGAAATGTTGCTGGGTCCCCAGAAAGGCCAAACGGCATACGCAAAAATGCATAAGAGCCAGACTTGGTTATAAAAGCAGTCTTAGGCACGTCTTCAGGCCTGACCCCTATTTGAAAATAACCATTCGTTAAGTCTAAAGTCGTCATAAATTTGGTTGATTTTATGTTCCTTAAAATTTCTTCTACGATCGGTAACGGATATACCGGATATTTCGTTATGGAATTTAATTTACGGTAATCAATAGCGAATCTCCACCTTTTTGGATGCTCCAAAGGATAATCATTATTTTTCTTACATAAAACCACCGGGCTAGCATAACTACTTGAGATGGGCGTTATGATCTTTTCACGTAGCATATCGGTAATATGCCATTCTATAATTTTTTCCTTATTCTTATCATACCGGTATGGTTTTTGACGAACCGGCAATGCATCTCCGGTGTCAATACTATGGTTAGTAACCTGAGTAAATCCTGGAATATCACTAAATAAGGAAGCAAATTCACTTACCACTTGCCGGATTCTATCTTGCTCGTCATTAGGCAGGTGGTCAAGATTTAACCTTGGCGGTTCAACCTTTTCTACACGCACTGGTTTCATTGTCAGCCTAAGGGACGCTTCATTAAAATCCAGTGTAGCCTGTGCGTCTGAAAGAAAGTCTATTCCTAGGATTAAATGTGCTTGCAAATTCTTTACTATAAAAAACATCACCTTTACTTGTTCGTCCTTGATACGGATATATAAAGGTACTTTACGTACGCACTTACATTCTTTTCCTTGCGCCGCTAATACTGTCATATTATCCGCATTATATATGCGGTATTTGCAAAAATACTTTCTAAAAAAGACTTCTGCCACACAGGAACACTGCGCGCCGGTATCCAGGAGTGCGGTGGCCGGGATATTATTTACCAAGACTTCAATCTTCGGAAGAGTTAAATTTTTCACCATTACTGTATTTAACTTGTAGGAAGAGGGGTTTTCGTGGCCTTCGGATTTCCGCACCCTCTCGTCAGCAGAAATCCGTTTTAGTTTAAATTATTTTTCCTTTCGGTGCTTTCCTTCTTTCTCCACTGGCCTTGAGACTTTTTTCCTGGGTTGCTATTGAACTGTCGACGTTCGCCGGCTGTTTTTGAATGCTCGGGTTTCCTTGCCCACTGATTCGCTTTTTCTCCGTAGCCATGTGCTTGAGTTTGCTGTAGTCTTGGCGTACCAAATTGGTTTCGCTGTTGATATTGGCGTCTTCTTTCGACGTCCGCCGTTCTTCTACTTTCAAACTGCATTGCTAGCTCAAATAACTTTTCCAGTGTAGTCGGATTTCGTAATTCAATAAAGTCTTGCACTTGGGGTAGTAACCTCGGCAAAATCACTTGAATTATTTCAGGATCCGGACGGTTTCCATACAAGAGCTTGAAAACGTGAATTTTTCTTAAAATAAAGCTCGAGAGGTTTTCCATTCTTTGTTGATATATACTGAAAAGTTCTGTTTCTAATTTCGCACGATCCCTTACAACAGGAAAGGCTTTTAGTAGGGCAGTCTTGAAATTTTCGTAAGTATAGGTGGGACTTCCTGCTTGACCCAAGAGACTTCTGCCGATACATTTGAACCAGTTAAGCGCTTGGCCCCTCAAAGCGCTGGTAGCTAAGGTAACTTTTTGAAACTCGTGCACGGGGTAGAGCATGAAGTGGTCATCCAATTTTTTCAAAAAACTGGTTACCGGTGAGTTTCCAATAAACGTTGCTTCTGGTTTCATCGAAGCGCGCATGGTCTGGACGATGTACCCAAATCCTTCCAGGGCGGCAGCAGGCATTTCTGGATTCTGAGCCGTTTCTGCAGGCAGCACAGGTTCTTCTTGAAACTCGGCCATGGTTATTCTTCTACGTTGGGCGCCACTATCAGGTTCAATGTTTCTTCTAACCTTCTTCGGAAACATACAATGACCTGACTAGGAACAGAGAGCTTACTAAAGCTATGTTCACTAATTGTAGTAAGTAGACAGGATACAGACGAAGGGTATACAAAACCCTTTATTTTTCTTTATATACAATGACTTCCGTACTTCGGAATACAATGACCCTCCACTCGGGGTCTAACGTAAAAGGTATAAAAATAAAACTAAACTCTAATTTAACTTTAGAATAACACACGTGGAAGATTGGCCTTATAATAACAGGAAGCGTATGTAGCACAGAGACTGTGAACACTACAATACGTTTAATTTATCAAGAGGATTAAAACCTCTGGCCTGGAAGGCGAACAGCAACTGCGTAACTTCTAAAGTAAGCGGCCTGCGTTGACTTACTGCTTCCTCTCTTTCGCTTGGCAAAAAGGCCACACTTAAATACTTGGCGTTCGCCAGACAAACTTTGCATAAAATCCTTAACGCTTATAATTCTGGCCGGAAGTAGAAAATAAGAAGTGATAGTAAAGATTTAAAATAAAATAAACGTTAGTAAAACTTAAGATCCTTACAAAGTATTTAACGCTAGTAGCTTCTCGCCAAATTGCTAACATAAAAATCTATGATTACGATTGGTTTGGTTTATTTAATTATGGCAAAGCACACTAGTGCTATCTGCCTAAGGGGAGGGATGCCTTCGTGGAGGACTTTCTAAGGGGAACTGGCTCGTATACACGTTACACATGGGGAAAACCACGAAAACGCCCATGCAGCCAGCTCGTTCGCGAGATTCGAACCTCGGACCGAACTACCAGAGTTCAGCAAACTTTACCGCTCTGCCGCTGGTGGGCCCTGTGATTACGATTAATTACAATGAAGTTTTCACTATCTGCGATTTAACTTTTCTAAACATCTTTAGCAACTTAGAACAAGATGATATAATTTGAATCTGTTTTCAAAGTAAACTAAGTAAAGAAATTTTTACTTATCTTTTTCTGTACTCCTCCATTCTGATCTGGCAGAATTCTTCAAATGTAGGGTACTTTAGAACCTCCAACCTTCTTCTGGAACTTTGTTGCCCCGACTTCTGCCCCTTGTCTAGGCATTTGGGACTCTTGCTGGAGGGCTGCGGGTTTTGGAACGTCAGTTTCCTTTTTAGCTCCGGTGGGGCTATCCGTCCTTGGGTCTTTGAATCTTCTCTTGGACCTTCTAACTTCTTGGTCAGGCACGGTTGTCTCCACAGTTCTTTTCTCGCTTTTCATTCTCCATCCTGGACCTCCTTTGGGCCTCCCTTGTAGTTGCTGCCCCTGGAAACTGTGTTTTACGTCTCATAGCTTCCACCCGTCGTTGGAATCTTTCCTTGACTGGAACCTTGTCAGCAGGCCTGCCTCTCCTAGTAGGTAATACTGGTGTTTTCGCAGAATCCTCGGTTCTGGCTCGTTGATCCGTCAGTGCTAACTTCCTCCGTTTTCGTGCGCTTGTAGCATTACCGGATTGGATTACCCTGGTCGAAGATTGCTGGCTCTGCTTTCTTTTTTGTGTTGGGGGACCCAGCTGTGCTTTTGAGCTGGCGGGCTTCTCTCCTCCCTTCCAGGATCCTGTAATAAATCCTGTAAAACTTGAAAATCATTACGGCTGTAGTGAGGCTTAATTTGGTCAATATTTGCAACCAGTTGTTGGGTTTATATTTTGCAACCTTCAACCTGGGATCAAACTTCGCAACTCTGTTTTCGGGTACAAATGATAAGGAATGTTTTAAGACTTTCTGTCCGACTTTATATTCCATTTCCCTTCTATTTCCATAATAGTAGATCTTTTGCTTTTGTCTTGCTATATCAGAGCTTTTAATTGCTTCATCGATAATTCTCTGTATGTCTTTGAACTTGAATTCTTCTTGTCTCTGTTGTACAAAGAACAGCTTATCCAAAGGCGTTATGATTTTTCTTCCTAAAAATAACTCCGCGGGAGTCTTCTGCGTAGTACCATGCTTTGCGGTTCTCAAGGAAAAATCTAACTCATTGACACAGCTGTCCCAGCGGTCATGAAAATTTTTCACATATCCCCTGATAATTTTTACAATATTCTTATTTACGCGTTCCGCTATATTCGATTGCGGTCTATATGGTACCATTTTTAGGTAGCGTATGCTAACTCCTGTACTCAAATTTTTAAATATACTGCTAACAAACTGTTTTCCGTTATCTGATATTACTTTTAGTGGGGCCCCGTATTTTAAAATATATTTATTTAAGAACTAATCTGCGACTGTTTTAGCTGAAGCTCGTTTAAGAGGGACTATTTCTACCCATTTTGAAAAAATGGTCAACAGTTGTTAATAAATATCTATTTTTATTTATTTTTGTCCTAGGGTAGGGTCTGAGCAAATCTATGCCAACTATTTCATTTGGAAAAGTGGTCTTTATGTTTTTTAAATACCCGGCTGGGCTGTAATTAACATCGTTTATTAACTGCCACATATGGCACGACTTAACATACTCTGTAACAACTCTCTGTAACTGCGGAAAATAAACCGCTTCGCGTGCCCTCTTTAGTGTTTTTCGTATTCCGAAATGTCCAGCTGACGGTAGATCATGCAACTCCTCTAAGATACTTAAACATAGACTCGCTGGGATCACTAGTCGGTATTCCTGATTTTCATTTGTTACCTTTGTATGAAATAACAATTTGTTGATTATTTCGTAATGCTGTGCCCTATTGCGAATAGCCTTTAAATCTATACGCTCAAACTTTTCAGCGTCTTCCAGGTATGCGTTAATATCTTTAAATTCTGGATCCTTTCTCAATTCCTCAACTATTGCATCACGAGACTCAATAACTCTTGAGGTGAGCATAGCACACTTAATTGTGTTTCCCTCTTCATCAGTTTTTATTCGCGAAAGGGCATCAGTGACTACATTTTCTTTTTACGGTGTGTGTTTTATAATTAAATTGAATTCCTGTAGTTTTAAAGTCACCGTATCAAAGGAGGCGATAAATTGTTTCCTGAATACAAGCGACTCTCTGCCGCCTGATCTGAGTAGATCGTTATCGGTGAACTTTCGAAGTAGACACGAAACTTCTGAACCGCTAATAAGACAGCGAGCGTTTCGCGCTCAGTGGCGGAATAGTTCCTCTGGGTAGGATGCAAAGTTTTCGAAAAGAAGGCTATAGGCTGCGCATTTTGGGAGAGCACCGCTCCAACTTCATAATCGGTTGCATCCGCTGAAATCTCTAGACCTTGTTCGCCTTCTAGGAATTTAAGG
Organism: Stegodyphus dumicola; assembly: GCF_044657685.1. Classification (NCBI taxonomy): domain Eukaryota; kingdom Metazoa; phylum Arthropoda; class Arachnida; order Araneae; family Eresidae; genus Stegodyphus; species Stegodyphus dumicola. The sequence goes on from NC_140781.1 coordinate 36,594,852, forward strand.
ACTGGGGCATTAATTAGGTCATTCTTTAGTTGTTCAAAAGCGGTGTTCGCCTCGGCTATCCAAGAAAATCTACTTTTCTTTCTTTTTAGCACTAGAATAGGCTCAACTATTTTCGCAAAATCCTTTATAAACATTCTATAATAGGAACATAAGCCCAAAATGAAGACAATTTTTAGCCGTATTTGGGGGGAGGATAACTTTTAATTGATTTTATTTTTGAATCATCAGTCTCTATGCCCTTAGTAGAAATTTTGTATCCAAGGTATCGCAATTCCTCTGCCGCGAACTTGCATTTTCTTGCATTTATTTTGAAACCGGCCTCGTTAAGTAAGGCGAAACTTCTTCCAAATGTTTCAAATGTTCCTCTAATGTTTCCTGGTAACTATGATATTGTCAAGATAAATAATTGTACTTTTAACTAAAACTGGCCTCAAGACTATGTCCATTGCTTTTTGAAAAGTAGCTGGCTCTCCGCTTAAACCAAAGGGCATTCTTAAGAAGGCATAGACGCCTGATTTTGTAATAAACGCGGTCTTTTGGACATCCTCCGGTTTGACGGCGATTTGGAAGTAACCTGAAGTTAAGTCTAGGGTTGTCATAAACTTAGTCGAGCGAATTTTTCTAATTATTTCGTCAATTATTGGTAGGAGATACGTGGAATATTTTGTTATACTGTTCAGCTTGCGATAATCAACTGTAAACCTATACGCGTCCGGGTATTCAGGCGGTAGCCCATTCTTTTTTCTACAAAGGACCACCGGACTTGCGTAAGGACTGCTGCTTGGCACAATTATTTTATTCTTTAACATAGTTTTTATATGAGTTTCAAAATTTGCTCTTTTACTTTATCATACCGGTAAGGTTTTGAGCGGACTGGAGGGGCATTCCCAGTATGGATAGAATGGTTAGGTTAGGTTAGGTTATGTAATTACGGCAAAGCCTCGAGGGCGATCTGCCTAAGGGGAGGGATGCCTTCGTGGAGGACTTTCTAAGGGAAACTGGCTCGTATACACGTTACACATGGGTATGGATAGAATGGTTAACTACCTGACAAAACCAGACTAGGTTTGTCGTTAAACAAAGAATTAAATTTTCTTACGAGTTTTTCAATCTTCTCTTTCTCTTCAAGCTTCAGATGGTCTAAGAGCAATTCCGGCATGAAACCTTCATCTTCTTCTACAGGGTCCATGTGCACTTGAAACGTAGAATTCTGAAAATTAAGATTTGCGCCGGATGCGCGTAAAAATCGATCTCCAATATGACGGACGTGAGTAAATTTTTCACAACTAGAAAATTAACTTTTGACACCTCGTTTTTAATTTGAACATACAGTGCGGTTTTCCCCAAACATAAGCACTGTTTGCCTTTTGTGGCAATTATTTTTGTTCCGTGGCTTTAAACAGTCTGTAACAACGAAAATGCTTTCTGTAAAAATCTTCTGAGAGGAATGAACATTGCGCCTCTGTGTCCAGGAGTGCAGTGGTTGGTACATTATTTATCAGAATCTGTATCTCTGGCATAGCTAGATTTTGTAACACCACTGTATTCAAACGAATTTCTGATGGGTCTTCGTTCCCACTCGGTGACCGTTGCCCCTTCTCGATCACCGGTTTGCGTTTAAATTCTGGTTACCCGCCGCCTCTTTTACGCTGATTTTTCTTTCCGCCACCCTTTGCTTTATCTGCGCTCTTGTTATTGAACTTTTCACTTTTACCCGTCTGCCGATACCGTTGTACTGAACTTGTGGTTTCTTTTGAGGAGTAAATCTTGAGTACTGGCCAAACTGACTTGCTTTTTCAGAGTTCCTTCTGCTTTCCAATTTCACCGCGAGCTGGAATAGAACTTCTAATGTTTGCGGATTACGCACTTCGAGGAAATCTTGCGCTGACGGTAAAAGAGTCTCCAACTTCATAATCGGTAGAATTACTTCGATAAGCTCATTATCGGGCCTTTTCCCGTATAATAGATTGAAAATATGAAACATTAGGAAACTTTGTAGGAATACGTTGAAAAGGTATATATGCAATACCTATATCAGTCTTCCCGTTTTCAAAGAATGAAGAAATACGTTTCCAAATATGACTTTGTCTGGATGGTTAGGTTAGGTTATTCAATTACGGCAAAGCCTCGAGGGCTATCTGCCTAAGGGGAGGGATGCCTTCGTGGAGGACTTTCTAAGGGAAACTGGCTCGTATACATGTCACACATGGGGAAAACCACGAAAACACCCATGCAACCAGCCCGTTCGCAGGATTCGAACCTCGGACCGAACTACCAGGGTTCAGCGACTTTACCGCTCAGCCGCTGGTGGGGGTCTTTGTCTGGATGAAGTTTCACTCTTTGGAAGTCACAGGGATAAAGAAAGGGCATTTTCTCTGTAAATATCGAACGTAAAACTTTCTCGTAATAGTACATTTAGTTGATTTTAACATTTTTTTAAACTCTTCTTATTTTCAATTTCCCGCTGTAAGAGAATCCTGCGAGAATCACAAATCCCTTATTGAAACTTTCTTTGCATTGATGGAAAGAGATTTCTACATTTTTTCCTCTTCGTTTTCTGCACTAAATAAAACTTTTCTTATTGCAGTCATTTAGGTAAAGCCATACTATATCAAAGGTCACAAAGTATTTCTATTTACTTCCTGCTAAATAGTTTTCATGTGGAGTTGTACAAATTGTTCTGCGTTGATCCACATGCCTGGGCAAAAGTCGGCGAACATAATGTTTTTTTAACTTTTTTAAGTAGTCAATTTTGGTTTTGTTTACTGTTTCAACAGATGTATTTAAAGAATTTGCAACAGATTTCTGAGTCGGCGAATTTTCTCTTGTTACCAACTGGTAGTTAACCTAGAAACATTAGGAATAATAAACGCATCTATTTCGGGTAGGCATTTGGAGTTTTCTTTCCATTGCAATAGTAAAGATTGATGATTTTTCCCTTTTTTATTAATAATATAGCTCATTCTGGACTTAGAAATTTTAATACCATGCATTTCACAATGTTTTTGAGTTTTGAAATGGGACAATTTCTCGTCGGAAAGCGCAAAAACTCTCCAATTCACAGCTTTTTTACAAACGACATTTTAGAAAAAGAATAAATTTTAAAGAAGCGGACGATATTTCTCATTTCAAATAATAAGCTGTTGCCAGAGATTTTTATTCAGAAGCATTTGCTTTTTTTTTAAATTCTTTATCGAAATCGTTCTAAAAAAGGGTAAACACATTTTGTGTTAAATACATTTAAAATCATTAACAGTTTAATTATTAGGGACTACTGATATAGGTTCTTCTTCTTCAAGAAAAAAAAAAGGATTTTTTCCTCCTGAAGGAGACAGACTTGTGTCAATCGCTCTTGAAATTTTATTCAAAATCTACATTAGGTATTTTTGCTTAATTTTACATTTCAATTTTGCGTGTTACTCTTATATACATGTTTTTAAATATTCACAATAGTAAGTGTACAGCTGCTTGTAGTAGTGAAGATTGCAAAAAAAACTGAGGAAATCCAGGGAATGCAAACTACTATTTCACCTTTAAAATGTGCTTATATAGGATATTTGATTTACACTTCCATGGCTTGATGTTCCATCTGTTATCAAGAAAGAAGTTCAATGAAAAGAACTTTGCTGCTTTTAAAAAAGTTCAAATTACCAAACGTTTCCACAAATCGAATTAAAAGAAACGCGGCTTATAAAGAAAAGCTTGCTTTTTAGTACATTTCATTAAGGGAAAACAATTAGTTCGTGTTATTGAAAATATCAAGTTATCGAAGTTCTTCTCTACATTTCTAAACTCATATAATATAGGTATGCGCAGTTTAAATTAAAAAATAACTGTTATTGCTTTATGGGAAAATTAAAAGTTATATTTCTATCAGAATATCAATTGTTTATTATAGAAACACTTGAGATAGATTAAAAGAAAAGTCATTTATGAAGAGCATATTTTTTAAATCTTCGCTGAATAAAGGATAATAATTAAATAGTCAAATATACCAAAAATATGTTAAATAAAAATTTTCAAAAACAACATTTAATTTTTCATAAATTTTAACTTAAAAACAGAATTTTTCCCAAGAAAGTTTAATTCTTTTCACTTGCGAACTAGTAATTAAGAGTAATTCTCAGTTAATCAATTGCTTCTTTTTTACTTTAAAAAAAAGGTCGTCGTTTCGAAGGAAGATCAGTGGCAGAATATTTTAAACTGTAGAATCACATCATGCTGATTCATTTATCGAAATCATTCATCTTTTGCTTTACTATTTAAGTGGTCAAATACACTTATATTACCCTTATACGCTTGTATTACCCTTTTCGGACTTAAAAGAACAGCTCGGAAGCAATGTCAGTTAAGCAATGCCTTTCTAATTAATAGCACTTTGTCAACTAGAGGACCGCCTATCATTCCAAAGATTTAAGTTTTATTTGGTTGCTCTGTAAATATATTTCTTGGATAGGATCTAGATTCAGGCCTTCCTGATTTACGGAATAGTTTTGTCATTCAGCTATTAAATCTTTCTAATTTCTTTCGAATCGAAAAGTTCTTGATGATAACAAAACTGAACACTAGACAATATCAGATGTTATGTAGCGAGAGGCCCATATCACCTGAAATTTCACGAGCCTCAAATTCGTATCTTATGGCAGAGGGCAAGTTTATTTTTTGAATTCCTTTATGCTTTGGTGATCAATTATAAATTGGAGTCTCTGACGATTGTAACATGCGTGCCCTACGAATCTGTCTCTATCTCTCAGAATTTCTTTTTTCCAAAGTTTGCCAAAAATTTAGCATTGTTACTTTTAACTCTTAGAGCGATATGTGATCCAAAGATTGAATTCCGGATTTTCGAGAAGATTTTTTTATTTTGAAATGCAATGCCATTTTGAATGTTTTGAGATTTTTATTTCGAAGTAATACTTAGTATATAAAATATTTTTCTGATAGCAAATTTATCAAAATTTGGCATGAAATCTACAAAGACTTTAATTTCAACACCGTGAACTTCTTATTCCTGAGTACTAAAAATGATGAATTTCATTACATGTGCTCTAACCTTCAAAGCCCAAAATGGTAAATGCACAAAAAATTAATTTTAAGGTCTCCTTGAGTATTTTATTTGTTAATATACTATAAATATAGCATTGAATTTATATGCTGATTGAAGTACCTGGTAGCAAATTATTTTTAAATAAATCATTTACTTTACTCTAGCATCCTTATACAATATTAATACAAAATGGTAGGTTTTGTAGGTTTCTTTTTAACCTAAGAGACAAAAGCACATTTCTAAAGGGATTAATGTGAGCTTTTCAGAAATAACCAATTTGAACTGACTCCGAATATGTATTGAGCTGTAAACATACAGCTTTCCCTTTTCATAAGTGTTATAACTAACATTCTATATGACTAAAACATCATTACTGATTTACATTTTTAAGACGTATGAAATATGATCTCCAGTTATATAATCTCCGTTTATACCTTTTTTTAATTGTTGATAATTTATCCATTTTTATATTTTGAAATTTTCTAACTGAATTTCTTTTTTAATTATTAATCATATAAGGCGTCTGTTAAAATATAGATGTTATGTTGTCGGTAATTTATTGATAGCTTTTCTGATAACGTAAAGCTAATTCAAATAATCTAATAAGAATATAATAAATTTTGAAAATACTGATCTTAAATAGTGTAAAGATACTGTAATATTTGCTCTCTAATGCATTTTATAGTATATTAAAATGCTCTTTACTGGCTAATTTTCTTCTCTGTTTCTATGTAATTTTATTTATGCAGAACCGGATGCATGAGAGTCTGAAACTTTTTGATTCAGTCTGTAACAACAAATGGTTTGAAGATACTGCTATTATACTCTTCCTGAACAAGAAAGACCTGTTTGAAATGAAAATCATAACATCGCCGATTACCACCTGTTTCCCGGAATATAGAGGTAATTGTTTGATATGATATAAAATTTCTTGCTGACATGAGCAATATAAATAAATGTATCAGCATTTTATTATTATTATTATTATTATTATTATTATTATTATTATTATTATTATTATTATTATTATTATTATTATTATTACACTGCTGGCCATTAAAATTGCAACACCAGGAAGGAATGATCTGACTAACGTCAAAATCACATGAAAGGAAGAAGTTGGTTTTGCAAATGATTAGTATTTCAGCGCATTTAGACGACGCATGAGGAAGAAACGACATCTCAAGCACTGCATACAAGAAAAGGTGTGTAGTGGATTTTTCATTCGGAAAAGTGCTTTGTAAGGTTGGAGTTCGCTCAGAATATCGTGTTATGCCTCAAATAAGAAGAGAAAATGCTTACCAGCAAGTTTCGAGAGGATCGTTGAAGGGTCGTTGCCTATCGAAAGTGTAGATTGTCGTCCGTAATATCGCCGGTCGCACTGGTCGATATCCAACCACTTTCATGCGAATATGGAATCAATGGATTGCTGAGGGTCATACTGAACGGCATGCAGGATCTCAACGCCCTTCCATGACTAACGTCAGAGAGTACAGAAATATTGTGAGGGCAGCCCTGCAAAACACTATAACCACATCACGGCGCATTAGTCAAGAAATGGGCATATTGCAGCACGTCTAGTATCAGCTCGTAAGATTCATCGACGTTTGCAGCAGCGTGGACTATCAGCAGGGTGATCATTACTTCGGCTTCCCTTGACAATGCAGAGCAGCAAGAGATGGCGACTCTGGTGTGCGAAACGATAAAACTGGATGCAAGAGTGGCACAATGTCGCCTTTTCAAACGAGTCCAGGTTCTACGTGCAGTATTTTGATGGCCGTATACGGGTCTGGAGTGTCCGAGGAGACCGCTCGTCGTCTGCTTGTATCCGATATCGGAACAGGAGCCCTACACATGGTGTGATGGTTTCGGCAGCCGTTGGGTACACGAGACACTGATATCTAGTTCGGATCGACGATAATGAACGCAGATGAGTGCATTTCTGATATCTTACGTCCAGTGGTTGTGCCCTATCCAAAAGTAATGTTCCAACAAGATAATGCAACACCATATGTTGAACATGGTATTCTGACCTTCCTCGATACGCGGAATATTTGATTGCTGCCCTGGTCTGCACTGTCTCCAGATCTGTCGCCCATTAAAAACATCTGGTCATGGGTTGCTGAGAGAATGGTCCGCCACCTCTCTACAACTAATACGTGGTTCCCCCCGGGGGTCGACGTAGAGAACTCTTCGAAGCTACTGGCTAGCATCTGTACCTAGGCAGTCGCGGCCACGAGGGTATAAAATTTATGAACTTGGTGGTTCTGAAGGCTCCGGGAAAGGTGACTTATTGGCCGGCCTCGGGATCTGGCACGTCCTAGCGCGGCGTGGAATTAGTAGCCCGGGGGATTTCCCCCGGGTACACTGAGTAATGACCCGCTGCGACGGGCAGCCCGAGCGACTGGTGGGTAGCAAATGACGACCAGTGCCGTTCTGGGTGACTACCTGGGCGGTGCGCCTCCCTCTCTAAGGGGCCAGAAAGGAGGTTGAACCTCCGACTCTGTTTCTAAGCAGTGGGGGGACCTGTAGTGCGACTATTCGAATTGCGGAACAAGGCATGCCACAATTGTTGTTGTTACAGCTAATACAGTTGATGAAGTATGGCATTGACTTGAAGCAGCATGGAATGAGTTGCTTATTTCTATCATCCAAGTCCGGTTTGACTTACGGGGTAAGGGCCGTTTTAGCTGCCAAGTTTGGCAGCTGTTTCTGCTAATTTCGCACCCCTGTAAACCTCCAAAATGTTTATAAATTTAATCATTTTGTCTTCATGCCATACTGTTTATTTGCAATAAATATCTTTTTTGTATTTGCTTAGCTTTATGCAATTTTAATGGCCAGTAGTGTATTATTATTATTATTATTAATATCACGCGATATAAATGGAACTTTTTTCAGTTTATTTTATTACAATCAATTTTTTATTCTTAATTTATTAATTTTTTATAATATATCTTCGTTTAATTTTTGATTCCATCTTTATTAATTATGCTAATTTTAATATACCTATTAGCTATTTTATTCCTTTTTTCCTCAAATTTTAATCTCCTTCTCGTTAATGACCTGAGCAGCTTCGCTAAAATGTCTCTCTATTGCCTTCTGAAATGTTTCCATTACCTTTTTGGTTAGTTTTCTTTCATTTAAAATCATTAGCATGTTAACTTCTGTTTATATTGCATTCATTATATTTCAAATACTTTTACATTTGTAAATAACTATCAGCCTTTAACATCTGCCAAGCATTTTGACAGTGAATGACTTAGTCTTAATTTCAGTTTTGGTTATCAGCTAGTAATGTTTCATGCTAATAGAAGTTTGCTGTTGTAACTGTTGAAAAATAAATTAAAGATCTTACGTCATGTCTGGAGGAACTTACTGGAAACTAACTGATAGGTCACCTCGAGAATATATTTAAGATATGAGGATTCTTGCAATACCAACACTCGCCAGGTTGCACGGATCATAAACGCATGACAGTGTTATGTGGTGCAACATAACAACTCCGAAAATTTGGGAAAACATGTTTTTAATGTCAAAAATCAAGAAAAGGAAATATTTTAAAAGAAGGAAGTAGTCAGCTTAAAAGCCAGAACGTTGACTTCAGATATAAGTAATACAAAAAATATATATATAGGTAGAGATAGCTAGTCAAAAACGGTCAAACATGCTGCACACATAGTTGGCCTACAGTCAAAAAACATACATACAGGGAATACTCTTCTCATGACTAAAATTCAAAATTGCAACCCACGGATAAACTTCCCCGATGTATGAATACCTAGCAGCCTATTCGTTCAACCAATCGAAATGAAATTTCAGATATTATGATTTGACGGTATGCGCTCCAGATTGTGATGATTTGAAACAATTACTCAAAGAACACATTTAAACCATTACACATTAAAACGGTTACGTTTACAGAGAAATTATTTCGAAATTTTGAAATGGAAATACCCACATTTTTCTTGCGCAAATTGATCAGTGCATTGAAAAACCATAAATGTCGTTGGAACGATGCACGTATGATGAAAATTCGGACGAAATTTACACAAGTACAGACGAAAATTGCTAGCATAAAACATTTGCAAAGAAGGGCATTGTAAAGGGCCAATGACAACACAGAGAAGAGGTACATTGACGCACTTTTTTTTTCATATTCACAGAGATAGACAGTAGACGCACCAATCACAGAACATCATGTGTAAAGCATTGCTTATGGAAAACGTTTAATAAGTAGCGTGGGAAGAATGTTTCTTCAATCAGGTGTTCGAAATTACCAACGATATGGTACTTACAGGGAAACAACGAGGTGAATTAATAAAATTATTTTAACTGACTCGAAAATGCTGCTGAAGCAGTGCAAGATTATCCAAGAAGTCATAAGCTGCGACAAGGCTCATGTTCCACAAAAACTGTACGTGGTTTGGTAGAAGAATTTGAAGGAACTGAACGCTCTTGCAATCCGAACGATCTTGTGTTTTTGTTGAAGTCGTTGCGAAAATTTGGATGTACCGAAAACCACAGCCCTAAAGTTTCTGCTCCATATTCTGAGAATGTTTTCTTATCGATCCCAACGCATCCAGATGCTGCAACCTGGACACGAATAACAGCTTTGTGAATTTTTTCCTTATCAGGTATGATGAAGATAGCAGGTGGCCACTGCGGAATTATGGACGCATGAGGTGCTTTTCTCTTTAACTGGTAACGTAACCTCCAAGAACTGCATTAACTAGGCTGACGAAAATCTTCACGATGTGGCGACGAAGCTAGAGTGACTGTGTCGTGCGGCTTCGCAACCACTTTCATTCTCAGTCCCTACTTCTTTGAAGAGATCACTTATACACGTATGAAAACACAATTGTTCGGTATACAACAGTGTTGCATAATTGGAGATAGAGTCATCTCTCCTAACCATGCAGTTACAACCCCCCGATTTCAATTCGATGGATTTCTGATTCTGCTGTTATCTGAAATGTAAGGCACACACGTCAAATCCGCAAGATTTGTCAGATCTGAAAGATGTCATAAAATATGGTTATACAGATTCCTCCTATGAAATTATTTTCGTCATTTTGCCAGCAATCTCCTGCATGAAGTACGTTATCGACTGCGAAACAAGATAAGTTTGTCTTGTCTGACTTATCTCACTTCTCTGAGAGTAACATCTATCCCCCCAGGGGTCGACGTAGAGAACTCTGCGAAGCTACTGGCTAGGATCTGTACCTAGGCAGTGTCGGCCACGAGGGGGTAAAATTTATGAACTTGGTGGTTATGGAGGCCCTGGAAAAGGTCGCTTATTGGCCGGCCTCGGGGTCTGGCACGTCATAGCGCGGCGCGGTTCTAGTAGCTCGGGGGGATAGCGTCCCCGTCAGGTGGTGCACTGCTCTCCTGGAGGGGCAATAGTGGAGGTTGAACCTCTACGACTTGTCCTGAAGGGACAGTGGACCTGTAAATGCGGTTAAGTCTCGCGAGGCATGGAAGCCCTAATGTTGCTGACAGTAACATCTGCTCAAACCCGAAATTCATCGTGACAAGGAGTGCTAAATTGCGCCTCTCGTTGGCGAGAGCATTTAACACCATACAGGTGACAATACGACTTTGATCAGTTAACCTTGCCCAGCCCGGGAATCGAACCCTGGACCTGTGGTGCTGCTACGCGATGTGCTAGCCGCTGCGCCACGTGCTAGCCGCTGCGCCACCAGGGGCCACTGAAAACTTGTAATTCTAATGAAATTTCTCCCTTCTCCTCACCTGTATTCTTGTTGTCCTTTACAATGCTCTTCTTTGCAAATGATTTACTCCGACAATTTTCGTCATACGTATATTGTTCCAACGCCATTTATGCTTTTTCAATGCGCTAATCAATTTGAGTAGGAAAAATGTTGGAGCTCTATTGTTTTAAGTCATCTAAGTCTCGAACGCATACCTACAAATACATTGAATATTTGAAATTTCATTTTGATTGGCTGAGCGAATAGGCCACTCGGGTTTCATATATTGGGAAAGTTTTTATGAATGCTCTATATATAAAATATATAGAATAAATAGCAACCATGTTTAAAAACTATCCAACAGGAAGGCGCAAATTCAAAAGCTCAACTTGTGTTTTTCCAATTATAAAATCACTCAACTTACATTTTATAGCTTAGTAATTTTTTTTCTTCTTCTGTATGATGGATGTGGGTTCTTGGTGTAATCTGGAAACTTAAGAGGTAAATTTGTAGACACATTAGGTTAATTGGAAAGCAGACGAGCTGAAAAATTAGCAACGCCTTCGCCGGAATCGAACCACGGACCTCTGAAATACCGGCCCAGCGTACAGATCCACTACACCACGAAGGCAGGCTAAAAAGGTGGGAGAAATAGCTTATAAAATGTGCTTCCATTTCTCTGTTTCTTACTAACTTTCTCTTTTTAGTACTAGAGGTGTTATTAGTCTCAATCCACACTTTTTTGTCCGTATCACTTTTCAAATAAAAAGATATCCCCCACCCAAATCTTATTGTTTTTATTGCCCTGTATTATTTTTAAAGCGATAATACAACGAACGTAAAAAAGGTATGGTAACACAAGTAAAAGGAAGTTGCCACCAAATATTATCGCTATTTATTATTTTTTAAAAATAATATAATGAATTTAAAAAAGAAAAATTACGGCTACATTTAACACCCTACCGGGAATTCTAAAGATATACTGTATTTAAATATTTTGTGATTCTGCTGTTGAATTTTATTGCGAGTAAGAGCAAATAAAGTGATGTTTAATAAATTAAATTATGAATAAAAAAGTTAATCATAAAAAGACAAAAAGTTGTGTAAGTCAGCATACTAAGAAGTTGAACATTGTTATGAAGAACTCAGAAAAGACTAAAAACATTAATGGCAACATTTAACGCTATATCGGTAATTCTGAACACATGCTGCTTTTAAAACTTTTGTGATTTTACTGTTGAATTTTGTGTAGCGTAAGTGCGAAGAAAGTATGGTTAATAATAAAGTTAGAAAGAAGAAAAGAAACTTGTGTTCAAGACCAGACTGGTAAACTGAGATCTTATCAGGACTGCTGTTTACGTTCCTGTGTTAGAATGGCGCCGACATGGATGACGCAGTTTCGAATTTAAATATACTTAATAAATTCAATGACTCTTAGTCTATTTAAATCAAACTGAACACATTTAATAATATAACATTCACACGTAAACATTTAGTAATAATTCAGGAGTACAGATAAGCTTTAAAATAAGAATTACAACCGTTACAGGCCAGCTACGCTTTTAGCGACTGAATTCTACGAACGACAAATCTCAAAAGCATGTTGCCAACGCAGGGCAACGAAAAGGTAGAAATTAATTCGATTAGGCGTGGAAGTGAACATACTCCCACCCTATCAGGTTTAGTCCTGATACACAGGCAAAGATGAAAGTTTATTAATTGGTCTTTTAAAGATACCAGTTTTAGTTTAGACTGTAGCTACGCGAACTAAGCCGTCCTTGCCCGGATGGACATCGATGATCCGTCCTATAGGCCAAGCTAGAGATGGAGATCCATCTTCGATGACAAGAACCACCGTGTCGATTTTCAGGTTGGGTTTGGTGTGCAGCCACTTGGATCTCTGCTGAAGATAAGTCAAATATTCCCTTTTCCATCGATTCAAAAATCCGAGACGTAGACTCTGTACATGTTCCCACCTAGAACTCCTTGTGCGAACAGATTGATGTGTCTCTGGAAAGGAAGTCAAAGTATCACCTGTAATAAAATGACGTGAATTCAAAATAGCCTCGATCTGGGTAAGTAGTGTACTCTTCGTAAATTAAAAGAGTCTCTTTCAATACTCTTCTCAGATCAAATTTCGCTGAGCGAATGCCGGCTTCCCATATTCCTCCGAAGTGGGGTGAAGCAGGCGGTATAAAATGCCATTCAATAGATGACTTAGTTAGTTCTCAGGAAACCGATTCCGTTGCATACAAGGAAGACCAAATCTGATTTAGCTCTTGTAGTTTTCGGCATGCTCCTACAAAATTCGTACCGTTGTCACTGTAAATGTGCCGTGGTGCACCGCGACGTGAAATGAAACGTCTAAGTGCCGCGATAAACGAGTCTGCCGTCAGGTCACTGACTGCTTCTATATGCACAGCTTTAGTCGACAAGCAAACAAACAGAGCTATATAGCCTTTCGTTGTTTTAGAACCACGACCCTTATTAAATTTCATGGTAATAGGACCAGCGTAATCCACACCAGATGCGTAAAAAGGTCGTTCCAAAGTCACACGATGTTCAGGTAAGTCACCCATCAATTGCGGATTTGAAACAGCTTTAAATCGATGACATATTAAGCAATGGTTGACACAACTGCGTATCAGTCTCTTCCCTCCAATTATCCAGTAAGATTGCCTGATGAGGTGTGATAATAAAGAAGGACCAGCATGAAGGTAAGAAATATGAAGTTCTTTCACTAGTAATTCGCTAAATTTATGTCGAGAAGGAAGTATGACAGGATGTTTGATGTTGAATGCTAAAGATGAATTTCGAAGACGTCCTCCCACCCGTAAGAGACCATCTTTATCTACGAATGGATATAGAGAACGTAGTTGGCTCTTCTTGGGTAAAGGTTTATCTTCCTTAATACATGCCAAATCATCTTCGAAATAATGATCCTGAATCCAACGAATAATGAAATTTTCTGCTACTCGAATCTCTAGAAATGTTAGCGGCATAAGGCAGCTGGAGTTAATACCACTACGTGAAATGTTCTGAGTAACAAGATGCTTCTTGCAATTAGTAATAAATCTTTGGCAGTAAGCCAGAATACGAACAATTTTACAACGCGAAGAATAATGCTCGAACAAATTAGCTAATAAATCATTCGACTCACGTATATGAGAAATAAAAATAGGATCAGATCTTTGTTCGGCCTTTACTTCAGTATCATCTTCAGATTTTAATTCATATTTAGGCCATTTTTCCTCTTCCTGACGCAATCATGGTGGACCATTCCACCACAAAGTATAATTTGTTAGGAGTTGAGGTTCAATACCACGAGAAGCAATGTCTGCAGGATTCTGTTTAGAGGGAACATGATTCCAATGTTTAATAGGTATCACTTCTATGATTTGAGATGTTCTGTTTGCCAAAAAAGTTTTCCACTTACGTGGATGAGCGGATAGCCAAGACAGAACTACCTTGGAATCCGTCCCCTCATAGATTTCAAAATTAAACTTCTTTAAAATGTTCAAAAGAGATCGCATTAATCTGGTCAACAAATACGCAGCACAGAGTTCTAATCGAGGAATGGATACTTGCTTTATAGGCGCGACGTTAGTCTTTGATACCAAAAGATTAACCTTAACCGTACCATTGCATTTTTGGCGATAGTAAATGGCTGCCGCATAGGCCTGCGAAGATGCATCAGAAAATCTATGTAGTTGGATAACACTGTCCGTTGTAAGCAGGGATAAATAGAAGGGCTAGCTCATTTCTTTGTTCGACTCCTCGCCGACGCGAGCCTAATGGGGGGACATAACAGGCAATAATCTGACGTCACTGTGATGCCACCTGTCCTGATTTCCCGCGTTTAAAACAGTAGGTTCATTGAGCTGCGAGACGATTTTCTAGAGGTTACACATCCCAAATTAATTTTAATAATATATATATCTGTTTTCTAATAATGTATATATTTAAAATAATTTATGTATATGTAATTTTAGTCAGTTTTTATTTTAAATTCTATATTGTAAAATATCGTTTACGTAATATGGCTTTTTACGCTGCAGTAACGTGGCGTAGCACTTACAGAAGTATGAAAGGATGAGATATTTTATTTCATGGGACCAAAGGATCCAAATGAGAGTTTACTTTTGACAAAAGAATGGATACACAAATGTCCAAGAGAAGATTCTATTAATGTGAAGAGCGGAAAAAATCTGCAGCGAACATTTTCTATGCAGTGTTTATGAAGATGATATGAAAAATCGCTTGTTTGGATAGCCACAAAAAGAAACTGTTGAAATGGAATGCTGTGTCAAAAGTAAATTATGATGACAATAATAAATCGAAATTGATGATGACAATAATAAATCAAATTTTAATAATTTTGAAATAAAACTCACAATGAAAATGTAGATCATCCTAAATGTTTAAGGATAAACAAGAATGCATTGATAATTTGAAGAACAAAATAATATCCTTAGAAAATTGTATTAAAGTATTGAAAAATAGAGAAAAGAAAAATTTTAGAATGTTTGTTCAGCGACAAAGAAGGTGGACGACATCTAGACAAAAATTGGTATCAGAAATTAAAATATCAAATAGCGAAATTTGGGGGGGAGCACAAATTGGAGAATTTGGAAAAATTTCCAAAGCCTATTTTTATAAAGACTTAGGGCCCACCAGCGGCCGAGCGGTAAAATCGCTGAACACTGGTAGTTCGGTCCGAGGTTCGAATCCCGCGAACGGGCTGGCTGCATGGGCGTTTTCGTGGTTTCCCCATGTGTAACGTGTATACGAGCCAGTTCCCTTAGAACGTCCTCCACGAAGGCATCCCTCCTCTTAGGCAGATAGCCCTCGAGGCTTTGCCATACTCACACACACACACACACACACACACTATAAAGACTTAGATTAATGAATTACTGAAAAAGAAGAAAAAAATCAGGTGGACTAGTGAAAATATTTCACGTTGCATTGTCATAAGAGCTCTGTCATCTTAAAGCTATGATTTTGGAAAGAAAAAAAATTAAGAAAAAAATTGGAATATCTTTACCTAGTATTATGAAATTAAAGAAATGGTGTTTATTTTATTTTTTAGTGTTTTCTAAATCTTAGTGTAGTCCAAGAATTCAAAGTAATTATCTTACTCTAAAGAAGGAAAGAGGCGAATATTTGTATTCTGTAGAAAAAATAAGCGTTCTCAGTTTCGACTAAATGCATATAGATTGAAAACTCTGCTATGACTCTAAATTGGACTAAGTTGGTTCTTTTTAAAAAATGTGCAGTTTGTTTTAATCAGAGGTCTCATTTTGCGCTCTGCCTCAAATTACTGAGAAACCGCGTTTTAGATAGAGGATTTGTTTTAAAAGATGTAACTGTTTTAAATTTTGGTATTATTAAAGAGGTTTTAAATAGAGATTGAGAAGAAATCAAATTGTGTCACAAACTAAAACCAAATTATTTAATGGTCAAGGGAAACGAGAGAAAAAAAGTCGCTCCAGAGAAGACATTATTTTCAAAAAGTACCGCAAAAGGTATACTCTACCCCACAGGAAATCAGAAAGCATCTGACTTCTATGAGTTAATCGATAATATCTTCGGTATTATGAATAGTACCAAAATAGTACCAACAAGAATAACAAGTATTTAACAAACTAATTTTGTTAAGTACTTGTTAAAGTTATTCTTATTGTATCCTTCGTAACTAATTATTGATTAGATTTTGTGCTAGATTAGCATTCTAGATAAAATATAATAGTATAAAACATCAAAGTAATTGGCATAAAAACACCTGCTTTCTTTACTCACACTTTTGAAAAATTAAATAACTGTTTTAGGTACTCTGAATAAAGCTATTTTGTCAAAATTAAGGTAACAATCTTATATACATTTATTTAATTGTAATATAGATATAAGTATAAATTACAAAATTATTTAAAAAATATCTATTAAGAGAATTATAACAATGTAAAATTTGCAATTAGGCAAAAAATCAAACGTAGGTTAGCAGAAATGTTGCCATATATGTCATATATGTTTAAACTTATGTCAATGTAAAGTTGTTTTTTGAGTAAATTTAAATAGCTGCTATTATAGTTATCTTAGAACCAGTATAAAAATTCTCTCAGTTAGCATGCAATTAAAGAAATGATTAGAAATAAACGTGCATTAAATAAAAAAACATGCAAATAAAAATTAAAAAAACCACGGAACTTTATGTTAAAAGAGTAGCACATTTTATCTATTATTTTAAAATTGAGTAAGCATTATTAAATTTTTTAATCGTTCAGTCTAAAATGCATAAAGCAGTAACATTGCCTCTTCCAAATTGTAGCTATCTTTCACACACAGCTCATTTTAAACGCTGGTTCAAAAACGCTAATTTCCAAGCTGTGAATTATATTGGCGCGCTCAGTGTCATCATGGCTACGTCATCACTTCTCACTTTCTGCTTCAGGGGGAAAAGCTCTATGAGTTAGCCCTTCTCTTCTAAGTCCTGGTTGTAAGTATGACACATATCGGAATTTCACAATTATTGATTTGATTGAATGTCTTTTGAAATTTAAACCAATCATCTGAGATATGCTGGGGAACAACTGAATCCCAGTCGCCTTTAACTAACCATAGCTTTTGACAGAATATTTTAATCAATATAGTACAAGAAGATAGGAGACCTAAAGGATCAAAAATGCGAGCAGATTCTGCCAATATACGTCTCTTTGTTATAGGTGCGTTGATGTGCAGTGTAGCTTTAAAACTAAAGGTATCAGTAGTTGAATAAAAGTCCTAAAACTTTCGAACTCGAATTAGGAGATATCTCGAAATCAGAATTCAACGAACAATGTTCCTTAAATTCAGTTAAGAATTCTACAGAATTTGAATTCCACTTCCTCAAATCAAAACCACGTGCATGAAATATTGAAGATATTTTCTTGCAGACAGATACTACATCATCAACTGTATTTGCACCCGACAATAAGTCGTCCATATACATATCCTCTTGCAATATACGAGATACATCTGATTCCTCTTTAGAATCTAAAGCTACCTGCTTCAGACATCGAGTTGCTAAAAATGAAGCAGAGGAAAGACCATACGTAACCGTTTTCAACTTGTACGTGCGCATTTTATCACTGGAATTGTATCGCCAAAGTATCAATTGATAATTCTGATCTTCAGGGGCTACCATCACCTGACGATACATCTTCTCCACATCGGCTGTGAAAACAATTTTAGGAAATCGAAAAATTAATCAAAATCTCAAAATATCTCTTTGTAATTTCGGACCTACCTCTAAAAGAGAATTCAATGATATACCGTTTTCAGATTTACAGGATACATCAAAAACTACTCTTAATTTTGTCGTTGTGCTAGAAGGTTTAATGACCTCATGATGAGGAAGATAAAACGTTTCTATATCCGATCTATTAGACAAATCATCATTAATAACAGTCATATGTCCTAACTGTTCATATTCATGTATGAAATCTTTATAGTGTTTTTCAAATTCCGGATTATCTTTGAATTTTAGTTCCATGGAACGCAACCTAGAAATTGCTGCCGGTTTTGAATCGCCCAACTTCAAATGCGATTTATAGAATGGAAGTTTTACCACAAATAGCTCATCTGAATTAACAGAATGAGTGTTTTGAAAATGTGATTCACAAAATTGTTCCTCAGGTGTCAGAAATTCCTTCTTCCCAATATCGACAATATCCTCCATTTCCCAGAAACGTTTAAGTTCGTAATCAATATCTATATTATCTTCTAACTTTATGAAGTGTGAATTTGCTGTTTTTGGCCCTTCCATATTATTTCCGACCTTCCCAGCAATCACCCAACCGAAAATTGTATTTTGAGCTACAGGCTCATTTTTCGAACCATATATTTGGCCACATCTTAAAACGGAGAAAAAATAATCAGCTTCTAAAATCAAATCAATTTCTTTGGGTTGAGCGAAATTCGGATCCGCTAACGGAATAGATTTAATGTATTCTATATGCTTTACATTAATGACTTGTTCCGGCAATGGCAAAGTTAACCTATCCAAAATGTATGCGTTAACATCAATTATTCCATTATTTAAGCTTGATTTAATTTTAAAATCAACAGAACCACGACTTTTGGAAGTTGGCACTCCGCCAATTCCACGCAAAAGTAACCTTTGATTTGTTCTTTTTAATCCCAATCTTCGAACAGCTCGTTCAGAAATAAACGAACTTTCACTTCCGGAATCCAATAATAATTTAATTTCGATAGTTTCACCACTGGACGAAAATGCGAGTGCGAGAACTGTAGGCAAAATCGCCGATTTGCAATTTTGAATCGTATTACTGACAACTACCTGACCTTGACCCTCGCATGATTCATTCGAAATTCTCTCTGGAGTGCTTGCGTTTTCATTTGGAGCTTTTAAAAGCTGTACGTTGTTAGCTTTAATATCTTCATGCAACAAACTATTATGCGTTTTTGAACTACACAAATTACAGTTTAACTGTGAATTACAGTTTTTGATTAGATGTGAATTTAAACATAAAAAACACAATTCTCGTTTTCGTACAAAGTTCTTTCTAGCAGTAACATCCAAATTCTTAAATTTAACGCATTTATATAACGCATGAAGTCCGTTACATTTCGAACATTTAGTATTACTAAATTTAGAATTCTGTAACGCTTTAGAACTAACATTACTATTTTTATGAACGACACTAGCTTCTGCTTCTTTATTTATGATAATTTCGAGAGAAGAACACCTTAAATTTAAAAATTCAAAAAATGATTCCAATGTAGGAAAATCATCTTCCGCTGTTTTCTGTGCCCATAACTTGCGAGTTTCTGAATCTACCTTTTGAAGCAACATAAATATTAACCATGGATCCCTAGAAGTTGCTTTGTCACCAAGAGCTTTTAAACCTCTGATAACTTCATCTGAAATATCAGCTAATTGCCGTAAAGTAACATTATCAACCTGTGAAATACATTTTTGATCCAGAAATGTTTTAATTAACGATTGTACTATTTGCTTCTTTTTATCGTACCTAGCGAGCAATTTTGCCCATGCTTCTTCATAAGAATTATTTGATAACGGAATATGTTTAATTATAGAAGCTAGTTCATCAGCAAGTGATCCGATTAAATACTGAAATTTCTGTATATTCGATAAAGAAGTATTATGCACTGTTGCAACAAACAAATCTTTAAAATTCATTCAGTCATTAAAGTTACCCGAAAAAATAGGAATATTCAACTTAGGAATATTCAAGTTACTAATATTAGAATTTCCTGAAACATCTGGCACATTAGCCACATTCAATACATCTAATAAATTTTTGATACTGAAGTTTCAAACTAAAATACTTCGATTCAAAATCTTCAATTTCTGACTGTTCTTCTGGTAATTGGGCATCAAATTTATCAAAATCTGAAAAAATCCTTTCCAAGCGCTCCAGATACAAAATTACTTCATTTTTAGATAAATCGGAAGAAATAGTATTCTGAAGCCTTGTGAAAGCTGCTTTTGCCCTACCACGCAATCTAATGACAGTAGCTTGATCCATAATCAGTAATCGAAGTATTCAAGTTCAAAATGAAAATCAATACAAAATAGATATAAAACTTCAAGAATCAAATTCAGATGTAAATCGAAATATAAAGCACTTATCTGTACTTGAACTGCTGACGAATTCTCTATCTCGCCGGTGCCTCCAGAAATTTGTTTACATTCCTGTGTTAGAATGGCGCCGACATGGATGACGCAGTTTCGACTTTAAATATACTTAATAAATTCAACGACGTTAGTCTATTTAAATTAAACTGAACACATTTAATAATATAACATTCACATGTAAACATTTAGTAATAATTCAGGAGTACAGATAAGCTTTAAAATAAGAATTACAACCGTTACAGGCCTGCTACGCTTTTAGCGACCGAATTCTACGACCGACAAATCTCAAAAGCGTGTTGCCAACGCAGGGCAACGAAAAGGTAGAAATTAATTCGATAGGCGTGGAAGTGAACAACTGCTATTTCTTCTAATTGCCTTAGCAAACATAACCGGAGTCCTGAATAAGAAGAGCTAGTTTACTTTAAACTATGTTCGTACAAGTGTAGATGATACGACACAAATGGAAAGGGATTAATTACTCGTTATTTCTCATAATTTACAGCTGTTCTCGCACTTCGGGATACAAAGACCAGTACTTATCAACTGAACGTAAAAAAATAAGCACTAAAACTACTTAATTAAATAAGAACTAAACTCAGATACTTTACGAAGACTAGTAACGCGAAGATTGGCCTTTTAAACGTTACGTATGTAGTGAGCAGAATTCGGGAACTACAATACTTCTTTAAATGTCAAAGCGAACTAAGTTCTAGCCTCAAAGACAGCCAAGAACTGGCTGAAAAGCACGCGCGAGGTAGGGTAGCGAGAAGTCTCTCTCACTCTTAACTAAAAGCCACAATTTAAATACTTAACAGATTGCAAGTTCAATTTGCATAACTAAATCTGTTCACGTTTATTCTGGCAGGAAATGGAAAATAAGAGAGGATAATAAAGTTTCAAAATAAAATAAACGTTAGTAAAACTTAAAATCCTTTCAATCTCAGCGAAAGCATAAAAAAACCTTAGCAAAATCTATGGTGCAACATTAAAATGTCAATATTTTCTGATTTATTTTTAAACAATTGTTTTTGATTTCCTCATTTAATTTGTCTGCTTTTTGAAACTTGTATCGTGATCATCCCGTTTCTAAAATTACGGATCATTGTATTACAACAAAGCCATCGCTTTAGAACAATTACAGTTTTAGCATTTTAGCTATTTTCAGTGTAATTCAAAATTCAACTTTATTTATTGCATTTTAACTATCACATTTTACTTTAGCTTTCAGCAATGTTTCTTTTTTGCTGTCACTTTCTTATTGGCTATTTTCTATCTTCAATTTAAACTGAAGCTTATTTTTTTTAGAAATTTAAATTGCCTTTTATATTTCATTTAAAAATATCTTTCACTTTCCTCAATTAGAAAACTTAGGTAATTTCTTACCTTTCCTGTAACTTTGGTTTCTGCAGCTGTCATATTCTTGGTAACTCATATTTTCCACCATTTTAGTATTCCCAGTTACTAATTAAAAAAATTAATGATATATTTTTCTCCTCTTGCTTCAAATTTTGTATTTTTCCCTTCCATTTAGTAGATTATGTATATATTTTCTTCAAGTCATGATTGGACTAACATGTTAGTTCTACTAATAGTAAAACTGCTTCTCGAGTAATCAGCCCTGGAAATTTCAATGTTCTAGTGGCTGCGGTGACTGTCTATTTTGGAACTCACATTTGCCATTTTAAGACAACCTCCACTTAGACGATAAGAAATGTATGCGGATATTAGAATTGTTACCTTCCCTAGTTTTTCACAAAGGGTGCCACCACGCTAAATTTAAACTTGGTGTCTCTCTCAGTTTTTCACAAAAGGTGCTACAATTGCTTTCATTAGCTTGTAGTGTCATTAGGTTATTTTGAAGCAGGAAAGATGAAAAATGAGCAATGCCCTCGCCGGGACTCGAACCTAGATTTCTCGATTATGCGCCGAGTATGCTACCGTTACACCACGAAGACGGAGATAACAAGGAAGAAGGGAGAAAATACTCTTTTAAACGGCGACTGGGAATTAGGAGACCCAGGCGTCAAATCCTAGTGGTGACAATTTACTGTCCGGCACATTTTAGCTCGAGCACCACTGTAGAGTCATTAGGTTATTTTGAAGCAGGACATGTGACAAATGTGCAGTGTCCTAGCTGGGACTCGAACCTCGACCTTTCGAATACGCACCGAGTGTGCTAGTGTTACACAACGAAGACATGCTAGAAGGAGGGAGAAAATACCTTATAAGTTAACCTGTATTATTATTTGTTGCCTATCTGGTATTGCTCATTTCGGAATAAAGGAGAATTAAAGACTTTTCTTTGAACCTTACGTACAGAAGGTGGCTTCTAGGTTATGGCAGTAAACACAAGAGGTTCGGCATCTTAATAGAAGGCTTTGCATCACCACCAAATGTATTCTGTCTGCAAGTCCTATTTTCGTATTAGGCTCTGTATTGCAGTTACCATAAAATAGGTTATGCTGCAAAACTGAAAGATCGATTCTTTCTCACTTCTCCTGGCAGATTTTATGTAGTAAACCTTCAACGGAGCTCAGTCGTCGCTTCCTCGTTACAAAGTGAGATAAGAGATGCGCTTCCTCTTTCTGTCGTATTCAACTTATCTTAGCCGAGCGGTAAAATCGCTGAACACTGGTAGTTCGGTCCGAGGTTCGAGTCCCGCGAACGGGCTGGCTGCATGGGCATTTTCGTGGTTTTCCCCATGTGTAACGTGTATACGAGCCAGTTTCCCTTAGAAAGTCCTCCACGAAGGCATCCCTCCTCTTAGGCAGATAGCCCTAGTGTGCTTTGCCGTATTCTTAATACACCAATACACCAATCAACTTATCTTATAAAAGGTGTGGTGTGGTGTGGTGTATTTAATTATGGCAAAGCACATGAGGGCTATCTGCCTAAAGGGAGGGATGCCTTTCGTGGAGGACTTTCTAAGGGAAACTGGCTCGTATACACGTTACACATGGGGAAAACCACGAAAACGCCCATGCAGCCAGCCCGTTCGCGGGATTCAAACCTCAGACCGAACTACCAGTGTTCAGCGTCTTTACCGCTCGGCCGCTGGTGGGCCTATCTTATAAAAGGAACTACCAAGATTTCCTCTATTTATTCTTCCTTCTCATGATTGTCGGTTACGTACAGAAATGTTTCATGAAGGTAACTAAAAACAAATTCATTGTGAAATTCATATCATGACAAATGGCACACAGAGTCATTAAGACATTTCAACCCAGTGGGTTTTCAGATTTTTTTCGATATTACTCGTCATATTAATGATTGATTTACATTAACAGCCTGATAAGTGATTAAATTAAATTAGGAATATTTTGTTATAAACTCATAAAGAAGAATCTTCCTTTAGAAAACTTGTTTTAATCAATAGCAAAAAAAAAAAAAAAAAAAAGCATTTTTTTACCCAAAATAGTTTTACAGTTATCACAAAAAAAAAACAAAGCATTTTCTAATGTAATTCATGCCTCACCAATATTTGTCTCATCCTTGTGCATTCATTTTTATTTAACGTGAATAATTCATTCTTTGTTCTAGGGGCTCAAAACTTCGCAGAATCGTCTGCTTACATCCAGGCACAGTTTGAATCTAAAAACAAATCTCCCATCAAGGAAATCTACTGCCACTTCACATGTGCAACTGATACCAGTAATATACAATTCGTGTTTGATGCTATCACGGATGTTATCATAGCAAACAATCTTAGAAATTGCGGTTTGTATTAAACAATGCAACTAGAATTTGGAGCATTCGTGTAACTATGCTCCGCTGTCCCAAGTTGAACACCTGTGTGTTAACTAAAAGGGGTTGTTTTATCATTGACTATTATTGCTTCTTGGATATATTATAAAAGTATTGATGTTTATTTATATTGTAAAAGAATTGATGTTGGTTATATTGTAAAAAAATTGATGTTGGTTATATTGTAAAAGAATTGATGTTGGTTATATTGTAAAAGAATTGATGTTGGTTATATTGTAAAAGAATCGATGTTGGTTATATTGTAAAAATATTGATGTTGGTTATATTGTAAAAGAATTGATGTTGACTATATTGCAAAAGAAATTATTGTAAAACATGATCAGGTCTTAATCGTACATATTTACGGACTTGCGAATATGATCCAGTGTTCATCCAATAAGAATTGTTTCTTCAAGAAGTTTGAATATTTGTAAGGAAACTTACGATTGTTTGAATTTATGTCAGAAGATTGTCAGTCTAAGCCAGTATTCTGATAATAGTTTCAAGAGTTGTTCTTTTTGACATAGATAAAAGTTTGGAAAGCACCGCAGACAAGACTTTTTTCTTCAAGCAGTTTGAATATTTGTAAGGAAACGTAAGGCTGTTTGAATTTATGTTAGAAGACTGTGAGTATAAGTCAGTATACTAATAATAGTTTCAAAACAGTGTTTTCATAAGGTCTATTTTTTGTCAGTCTCTAGAGGAACAGAAGTGATATTCGGAAATCATTTTGACAAAGGTAGAAATTTAGTAATTGTAATCTCTGTACTAATAAGCCTGTGACAGAGATAATTCCCTCTTTTCTACATTACTTTTGTATTGCATTATAATTAACTTATACATTAATACACAATAACACGCCGAATAAATACTAATTCAGAAGACAAACAACAAAAATCAGCGTTATATTTACAAAATTTCCACAGGACTAGTTTCGATGGTCTTACCGAACCACCATCCTCAGCTGCAAAACCTCAAATGAACAAGATAGAAAAAAATGATTAGATAAGATAAGAAAGCCTGGACAAGAATAAGCAAGTGGCGCCATCTGTTGGGGAAACCAGAACTAAAACATAATTTCTTTAAAGGCCGAAGGCAAATTTGGATTGGAATTAGGATCGTTAACTAGAACAGAAAGATTTTTATGAATGTGAAATGCCTCTAGAAAATCCAGTTCTCCAATGGAAGATGTTTTTTGAATAATTTTGGCAGCAGAAAAATTGAAAGTGTGATTTTCGGACCAACAATGTTGCGCAACAGAAGACTTCTGTGTTTCCTTTTTTCTAACATATGCCTCATGTTCCTTGACGCGAAATTTTAAGGCTCTCTTAGTTTGGCTAATGTAAATTAAACCACACTGGCAAGGAATCTTATAAATACCCCAGGAATTCATATCCGGAATGGGGTCCTTAAGTATGGAACTCGGAATTTTATTGATGGGAGAATAAACAACCCGAAAGTTAAATGTCTGCAAAATATGTGCAAATTTATAGCTAATTGATGGAAAGAAGGGAATGACAACAGAATTTTTATAATCTCCTAAAACAAGAGTGTACCTTTTAGTGTGTTGAGATGAGAATTTTTTAACTGCTTGATTAATAATGTTGGGTGAAAAGCCTCTGTCAATAGCTATTGCTTTTAAATAATTTAGTTCTTCATCAAGGGCTAGTTTGGAGGAGCAAACTTGAAGAGCACGGAAAACATAGGAATAAAATGAAGCTAACTTTTGTTTAGTCGGATGACATGATTTAATGTGTGGTGGAAGGCAAACCGATGAAGGTTTACGGTAAACTGTAGTACTGAAGTTGGATGTGTTACGCGTGACCAGAATGTCGAGAAACGGAAGAGAATTGCAAGTCTCAAGTTCAAAAGTGAACTGAATAGCAGGATCAATAGAATTCATTGTTGATAGAACTTTATTTAAATCATCTTTATTACCTTCAAACAGGGTAAAAGTATCGTCTACGTAGCGGAACCATGCCGGGAAGTTTAAAATTTCAAACAATTTTGATTCATAATTATGCATGTACTAGATATCAGCCAGGATGGGACTGAGGGGGCTTCCCATGGCTAATCCCTCAGTTTGCTTGTAATATTTATTTTGGAAAACAAAATGTGTTTGTTTCAAACAGAGTTGAGTGAGAGAAATTAGCTCATCAATTTCAATGCAAGAGATATGAAATTCGCGAAGTCTGGTTTCTAGACATCTTAATGCACCCTCCACCGGCACATTGGTGAATAATGATTTTACATCAAAAGAAACCATGAGTAAATTACTAGGAGAAATGGTTTTAACTTTTTTTACAAACTCTATTGAATATTTTATGGTGTAAATGTTATTGTCTAAGAGAGTGGAAAATCTAGAAACCAAATATTTAGCTAATGGATACAAGGCAGTACCTAAATTTGATACAATAGGGCGGAAAGGAATACCACTTTTATGGATTTTGGGAAGAGCATATAATCTGGCACAATTCGCAACAGATGGGATAAGCAAATGTTTTAAGTTGCTTGAAATGATTTGCGAAGATTTGATCGCAGTTTTTATTTTTGACAAGTCGGAAGGTGAAGGATCTTTAGGGATCGGATTATATGGTCCTTCGTTTAAGAGTTTAGTGACACCATCGATGTAAGTGTTCTTATCCATGACTACTATCTGGCCACCTTTGTCAGCCTTTGAAACGATAATATCCGGGTTAGAATGAATTTCGCGCATTGTAGCTCTTTCTCTCGCAGTTAGATTTGGTTGCAAAAGTTTCTTATTGAATTTCACATTATGAGCGATAAGATGCCTAATCATTTCTTTCTGTGAATCTGAAACTTTACTGAACTTGAAAGCTTTTTCGATAGGAGCCAAAATCTTTGGAATCGAGGGTTTACAGGTTTGTGAGAAGTTAAAATTATATTTTAGAATTCTCTCTTGTTCTTCTGAAAGACTAACATTAGAAATATTAACTATTGGCTTGATTTTTACAATGGGAAGATTTTTTGAACTAATTGAACTGGAAGACTGTAAAAGGAGTTTTTCGAATTTAACTGCAAGGGTGTTTTTATGACGGTTAACTGCATTCTCCGTTCTAGACCAAGACTTTTGTTCAAGGGCAGTGAATTTTGGATATGATTTAGCGAGTTCCAGATAAACCTTGCCAGTGTGGTTTAATTTACATTAGCCAAACTAAGAGAGCCTTAAAATTTCGCGTCAAGGAACATGAGGCATATGTTAGAAAAAAGCAAACACAGAAGTCTTCTGTTGCTCAACATTGTTGGTCCGAAAACCACACTTTCAGTTTTTCTGCTGCCAAAATTATTCAAAAAACATCTTCCATTGGAGAACTGGATTTTCTAGAGGCATTTCACATTCATAAAAATCTTTCTGTTCTAGTTAACGATCCTAATTCCAATCCAAATTTGCCTTCGGCCTTTAAAGAAATTATGTTTTAGTTCTGGTTTCCTCAACAGATGGCGCCACTTGCTTATTCTTGTCCAGGCTTTCTTATCTTATCTAATCATTTTTTTCTATCTTGTTCGTTTGAGGTTTTGCAGCTGAGGATGGTGGTTCGGTAAGACCATCGAAACTAGTCCTGTGGAAATTTTGTAAATATAACGCTGATTTTTGTTGTTTGTCTTCTGAATTAGTAACTTATACATCTTCCATTATTAGAAACTGCTCTTACAAGAAGCGTTTTTATAAATGGAAGTTTTATTGAAAAATATATTTTGAAGTATTTATTTGAATTATTTAAGTCTTTTGTAAAATAAACAATTATACAAATAGTATATGTATTAAGAATTGGTGCGAATACAATGCCTTGAATTTACTAATCTCGCACCAAAATAAAATACAGGACTATCATCATGCTTTTTTATACAAATCTGCATTTTCGTAATTTGTAGAATTTTCAGATTTTTTTCGCAGTCCCTATTGCATTTTTAAACTGCATTTAATTAGATTTAATTACATTCTGTCACACTGGACACTGAGAAATGTGTCTGATTCCAGTTTCTTTAAGTATTATATTCTTTCAAATTGAAAGTTATGAGTTATGCTATATCTGTCTTAGTTCTTTAATGCGATATTTTCGTAACATCTCTCTTTTAAAATAAGGAACTTCTCAGTTTGTCGTATATTTATAATACATTTAGGTACAAATCATCCTTAGATTAAAAGGCATCAAAAGTTGTTTCTTTTTAAGGTCATATACCATGCCCGGACTTTCAAGAGAAAGTTTTTCTTTAAATTTAAACAAACTGCATTTAATACTGCGTCTTAGACTTTCAAAATTTAATCCATCCACGCTTTCAATATAAATTAACTTAACAAGTTACACCTGTGCTGAATAACGCTCAAGTTTTTCTAAGATATATAAGCTTAGATTAGCGAATTTGTTACGAAGATATGTAAACTAGATTAAAAATAATGAAAATATGAAGTGTATATGTACATACATATACATACATAGATATATAAATAAATAGTATAAAATAAGAAGTATTCATGCATTGGGAACTTTTATTTTGAAAAGAAAGTCCTTTCTTAAGAAATCTTGATGGTAATAAAAGAAGACCCAATTAAAAGGGTATGAGAATATGAGACTCCAGGCATAATTTTCTTTCGACTTCATTATTCTTGATTTTAGTTCATATATATATATATATATATACTGTAATTGTGTATTCAATGGTCGAAATCAAATGATAATTTTCTTATGATTTGAGTTCACCTGAATATCTGAATATCTGAATTTGCCACACTGCATAATATTCATTTTTATCTTATCTAAAGTTTGATAACTTTCTAGAACAGCATACATTCTGTTTCCAAGCATTAGTGCTTATCACATAAAATTAAATTTTGTTATAGGGCTGTTATTTCAGTCTAACATTTCCTTTTTGCAATAGTTAAGTATCTTCATTATAAAAATATCCTTCTTTTTTTCAGGAACCTTACGAATTCCTTACCAACATAATGTATAAATATATATATATGTATGTATAAAGAAATTTTGCAATATAAATCATGGTTTTTGAAAGAGATTGTTACTTCTAAGTCTATTGTTACTTCTCTTTTAATAATAAAATCTGTATCTTTTTTTAGAATATTTCAAATATGTACTTAATAATTGAATTAACTTTTTGAGGATAAGTGAAAAGAAATAAAAAATGGTGCCATTTTTCATTTTAAGCATGTATTTTTAACATTTTATAAACTCTTAGGAAATTAAGATACTTAACCAAATTTCAGAAAATCATATTTATAAACTTTATAAACTTTTATCAATGCTAAATATTATCGCTAAGACTCATTGGTAAAATTCCTATTTAACAATGCTGATATATGCCAAAAAATATTTATTTATTTGAATAGATTTCTTCTATGGCTTTCTGTCCTACTTTTAAATTTAACATCTCATTCTCTTCTTAAAATCTTGAAGGTTTATCAAAGAAGAATGCAGGCACTAAACACCACTTTATTCAAACTGCCTTATTAAAAACCTTATACTTAACCGTCTTATTCAAAAACTGCGGAAGAGATAGAAATGTTTAAAATGTGGAATGAAACAAATGCGTGGTGCCTATGTTCGGCAATTAGGTAGAACTTACTAACACATTTTTGTTAACTGGCTTCTGTATACTTAGAAGTAGCGTTTTCAAAAAAGACAAAATTGCACTCTTCTTTTACTGCATTTCGGTCTTGATTTATAAAAGAATATATTTTCCAAAGTTAATAAATCAACTTTTAAAACTGGATCCTTTGTACAGAGGTCTTATAACGTTAGAAAATTAAATCTCTGAGGCAAAAGGAAATGTATTAGGCTAAGATAGACATTTTTCATTGTAATACGATTATTAAATGTTGTCTTTAATGTGCCATGTTTTGAAAAATGTTGTAATATTTATTTTGTGCTCTTAATGTTAAGAAAGTTTCTTGATGATGTCGTTAACACAATTTAAAAAATTGTGAAAGGTATGACCGGGAAGATTGGTGAATGATCAAATAATTCTGACATTGTAAATTATTTATATGTAAAACATGTATCTTAATATAAAACTCTTACTGAATCTTGACCACTCGGAATTAATTGAAGATGTAAAAATGTAAAAGTTGTACGTGAATAATATGAAGAACATATTACTAACCCAAAAATGTATGAGAAAAAAGTAAGAAAGTACAAAACGAGTTTAAAGGAAAAAAGCATAACCTTATTGAAGACTGACTGAGAGTGTAAAATCCTAGGTTAAAATTCATAAAAATTGAGAAAAAGTGAAACAACCGCTAGAAAAAACTACGAACTTATAACGTACGATCTCACCACAAGCCTAAGAATAGGCGGACAGAAAATCCACAAATATGAAACGAGGTGAAACTGTTCAACAAGTTGGCGAAGAGAAATAAATACACCCAAAGATAACTGTTAAAAATCCCAAACTTAGAGAAATGAAAAATCAACTGGGAACACAGAGCAACAGAAACCTGTGTTGCGATTTTACTCCATTGTGCTTTGCACCCATAACCTGTACTAAAATATATCCAATTGGAAATAAACTGACCTAATAGTTAATAACCTTTTGACAGACTGAGAGCGAACATCGCTCAATACATATTTTTGCATAAAGAAATGCATGTTGTGAAATAAACACCATAGTGGATATGAGCAGTAAAGACGTTATAGATCTAAATGATTGGAGTAATTATGATGAATGTGAAGAAATTCAAGGCACATAGTTTTAAATAGATAGTGAAACAGAAACTGAAATATTACCAAGAAGTCGAAACGGGCTAAGGGACTAATAAGTGACAACGGTGAACCTTCTGTGAGAGAAAGCCCATCGCAAAAAGAAAGGATTCGTTAGGAAACATGTAATGTGCCTAAAATGAATTTACAGAAATAATTGAAGTAACAAGAAAGTAGATGCAGAAATATATAAATATATGAATCATAAAATGAAGTATGTTTTCTGTAGAGCAATTTAATTAAAAGAGTTACTTTAAAAATTAAATGTTTTTTATTTTATGCACAGTGTTTCGAAATTAAATCACATCGTAAAGCTTAAGAAAATATTTTTCATTCTTTTCGGTCATACCTAGTATTTAAGTATTACTGTGGTGAGCTTTGTGATTTATCTTCTTATTGATATTTAGATATAAATCTAGTGTTTAAATGTCTTGACTGTCATGACTGTTTGTACTATTGGATGCTTTGTATAGACGTTGGACTATAGATATTAATTTTGACATTGTAGTGAAACTATTAAATATATTCGTGAATGTGCCATTTTAAAAAAAATTTTAAAACATTTGTCTTGTGCTCAGTAATGTTAAGCAAATTTTAACTGATATTGTTAACACAGTTTTAAAATTTGTAAAAGGTGTTTTGCTTTGTAAAAGGTGCTGCTATGAGTTTTGTGTACTAGTGCTTGCTTGTGTACTGGTTTTGTGCGCTTTCTTAGTAAACTAGCTGTAAGTGTGAATAAAGTAATACAATAAACTTAATTCTTGTCATTTTTTTATTATAAAATTCAAATAACGTTTGAAAATTTTCAGGATTTATACAGCAAAATGAAACACTGAGACGTTCTGAATTGTATTTAAATTCCTAAAAGGTGTCAACAAAGAAATTTCAAAATTTTTAAGAGATTCTAAATTTTATATCCAGTAATCAAATGTTATCCTTTTTACAATATTTCTTATATTAACCGTATCGTATTTAATATGGTTCTCCAAAAATATCCCGACTAAAACAAATGGAGAACTCACAATGCACATTTTTATAATATTTCATCATACATAATTACAAAATATCATCTTCAACCTCATCGCATTGGACAAAAAAGGGCCGAGTAAGTAACAGAAGCTACAGTAAAACTCGGCGGTTTCAGATCATTATTATAGAAAACAAGGCAGCAATAAATCATCATATGAACATGACATCGTAGGAACACGTTCTCTGAAAAATATGTATATGATTAAGATACAATAACACGCCGAACAAATATTAATTTAGAAGTCAAACAACATAAATCAGCATTATATTTTTAAATTTTCTCAGGACTAGTTTCGATGGTTTTACTGAACCACCATCCTCAGCTACAAAAGCGCAAGTAAACAGGTAAGATATAATGATTAGATAAGATAAGCTTTTCTTAACTTATCTAATCATTATATCTTACCTGTTCATTTGCGTTTTTGCAGCTGAGGATTATGGTTCGGAAAAAAAACTATCGAAACTAGTCCTGTGAAAATTTGAAAATATAACGTTGATTTTTGTTGTTTGACTTCTAAATTAATGTATATGATAATATTAAAATAGTTTTAAATGTGTACTTGCTACAGTAATGTGACGCGTAATCGTAATTAATTAATGCTTTGTTAGCTAGGTAACAAAGTAAGAAGTTTTAAATACACATTAATGCGGCTATTTTAATAAATATTAGCATATGTTAGCACCTCAGTTACTGCATTCATTTGTTTCTTTATGCAATTTCAGTGCGTACTGAAAGAATTATTTTGAACGCAAAAATTAAACAACTTAAGAAACCAAAATGAATAAATAAGTTTTACTTCCGTATTTACTATACTGACTATATTTATAGTGAAGTTTTAATTATCTCAATATAATCTCAAACTCTTGCAAACTTTTTTTCTGTTAAAAGAACATAGTAGCCACTCTGTTTTCAACGCATCAAAACATTCTGTTGTTACACCTTACGCCATAAGGGAACATCCTTCGAAAATTTTGATAATTTTATAATATAGCAATTTTTTTAAAGTGTTGATTCACAAAACACAGCATTTTAGAAGAAATACATATAACCAGCAACTGCAAGTTTAGAAATGCGCTGTTATTAATCATCACATTTTATAAGCTGA
Source organism: Stegodyphus dumicola (assembly GCF_044657685.1). Taxonomy (NCBI): domain Eukaryota; kingdom Metazoa; phylum Arthropoda; class Arachnida; order Araneae; family Eresidae; genus Stegodyphus; species Stegodyphus dumicola. Next base: position 36,627,887 of record NC_140781.1, read on the forward strand.
GAGCAGTTACAGCTATCCTTTCAAAACTTTCCATGAATAGGAGCATAATATAATTTATTTTATTAATAAACACTAGCTGCTTTAAATTACTTTACATCACTGAGGACCAGCTACGTAGCTTAGGGAGGGAATATCTATTCCTAACTACGGCTCTGTTAAGGGCCTGTTTCGTGCAGCAGTTGTTCACTGATAGCGAAAGGTATGTACAATCTGCGAAGCCACTTTCAAAGATCGGGTTGACAACTCATTCGGGCATTTAAATCATTCCATATTATAGTATAATATACGTGTATTACGTGTACCTGAAGTAAAAGATCAAATTCATTATTTACTCCTATGAACAATTAAACAAAAATACGAACAAATATGCGAAGATATACACAATGCAAATATGGAAACGCACTGAGAAATTATACTGGAACTGTAAATTATACCTGAGAAATTATACTGGTATATGCACAGTATTAGAAATATACACACAAAGCAATATATATATAATTTGTAAAGAAATACGAGGAGAAAAAGTTTTAAATTAAGAAATTCCAAAATTTATTTGAAAAGGACTTGTAAAGTAAAATCTTGAACTAAAGATTAAAACTTTAATTTAATAGAGGACATACAAATGAAAAAATATCTCCTAGGAAATGTGAAGCATAATTTAGACAGTAAATGTGTACTATAGTGGAAAACAAAAATTGGAATTTGTAATTAATTAAATTCGAATTGGCAATTAAAATGCTAAATGAAAAAAAAAGGAAGTTTAAACAATTAAAATAAGAGAATCAGTGTTGATTCTAAAACAGTACACATTTACTATTTAAATTATAGTTCACGTTTTCTAAGAGACAATTTTGCATTATATGTATATATATTATGCAGAAAGAGAGAGAGATATGCAAAATACGCATTAATTGAGATAACGATAAAGACGAAATTAAATATAACTCAGATCAATCTGAGTTAAATTGCAAAACTCATTAGCGAAAATATTCTTTTTCAAGGAAATATAAAATCTGTGTGTGTGTGTGTGCATACATAGGTACATATTATACCGTTATCTGCATACGTACATATGTATAATAACTCTAGCTGAAATAATTCCTTAGCCGAATCAAGGTTACCTAAATAAAATTCATGCATTCATTGCTGATAAAGCTAGTAGTAACTTTAATATTATCTTTAAAGTTTATTACAAGTAAATTATTAAAGAAATTCATAATTACATCAGATACGAAAATATTCAACAAATGAAATGCCGATTGTCGAGTGACAATTTTGTTACAAAAAATAATATCCTTATTTCAACCACATTATAATAAATTTTCTTTCGTTTATATAGTGACTAGTCTACTCTTACTACCGCAGTTAACCCATGAAACATGCTGGAGTAAACGAGGGCCAATAACCCGCTTTGTGAAAGATTCCAGTATAATCTTTAAGTCTAAAACAACTTAATTAGTGAAAGATGGCTTATTTCTAGAGAATTTGCCTATAATTAACTGTAACTTGTGGCAAATCCTTTAACAAACGTGTAAGTGACTTATAGTTATGTCTAGTGTGAAACAAAACTTAAAAAGGAAGGGTGTAAAAGTCCATGTTATTTAAAACTAAGTACGTTGAACAGAAGGCACACGTAGTCCTTACAAATCAGCCAGCATTTATAATGTGAACTTTAACAGCTATTAACATGGCCTACAGTAGGCAGAACACGCTCTGCATAAGCGGTCTCAAACGCTCACTTTAATTCACGCGAGCTAATTTGCATTCTGGAAGGAAAACGGAAAGAGAGAAGTGACAGTACATATTCGGAACAGAAAATAACTGGTTAATTAACATAAATAAACCTTACAGTTCTCCTTGCCAGAATTTTAATAACGAAGGTTTTTAATGACCTTGTTAAGGTCATAAATTTTAATTAACCATGAGCCAACTTCATACAAGCAATCGAGCTGACAACTAACTTCTAAATTTTGCAACATCTGGAACTTCGGACACACAAATCTTCATATCGAAATAGCAGATGACCACCTTCCAGTCATCTAGAAGGAAAAAGGATTTAGAAGAACTGTTTAACAAAATTCACATCCTTTTCTGTTCAAATCCTTTGTTCGAATTTTTCTTTAAATTTTATCAAAAACTTTCACACATTTTCATTTCTTCTAGGATTTAATTTCCTTCCCCACTGCTATCCAGTAAAGTGTACTGAAATGTATGAGAAAGTATCATTTGTATAAGTGTATCAACACTACCATCTAACCCACATCCTACGCGTTAGAAACTTTGACACACTAGACCTCAAAAACACCTTATTTTCAAAACTGCACCTAATATGCTAACAAAATAAGTGATTAAAATTTTGCCTGGAGAGTCTAACTTTTAATTTCATGCATACCTGCAGCTTTTGCTTTTAACTTAATTTTATCTTATTTTGCTAGCTTACATGTAAACATTTCATTCACACTTCAATATTTCAAGTCTTAAAATTATACAGGCATTTACTTTACTTCAACACATGGTATATTAACAAAACTTTAATGCTTGCAATATTAAACTGTTGCTTAGAGGCCCATATACGCAGTAAAGAATCCATGGATTGTAGAACAACACACTTTATTTAAACATAGAACACATGAACAGAGCACACAGCAATCACATGGTACATTACACAGAGTATTTGAGTACGCTCAAATGACAGATGTGTCAGTAGAAACAATAGCTGCACCCCTATAATTAATATGTGTGCTCATAAGAAAACATTCGCTCACCTCCACCCAACACACCCCACCTGCGAGCAATATTTTTCATTACAAATATGAAAGACGAACAAAGAATATATAGTACATTACATTAAGAAATTAAAGAAATGATTTTCAATGTATACATTAATTTTTCTTCATTGACACTCCTACTAAGAAAATGTGCAGTCATATTATCAGTTTACGAATATTCTAATTTGACTAATCAATAAGACTTTCATAAAATGGAAACGTAAACTCATGTGGCTAGGCTTTGTAGAAGATCTGACGCAGTCGATCCACTGGATAGCAACTTGAATGTCTGTATTCAAAATCACTGCACCTTTCAAAAATTGTATAAATTTTAATTCTGATAATAAATTTACAGTTCAAATAATACCTTCACAAATTTCAGAAATAAAAAACAATTCTGCTTCACAAGGAAACAAACTAACACTTTTTTGCTTACAACATTTCCAAGAAATCAGTGAATCACATAGTAAAATAATACGACCAGAAAATGCCTCAACACCTCGGCATTTCCCCAACTGGCATATGCTTATGGTTTAAAAAAAACGAAATCATTTGCTACAGAAAATTTTTTTTTATTTTTTGTATCTTTTAAATACCTTAATACCCTTTCATCTAAAAAATCGTTCCCTTTTTCTGATATGATTAAACTGTGACAAATTAAGTTGTTACGAATGATATATCAGGACGCGTTCTATTCGCTTAATATAAAAGTTCCCCAATTAATTCCTGATAGAAAAAAAAACGTTGCGTCATTCCTTTCATTCGTACGTGGTAAACGTTTATCTGCCCTTTTAACTACGGGAGCTTTTACTGCTTTACAATTTTCTAGATTGTGTTTAATCAATAAAGATTCAATGTATTCTGTTTGAGACAAATAGACACCATATTTAAGTTTTCATATTTGTATCCCCAAAAATTTTGAATTAATATTTAAATGTAACTCAAATACATTTTTAATTTTAGAAACAATATTTTCAAGCATTTTTTATTATTACAAAGCACAGTTAAATCATCAATGTACAAACATAATATAAAAAAGGTTTTACTATCATTATTAATGAATATACAATTAATCAGATGTTAGTTGTACCAGTCCAAGTTTCCTTAATACGGTTTTTTTTATTTTCATTACCGATTGCTACACGATTGAGGTGACCCATAAATACTTTTCCCTCTGCTATCAATGTTTCATAACAAAGTGTAGGAAGTCATATATATTCCTCTAAGTCACTATACAAGTATGCAGTAACATAAAATTTAACAGTCAAATTTAATTTAGATGAAAGCGTAAGCAGTAATCTGAAACATTCAATGCTAACAACTGATGAATATGATTCGGTATAATTCTTATTTTTTTATTTGATTAAACCCATCCGCTACTAATCGCCGCTTCATACTTTATTTCCCTAGAGTCTTAAACCCGTCCGCTGCTAATTACCTCTTCATGTGTTATTTCCCTAGAGTCTTCTTCCTTCAAAGCATACGTTCATTTGCTTTTTACTAATTTTGTTTTTTCAGGCTTTTCTATTTCCCACACTTCGTGTTTATGTAATAAATAATCTAATTCATTATCCTTCGCCGATTTCCAATCAAACCAATTAGCACTGTTTATCCTTTTGAAAATTTATTCGGAGCATTACTGATTGCATTCGACGATAGATGTTTTGATTTGAGCCTTTGGAATCGTCTTAATAGTATTTCACTTCCATTTCTATTACTTTTTTCACAGCCAGCAGGTGCTTTGAACTTCATTTCCCCCATCACCCCCACCGTTATAACGGTTTATGTTGGCGATTTCGAAATTCCAGGAATATATTCGCCTTGCTTGAGTATTTTCCGTATCAACAAATTCGAGATATGGTTTATCATTTTTTTTTTAATCTACTGCGCTTTCCTTACATGACATTCTGATTAATTCTTCAATATCCCAAGTTTCTGTGGTTTTATTTTTCCTAAATAATTAGTGCCTTTTAAAGATTTATAATTAAGTTCAGCCGATGTTTCTTCTACTACTTTATTACTTACTACCCGCTTCACGGACAACTTCCGTCTGGCTTTTAATGTACCGGAAAAATGCCTATGGGAATACCAGACATTAAATTTAAAAACTGCACAAAATTCACTCTTCAGAACAACTTAATCACATTTTTTTTTTTTTTTTTTCAATCTGAAAGCTTTCAGATTTTGCATTACTCCCAAAGGGACTTTTCTTAACGTTTTGTGTGTTACCTTTATTTATTAAATATCATGTTCTTCGAACTTAAAATTCAGTTAAACAGCAATATCGCAAAATAATTTTAAAATGAGTATATTTTTAGAATTTCCGATACTCGCGCGCTGGAGACAAAAATATTTCTTCGTACAGTGTTGCCATTCCTCGCTTTTGAAATCGTTGAGTTTCTTAAACAAAAATTCTTTAATGTCTGTCAAAATATGAAACAGATAGTAAAACAAATTACAGATTCCAAATTAGGGCTTCCAGATGCACATATTCGCTGGAGGATTACGTTATTCAAAATTTGATGTATCTAGCTACCGTTGTTTTATCACAATGCGAGAAACACAGATACATTTATGTAGATTCTTCATTATTTAAGGGGACTCGTACACCTTAAACCCCCTCATGATCTTCAAATATGTGACTGTTGCAGGAATTGAGATATTTTATTTATTTTAAAAGCAATTACTTCCAACTTTTTACAGCTGACTACATAATATAGCTGCTTTGGAAACTAGTAACCAGAAAGTTTGTGTTGCCACAAATATTTTTGTAATTTAATCCTCTTTGTGACAAAATATTTCGCCATGTTTCCACATTGCGCGCATGATATTTTAAAAATGGCTAATGGTACATACTTGACATTTGATGGAATTCTTTATATGGGCACTACTTTCTAACTGAACCAACAATCTGATGAATATCTTAGCATTGAAAAATTTTATGGACGGAAACATTACAAATTTTTTAATAAAATACATTTTATAAACTCAACTCCAAATGAAATAAAAATTTAACATGAAAATTTTAGAATTTTAGGTTCACAGTAGTTTTCAAATGTTATAAAAGCTATATATTAAATATGGAATTAAATTATGAAACAGAATGTTTTAAACTGTGCGCGCAATTGGAAACATGACGAAAAATGTTGTCACAAAGCGGATTAAATTATAAAAATATTTGTGGCAACACAAACTTTCTGATTACTATTTCAGAAAGCAGCTATATTATGTAGTCAGCTGTAAAAAGTTGGTAGTAATTGCTTTTAAAATAAATAAGTTATCCCAATTCTTGGGACAGTCACCTATTTGCACATCTTATGGGTTTTAAGGTGTATGTGTCCCCTTAATGCCTTTAAATATAATACAGGGCTTCAATAGTTGGTACACCAGTTTGGAAAGTGAATCGACGCAAAATGCTAAAACAAAATTTATAGCCCTTCTGTTCGAGCGCCCGTTGGGCTAAAACCACCAAAAAAAATGATTAAAAATGTATTACGTATAAAAAAATTATAATGAAATAAGAAATATCCCTTAATACAATTAATTACTTTAATAAATAAATTAACCAACTTCCCGTTGCCTTCTCTCGACAAACGTCCAGTATCCAAGAGAAATAAATAATTTAAGAACTGCACAGAATTATCACCCTAATTTTTCCGAGTGGCAACATTGCTGATATAATGAAAGAGGATTATCGATTTGATTCGATTTCATCAAAAAAACATTAAAAAAAATTTTTAAAAAAACTCATTCGAATTTTGAAAAACTCTCTTCGAGGTGCACTGGCTCTTGTCGAGATTCACCCTTATGTACCAAATTTCGTAGCCCTGAGCCTATTAGCTTACGCGCAGCACGAACGAAAGACACACAAACAGACTCTTCCCTTTATATGTATATATACTCATAAATACGATATCCTTCCCTTTCTGTAGCATATCCTAATATTATCCTCCTTTTTCTGAGTACATCAAATTTGCTTCGCATTACTCTCCTAAAGTGGAAATATGCCACACATCCAAATTTTTTAGATAATTTAATTTCTATTCTTTACCAGTTCAAATTTCCATAAGAATTTTTTCTTTTCCTTTCCGGGGTGTTGAATTTGATACATGAGTACTAAAATGTATCGCTTACGCCCAAAATTTCATCGAAAGCTCATATAGTAATGTTCTAACCTTTCCAAAAGAACATGGCGCGTTCAGCTTTCCCATTACTATCACTATTATATGGAATTGCGTTTTCGTGAAAAATACCGAATTAGTAATGTAATTGTTGAATTGTTCGTTTACAAATTTTAAACCATTGTCTGTTCTCAAAAGTGTAATACTTTTACCAGTTAAATTTTCATACTTAGCTTTAAATTTAGACAATACATCAAATACATTTTTACTCTTAAGTAAATAACTAAAGTTGGGTATACATACCACTTGCCTACGACAGAAACTGAAACTTGCGATCTAATAAAGCTAGAGTAATAAACTGCTCGTCAACGTCCGTTCGTAAACAGAGCTGTCGTTGACCGCAGCCGTTTCATTCCATCTACCACATAAACGGAAATCAGAAACTAAATAGTTGGGAAGGAATGAGTATACCCAATCAACAGATCTCAGGGAGATTTGTCATTTGGGTAGCCTGCTTAGAAATAGATTCAATATAAACGGAACTCGGGAACTCTTAGATATACAAAGGAACGGGAATAAACAAGCCACATATCTCGGATGAGAGCTGTCATTTGCGTAGCCCCCGCTTAAAGGGAGCTTGTAAATGAATCGAAAAATAAGTTTTCCTCTGTGGTTTTGATATCTCGGAAACTATCATACTTATTATAAAACCAGAACCTGTAAACCATTACGCGTGAAATTCTCTATCATTTAAAAAAATTTGGTTTTGCCTTTATACGAACAGCCTTTAGAGTTCCTAATGTTAAATACATCTAAACATTGATCGAAGTTGTCTATTACAGATCTATTACATCTACGAAAAATGTGAGCAACCGTTAATTTGCACATGAGGAAACCTTTCACTTGCAGCAAGAATTATCATTCTACCTATAACACAACGGGATTATAGTTCATGTACTAATTTTTGGTACATTTTTGATCGAAATTATCTCGGGGGCTGTGATATTTGTAAATAACGAAAATATACAAAAATTAGCGCGTTTAAAAAACATTTTTTTTTCATTTTACATGTATGTGGAAATCAACGACCAATGCTGACTTAGCGAATTACCAGCAATGACGTCATTCCAGACAGCGTCAGATAGCGTCCAGACGTGGCCGAGAGTGATGTGAGCAGAAGGCTCGCATGCCTTCAAGAGTTGAAGAAGACAGACGGTCTTCCTGGATTATTGAGTGCTCTTTGGATTAACCAAGCTGAACATACTATTGCAAGTTAGCTGTGAACTAACGTATTCTATCAACGCCCGAGGAAGTAATAGTGTCTGTGCATCATTACATGAATCCTGCAACATTAATTTTCACTTACATTTTATTACTTTTATCTATTTCTTATTAGTAAAATAAAAGCATTTAAATGCAACACTCGTGCTCTGCTTCGAAAGAAAACCCCACATGTAATGTGAACCGAAGTTACCGTTTCTAATGTTATACACATGTAAATTTTGATCGAAGATATCTCTGGGATCTATTACAGCTACGAACAAATGCGAGTAACAACATTTTGCAATTGTGGAGCTCTTTCATTTGCACTGAGAACTATCATTCTACCTATAATAGAACGGGGGTATAGTTAACGTACCGTTTTTGGTACATTTTTCATCGAAAATATCTCGAAAATTGTGATACTTATTAAAAATCGAAAATGTACAAAGGTTTGAGAATAAGCCGCACTATTATTCAATTTTTTTATCTCTGCCAATAACATAACGGAAGCTCCGTTGGGTGTACGGTTTACGGTGTACCAATGATGGAGCATCAATCGGGATTATTGGTACCTATTTAAAAACTAAAATAGCCATAATTTTGCATTTGCTGAGATCTTACATTTGCACATAGAATTCCCAATATACCTATAATTGAAGCAAACTAAAGTTGGGTACACCACTCACATTGTACCTAACATAGAAACTGAAACTTGCGACCTAATAAACACAGTGATGAACAGCTCGTCAACGCTCGTTCTTAAACAGAGCTGTCGCTGAGCACAGCCGTTCTATCTTCAATAGGAACGGAAATCGGAAACTAAAAATTTTAGTTAGAAAGGAATGAGGGTACCTGAGATCTGTCATTCGAGTAGCCCGCTTACGGATAGCTTCAATAGAAACAGAACTCAGAAACTGTTATAGATACAAAGGAAGGGGACACTAAAAACAACAGGTGATATCTGTCATTTTCGTAGGCCGTATACGGATAGCTGTAAAAGAATCGAAAAATAAGGTTTCCTCTGTAGTTTTTATTCTTTATTAAATGAAATTCTTTATTATTCTTATATTATTATTTTTATCATTTATTAAATGTAATTCTCTATCATTTAAAACAATTGTTGATTTTAAGTATACTATTTGAACAGGAGTTAAATTTCCTAATGTTAAACGCTGACCGAAGTTATCTCGAGATCTATTACAGCTACAAACAGATGTGAGAAACAGAAATTTTGCACTTTAGGAACCCTTTTATTTGTAGCAAAAATTAACAGTCTGCGTAGAACAGAACCGGAGTACAGTTGATGTATCATCTTTGGTACATATTTGATCGAATACATTTCGAGAACTGTGATACTTATTAAAAAACGAAAACCGGCAAAAGATTACGTGTGATATTCTTTATCACATAAAATACTTTTTTTATTTTACGTATAATTAATCAGGAGTTAGCGTTCCTAATGTTAAACCCATGTAAAATTTGATCGAAGATATCTCGGAATCTATTATAGCTACAAACAAATTTTGGTAACCGAAATGTTGCACTTGAGAGGCCTTCTCATTTACAGCAAGATTTATCATTCTACCTAACGGGAGTAAGAACCTTTTTTCGTACATATTTGATCAAAAATATCTCGGGATCTGTGATAATTATTAAAAAACGGAAATATACATAAATTTGCGCTTGACACGCACTATCATTTAAAGAAAATTGTCTCTATCAGTATGATCCAGCATAAATCGGGAGCTATGATACCTATTGAAAAAGGAGAATAGCCAAAATTTTTAAATTGTAGCAATACTGAAATTAAATGTAAATGTAAAATTGGAATTGATATTTCAACGAAATGAGAATAAAGTACTTCTACTTTGATTTTTTAAGTTATCTGAACTTTTTGGCTGTCTAAGCATAAAAAACATCAAAGAAAATTAGGCATTCAAAATTTAAAGTCAATAATAAGTACTAGCTTATTACGTAGGAGTATTATAAATATCAGTTCTACTTAAATATTATTTAACATAAATAAACAGTTACAAGTAAATTTAGAAAAATTAATGAGTAATTTTTGACAAATTGAGCATGTTATTAGACAAACAGTTATTATCAGCCAAACTATTCAAAGTTAAGGAAATTATGAAGCTCCTCCAAAATGATAAAAACAGAAAACAATCTCTCACACACTGGGAAAAAAAAAAAAAAAAAAAAAAAAAAACATAAACTCATATGGAGACTTCACAGCATCAATGACGTAACTCCACTGTTTACGAAAATAAAGTTAAAATGAAAAAACAAAGAGAAAAATTATGAACACATCTTTTGCTAAGTCGCCTCAAACTTAGTGTTTACTAATACGCTTTGCTCCGAATTCGATCAATGTACTTAGAGCAAAAACTAAGCAATTTTTTTTTTATTAACACTTGATCTTCGGTATCATTTCTTCAGTATGTCTTAGACAATAAGGTTACTATTATCACATACAAAATCAATAAAATACTTTGCTTTCTCATTATTTTGTAATACATTTTTAATGAATGCACTTTTTTGACAAAACATTATAAAAGGGAGTTAGGCTAGTTTCAGTTTGCTGAGTAAGAAATTAATCAGGCTGCTGTGCGTACAGATAAGAAATAGAAATAATTTTATTATATCTAATAAAATAATAAAATGTTTTAAAAGGAGGATTACGTCCTTCAAATTTTTCTTTAATTCATTAAAAATCAATAAATAATAGATTTTGTATACAACCCATCCTGAAACGAAACATAAATGAATGCTAATACCACAAAGTAATTACAAATTAAGTAAACGAGTTTATAACTAACACAACTGTACTGTCTTACAGTAGTCATAATAACATGAGATCCAACGCGGTCAAAATTACCGTTTAATAATATTAAACCCTAAGCAACTAGAAAATGCCTCTAGACCAAAAAGATGAATGAGTGTGTTGAAATGCTGCTGTGACCGATTTGTAAAATGCTGCATCGAGATGGCTGATAAAAGCTCGATAAATAACAAGAACGACCATAATAACATGAGATCCAACGCGATCAAAATCACCGTTTAATAATATTAAACCCTAAGCAACTAGAAAATGCCTCTAGACCAAAAAGATGAATGAGTGTGTTGAAATGCTGCTGTGACCGATTTGTAAAATGCTGCATCGAGCTTCTGCGCATGGCTGATAAAAGCTCGATAAATAACAAGAACGACCATAATAACATGAGATCCAACGCGATCAAAATTACCGTTTAATAATATTAAACTCTAAGCAACTAGAAAATGCCTCTAGACCGAAAAGATGAATGAGTGTGTTGAAATGCTGCTGTGACCGATTTGTAAAATGCTGCATCGAGCTTCTGCGCATGGCTGATAGAAGCTCGATAAATAACAAGAACGTCCATAATAACATGAGATCCAACGCGATCAAAATTACCGTTTAATAATATTAAACCCTAAGCAACTAGAAAATGCCTCTAGACCGAAAAGATGAATGAGTGTGTTGAAATGCTGCTGTGACCGATTTGTAAAATGCTGCATCGAGCTTCTGCGCATGGCTGATAAAAGCTCGATAAATAACAAGAACGACCATAATAACATGAGATCCAACGCGATCAAAATTACCGTTTAATAATATTAAACCCTAAGCAACTAGAAAATGCCTCTAGACCGAAAAGATGAATGAGTGTGTTGAAATGCTGCTGTGACCGATTTGTAAAATGCTGCATCGAGCTTCTGCGCATGGCTGATAGAAGCTCGATAAATAACAAGAACGACCATAATAACATGAGATCCAACGCGATCAAAATTACCGTTTAATAATATTAAACCCTAAGCAACTAGAAAATGCCTCTAGACCAAAAAAATGAATGAGTGTGTTGAAATGCTGCTGTGACCGATTTGTAAAATGCTGCATCGAGCTTCTGCGCATGGCTGATAAAAGCTCGATAAATAACAAGAACGACGTTATAAAGGTTCATTTCAAATAAAAAGAAAAAAATAAGATTCTCAACTGTGGAAGCAGTTTCACGGAAATATAATGTAACCTAAAATGGAAGCTTGTTTAGTAGAACTGCTGGGCCATTAAATAACCAGAGATAGGAAGCTTCTTAAAACGCCAAATCTCTGAGAACTGGAGTACTTTTATACTACAAAAATATTTTTTTAAACTACCTCTATGGAAGAAAATGAAGATGATGTTTAATCTACAATCTCAAATCTCGTCGCCTTTTAGACGCTTTCTTAATTTCAGGAAGTTAACATACACTCACTCTGCCATAACATTTTAAGCATAATACGCCTTCGTGTACACGAAGCATGTATTTTACTTACACTCAAATTTAAAAGTAAAGCAGAAGTCCATGTGTGTAAAATTCCATAATTCACTGCGGGAGAAAACAGTTTGTAAGTAAAGACCAGAAAGTTAGAGATAATTGGAGATATATTGTGTTAAAACAAGTCACATTTATGAGAGAGAAAATAATCAGGATACAAAAGAGAAGCTAGACGATGCAGATAATAGCTTCTCATATCTCTGGCGAATAGCAAGTAGTTTTCTCTTGAAGATGCGGATATAAACTACACTGTGTTTCATATTTCTGGATAATATAAGGTAGCTTTTTCTTACCAAGAAAATTACTCAGGAACGTACTAGCTCAACTCAGAAATAATTTTGAGAATTTAAGAAAGATTCTAATCTCCTCTTCTTTTAGCATTAAAACATATTTTTATACATAAAGCGGAGCATAAATATAATGCTTAAATTGTATATCGTATTGGAGTATTGCCAAAAGCGTCTACCGATAGCTTAATTCTTATAAAGTCCCAAGTAACTTGAAATGTTTTGTATTAGGCTAAAGGTCAGCTGAAAAGTATGCCTTTCTGAAAGCAAATGGATATATAATATTTCAGTTTTACAAATAAATTAAACTTTCTATTAAAAGTATTAATATCTCAACAATAATTTTGAAATCAAAATGTGCATCAGATAATTTCCATATGATTAAGTTCTGTTCCTTCAAAGCTGCTAAGCACAATTACTCAAGAATGTTTCCTCTTGTTGAATAATACCTTCATTTGTCTGCAGAATTTGGATTTTGTACTTTTAAATTTTTTTAAATTTGATTTGTTTCCAATTTAAAATAAATTCTCTGATCTCGTTAGCTTTAATTTCAGAGATCTTTGTAAAATGCATGCAAGAAATACGCATTTTTTAACAAGTGTGTTCCTTTCCGCTACACAAAAATGTAAAATTCTTAATTGAAGTAATCTCATTTGGTTTTTAAAGGAAAGTTTGGAATGTTAAAGTTTTCATTTGCAGAGTCTTGTTTAGAAAATCATATCGATAAAGAAATTGAAATCAGTGGCGTATATATTGCCATACCTTTCAAATTCGTTTAATTTTCATTGCAGTAGGACTCAAAATTTCCGGAATAAGCGGTCCTAGTTAGACCAGAAGACATATTCTAAAAACGTGAGTAATTATGTTGTCTTTTTCTCGTACACCATTTGCATTTTGTAAAGCAACTCGAGGGAATTTTGCATTTTCGTTTATAGCTACAATTCAATTTGCATTTTCGTTTTCAATAATAATAAAATGTTGGAAATGCAAATTTATTTTATTAAACCAAAATACATTTTCTTTCGTAAAATTAAATGACGGAAGGTAAATAATACCCATGCCAAATCATTTGTAACTACGTAGTTAAGTTTTTCTTCTGTAGAACTCAAAACTGAAAACCTATACCCTTTTTCCTTCCCTTTTTCTTATTTCCATGTACGAAGTAAACGAAGTATTGTGATCACAAAAACATTCGGATGTCATATTTCAACGGAAATATCCATTTCAACCGTTTCCGAATCCATCTGGATGATGTTTTTGTATGACATCAGTATACACTGACAGAATAATAAAAAAATATCTTTTCAAAACAGATTATAAAATGTATTTAAAAGGGAATCAAAAGGAAATTTTTCGTGACGTCAGTATGTACAAATGTATATATGTATGCATCTCGCATAACTCAAAAACGATTAGCCACAGAACGCTGAAATTTTGTACATGGGACTGCTATAGCATCTAGCTGTGCATCTTCTTTTTTTATTGCAATAGGCTGAATCCCAAATTTGTATATATAAATATAAACAAAGGAAATTAGGACTGTTGAAGAATCCTGAGCCTAGGCTGCAAAGATTTAATAAAACATAATCAAATGCATGGAATGGGAATGCTCCTATTCCCAAAAAGAAAGTAAAAATTAAAATTAAACTTCAAAGTAAAAAATTACAAAAGAATTTTTTGCAAAGAATTTTTAAATATTGCCTAAAAAAATTACAAAGGAAAAGTGAAAGATGAATTAAAGAAATATTGTCTTTTCAAGCACAAGCCAATAGTTGTGGAAAAGCAAATTCAATACAAAAATTGAAATGCCAGTTAAATGAAAATTTAAAGAACAATGAACAACTGTAAAAGATACGGAAATAATGCTGACTTAGCTGGAAGAATTAGATATTTTACCCTTTTCCCAACTGCTCAGACATCATGTTTCGTCCTTTTCATGCATATATAATTTAGAAATTTTTATGATTAAATTTTCTGTGCCCCAAATTTAACTAATCCATATGCACGGTAAGAATTATTTTACACAATGTAAATCAATGTATATCAATTTAAAACTTTCATTAAAAATGTAAAAAAGTTATAACGATACGCAATCAAATCAATAATGAGCACGAAACATGTAAAACTTGTGTAAATAAACATTAAAATGAAAACGTAAACAAAAGGAGTATACCCGAATATATTACAAAAACTATATTACCCATATCACAAAAACTACAGAACTTTCAAATAAATGAAATGATCATATCTAAAATAATAATAAATAGGACAGGAAATTTTTTAAAGTTACGATAAACTTACTTCTGGTCAACGTACAGTGTACAACAAACGGGTTTTTTTTTTTTTTTTTTTTTTTTTTTTTTTCTTAATTCCAAGGGCAAGCGTGTTTGTCTGCAGTTGATTTAAGGTAACAGTAAAATTAATTATGAAGCAAGTAAAAAATGGTAGTAGCTATGGCATGGCTAGATAGTACGATAAGCTAATAATTCCAAAAAGCAAGTCTTTAATAAAATGCATGAATGTCCATTTCTAAAATTTGTATCAAAAGTCATGAAACAGAAAACAAAATAAAGAAAAAAAGATAAAAATCTTCACTCATAACGAGCTGTTACTGCGCCTTATGAAAATAAATGGTTCTTAATTAGTAAAAGCATAGAAGCCAGAAATAAAGAATATTTTATATTTTTACATCCTACTATTTTACATTTGTGCAAATCTTCCAGCCTAAGCCATCCAACTTAATATTTCGGATAAGCCTTCATATCTTCTTTACTAAAAGATTAAAATTAAATTAATGCCTGCCTTTTTGAGATAAAAATGAATAAATTTGAAAGGAGCTTGGTTATCCTTCAAAGTGTTAATTAACAGGGTGATTTCATCTTGAATGTCTGTATAAATATTTCTAATCTTCTTAATTTGATTGATAATTAGTTTTTTTAGAAATACTGGAGTCCCAATTAATTAACTTATAGTTGTGAACTTAAATTCTCTTACTTTGTCAAAATCATAATGGTGTGATGATTAATACTTTTCAAGTCATGACAAGCTGTAAACATGTTGATCGGTATTAATAGGATTAAGTGTGAGAATTCTAGAGTAGATTTTAAATCTCTCTGTCGCCTAATTGTTATTGAAGGTAATCATCAATGTATTGGTGTTGGCAAACAGTTTTAATTCTAGTTCTTTTAAGCTTAGTTGAAATTCATACTCTTGGGTAAATAAAAATAATTTACAAATCTGTGCTGAGCTGTTACAGCCCATGGGAATTCCTCTGACGTGTAGAAAAATATTATTGAATAACGTACATTTAAGGAAAGTTTCCTAATTTTCAATACTAACTACTGAGTAAACTTGTGGAAATAATTCTAGAATTTCTATTAGACTGTCGTAAATTTCTTTAAGAGAGAAAGAAGTATAAAGGTTTTCAGAATCGTAGCAGTTAATTTCATTAAATTTCATTAAATTGTTAATAGTGTTTATTACTGGCAGGCTATTGTTAATGATCCTGAAGAAATAAATAAGCCTAAATAGATTGTAATATCAATGAACATTTTTAATGACAGAGATTAACTTAAACATAGTTGCATACAGCAGAGAAAAAGGGCGAAGAAGTAAGAATGGTATACATATACATACATACGTAATAAACAGTTACGTCATCATTCATCACCGCGCGGATAAACGCGAACGGCGCATGCGTCAGGAGAAGCTCTCTTAAGCGAAACGTCGTATTATAATTTATGATACAACAATCCCCCTTTCGACGTTTGGCGGCTGAAAAAAAAAATAAACATTAATCATTTACAGTTATTCCAATTAATTTACAGCACTTAGAATGTTTCGAAGCAGTCAATGTTTTTGTCAGTACATCTGTAGGCATTTTCTCTGTTGGCACATATTTAACGTCTATTTCATTTCTTTCATAAATTTCACGAATGAAATGATGTCTAATATCTATGTGTTTAGTGCGTGAGTGATAAACAGCATTTTTCATAAGCTTTTGTGCACCTTGATTATCACAATATATAATGGTTGGATAATCAGCAGTAAAATTTAATTCTTTAAGGAAACGACGTAAATAAACTGCTTCTTTGGCACTTTCTGAAAGACTGATGTACTCTGCTTCAGTACTTGATAATGCAACATTTTGTTGCTTTCGTGATTCCCATGTTATCGGATTTCCAGCTAGCTTGAATAGGTAACCTGTATACGATTTTCTAGTATTAACATCAGACGCCCAGTCGGCATCGGTATATCCTATAAGTGCTTTTCCAGTCTTTCGAAATTTTAAACAATAATTTTTAGTTCCTTTTAAGTATCGAAGAACGCGCTTTGCAGCCAACCAGTGTAATTTTCCAGGATTGTTATTAAATTGGCTCAGGTGACTGACGGCATATGTAATATCCGGCCTAGTAAACACAGAAAGATACATAAGCGGACCAATTAGACGGCGATAAGGTACATTGTTCATTTCTTCCTTTTCAGTTTCAGAAGGACACATTTCTTTACTTAATTTTACACTAGGATCTAAAGGAGTTGCTACTGGTTTTGCATCTTGCATATTAAACCTTCGTAGAATATTATCAACATATTTCTGCTGAGATAAACTAATAGAATTATTATTTACATCTTGATTAAATTCTATTCCAAGACAATAATGAAGTTTGCCTAAATCTTTAACATGAAATTCTTTAGAAAGATAACCTTTAAGTTCAGCATATAAATCACAGCTATTTGTTGCTATTATTAAGTCATCAACATATAAAATTAGAATTAACTCACCTTGAGATGTTTTCATCCTGTATACACACTTATCTGATTGTAATGGTTGTAATCCAAAGTTTTTGAGTTTTTTGTCTAATTTTTCATACCACTGTCTTCCACTTTGTTTCAAACCATAAAGAGACTTTTGCAAAGCATAAACATAATCAGGATTATTTTGGTCTTCAAAACCTTTAGCTTGTTCCATGAAAATTTCTTCTTTTAAATCACCGTTAACATAAGCCATAACAAAATCTAATTGATATAACATGAGGTCTTGTTCAGCACTGTATGCAATCACAGTTCTTATAGAACTTGCTCTGGCTACCGGAGCAAAGGTTTCATTAAAATCAATTCCAGGTTCCTGTGCAAATCCTCTAGCAACCAATCGAGCTTTTCTCTTTTGAACTGTTCCATCTGCATTATATTTCGTTCTAAGAACCCAGCGACATCCTATTACCTTTTTGTTGTGTGGTCGCTTTACTAATTCCCATGCACCATTTTTAACAAGTGCTTCATACTCACTTTGCATAGCCTTATGCCATTCTTCAGCATAACTTCCATTTAATGCTTCTTCTAATGTCGGATTTGTATCTTCTTCAGCAATTTGTGCTTCTTCCTTTTCTATGTTTATATTGTGGTACTCCTTTTTTGGTCTTCCTGGCTTCCCAGTCTTGACTTTCTTTGGAAGACCTGCCCCCCTTTTAATCTGCATTTCAGGTAGTGCTTCGGAATCAGAATCTTCATTATCAGATGATTCAGCAGATGCTTCTGCCATATTTGAGGGGTCTTCTGTTATTTCATCAGCCGATATTTGATTTACATTCAGAGGTTCTTCCTTCTTCTTATCAGGAATATTTTCGAGAAATAAAACTTCTAAATCTTTATCATAATTAGTACAGTTTTCAAATTCATCAATGAATCTAACATCTCGGCTTATAACGATTTTTCTGGAATTTTTATTCCACAGTCTGTATGCTTTCGATTCATTTGAGTATCCTACAAATATATGTTCTTCTGATCGAGGATCGAATTTCCCTTTAGACCTTTTATTAAGTACAAAACATTTCTGTCCGAATACTCTGAAGTGAGATACAGTTGGCTTGATGCCAAAAAATAACTCATAAGGTGTTTTGTTTACTCCCAGGTTTCGATTCGGGCAACGATTACGAATATAAACAGCACAGTTCAAGGCTTCAGCCCAAAAGGATTGGGGAAGATTACTTTGTAGTAACAAACATCTGGCCATTTCAGTTAAAGTGCGGTTCATGCGTTCAGCTCTCGAATTCTGTTGAGGAGTCATTGGTGCAGAGAATTCTCGTTTAATCCCGCATTCTTGAATATATTTATTAAATTCTTCTCCGCGATATTCGAGACCGTTATCAGTCCGAAGGATTTTTATTTTCTTTCCCAGACGATTTTCGACCGCAGCTTTGTATTTAATGAATGCCTTTTTCACTTCATCTTTAGTTTTAAGGAAACTGACTTCGACATAACGCGATTTGTCGTCTATGAAAGTAACAAAATAACGCGAACCAGCATGGGATGGGACTCTCATAGGTCCACACAAATCTGAGTGAATCAAGTTCAGTAATTCATTACTTTGAAATTTTGATTCTTTTTGAAAAGGTTGCACAGTTTGTTTACCTCGGATACAGACTTTGCAGTCTTTTAGAGATTCAGTGTTATTAAAATTTAAATTTCTAACCATGTTATCAGACTTAAGTCTTTTCAAATCAGACTCATTTAAATGACCTAATTTAAGATGCCACTTTACAAAATCACTTACCTGTGCTATTGCAGCTGTTTCAGTGCTTGGATGTATATAATAAAGATCACCATGACGAATAGCCTGCACTAGTATAGATCCATTTGGTTCTATTATTCTAGCATGTCGTTCTGTAAAAATCACTGAACGATTATTTGCAGTAGCTTTAGATGTTGACAGCAAATTACATTTTAATTCCGGAACACATAACACATTTTTGAGCGTAAGTTTAATTGTCTTATTTCCGTTAGGTACTGTGATAAGGACAGTTCCAATTCCTGTAATTTTTGATGTTTTGTCAACTGCTAACTTTATGGTTGAATTCGTTCGAGGGTGAAATTCTGAAAATAACCTTCTGTCATTGCACATGTGAGATGTACAGCCACTATCTAAGCACCATGAGGAGGTCTTCTGATAAGCATTGTTTACTGCTAAACTAATCTGCTCTTCATAATTAGAAGCCATCATAGAACCTTGATTTCCCCTATTTGATTGTGCCCAATTTTCGAACAGTAATTACACTTCAAGTTTCGAAAATTTCTTTCAGCTGGAAAATTTTTGTTTGAATTTACCTTCCATTTTTCATTTTTCTTCTGTTCTTGATTTCTTCTTTTATAATCAGTATAGTATGCATTCTGTGAATCTTGAGACGTTTTCCCTTTTCTTGCTTCCCATTCTTCTAACATTTTGATTTTCAAAGATTCGGGACTAGGTAACTGATCTCTTGATTCGATGGCGCATCTAAAATTTTCAAAATTTTCTGGAATACTATAGAGCAGAAGAATCGATAATAAATCATCAGCTATGCCAATTTCCATTTGTTTAAGCTTATCAACTAGTTCGAAGAAATTATTCAAATGTTCAGACATCGTTTCGCTTTCCGCCATTTTTCTAAATAAAAGCTGTTTTAATAATGTAGCCTTCTTCGTAGGTCCTTTCGATTCATATACGGCTTTGAGTTTATTCCACACAGCATTTGATGTCACACAATGCTTTATATGACACAGTTCACTAGGATTAATAGCAAGAATTATATCTGCGCGAGCTTTTTGATCAGCTTGGAGCCATTTCTTTTCGTCTTCGGTTCCTTCAGCAGGTTTTAGCACTTTACCGGTTACATAATCCCAATGGTCGTTTTTAATCAATACTGCTTCTATTTGTAATTTCCAACTGTCAAAATTATCTTTTCCGAGCTTATCTATAGTAGTCAAATGCGACATAATGTAATACAGTCTCTCACAGCCAAAAAAAAAACAAGATTGAGCGCTATAAAAATAGGCTTAACTGAACGCTGATCAGTTCTTACCGTTGATTAGACGTAACAGTTCTTGCACTGAATTAGGCTTAAGAGTTCAATGCTCGAAAACTTCAAAATGTTCATTTTAAAATAGGTATTTTGTTAATTAAGCACAGTTGAAACGTTCCTGGGCCCATAACCATTGAAGAAATAAATAAGCCTAAATAGATTGTAATATCAATGAACATTTTTAATGACAGAGATTAACTTAAACATAGTTGCATACAGCAGAGAAAAAGGGCGAAGAAGTAAGAATGGTATACATATACATACATACGTAATAAACAGTTACGTCATCATTCATCACCGCGCGGATAAACGCGAACGGCGCATGCGTCAGGAGAAGCTCTCTTAAGCGAAACGTCGTATTATAATTTATGATACAACAGATCCAGTTATAATTGTGCTTTTTGTTGACTAAATTATGAATTAGAGTTAAGATCTTTTTAAGCTTTTGTGTAAAAATGTAATCAATATTTTTCTTGTAATTGTTGGTACCCATTAGCAATAAGTCTGAATTTATCTAGAGCTTTATGAAATTTTGGAAGTGCATGTAGATTAGTCAATTTTGGAAGTGCCTATAGACTAGTCAATGTGTTGCAACTTGGAAGAAGTATATTTCTCAGCTTTTTGTGAAAGACTAAAAACTTCTTAACAATCGCAGGCTCTTGCAAACTTGGTGTGCTTATAGATAAAGATGCTATTTAGTTCTGATTCCAATATCTGAGTATAAAAGCTTTTACATATAATGCTAAAGTTGTTGCTAGCTTTATCCATTTAGTGACAGTAAAATGCTGCTTTAATTCCTGAATATGTTGTTTAATTTGAGTCCATTGCAGATTGCCAATAAAAATGATTTTAAGTCGTTTGAGTTTAACCATAACTGCTGACTTCTATACCAAAAACTTTGCATTGGGTAGATTAAATCATTAGCTAGCCTTAAGAATGAATTCGTTAATATTATCCATGATACATTTAATGTATTAAGTTTTGCTGATAGTCGTAACTGGTCTAAATTTGGTTACTTTTTGTATAAGACTTCGCAGCAGAGGGTCTTTGATGATATTAAGATCACCCGTGAGTACATGTTTATGGTCAGGATCAATGAAAACAACGTAATCTGGAAAGACTGGGCAATTAGAGGTTGCTGCAGAATCGATGTCATGATGATTAAACTGTTTAAAGTTTTATATATATATATATATATATATATATATATATATATTTAAAGGCAATTAAAACTTATTTTGCAGGGAAGAGTTTAGGACAGTTTCTGAAGATTCTGTGGTTATTGAGGTTGTCGAATTTTGAGGCGAAGGAAGTTAGTTTTACAGTAAATTTCGTTGGATTTGAGTCTACTGGATAATTTATACTTGCAGAAATCTAGAATGAAGTCTTTAATAAAATTGTATCCATTGTATTGTAATTTTATATGAGCTTCCAGTTTAAGCAAGAAATTGTGAGTGCAAGTATTTAACCATGTGATTAAATTCCTTGTAAAATAAGCAGAAGCAAAGAAATTATTTATCAAAGAGAATAATCTTGAAAAATCTAAAGGACTATAGAGATTAAAATTGCTGTAATTAAAAGTGTCTGCATTTTTAATTTGTTTACTGTACGTATTAAGTCCCTATGGGTAAAGTGTTCTAAGCTGCAGCATATAAACTGATTCCAGTATAAGGTATTTCTACCGCCTTCTTAACGTGCCTTCGTGGTGTAGTGGTCTGCATGCTAGGCGCGTATTCCAGAGGTCCCTGGTTCGATTTCCGGTGAAGGCGTTGTTAACCTTTTGAAGACGGGATAGCCATTATATTGGCCATAGAATCCTCTCTTTGAAAAGACGGGGTTGTCCACTTTAGTGGCTATGTCTTTTTCCCCCATTTTCCAGGCTGAAAAGTGGCGCGAAATGTCAAATTCGACGTCCCTAGGGTTTTAACCACTTGTCTCTTTCAAAGGTTTTTCCTTTTGCGACATAGATGCACCCCTCTGAGAATCCATTAAACTACACACAAGAATCTTTGTTGCAAATAGGAGGTGATTTCTTAAAGAGGGGAAAACATTCGGTTCAAGATTCCCCGTCCTTTGGTAGCTTTTTACTGCTACCAAAGCCTCGGTCTCAAAAGGTTAATTTTTCATCTTGCTTGCTTCCAAAAAGTACCTGATGTCTCTACAGTGGCGCCCGAACTAAAAGGGTGTTGGATGAAGATTCTCATCATCCAGTATTTGGCGATTGGGTTTGTAAAAACCCCAGTCGCCCTTTTAAAAGGGGGAGTATATAAAGTATTTCTCCTGCCTCCTTAGCGAGCCTTCGTGGTGTAGTGGTCTGCACGCTCAGAGCGTAATTGAGAGGTCCACCGGTTCGATTCCCGGCGAAGACATTGCAAATTTTTCATCTTGCCTGCTTCCAAAAAGTACCTAATGTCTCTACACCAGTAGCAGTCTAGTTTTTAAATTAGGAACAACGTCCAAAAATGTTTAAGTTAATATTATTGTAATCATGCTGTTCTACAACTGCACTATTAATGTCAATTGCTATATTATTGGTATGAGAGTGACTTTTTAATGTAGAAAAATTTTTAATATGTGCACGATGATTGTTATTTCGAACGTTAAGCTTGTTTTTGGTCAATATTACAGGTATTTCAAGTAATTAGATAAATACAATTAAATGTTCTTCTAGATCTAGCTTTACGGTTGCAGTAGGATTACTGGGCATGGCATTAAGTTTGCAGGTAAGTCAGTTTGTAGTGACATTTAAGAACCTGTATGTATGTGATTCGATCCCCTCATTAAAAGTACAGACATAGCTAACCTGCAGCACAGTGGATTTTTAAAGCAAAATACATAAACTAAATTTTTTTATAAACAGAAAATATTTTTCTTAGCAATCAATTTTTTTTTTTAATTTTTAATTTTTACTTTCTTTATTTATTTTTTATAATGGCTTAGTTGAGTGGCATTAATGTTAACTTCAAACTGTGTTTCCTAACTGTGACTTAATTGGCCTTTTTAATAGGATTATTCCCATTTCATTCATTTTCTTATGTTTAATTATCTTTGCAGCCTTGGTACAGGGTTCTTAAATAGTCCTTCTTTCCTTTTGTTTATGTTAAAGCTTAAAGCTGTTTTGTTATAGCTTAAAGGTCCTTACCCGAAATTTATTTTCGCAATCGTTGGTCGTACTTCCATTTACATAACTGTTTTCATAATGAAAATATTCACGTTTTGTTAATGTTACATTTTTTTAAAAATTAATTTTCGACAGAGAAATATAACTTTTAATGCCGTCTCCCGGTTCCTATACTTATACTTGGGAAATTTTATACTCATTATTTAGTATATATGTATATATATATACAAGAAGTTTGATTCTCACATACGATAAAACTGACCAGAATATTTAATTTCAAACTTGCAAATTTTGATGTCATTTTTAACTTGCCTTGAGGAATCGGTTAATTAAGTTAGAATAATTCGAGGAATAAGTTTAAATGAAGTTCAATAAAAAATGGGTAAAATTTAATAAGCCGTAAAAGAAAGTCTATAAAGTTTGGTATGTTCTGCAATCATCTATTAGTGTCCAAAATCTTGGTAGACGTTGAGCGAATTATTGCCAAGTCTAAACTAAAAACTGGGCCTTGAGAAATGTGCGAAAGGCCCTTTTATTTAAAGGCAAAAGGCACTGCTGGTACTTACAATCTCAGCTAGTACTTTGGGTGATATAACGTATAGTCAAATATAAAATTTAATTCATGTAAGCTAGTAGCCGAAGGCTGCACAAATCATTTTAACGCAAAGTCGGATCAACTTAACCGACGTGGAAGTTCAATATCGGAGATTATAATGCAAGGCCGAAGACTAAAAATCTCAGCTAACAAACCCAATAACGTGGCCTCGAGAGGCAGAACACGCTCTGTCTTAAAATCCAAAGTTAAATACACACGAACTAGTTTGAATTCTGGTTGGAAACGGAAAGAAGAAGTTACAGTAAAGGGCCGAATCCAAAACCAACTGGTTAATTAACATAAAAGAAGCTCTACAAATTTTTTAACTTTGTGGAAGCAAATTAAAAAGAAAAAACATTATAGTAGAGCAAAAAACATTACTTTTCACCTAACATTAAATAAAGATGTTACTTTTTAGTGAGTCGGCATGTATATAACGTGCATCAATACAAAATAGTAAAACAAAATTACCGTCTTATGTAATTTGAAGTAATGGAAAAGTTAAAAACACGTAAATCAGTAATAAGTTTACTAAAAGATAAGAAAGCGAAGACCCATTTCACACCTTATTTTCTCCGTAGTATACACTGTTGAGGGAAGTGTCTTCTCAACATTAAGTTTGAAGATTTTTGTTTCTTGGGGTATCAAAACTTTACGCTTCCATATAATTTTTTTTACTTTTTGGCATTGTAGCATGCAGCATTCCTTTTAATGCATTTATAAAAAAAAATTCGAAGATTATATTGTTGTAAAAGACTTAACACAGTAAAACGGAAGTCAAAAAAAAAAAAAAAAAAAAAAAAAAAAGAACAAAACATTGAAAATTGTGCAAAAAAAAGATTTCAAAATTATCTCCTAAGTGAATTTTCTACAATTAAGTCACGAGATCTAAACTAAACCTGATTGTTTTGGAACTTAACCTAAACTAACATAAACTTAACCTAAACTTCGGTGTTCTTACTCTCAAGTAAAGATTTTTTTTCCAGATTTTGTACAGGAAGATGATAAGCTGGGAATACTGCAAGATTAATTTCTTTGCTCATTTGTAAGAAGACTCATTGTTCCCTCACTCTTAAGACTCATTTCGTAGCATATATTCCTAATGTTATGCAATCTATACTGTATTTCACGTCTAAATGCTTTTAACTCCAATTAAAAACCAAACTTACTCCCTTCCAAAGAATTTGATATCTTTGAAAAATTATTCTGAACTTCTAGATGTAAAGCAAGCGAAGGTCTTCCAAACGTAAGACAGAAATGGAAATATTTAATATATATTGGAAAGTAACACAATTATTTTATACGAGTCCTCCTTTTCTATCTCATATTTGTTGATCAATTCAATTTTATAGCAATTTAAGACGAATGCATTAATAGCTTAATCTATAATACGGGTATAAATGAGTTATTTATTTTAAGTGTTCATCTGAAACGTATACTGACCTGATAATTCCAAAACATCGGAACTATAAAGTTTATCACAACAATCTTTCCTTCACCACACTGTCAAAAAGTAGGCACCTTGTTTGGAAACATTTCCGGATTACTTATAAGATATGATACACTTGTGAAACAATATCTAAGGGCAGACGACTGTAGCAGAGATAGAAACGACAAAATGGGTGGCAGAAAAATGTGGAAATTAACGTAAGTGCGGAATACTGTAAGACGCGTTGGGCGGATGCAAATTTTGGATTGCCGAAGTTGTTCGTCACGTGATGCGCTTTCAAAAGAGTTTGCTGTTCAAAAGCAAAATGTAGCGGAAAAGAATCAATTGACGAAGTTGCAATTTTCGGTACGTCTTCCTGAGGATTTTAGACGTAGCCTTATTATTGGCAAGACTGAAGAAGGCAAAAAATAACAGATGTTGTTAGGAAGTTCGACGTCAGCCACAGTGTTGTTTCAAGGCTTAAGAAATCATTTCAAACAAATTGAATATATAACAAACATCACGGGGGAAGTCGCGTTCGCAATACGAATCCCGCAGAAGATAGCTAATAACATAAATGCTATAGACAAAAAAAACGAGTGCAGTGCAGCTGTTGGGGCAGCAAATAAGTTACTTGCTGCTACTGGGCAAGCGAATCTCCCGAAAAACTGCAGCCAGGCGTCTGCATCAAGGAGGACTATGCGCCGACAGTCCTGTTGTATACATTCATTGGTTCGTACATGTACAGCAACGTACCTCCGGTTTGCAATGGTACCGTAATTGGACTCTAGAGACTTGGCCCTGTGTACTATTCATAGATGAGAGTAGTCTGTTACCCTATTGTAAACGTGAAACTAATCTTGCCTGTGTAAATACGCATATGCATTCTTTGTCGCGTTCGCTAAAATATTCTAAAACTCAATATTCAAATCAAATAATAAAGAAATTTCGCTTACCTGTCAGACGCAGCAAGGATTCTCGCCTTTTGTCATTTTATCCAATTTTTTATTGACTACACAATAAATACATTTACAATAAAGAAGCACATATAAACTTGGTTCGCAATTCACACTTAAATTAATTTTCTGTTACATAACTCACAGTCATCAAAGCTCTGAAGTCCTCAAAAGAATTCAGGCGCACACAGCGCCATCTGGTGCAATTACAGTTTCTACAGCCTGAGAGTGGTACTGCTTATTGCTCAGAAAATATTCAGGAAAGGAGCGATATCCGAGATACAGTATCATGGTATGGGCCGGCACTATGATCACTGGCCGCATGTCTTTACATGTGGTTGCAATTGAGATTATGACTGACCAACGATATGTTAATGATATTCTGCTGTCTCATGTTCGCTTGTTCCGTGCGTGTTGTGGATGATAAATTTGTTTTCATGGACGATAGTTAAACTCATAATCGAACAATCGCTGTCCAGGAGTATCTACAGAATGAGGATATTCAACACCTCGTATGGCCAACACGTTCTCCAGATCTGAATGCCATTGAAAATGTTTCCGATACTTTGGGAAGGAGTCTTGCTGGTTGACAATGCCCTCCAATAAACAAGGACACCCTCATCCGTGCACTGACTGAGGAATGAGATAAATTACCCAACAGCTGTTGGGTAATGTTGTGCAAAGTATATGACACGACATGTGAAATCTTACATCGCCCTCCATGGTGACCATATCCGGAATTGACATTTTACGCCTGAATGCCTGAGGACGGTAATGGCATTGTTTACTATTTTGTCCCTTGAATACTTTTCAAAGCCTTCTATTGCAAAATTCAGAGCACAGTAAATTATCTTTATTGTTATGCCTTAGAATTTTCGTATTATTTTATTTCACTTCTAATCCAAACATACTTACTTTTTAACGCGCCATATAGCTGTTTGTAATCCCTCCTTAGCAATTGTCCACCAGTGTATTATCACTTATAGATAACCATAATCTTTTAATGATTACGATATTTCAATAAAAATCAATTTCTTTGCTTTTTCTTGGGACTATAAATTGTATTCTTCTTAACGTGTGATGGCAAAGATAATCAGATTCCAGAGTTAAATTAGAACTGGAAGACGAATCAGGTTATCATATATTGCATCAGAGATTTTTAATAACACTTATTAGTTATATATTATGATATTTAGATCATAATAATTATATTAGCAAATATATGTACTATTTTAAGCAACATCAAAAAAGGTATAATCATTCTTAAGCAATTTTAAAGTTTGGTACTATTTAATACTATTTAAATACTGAACAGGAAAAATCTAGTTCATACGTTTCTTACGTAATAACTTTCTAAATTCAAATTATTTTCTGTCTGATTTTTTTTTTTTTTTTTTTCATGATATTGGTAATAATATCAACTGCAGCCTTCTGGGAAATCAAGTACTGTTGGTTACATTGCCAGTACTGATATATGGCTAAGAGACTAAAGTTTCAGGTGCTAGAATCTGGATGGTGAGGTTAAAAACAGCACACGAGGGTTATCTCGCCAAAGGGCAGGGATGCCTTTGTGGAGCACTTTCTAAGAAAAGCTAGCTAATATATTTATTATACATGGAGATAACCACGAAAACCAGCCCTGCAGCCAGCTCGTTCTCCTAGGATAGAAAACGAATAGGACAGCAGTATTCAGCACTCTTAACCACTCGGCCGCAGGTGGTGCCAAAAAATTTGGTTCGGTTTATTTGCTTATGCTAAAACACGCTAGGGCTCTCTACCTATGAGGAAGGATATCTTCGTGGAGGATTTTCTATGGGAAACTGGCTCCTATCCAAGTTACACATGGGGAAAACCCCGAACCAGCCAGTCCGTTCTCCTGGAATCGAACCCAGGTCGAACTACCAGTGTTCAGCGAATTTACTGCTCTGCCGCCCATAAATCTTGAGAATCCGGAAAATAATATTTCCTGAAACTGATAAAAAAAACTTCAAAAATCAACTGGTCTTATCGTGCAAAATTGTTTTAGAAAAAATATATAAAAGACAGAAAATGTTTCAGAATTGCAAGAGATGACCTGAGCATTACCGCAAGTGGAGCCGAAGGTGTTCTTTCGCGCCCAATCAGTAGCACGAAAGAAAAGATGGAAATCGCCAAAAAGAAAAAATACTGATTTATTTGTGTCGTATTTTACATGAATATATTTCATTAACGGATGGAAATTAATTTACATAGCGTTAACTTCTACTGTCACTCTTAGCCCCTTTTCGTTTTGCCTTATATGCTCACATAATGTCCGTACTTTTTTTACTAAACTTACATCACTAAAATGCAGGTGTGGATATAGCATTGGTCGTTCAAATGTCGCGCGTTTCCTCGTGAGTAATTTTGGGTATAAATTTCATTTCAAACAGCCAAGTTAAGTTAGAAAATGGCATAAATAATAAAAGTATCAAATTTAAAGTTGTCTAGTAGCTACTTAAGATTTACAAACTCACTTTCTTCCATCCACATATAAAATATAAATTACCTTGTTTACGTTATCAACACTCGGCGCGTATTAGTTTGCATAGGAACACAATATAGAGGCACAAATTAACCAACACTTGCAATTTTAATATTTACTTTTACACAAATTAAATAAACGTTGATTCTTTTTATATCTTGCACACATTATTCTTAAAAAAAAGTCTGTTCTGACGCACTGTATGAAAATCCATTTCGTTTCATCATTCGCCGCAACCAACCTTCACTCGCCTTGAAGTGCGATGAAGGAATATCTTCTTCTCGTGCCGCAGCAAGCGCTTTAATTTCGCACATTTCTGGTGTTACTGCGGAAACTTGGGTACGCATATCCCGAACATACGCAACTACTTTTTTTTTTCGAAGTTCGGAAACTTACATTTTGAACCACGAAACGCACGTCTCGTTTTGTTCGTTGCCTCCAGTTGATCACGCTGATTGCTCTAATTGCGCACACACTTTTCATCCACCTTATATACTCTTGCTGCTGCTCTTTTTCCATTTTCCTGCGAAAATTGTACGATTTTCAATTTAAAAGCCACTGTGTAGCTGCTGTATCTTCCCATTTCAAGTACACTACTTGCTAACTACGACGAATTCCAAATGGTACTATGAATGAAAAGAGAAAGCTTGAAATATGCGAATGATCCAAGGAGGAAGGAGAGGAAAGTAATTTCACTGAAAAACAGTATTTCCTGGAAGCCAGTGTGGTGAAAACCTGTTTGGACTGCCTTCATTTAATATCGCGTCTGCCGAGTGGATTGCTGGCTCCGATGTTACGACTGAATAACAGCTGCATCAGAATGCAAGAAAAGTCTCTGCTTTCCATCCTGGCGCCAACCAAAGACAAAACAAATGCATATTCTTTCTTTAAAGATGTTTATTGACTAAAGGGAAAAGGCGATGTTAAAAAAATTTATATATTAAAGTCAGAAATTCTTTAGTTTTTGGGGTGCGGACATTGTGAGGGTCACTTTTTTTTTTTTTTTTTTTTTTACATAAATTTTATCTGCAAAGTTGGGGTGACGGCATTACACAACTGTATACGGTATTTTCAGTTTTAAACATCGTTTCAAATGTTTCACATTTCCCAGGCTTCTTCAAACATTTTATGCTTATATATTTGTCAACTTTTGTCTTTGGCAGCTGCTTTAAAATGCTTTGGGTTAGATAAATGAAGCAAATTCCATTTATTAATAAATAAATAAATATAAATAGTCAAAATCTCCTTCGTTATTTCTTCTTTATTTTGCCTTAAATTTAAATTTAAAAGCATTAGTTGTAAATGCAAAAAATCCGAAGCTCCAGACTGACTATCTTTCGAAAAGCTCCGGAAGCAGAAACTTCTTTAAGATCACACAAAAGCTATAAAATGTTAGAAGTGTTTAAAACATCAAAGGTGCTGTTCATCTCGAATCTCAACTTTTGGATTTGTAAGTTATTAGAGTCCTAGCAAGAAAATCCTCTTGCTCACTGATAGCTTCTGATTTCCGACTTTCTTCTCAAAGTTGAAACTCTTCTTCTTCTACACCACCTCACTTATCTAATCTCCCACCATGCGACCTTAATCTGTTTTCTGGGCGTATACGTCGACAAAAGATTTATCCATTTTCCAGGCAAGAATGGCTGAAACCCACAAGACTAACTGAATCGGAGGAAATGTCAAAACCTGAATTCCAAAGGTGCTTCGGAAAGCTCCATAAGTAATGTGAAAAGTGTGTTCTTGAAGAAGGAGAATTATTGTATTTTTGGAAAGTTAATTATGTCCCAGTTTTTTAGGCATTAAAATTTACGATCTAGAAATCAACAAGCCCCTTTTTGTTTGTTTTTTAATCCTACTAGGAATATACATGTACCAGCGTACACGCATCATGATATAACCCTCTCTTCAAAAGCTTATGAGCAAGTAAAATTATTTTTCTCCAAAAGAAAAAGAAGGAGAAATAGGAATTTACTACTCAAATAGCAATACAGAGAACAAAAAATTATCTTTGCAAAAAATTAACAAAAAATTATCTTTGCATCTGTATATGCAATTTCTCTGTATTTTAGAGAGGTACATTTATAATGCAGACAGAGTACCTAGTGCTTTTACATTTCATCCTCTATTGCCATATAACAGCAAATATCCACGCTCTGAAAAATGGTATTAAAATTTCTCTTTAGTACTAGATTTATTTGAAAAACATTACCACTTTGCAATTCCATTTTTCAATGTTTTTCTTATTTTACTTACAGGGATTAGATATGTTTTTCACGATACATTTATTGCACAAATTTAGCTGTTTAATAATTGGAAAATAAATTTCAAGGAATAAACGTCGTCTATATAATTTTGTTTTCACTTGCATATAATGGCGATAGTCTTACAGGCGAACAAAAGCCGAAGTGCTTCATGCATCTCCTAAAAAACTGCCACAGCACTTGTTTTTTGAGCAGTTAAAAATAGTGATCTCAAAATTTTTCTTTAAAAAAAAAACGGTATAAATGCATAGAACCATGCTTTTATCTATTTCTTCCTTGTGTAGTATTATCTAATAACATGTTTGTGATGTCAGAAGCCATTATTTTGAGGTTAAACAATATTTTCCTCAGTATTTTCCCTCT
The DNA here is from genome assembly GCF_044657685.1 of Stegodyphus dumicola. Taxonomy (NCBI): domain Eukaryota; kingdom Metazoa; phylum Arthropoda; class Arachnida; order Araneae; family Eresidae; genus Stegodyphus; species Stegodyphus dumicola. Next base: position 36,659,723 of record NC_140781.1, read on the forward strand.
CTTCCGTTTCTAAGCTGTTGCAATAATTAGTGATTCTTTCCTTTTAAGTTCATTTCTTATTTTTTTTAACTTATTGTTTTATTGCTTCCTGTTTTAATCTTTAGCGGCATGATTCCTCGTATCTGGAAACAAGAAAAAGATTGCTTTACTAAACATTTGCTAATAACAGTGTAATCAAATTTTAATGCGAAAAAATTTTTTATAAAAGAATATTATTATTTCCGAAAAACTTTTTCTGGAATAAATCCTTTTTTGTAGCTCCATTGCTCTGTTTCTTTTTCCCGACGCGTCCGCTGGAAAACACATTAAGGTGTCAAAAGCTATTATTATTCCGAGCATTGTAAAATCAAAATCAAAATCAAAGTAGAAAAATAATAAAATAAAATAAATAACGGTCTGCTATTAGTCGAAATACACATCAACGTACGGGCTGGTCCTTTAAACCTTAAAGAATTTGTAACTTTTATTAGAAGAAAGGTGCTGTAAACAGATAAAAATGTAATCAACATTGTAAGTAAAAATGGCAATTTTTAATTTTAATTTTTTATGTATAGGCATTTTATATATTGACATTTATAATCCATGTTTTTTGTAACTTCCTTATATATATATATATTTTCCGTCGATCTATTTTTCATGTGAGATAACTTTTCACATTTCACAACGGTCAGATTCATTAATTTTTTTCGTGCATTAGCAAGTCTTCCAGCACTAAAATTTGGCAGTTTTATCGCGCGTATACAGTTTTCCCAGTTTTACCAGACAAATTTCTTATTATTTATGTAGTACTATGTTACAACATTTCGTGGAGCTACAGCTCCTGGTAACTTTTTAGCAAGGTTGCTGCAATGTTCCTACCTACTACTATATATATATATATAGAGAGAGAGAGAGAGATGCAATAATAAAAGCACAAGGAAAAGCCGGAGCAGTGTCGATGCTTGCTTAGATCCATATTGAAGAAGAATGCTGATTGCATAGTATGCTAATAATGTTAACTTGGTAATATCTAAAGAACTTGGCAGTTTTAATTCCATTTTTATTTGTGGCCACAATCACTAGGCACTCTAGTCGTGCCTTTTCACAGAAGATTTACATTTTTGATATTGTTGAGGTAGAAAGCAAGAGAGCGAAATTACATCTTAGCACAGCAGAGAGCAAAGCTGAAAGTGCGTAGTTATGCAAGATGGAAGCACGCGAAGAGAAAAGTTTTGGTTTGCAATTTGGTGATTGGTCAAGAGGCATCTGCATTAAGGGTTACGTAAGATCGCATGATTAATTTGAATGACGCAGTTTAGACCTAAGCGCTATTTTTAGGACAGATAGATGAAGTTCCCAAATGAAATAGAACATAAAAGAGGTTATACTGAATTAAATTTAGAAGTTTGCTTTCATATTTTTTATTTTACATATACATATATATATATAAAGTAGTATAGTATATATATATATATAAATAAAGTACAGTAAAAAAGTTATTTTTCATTGTTGAAAAACGATTTTTCAATCGATTAACTAACTTTATTGATAACGTGTCACATAGAAAAGGAAAATTTTTTAAAATATTATGAAATAAGCTTTTTTAATAAAATTAAAATTCCAAACCTCTCACGCAGTGTAATTCGACACAAAGTAACCACATGATTGCATTTCGTTTTCGTCCCGTCTAAAACTCTGGGAAAGAATGCAACGTATTTTCCTGTTTACGGTGATTCACCCAACGTTATCAAGGTCATCTAGGCAACAGAAACGTAGCATTACTTTTGTTTTGTTTTCCTAACGTTACTTTCTGAAGGACAAAATAATGATAAAGGCTGTTTTCGATCCCTTAAGCTGGACTTCCATTTTGCTTTGCAAGATAGCTTAATGTAAGTTGCTTTAGTGATACCGATTGCCTTGTAAGACTTAATTGACATTTGAAAGGAAAAATTATGCAAGGCCTAGAACTCTTCAGGAGAATACAAGATACCTTTTAATGCTGCAACACTTAGTGAAGTCAAAGCATTCTATGTCATGTCTGAAAGCTTATTATTTGGTTAACAGTTTTGAAAAGTGTATGCAAAAGGGAAGTGTAATTCAGGATTTTATTCGAAAATATTTGTTTTAAATTAAATAAATGAGTAAATAATAAATAAATAAATACATTATGGGAACGTTAGTCTAAGTCGGATACATCGAAGTTGACTTACAGAAATGTTAAAAAATATCATAAAAATTAAAACTTTGCAATCTGGTCTTCTTATTTAGATTTTAATTTAACTCCTGAAAACAGTTATAAATTAAATGAACAATTTCCTAAAGTTATGAGAAATATTACTAAGTAGCTACAAAGAAAGATAGAATACGCGACTGTCCAAGCGTAACGAGATAATACTTAGAAGTTCTTGCGTAACATAAAGAAGTTTTAATAATAAAAACGTCTATCGTCTACTCTTTCCCTTTTTCTCTTCTCACTACATTACGTTACTCTACCACGTCTTGGCTAATTACCAGTACACAAAAATGCTCACCTTCTATACAGCTTAAGATCTTTATCACGACTTGGTAACTGCGACTTTTCAGAGATACTGCCATTCCACACAGAGTAGGATCTTTAATTTACATTTCAAATTAAAATATAAAGAATCTTATGTTAATTAACTAATTATTATGATTTAAGTCTTTATTATTACTTTTCCCTTCCGCATTCTTCACCAGAATGCAAATCGGCTTTGTGTGTATTAAGCTGAGGGATTCGCGTCTTTAGATTACAGTTACTGAAAATTGCTGTTAGTATTTTCGCCAGCTGTGCTTAAAAGTGATATTCCATCTTGAGCGTTCTTGCTAGCTGGTGTTAATTACGCGTCGGTAAAGTATCTATGCTAACTTATTTCAGTTAATGTGTAGTCTTAGACAACGTTATATGATAGTACGATTTTACTTCTGTACGACACTGGATTCACGATTTTTCATGACAAGGTACTAAGGATTTCTACTTGCTGCTCCCGATAGATGGCGGCAGCTGGGCGTGTCAGTTGATTTCTCATCGAAGAACTAAGACATTAGTTGCACTGAGGTTTTTGCCGCTTGTTCAGACTTTTCTTTTTCTCCAGGTAGCCTAAAGAATTTGAAGATCATATGGGGATCAAGACCGTGCAAAGACCACATACTTCTCGAAGAATGACAAATTACGATCTACGACGTTATCAATGTTTAATTTGAATTTAATGGTCTGTTCTGTTAATTTAAAATACCCACAGGTGGTGGAAATTTCGCCTGTAACAGAAGTTGCGACTTTTATTTAGTTTGAGACTAAACTAAAAAGTTTATTTAAACCTTCTTCTGCATTTTGTGAGTTACGATGTAGCGATAACTCGCTGTTTGTCCAGTAGTGTTGCAGCAGAGTCGGATTAAGCCCTTTAGAAGACCTACACACTCAAAAGCTTTTGGTGCCCCCCCCCCGCATAGGTTTATGCTAATTTTTTCTTCATTCCATCAGTCCCAGTTCTTCAGGTTTTAATTTAGCTGCACCATGCATTCCATCGTAAAACCGGCAATGAGAATTTTGTGGTTCTCTTTATCTTTGATGCTCTATAACCACGTGCGTATGTGACCTTGGCTACTAATGTTCAAAACTGCTAATGTATACGCTAATTTATGATTAGGAACTAATGTATACGCTAATTTATGATTAGGAACTAATGTATACGCTAATTTATGATTAGGAACTAATGTATACGCTAATTTATGATTAGGAACTAATGTATACGCTAATTTATGATTAGGAACTAATGTATACGCTAATTTATGATTAGGAACTAATGTATACGCAAATTTATGATTAGGAACAGCAGGAATTATAACACATAGCTAAGTTTATTGCTTTTTATTTTCCAGCTATCGAAATGCGACGCTACTAGAATAGCAGCGTTTTGAAAACTAAAACCAAGCAATCATGAATCAGAACTAGTTGACATTCAGCATAAAGAAATATAAATATGAATATTAACAAAATATTAAAGTTAATTTTATAAAATAATTAAACACGTGAACAAATATATGAAATAAAAAATAATTATTTCTTATGCAATAACTGGGCCACTACACTACTCCCCCACCAGTAACTAAGTTACGTTACGAAGATGGAGAAATAGGTAGTAACTAGCATTGCAGTGTTAACCACTATCAGAATAATTTAGAGTCAGTCCTTAATCTAACAGGAAAACGTATAGTTCTGCCTGTGCGAGAATGTTTTTGATTCAGATCTGAATCTAAGTCTCATCAAGTTAATGTTGTTAGGTTGTGTTAACTGGGAATTTTCCTCAGCTAAAATATACGCTAGTTTCAAGCGATCCAGGTATACATTTACATGTTTTCCTTTTATGCTAATAGTAAAATATTTGTCCTTGCGATCAATAACAGGAAATGGTCCTTCATAAGGAGGTTCCAAAGGTTTCTTCACTCGATCTATTCGCTGAAACACATGAGAATAAGTTTTCAAGTCCTTATGTACAAATATCCGTTCAGATGAATTTTTTACGAACTTGTCTGGGTCCGACAACTTCCATCTGTTTCTGGAGGTTATTAGCAAAAGTCTCCGATGTTGTCTGGATATTTGGTTCGCTGAAAACTCTCCAGGAAGTCTGAGGCTCTGGCCATAAACTACTTGCGCAATAGAATTATTTGTATCTTCTTGAAAAGCAGTACAGAAACCCAAAAGTACTATTGGTAATGTGTCCGTCCAAGATATGATGTTGTGGGCTTTTAATGTTCTATGAAGGCGCTCAACTTTGCCATTACACGTGCGGTGGTAGGCAGTAGTGTGTTGTAAATTGATGCCACAGATTTTGGACAAAGCTCGTAATGTATCACTTTTAAATTGAGATCCACGATCACAAATGAGTTTAATTGGCATTCTGAAACGCGCAATCCAGTTGCTATAAAAGGCTCTTGCTACTTTCTCAGCTGAAATATTCTCTAAAGAAATTGCTTCCATCCAATTCGAAAATCTACCTACGCAAGTAAGACAATATTCCCTTTAGATGGGGAAAGTGGTCCTATGAAATCGGTATGGATGACAGAAAATCGTCCTGGTGGTACTTCAAACTCACCTAATTTTCTTTTGGTATGCCGAATGGTTTTAGCTTTTTGGCAAGGAATGCAGATTCTTGTCCACAACTGTACATCTTTTTTTTGTGTTAGGCGAAATGAATTTTGATGTCATTAATTTCATAGTCGATTTTATTCCTGGATGTGCTAAACCAGGAATTCGCTGAAAGAAGTGTTTTCTGAAAGCCTGAGGAATATACGGCCGAATATGTTTAGTTGGTGTATCACACCACAAATATTTCCCCGAAGGTAGAGAACATTGCTTTAAATTCAAGGAAGTAGTGGTTTGCAAACTCTTCAGTACTTCATTGTTCATCAGCTATTTTATCATAATCTATCGACGAAATTTCATTAACTCTAGATAATGTATCGGTCACAATATTATTCCCACCTTTTACATATTTGATATCAGTCGAAAACTGGGAGGTGTATTGACGTTGGCGAGCTTGTCTATGTGCTGCTTTGTCAACTTTTTGACGAAAGGCGAATATTAAGGTCTTGTGATCTGTATAAATTGTAAATACGCTTCCTTCTAGATAATGCTTAAAGGGTCTAACTGAAAGATATACGCTTAATAGTTCTTTGTCATAGGTGCTATATTTTTGCTGAGTATCATTTAATTTAGAAAAAAATGCTATTGGTTTCCGAGGAGTTTTCATATTGTTGCATACCTGAGCCAATCACCGTATCTAAAGCATCTGTAAATAACGCCAGAGGTAGTTCAGAATTGGGAAAAGAGAACAGTGCCGTGTTCACTAGGTCATTCTTGCACTTTTCAAACTGTTTTTCAGCTTCTTCAGTCCATTCGATTATACGTTTGAGCTCTTTTTAGTTTTACTCTTTTTAGCTCCTCTAAGATACGCATGTAACAATGCTTGATTCTTCGCTGCGCATTTTATGTAACGACGATAAAAGTTAAGTATTCCAAGAAAAGTTCTAAGTTCATGAGTTGTTTCTGGTCGTTTGTAGTTAGTAATAGCTTGAACTCTTTCGGGCAAAGGACGGGAACCCTTATGTGTAATAAGGTAGCCTAGAAACTCGATTTCTCAAACAGCAAATACAGATTTTGAAATATTAATTCTTAACCCAAATATATTTAATCTTTGGAAAACTAATATAGGGTAATTTTCGTGCTCTTGATGTGTACTTGATGTGTACTGGGTATATCGTCTAAATAGGAAAAAACGAATTCTAATCCTCTAAAGACCTCGTGAATAAATCGTTGGAACGTTGCAGGAGCATTTTTTAAACCGAAACTCATCAATAAATTCGTATAAACCGAAAAGAGTGATGATAGCCGTTTTACATTTGTCTTCTTCTGCAATGGGAATTTGAAAATAAGCTTTGAATAAATCAATTTTAGAAAAAATATCTGTACTTCTTAAAATATTATGAAATCTTCAATGCTGGGAATTGGGTATTGATCAGGTATCGTCGGTAGTCTCCGCAAGGACAATATGAACAGTCCTTTTTAGAAACAAGGTGCTCCACTGTCAAGCATAAATTTAAATTCCTCCTTAGCTATAGCTAAGCGTTTTGGATAGAGCTGTCCTGCCTTTGAATAAACGGGTTGACCATCAGTCGTAATAAAATGTGTAACACCATGTTTAATTTGTGTAGGGAAAAGGTTGGGTTTAGAAATTTCGGGATATTTCGACAGTAAATCGAAAATTTTTATGGATTTATTTAATGTGATTACTGAGTTATCACTGGAAATAGCAGCGACATCACACGGGACACAAAGCTGTGTTACGCCATCAATTAATTTTTCTTATTTATATCGATAAGCAATTTATATTTGTGAAGAAAGTCAGCTCCTAAAATACCTTTTGTGGCATCAGCAATTATGAGTGGAAACTGAAATCACGACGTGATCCCAAATCAAGAGTTAGCGTTTTTATGCCATAAGTGGAAAAATTTGTGCCATTAGCTGCATAAAGTTTGTATTCAGTTTTATATTTATTCTGTGAAGTAGCAGGAATTATATTTACGTCAGCTCCGCTATCAATAAGAAAGTGCAAATTTGATCTTCGGTCACGAACGTATAAACGAAATTTGCGACAATCCTTCATATTTTCTGCAGAAGCGTTTGCCGCTGAACCTACTGCAGATTCGAGTTCTCCTGGCTTTTGGAATTGTTGTTTACCCAAGCACACGGAAGCCGGTATTTCTATGGAATACATTTTACTCCAATTCGAAAGTGATACAAACAAACTTTGCTAAGTAGGGTCGTATCGTTTACAAGATCGGGAACGTGAATCACGTAAATCCGAATCCCTGCGTCTTGAGCAAATGGTTATTTGATCAATTTTTTGTTCAAGAGAGATAATATTTTGCAACAAGTCATCTACGGGAACGGAAGTGGCATTAGCACTAAATACTTCTAGTTTCCGATTCATATCACTAATTTTATCTGCCATAGAAGCTAACTTGGTTACATCTTCATTATTAACTAATAATATATTCTTTATTGACTCAAGTAGCTTCTTCAGCCATAATGTTTTGATTAGATTTTTCAGACACATCTGTAGTAGCAACTGATCTCAATTTCTGCAAAATGCAAAAGTTGGCTTGGTTTCATGTCTCCAAGCTCGATACCAATAATCAAACGTTTAATCCGTACATTTTCACTTTCTTTGAATAAATGTACTAACCTAATTTTAGCATCCGAATATTTTGCGGCACTATCGTTCGTTACAATGTCCCAAATATTTTCGACGAACTTAGGTTCAAGCTGTGAAACTAAATAATTAAATTTCCTCTCTTCTGAAACGATATTACTAATTTTGAACTGAGCTTAAACTTGAAAAAAAAACATATTTCCGATTTATCAGTCCAAAAAGCAGGTATTTTTAAACTCACCGTACGAAGCTCCGGTGACTGCATCGTATCTTTCGTAGCAGTTTCAGAAGAGTCATTTGTTGATATTTCGAAAATAAATCAGGGTCACGACGATGTGGCCTTGGCTACTAATATTTAAAACTAATTTATGATTAGGAGCAGCATTAATTATAAACACATAGCTAAGTTTATTGCTTTTTTTTTTTCCAGCTATCGAAATGCAACGCTACTAGAATAGCAACGTTTTGAAAACCTAAACCGAGCAATCATGAATCAGAACTATTTGCCTTTCAGCATAAAGAAATATAAATATAAATATGAACTACTTGTTGCCATTCAGCACAAAAGAAATATAAATATGAATATTAACAAAATATTAAAGTTAATTTTATAAAATAATTAAATACATGATAAAATATATGAAATAAAAAATAATTATTTCTCATGCAACAGCTGGGCCGCTACACGTATATTGCTCAATGATTAATCCAGCTCTGGTTGGCAGGACTTCACGTTATAACAGCAACTGCACAAAAACATTTCATTGTTCAACAATTTTAAATTGTTCTGCCGTATGTTACGGTATAAGCAAAAATGTTAAATGTTAGAATGCCCTACATTCGTAAGTCTAGGAGAGAAAGTATACTATAAATATGCAATACAGTGTGCCATTAGTTTCATTCTTATTTTAGATCCAAAGTATCTATGCTACGCGAATATCACGTTACGTATAGCTTTCTCTATTATCCTCAGCTCCACGCACCTTCTGTAGGTCTGAAAACGTATTACCCAAGTATATGCGGACGTTACCACATACAATAAAATTTTGTTGAGGGTTCACTTCTAAGATAACAGTAATTAATTTTTTATGCTCCCAAACGTGTTATAAGAAGTATGTGTTGTAAGGTATTTCTCCCACCTTTTTGGCGTGCCTTCGTGGTGTGGTGGTCTGCATGATGGGCGCGTATTTCAAAAATCCGTGGTTCGATACCCAGCGAATGTATTGCTCATTTTTCATCTTGCCTGCTCCCAAAAAAACACTTAATTTCTTTATAGTGGCACCCGAAATAAAAGGGTGTTGGATGATGATTCTCCTCACCGCAAGATTTGGCAATCGGGTTCCCTAAAAATCCTAGTCGCCCTTTAAAAGGGGGAGCATATAAGGTATTTTTCTCGCCTTCTTGGTGTGGTGATCTGCACGCTGGTTCCATAGGTCCGTGGTTCGATTCCCGGCGAAGAGGTTGCATATTTTTCATCTTGCCTGCTTCCAAAAAATACCTAGTGTCTCTACACTTTGTTTTTCAAACTATGCTTTAAATTTCGAATATTAATACATCGAATGATTTAGTAAGGAAAGGGGGCAATAGATTAGCAGGGGTGAAAAGAACGGGAGTAAAATACCACTAACATTTCATTTGCTCCAATCCAGTTGGGGCGGATTCAGAGCAAAGCCGATCGCTTTATCTATAACATCTCACTATTTTTTCTCATACTGCTTCTTAGGCTAAGTCATTAGTTCTTACATCACTGATGTCGAATAAGATTTGTAAACAGAGACCTCTTCGCAATCATTTCCGTTTCTCTAATGCAAAAGGATCCTAATGAGATTGATTGATGGATAAAAGCTGCTTGTGGATAAACTTACTGACGAGCGGGGAAATACCTTGAACAACGTGACTGGGAACACAGTTCGTCAGTGCAGAGGCGTTTTATGTCAGCTATTCTTCCATGAGCCCCTGTCAATAAGAGTTTGATGAAGAAAAGGAATCCCGACAGATCACATCACATGCTCTCTTTGAAAACGTGATTATCCTCAAAGTATCTGTAAGAGAGCTAACGCTGCTAAATTATGCCTTACCGGTTATCACTGTAGGAAAGATACTTTTCTATTGATTTCACTGTTGAATTAGCCGATGTTGGAAGGAATAAATTTAGCCTTCGATTCAAAATATATTTAATTTTTTTTTTTTTTTTTAAACCAAACTTAAGCCAATCTCTCTTGGTTCTCTCAGGCCGTTATGCCTCACTTATGGTATACATATTATTATTTCATAGATCATTAAAGGTATTTTAAGCAAGTGAATAGAATATTTCATACATATTTTAGTCCTTTATTTATTTATTTGTTTCAATTTAAATTTTTATTTTATTTTGTTACCTTATCTTTGATTGTTATATCATTATACTTATTTTTCTTCCCCAAAAATAGGTAAACATTTTAAACAACTAACAGCCAGCCAGCGGTGATGCATGTTTGTAGCATTCAATTTGGCATTTTTCTTACATTTAATATACAACCCTAAAGGACATACTTCGGAATGCTTCTTTCGAACTTTCCTAAAGGTAAAACAACAGCATGGTAAATTCGATTACAAAGATTGCAATGTTTTTTTAATAAAGTAATCCAAATTTTGCAAACTTTTATCACAGTAGAAGGAAACATCAGATGAACATTTTTAATTACGGCAATTGTGGCTTCTAGTAAATATATTTAATAATATAAGAAATATACTTTATAAATATACCGGAATATATTACAATCATTGCTCTGATTGTAACATGTTCCGGTATACATAAAAACAAAAGGGTAAAAGGATAACTTAAGGTTCGCATTTAAACAGACAAATTTCTTAACTGCAGAATCTCTGCATCTCACCTCCAGTGACATGATGATTTCAATTTTCTCCTAGTGCATTTCGGGCCCACCAGCGGCCGAGCGGCAAAATCGCTGAACACTAGTAGTTCGGTCCGAGGTTCGAATCCCGCGAACGGGCTGGCTGCATGGGTGTTTTCGTGGTTTTCCCCATGTGTAACGTGTATACGAGCCAGTTTCCCTTAGAAAGTCCTCCACGAAGGCATCCCTCCTCTTAGGCAGATAGCCCTAGTGTGCTTTGCCATAATTAAATACCCCCACACCACACCTAGTGCATTTCTTTAGCCATCAGCATAACGGTCGTGACAATATTTAGCCAAATTTTAGAATTCTGCACTCTAGACTTTTATCACTCACATTAATGTATTAATTTGTCATATTTTTATTTTACGCCTTCTGTCCCTTTTTATCTGGGGATTTCACGTCCAACTCAACCGTCTTTGACAAGATTCTAGCCTGCAGACTAAACTTATCAGGCTTCGAATTAAAACTAAATCGCGTCTGTTAGTACCATATTTAATGATTTCTATGTATTCTATGAAATTCATAGGTCTATTACCTAATTCCTACATTTATCCTATTTTTCAAAGCATTATTTTCAGGCAAGATATCTTTTAATCGATGAATAATACAAAATAATATAATCAAGAAATAAAGAAAAGCAACAAACCGGGCAAACAACTTCACATTAGGCAATTCCCAGTGAATTATCTGTCTGGACTTTTAGTCTCCTTTTTGCCAATTAGAATTTTTTTTTATGTTTTAATAAACAATTGCGCTTACAGTCAACGCTTGAAGAATGAGATAGATATCACTTTCCAGATTCTGAATGCAGCTGTGGTTATAGAAACTGAGAGCTGATGGAGACATAATTCTCTAAATTTGAAGGATTTCTGATAAATCTATAGCTTCTTTCAATACATACATTCATTTAAGTAATGATTCTTCAGTTTAGTTATCGAAATTTAATTCAGGTCAGTTTGGTCAGAAAAGTCATTTGCCCTCCTGCACCCCCCCCCAAATGGTACCAAATAAAAGCGGCGTATTTTTACCTTAAACTTCATCATTCAAGACTTTAACATTACCATTATGCTACATCTCTGCATGAAGATAGATCTGCATAAAGTGTGGCATGGCTGGACAAACCTCAAACTAAAGGCAAAAAAATATCCATCTACCGAAATGCAATGTGCAGAAAGAAATGGAGTTAATAATTTTTATTGAAATTATGTTGAAGAGTCCAGGTTATAACATTCAGTTTTCTCATTACGAGTTTTCTATTTAAAAGTCTATAAATGATGAAAATTCGGAAAGCATATGCTCTAGAAAGAAAATATATTTTTTTGTTTTCTTTTGTTGAAATATGGATTTTTGCGAATAAAATTAGGAAGATGAGACTAAACCTTTTAAATCTGCTTCGAAAACATTATTAGAAATATATATAAGTACGTATTAATAATTAAAAATGTGTAATTCGTCTTAAAAAAGCTTCTTACATGACGTCAAGAAATTTTGAAAGAAAATGAGAGGTAGACATGGTTTGATGCTTATGAAAAGAAATTTAAGTATGAGTATGAAAGAAATACAGTGCTCTGAAGTATGAAAACATTCCCGTACATTTATTTTGTAAGGATTATGTTACTTTTATTAACAGTTAAATTTTGAGTTAAACTTCCTTTTCTATCGATTTTTACTTCAACTTACCACTTCCGGCCAGAACGCAGTTTTAGAAGCACGTCTGAATGCTAATGAAGAAGATCGGTATATAACCGCGAAGTTCTACAGTCTTAGTGAGAGATATACCAGACTGGTGAGAGATATACCAGAGTCTTAGTGAGAGATATACCAGAGTTTTGAGAGATATACCAGATATTCAGGCTGCACGCTTCCGCTTTTTAGGCTACTCTCTCGTAAGCTACTAATACGCTCGGCCGTACTTTAGGCCCTTGATAGCTTCATAGAATTTTGATAGTTTCGGCTATATCTCTTTAGTTAAGATTAGTTTAGTTTAATTCTTAGTTTCTTAAGTTCAAGCTCAAGTGTCGGCTTTATTGTACAACTCCAAGACGGAATTTTGTTAAACTTTAATTGGAATAATAAAGGGTTATTTTACCCTTCTTACGTGTTATTTCCTGTACACGAACTCAAGCGATTATTCGCTTACTAGTTCTTAAGATTCTTCACTTCCAACAGCTACTTAGAATTACACAGTGGAGACTCCTACAGTTTCATTAAGGCAAATCATATGAAGGAAATATGTATAGAGCCATTCTATGTTTGATTGAAAGTACACCGAAAGGCAACCTCTTCGAAGATTTTAAATCATATGCATTCTTCATATTCATCAGGTTTTTGTTATCAATACTTATACAGCCTTCTTTCGAATTCCAGCAGTATACAAGAATCTTACAGGACGATACTTCAAAAGCAGTTTTTTCATTGAATCTATCTTGAATTAGCTGTATAATTGTTTGCCACTTCCTCATGTTAAGTTCTGTTTCTCCTAAAATAAACTTCACCTGTTAATTCACTTCTGAGATAGAGTCTTCATTTTGGGAATTAGGGATAAGATCATCAACATGTAACCTTATTATTAAAGATACGTAGTCTTCTTCGCACTTTTTGATATGCTGTTTCAGGGTTGCCTTTATTAAGAGTAAACTCGACCTTAGCTCAAAACTGACCCGAGTCAATCGAAGAATTTCTGGTTCCATATTCATATCACCTTTAATCCAGAGTAATCAAACAGCTATTCTGCCCTCCAAAGCTAATGTTATCTGCAGGAATGCATCTTCAAGATCAGCTGTCCAGCGACTCTGTTCAATCTAAATCGCAAAAGTAACAGTAGCAGATCTAGTGTTAGTTTCGCACCTGGATTCAAGGGAAACAGAATCCACCGCATTAGATGAGGCATCAAAAAGAATCTTCATTTTAATAGTTAATTTGCCTTCACGAATTACTGCTTGATGAAGTACATTAATAAACTTTATTTTTATTCACATTCAGATAAGCTTTCTCCACTATTCCTTCTGCAACATGCTTTGAAACAGTTTCCTCATACTGACTCAGAAAAGAAGGATTGCTCTTATTTTTTTTAACCTAGTTTTTAAAAACATCCTCCAGCAGTAGCAAAATTATCGGATAAAGATTCAACATGTTCATTCCACGAGAGATTGACCTGATAGTGACTATGAATCATTTTATATTATTTTCAAATTCCTTTAAAACCTCATCTCGTTCTAAGTTATCACTACACGTTATTAAAAAACCTTCTAAGTGAAATATTTCTTTTCAAAGTCTCAGTTTCTTCTGAATTTTCGTTTCGCACTGTAGCCTTTCGCACTGTTACTTTAACTTCACCGAGTTCGATCTTACTGAGACGTCAGATCCGTTGAATACAAATTCTTGTTTTGTTTGCGTTTTCGACAAAAATTCTGACATTCGTGTTATTTTCTCGATAACGATAGTCCAGAAATTACCTGAATCCATAAGCAATGATACTCTTGAATTTTTAGAATCTGAATCATCAGCCATTTGAATTTTCATCTGTTTACAATAATTGCTAATTTCTTTAACAGGGCTTTTAATTAGCCTTTCGGAAAAGTATGCCGTTTCGATGGCTTCTAAAATTATTATTTAAATGGAATTATAAATGCTTCTCAGTTTCATTCCTACTCGATTACTCATTACCGTTTTTCTGTGGCCTTGAACCAAAAAACAACATAATTAAGCGTTCCTGACCTTTCACATCCAACTTTCATTTGCGAGGTAGCTGTTTATCAATAAGCGTTCTATCACTACCAGCGTCAAATAAGCATTTAATTTTTATTCCTGTTCTCGCTGAGTCAGAAAAGCAATAGCTACTTGTATATATATGTTGCAATCCTGTCGACTGGAAACATAATAATTTGATGAATGATTTACACCACTTATGTCATCTGTCTTCATTTGTTTATTTAATTCCCTATAAACGTTTTTTTCACTACCCCTTATTTGCAAAATTTGATGGCTCCGTTTTCGTCTACATTTCGTACACCGTACGCAATCGAGGAAAACTCTGGAAACATACGATTTTTTCAAGCAGATAAGCAGCACTACAGGCGTAGTAAACTAGTTTCCCATTCACGTCCAGATAAAGATATTTATAGATGTGATGTTCGTCTCTCGATCAAAATATGCTCGAATTTTTATTTTATTATTTATTGCAGCTGCTTTCAGAAGACATTTAGAATACTTATATGTCCTGTACTGCGTAGTTTCATTTTATCGACTTCGTCTACTCTGAGAAACAAACGTATTTTTTTTTTCCATGTTTCAATTTCAGTTTTAAGAAACTATAGCAAATCTGTGCATTTCCACGGTTCATTGTTTCAGCAAAACGATTATACTCCAATACGATATCTTCAGTAATTAATTTTACTAAAATCATAGAAGGAATTCCACTATAATTTTTTAGTTCTACTCTAGTTGTTTCCAGGCTTCGAATCTGAATGGTAATTGTGTCATGTAACTGACTCCTGCAGTAGGGTATAAATAGGACCGTTTTGCCGGCTGCTTTCCAGTCTTGCAAATTTCTTTGCTCCTGATGAAGAAGGACCTGTTTTCCCTCGAAATCGATTAAGTTTTCTTGTCTAAATCTACGCCAAATACAATGTTGTTTCTTTAGTAATTAAAAAAAAACTGTCTCGGTTCTTTCAAATTTGAACATGGTTTCGTAGGAGTTAAGCCTAACAAGTTTGCTTGTATGAGCATGTACAATAATTGTGTTCTTACCAAAACGTTATTTTAATAGTTCAGTAACTAAATCATAATAAATCCATAAACACAGTTTAATGCTGCATACTTTTTAAATAGTTAAATTTGTAAGCTTTAGATAGTTGTTAATTTTCATGAACTGCACCTTCAAACTGTCCCCGTCAAATTCCTGCCACCTTTCATATGTGCCGTGGAAAGATTTTATTTTTAATTCCGGCAGTTTGACATTAGGTTAATTAGCATTTACCTCTTCTTAAGGAATTCTAAAAATTCACTAGAGGCATAATTTTTATTTTCATTTTGATGTTTCCGTTTTGAGTACTTGTCTACCTTTTGTTTCGAACTCATCGTCTTTTTGTGGCATTCCTGGTTTCTCAGAACATCAGTTTCAAACAAATCTAAATTATGTATAATGCATTCTATTTAAGAATCTAGCTGAAAGATCTAATTAACTGACACTTCTAACTGATTTTCTAAATCTTTCAAATCGTCATCATCAATAGTGTCCTTCTGTAATGAACCACTTATTTTGTTCCTACTTTTAATCAAGGAACTTAGAATTTTTTTTTTTTCTTTTTCCTTTTACTCTTTAGCTTCTTTAATTCACTAGCACAATATGATGGGAGAAAATTCTACATACTTCATGAAACATATCACACCTTAGCCAAGTAAAAACACCAACACAAAAAATAATAACTGTTCTCGCGTATCCAGCACAATTTACAGTTTAGAGTTCGCAAAAGGGCTAACAATAGTGGCTACTAAAACCTCTTATAACAAGGGCACCAGTTAGAATTTCATGAACGTTTCTAGTGCTATTATTTCTTTTCCGAAATATTTTTATCTGCGCCTTAAATATTACAGTGCTACATGTCTGCTTCTCTAATTTGAATTCATATTTAATCAATCTATATTTGCAAAGTACACTCTTTTGCAAAAAAATCGAGGCACCAAGAAGGACTTTTGGAATCGTGACGAAATTCCGTATGCAAAAACGTCTTGATCGAACATGCAAACGTTCAAAGTTTCAAGGCCAATGAACAGGAATTGCGATCATAGCGTAAAACGAGTAACAGAGGCGTAAAATTTATCGTTTTTTGTTGTTGCCATTGTAATTCCGTAAAGAAGCAACTAAAGATGCCATTACGACGATATCGAAGACCTTACAGACAAGTAAACGACTTCGAACGTGATCGCATTGTAGGGTCGCGTGAAGCTAAGTGGTCATACCGAGCAATAGGCTGCCATTTGCAACGTACAGACACTGCTGTGCAAAGATGTTGGAAGCAATGGATGGTTGCTACAATGAAATTGCTTACGAAATGAAGGCTCTGGAAGGCCAAGGAGCACAAATGCGGGGCAAGATAGGATGATTGTTCGCCAGGCCCGAACCTATACCTCCCGTGGTACCGTCCACCATCTAACGGCGCTTGTCTGAGGCGGTGTTACCCTCACAGAGGCCTTTAAGACGTTTGCCTTTGACCCCACAACATCCAACATCGGCGGAGTCGTCTGGAGTGGTGTCGCAGCCGATCATCATGGCTGCCATCAGACTGGCAATCCTATAGTCTTCAGCAATGGATTCCGCTTCACTCTTGAAGCAGATGACCACCGTATTTGTGTCTGGAGAGGACGGGGTCAGCGGTCCCAATCAGCCTTTGTTTTACAAAGGCATACAGCCATAACCCCTGGTGCGATGGTGTGGAGCGCTATTTCTTATAACAACAGGTCATCTTTAGTCCTCCGTATATCTTTAACAGCTCAACGATATGCTTGAT
Source organism: Stegodyphus dumicola (assembly GCF_044657685.1). Lineage (NCBI taxonomy): Eukaryota > Metazoa > Arthropoda > Arachnida > Araneae > Eresidae > Stegodyphus > Stegodyphus dumicola. The sequence continues at coordinate 36,676,838 of NC_140781.1, forward strand.
ACTATCCTGCGGCTGGTTGCATTACACTTCATGGCACGTCATCCTGGGGCCATTTTCCAACAACATAATGCCAGGCCACATACCGCTCGCATATCTCTAGACTGTCTCCATGCGGTTGATACTCTTTCTTGGCCAGCAAGATCACAAGACCTTTCACCAATCGAGCATGTCTGGGACATGGTAGGCCGCCAAATTCGGGCACCACAAAATATCGCAGATCTGGAGCGACAACTGACGAATGCCTGGCAGAATGTGTCGCAGGATGACATTAGGAACCTCTACCACTCCTTGCCTCCACGAATTTAAGCATGCATTGCCGCCAGGGGTGGTTCAACCAACTACTAATTTGAACATTCAATGGCTGATTGTGAGCCGTGAACAGGTACTATGACCTCGATTTTTTAATCATTTTATTATCTGTGTATGAGCTATACACATATTCAATTTCATCAAAAACAAGCACTTCCTTCCTGGTGCTTCTTTTTTTTTTTTTTTTTCAAGAGAGTCCATTTGATGTTAGAATCGCATGTGCCTACTTATTTAATTTTAGCTTTTCTCACTTCGCGTTGTAATTTTTAAAATCGTATGCACTCTGTAAACATTTTCTGACAAGATCTTGTATACATATTAACTTGAATCATGTGTACATACTTTAATTCCTTGTTACATTAACTATTATTTAAAGTAAGCTGCATGTATCACTTGTGCATTTATTTTACCTATTGTACCTTATTAACAAGAACTCGGTGACAGAAAAGGGAACACGCTGGAATCCAAAGTGGAACCAGGAGTCAAGCGTAATTCATTATCACTACCTGGGAGGGTGGTTCGTGTTCCCCTTTGATATTTGTTAATTTTTATAATGAGCGTTGATTCTTCGATTCAGAAGTTTTTTCCGGATGACGTTTATCTTCGTCTGCGGATGACAAGGAAATCCAGCATTTAAACAGACGCAAAAGTGTATCTTGCATCTCTCGTACTATGTGGAAGGCCCTAAGGCAACATGAAAAACAATTGGTCAAATCAAAAATTGCGTTAACTACCAGAAGCAGACGTAGATTGATGTTCTAACTTCTAATCTCATGGGGAAAGGAAAGACTAGCTCATATAATCAGATTTTTGAAGAAACAAAGTAACATTTCTGAGGTGAATATTTTGTTACAAATATCGTATTGACTCGGATATAAGATGATATTCATTCTATAGAATGAACGCCTTTTTGCAAATTATATACGTATCATATGCATGCACAACCTAGAAATTAAAAATTATACGAAAGTTATTTCTCTTATGAAAAATATTTATAGAGGCTGAAAGAGCTCTAAAGAAACTAACAGAGCTCTCCATACCTTCATAGGTAATCCTCTACATAAAAACTTCTATATAAAATTCTGCAGAAGTTTATCAAGCTTTTATAGAACAAAAGTCCATTGAAATGTTGCTTTGCAAAATCATGTAGAAGATTTTGAAAGTCTTTAGAGAATGGTATTCTATATAAATCTGCAAAATTTTCAGGTAAAAGTCAATGCTTTAAAAGCGAGAAATGGCAACGTTATATAGAAAAAAAATACTTTTATCTCCAGCTCGCGAGACTGTGTATATCGGAAATTCTAAAGATATGCTTAATTTAACATTATTTTGCGATATTGCTCTTGAACTGAATTTTATGGTTTAAGTGCAAAGAACATGATATTTAATAAATAAAGGTAACACTCAAAACGTTAAAAAAACGCCCCTTTGGACGTAATTTAAAATCTGAAACATTTCAGATTTTTTTTTTTTTTTTTTTTTTTTTTTTTTTTTTTTTTTACACCGAGATCGGCTCCAGGAAGGCACAATTTAAAGATGGTCACTGGATAAAACCAAATAAAAAGTCGAAGAATTGCACAAACTCGGTCTCCATGTACACATCGATCTATTTTCACTTAGAAAAACATCAGAGAATTGCACAAACTAGGCATTGCTCACTGCCTTAACTTTGTCCATGTACATATCAATTTATTTTCGCTTAAAAATTCAGAGAGCTAAAACAAAGTTAAAACTATCATGGTAACCAGCAACGGGGTGTCATCGCCAAAACTGAACAAATTTTATTGCTAATCGAAGGGGCATTCAATTCTACACCAGAGCCAATTTTCAAACCTTAATCAAAGCAAATTTTTAGCTTCTGATGTACTATATGGGATATATAAAAGTAAAAATAAACATTTTGTATTCATAAGAGTTTAATAATTTTTTAATGGAATTTTACACCTTTTGTCTAGCTGAACGAGTTTTAGCTTCTGAATTTATGTAAAATTTGCATAATTTTTTTGTACAGCCCTGCTTAAACATGTAGAGACATTAGGTATTTTTGAAAGCAGGCAAGATAAAAAATTAGCAACGCCTTCGCCGGGAATCGAACCACGCACCTCTCAATTACGCATTGAGCGTGCAGACCACCACACCAGGAAGGTATTCCAAGGAGGTGGGAGAAATAACCTTATAGATAATACAAAAATTAAATCTTGTGAAACGTAAAATCAGTTTAAATCATAAAAACAGTTAAAAGACATAATTTACGCTGTTAATAATAAAATTTTATTTCTTGAATTAATGCTTTTAATTTTTTCAATATATAGACTATAGAGAGAGAGAGAGCCTTTCTATATATAGCCAAATGGTTTCTAAGCCTATATTTTAATCTAAATATTTTTTGAAATGAAGATGATATTGAAACAATGAATAGCAACGAGATTTAAGTAAACTATCACTTCCATTTAATCCTTTGTAAATAAAACCTAATTTGTTTATAAACTTTATGGCTCAGTGTTAATTATAAATACTACTCTTTTTTTATCATTTTCTTCTGCCATACAATGGGCTATACTGCCATACGATGCCATACGATGGGCTATAACTATACCTGTTCATGTACACACCCGTTCTCATTCTTTGATCCGAAAATATCGCATCATCGTAGTATTTCCTCTGGTCGTATAATACTACAGATTTACAAATCAATGATTTAAGAAACGCTGCCCAACCGGTATAGTGGCTAGCGACGCTGACTCCCGTACCAAAAAGGCCGGGGTCTGAGTCCTGGAGAAGGCATGGATGCTTGTAAATGTATAGTGTCTGTGCGCCATAGGAGCACTCTAAATATGGCCTCTAGAGAGGTTGCTGGTAGGAAAGAGGAAAGGGAAATCCTTGGACCCTTCCCCTCAGCACACTCTCCATCAAAACTGGGGCGGAACTGAGGAAAGCCATACTGCCACCTGTATGATGCTCAAAGTTCTTCCCAAAGACAGGCGCAGTCTTCCACTCCTTGCCACAAAATATTTTGTGGGCTTATTCTGATGTTTCTGTCAGGCAAATTAGATAAATCACAACAGCATGATTGAACAATCACAAATTTTTAAAAGAGGCATATCTTTAGAAATCTCGATAAAGTATTGCCATGCATTTCTTTTTCTGCCTTTTCTCAGTTTTATGATATCAATATTCAGTTTTCTTAATAAGATGACCAGTTTCTTTTTATTTGTCATTTTAGCTTTATTCATTATACATCACTTTCTTTGCATTTACGCCACATAAAACTCTACAACAAAATCTTTTAAAATCAACATATGTTTAGAATTCCCAATAGAGTGTTAGCTGAGCTGTTGTCTCGATAGAGTGTTAATTGTTTTTTTATTCTCTATATTATTTCTTTAAGAATAATACATCTTGGAGGTGGGAAACATTTATTTGAAAAGCGATTCGATACAAAGCGAAACGAACACAAATTGAAGATTGAAGCTAATACATTTAATTGCTCCCTAACTAGAGATCTTCTTCATAATGAGTTTATTATGGTTGCATTTATCATAATTCAAAGAATACGTTTAATGTTCATAAATGTAATAGGTTTTCTCAATTACATGCCTGTTTTAAATACCAGATTGTGGAAGTTTTGGATTATCTCATAATATATATTCCTTATGAACGTCTGTTCAGAGCTTCAAGTGAAACATCACTTCCATTTTATCAATTTTAATCAAAATTCAGTATGTTGTTTCCATTGATATAAAAGTCTTAATACCAAAAATGAAAGTTTTGGATTGTATTTTATTGTAGTTTTTCATTACAAACTGTTATTGGCTTCAAGTAAAATACAATTCCGAGTTTCATTACAGATTATTGGGATTCATGTAAATTACCATTTCCAGTTCCAAAATCAAATCAAATATTTATGTGAATGTAGAAATCTTAAATACGAAATATATAAATTTTAGATACAGAGTGATTTCCGAGCATCCTAAAACTTGAGGCTCGAAACTTGTAGTCCTAGGAGACAATCAATAAACATTTGCAGTATCAGCAAAAGTGGACACAAATAAACATTTGCCAAATATGTAAACAAAGACACAAAACTCGGAGAGTTCTACCCTAATCTAGTATAATATACTTTCATATACATTGAGTCGGTTATTTGGTACGAATGGTTTAATATTATTTCATTGCATTATGATTATCCCTATATTATTTCGACTACTAACTTGAAGTTACTATACCTTAAAAATACAGAAACAAATCAAATTACACTCATGTCCATAAATTAAGGATAATTCGGAGACGCGCGGAAATCGAACTCTAAAATAAATATGTCACCTGTAAAATCACTACACACATCTTCAAGAATCATATGCAAATTTCAGGAAGTTACCAGATGACAGGCGCTTTATAAGCATTTCAGTGCAATAACCGAATAGTTGTGACACAAAGGACGCGTTTGGATGATTTTTTACGTGGTAGAATTATCGGCCGTCTGGAATGTGGGCGTACCCAACTGGAAGTATCAGACGAACTTGGAATTGCCTAGAGTGTCATCTCCAGGCTTTGGCAACGATTCCAAGATGATGGTAATGTGACTAGACGTTACAGCACAGGTCGCCTTAGAGTTACAACGCCGAATGAGGACCGGTATTTGGAAGTTACTGCCAAAAGAAACAGGCGGAGCACAGCCTCAAAATTTCGTGTGCACTTTAGCAATTTAATATACAAATTTGAATTATTAAATAAGGATTACGTAAACGCATAAAAAATGGCAGTCTTGCTTCACTGGAGAATTCTTACGAGCATGACTGCTTGAAGAATGGTCATGCGCATGGTTGCCAGAGTTTGGCACATTCTGAAAATTTGGTGACTTCTACTAAAGTGGTTGCGATAATACGTAAGTATCTTAATCACATACTTCTGTTTCGATTATTGCATTTACAATTCAATTAAAAAAAGTCTTATCTTACTGTTTGGTAAATCTCAAAAATATTTACGTATTTTAATAACATGGTGTTCATTTTCAATCCATGCGAGTTCACATTCTATTTTATTGTTAAATTGTGCAAAAGTTTCTATTTATTCTTGCAAAAAAAGGCCTGAGTACCTACGAGAATGAAATTTACGATGTGCAGTGTCAAATGAAATAGTGATTAGAAATGGTAATTTTAATCAAAGCAATGTAATCCGATTGCTCTAAATGTTCAGAATTTAAAAAATCAAATTTGAAATGAAAAACGTCAATGCAATTAAAATTTTTTAAGAATTAATCAACATTTCTATCACTTCAGGCCAGTGGGGTAGCTAGGGTGGGGCAAAGGGGGACATCTGTCCCCGGGCGCAGCATCCAGGCGGCGCCAAATTGATGCTACGAAATTTTTTAATGAAATGTTTTCCATTCTTGGCCCACAAAAAAGGGGCAAATTCTTCAGTTGTCCCCGGGCGCTGGAATTCTAGCTACGCCAGTGCTTCAAGCTCAGTGCTTAAATTGCGCCGGAGCCCACCGGAGCCCTATATAAGATGAGCTCCGGTACTTCTTTTTTATAAAATGAACCACAATTTAACGCACCGGAGCCCTGGATAAGAAGGCTTGCGGCACTTCTTTTATGTAATTGAATAACAATTTCAGTACAAATTTTGTCTCGAAAATTTTATTTTAGCAATAAAATTATATTAAAAATCGCTTATTAAATTTCAATTTATCTCTTTACATTTTATTTAATTTTAATTATTTAATTACTTTAATCTTTAATTATTTCAATAAATAATAATTAATTATCTAATAACTATCAATTAAATTATAATTAATTATATAATAATTATTTATTAAATAACAATTTATAAACATTATTTAAATAGCTATTAAGTAATTTGATAGTAATTAACTATTTAATTTTAAAATTATTAATGAGTTTAATAGTCATTTTATTTATTTATTTACTCTTGTTCCTCTTTGCTGACGGTCTTCCATAAGGCTCCTACACTTCTAAACAGAAGTTCTGTAGGCGTCATTTTTGCTGATAAAACATGGATTCAGAAGTAAGCAAGTTTAATTTTTTGCTGACAGAACATAGCCGGCAAACAGTGAATAAATTCTAGGTTATCAACATGTTTACCACTTGCTGCCAATTCCATTTTGAGAATATTGTTGCACATGCTGCCATCTAGAGGTGAGGATAGAAACTAACTTCAACTGATAGTACTTTAAATTATCAAAATTGATTTAAAATTACCTAAATATTGGTTCCTAATATCAGAATACCTCAGATTTTATTAGCTGTTTCACAAATCCTGTGATAATTACCACTGAAACTGCATTATCTATTCAAAAGAAACTCAGGACTCTAAAAAAAAAAGAACTTCCCGATAAAAATTCAAAACAAAATTTCCTGTTTTTCATTGTGAAATTTGTGAATATCGATGGGTAGTCGTAGTTTAAACAAGAAAAGACTAGCTTAAAATCTCCTAAATTGGTATTTAATACTAAATTTATCAGAATAGGCACTATCTTAAAGAATTTTACGGTGTGTGATAGTACAAATAAGATCTATCAATAAGGCAAAGAAATTCAAAAAATGCAACACGTATATTTTTCAAATCAGTCAAAAAATATGTCTTTGAAAGAATATAATTCTTGCTTCAGGATCTACTCCGTTAAGGTGAAACATAATATATACCGTGGTACTGTTCGAATAGAATTCCAGTTCTTCCGCTGATAAAATAATCAAACTTGTAGTTGTTCCACTGAAAAGCTTATTTTAATAGTATAGACAGAAAATCATGTGATTTTCATAGCTATACGTAGAAAAATAATTTAAGTATTTGCCCAGGATTACCTTAAGTCTTGTTTTTACCAAATTACTTCAGTTACTTCGATTTAGTAAAAATTTCTGTTTTAGTTTGCTTTAATAAATATTTTAAAATAGGTTTAAGTGTTGGCCAATAACAATTTGTAAATAAATTTACTTCAATCATTCCAGTCATTCATGTGTAAATGGTCTGACTAATATAGAGGAGAAAACTACTAGTTGTAATAAGCCAATACTAAATACCGAAGTACGCATTAAGTGAAGATAGGAACGTATTTAATTAATTTAATAACTTATTAAGAACTATGTCCATGTGTTTTAAATCGCACAGCTTGTTAAGCAATGTATAGTTTCCTTTGAAGCATAAATTAAATTTTGTACACTGTTTCTATTAACGGCAATACTCGAGGGCGCCGTTAATACAGGAGCCATGTACAAATGAAAGCAAAAATCGCAAATTAAATAATATACTATATTTATTGTCAGTCTAATTTTGATATTAACATCAATTTCATAGCAACGTCATTATTATCAAACAGTTCATAAAAGTAAAAATGTATTTTTTTCTAATTTTTTCTTTTGTGTAATTTCGAGTAATTATGAGGCTTTCAGAGGTATATCATCAAACCTACATGAATAAAAGATATGGAATCTTTTTAAAAATAATTAATTGTTTAGTTTCCTTGATAATTTAATTATTTAAATAAATCAAAAATAATCCAAACTAAAAACGAGCTCACTGCCTTAGATCACGAATTCAAAAGGATTTAATTAACAAAGAAGGAAACAATTTATACTGGAAAATACACCTCATGGTAGTCTCTAAGAATAAACATAAATTAATTTCCTGATTTTCCTTTATAATTTTTGCAGTGATATACGATGAACCACAAATCACTTTGGCATAAATTTTAAAGATGAATCGGATTTTGCTTAGAATATAATACTGTATATTGAGATAAGTTTCAAACTGTGCTGCATACGAAGTTGAGACTTAGATAATGCTGAGATTATAATCAATCCTAAATCCCGTCTTTGAATTTAGATGTAAATAATGCAGCTAGAATCAGACTCATTCTTTAGTGTGACAAATGCTACAACTCAGTCCCGGGTCAATAAATTAATGAAATATTTTGATAAAATCTTTGACAAATATAACATTTAAAAGCTTTTCAAGTAGACGTTGGGAAAGCGTTTTGAAACAATAAAACAGATTAGATATCGGTATCTTTGTTTGTTGTATTTTTTGCTTGGTATGATATACGAAGTATCACGAGCTCTCTAAATAAACTGTTACGACCGCTGGCATTATTTTTGCTAGAATACTCTTATAAATAAATAAGAATTATTAAAACTTACAGAACCAAGAAATTAAATCCTAAAAAATTGTTTCTTTTTAAACGAAATTTTTATCTTGAGACTGAATTTTGCGAGTTCATAATGATATTAAATACTTATCTTCAAATTGAACTAGACACTATAATAAAATTCAAGACAAAAATGATCATGTAATTTCACAATGCTTTCAAATTTGTAATGTGTAATGCTCATTGAAAATGCAGTTCCGTTATAGGTGAAGGAAGTAAAAAAATCGCACATATTTCTGGGACATAAGTTTCATTTCCTCTTGATTTGTGTGTTGCAATTTTTTTATTAAAAAAAATTTATCAGTATTCATCCATTTCATTCTCAATAAACATTCAGTTTTAAATTTTTGAATTTTCCATTTTTTAGAAACAAACCGAACATAAAATATGCGATCCTTGAAACCAGTTGATGCATTTGAAAATATTAATATAGTCACTCGCCAAAGAAAAAATATATTTGTATCACGTTTTTTAGCTTTTTATCGATCTTCTTATACTCAATAACTGAAAAAGAAAGGATCATTTGTTTTTAATTCTCTTGCTTTCACAGACTCGTGGGATATTTCTTGCTTGAAGTGCCTACGTTATTTCTTATAGTTTCAAACAAACCTTTCATATGTTTCAATTCTTCTGCATAGTTTATCCTCTGTGTAATGTGAATGTAAGCCAGTTTACCTTAGAAAGTAATAAATGAAGTTTCTCGTAGGCAGAGAGATTTCTCGTGAGGGCTTTCATAAATGAACCAAATAAAACGAGTTCTACTCGTAGAATATGTGACCTAACGATGGCTCAAGTACCTAACCAATAACTTACAATTTGCATAAGATATTAGAGCAATCAAAAATTTGAACTGAGAATTTTTCTAATGATAAAAATAACTTCCAAAAATAAAATTGTCAATTTTCTCTCCTACAATAATAAGTCCTACTTGCGGCGTTATTTTATAAATACTTGAGCAAGACTAGTTCGTAAAGGGATTAGCGCAGTATCCAGTTAAAAGTAACGCAAACATCTCAAGAGCATATTTTTATACTCATATCAAACTTTATTATGCTTGTATAGCCTTGTTGTAAAGCAAAAAATTCAATTATGGGTTCTTTTTTCCCAAAGAACAATAAATTAATTTAAATTAGTACTAAAAAATCTTAGTTTGCATAATAACAAAATCTCCTTCCTTGTCTTAGGTCTAAATGGCACAAGCAAGAATATTATTGAATATTGTTTTAGCTCATTTCCAATGTTTAAGTTGATGAAGTGAGAAGGTATTTTTTTTTTTTTCCAGCAATTTGAACCTGATTGTTTTAGAGAATCCTATATGGAAAATATATTTTTTTCTCTGTGCAGATGTAGATGAAAAAGTATCTCTGTGCTATGTTGCTATAAATTAAAGTTCATTTTTAAAAGTGGGCATTTTTTTCCCTTTCATCTGGGTTGGTCTGATTAATTCAACATTATGTTAGTAACTCATGCTAATACTACTGAAGGATCATACGAGAAGATAAACTCGAGGCTGAAGGACCAACGAATGAGGAAGGAAAGAATCGCTTCCTTTCCTTCCTTCCTCAACAGGTTCCATTGAAAAATTCCGGTAAGTGAACTTCCTTTGGTTGCACTTTCTCATATCGCGACGTTGTCAAATTTCTAAATATACTAGAAAATATTTTAATGCTGTTAATAAGCCTCTTCAAGATAGTGAAGCAGTTTTGTCATTAAAGTGCAATAAATTATTTTCTCCCTCACTTTCACTCACTGAAATGAGACATTTTCTTCTATTTTTCGCATAATTGTGAAGATTTAAAACGAAATAAATTTTCATTGCATTTTAAGCTTAAAAGTTTTGATAAAAGACGTAGAATAAGACCCGAAACTTATTGATTTCCTATTAAATCCACAATGCATTTTATGGGAAATTATTAATTGAATGTATGTGTATATTACATTTGAAAATTGGGTTTTGATTTTAAAGCATTTACATCTCTTATCTTCCTAATTTCGAGAAATCCTGTTCTGGACTGATTTGATAACATCATTGTTATACAATTAAAATTCCTTACATAATTTATGGCTGTTCTTTGCGTTCTCCAGCGTTTATATCTCTTACAATGATGATTCAGATAATAATTTTTTATACATTAAAAATATGTAATGTAAACTTACATGTAAACTTCTATTTACATGTAAATTTTAAAAATTCCCCAACTTTATAGTTGTAAACCCAAAATACATTAAGGAGTTAAACTAGCTCATGTATCGTTGAATTTATAGAATGTTATATTGTTGAAAACGGCTAGTCAATCGTAAGAAAGATTGTAAAGTTTTCTATATTGCATAATGGGATCTGTCAATTAGAAAACCTTTTACTTTATTGCATTACATGATCTATAATTTCACTACAGGAGGAAACATGTTCAAGGAAATGTGTTTGAAGAAGTTTTGTTTAGTACTTTGGTTTGGAAATAAGTAGATTTATTTGCTTGGCAGCAGTTTTTCTAAGTAGAACATAGAAAAATAAAGTTACTAAAATAATATAATATATAATGTTAATGAAAAGAATCTGATAGGAAAATTATCGATGAAAAATAATTTTCTTTTTGTACTAACTTTGAAGATGCTAGCTGCAGCTCATTAGTGTTTATTTCTAAGCAATTATGTTCTCATCTAGATTTCCAGGCATAAGTGCAATAACTAATGGTATATGTCGACATACTTATATTTCCTTCCTTACCTTATACGGATTTTCTTCCCATTCTCAGCGTCAGTTTTATCATATTAAAATTTTGAAAAAGAATTTAGAAACATCAAAAGCAAAAGGAAAGTGAATTATGCAACGTTTCAACATTGTAGTTACCGTTATTTTGCCGTCGTAGCGTAAGGAAATGGGAAAACTGAAGCAAAACTACATATTTTGAAATTCTGTATTTCACCTCTGTTGTGAAATTTTTATGTTAAATTCTATGTAAAATCCGGCTTCAATATGTTACGTTGCATACATAATGAGCAGTTCTCCAAGTCCTGATTATTGTTTGTTATATTCTATAAAATAACAGATTTCTGGTTACTTACCAAAGAAATCAAATTTTGGCTGTTTCACCAAAATTAACAATCTTTTTTAGCATCATATCTCCACCAAAAACAATCTTCTAAGCCTTTTTGATGCAAAAATTTCATAATCCATACATTCTAAACATATTTTGCTACATGCGTCTAAACTTGTCGTTTAGTATTCTCATTTTCATTTACATTGGTTCCATAAATAATAAAATTTGATGATTTAATAATGTTTCTGTTTGTTTACTGCCTGTAAATGGTAAGTTGTCCCATTACGTTTCGGAACAACTAATAAAATTGATTCATAATTACACAGTAATATATTATTATTATACGTAGAAGAAATTTTTATACAATTTTTTTAAATTTTTAATTAAGAAGATCATCCTATTATATTTAAAAGTGTATAGGGTTTTCAAATCGCCTTAGTCTTCTTTTTTTTTTTCCAATGGCGGGCACTTGCCTATGCCTCATTGGCCACTCCCAACGCCAGAAGTGGTGGTCTCTTTATTATGGAGTTGTATAGGTGGACCACCTTTGCCTCCTATGAAGGGACAAACAATTTTTACATCCCCGCCTTCTCCGGGATTCGAACCCGGCCTTCGGTATCGTAGTCAGTCTCCCCTAACCACTATACAGTCTGGGCGGCGTATCGCCTTAGTTAATTGGTAGTGAAATGCAAAATTATTAAATTAAATATTAATGTTTGTAAAAATGTAAGTAGGGAAAACGCATAAAAACTATTAATCAACCCTTCAACCCTTATGACCTTTAAAAGGGAAGTATATAAGGTATTTCTCCCGTCTTTTTGGCATGCCTTCATGGTGTGGTGGTGGCATGCACGTTGAGCGCGTATTCCAGAACTCCGCGGTTCGATTCCCGGCGAAGGCGTAGCTAATTTTTTCAATTCTCCTGCTTCCAAAAATATACCTAATGTCTCTACATCTTAAAATAAAATTCCAGCTCCTTCTGCGCTGGATGCTGTTTTGAAAGTCTAATATTACTTTTTTTTTTTTTTTTCATTTATGTTTATGTATACATAAATATACACACAGGAAAAAACAAAACATGTGAACGTAATGCTAACATTACTCATTAATTCTAATTCACCTTTTTCGAGCAGATTCGCAGAAAAACTCTTGCAAATATAATTTTTAATCAAAAATATTGCTAATAAATAAGTCATGTGGTTCATTTTCGTTGTTAACTAATTTTTAATTAAACTTAGTTTCGAAGCATTCTCTTTAACTTAGAACTCCGTCCGTTATTCAGTTGATATCAGTATCAGATTTACTAATATGCGACAGCCTTGCTTCTAAATACAGTCAAAAGTCGTTAATTCGGACACCCATAATCCGGAATGATCTATAATCCGGACCTCAAAGCTAAAAACTTTCTGCGCATGCGCCGCGTTGACACATGTGCATAGGCGTTTACGCGTGCGCGTAAGACCTTTTACCACTGCGCATATGCGCAAGCGCAGAATACGTTTTCGCGTGAGCGTTTTATGTATAACGGACGGTATAAGCTAAAATTATGTAATTATCTATTTCAGTTAATGTTGATGATTGCGTTGTTCCTTAATCTTCGAATTGGATCCGGCTTATTATTTTTTGCAGACTGTAAGAGCAATTTTATAAAAGTAAACTTGAACTTTCGATTATATCAAATAGAATTTCCGATTCTGGAGCTCCCAAAGGATCGTACAAAACGAAAGTATGTTTCGATGTCCATCAAACAAAAAGTGGAATTGCTGCAAAAAATGGATAAAGACATGAAGAATGTGACAGAGAGGTTAGTGAAAACGAAAAAATTTCGATTGACAAGTTAGTCGGTATTCTCGGCACAACAATTAACGGGACTTGAACGGAACTTTGTAACTGAACAAGAAATTGTGTCTGTTTATAGAATTAAAGAGAAAGTATTATCACATAAAACGAAGCAACTTAAAACAATTTACATTGAAAGAAATGTTTAATGAAGTAAACAAATAAATATTAAGCTTTTCTTTTCTTTTTTTTTTTTTTTTTTTTTTTTTTTTTTGGAAATTTTGATACCCTTTAGATTTTAGTTTCATATTTTTAATTTTAGAATTTCTGATGACATCTTACGAGATTTAAACTGATGATCTATAATCCGGAAAAATCGATAATCCGGAATCGAAGTCCCAACGAGTCCGGATTAACGACTTTTGACTGTACAATAATTTATTTATATCTATGTGTGGAGGTAAATCTTTTAATAAACTAGAATCGTATACAGAGTTAAAACTGTCATCTTGTGTTTTTAATTTTGTAAATATACTTATGTACATCAAATCTGTTAAAGGTATATCTACTAAAATATGAAATTCTACTTCAAAATGTATTTAAATTTTTCTTAACGTTATAACTGTTACACAGAAAATGAACTTTTTTCTTTCGATTGCTATAATGTAAAAATATTTAAGATCTCTTTTCGTTAGGTTTTTATTTTCTACTGTCTAAACCATTAATTCTGTAGCCTTAAGTTTTTTATTGCAATATTTTTAACACTGTCTCTACAAGCTAATCAGCATTTATTTATTGCATTTATTTATTTACGAGATTGGTGATACATAATCTAGCATACCAAATAATTAAGCGCAAAGAAACTTATAATTTTAAATATGTTTAATTAGTAAAAGAGCTTCAGCTCTTCTTTAAATGCCTCGCTGCTTTAAAATTTATTTATATATCAGTGTCAGTTAAGGTCGTACGCATTTCCTTTAACGGGCATTTAATGTCTTAATACCTCAGTACGCTATTTCTAGAGCGTATTTAAAAACGTTTAAACGTTTTCTAACATTAGAGCTGGTAATATATTTTTCGGAATATTTCATATTACTGTCGGTTCGGGAAGGAATGGAGGAAGAATGTCACATTCATTAACAAAATATAAATAATTAAAAATAAATAAAAAAGTAAATGAGACAAAAATACAAAGAAACAAATTATAATACTGGAAAAAATATGTGGCAAATTAAATAAATAAAATAGAAGATAAATCATAAGCTATAAATAAATCTAATGAAAAACAAATAATAAATAATTAAAACAAAAATAAATAGAAAAAATAATTCAGACAAAAATACACCACAAGTAAAAATACTATATTCAGTTATATATTATTACTTCTAACTAAAAATGTGCAGTGAGCATAGGACATAGGATTCACACGAATTTAAATTCATTTAATTCCTGCACTCCTTTTGTTATATATGCAGTTAGCATTGAAGAAGCTTAGAATTTTCCTAAATTTCTGACAAAATATTCAGTTCTGCAACTACTATTTTTTTCCACTAACTGTAATCCCGACTTATCAAAAATTTCAATAGAACCTAAAAGTTATTAATACTTAAAGCCGAGCCGTGGTTTATTAGGGCAGGTTGATTTGGATTTCATATTCAGTTCGACTTGAACGTTAGTTATGAACTGCGTGCAAGCATCGAAATTTCTTTCTTTCGCATTTTTAAGTTTGTCTTATGATAGCTCTTACTTTTCACTTTTACTCACATCATTTCTTGGATTGGCCGCCCAGACGGTATAGTGGTTAGGGAAACCTAACTGCTATACCAAAAGTCCCGGAGAAGGCATGGATATAAAATTATCTGTTCCTTCATAGAAGGTAACGGTGGCCGCCCATTAAATCCCTCCACAAAGAAATAGCCACCACTTCTGGCCTAAGGAGTGGTTAATGCCGTTATAGGCAAGCGCCAACCATTGTGGGGGGGGGGAACTTTGCCTCTTTTGTAGTTATATCTTTAATAACATTCTGGCTTTGGTACTTTAACGAGATAATTTAGATTATTATTTTTCAATTAATTTGATTGTTGCACTATTTCTTTTGAGTTATTTGCACTATTTCTTTTGAGTTAGTGATTTAATTTTTATTTTAATCCATAGTTCTTTGCTTTAATTCTTAACGCTTTTTACCTAATATTTAGTTCTGATTGTTCAACGTATTTCACTTCATCAGACTCCTATTATCAATAAACTTTTATAGTTAAATTTATTTACCTTTTCGTTTAGAAATCTCATGTTGCTTTGATTTTTAAAAATACCAGCGATTAGTGTTGAAAATGTGAGTTCACATGCGCTCATGGGCTACTACGCTCATGGGCCCATTGCCAACTTCTATTTAAGGGACTCATACAGCTTAAAATGCTTAAGATCTTCGAATATGTGACTGTTGCAAGAATTGAGATAACTTATTTATTTTAAAAGCAATTACTTCTAACTTTTTATAGCTAATTGCAAATTATAGCTACTTTCTGAACTAGTAACCAGAAAGTTTGCGTTGCCACAAACATTTTTATAATTTAATCTTCTTTGTGACAAATTTTGTATGCGTTCACGTCATGTCAAAGCATTCTGTTGCATAATTTAATTCCATATTTAATATATATCTTTTATAATATTTGGAAACTACTGTGAACTAATAATCCTTAGAATTTCGTGTTAAATTTTTATTTTATTTGGAATTGAGTTTATAAAATGTATTTTATTTAAAAAAGGAATGTTTTCGTGCATAATTTTTTTAATATTAAAATATTCATCAGATTTTTGATTCTGTTAGAAGATAATGCCCATATAAAGAATTCCATCAAATTTCAAGTCTGCACCATTAGCTATTTTTAAAGTATCATGCGCGGAAGATGGAAACATGACGTGAACGCATAAAAAATTTTGTCACAAAGCAGATTAAATTATAAAAATATTTGCGGCAACACCAACTTTCTGGTTACTAGTTACCAAAGCAGCTGTATTGTGTAGTCAGCTGTAAAAAGTTGGAAGTAATAACTTTTAAAATAAATTTTAAAAAAATTGCAACAGTCAAAAAAATTGCAACAACAAAATTGCAACAGTCACATATTCGAAGATCTTAAGGGTTTTAAGGTGTATGAGTCCCCTTAAGCCTAAATAAATTGTTACGTTTTTGTTATAAACATATATTACAATATATTAAAGAAACAAAAAGTAGCAAAACGAAATGTGAAGTAGGAGAAATTCGCAAAATCGCATAGAAGCACAAGTTTGGCAAAATTAGCAAATTTGACAAAAATCGCGTGATCTGGCAACACTAGATTGGAGTTGCTTGTAACGTAGACGAAAAGTTAGTTAAAACCTGAGACACGTCAGCGTCATAGGTACTCTGATGCAGCGATTACGGGAACAATGGGCAACGGACCAGTGGAGTGACATGAAACATCTGTAAAATACGACAAGGAAATTTAAGCGACGTCAAAAAGAGAAGAAGGGGGAAAAAAACTGAAAAAAAAAAAAAAAAAAAAATCGAGGTAAATTTTTCGATGCACTTCATGTTGCTCATGAAAGATAGATCAGAAAGAAGATAATAATAATTCGGTTAAGAAGTTACTACAGTAAAATTTCAAGATCTTTATTCTTCCCGTTTTTAGTACCACAGCTGCTGTAACTCTTGAAACGCAATTTTTTACCTTATCACTTTTGTGTCCGAATCATTTTTCATGCTGTTGCTAGCAAATGTTATCGCAATGTGTTATTTAAAAAACATAAATAATGAAGAATTTGTTTGTATGCCCTTTGCATTGTGGAAAAACTTACAGCCATTGAATTTTTAACGCACGTTGCCCTTCCTCCTCCCCGAGCATAGACATCCTGAAATCTGAATTTTGAATTTCGAATTCGTTTTTGATTTATTTCATATTTTGTACAAATTTTTGCTTACCAAACTCGGGTATTTGAAAGGGAGAAGTAGCAACACTGTTAAAAATAATAAGTATTTACTATATTTTTACCTCCTGCGCTGCGGCCATTCGGCAAAATGTGAAATATTTATCTTTCAATTTTAATCCGTAAAGTCGGAAAGTAAGTCCGTAAAGTGTGTTGCCACTGCCTCAAACAGAACACTTTTTATCTCCACGTACCAACATGTTGCCATTCAATAAAGCGTAGAATGTTTAATTTTCAGACTTGATCTTTCTTTTACTAAGTAGCAAGTAACTGAAAAGCAATAAAGGCAGTTCTTAAAAATATTTTTTCAATTTTTCAACTTCTTAATCAGTTCGATTCAAATAAAAATGTCTTTAAGTCATCATAAGTCTACTTAGAAATATTAGATATTTTTAAGAAATAACACTAACTGGGCTTTTTTTCTTATTCATGACAGCTCTTTTAAACGACTGGCCTCTCAAACGACTAGATTCCAAAGAATATGTATGGCTACTCCTAACACTCTATCTGGAATTCTAAACATATGACATTTTTAAACATTTTGTGATTTTGTTCTTGAATTTTATGTGGCGTACGTGTGAAGAAAGCCACGCTTAATAATAAACTAAAAAGACAAATAATTGTGTTAGCAGGAGTGAGTCCAAGGGTAAATTGGTAAACTACGATACTCAAGAAGAGCACAAAAAACCTTAACAAGTTCTTTGGTACCATAATAAGATCGAAATAAAGTTTTTTTTTTTTTTTTTTTTTTTTTTTTTTTTTTTTAAGTATACAACACGATTGTTCAGTAACATCATATGATATCACAGGACACGAGTCACCGAGTGACGTGCATGATAGCTCTTATTTTTCACTTTCACTCATATTATTTTTTGGAGTATCTTTCATCATATTTGCTACTTTTGTAACAATATTATTTTATTCAAAAACTTAATTTTGGGGAAAAATGAAGGCCTGTGACAGAGAGAAAGATGGAAATGGCTGTATTCCAATAAAACAATTCACAGGATTATTTTAAGTCACAGCATTTTGTTGGTGTTTCATGTTAACAATCAGTATAATAATGTTACCGGCAATATAACAAAAGCCAGTATTCTATAGAATATCTAGGCATTTTATAGAATGCCGAAAACTGGCCGGCAGTGTATGAAACGATAGACACGCCAAACATTTCCTAGCATTTAAATTTAGCATTTTCTAGGCAAACATTTCCTAGGCATTCTATAGAATGCACTCTATCTAGCAAATTTTCTCATTTAGCATTTCCTAGGCTTTTCTAGGCATTCTATAGAATGCCTAGGAAATGCTAAATGAAAAACCGGCAAAGTATGAAATACATTTCCGATTCGTTTCGAATATCCATACGTTTAAATACACTCATACACAATCCATGCATTTAATACACTTATTCCATAATTCCATACATTTCATACATTTTCATAGATTGTTTTCTTTGATAACAAAGGCATAAATTTTGTTTTGTTGAACTTTCATTTTTCTTTATTTATTTTGAATGATAGTTTTTTTAGTGGTGCGCTTTCATTATTCTTTTTCAGAACAACATTTATATTTTTGAGGAATACTGGTCTTTTAAGTAATAGTCGTATCATGATCTTTTTTTTCATACTTTGCCTAAATGGAATTTGTCATTCTATAGAATGCCTAGGTATTATATTCAGTGCCTAGGAAAAGTGTATAATAATTCTCATACTTCATACTTTGCCTAAAAATGCCAAGTATTCTATAAAGTTCTTAGGTATTCTTGTTTCGTGCACTTCAGGTTACATTATCAAATACATTTTATAATAAAAAATAAATAGTTGGAGAGGAATGATTAATATTCCTTTAAAAAGCAACACAATGATTGAATATCAATTACCTGAACTTTTAACACAATAATGCTCGATTATTAAAAATAAGAAATCTTTTCTTAAATATTTAATAGTGTGCAGTCAACTCTCGGGCATTACCCAAGGAGCGGGTTAAACGAGTCTGTCACCACTATTAAGCAATCTAACGTACGACGTTAATCTAACGTTAAGAATCTGTACGTACGTCCTCGCATTGTAGAAAAACAGCGACATCTAGAGCCACCAGATTTTGATCACTCATGATCCTCCACCCGAATATGAGCACCTCAAAGCTCGAAATTTGAATTTCGAATTTGTTTATTAATTTCATATTTTGTGAGAATTTAATAAATTTTTGAGTAACGAACTGATCGATTTAGAAGCAGTCTATCGCCACTGCTCGAAACGAAATATTTTTATCTTCCTTTGGCCAGCATGTTTCCATTCGGCAAAGTGTTACATATTTATCTTTGAAATTTCCTCAACAAACTCAGCTGTTTAAAAGCAACAAGTTTCCAGTACCCGAAATAAAATACTTTTATCTTCTACGTCCATTGTGCTGCCATTCGGCAAACAGTCTGACCGCATGATATTTAACTTTCAAATTTAATCTACCTACTGGTGATTAGCAAACTGAGCGGTTTGAAAACAATAAACGCAGTTCTTAATAACATTATTTAAAATCTAATTGATTTCAATTAAAATGGATTTAATTCATGATATATCTAATTGAATAGCTAGCTAGATTCTTTAAAATCGGTCTTTTTTTATTAAAACTATTTTAAGCGACTAGTCGATTAAAAAAAATTATTTAGTGCGCAACGGCGGAAAAACTGTTATCCCAAACCATCAACGTAGTACAAAACTTTCTATGGGAAATACCAAAAGGAACATAAAATTGCGTGAGCAAACAGTAATGGTAAAAAGGATGATGTCAAAATAGAACTTGGGGATTTTTTTTATGCTCGACAGTACATAATCTAATTGTACGAAATATGAAATAGATAAACGTTCTTAAATCATACATCAAAAGAAATTGCTGAATATTAAAAATAAATCAAACATATAGTGTTGTAAAAATAATTTCTATTTCACATTGACTCCTCCCCTACAGCATGTGTATCGCTAAGTAAGGAAGAAAAACAGAAAGGTTTAAATTTCTTAACCAAAGAAATTATTCTCTAGATTAAACTGCTATGAAATAAAAAGGAATTGTTAGCAGTATTTTTTTGGTTATTATGAGTTGTTCCTCTTTTCAATGTTTCTTCTAACTACCGTAGATTAAATCATGATTTTTAAGTGAGGACGTGGACCTCAGGATTGTCCAAGTTAATCGACAGTAGACCCTACACTGACAATTTTAGTGACGCGTGAAAAATACAAATACGCATGTTAATCAAGTTTACAACTTTGTGCTCTCCTCTTCTTTGAAAAAATATAAAAGACAGTCGCTATGATACTCAATAATACCCTGGTGCTGATGACGAACATTTCTGAATATTTTAACTAGATGAGGTATTATTTTACATCTGTTTAACCTTATTTGTTAAATCATTTTGTTTATAAGTGTATCATAATAAATGCATATGAACTTTATTAGAACGCCTTGTACATTATAAATCCCTTGAGTTGTTGAAAATATGTGTTTTTTACCCCCAACACTTTTTTGATATTTTTATGACGTTGCACATTCATGTGTTAAGACATTTATCGGACGACAAGTTATCTAAAATATGTGCCTCCTAATCCCTTTACAACGCTATGTTTGTGATAAATGAAACTTTTGGAGAGGGAAATGACGCTGCACATTTGATGGAGCTGAGAAATACGCAGTTCTTTTAATTTTATCAACTAAACCCGAGAGTAATTGGACTTTAGACTGATAAAATATTGGAAGAGGGATTAAAAAAAAGACTTTTCAAAACATTAGCTTTGTATTTCCTGCGCACTTTTGTTCTCTGATTCAGAGAGTTTTCAAATAAAAGTATGTGCCATTATCTTCTAAGACAATATTTGTTTTAAACTCTTGGTTGCTTTCAACTAAATTGAAGTGCCTCACATGATATATTACCTCACATGATAGGAAACTCATTTTGTAGATAATGGTAGGGTATTTATAATAAAATTTACAGAAGTTACAGAGAAATACCTTATAATGCTATCTTAAACAAATTAATTATTATTATCATTATAAATAAATTATTAAGGAATGATTCGGAGTTTTTAATGAAAATAGACTTAAAAGATACTAACATGACCAAGTATTGATGATGAATTATGAATATTTTCAACCAGAAATGGGACCTCTTCGAAAGAAAAGTATAATATCAACAGATATACATGCGCGCAAATTAGGAGAACGAAAAATAGGAAATACAAAGTTAGTGTCAAGAACATACTTAATTTATTCATTTAGTACATATTCTATTCTCTTTTTTTAAACGTTGATCATCTACTGACAATATGGCGCATGTAATCATTGGAAACGTAAGGAAGGCATGAACAATTAAAGATTGAAGCAAGGTCGGCACCTGTGCATCCATCTAAGCATATTAAGGGCCTTGCTAATTGCTCAGCTTTCTCCTCGGATGAAATTCCGAGAGTCTACCTTACCCCAAGCTCCTCGAAAAGATTTCGGTTCACCGTGTATTTTTAGTGCCCCCATGCCTCGCAGCCCCTATACGCTTACAAGAATCCATGCAGTCTCCGAGATTCGAACCTGGGCCCTTCGGTACGGCAGTCATCGTCAATAACCACTGGATATTAGTAAATTTTTGCATACTGTATTGTTCATTGCTACTTCATTGTATATTGACATTTTAGAGAAGCTTGAACTCATTTGTATTTAGTGTTTGTATCCGTAATTAGTAGCAAGAGTGTTTACGTGTCTTAAATATTTTATATGCCTAGTTAGAATTTGCATTTGATGGTAACCTGTGCATATTCTGCATAATATGTACATCCTTTTGCAGTTATATTTAGTACTAGTATATTTCTTGGTGTCATTTACGTTTTATTCAGGTTTTAATCTGCGCGTATGTAATCTGTGTATATATATTTAATCTGTATTTACTTGCGTAAATGGTTACTGAATATATGGGTTAATCTGTGTTTTAATAAATGCCGCCTGATCTGTCGGCTTGGTCTCGGGGCTGTGGTATGGCAGAGAAAAGTTAACATCTACTGAGTTAGTAACTAATTCCACACCGGTATAGGAAATATACCTGGGGCAGAGTCGACGCCAGAGCATGTGCAATCGGTGAGGCAAAACTGTTAGAATTCAAGAAAGAATCAGGCGGCAGAATTTTGGATTCGCGGCGTTTGCATCGGGCGCCAAAATGTCTAGCGTCAGCCCTGACCTAGGGTCGAAAGCCAACTCAGCGGGTTAGTCAATAAGTATTATAGCGTCTGGACAGATGAAAGTATGAATAGAAGTTAAGAATGCAGATAAAGTCAAAAGAAACAACCATTCAGCTTTTAACAACAGCTGCTCGAAAGTGTTTCTGGTAACTTCTGGCGCAACTTCATTAGTACTCGAACGCTTGACGATTTGGTAGCTGTCTATTCGGAAATCGTTTTCTGTGCATCCTTTGGGCAGCTGCTCTGTTTCCGTCGGCAATCCTGTAGATTAAGTGATTATCCACTTTCATCTAGCGATGCATGCTGCTCGAAATCTGCACTGAGAATGACGATTTACTCCAGCTGACCGCTTTTACCTGCCGATATCAAAAGCGTTGTCTGCTACCTCAACTCGCAGATTCCGAACGCACTTTGACCATTCCATTATTTATATTTCCGCCCAGAAAAAGAAATTGAAAGGGAAGAAGTGAATTCAAGTTTGTACTTAAGTGTAAATCCTCCACTAAATTAAATTTAAGTTATATCTTTTTCTGTGCTCCTGTTTGTCTAAATTTTTTAAAAAATAATGATACAAGAAAGTAACATTATACCGTAAACTGGTAAAGGACTTTATCTCTTTTCTACATCCATCCGTTTAGAAATGGGAAAATTAAGTTATGAAAATTTTAAAGGCGATTATATAGGAAATGCTTGTGTGATTTAATTATGATATCTTAATTTATACATAGAAATCACTATAAACTTACCGACTGCGGGTATTCAAAAAGCTAATATGAAATGCTTACATTATATAACATAAAAGTTACTTCTAAGAACGTTTTTCCGCTGTTCATGCATTTATTCTGGTAAATAAATACCATAGAAATTATTTGCCAGCATATTAAATAACTACTATGCTGGTAAATAAATACTCTATAAAATCTATAAAATGCGTACAAATGTGATTTTCTTATTATTTTATAAAGTAGTATTGATACTGTGTTAGCAGTTTTGCCGAGTATTAAATATAAAAATATTAATTGGCAACAAAAACATTACTTTTTCTACGAAAATGCGCAAAGAGGACTTTGTTCTAAGCAATAGATTTTGTTCTAAGCAATCACAGATTTTGTTTTTAAGTTGTCAATGAAATTTTAAATCACCAGAAGTTTAAAATAAGTTAGTTAAGCTATAGTTGTATTTTTGTTGTAAGCTTTTATTTAATTTACTCCGTTGTGATCAAAACTTTGTTGTCGATTTTTAAGCCATTTCCTATAAAGCTATCGAGCTCAAATTTTGCACACACACTCTTCGTGAATAATAGTATAATGTGGCCAAGTGATATTTTTCAGTATTCGGTTAAGATATTAATTAAATGAACGTTGAAACGATTTTTTGCACATAGAATCATATAATGAATAAACAATATCAGAATTTTGCTGTTTGCTCCGTAGGACAAATCGGGAAAAATCTTTTAAAGCAAGTTAATATTTAATTCTTAACGTAATTTCTGATTTTTGGCGATTGTTTTCCCTATTCACTGTTTTTAAATTTTATCCAAAAGAGTATTCTGTCATAAATTTTGGAAATTTTTCTCAGGTTATAAAACACATTCTTCACCTTGTTCTAACCTCAGTAAAAGAAATAATTAGACGACTTTCTAGATTTTTTTCAAAATTAGCCGCTTTCGTGGCTAGTCAACAGACTGGCGTGCGTAACTGTTAAGACAGTCATAACAACATCAGTGAGGTAAAAGAATTGAATAACAATTGTAATAGTACTAAAAATGACAAAAATATAACTTTGAACTTAAACAGCACTCTAATTTTATATTTTAAAAATTTAAGTAGAAAGTGAGGCTTAAAATTGAAGTAATATGATGTATGGCATTAAAAGTTTCTGCTGTTAATTACAGTGCTGATGAATGTTTTTAAAATTACAAGTGAGGTTTTTATGAATTACATGAGTTAGTTGTATTATAAATTAGAACAGTTAGAGATATTAGTAACATGACCTTCGACAACCTCTGTTAGCAATATTTTCATTGACGCCTGAAACTAGATTCGAAAACTCACGTTTTTAAGAGACATTTTAAAGATTTTTCTGTACTAAGTTTTCGGCGAAGGCATTGCTTTTTTGTCACCTTTCCTATTCCTAAAAACCTAATGATTCTACAAAGGGAGTTGCCCCATGAATGCATTTGTCACACGGATATGTGTATTCAAAATAAGAGACAGAGCTTATGAAACGAAAGACGGAAAAACAGTAATTCTCTTTTAGGCGAAAGTACCCATGACTAACTCCGAACTCTCATTTCCATTAGGCAAATTAATCTAGACTTTTTAAGCATCGCTGATAAGACGCCTAAATTGCATTCTATGATATGCACCTCCGCCTAACACAGTTTAGCGATTTCTAACGTAAACAGATTGTTGCGAAATCTCACGTTCCGAAAGATAAGATAAATTCACCACAAAAATATTTGTGCTCTCTAAGTTGAACGTCTCTAAGTTACTTATGTTGTTATAGACTGATAGGTCATATATAACGCTGCAGTACTACGGCTATGGTTTAAAATTGCTTCCTCAGAATTTCTCAGTGTAGTTTTTTTAAATCGTATATTTTGATTAATGTCAAGATCCAGCAGAACTATATACAACTTAATAGTTATACTCTCTACGTACAACTGATAAATCTATTTGAAACTTGCACAAAACGTTTACGTTTGGTCAGTTCCGTTACAGAAGAATATTTTCACACTGTAGAATTGATTCCCTGATTATTACTTAAACTCGACGGCTCACAAGACACACGATACCATATATTTCGGCACAGACTTGCCCAGTGTTTGCTTTATTTCGCAATAAACCAACAGTCTTGCTTGTTATAAAGCGGACTTGTTATTGAATAACATACTGGTCAAATTCAATTTTCTTAACTTTATTGTTATTATTTGAAACTTCTTTAAAAATGTTAATAAACATTAACACATTGATATAGCATAAACAGACTCATGACTTATAGTACATAATGACGCGTGCATATGAAACATCGGCAGTTACAAAGTCGCATTTGTAATGGAAATGAATGTTTCAAAGTACTTCCCTCCTTACCGCATTACCCAAAACCAAAAGCGCTTCTTCTTGCCTCCCCACTTTTTTAAAAAAAAACTGCAGGGAAGATCTTTTTCGGAGCAATGCAAATTCGTTTTTAAAGCTAAGTAAACACATTTAATAAAATACAAAATACAAATACATTAAACAATTAGCATATTCTGAGACCTGTTTTCATTCATGTATTGACATGTCTTTGCTGATATAATTGGTGATATTTATCCAGAGATCTTTAATAGGATATTATAAAGTAATTTATATTTAGGTCACTTCTCCTGTCAGTTTTGTGATGTTACAGATTTTTTGCTAATTCGCACTTCTTTAAAATTGATTAGATTAATCTGCATATCGCATTTTTGAACAACATTATCCCAGTCTAAATTGCAGTATTACACTGTAATTTCCTTAAATCCCTGGACTGCACTGCCTGTATACAGTTTTATAGTAATGCTGTTAGTAACAGTATATGGCGACGCTCAATAGTTTCGTCTACTTTCTTTCCATGAGTTATCCAAGTAAATACCGAAGATGTTTGAAAGATGGAATCATAGTGCTTCTCAGGTCTGGAAGGTTTGTCAAATAATTATATAATGCGTTTAAACACATTCTTATTTCAATGTTTGGTTTCTATAAACTGCTGCTATACGAAACTTATTCGTCTTATCCCATTGTTTTAAATGTATAATAAATTTAACTTGATCATCTTTTCCCGGCCACGGCAGTGGTTGGCGGATTACAGTTATTTACCATTCACAAATAGAGAGGTGAACTTAAACGCAGGACTGGACTGTTACACGGCCCCTTTATGTGCAAAAAGTTTTATTTTTCCTACAAAGTTTGTGAATTTACAATGTAATCCATCATCAGATCTTTCTTTTTCGAGTAGCGAGTGTCTGAGGTTTATGTTACTAGCTGGATTGTTAATACCTATGCAGAAATATGCGTCTCTTTTAGACACCTAGCTTATTCCAACACTTCAGCTTCCAGCCTGATTCAGCTGGATGCATTCAGAATAGCACACGCACGTAATTATACTGATATCAAATTGTTACTTCAGGCTTGTTTGTCGATGGCTGAATCATATCGTTTTATCAATGACCAGTTACCGTTAATCAGGGTCCGTTTCCCAATATTCTCTTGACTCGAATCCTGAAAAACATTTGGTAGAAGGGATATCTCAAATTCGTTGTCTGTCATAAACGCATGACCAAGAAAAGCACTATACTCTAGCTATAATATTTCAAATATATTTCGGAATATTGGGATTCATCATATCCCACACAGCCAACAAAACTTATCATGATTTCCCGTTACCCAAGTAAGGTACCTTATGCTTCGTAAGTTTAGACTCATAATGGTATCACAATGCCCTTTACCGCTTCAGCAGAAATTTTTGGTCCCAAGAATAAAGTACACCCTATCACTGGTTTAACCTTAAGGCCGGCTTTGCCGGCCAGGTGTGTTTGGGTTTTTGGTTCTTTCTCACCCTATCACTGGTATGTAACACTCACGCAGACCTGCGCCGACAAGAGGACTCCATTACGAGCATCGCAAGCTCATAATGGAGAGACAGAGACACAGCAAGACAGAGTGCTCATTGCTGAGTAAAGCTTTGGGAGTGTGATATTAAAATGTACCACCAAGATCTGCTCAATCCCCTCCATGTTGGCAGGCCACCCGCAGCTTGGTTAGCCGCTCTCTGTCCAGGGAACGTTGTCGTTCCTTCACAGGTGGACCCACAGAGGGGATCCAAAATACAATACCATGAAGGAGTCATCGAACAGGCTTAAAATTTTCACTATATGTAGATTTCGATAAGACATACAAAAGACTAATATAACACCACGTATGCTAATTTTGCACACGAGTAACGCCAGTTAAAAGCAATGTAAATGACAGAAGAGTAGTTTATTTCTAATCATTGGAATTGTGTTTTCATGATGTTTTTTTGCACAGGAAATTTCAGTTTGCCTCGTGAAAAGCAAAGGCAGTCATTCGAACAAGTTTTGAGTCTGACAGAGGAAGAACTGTGGTTTATAGACACAGAAAATTGTCCTTCTGAAAAATCACTACCTGTGTTTTGCGAAATAAAGTTTAAGAGAACAGGTATGCTGTACGCATGGCAATGACGTATTATACAGCAATATCAGATACCCTAACGCAAGAATTAGAATAAGTTACAGAGCATATTTTGCTAGTACGTTGTATCGTTTGATGTTTTCTGTAGAATAGAAGGCGTCCATTATTGCGATTACGTTGACATTGGCTAGTCTAAGTCGATTCAATTGAACTCCTCGAATTGAATCTAGATCTGCCTAAAATATCATGATGATTGTATCCGAGTCTTGTGCCACCGTGGTAAAAGACTTAATGATCCTTACATTATGCATCCCTATACCGATCCATTCCACCTGGTGTAGTGGTTTGGGGTGCCATTGGACTTTACTCCCGCATCCGCATAAAACGCATTGCTAATACATTCAACAATCACCGCTATGTCTCTGAATTTCTGGAGACTGTTCTCCTTCCCTTAACTTCAAGCCTAGATCTTGAGATTGACGTCTCTGCGCGGCGTACGTACTTTCTGAAGCTCGTGTTTTTCTTGCGTTTTGGTTTTCGAAAATTATCATGTCAGTTAGCATTTTCCGCTCAATGTTATCCAAACGTAGCTCCATTTAATAAAGTGGGGAGTAGAAGAGACTACGACAATGTATGGGACGCACTCGACAAAACTGAAACAGGGCAAAAGCGCCCAGATAGAGGTGATAATGGCTCTGTAAGATTACAGCGAATCGAAATAATTTTTGTCAAAAGACTAGTATGTGAAGAATTTCCAGTCAAGAAATTCAAGTTTCTTGGTCAAAAATAGAATCCAGTCACTAAGATGATCGAAACTGAATCTCTAGCCCAAGATAAAGGTTTGATTTCTCCGAAAGAAAC
Organism: Stegodyphus dumicola; assembly: GCF_044657685.1. Classification (NCBI taxonomy): domain Eukaryota; kingdom Metazoa; phylum Arthropoda; class Arachnida; order Araneae; family Eresidae; genus Stegodyphus; species Stegodyphus dumicola. The sequence goes on from NC_140781.1 coordinate 36,705,333, forward strand.
AGCCAATACTAAAATTATCCACGACAACGCTCTAGTGCCGAAAATTTCAAATTCCTTTGCTAAGCTAGAATGTGAAAGCACTTAAGACAAACCAGAGCCCACGCTTGCAAATGCCTAGAAGTCGATCCTGGTCTTATGCCGTCGGTTAGAAAGAAAGATTGCCTCCGATCATGTGTCTCCAACCGGAAGTCACCTGGAAAGAACTGAAAAGTCTCACTCGGTATGATTTAAACGACTTCATCGGAATATTAACCAGAGTATCCATCATGATTATGTTTAACTCCAGTGAGCATTGCATTCATATCTTCGACTTTTGATGAAGAATGAAGTACAATTCAGGACTATCAGATCCAAGGCGGACACTCGTTTGAAAATGGTTATACGCCTGTGATTATTACATGTGGATATCAAATCCGAAGAGATAAGGAAGGAACTCTGTGCTAAGGGCTTTTTAGTACAAAAGTTAAAATAGTTCTCCAGGAAAATAGCTGATCGTGAAGAGATGCTTTCCATATTTTTCGCTACTGTGAGCCAAACAGAAGTACGAAAAAACTCTCCACTGTGATGATCATTCAAAACCTGACTTTGAACATCAGAAGATACCGCTTGGGTAAAAATCAAAATCTGATCCAGTGTTTTAAATTTCAGAGATTTATCAGATTCATCATTTAGAGGTTGTAAACTTTTCCCTTAAATTCGCAATAAGAACTATAAGAAAAAATCAACTACCAAGTAGATGACTTCCTTTCCTTCCACAGCTTCCAGTCTTAAGAAATCACTTCATTAAAGAACTCTACCGAATGCTTCTACTGAAAAACTGTGATGGACTTGATTTCAGATAAAAATATCTGCATTCTTCTCTCCAGAGTTCCGTAAATTTTTGAAAATGCAAAATATCGAAGTCGCCAATTCAGAAACTGAAGCTGGATCTTGTCCTATTAGAAATTTTCAAAGAAAACTAAATTTCTTCAGATCATCAAATGGTGCCCAGATTCCCAGATCAAATGCCATGCTCAGATTTTTCCCAATATATTTGGACTTAGAAATTCCTTCATCTCCCAAATGACTTGTATCTAGCGCAGATGCGGGTAAAACAACCCTAGCTGAGCGGTTTGGTTAATATTTCATGGAGATCATGCTTTCAGGCCTCTCTCATGCAAATATTTCTTTTTGTCATCTATGATGGCATATCTTGCTATTTCCGGACTCATTAGGGTTAATTTCTATTTTTAGGAATCTCCGTTTTACGGAATTTCAACAGTTTTAAAAATGTTTAGCTCTATCTGATGACCGGCCCCGCTCACAAAATTTGCAGTCCCCTTTCACACGATACGGACTTGGTTTTACAGAAGCAAAGTTTAACACTTCTAGACACGGCACGCAAGTTTAACAATTCTTCATTGCCCTCTAGATGCTATTCGCTCACTGAGCTTGGCCCGCCTACTCTCCCTATATGTCACACATAAGAATACGTCTGGTTGTCGGTGATTAACAAATCACCCACAGATGAACTTTGACAATGGATGATAGCATGGACTGACCTATCCCAAGTATACGTCTAAAGCCTAATTCTTTAAATGCCATAAACTCTCGCAGCAACTATTGCCAGCCATGGCGGCTAGGCAAAATACTGATTTCTTTATGTTCTGCAATTGAGCAACGCTGTAGCATTAAATAATTCCCCTTTGTGCCTTATTTACTTGTTCAGTAAAGAGGGCTCTAATACCTCTTGTTCATTATTATGTTGCCCTTTGGATGGTCTGATTAATTTTCAGATCATGCATTTGAAATACAACTGTGAAAACGCAGAACAAATGAATACGAACATTGATTTATTCCACTGAATAGAATGAAACAATTCTACTCGAAATTTTACTTAATGTTACCGATGTGATCAGTAATCTTATAAAACTTCTTAGGTCAAATTAGAATTGGGCTCATGCAGCTACCCAGCTGTTACGTATACCAGGAATTTAACTATGTTGCCATCAGTCAAAAGCTCTGCTTTTTACAAAAATCTTTCAGAATGAAAAGTCGCTTTTTGGTCGTAACATTCAATTTTAATATAGTACACAGTAAAATAATCAAAGTAATAAAAACGACTTTTTTTCTAGAATTAAAAAAAAATTGGAATCATCATCATTATTATTTTTTTAGCAAAACATCCAGTACATTGGTTTTATCAAATAATTTTGAAATAATTATTCTTGCAAACACAATTTTCATAGCACTCACCACTTGTTAACTATCAGAATTCTAGGTTTGACCTCAGGTTGAGCCATAAACTTTACACGAAAAACTAAATATAAAATTATAGCCAAACAATATTTTATTTAACCAAGGAAATACATGAAATAAAAACATATTCTACATGCCATAGGAGTTGGCGCCCGCTCTCAGATATTCGGTTGTTCTCCAAACATATTTGTCATGAAAGAAGCTAATCAACAGCTTTTAGCAACTCACTTTGTCAATCATTTCTATTCTGTGCTCTGCTTAAAAATGTGCGCAATTTTAGGCTGCTTTATGCAGCGACAGTATTCAGCCTGAATTTCTGATAATGCTTTCTTTTTATCGCAAAAAGCGGGAGTTAAAACGTCCTACAGTCCAACGCTATTTTTTTAATCTGTTAGGAATCGTGAACTTTTTATCCGTTTTCTTAGCGTTAACGGGATTATAAAAGATTTTTCTTTGTCCTTGAATTATCTTAAGAAAAGTAATCTGAGGAACCTGTTGTAGACAAGTGAGACTATATTTCTCATTTATGCAGCGTCTGTACCAAAACAGCAGAGACAATTTCATTAATGTACATAATAAAATATTCAGGCAAAATAAAAAACTGCCGAAGTACATATAATAATTTCATACAGTAAAAATTGGGGAAAAGGCATCAGAAGTAGAGATAAAAGAGGGAAACAGAATAAAACAACATGGCTTAATCCTTATAAGGGTAGCTTGTCATTCCTATGTCCCGTATATATATGATTACATTCTTTAGAAACTTTGAATAAAGGTGCTACCAATAAATTGCGTTCTTTAGGGACTGGTAATTATTAAAATTACCTTACAATAACCTTATAATTAGGGAACATTATCTGCCTTAGAAGATTCGGGTTGTAAAATGCATCCGTGTAATAATTCTCGTGCACTTTTTTCTAATTAAAATAACTTTTAATTGGCTGAATCTTGTTACATAAGTAATATTTATTAATGAAAATCCTTCACTGTAGCTTTATGAAATATTTAATGCTGGTCAAACAAATGTATTTTTGTTAAAATCATTCTGGAAACGTTACAAGGTGGGGGGAAGAAATATATTTAGGCTACTCTTTTAATTTTTACAGTTATAAATGGTATAATTAAAGAATTTATATATTTATATATATTATGAAATTTATATATTTTCCATGTTCATATTGTTGCACAAGAAAGAAGTGCCCATGCTACAATTTCAGTTCTGTGTTGATGATGTACGTAAGCTTTTGTGACAGCTAAGGGCGCAATACTTTGGCCTCAGTCCAATTTTTCGGTAACTTCTCTTGATCTGCCAAGATCCTGCCATCCTACACCTTTGCGTTTTCAAGTGCAATTTCTTTAGGCTGATATTTTTTATACTATGCATCTTTGGATGTTCTTTTGAGCTAAGTGATACGATAACACCTGTTTCCACTTCCTGTTTCTTTGAAATGTGGACACTATTTTAGTTTACAATGATTAAGCTGTTAAATTACGATTTATTTTGATATTTAAAATTCCCTCACCATTTTCAAATTTAGGATAGAAGATGAACAACGGGTACTACTTCTATCTTTCCTTGTATAAAATATGAAGTTGGATAAAATGGAAGTGATATTGTAATAAGTCATTAGTTTTCAAATTTTACCAATTTTTTAAATTTAGATAGCAAGATGTTATAACAAAAAAAGCTCATTAATTAACACTTAGTTCCTCAAAACATATTCCAGCGAGTCAACAGCAATCAAATTAATCATGCTGAATATTCTTTTATAAATTAAATCAAAGAAAATTATAAATTAATCGTACTATTTGTTTTTTCAGTTGTAACTAATAAACTTGAGTTAGTCTATTCATATGTAAATTACAAAATTAGTCTATTCATAAATAAAATTTAATAAATTAGAATTACTTCAGATTCTTAAATCTGTTTACAGCAATACGATATACCAACTCAACTACCGAAAACTTCATCCTTTTCCTTCTTGTTTCCTGTTTATGTATTTCGGCTTGACTTGTCTTTATTGTCTTCTTTCCTAATTTAGGAGGTCATGTTGCCCCAATATGATTTGGTGTCTAATGCAGGGGGGCTTTATTGACAGATTTAATCCTCCGGGGTCACCTTCCTCGGCTTCTTATTTCCATCTCCAATTCAAGCCATAAATTTTTTCTTGCTGCTGGAAAATTTTCAATTCCCCATATTTAAAATTTGGATTATGTGCACTAATGCTTTTAGTTACTTGTCTTCGACAATGTTCTTCGCACAAGCATGTTCCAAAAATACTGAGCTCAACCTTTACGATGGCAGTTCCTTCTTCAAAGAGAATTCTAAGTATATAAGCAGGCGGTTTCCTTAGCTTCCAAGCACTTTTTTTTTTCTCCTGTCTGTCCTTGACATCGACATTTTCAAGCAATTACAAATGGAGAGAAAAACATTTTGAGAAAGTCTTTTAGAGAAAATTTTAAGCAGTGAAGAATACTATGTTTTTATTTATGGATGTTATGTTATCGGCGGGCTAAACGTTGAATAAAGAACTAGAAACAAAACAAGTACGGGGGGGAGGGGGGGGAATTCAACTTAAAATGAGACTTTTAGCTCAAAGAAACACCTACTATGGATTAATTAGTGAGCTTTCTTAATTAAATCAATGGTTGTAGAGTCATTAGGATTTTTTGGAAGCCAGAGAGATGAAAATTATGCAACCGCCTTCGCCGGGAATCGAACCACGGACCTCTGAAATACCGGCTCAGCGTGCTACCGTTACACCACGCAGGCACGCTAGGGAAGTGGGAGAAATACCTTATATACTCCCCTTTTTAAAGGGCGACTAGGATTTTAGGGGACCTAGTCGCCAAATCCTGGGTGCGGAGAATCATCATCCACAACCCTTTTAGTTCGAGCGCCACTTGTAGAGTCATTAGGATTTTTTGGAAGCCAGAGAGATGAAAAATATGCAACGCTTCGGCGGGAATCGAACCACGGACCTCTGAAATACCGACCCAGCGTGCTACCGTTACACCACGAAGGCAGGCTAGGGAAGTGGGAGAAATATCTTATATGGTGATGAACATCAATTCTTAATCATAATATAAAATAAAGAAATTTCAAATATTAAATAAAGAAATAAACTACTGAATGCAGTATCATACGAATGCAGGGATTAAACCAAAGATAACTGATTTTTGACTGGTTTTTTAGTTTTGAAACAGTCGCTTGAAACGTTAACTAATTTGTTCACGATGGAGCGTGGAAGAAATGAGAACACAAAATTAAGAAATGGCTAGGATACAAAAATATTTTTGTCTATAATGATGAGAAAATGAGCGTATATCAGCAGCGAAATAGCAAAAGGTTTATAAAATATCGTAGCATGAAATTCTTTTACGGAGCTCTTTCGTTCGAGACACGTTCCCATTTATTTTCTTCAGATGATATATAAAAAGGGGTTAACGGAGTACAGTACTCTTCCACTTTCTGTATTCCCTTAGGTATCATTTATATGTCATATTTGGAAATGCTTGGAAAATGCTTGCAAACCGTCGGTTTTCAAAGCATGTGGAAAATTGCGAAAATTAGGAAAGAACACGCTTCATATTACAGTGCTTACAGATTGCTGATAAAATATTCTTGAAATGGAGTCTGAAGTTTAGAATCAGATCTTTGATATAAGTGCTCTAAATCTTTGCTTCCTTGCAATAAAATTTGTCTGTCCATCTATAGCAGATCTTATTTTCTGACCATTCCAATAATTATTTCCATGATATATTGTTTGAGGTAAGCATATTCCTCATATATATCAATTTGCAATAAGTTATGATTTGGTATTATTTTATTAATTAACTAAAAGACTGTTTCAACTTGACTCGAGAAGGGGTATCTTTTAATATGAGCCAGTTGTACATTTCGATCTCCTGAAATATTTTTTTTTCTCCATTTCTCCAAATAAGTAAAAGAAGTCTGATAAAATGAAACAATAGCTTCTCGAAATTCAATAATTTCGTACACCAGTGCATTTAGCATTTATTGGAATAACATTATCCTCTATCTTGCTAAATACTGAAGCTTTCAGAGCATCCGTCGAAACAATTACATCGAATACAGACACAGAGTAATCCCAGTGTTAATAAAATGTAGTCAAGCTTCTGCCACTGGATTTTCAAAAAATTCTAAAATAAGCATGGGACCCTTTCCTTCAGATTGAAAACAAGTCTTTGATGTTAAAAAATTTGAAGTACCCTTTCAATGGCGGGAAGGAATGCTAACCATCTTGTTTATGAATACCTTAGTATCAATCAATAATTGGTTTCTACGAAGTCGCACATATTTTTCAATGTTTTTTCTCTAACAGCTTAACATTTAATGTTACACATCTTACTCCAATTAAACCACGGTTAAGGTATAAGGTATTTCTCCCGCCTTCTTAGCATGTCTTCGTAGTATAGTGGTCTTCACGTATTCCAGAGGTTCGCGGTTCCATTCCCGGTGAGGGCGTTCCTCATTTCTCATCTCTCTCTCAATTTTAAAGGTTTCGTTTCAGTTTAACAGAAACATTATTTCTTCCATGTCTGTCAGCTCCTCCAAAGTTAGAGTTCGTATTATCGGCACAAATACCAATAACTTTTTGTTTTAAATTAATTTCTTTAAGAGTTTCTTCTTTTTCAAGTTAAATAATTGCTGACAATATCGGCTGTTTTCCCAGGTAAGGATTTCACGTTAACTTAATAACTTCAATCTATAAATCTAATAATTATTGGAAAAAGTTTTAATTAATTGTGACTGGACGCATAAATTAAGACTGAAACAAATGAACCCTTATTTATGCGGCCGGTATGGCGTGCGTCTCTTAACTTAAGCTTGTATTCTCAGTTTGTAATCTACACTACTTAAATAAATACATTTAAACTTTTACGTTCTCACAATACTGTTTTTTGGGACAATTCGGGACAAATACTTTAAATTCGGGACCAAAAACAAGTTGAAAAAAATCGGGACATGGACTGAAAATTCGGGGCTGTCCCGCGAAATTCGTGACGTATGGTCACCTTGCCTTTAACATAAGATAGTTGTCAATAGACGTACGACACTTTTTGGCCAGCAGCCAGTGGGGAGGAAAAGGACTTTCACTCTGGGAATATGCATACTTGCTACTCTGTCTGGGAAGCGAATGGTGTCTCACATGTTCATCTCGAAGAAACCGACAAGGAAATACTAAGTTTAAATAACACAAAAATTAAGACTTAGAAATAACGCCTTAACAACATCCACTTCAAGTTTCTGAATAAATTAACGAAAGGCGCATTTGTGAAGAACTGTCTGCTTCTCATTGCTAGATTTCTAACGTCTACAATTCGAAATTATTGCGGTAAGAAAACCACTCAAGAAACAAATGTTCATAAAACAAATAAATTTATTTTATATCTGTCTTGGCTATAGAACTGAAAAAGATAAACAGAAGTATTGAAGTTTGCACGCAGATCAATTGTACAGTCCAAATTAAAACAGGCACGTACAAATAGCAAATTAAAATGAAACTAAGCTAAGGGAACTAATTTGCTTTCATTTTAATTACTTTTCTCAGTAAATAAATTTCAAAACAAATTTCACTAACCACTTAAAAATTCCAGTTCTTTGCCTAACTAATAATAGCAAATGAGTGATTACTTTCTTCATAATAAATAGCATCTGTCGACCAAGGAAAGGCAAATTAATTTTGAAGTTTAAAAATCTATTCGCTCAGTTAGTCATATTCACGTTTATTCTGTGGGCTTTTTATGTCTTTATGAATTTTCTTACTTTTATGTTTGCTAGGGAAAATGGCAGTATACGACAGTCTTTTACATATTAATGGCCTTGTAGGGAAGAATATTTAAAATTACGACTGGTCAGAAAAATTAACCTAAAGCCTATACGTACATTACGAATCTAGATTTGTTTCTCTTTTTAACTAGATGTGGCAGACGTTTGCAAACTTCTAAATTTTACCATACATCATTTGCTTGCTTTGATGTTCTTTTAAGCAAAGCCCGGCTTGAGATTTCACTTCCAGGTCGCTGATAGCTGAATATCCTGTTATCCTTATCTAATCGGAAAATCTATTTACTATGGTTCACTTACTTTATTAGTAAATTTTATTGTTTGAATTCCTGTAAGAAGAACAAGTCAAGGGAAAAACATTACTTTCTTTAAACCGAATTTGCAGAGGAGTATTTGGCTCCATTCACATCATCAAAAACAGTTTTGATCAAAAAAGAGAGAAATCTTCGTATATTATACAAATTAGATTGAAGAGCCAATTTCCGAGTTTAACAGTAGATTTCCAAGTTTCGAAAAAGCTATAAGATTACTATATCACATTCCGTAATTACCCACTCAGCAACAGATGAGCTGGACTTGGTAGAAAAGATAAGACAGTAAAATTATCAGAATTGGCTAAATTTATTGCATTAAAACTGGAAAAAATCAACAGTTGCACTAAAGCAAAGAAATCCAAAACTCTGAAACAAGAAATGATCGCATAGACAGAAAACCAAAAAAGCGGTAGGTGCTGAAACAAGTGCATTTGAAGTTTCACTTCGAAAGTACTGTCAGGTTTTGGTCTTTGATTTCAAAATACTTTGACATAAATAATATATATGTGTGTGTGTGCGTGTGTAATATAAAAGATGTGTAAATCAAAATTATAACTTAAATTGGCAGTAGCCTCTTAATACTTCATTTTCATTTTGGTATTTCCCCTCTGTGTTCTAAAAATAATGATAAATTTACTGGACTGCATCATTTCTATATTAATCCGTATCATATGACTTTTACAAAACGATGATGACGTAGCTAATTCGGAACTCAACATTTCGAGAGCCGAAGCCTTTCTCTTAATAAATTTCCGAACTAGATGCTTCCAAACGCACCTGCTTGCTGCACTTTGGCGTAGCTAGACTGCTGCTTGCTGCTTCTCTTCTTACCGAAAAGCTGTCAAAAATGTAGATGTTCTGAATCAAGCACAATTAAAATGGCAAGCGAATTGTAGCCCCAAATGTGAATTTAAATAAAAAAGAATATTTAATATGTCTTGGCTTCCAAATTTGCTGTTCATTATGGATCAGCATCTACGCCAGTCAGCTTTCCTACATCATTACAGACATATATCTTAACGGCATATATCTTATATCGCCACTTCCGACAAAAATTAGGAGCATTTTGAAAGTTTGGAAAGCCATCCTAGTAGCAGTACATAGCCAAATAGAATTACTTATATATTTTTTAACCAGAAACTTAATAACTGTACTAAATGAGAAGAATGTTTTGCAATTTTTTTGTATGAAGTATCCAGAAAAATGATGTCCAAAACTTCGTACAATTCTGGCTGCAGTTTTCAAACATTAAATTTCTCCCTTTTTAGCCTTATTATCCTTACTAAACCTTTTTAGCCATATAAAATTATTTCGTATTGACAAAAACAACATATAGCTTCTTGCATGAATTATTGCAAAAGTGTAAGCAAATTACAACAGTTCATGCAAGAAGATATGTATTTACAGAAAACAACACGCTACAAAAAGCCATGACTGAAAACAAACATGTTGCTTAACCATGACTGATAAATAGAATATAGCCGAATGAAATTTATATACGAATAAATACATTAAGTGCATGCAACTATCTATTTATTTGCTATTAAATATTCTTTTCCCGAGAATCGATCATGTGAAGATTCGGAAAATAGCATCTTAAATTTCTGGAAAATTGCCAACTAGCGCTGCATCATCAAATATTATTAACAGATATTTTTTTATTTGCTTATCACCTACAATATAGCTGCTAATTTTTATCAGTACATATTTCTGAATGAAGCTGAAATTTGAGTCATACATATTTTTGTTTCTAAAAATGCTGAGGGTTCAAAGCTGCCGGATTTTCCTTATGAGCGCCCACAAGCAGCCGAGTGGTAAAATCGCTGAGTTCGACTCGTGTTCAGATCTCAGCAGATGGGCTAGTTGCTTGGAGATGTTCGCAGTTTTCCTCATGTGTAATATGAGTACAAGCCAGTTTCCCTTAGAAATTCATCATGAATGTATTCTTCCTCTTAGGCAGGCAGCTCTGGTGTGCTTTGCCATGATCTAAATAATCCAGTCCTTCCTTATGAGTAGATAAATCGTTGAAAGCTTATATCTGCATCCCAGGCTTAGTTACAGGCAAAATGTTCTGGCTGTATTGTAACATTTACAGTTTCCTTCGTCCAAATTCAAGATAATTTCCCTTAGAAAGTAATCCATGTAACTATCCTCATAAAACAGAGAAGCAACAAGGTCTTTGTCCTATAACATTCACCTGTTCATGAAATGAATAAATAAAAATAACCTAATTTTTAATACATAGAAATATAATACAGAAGTGAATTAAAACTACATAAAGGAACTTGTAAAAATGATCTTGGAACTAAACCTTTTTATAGCTCATAAATTTTTCATATTTTTAATTATATAGATAATTTTTTACCTTATTTAAAAGACATTTTCGTTGAATGAAAATATTTACAAGAAATGGAAAGTTTAGAAGTTTTCGGGTTACATTTGCTATGAAGTTTACAATTCTTTTTTTCAATTATTTAACATCGTTAGATTTACAGTATCTAAAAAGTTTTTTTTTTTCCTGAAAGGCATAAAGAACCTCATAGCTAGTAATAATTAATTGGTTCATTTCAAAACTTTCTAACACCATATTAACCTTGAAATGACATTTCGACTTCAGAGGCATTCTTTTTTGACGTTACCAACATCTTTACGAGCAATAAAAATTTCCAGTCGTCCTCCAAAAGAACGGGAAGTCTTCGTTAACTCAAAACTGAAAACCAAAGCTGAAGCGGTGTTAAAAGCAAAAGTGTGCATGTCTTAGAACTACTTTCATTCTGCATTAAAAATAAAAAATTTATTTTTTAAATATTGTCTTAAAACACAGCAGAAATATTTCTAAAATATCAAGCCAAGCTTTAGACATAAAAGTAAATAATATATACTTAGTATTATCATATTTATCAAAACATAACCCAGATGGTCGATAAACCTAATACTTTTGTTCCTATTTTGTGTGAAGCTAACTAGAAGCAATCCTTTAGTTCATGCTAACACTTCAGACATGGTTTTGAACGTGCTGAATTTACTTTTCTTATTGCAGATTAACTGGAACAAATCCCTAAATGAAATTAATTAAATTAGCTTATATAAAAAAGAAAGGTTTAGCAAAATGGTACTTCTTTCGGACTTATTATAATCATTATCAAGATTATTTGTTCAAATATATATGTATCTCTGATCTAGTATGTAAACAAAGCAAATAGACAAGTTTTTAAAAGTTTTTAGAAAATTTGTTCAAAAATATATTTAAAAAGTTTAAGTTTTTTAGTTCCTGCTTATTCTTTAGCTGCTGCAGACTAAGAATAATTATACTTGGTGCAAGAGAAAAAGAATAGTAAGGTATTCAATTTCCGTGGTAAACAATAACTATTCTGTTTGCGTCGAGCATTACGATACGCAAAATACGTAGTCCAGACTGATATTGTAAACACAGACGATATTTTGTGGACTTTACAGTCATTTGCTCTGTTATGTTTTCCCTCTTCTATTCTTTTTATCTTTTATTTTTTTCTCTTTCTCTCTACTCTTTTCTCTGAAAGTATGACGTGAAAGACTCGTGCTTGGGCTGTTGCCAACCACGGGATGAACTCGTGCTTTGAATGCAAAGGGTGAAAAAAGCTACACCTCATCTCATCGCTGATTTGTTGCGTTTTACTTCGTTGTCTGACAAAAAGGAGGTTATTGAAATTATTAGATATAGCTTGTTGCATGTCTGTAACACTCATTTTTTGCACGAACGTTATTTCCATATCGCATTGATACGTAGAAATGCGATGCGCAGATTTAAACTGCTCTATAATATTTTATTGCATTTCTAAGCAATTCGATTATGAATGTATAATACTGAATTAAATATAATGATAATCCGAGTAAATAAAAAGTAAATATATATATATATATAGAGAGAGAGAGAAAGATGAAGTTAAAACTAAAACTAAACAGGCAAAAGAAAAACAAGTAATAAAATAAACTTTATATTAATAATTAAGCAAATTAATGGCATTGCAAATTATAAATGGAGTTAGCTGGATTTTTTTAATTAATTTTTTTTTAAATTGAAAACTAAAAATGGAGTCAAAAATAATATTTTCCATATCATATTAAATTAAAATATAGCCGTATAAGTCACTTAAACGTGGAAAAGCTGTAATCTTCAGACTCTTACGTTGAGTTTTTAATCTTTTTTCATTTATCATTTTTTTATCTTTTAAAACATCTTGATTTAAAAAAAATTGTCAATTAATTTCATTCATAATTTGTGATACAATTAATTTGCTTAATTAATATTATAGTGTTTATTTTTCTACTAGTTTTTTATTTGCTTGTTTAGTTTTAATTTTAACTTAATCGATATTTACAAATTATATATTATGAGCATTATGCACAGGAAATATTTTTTAAGAAGACTTTATTACATGTATGTTTTCCAATTTAAATGTATGTATATATACATACATAATGGAAAACTACTGTTAGATAAAATTCGGTAACAATCTGTCTACGTATAAAGCATAAACTCGAAGGCATGCTGAAAGCATAATTATTTATAATGCTATCTAGTTTAAGATTTGAACCTCATTCTTTATATGCAGTAGAACTCCAGTTATCTGAATTAAATGGGGGCGGAGTCACTTCAGATAATACTTGTTTTCGAATAACCCATGTCAACTATTTTCGGCATTTAAAGGTAGAACATGTAGTTCTACTTTTAAATACACACCGTTAAATATTTAAACTTTATCGTTTAAATGTAAATACCGCTAAGCAAAAGGGCGAATTACAATTCGTGTTCGCATTTTTGATAATGCAGATAGCTTTATCAAAAATTAGATAAAGAATTCAACCTGAGATTAACGTTGGGTTTCTAAAAATTTTCTAAACTGACTCGAATCCCTCAGTACAGCTTTTCTATAACGACAACATTCAATATAGTTGAATTTTGCTTATTGCAACGTTACTTTTTAATTATTTTATACACATTATTTAAAACAGTGATTCGTTTCCATTTCAGTTTTTTATCGCAACACCTAAAGAGCAACAGCAGGTCGCCTTCGAGTGTTCAGCATTTGACATTAAAAGCCAACTTTTGGATGGAAATCTCAAAGCTCACTATTTTTGCGTACTTTTTAGTGAAATCATTTGTTTTCGTTATAAGATATCTATTTACTTCACTAAAATCAAATTGAGCATTCAAAAGTTTTAAAGTGATTACTTTCTTTCGCAGCTAAACGAAGTTCGGTTAAGCAAGCTTTTACTACATTAGATTTCGAGCTGAAAATTTCCCTTTGCTCATCACTTGCCTTTGTGATGTAACTGGAAAAAAACATCCGAATAACATTGAAAGGTCCTGAATTCGGATCCTGACGAAGGCATAGCTAATTTTTCATGTTTCGCGGCTTCGTTAAAATTCTAAATGGACTGCACAAGGAGCGTTCGAACAAAAATACGGTAGACGACAATTTTTCACCACCTGGATTTGGTGACTTCATCCCTTTCTTCCCAGTCGCACTTTTAATGGGGAAGAGAGTAAGGGATTTTTTCCTTTCCTTGCATCATGCCTTCGTGGTGTAGTTCGAAGCACGTCCAGCTAGTGTCTGAAGGTTCGGAGCAATTCCCGGCGAGAGCATGGATGAGTTCTGTGTTCTCTGCGTTGAAAACAAACCTACTAACACTGCACTCTTAACTGCTAGACGCTTGGAACATTTACAATAGCTTGCTTAATTTACAGTTTATTTTATTTTGGATAAAACTTCGGATATTTTTTTAAGATGGAGAGTTGTTTCAATAATTCCTCCTCTACCGCCCCTAAGTGCTAAAAGCCACGTTTACTACTTGATTTTCTTGAGAGTTAGTTATCTGCTGTGCTGTATTATTCTCGCCATTAGGCTTACACTGGTATTTAGGTCTGAGCCAACCAGCGAGTTTCCTGTCTGTGTAACCTTTTCGGCTAATTTACGATTAACATAAATTTAATATCAGTTCTCTCACTTTTTGATTTACGTCGTAAATGCTGGCTGGTTTTGTAAGTACAAGACATGCCTTTTGATAACTTTATCTGAATTAAATAAAAAAAAAGGTCGTTTACACCCTTCACAGTCTCTGTGGTAATTTCCAAGACATAGAGATAATTATTTTAAGTCTTAGGTAGAGTTCTCGTAAATTGTGTTATCAAAGAGAACAAAACTCTATAAGGATTTGCGACAGACAGAACTTTATAATACTAGTGATCAGTTTATTAAACATTTAATGATTTGTTAAGTATGCTCCTAAACAATAGCTTTGATAGAAATAGAATTCTTTGTTCCGACTTGAAAGGCAGACTTTAAATGCTAACGGTACTTTACTGTGGAGATTCAAAAATAAACGAGCGATCTGAAAATGAGACCAAACTGAATAGCTCATGATCCACAGAATGGAATGTAAGTATGAAGGAGGACAAAAATATGAGTCATCTGTTCAACTGTATTATACAGAAGTAAGACTCAATCAGAATAGTCATTATGAAGTATCTATTTAGTGAGCTTCCACGAAATAATCAAGCATTACCTTTTGAACTCTTAAATTACGTGATGATATCAATTAATTCACATCTGGAATACGCTCATACAAGAAAGTGTTTTTTTATATATATATATATATATATATACTGTAGACGTCCAGTCTTTCTTCTGTTACTCATTTGCACATTTTCTCTCCTCTTTCTTATCAAGAAACAGGAAACTTATTGAAATAATATAATTCTCCAACACTTATCCAGAATGGAATAATCATATATACACATTAAGCTATTCATTCCCTGGATATTAACTCCTTCTTCAGACACCCTTGCACTGCCATGTATGAGGAAAAAAATTAGTTTCCTTTCTTAATAGCTTGTTCAATTCAGATTTCTGGTCATCTTCCAATTCTTCTCCACTCAGATGAGCAACAGCATATCATGCTCTTCCTTTCCTTTTATTTGCTTAATTTATAAACTTGAATTCAATTTTGGCAAATATCCAGTGACATTCCACTAGTCTGTAGGTAATTATATTCTAATACGCACGCAGTGGTTACAGATGAATCATTTTATAAGCGTTCTGCTAACTTTGCAAGAGAGAAAAACAGCAAATACTAGAAAATGTAATAGATAATAACCAAATATAGAGTGAGATGTATAAAAGCATTTAATATCTATCAGTATTGCTAAATATTGATGGGTCTATATCTTAATAAATTCACAGTAAGCAGAAAATATCGTAATCTAGAAAAGCATACCTAACTTACACAGCATCATAGCGTAGCTTATGTTAAACCTACTCACAGCACTCAAATTTACATTATCCTACAATCAAGAAAAATTGCCAAGTATGACATCTTTGAGATTCTTTTATAATAAAGTGTTTGCATCTTTTGATTTATGGAACATTGCACTAACAGTGGAAAAATGGAATACGTATGTAATGAAATGTAATGTAAACAGAACATGTACGTAATTTTATGCTAATTAATAAATTATTATGATTTGAGCATTTACTGTAACGTCTTCTTTCCGCTGTCCTCACCGGAATGCAAATTAGATTTTTTGTATTTTAGCTGAGAATTTTGAATGTTTAGTTTGGAGCTTCTAGTAGCCGCGTCTTGCTTTTATTTACCATCTCCAGCTCTGCCTAAATCTTATTCCGGTTTAAAGTCTTGCTAGCCGATGTTTTAAAATCGTGGCCGTTAAATATCTGAGCCAACTTAAATAGTCTGTCATGCGTAGTCTCCGACTACGTTTGTCTATTTTATGTGCAGTCTACGACTAAGTCCATACATTAATTACTTCGCAACAGCACGCATCTAAACATCACGCTCCATTGGGCCAACGCATATGTAGGATATGCGGGGAATGAGCTCGCTGATTCTCTAGCCAAAGAAGCAGCTTCTAATATAGAGGCAACGCAATGCTACTTCCCGGCACCAAGATCCTATCTTAAGCGCCGTATTCTGAACATATGGCAAACGAAATGGGACAACAGCGACAAAGGGCGTCGTACGTACGATTTTCTCCCAAAAGTCTGCATAAATAGACTTTGCTCTGCCGCACAGCTTACGGGATATATCAGTGGACATGGCTCATTCCCTGAGTATTTCTTCACCTGAGCCATCACGAACTCGGGTCTTTGTATTTGCGGAGCACAAGGAAGCCCTGACCACTATGTCACGGAATGTCCACTAACCGAAAGATTCCATTTCAGAATGCCTTCCACCAATATCAGCCCATTCAGACGGTTTATATTTAGAACTCCAGCCCTACGACAGAGAATCTACAACATCATTAACCTGCTAATGTCACCAGGACTGAATATTGTGGCCACGAGCTAAGTAAGAGCTATGTCAATTTTCTTCCTGAAACGTTTCCGTGGCGTTTGTACGAGCAAATTTAGGCTTTACTCCACCAGCGACAGTGCCAACGAATGCCACTAGTGCCAGAACTGCAGCAGTAAAAATAACTAATTAATTAAGTAATCAAGCAGTGAGGTATATAAATATTCAAGCTTACATGAATTTATGTATTCAATGTAAACTACGATGCATACGTAGTTTATGTATCCAAGAATTATTGTGTATATGTATGTAAGATAAAAAAATATGAAAGAAACCTTCTAAATTTAATTCACTATAACCTCATTTATTTTCTATTTCCTTTGGGAACTTCATCTACTTGTCCTAAAAATAGCGCTTTATTCTAAACTGAGTCATTCAATCTTCACGCGATCTTACGTAACCCTTAATGTAGATGCCTCTTGACCAATCACCAAATTACAAACCAAAACTTTTCTCTCCGCGTGCTTCTATCTTGCATAACTACGCACTTCAGCTTTGCTCTCTACTGTGCTAAGAGGTAATTTCGCTGGCTTGCTTTTTATCTCAACAATATCAAAAATGTAAATCTTCTGTGGAAAGGCACGACTAGACTGCCAAGTTATTGTGGCCACAAATATCAATTGGAAATAAAAATGGAATTAAAACTGCTTCGACTGCCAAGTTCTTTAGATATTACCATTATTAGCATACTACGCAATCAAAATTCTTCTTCAGTATGGATCTAAGCACGCATCGACACTGCTCCGGCTCTTTCCTTGTGCTCATATTATTACATATATATATATATATAAGTGTCGACAACCATACTAAGTACTCATAACTAATGTATATAGTATAATGTAATAAACTAATCAAATGTTTTTATTGCAATCAAGTATTCAAGTATATAACTAGTATTTAAATGTATAAACGGTATTTATAACATAATTATATGTATCTATTATAACGACGCATGTATGTACTCAAATAACGCAAGCCCCAAATAATGAATGTAAACAGGTCTAATGTATGCCTTACCGTAATCAAGCTGTCAAGTACATGACTAATATATTCATGTAACTTTATCGTGTATCCAATGTATTAATGTATTTTATTGATGGATCATATTTCATGCATTTAAGATTTATTATTATTATTATTGTTGTTGTTATTATTATTAGTACCAGTATCATTATTATTAATATTAATATTATCATTTGATATATTATTATTATTTTGTATGTACATGTATTATTATTATTATTTGTTGATGCATCTAAGAATTATGGCAACGTGCACCCAAGAGCATCACCAACGCATTCTAATAGCTAATATATTCTAACAGCTTATATTCATGCAACTAACGTATTCATGTAACATCATCCAGGTCCCTGTTCGTTCATGCGACTTTACAGAGAAGCAAATGCATTCCCGAGGCAGGCCGCCTGGGACTCGGGAGCTGCCGGTTCAAGATAGTGGAGGGCGTGGGATATATACCTATTTACTTTTGTTAGACATCAGGTGTCCCCGTCCTCCGTCACCTGTCACCTGTATCTACATTTAAATTTAACGTTTTGTTATTTTAAGTTTAAATACACGCAATTAGCAGATGCTTAGATTTGTAGAACAATATATGCTCTTCTCTTCAATTAAGACTTACATTATAAAGGTTATTTTAATTTTCTTCAGTCTTGTGTGATTTATTCCAGACTAAGCGATAACTCGCTATCAATCTAGTAAGGTCTGCAGTACTTTGACACAAGCTTCATAATACAGTACAACCCTAGACGTGAATGGGTATTCGCCATCAACTTGCATAGATGATAACGTATTGCAGTTGAAGAAATGTTTGATGCATCGTTATTACTTTATTAACAATGGGAATTTTGCAGTAAGAGGACCATAAATTTTTCCTCTGGTCTTAGTTCCTGCATCGCTAATAGAATATATTGGGTATCTACATTTATTGAGGTTTAGCAAATGTAGGGTTCTTGGAAATATCAACCTTCAGCTGCACAGTGTGCATCTAAGGGTTAGCATCTTTAAACATCCGGTCAACATCTTTGCCAATATGCGCTACATGTTTTTAGTACCAAATAACACTCCAAGAAAAAATCAGAATTTAAATCTCGAAACGCAATTTCCATTGAATGCCTATTGCCTTCGCACTATTGTAAAATTGAAAGATTGTGTGCTGAGCCATTATAATCGGAAGTTACATTATGTTACGAATATTTAGTTACTTACTTCTAGTTCCACTTAAAGGTCGAAATGCAGATAAGTCTCGTGCTATAATATATAATAATCACTTGCTTTATGTAACTTTAAACTCTCTGTTATTTAATATTGTTTAGATCATCATAATGTTCATGACAATAGCTTTTGAAACAGTTAATAAGTCATGTAGTTTGATTCCAATGCATGTTAATGACTTCAAAACTCCCCGCATTGTCAACTAAAATTACTAAACCGTTGAAATGTATGGCTGTAATTGGTTGAGCGTGTGTATTACTAAGTTTTCTGAGTAATTTTGGAGAAGTATGAATAATTACTATTTCTGCCTTACTATAAAATGGCGATAAACACTGAAGTTCACAACAAAGAATGTCAAACTCCTTCTCCTTTGCTTTTGTTTTCAAGACTTGAACTACAAAATGTTATGTACTGTAAAATATTATAGTCAGGAAAAGATATGCACATAGTTATAAAGTATTTTCTCCGTCCTTTCTGTATGCCTTCGTGCTGTAACGGTTATCACACTCGGCGCGTATTCAAGAGGTCTAGGTTCGAGTTCCGGCGAGGGCATTGCTCATTTTTCATGTACTCTTGTTTCAAAATAACCTAATGATTCTGCATAGTAATTAAGTATTTTATTTCACATAGAAAAATACTCAAAATTTATCATCACTGTATTCCTTGAAAATAAATTCCTCACTCTCATTTTTAACATATTGACAATCCCTGACTGTAAAACTTCGCTATATACTCAGATATGGCTAAAGAAAGCATTTGGACAAGGATACGCAGAGAAAACAACGTAATTACAAACAGTCCGTCTCAAAGAATCATTGGTTTCGAAATTTTTGAAGGGTCCGATAACAACTCAAGAATAACAATAAATTTGTCAAAATGTGAGCCCCTATGCTCACGGGACCACAGACAATGTCTATTCTGCCCATACGTTAAGATGACACAGATGACAAAGCAATCTGATAGAAAATAAAATCTTAGAGGTAGAAAACATGATAACATAAAACCTCGTGGTAAAAAAAAAGTCAATAATACTGTATCATCTTTTAGAACAAAGATATGGTTGTCCTGTGATATGATACAATAGTGTTCACGCTTTTCTTCTCATGTAATACGAATATAATGAAGAAGAAAGATAATAATACATTTTTCAATTGTTCTTAATTTATGTGATTGTTCAGTTGTTACTAATCACAGATTAACTTATTAAAAAAAATCAGCAAACTTCAAATATTGAATTATAACACTCCAACTAAACTGCAGTGCTGACATTAAGTATTGCTTTATTTTATACTTTGAGCTGCCCTTACCCGGAAAAGAAATTTTGCAGTCGAATAACGAATGTCTATAATAGAGCAGCTAAGAGTCTTTCTATGATTTAATGAAGTTTGAAAGGTATGAATTCTGTTCATGAATTATTACCATAATCGCAAACAGATAATAGGAATCAGAAAAATGAACCTTTCACCTTCGAATGGGCTATTTTTCTCAGGGTTTTCTCAGTAAGTGCATATCAGAAATGTATTGTTTCTGGATAAAAAATTACATATTTTAATTTTTAAAGGCGTGAAAAGGAAAATACTATCGAATCTTTCAAAATAAAAGGAAAAAAACAGCATTAAATTCTCCTTGTTTTATAGCAAGAGTTCTTAATCAGGGAGAATTCCCCCGTACGGGAAATTTCATAGTTTTCCAGGGTGAGAATTCGTTCAGTCTTTTACTTGCCTTATTAAATTTACTTAACAATTATTTTATGTTTAAGTAGCTTTCCTATCGTTGCTGCTTTCAACTCCCGCTTCCTTGGCAGAATGCCAATAGATTAGGAAGAGCGTATTCAAATGAGGTAAAAAAAGTTAGTACTTAAGGGAAGATTTTTAGAAAGTGAAGTTAGAGCATGTTCTGCCTGTTTGAAGGCCACGTTGTTTTCTTTGATTCTCTAGTGATTAGAATTTTTGTGGCGTTGAGCTATTCTTGCCATTAAGCTTGTTTACACCGACTTTTCGAGTCAGTGCCAGCTTGAGCGCTAGTTAACCTGTGAAGCCGTTAGGCTAACTTAACTTCATTAAGTTTTTCATTACCTTTTCAGTTAACCCTCTGACTACTCAATTTGTGGACCGAAATCTCTTCAATTTATTTTTTCATATTTTAAATCTCTATATATTGGAGAATTGAAATATGCATGTTTTCTTTCTAGAATAGATTTTATCATGACAAACTAAGCTGTCAGAAAAACCCATTTCAGGTGTTATCAGAAAAAAAAAATTAAATAAATTTCAATTGAATTACAGTGAATTTCTATTTATTACATAATATAAAAAAGTAAAATGTATATAACTTAAATATAATGCACTAAGGGAAAAATACCTTAAGAATATAGTTTAGTATGATAGAGTTCGAAACAGGGTTCAAGGCCAAAGTTCATATTCACAGGCTTTGCAGCAGATTCGTGTTTCTTTGCGATTTAGTTTTCCATCTGCATCTTTTCTTAAACAGCAAATAGCACACTGTCTTCGAGGCTCTCTTTTTATGGGGTTAGGTGGTATGTGGCTTGATTAGAAAAAGGCGGCAAACATAGTGAAGTTAGAGCGGTAAATATTAAGTACTTTTCAAATACCGCAATTTAGTGGACGACAAACGACAAAACCTGAATTAAACGTCTAATACTGTATATAATTTATTTCACTGGTTAAACGGTGAAAAGGCTGGATGCGCTGTTCAATATAGGAAGAAAAACACAAGCCCGTGAAAATCGCGGGATGAGCAAATTTTGCTACATTTGAGTTGCCCGGGGAAATCGAATGAGAAGCAGCCAAAGGGTTAAGCTAAAAGGGCTGGCTTTTGCAAGCACGAGTTGGTGCCGTCTATGAATTTGAGTTAATAAAAGTTTCGGTACAGCCTTCTCCTGACTTTGTAATACTTTAAAGACTTAGTGATTATAAACTAAACAGTCTTCTAACAGTAAGCTCAGTTTATGGTACCCAAGCATATAAGAAGTTATACTGGCGCCCGAACAATAAAGAGAACCTTGTCGCAATAATCTTCACCATTTACTTTGATCCTCTCAACGTCTCAAGTCTCGTCGGCCACTGTTAAGGGAATAATAAAAAACCATGGAGGGATTTGGATTTATCTTCGACACCCTCAGGTCTGCTCTGAAGTCACCGTTGAAGAGAAGTCCTCAGTTTTAAATTTTAAGTTAAATCTCATTTTTACTGCCTCCTCTGCCAAAGGCACAAAACGTTACGACTGCAACGTCCGCATTTACAGTTCACGCTTCTGTGTGGTATAAGTGCACTGGAAAATTCGTATTCAGTGAGCCTGGGAGCTGGAGCTGTGCCTTTGAAAGTTTTAAAAACACGCTCATTAAAGCGTCCTCTATTGTAAAAGATAGAGCCAAGCTCCGATTGGGGCTACTTAGTAAGTTCCAGTTTAAACTCGAGGACTTGACGGACTTTATTTTAAGAAAAGTTCAAATTTTTAATGTGTTGTACGGCAAAAGGCTGGATAAAGAAATCAGCCGCTATTACTATCCCAAGTTCAGGATTATTTTGAGCTTCGAAATCCAACAACACAGGAAAGCTCTTTAGGATTAGCTACTAATTTCCGAGATCGACGCATGGCAGAAAACCTCGAATGTTATACTATGGCGAGAGGCCAAATAAGCGAAGATTTAAGCCAAAGTCTCAGCAGTTTGGACAGAGAAAACAATTTTAAGAAAGAGAAAAAATTTCTGTCTGCAGTAGCGAGGCCAAAAAGAAAAAAGAAAAGTAGGGGGACAAGAGGGTGCAGTCTCAATTAAATACAGTGATAGTAAGAAATCTAGAGTTGCCAATACTGCAGGCGTTACTAAATAATATCCCTGCAGAAGCAGTGATTGATACCGGGGCCTAATGTAGTTTTATTTCCGAAGATTTCTTTCGAAAATATTTTCGCATTTTTAACTTAGGAGGAGCAAACGGTACTTTCGCACAAGGCAAGCCTTGTACATGGATCGGTAACATATTATTGCATGTACAAAAGAAGGGCGAGACACTGAAAGTTGTTTTCTTTGCAGTTCGAAATCTTCAAGCTACCGTAATTTTAGGGGTAGACCTTTTTAAAAGCGGCAGGGGCTCATCTTAATTTTCAAAATTCTAATTTTCAACTGCAGGTGGATAAACTAGAAGCTACAGATTGAAGTTATAGATGAATAAACTAGAAGAAAGAATAACCAGCCGGAAATCGCCATCGATCATTTGGGACAGGATGAAAAACGAAAACAAAAGGGTAAGTAAATTTTTCAAATTTTTTATAATAGTTCTAGCTACGCATACATACTCAGCCATGAGATCGATACAGGAGCTTCCGCCTCAGTGAGATCTTAACCCTACCGCTGAGATAAAATTAAAGGGAAAAAAATCATCGAGGATCATGTCCAAGAAATGTTGAGAAAAATAAAATGATAATACCAATAACCAGTCCTTATGCTAGCCCGGTGGTGCTATGAAAAAGGAAAACTGTTCTTCCACGTACCAACCATAAAGCATGGCGATTCGCCGTAGATTATAGAAAATGTAATAGCATAACAAAGTATCGTGTCTATCTCTTGCCCATAATTGCGGAAATCATCCGAAAAATTGAATCTACAAAATTCATGACAACGTTGGATCTAACATCTGGCTGTTTCCAAATGTCGAGAACCCTGAACATGTACCTAAAACTGTGTTGCGTAGCAAATTCACTTAATTATTTAAATTACAACTTATAAAAAATTAATTTATTAATATTCTAAATTTATGCTACACAACGTGTATTTTATTTAATAACTTCTCTAATTTGTTTAATTTTAATTGGGATTTTTGTACGAAAGATTTGGTGCATTCTTTTCACTCGTTACTTGTAAACGCGCTGAAACACACAATGGAATCGGGTGATTTTTCTACGTAATAATCTTGATTTTATGTTACTTAATTTAAGTTTAACCATTATTAATTTATTCCACTAGAAGCAGAAAAAATAGCTCCTTAATTTAAGACCTTTTTCAAGATTCTAGACTTAGCAGATTTTAAGATGTAGTAATTTATTTAATTGAAATTTCCATTTTCCATTATGTGGAAATTAATGGGGGATAAAGCGATAGAAAACGCAGTTCCTAAAAAGATTTTTGGTTCTTTGCTTACGTTGCCAGGGGACTTCCGGCGGGGTGAGTTTATGTTTGCTAGCTCGGTCTTCGAAGTTGTTCCGGGCTTGACGCGAATTTGGCGAGGTTTAAATTTGTGTTTAGTTCAACACCTCGGAAAAGAGAGAAATTTACATAGCGTGAGGCGGTAGTTGTAAAAACTGGTTTTTTTCACAATTTCTAGCATTTGTTACCCAATGTGGTAGTCTCGTCATATCTAAAAGGAGTTGCAAGTCGGGATTTCGGCCTCTTGTTACTTCTCGCCCATTTTCTTCTGGTTGCCTCTGGCCTTCAGTATGATGTACTTTTAATTGGATACGGTTAATTTTTGTCTTCAGCTCGGCGATGGGAGGCGAAGGCAGGCGTTCTCGTGGCTTTGGTCCGAAAACAGATTTTTAAGTTTTTTTCCACTGAAGAACCCAGCATTTCGCTGAGTTCTATAGATGCTAATTTACTTCAACCCTTAAGTTGGGTGTCCGCCGATAACATCGCGGCAAAAACATCGCGGACGAAAACGTCGCGGAGAAAACAACGCAAGGCGAAAACGTCATGCTACAAAACATCGTGGGAGAAAACATCGCAAAGAGAAAACATCGCAGTTTTAAAACATCGTGGTATAAAACATCGTCGTCGAAAATAAAGCGGTTCAAAAACTTCGCAGTTTAAAAACATCGTCGCCGAAAATATCGTGATAAAAAAATAAAGTATCTATAAATCATCGCATGACGATAACATCGCAGACATGCTTTTTTCATACATGCTTTTCGCAAACATGCTTTAATATCTGTAAATGGATATTCCCATAATGATTTGTGAGTGCAAGATGTAAAGAAGGATAATTTTTACTTTCACATTTTTTTATTAACTAATAAATTTTTGCTGAAAAAGTAAGAAGGAAACTTAAGCATAGAAAATTAAATGCAACTTATAGATTATACTTTTCATGAAAAATTACCAGTAAAAGCTTTATAAAAATGATTTATTAATGGCTTTTGTTAGTTAACTATGTCGGTTTAAAATTCTATTAAGTGCTATAAGTTGCATTAATTTTCTATGCTTAAGTTTCCTTTTTATTTTCTCAGCAAAAATGTATTTATTAATAAAAAATATGAAAATAAAAATTATCCTTCTTTCCATCTTGCGCTCACGAATCACTATGGGAATATCCATTTACAATTATTAAAACATGTCTGAAAAAAGCATGTCTGCGATGTTATCGTCATGCGATGATTTGTAGATACTTTATTTTTTACCACGATATTTTCGACGACGATGTTTTTAAATTGCGAAGTTTTTGAACCGCTTTATTTTCGACGACGATGTTTTGTACCACGATGTTTTAGAACTGCGATGTTTTCTCTTTGCGATGTTTTCTCCCACGATGTTTTGTAGCACGATGTTCTCGCCTTGTGTTGTTTTCTCCGCGACGTTTTCGTCTGCGATGTTTTTGCCGCGATGTTTTCGGCTGTAACCTTAAGTTGCCAACTGTTCATGGCATTAAAGATGTCAGTTTATCCTTTTACCTCAAGAGTCCAGTATGACATTTTTATCAAGGAGCGAGATGCCGTCATGGTTCTTCCTGTCTCAATCGCCTAGATGCAACTCAGCCGTTTTCCTTCGTCTTCCTGAATTAGCAACCAGCCGCCGGATTTCCTGTGCCATTTATCCGTAATGCTAAGAGTTTGGAACTGTTCCTGATGATTATTCTACATGCAGATGTCGCTTAGATGCAGATGTTCCAGCTATTCCTTCTTCTTCCTGAAATAGCAACTAGCCGCCCGATTTCCTGTACCATCATCCTTAATGCTTGCTGATCTTGCCTTTCACGGAAAATCCAGAAGGTGGAGCTTATGTAACCTGACGGATTGCGGACCTTTTCCAGCTAAGTGAAGAAAACTTATTCATCTTTAATTTGCTATTTCCTTAAATTCTGTAAATTCTAACTCTAGTTAAAACTTTTTTTAAGAGCTTGCAGGGAATTGCTTTAAAATGTGGTTTTACCTTAAGATGTAACTAACTTATTTTTTAAGTGACTTGTTAAATGTTTTACAGATAGAATTTAAATTTTTTTAAGAGTATTGAAGGGAATTAGTGTAGGAATATCAATGTAATTTCGCTAAGGGAAAATAAAAATAGTTTGCAGTTATTATAGAGCTGAGTGGTAGATCATTTTCTAATCCTAATGCTAATTATTAAGGAAATTTTCAATTAATTGTAACTGAAGAAAAGTTAGGAATTTTTAAGTTACCTATAACTCAATGAATTAAAAATATCTAGTTAAGGCTCCGAGATTTGAGAATTCCTTCTCGTACATATTGTAAAGTAATATTTATTGAGGAAATAAATTAGTGCAACAGCTGTAAATTTAAGCAAATACCTCTAGTATGAATTAAGTTGAGTGTTGATGATCCTCTTAGGAATTTTGTTAAAAGTTGTGTTTTATTGATTTTTTTTTTTTTTTTTTTTTTTTTTTTTTTTTGTGCAATATGTTAGATAAATAATTTGTTCTACAAAACGTTGTTATAAAATAACCTTTATCAGGATAATTTGAGTAATTGTTTAAGAAGTAATTGTTTTTATTTCACCCGGGTTGAAATGTTTTGTTTTTTGAAATTTTCAATATTATTTTTGATGATTTAGAAGTACTCGCTTGATAAATAAATGTCAGCGCTTTTCTTGGAATAACAATTGTATGTTTTATTCAATCACTACTCATGGTCATCACCAGTATCGACAAAAGGTTAATCCGGTAATTTTAAATCACAACGCAATGTTTATTAGTTAGGTTAGATTTTGGGAAAATTTAATTTTGTGTGTGGTGTCTTCTTAAAAGGCGCGATAACAACTGCGTTCATTACGAAGTCCGCCATTTATGCTTTTTTAAAAACAACCGTTTGGATTATGTGGAGCGTCTGCCACTTTCTAACGTGCAATGGATACAATTTTACGACCAGTCCTTGGAAAGAATACATTTATCTCTTTACACGATATAATAGTTCACGAGCTAAACACTTGATGAGCATATTAAAGATTTACGTCAAGTATTTTTGATTCTAAATGAAGTTGGAGTAAAATTAAATGCCTCCAAATGTTAACTCGCTGCTCCAGAACTTCGTTACTTAGAATACAAAATATAGGTAGAGGAGTCGAAACGGAAAATTCTAAAATAATACCGATTAAAATCTACCCTCCGCCAAATACTGCAAAGAAACTATTATCACTCTTAGGTATGTGTTCATATTACAGAACTTTCCTTAAAGGCTTGGCTCAAATAGCCGAACCATTATTATAATAAAAGAGAAAGAAAACCCGGTTTACTTGGTCAGCCGAGGAAGGTGTTTGAAAAGCTGAACCTTAATACAAGCGCATATGTTAAAATTTCAGGACGGTGCCGAAAACTTGGAACTGTTCCTGATGATTAGGTACATGCCTCTGACTAAGCAGTGGAAGCTGTTCTCATGCAGAATGGTCAACCAGTGTTTTTTTTTTTTTTTTTTTTTTTTTTTTCTAAACGCCTAATCGTACGCAGAGAATCTACAGTACTAAGGAGTGAGACACAATCGCAGGAAAAAAAGTCCAGAGTTAACTTTGGAAAGTCGCCGATTACAGTTTATTCAGATCATGCGGCCATAGAACGTTTATATTCAGGAAAGAACTTATTGCCAAGCCTGATTCGATGAGCCCTTAAACTTCAAGAATTTAATTATCAAACACTCTCCAGGAAAGAAAAACGCAGTGGCCAATGCGCTTCCAAGAATAAAGTTGGATGACGAAGGTGATACGGCACAGTGCACCATGCTGACGGCGAAATTCTCAACTAGACGATTACTGAAGATTTAAATTGGGATCCCGAATTAAAAAATATTTAATATTACCTGAAGGATCAGGATAACAATCTTACTGACAATCTGTTATTTTATTCGAAGACTGCAAATCAAAATTATGAGCTTAGACCGGTTATCTCAGCGCGTTTAAGGTTAAGTATTCTAAATGAATTACACGATTCGCCTATTTCTGTCCACCTGGGTATTAAGAAACAGTACAACGCGCTCGTGAGGCCGTATACTCGTGAGGCTGTGGGCTCGAATCGTGGAGAACGGGCGGGCTGCGTGGGTGCTTTTGGGGCGTGTATACAAGCCAGTTTCCCTTAGAAAGTCCTCCAAGAAGGAATCCCTCCTCTTTGGCAGGTTACCGTTGAGTGGTTTACCATAATTAAGTAAACCAAACCCTTAGACCCCTCGAGTGTTCTGTTGTAATCTAAATAATCTAATCTAATCTTCAAAACCAAGACAAGAACAAAATCTCAAGCCTTTTTATTTTAATAAAAATGAATGGAAGTGAAGTCCATTTTACTATAATTCCTATTTAACTCGACAGATGACGCCACGTTTGCATTTTCCTTTTATTATTATTTATCTATTTGATTTCAACTATTTGAATGAAAATATTCTATCCCTAAACGCAATACTTTTTCTCCTTAAATTAAAGGATCTGATGACTGTCTTTCTCAAAATCGATGGTTTCGAAATCGAATATTTTTTTTTGGCCTGCTTTGATGTTTTATACTGAAGTTCTTCTCTTCCATGGGCCCACCAGCGGCCGAGCGGAAGTCGCTGAACGCTGATAGTTCAGACCTCGGTTCTATTCCAGGCGAACGGGCTGACTGCATGGACGTTTTCAAAGTTTTGCCCATGTGTAACACATATACGAGACAGTTTCCTTTAGAAAGTCCTCTACGAAGGCATCCCTTCCCTTAGATAGCTCAAGTGTGCTTTGCCGTAATCTCAACAAACCAAACCAATAGCCTCTCTTACATATGCTTTTTATTTCTAAGTACGTTTTTGGTACCATTCTGCATAAAGAAAATGTTTCCCCTTTTTACGTATTTTATATAGATTCTTCATAACAACGGTACCCCACCAGTGTCTAGGCGGTTAAGACTACTATATAGTTCGAATCCAGGGAGCAGCTTGGCTGCATTCTTGCATTTCCCCATGTGAATACGATCCAGTTGTCTGTAGAATGACCTCCACGAAGGCATCCCTCTCTGTAGTCCCTCTCTTCAGAAATTCCTCGTGTTCTTTGCCATAACTAAATTACTTTAAGAAAGTGCTAAATTCGTTTATTTTATTCTAAAATCTTACATTTGCAGTGTAAATATGTCACTTGGCCATATTAAATTTTACTAAATTTTTAAAATGCTGCTAAGTAATATGTATTCAAATACCAGAAAATCTGAGGAAAAGTGAGCATTATTACATATTAAATCTTTCATTTACGATTCATAAACAAAGTATAAGGAAAAAAAAATGACAAGCTGCAGATTCCCAACAAATGCTGTATATTACAGTACTTCGTGTTCGGCAATTTTAAACATTTTCTCTTCCCGGCCCTCAAATGACTAAATAGCAAATAATATTCTCAAATGTTCTACAGCATAATGTTTTAATTGTTAGCCACTAATAATAGAAATAATGATGCAAGGTCTGCTTCGAAAAAGCTAAGCAGAGATCATTCGCCTCACATTACCTAGAGGATAAAGTCATTATCATCATCTTCAATTGAAGCTCTGTAGTTTTATAACACCTGAAGTTACTAACAACGATTTCTAACTTGAGCTCAGGAATGCGGCGGCTTTAAACTTATATTTTGTTAACTTCTGGCTCTCAAGAAGTCATTCCGAGCCCAGACTGCTTGGCTCTGTTGTGGTAGTTCTTAATTAGGCTAGCAGCCAGGTCAAGTCCACGGTACATTTTCGACCGAGATTGTATCTGAGTTCTGAGAACTTTCCACGTGTAACCAACCCTTCGACTATCAAAGCTGGCTTCATTCCCTATTCTATTAAAGCATTTCCGAAAAGGTGAATGAAGCATACGTAGACTTTTGCCCAGTACTTCGAGATGAATATTCACTCTTTTAGGTGCTTCATAGTTTACCAGGTGCCCATTTTAGCTTAGTTTGCTGAACCTTCGCCATAAATTTTTGTCAAGCAACTGAACTTTAGTAATTTGAACTCGCGTGCTAGAAACGGATCTCTGCTGTCGGTGTACTCTTATGAAAATGTATTATAGAATTCTGTAAGAGAAATCCACTATTAAACTCCTTTAGAAACCTTTACACATTATGGCCCCAATATATATATATATATATATATATATATATTCTAATAGCAGATTGTGAACAGTTACAGTGTAACACAGTCCATTAATCTATACAAAGCCATATGTGGTGGTCTCTTTATTATGGAAGCACCTAATAGGTGGACCACCATCGCCTCTTATGAAAGGACGGAGAGTTACAACCATGCCTTCTCCGGGATTCGAACCCAGGCCCTTCGGTATCGCAGTCAAGTTTCCCTAACCACTATAACATCTGGGCGGCGCCCCAGTAAATTAGGCCAGAGATTTTTCAAGAGAGTTCCATAAATTTTAGATACGGCTTATATAGAGTTACGTGTGAAAATTCTATATAGAGCTGTATTATATAGAACTGTAGATATTCTATAGATATTTGTGAAGATTATTTTCTAAAAATTTTTTTAGAGTTCTAATAGTTATAGAATCGTATATAATGTATATAGAATCAACCAGTGCAACTTTATTGAAAATATCTGATTCAATTTTTAGAAAATTGGTCGGTAATTCCAAAGAATTCTAAACAAGTCTCCTTGCTTTAATTTTTTATAAAAAATTTTCTAGAACCTTTTGAGTATTTAACAGCATTATAAAATCAATGATTTATTTATTTATTTATTTTTTTTTTTGGTATTAAAGAGAATGAATAAAATTTTCCTTTTTTAAATTGAACTTATTAACCTCGTCTAAAGTTGGAAATGCTTTGCGCATGAACTGAGGAAATAAAAACTTTCTGAACAGATATGATTTTTTTCCCCTAAGGAAAAATTTTAATAACATTTGATTTAAAAAAATATTTTAATAAAAAATAAATACAAAGATAGTAATTTTTTAAACGATAGTAATCTTAATTAAAATTAAAAACTACTTGTCTTATCTGGGGTAAATATGCAGTAATTAAATACGTTGATTTCAGGAATTAAATTTTTATAATTAACAGTATAAATTTAATCTTTTAATTAATTTCATGATTTAAAATGATTTTGACTCTAACAAAATTTAATTTTTGTATTTTAAAAGCAATATTGCGCATTGCGCAAAATATAACATAAATTTAGAAGCTAGTGTTATGCTAGAGATAAAAAACAAAACTTTCCTTTCAAAAATGACTCATTATTTGCAAATAAAAAGTATTTTCTTTTTTCTCTTCTATACCCCATATACCATCAAAAATTAAAAATTTGCTTTGATTACAGTTTGAAAACTTTAGAGATTTCTATAGAATACTGCTCCACAAAAGCTTTATTACATTTCAATCAGATTTTGCAAAGCAACATTTCTACAGAATTCTATTCTATGAAAGCTTTATAAAATTAGTATAAAAATTTTTCATAAGAGTAACTTGAAACACTCATATTAAAAATGTGTGTGTGTGAGTATGGCAAAGCCTCGAGGGCTATCTGCCTAAGAGGAGGGATGCCTTCGTGGAGGACTTTCTAAGGGAAACTGGCTCGTATACACGTTACACATGGGGAAAACCACGAAAACGCCCATGCAGCCAGCCCGTTCGCGGGATTCGAACCTCGAGCCGAACTACCAGTGTTCAGCGACTTTACCGCTCGGCCGCTGGTGGGCCATATTAAAAATGAAACACTCATATTAATAGACCATTTTTTACTTACCACGTGCTCCCCCCAAAGGCGCAGCATGGAAGGGGAGAGATGCCCCCTGGAGATCCTTTAAGGGAAAGCTGGCTCGTATCCACGTTACATATGGTGAAAGCTACGAAAATGCCCATGCAGCCATCCCGTTCACCGGGATTCGAGCCCCGGACCAAACTTTTAGTGTTCAGCGGCTTTTACCGCTCGGCCTCGGGTGGGCCTTTAATATACAAATTACTAAATTATCAGCTCTAGAGCTGACATGTTCCGGGTTCGGTTCCAAGCCAAGAGGTTGCATGTATGCGGCTTTCATTACTTTCATTGTATATGATATAAACATGAGTAGTTTTTCTTAAAATGCCCTTCACGAAGGGATGTTTCTCAAGGTGACGTAGACCTCATGTGAATCGTGCATATGCTGTATGTAAATCATATAAAATTACATGCGATAATGTTCTCACGTTAAATCCGTTTTCCTTTATTTAAAAATTTATTCTGCGGTAAATAAATTGCAACTCTTGCCTCAAATGATCCTCTGCGAGTAGAAAAAGAGTTCAAAATTACACATCGAACAAGTAGTTTTCTTTTAGGGCATATTGTCTGCCCCTGTCTTAAAAATGTCAGAGTTACCTATGTATTTAAACAGCTTTTTTTTCGCAGTTGAAAATTAATAAATCTAAAAGATCCAGCCCGACAAATGAGCATCTGTAATTCGTAATAAAGATAGTTTCCAGTAATTTTACTCCGAAGTTACAAATTTTATGAAAATCAAAACTCCATGAGATCTGTCGCCGAACGTTTTAGCAGGACATAACGAAGTTTTTAGTAAATAAAAGAAACTTAGTAAATAAAAGAAGAATTACTTAGTAAATAAAAGAAAGATGTGTTGTTATTATTCATTTTCAAATTTTGTCCTACACACAAAAATTTCCATAATTTATTTATTTTAAGTAACTTATTTAGTGTTTAATTCAATATATTAGAATTATTTAAAATAAAAGACAGTCTGAAAATTAAATGTTTAACTAAGTATAGATTTAAATTTCAAAATGTAACAAATAGCAATTTCTTGCATATTTCAGTTGGTGTATTGGTGTATCTGATTACGGCAAAGCATCGAGAGCTATCTGCCTAAGGAAGAGGATGTCTTAGTGGAGGACTAATGGAAACTGGCTCGTAAATACGTTATACGTGGGGGAGAATCACGAAAACGCCCATGCAGCCAACTCTTTCGCAGGATTCGAACCTCGGACCGAGCTACCAGGGTTCCGCGACTTTACCTCTCATCGCCGCTGGTGGGTCCATTTAGATTTCAGATGCATACAGGGTGAATCAGAACAAGTGGGCAAAACTTTAGGGGGGGATAGATGGCAGCTATACGAGCAATATTCATCATAGAATGTATGGTCGGAACGCAAGCGGTGAGAAGTTAAAGGATAGTTTTCCGCTGTCACATTTAAAGAATTAACACAAAAAGGAGAAGAGATACTTCAGAAAATATTTTAACGGAACTCGCTCATATAAATTACTCAAAAGATCTTCCACCAGCTGTAATGCAGGCTTCACGACTGCGAGATAGGAAATTGAAGCACATTTGCGAAGACACCAGGCATTTCTTAAATATCTCTGGCAACAACAGCGTTTCAGGCGACTGGTTTCAATGGGGAACTCGTAGATTAGGCTAGTCATACGGCTCCACAGGAAAAAAAGTCCAAACAAGAGAGATCCTGCGATCTTGGTGGCCAAGCTATGGAACCAACTCGACCAATCCATTGTCCTGGAAATTTCGTGGTTCGTATAACCAGCAATCCTCTTGGAATTTCACGGTAGAAAATGCCGTTGGGTTGGCCAATAATTCGACCTCCTATAAAAGCTTCCACATGTTTCTAACAGATTTATTCTTCGACATTTCACACAGATGCAGCAACTCGACGTCGTTAAAACTGATATATGCCGTGTAATAGCTTCTCCAAAATGCTGAGATCCCACCTCCAGCGATCTTTACACTCCTCCGACACTCCCCCATTACGTTTAGATGTATATATGCGCATGTGCTAATATGCCTGACCCTAGTCCATCTCTTGAATAGTCTTTCAGTCCGCTCTGCCTCTCCGTTCCACTGATAAGCTAATTTTTCAACTTCGTCCTTAAGTTTTGCACACCGGTGTACTTATGAGAAGAGATGCCTTCGCCGAAGAATTTTCGAAGAAAATTAGCCCATATATTGCCTTAACAGCACGAAGGAAATCACGAAAATGTGTTGTATTTAGTCTGTTCAACTCTTCGGAATGCCTTTCGTATGTTTGCTATTTTTTATTATTATTTTAAAACTGAGTACTTAGCCATGACTTTTCGTTTATAGTGTTAATGTGAAACATTATACTAAAATGCAATTCAGCTGCATACATTATTACGATAAAAGGCTATGTTCGAATACTTTTTTCAGCCACTCTATTAAAATTCGAAATGTTGTTAAGCTTCGAAATGTTGTTAAGCGTCACATTTATTTTTCATATTTAAAAGATAAGATTAATAAGTCAAAATTTAAATTTACCTAAAACACATCTTATTTCAAAGTTCTCTCTCTTTTTTAAATCTTGATTACTTTCTCTAAATTTGTCCTCAAATTTCTCTAAACAGAAATTGATCGCATTTTGGTGGTTTGGTAGTATTTATAAACCGGAGAACTTTGATAATCGTATTTATCATTTTTAACATAACGTTGATGCGCTGCTTCAAACTGCTCTAGTATAACTACAGAAAAAAATTAAATAACTGGAAAATTCAAGGCTAAGCTTATGAAGACATAATCAAATATTTAAATTTTGCATAAAACTGAAGTAAAAAAGAGCATATTTTATGGGATGGTCTAATTTTATATTTTACGTTGAAGTATATCGCTTCGGTATATATATCAACTCTGATTTCAGTCATTTCCCCCTTCATTTGATTAAATTATTTTATAACTCTTTTCTAGATTTTTTTCTGCATTGAGTTTTAAGTTCGCTTGTTCACAAGGACTACTTGTTAACATAAGTTAATATCTTATAATAAAGTCTCTTTCCTTGATTTATTGGAGGAATTTTGTTTACAATGTAAAGAAGGGTCATTTTGTGTAACGATTCCTACAATTTATTATGCTATGCTTTTTTACGAGATAAGTATTAAAAATGTATATTTATTTAATACCAAATGAAAATTCTCTGTTACGTTCTTCCTTTATACTTTCACTTCAGCAGGAAGTTGCTGCCATCAGACGCATCAAACTGCTCTTTGTAAATAATGAAAACAAGGACAATCAGACTTTATTCGTTATCCGACTTTAAACTACTTTTTTATCACGTGCATAGTGAAATATGACAGACGGGCAAACAAAGATTCCTACTTATGTTCTAAAATCTGCTATTTATCATGGTATAAATAGCATATAGCTATCATTTAGGCGAAGGAGGTCAAGGCTGTTATCAAGATATATCGCAGGATGTTTAAGAAAAATCTATCAGATCTAGAATACTTGTTCAAAATAACTTTCTAGAGCATTAATATTATCAAGTGATACCAGCATTAATAATGTCAATTGATTGCTATCAAACGTTAATTAAATTAATTTGAAATGATAAGGTAATTCGTTCAGGAGCAAAAAATGATTTTTTTTTCGTATCCTGCTAGACAGACTTTGATGGCGTCCTTTAATGTAACAGCATTAGTAAAAAAAATTAGCCTTGGGCATTCACTTAATTTCGAATAACGAATATGTTAAGGCTAATAATTTAATACAAATAGATAGCAAAATATAATATTTGAGTCAAATTAGTATTTTGATTCATTTTTTAATTTGGTCTCCCATTAAGGTTAGCTCACCGGAGGGCAGTGTGTTTAACGCTTCACTTAATGTGTTTGGTACAAGTATTCCTAGCTTTTTCATTATTCTAAAATATAAAATATCGTTTTGGGGCAATACTGTATTTCGAATAATTCAGAACAATGTATTATCACGACCAGCTCATATTTGGGCCACCATATGTTCGGATTTCCTTAAAATTAGAATAGTTGTTTCGAACATAGTTTTTCATCGCGCATCACACACCTTATCTACTAAGGAGATCTAAGAAGGGCACAGCTTGTCCTAAAGAGGCGTTCGGGATCAAGTGGGCAATAATTGTGTGCTTGAAAATACTTCATTGCTTAAATACTTTTTTAAACGAGCGTTTTAAGATTCAGTTGAATACACAACCATTGCAGACATACATTTTTGCAGGAACCGTACGAAATCATTTCAATCGTTCATTAACACTAGTTATCAGCTTGATTCTATATAAGGGTCGTTGCTGTTCTAAGGATCGTATGAAGTGCAAGTTATTAACTATCATTCTAAAACTCATTAAGCGTACAGAATTGTTGTTGTTGTTATACCCAGTGCGAGAAAGTAATACGCTCTTTTGACTTAGCATAGATTCTTGCAATTTCAGCGAGCATGCAATGATAGGAACTTATGTCCATTACTATAACTACAGGTATGTACGAAGTCTTTATTATCAATATGTTCCGGAATTTCGTGAAGAGTTTTAAGAAACACGCCGATGCATATCAGATGCAGGAACTAGGTATCTAAAAATTTCATTACGCATTCATTCAGTGTCTATTACAGTGTCTATAACTACAGGTATATAGTGTACTGCAGTACTACAGTGTATATAACTACAGATATGTACGAAATCAATCTGTTCCAGAATTATCAATCTGTTCCAGAATTTCGTGAGTAGTTTTAAGAAACACGCCGATACATATCTGATGGAGGAACTAGGTATCTAAAAGTTTCATTACGCATTCATTCAATATCTACAGCTCATGCTTAAAAAGATACCTGATGTACCATTGTTGCACAGATATGAGCTACTGAATAAAACATTTCAGAAAATGTTAAAATTTAGTAAGAATACAGTAAAGCAGGAAAAAGACTCTTTAAGGATTTCCTTTGTAGAGAATGTTCTAAGCAAATCCAACTTGTATTTTTATATCATGTACGGTAAAATACGAAATCTCTTATCTCGGCAATAGAGTACTTAAATACTTTAGTAGAACTCGTTAGACTGTACACATTGCATAAGAGTATGTAAGGAGATTCTCTGAAAGAGGGGCAGTAGTTTTTGATGCAGATACTTTATTGCGCTCCGAACAGGGCATGCTGTTGTATTATTTTTTCAGTGAAATTGGCTGTTGAGCAAGCTTATAGTTTTTAGCAAGCTCTTTCTTAATCAGAGAGGAATTCTCTAATGTTACATAAATACTTTCATTAATATTACATACATTTCATACTTTGAAGCTTTGAAAATCCTATACATGAAGCACCAGCCACATAAACAGTCGTGCGTTTTATGCAGAGAACATTCTGGCCATGTGAAAGCTGGATTTACTCTTAGGTGCACTTTTGTGAGCAGGCAGTTTTTTGTGTTTATCTAATTGACACTTAATTTCGAAATACCATGTAGCTTAATTCTGAGCCCTTTTATGCCAAGAAGTTTTATAGCTTGGAAAGCAGATATTGTTAAATGCGAATGTCTTGGACATTTTCCAGTGCTTTCGGAAACAAATCTTCTTTCCAAACAACAATTCACATGGGATTTCCCAAATTTCAGGATTGGGTAATACACTGACTACCAATAAGTATTTGGACACCTGTGATAGAAAAGAAAAACTAACTTTATTCAAACTCAATAGTTGGTAGAGCCTCCACGAGAGGTAATTACAGCGTGGACCCTCCGGGGCATGCTTTCCACAAGTCTTTGTATGACAGCTAGTGGTATTTTCTTCCACTCGGCTTGGAGAAGACATAGAAGTTCCTTCACCGATTTTGCACGGGTAGTGCACCCCTGAATTCGGCGATGCAACTCGTCCCAGAGGTTCTCGATAGGGTTCATGTCTGGACTCTGGGCAGGCCAGTTCATTCGATGAACTCCATTGGCACCATACCAAGCCTTGGTTAACGTCAAAACATGACAACTGGTATTGTCGTCCTGAAAGTAACAGGGGTCGAACCCGTAAAACTGCCACAACGTAGGAAGCACATTATCATCCAAAATAGTGCAGTAGGTATCGGAGTTGAGCTTACCATGAATGGGGACTAAGGGTCCCAGCCCATACCAGGAGAAACACCCCGAGACTATAATTCCACCTCCGCCGAACTTGACTGTTGGCATAATGCATTCTGGCAGGAGACGTTCTCCAGGTAGACGCCAGACCCAGACCCTGCCATTCGAACGGTAAAGGATGAACCTTGATTCGTCACTCCAAAGAACCCGTTTCCACTGATCTAATTTTCTGATCCACTGATCTAAAATTTCAATGTGCTTTGCCCCACATTAACCGAGCAGCGTGGTTGGACTTTGTGATCAAAGGCAGCAACACGACCATGAAAACCAAGCAGATGTGCTTCCTTACGGATGGTATTCATTGAAACAATACTCCCGGATACCTGTTGAAACTCCTCGCGGATGAGGGTCATCGGTTGGGTGCGGTTCTTCGGAATTTCTCTGGACAGCACTCGTCGGTCTCTATCTCCCAGTTTCGTTGGTCTGCCGACTCGGGGCACATTCCGACAATCACCGCTCACCTTCCACTATTTAATCACATAGGCCATTGTCTATTTTGGGTACTTCAGATCGCTAGATATGTCCCTTAAGGATCGACCACATATGTGATACCCGATAATTATACCTTTCTCGAAATCAGAGAGCTCCGAACTGCGAGGCATCTTGTATGCGACTAAAGCCGATGCTGTTTCCTACATGATATATACCAACGGAGTCACTGACGTACCTTAGGACCTCAGATATCGTCATTTGCATAGGTGTCCAAATACTTATTGGTAGTCAGTGTATAACTACAGGTATGTATATGAAGAATGCTATGGATGATTATCAGCCTCCTGCTTCAAATGATCAAAATATTGTACCTATGGAGCAGCTCTTAAAAGTAGACAACCATATAACTTAGGCTCAAATTCAAGACAGTCCAAAGATTTTTTCAAAAGTCATTAAAAATATTCCTAATGAATGCTTGGTGTCAAGAAACTTTGCAGTAATTTGATTCATTGTCACCTGACAATCCAAAACAATCAGGCTGGAATACAGTGGTTCAAAAATATTAGGGCTTTAATATTGAAATATTCCAATCCCACGAATTTTGTAAACATTTCAAGATGCGAAAACTCGAATCTTCGAGTTTCATCGTTTGAATTTTTTTCAATATAAACTTTAAAAACTGTTATAGTTTTCAACTCAAAACTCTGAATTTGAAGTGTAATTTTATGATCTATTGCAATAAACAACATTCTGAATCCTTGATTTTCTCGAAAGAATTTACTTATGATTAATTGTTGAAGTAATCCTTCATCCTTTCATTGTTTCTTTCATTTAAAAAGATTATGGGAAAATGTAAAAACATCTGAACTTTTACATAGAATTCCCCATACCTTTTTTTTCCTATGTTAAGAAAATAAATCTGGAAATTCAAGAGCTTTAATAATGTACCTAATAAACTTCATTTACTTCTTAATAAATGGAGGGGTAATTTTTAGTTTGTTTTTCAAGATAGTATATGCATGTTTCAAATTTTGCTTTAATTAAAAGCTTTTAGTTTTAAGTACAGCTTTTTTTCCCCTTTTTATATTTTCTCATTTAAAGGATTCGATAGATTCGAGAACTTTTAGTATTCAGATTCCAGAAATTCCAGTCTTCATCTTATCTCTAAAAGAAATGTTTTAAAGATTTGACGAAGGAAGTTCAAAAGGAATTTTCAACATCATAATAGGCGATGAATCTTGGCTATATAAGTTTTATTCCAAAGCAAACACCTATCTGGGCTATGGGTTTTCCCTGTTGAAAATCCTCCACCAAGTGCCAAGAAAGGATAAAGTAATCAGAAATTCCAATTGAAAAATATAGAAATTGTAATAGTATACTTTTTATAATCTTTAGTTGGACATTAAAATTGCAATATTACGAGTAGAATAGCAGTAACTTCAGTTGTAAGGATCTTAAGTTTTACTAACGTTTATTTTATTTTAAATCTTTACTATCACTTCTTATTTTCTACTTCCGGCCAGGATTAAAAGCTTTAACTTATTTATGCAAATTTGTCTTGCGAACGCCAAGTACTTAAGTTGTGGCTTTTTGCCAAGCAAGAGAGAGGAAGGAGTGATTAGAAGCAGGCCGCTTGCCATAGCAGTTTTACTCGGTTGCTGGTTGCCTTCAAGGCCAGAGGTTTAATCCTCTTGATAATTTTAAACGTATCGTAGTGTTAACAGTTCTCTGTACTACATACGGTCTTTCTGTTAATATACGGCCAATCTTCAAGTAGACACTTGTTTATTAATCCAAAGTTAGTTTAGTTAGAATTTAGTTAATATTTTTATATTCTTACGTTCAGACCACAAGTGGTTGGTCTCTGTATTCCGAAGTCCGGAAATCATTGTAAAGAGAGAAAAATAAAGGGTTTCGTATACCCTTCCTGTGTATCTTGTCTACTTCCCACATTTATTGAACATAGCTTTAGTAAGCTCCCTGTTCCGAGTCAGGTCATTTAATGTTCCCAAAGCAAGTAAGGAGGAACACTGAACCTGATACAGTATGGTGTATCACAAAATACTTGCCTAATATGCTTGAAGAAATAAGAATTAAAAACCAGAAACTGTACTGGGAAGAAACTTAATCCATCATGAAAACGCAATATCTCACTCAGCAGAAAGAAAAACGAATAGAGTAATTTCTAATGGTTTCAGGGATTCAGGTATTTAGCTATCCTTCTTGTAGTCCAGATTTAACTTCGTGTGACTTCTGATTTCCTAAAGCCAAAGAAAATATTTATGGACAAGGATTTGACTCATTAAAAGTGTTGTTCTGTGGTACAAAGAATTATGGACATTATCCCAAGGGAAGAATACAGAGAAATGTTTAGCCTTTAGTTTGAAATGATAAGAAGCTGTATTCAGCATATTAGAAAGAATTGCGAGAAAATGTAATAGGAATAACTTATCTGTTTTCATACCTAATCTAACTTTCAGAGATTTTGATATCTAATCTCGATTCCTAGTTTAATACCTCTCAAAGATTTCAGAATTATCCAAGCACAAATTCCGTGAAGGGATTC
This sequence comes from Stegodyphus dumicola, assembly GCF_044657685.1. NCBI lineage: Eukaryota > Metazoa > Arthropoda > Arachnida > Araneae > Eresidae > Stegodyphus > Stegodyphus dumicola. The sequence continues at coordinate 36,746,315 of NC_140781.1, forward strand.
AGCGCTGCATTGAAACGACGAGAGTATCATCACATATAATACATTTACTTTTTTTACTTCTTTTAATTAAAAGATAGTTAATCGAATCTAACTAACATTCACTTATCGCCATTGATTCTGATAACCCGGAAAGAATACTTACTTAATACTTACTTAGGGGGAGAAAAGGGATGCCTTCGTGGAAGACATTTTAAGGGGAACCGACTCGTATCTATATTGCACATGCCGAATACCCCGAAAGCTCCTATGCAGCCAGCCTGTTAGCCAGGATTTGAAGTCGGGTCGACCTACCAGTATTTAGCTCGGCCACTGATAATTCCATCTTTGAAAGATTTTATTTCACATACCGATTTATGCAGTTGTAAACCAAACATTGAAACAAAATTGCTCCTTTAAAAAACATGAATATTGATATCTTCTGATACAGCAAAATAATGTCCTTGAAATTTCCAATTTAGCTCAGCAAGACGAGAAGATAACACGAAGATAACATAAAATTTGCTGAGCATATGGAAACCAGCTCTACAAGAAAACACTTTTTTATCAAACAAGTTCACAGCGACTAATCAGGTCCATAAAATCTATATTCTATAAAAGAAAAGGTGAAAGCACTGCAATTGTATTAATTCAAGCATAGTTCAAAATTCAAGCTTATTTCTAAAGATAATTCGATAACCGAACACAAACTTACTCACAGCGTACTTCGGAGTATATTCCAAAAATACCCATTTTTATCCACCACAACTACAATATCTATCCGTAAGCGCAGCAAACCTATATTTGCTAATATAACTATACAAAAATATGTTAATTGCTGTTATCTACTTCAAACACTTATAAAGTGGAAAATAACACAAACTTCAACAAAAAATTAGTCAAATTTTGTAAATTAATTGTTTTTGATTAGAATGAAGAGACGGAACTAATAAACTTACTTGAAGGAAACCGAATCGTTTATGAGTTTAATCTCCTCCTTTTTATTTTAATTAAAGAGTAACTAAACAGAAAGGTAGATTAAAAGAGTAGCGGTAGTATAATTACATCCCTGAATTTTTTTAGTGGATCACAAAAATACAAATTTAATTTATATTATCTTTATTATTATCAAAAGAAGTTTTTTACTAAGCAATAGAGTAATTGTAACTAAATTCAGGAAATGGTAAAATATTTATGGTGCAAGGGTAAAGTGTTCCCTTTTATTTAAGAAATTTAGCAGCTTCCATCTACAATACAATTCGAGACGGTTTTTAAACTTTAAATCACTTTACTATTTTTAAAGTTAAAGAAATATTATAATGTCTTGAAAAAAAAATATTTTCAGAATTCTATTTTTCGTATACTGAAATTAAGAAATTAGTCTCACTTTTTTCCAAATCAGATAATTTTGTTTCCCAAAACAATTACCATTTGCCTAATATCTTTCTTTCATGGCAAAAAATTATAATTTGATAAGTATCTTATCAATTAGAAATTCTACATACTGGTCCTACCAGTCAGTTTATTCTTAAAATTAAATCTGAATTTTCTTTCTTTACTCAACATGTTACTGAACAGTAAATTTAAAATCATCGTTCATCAAAAAATCTGTCTTTTTTGTTGTTGTTGTTTTTCCTTTATTTAATGTCAAATCTTATATTATTACTAAACAAACAAGGCCACTTTAAAGGAGAAGGAAGGGTATATTCCCTTTTTAAATGCTCGACTTATAATTTACTGTTACTTAAATTCAGTTATTTCATAGCTATTGATATCTTTAGCTTTGTCATTGAGGAAGATTTAATTTACACAACGCAGTTTGGAAAGCAGGCTTTGTGGAGTACCTTGTAAGGTTATTATATAAAAGCAGTTATTTATAATTTCAGCCTTTAGCATAATGTCTTCTTTCGTTTCCACGCCAGAATGTAGATGAGTTAGCTGGTATTTAAACTAAGGTTTTTATATTGTAAAACAGAGCTATTTCTAGCCTTCCTGCCAGCTCTGCTAAGTGGCAATTATTCTACTGAGCGTTGTATCGCTGCTGACATTTGAATTTGATACGTCGGTAGAGTTACTGAGCCAGCAGATTTAAATTTGTAACCTTTGACTACTATTCTACGTCTTAACTTGAAACTGACTGTTCCTTTAGTTGTATCAGACGAGCTGTGGTTGATTTTGCTAGCACAAGAAAGTGCGTTTATTTTTTAAATTCTGTTTAAGTAAAAAGGTTTATGTAAACTTCTCTCTGACTTTGTGTTTACTTCAAACGTAGCGACAACTCGCTTCATGTCTGTTAAGAGTTTTGGATTAATTCATTTTTACCAGAACAAGGAAAACCTCAAAACCTATCTGACACAGATCTCTTTGCAGAGAATAACCATCTTAAGTTACAAATAAATCTTACCTTTTGTGGCTAAATAATATAACTATCGTAGACACACAAACAGTATGTTTCACTCCATCAGTACCTATTAAGTCTATCACCCTATCAACTGGCAGGTTTAATTAATAATAAAATTGAGAAACTTTCTGTTAGGCAACGTGCAAGCGATTATTATGTACCAAGTTCCAGCAGTACAATATGCTACAAACTCCTTTTAATAATTGCAAAAGTTATTTATTAGATTTAGAATGAAACCTCTTATGAGACCACTTTAGAAAGTGATTCGTGTGTATGAGAATGCTAATAAACATCGATGTTAAAGACTACTGATAATCATGCTCTCAATGGCGAATTTATCTACTGGAAACTAAAATCATATACTACTGTGAATGAACATCTTAGGGGAGTTTCACCATATAAATATCATGAATTAGGTTTATTATATTACATTCTGTAATATATATAATATTTATACATTTTATCAGTTAAGAAATTATTAAATAATAAAACAAAGATATAAATTTTAAAAAGGACACGTTTATTACCAAATTAAGCAAGATATTGTTTTAATTTTTAAAAAATTATTAAAAATCTTAAAGAATGAGAATGTCTATTCCCTGAAAATTGGAAATTAAAGAAAACAAGGAATTAATGATCGTAATAAGCAAACATTCTTTCAGCCTCACGTTTTTACATTTCGGTGACGTATGTAAGAATTATTGAATTATTCTGATATGTATGTAAGAATTATGTGACGTATGTAAGAATTATTGAATATGTATCAAGTTATTATGGTATAAAACTTTGCGCAACTGCATCGTTTTACAAATTATATAAAATTCCCTTGGTGAAATAGTATTGACCCTTTTATAAAGTCAGTACCATTCCACTTAGGGCATTTTATTTTTGTTAAAACTATGTTTCTAATCCAAATGTCTGAGATGGTAGTTACATATAAATATGAGACATATATATGTAAAACTGAATTTAAAAATGCTTTAAAAGTCAAATTGCGCTTCGATTCTTCTTCTCTTTTAAATGATTAAATAGAATTTAAAAAGATTATTAAATTCCGTTTTATTAAGTAACAAATAGTTTATCAGGTTAAAAACTATAAAAACTGAAACAACATTTTTAAATGCTTGGCCAGCTCACGAACGACAGAATGTATATAACCCACTGAAGATAAGTAATTCTTTCTGCTTCAATTTCGCCTCTAAACGGGTTAATTTCATGAGATTTTTCATATCTTACCTCATGTATGAGTAACAGCCAATTAGTCTCAGAATGTCTTCCACGAAGACACCTCTCCTAAGGCATATATTTCTCATATGCTCTGCCTCAGGTGATGGATGTTAGATGAGAATTGACCTGGACCCCTGGACGTCAGCGATGGTGGACATAAACAGTCAGTTGCTAACAGGCTCCTAAAGTAGATACCTCTTATGTGGTACCGGATGTAGTACGTTTACAATGCTTTAGAGTGTATTTTTTTAGCTTGAACCTAGTAAAGAGCATTATGCGTTCTATAGAGTTTGTTTAGCATGGTAAATAATCTAACATTTAATATTTGAATAACAAGTAAAACACTGGTTGTGTATTTTCGCTAGATGAGCAGTAGAATCAGCCTACCGTTTGAATTAACTTATTGACACAAAATAGTTTGCTATTAGTTCGTGAGTATAAACCATGTGCAGTTTCCATTATCACATATCCCAAAGGATAATCAAAACTGCCATGGCTCTAGATAGCCTTAATGTGCGTTTCCTTAATCAAATAATGCAATCACATTAATAGTTTATCGCATGCTGCATTTATGTTAATGTGATATGCATTAGCTTGACACTTCTGTTTCAGTCCTCAGAGAACCGTAAACGCATAGATTTGTGCTCGCTGCAAGATTCCATAGTATTATTTGCTCAGTTTTTCTCAAATATAAATTTAATGTAACTAAAATAAAAAATAAGAAAACATAGCCTACAATCTTAGATATTTACTATAATATACTGGAAATAATGCATGTTAACTGAATTGTTTTTTTTTAACTTTAATGTTATACTCATGGTACAAGAGTACTTCATTAGTTGTCAATAAAGTAAATGGTATTTTGATAAAAATTCGGCATCATATAACCCAGTTCAAAACAAAGACTTGATTTAAAAGATAAAGCGAAAGCTTTCGCCCTTTGCCGAATAGTAATGCTTTGAGTGTGAGGCCATTTAAGAATTTTATTAAAGATCTTATGCTCATCCATTGGCAGCATTAACCAAGTCACGCGAATATGGTAGCGTAGTGTACTTTCGGAAAGATTCCGCTGTCAACGCTTCTAATGCCAAAACAGAAGTTTCAAGATTACCGGTTAATGAATTTAAAATGTATGGAAATGAAGGCTGTCAGTTTCAAACACGAATTTAGGCAAAAATCAACCATAGAATTTTATGAAAAATTAAGGCCAATCTAAGGCTTATCTTTAGCCTAACTTTACATTTGACAACTGCTTGTTTCTCTTCCATATATTTTATGTAATACTACTATCATTCCCGTGGGGAAGAAAGAAGCACCATAACATTTCTTTCTCGTTTTTCAATCAATCAGCTTAGAGAATTTCTGAAATATTTCACCAAATATTTCAGCACATATTAGCTTTGGTAAACTATACGAAAATGATGCTGATCTGGTTTCTTCAAGAATGGCAACTTCCTTGGAGTGAGAAATGTTAGGCTGCCTATGCATTTTGTAGTGCTTGTTAAAAACTTTGACGTTTAATGGTTAGATTAAGTTAATTGATTTGATTAAGGCCGAGCAACTCGAGAGCTATCTGCCAAAAGGGAGGGATGCCTACGTTTTAAGGGAAACTGGCTCGTATTCATATTACATATGGGGAAAACCACCATGCAGCCAGCCGGTTCGCCGGGATTCGGTCCCAGGTCGAGCTACTGCTTACCGTTCAACCGCTTATGGGCCTGAAGCCTAAAGGTCATTAAAAAAGAGATTTTCAAATTTGAAACTGAAACTGGTTTTGAAAGAAACAGAGCAAAAATGAAATTTTGAAACAAAACAAAAATTATAAATAAATTTGTTATTAAAAATTAATTATTAAATAAGTATCGGTTAAAAGTATCAAAACATAACTGTCAAGAGATACCTCTACGAATAGCAAATTTTATGTTAGAAATCCAACCCAGATTTAACTATACCTTATTTAACGACTATTTTCGTTGGACTGTACCGATGCACATAAAAAAAAAAAAAAAAAAAAAAAATCAAAAATTATCCTATCTTAAATACATATTATATTAATACGTGTGCTGTATGTATGGGTATAAAAATCTAAAAGAGCTATATAAGTAAGCACAAATATACATTTTAGTATTTTAAAAAGACACAAAATATTTCAACTTGAATAAAGAGAAATCCTTAATTTAGAGATAACATTTAGTATCTTGACACTCATTAAATGGGGGTAAGTTAGTTTCTTTCACCTCGATAAGTACACTCATGTCCATAAATTAAGGATAATTCGGAGTCACGTGGAAATCGAACTCTAAAATAAATATATCATCTGTAAAATCACTACACACATCTTCAAGAACCATATGCAAATTTCAGGAAGTAACCAGATGACACCGATGCTACGTCATAATGACGAGAGTGTAAGAGAGTAATATATAAGGAATACAGACAAAGTAAAATTGTTCGCAGGCGCTTTATAAGCATTTCAGTGTAATAACCGAATAGTTATGACACAAAGGACGTATTTGGATGCTTTTTTACGTGGTAGAATTATCGGCCATCTGGAATGTGGGCGTACTCAACTGGAAGTATCAGACGAAACTTGGAACTACTCAGAGTGTCATCTCCAGGCTTTGGCAACGATTCCAAGATGATGGTAATGTGAATAGACGTTACAGCACAGGTCGCCCCAGAGTTACAACGCTGAATGAGGACCGGTATTTGGCAATTACTGCCAAAAGAAACAGGCAGAGCACAGCCTCAGACGTGTCTCGTCAGCTCTCTTCAGCCACTGGTATGACAATTTCACGGCAGACCATGTACAGACGCTTAGGGGAGATTGGTCTATATGCTCGTAGACCTGTCAGATTCGTTCCACTTACTGCAACTCACTGTCGGCTGCGGTTAGCCTGGAGTAGAGAGCATGCATTGTGGACACCGCATCAGTGGGCTTGTGTGATGTTTTCCGACGAGTCCAGGTTTAGCTTGCAGTCTGATTCTCGCCGGACTTTCATATGGAGAGTTCCAGGTACCCGTTACCACCAAGAAAACATCTTTGAACGACACTGTTACGGTGGGGCAGGAGTGCTCGTTTGGGGTGGAATTATTCTGGGTTCCAGAACTGACTTGCATGTTGATCATGACAAGCCAAATCTATCGGGACGTCGTTCTGGAACAACATGTACGTTTGTTTCGGGGCGCCATGGGCGCACAATTTGTGTTTATGGATGACAACGCCCGTCCTCACCGTGCAAACATTGTAAGCGAATGCCTTCAATCGGAGGATATCACCCGTATGGACTGGCCAGCATTCTCACCGGACTTGAATTCAGTAGAGCACGTGTGGGACATGCTTGGCCGACGATTTGCAGCCCGTCAACCTCCTCCTACATGTCTACAGGAACTTCGGAGAGCATTGCTTTTTGAGTGGTATAATATCCCCCAAGATCAGATCGATAATTTGATACTCAGCATGCCTGGGCGTTGTACGGACTATATTGCATCGTCTGGGAGACATACAATTTATTAACAATCATACCAACCATGTAATATTGTTTTTTTGCAAATAGGTTTTTTTTTTTTTTTTTTTTTTTTTTTTTTTTTTTTTTTTTTTATTGTAATTTGCTCCAGGGAGAAAAAATCGCTAATTTTTTTAGTAAAATCAAACATATAGCATCTTTTTTTTTTTTTTTTTTTGCTCTTTACCTTTTGTTTAATAAATAAACTTTACAAATAAGTCAAATTTGTTTTGCTTCTAAGTCTTCCTTTGCCTGATTTTGCATTATCCTTAATTTATGGACATGAGTGTATTTGGTCAAATGGTGATCTAAATGTATCTATAGTTTACATCATAAATACCACATTAGTTAAAATATTTTATGAAAATTATTTTTAATGGAAAAATGTTTTAGAACTGTCAAAATGCATGGAACTTTTTAAGAACAGAATTTTAAACGCTATCAAAACTTTAACGGCCATCAAATGCTATATTTTGTAGCTGAGGAAGTAAAACTTTCAGGTAAACTTCGAATATCATCTTAAAAAGTAATCACTATATTTTTGTTCTTGATGTTTGTCGCCCAGACGGAACAGTGGTTAGTGACGCTGACTGCCGTACCGATAAGCTAGGCCCAGCTTCGAATCCCGAAGAAAGCATGGATGTTTGTGAGTATACAGTGTCTGTGCGGCAGGGGGCACTCGAAATAAGAGCTAAGAGCCAAAAGCCTTCTGGACAGTTTGGAGGTAGGGAAAAAGCCGTAGGAGACCTCGGACGGCCCCCAGTCTATCTCTCTCAAACTTGGGGTGGAAGTTAACAGTTAGCTAGGTTCCGCAATGCCTGAATCACCTGTGGTACTGCACAGATGTTGGCCTAACTTCTATCTGCACCTGTGCTCACGTTCCTGCACAGAATTTCTAAAAAAAAGACAGATCTTTCTTTGAGATTAAGAAAGGAACAATTACAATAACAAAGAGAAAACACAATCATTCTGGAGTTTTATTATAATAAAAGTTATGAAACAATAATGTTATTACAACAATACAATACGATTACTAGAATGCTGTTACATCGCTTAGAAGCATTAGAAAATACTAACACTTGTAAATGAAAAGGAAGAAATTAAAAAGGCATTTTTTATATGTTTCCCGATGCAGCATTTTAATTTTCAAATGTTTTTCAAATGTTTAGCACGCGATGGAAATTCTGAGCTTCGAAACACGAGCTTCAATTCTATTGGCTAAAACTCACTGTGACGGTACCATGGCATCAAAATTAGAAAGAATTTTCACATTTGGTTGATTATCTCCATAACGAAATTTAATACAGGTTGATCTGAGTACAGGTTGATATAATACATATAATAATATATATTGAATGAATACAGGTTGAGATAATACAAAAAGTATACCATGACACACTCATTGCATATACGCATGTTAGTGCGCAAGGTTCTTTGGCACAGGTAGGTCTAAAAAGGTCTAAAATAGACTTTAGGAGATTAAATAGAAAAGAAGCTAATAGGGCTTATAGAAAAAGAAGCTAACAGGATCTCCTCTAACTGTCGTATAGCTCTCACAACATGACATCATACCAGAAATGAGAGACTTTAGGAGTCTCTGTAGCAGCCGGTCCTGCAGCAACGCTATTTTCTGGTCCTGAAGAGTTTTGGGAGTGCCAACGTGAGTTGCAGTTGCCCTCCCAAGACAGTTCCATACGTGTTTTACAGGGTTTAAATCTACACATATTGTGGTCAATCCATTCAGTTCCTATAAAATTGGCATTTTAGCTATAAAAATTCCAGAAAATTAGCATTTAGCTTTCAGAAAATTACCATTACTTTGTTAGCTAAGAACAGCCGAAGAAAGACCGCATTTGCATTTACTGTAAGAGCAATGGCTACTGCAATAATTAAAAGGTCTGACCTGTGACTTCTGAGCGGTGCAGATTACATACGAAGGGGCTGTACGTTCCGCTCTAAAGTGATAGAACAAATTTGTTTCTGGAATGAGTTTGTTTATTATTTTCAATTAATGGCTTGAAAAATGTTTAAAATATGCTTCACATTTTTTTTAATTCTTCCAGAAATAAATTCGAAAAAATAGTTAATCATGTTAAACTGTGGTCTGCTTCCTGACAAATAGCTACAGTTTTGCTTGATCCCCTTTCTTCCCCCGTTTTTGCATAAATTTTTAAACAAGTTTTTGTTTTTTAGTTTGTACTTTCCTTTCTCGTCTTGCCAATCATAAAGGCTAAAAGATTTTCTTGCAGTTTTCTTACTTTATCGCATTATTTGCAGCAATAACTATCGAGCAATTATTGGCTTTTAATTTTTTAAATTTTTATTTATATTTTTAATTTAAATCTAGTTTTTAATCTTTTGTAATCTTCTGACGACAATTCTCAAGAGATTACTCTTTAGTAAGCAATAGTAGCCGCTTTGTTATTGCAAATTTCATCCATTTACTCCTAAACAGGATATACTTTCAATAATTCATAAAAAAAATTTTAAAAATAAAAAGAAAGAAAGAAACTTATCAAGTGTATATTAAAAGTGCCAATCCCCAAATTTGAAAGTAAAAAGAATAATCAAACTCTCTAACGAAGCGTGACAGAGCGAAAATCAAGGCTACTCGAGACAAATCGCATACGTATGTTCAAAAAGAGCTTTAAAAGTCTACTTCTCTTTTATAGAAAACAGTGTGCCTACATGCATATTGTATCAAACCGAGAAAAATGCGTCCGTTAAGCAGATAAGTGAGCGATGCTAAACAAAAACGCGTTGTTTATTCTCAAACTGAAATATTTTTGGAAAAAATGAGTGCGGCAATGAGTGAGTGAGTCATAAACACGCAACTCGATCAATTTATTTAGTTCATGATATACCCACAATAACTGGGTAAAATGTCAACAGTGCCAAATACCAAACAGACGTGCGACATGAAACGTGTTTTTGTATTACTGACCTGCTTCGGCAACTATGACGCAATGCAAGGTAGCCCTGGATGGCAATCGCTACGTCACATTGACGTCACGGTAAGTAATTTAGTCGCTGCGTTGGGGATTTCCCACACCTGAAGGCATCAGAATTAAATCTGCTGGCAAGTTGTTTCCTCGTTACGGTTCCGGGAAAGTACTCACGATACTCGCAGGCGTCATTTAGGAGTGGACTTCCATTCTAAGAGGGAAATAAAAAACTGAATTTGAAAGGAAGCGGATCAGGAAAGTGTATAGCAATGTGTACAGTGAAATTACAGTTATTAAGCTGGGGGAACTACGAAGGAAACGGATTATAAAAGTTTGAAGCAGTATGCACGGCTTGAAGGTGCACTCCTTTCCAGCTTAGCCATTACACCTATTTTTGTCTGCGGCTTTTGAATTAGAAACCATATATTATTTAGAAAAAATAAATATCTACCTAAACAGAAAAATATTCCTATTTTGTTAATACTTTACCTTTTAGTTATTTATTTATTTGCATCATTTAGTTCCAAAACTAAGTTTAGGAATTTTAGAATAGCCTTTTAACTTAAATAATTTGTAATTTACCGTGAGAAGTAGATTATAAATACATGGAGGGAGGCATGTCCACTGGAAAAGGTCGTATGATGGGAAATTATAGACTAGTTGTGGTGATTGAAGTTACCTGTGTGGACGTGTGTCCTTTTCTTAATTCTTTTCAAGAATGAGCGCTGAAATCGCATGAAAGTTTATCGATGTTATCATAAATACAGTAATTCACGTTGCAAGGAAATACATTTATTGATGCGTGTCTTTGTTATTTCAAGATATCTTTAAATACTGTGAAAGATTCTGAAATACGGGTCGGTATGGTGTTACTTTTATATACTTTGTTTTAAGAATCGTTTAAAATTCTTAAAACAAAAGTAAATAAAAGATTAATGTTTGCAGAACAAAAGCAGAATCCTCATATCATAAAAATCACTACTTGTGTGTAAAAGAATGTAATCTCAAATAGGTAACTGCATCCACACAATCACGTGGATGCAGTTACCTATTTCAGATTATAACATTCATAACCTATCCGTTAAAAAGAAGAAGCTAGGTGATATCATTCCATTATGATTTTCCTACTAACTGTATTTGTCAGACAGATCGTGCTTTGTGCTTTGTTAGTTAACTGTCAAGAATTTTTTTCCGTTTAAGACAATACCGACAGCGTGCTCGTCTACGATAATTCAAGGCCATTTGTTTGAGAATATCAACGGCTGTTGAAGAATACCCTTGAAACTTGTTCGCGTACCTTCAACCGATTACGTGAACTGGTAGATTTCTCAGCAATCGTGGTATACCTGAACTTTAAGATCAACAAAATACAAATAAAAAGAACATTCTTGAAATGATTTGACGCAGCTCTATAATTAGAATTTCGATAAAGTTTCATAATCCAACAAATGCTTAAAAGGGGCGTAGTAAGATACATCAACAAAGCCTCTGGCCGCATTAACACCAGTATAAACAGCGTCTTGTGAACAAGATTTTTCTATGTATCTGGAATTCTGCCAACGAATAATTACGAACGATCGTTTCTAGCTGTTTTCTCCCTTGAGTGAAGAGATAAAGACCTGAGAAAGGTTTCAATAACTTATACAGCTGCCATAATTAGTCGGATGAAAATGTTCTTGCTAATAAGAACAGAACTTTGCAACATTATTTTTCCATCAATGCCAGGTGTGTGTTGTCAATAACTAAATCAGTTTTCCATTAATGCCAGGTGTGTGCCGTCAATAACTTAATCATTGATCCTGCTTTTTAGAAATTTGTCTGCTGTTTTTTTTTTTTTTTTTAGTAGTAGCGTTTTCTTTTATAGTATGGTATGATTTTGTTCATAATTCTACAGCTTTACATAAAAAGACCATTCAGAAACGCGGAACATCTTCATCACAATTGAATTTATTACCATATGGCTGAATCTATCACCACAGTTTAGTTACTACAACTGAATTTATCACCTCCAGCATATGGATATTTGTGCCTGTATTGTCTTGTGTTTATTCACATTTAATTGCATTTTACATTAAACCCAAACATAGAAATATCTAGAAAGATGTGTTAACAAGCAGAAATTTTATTTTGTCTCAAAGTTCAGTTTATTATTTTCCACTGCACAATATCTGAAAATTATTGTAGGTACAGGGATTTACGAAGGAAACATATATTTAAAATATTTACAGAGAGAAGAAAGCGAGATTTTACTTTTTAGAAACATTCAACTTTTAGCATAATAATGTCTTTATTTATTGCTTTTGAATAGTAACATATTGATGTGGGAATACGTATAATTGGATTAATAATATTGTGTGCATGGCTGAATAATGATAATCAGACGCCAGAAAAGCTGAAATAAAATTAAGTAGCGTATATATTTGTTACAATGTATGTCATTACATTCAACAACAGCAGTTTGTGCAGCTTGTTAATGTAACATCTGATGACTTTGTAAATCAAACCTTGTGCCCAAAAATAAAATGTGCAGATTTTTGCAGTTTATTTTATAAGGTATTTTCTCCCTCCTTTCCGGTTGCCTTCGTGATGTGATTGAAAGCATGCTCAACGCGTATTCGAGAGGTCCAGATGAGTTCCGGCTAGGACACTACACATTTTTTACGTCTCCTGCTTCCCCCCCCTCCCAAATAAAAAAGGAAAAAAAGAAAAACCTAATGACTCTGCAATTTCAGTAGAGGCAAAATGATCGTTTAAGATACTGTAGCGGCCCTAGTGAATCGGTTTGTACCGTCGTTAATGTTTAGTGGACAGTATTATGTTGATTTGCTGTTGTACCTTCAGTAGAACTTAAGGAAAGTAAATTATCTATGACTTCTGATCCAATATTATTTATTTCCTTCTTAAAACGTCATGTTGGCTGAAGAACGGCGACTCGCTAAACACGGTGAAACCTCGAATTTTACCTTCCTGTCTCAAAGCACACCTCAAAGGAACATCTAGTACGCACTTGGAACTCTAGTAACTACCACTGAAAATTCAACCGCACGCTTAAAAACCCTAATTAATTTGCATTTGCATCGCTTCTCAGCTCATTGACTAAAAATACATAAGAGTATCTATATATAAGAGTAGTATTTCTAAATATAATTATAAAGAGCCATCCGTTTAGATTACAATCAAATCAGTCAGTCGATGGCAAAGCATTTGAATCTCATGGTTAAATAGGAATTATAAGAAACTAACTAATTAACGGTTCCGTATAACTCAATTAATAAAAGCCCCTTCCTTTCTGAAACGAGAATAACGAAGACGATAAATTCTTTAGCCTACTACGTACTACTACTTTACCACCTAAACAATTGGAGAATTTTGCTCTGACACTTATGAGTGCAGTATAATGGTTCCTATTGCTTCCCAGCTGATTCTGAACTGACTTTGATGCTTATATACACCATGTTATTCAGCAATTGTTTTTGATTTGATTACTTTTCTTCCTTATTAAATATAGTAATAATATTATATACTATATATTTAATGAGGGATTTATTGTTTAAGAAGACTACTTTCGGAACAGTTCCCTTTATAACTTCACTGTTTCCTAGATAACCTATATAACACTGTAGTAAAATAGTTGTTAACAACTACAATCAAACTGGAAATATTAAGAGGCATCGTTTGCATGCAGAAGAGTAGCCACTTAATTCAAATATTAGACTTCAGAATTAAAATTTAATATCCAGCATATTTCCTTTTAAATCAACTTTGCTTCAAATTGATTCCCTACAGCACATTTCAAGAATATGGTGATGCATTTCTAACATTAAAAACTGCATTTATTTTTTAGTAATTATAATCCAGTTTAATTTTTGAAGTTACAGACAGTGATTATTTGCGCATAATTTTATTAAGATGTAAGTAGCTCATCTATCAAAACTCAAAACCTGAAATCGAAGAATTATCTTGCAAGTGTGCTGTCTGATAACTATCAAATGATTTCACGACAGACAATTATGAATATTTAGAAAGTAGATTTTTGAGGAAAATTCTCTTTCAAGGTACAAAATAATAACATCGAATTTACCTTTGAAAGCAATTATTCTTTCTTTCTTTTTTTTTTTTTTTTTTTTTTTCTCCTGCGTAGGAGAGAAAAAAGAGGAAAATGCCAATGAATAACCGACTTGCGGTTTTGCGATCAACTGGAGTCACTTTGATTGGTTCCCCCAAATAGCAGTCTGCCTACCTTTTTTATGTGGTTTCAAGTCTTGCTGAGTAAGGGTAATGTAACGGTCTTTGCTTTCTAAAATCTCTTTTTTTTATCCCCTTCAAAAACACAAGGACGCTTAACTAACTCCATCATATTCTAGCAATTAACAGAAAGGGAATCATAAATAACATTATTCATTGTGATAAGTGAAACAAAGGAGGTAACTCTTATTTATAAGCCTGATATTTACACTTCTCGCCTGTTAGCAGACCAAAAACGTACAGAAAAATATCCTGCTTTAGCATAATGTCAACAACATTTTTGCCTGCGAAAAATATAATAAACATATCATACGTTAAATCAAACATGGCGGAATTTCAGCTTTGTTTTTCATATGTCTTATAAAGCTTCTGAAATATGGTTGAACAGATTTGTGAATCTGAAATAAAAATGGCTTATTTCACTTCCATTTTACTTTTGCTTTTGACGGGAAAAAAAAAGCCAAATTAAAAGCATATAAAATACTTGTAAGAAACTAGTAACTAAAAGAGCAGCTGAACTATACTACACACATACGATAATGCTCGACTGCCTTACGGAGGCTAGACTGCCTGCATTCGGGAGTAACTTCGAAGAAATTAAACACGTATAATCAAAAAAGAAGGAATATATTAAAACCCTAAATTTCCCTGTAGGCAGCAGAAATAATGTATAAGAATTTACTTAAGTATTTATGATTTATATATTTAAAAAAGTTGCCTTTTTTGTAGTTCGTCACGTGAATGGATTTGTTGTTAGCTGCAGCTGGTATCATAGCTGCATTTATATGAAATGCTTAGATTTCATAAAATTCTAAATTTCTCTTTTGTCAAAATATTTTAACAAATTAAAAAGGACTGGTGCCTTTATTTTGTCTGAAAATGGAAATGAAAATTTGTCTCGGTATTTTTTAATATTAAATGTCTCACTAGAAATGGTAAGAGCTTTCAAAGGAAATCTTAAAAAATCCTTTATTTTAAGAATTCTGACTAGATTAATAGTTTATTCAAAGCAGAAATGGTCAAAGGTTAGCATCTATATTTACGTCGCTTAAAGCTTTGACCTCTGATGACTTTAGAAGTATTTTAACCTTTCTTCAGTCGATAACATAATCTTCAGCGCAGAAGTTCAAAAGGTCTCGTGGGATATTTTTAGATATAATTGTGAAACTTCCCATAAATTACGACAAGCTCTTAATTTTATTCATAAGCAATCAACCCTTAATAAGCAATATCTTGCAAAGGCATAAACAAGCATCATCTTACACACAGGACTTCAGCTATCTCTCAAAATTCATAAAAGGTGAAATTTGTAAAAAAAAATGCTTATAATATGCAAAATTTTATCAAAAATTTAAATTTCTATTCTCCAGTCATGGAAGAACCTAGGAGCTTCCAACCTTAATGCTTTCATATGCTTTTATTTTATTTTATTTTTTTACGCATTTACACAAAGTTATTCATTTTCAGAATTAAGTTTCTTCAGTTTCTGAAAATTTCCTCAGACATACCGTTATACACTGACTACCAATAAGTATTTGGACACCTATGCAAATGACGATATCTGCGGTCCTAAGGTACGTCACGGACTCCGCCGGTATATATCGTGTAGGAAACAGCATCGGCTTTAGTCGCATGCAAGATGCCTCGCAGTTCGGAGCTCTCTGATTTCGAGAAAGGTATAATTATCGGGTATCACAAATGTGGCCGATCCTTAAGGGACATATCTAGCGATCTGAAGTACCCAAAATCGACAATGGCCTATGTGATTAAATAGTGGAAGGTGAGCGGTGATTGTCGGAATGTGCCCCGAGTCGGCAGACCAACGAAACTGGGAAATAGAGAAGAACCGCACCCAACCGACGATCCTCATCCGCGAGGAGTTTCAACAGGCATCCGGGAGTATTGTTTCAATGAATACCATCCGTAAGGAAGAACATCTGCTTGGTTTTCATGGTCATGCTGCTGCCTTTGATCACAAAGTCCAACCACGCTGCTCGGTTAATGTGGTGCAAAGCACATCGAAATTGGACCATAGATCAGTGGAAACGGGTTCTTTGGAGTGACGAATCAAGGTTCACCCTTTACCGTTCGGATGGCAGGGTCTGGGTCTGGCGTCTACCTGGACAACGTCTCCTGCCAGAATGCATTGTGCCAACAGTCAAGTTCGGCGGAGGTGGAATTATGGTCTGGGGGTGTTTCTCCTGGTATGGGTTGGGACCCTTGGTCCCCATTCATGGTAAGCTCAACTCCGATGCCTACTTCACTATTTTGGATGACAATGTGCTTCCTACGTTGTGGCAGTTTTACGGGTTGGACCCCTGTTACTTTCAGGACGACAATGCCAGTTGTCATGTTTCGACGTTAACCAAGGCTTGGTATGGTGCCAATGGAGTTCATCGAATGGACTGGCCTGCCCAGAGTCCAGACCTGAACCCTATCGAGAACCTCTGGGACGAGTTGCATCCTCGAATTCAGAAGTTCACTACCCGTGCAAAATCGGTGAAGGAACTTCTATGTCTTCTCCAAGCCGAGTGGGAAAAAATACCACTGGCTGTCATACAAAGACTTGTGGAAAGTATGTCCCGGAGGGTCCACGCTGTAATTACCTCTCGTGGAGGCTCTACCAACTATTGATTTTGAATAAAGTTAGTTTTTCTTTTCTATCATAGGTGTCCAAATACTTATTGGTAGTCAGTGTATTTAACATAAGCTAGAGCATATGTTATGTGGGTAGTAAATGCTCTAATTTCTGTAAAATATCGTCGTACGTCAGTACATATAGGTGTCCCCATACATTTTTCAGGTATGTCAATGTTTTTCAGATATATGAAAGCTTTCCCGGGATGCTTTATTTTTTGTATCAAGAAAAAAATAACCGCAAATTAACTTATAATTCTTTGGTTCATAAGCCTTTATTTAAACCTTATATTATAGTTCTAAACTGGAGAATCGGCGTTTTCTGCTGAGTTAAAATATTTAATACTATTTTGTAAACTACATTCAGTAATAAAATTTGGCTAAATAAATAACGCCGAGTATTTTTAAAAGTGCATTCAGTCAAAAAAAAAAGTGTTAAAATAATAAAATCAGAAATTAAGTCTTTTGCATGTTCGTCATATTTAAGTAAATCACAAAGATTAACTTTTTTAAAAGATAGGTAACATTACAAAAATTCAGGGAAGCACTAGCACTTCCAGTAGAGGATATTACATTTTATTATTTATTTTAATGAATTTAGGGGTACTGAAGACTCACACAAATTTAAATCAAATTTTACTTTCCCTTTATTAAATGTAAACAACTTTTCCTCCTCCTATCTCTCTAATTTTCTGTGCATTATCGAATTTTCCAAGTTAATTCTTTTGAATAGTCTATACTCAAGTATCAAACTATTATAGTTTAAAGTTCTGTATTTATAATCAGACACTTATAATTACTTTATTCTTCGCTTTTCCCCTCTATTGGTCTTTTTATGCAATATAAATTCGTGCCGCTTCCTCTTAAAATGTCCTCCACAAAGACATTCTTCCTTTTAGCAGATAGTCCATTACTGTGGCGTTTAAATAATTTTTATTTTCTGACACTACCTCTCACCCTATTAATTGTGTTTCAAACAAAGATTAAAGAAGATGAATTAAATCTCAAAATCATCTTTTATAGACTGCTCTTTGTACCACTATAGGAGTTATATGTTAACTTGACAAAAGTAGATTAAAATCATGTTTTATATTTATTTATCATTCAATAAAATAAAAACTGTTGGAATATAGGTGTCTTCATTTTCTCATAAATTACTAAATGCTACGAAAATTTAACGCTATTAAGAAAACAAGTAAAGGCAGTCTTTAAGTAAGTGGGTATTCAGTTACTGCAAAACAGACAGCGCCTATCTGCCTTACAAGATTAATGGCCAATTGTTTTAAGTAAGAATTAATTAATTAAGGTTTAATTTTGAAAAGCATGCGACGACTATGTGACAAGGTAAAATCACTACTCTGCTAGTCGGTTTTCTGGGATTTGAATCCAAAACAGTCAACCAACACTGTCTTATCCATTCGGTCATTCATAGGCTTCCCTGATCTACTTCTAGCCAGTATATATAAAACACGTAAGCACTACTAGTTCGACCCTAGGCTCGAATTTCCCTACTTTTACCAGTGCTTACCTTACCTTAGATTTCCGTTTAGGGCCTGTTTTTTGTAAAATTCTCAATTAAATATATCCTTTAGATGAGGTGAATTTGTCGAGAAAGACGTTTGGAGCACTTTAAAGTCCTCTACAGAGATATCTCCCCCTTTATTCAAATAGCCCTTTAGTTGCTTGGCCATAATCCAACCCAATCCAATCGATATCGTACGCCTTTCTTAGAAGAAATGCCTTCGCAGAAAACTTTCTACCCGCAACTGGCTCCTGTTTGTATCACACAGAAGAATTAACAAAAGCGTCCACCCAGCTAGCTTGTGCCTCCAGCAATCGAACATGTAATAAAACTCCCTTTTTTCCTAATGTTTTTAAACCACGGTTTGTTGGAAAAAAAAAAAAAAATTAAAACACTGAAGTAAATACTGACTTTTCGTAACTTCTATTTAAAACTATTACGGTTTTAAACCTCTCTAAATCTCCCTGCAATATTTAACATTTCATCCTTTTCAGCCATCATTTTAGGAAATTTCAAAATAATATTTGTAAAGTTTATTTCTAAAAGGCACCGTAAAGGTAAACCTCAAATCTGCCTCACCCTAAAGTAACTCTACGTTGCGGAAAAAGCATTCATTGAATGAATCTGTGTGGATGTATGTTACCTCGCAAATTCCAAATTTCATGCTTAAATCGTTAAGAGCGAAATATGTGAATGACACTAGGAAAAAAACATAACGCATGTACAATGCACTTACCATGAGCACGTACAAAAAGCTGGGATGATTCCCTATCAACAGGTGATCGTGAAAGGGTACCCTGGTTCATCAATACACAGCTGCTCATTGTCTAATTGTGTTTACGTTAATCCGGCATTAAACAGTAACATCGATGACAGCAATTTCGTGACTGATCCTGCATTGTATACGGATTTCGTTCGTGTTTCTGCGTTCTTCAACTTTCATGAAAGATAAAAGTCGCATGTTGCTCTAAAGCTCAAAAAAACGCGTCAGTCGCAAAATTTTGCTAAACGTTCGTTTCTATGAAAAACATCATACGTTCTTAATAATAAAACATGGCTTCTCATATTCTGTCTTTAGCAAGGTGAGAGCCGCCCAACCGGTATAGTGGTTAACGTCGCTGATGTCGTGCCGAAGGGTCCGGGTTCGAATCCCGGAAAAGGCATGGATGTTTGTAAATGTATAGTGTACGTGCGGCACACTAAATATGCGGGGCACTGTGTAATTCTAATATGGGGGGCACTTTAAACATGCGGCGAGCCGAAAGGTGGAGTGGGAGACCCTCGGACCCGTCCCCCCGGGGTGTTCTCCATCAAAATGGGGGGGGCGGAACTAAGCAAAATCATACTGTCGCCTGTAAGGTGCTCAAGGCTGTTGCCAACGACAGGCGTATCTTACGCTGCTGGCCAAGGTGATTTTCGTGGGCTTGGCTTAACTGTAGGTGAGACAATTGAACATTAGTAACAACAACAACACTGACTTACTGAGCAACTTCCAACCTAAGTTAGCCTAAGGGCAACAAATGGGATATGTTACTCAGAGGTAATATCTACTATCTGCTGGCCACAACCTTAGGTCGTGACTAAAACAGATCAGTCGGACATTAATTGTCAAAGTCAAAATTTCAAAGTTTACATTTGTACAAAATACAGAGTTATTTGGGTATATTGCATACGTTGAATATTTTCCAGAATAGTTAAGACAGGAATTGACAACTGCCTACAGTAAAAACATGGCAACAATAAATGCAAAACTTTTAAAGTAGAAGATCACAGTTAGATAAATGTCAGTAATGTAAAGTATTGTGCAGTTCATGCAAGATTCAAGTCATATGACTCAGAGGTACTGGAATTTGTACTAAATCATAGTAATAAAATCCAAAAGTTCAATCAAGAAGTTTGTTGTACAGTACAATTAACAGTTGTAACATAATTGTAACAATGAGTTAAAGAAGATCATAGCAGATATACACAATATTGAACAAACATTATGTTTCCATACTTGGTCATAAATGTGCCAGGAGAAATAACTATGAGTACAATTATATGTCAGTCTACACAAGAACAGATAGCATAATATTGAGAGACATGTATTCATGACGTTGAACGGAAGATTACTTCAGATACAACTAAGTACGTGCTGTGCATTTTATGCTGTTGCTTTTGAATGAAAAAATGCAATAACGTTTATAAGAAATCAGATGTTACAATTATTAAAAGTACAATTGTATTATTTAGTAGTTATGTCATTCCAGATATTCACTGGTTCATATAAGCCAAAACAAAATTTGATTATGTACAGATTCAAACAAGAATATTTAGCAGTAAGATAGAACATAGTGTAAATATCGAAAGTTCACCCCAGATATATGACGAGATTAAGGTGAGAAACGAACTCATCAAAAATATTCATAAATCCATGTGTCACGTTGACAGTACTGTCGAAACAGATCGCTTTAATGACTCGTGTTCCTGACGCAGCGCATCAGATATTAACTTTTAGCGCTGGATTAGAGCAAAAGTTATCCTCTAGCCCAGAGTTTCTTCTTAAACTGTGGGTCGCGACCCCTATGGAGGTAGCGGGACCTGCAGCAAGAGGTTGCCAAAAATTTTAGTTTTGGTTTAGCGAAAAGTTTTGGTATTCCTTTAACTTATTATAATAATTTTACATTTACCAAATAGTTTTACACAAAGTATCTGAAAATAGATAAAGATAAGACAATACAAACAAAGAAAAAACGAAAACGTTTCGATGCATTCTTTTTATAATATAAACGTTCATTTTACTTGATTTGCACAAGACGCTGTCATTTCGTCTGTTACTTATTTAACCCGTAACAGGGAAGTGAAAAAGTTGAACATAACAGGGGACGTGCGGTCTCAGAGACCGCGCATTATAATAAATTTTTTAAAATCGTCTAATTAAAATATCATCATGATATTTCACTTAGATGTTCTTTGAACATTTTACTCTGAAACGAAAATATGGTTGACACTTTAAAGTGAAATTAAAGTTTTCCCAGAAAATTTCCCCATAGCCTCAAATTTTTCTATGAAAATCATATGCTGCAATAAATTCTATAAAACTAAAAATAAGAATGCATCTATTTTGAATTAACTATTTTATCTATTAATTCAGAAATCAAACAACAAAAATCAGCGTTATATTTACAAAGTTTTCACAGGACTAGTTTCGATGGTTTTACCGAACCACCATCTTCAGCTGCAAAACTGCAAATGAACAAGCTAGGAAATAATGATTAGATAAGATAAGAAAGCCTGGACAAGAATAAGCAAGTGGCGCCATCTGTTGGTAAAACCAGAACTAAAACATAATTTCTTTAAAGGCCGAAGGCAAATTTGGATTGGAATTAGGATCGTTAACTAGAACAGAAAGATTTTTATGAATGTGAAATGCCTCTAGAAAATCCAGTTCTCCAATGGAAGATGTTTTTTGAATAATTTTGGCAGCAGAAAAACTGAAAGTGTGGTTTTCGGACCAACAATGTTGAGCAACAGAAGACTTCTGTGTTTCCTTTTTTCTAACATATGCCTCATGTTCCTTGACGCGAAATTTTAAGGCTCTCTTAGTTTGCCAATGTAAATTAAACCACACTGGCAAGGAATCCTATAAATACCCCAGGAATTCATATCCGGAATGGGGTCCTTGAGTATGGAACTCGGAATTTTATTGATGGGAGAATAAACAACCCGAAAGTTAAATTTCTGCAAAATATGTGCAACTTTATAGCTAATTGATGGAAAGAAGGGAATGACAACAGAATTTTTATAATCTCCTAAAACAAGATTGTGCCTTTTAGTGTGTTGAGATGAGAATTTTTTAACTGCTTGATTAATAATGTTGGGTGGAAAGCCCCTGTCAATAGCTGTTGCTTTTAAATACTTTAGTTCTTCATCAAGGGCTAGTTTGGAGGAGCAAACTTGAAGAGCACGGAAAACATAGGAATAAAATGAAGCTAACTTTTGTTTAGTCGGATGACATGATTTAAAGTGTGGTGGAAGGCAAACCGATGAAGGTTTATGGTTGTTAAGGAATATTCTTTGATATCGCCAAGAGATGGCGTTAGGAGTCCATCTATTGGCTTACTTGACCTTTCCCCTTCTGAACACGTGACTTGAAAAAATATTCTTCTTCTTGAAGGTAGAATTTCGATGCACTACGCAATAGAATTCGATTTAGATTTAAGCTGGAACTATTCAGTTCTTGCCTCTTGAGCATTAAATATTCGATTCAGGCATTTTAGCCTACATTGTATATATGTAAATATTAAGTTTAATTAAAATTTATGGAAAACCCTCCAGGCCATGCATCTCGTACTTTGGATTATGAGTGATTCGACTTTGATATAGAACTTTCGTTACATAATGGTGCATCGGCCCCAGAAAAGAATCTGATTAATTTGAAAATTTGTGTTTTTCGCCTTTTGGATTAGCTTTGTAAGCGAAGACTTCTCACGGTAAGTCTCCTTTGATAATTTATTAAAATGGAACAGAAGACACTAATTAAGAATCGAGCACATATACGTGCTTCTGTAACTCAAATTATTAAAAATGTAGATGAGTATTTAAAAGAAGAAAATCAAGAAGAGTTAGAAAATTGTTTGGAATTGTTAAATAGTAAAGAAACGGAACTACTTGATTTAAAAGAAAAAATACAAAATTTGATTGAAGATGAATCAAAATTAGATTCAGATATTAACACTTCTATGGAATATAACGATAAAATAATAATAGCGAAGTCTAAAATCAACCGTTATTTAAGGAAATACAATACTCAAAATATCAACACGAATTTAAATAATTCATCTACAGAAGTTGAAACCAAAAGACAGATTGAAGGCAATGTGAAATTGCCCAAACTGTTAATTCACAAATTTTCCGGAGATTATAACGATTGGATGAATTTTTGGAATCCGTTCAAGGTCACTATTCATGACAATGTTACACTTTCGAAGATAGAAAAATTTAATTATTTGAGAACTTATTTATGTGGAAACGCAGCATCAGCCATAGAAGGTCTCTCAATTTCAGAGGCTAATTATGACTCTGCTATAGACATTCTTAAAAATAGATTCGGCCAAAGTGACCTTATTATCAATACACACATTTCTAATCTCTTAAATTTAAATCCCGTTCAAAGTTCAAGTGAAGTGGCAAAATTGCGAAAACTTTATGATACAATTAACGTTCAAGTCAGAAGCCTTTTAGCATTCGGTGTGAAATCAGAAACATATTCCAACATGTTTATTCCAATTTTGATGAAAATTGTCCCGAACGATATAACTTTAGAATTTCATCGTACAAATACTGAAAATCCTTCAACCTATGATTTAAACAAATTTCTAGACTTTCTCCGATTAGAAATAGAATCGCGAGAAAAGATTAATTCGTTATCCTTTCCACGCAAGTCAAACCCGGAAATGAAAGGTATTAACAGATATCCACCGACGCCGAAACATAAACAAACTGTCACTACACATGAATTTATGGCAGCCGCGTCATCAAATCGAAACTGCATTTTTTGTTTTCAAAACCATGACTCAGAGTCCTGTTTATGCCTTACAGTTAATGAGAAGAGAGATATTTTGAAAAAACAAGCGCGTTGTCTGCTTTGTTTGGCCCCTAAACACAAAATCTCACAGTGCCGGCAACGCCAAACTAAAGTTTGTAAAATTTGCAAAGGTAAACATTCAGAAGCCATATGTTTTAAATCCACTTCGATAGTTAAAAATACACCAAGTGATAAAAAGGATAGTATATTAATTTCGAAAAATGATACACAAACTAAGGAACAGAAAGAAGAAATTGTTTCGGCCGTTTCACATAATGCAAATAATACAATTCTTTTACAGACTTGCACGATAAACGTTAAAACAGCTAAGGAAAAGGTATTTTCCAGACTTCTCTTGGATAGTGGAAGTATGAAAAGTTTTTGTGCTCGCGAGTTAGCGGACAGATTAAACCTCGAAGTCATAAGAAAAGAAAAATTGACTGTCTACACTTTTGAGAATACTTCTCCCATCCAAAAAAATTATGACGTAGTTAAATTAACTTTAGAACATAGAAGTTCTCCCGATTCTAGAATAGAAGTTGAATTATTAGTAACTGATCATATATCAGGTGCAGATATTCCACCTCCTAAATCAGAAGAAATTAAGCAAAACAGACAATTAAAAAATTTGCTGCTCGCAGATTTTCCCGACTGTAAAAAACCCATTGCCATTCTAATTGGTGCAGATTATTATTACAACATAGTAATGGGACACGTTAAATACTTAAGCAAAAATCTTGTTGCAGTGGAAACTATTTTCGGCTGGTGCCTACATGGACGAAAAGGTGATGATGATGTCTCTTTAGCTTTCAATGTAGTTGTAGGGGAAGATTTGATTTCCAAACAAATAACAAAGTTTTGGGACTTGGAAAACTCAGGACTTATTGATAAGAGGGAAAATTTCGATTCAACTGAAAATGAAGTAGTCGAATATTTCGAATCAGATATAACATATGAAAATTCTCGCTATAAAGTTAGATTGCCTTGGAAACATGACTCATCAAATCTAAATAATAATAGGGAAATCGCAGAACAAAGATTTCATCGACTTAGAAAACGATTTAAAAAAGATCCTAATCTATTTTCCGAATACAGGAATGTATTAAGAGATCAGTTAAAACAAAATATTATCGAACCAGTTTCAGAAATTTCAAATGAAGAGGATGTCGTGTTTTACTTGCCACATAGGGAAGTTATACGCGAGGATCGAGCTACAAGTAAATTACGTATTGTTTATGATGCATCATCGCATGCCCCAGGATCCATTTCTTTAAATGACTGTCTACATGTTGGGCCAAATTTATACCCTGAAATATTCGAAATATTGTTAAGATTTCGGTATAATTTAATAGCCTTCACCGCAGATATAAAACAAGCCTTTTTACAGATTCTCATACATGAAAAAGATCGAGACGCAACCAGGTTTCTGTTTTCCAATTTCCCTAATGATGAAACCATTTCTCCTGATATATATAGGTTCACTAGAGTTTTATTCGGAATAAATAGTAGTCCATTTCTATTAGCCGCTACCATTAAACATCATCTGAAAAAATATAATAAACTTTATCCTACAACGGTTAACTTTTTGAATGAGAACGTATATGTAGATGATGTGATTGGAAGCCAACCAACGATCAATGAAGCATTAACTACGAGTCTAGAATCGGTCCAAATATTTAAAGAAGCAAGCATGCAGCTTCACAAATGGCATAGTAACTCAATACAATTACATGAATTGTGGGTAAAAAAGGGTATCGTTCCAGATGAAAATCCTGAAGATTTTAATAGAGAAAATTTCCCATTTAAAGTCTTAGGTATGGCATGGGATAATTCAAAGGACTTACTATATTTTGATGTTCGGAACTTATTGTCTTTCACATCTAAACCAATAGAAACAAAACGATTTCTTCTACAAGTGTTGGGTCGGATATTCGATCCGATTGGAATTTTAGGACCTTTCACTGTTAGAATAAAGCGCTTAATACAGAAGATTTGGTTGTCACAAATAGATTGGGATGAACCGTTACCTGAAGATTTGTCCTCTGAATGGAGAAGGTGGTGTGAAGAGCTACCTCAAATGGCTGAATTCTCCATCTCTCGTTACCTTTTCATGCACTCGAACATTAATGTCGAAAATCTCGAACTACATTGCTTTTCAGATGCAAGTGTCAAAGCCTATGGTACAGTCGCATATTTACGTTTCACGACAGAAAATAAAGAATTCAAAACGGCCTTTGTCTCTTCTAAAAATAGGGTAGCCCCACTAAAATCCCTTACTTTACCGAGGTTAGAATTAATGGGAGCATTGTTATCAGTTAAGTTAGTCAGCAATATTCTGAAAGCACTGAAATTGAGAATTCCGTGCTATTTTTGGACAGACTCAACAATTACTTATTTTTGGATCCAGAAACAACCTGAAGCCTTCAAACCCTTTGTCAGGAATCGTGTCGAAGAAATACAAAAATTGAGTTCACCTCAAGATTGGCATTATTGCCCAGGTGTCGACAACCCTGCCGATCTCGTATCTCGGGGAACGAAGATTTCCAAGTTAATAAATGAGACCATTTGGACGCAAGGTCCCCAATGGCTTCAACTCCCTCACGAACTTTGGCCAAGATTAGATATTAAAGAAACAATAGATGAAAACAAGCTGGAATACCGAAAGAGATCCGGTGATATACATCAACTTGAATGTACAATCGAAAAAAGTGCAGATGATCTTTTCGACATATCAAAATATAGAAAATTAGAGAAGGTAAGAGTCACTGCTTGCACAACACGTTTCATTAAAAAATTAAGAAAAACTAGCGACATTCAAGGAACTCTCACAGCTGAAGAGTTACAAGAAGCAGAAAATTTCTGGATAAGATCAGAGCAAAAGAAGTTTTTTGCCGAAGAATATGAATCCCTCAAAGAAGGTAATTCGGTTGGAAAAAATTCTCCTTTGTATAATTTTCTTCCTTACATTGATGAAAAGGAAATCATGAGGTTGAGAGGAAGACTAGAATTTTCTGACTTCTCACTAGATAATAAACATCCAATAATCTTACCTAAAAATTCTCGACTAACGATTCTGATTGTATGCAAAGAACATGAGAAGATAATGCATGGAGGAATTGCTGCAACTTTAGCTAAAGTCAGATCACGCTTCTGGATTCCTAAAGGACGACAGTTAGTCAAAAAAGCATTAAAAGGTTGTATAATTTTCCAAAAATATTTAGCTAAACCAGCAGACCAGATGACAGCACCCTTACCAAAGGATAGAATCCAAGAATCGCCTCCATTTGCAGTCTGTGGAATTGATTTCGCCGTACCAGTTTACGTAAAGAGTTCTAAAAACATTCGAAAATCCTATATTGTTTTGTTCGTTTGTGCAGTAACCCGAGCTGTACACTTAGAACTTGTATCAGATATGTCAACAGAATCCTTTTTACTTGCATTTCGCAGATTTTTGAGCAGAAGAGGAAACTGCGTAATCATCTACTCTGACAACGCCAAGACCTTTAAGAGGGCAAAGAAAGAACTTGAGAATTTTTCAAAAGTTTTAAAAGATGACAAATTCAAGAATTTCATTGCCAAAGAAAGAATCCATTGGAAATTTATAATCGAACGAGCCCCATGGTGGGGAGGGTTTTATGAGAGACTTGTTAGATCTGTTAAAGAATGTTTAAGAAAAATCGTAGGAAAAGCATTGTTGACTTTCGAAGAAATGTCTACACTACTTGTCGAAGTGGAGTCAGTTCTTAATTCACGACCTCTAAGTTACGTTTACAACGACAATGACGAGCCGCAACCGTTGACTCCAATGCACTTCTTAAACATTGGACAAACTGATTTGAAGTATCCTTTGACCTTTGCTAGAATCATCGGTAGCGAAACGACAAGAAAAACGCTGTTGAAAAGAAAGCGTTATCAAGAATTGCTGTTAAAACAGTTGTGGTGGAAATGGAAGCAACAATATTTATTAGATCTTAGAACTGCCCATTTCTTGAAGAATCCGCAACTTCAACCAGAACTAAAAGTAGGAGATGATGTTTTAGTCGAAGGAGATAATAAAAACAAACTCTTATGGAAACTTGGTAGAATCATAAAAACTATTCCTGGACGTGATGGTAAAGTCCGATCATTCGAATTAAAAACTGGTAATGGGACTTTAAAACGTACTGTTCAACATCTATATCCTCTTGAACTTTAGATATTTTGAACTTTAACGATTTAGTTATGCTTTTTTTCTTTTTTGTCTATTAATGATTAAATTGAATATTATTAGTTAAGTTTGTTCAGTTAAGTGGAAAATATTTTAAAATTTAGTTCATTTATTAGTTATAACATTTATTATTTGATACCTGTATTGGAATTGAAGTGTTTGACTAATTAGTATATTTTAATATTTTTATAGAATAGTGATTTATGTACTTGATTGTATGTATAACTGAGTTAGATGAACTCTTGTCAGAGTTCAGGTGGGGAGTGTGTTAAGGAATATTCTTTGATATCGCCAAGAGATGGCGTTAGGAGTCCATCTATTGGCTTACTTGACCTTTCCCCTTCTGAACACGTGACTTGAAAAAATATTCTTCTTCTTGAAGGTAGAATTTCGATGCACTACGCAATAGAATTCGATTTAGATTTAAGCTGGAACTATTCAGTTCTTGCCTCTTGAGCATTAAATATTCGATTCAGGCATTTTAGCCTACATTGTATATATGTAAATATTAAGTTTAATTAAAATTTATGGAAAACTCTCCAGGCCATGCATCTCGTACTTTGGATTATGAGTGATTCGACTTTGATATAGAACTTTCGTTACACGGTAAACCGTAGTACTGAAGTTGGATGTGTTACGTGTGACCAGAATGTCGAGAAACGGAAGAGAATTGCAAGTCTCAAGTTCAAAAGTGAACTGAATAGCAGGATCAATAGAATTCATTGTTGAAAGAACTTTATTTAAATCATCTTTATTACCTTCAAACAGAGTAAAAGTATCGTCTACGTAGCGGAACCATGCCGGGAAGTTTAAAGTTTCAAACAATTTTGATTCATAATAATGCATGTAGATATCAGCCAGGATGGGACTGAGGGGGCTTCCCATGGCTAATCCCTCAGTTTGCTTGTAATATTTATTTTGGAAAACAAAATGTGTTTGTTTCAAACAGAGTTGAGTGAGAGAAATTAGCTCATCAATTTCGATGCAAGAGAAATGAAATTCGCGAAGTCTGGTTTCTAGACATCTTAATGCACCCTCCACTGGTACATTGGTGAATAATGATTTTACATCAGAAGAAACCATGAGTAAATTACTAGGAGAAATGTTTTTAACTTTTTTTACAAACTCTATTGAATTTCTTATGGTGTAAATGTTATTGTCTAATAGAGTTGAAAATCTAGAAACTAAATATTTAGCTAATGGATACGAGGCAGTACCTAAATTTGATACAATAGGGCGGAAAGGAATACCACTTTTATGAATTTTGGGAAGAGCATATAATCTGGCACAATTCGCAACAGATGGGATAACTGAATGTGTTAAGTTGGTTGAAATGATTTGCGAAGATTTGATCGCAGTTTTTATTTTTGACAAATCCGAAGGTGAAGGATCTTTAGGGATCGGATTATATGGTCCTTCGTTTAAGAGTTTAGTGACACCATCGATGTAAGTGTTCCTATCCATGACGACTATCTGGCCACCTTTGTCGGCCTTTGAAATAATAATATCCGGGTTAGAATGAATTTCACGCAATGTAGCTCTTTCTCTCGCAGTTAGATTTGGTTTCAAAGGTTTATTATTGAATTTCACATTATGAGCGATAAGATGCCTAATCATTTCTTTCTGTGAATCTGAAACTTTACTGAACTTGAAAGCTTTTTCGATAGGAGCTAAAATCTTTGGAATCGAGGGTTTACAGGTTTGTGAGAAGTTAAAATTATATTTTAGAATTCTCTCTTGTTCTTCTGAAAGCCTAACATTAGAAATATTAACTATTGGCTTGATGTTTACAATGGGAAGATTTTTTGAACTACTTGAACTGGAAGATTGTAAAAGAAGTTTTTCGAATTTAACTGCAAGGGTGTTTATATGACGGTTAACTGCATTCTCCGTTCTAGACCAAGACTTTTGTTCAAGGGCAGTGAATTTTGGATATGATTTAGCGAGTTCCAGATGAAGCTTATAGAGTTCACGTTCAATTTTGGACAATTGTTGACGTGTATCCCTTATGACGGACCGAAGTAAGGCAAGCTTGCAATTTAACAGAATTCTTGAAACGCGACTCGAAGGTTTTTGATTAGATTTGATTTGAATAAAATTGGGGATCAATTTTCTACATTTACATTTAAGTAAAAAGTCAAGATGATTCAGGAAAGTTTGCCGTTTCAGGCGTAATTTAGTGAAACGATTAACGGATGAAGGCATGATAAACAATACAGAAAATCAAACTAAATTAACTAAACAATAATAAAGCACACACAAAACAGCAGAAAAATCCCTCACTGAAATTAATAGAAAACAAAACGTTTGTAAGCAAAATGCATGAAATCAGACAAGCAAAGCACAATATCCAAATATACAAAATATAAACATAACTTGAAAATTGCAAAAAAGTACTTACCGAAACTCATGCAATCACAAAATGGCAGCCACACCACGTGCAAAAAAGAAAGCAAAAAGTAAGCCTGTTTGGGGCTTCTATAATTAAGACACAATAACACGCCGAATAAATACTAATTCAGAAATCAAACAACAAAAATCAGCGTTATATTTACAAAGTTTTCACAGGACTAGTTTCGATGGTTTTACCGAACCACCATCTTCAGCTGCAAAACCGCAAATGAACAAGATAGGAAATAATGATTAGATAAGATAAGAAAGCCTGGACAAGAATAAGCAAGTGGCGCCATCTGTTGGTAAAACCAGAACTAAAACATAATTTCTTTAAAGGCCGAAGGCAAATTTGGATTGGAATTAGGATCGTTAACTAGAACAGAAAGATTTTTATGAACTAAGAGAGCCTTAAAATTTCGCGTCAAGGAACATGAGGCATATGTTAGAAAAAAGGAAACACAGAAGTCTTCTGTTGCTCAACATTGTTGGTCCGAAAACCACACTTTCAGTTTTTCTGCTGCCAAAATTATTCAAAAAACATCTTCCATTGGAGAACTGGATTTTCTAGAGGCATTTCACATTCATAAAAATCTTTCTGTTCTAGTTAACGATCCTAATTCCAATCCAAATTTGCCTTCGGCCTTTAAAGAAATTATGTTTTAGTTCTGGTTTTACCAACAGATGGCGCCACTTGCTTATTCTTGTCCAGGCTTTCTTATCTTATCTAATCATTATTTCCTATCTTGTTCATTTGCGGTTTTGCAGCTGAAGATGGTGGTTCGGTAAAACCATCGAAACTAGTCCTGTGAAAACTTTGTAAATATAACGCTGATTTTTGTTGTTTGATTTCTGAATTAGTATTTATTCGGCGTGTTATTGTGTCTTAATTATTTTATCTATATTAGTTAATATTCAAAGCAAATTTTAACCGCAGAAAATTGTATGTAGCACAATACAGAAAAATTTTTGACAGTGCCTAAAATATCAGTATCTCACTGATTTTCTGATTGTAAACAGTTTAGTTTTCGTCTTCTTTAGCATATTCATTGCATAACTTTTGCGTGCATTCCAAAGAAACAGGGTCTTGGCAAGATAAACATAAATATACTGTCTTTCTTTTCTTGCTTGGGGGACACAGACGACATGTTTTCTTTGATTTTAATTTTGCTTCTTTTGTGCACTGCTCCACATCCTTAGACTCAGCTTCTTTTTCTAAAATCCGCTTTATCGTCAGGCGCAATTCTCGATTTATTCTTGGATTTTTCCCTCTCATGTGTAGAAGTGGTTGGACTAATTCTCTCGCTAATTCTTTCGAAAACACCATTCTGGTCATAACATGGTTTTGGTTATAACCTTGGTGCAAAATATATGCGTTTACTGTACTCATATCTACTAACCGGTAGAAAAGAGCCATAGGCCAACGCGTTGTTCTCCTACTACAGGAATGGTCAGAACATTTTTCATCTAAAGCATCAACACAACCTTTGGTTCTGTTATAAAAACCAATTATTTCAGGTGTCTGTGTTTCCGAGTCTGTTTCTATCGAATGATGCAATGATGACATCAAAACCACTGCTCGCCTTTTTTCGCAGAAATTTTCTTCACAGTCATCTTCTTCACTAAAATCACTTCCAACTTCATCTAGAATTTTTTTCAGTTCTTCTGCATAACGTGGATCAGAAGGATAAATGAATCTCCGCGGAACTTACTTCAGAGCCATGTGTTCACTACTGCCGAAAATTGTAACACTGAGAGGGAGGTGAGGTCTCACAGACCGCTCTAGAAGAATTTCAACAGATACACTTGCCAAAGCATTCTGATAAGAAGGGGTCAGAAAGAAGGTTACGAAACGTGAAGCTAGGGGAAGAATCCATTCACTTGGACAAAGCATGCAATAGGGGTGATGGGAGGAACATGTGGCGCGGTCCGTCAGACCGCACGTCCCCTGTTACGGGTTAAAATTTTCACATTGTTCTATGTCTTAAAATTATAAATTACGGTTAATGACCTAAAATTGCAATAGTACATTACAGTACAAGTGAAAAATTTGACAGTTTCACTCACCCGTGCGTCGGATTTGCGCAATGCTTATGTGATCCCATAAAATGTTCGTATATATTATGGGGTCCTGGGGTCGCGAAAAAATCTTCGTGATAAAAGGGGTCGCGACTGAAAAAAAGTTTAAGAATCCCTACTGTAGCCAATACTGCGTATTTCGTAAATTTACATGGCAGAAAAGATTACTTTTCCCGGGCCCCTTTTACGTGCATCATTCTGTACAAAATTCACATCTAAATTAAGAGTATTATCTACAGCACAGAAAATTCCCTAAAATCATCTTCATTACGAAATACCTCGAAATACTATTTTGTGATTTTGTTGATATCTCTATGAGATGCCCTACACAATCCTAGGATACTAAGAAATCACCGATATAATTCACAGATCATCGGTATATTTAATGCAGCATCGTGTTGTTTTTCTCTACATTTTGGAAAGAACTCGATGATACTTTTTAATTTAGTATGAAAAAAATAGGTAAACAACGGTTTTCAGATAGAGTCCTTTTTTCATAACAAATTTTGACAATTTTTTTTTCAACCTTTTGTTTTAAAAAAAAATTGAAAAATTACGAAGAATTCTTTTTTTCCTTATTAGTCTCCAAGCCATGTTTTTGGCAAAGAGCCATTTTAGTCTAATTTGAATAAAATATTCAAAACCAAATCAGTGTGAAGCAAACTATAACGAAATTTTTCAAAATTACGTGAAGACATTCACCCTGAGCAGGAACTGCATGATTAATAATGATGCTCTTACTAAAAGGTCATAAAAGTTATCTTAGTAGAACATTTATCTCCCCATTTACCCTAAATTACTTTCAACAGCAGATCATGTGCAAATATATACCACATATATTTCTGCAAAAGATATGTTATCTATTGAAATAAGTCCTGTAATCTAATCAATGTGACTTTCTGTTCATGCCCTACTCATTAGTTAGTTTATTTTTCGATGATGCCTTTTTGTCATCTAAAGTGCTATTACAGCTATCTGAATTTTGATTATCTGCATTAAGATGTTATCTGCATTTTGAATAATGAATATCTAGCATCATCAAAGGCACAGTGGACAAAATACTCCGCCGTTTCCCTGAGATAAAACGGTCGGCTCTTGCTGCATTTTTTCTAAGATTTAAAGTTAATTAATTATTAATAAATCTGATATTAAAATGCAAATTTTTTTGGACATAGCAATTTGAAGATTTATTTAAAGCAATATAGAAATATTTCAAATGAAATTTGAAGCTTCGGTAATGAGAGGAAAGGCTTTTGATCATATTTTTTAGATACCGTTCATCATACCTAATAATACGTCCTTAAGCCATTTTAATGCAATGTGTCTTCGCCGCCAATTTATTCTGAAAATTAAACTGCAAAGATCCTTTTCCTGGTTTTCAGAAATTTTTTCGAATCAGATTTTTAATTAATTTTAAATATTGCTTTTATCATCATTGTTAATATCACTTACTTATTGCTATTTATTAATTCTTCCCTTTTTTCTTTTATTCTAATTTTTCAGATTTGTTTATATTAATGCCATGAATAACTCGTGGTATACTTTGCTGAAAGCAAGGAGATAGAATTGAGTATGTAGATATCTGAAATCATATACAAATGCCTAAAATAACAAAACTAATCACCACTCTCCTTCTGAAAGTAAATTGATGTTACACATAAACTTTCAGAGACCGAATAGCAGCTTCTCATTTGTAATACATGTAAATCCAAATACCATAATGTAAAATCTAGCTTTCTTCGCTATCATACAGTTGAACTGATCTTACTAGGCAACCTGGCGATTTCTTGCACAAGCATGAATAATACCAGCACAGAAGAAGGGCAAAATAAACCCTTTTGTATTCGTCTAGCTCATAATACAAACGCACGTACTTAGTGTTCACAATAACACCGACGATTGGCAATGGAATTTAAGAATAATTTAACAGTAAATTTAAAGCTAAATAGTACTGCTGGACTAACAATTTAGATTAAGACTAACTAGGCTGGCCCAACAACCTACCTGGAGATAAGACTTATTAAATGGCCAAAAGGCGTGTCAGGAATTCAGAGTAACAGCAGCAAAGACAAAATAGTAACCTGCGCTAGCTAGCGAAATTAAGCTCTGAATAAACTTCAATTTTCGTCTGTTTTTATATTATTTTCACTTAACTATAAATTTCATCCTGGCGATGAACTGCGAGGGGGAAATGAGAGGTTCAGGAAACATACCAAACTTAAAATAATTTGTTATGCAAACTAAGGGAAGATCCGAAGTTAAAATCCCAGCATCGCTTTTTTTCATGCATCCTTCTGCAAATAAACATTTAATCGCGCTATAAGCATAGCACAAGACCTGATTTAAATTGATTATTTCTCAAAGCAACTCCTTGTAACTATGCAGGATTCATTTCAAAGGTCAGCCAACAGCTGAAGTCGCGTTGCACCCTTTTATATAAATTTTGTCTTCGTCTAGTCTTAATAGACCGGAACCCGAAGGTTGAACAGAAAAGGAGCTAGCTTCTAATGAATTGTCCTCCAGATGGGATCTTTAGCTCCATGTGCTGTTAATTATTGAGATCGGAAATCGGCTTTGTGTAATGGCTACTTAAGAAATAGACTTGAATGACGCAACCTTGATGAAATCTTCAATGACATTATTCGTCTAGCTAAGCAATCTTACTTAATTTAGCTTTGATATCTCATGTTTGGAGAGAAACATGTCCTGGCTAGCTCAAAGAACGCTTGAAAGATTTCCAAAAGAATTCTTATTTTAATTTGGATGTCACAGCAATGATCTGAGATGGAAATCGAACCCAGAATCTCCTGCTCCGTACAATTAAACTTATCCAATGAATTATCGAAGAGAGCAAATGGATTTTAATAATTTCTTACTTAAGAATGAAACTTTATTGGGTAGATTTTGATGACATAATGTGTTGACATTAGTAAACGTGCTGACTGGCGGCATTCTGTACGAGCCTTCAAGACTTTTGTACTGTAGCCATAGATGGATTACCATTAAGCAAAATAAGCACGTGCTGGGACTGAGAAAAGGGGGCACCACAAAGATTTTCCATTGCCAGTTTTGTCATTGAATGTATGATGCAGTTAAGGGGTATCAGAAACCCCTATACCGACAATGTTAAATTGGCCATTTTCGATGTACCTTTTCTCAAAATCTGCTGTAGATACAAGCTTGAAATTTTTCCTGTAATTAAAGTATAATCTGATTATACTGAAATGAGCTTTTGAAACATTTTTGAATTTTAGAGTAAATTACAGAATATTTTGTTAGGCATGGTAAAATTTAGCACTTTTCTCACACAAAAAAAATGAAACATTTTTTTTTCTAAGTTTATTACAAAAAGCTCATTTCAGTAAATATTAGGAAACTTATAAATCAGCCATAAAAAGTTTAGATACCTGTGAGCAGTAGTTCCTGAGAAAAGGTACATTGAGTATAAAAAAATCACGTTCGGAGAAAAACGCGTTTTCATGTAAAAAACCTCATTGATCAAAGCAGTAGATGACAAATGATAAAAGTGTAGAGAATTTGAAAATGCAAAAGTCCGAAATCACAATTTTTTGAAGATTTTGGGGTTCCAACACACCTTAAACCACGCCTGG
Organism: Stegodyphus dumicola; assembly: GCF_044657685.1. Taxonomy (NCBI): domain Eukaryota; kingdom Metazoa; phylum Arthropoda; class Arachnida; order Araneae; family Eresidae; genus Stegodyphus; species Stegodyphus dumicola. Next base: position 36,782,631 of record NC_140781.1, read on the forward strand.
CAAAGAGACGGAATGAGGGAAAGAACTGGCATATTTGTATGTGAAGGCATCAAAATCTTTTAAGGATTTAAAACATCTAAAATTCTCAGTCCAGCCCTTACCATAGCAAAACATAGAAAGAAACCCTGAAACTACTTGTAAATTTATTAATTTATTTGCCATCGTTAAAAACTGAGTTTACTAGATCATCTGCAATAAAGTTGGCAGTTCCACATCAAAATTAAAACTCTCAGATTAATATAATTGCCTGTTTTTAAATTCATTATTATTTACATAGTCATTTTGCAGTTTTTGCCTCAAAAGTATTTTGCTTTAAATTTGCAGTGCTTTAAAACTTTACGATCGATACTTTTGACATTAGAAGTCTGCAGTTTAATCTTTCCGCCTTCAATTCGTGACTCAAGTTAAATTTCCAGAGCATTTATCATTCAGGCTATCTAACAATTATTGCCGATTCCAAGAGCATGATTTACACTAGACTTCGACGCATTCCACTTTCGCTCAATTCGCACATTTTTAAAAAATTCAGTATTTTAAAGATTTTTGTCGATGTTGCAAAAATTTTTCACTTCCTGCAGTATCTCCTACGAAGCACGGTACCTCGTGCTCACGCATACGTTGCCTGTTAGAGCAGCGAAACTTCTTGGTACCGTCGTGACGTCTCTAGGGTTCCGAGACGAAATCGGCGGGACCGAACTATCAAACTGGTTTTAAGCTTACGTTAGATACGTGTCGATGCGTTGGGTGTTTTGCTAATTTATTTGTTTATGTTTAAATAATACGCCCTTATCAGATTATAAACATGACTGAGAAACCGCAATGTTGATACGAGCGAAAATATATTAAGGACTCTTAAAGCTCATACGATTGAGATAAAAGAGGGAATTAATTAGACATTCTGAAAGCAGTGAATCTTTTGCTTCATTCGGCCGATTATGTTTAGACCAACTAGTATCAGAGTGGTTAAGACTGCTGAATGTTGGTAATTCGCTCTAGCTTAGGTTCACACCTAGACGAACGGGCTGCTTACATGGTTGGTTTTCGTGGTTCTCCCCATGTCTAACGTGAATAAAAGCAAGTTTCCCTTAGAGAGTCATCCACGAAAGTTATCCCTCCTCTTAGGTTGATAGTCCTCGTGTCTTTGCCATATTCAAATAACCTTACCTAACCTACAGTATGCTTTATTTCGGAAAACAAGAATAAAATTAAGGAATACCTTCAAAATTGCGGAAATTTATCTTCAAAGGTTTCCCACCCCCCAAAAAACAAGATACAGCATAGTGATGGATGAAATGGAAATATCTTAGTCATCATGGATTGATTTTTAACATCAAAACAATGTCCTTATGAGTTTTTCAATTATTTATGCTAAAACTGTCCAGAGGCGTTATGCTAAAGCTGTCCAGAGGGTTATCAGTGCCCTCCCACACCTGTTTGCCAAGAATTAAAAACATTCCATTCTAAGCTTCATAACTCCAATTCGCCCCCGGAAACAGAGGTTCCCCCTTGCCCCCTCACCTAGCTACGCCACTGAAGGCTTTTAGTCTGCATGAAGATTGCAAGACTAGATTAAAAGAAAATTCTAATATGGCATTTCAAGCAAGTAATAAGTAGTTCGAGAAATTTAAAATGAGGCTTTCTTTACGTAATATTAAATCTATTGGAGAATCAGTTGATGCAGATAAAAATTCTGCAGAAAATTTATTTCCTCGTCGTTATTATAGATGGAGTTATTATAGATGGAGATTATTCTCTCAGCCAAATATTCTATGTAGACGAGACGGATTTATTTTGGAAAGAAATGCCTAGTCGTACATTCTCATCGAAGGAAGAATCAGTTGCCCCTAGACATAACCTTCTAAAAACCATTGTTTCTTGGTGGAAACTTAACTGGCGCCTTAAAACTGAAGCCAATGTTAGTTTACCAAACAGAAAATTCTAGAGCATTGAAAGCGAAAGAAAAAGAATTGCTCACAATCATTTAGAAGTCGAATAAAAAAGCCTGGATTACTGCTTAAATATTTAAAGATTGGCTCACTTTTCATTTCATGCCGACAGTTAAGCAATAGTGTAAAGATAAAAATTTGTAATTTAAAGTATTATTAATCTTAGACAATGCTTCAGGACACAAAAAATCGCTGCAGAATTTATACCCGAAAATCATTGTTATACATCTTCTTCCCAATACTACTTGCATCATACAACCATGAACAAATTACATTCAAACAACATTTTATGAGGACAATAATGAATCAGGTTACCAAGGCAATTAGCAGGAAAGGTGGCTCTACATTGAGAGATTTCTGAAAGAAGTATAGAACGCAGTAAACGGGCTTAAATAAAATAGTCAACAAGGAAAGATTCCTGGAAACAATTATGTTCACAAACGATGTGTAATTGCATACATTCTAACGGTACTCCTAAAACTCTGAGCAAGTAAAGGCAGGAATGTAACGTGTCTAAAAGGGAAGATGCGTTCGGAGATTTTAGTTTCAGTTCGCAGTTTTCCCACTGAGTTTCGGTTTTGGCTATTACGCAAGAATCGGTATTGGCTGTTACGCAAGAATCATATGACATGGATTAATATTTGAAATGACGCAGTTTAGAGCGATTTTTTGTAAAGCATTTACTATTTTTTACGACAGAAAAGGGAAGTAACCAAATTAAAATAGAGAGTTAAGGGACTATTACAAATTAAAATTAAAAATCTTGCTTTACATGTTTTTAAACTTACACTCACATACACACACACACACACACATATATATATATATATAAATAAACCAAATTTTGTTATGTCACTGACGGACAAAATTTAACAAAATTTGGCGAAATGTTGTCTTTAGAAAACATAATAGATAACATAAATTCTTTCCCAACATTTGACATTAAGAATTGAATCTATTTGTCCGTGCTTTTACAATTAAGAGTCAAAAACATGACATTTTCAACTTTGAAAAAAAATTACTTAAATTATATATTTTTTTCATATTACAATTATTTTTTTAATTATTATTTGAAGTGAACTGATTTTTTAAAATATTGTGCTTCAAAGAAAAAATAATAATCCATTAACATACTTTTTATGTACTATAGATATATTTTTTAATATTTTCGTATTAAAAATCAAGAAGTTTTGAATTATTAAATCAAAATTTCATAACACTTACTTAGTAATAATTTAATGAAATTTTAGAGATTAAATTTATGCCGTGAAATTTATATGTGAAATCATACGTGTAAAGGCCCACCAGCGGCCGAGCCGGTAAAAGCCGCTGAACACTGGTAGTTCGGTCCGGGGTTCGAGTCACGGCGAACGGGCTGGTTGCATTGGCGTTTTCGTGGTTTTCCCCATGTGTAACATGGACACGAGCCAGTTTCCCTTAAAAAGAACTCCACAGGGCATCTTTCTCTTTCTGTGTATTGCCTAAGTGCGGAGTACGTAATACGTAAAAAAAATCAATTGTTGTGTTCTACAGGTTCGTGGATTTAGAGGGATTGATGACAACACTTGACGAAGAATCAAAACACAATTTATTCGTCAGTATTACACAGAACATTTCCAAAGACGCTTTACAATCCTCTAAAAACTACGCCAAACACGCTAAAATTATCAGCAACACAGCCTTCAAGCTATCAAGCTATAACGGTGAAGATAGCTTCAAGACAAAGCACTAAAGAACAGCTCCCGACTCCGTCGATCACTTTCGGACTTCAACATGCTCTACTCCGCATACAAGCAGAATATACATAGCTTTTGACCTGCGAGAACATTCTCGGGAAAAACGGTAAGAATTCGTTCTAGAATGTTCTCGCTCCATCTATGTCATATCGCCAATTGTCGCCAAATGGGCGATTTCGTGCCAAATCTGACAACCCTATCTTTCTTTGCAACTTTCTGGCAACACTAACCCCGCTTTGTGTAGAAGCTTCTTACCGCAGCTGGGTTTTTCTTAACAATATATATATATATATATATATATATAAATTTAATAAATTAAAGACAAATGATAGAAGGACTTTAAACTAAGACGTGACTGGACCTTAAATATACTTTAAATTTATATATTAAATTAAATATATATATATATATATATATATCTTGTAACTAATGGTATCCTAAACAGATATATAACTAATAACTAAACAGATAATATAGTAAATTAGTAAAAGATGTAATAAAAATTAATAAAAACGAAAATTAGTAATGTTCTATCTGTCAGCGAATTAAACAGTTTTTCAAAAATGAAGACAGCAAATGCAGGAACATTTTATGAAACAATGATTTAGTTCTATTAAAAATCTAGCACTTAATATTTTTTCTACAATACTCTGTTATTTGTGCTTCCTGCCAAGCTTCAAATGTCTTTTCATACTTCATTATCAGTACAAACAGTTAAATGTGCATCCGTTAAGTAAATTATCACGCGTCGTTAATTGGTTTCGAGAGGAAACTGATCGCCGCTGTAGATATGTGCTAGGCACAAAATAGGACATGAACAGTTGAAATGAGATATTCCAGAGGCAAATGAAGTTTCTTCAACTTCCTTTAACACAGGGGTTCTCAACTGGGGGGGGGGGGCAGTCGGATTTTATAGTTTCAGGGGATAATGAAGTCAGTCCTTTATTTACCTATTAAGTAAAAACTAAAACTAAACTCAGTGGCGTAACAGCCCTAATAAGCCAAGGCCTGCAGTGCTCGAAATTTATGAATATAAAAAGCTACTTTTTTATTATTATTTTGGCATTTAGAAACATTTTCTATGCTTTTTCTTGTTTAATTTATGAAATATATTAAAACATAATCTAAATTTAAATAAATGTATAATATATTTTTCGGATTTGGGAAAGGAAGGTGGATTTGGGAAATGATGGTGTAGCAATGGTAAAAGGGGTGCATGGGACAGAAAGTGTTGATAACCTCATGCTTTAATACATTTCCATTTTCTCGCCATCTTCGGATTCTTCGAGCATTGCGGACTCAATATAAGACACGCAAATTTTGTTGATTGTGAAAACTTTTTTCAGAATAATTAATGAAGACATCTCATTTCTTAGAACAGTTCCAGAATTCGACTGCTAAGCAGAATAATATTAAAGCACTAAAATACAGAGGCCCATAATATCCCTTTATCTTGCTTCTAATTGTATTTTTAATTATATGCCGTGAACAGAAAAAAAAAACAACTATGCAAATTAATGAAGAATGACCAATCATTTTTCTTTTTAACATTTTATTAAAATTTCACGTATTTGGGAGATTACTAACAAATCACTTTTTTTCAAATTAGAATAAATGGGAAAAGCACAAGTTGAAAACAGGGTCATTTCCGATTAGAATAGAAACTAAATAAAAAAAACTAAATAAAACTAAATAAAAATTAGAATAGAATAGTACTGTTTGCACCTAATGTACTGTTTGTTTCTATGTTTCTCAAGCCCCCTAGCCAAATATTCAGCCTCAGAAACTACTGACTTATTCTCTTAACTTTAAGAACTAAGAGCTTCACCAGTGGCCGAGTGATTAAGACCGCTGAATACGGAAAGTAGGAAAGAGTGGCATACTTTATGATTCCGGGTAACCGGGACGGCTGCATGGCAGTATTTTGTGATTTTCCCCGGATGTAACATGAATACGAACCAGTTTCCTTTAGAAAGTTATCCTCGAAGGCATCCTTTCTCTTAGTCAGATAGCCCTTGTGTGCTTTGCCATATTCAAATAACCTCAAAATTTAAGATATCATTCCATGCAAAATTATAAACAACAAAGTATGCCACTCTTTCCTACTTCATGTATATGATTTTTTTTTATAAATGTCCGAAGTCGATTTCTTATAATAAAAGAGCATTACGGTGAAAGATAAATTTTCATGGCTAAAAAGCAATCATTTTTCCAAGTTTTAAAAATTACTCAAAAACCATTTAAAATTTGCATATATTCCATATATATATATATATATTTTTCGTTAGCTTTTAGGCTTTGCCAGGAGCGGAATGAGACTCCGTGACACATGACTTTACAAGATCATTGAAAAAAGGGGATTAGAAGCTTTAATTTCTTAAATATTGATACTAGGTACGTACTTCGAATTTCTCCGAAAAGTAGAGGATTTTGTGAGAACAGTTTCAGTACTTAGACAGATTTTGAAAATGCAAAGTTTAACTATTGATAGAATCTTCGTAATGCAAAAGGTCCAAGAGATAAAAATTTTTCAGCGTCCTATACCAAGTTAAATGCAAAAATTCCGTAACTGTATGGTCATTATATGTGAAGGAAAAAAAAAGACACTGATTTAGATTACCTTCCAACGCATATTATCGATCAAAATTAAATATCCTCTAAAAGAGCGTTGAGTCGTTTTTCAAGTGGAGGCCACTTCTATAAATCAGAATGTTCTAATGTCGCTGATGACGGTACTCTGCGCTGATAGAGTGATTCCATATGGTAATCGATGTTGGTTGCGTTTATTAAGGTTACGTATTACTTACTGCATGAAGAACTAAAATATATTTAATAGAAATTATAAGAAGTTCTGTTCACAATACATAACAGTTTTTAATCCTCATAAGGGGGGGGGATCTTGCTAGCAGCTAGTCGAGAATTTAAGAGCATTCTGAGTTCTTGCCTTGTCTAAAACAATCTGAAGTCACGCCCTCTTAATTTTTCGGTTGTAGTTTACGTCCTCTGATTCGTTCGCTGTAGCTCAAACGATATCAGAGAAGTATCAGTTTCTGAGATCGAGAGCGAGGCTTTGGTGATAGACATAGTGCAGATCTATATAATTCCTTGACGCTATGATTCTTGTAATGCCAAGTGGAGTGTAATTGAACGAATTATTGCATCTACGATGTAAGAGCCTATCGTCTCACACCTCATAGCTCAAATACTGCAACCTGTGGGGGACCGAATATATGAATTTCTTATCTTTGTATGATTCGTCGCAAATGTATTTAAAGAAGAACGGAATAGTATAAGTTTCTATAAGACTAGTCAACGTAACGCAACTAGTCAACGTCACGCAAAAAGAACTAAATTTAATCATTAAAAAAATTTTAAAAAAGATACACTACGAGCTATAATTGCTTACTAAAATTCCGTTTTCTTACATTTTAATTTAGACGTTTCCTTTGTTTGAAATCTTTTCAGTTCATATTGTTTTAGTAATGAAAGTGTAAAGAAGGAACTAAAATGTCATTTATTTGCATACAAGTGTAATTTAATAATGTTCTTGTCACAAATGTGATAGACTGTCTGTCCGTAAACTTGTAGGTTTCCTCATTTTTATCTTGTTAAATGTAATGTCGAGGAACCTAGTGAACTGCTAAGCGAATAATCACTTTAGTCCAAGAGCAGAAACGTAAACTGAAGAAGGTTTAATTACCCTTTATTTTCTCCAACTATAGATTGGGTCTAAAATATAAGAAATAAGAGCTAACTAATGACTAACTAAAAATATTTAGCCGAAGCTAATACAATTCTAAACTAGTTGGCCCGCAATGTTGTTAAATTAGCTGGCGAAGCTATCAAAAGGCACGTAATACGGCCGAGCGTAGTAACAGTTTAGAGATACGTAACCAAAAGGGCAAACGCGCAACTATTCAGGAATCCTAACTCTCTCTGGCGAAGTCAGTTGAGCTTGAACAGCAAAGTACGTTGACTTAACTACTACTCTACTTCTCATTTGCATTTAACGCGATTCTAAGAACTCATTCTGGTAAGGAAATGTAAGTTGAAGCTAGAAGAGATAGGAAAGTGGCATAAACTTAAAATATATTGTTTATATTATAAATTACTGTTTATTTTAGGTAACTATAGTTTAGTTAAAAAACGTCTTCCCGTTTTTACTTTACTTGCAGCCTCAATGTCTCGAGCATCAAAATTCAGCAATCATTTGTTTTGCTTTCTTGCCAACTACAGTCTCTACATCTAATTAAATTTCAAATAAATAACTGAATTACGTTTATTTTATACGAACTTCTGGTATCAAACATTCTATTTATCTCAAATTTTGTTGATAGAATAAAATAAACAATGAAAAAAAGTAGCCATAATTTATAATGAGCACCATGTTTATGACTATTATAGATTAACAATGTGAAACACAGTGAAAGGTATGCAACTTAAAGGCCATAAGTTTAACTGCTTTCGCGTATGTACATAAGTTGTACGTATATACGTTAATACTGCTGTGAGCAACATAAGTATGGTTTTTATTGTGTAACGTAAAATACCTAACTTTTTTAATATTTCAAATAATTTTATAATAAGCATATGAAATATATGTTTGCTATATAAATATATTTTTCTTTTCGTAAACTATTATGATTATTTAATTTAGATTTACTTCGACTAAAAATTTTCTGAAGATTATGAGGATCAGGCAAAGAAACATATTTTTAATTATTTATGACAGTCTCTTATATTATTTTAATAATGCAAAGTATGAGATCTATTTATTTTTAATGTATAACAAACATAAGCAATTTCAAGATTGATTCGTTATTTAAGAAATTATGTTTTTCATTAAAATAACAAATTTGTACACATTGGTAAATATTAAATTAATAGCAAAAATAATCCTTTAAGTCTTACCTACTGACTTTTGATCCCCCTCCTTCCTGTACGATGAATACGTATCGGTTTTCCTTAGAAAGTCCTCCACAGAGCCGACCGTTCCCCGAAGACAGATAAACCTCGTATGCTTTGCATTATTCAATTAACCTAGCCTTCTTCTACAAGCATTTTGAATGTGGTACAAAGGGTTTCTACTTCTTTTTCCCTTCACCGAAAGAGCTGCGATCGCATGAAACAAAACTCTCTGTCTTAATTCAAACTGTAATGAAAACAATTTTATGCTTAGTTCTCCAACTAAAAGTCAAAATGTGTTCGTGCTTCTTTGATTCTTCTCACTTCTTTGATTCTTCTCACTATTTACATAGCGTGTTCTGAAATGTTTCCCTCGGATAAATGCTTATTTTCACAACAATTTTCAATGTGACTAGACAAATTTTAGTAGATAACTAATCTGCTAAGCTTGCAAGCAAAAGTACAGAAACACCGCATTCATATACTATATTCAAAGCGCTTACGTTTGCCTTGAATTTAAAAGCGCTGGCATTTTCATTCATTATATTCAGCAGGTTAAAAATATGAAGGAATATTTATTGATTGATAACAATCATTTGCTTAAGATAACAATAGGGAAGAAACGCATCCTCAAATATTTTTACATATTTCGTAACAGGAAATCTAGTTTTCTTTCAGTTACATTTAAACAGTTAAACAGAACTTTAAACATTCAGATACCTAAGTTCCTCACAGCTGTAGTCATGATTGCTTATATATGTTGTAAAGCAGGAGATGGGAGGCCTCGCCGGGACTGGAAACGGGACCTCTCGAATACGCGCTGAGTGTGCTACCGTTACACCACGAAGGCATGCAGAAAGGAAGGTGGTGGTGTGGTGTATTTAATTATGGCAAAGCACACTAGGGCTATCTGCCTAAGGGGAGGGATGCCTTTCGTGGAGGACTTTCTAAGGGAAACTGGCTCGTATACACGTTACACACGAAAACGCCCATGCAGCCAGCCCGTTCGCGGGATTCGAACCTCGGACCGAACTACCAGTGTTCAGCTACTTTACCGCTCGGCCGCTGGTGGGCCTTGCAGAAAGGAAGGAGAAAATACCTTATATACTATCCCTTTTCAGAGGCGACTGGGGATTAGGGGACCCAAACGCCAAATCCTGGTGATGTAGAATCATCATCCACCACCTTTTAGTTCGGGCAGCACTGTAGATTTTTTTAGGTATTTTTGATTGCGGATGAACAGTGCCCTCGACGGGACTCGAACCTGGACCTCACGAATACGCGCCGAGTGTGCTAACCGTTACACCATGCAGAAAGGCATGCAGAAAGGAGGGCGAAAACACTTTATAATGTAACTGACTAATACAGTTAAAAAAATTCTCACTACTGATAAGGTTTCTCATATAAAAAAAGCTAGTTCTCTTACGTTACGCAACTAATGAAACCTGAAATTATCTATTTACATTTCCCCAAAAGCATTTTCATGTTTGAATTTACTAAATATTATGAATTATTAAGTAACAATAAATTTGTTAAAATATGTGCCTTTTTACTGCATGGTTCTTTCTGAGTGTTAAATTCTTCCATTTGACTTTCATTTGAAACTTTCTTAGTCCTGACCACTCTATCTAATCAACTTATAATTCTTGCAAAATACATCTGCGAAAAATATGCAATTAAACTACGCGTTGTGATTGTATCCATTTCCGACTAAAACAGTTCATGGAAAAACGCTCCCATAATGAAGCTACTTTAGTTCATTTGAAAGAACAAGACGCAAAAGAGTGTTGAGATTCTAATAATCCATATGAGTCATCCAGAGAAACGTAGTGATATACATCATTATCAAATGTCCGTCCACTTTTATTCGTGCTTGTCGACTCTACCACGTTTCCAGTTTCACTTAGAATCCCTTTAATGAAGGTGGGCATTAATACCCTTTAAGCAAAATATCAATTCGTTTCATGAAAAAGCTTCCGATAGAAATCGGGACAATATGATCAGCTTGCTAACGATCGGAGAAACGGAAAGATCTCCTGTTGCTTTTGCGAAATTCAGACCAAAAAAACAAGTCGTTAACGGGCGATTCGGAAGCATTGCCCCATAAGTAATGAATATGTTTAAAGTTTAGTACTTATTTTCAGTTAAATAGAATAATTCTTTCTTTTCATCATCATTATCACTGAAAGCTTCGAAAACCGAATAGAAACGTCAATAAAATGTATAAGAGAAACAGTTCAAGCTGATACATTTCACATAAAGGTAACTTCTCCATAGATTATTAAGTGTAACAGCAACAAACAAAACTTTGCATTAGGTTTCTAGATGCGGGGATTTTACAGGGTGCCAGAATATGCATGGAAATAAAGCTTTCTGAATAACGCTAATTTTGATAGGTTCCTTATCAAAGAATGGAAAGCTATTTAAGATCATTGTATACTTGTTTCTGCCGCCGAGATGGTGTAATGATTAGTGACGCTTGCTATCGTACCGAAGGGCCAGGGTTCGAGTATCAGAAAATGCAAGTATATTTGTGAATGTATAGTGTCTGTGCGGCATGGGGAACTTTTAAAATATACGGCTAGCTGAAAGTCCTCTCCAGTAGCTTGTTAGCAGGGGATGAGGGATAGGATACTATCGGACTCCACCCCCCCACCCCAAAGTGTTGTCCTTCAGAACTGAAACGGAAGTGGACAAAGTTTGTATTCTCGCCTGCATAGTACTCAAGATGTCATGCCAATGACAAACGAATTCTTGAACTCCTTGCCGCAATAAATTCGTGGGTTTGTTTTAATTTAATCAGCCAGTCACTAAATCCTGGGTGTGGAGATTCATCATCCACCGCCCTTTTTGTTTGGGCGCCACTGTAGAGACATTAGGTTATTTTTAAAGCTAATGAGATAGAAAAATTAGCAACGCCTTCGCCGGGAATCGAACCGCGGACCTCTGTAATACGCGCCCAGCGTGCACACCACCACACCACGAAGGCATGCCAAGAAGGCGGGAGAAGTACCTTATAATTTAATCATCCTCTTGCCTTTATTCAATAACATTTTCAGATCGAAAAAAAGGAATAAAAAAAAACTGCTTATGGTGGAAAGTTGCTCAGATAATTACAAACTTTAGCTTTTAAAAAACACAACAGTCAATTAAAGTGTAGCGTCATTAGATCAGGAGACGTGAAAAATGAGCAGTTCCCTCGCCGGGGATTCGAAATCTGAACCTCCCGCTTTCGCGTGCTTTCAGTTACACCATGAAAGCATGCGGACTTCCTTATTACGGCATTCAGAATTCTAAATCATTATGAGGAGTTACTCTAGAATTTTTCTTTCCTCTCATATCGTTGCTAACTACCGAAGCTTTGGTTTGATTTATTTGTCTGTGGGGAAGTGAACGAGAACTAGCTGTCTATGTGGTGGGATGACTTCTTGGAGGACTTTCTGAGGGAAACTGTTTCGTATCCATTTTTGCACATACGGAAAATCACGAAAACGCTCATGCAGACAGCCCGTTTGCCTGGAATAGAAGATCAGTCGAACTACCAGTGTTCAGCTATTTAAACATTAAAAGAACTAACTATCTATTAACAAAAATGCACTTTTTAATGTTCATATATATATAACGATGTCTTGGAGTAAGCTGCAACAGACTGACGATAGTTCTCTGCGTTATATCCTGGGGAGACTTTACTGCATAGTTAGAAAGATGACACGTGAAGGAAAGACTTGTAGACAGATATGGCCGAGTTGAATATTACTTTTATTGTTGAATAGAAATTAATTAACAGAAATATCTCTTTCATCACACATGATCATGGGCGCAATACGCACCACACAATTTTATATTAAGAGTATCACATTTTAGATAACGGCAGCACTACAAAGCAAACAGATCGAAGTAGCATCTTGACTGCAAGAGAGCTGAAGCTAAAAGTGTTCAGTTATTCAATATAGAGACTCACCAAAAGAAGGTTTTGGGATAGATTAGAAAGGTTTCAGTTCTCAAAGTTTTGAATTCAGGTTCAGAGTTAGCCACGTCATCAACGTCACGCTAGCCTTGCGAAATGGATTGATCTAGAAATGACGCAGTCCAGAAAAATTAAGATTTTTCGAATAGAGAGAGAGAACTACGAGGTTAATTTTGGTTTACATATTTTTTATCTTTTTCTGTCTATTTTTTATCTTTTATCTCTTATATCTTTAATAATATAAAATTAAAAGCATACCTGCAGGATTGAAATAAAATAGACTTAAAGAAGCTAAAAGTAAATTAGAGTCAAAACAAGGTTATTCCTCAACAATATTAATAATAGCAATCGTGTATAAGAGGTTTAACACTATATCCAAACATATCAAAATTTAAAAAAAAAGAGCTCACAGTAGTACAAACTCTAAAAATAAAAAGGAAAAATGAAAATGCAAAATACAAAATACAAAAGGTAAAAAATACAAAATAAAAAATAATAAAAATTAATCTCCTTTTACTGATACTCCAATTCAGAATTCATCAGAGAAAAATGAATTAAAGCTTCATAAAAATGATTAATATGTTTCGAAAACGTGTTTCGTTCACCTAGTTCAATTGAGATCAAAAACCGAAAAATGAGTCTACTAAATTTTCATTTAAGACACTAAAATTTATATAAAACCGAAAACTCGAATATCAAATGTACTAGGATTTTCCCTACACGCCTTCGAAACACTTGCTAAAACAAATAAAACAAATTTTTTGCACATCTTTTGCATTTTCATTTTTCATTTTTATTTTTAGAGTTTGTACTACTATGAACTAATATTTATATATATGTATAATAAATGGTAATAAAAAATTAAATTTTTGTATTTGCAAACAGTTATTCCTTAATGTTGTTATAGTTATTGACGGTGTAGATTAAATATTTTAACTAAACTGAATTTTGCGCAAACTAACAATGAATTTCCTTCCAACAGCAGTGGAAAATCCTTGGTTGGCTGAGAAGAGTTTCCGAAAATTTTGAGCAAAAGGACTTAGAAACAAATTATTTCAAATGAATTTCAATTTTTTTTCACGCTAAAATTTCTGGTTTTCTATCTTAATCTGCTTCTCCGTATACCAGCCCTTATATTTATTTACTTTCATGATAATAATTTATGGCTATAAACTGTCAATGCAACTTTTTAATTATAAAAAAGGTAAAAGCCAGAAAAAAAAAAGGATTGTGCAAATGTGTTTCATATTTCAATGAAAGCAAAACGATAAATTATAACTTAATATATATTATAACTTACTAAAAGGAGGAGAAAAAATGCATTTATCGAGTCCACGTTTCCTTTAATATATGTTAGAGAACCTCAGACAGACAAATAACAAGTTTTTCAAATGATGTAAGTCAGGAAGAACTGATGAAAATCATTTACCTAAAACAAAATACATAATAAGCAACATACGGTAAAATGGAAATGCGTAATAAGTATGATGTTCGTGATGAAAAATAAAATAGTAGCATTCATTCTCTTTTAACAAGACTCTTCATTTTTAACGGATTATTAATATTTAAATGAGCAAAATCAATTGTTCCGACAGTTTACAGGACTTCACTTGTCGGTCTGTGTATCAGAAGATAAAGAGTTAAAAAAATGTCGACTAAATCAGCGTTACAATAATCATCGCGGAAAGATGAAATGAATATTTGATTACATATATTTATTTCAGCTTTAGGTGGGAAGTAAGCAGGTGATATCTTGGCTATAAGCTCGAAGTTCACTTGACTTCCCTTTAAGAGAAAAGAACCACATGTGCCTTCACAAAATAAACGGAGGTAAGAACACACTGCCGAGACAAAAAACAACAGTTAAATAAAAAATAAAAAATAGAGTCATGATACGCTTAAAGTGGGATGCTTAGATATGAAGTACGTTGTTCAAATTTCTTAGGAAATCTTAAAAACATCCTTTAAATGCACATGTAGTTACGGTTTATTACTTGCGTGTTATTTAACTGTTCACTCTCCGATTTCATTTACAGTTAGAACTTCTACTTCATTTCGTTTCACTTTTAATTCCATTATTTTTTAATTAAAGAGAATACACGAATATTATGTAAGTGAAACTTCTGTATTTTTCCATCTCTAGCATTTGCGAACACCCATACCTAATTCCTACACACTTTTTGGCTCATGAAGTCATTTCATTTCTATTCCTCATTCATAAATCTAATTTCTCGAATGTCGTTAATTAACTACTTAGCAATTCACCTGACCTTAGGTCACCAGCGGCCGAGTATCAAGTCGCTTAACACTGGCTATTTCGACCCGGGTTTAAATCCCGAAAAAGGGCTGGCTGTATGAGCATTTTCGTGGTTTTCTCAATGTGTAATGTAGATACTAGCCAGTTTACCACAGAAAGTCCTCCACGAAAGCATCTCATCCTGTCGGCAAACAGCCCTTGAGTTGCTTTGCCTTAATCGATTAACCTAGCCTAACATAATCGTAATTTGGTCTTTTAATTCAGTTACAATCTCGATTATCCGACTTTCGGTTAACCAACATTCTATGAAAATTTAAACCATAATATTAATAATAACGTATTGTTTATTTTTATACTTTCCTCCAAGGTATAATGAGCATCTCTGCTAATTATTTACTTAATGTGAGTGTATCGCTCACCTCATCCTTGTCTGAAAGCTGTTCATCTATGTCTTTTATTTTTAATGTTAAAATTCTCTTTTTCTGAGTTATATACAATACGTTAAAAGTACTGGTAATATGAATGACATTTATTTAAATTAAACAGATTTATGTTTGCGTTTAGAGCTGCATTAAAAGTATTATATCGTACTGCACAAAATGTACCGAAAGCCCTTTTTAGTTACAGCTTTCACACCTCAGCTGCATATGTCTTCGTCTTTGATGCGTGTCTGTATATATCTCAGGCATATTATCTAAGTGCCGCATATTTTTTTCGTAAGGGGGAACTGCAATTGTAAATTAAATCGAGCATTTTGCTTTCAAAATTATAACTACCAGTTATTTAACGAATAGTCTTTCAGTTAACTTTCGAAACAGGAAACTTCCTGATTTCCTGTGCGGATTCATTCGAATTAACAAAATTATTGTTGATCTCTCTATACATGGTCAGTTTTCCGCAGCGAAAATGAAAATAACATAGTATATGAGACAACTGTAGCAATGAACTTCATAATATTTTCGCACTGCATGCAGCTACGCGCCTAACCTTGGAGGGGGGAGGGTATCCGTATTCTCTCTTTCTCCTTTTCTAAGAACCTGTTCCGATCTAGATAGATGAGTGACGTCAATCAGTGACAAGAGAAATTTGCGGCTCGTTCTTCGGAAATTACGTCATCCTTAAGAACCAATGAGAAGGCTTAGAAATGACATCACTGTTTCTTCATGTTCATACGCCTAGAGTGAAATAAACTCGCTTATTTGTTATTTCAACAGTCTCTCTTTATAGCAAATTAATTAACGTAGAACATTTGGTTTGTGTTATTACCGTTTTTTATAATTATTAAAACAGAAGTAAAATGCGTAGATAAATTTATCAGTTGGGAACTCTTTACCGCGGAAGGTTATAAACTTACGGAAAGTTTTATCGACCAAGGGTACGGTTGTTACTCCGCAGCTATTGCGTAGCTCATATTTGAAACCAGAATCGACTTGAACAGGCGTGTTTTTAGTTTCTGTTTGTGTTGGGTTTCGTTTGCTGGCAGATTGAGTTCTTGCATCAAGTTCCCGTCACAAATCACAACGACGGCTCATTTCAAGGATTATTCATCATGTTACCCATTCCTAGAGTCCCCACTCATGTATGATTTTTCGACCGACGTTCCGAAGAGGAGTGCGAAACTGAAGATTTTAGACGCAAGTACGGTACCTGAACTGCCGGATCTTAGTACTCCGGAAATATCTTTCGACCTTCATAGTTTCATTGACGGATCCAATCAAGTGCCTCCTGAGACTTTGCTCGCTGACATCCTAGCAGACGACTCCGAGCGACAAAACATCGTTCCGGAAACCAACATTCCCGCCGTAAATTTCGGATTCCCGATGCCACAGTCGGCCGGCTTTGGCTCCGACCGCTACGGTTCCGAAGCGGGTGTGAAACAAGAACCGGCTGCAGGGATCGAGACCCGTGTGCCGTCCAACACATTCCCTGGTCGGGGAGTAGCATATACTTTCGCCGGACTTCCGCAGTTACCCGATGCTACGCTCAGTTCCGGGTATGGAGATTCCCGAGATATCAGCTACAGAAATGAGGAGAAAAAGTCAAAGAAACCGATTGACAAGGGTTCTGACGAGTACCGTAGGAGAAGAGAGAGAAACAACATTGCCGTTCGAAAATCGCGCGAAAAGGCAAAGCAGCGGTGCAAGGACACTGAGAAGAGAGTCTGCGATCTGGTATCCGAGAACGACAAGCTCAGAAAGCGTGTGGAACTCCTGTCCAAAGAACTTAGCGTGCTCAAGAATCTTCTATCCAACGTCGGTGTGTCTTCAGAAGCCGCGATCAAAGCGGAATAAATATTCAAAGTTTTCCTTGAAGAAACTGCGTAGTGCATATTCAAATCAAAATTCTTTATCTTACGTACCTTTTCCCGTCATATATAGACAAGCTGCTGAGAAACTAAGGTACATCGAGAAAGACGATGTTATTAGGTATCTTCTCTATTTCAAGTCGGACGTTCGACTAAATTGTTTAAATCCTTAGGTTAAACCTGTTTTTGCTACCATCATCATCTGTATTAAATTAATTTGTATATTATAATAATTCCTTTTATTAAGTAGATATTTATTAAGCCTCACTTGCTTCCAAGAATCAGGTAATTTATTAAACCAAGTGATTTTTGAAATGAACTGATATATATTTAGATGCTGAACTGTACAACTGATAACTTCATGTCTCTCATTTTTTGAATAAGAAATATCTTCCTAGTATTAAGTTACTGATTCTTTTTTAAATAACTATCTTCATCAAAAGCAGCTTTGCCTTGTTGCTGGCATGTTTTCTAGTGCGAAGATGAGCCATCAGTGAACATTTATTTTCTGTGTGATTGAAAACTGTTTTCATTTTTATTGACACTGTGCAGTCAAAGCAGATACTAATGCATGTCAAGGCTAAAGTATAAATTTTTAATATTGATTTTTTTTTATTTATCATGATTGAAGATGTGTAATCAAGATTTCAAAACTGTATGGTGAATTTCAAACAGTTTGTCTAAAAAACTGTGCGATTGTTAAATGATTTGTTAAAAAAGAATTTTTACTAATATCTAATTTTTAAACTATTTTTTACATTAGTGTAACCCCTTATGGTGGATTATTATTTGTGATTACAGTGATATTTACTCTTGATTAGGAAGTTAGTATTTTATATTTCGTATTATTTACTCAGATATTTTATGTTGTTTATGTGCATTGTTTGCACAGTCCTAAAGTTTAAAATCAAAAGTTTATGGTATTTATAATGTAAACAAATATGAATTTTCTATTGTTCTTTAAATTGTTTAAAATATTCATTGCACTTTTTAGAATTTCATAATTTTTAAAATGAATCAATTTTTATATCATATTTATCATTCATCAGGCCTTTGAAATATTCAGTAAAAATTTTAACTTTATTGCATGTGTTATGGTTTAAATTATTAAATAATTCTATTTAATGGTTCTAAAAACAGTGAAATGCTCATCTTGCTCAAAAATGATTCTTCATAAAGCTTTTTCTGTGTTGTCTGAATAGTCTTTATCTTGTGTACTTTTGTAAGTCTGGCCAAATTAATGGTCTACTTGTATACGGCTGATTGAATTAATGGTGCTTATCTTTATCACTTGTACAGAGATTAATGTATTTGAGTTCATCTCTTAATTCGGTAAAGAAGTTAACATCATTTTCATATGTTTTTCATCTGCAAGATACATTGATAGATAAAACATTGATAAGAAAATATAGTTATTTGAAACCATATTTTGGTAATTAATAAATAAATATATATATATATTTAAGCATTACTTGTCTTATTCCTTTTATTTATGATTAATTTTATATACATCAGTAATATAGGATGTTCTAAAAAATATTTTCATTATCAGCTATGTAATTTTGGAGTTGCACTAAGTTTATGTTTAAATCATTGATTTATTCTTTTAAGAGAAATATAATGTAATTATATTTTGAAGTTTAAATTCTGGAATACAAGATAGGGTGGTACGGGTCTGAAGAAACTGTCTATGCAATAGTAAAGATTATTTTTAAAATCAGTGTTAGTACATAAATTGTTTATCACCTCTCCTAAACGAGAGGGTGGTACGGGTCTGAAGAAACTGTCTATGCAATAGTAAAGATTATTTTTAAAATCAGTGTTAGTACATAAATTGTTTATCACCTCTCCTAAACGAGATGAAGTATTGAATAGTGAAATAATTTCCAAAATATTATCGTGGATGTTTTAAAGAAAATAATAGCTATTTTTTAAATTCGTCTATTCAATAAATTCATATGTTCAGGTGTATTTTAAGTGAGAAAATGATTTAATTTTTGATATATTAAAATGTCTCCAAGTTTCACGTTTTTGTAGTGCTGCCATCTGGTGGCGTACTATAAAGGTAAATATCATTGCAAACCGAACATTAGTTAATTTTTTCAAATTTGTTAAATATAATTGTAAAAACAGAATATAATTAAGACCTCCCAAGCACAGTAAAGGAAATTAATAATATCTACTGTTTTAAATTTGGAATTTTTGAAACTGTGTCTTTTTACCCTTGAAGCTAATGTTATAGATTAACATTTAACATGTTTTGTAAACTTTGGCGGACGAATTTCAGAACATAATAACTTAATAATTTAAATTATTATCATTCATTTAATCATATATTACGAATTCATTACTTAATAATTTTTAAAAAAATTCTTAAAAAAATAATGCAAATATCTTAAAAATGAATAAATCGAATGCATTTGTACTGATTATAATGATAGTTTTGTTATTTCTTGCTGGCTGCCATATTTACTAGTGATTATAAAGGTCAGCAGTATCAAAATATAGTTAAATATGTCTATAAATCAAAAGAATCGATGGGATTTATTTCAAGAGTAAGGTTTTGCAGGCCATTGTAGCATTGGTAAAAAGACATAACTTTCCTTTAAATGTCTGAATTAAAGTGTGCTTTTGTGAGTAACGGTTTTAAGTAGCCCATTACATTAAATTTCGAAATGCATTGATTTGTTTTTCTTTGACCAAAATTTTATCAAAGAATAATGATTATCAATAAATGATTAAAACTAATGATTATCAATGGAACTCAAATAATAATTCGAAACTTGAAATTAGATAGTTTATACATGAATAATTTCTAATATTTGTTTAGTGCTTTCTACTACATTTTAAGTACTTAATGTGAACTTATAAATATATAAGATGGTTTGCAGAAATTGAAAAAAACTGTTTTGTAAGTGAAATAAAAAATGAGAAAAAACATTTATTTACAGAAAAAAAGTTTAGTTATTGAAATTAGACAATGTTTCAAATATCTGATGTTTAGAAGTGAATTGAAAGAAAATTTTTTTTAGCTGCGGTTAATGTAAGATACTGCTTTATCTTTATCCGGATTACAGTTCATGATACTAGACCTATAACGAGCAGAATACGATAAAGCTGGACAACATTCAGCAAGGATTTCAGAAGAAAATGTAGTCATTTGTACTGAATTTTCCGTTAATTCAAGAAGATTAAATGTCACAATATTTTAATTAAAGATATGTACACAAATCACGTAAACCAAACAGAAATAAGCTGAAGTTACTAACCTTACCGAGGGGGTAAAAGTAAAGCCTGTGCATTATTTTTCAGCATACTGTAGAATTATGAGTAAATATTTGCACTTTAATAATAATAAATTATTCAGAATAAAATAAAATGTCACTTCTTAATAATAGTTCATTAAATAGATTCTTGATTAATAAAATTTAGTTTTAAATTAATAAAAACTTTAGAAAGAAGAAACTGATAAGAGTGAATTTGATTGTTAAATTTTGAACTAGTTCACTTGTTAAAATATATACTATTTTGAACATATTCGTAAGCAATAAGTAATTTATGTGTTAGGTTAGTATAGTCATTTTTTTCCTTCAAAATTTTATGCTCCTTTAAAAATTTTACCAAGGAAATTTCGGAGTTAGATGAACTCTAATAGATAAATACCGTTTTGAAAAGCTGGTCTTCCTTAGTTGAATTCCAAAGGGGGGGGGCAGTATTTCTCTCTCATTATTTGCAATACTTAACCTTTGAAGAAGGTATATTGCCAAAAAAAGCTATGCTAAAGGTAAATATGAAAGACTTAAATATTTAATAATATTTATATAATTAAAAATAACACTTAAATAATAAAGAATTTAATTTGAATTTTAATTAGTATGAAATATTATTTAATTTTGACTTCACTTAGTGGGATCTCAGTTTATCACTAACAATCGTCTTTTCAAAATCTTATATAAACGGGATGGCCGTAGCGCGGCTGTTATGCAAACAAAACAATTATATGTATGGAGTATGGTAAGCTTAAACTTCTCATTGCTCAAAAGAAAGTAATTAATTTATTTCATTTCTTTTCACAAAAGCTATTAGCAAACTTAAGCAGATTAGATTCCAAACGTAATTATTTTATTTCTAGTTAATTAAAAAATTTAATAATGTTATTCAGAAACATAAAGAAAAACGAAAAACATTATACTGGCTCTATCAAACAGTTTTCAGTTTTGTCGTGAAAATCTTAAAAAGTTAGATTTGCTTGTCGATGCTTTGTGAATGGCGACTGAATTGAATGCTTGTATTTGCTTTACAGGAAAAGTCTGCGGAATTTCTAAATCATTAGCAGAGGTAGAAAATAAACTGGGGTGGTCTGTGAGCGGAACAGAAAATGCATATATTGCATCAGAAACATTCGCTATCATACAGAATTTGATACAAGTTAAAAATAATTTAAAAGTCGATTCGACATCCAAATTGAGGTGAAATTTATGGCATTTAGAAATTTTGGGTATTTCTAATAAATCTGTTGATAGTTACAGTTTAAAAGACGATGTTGCCTCTAGAAACTTTCGAGAATCCGTAATAACATTAAGAGAATAACAGATGTACGACTTGATTGCAGTGAAGCGAGAATGCAGGGGAATTGCACGATAATTTTTAGATAGTAGAAAAACGATTTGAGTCGCAGTGGCTTCAATATTAGAAGAATCGGAAGTTTCATTAGCATTACAAAGCTGTGCTATATCAGCAACTACAAAAAGGTATCACGGAATAAACGGATTATTTAAAAACTGAAAAAAAGTACTTTCTAACACATCAAGCTATAATTAGAGAAAAGTCGCCTTAAAACTTCACGCTGACATATGTTGAAGACAAACGCATCATCATACGTTGAAGGCAAACACTCATTGAATGATTGTTTAGAAGCAGATGCTTCTTTCCATTTGAAACCTGTTTCACTACTTCTAAAATGACGGAAATTTGGCTTTTGGAAAATCTAATTGCGGCTCTCTAAATTACCTGAATTCCAAGATGTGTCCTTTGCTGACGTTTGGTCACTCCTGTTATATAACACATTCGAATTCGTATTGCGTATTTACATATTAATTGGTTATTGAATAAAAGAATTTAATCTGAGTGGTTTTTATCATAAAATATAAATAATTATTTGTTTTTAGTTTCGCTTTGCCTAATTTTCTGCGTTTGTCACGAAATATCTTTTTGAAATCTTATGTCACGCACTCTAATTGCATATTTACCTATGAACGCATTCCAATTCATAAAAGATTTTATTTATTTGTAGAAATTTATATATATTTCACGCTGATTAAATTTCTAACTTTTTAAAATTTAGGAAACTTAAGCAATAACGTTGCTGTGACCATGCTGAAAGAATAAAAATAACAAATAGATTAAATGATAAATAAATCAAATGATAAATTTATATTTGTGCTAAAGAATAAAGAAAGTTGCTAACTGTGGAATGTGATTTGCAAATGTATATAAAGGTTCAGTCATCATAACAGCCTTTATTTGTGATAATGCAATTATGGAAATATATTCCATTAAAAATCTTGTTAAATATTGTAATGGAATATATTTTCACGGCTGTAAATGGAATTTATTGCAAGTAAGCGCTCGAAATGCCTCAAAGGACTTTCTATAAGAAAATAATTTGCCTTCATATTACACATAGATAAAATTCCGTGCAGTCAGCCTTTCAGTTACTGGGAGTCTAAATTCAGGACGAAGTACTAGTAAACATTGATCTTGTCTTCGTAACTTCCAATGGGTTACTCTTAAATCTGAATCAGTATATAATTTCAGAGCCCCAACTTGGAGCCTCTCAAATGTCTGAAAGAGGTATAACTAGGGAATTAACTGCTAAAACTGAAAGATGTGCTACTAATTCAGAAATTATAAAGTTTTGTGTTAATTAACGTAATTATCTCATTATTTTGGCTGCAGTTCCACTTCTGCTTCAGTGAGCACCCACCAGGATGCAAATTAATTAAAGTGTAAACAAGCGCAGAGTTATTGAATTTATGATGAGAGAAATATTGGCAGCATAGACTGACCCGCACTTTGTTTTGCTTCCCTATTGTTTGAATCTAACTGATCGGCTTGAGCTTCGGCTAGCCACTTTTGCTTCGAGAATTCTAACGGTCAAGCCAGGCTGTGGTAGGAGGTGTTGATATTATAATTCGGATTCATTTTGAATTTAAACGTGCGAACTGAATTACCCGCAATAAGCACACTTTTGTTTCCGTTAATTTTCAATTTTGTGTAATTAGAACGTTGAGGTATTGATAAATAGCTTTTATTTTAAACCAATACTTCCCGTTATGATACTTTGAGTTACAGAGCAGAGGCGGTGATAGACATCTGTCAGAAGTTACGATAAGCGAAATGCCGCATGTCCAACTGAAGACGTCGGGTATAAGTAGATAAAATGCCATGTGAGCATCCATGAACCGTGGCGTTATTTTAACCGTAATAAGATCTCGGCACTGAGTTTCTTGGCAAGGTTTGAGAGTCTATTTTTCCTCTGAACCCAGGCGATGACTAACAGAAGGTCGGGATAGCAGCTAAGCTGATTTAAATGGATTAGAAAAAATTTGTTAGGTAAACCCAGCAGTGAGTTGTACTTGTATAATTTTAATGCGTGTAATGGTTAAAGCGTTTTCCAAAGCAAGGGCTAGAGTTCGTTTAAAGTCGGAATTATTTTTAAAATATCAGATGGTAGAAATATATTTAACTTTTTCTTCTACGGAAAGCTGAGATCATAAAGTTGTACAGGGAAGCCGGATATTGAAAAATTACAGTTGATTATGCCTAGATTGTTCCCTCAATTCAGCCCCCCCAACGGATTCTGGAGGATTACTGCTTCGTTTAACGCTGGTCACTGAAGTACATGCTTTAACCACTTCACCTCTCCTGGTGATTTTCTGTTTATCACTGGTATTGGCTATTTGCAACTGGATAACTATCTTCGATAAGTCGACGAGTGCCGAGGTCACTAGCACTTCCACTGGGGGGGGGGTTAGAGTTCTTGGGATATTCCAATAGACCGTCCCGAAAATTTCTGTTTTCGGCTATGGATCCAGAAAGTAAAAATTCTGTTCTTGCTGGTACTGTGATGTCATCGTGAACTGTGATCTGATGGATAGACTTAACTCCTTCATCATTAATTCAGAATAGGATTATGTCCTCAGAGGCAGAATGCAGTTCGTTATATTTAAAGTCCAAGGATGAAATATAACGAACTACCTTTCCTTAGAAAGTAAATTCCGAGTATGCAAGGATCTGTAATATCTTCTACATATGCCGTGTGATGGTAGGCGGCATTTCCATACGTGGTCTTAAAGTTTAATTTTCCGTCAATGCCGAGCTTCTTCCCAGACACAGTCTGGAAGGTAACGTAAGGCGACATCCAGATGAGTTTACCTTCCAGTTGTTCAGCTAGATCTTTTCGAATGTTGGTAAGATTGGCTTCTGTATCGATAGTTATATTGCAAGGAACTCCATTGATGTGCCCCATGATGAAAAGTCCATTACTGCCACCACTCATTGCAGAAATTTGAAGCGCTTTCAAATAGCGCTTCTCTTTATTTTTCAAATCTGCTTCGCGAGATGGCCCTTAATTTGTTTCTTGTGTCCTTGCTGGGGAACTATCTTACTTTTGTGCCCTGGAGTGTTCTGCAGTTAATTCGTGCGTAGCCTTCAGCACAGCAGTTCCAGCACTTTAGGGTCGGTTTCTTGTCATTCCTATTCCCTCTCAAGGCAGTGACTTGTCTGGTTAAATTGTCTAGACCAGCAATCACTTGATCCACCGGACCTGGACTTGAGTAGCTCTTATGGAGTGGCGGTCTCTACGAGTTGCTTACTGGGCTGCCTCGAATCTCATGGCGTACACTAGAGCGCTTTTTAGATCCGTGGCATCCTCCATTCGTAGAGCTTTCTGTAATTCATGATCCCAGATACCATCGATGAAGTACTTCAGGGATAGGACTTCCTTGTTTTTTCGGGCACTCCGAAAAGGCGAGATGAGACAGCCTTTCAACATCAATGGCTAGCTCCCTGGAGTGTTTCCTTGGGTTTCTGTTAAAGGGAATTTAATTGATGCCTGTCGTAGCCTTTCAAACACTTCTCCCCAAAGCGCAGCTTCAACGATCCTGATAGACCTTCGAAGCCTCTGGTTTTCGGAAAGAGTCTGAAGGATAGCCGCTGCTTCTGCTCTCAGGGAAGCTGCGGTATGACATACCTTAGCTTGGGAATCCCATGCATTTGCTTCCTCCATTATAGAAAATTGTGTCTTATATACATACCTGGAGGCCTTACCATCATATGCGGAGAGCTTTGGAGAGGGACGAGAAGGCATATGTGAAAATTTAGAACCATCAGAATTGCTTACTGCTGTCGCTATGAATTTCTTTAATATGTCAGTTTCGAAACACTGTAATCGATTTGTTTTTCTACAGCAGAAACCTTCTCTTCTATTTCTTCTTTGATAGAAGAAACTCTTTCTGCCATTTGTCCAAATTTATTTTTAACCGCGTCTATTCTGCCTTCTATAGCCTCAATTTTGTTTTCTATTATACATGTAATTTCTCTTTTCCTTTGCTCTTCACTTGCTTCAATTTTTTGTTGAACAGTTTTCATCTCCTCTGTAACAGATTCTTGACCAGCTTCTATCTTTCTTTAAGAGCTTTCATCTTTAACGAATTCTTGTCCCGCTTTCAATTCCGCTTCAAATGCGGGAAAGGCTGCCAGCAGCTATCTTAATTGCTCATGCATCGCTGTTGTCATTGGCATTTAATCTGACTTCTGACACCAAAATTGTTGCATGCGTAGGGGTTCATAATAGACTGAATGCACACAGGTCCGATAATAGGTTCATAAAATTTATTTTATCGGAAGAAACACTTTAATAAAATTTATTTTATAAGTGCACTAGAAGCACACACACACGCTTATTTTATCGAAAGAAACACACATTTTATCGACTATTATCTTTGAGGAACTTTCCTAAAAAATTCTCGTATAAGTCTTCAAAATATCATAGAGTACAAGCTGCAATTACATTTCAAACTACTATGAAAGTTAAACACAACGCAATGTTAACAGATAGCTACCCGGAGATATCTCAGTACTCCGAACTCACGCAGAGCTAATAACAACTGAGAGCAGATGCTCTCTCCGACCTTATACGGTTTTCATTCGGCCGCCGAGGTATTTCTAGTGTTTTCTGTTTCTCGAAATTAAACGAAGGTAATATGAGGGTCAATTACGGTTACAGCTAATATAGTGATGAATTATATTTATTCAATTACAATACCTACAAGAACCGGACCAAAATATCGCTGAATGGTCGCTAAGTTTGGAGACTTTGGGCAATTCCTCTCAAAATCTGGCGACAAAAAGTGGCCGCCAAAACCGTTGTTATCTTGGCGATATCTCGCCAAATTACCGAAATACCCATTTACTCAATGTTAAATAGTAATAATGCCCCTGTATTCTTACTTTTCCGGCATAGCTTGTCTTAGATTTTTCACGTTACATTACACAGAAAAAATAACAACAATTTAGCATACAATTGCACTAAAATCATCTATCTGTGTACAAAATTCGCAACAATAATGAAGCGATATGTTGGTTGCATCTTTACTACAACTTGGGGTGCATCTTCACTTCATATTTGACTATATGTTAGCTGCAGTTCAAATCATCTACAGGCAATGGGTAATTGTTTCAAAATACACCGCCCTTTAAACGTTAAGGAACATTTTGTTTTCAAAGCTTAGCACTGCAAAAGTGTCAATAACATTTAAATTCGCAGTTTATATACATGATAGTAACGAAGTTTAAGAAAATATATGCAGAAACAATAGCTACCGTTTTTATTTTATAGAAATGAATATTTATATAGGAGTTACAGAAAAAATTGCAAAGACTGTAAATTTTGTTCACGACTGTTGATCTTCAGTTGTTACTAGCAATTTCGTTGACAATATCCATGACAGTCTCTCAGTGTCCAGGAGAAGTCGTTTGCCTGATTCATTGAGGTGGCGGGCGACAGGGTGGATGGAAATGAGGATGTCACAAGTTGATGCTGCTAGACGTCTCAATGTCTCTCGTAATGTGGTCCACTGACTATAGACTCAGTCTGAATCCGAAGATTATGTGTCTAGAAGACTTCCAGGCAGAACAAGAGTGACAACGCCTGCGGGAGACCGTTATGTAGCTCTTTCGGCTCGAAAGAGCAACAATATTACTCTGCCTCAGCTCATGGGCAGATTATGTAGTGGCAACAGGAACACGAATCTCAGTTACTACAGTTGGCAGATGCCTTCACAATACAGGTCTGTATGCGAGACGACCAGTTGTTTGTTTCCTAAGGTTGTTGTGCTCCTGAGGACACAGAGGTGCTCGTTTATGTTGGGCAAGAGAACACGTCTCCTGGACCGGTCAACAATGGGCGCCTTTTCTCTTCACAAACGAGTTCATGTCTACAATGGAGAAGGACTGAAGGTCGTCAGCTGATCTGGAGGAAACAACACACCAGATACAACCAATGCCACACTGTGGAAAGACACAGTTACAGAAACGGTAGAATAATGGTTTGGGCTGTGATCTCTCTCGGTGGTTACACTGACCTGCATGTAGTCCATGGAGAACCGGTGTGAGATATCAGGACAAGATCCGTGATCAGTGCGCCTATATGCCGCTGATACTGATCTTGGATTTCTTCTGATGGACGACAATGCGCGACGGCCCCGAGCTCGGGTTGCTGAAGAATATCGTGAGGGTCACGGTATGGAGCGGATGGAAAAGGCAGCTCAATCCTCAGACCTGAATTCGATAGAGTATCTTTGGAACTAACCTTGGGAGTCAGGTTGCTGCTTTTAGTTTTCCTCCAAGCTCGTTAGATGAGCTTGAACAAAGATTACTGTGTGTCTGATCGTTGCTTCCCATTTTATTCACCAACAATTTAATTGACAGCATGGAACGTCGCTGCCCTCAATGTATTGCAGCTAGGGGTGGACATATTCCTTACTAGAGCACATTTTTGTAATGTTACCACCACATTTTCTCTCAAAATACTATGATACACTGTTTCTCCAAGACTGAATTTCTCTGCAAAGAGTGCAATTTTTTATTTTAATTCATGTTTGCGTTTAGTTTTTAGAAACATTCTATGTCGCATTCATTAAAGAACTATCCTCTAAATTTCTTGTTTCTATGTTGCCTCATTTTCAAATTAGACACAAAAAACATGCTGTTCCTTAACTTTTGAAGGGTAGTGCAGTTGGATTTCTAGAAATACAGAAATTTCTATGGGGGAGGGTTAAACGTGGAGGAGATGGCGAATGTAATAAAGGGGAAGGAAAGAAAGATTTTGTGTTGGATGAGTTGAATAATCTACAAGAAATTTTTAAGATTAATTTCAGTAGGAGGTTTCAGAATTTACTAACGTAGAATATAATGCCATGCCACGGTCAATACAAACTTTGAAGAACTCTGTGAGGAAGGGCAACATGTGCCAGGACGTGAAGAAATGATGGAAGGTAATGAAATGCCTTTCCTACAAAGGAGCTTTAAATACCCTATCCAGGTTTCGAAAATGTATTGAAAACATTCTTGGAGCAAAGCTGAACTGCTTTCCGTGAAACTAAAAAAAGAAAAAGAAAGTAAGAAAGGAAAAGAATTCGCTAAACCGTAAATTCTGGTTTCTTTTCTTCCCCCTTGCTTTGGCTAAATTAAACTGCATATATCGAAAGGAGATGCAATTAGTTCTTATTCTTTACTCTATTAAATGTATCAGTTCATTTAACAAGCTTTTTTTCCCCTAATAAAGCTTCTTGCTTAAAAACTACTTTGTCTGTTCTTTAAAAAATGCTTAGCAGGATTCTTACTGTTATACTATGTATTAATTAATGATAATACCTAACGTTTTTCGATAACAGCGAAATAAAGCACCTAGCTATTTTCATTTGCAGGTCATTCAATGTGAAAAATGCATTAAGACTTTTCTTGTATTACTTAAATTTCGGAAAATTGAATATAATGAAATATGTTTGAATTTGAATATAATGAAAATTGTAACTCTGGAAAAAGTTAACGAAGGTTGCCGTCTTGCCCCTATCTGCCATGGACAACACTGTTAGCAATTTGAGCACAGATCTCACTATGTGAACTCAAACCGGGAACTGCTAGCCATAAACTCCACATACGCAACAGAACAAATTGTGTTTGCGATTCGAGGTTAAGTCGGGATTTGTTTCCTATCTACGTACATCGCCGTGTAATTGTAAAAAGTTGCGCATCCAGCAAATTCAGTCGAAAATTGCTATTGATAGGAGTAAATAATCTGAAATATGATATGTTTACAAATGACGGAAAAAGTCCCGCAATTATTCATAGTGTAAGATACAAATCAAGATCAGATACAACTTTGCAGCTGCTAAAACTTAATATAAAGTTCCCTGTCTCTCTCTCTCTCGCATTACTAAGCAAAACACTCTGTGAGGTGACTAGACGAATATCTACAAGGTAATCCAATTTTCTGTCATAATATATGCAGGCTTTTCTTTTTATCCATGTTGATAACTTCTATAATTTTGCGTTGTATTTCTTGGACATCAGCCTGCAAAACATAAACATGGACTCTGATATGGTCTCACAATAAAAATTCGCATGGACTGGACTTATGTCTGTTCTAAGCGGCCATTTTAATAAACATTATGTGTCAGTTCCTCCCAAGTCTATCCATATTATAGTCATATATATGGATAGACTTGGGAGGAACTGACATAGACTTGGGAGTCATATATATAATCATATATATATGACTATATATATGACTCCCAAGACATATAGACTTGGGAGTCATATATATAGTCAGGTTCAGTCTATCCATATTATAGCTTTGCACTGTCTAGCATGCTGCAAAACCTCGCAAATGTTAACTTTAATTAGCTTAGATAGGACACTGATATTTAACCTAATCTTCGTATAATAATTAATGAAAATGTTACATCATTTGTAAATATCCTAAGTTTTTAACCAGTTTCAATAAAAATGTTCTTGTTTTCTTAAATGATATGATGTTATAAAATAATTCACAGCTTGTTGCTGACACAAAATGTTTTATAGAAATGCTCAGATACATATTAGCATCATAAATTCTACTACTATTCTTCTGCTAAGATATTATTTGTCTTCTTTTTCATTTCACTGCATGCACTAAAAATAAATTATTTGGTTTCTTACTTTACAAACGGAGAAAAGCATTTTTCTCTGAACTGGCAATCAGGCTGGAGCTGAATTCTAGTCATAAAAAATTAAATATTTAATAGCCCAAAGTGTGCGGATCTCATTTGTTTCTTCACTTGTATAGATGATTTGGTTTGGTTCATTTAATTACAGTAAAACACCTGAGGGCTATCTGTCTAAAGAGAGGGATGCCTTCATAGAAGGCTTTCTAAGGGCAGCTGTCTGGCATCCATGTTGCCCATGGGGAAACCACGAAAACGTGCATTCAGCCAGCCCGTTCGTCATCACTTGCATATAAATATTCAATTTTAACCGTTTCAAAATATATGCAAAACCTTTTTTCTGTCGTTAAGACTTTTGTTTTCGAACTATTTAAATTTTGGTAGAAGTGATTATAAGGCTTTCTGTTAATTCATCCGGTAATCTTATTATTTTGGCATTACTTTTCATTTCTGTATTCGTCAACTCCCGTCAGAATGTGAATTAGTTAAAGTGTAGATAAAAGCAGAGTTCTTGAATTCAGGCAAAGAGCGCTTGGCAACATAGATTGATAGTCACCCTGCTTCGCTTCACTACTGGTTGAATTTTACTTATCGGCTGGCCGCTTTTGCTTCGTGAATACTTAAGGCCGAGCCAAGGTTTAGTTGAGAGTATTAATTTTTATTTCGCTAGTTAAGTTAATCTGAACTTATTTCTGAATTATCAACAAGTAGCAGCGATTTTGTTTCGATTCGACTTTTCAGTTTGTTTAACCGTTAAGTTGATGTGTTGTAAAAATTAGTCGTCTTAAACTGCACCCGGACAGAATGCACAATCTGTAAATAGCAGACATGCCGGATTTTTTTTTTTTTAACGAAATGAAAAGACTCTTTTTTTAATTAAATTTAAAATTTTATTTGCTAATGATTTGTAAGAAAGTTCTACTGGTTACGCTTTGTAATTCAAATATATTTACAGCTTAATATTCAATTTACAGACTGATATTTACTTCAAACAATTCTGTTACATTGGATTAAGCATTAAATATCTTAATTAAATTAAACAGTTAACGGAAACTTCCAAAATGAGACAAAACTTGAGGATGAATAACGAAAACATATTCTCTTTCTTTTATTTACTAAATTTTTCTTCAACGTATGTAGAAAAAACACATAAATTTGTAAGGGAATAGTTAGAAATTTCTTTATTTTTCTAACTACAACTTTCAGTTACTACACCTCATGGCGTTTCGATTTTGATAAAGGTTGTGACTTTAGAGCAAAATTACTAGAAATATCTTCATCACGATTTGTAGATGCTCGTCAGTCAACCTGCTTTCTTTCTTTCTTATTAATTTTCAATTGCGGAAGAAAACTGTTCACATATACATGTACTCTTAAACAAAACGATTATTCTTATTGCAAAAATTCCAAACTGAGGGTATTTATCTTTTGACAACTATGACTAAAATTAATCAAATTTGTATCTTCAAATCTTAAAATGAGATTTAGATCATAGAGTAAATTGATTAGTTTCATTTGTAGACGTTTTGGGACACTACTCGCTGTTCGATTCTGGTAATGAAAATAATGTAAAATGAGACTTCAGATCTCAAATTATCGCTCTTTACCGCGTGTTTTTGTGGTGTAAATGAAAGCACATCCCAGGTTGCAATCGGGAGGTGCGGATTTCAAATCCCCGGGAGGACATCGCTACTTCTTCATGTTTCCCAGCTTCAAAAAATTTTAATACTACTGTAAATGTGGCGCCCAAACTGAAGTATGATACACGATAATTTATCACCACCTGGATTTGGCGACTAGGTCTCCGCCTTCCCAGTTGCCGTTTAAATGGGGAAGAATTTAAGGTATTTCTCTCCTTCGTTACGGCGTGCCTTCATGGATCGTGGATTGAATGTAATTGGAAACACGCCCGGCTAGCTATCGGGAGGTCCAGAATCAAATCGCAGCAAGGGCATGGCGAACTTCAGACTTTTTTGGCCTTGTAAAATTCTAAACCTAAGGACTCTGCAGTGTTAATAAATATTTTTTTGTTATTTGAAACCTTGTGTTGTGATAACTCTAGGTAGGAGGTAGACGGAGAATAAGTCATCTAACAGTTTTTGTTGTTATTCTTAGGTGATTTGGCACTTTAATTTGTAGAAAACCGTATAACTTTCGCAATCATAAGGCTTTGTTTTAGCATTACTGGCTTAATTTAATTAATTTATATACTGGCTTAATTTGTCTTCGAAGTCATACATGATTTTATTATTAACTTACACACAGTTAATAAAACAGTATATACTACACGTCTACTTCAATATTTTCTTTGACTCACTTCAGCAGACTTGAACAAGAAAAGCCATTATGCAAATTGATTATTGTCATCATAAATACTCATATTTTCTAGAGTGACCATCTGTACAGAAGATAAGATGATTTTCAGTTGGTCATCTTAGCCAGATTTCACTATACTTATTATCTTCGCATCCGAAGCGAAATGCTCGCCTTTTAATGGCAAGTTTCTGAAAAACAAACAGTTCTGATGACGGACAGTTACATTGTGCCAGTTTAAAGGGTAAACTTTATTTCTTATTCTTTCGTGACATATTTAAAAAAGAATAATTCGCACTTTCATGTACCCCAGTTTACTTCAAAAAGGATCAAAATATCTGAATTTAAGTTTCCATCTGTTTCTAAATATCCCCTTTTCGGACACAAATCACATATTTTTAACATTATAAAGAGATGAGTGGATTCGTATTGAGAAACCGGATCTTTTGAGAGATACAACGGTGTTAAAAATTAAAAGTAACAGCAAGGTTGTTGAAAATGGCAAAGCACATTTGAGCTGTCTGCCTAAGAGGGTAGGGGTAAAAGTGAGGAACACCAGATCGTCATAATAAATCCCCAGTTGTCCTTTCCACTTACTTAAGTATTTTCCAGTGTATAACGCGCATCTATAATTTCAAGCTTTTTTTAAAAAAAAAAATTAGGTATATTCGCCGTATAACGCGCACCCTTTTCTTCACGAAATAACCTTTAAGATACATGTACAATACTCAGATCGTCATAATAAATCACCAGGTGTCCTTTCCACTTACTTAAGTATTTTCCGGTGTATAACGCGCATCTATAATTTCAAGCTTTAAAAAAAAAAATTTAGGTATATTCGCCGTATAACGCGCACCCTTTTCTTCACTAAATAACCTTTAAGATACATGTACAATACTCAGATCGTCATAATAAATCACCAGGTGTCCTTTCCACTTACTTAAGTATTTTCCAGTGTATAACGCGCATCTATAATTTCAAGCTTTAAAAAAAAAAAAAAAAAAATTAGGTATATTCGCCGTATAACGCGCACCCTTTTCTTCACGAAATAACCTTTAAGGTACATGTACAATACTCAGATCGTCATAATAAATCGCCAGGTGTCCTTTCCACTTACTTAAGTATTTTCCGGTGTATAACGCGCCTCTATAATTTCAAGCTTTTTTTTTAAAAAAAAATTAGGTATATTCGCCGTATAACGCGCACCCTTTTCTTCACGAAATAACCCTTAAGATACATGTACAATACTCAGATCGTCATAATAAATCACCAGGTGTCCTTTCCACTTACTTAAGTATTTTCCGGTGTATAACGCGCATCTATAATTTCAAGCTTTTTTTAAAAAAAAAATTTAGGTATATTCGCCGTATAACGCGCACCCTTTTCTTCACGAAATAACCTTTAAGATACATGTACAATGCTTTTATCTTTTGAGGTCACTTATTCGAAGATTTGTCCTAGCCTTTCTAACTATGGTATACCGAATTGACAAGCGATAAGGAGAACAATATGTATGTGGGTTAATTGCTTGACACAGTAAATATTTCTGAAGAGAAGGTGGATTGAATTCAATGCAACTGTCCAAAAGAATGCTAGTGTAACGTTTCGAGAATGCTATTGTAGGAAATAAAAAACGAGTGATGTGAAAGGAACAAAAAAGGTTTACATAAAAAAAAGTAGGTCACGAAATATCTCACTTCATCGTAGAAGCTTTTCTGTTTAGCGAACTGTTCAAAATTAATACCCATGGTTATATTTAATAGAAAGACGATGCCAAAATGTAATTTCCGAAATCGTGTTTTCACTCATATTGACGAGAAAGGATGGATGCACGAAAACGGTGTGAAACTGGGGGTAAGAAATGTTTGGCAAAAGCGTTTTTTTTCCCTGAGAGAAACCAAAAAGTCTTCTAGTCTGGGACATGTTTAGATCTCCTCTAACGGTTAATGCGAAGAAATTACTGAAAGAGTGTAATACAGACATGGCAGTTATTCCAGGCAGATTAACGCCATCAATTCCCCCTTTAGATGTATGTATCAATAAACTATTCATAAGAAAATCTAAAACGACTATGGAATACGTGGATGTTAAAAGGTGAAAAAACATTTACAAAAAGAGACCAAATGCGTCATGACAGTTTAGAAATAGTGTGTGAGGGAATAATAAAAGCATGGGATGAAATTAAACACATCATTCAAAAGTCATTTAAAAAGTGCAGTATACATCTAAACAATCCAGATCAGTGGTTCTCAACCTTTCGACTAACGCGTACCATCTAAACAAAAACTGATAACCTTTTGTACCACCACTACAAAGTACTACTACCACCACCATTCTTAAATAAAGCTCAGGTCGCATAAATTTACAAGTGTTAGAGAAAAACCTCAATCAAGATGTTGAGGTTTTAATATTTGAATTTAATAGTTAAAAATACTTTGCTTCTTTAAGTACCAACTATTTTTCTCCTCTTACGTACCACCAGTGGTACCCCTGATCTAGCTGGAAAGAAATATCCTCATATGCGGTCAGGTCGTAAATTTACAATCCCTTTTTTCAGGGGGAGAGCAGACAAGGAGCGGACAATCTCGCTCGGGATCTTAAGAAATTGTGGGGATTGTTTAAACATCTAACTTCTCTACATTCAGTTTTATACAGAGGAAAATACAAATTGAATTCTTCGAATGAATGCAATTTTGTACAATGAAAATGTATTGCTTAACGATAAACTGTAAGATAAATAACATCTTTTTTCAAAGCCATAGGTGTAGAAAGACAGATATTTGTTACACGAATGAATTTGTAGTAAATATTGAGTTTTTCATTTCGAATGCTATGTTCCATGTATGCGAAGTAGCTGAGTATGTGAGATAATAGTCATAACCGAATGGCTTTCAATCTTTTCACGGCTAAGGACTGTTTCTCAATTACATTGTGGTCGCTGCTTTTTGGTTAATTTTCTAATGGCATATAAACAATAATTGTTTTTATTTGAGACTTATGAATAAAATAACGCAAACTAGACTGCAGAAAATTCCTAAGAATAAAGTTAAATAATACTGAGAAATACATTATTGATGCACTTTAGTGTTTTATATGTAGTAGTATTAACTACTACTATAATCCTTAAACGGAATCCTGAAATTATATATATCTATGTATAGGTATATATAAATGGCACCAAATATAGAACAAGGTATAAAATATCTTTATTATACAATGTTCATTACCATACGTATATTTACGTAATATCAATATAAATAGTTAGTTAGGTTTCGTACATGTATAATTTATTTTTATATTTTGTATTTTTTGTATTAGGTTCAGTATTGTATACGTATCTGAAGTTTAATTTGTTCTCTTTTTGGGTTACGACTTTAAGTGAGAAAGAATTGTTAGGGCCTTCATAGGGATTACATGATATACAATCAGTTAGGATCCGACTTTTCCTTTCTTTTAATCATTATATATATTGAAATACTACTTAACGAGTATACATAAAATATAGCAGTTTTTTAAGCTACTTATTTATATATCTATTGTTTGGTCTGGTTTGTTTGATTATAGCAATGCATTCGACGGTTATTTACCTAAGGGTAAGGGTGCCTCGTGGAGAACTTTCTAAGCAAAACTGACTCTTATGCACGTTACACGTGGGGAAAACCTCGAAAACGCCAATACAGCCATCCCCGTCGATCCGGATTCGAACCCCGGATCGACCTGCCAGAGACGACTTGCCAGAGAATGCTAGAACAGTTTTCAGATATTTTGTTTTGTTTTGTTTTACTAGATAGGTAATGGTTTTTTTCTCACTATCCTGTTTTCCTTGCATTCTTCACTAAAACAGACTTCACTATTACCAATCTAAAGAGAAGTTTCAGAGACTGAAAAATCTTGAGCAAAAATTCTGATCATAAAAATTCTTTGTTTCCTAGCGATGCTAACCTTCAGTGGAAAAATTTTGAGGAAAAAAAATTAAAGGAGTAGGTTTTCATAGATGACTCACTGCATGATACAGTAGAATCAGAAAATGAAGAGAGGCAAAATATTATTTTATGCATTGCATTAGACATAATATTGTTTTGGGCAAAAAATAATTTACCTCTTAGAAGTAGGCAACCACCTATTGATATTTCTAGAGCAAAAAATATTGTTGACTAATGTTCACGTGTTTGACCTATAGTCAGCCCAAGACCCTGAAATTCCTCGTGGAAAGGAGGGCAAGATACGCCTGTCGTTGTCAACAACCTTGAGCACCTTACAGGCAACAGTGCGATTTAGTTCAGTTCCTCCCCCAATTTTGATGGAGAGCACCCCGAAGGGCCGGGTCCGAGGGTTTCCCACCCCTCTTCTCATACCCACAACTTTTCGACAAGACTTTCGATTCCGCCTATTTGGAGTGCCCCCCAAGCCGCACGGACACTATACATTTACAAACACCCATGCCTTCTCCGAGATTCGAAATCGGGCCCTTCGGCATGGCATAGTGACGCTAACCACTTTAGCGGTTGGGCGGCAGAGCAAAAATGTTTCTAAATCGAATTAATAAGTCATTATAATAGAAGTATTACTTACCACATAGTTAATTACAGAAAGGTATCCGTTTCTTGTCTGTCTTAAGAATGAAATTAGTTTGCTTTTAGGTAACTATGTTCGATTTGAAATTCTTTCTAGAATCAAAAAACGAAATATATGTATATATGTAATAAATCTGTAGAAGTTTACTGCGTCGTTAGAATGACGACTCGTTAGCATAACTTGGACATCGTGGTGGCGTCATAGATAGAAGATGGATGCATAAAATAGCAGATAGACGCGCCGAATTTTAATAATATTTCGTTTATTTTAACCAAGCAATTTTCGGCCACAAAATATCCAGAACGTAGCATTTATATTTGTGATAGTGGGAGATAAAAAGACCAGCAGCAGTCTAGCTAGGCCAGAAAGAGGAAGCAAAGTCGATGTATTCAGGACGATAGCTTAATTCAGAGTGAGCTTCACTTGAGTACAATTTGATGACAATTTGATTGAGAGTGAGTACAATTTGATGGTTTATTAATTTGTTATTGGCTGTTTGAGTTTCAGTTTCGTTTACGTCTCCAGCGGTATGTAAATGTCATGTGATATAGATAATTCTAGAAATGACACGGTCTAGAAAAAGCTATTGTAAGAAATTACTATTTTTAGAACAGAGAAGAAAAATGCCAAAATTCAAATTTAGAATTAAGGAACCTTTGCTAATTTCGATTTACACATTTTTTAACTTTTGCACGCATACACACACACACACACATATATATTAATAAGAAAAATAATATAATTATCTCCAAGGAAGAGAAAAAAAATTCTAATGTTAAATTTTAGTGAAGCAAAATTTTTTAAAATATTTTCTAAATGCATTAATAAAGGTAAAGAATATGTTAAGAAACAAATTAAACTATAAAAGACGACAAATTCAATTGTTGTCATTGAAGGGAAACCGATTGACTTTTTAAGGGGAACAAACCTATTTCCGTTCAAATAACAATAACTAATTAATTTTAAGCGATAAGGTTTCGTCTTCTCTATCTGCAAGTATCTTAAGCCAAACTGAATTAAATTGTTATTAAAGAAATCAATTACTGAGCTCTCGGAAAATTAGAACCAAATAACATGGTGCAAATTAAGAAATTAATTTTTAACCACAGGGTCAATTAGATCTATACTTCAAGCCACAAATAAAAGTAAAGAAATTCAGTTATTAAACACACCGACAATTAGATCCATATAACAAGCCAAAAAAAGGATGAAGAGCAACTTAAGAAATTAACGATGAAACACATGATCAATTAGATCCATAAAATGAGCTCAAAATAACTAAAGCATTCTTACAAAAAAAAAAAAAAAAGCTTATTCCCCGACATAACCGTTGCCTCAATGGTAAAAATTATGAATTATTCAACCAAAAGTAGCAAAAAAATGGCAAGTGTAAAAAAAAAAGAAGGCAAATGAAAATTATTAATAATTTTAAAAACAATTATAGAAGTAATTTAAAATATGCTAATAATACAAAAATAACTACATAAAATTGTAACAGATTTAAAATATAGAAATAATATATATTAAAAAGGCCAGAAATTAATTAAACTGACATGTTTGCTAGAACGAGTCAAAAAAATGGTATCGTTAAACACTGACAGTTGTATTGGTTATCATGTTTAAGAGAGGTTAGACGAGTCGGAAGTCTTTGCTGGAAGGCGGGAAAAATTAGGGTAGGTTTGCCAAAAGTTGGCGAGAGAAAATTCTTGCTTGAGTAAAAATTGGGGAAAGAGTGTTTCTGCTAGAGTTAAAAAACTTGAAACTTACAAATAATAGAAATTTATTTCTCGGTAATTGTCTGAAATGTACAGATAGGAGAAGAAGACTTTCACTTATCAAAGGCCATTAACAAGTCTTAGAATCTGAAATAGGTACATTAGTTAATAAAAGCAAAAAAAGCCAAACTAAACAATATTTTACAAAAATTACAGTTATAATTACAAAAGTAATAATTACAAAATTTACAAATCTTTAAACTGAGAGGTATCTAACATAATTCTCCTAGAAGGTTTAGAAAAATATTACTGCGTTTGGCGCATATGACCTATAGAGCTTTGCGCCATAAATCTACCACTACCACTACCACTTAGAAAAAAAATATTATCATAACCCTAGCAGTAAAAAGATTAGGTTGGGTATTTAACGCCTGCTTCTTTAAAACATAGGTTAATAAACTCGCATGGTACAAAATTAATTTTAAGAATTCTAATAAGAAGCAAAATTTCTTGTTGAACATCTTGTGTATCTTTGCAGATATTATTGATTCGATGTATTTGATTAATAATAGTGCTACTTCTAACTTTTACAGACGTGTTAGAAGTCCAATTTATTAATATATTAGTAGTAAAATTGAAGTTTCTGATATTGTCAAAATTGTGAATTTTATTGTAGTTGATTATTTGAAGATCAAGATAGTCGATTACATATTGTAACGAATTAGTTTTGTTAAGTTTTAAGCAATTTGGATAAATTTGTGACTTCCATTTTGTTAAAATTATTATTGATAATAAGGTCATCGGTATATCTGTAAGTATGAGCAAAGTTGATTCCTTTTGTTTCAAAAGTTTATGAAAAGTAAATTCTTCAACAAAGAAAATTACATTGCAAAGAAATGTGGATGATTGTGCTCCCATTGGGATTCCTCTGACTCGTTTAAAATGTTGACTACCAAATTTAACAAAGTTATTAAAAATAGTACAGTTAAGGCAAATTTTCCATTCAGAAAAATCAAAAACTATGAGCATAGTAGGAAAAAGGGTTGAAAGCTCAAGAATGCTAGTATAAATTTTTTCTAACGGTAGCGATGTATATAAATTCTCGAAGTCATAGCAGTTCATATTTTGTACTTTAATGTACTTTAATGTACAGAAGGCACACCTGGTACCTACAAATCCTCTAGCATGTATGACGAATTTTAAATTTATAGAATTTTAAATTTACAACTAAATCTAAGTATCAAATATCCAGAGGCTACGCAGAGTAAATTAACTGTGAAAATTGGCTCTTAAACTTACACCGGCGTTACACTACTATCGGCAAGAATACAGTAATACCAAAGTTAACTTGTTATAGAATAGTAAACTAGCAACGTGGCCTTCAGCAGGCAGAACCCGCTTTTTCTAAACAATCTCAAACCCTCACTTAAATACGCGAACTAAATTGCATTGTGGTGGGAAAACGAAAATGGAGAAATGATAGCACAGATTTGCCAACGTAAAATAACTGATTAAGAAAATTACAATAAAACTAACATCGGTTTTATTAAGAGAGCGACAAAGCGGTCATTTTTAGCAAAACAACTGCGTGATAGGGAAATGTCGGGAAACGTTAATTATCCAGCTCAGAATGGCCCTTATGATCAGTTTGTGTATAGTAGTAGTGGTTTTTAATAAATATCAATGGCTGGATATCACTTTCCGTCGAACTGTATTATTTTTCTTGTAAAATGAAGAAGAATCGAAAGTTGAATATCCCATAATTTAAACATTTATGCTTATTAATTTTGCTGTTTGTTAAAACAGATAATTCTATTAAAATCATTAAATCCTTTAAAACTATGTCAGAAATGATCACATTCCGTATAAGATATAAGTATATGTTCATATAGTTGATAAAATTATTAATAATTTTTATTCGCATGAGATAATTGGGAACACGGCTGACGTGCAGGAACATCGAAAGCAACTGAAACAAAGGACGCAAGATTTAAGCCTAAAAATTTGGTACATCCAGGTATAGATTTGATATCAGAGGCTATCAGCGTATCCTTGTTTCCGTTTACTCTTTTGCGCAAATTTGTTTCGTAAAAGTCAACCAGCGCTTGAGTGAGTATATCATACAAATTGGTAGTTCGATCTGGGTTCAAATCCCAGCGAACGGGCTGGATGTAAGAGTTTTCGTGGGTTTCTCCTTGTATAGGAATATAATAAATTCTCTTAAAAAGTCCTCCACGAAATTATCTCATAACTCAGCAGGAAGCCCCCCCCATACTTTACCGCTATCCAAATAGTCAGTCCAATCTTTTCTTAAAGGATTGTCCAATAATTTATGGGGTTGAGCATGTGACGTGACTTTCATAGCTTAGTCAAAATCAAAATCAAGATATCATTTTGGAATGATGGAACTGCTGAAATAATTCGCCTAAATTACATTAGAAGATCTGAATTTCTATGAGTTACGATGAAGGGAAGGAGATAGAATACCAGAGGAGAGGGCTCCGAGACCTGGCGCCTCGAAGCCAACTTATACAGTTTATTAGCACCCCAACCACGAGAAGCAATTCCAGAGGGCGGCATTCCCCTCGGTCAACTCAGGGGGACTTAACAAATTCAGACATTGTCCATCCACAAGAGTTGAGCGAGGGGAACCCCCTTCGACAACTCGCGATATCTGACAATGTAACGTCCCCACATCCAAGGGACAGACAAGACAGTACCAGTACGGTCCTTGCCAAGCTTGAACCAACCACTGAATAAACAATGGCTCTAGTCCTGTGAAGACTGTTTATTTAGCCCATAGGTCGAAGCTGTCTAGACATAGGTCTACCCAGTTGGCTGGATAGAACCCCGGGTCTCCTTCCATAAATGGTCGGTTCCGGAAATTCTAACCCAGTGGAACCCTAGAGATTGTGTCCCTCATCATCAGCTCAGGCGAACCTGGTTACCGGCGGAGGGGAGGGCGAGAAGACCGATGTCGGACTGGCTATAAATTAACGCGTTACTACCCCAGCAGCTGCACCCACTCTCAGAAGGTCCAGATCGAACCCCGGGTCTCCTCCCATAAAATGGTAGGTTCCGGAAATCCAATCCTTTACTGCCCCCCCCCAAGCCATGAAGCGAAGGGGAAAAACTACAGGCAGAACGTTTTGCTATAGCGTGTGATTTTAAAATAGGAGCTTCAAGGACGTTTTCCGTGGGGCAATTGGCCTCGTTACCATGGGAACGACAGCATCGGTAGATGGCTTAGGTCGCTTAGTTCTTT
Source organism: Stegodyphus dumicola (assembly GCF_044657685.1). Classification (NCBI taxonomy): domain Eukaryota; kingdom Metazoa; phylum Arthropoda; class Arachnida; order Araneae; family Eresidae; genus Stegodyphus; species Stegodyphus dumicola. Next base: position 36,824,883 of record NC_140781.1, read on the forward strand.
TTTTCTCCGCTCCATTTCCGTTTAGCGAGTTTCTCTTCATGAAAAGTGTGTGAATGAGAGATGATGACGACAAGCGTTACGATTGGAAATGGTGGCAATAACCTTAAAGTGCCTGCTTAAAAGAAACAGACCACAGGTAAAGATACAGACAGCGAGGAAAATTACAACGCTGTTCAATGAACAAATTTCTGGCCGTTATGGTTGCTACGGATAAATAAGAACTGCTGCTACTGATAAACGAAAGATAACAAGAGATTTGTTAACACTGCGTATTTTAGTGTGTGTCCTAAGCTGGTAAAGTTATTTCACTTATGCACCCTAGCGTGCAGGTAAGTAGGTATGCATGCAAAGGGCTAATGAGGATTGTGGAAGATGGTCAGCAACTTTTTTATAGGCAGAGCCGCAAATTTATCATAATTAAGAATATCCTGAATTACTTTGAAATCAGAGCACTCTCAGGATATATGAGGTGATAAATTCGGCTTTGAAGTCCGTGTGCATTATAGAATTTCCCACAGCCGAAGGTGAGTTGGTGATCATAAGTAGGCGTTTATTTTAAAAAACTTAAAACACTTTTACGATGAGTTATGCCGTTGCTGCGCATACGCGAAGAGAGGTCTTAACAGCTTTATATAGTAGAAATTAGGAATCAGTTAGATGGAATATCTTCATGCGAAAGAATAACGTAATGAGATTTGCTGCATTTTTGTAGACATGTAAGGCCCTAGTCTGGACACCGTCGAGATTGAAGAACGGGTCGTTTTTTGGGATCTACTCGACAGAGAGCGAGTCTGGTGTCATCGTCTCGATCATTACAGAGACCGACGCGTCGGAAATTTTTCTGTCAGCTGGACAGCTGCCGTTTAAGTTTCTGACTGTCGTTTTAGAGCTAAACTGAGGACGGCGGAGGTCACGGATTGTTTTTGAAAGTGTACGTAATAGATATTTTAATTTCTTAAGATTTGTCAAAAACTTGGGTATTTCGCTATAGAAATAACGCATTTGATGCTGACGATTCTAATTATTTATTTATTCTACATTATCAATACCTTAATTAAATTTTAGTGAAAATAATATATTTGGTGTTTTCCTATTTCACATATAAAGAAGGGGTGCATACTTTTAATTTGAAATTGTAATTTTTAAACTAATGTATATATCAATGTACTTAATTTCATGTTTTGATGAGTAATTTATAAATCTTGAAATTTTATGTTTTAAATTATAATGTATTTCCCTCTACTTTTATTTGAATTTGTAGTGTATAAAAATGTAATACATTAGACATGCATTAAAGAATATGCAGTATATAATTCAAACTATGCACATCCTAAATTCAACATTCACATTAAATTGCTTTGAGTTAAAAAATTTATTTAAGTAGTTTTAACTGTACCGATATCAATGTCAATTTCTAATAGTTTGTAGAATCTCCTGTATAAAACAAGTTAAATTCCTGTATAATTTTCGGTTAAATTCTTGTCAATATTATAATGCAAGATTTATAATTAGTTATCAGATTTTTTAATGTGGTCTACTTTTAGATATTACATCAGTTTTGTGTATATTTATTCAGATCTAAAAAGTGCTTAGTTTTGGTTTTATGTAATTACGGCAAAGCCTCGAGGGCTATCTGCCTAAAGGGAGGGTTGCTTTCGGGGAGGACATTATAAGGGAAACTAGCTCGTATACACGTAACACATGGGGAAAACCACGAAAACGTCTATGCAACCAGCCCGTTCGCGGGATTCCAACCTTGGACCGAACTTCTAGTGTTCAGCGATTTTACCGGCCTCTGGTGGAATCGATTTAAAAAGAGTATAAATATATATGTACTGCAATTTCTTTCACTGCATCTGTTAATATATTTATACAGTTTTATATATATATATATATTTAAAACAGATTTTCTGTGCCTTAAACTTCTGTGCTTCTGGAAGTTACCAATGATATATCTGTGATTACCAAGGATATATTGGTAATGACAGATACATTGGTAATGACGCCCATGTGTCCAGCCCGGTCGCGGGATTCGAACCTCGGACCGCACTACCAGTGTTCGGAGATTTTACCGCTCGGCCACTAGTGGGATCGACTTAAAAAGGGCATAAATAGGAATATGTATTGCAATTTCCTTTCACTGCATATATTAATATATTTATAATACATTTATATATACAAATAGTTATTTATTTAAAACAGGTTTTGTGTGCCTTAATTTTTTATGCTTTTGGAAATTACGAGAAATATGTTGGTAATGACAGTTATATTGGTTATCAGAGATATGTTGGTAATGCCACAAACCCGTTCGCAGTATTCGGACTTCGGACCGAACTAACAGTGTTCAGCGATTTTACCACACTGTCACTGGTGCGATCGATTTAAAAAGGGTATAAAAAGGAATATATATTGCAATTTCCTTTCACTGCATATGTTAAAATATATATATATATGTGTGAGTGTGTGCAAGATAATGTTTTATGATTTAACCTATAGTTATTTATTTATTTTTTTTTTTTAATTTTTCTTCCTATTACTTTTGTTAAATGTTTGTTATATTTTTACTCACTGCTTATTGGTATCTACGATACATAGTATATTTGTAGCTACGTGATAGGTATAATTCTTGAATAAATAAAATTATTGATATAATCATGGGTTGCTAAAAGTTAAAATTTTGATTCAATTCATTAGGAATATTAAACACGCGTACGCGGTGCTGTACTTCAATGATTTGACTTATGACGTTGTTGCATAACCTTTTCAGACAAAATAATGTATTTTAATCATAAAATTCCTGTTTACAAATAGTTTACAAACATGTAACCTTTTAGAAAATTTCCATTTTGCAAAAGATCATACGTAAAATAGTTTTGAAAAGGCCATTTCTTTCTGCGTTTAAAATACCCATTAACGTTCCCCATTTCTTTCTTCCATACTCTTTACTAAATCCAGCAGCGTATTTTTTCGAAAAATTTCACCATTTACTCGAACTCGATTTTTTATTCCTACCGCCATCCTCAGTAATAAGCACGTGCGAAACAGCCCCTTTGACAACAAACTACCCCGTTTCCCTGAGCCTGGAGCAATGTAGAGGTGAGATAGTCTGGTTGCTATGCAATAAACGTCACTTCCGCACGGAATTTCCACTTCACTTTCCGCCGACGGAATTTGAAGGGGCCAGACTCGCTCTCCCTTCTGCTGTCGAGTGGAAAGAGAATCCCGACTGGTTTTCTGATATCGACCTCGACCGGTGTCCATACTAGACCCCGTAATGCGATTATGCATGAATTTGGAGAACCACCTGAACGTGTCCTTTTGCTTCAAGACCTTAATTATATATAGGGCTAGCATAAATGATTCATTCATTTTGAGAAGGTGTATTTTCAAAAGTATTTTGCGTACACACATGAAAAATATATGAAATGAGCCACAAACTCACCAAATTTTTTCACTATTTCACCAAGTTTCCCGGATAATTGGAGTGTTGCTTCATCGCTGAATATTATCTTGGTGGCGAAATCTTCGTCCTCCAATGCTGACACAAAAATCTAGCCGACGGGCGTGTACACACGGTACGCACGGTTTGAAATGCAACCGTTGACGCAAACTCTTCCCCACAGTTGTTTTGTGGTATTCCGAACACCTGTTCAATTGACAGGACGACCATCTGGACAACAGTGCTTCAAAATGTATGGAATGATCTCGATTATTGTCTGAACGTGCGTCGTGTCACCAAATGGGCGCAATTTGAATGTTTGTAGAGGGTATATAAACTTGATAAGTTTGTGGTTCTTTTCATATATCTTTCAAGTGTGTACGTGAAATACTTTTGAAAATACAGCCTTTTCAAAACGAATGAATCATTTATAATGAAAGGATAAATGATTCTTTAGTTTAACTTGAGATCTGCAAGTAAGGGGAAACCACGACATCTTCTTGGGCCCGTCTGTTGAACTGAAAACTTATAAATGTTTTACGTTGTAAGCAGTAGATGGACTTAAGCTCCTTGCACTTCAGAAAACTCCGAGAATTGATGAAGCTAAAGAATCTCTGAAATGAAGTGAACTGCTGTTATGTTGATACGCATTTTATTGAAAGTTCGTGCGGTTCTTATGTTTTGATTGTGGGAGTATACGAATCATTGTGTATCGTGTAATTATCCAATTTAGCACTATTATGCTTTAATGAAACGAAGATGTGTAAGCTAAAATCGTGGCTAAAAAATTGTGTTTGAATTAGAAGCTGTGCAATGAATTTTGTGTCTGAATATTAGTTTAATAATGTATAGTTTCCGAAATTAAAGCTGAATTATTGTGTTACTGATGTGTAAGCTATTTAAATTTTTTGCCTTCAGTATTGTATATTAATGTGATTTTAAAGAGTTTAGAAATTTACAATTTCGTAGACAAGGAAGTTATTAATCATTTTTATAATCTGAAAACTGCCATTATTTATTTCTTGCCTCCTTTTCCACTTTTACGAGTTGCATTTATAACAGCTAAATCATTTAAGAGAAAAAATCAACAATGAAGTTGTAATATTTCACGTTCTTAGAAAAATTTGTGCAACTATTTCTTATTGTTAATTTAATGTAAATTGTAATCAGAAAATGGTAAAATAGGTTAAGTGAGTTTTATTAGGTACGAGTTCCTTTTAATCATACTGAGCGAAACTGATTAATGTAAGCAAATAACACGCCATAAGATACGCCTAGACAATGAGGTATAAAATACATTTATTGCAGATGTTGTCATCACTAAGAAAGAAAAGAAATATGATATCTGTCGCCTTTAGAATAATTGCATATTCTGATTTATTTCTAATCCAGTGATATTTGAATATGTAATTAGTTAAGTGTGCGGAGACCATAAATTGGTTTTTCATCGTAAAGGTAAAATAAATAACCTATATCAAATTTCTCTGTAGCAAATATTTCTAACATGCCAAACTTCAAAAAATCAATTCTTAGAACATATCAAAAATGTTGCATTAAACAGAACAACTATCTCTAAAAATCCTCAGCTATCAGAAAAATTACTCTTAACATAGAAAATATCAAAAAATTCCAAGAATCATCTAACCAATATAATGACAAAACTTATACCTAAGCATTAAGTGGTAGCAGTGCCAGCACTGGATTCAGTAGCATAGCTAGGGTGGAGCAAGGGGGGACATCTGTCCCAGGGTGCCAAATTGATGCTACGAAATTCTTTAATGAAATGTTTTCCATTCTTGGCACACAGTAAGGGGCGCGAATTTATCAGTTGTTCCCGGGCGCTGGAAACTCTAGCTTACGCCCCTGACTGGATTCATAGAATTCATTAAGGCCATCCAAGAACTTGAGAAAATTTTAAGGTGCTACTTTGGTAGACGGTTGCACGGATTTTGGCGATTTTTTTTTGCCAAGCAATATGACTTGTGGTAAACCCATTGCTAGACAAGTTATTTATGGTAACCGATACATTGTTGTCATTATATTTTAAAAATATGCGTTTTATTATGCATAAATTCAGTGTTTTAAATATTATTTATGGCTTCTAAATATTAAAAATTAATTTAATTCTGCATTTTTATTTGAAATAAAAATTTTATCGTTTATGATAAGCCCACCAGCGGCCGAGCGGTAAAGACGCTGAACACTGGTAGTTCGGTCCGAGGTTCGAATCCCGCGAACGGGCTGGCTGCATGGGCGTTTTCGTGGTTTTCCCCATGTGTAACGTGTATACGAGCCAGTTTCCCTTAGAAAGTCCTGCACGAAGGCATCCCTCCCTTTAGGCAGATAGCCCTCATGTGCTTTGCCATAATTGAATAATCCATTGTTTATGATATTTTGTGTAATTTTATGTTGTGTATGACGTAATGAATGACATCACATTATTTTAAAAGTAATTGGTTTTAATATCTATAAATTTAATCTAATGTTTTAAACATTATTTATGGCTGTTAAATATTAAAATACAATTTAATTTTGCATTAAAAATTATTGTAATATGTATGATTCTTTAAATAATTTTAATTCTATTCGGGATGTAATCAGCTCCCTAATTAGTTACAGAATATTTGTGCATTAACAAGCTGTAACTCTGATTGGTTACTGAATATTTGTGCATTACCGCACCATTTTAAAATTTTATTATTCATCTCTTTGAATTCCTTAGATTACATTTTTCAAATTTTTTTTGGTTAATCTTTGGATTATGGTAATCGATTTTTATCAATTTATTTTAATCGATTTTTTGGCGACCAACCCTGCTACAGCAACCTGCTAGTTTTTGTTTGGACACCATTTTGTTTTCACGAAGTAAAGGCATGTTTTTTTTTTTATTCAACATTTTTTCCCAACAAACTGCTAGCCCAATTCCGCTTATGCTAGAACTTTTATGGAACAAAAGTGCTTATTTAGATGCGAAGATTATTAGAAGATTAGGTGCGAAATTGGGAGAAAGTGCAGAATCGCAAACTGCTTGCCGCGTTTTTAAGAATTGCACATACACAGTATCCATGTACACTTCGACCTGTTTTCACTTAAAAAAACATCCCAGAATTGCACAAATATGGCATTGCGTACACTCGTGACTTTATCCATGTACACTGCTAAAGTCCTAGCTAGTAACCTTTATCGCCTTACCAAAATGTCGCCAAACTACCTGTTACCATATTCCAAAGATTAGCCTTTTTTTCCCTTACATTACATTTTTAAAATTATGTTACATTTTTCAAATTTTTTTTATTGATATCTGAATTATGATTCTGATTTTTTGTGGTACTTATCAATATATATATACTACAGGTTAAATACTCAAAAAAATGTAAGTACATATTTTTCTTTTACTTTAATTGTATTAAAAAAATTAATACACTGTTTTCAAAAATTGCCAAGATATTTATTGCCACATATGTTTTAAGGTTAAATAATTATATCCTATAAAACTTAGTTTAAAGGATTTGAGTTCAAGTAATATTTTAATTCTTTTAAATGTTGGTATGATGTGTTTAATTCAATATTCAATTTAAGTAATATCCAATTAAACATTGGCGCAATGTTTTTATAGCGGTGTTTTTATTCTATTTCTTTGCTATATGAAAGTAATAATAACCTTACTTTAGTATTTTATACTCTTAATAAATGTATTTATTTACATTTGCCTGCCATCTTAAAAAATGACATTTTCAACAAAAAATTAATCCAGTACTTTTAACAATATTTATTTTTTGAAAGTTTCGAATACTTTACTATGGCGTAAAATATGTAAAAGCAGCGTTTTTCAAGATGGCTGACGGTTGTAAAAACTGTGCCAACGTAAATCGCCAAAAATCCATGCAACCGTCTACCAAAGTAGCACCAATTTTAGGCTGAAAACATCTTTATAAAAATCATCTAACTGATTAATAAGAACATTGAGAACCCTAAAAAAGCAGACATGGAGATGGGAAGAGGAATTTAATAGCTACAACAGATGACAGAATCAGTTCTCTTATTACGTTCTACCTTTGAGTTATTACTTTTATTCCTTTAATATTTTGTAACCTTATGCTTTGGTCATAAACTTCTAATATTTTTATTTTGTCTTTGATTACCTCCTTTCCCCATTCCTATCTATTTCAGAAAATTATTCTAAATTAATATGTTCTGAACCTTGCAACTGCCTCATAACTTGCACTCGAAGAATACTGCTGACTCAGCCCCTAGTTCTCTCTTCATCTAGTCAGATTTTGTCCTAAACTGAATGATTCTTGCTTCTCTAACTTCCATAGCTATTTATTTGGACTTATCTGAAAATTACAAATGACTTATGCTGTCGTTAAAACTTGAAGTTTCATTGTTTCAACCATCATAATGCTATGTTAACTGTGCAAAAACTAATTCATCATTCCATGGGGATATGGCTAAGCCCAGATGGGGTCAGAGGGAAGGAATTTGCTTGTTCAGCATGGAATATGTAATTATCGATTAGATGCCCTATTATTATCAAGAGACTTCAGTTAAGCATTTCCCTGAACTGATGTAGTCCTGAATGTGCAAATCAGTTAAAGCATACGATGTAAACTGGAAATTTTTATTGCTTTGGATAGCTAGTATGGAAATATTCTGCCTGAAAGGTGATAGAAATGCTTTGTTGAGAGAATTAAAATTATTACTGAGATAAGTACAAATAAATTTAATAAACAAATATAAAGAGGAAAATGATCACCCTAAATGATATGTGGTGGTGTAGCCTGGTAGCTAGCCCAAAACCAAGAATATGAATTCAACTCCCATGTAAAGCTTTACAGGTATATAATATTAATTCACAATTGTTAATTGATTTACCCTTCTTCCTATTTAATATCAGATGCTTCGTGTGGTGCATCCTTGACAGTGTTCTCAGAAATGAGACAACTAAATGACTTGTTTGGATGTATTTTTTGATGAATGTATAACCAAGAATTTTCCAGCCACAAGGAAAGAATGAGTAGTCAAGAAATCAGGGTATTGAAAAATATTTATTGAGTCATATTTTTTTGTTTCTATGAATTTTTTTTTTAAAATAAAGATTCTTTCTGGACGTTTAATCACAGCTGCTACAGAGGCCTGAAACTGAAAAACATTAATCTATTTGTTGCTTTCAGATACTGTTTCTGAATTTCAGTTCTAATTTTTTGTCTTTAAAACCTTATAAGTTTATATAAAAATACTGTTTTATTGAATATTACTTCAGATCATGTTACTGTGTATATTGTTCTATTTTCAAGCTGAGTAAAAGTAGTAAGATTTGAAAACAGTGGGTGCATTTTACATTATTGTATTGATTTTAAATTGCTGGTGTAGAAAGATGGGGGGATATTTTACTAAGTGAATTTATTAAAAACATTCAAATTGCAGTATATATGCTTGATTGTTGTTTTCAGTTGTTTGTTGCATTTGCTCATATGTCTTTAAGTAGTAGTAACTAGAACTTTGTATGGCAGTAAAATTTTAAACTTAATAAAACACCCATGTTTCTTGAGATATGTTTCATATATTCATTTTTTCTCTTATAGTTATTTGATTCTTTCTGTAGTTCATCAGATATTTGATTTTATCTGTTTATTCTTTAATTATATTTTTAACTAGTCTATAAATGTTTGGTAACTTCTCGAGTTAATGGCAAATGCATGAGTATAAGCAACTGGGACTATTTTGACTTTTATATTGGCTTACATTATATATGTAAAGATACATTTTATGTGTGGTTCATTAAATAATGCATTCAGTAAGAAACTGGAATTTTTTTCCTTATAAATTATTTATTGGAAACACTGAAAACATTGCAGTTCTTGTGTAGCTCATTATGTTGATGATAGCATTTGGCAAACAAATCGATACAGCAGGAAATTGTTTCTCATTAGTGTGTGACCATTCGTGTACTGCTAATCAATCTTTATATTGTTATCCTGAACCTTTTTTTTCTACCCACCAACGGCTGAGCGGTGAAGTCGCTGAGCACTAGTAGTTCGGTCTGAAGTTCGAATCCCGCGAATGGGCTGCATGACTGTTTTCCCCATGTGTAACCTGTATATGAACCAGTTTCCCTTGGTCCTCCACAAAGGCATCCCTTCTCTTAGGCAGATAGCCCTTGAGGCTTTGTCATAATCACATAAACTAAACCAAATAAACCTGAAATTTTTATCATTAGTGCACAATCATTTATGCACTACTAGTCAATCTTGACTGTAATCCTAGAGCTTCATTCTGATCAAAAGTGGACGCATCTCTAATTCAGTGATAATATGCTGCAGGACAGCTTGACCATCGGCAATTATAAAAAAGCTCTTAGGAAGCAGATGCATGGTTTAACTTTCATTTTAGAAAAGAAACCTTATAGAGATCTTATAAATTTTATTGCCATGTTGATCACTTTAGATGATAACATGCAATTTACATATGGGTTGAATACCGTATATTTCCATCTATAAGCTGAAAAATTCTTGGAACTTTTTCTGAAGCTAAATTATCAGGTCTAGGCTTATACAGTATAGTCTAATCCGGACGTCCATTATCCGGAATGATCCGGACCTCAAAGCCACAAACTTGCGCATGCACGTAATGCGTTTACAGAAACTCTTTTTGACATAATCGAAAGTTCAAGCTTACTTTTTATAAAATTGCTCTCACAGTCTGCAAAAAATAATAAGCCGGATGCAATTAGAAGATTAAAGAACAACGCAATGTGCAACATTAACTGAAATAGATAATTTTAGCCTAGCTTATACCGTCCATTATACATTAAACACGCGTGCGTAAAGGTTACACATGCGCAGAAAGTTTTTAGCTTTGAGGTCCAGATAATAGATCATTCCAGATTATGGATGTCCAGATTAAAGACTTTGTACTGTATGAGAAAAAGCTATTGTATTAACCCTTTAAGAACTAGAAGCCAATATATATATGTTTCAGAAAATTCTTTAGCTCACAAAAGCTGAAAAATGGTAGTTAGACCCAGCAGATGAGTTAGCTACATGAGCATTCTTATGATTTTTCCCATGCCTAAAGTGAATACTTCTTTATGTAATTTTGAACTTTACATGCTAACATGTTTATGAAGTAGGGAGCACATGTCATCTGAACTTTTAATCCTCTCAGCATTATGGATGGAAAATTCTGTATAGAAGACTAGCTTCCTTATTCATTACATATAAAAATTTTTGCCATCTTTTAATTTATTCGATTTCGGTTTGGATATACGGGGTGGTTATTATTAAAGTTCCAGTTTGAAATTGTCATAAAAGGAAAACTACTGTACCAAATGTTATCAAACTTAGTAATCGTGTAAAGGAGGTCATGGCGATTTATTTTCCATGAAAAAAAGTTCAATAACTCACCACCAGGGGAAAATGGTGCTGTATGCAATATTGTTAAACAAAATAAGGGTCGAAATCTAACTTAACCTTTTGTTACACAGTTTAACATGTTGTATACCCTTAAGAAGCATTCACCTAAACAATGTTACCATTTAAAGGTGATAAATGTTGAGTGCGCTATCTGTGTAATGGAGAAATCTATCTTGGAAAATCAGAAACTGGCAGTTAGAAAATGTGAGATCGCAAATCACTCGCCAAAGTGTGCACATTACGGAAATTGTTTTCTTACAGATAATTAATTTGTGATTTTTGAAGCCTGAATTTGGCCCTAAAATGTGAAGATATCAGTTTAAAATGTTTTTAATCTTTTCTAAAACGAAACTGTTTGTGAGGTTATGCAAAACCGCAGTGGCTTGTAATTGGCTTACAACAGGAAAAAACAAATGATTTGTGCAAAGGGACTTTACACATCATATGATTTTTCAAATAAAAGTAAGTGTATTTGTCAGAGTTCTCATTGTTACGAATAGACTATGTCTCTAACTATGCAAGACCATGCTTTTCTCGTGAAATGTTGTTATGAGTGTGATAACAGTGAACATTGTGCTTTGCAAAGGTATCCTTCAGTAAAAGGAATATTCCAAGGGCCAGTGACATCACAGGGTTTGAGGAAAATGATGGCAAAGTTTCAAGCCATGGGTTTATTATCTGTTGCACCCTGGAGGGGAAGGAGACCTGCATCTACATTAACAGTAAAGGAAGCAACAGTGGAAAGCGTGCAGTATACATGCTGTGGCATGTCGAATGGACATACCATGGAGTACAGTGTTCAAAATTGTCCATAAAGTGCTGTAGTTCTACCGATACAAAATCAAACATGTTCAAGAGCTTAAGGGTCCTGCTGCAAGAGAATCTTTCACTTTGGAATTGCTTGCATAGATGGAAGTGGACGAACATTGGCCATGGACAGTTTGGTGTGGTATGACAGCTAGTTTTATAATTCAACCATTTTTCTTTGAAGAGCACTCGACAGCTAGACCTGTTAACATTCTCTGTGTCTGCAGCTTGCTTAGTGTCAATGTTGAGCTGTTTTGTTATACCTGAACTGCAGCAACATGGCATTTTAGACAACACGATTTTTATGCAGAATGGGGCCCCACTGTACATTGGTACATGTGTCACACAGTTACTTAGGCAACGTTTCACGAATGAATGGATTATAGGCCGACACTTCCCCACTTCTTGGCCACCCCAGTCACCAGACCTCAAACCCTGTGACTTTTGGCTATGGGGTTACCTCAAAAGCACTGTTTATGGTAACAATCTAAGTAATTTGGTGGAATTGAAAGATGCAGTACATCAACATATGCCGTAACATTCCTCCTGATATGCTGAGAACTGCTGTTGAGAGTACAGTAATATGATTTAACTTGCTTTTGGAAAATGGTAAATGCTACATTGAACATGCTTTTGTAACACGTTTCAGAAACGATTAAACACATTTTTAAAGAGATGTCTTCATGTCTTATTTAATTTAACAATATTGCATACAGTGTCATTTCTCCCCTGGTGGTGAGTTTTTTAACTCCTTTTTTTTATTTTGAAAATAAATTCTCATGACCTCCTTTACACGATTACCAAGTTTGATAACATTTAGTCCAATAGTTTTCCTTTTATGACCATTTGAAAGTGGAACTTTAAATATAACCACCCTGTATATTGGAAGATAAAAAGTCGAGGTATTAAGTGAAAGAGTAATTTTTAATTAATATCAAGAAAATATTACTTATTCATGACATTTTGAGGAACTTTGAAATTTCCACTCTAAACCCGTAATGCTCGGAGGGTTAAAGGCCTCTTATCATAAGACAAAGAGTATATTTACTATTTTTTAAAAATTAATTATTCTAAAGCTGGGTCTTCTTAGAACATGGGTCCCCTTGCAATAGCAACTTACATGGTCTGATGAATCTACCTTTGAATTTTTCTTTAGAAACTCTGTGAAGGTAGCCCTTCCCTTTAGGTTGATGTCCTTACATATTTTTGTCAATTGGACAAACTCTGAAGTTCTTCTCTGGACTGTGAAACCATAAATAAGTTTAAAAAATATCCTATGCTAAGGGTTACATGCATTCATGCGCAACCATTCACTATATTCTGTGAGCTTGTACGTATATATGTCTTCAACACTTATTTTATTTGGATGCCTACAGATATACTAAGAATACATTATCAAAAGCCTAAAAATAGTTAGTGCCCATCATTAAAAAAAAAGTCACACCTTATGTAATGCTTCATGACAATTGTATTTCCTTGAATGTAAGCTTTTATTTTATTTTATTTATTTATTTATTTATTTATTTATTTATTTTTTTTTGCACATCTGTTACCATTTTTAATTACATTTGTTGTAGATATGCTTAATTAATGAATGTAATTCATAGTTAAATGTCAAGTATGGTTAAAAACTTTTAATAAAAGATGAATTTATTCTTTTTCAATGAAGTTCACTTTTCAATTTATTCTGCTGCAAAAGTTAAAATTTATTCAGGCCAATCATATGCTTTGTTGTTAAGTATATTGAATTGTATAATAAAGGTGTAATACCAATCCAGTTAATAACACCAATATTAATCGAATTGGTATTACACCAGTCAAAAATTTCTTATGTCTGGAATTTCACTTTGAACAGAAGTATCGGAACTGACTTTCAGTATCTGTCCCATATGTGATCAAATCAAATCGAGAGAAGATGTAATTATATTTCTGTTTTAAGAATATAGTTATTCTGCATTTTAAATGCAAATTAAATTCTACATTTAATTACAGCGTGGATATTTTCCTAGGTTATAAGTTAATATTTTTATGAAACTAAAACATTTTTTTCCTAATAGTAACTTATTTTAAAGGTACATTATTGTGTGTGAGTTATGATATGAAATTTCACGTATGTCATTTATGATGTTTTTATGCTTTTGGATAATTGTAATATCTTAAATTTTATGCTGCATTCATATGATCATTTGCACCCTTTCTATTCAGTTTTATCTGCTGAGTAGTAATAATTTATAATAGCATTGAAAGTTTCTGTGTAACTCACTTTGTTTTCATTACAGATTGGTGCAATAAATGGGATATTAAATGGAAATGCATATAGCTGTTGAGAGGTAAATATGGTTTGTTTTTACATTCATAAGCATATAATAAATTTATTTCTAAAAATGTCCATCTAACAGAAATGCATACTGAAGCACAGAGATCGCATAAATGCACTAAATTATTTCTTTGAATGTCTTATCTCTTCTATAATGACATGAAATTTAGGTCTATGTCCAGTAATCTTTTATTTCACACTTCATTTTCGACATACTTGGAAAATTTTTGCCATACTTGGAACAACTATATTTTTGGCTTTTTTTTTTTTTTTTTTTTTCTGTGCAATGAAGTATTATCTCTAGTAAAATGCAAATCTGAGTTTGGTAATTGTGATGAAATTAATTAAGCAAAATATAAAGGTAATTTTTTTTTATTTCAAAAAATGCATTTAAAAATAAGCTTTTGAAATAAAAATGTGTTGATTAAATTAAGGAAACTGTTAAGTTCAAGCTTAAATTTTAAAAATTTTAAAAATTATGAACTGAATATGTAAACTATTTCATAGAAACAATCTTTCTAAGATTGACCATTTCTGAAAATGACCAGCACTTCTGAGAACATAGATACATTGTTATTGATAATTATGTTAATCTGTAAGACTATCACTCCATAAACTTGACTGAGATCATCAGCGTATGTTAATTAAGGCAAACACTAAAATGTTTAATTTTATTATCAAACTAAGTTATTTTATGTATTAAACAAATCAAGGAATTACATATCTATTTCTGTTGGGAAGTTCTAAATATAACAGCAGAATTACTTTATTGGAAAACGCTGATCAATTTTATTCGTTTTCAGCTTTGTTAAATTAATATATACATTTGATTTGGTGGTTATAGTATTGTGCTCTTTAAGCAATTCATCATACTCCTGAACTTTTGGTTCTAATTTTTTTCATTTTCTGTCAGTGCAGCACCACTAGTAACTCATTATCAGTATTCAGATAGTTCCAGTGCTGTTCATTTCTGGTTTTGAGTGGGATTTTTTTATTTTAAATATTAAAAAACCTTAAGAGTCTTATCTTAAATTAAGCTGTTTCAACTAACTGTAACTAGCCATATAATACTATGATAAATTAGAATACTACAGTGCATTTACTATAATAAAGAATAAGGCACACAATGCTACATTATATCTACTGCAGTGAAGAATCAAAACTATTGTGATAAGAAATTGAAGTGGAATTTCAGCTGAATGTGAATCTAAGGTTAATCAGCTGACCAATATTTAGTTGTTTCTCTGACTGAAAAAAGACTTCACCATTTACCTTGGCAAAAAATGTAATTGGGAATGATGGATGATTTCAAGATGCAGCGACAATGAATATGTTTTCGACAAATTTGAAAATAAGTGTTCAGGAAAAAAGTTTTAATGATGTGAATTAGTAAAAATATATTTACAGGTGCCCCTTGGCGATTTTCGGCGGTACATTGATACAGAGTTTGGTGAAGATAGACGATTTTTGGCAGTACATGGATACCAAGTTTGTGCAATTCTTTGACTTGTTATTTTGGCTTTGTGTAGATTTTTGCGCCAAAAATTGCCGGTACACAAAGAAGAAATAACAAGTCAAAGAATTGCACAAACTCAGTATCCCTGTACACATTGACCCATTTTTCACTTTAAAAAAAGTAGAGAATTGCACAAACTTGGCATTGCACACTCCCTTGTCCTTTGTCCATGTACACATCAATCTATTTTCACTTAAAAAGTCAAAGAAGCACCCAATTCTGCAGAAAATTCTGCCAAACAAAAAATACATAGTGTCAATAAACTACATTTTAAATCAAACAATAAAATAACATAAAAAAAAGGAAATTCATCTTGTGCATCTAAGCACTACACAAAGTAAATATCCACTTACCTTATTTAGAAATTTCTGAGTCCTTCAGTCTGTGGCACAAAAAATTCCTTAACAGCATGCAAAAACTTTCTAAAATTATCTGAACTAGAATCCGTATATCAGCGTCGCCACATAAATTCACAAAAATAAGAGTCAAAAATATCCTCCGACGTTCATACGAATTTCCTTCCTACAAACAGGACACTTGTAATGGCTATTAAGTAAACCTTCATTTACGCACCAGTCAATTAATGCACCTTTTCCCCCCTTTCGTTCCAAATCGTACAGAAACTTTATATTGATCTTACCACATTCAACCATTCTACCGTCTATACCACAAAACAAGCTATGTACTTCCTAACCAACACACACCACAAGCCCTTACAAATCTTTTTCCTGCCATTCAATATTTAGGGCAATCACACAGCTGATTATGTCATAATAGGGTCTCCATAACATTCAACTACTCAGGTTACCATAGATGAAACAACAACTTTGCGATAATCAAGGCACACCCATCAATCTACTCTAACCTGTGAATTATTTGGCTACTGAAGCAAACAATCTAATTCAAGTGGCAATCAGAGAAATGTGAAATAAAAAGGTATAGATAGTATCATATATAACGAAAATCTTCCATTCAGTAACTAGTTGCAAATCCTTGAAAAAGAGGACATTTCTGAACAGTTACAAGTTATTTGTGATAAAAGCTGCATTTGTGAAAAGTTTGTATAATACTTAATCAAACAACTTTATAAAAATATTGATCATATCTTTCTTCAAGTGCCTTAAATAAGGAAGAAAATGTATCATCTATTGTTTGTATCTGCTTTGCATTACCAATCAAACAAGATTGTAAATAAAACAATTTTTGAGAATCTGTTAATTGTCTATGAGATGAAATTAAAGCTATAAATTGGTTTTTAAATAAATTCCCAGAAAATTTAGGTAATGTTATTTCAGGCAATTTATAAATCAATGAATTACTTCTTGTTTTGGGGATACTATTATTTGCATACTCATTATTTGCATTCTTACTACATAATCAAGTATAAAGACATTTCAGGCTTACCTCAACATTGGTGATATCCATCTCTATTTCTTCAAAACTAGCTTCAATGTCTGATATTTCTTCATCTTTGCACACTTTGTAATAATCCAATCATCAGTTTGTTTATTTAACTTGTGCACTTTTTCTTGCAATACTTCTATTTGTTCGAAACCAAAATCATCACTTTTTCCACTGACAGACGACTTTAATTTGGTTATTTGCGCTTTAATACCGCCATGTTTTCTGTTCAGCGAAGTTATGTCTTCATTAGCCATTTTTTTTAAATTCTAATTAACTCCGGCTCGATGGACCAATGTTTTGAGGTCGCTGGTTATTACAACTTTACGATAACAACAAACAATTTTATTTTGTGGACTGTAATATAACTAAAAATCTAAATCGAAAATGATAAATTCCTGACCATACGGGATTAAAACATGTATGCTACGCTAGGAGTTCGAATCTTAACTAACTGAAATTGCGCAGAAACAATGCGCTGTACATAACTTTTATTGCGGCGTAAGAGGCAACACCAATCATCAATCAATTAATGGATGGTAAAATCTGTAGTATGGTTCTAGATCTAGAAAATACCACTAAATAGTGAAGAAAGTAACAAAGAGGTTATTGAAAATGAAAAAATTTTGATTGACAAGTTAGTCAGAATTATCGACACAGCAACTACAGGACCTGAATAGTGGAATTTTGTAACTGGACAAGAAATTATGTCTGTCTATAGAATTGAACAGAAAGTATTAGTACAAAAAAGAAACAACTTAAACAATTTACATTCTTAAACATTCAAAGCAATGTTTAATAAAGTAAACAAATAAATATTAAGTATTTTTTGTAAATTTTGATACTCTTTAGATTGTAAATGCTTTATTATTTCATAAATCACAATTTCATACTTTTAATTTTATAATTTTTACATGCTGTCTTACTAGATTTAAAATGATGATCTAATATCCGAAAAAATCCCAAATCCGGAATTGCCGAAGTCCCAACGAGTCCGGATCTCGGACATTGTACTATACTTGATTGCAATATATTTACAATGTGTATTAATGGGGACACTGTTATATTGGAAATAAATATTTTTTTTAACATATGCAAGAATAAAAGTGCAGTTTTATGCACTGCAGTTTTTGTGATAACCTTTTAAATTCCTCCCCCCCCCCCGATTTTGTTTTGATTTTAACAGTTCTTACTTTGTTATTACATCAGGCCACTTACAAATTGGTAGGTAGTCTTTCTTGGCAAGTACCATGGTATGAAAAGAACTAATTCTTTTCTCTGCCTCTTATTTAGTTCTCTGCTGTAGAGTTCTTGAATAATCAAGCAACCATTTGTTCAGATAATCTGAACAGCCTTTGTTGTTCCCTGCTAGTGACTTAAATGATTCTCATTTCCATCTGTTACCCATTGGCTCCAGAATCGCATTTATTGGTTTCCCTATTAAAAAATGACCTAGGGTCAAAATTTCATTATGATCAGAATCATTGGATATCAGTGTGAGATTTCTCGATTTTAGAATTCCCTCCACTTGCACAGTTACTGTTTCAAACTTCTTATATGTAGAATGTAAATTTCTTATCATTCTTTTGAAAAGAAGTTTTATGTATTTAACATGGGCTTTCCATAGCCCCCTGAAATGAGGGTACTTTTTTCCGGTATGAAGTTCTGCTTTATTCCTTTGAAAGTGAAATATGAGGCCATGTTTCCTGCAGGAAAATTAATTGTATTTGTAACTCAGTGGCTTTCAGGCATGTGGTCACAGCAAGATGAAGTTCAGAAAATGGTAAATGGCACCTGTAAGAAAAAGTTCAAAAGGAAAAGATTTTTGGAATAACAGTAGTTGGCAAACTATGTAAGATAACGTTTAACACTATTGAAATGGACAGACTTTGAAGGATAAGTATCAGCGATGTGACAGGAGCTCTGTGGATGTTTTATCTCTGACTTCAAACTTCTACTTGACTGCTAATTCTTTCTTTTTATAATATGAATAATAAAATGTGACTCCATTTTAGCAATAAAGTTTTCTTCTATAATATCAATACATATACCTTTAGCGTAATGTTAGTTTTAAAGGAGAAGAATGAAATAATTCAGAAGGTAACAATATTTACAATATGACATTTTGGTTATAAAATGGCAGTCCAATGCAGAACCCAAATAATTAATTTGATTGAAAACGAACAACCAGTGTTAAACTCCAAAGTAGAAAATTCTAAATCTGTTTCTGATTCTCAGAAAGGAATTGCAGAAACTTCCAATTCAATTAAAGTTTTCAAAACATTCTCTTTAGTGGATCTTCGAAGCGATGAAGGTAAGCATCTAAATACAGAACAACCTATTAAACTAAATTGCTTGCTGCAAGAATTCAAGAGTTGCTTTGAACCAAGAGAACAAAGTAGAGGTTCCAGGGTTTATAACGAGGAAAAAAATTAAATAATTAATGGTGATGAGTTTTTATCCTTGTCTAGAAATTGCAAAAAGTTTAAATGAAATAAGAAATGGAAGATGGAGTTTTTAATGCCCGTACCTTGTGCAGTAAAAGGAAAAAAAAACAACAACTGTAAAATAGATTTTAAAACTAAAGGGGAATCTGATGTCGGATTTCTTTTCTAAATAATATATAGCGCAAAATATTTTTTTAAAATGCCATCATTATACTTTACATTTAAAATAACTTATTTATTTACTGTACTAAGATCCTCATTTTTAGAGTATGTAAGCAATTTTTGTTTTATTGTGTGGTTATGTCTATCTTAATCTCTCCTGATTTAACAGATTTCGTATACAGTTAGTGATGGATTTATGGTGTGGAGGAGCCACCAGAGTTTTTTTTTTTTTTTTTTTTTTTGGCTTCTTATCTTAAAATTCAGAATATGTTTACTATTTGGAAATTATCAGACGTTCTCTTGAAACACTAATCTCCTCTCAGATATGATTCTCATGATTCTGTTAATCCATATCATCCTAAGATGCAGAATATGTTTACTATTCTTTGGAAATATCGAGAGGCTTCTTGAAACACGAGTCTCTTTTCATTTCCGATTCTCGCAACTCTATTAACCCATATCATCGGATACCAAGCGATTCGTCAAGTCCTTATTTAGCTGTGTTTGACTATTAATAATGAGACAGTAATGCTTATTTACATAAATATGAAAACAAAAATTATCAAAACGTGCAATTTTTATATATTCATGTTCATAGGGCTATCTAAAAGTCTGTAATAATTTTAGAAATTTATAAAAAATCAAATGAGTAGGTTTATCACAGAGTAATTAAAAACTGAATTACCTGGTGGCTCTTTGGGGAGACTAGTTACTTATTTAACGAAATGTAAGAATTTAGAATTTTTTTACATTCCGAAATTGCTGATTCAGGAAGGAGTTTTTCAAAACTCCTTCCTGTTGAACCTTGAAACTTCAAAGTTTTTAACTGTTTTAAAATAGTTCAAGAATATTAAACAGATCAAGCAAAAATATTTACACAGAATAAAATTTTATCTCCAGTCAATACAGCTGAGATAATTCAAAACTGAATAACTTTTTCAGAATTTTTATATCAGGGTGATCAGGAAATGATGCAGAATTTTGACTTGTCAAATTTCAAGTGCATAGAAGTAATTCCACAATCAAAGTTTTTATAGATTATGCCTTCCTTTCCCAGCTACATTTAATTGAAAATTTATTAATTTATTATAAATTTACCATTTTATTAGTAAGTAATGTCATATGATAAGTTGCATATTCTCTATATATGGTATACAGTAAGGTGACCAGATTTCAAAGTTCGGAATTCAGGAAGCTATGTATATATAATTTTTTAAATATTTTTTTACAAATATATTATATTACTATTATTGTTATTGTGGTGAAGGCGGGTGTGTAGGCCAATATGTATATATATAAAATATATAAATATGTATCAAAATAAAAAACTTTTTATTTTTTAATAGTGATATATAGTATTTTTTAATAAATAAGGAATACATCAAAGCACAGTATTCATTTTTAAGGAAGTAATAAATTTGTAATGCTTCTAAATTATTTTGATGAAGTAGCCCTATGTGTTTCTGAAGCATGAATATTTCTTAGAACATCTTTTTCTTTTTTGATCTTCTTGTAAAAGGTCCATGTAATTTTCTTCAAAATTTCTTTTGGTGATTAACATGCCCTTCAAAAAGTCCACTTTAAGCTGTGTCTTATCACTAGTCCAGAAACTCCTCATAATGCTGAATACTCACTCAGTTGCAGTATTAGTGCCAAGAAGACAAAACAATTCTAAAACATATGAATAAGGAATCTGGATCTGATTAAAATATGCAGTTATTTCCTTTCACCTCTGAGCTGGGTACTTTTTATTTTCTGACCATTACAGTATTTTTTCTTCCAATGTATATTGTTTAAGGTAAACAACATATTCCTCATATATATATATATCAATTTCCAATCATTTATGATTTGGTATTATTTTATTAATTAACAAAAAGGCTGTCCCGGCTTCAAGAAGGGTTTCATTTAATATGATCCAGCTGTACGTGGCCATCTCCTGAAATACTTTTTTGCCCATTTCTCCATATAAAGTAAGAGCAGTCTGTTAAAATGAAACAATAGCTTCTCAAAATTCAATAACTTCATATTGTGAGACATCTCCATTCTCTTCAAGTTTTTCTAGATGTTTGGAATAAAGTTATCTTCTCTCTTGCTCAGTATTGAAGCTTTCAGAGCATCTGTTCAAGCAATTAGATCAAATGCAGATGCAGTTTGATTTTCAGTTGTAATCACTTTATGAAATATTGAAGCCTGGATAGTAATAAAATGTAACCAATTTCTGCCACTCGATTGTGAAAGAATTTTAAAATAAGCATGGGATACTTTTCTTAAGATTGAAACTAAGCCTTTAGTGCTAAAAACATTTGGAGTACCTTTTCAGAGGCGGGAAGTAATGCTAACCATCCTGTTTCTGAATATGCTAGTATCATTGAAAAATCGGTTTCTACGATGTTACAGAAATTCAATATAAGAATTTAAGTATATATAAGAAATAATCGTTTCTATATCAACTGGCAAAACATCAGCTGATGTTCTTATAGTTTTATGGATAATATGCACTGCAGATCCAACTCCAATTAAACAGTGGTTCAGGTTTTGTTTCAGTTTAGCAAATATTTTTCTGTCCATGTCTGTCAGCTCCTCCACAGTTAAAATATGTGTTATTGGCACAAAGACCAATAGCTGTTTCTTTTCAATTATTTGCTTCAAGACAGGTAGTTAAATAATTGCTGACAATATGCGATGTTTCACTACGTAAGAATTTAAATTCTAAAATTTTTACTCCAACTCCATAACTCCAATCTATAAATCTAACAAATATTAAAAAAAGTTTTATTTTTTTGTGATTGGACACATCAGTTAAGACTGAAACAAATGAACATTTTCCCAAAGCTCTTAAAGTCTAAGGCATTCAAACATTTAGTATTATTTCTTTGGCATAGTTTCACGCATATGTAAATTTAGACTCAAATGTCACTTGAAGCAGCTTCAGTATACAATCCATAGACCTAAAGCTACAGTTATGGGAAATAATGTCATATGCAAAAGTACCTTCTACTGCAGCTAATTCCTCTTCCTTATCACCTATTTTCTCCTGTTTGAAGAAAGTCCTCAATGATCAGCTAGATTCAGCAGCAGAGATTAACATTCTGTGTTTATTTATGTGAAGTTTAATATCTATACATCCACCATTGTTTATTCAAAATTTTGAAGAACATGTATTGGCACTGTAGATCAGAATTGCTCATAGTTTTTTCAATAAATGGGTATTCCTTCTGTTCACTAGGTTCTATAGGTTTTCGCCTTTTTTTCTGATTTTGAACTCGTTACTAAAAAAAATCAGTGATCAAAATAAATAATACCGTAATTTTCGGAAGAAAGGCCGCATCAGCGTAAACGCCGCACTCGAGAAAAATGGCGGGAAAAAATTTAAAATTACACAGAAACGCTGCATCAGCGTAAATGCCGCAATAGATTAAATTGCGCGTGACATCGTCGTGGGCCGTATAGATGCAAAAACTCAACCTAAGTCCTGATATATGACATACCAGTTAAGAAAAATGCATGAAATGAAACCATAACTCAAAAATAAATTAAACGTAAGAAATGTATAGCTTCTGTGCCGTTTAGAGACATTTTCAAAAATTTTCCGCTCCCTAATTAAAAACTATCCAACAAGTACTTGTACTCAAACTGATGGGATCTGTATTTGGCAGAATGCCAATAAAAATCCATTCATGCTGAAGGGGAAATACGTCAGAGTTCGTTATTGCGAGGCAGGTGGAGTCATGTCCGCCTTTGAAAAAATTGCAGAAAAGGCAGGGCTGGGGAGAGGATGGGTCCTGGAAGATTCATGGAATGGCAGAGGAGAGAGACTATTCAAACTGATGATAATGTTGATTTGAAAGGGGGAAGAATGTTATTGTTCTGAGATCTCGTTTAAGGTGAATAAGGCATGTAGGTCCGTTCAAGGGAAAGAATGTAAACAAAAATAACGTTCGCAAAAAGCAACTGAGTGGTCTTTTGTGTGGGAACAGCACCAGTCTATGCACAATGACAAGGCCATCCAAACAATGTACAATGACCATCATAGGAAATATTTTATTTTTAGTGCACCTAAACGCTGCATGGGTAGAAACGCCGCACCCGCTGAAAATTTAAGTTTTAAACACGTAAACGCCGCGGCGTTTCTTCCGGAAATTACAGTAAATTAAACTACAGTAAATCATTAGCAAATATGCAACACATCATTGATAATCAAAAAATATGAATCATTGCCAAACTGGAAAAGTTATTACACGTCATTGTTTTAGCAGATTTTTAAAATTTTTTGAACCCTTATTCAAGGTAAATGCTAGATGGAGAATCCCTTGTTTATGCAGCCGATATGATGCACGTTTCTTAACTTATATTCTCATTTTGCAGTCTACACTACTTAAAGCAAATGTATGCATTTAAACTTTTATGTTCTCACTACTGTTCTTTTTTTTTTTACAGCTGATGTAAATTCAGAACCAAAAAACGAGTTGTAAAAAATCGGGACAGGGATTGAAAATTCGGGACTTCCCCGGGAAATTCTGGATGTATGGTCACCTTATTACAGTGATGTCGAACGTATGGCACGTGTGCCACAGTCGGCACGCAGAGCTTCATCAGCCAGCACGCGACCAAAATATTACTTCCTTGATCAATAATCACAATAAAATGATACTATTTAATTTAAATAAGTGTTTTAGTTTGTTCTTGAACGTTTCACTTACTTATCGCATAATGCCACCGGCATAGGGCCCAAGCCTAGATATAAGATTTTCATATGTCACCATAGAAATGATATACATATTTATTGACCCAGTTTAAGACGTTTCAATTGTTTGTGCCAATCATATTACTTGCTACATGGCGAAGAATACGACAAAGTTGAAGCAGCTAATGTTTACTAAACAAATTCAAATATATTGCAGACTGCCAGTGAGTTTTAATACTTTCATTGTTAAATAGATTCCAGTTTTCAGATCTAAGCATGAGGTAACTTATGAATAATTCTGATTTAATAGCTTAAATGGAATGGCATGCGGCTATTACATTTGGGGCACGTGGCCCCAGAAAGGTTCGCCACCACTGCCTTAAGCCTGCATGGAAATGCTGCAGAAGCCCAGTCGGAAGAATTTTTCAGTAATCCAGGTATTGTTAGTGAATGTCGGTAAAGGTTTAAGAAGTTTCAAAGGGGAAATTTTTTATCATGCCTCACCAGTAAAGAAATAAGAGCTTCATTGTGCGCAATCAACAGCTGTATATCACTTTAAAATAAATCGGAATGTTTTTTCATGCTGATTCTGTCATTCCACATTGAACTTAAGTTGGTAAACATCAGCACCATATATCACTTTGAACTTCTCAGTTGATAAGAAATTAAATAAATCCTTTTCTAAGGTAGAATATGACTGGAGATGAAAAAGGCTTCTTTGTGTTAATGTTACTGGGAAAAGATTGTGATTCATTGAGCCCAAAAGAGGAGTCAGTTCTCATAGTAAAACCAGGACTGCATCTAAACAAGGTTTTGCAGTGACTGTAGAAATGATTTATTTTGAAATGCTAGAAATTAACCAGTCCTGTAAGACAGACATCTGTAGCCATGATTTAAATAATTTGAAATGAACTTTATCCACCAGGCGACATTCATTATTTGACAGATCTGATGTAATTGTTCAACAGAACAGGAAATGTGAACTCATATGTTCCAAAAGTACTTAAAGATATAATAATTGTAAATTTATCCATCCACCTATTGGAAATCTTACCAAATTCTTACTGCCATAATTACATGTGTTAGACAACTGTGGCCTTTTTTTTTTTTTTTTTTTTTTTTTTTTTTTTGTGGGCAGATGGGTTGAAACTTCTTTAATAAACATGAGGTGTAAAATGTAATAAATGAATATTTTGAAGCAAACTTACTTTTCTGTCTTGTTTCCAATTATACATATTACTGTAAAAGCCCAAAGTCTGGTAAATCCTAGCTTTTACCAAAGTGGCTTCATAAAAGTCCGAAGTATGCTTTAATATGATATACCATTTTGGACTTTTACCAAGCCTCTGAGGTAAAACCTAAGAGCTACCAACGCCTTCTAGTAAAAGCCCGAAACGAGGGATTACTTATGAAAGGATTTTCCATTCTCAGATACATTGTATACAGTGTATCAAAAATCAAGTTAAAACACACTTTAACTTTTTAATTGATAATATAAATTGTAAAACTGATCAAAATAAGGTATGATTTAAGATTATGTTAGTAAAACTATCTTACAATTATTTTTCAAAGAGTTACAATAAATGAAAAAAATGCAATATTTATGCCATTTCACAAATAAGATGTCATGTGAAGAAACTGAATTAATGCATAGTTCTTTCGGTAGCTACTGAGGAGATTTCAATAATTTTTAAAAATAATTTTGGCAATAGTTAAAAAAATTGAATTGATAGCTTAGGAAAAAATTAACAAAAATTATGAAATTTGAAAAATAAGAAAAATGCAGTATGTTTTTCTTTAATACATGTAGTACTTCTTACTACCTGTCACAACAAGTTTGACTGTTATGGCATTTTGAATTGCAAAGTCGATCAGCTGATTTGCACAAACACATCTTCGTAGTACACTTGTTTGAACTGTCTGTTCCTAAAGAAGAGTTCGTTTCCGAGTTAGCTGACTAAAAGGTTTGTACTGCAAAGCGGATAAAGATGTGTAAGGAAGGTCAGTTGACTGACACGAAACACGTCATCCTTATATTCCAAACCCTATGCGATGCTTCCAGTGCCAGCGTTTTGGCCATTCCAAGATGTCCTGTCGTGGGAACCTGACGTGCACTCTGTGTTCATCGGTTGGCCACGATAGCTATAATTGCCCCGCTGGGGCACTGTGTATAAATTGCAATGGCTACCATCCAGCATTTTCTCGTTCATGTGCAAAATGGAAAACAGAAAAGGAAGCATGGATGGCAAAAGTAACTAGGAACATCTCATATGCTGAAGCCAGAAACTAGTTCAAAGCACGCAGCTTTAATCAAACAAATCATATGCCAGTGCCGTTACATAAACGCCTACCATTGCCACCCAAACTTCAATAAGTACACAGACTCCACCAAATAAAACCCAGCAGACTGCAAGCAAGAAAAAGGAAAATCCAACACATGTCATACAAAATAAAAGAAATAGTTATTTCAAGCAAACCAAAAAATATTCCTACAAAAATAGAAGCCCTGGCAATAGTTCTCTAGATGAAATGATCTCTGAATCTGTTGATTCAGATAGTATGAAAGTGGAGGAGGGACTGGAAGTCCCTAAACATCTGCTTCTGCGCAAAACTAAAAAGCAACACAGAAAGAACAAACATCAATTGTAATGGCCACCCTCGCCTCATGAAACTGTCACGGTTTCCACCGAAATTTCCTTAACATCAAAGCTATGATCAATGCGTATCATCCTGTGTACTTGGCAATACAAGAGTCAAATTTGAAACCAGATCAACATGCAAATCGTCAGAGGTTTTCTTTTGTCAAGAAGGGTAACCTTGTAGATAAGCGTGCCAGTGGAGGTATAGGTCTCCTCACCTCACTGGACTATCCATCAAGTTCATTTCCTTTGACGACATCCCTCCAAGTTGTCGCTGTACAGGTAAATTTTCATGTTTTGTTTCAGTCGTTTCTGTTTATTTGCCTCCTAATGAGCACATTGATCAGCGGGATTTAAATGACCTTGTGACGCAGCTGCCTGAGCCTTTTATCATAATGGGAGATTTTAATGGCCATAGTACGCTGTGGGGAAGTAAAGACACCAATTCACAAGGAAGACAAATTGAACAGACAATTGAAGATCATTTTCTTTGTCTTCTGAATAATTGGCAAGATACATACTTCCATGAACCAACAAGGACTTTCCATGCTCTTGATCTAGCCATCTGTTCACCATCTCTATTAACATTTTGTATTTTTAGTTTTGGAAGTGATCTTTACAACAGCGATCATTATCCCATTCTTTTATCTCTTGCATGAAGAGGAGCAAACCCCATGCCGAGTCTCCCACGGTTTATACTGCATAGGACAGAATGGGAACTCTTCTCTTCCTTTGCAGAGCTCACAGAGAAAATGGTAGAAGATGTGCTCATCGATGATGCAGGGAAAGCGGTTACAAATGTTATTACTCAGGCAGCTATACTCTCCATCCCTAGAACATCAGGAAAAATACTAAAATATTTGAAACCGTGGTGGAATCGTGACTGTCATGAAGCACTGAAAAAACAGAATAAAGCATGGGGAATTTTTTGTAGATACTCTGCAAAACCTCGTAGCATTTAAAAGAGCCAAAGCAAATCCACGAAAAGTAAGAAGGCAGAGCCAGAGGAATTCTTGGATTTCATATTGTGTCATCAATAACATCCTCTATGTCTAGTAAGTGGGTTTGGGAAAGAGTTAGAAAAGCATGCAGAATATATAAAGACCAATCACTTTCCTTTTGGGAAAAGATGGCTGAGTGATTAGCTCCATGGAAAAAATTGCGAATACTGTTGGTGAGACATTTGCTGCCGTTTCTTCCAGTAGAAACTATTCACTTGCATTTCTGTCTATCAAGCAGCACTCTGAAATAAATCCCACCGCATTCAACTCTTCCATATCTGAGCCGTATAATAGAGACTACTATGCTTGAATTAAGGAGGGCTTTGTTGCAGACACATACGTCTTCTCCTGGTCTTGATGGCATGAATTACGAAATGCTGAAACATGTATCCTATAAGTCATTGAATGCCCTTCTCATTCTTTACAATAGAGTATGGAAGGAGCATACTTTTCCCAGTGCATGGAGGAGAGCTGATGTAATTCCTATTGCTAGGCCAGGGGAAGATCCAAGGAATCCCTTCAACTATCAGCCAATTGCCCTTACGAGTTGCATATGCAAGCTGTTTGAAAAACTAGTAAACAGCTGCCTAGTCTACTTCTTGGAAAAAAATAATGTTATATCACCTTATCAAAACGATTTTCAAAAAGGGAGAACAACCGTAGATAACATCCTCTTAGAGACATCCATTCGAAAAGCTTTTGTATGAAAAAGTCATCTTGTCTTAGTATTCTTTTACATTGAGAAAGCTTATGATAAGGCATGGAGATACGGTATACTTCGGGATCTTCACGAGAGTGGCTTTCACGGCAGCTTACCAATTTTCATTCAGAATTTCTTGAACACTAGAACTTTTTAAGCAAGGATTGGCTCTGTTTTGTCGGATGTTTTTGAACAGGAAGAGGGTGTGCCTCAAGGCTGTGTGCTTAGTGTAACTCTGTATTAAAAGAACTTTCTCCCACCATCTTGGGATCTCTATATGTTGATGATCTACAGATTAGCTATCAAGGGGCAGGCATGAGAGATACGTAGAGAGACAATTGCAAATGGCTCTGAATAAGATCCAAGAATTGTCAGACAAACAGGGATTTACATTTTCAAAACAGAAAACTTTGTGAGTGCACTTTTGTAGGAAGCGAGTTCTCCATCCTGAGCCATCGTTATATCTGAATGGTACAATTATTCCAGTTGCGCCTGAAGTAAAATTTTTAAGAGTGACCGTTCGACCGAAAATTGACTTTCCTTTCTCATGTTTAAACCTGAGAAAGAAGTGTTTAAAAACACTAAATATTTTAAAAGTGTTGCCAAACACCTCCTGGGGTGCAGAGCGTTGCTCTATGCTTCACATTTACAGAGTGCTTGTCTGCTCTAGACTGGACTATGGCTCAGTTCTTTACGGATCTGCTCGGTCATCAATATTGTTAAAACTAGATCCTGTTCACCATCAAGCTCTGCGGATTTGTTCAGGACTTCTCCTGTCCAGAGCCTGTATGTTGACTCTAACGAACCATCACTTTATCTGAGGCATGAGCAGTTTTCCCTTTTGCAATATTTTAATATTCTATCGCAACCTGAACACCCTAGTAAGCTGTGCTTACTTGATAATGTGTGTAGCACTTTATTTGGAACACATCCATCCTGTGTGCCTACCTTTTCCTTAAGAGTTTGCCCTGTCATTGAGGAGCTTTCCCTCTCTGATATGTGCCCCCAAGCAGTGCAGAATTTTGAAATCCCACCTTGTGAAAATGTACAAATTCAGCTTCTTGATGTTTTCAACCATCACGTGAAGGGAAGCACTAACGACATCGTTTACAGAAAACTCTTTGATGAGCACAGGCATAAATATAGCAGTTATCTTCCAGTATAATCAGATGGATCCAAGTCAGATGTTCGTGTTAGGCTGGCATTTGTAATTGAAGATCACATAGAGGGGAGACGTTTGCATGCTTTCTCAGTCTTAACATCTGAACTAACTGCAATCTATTATGGTCTTTTGTACATCTCAAAGCTCTGCCACAAGAAATTCATTCTGTATACAGACTCCGTATAGTGCTCTAAAAGCGTTGGAAGCTTTTTCCGACACTCAGAATGCTGTAATAGTAGATGTTCTGAAGATACATATAAACTTAGCGAGTCGTGGAAATGAAATCCTGTACTGCTGGGTTCTTGGACATGCAGGAATAAAGGGAAATGAGCTGGCAGATGTCACAGCGAAATCTGCTGTTGAACTGTCCAATCGCCTTATCCCTTTCAGTGATATCTGTTATGTCATCAAAGGAAAGATCTGCAAAAAATGGCAGCAACTTTGGGATGTTCAAGTTGACAACAAGCTGAGAAGTGTAAAGACTAGAATTGAGCGTTGGGATTTTAATAGAAGTCAAAAGGAGGAAGTTCTTCTGGCTCGCCTCAGGATTGGTCACACTATAGTGACACATAACTATCTGGTCGCCGCTTTTTCGGATGGCCCAAACTTTCCTTTTACTATCGATCGGCAGACGTATGTCATCGATAATGAAATAGCCATTGTTTATTGATTACGAAGGTTTTAATGTTTTGTATTCGTGTATGAACTTTGTCAGAAGGAAAATGAATATCGCGAAACCTTGCAATTTAAAAGAATACTTTGCAGACACAAGGTAGAAACTGTCAAAAAAATTTGCTTACTATAGAAAATCATTCGATGATAAGAGTATGTTATGTATGATACAAGTTATGAAAGTAAATGTAAAGATAATGTATGTATGTGAAGTAAATAAATTCGTCTAGAACGTAAACGCTTTATTTGGTTATCTAGTTTAAAGTTTGGCCATTTTGTTCTATTTGTTCTTAAGTACTTATCAACATAAATTTTTATTAATTTTATTGCCTAATATCTAGTTGATGGTTCAAGATCTGGTCCAAGTTTAAAAAAAAAAAAAAAAAAGTTTATAGACGTTCATATTCATTAATTTTGTTGCATAATGTGTAATAGAGTTCTGTTTGATTTTTATTTGGTTTCATTGTCAGCTATTGCATACTTTTTTTTTTAAATAGCTGATGCTTTACAAAACATTCCATACTATATTAAACATTAAACAGGGTATACTGTGTTAGATTTGAAAATTGTTATTGTTTCTTCAGAAACTCAACAATTGCCTCAATGACTACTGTATTTTTCATCTTGTCTTATTGTATAATTGCAATCTGTTGATTTAAAATGTAATAATTTAACAGTCAGTGTGTAAAGAAAATTCATTCTTTAGTTTTATCATGAACAACGTTTTTCAAAATAATCTTATAATTAAACACAACCAATTCAAAAATATATTCTATTTAAGTTAATAGTTCACCATAAAGTTACATGCATTGAAATATCAGGAAATTATAATAATGAAGATATTGACACTTTCGGAAAACAGGAAAGTTTTCTGAAGTGTATTTATTTCTTTAGTGATGTATAAGTCAATGCTACTTAGCTTGTATAATATTACATTACTGTCTATTTTGACTGGCGCCAGTAGACTAGCAGATAAGATAGCTGCATGGGAATTTTCCTGTTTCTCCTCATGTATTATGTGAATACAAGTCAATTTCTCATAGAAATACCTTCTCGAAGGCATCCCTTTACCTAAGGTACATAGCTCTTATTGTACGTTACCTTGTTTTGTGTAACTTAGCATAGCCATCAACACCTTAATAATTTTAATACATTTTTTTTTTTCCTACCATATTACTACAACAAATTTCGCAGGATGCACCAAACTGTGTCAACCATGTGTATGTGCATATAACAATTCTTCAGTTTTTAATAAGCAACCCCATTTTTATGTTTTTATTTTCCTTTTTTTTGTATGTATTTGTCCAAGTTACAATGATTTTTATAACATTTTTATTTTTATAACAAATCATTTATAAACAAATCATGCTTTTTTAAATGTGAAATTAATTTTAAAATATGCACTTGTGGAATTTGTCTGCAATGGATGAAATAGTAGTATGAATAAAATTCTAAAAAATAAAGCTGTATCAAATTATAAAGTTACAGAAGAATGGAATTTGCTATGTTAGTTGAATTTAAATAACCCGGAATCTTTCTCCCTTCGCTGTTGCTATCCTGCAAACAAAAACTTGCTTGTAACAAGGTTTATTGATTGATTGGTACAGACTTTAATGGCATATTTTTTACCAAATGAATCTAAAGCAAACCAGTATGAAGTGTACTTTTACAGGTTAACTTGTTTTCAAATTAGGAACTCTGTAAAAGGGATCATCCAGCTGTACTGACACTGCATGTCCTTTCTCATATCTAGTTATTTGGTTGTAACAGGCAGTTAAGATAAAAACACTTGTAACACTGCTTAATTTTTATGTATGGTAGCCATTTTTCTACTACGACATTTTTCCACTACTTTTTTTCCACTGTAAACTTGGTTTAGAAAGTTATTTACCAAGATTTTGGGATGTTGTATAGAAATATCATATGGAACATCTGCAGTCAAATGTATTGTTACAGAAGAGAGTATATCCTCTTACTGAATCTTTTCGTGCACTTATTGTTTGATTTAATATTTCCAGTATAGTGGAATGACCATCGTGAAACATAGTGTCCTGTAGCTCTTTCATATAATTCCATTCAGATATTCACACTATTATTTTAGTAAGTTAATGCAGAAGACAATACATATTTACATCTATTTCTGATACTTCCAATTTTAAGGAAAAATCATGGAGTCTATACTGTTGCATAGAAGATGTTAAAAAAATACTTAACGGAGTTTCACATTATTCATGCAACAAAGAAGCTGAGGTTTATTGCATTTTTAACAATATGTTAAAATTCATACAAGCATTTATATCTTTTATCATAGATGTAAATCAATGACCAGTTCCTAAAGTATTGAAAGTTAAAAGTCAAGGAAAAAATTCCGAGTTCATAGTGCCAAAGCATTTTGTTAATAATGATAAAATTCAATTAAAAAAATGATTACTAATGTTATTATGTAGAACTGATGCTAAAATTCTATATTAGAAACAAGTATCCATTAATTGTGTTAGGTAGAATTAAAGAATAAACGGTTGGGCAGAAATTTATTAAATGCATAAAACATAACAAAAGCCAGGACTGTATTTATTCATCCATTTCAAAAATTGTGGCTTTTCTATCCAACTGTCTTCAAATCTGTGAATTCAGGAAAAACTCTAAAATTGTAATTTTTTAGAGAGAAGCATTCCCATCCTCAGAAAAATAAATGTTAAAAAAGAATTGAAATATAAAATTTGTGCATTTTATGCAGAAAGTGAAAAGAAAATCATTATTTCATTATAATTTTAATCATAAAAACAGATCTGCTTAATATTGTTTTTTTTTTGTAACAATAACAATAGAATAAAAAATATTTCTTTATTTTAAGTATGTTCAGTGATATTAAAAATAGTTTTAAATTTTGATTTTGACTTGAAGATGCTGCAGAGGAGTTGCATGAGATCTAAAATTTCTCTGAAACATAGTTTGAATACCTTCAAACTACTTGAAAACTTCAAATTATGTGAAAAATGTAAATGTAAACAGCAGTGATTAAAAAGTTTTAATGACCAAAATATTTTAATTCCATCAGATTATTTGTTTATTTTGAAGAAGACACTGTAGAGACATTAGGATTTTTTTGGAAGCTGAGAAACGTGAAAAACGAGCAATGCCCTCTCCACGACTCGAACCATGGACCTTTCGAATATGTGCCGAGTGTGCTGATTATGTAGACATGCTACGAAGGCAAGAGAAATACCTTATAACACAATCCCATAATGAGATCATAAATATAAGATAAAATTTTTATTCTTTTAGAAAATTAAAAAGAAAAAAGAAATCATATTGCATATATACAAGCCTATACCATAAATTGTAACATATATAAAATTCTTAGATTATCTAATGGGAAAAAAAAGTAATAAATGTAAATATTTCAATAAATGAATGGATAAAAAATGGCCTTAAACAATCTCATGTTTAAATTACTTAGAGAAATTAATGCCAACAAAAACATTATTATTGAAGCAAATGTAGATAAACACAAATTGCCTAATGTATTTAATTTGAATATCTGTTTTGGAACGAAAGTAAACAACCTTAATGTGCTTAATAACTCAGATTTGTAATGCATATATTTTTATTTCCAATGGTAGACATAATTATATATATATGTACACACTATCAAATACACATACACAAAAATATGTTGCACACTAAATAACAAACAGAGAATAAGGAAGCCTATTTAGTGCTTGAACATACTATTTAGTGCCTTCCAGTAATAGCCACAGAGATCCTGTACAAAGCTATGAATTTCACAGGTGGTGGAGGTTGTATCTTGGGCCTTTATTACAAAGCTGATACAGAATTTTCAAATAGAAAGGTTTCGCTGAATAATGACCGGGTAAAAGATAAATTATTATGATGGAATTAGGCTTTGGGTATCGGAAATGGACATGTAGTTGAAGAACGAAAGCTTGCTTTAAATTACAGAGATTTCTAATACGTTAATTTAATATATTTTTAAAAATATTTCAATAATATAATACTTTTCTAATATATTTATTTTATTATCCAAAATTATTTTCTAATTAACAGAAAGGTACGGTGTAAGTTTCAGTGATCAATTGTCAGAAAGGCTTCTTCTGGATGGCTTAATAATAATAATACAAGGAAATAAGCTTATTTTACACATGCCTTATGGCATAAGAAAAGGAACTTCTGAAGTATATTAAAAACTAAAAAGATGTACATATACCATAGAAATGATTTTTAACTTTAAACAAAATTACTGGTTATCGTTTCGGAAACAAAATTCAATACTTGCCCAAAGTAAGTCCAACTTGTGAAAGATTTTTTGCCAAACTGCAAATCATTGTGTAAGGAGGAAAATTTCCAATAGCCATTTTGAAATTTTTAATAATATGACTATAAATCATAAGATACTACTTTTTGATCAGTAACATGGGTTGTTTGAACTAACTAAGAAAAAACTTTAAATTGCATCAGTATTATAATGAGCTAATAAATTTTAAATCACAAAATACAATGAACTGTCTGTAAGACAGCCAGACACAGCTGCTATAAAAATTTTTCTATGGAAGTGGTTGTCTTAGGGAGGGGATAATTAATACCAATGTTATTTATGTTGTTAAATTACCACTTTTGTCGTCCTGGTACTGTTCTCTGTCTATACATTTTGAACCTGAAATAATGCATTCAGCACGGCATGCACACTGGGTGGGAAAGAGAAGAAACTGGAGAGTATGGTTAAATGATAAAAACCAAATCCTTAATAATACTATTGACAGAAAGAGAGCAAAATGCAAATAAGAAACAAATTTCCTTAAAAGCTAACAATGAAGAGTGATTAAAATTAGAATCAATGGTTAAAACCATGGGATTTTTATTGATATAAAACATCAAATGCCAAATGAAGTGGTTCCCCCCCCCACCCCAGTATAATTTTTTGATGTGGGGAAATGCAAAACATGATTTTTTTGACTAGCAATCGTAGGTAATGCAGAATTTATGAATTTCTTTTCTTTGAACATAATTTTGTGTTGTTCAGTACAAAATTTAGGACACGCATCTCTGCTGTTTGTAGGAAACTTAAAAAAGAACTCTGTGAACATAATAATAATAAAAAAAAAAAAAAAAAAAAATACGGATCATTGAAATAAATAAAAATTCAGATTCTTTTCTTGTGTTCTAACATATGTAATTATTACTTCAGTAGGTTCTAATATTTATTTTATAATCATGCATTATTACTACTTAGGCAACAATACAGACATATATAAATTTTCACTATTTTTTACTGTCATTACATGCACAATTGCTGTTTTTTATTAACAAGAGAATTGAACGAAGCATATCAATACTTTCGTATCAGCAATATGAGTAAGTTTTTGTTTATTAAGACTTTTAAAGTTCTCACGATAAATTAATTCGAATAATGGAAATAATTGACTGTAGCATAGAGATTTATTCGTACTGCGTCCACTCTCGTATACAGCAAGGGAAAAAAAAAATACATATGAAGAGAGTCCCTTATCCAATTCGGCAAGATTTTCCATATGCAACCTTACCACAATTCTGCATAAAACGTAAACAAAGTATCGAGACATCGTAATCGATTACAAAGTGCAAAGCTATCAGCTATTCGTCATCGATGGGGAAAGGAAAGCTTGGCCCAGCCGAAAAAGCGGCGACCTAACTATCTTCTGAAAGTTGAAAATGAGCCTATTTGTTTAAATTGTAATGTTTATTTAGCTGTCCTGTTATATTTTAATTGAGTGTCCAAGTTTTAATAATCTTCGTCAGAAATATTTTAATAGCTGTGACTTACCTCTCGACCGTTTAATCGGAAGAGAGGTCAATTGTAATTTATTTTATTATTTAAAAAGAGACTGACTTTTATTATCTAATGTAATCTGTTTTGAAGATTGTTTATTGTATTTTAATGTGTGCTTTTACCTTGTTTTTATATGACTTCATCCTCTGGATTATGTAAGCGATTTCAAAGCATCATTCATTCATGATTTCGTCTAGCTCGTGTTTGGCGCATTATAATCATTTTTGGTTTTGGGCCTAAAAATCTCACTCACTCTTTAAATTATCCAGCTGCTGACAATACACCAAATTGAGCTTTTCTATCGGTTTTAAAAGCTCATAATGCATTGGTCCTCGAATGTCCCACCATATATGCAACGTTCTGTTATTTAGAGTCAAATTTGGTTTAGAGGTGGAAGGGCTAAGTTTTCTTGCTTCATAATATGCCCTTTTCCTTGCGATGTTTTCGTAGGTAATTCACGTTTCATCTCCAGTTATCATCCGGTTCAAGAAAGGCTCGATTTTGTTCCAAGCAAGCAGAGATATGCATATGACGACTCAATCATCCAAATTCTTCTGTCTTAATTCATGTGGCAACTATCTTGAATATTTTGACACACTAATCCTATCTTCCAAATGTGGTCCAAAATGGTTTGCTGAGCTGAATTAAGCCTTTTTGTTATCTTCAGTGTTCTCAGAAAAGTATGTTACTCCAACATGGTCTTAACAACATCGTCGTCGAGCAAAAATGGCCACTCAGGTCGTGGCTTATGAGAAAGATCAAAATCACCTGTTTAAAATTTTTCAAACCATCCTCTGCATGTCCTATCAGAAACTGTACCTTCACCAAACACTTTCAGTAAATTTCTACATGCCTCTGTAGCATTTCTTCCTTGTTGAAATTCGTGTAAAATACAGTGGCGTAAATCATTTTTATCAGTAGCCGTGGATACACTATCGCTTAACACTTAAGACTAACGTAAATCAACTTTGTTTTAGTTAATTTTCTATGTTAGTATGTAAACATTAAGCAATAAAAAGAGAGAGAGAGAGCCGAACATGCGCCAAATAAACATGTGCTTACATGTCAAAAATTGTCGTCATAGAAACGGACAGAACTTTCTGGTTGACTGAATATAAAAACAGAATACATTTCATCAGTGACAAACAACAGCTTTTACTTATTTATTTTTACTTACAAGTAGTAGTTAATGTTTATTTATTAATTATTTTTCTAGCTTAAATTCCATTTATACTTCACCTTCCTTTACCCCAACAACAACATATGAATAGCATTGTACTATATATCCTAGCTTTAATTTCTGAGAGAATGAAAATTGGTTTTTGTGACGCCAGCCCTTTAAAGATTCAGAATTTTTCTATCTTCATTCTTTCAACAGTATTGATTCACTTGCAATTAATTACTTTATGCATATCCCCAGCCCTACCCCTTTTAAAGGACATAAAAGCAAAAATGAATAGTGTTTATATTGCTAGTTTCAATTGGTTCTCTGGAGGTTCATGCAACTGAAAATTTTAGTTTCTGTAGTTTGGCAACTAGTGTCTCAGTGAAAGCAAACTGTGGCTGTATACTTTCTGAAAACTTTGAATTTGACATTCTTTTGACCGTATTCAAAATAACGAGTTTCTAGGAATTACTTTTTTTGTTTCTTCTCAAGGTATTTCAATTTAAACACTAATTCAACATAAATTTTGTTAGATATTATACTTTCTCTGCCTTTAAAGAAATCTGAAATCTAGTATATTTTGTCAGTTTTAATAATTGCAAGATTATGTGAATTGAGATTACCAAAAAAATCTCTGATCTAGGTACCACACGACGCCTATTCAATTATACACATTTTTTGTTGCATTTTATTCGAAAGTAAGATATGATCCTCCAGTTCTTGAATAAAGTGGACAGTTAAAACAGTTGTTAAAATATTTGTTTTTTTTCCCTCCCAGAAGTATAACAAGGGCATTCAAAATTTAAATAATTGAATGTATTAGTTTTTGTTTAAATTTGATTGCTGATATTATTGTTAAAATTATTAAAGGAATTCAGGTTTTTCACAATTCAGTTTAAATATAAAGTTAAAATATAAGATTGTTTTAAATCCTAAAGATATGTTTATGCTGAAAGAAGTAGTAATGCAATGTTAAAAAAAAAAAAAAAAAAAAATGGGTGTGTGGGCCGTTTTAAGAACATTTTCAGGCCAATTTAATAATCGCAATCCGTTATATATTGTAATAGTTAATACAGTAAAAAGTCTGTAATCCGGACGTCCATTATCCTGAATAATCTATAAACCGGACCTCAAAATCACAAACCTTTTTTTGTATGCTTTACGCTTGCGCGTAATGCGTTTACGCATGCACGTTGGGAGGATGTGTCACCAGATACGTTAAAAAATAAATGCTTGCCATAATTTATGGCCGGCTACCGTATTTCATCGTAATGACGATGAAGATGATAGCCGCGAATTTGAAGGTTTTCGTACATCGCAAACTAAAGGTGAAATTTTCCAGTTATTGGATTTTGTAAAGGAATGTGGAGAAGCGGTAATAAATGAAGATGATATAACAGAAGTTTTTCATTGCGACGACAATGTCCCAATCATCAGTCAATTAACGGACGGCGAAATCTGTAGTATGGTTATACGTCCAGAAAATACCGCTTCCGATTGTGAAGAAAGTGACAGAGAGGTTACTGAAAACGAAAAAATTTCGATTGCCAAGTTAGTCGGTATTCTCGTCACAGCAATTACAGGACTTGAACAATGGAACTTTGTAACTGAACAAGAAATTATGTCTGTTTATAGAATTAAAGAGAAAGTATTCGCACAAAAAACGAAGCGACTTAAACAACTTACATTGAAAGAAGTGTTTAATAAAGTAAACAAATAAATATTAAGCTTTTTTTTGTGTAAATTTTGATACCCTTTAGATCATAATTGCTCTTTATTTCATAAATTATGGTTTCATATTTTTAATTGTATCATTTCTGCATGCCATCTTACCAGACTTAAATTGATGATCTATAATCCGGAAAAACCCCTAATCCGTAATCGCCGAAGTCCCGACAACTCCGGATTACGGACTTTGTACTGTATATGTAATACAGTACAGAGTCCAAAATCCGGACTGGTCGGGACTTCGGCGATTCTGGATTAGGGATTTTGCGGATTATGGATCATCAATTTAAATCTGGTAAGATGGCATGCTGAAATTTTACAATAAAAAATATGAAATTGTATTTTATGAAATAAAAAACAATTATGATCTAAAGGGTATCAAAATTGAAAAAGGAATGCTTAATATTTTTTGGTTTACTTTATTAAACATTTCTTTCAATGTAAGCTGTTTAAGATGCTTCCACAAAAAATTCAAAAAGTTCCTTTTTCTTTTTTCTTGTGTTATATACAGTGGACTTTCCATTGCCATACTTCTCGCATAATTTTGAGACAGATATGCCTTTATCCATTTTTTGCAGCAATTCCATTTTTTGTTTAATGGACATCGAAACATGGTTTTGCTTTGTAGATCCTTTGGCAACTTCAGAATTGGAAACTCTTTTCGACATAATCGAAAGTTCAAGCTTAGTTTTTGTAAAATTGCCGTAATAATAACAGTTTGCAAAAAATAATAAGCTGGATCGAGTTAGAAGATCAGGGAGCA
This sequence comes from Stegodyphus dumicola, assembly GCF_044657685.1. NCBI lineage: Eukaryota > Metazoa > Arthropoda > Arachnida > Araneae > Eresidae > Stegodyphus > Stegodyphus dumicola. Next base: position 36,864,731 of record NC_140781.1, read on the forward strand.
GCGCAGTCTACTACATTAATTGAAATGCCTTAGAATCTGTAAAGATAATTTTAGTCTAACTTAATAGCATCTGTTATACATTATGTGTATCACAACTTGCTGTGTATCACAAGATTGGCGACGAAAGCCAAGTTGTTTTGCTAAATTTTGTCTTGCTCCTATTGAATACTTGAAGTAAGACTGAATTGTATTAGTTTAGTTATTTACTATACCTATGTTTATTTCTTGTACATGCTTCAAACTAATCCGAGTCCTGAATAAATAAACTCCTACATATACTTAAGGCTTTATATAGGACCCGCGCTCGATGATGCCTCCTGTGCAGTCTCTACGGGTCCTAAATTCTGTTACAAAGTGCTTTCTTAAGTTTTAAATTTTCATCGTGCCTAAACTTTTGATACCAGTGCTTTCCCTAAATCATAAATACTTCTCATCCCTTAATTTTGCCGCTTGGTGCTTCCCCAAATTCCAAAACTTTCGTCTTTTCTAAATTCTGCCTTCCGATGCCGACATATTCTGCTGCCGCTTCTGGGTTTTTGGTGAATAACATATCGGTTAGTCGTGATTAAAATAGCACTAAAGGTAAACTTTTGTCCTATGAGTTTCATTAACAAAATCTGTTTTTAGCATATGAAAAGAAATTTTTGTTGAATTTTTCCTCGTCAACATTTCTTAGAGCATTTACAATCTATAATCATCGCCAAGTGTAATGTTGGCATAAAAGGTTGCCATACTCTTGTTATTTGATTACTAAGTGTAGACATCACAGCATGAGTTATTACTGAAGCTGTCATGGATTGATAAACATGTGGTGATGAAGCAAAGTACACTCATGTCCATAAATTAAGGATAATGCAAAATCAGGCAAAGGAAGAGTTAGGAGCAAAACAAATTTGACTTATTTGTAAAGCTTATTTATTAAACAAAAGGTAAAGAGCAAAAAAAGATGCTATATGTGTGATATTATTAAAAAAATTACGATTTTTTCTCCCTGGAGCAAATTACAAAAAAAACCTATTTACACAAAAAAATATTACATGGTTGGTATGATTGTTAATACATTGTATGTCTCCCAGACGATGCAATACAGTCCGTACAATGCCTAGGCATGCTGAGTATTAAATTATCGATCTGATCTTGGGGGATATTACACCACTCAAAAAGCAATGCTCTCCGAAGTTCCTGTAGACATGTAGGAGGAGGTTGACGGGCTGCAACTCGTCGGCCAAGCATGTCTCACTCGTGCTCTACTGGATTCAAGTCCGGTGAGAATGCTGGCCAGTCCATATGGGTGATATCCTCCGATTCAAGGCATTCGCTTACGATGTTTCCACGGTGAGGACAGGCGTTGTCATCCATAAACAAAAATTGTGCGCCCATGGCACCCTGAAACAAACGTTGTTCCAGAATGACGTCCCGATAGATTTGGCTTGTCATGGTTCCAATTTGAACATGCAGGTCAGTTCTGGAACCCAGAATAATTCCATCCTAAACGAGCACTCCTGCACCACCGTAACGGTGTCGTTCAATGATGTTTTCTTGGTGGTAATGGGTACCTGGAGCTCTCCATATGAATTTTCGGCGAGAATCAGACTGCGAGCTAAACCTGGACTCGTCGAAAAACATCACACAAGCCCACTGTTGCAGTGTCCACAATGCATGCTCTCTACTCCAGGCTAACCGCAGGCGACAGTGAGTTGCAGTAAGTGGAACGCATCTGACAAGTCTACGAGCATATAGACCAATCTGCCCTAAGCGTCTGTACATGGTCTGCCTTGAAATTGTCGTACCAGTGGCTGAAGAGAGCTGACGAGACAGGTCTGAGGCTGTGCTCCGCCTGTTTCTTTTGGCAGTAACTGCCAAATACCGGTCCTCATTCGGCGTTGTAACTCTGGGGCGACCTGTGCTGTAACGTCTACTCACGTTACCATCATCTTCGAATCGTTGCGAAAGCCTGGAGATGACACTCTGGGAAATTCCAAGTTCGTCTGATACTTCCAGTTGGGTACGTCCACATTCCAGACGGCCGATAATTCTACCACGTAAAAATCATTCAAATGCGTCCTTTGTGTCATAACTATTCGGTTATTGCACTGAAATGCTTATAAAGCGCCTGCGAACATTTTACTTCTTTGCCTGTATTCCTTATATATCACTCTCTTACACTCTCATCATTGTGACGTACCATCGGTGTCATCTGGTTATTTCCTGAAATTTGCATATGATTCTTGAAGATGTGTGTAGTGATTTTACAGGTGATATATTTATTTTAGAGTTCGATTTCCACGTGACTCTAAATTATCCTTAATTTATGGACATGAGTGTATAATAAATGATGACTCGCCAGGTCAGCGTCAGGGATATAAAATAGGTGAATGTTTTGGTTTGAGATGTATGCCAATAGATACTCGGCTACGGAGCCAAATTATTAATCTCACATATTTATGCTTACATGATTGCTTTTTCATAAAGAGGTATTTTATTTGGTGCCTTAGTGAGATTAAGAATCGGAATTTTTAAGTGAAAATCTCCACGTTTTATTATGGAAAAGAAATCAAATGCGCATGCATTAATAAAAAAAAGATTTTTGTGGCTTTGAGGTCCGGATTTTAGATCATTCCGGATAATGGGTGTCCGGATTTCGGACTTTGTACTGTATGTATGTAGTTGTTGAGTGTTCACTATGCCTACTGCTTGTGCATATCTTTGATTGTAACAGTTTTGCTAATCATATGATAGTTAAAAGCAAAAATAAACAAACATAAATTCTGAAAAATTCAAAACATGCCATGAGTAAAGTGCCCTTTTGAAGAGGCTGATCGGAACCAAAAATGGAGGTGCATAAATAGGTGTTATAGCAATCCCATATACAAAATGTCAACATTGTACGGCTGACCATTTTTGAGTTATGTGAAATTAAAATTTAAAAAAAAAAATGACTCCAGAGCAAAATGAGCTTTTGGCACTGCTGATTGCAATAAAAAGAGAAGTGCACAGCTAGAATGTTATAGCAATCCCATGTACAAAGTTTCAACAGTCTAAGATTAATCGTTTTTGAGTTCTTCGAGAATAAGTACGTACAAACAATACATTCAAACATGTATACAGAAGTCACACCAAAACTTGTCGAAATGGATATTTCTATTGAAATCTGAAAACTGAAATTTTCCGCGATTACAATATTTCCTTTACTTTGTGTAAGGAACTAAAAAGACGGGATTCTAATTTTTTCACAATCATGTTTCTTGTGTAAACTTTGAGAAAATTTGAATTCTTGAAACTCACAAATTAAATTTTGATGTATGAAACAGAAATTAGCCATATTTTGATGTTAGTGATGTAATATTTTCTCTGCAGTTGCTGCATATTAATTTATGAACAAACATGTAGTGTGTACTTTTTTTTTCAGTATATATGTGAGGTTTCAGAGGTGTGATGGCAGAATATGTACCAGCTTCATACAGAACACCTATACTGACGATGTTCCACGATTATCATGGACAAAATATTGTTCTTTCAGAAAACAATACAGTTGCTTACAGGATGAAAGGTTATGCTCATGGCATTACATTTTCTAGGGAACCTCTTCTACCTGGAGAGATATTTCTTCTGGAAATTGTAAAATTTGAACATGGCTGGATGGGCAATATTAGGTGTGGCCTAACACAGAAGAACCCCTCATCTAATTTTGATCTCCCACCTTATGCATTACCTGGTCTAGTGCATGAAGGACACAGCTGGATTTTACCCATTACTAGAGCTGATCTGAATATTTTCCCTCAGATATCCATAAATGACCTGTCCCCTGCTATATATGGTAAGATTTTTTCTTCTTTTTGCTTCTATTAACTAGTATTAATCAATACTATTTTACAACTCAGTGATTCTCAACCGGTGGTGCGCAAAGAAACAAAGTATTTTTAACTATTAAATTCAAAAATCTTGTGAAGAGAAACAACAATTGATAGAAATTTGCTGTGATCGAAATCTAACTGAAGATTTAAAAAATAGCAGACTTGTTAACTTTTGGCTGAATCAAAAAAAAAAAAAAAATTAAAAGCAATTTGAATAAAGATATTAAATTTTTATTTGCCTTTTTGCAAAACCTATTTGTGTGAACAAGGGTTTTCTTCCATGTTATATTTGATAAATACCATATTTGACGGCATATAAGACACACTGACATAAAATACGTACCCTTATTTAGAAGGCCACAAACAAGGAAAAAAACGTTTGAATAACCACAATAACTTAAAATGTGGTTTCTTTTAGTTCTCACGTTTCATAAAAGCCAAATAAACAATCATTGAATGCAATTACCAAACATATTTTTACTAAGGAAAATTAACAAACAGCAAGCTATTTTGAACATGATATGTAAATTTTAATAATGAATAAATGAATGAACGGTAAGCAATCAAACATAATACAAAATAAAGCAGAAACAACAAAAAACACAGATTCAAGGAAAACATTGCCTATCATGAAATTAGACTTTAATCACTTTCAAAACCATAAAAATCCTTTTCACTATCATCATCATCGAAAACGAGAATATCGTCATCACTACTGTTTCCGTCATTGCTAGTATCACCTTCTTCGAATAATGCGTCGTCTTCTGTTCCGTCAGGAGCATTACTGATTCCGCACTTCTTAAAGGACTTAACAATTACTTCAGTGTTTACGTCCTCCCAAGATCTTTTTTACTCACTCGCACACTTGTGAAATAGAGGGCCACTTCATTCTACCTGAGGGTGTGAGGGCGTGACGTGGCTCTCCTGTCCATTTGTTCATTGTTCTCGCACTTTTCCCTTAAATGGCTTATTCACCGATGCATCTAAAGGCTGCAATTGGCTAGTCAGTCCACCAGGAATGACAGCTATCTCGGATTTTAATTCTTTCGCTTTATTCTTTATGGTTTCAGTTCTATGGGTGCTAAACTGATCCAAAACCAAAAGAGAGGGTTTTCTTAAGAGTCCTCCAGGTCGCCTCGCCCATACGTTATGTAACCACAGTTTCATTCCAGCTTCGTCCATCCAGCCTTTCGGATGAACATGAACAATTACACCCATTGGAAGTTTTTCTTTTGAATATGAAAAACGGCGGTAGTTTTGTGCCATCAGCACAGCATATTACAACTACCGTATATCGTGTTTTTTCATGACCTGTGGTTTTTATGGTTATTGATTTAGACCCTTTAATACTCACAGTCTTGTTGGATGGGTACATCAAATGTGAGTGGAATTTCATCCATATTACCTATTTGACCAAGCTCAAAAGAAGTTTTCTTGCATGCATTTATAACAAGCCTATGAAATGCTAGTATTTTTTCTTCATAATCTGCTGGCATTTTCTGTGCAATAGTTGTTTTTGTGAGCATTGATAAGCCTTGCCTTTTCGTGAACCTGTAGCACCAGCCCTCAGACCCTGAAAAGTTCTGATTCCCATGTTTTTCTGCAAATCCTTTGGCCTCATTGATTATCATTTTAGTTGAAACACTTATCCCAGATTTCCTCTTATCTATCACCCACATTTTTACGGCATTTTCAAGTTCAGGCCAAGATGGAGCTGGGCATCGAAGGTTACGTTTTTGTTTTTTAGCAGTCTTCAGTTGATCTTCCTGCAGTCGCCGATTACGTATCATTTTTTCGGTAGATGGTGGACCGAAATGCCTTGCTGCTGCTCTGTTTCCATGCACTTTGGCGTAGTTTAACACTCCTAGTTTATACTGAATTGTATAGCTTAATCTCTTGTTTCCTGTAGTCATATTTTCTAGAGTATTTTTTTTAAACGAATAGTTTTAAGCACCGATACTGACACGTTTATACAGAGCAGCACTGACACACGTGTGTCGGCTGAGTCAAAGAAAGTCTATGTAAAGAAGGAAAAGCTCTATAGATGTAATGTGACCATCAAACCTGTTCAAACTTCGACATCAGCTTCGAGCTTTGGTGCTTTTCGGCGACAGATATTTCACGCATGCGCAAAATAATTATGGCAGATGTAGAAAAATGTTATGTGTGTCTAGACCTTTATCCGGGCTAAAAATAGCATTCAGTATTGAAAGTTAACCTGTGTCCTTCACATATAAGACGCAGGTAATTTTTTTTTTGAGACCAAATTTAGGGAAAAAAGTCTTATATGCCGTCAAATACGGTAAATACAGAACAAAAAAAGAAAATCTGAAAGGTTTCAGATTTTAAATTACATCCAAAGGGGCTTTTTAAACATATTGTGTGTTACCTTTATTTATTAAATATCATGTTCTTCGCACTTAAACCATAAAATTCAGTTCTAGAGCAATATTGCAAACTAATTTTAAATTGAGCATATCTTTAAAATTTCTGATACACAGTCTCACGCTCTGGAGATAAAAATGTTTTTCTGTACAACATTGCCATTGCTTGCTTTGAAATCCTTAAGTTTGTTAATCAAAAATTTGTTAAAGTTTTATAAAATATGAAATCGGTAATAAAACAAATTCCAAATTTGGCCTTCTAGATGCCCATATTTGCAGCAGGATTACATCATTCAAAATTAGATGGCTCTAGGTACCTTTTTTGTATCACAGTGTGAGAAGCATACATACATTTATGCAGATTCTTCATTATTTAATTTCTTCAAATGTAATACAGGGTGATAATATTTAGTGGAAGTAGTTTGAAAAGTGAAACAGACATTCAGAGGTGATTTGATGCAAAATCGCAAAACAAAAACTTTTTTTTTTTTTTTTTTTTTTTTACATTTTTTTGACACTTGATAAATTGAAAAATAATCATTGTAAAATGTAGTGAACGTAGTCAAGTTTTTCAGTTTTTGTTTAGATGGTACACTTTAGTCAAATGGTTGAGAATTGCTGCTCTATATTAATCAATAGTCATGCAAATCAGAGTTTACCACCAGCCAAATAGTTAAACTGTGTAACAGTGGTAATTTCATTCTAGGTTTAATTTTATGCTGTGGATTTAGATAGCTATGTGAGTGTTTATATGATTTTCCATTTGCATAGTTTAAACACATTTCTTTCTTGAGAATACTTTTGAGAAGGCAGACCTTTTTAGACAAATGGCTTTTAGATGCTTAGCAGTCATAAATTAACTAATCACCACTGCAAATCGTTATGGTTCTCTTTTCAGTATTCTTATGCTGCTCGTTACATTACTTATGCTAATTTCTCATTTTAATATTTTGTAGTAGGTGTAAATGTTAATTAATGTATTAACTATGTGTAAATGTGTTTACTAATTAACAATTTTTTGCTAATCACTGCATTACTTTTAACAAGTACATTGTGGGGTTTTGTTTATTTTGTGAGCCTTTCTTAAATTCTGTTATTTCCCTTGTGTTTCCTCGCCAGGATGCAAATGAAGTAGGGTGAACGAGAGTATTTAAACAGCTGTTGGAGCGAAGAGGTTAGACATGGCGTGATTTTGCTGTTGTGAGCGCATGTTTCTTAGTTTCTATCTTTTGTTGATCTTAATGGTGGCTACGCATTCTGTGGAGCTAGTATCCCGTTGGTGTTGGTTTCTGAGTCAGCTTGTTAATTTAAACTGATTTGTGTAGTCTTGTACTACTCTGTACCTTTAAATTAGCATTGCATTATTTTCTAGGTTCTCACTGCAAGTGGTCGGTGATTTCTGTAAGCATGTAAGCCTATGACTTCTGTTAAATATTTTATATTAAATAAAAGGGTCTTTTACATCCTTTCCCGGTTGTTCTCATCGTCAGTCCTGTGCAAGAAGTCGCAAGGATCACAGTTAGGTCTAGTTATATTTTATGATAGATAAGTGAGCTTGAGCCTGTAACTTTTTATTTATTTATTTTATTTTCCCTTTTTTTTTTTTTTTACTTTGAAGTAGATTTTTTTTTTTTTTTTTTTTTTTTTTTTAAATTTGGCATAGATATATGCTGGTAACAATGGAAAATAATAAATCAAATTGATTAGATATCTCTTTATGATTTACTTTACTATGACAGTATGACAATTTTGCATCGATATCCATATTGTGTGGACTTCTTGAAATAAAGATAGCTGCAAAATTTATTTCCTTAAAAATTTAATTTAGATATATATTTTGAATTACAATGTTTCTGAATATAAGGTAGGGATTTTTCTGAAAGACATCAACAACCATGCTGGATAAGAAATCTCTTACGAATGCAAAATTTCGTGTGAGCTCCAAAGAGCAAAAATTCCATTTGGTAGAATACTCATTATGAACAATTAAATATTGGATCAGTCCATAAATTCGTGCGCATTTTTTGGTAAATTTTTAAATAATATAAAAAAACACAATTTAACATTTTAATCAATTATATATTTTTCTCCGTTATCTACAATGTCTCACCATCTTATAGGCAGCTTTTTTATGCCATTGCTTTAGAAAGACTTTGGTTTTGATGCAAAAAACTTAAAAGTTCATTGTGTACAACCTGTTTAGAATTAAATATTTTTCCCAGTAAAAAATTTTGTAAGGCACGAAATAAGTGAAAATCACTTGGGGCAATATCTGAGGAGTAAGCAGGATGTGGCAAAAGTTCCCAATTAAATTCACTAATTTTTTGCAGCGTTGTTCGAGCCGTATGCAGTCTAGCATTATCGTGATGAAACAACACTTTCTTGATATTCACCAATCGTGGGCGTTTTTTGATCAGTTCTGAGTTCTAACAATTACCTGTATAAGGGAAGGGATGCCTTCGCGGAGGACTTTCTAAGGGAAGCTGGCTTGCATTTACGTTACACAAAAACCATGAATCCAACCCTTTAGCCTGGATTCAAACCCGAGCGAGCTACAAGTGTTCAGCAACCTTTACTGCTGTACTGAAGGGCCCATAAAAAAAAAAATAAAAAAAACTGATATAGAGAAAGTATTGAAATAACCGGTTTAATTTACTAACTTATATTTCTCAATCGACAGTATATAAATTACACATATGAGGGGATTGTTTGTGAATAAATAAACTGTATTGCACTTTTCTCCACTAATTCATAATACGATGGAATTATTGCATTTCAAAGTTATTTCTCATGAATTAATTTTGCTCCATTCATGATTTTTTATGTTTTCACAGAGAAAATTTCACACTTTAAATAACAAAATACACGAGAAGATACTTTATGCAAAATTTGGCGTAAACGGTTTTCTTAATTTTGCTTTGAAAATATTCTAGGATAATTGTTTTCATTATTGGAAGAAATATGAAAAACAGATTTACTACATTGTGTCAACACCCAGTATGTCCTTATTCTTTTGAAAACGTGAAAGATTACTCTTTCTAAAACAAATTAGGAAATATATTATGTGCAAATAGAATATTCGTTGAAAATGAAATAGACTTCAACCTCTGGATATAACGATAGTTTTAGACAAAATTTCTACCTATGAAAAGAAATTGACGTATAATTAATTCTTCATGAACATTTAAAACTGTTCTGAGAAATACTTTTGATGATTGCCTGTATAAGTCACAAATTTTTTTTCTCTGCTAACATAAACAAAAGCCAATTTTACAAAGAAAAATTCTCGTTAAAGATGTACTTCCTTTGCCTGATAGTCCAATGTAATATTTGTTAAAGTTAAGTGATGAAACGCAACCAATGTATCTCGGATATTCTTTTTTATATTATAATAACAAAATTATCGAAAAAAAACAGATTTAAAGCTCTGTTATTGTCATGTAAATCTTTATTATTGCTGTAAGTTCGTCTCAAAATCTAATTGTATTGAATCTCATTCTAATCATCTAATGGTAATAAATATTATTATTTCATTAAATTAGTCATTACCATTATTTTGTTAATGAAAATATGTTATTAAAAATCGCATTCCAGCCTGCAGACTTACAAAGCTAGTTCGTATTTATTATATTTTGTAAAATTTTGTTCTCGTTTTCTAATTTCTAATACAGAAATACGAAATATAAATGAAAAGTGAAAACAAAGTTAAAAAATTCACAAATTATTTACGAGATTGATCAGAAATAGTGAGTGAAATATAAACATTGCATACATTTTGTTCTAAATAAATAGTGCATTGGATATGCTTCCAGTACTGCATATTTATTTATGCACTATTTATTTAGAACTTCATTTAAATGAAAGCAAAATAACCATCGAAAAAAAAACCAAATCTAGCAACCTATCTACTATGGGACAGCGTCCGACAAACATGTAAATTTTACTGCATCTATGGAGGGGGACTAACGACTTAGAGGGGGCAAAACTGTTTCGGATCGCGCCGGTCTGAAGGCTATATTATGAGAATTTTGGTCCGGTTTTAGAAGGTTAACAAAAGACTTAAAGTTAGTAAATCATTTACAGAATGAAATAAACAATTCAGAAAATTCTATAAAGATTGAACATTTGCAATTTTTTTTCAATAATTATGGTAAGTATATCAACATTTCAAACAGTAAAAAATATTGACATTTTTCATCAAAATTACCAAAATATAAGTATAATAAAGAAAAATGTATATTTTATTAACAATAGAAATTAATCCTTGAAGTTATCCTCAATAGGCAATAAACAAATTTTTGATATTGGCATTTAATTGGACCAAACTTTGTGTTAATGACTGCTACTCATATCTTACCATCTTTACCAGGAATTGTCTGATCAATTCTTCCTAGTAACCATTTAAATGGAGGTAACTGATCATCTTTAATAATAACCATTGTATTTTTCTTTATATTGTCCTTTGAAAAATACCATTGCTTTCGTTGTTGCAAGTGATTAAGATAGTCAGTTATCCATCTTTTCCATATAATCTGTATCATTTTAGTTAATTTTTGCCATCTTGACAATCTGCTTTCTGACAAGTCTAAAATTTGAGGTTCTACAATTGAGTTTATGGGTCTGCCTATTAAAAAGTGACCTGGCGTCAAGGGTTCGTAATCTGAAGGTTTCAGACTATAAAGGAGAAAGAGTCTCGAATTTAGTATTCCTTCAATTTTATCAATTACAGTTAAAAATTCTTCATATGTTAGTTTAGCATAGGAAATAGTTCTTTTAAGATGAAATTTAAAAGACTTGACTCCGGCCTCCCAAATTCCACCAAAATTGGGGGCACGAGGAGGAATAAATTTCCAAGAGATATTTTCAGATGCCAAATACTTACCCAAAACTTCATCAGGGACAGTAACTAAAGAAGCAAGTTTCTTTAACTCTTTGTGAGCTCCTACAAAATTAGTTGCATTGTCACTAAACAGACATGAGCTTTTACCTCTACGCGAAAAAAATCGTTTTAAACATGCAATAAAGGCTTCAGATGTTAAGTCAAATACTATTTCTAAATGAATCGCTTTTGTAACTAAGCAAACAAAGATTGCTATATAAACTTTACATAAACTACCTTTCCTTTGATTTCTATATTTGATTAGAAAAGGGCCTTCAAAATCTATCCCTGTGTTATGAAAGGTTAGATTTGGATTTACACGTTCAGGAGGTAAATCGGCCATTAATTGATCTGAAACGATAGGTTTATGACGAAAACAAATTAAGCATTCATGAACTGTTTTTCTAGCTAAGTCCTTGCCACCAATGGGCCAAAACCTTTCTCTAAAAAATGTAATAATGCTTGAGGACCAGCATGAAAATTTTTCAAATGATAATGAATAAATATTAGCTTGGTAAGCTTATGATTTTTTGGTAATAAAATTTGATGTTTAGAATCATAATTAATTGTGGCATGAGTTAAGCGACCGCCCACACGTAATATATCTTTTCCATCTAAAAATGGATTTGAAGTTTTTACCTGACTTTTGATTACTCTCTGATCTTGAAGTGATTTAATCTCCTCTGCAAATTCTATTACTCTGCAAATTCATTTTTATCAAGTGCATTTCCACATCTTTAAATTCAGACTACTAATGGGGCCTGTTTTCTTCACTGGACCTGTCAGATTAGACAGAAATCTGAAAATACGACTTAAAATTCTAATTAGTTTAACATAATTATTTGTTAATTCAAAAAAGGTATTCCAAAAGAAGTTTACATTGCAGTTCAAATTAATGTCTAAAGGTTTTTAAAGTTCATCCTGATAAGCAGAAGAATCTATGAGCAGAAGAATCTATCAGAATTAGATATCCTGATAAGTTCAGATAAAGAAGCATCACTAAGTTCGTTCTGTTCAGGACCATTCCACCACAAGGAAGATGTCACAAGTTCATGAGGATAAGCACCACGAGAAATCAGATCTGCCGGATTATTTGCTGATGATACGTGCTTCCAGTGTCGCGGCTCTACTAGTCTTTGGATTTTGGAGACTCTATTTGCAACAAAGGTCTTCAAAAGATGAGAAGTCTTCAACCATGACAGTGCTATCGTTGAATCAGTGCACAGAATGATGTCATCTAAATGCATTTTCAACGAGTTGCTAACTTTAAAAGTCAGATGAGCCAATAACAAGCATGCACAAAGTTCCAATCTTGGAATAGATAAAAGTTTTCAATGGAGCCACACGAGATTTGCTGCCTAGTAGATGAGATGACGAGCCGTGATCTTCATCGACACAAATTAAGTAGACATCTGCACCATAAGCGGCTTCCAAAGCATCTGCATATCCAGTGAGTGAAATCTTGCTTGGATGATTGGAGAGGATTCAACGATTAATTTTTATGTTTTCCACAGTCTTTAAATTTGAAACTATCTGTTGCCATTGGTGAGCAATAATTGCAAAAAGTGGTTCATCCCAACTCAGGTTTTGAACCCATAATTTCTGTAAAAATATCTTGGCTTTGGTGATTGATTACCAGACCAATCAGTCCTAAAGATTCATAAAGTCTGGCAATTGTTGATAAAATGTCTCTTTTGGTATATGATGATTTCTCCTTGATTGAGTCTTTAAAGCTGAATTCATCCTTCTGAGAATTCCATGTTATACCTAAAGCCTTAACCACATTATCACTTTTGGAGGAGAATGAAAGCTCAGAGCTTGTAGAAAGGCTATCCAATAGTTCACGAAAATTAGAGTTCCATTTGTGCAAAGTCATTCCACAACTATGAAAAAGCTGTATAAGCTGATTTTTCAATTCCCTTGCTGAGTCTAAGTTTGATGAACCAGATATGACATCATCAACATAACAGTCTGACAAGACAGCTTTGGCAGCTTCAGGATATTTATGCATTTTGTCATATGCAACTTGCTTTATGCATCTAATGGCTAAAAATGGAGCACTTTTAGTACCATAAGTCACCGTTTTGAGTCTATATGTCACAGGTGAGTCGCTAAGGTTTCTCTTCCATAAGATTCAAAGTAAGTCTCTTTGGGATTCATCAACTAAAATTTGCCGGTACATTTTTTGTATATCCACAATAACTGCAACTTGATGTTTTCTAAATCTCATAAGAATATCAAAAGTATCTTCTTGGACTGCTCCCGCTAAAAGTAAATCATTCAAACTTAAGCCATTTGAGCTTGGAGCACTAGCATTAAACACAACTCTTAATTTTGTACTTGACTTCTCTGGTCTATATACTCCATGATGAGGGAGGTAATATTCAAGTTCCGGTTTTGAATTATCATCGACCCTTTCCATGTGGTCCAAATTTTCATATTCTGTTATGAAATCTTGATATAAATGTTGCAATGTAGCATTTTTGCTAAGACGTTTAACTAATTGATTGAGTCTAATGTTGGCTAACTGCTTTGAATTTCCTAATTGTTCGTCTTTCATAGGCATTTTTACGATAAATCTGCCATCTTCATTTCGTCTGTAAGTGTCTTTGAAAAGTTGTACACAGAATTCTTCTTCTTGGCTAAAAATTGGCTTTTCTTCACCAATATTTTCCACTAACCAAAATTTTTCTACCAATCTATCAATATTATCAACATTACCGATAAGTCCACAATAATTCTGACAATTTTCAAGGGATGTTTTCAAAGAACCAGTAGCTATATAACCAAACACAGAATTTCTGAAAACGAGTGATTTCGTAGAAGATTTAAATTGTCCATTAATAAAAATGTCATAAAATATTTCTGCTCCTAAAAGCAGATCTATACTAGATGGAGTTGTAAATTCTGGATCAGCGAAACTTGATGTATTAGGAATATCTATATTTTCAATATTTAATTTTGTAGAAGGTACTAAATCTGTGATTTTATTTACAACTAAAAAATTTAATGAAGCAGAGAACGAATTATTTCCATTAAAAATAGAAGCAAAAGTACGAGATTTATTGTTTGAAATTTGCCCATTTAAACTAGAAACGGGAATATTTATTCTTTCCTTTTTAAAATTTGCACGCTCACAGAATTCATTTGTAGCAAAATTTGACATTGATCCTGAATCCAGAACAGCTCTTGCTTTAACGAATTGGCCATAAACATTTTTAACCCAAACAATCGCAGTTGAAAGGAGAACAGTTTTATTTTTCGAAAAAAGACACGCCGATAAGGCCTTTTTCTGTTGATTCATTGCTATTCAAAACAGCCTCATTTTTGCGGTTCTCTGGGGAGGGCGTAATTTCACTTTGCTTTCCCCCACTTGTTGCAGACGACATGGAAGCTTCATTCCGATGAAAAAGTGAATTATGTTTTGATTTGCAAACCGAGAAAAAGTGTCTAGACTGACAGGAAGCTACTTTATGATTTGACTGTAAACAATTAATGCACAAAGAAAGCTTTTTAATCATTTCGTATCGTTCCATTGGATTTAATGCTAGAAATGTTTCACATTTAAAAATTGCGTGATTATCTTTGCAAACCAGACACAAATTTATTATTATTATTCGTTTTTGTCACTAGCGATCGAACTTTATTTGGAGGAATGTTTTGTTTTGTTTTTGCAAATACAGTTTTGTTTTGCATATTTTCTAACATCTGGCATCGCTTTTGAAGAGATGTCATAAAAGAATCCCATTCACATAAATCATTACTATTTAATGACATTTCAAATTGCTTATGTGATTCTTTATCTATTTTATTGAGAATAATATTAATCAGCAAAGCTTCGCTTAATTTATCCATATTTAATTCCATAACTTTTAACGCTCTTAAATGTTTCTGAACTTTATCAATTAATGATCGTAAATCTTTAGGATTTTCATGAACTATTTTTTCAATTAGAAAGTAATTCATTGATATGAGAATTTACAACCATTCTCTTATTATCATATCTTTTTTCAAGTGCCTTAAATAAGGAAGAAAATGTATCATCTATTGTTTGTATCTGCTTTGCATTACCAATTAAACAAGATTGTAAATAAAACAATTTCTGAGAATCTGTTAATTGTCTATTAGAGGAAATTAAAGCTACAAATTGGTTTTTAAACAAATTCCAGTCTTCGAAATTGCCAGAAAATTTAGGTAATGTTATTTCAGGCAATTTATAATTCAATGAATTACATCTTGTTTCTGGAATACTATTATTTGCATACTCATTATTTGCATTCTTACTACATAATGAAGTATAAAGACATTTCAGGCTTATCTCAACATTGGTAATATCCATCTCGATTTCTTCAAAAGTAGCTTCGATGTCTGATATTTCTTCATCTTTACACACTTTATAATCATCCAAGCGAAGTTCATCAATTTGTTTATTTAACTTGTGCACTTTTTCTTGCAATACTTCTATTTTTTCGAAACCAAAATCATCACTTTTTCCACTGACAGACGACTTTATTTGAGCTTTAATACCACCACGTTTTCTGTTCAACGTAGTTATGTCTTCATTAGCCATTTTTTAAAATTCTAATTAACTGCGGCTGATCGCGACCAATGTTTTGAGGTCGCTGGTTAGACTGTATACTAAAGACAACTTTACAACAACAACAACAATTTTATTTCGTGGACTGTAATATAACTAAAAATCTAAATCGAAAATGATAAATTCCCGACCATATGGGATCAAAACATGTATGCTACACTAGAAGTTCGAATCTTAACTAACTGAAATTGCGCAGAAACAATGCGCTGCACATGACTTTTATTGCCACGTAGGAGGCAACAATTCATTTGAATATTCTACAAAAATATGTTCTGGTTGAGGATGAAATTTCGCTGTAGACCTTTTATGAAGTACGAAATATTTCTGTCTAAATACTTAAGATGCAGTTGGCTTGGTGCCAAAAAATAACTTGCGTGTTGTATTGCGTGTCCATAGGCTTCGAAAAATAACTTGCGTGTCCATTGGCTTCGAGTCAGGCAATGATTCTGTGTATGATCAACACAATTTAAGGCTTGAACCCGAAAGGTTTGGCAGAGGTTACTTTGTAATATCAAACATCTGGCCATTTCAATATTGATGCCTTCAGCTTTCGAATTTTGTTGGGGAGTCATGGGTGCTAAGGATTCTCATTTAATCCATTTTATTCCATTTTCCTATTTAAAGGACAGGTGTAAAATAGCACGTGGAAATCAGTATTTGTTTGATGTGAATATTTTATCAAGTGGAATAATAAGGGTTATGTATAAGCTGCTGACGTGAGTTATGTGTCTCGCCCCATCCTCCTCCATCTGGAAAATTTCTTTATCCCTCACCTTAGTGGGCATGTTTGTATCTTCTTTTTCTGATAGCAGAATTCT
Source organism: Stegodyphus dumicola (assembly GCF_044657685.1). Classification (NCBI taxonomy): domain Eukaryota; kingdom Metazoa; phylum Arthropoda; class Arachnida; order Araneae; family Eresidae; genus Stegodyphus; species Stegodyphus dumicola. The sequence goes on from NC_140781.1 coordinate 36,881,263, forward strand.
TTTTTAGCTTATTATGGACACTTTACTGATTGTTTTTTTATGTGATAGCACTCTTGTTATCATCCTGGTAGTTAAAAAGCTTTATTGTAAATTGGTAAGTTTTAGTGCAGTATTTTTTAACTGTCCTCTAAATAGGACAGTGGAATGCAATAACCATGCAACCAATGCATTATTTCTCCTCTTATAAGAGTTAAAAAAAAAAAACCCTCCTAGTGTTTTACCACTGCTGAGTTGTATCAATATAATACATCATTCAATAAGTCCTGGAACTAACCGACAGATGGCGTAGTAATATCAACTTGACTTCGTTGTTCAAAAGAACTAACCTTCAAATGACACGTGTCTGATTTTCATGGCATTCGGACCGGAAAAAGCGAAGCTACTGTGAAAGTGAAACTACTTGTGCATTTGTGGAGAAAAACGAATTTTGAACATTTGAGTATTGATCAAACATTGTTATTTAATGGGCAAAAATACTGTCCAAGCTCAGCAGTGGCTTGAAAAATGTTATCCGGACTGTGCTCCATTTAAAACAACCATTTGCCATTGGAGTGCTGATTTCAAGCGCGATCGCACGGATACAAATGATGTGGCTTGTTCATGCCAAATGAAGCAGTCATTCCAGGAAATGTGAAACTAGTGTTGAAAACCGTGAGGAATAGTTGTAAAGCTCGTGAGATTGCTGAGATGGTAAACATATCAACTGGAAGTGCGTGCATGATTTTACATAAAAAATTGGGTATGAAAAAAGTGTTTTCCAAATGGGTGCTGCGTGTGCTGACAATGGAACAAAAGCTACAACGAGTCAACAATTCACAGAGCTGTTTGTCACTGTTTACTCACAATAAACAGGATTCTTGCATCGGTATGTGACAATGGATGAATTGTGGATCCATTATTTCACTCTGGAGTCGAAGCGGCAGTCAACTGAGTGGTGTGAAACCGGTGAAAGCTGTCTGAAGCATCCAAAAACACAACAGTCAGCCGGCAAAGTCTTGTCATCAGTGTTTTGGGATGCACAAGGTATAATTTACATCTGCTACCTTGAAAAAAAAAATCTATCAATAGCGTGTATTACAGTGAGTTATTGGTGCATCTCAAGGATGAAATCGAAAAAAAACTACCGCACATGAAGATGAAAAAAAATTATTTTCCATCAAGACAATGCCCCATGCCATAAGCCAATACAAACACTGGTTACATTAAACAAGTTGGGCTTCACTCTGCTTCCCCACCCACCATACTCCCCAGATCTAGCTCCCAATGACTACTGGCTGTTTTCTGATCTGAAAAAGATGCTCGAGGTAAAAAGATTTGTCTCAAATGAGGAAGTCATCACTGCCACTGAAGCTTCATTTGCAAACAAGGACAAATCGTTTTACAAGCATGGTATCGAGAAGTTAGAAAAGCGTTGGAATGATTGCATAACTCTTGATGGTGATTATGTTGATGAATAAACATGAATTTTGTGAAATTAATGTTGTTTTCTTAGTTAGTCCTTGGACTTATTGAACGATGTGTTAAACGTTTCTGAAGTTAGAGGAAGAATTGGTATTACTAAATAGTTTAGATTCAGCTGGGACAGATGTTGAAATTGCTGTGTTACCACCAGATGGCATTGAACTAACTAACGAAGATGAAGGGGATGACAGTGAAGTAAATAATGGTGAGATTATTCTAAACGACGTTCATGGGTCTCTGGAGGTTAGAACTCCAGGTTCCAGCCTGAACCATCCACAAGCTGTAGTGTTTCGACAGCAAAGCGTAGAAAAAAAGAAATCAGTCACCGAAATACTCAAATACTCTATAAAATATTATATTAACTGTCAAGAATTGCAAGATATCTTGGTTCAAAAAAACACCAATTCAAATCACACATAACATCAAGATACATGAACACTACAAATCAGGTTTCTAAACTGCCAAGTTTATTCATGTCTAACACACATTCAACTGGCGGTGCCAGATCCAAGAACAAGAATTATACATCATGAAAGATTTACGCCCTCTTTGGCAATTAAACTATATTTCCACATAAAATTTCTTACACACTGGGCCCGGCTGAACTGTAGTTCAGAACAATCAAGATTATCAGTGTTACATAAACATTTTCAAGAATTATTTTCAAGAATCATTATGCATTTCAATACAAATTCAAGTTTTTGTAATAAAGAAATGTCTTATAAATATCAAGAACATGTAAAACTTACCATATGTTTCAAGAATATCAAGTAAATTTCATCAAGAATTATTGTCATAACATTCCTGTTCAAGCATCAGGATTTAAATCAAGAATTTATATAACTCAAGATAATATTAAACAAATGATTTCAAAATCAAGATTATCATAATTCAACTAAAATACTAGAATTATTACAAGAAACCTGTCTTTTTTTTCAGAATTAAATTAAAATTTTTAAATACACTTGCACATTTCTACAACCTTAAAATTTTCTAATATATTCATTTCTTTAAATATTAAATATAAAGTACTTTAAATCGCAATTAAATAAAATAGATACAACATTAGTAGCATTATGATTACATTTTCAATAAGAAATATACAATCACACAATATTAATACTCTTAGCACTCTAAATTTAGATAGAAGTAATGGTGCTATGACTTGTCGCATCGGTTGCGAGTTATAACGCTGACACAGTACACAGTTTCTTATAACACGTTTCACATTTTGTCTGGATCTAATTATCCAGACAAAATGTGAACTACGAAAAAACTACGAAAATCCGTTTTTAAAATTATTGCGAAAAATCCAAGAAAAAACGTTCTTTGATAAAACGTTTCTTCTTGGATTTTTCGCAATAATTTAAAAACGGATTTTCTTAGTTTTCTTTTTTGTCAAAGAACGTTTCTTCTTAACACGTGTTTCTCAATTTCCTGTACACATCGCGGAGAGGGAAATTCTGGCCACCAGGTTCCGTTGCCAAATCACTTCGCAAATTTTCCCTCCGCTTTCTAGCCGCGTAATAGCATTTATGTGTATGGAACCTTTTCTTCTTTACATAGACGTTCTTTGATTAGAATAACCTCCATGTATGGTACAGCGGGATTTGGCGACATGATGATGAGCTGTAAATGAGTCATTTTGTTCTTGGCAACAATTTTCAAAATCGTGCGAAGGCCGTACCGTATACTAGGATTTTACCGCAAAATCTTTTTTTTTTTTTTTTTTTCTGTTCTTTTTAATAAATTCCTTGTCATTTTGCAGTAAAATAAAAAATAGTAATCAGTCATCTAGGCTAACCATGTAATATAACTATATTCGCTAAAATATCGTTGATTATTCTAATTCAATTTTTAAGTAATTATCTTTATTTTTATGTTATTCATATCATTTAATGTTGCTTCTTCCCTCTAAATTTATTTATCATTAGTAAATAATATTTCCAAATTTCAGGAAATTTTCTCTGGCATAAACCTGAAATTAATTCTAGCAGTGTGATCACGAAATTTAATGCACATATTTTTTGCTTATGTATGCTGCGAAATAAATATAAAATACCTCAATTTAGTAAAAAAATATCATTAAATAGATTTCTTTCTTTCATTTAGCTACAGAATGTCTGCAAAAAAAGCCTTATTTTATTCCAGATTGGGGAGATTCTAATCTCAATCTTCAGTAGAGAAAACAACTCCTATTATAATTATATTTGTGTTTTCAAGTGTTAAGGTGCCTTTTAAAAAGACACCTTACACAAATTAAATTAACCTAAAATCTAACCTAACTTTTAGCATTGTGTTGTGATTTATAAGAACCGGATTAGCCTCATGTTGAACTGGTGATGATCATGAGTAATAATGAAATAAAACGTATAATTGTTATACAATGTATATATCTTAAATTTTATTAAGTTTCTTAAGTGGAAAAGTAAACAAAATTATCAAACAAAGTGTACCAAGAATAATTAAGAATAAATGTCCTCTGAGATTTATTGAATAATTAAGTGAATTTGCTACACAGTACAGGTAATACCATAATTAATTTACCTCTTAGCACAGCCAACGTACATTACGCGGATAGACTGGAATTTTCTCGAAACATACCTGGAAAACCTGGAAAAGTCAGGGAATTTCATTCTCCTGTTTGAGTGGCAACCATCTAATAGCTCTAATTAATTTACTATAATTTTCAAGATTCAACAGAGAATTAGATTTTTTTGCAATAGACGGTAGTATTGTTGTATCATTTATACACTTTTTCCGCTCTAATTCAGCATCAGAAAACTCCATTGTCACGATAAATTTACTAGGCCAAGCACTCACTGATTCAACTAACCAGTCTGGCCCAGACTGCCATAATCTTGAAGACAGGACATCCTCGAGATAAAATGCCCGCTGAATTGGACTTCCCATTACAATGTCTCCAGTTATTTGGGCAAGTTAATGATTGTATTTCAGATACTCGATTTTTTACAAACATTTTCCATCGTTCAGGAGCACTATGAATCCAGTGAACCACCATCATACTGTCAGTCCACAGATAAATATTTTCTTCATGAATTGAAAACAGCTCTTTTAAATGTTTAGCAAGTCTTGCTGATGTTAATGCTCCTAGCAACTCTAACCTTGGAAGTGTGAGTTTTTGTTTTATTGACGCAATTTTAGATTTTGCCATAATGAATACTACCTGTCCTTCTTCAACTGACCTAAAATATGCAACTGAACCATACGCTTTAATAGATGCATCACAAAATAAATGAAGTTCGATATCCTTATTTTGATTCAATTTGCCGGGGAAATATTCTCGAGAGATTTCAAATTTCTTTAACTTTTCAATTTCACCGCTACACTCGGACCACATCTGCTTACATTCAGTTGGAACTTCATCATCAAATTCTAAACCCAACTGCCAAAGGTTTTGCATTATCAATTTTGCACGTAATACAAATGGCACCAAGAAACCTACTGGATCGAAAATAGTAGCAGTCACCTTTAATATATTTCTTTTTGTGGTTTTTCTGCAACTATTTAATGTTTCCCACAAGTTGTCTTTGTTCAAGGAAATTACGTCTTTACTCGTACACCAGTTAAGCCCTAATACTTTTAAAGAAATATTTAGTTCATTTTCTGATTTAATTATTCTACAATCATCCCAAAGTTTCTTTAGTTTCTCGGAATTTGTATTAAACTAACGCAAAATCATTCCGGCATCTTTAAGTACGCAATAGGCTCCAGTACTTAACTTAAAAGCCTGTTCCACAGAATCTGCACCATAGAAAACATTATCTACGTAGATCGAACAGTTCAACATCTCAAAAATATCTGGATTTTCTAACTCTGTTTTCTTTATATGCTTTTTTATAGTGCACGCCAGAATGAAAGGGCTACATGATACACCAAAAGGAACACGAGTCATTCTATAATGTTTCAAATTGTAATTATTATCAAAGTATAAAAACCGTAATACATCTCTATCAATTTCAGAGATTCCAATCTGGAGAAAGGCCTTTTCAATGTCTGCTGAGAATGCATGTTTGTATTGTCTGAACTGCGATATCAAGTCCAAAACAGAAGGATTCAAATTTGGGCCAGGCATCAAACAATTGTTTAGAGTTTAACATTTTTTTAGTTTGTTACATCAAAGATGCGTCAAACACAATACGGACTTTAGTTTTTGATACATTTTTTCTTACAACTGGAGCATGTGGCATGTAATACATTTTACTACTATCACAACTTTCAATTTCGCACTCTTCAATTATTTCATTTTTTAACTGTTCGTTTATTATGCTATCATAATTCGCCCTAAGCCATTCATCACTTTTTAGTTTATTAACCAAAGATACTAGACGTCGCTTGGAATTTTCTAAATTATTACCCAAGTTTGCATGATGTGATTTCCATAACAAACGAGCTACATATCTACCATTAGTAAAATGCAATTCTTTTTCAAATTTCTCAATGACTGAGTTATCGTCAGGATTCTTGTTCTCCTCTAAACCCAAATGGTCTAGAGTCCAAAACCTTCGCAAACAGTCATTAACTGAATTATTATCTTCCTTCAAGCAATGAGAAGCACCAGTTGTAAAAATACAGGCACTAGACTAATCACCTTCTAAAGATCCAACTAAGGACCAACCAAATGTAGAAGACACCGCAAATAATTTATTAGTTACTCTTTTCTTTTCGCCTGTTTGCGCTTCCCAACATGAATCAGATCCTAACAATATTTTTATTTCAGCTGCTTCACCATTATCGGCTAATTTTAGATTTTCTCATTTTAATATTTCTAAAATGTTTTTGGAGGGAATTTTTATGATCGCTCCAGAAATTGTATCTGTAACAAGAGCTTCAATAGTGATTGAGTCGTTAGGGAAATGCATACTTTTCAGGGTAATTTGAACAACATTATATTCTATTAGTCTACCTTGGCTATACCCAAATGAATAAATATATAACCTTTCTTTCCTTAAAGTCCTTAATTTTAGTTCTTTAGCCAAATCAGATCTAATAAATGACCTCTGTGATCCACCATCAATTAAGATTTTTACTATTTGGTTTCTAGTATTATCTGTATCTGAAGGGTAAACAGTGCAAGTTTGTAAATATACACATTTATCAGCAGTTTCAGAAACAGTCTCAGAGTTAAACGACAGGGATGCAACTACATTCTGCTTAGAATCTGATACTGTAACTACTTTCTGTTTAACATCTGAAACTGCTTCCACTTTAGGAAGAATATTTTTACAAAATAGCTTATTATGATTTAAACCATTACACAACTCACTAGGTTGAAGTTTCATTTTACATCTGGAAGCTACATGGCCTCTCTTAAAACATCTGTAACAACGTCCATGGTATTTTAATATCGCTCTTTTTTGCTCATTAGTTTTCTCACATTTTCCTACATCATGTGTATTTCGATTACAATAGAAACAATACGGCTTAGTCACTGTAGCTAACGCCGAAGCAGTAGGAACGCTTGCCCCTTTTAAGTAATTATTTTTATTCTGCTTAACACCGTAATTTGTATCCTTTTTCTTTGAGTTTATTATTAAATTAGAAGCTTCCCGACTCTCAACTTCCAATCTAATGAATTCAAGAAGTTCTGTTAGGCTATATTGCAGTTTAGAGTTTCTTTTTCTGTTAAACTCCAGATTCATATCGTCTGGTAAAAGCTTTAAAATAACAGGTCCTAAAAGGGTTCCGTAAGCTTCCGACACAATACCCAATGAATTTAAGCTTCTTATATTGATTTCACAGAAATCGTATAGTGTTCTTAGTGCTTTTACATTGGACGAACTTCTAACCGGTTCAAGATTCAAGAGTTTATTCATGTGCGAAGATATTACCAAATCTGTTCGTCCAAATCTTTCTTTAATTAAACTTATAGAAGCGTCGTAATTTTCATTAGATAGTGCAAAAAACCCCGGATACTGCACTTAAAGCAGGTCCTGCAAGTAAGGATTTAAGGTAGGTAAACTTCTCGACCTTTGTTAACTCATTATTATTACCAATAGCATTTACAAAGGAATTATAAAATTTCAAAAATAAAACTAGGATCACCATAATATTTAGGAATTGAAATTTTAAGTAATCGAATGTAAGTTTTGTTTTTGACCTTTACAGCAGCAGTATGGTTGCCAGGCGATTCACTTTCAATGCTCACTATCTGAGAATTTAAATTAAGTTTCTTTTTAGCCCTAAAAATACATAAACTTATATTTTCATTATACTCCTAACACAGTATTACATTCTTTCTCAATTTCAGACTCATCCCATTTAAAACAATCCAATATTTTTTCATTAATTTCTTTCAACGCATACTGTTTAGAAGTAAGTAAAAACACATTTTCTTCTACCATATTCTTATCCCAAATGTCTTTTTTAATTTCAGGTTCTACAACATTTAATATTCTAGAAATAGCTTGTCTCAGGACTTTTCTAGCAGATTTCAATTTAATAATATCGTCTGCCATAATAACAACAAAAGTAATTTTTATTCTCTTACCTGGTGCAGGCTTCAAATGGTTAATTCCTAATTTAGTAACTAACTTTCCTGGTGAAACACATTCACAAGTGTTCTGAACGTTAATCCTGCCACGTTCAGTGCAAAGGAATAATTTTTCAGTAACACAAAAAACACCGCATTCTAAATTAAAAAAAAAAAATTGTTCTTGCCCCACGTTGGGTGCCAAAAATATAAAATATTATTTTAACTGCCAAGAATTGCAAGATAGCTTGTTTCAAAAAAACACCAATTCAAATCACACATAACATCAAGATACATGAACACTACGAATCAGGTTTCTAAACTGCCAAGTTTATTCACATCTAACACACATTTAACTGGCGGGGCCAGATCCAAGAACAAGAATTATACATCATGAAAGATTTACGCTCTCTTTGGCGATTAAACTATATTTCCACATAAAATTTCTTACATACTCGATACAGGCTGAATCAACTGCAAGTGACTTGCTGAAGGAGATGGAGACTGTATTGAAAGATAAAACTCCGTCAGAGCTTTTTGAGCAGTTTTATTCCAATGAAGTTTACGGTCTCATAGTAAAAGAGACTGTGCAATATGCATCAGATGTAAAAAGTAGAAACAATTTGTTTACCACTGCTAATGAAATACATGTTTTTGTAGAACTGGTTATCATTCAAACTTGGTAAACAGGGCTTTTGAGCCACAGGAACCATATGAGAAAGTCAGATAAATCACAAGTGTCCGTTCAAAGAATCTTAAGTCTCTGCAGAAGAAAAAAAGAGGCATGTCTAATTTTGCATTTGATAAGAACTCCGAGATTTTCCTGGTGCGATGGAATGACAGTAGTACTGTCAGTTCATATTCACATTTATTATGATCATAATGCTTATGTTATGAGCTTATGTATGAATATTTATACAGTCAAAAGTCTTTAATCCGGACGTCCATAATCCGGAATGATCTATAATCCGGACCTCAAAGCTACAAACTTTCTGCGCATGCGTAAAAGCATAATGCGTTTACGCATGCGCATAATACCTTTACACATGCGCATAATACGTTTACGCATGCGCGTTTAATGTATAACTGATGGTATAAGCTAAGCTAAAATTATCTAATTATCTATTTCAGTTAATGTTGCAGATTGCGTTGTTTCTTAATCTTCGAATTGGACCCGGCTTATTATTTTTTGCAGACTGTTAGAGCAATTTTATAAAAGTAAGCTTGAACTTTCGATTATGTCAAATAAAATTTCCGATTCTGGAGCTGCCAAAGGATCTACAAAGCGAAAGCATGTGTCGATGGCCATTAAACAAAAAGTGGAATTGCTGCAAAAAATGGATAAAGGCATGAAGAAAGTAACAGAGAGGTGATTTGTTTCTCTAATCATTCCAAAATCTGTTTGATGAAATGAACTGGAAGTTGATCTGTCAGCACTATCCTCATCTTCAGGGCAGATGTTTTTATTTTATTCGGCTTATAATTCCTTACTAAATGTAGTGTTTCATCTCGACGTACTCCGATTTGATTTAAAACAATTTCCTCGTCATTATAAATATCACGAATAGGCATAAAATAGTTTTCTGGTTGCAATTTTCTAATTTCGACTATGTGTAATGTATGCTTTATGCATGCGCGCGTTGAAAGAAATGTTTAATAAAGTAAACAAATAAATATTAAGCTTTTTTTTTTTTTTTGTTAATTTTGATACCCTTTAGATCACAATTGCTCTTTATTTCATAAATTACGATTTCATATTTTTAATTGTATAATTTCTGCATGCCATCTTACCAGATTTAAACTGATGATCTACAATCCGGAAAAATCAATAATCCGGAATCGCTGAAGGTCTGACGCGTCCGGATTAAAGACTTTTGACTGTAATAATATAGTTGCAGTAACTGCTGAAGTATAGATAAACTTCCAAAAATGGGTGTGTTTTAACCAGGGCTGTGGAGTCGGGTAGATTTTTGGGTAAAAGGAGTCTGAGTTGGAGTCATTAAAAAACACATTGACTCCGACTCCAGTTTTTGTTGAACAGTTTGAATTTGAAATGAAATTAAAGTCAATTGAAAAAAAATAATGACAAACTGAGTTAATATTTTTATTTATGAACTATATATATTAATAAATATTTATTTTCTATTTTATTCACATATTAGTAAATAAATATAAGGGAGCAGGATGGATGTGATATTTGCCATTATTGATTAAACATTCATTTAGTTACTAATCTCAGTGGTGAATTGAGGTAAGCAGCAAGAACTCCCAAAATTGATGCCGTTCTTAGGAAGTGAGCAGGAAAAGGAGCAACGCAATGGAGAAGTACATATTTGATGATATAAAGTGCTTGTTAGGACTAAGAACTTTTTCAGAAGATGTAAATAACCCTAATATTTCACTAACAGAAAGGCTGTGGAATGATCTTGCGAAACTGGAAATCCTTCTTTCAACACCATATATAGCCACAAAAAAGCTACAATCTGAAGAATTAACAGGAGACGAGAATGTTAGAAGATGTAGGTAGCCTTAATGTTTCACTAACAGAAAGACTGTCGAATGATCTTGCAGAATTGGAAACTCTTCTTTCTATACCGTATATAGCCACCAAAAAGCTACAATCTGAAGAATTAACAAGAGGCAAGACTGGAAGAATGGGATGTTTGTTCTTTCTGAAATGGAGGGCTTATTGCAGAAGGAATAATTTCTTCAATGAAGAAAAGAGAAACTAGTTCGCTAGACAGTAAGATCGTGCTGGGTTCAATATATATAGATCCAAACCAATGAATTTTGTTGGATGACAAATAAATTAAAATGGCAAAGAAAGTCGTCTATCAACTTTCATTAAGAATGAAATTATTCTCAGAACAACTGGAGTATTCAAATAAGGACAGTCAAACTGCAGATGTTGCAACTGAGTCTCTATCATCTTCTTCACTGATGAATTAGATTTTGAGAAATGTTTGGATAATATTGAAAAGGCTAAGGCAAAGCGAATGAAAATAAAAAAACCAAGAGCCTTTAGATATAAAAATGAAAATATGCAAACTAGATTTATGCACGGCCTTTAAAGAAATAGATAAATATGATTGCTCTTGCAAGACACCTCTTATTATAGAACTTGCAAAAAATCTATCCTGAAAAGTTAAAGGAAGTAGTCGTAACAGTAACAGCTCTTCTTCCTACTCAAGTCAGTGTGGAAAGACTCTTCTCAATTCTGAAGTTTATCAAATCGGATCAATGGTCTTTTAACCAAGAAGATCTTGCCGAAATTTTACTGTTTCTTAGAAATTACTAATGCCAGTTTTTCCATTTCATAATAAATGCAAATTAATATAAAAAAATTGCTATGCATCAATTTTTATCTGTAGCATCTACTACTTCTTTTATATTAAAAAAAATAAGCTTTACCCATGTTTATATGTTTACATATATGTGAAGGAGTCGGAGTCATTAAAATTCCAGGAATCGGAGTTGGTCATTTTCCGTACCGACTCCACAGCCCTGGTTTTAACACAGATCAGCTTTCTAAGGAATAATATTCAGAATGGTTTAAATAAAGGGAAAGTAATCGAATAGTCAAAATAATTTCATTTTTTTTTTTTTTTTTTTTTCGAATACATTGTACAGTACGGAGGTTGGGAGGTTCTCCCCTTTCTCCGCAAAATCTCGAATATTGAAACCGTTACAGTTCGCTGCAAAACAAGCAACAGACCTTTTTTTTTTTTTTTTTTTTTTTTTTGGGTCACTTTCCAATCTGGATTGAATGGGACTAAAAGTTCTGCGGTTTACCAACCCAAGCGCAGAATGATTCTATTCCGGAAATTTAACGCAGTCTGTTCAAAATTAGAATGAAAAATACCCCAGATTGGTAAGTCTCTTTCTTTTCCTTTATTTAGTTCTTTATTCTTCGAATACCGGCAGCTGTTGATTCTGATTGCGTAATATCATGTACGGAAGAATTTCGCCGCGTGTATTGCGCAATAACATTTGCGATATTTTGCAGAGATAATTAATCAATTTTGAAGTTCAGTCTGAGATTTGTTTATGAACACTTAAAATAGTTTTACTGTGCTTGCTAAGCAGAATATTTTTCTGTTCGGTTGGTCTATTTTTATATGAGGCACGTATCGAAATGTCAAAAGCATTTATTTAGCCGGAAAATCTAAAGAACGGCTACAGTCTATCCCCGCCCCGCTCCTCTTTTTCCAGTTAAGCTCGACTATCCGAATATTCGGCAGTTTCTGAGTATGCAGTATGCAGGTTTGTCATGAAGCAATTTCCCGTCTTCTGATTTCAGAAATGTTCCTCTTTTTTACTTAAATTACTTTGCTTACAATATCTGTTAAGGGAAAAGTGTTATACAATGAAAGTTTAGAGAATGTTCAGAATTTTGATTTAAGGTAAATTATTTAAATATTAATGAGTGGGAAAATAAATTGTATTTATTATATGCCAAGCAAATATGATAAATATGCCTTATTATTATTTATTTTCTCTATTTTGAACTAAAATTTCATCATTAAATCTTGTAATATATTTTAGTTCTTCATAGTTTTTTTTTACCCTCTCATTGTAAATTAGTTCTATAAATTGAACTGTTATTTAATTTTTTTTTAAAGTAATTGTTTTCCATGGTTGAGGTAATGCTCATTCTCTTTTAATAAATACTGCATATCTCATATTTTAAATTACAAGTCTAATTTTTCTTTTAAGGTTATGCAGTTGTGTATAATGTAATTAGACAGGTTATTATTTTTTTCTTAAAATGTGCTTGAAAAGTGCTTATAGGTACTTATTTTTTTAACTAAAATGTGGCTACAAACCCTGGAGTGAAAAGTGTCAGAATATTATAACATGTAAAGAACAATATTGCATTGCATAAATAAATTAAAGATTATAACCTAGTAAATAGTCCAGTGTAAATAAATGGTTTGTGTAAACTAAACTAATAAATGGACAATAAATAAAGCACCATTGTTTATTTTAATGTATTCTAAATAGATTTACAGATATCTGGTTATATAAAAATTCGCAGTAAAAACAGTATGACATACCTTGTATGTAATATAATTTGGAAGTTGGCCAGCTCCCAATTATACTGCTTTTACCAAATAGTATTTTTACATGCCTCTGAAAAATAATTAATTAGTTTAACCAGCAGGTGAAACTATAAAAACCAGTTAAAACTAGGGAAAATAATAATACCATATCCATTTGTGATACTAAGCTGTAAAAAAATTTAAAACCAGATGTCACATGAAAGGACAGGACTTGCACCAAATCAATATTTTATGAGACATATTATTACACCAATCAAAAATTTATTATAGGCATTTAAAAAATGATAGCCATCACAAGCAACATCAGAATTTTTACCAGTTGCCAATTTCAAGTATAAGTTTGTGTTATAAAAATATATCCCCCTTAACTGGCTAACACTGCAATTTAACTATCTACTCTTTTACAACCAATTACTTAAGAGCTAGATTTACCATTTGACATTAATTTAATTTTTACTAGTTTGGAGGTGAAGATTTTTTCCCAGTAGTAACATTGAGACTTAAGAAATAATTCAAGTGACCAAATCTAAAAATAAAGGAAGGAGGTTAATTTCAGTTAAAAGTGGTTTGTCCTTCTTTCCAGAGCTTTTGTAATGGCTGCTTCCATCTTCTCTCCCTGCCTTTCTTCACTGTTCACCTTGTCTCTTCTCAGCTTTGACTCTAGGTGACATTGTTTTTCTTCCACTTAGCAAGAGTTCTCCAATGAGGAAACCACCACCTTCCAAACAAGCAAACCCAAAAGGGTTGCGAACCTCCAGCAGACAACAATGGTGTTTCTTGGAATGCATCAACAAGGGGTCTGCCAGCATTGGAAGAAGTTGCTTCTTCCTCCTCCTCCACACTTCAAGGTCTCCAGACAAGGTCAACAACCCAACCAGCTCCACCCGTGATGTAGGCCTTCAATTTTCCATGCTTTTCGAAAACAACACATTGCACTCTTCAGCCTTGTCACCAGCCCCGTCTTATGAGGGACTGCAGCTGGAATCCCTAATTTTTGCCCCTAACCATCTATATGTTGCAGGGTAAAAGCATATAAATTGCTAGCCTTTCAGCCAGGTCCAGTTTCTGCTAGATAAGATGTTTTCCTATACTTTTTGCAAAACACACCCTGAAGAGAAGACCTCCTTTCCAAAAGGGTTATACAAGCATTCCAGATAAATTCTGGAATTGAGACACAGCTTACAGCTTTAGATACAAAAAATAGTTTTAAACATTTCTTAAGTACCAAATTCTTAACCATTACATAACATGTTTACCAAATTATAAGCTGTTAAAAATACAGGCTGAGTCAGAAACTAAAAATTCATTAATTTTACTGGAAGGAGAGAGAAAATTGAAAGAAATTAAAATTAGCAAAAAAATTAAATTTAAGCACCATTAAGTGTAACATAAAATCAAAATTTAAGATTAGTAAACATTAAGGGTAATAACCCCTTTTGCCAAACCAAGCAAACAACAATTAATTAAAAAGAAAAAACAAACAAAACTTTAATTAAGAATTTAGTTTTCAGACGGAAATTAAACATAGTAAGTTTCTGCTTAAAAGTTAATAAAGATTAATCATTACCAATTAAAGTAAAATGGTTGCAATACAAATCAAAACTTCAGATCTTAAAATCGCAAAAAAATCAATAAATTAAAAAGTAAGTGAATTACTGTAAAATTAAATATTACTTAAATTAGCCAACAAACTGTAAAAAAAAAAAAAATGTTAAATGACTTAATCCCTGTAACCCTAGTTTTCTGGCGATGCTTCACACTGTGGGGCCTTTTATGTTACATTATACAAGAAATACTACAATATAAATGTAATTTTATTAAATTATAAACTACATAACAAAATTTATAACATTGCCCCATGCCATGGACTGCACATCCTGGGCAGTACAATCTATAATAACTAAACATCAAATGCAGCACTAAAATAATAAATAACGTACAACAAATCAAATACTAAATCGGTAATTAAATGCATGAATTTAAAAATTTATATACAAGTAGAACTGCGGTCTTAGTTTATAATTTACATTATATATATACCGTGGGACTACATACTGTGGTTATAGTAAGGGGCTAGGCTGTCATAATGAACAACTTTAGAATTCGATTTTGATGACTTGATGATCTGGACTACGAGGTCATTCAGCCTGTTTTAGGAGTGTCTAAGGACCATCCTAAGATGTCTTCTCTGTTGCCAAGTTCACTTGCTCTTGTGCAAAATTGTGCATCACTTCAAACCATAGCTGAAGATTCTGAATGTACTTCTCAGGTGATAAGTGGAGGAAAACTAAGCAAGAGATCACCTCAGACACAACTACACTGCATCGATCTTGGCCAGTGTGATTGTTACTTGAGGATTGATAGTTGAAGAAGAAAGGGACTTGATCTTTTCATATGATAGACATCCAGAATTTTCATTCTCATAGATCTTCAGCATTATTTAAGTATAAAACAGAACTTTTTAAAGTAAAAGGGTTATATAACTCTTGCATGTTTAAAAACTTTTTAATTTATGTAGCTTTATAATTTAGATCCATAGTTTCAATTTTTCTCACTCCTTTATTATGTCATTTCTCAGTAAATGTTTTATATGTGTAAATTATTTAATTTTTTATAAATGTATATGGTCTTTACCTAACTTTTTCATCTATTGCTGTGCATGGTTTATTCTTAAATTATCATTGATTTCAATTGTGTTTCAGAAAGTAATGATCATATATACACAAGCAGAGGATGTTTGCCTAGTAGTACTTTATGGCCTTCTTGTCAAAAATTGCCTACTTTTGCTCATTCTGATGGTGAGGAAACAGCTTTTTGTTCAGTTGCACAGGAAAGCTTAAACCATAGTAATAGTGATAATGGGTATGTTTTTCCTGTGTGTCACTTTTGAATTTTTTAAGTTTTGTAACTTATCAAGTGCCAGTTATGGTTTAAATATTGAATGTTATGCATTTAAATTTGAAAGTGCTTGCCAGTATAAAGGTCTTTGAAACTGATGTGATAAACTTTATTCCAAGAGAAATTATTGCTTTCCTTAATTATATAACTTGCATGGCTAAACTGCAGCTTGCAAACCATATGTGAGTCTTAGGTCATTTACCTGCAGCTCATGAAACATGTGAGGCTCTTTGACCCTTAAATGCGACTTACCTGCAACAAACAGTAGTTTTATTTTTTAAATGTAGTTACATTTTGAAACACATATATTGCAATAATATTCTTTATTAATTAGTAATTTTAATTTCTTAAATTATGTCATGTGCATAATTATTGATTTCAAAATTTTTCATCATGCACTAATACAGCAGAGTAGCAAATAACGTGGCAAATAATTATTTTTCTTTAGTTTACTGTAATAGCCATGCTAACAGGCATGGCTAAACTCTAATTTGCAAGCTGTTAACAGCATACAAGAAAAAAGGTCACCGACTTTTCTAGCTTCTAATGCGCTTAAATATCAGTAGCACTTCAGAATGCAGTAGTCCTTAATTAAAGACTCACATAATAGTTTTAAAATAGTCACTTGCACAAAAACTATACCTGCAGTTATTATTCACAGAATAAATCAAGCTTAAAATAAAAACAAACTTTATTATCACTACAAAAAAAAAAGTATTTCTGCAACATCATTCCAGACCTTGAATGAGTATCTCTATTGCCATGAACAAATTACTAATCTATAGTTACAAAATTTAATGCTGATGAACCAGGAAATATAAAATGCAAGAAAAATAAGCATTAAAATAATAATGTATTCTTAACATCCTCCAATGTTTTGATTATAAATTATAATCAAAGCATAGAATTACCACTTTGAGCCCTTTTAAGTTATCATAAGTATTAAAAAATATATGTATATTCAATTCACAAGTAAACCATTGAAATACTTTTAAGTTTAAGGAAAAATAATAACAAATAAAAACATATTTCACTAAAATGCATATTTAAATTACAAGTCCAGTTTTTATGGAATCTTAATATTTCTACCAGTCCTACTAAATTTCAGTCTGTCCTCAGGTGTATCATCATCCTGTTTGACAGTCTGATCTGAGAATGTGGTCAAACTATTGGATTCCACAGTACTATCGGTAACTTGGCCACACTATTGGTTCACACTTTAGGAGAGTCAATAGGAAATGTACCTCAAGAGGATATATTCTCTGAATAGGCCAAAGAAGTTCTTGGTGCAAAATCTGCATCTTTATGAGCTGTACAATGCTCTTTTTACCTATGTAGCGCCCTCTGTGTTTCCTCTTCATCTTACCTTTAATTTCTGTATGTTTTAATTTTCTTAAGATGGCAACAACTGGTAGATTTTTTTATTTGATTTAATGAAAAATAAATGATGATGTGTTGTTCTTAAGTCATCCTGTCATCTACTTTCATTCATTTAAAGGTAAAGTTTATTAGGGTTGAGATATTAACATAAAATATCCACTTCATTAGTGACTACTAGATGCATTATTCAAGAACCAAACGTGGAAAATGAAGGCAGAAACAAAAGCAACACTTTGACATTGATCGCTAGAGTTAGCATTTAAGTCCCAACGTTTTGGAAACCGGACCCAAACATATGGTTTCTCTGGTTGGAAGCTCGATTTCGAAATGCTGAAATTATGACAGATCAAACGAAATGATTATGTCATGAGTTCCATTGACACTGAAATATTATCACAAGTGTCAGACATTCTGATCAGGGATGATTCTCAAGGGATGATAAGTACACATAGACTCCAACTGCTACAGTTTCTACAGAAATTCATGATAAACTACGAGCTACAAAAAGTATGGGGAAAACTACGGATTTTACAGAAACAGAGTAGGAGAACCAGTATGCAAAACGGAACCAACTAATTCATCCGTACTTGTGTCATCATATATCACGTGTTCAGTGCATTGCTGGTTTTGAAGAATAGCCAATCGTAGATCAGTAACTCCAACCGTTAATGACTTTTCAATAGTTCCCCTGCAACATCTGGTCTCCCAGGTTCGTTGCTGCTGTGTGTTTAGCTTGCCTTCGGCTCAATTGTTTGGATTACGGCGAGAGCTTAGCGTGTGTCTTGTGAACTGGTATTCAGGTGGAAGTTTTTTTTAATAATGCTACCTCGAACGAAAAAGCTAAAATTATCAAAGCAGAAATTTAAAGATTCATATTCTTCAGAATTTCCGTGCATTAAAGCATCTGTAATTTCTATGAATCATGCACACTGCAGTGTATGCAACAAAGACATCTCAGTTGCACATGGCGGAAAAAATGACTATAAACAGCATGTTTTTTTCTCAAAAACATATAGAACTTGGCACTGTAAAGTCTAAAGAAATAAAAAATTTCTTAATAAAAGATCACGAAACAGGTACAGCGAGATAGTAGTAAAACTGTTGCACACTGGTAGTTCGTCTTGGAGTTCGACTGTTGTTAGATTTTTAATTGAACACAATCTACGCTTTCTGTTTTGGATCATTTCAAAGCAATGTTTCCGGATTCTGCCATAGCAAAAAAATTTAGCTGCAGTCGTACCAAAACTGCCGCTATTGTGAAAACGCTTGCAGAAAGTACTGTTGCCGGTATGATAAAATCAGTGTGCAATACATCGTTTTCTCTAAGTACTGATGGAAGTAATGATAACAAACTGTATCCATTGATTATAACGTATTACAGTAAAGAAAAGGGAGTGTTAATTACGTCATTGATTTCTTTTTTAGAGTGCATGAATAATACCGGAGAAGGTATTTTTAATTGTATAAATGAAAACATTAAAAGCAAAGATTTAGAATGGAAAAATTGCTCATCATTTTCTTCAGATAATGCTAGTAATATGATTAGAAAGTTTAAAGGTGTAGCATCGTTTATCAAAACGCATCAACCAAGTATAATCATCCGAGGTTGTCCATACCACCTCTTGCATATAGCTGCAAAAAAGGCTACTGAAAAATTAATTGGCTCAGAAATCGAAATGTTGTTAATAGATATATATATATTTATTTGGAAAAAAGTTTGAAACGGAAGCATGGCTTCAAAGTTGCTCAACAAATTTTGAACACAAGTCTCATAAAATTTTGAAATATTGCAGTATGAGATGGTTGTCTCTTTTAGAATCTATAACCAGGATTTTGGAACAGTGGGATGCTGTGATTTTTTTTTTTTTTTAGATCAACCAGATAACAGTGAGAATGAAGGAAAGAGATTGCAGAATATTAAAAAAATGTTACAATCACCTACCACCAAATTGTACTTGTTATTTTTGAAAAATACTTTGCCTTTGTTTATAACAGTAAATATTAATTTGCAACAACAAGCTTCTTATATACATAAATTGAGAAGAGAACTTGTTGAACTTTTAATGAATTTGTTAAATTCGTAAAACCATCAGTAATTTCTAAAGAAAATGAAGATTTTAATCTAACATCTCTTTCATTTTAAAAGTATAGTAAACAAAAAGAAAATGAAAATTTAGTGATTGGTGCAAAAACAAGACTATATTTAACAAATGCCAAGTTGAATGAAAGTGAAGTAAAATCATTTTTCAATTCTGTGTGAGCTTTTTTTTTTTTTGTAACTGCATGTTCATATATAATAGATAAATTTCCACTAAGTGATCCATTTCTAAAACATGCCGAAGTTGCTGACATCAACTTGAGGACTGAAATTTCATTTTCATCTGTTCTTTACTTGATGAATACTTTTCCATCCACTATTGCTGAAAAATATCTTAATAAAGTAGAAATTGAATTTTCCATGTATCAAGTAGATGATTTGAAAGAAATTGTAAATTAGCATATTGATTTAGTATGGGGAGAAATTGCCAAATTAAAAAATATGAATGGGTGTATTAAATACAAAGTATTGCCTGTGATGCTTGCTGTCTTAATAATACCTCATTGAAATGCAGCTTGTGAAAGAATTTTTTTTATTTTTAAAAAAATACAGACGGAAATTCGACCAAATTTAGGTCCTAAAACTCTCAAAGCAGTTTTAATTAAAAAAAATAAGTATGCAGGCAAATGAAGAACTATGTTATAAAAAAACATTCTCAAAATCAGAACTTAAGCTTGCTACATATAAATCTTTGCATTCGTAAATTATAAGTATTTTTTAATACTAATATGTATTATTCTTGGTTATTTAAATTTTATTTTCCTGCAGAAATTAAATCCAGAATAAAGATATATGATTTATGGATTCTGATATTTTCTGATTAGTAGTGATTTAAAATACTTGCTTTTTTCATATAATAGTAGCTTTAGTGATATACATGTTTGAGGAATTAAATGTGCATATAATTTACAAGGCATATTTTTTAATTATTCAGATTTATTTTTGAAGCTCTATTCAATCTGTGTGCCCACTTTGGGCACACCCACATAATTAAACCGATAAGGGTTATGATTATGTGTGTAAACCGATAAGGGTTATGATTAAACCGATAAGGGTTATGGTTATGTTAAACCGATATATGAACATGCAGTTACAAAAAAAAAAAAAGCTCACACAGAATTGAAAAATGATTTTACTTCACTTTCATTCAACTTGGCATTTGTTAAATATAGTCTTGTTTTTGCACCAATCACTAAATTTTCATTTTCTTTTTGTTTACTATACTTTTAAAATGAAAGAGATGTTAGATTAAAATCTTCATTTTCTTTCTTCACAAAATTTTACTTGTGTACTCCTCTAGGCCTAATTAGACTGCCTACCTTTTTTTTTTTTTTTTTTTTTTTTTTTTTTTTATCAAAACTCCAACTTAGGTAGCATGCAGGAACTGAGGTAGAATTGGGTCAAGAAAACTCCTACAGTTATGTGAGGTGAAGAACATAGCTTCAAATAAGGTAGGTGAAGCTTTTTTTAAAACTCTCTGACTTCAAAGATTACCCGTGGCAATCTTGAGCCTTTTATCCATGACTGGCGATAATTTAGTTAAATTGGCGACAATGGATGAGAAAATGTGAGAAATAAAATCCATGTCACATCAAAATGCCGCTGTAGCTTGCTCTAGAGATGACATTGTTTTAGTTAAACTGCAAGAACAGATTTCAGAGTTATTCCTACAAGTTAAGGAACTGAATAAAAGACATTATTCTAGACATCAGTAGTTCAGGTTCCACTATAGAAGTAATTCTATTAATAGGCATAGTAGCGGAAATGAAAGTTTTTGTTATTATCACTCAATGTTTGGGTTTCAAATGCAATAATCCTTGTATTAGCTTAACAAAACCTACATTCAACGCAAGAAATCTAAATCCCTGTCTCTCACAGACGACAGATGGATAAGGGATAGAGATGCATTGTCTTTTTATTCGTGACAAGGAGAGCATCGCCCAATTTTTAATCGATACTGGTGCCAAAAAATGGTGATTACACCATTACTGAATGAAAAAACAACTGTTGCAAAACTGTAACTCTTTGCTGCAAATGGAACCAAAATTAAGACTTATGGGTAAAAGTTGCTAAAATTGGATTTGGGACTGAGAAGAGCATTTGATTGACCTTTTCTGATAGCTGGTGTTAATTAAACAATAATAGGTATTGACTTTTTTTTCACTTTCACCTTTTGGTTGACAGCAAAAATCGTAAATAAATTGATGGCATCACTTCATTGTTCTCTATTGGTGATCCCTCCTATGGTGTCGTTTCGCCAATGGTGCATGCAGTACAGAATCAGTATTAAGTAATCCTAAAATAATTTCCAGATCTTTTGTGGCCAACACTCGTCAATAATAAAATCAAAAGTCACAACATTGAACATTTCATTAAAACTAAGGGGGCTCCTGTTACGACTAAGGTCAGAACACTCTCAGCTAAAAAATTAAAAGCAGCCTAGCTGCTTTTAATTTAAGCCTAAGCCGAATTTGAATTTATGTTGCAACAAGGTCTTTGCAAGGCCTTCAAACAGTTGTTGGGGTAGTCCTCTACATCTCACCCTTAAGAAATCAGGTGATTGGAGGCTATGTGGAGATTACAGGGCTCTTAATAATATCACTACTCCTGAATGATATCCTCTACTGCTCCGCACTGACTGTGGCTATATTCTACACAGAAAGATTTTGTTCATCCTTTGACTTAATTAGAGGTTATCCGCAAATTCCAGTGCTCGAAAGCAACATCCCAAAAATGGCCATTATAACTCCTCTTGGGTTGTGTGAATTCCCATTCATGACGTTTGATTTACACAACACAGCACAGACATTTTAGCTATTCATGAATATGGTGCTATCATGATTAGACTGTACATTCTGCTATTTAAATGACATACTAATCGCTTCTCCAAATGAAGAGTCACGCCATAAGCACTTACACAGTTTTTCAAAGGTTAAACGACTGTGGTTTATGCATCAGTGTTGCAAAATGTATTTTTGGCACTTTTAAACTTAATTATTTCGGGTATGAAATCACAACTGAAGGAATAAGACCTCTTCTGGCGAAAGTTGATGACATACAAAACATATCCGAACCTGCATCATCTACCAGCTTGCGCAGGTTCTTAGGGATGATCAATTTATATCACCGCTTCATCCCAAAGTGTGCCAAGCTTCAACAACCTGTAACCTCACTGCTCAGTGGAAAATGCAAAAATAGTAAAATGCCACTAACATAGACTGAAGATTCCCAGAATATATTCAAAACTTCAAATATGCGCTTTGTCACGCTGCTATGCTGGTTCATCCCTCAAATGACACTACTATATCTCTCAGACACAGCTATCGGGGCCGTCATTTGTCAAATTGATCAGGGAGAGATGCGTCCATTAAGTTTCTTCTTGCACTCCTTAACTGACACACCAAGAAAGTGCAGCTCATGTGATTGAGAGCTCTTGTCCATCTACACTGCAATAAAACATTTTAGGTACATATTAAAGGAAAGGTGTTTCAGCATTTATATGGACCACAAACCTATCACCTTCGCTTTTAAGCAAAATTTAGACAAAGCCTCTCCCAGACAAACAAAACAATTGAGTTATATTGCTCAGTTTTCAACAAATATTTGTTTTGTCAAAGGAGAAGAAAACATTGTTGCAGATGCTCTTTCCAAAATTAATACGATCTCCAATTGACTATGCAACTATTGCAGAATTTCAAGATGATGAAGAGGTAACTATTTTATAAAAACTACCCAAGGCTGAGAATGGTTCAGATCCCCATTCCAAGCACTGACAAATCCATTTATTGTGATGTCTCCACCAACAGTAACTGCCCATACATCTCCTCAAATTTTTGCCAACAGATATTTTCTTCTATTCATGCCTTATCTCACATAGGGATTAGAAGCACAAGAAAATTAATCACGAAAAGTTTCATATGGCCAAACGTCAATAAAAATTGTCAGGTATGGTGTAGTGAATGCATGAAATGCCAAGGATCTAAGATTCTAAGACATACAAAGTCAGCTCTTATGGATTTCAAGGTTCCACCTGAACATTTTCAACACATTGACATTGGTATTGTTGGACCTTTGCCTTCATATCAAGTTTCAGATACTTACTAATGATGATTGATCATTTTTCAAGATGGGTTGAACCCCTTCCTGTGGCGGATCAATCAGCAGAAATAGTTGCAAAGTGGATGATCTCAACCTGGATTTCTCATTTTGGAATGCAACAGTGTATTACGTCTGATCAAGAATGTCACTTTGGAAGTCAACATCTTTGAGCAATTTGTTGGTTTTTAAAAATCCAGAATAGCAGCATACCATCAACAATCAAATGGATTAATTGAGCGACAACACATGATTATAAAGGCAAGCTTGAAATGTCTTTTACAACAAATTCTAACAAAGCGTCTTGGATAGATGCTTTATCTCTGGTTCTTCTCAGATTACACTCTGCACTGAAAGAACAAATAGGATACTCTTCAGCTCCTTTACAAAAGTCCGTCTGTTCACCCGGAGAATTTGTCACCACAATCTCTAATGCCGCACACTCAAGAGTTCATGCAAAAGCTACAAAGTATTTATCCATAACATTAAACCTTCTACAACGACTACCCATGGCAATGCAATTGTATTCATTTCAAAACACCTTTTGAATTGCTCACATGTTTTCATCTACAATAACACAGCCACTTCATCTTTGCACCCAGTTTGCCTTGGGCCTTATGTTGTCGAACACTGAGCACCAAAGTATTTTGACATTGAAATTAATGGAACCATCAAAAGAATTTCAGTTGATAGACTGAAACCATGTTTTACCTTAAAAGACAATGATGAGCAGCTTCTTAAAACCCACAAGCATATGGATTATCCAGATCCGCACACACAGTGCGAACCTTGGGGGAAAATTTCACCGCCTTTCATTCACAGCCATACCACATGCAGTGGAAGAACCATCAGGTTTCCAGCCGATTTAAAAGTCCTAATCATTTTCAATGGGAAGGGAAGTGTATAGCATCCTCTATGTTTCCTCTTCATCTTATCTTTAATTTCTGTACGTTTTAATTTTCATAAGATGGCAACATAGCTACAACTGGTAGATTTTTTTTATTTGATTTGATGAAAAATAAACTATGTTGTGTTCTTTTCCTGAAGTCATTGTGGCATCTAAATTTATTCATTTAAAGCGTTAAAAGTTTATTACGGATAAGGGATTAACATAAAATATCCACTTCACATAGAACAAGCTCGGTAATACAACCTAAAGGCCAGTTGATTGTCTATTTATTATCAGTTCTCACTAGAACAGTATCACCCACAGCAACTGTGTCTTAGGTTTTTACTATTCACTTTTTAAATTAGAGCAACTGAGTATTCTGACCGAAAACGGTTCTTTAAATATGACTTGTCTTTATATGAGTGTTTCAGATAAAAAAAAAATTGTTTCACAGAATCAATATCTGAAAAGCTGAATTCATGAATATCTTTAAGAAACATTGACAGAGAAATGGACTTTATCACATCTCCTTTAGAGGCCTTGACTTGATTATGCTCCCACAGTCTGCTATAGTAGTTGTTATTTCTTCATAATTTAGATGAGCTTGTCTTGATACTCTTTTTAACAAATCTTTCAATGTTATAATTCGCTCCCACCAACTGTCCCACCACGCTGCAATCGGTGGGTTAATTTTCCATTCAATTGAACTGTGACTCCATGTTTCTTCATATGGTTGCAATCTAGCTGTTTTGATGAGTTGGCTGCTCCAACAAAATTAGAACCATTGTTACAGTACACACTGGTACTCTTTCCCTGTGAGCTATAAATCTGAATGTCATTAAAAAGGCATTTGTGGAAGCAGCAGTAACTAGCTTAAAATGTACTCATTGTACAAGTGAATATTAGTATCCAACTCTTTCTGTTTTCTTTTAGAAATAGAGGACCAGCCATGTCAACCCCAGTAACTTGGAAATACCACAGCATCTTTCACTCGATTTTCATATTTATTGAACTATGTATTTTACAGATCGTTTAATTAGCCATAATATTTTTCATAATCTTTCTTCCATTAAAAATCCAATATGTTTCTCTAAGCAGATGCAAAAGTATCTGACTGACTGCATGACAATTCTTCACATGAACAGAGAAAATGTTGTTTTGAAAAAAGGATGATAGTTTTCAGAAAATCTTTACTACCCTTTCTAAAAATAGTCTTAGTTTTTTACACATAGATGCCATGATCATCTTTAAATATCTGAAGTGTTTTAAGTCTATCATGGTCCAGCAGTGGCCAAGGAGTAAAGTTGCTGAACACTGGTAGTTCAGTGTGGGCTTTGAATCTCGAGGAATGGGCTGGTACATGGGTGCTTTCATGATTTTCCCCATGTTTAACATGTTTATCAACCAGTTTCCCTTATAACATTCTCTACAAAGACATCCCTTCCCTTAGGCAAATAGCTCTCGTGTGCTTTGCCATAATTAATAAGTCGAGGGCAACATGGATATTCATTGTTCTTTTCGTGCCGTGCCACTTGAATTAGTGGTCTGTTTTGTGGGGCAATGCAGCACCAAATTATATTGTTCATTTCTTGTGTGGTAATACCCACTATTTATGTTATTTGTTTTGTTTTTAATGTTTGATTATAATGTTGAATAATTAAAATAAAACATTTTACTAAGTATTTTTTATATACAAGCATGACTCATCGGTGAGTCATGCTCGCCCACGAAACAATTAAGCATTTGCTGCCCCACGGAACAGACAAGTATGACCCACTGGTGAGTCAGATCAGCATCATATTAAATAAACCAAACCAAAACTAATTCTTTTGAATCATAAGCTATGTTTTCAACTCCACTTCGTGAAATTCTGTTGCATTCAATTCTCTGTATCTTATGCTTTTAGTATTTGTGCAGTTATGCTTAAAACAAAGTGAAAAATGTTTCTAGAACTAAAAAAAAAGAAACTTACAGCAGAACAAAAAATAGTAAGTTTTATTAAAGTAGTTTAATAAAACTTACTATTTTTTGTTTAACTAAAGTTGAATTACGTCTTTGGAACAATATCATCACAAAGCATGAGCAAAGTGCAAAGCATCACAAAGCTTATTAACTTGTATATTATTATTATTCACTTTCTCTTTTTTTAACATTATTTTTCCCCTTGTCAATAAAAAGAGAATAATAATAATAATAAACTAGGAGAGAAAGTCACAGGAGTCCCATCATATCACAAAGGATCAACAGCCTTATGTTAAAAAGAGGTTTAGTCATTATATCACCAATTTGCTCCTCTGTAGGTATCTGCTGCACAATGATTTGTTTTTCTAGAATTTTCTCTTGTATGAAAAAGTGCTTGATGTGTTTTGTGTGTCGATGAAACTCAGGATTTCATGATAGTCTCACTGCAGTAGTGTTATCCACTTGAATTACTGGAACTTCATGTAATTTGGTAACGTCACTAAATAATCGCTTTAACCAAATTACTTCTTTAAAACATTCACTAGCTGCAATTACAGGTATCTCTGCTTCATTTGTTGAATTGCAACACTTGGCTGTCTTTGGCTAATCCATAATATAGCCCCACCACTATATAATATCAAAACTCTACAATGCTGAGTAAACCCTTTGAGAATGAGTCTAGCTTTGAATTATCAATAGATCCATCAGGATTCTTTTTGATCTTATAAACTCAATTGCATGCAAAGCTTTAGCATCCTTTGGTAATTTTTCTAAAGTCCATGTTTCATTTTCCATCAGTGGTGTCATCTCAGAATCCGTAGCTTCTTTCCAGTGCACATTTTGTTTACAGGTAATTGTTTCTTTGTAAGAACCAGACGTTTCAGAATCAGCAAGAAAAATTTAATCTACCATTGTTATCTTCAGAATGCTTTGGCTTTCTCAGTTCAGCTCTATCACTTAGGTATCTTGACTGTGCATTATTTTGAAAATTAATATCTTCCCATTTTTGTTCGTCAAAATCTTCTAATCTATTTCCAGATATTTCTTCACTGTGTTTCTTTTCAAAATATTTTTCACTAAGAAACTTTTCTGTCTTATCTTTTTCTGAATCTTCTCGATACTTAGACCCAGTAGTCTGTCTTGATCTTGAATATGTCCCTGCATCCTTTCTTCACAGTTTGTTAGCTCCTCATTGAATATAACTTCACATGAACAGATCATGCAGTTGTCTTTTTTGATTCACAGATGGTATCTTCGTCTCCATCATAACCAATTAAATAAGCCTCTGTAGCTTTGCTATCCATCTTCCTCCTTTGCTTAGGAATTGAGTATAACAAACAAATCCTGTTATGTGTAGATGTTTTAAGAGGTTTCTTTTTAATCCGTAGCTCAAAAGGACTCAAGCCTTCTACTGATGATTTGCCAGTTCTATTTAATACATACATATGGCAGTGGTGACTAGTTCAGCCCACATTGCCACAGGTAAATGAGCTTCAGAATTTGAGTACTTAAATATTCTTGCCATTTCAATTATTCTATGTTTATCGTATTCGCTGGACCTATTTTGCTCAGATGTATAAGCTGCTGTTAGCCTGAGTTATTCCTTCGGAATGTAGAATTGCATGCACTGTGTCGTCAAATTCACCTCCGTTGTCACTGAGGAATTCCTTGACATAATGTCCCAAGGTTTTTGCATGTGCAAGCATATCCTTTAACATATCTGCAACTTCAGACTTTTCTTTGATAAAATAACCATACCAAAACTTTTTATAGCTGTATTAAACACAACTAAGTATTTTTTCTTCTGGAAAGATTCATCAAAAAGTGCACAAGCATCAGTTAAAATTAATTCACCAGGCTTGCTGGCTTCTTTCTAATGCCAAATGATAAACGGTGTGCTTTACCAAAAAAACATGGTTAACACAATTTTCATTCAAGTGGCACTTTAATGCCTAATTCTTTCTCAAGCATGTTTTTAATATGATGTTTATCTTAATGTCCCCATCATTGATCATATAACTGCTACAAGAAATTATCTGCTTTGGCAGCATGCACTTCTATAATTTTCTAAGGCATAATTGGTTCAGTAGCTGCCTTATATAAGGTACCATAAACACTACGAGTTCTAAACAGCACTACTTGACAGTTAACTTTTAACTAGGAGTATGTAGCTTTTGCAATAAATTTACTATTCTGATTTTTATCTTGAGCGGCAAGTAAAGAAAATAAATTTCTGTTCATCTCAGGTACATACCAAACATCGTTTAAGTAGATTTTGTGGATTTTATTTCCAATAATTGTCTTGACATGAACTGTGCCTTTCTCAAGAGCCACTAAAGAATTTTTTTTTCTAGCAGCCTTGATGCTACAGAGACTGTGAAACTGCACAAAATCAATAAAATATGTGGTACAGTTCATGATCTGTCTTGTAGCTCCACTATTTATCCAAAATAATGTTGGATCAGTCCCAGCTGCACAGGCTTCTTCATGAATGGACATCAGTGTTACACTGCCTGTATGTTCTTGACTAGTTTTGACCTATTCTTCGGTGATCTTCCATCAGCTCTTCCATCAGCAGTGCACTGTTTCCACTCTTTTACACAGTGTCCTTTCTGCTTGTAAAAATTGCAAATATCTTCTTTTCTTGATTTTCTTCTGAATTTTCCTTTTATATACAGCTTTTGTTTTTTGAATTTTAACATTACTAATGCCACTTGTCCACTTGTATTTTTCATGACTTTAAATTCTCTTTCATGAAAGTAAAGCTGCACTGTTAACTCATCAACTGTTTGCTTATGTTCACGCAGGAGTACCAACTTTATTTAAATGAATGGTATTGTTTGGGTAAAACATCTGACATCTTGTAGTTGAGTAGCAAGTCAGGTCACTTATTTTCGTTTTTCTTTTCACGTCCTGAATTCAACTTATTCAATAAATTTTTTAATTTGGAAAGATAAGCTGCCATATTATGATTCTCATTCCACTTGAACAGGAAAAACTGCGTGCATTTATTATACAGTTGTTTTTCTGATGATGTTTCATATAACGTATGTAATTCTAACCATACTTCTGTAGCAGTTTGAAATCTCATAATCTTCTGAAGAGTTTCTTCTCTCATAGAAGTTGTTAAAACCATCATAGCACTTGTATTTGCATTTTGAAACTTCTTAATAGCTTCATTATATTTCTTTTCTCTGAGCAACCGAAACATCTACTGGAAGATTTTTCTGGTTTCACTAAAGTTCCTTCTACAATTTCTAAAACACCAGAATGATAGCTTAAAATAAATTGTATGCTATATTTCCATACAAGCCAGTCACTTTCGCCCACTAAAGCCTTTACTTGGATCTTAGAGAATTCTATCTTTTGATTTTTAAACCACTTTCGATCGCTAAGACAAATATGAAACACTTACTAGATTAGGCTTAATAAATTTTGTTTTATTCTTATCAATTCAAAACACTTGACACAGTATTTGAGCCTGCTCTACCCATAACTTGAAAAAGTGTTTCCAGAATTAAAAAAAGAAAACTTATACCAAAAAATAGCAAGTTTTAATTTCTGTTCCTTTTGCCACTCATGACAGTACTTTTGCAAGGAGTGTAATCTCTTAGTTAATGTTTTGCTTTAAACTTAATCCGTATGTTTTTATTACACCTAATCTACAATGATTAAATTGACTGTATTTGCCAGAAACTATCAGTATACTGCTCATATTTCATGTTTAATTTGTTCACTAATGCAAGGAAAGAAACTGCAAGGGAAGAAACAAGTGTTTTAGCTTAGAAGTTTGATTGCAAAATGTTAAAGTGTGTCATAATATCCTCACTTATTTTATTTTTGCCATATCATGTAAGGTGGCTTGTGCTTTGTTTCATATTCTATTTGTTGATGGAATAATATAAAATTTGCTGGACCAATTCATTATTTTTATAAGAATTGCATTCATTTTTATTCTAAAATTATAAGTGTTTTTACATAATTTTTGGAGCATTTGACTTAGTTTTTATAGTTAAATCTCCATGCAGAATTGCTAAACATATATATATGCACAAAGATATCTAATTTGCCTTCTATTTATAATGTTACTTATGGAACAGTGTGTCTTCTTATAGTGTTACTTAATGCAGTTTTCCTTTTGTACTGCAAGCATGAAGAGGTGTTTTGATATTTTTTACTGAAAATGCAGCTTATCATGCATTATACTTAAATCACATTCATTATAAAATATAATTTATTCTGTAATGTCAGAAAGGGAAAATCGGCCTTTTAAAAAAATTCAATGTTAAATATAGTTTATAAATGTGTCAGTAGTACTGTTGTTGTACTGAAAAATATCCTTATCTTAAAGGATTAAATTCAAAATGCAACAAACAAAAAAAAAAAAAAAAAAAAAGCTAGTTATTGAAGCTATGAAAACTCAGAAAAGCAAACAGTAGTATTAATTGATTTTTTGTTTTGTTGTAGAAAGTTATGTTTTTAATTAATGTCTTCCAACTGCAGCTAATGTTTCATTTGCACTAACTTTCACTAGTTTGAAATTGTAATTCTAGTAACATTTTAGGGTTTGCAACCACTGTAGTCAGTATTCGGACTTTGCAGTTTTTCTTGGAACAACAGTTTGATGTACATTGAAGTCTCCCAGGCAGGTTAACTGTGCCAAAACTTATTTATTACATGGAGTAATGAATACTCAATAATTTCTAATATATGGGCCTGCATATCTCCTTGTTTATGTTGCGTGATTTTACTTAACATTTTATTGATAGATCATATTTTTTAAAGAATTCATGCTTCAGAATATGCATTGTATGGTGAATGATTTACATAATAATTACATGGTCATTATTTACCCATGAAGATTAGAACAAGCTACTCTTAAAAATGGATTCCTAATATGTGTGAGTTCATCTTCTGTACTCTTTGCTAAATCAGCATGTCAAAACAGTACCAAATTATGAAATCTGTTACAGATCACATGGATTTTTTTTATGCCTTCCTTAATCTGCAGATGTGTGCCAGTTAATGGGGGAGATGCATGCATAAGCACTGTTTGTTGCTTGTTAATGAACCTCATTGCATAAGTTTTCCTATTTAAATATTAACCTTGTTTTTCCAAAATGAAATTTCTAATACTTCAGGAAGTGAAATTAGACATGTGGTACCAGAATGATTTCTTGAAATTTCTTATTTCTTTGTTACCTTATTTTCCTGATTTGTATTCATACCGTTTTATATATAAGGTTGTTTGAAACTCTAGATTTGCTGAAAGTAATCCATATTTATATTAAAAATTTCAAACAATTCCATTAGTCTTGGTTCTACAGTTTACTTGGGCAAAAACTTACCAATGGCATTCTTCACTGCTTTGGCATCCATAGTGGTGGAGTATTTATCTTCCATATGTCATATTTCAACTTTCATGATAAATAGATGTTTGGGAAAGTTCCTTGTTTACATTTTGAAACTGTTAAGGTATTTTACTTTGTTTTTGCCCCACCATGCTAAATAAATCCCAGCTTTCTTCATCTTCTGTACACTTTGCTAAATCAGCATGTCAAAACAGTTCCACATCATGAAACATGTTACAAATCTTATGAATTTTTTAGCATTAGCATTGTACTGAAAAGAAAAGGATTACAATCTGTTATGTTTCATGGATTTTCAAACATGTAAAATAAAGTTTTCTTCAATAATCTTTTGAGCTTCTGATGACCCCTTGGTTTATAAGCTGCAGTATAGAAATTGTGTTCAGTAGTAGGAAAATAACCATAATAAGTTTTGAAGTTTTTGATAATTTTATGTGCAATACAATTGTTATTCATATGTAGAATCCTCTATTTTGGGACAAAAATTTATCCCACACCTGTCCTTCCATAAAATTTTATGTAAGCCTTGCCTTACAGTTATCTTTATAAGATATGGAAAAACTTTTCATATTTTTCAAATATCTTGTCTTTTTATAGTTTCCAGTAATTAGAATATGTTCAGTTCCATTTCATGTTGGCACTTGTAAGAATTGTGATTTGCTATTTCAGTTCTTTGCCAGTGCATTTCTAGCCTTTAAATTTTTTTGTTTGCTGCTTTATCTTGTAAAACAGCTTAACTCCAGTTTCAGTGAAAATGTCATTGCAGTGACAAGAGGTATCATCTCAAACTTTTTTTTTTTTTAATGTTTTCGCCACACAGTGATTTGTTCATTCAGTGAGGCAAATACATTAAATTTTTATTCATCAGCATTTGTTATGTTATACAAGTATAAATCTTGTTTATTGTGGATTTTGCAACTGTGTAAGAAAACTTTTTTCTCTTTCACATGTTCATGAAGAATTTTCTACTTACTACTTAACTATTGTATCTATATACTCTGACTGCTCATCTAACAATTTCAGAACTAATTCTCATTGTAAACCATTGTAATTCAAGTACAACTTTTAAAACACTGCGCATTGAGTTTTAATTAATTTTCCTCTAGATAAACCTGTGATTCCTTGATATAGCTTGGAATGCCATCTCAATTTTTAGGCTGTCTTACCTTTTCCATCCAGTACCCATTGTTTCATAATTTCAAAGGCTGCTAAATTTTTTACATTAATAATTTTTGAAATACTTTCATGACATTTACAATATGTGATTAAATTTGTAATAAAACTTGTAGTTACCATCTAACATCTTATCATGTTCATTTTAAGTTAGAAATTACTAAAACATTTCGCTGAAGAGTTAATAGTTTCTGAATGTAAACAGTAAGTCTTGCAATGTAGTTCTATTTAAAATTGAGAAAATGTTAATAAAAGCCTCCAAATGAAAAGAAATCTGTTCAAAACTTTTGATTATCCAAATAAATGCAAATTTGTTTTTAGCATGTCTTGTATAAATTATTTTATTTTTAGAATATTTCAAACTCTGTTATTTTAAACAACAAGAAGGTATTGAAATAAGGAGACAGCATTTTGTGTAAAAAGTATCTTAAGTCATTTCTTTAATGTTTGGCAAATGTTTTCTGTAAATAAATTTCAAGAGCACAGATGTCCAGAATTAATTTTCAGCCATTGTATAATAGATTGCAAATTTTATATTTTTCATTAACTGGGTGAAAGTCTATTATAATTTGAAATATTAGTATAAACATATATTCTACATGACACCTTATGTAATAATTGTATAAGGCTGTAAGCAGGCTGGTGTCATGTTACCATCTAGCAGGCTGTTATTGTAAACATACACCTATTCAAAAATATTCTAATTTATGTAACTGTTCCACTGTTTTTTTGCCCAAAATAAATAAAAAGGAATTATTTTTTATTGAATGGCTTGTAGAGAATGTGGTCAAATTTATCAAGAAATTATTCTCAAATGAAAAACTGGTTCTGTGTTTTATCTAATTTATTCAGTGTTTTTACTTTGTATAAATATAATAGTTACACTTTTCTTAGCACTGTTCAGAATTGGTAAGTGCTTAGATGTTAATCACCTTTTCAGATTTATCTTAAGGCTTTTATTTGTCTTTTAAGAGACTAGATCTGAACAAGTCCAGTGTAAATCTTTTTACATCATTTTCTAAAACTACAGATGTTCTGAATTAACTTTTCCCCTTTCTTATTTAATTCATACTTACCTAGTCTGATGTTTGGACAATCATGTAAAATACCTTCAGTCTTTTCAAACCATTAAGAACTTACTAATATTATTAATTTTTTAATTAATAAATTTAATTTAATTTTAAATTTATTAATTATTTTTAATATTACTAATATTATTTATTATTAATTTAGAATATTACTAATTTTCCTGCAGCAGAACAAAATTTACTGCCATTCTAAAATATCTAAAAAATATAATTATTAGTTTTCTATTATTCTGTTCTGTTGTGTGTTACATATACAGTTTTTGAATTCCATTCTACAAAAGTAAAAATACATTTTAATAATTTATTTATTTATATTTAATGAATATCATTAAATTTCTGGAATAATCCTGTAGGCATGATAAGTAGAAATACATGTTAATTGAACGGTATATTTCATTCTTAAAAATGTGAAACTAGTATTTGTGGACTGTAGTAACAGAATTTGAAAAATTATTTTTAACACTTAAACACACTTAGAAAACTGCAATAAATGATGTGTTTTAGAAATTTTTTTTAACATAGGAATTTTAATTTTTTAAATGCTTTTATAGTTTTACAAGTAATTGTTCCTTATTTTCTGAGTAAATTATAACTTTTGTTTACCTTGTAACTAAAAAATATTTATTTTTGAGACTTCGGAAATTTATTTGATAAAGTTGTTTAACTGCAATTTCCCCCCTTTTTCTTTTAAAGACAACATATGATTCCTGGTGGGATAGGAAATCGAATTGGTGTAACATATATAATTCGTGATGGTTTGGCCGAAATGTATATATTTTTTAATGGCAGTGTTTATGGACCATGTGCAACAGAAATTCCGCTTAATGGAGATCCAATATATGCTGTTGTAGATTTGTATGGTACCACAAAGAAAGTTCGCATTGTACAGATCTATACTGGTAAGTAATTTGACTTTATATTTACAAAAAAAAATTAATTTTTATAATAATAGAAAATTTGAATTTTAGCTGATATATTTCATTTTCCAGACGTCTAAGTGTTATGATTACCTTAATAACCAAAATAACAGATCCTTAATGACAGATCACTGTCCTGTTTAAAACTTTGTATCTAAATACTCTTGATCTTTGTATCTAAAATACTAAAGAAGAGCTAGTGTCTGGTGTACTATCAATTAAATTCTATCAGTTAGAAACAAAGTTTATTGTAAGCTTCATAAGATAATTGTTTTAACAGGAAGACATACTTCATGGTATAAATCAATGCTGTAAGGTGATATCTGATAAATTATTTCTATGAACTTTTTTAAATCTTACCTAAAAACTTTTACTGTAAAAGATTCTGTACTTCAAACACATAAAAAAATATTGCTTGCAATATCATACCAATATTTTTTTGTCATGTGCGTTGACAACGTGTTTGCCAGAAAAAGGTTTCTTAAATCCTTTTCCTTAACCCTCTGAGCGACGCAGGATTTTAGATCCATCATGAAGACCAGTGTTTAAACAGCATCTATTAATTGAGTTTGTATAATTATTTATTTTAGTCTGTATTTTTATAAACTTACATTCATTAAAATGATATTTGCATTATTAAAGAAAGTGACAAAGCAAAATATCTTAAATTATAAGCTTTTATATGTTGAGTAGCAAAACTTCGGATGACCAGATAAAGCCGGTGATAATGCTCAGAGGGTTAAGAGAAGAGATCACAAAGTGCTGCACTAAGAATTAGTAGAGTACAGGTTGAGTGGTTTAATGTGGATCACAAGATAGTTTTCTCTTTCATTTATGTTGAGAAAATTTGTATAATTTTAATTTTCATTTTTTCCTTTCCCATGCTAGCCAGCATGGAAAATAAAAGGAAAGGAATATTGTTGCTAAAAGCCAAACTCATTAGTATCATATTTAAATTCCCATATAGTTAACTTGGTAGATTAAACGAGAGCTTCAGATTGTATCATTCATGTGCGATTTCAGCATGTTATTCAAGTGTAACTACCAGTTAAACAAATAGCGTATTAGAAGATTTAAGATACCAAAAACATGTTTTCTGTATCAGGCCCAGCTGAAGAATCTGCTTGACATCCATAGGAGGAAGGGGGGAAATCAGGTACATCAGTATTTTATTTATTTATGCATTCTGAGGTAACCATTCCAGACAAGTTTGATTTCCTGTGATGGCCACCATGAGCTCATCACTATTGGTGATTTTCAGTAGTGGTATTGGTGTTCTCAGAAATACTTTTGCTGTAAGGAGTTGCTGGCTGTGGGTGATAGTCATTGTAAGTTTAAAAATAAGAATGTTTTGCCATAGCTAAAAATCAGCTTACTTTTCCTTTGTTCACGAATTAAATAGGAGCCTCAAGGCAGTCACCTAAATTAGCTTAATAGTTACTAGGCTTATTCTAGTTTTTATTATTTGAATTTTGAAAAACCACGAAGGATGCCATTCTGGAGATGTTATTGAGGGAAATTGTCTCATATTAATATTATGATTGGGAAAACCAACAATGCACTCAGCCCATTTGTCTGGGATTGAACTCAAACTACGTTGAATTACTAGTTTTCTGTAGCCACTCTGCCATAAGCTTTATTTTAGATTTTGGAGAAAAGATTCTTGTTGAAGTATGCAGATAGGTTATAGAAAACAGGAGTTATACGGGAAACATAATACAAAAATAGCGTATTGCTAGAGTGTTGAGATAAATACAGATAATTGAAAGAAGTACAAACTCATCCCTCTGTTCAAGCACATGCCAGTTTATAGTGTGGGATTTGGTATATCTTGTTTATGAATATACCTGGTGTTCTGGCAGGATATCATTTGTGAGATTATAAAGCTATGTAAAAAGGCCTATTTGGTCTAAAAAATTTTTTGCGCAATATGCTGCAAAATTAAGGAAATGAGAAGAAGATAAATTGTAGTTAGCTCGCCAAAAAGTTACCAGGAGCTATGGCTCCAAGAAAAAGTTCAACACAGTATTTTTTAAAAAAACAATGACATTGAAGGGTGAAAAATTAGGCTACACGTGAAATAAAATGTAGAATATAAAACACAGTAAAATACTAATCGTTGGAAACAGGTAAATGGCAAAAAATACAGTAAAATACCTATCGATGTGATAAGTGAAAAGTTAAAACATATAAAAAAAAACCGATCGATGAAACAAGTTAAAACAAATAAAAACATATGAAAAACATAAAATTATAAAGCGGAAAATGGTAAATTAGCTCAATTCGACGTCCAACCTGGCTTTTCAAGGGAAATTTCTAGTTAAACGTCGAACCAAGCTAACTCCATTACGCATTTCGCCGAACCAGACAATTGAAACTTTTGTGTTATGAAAATTTTTTATAATTAGATGAATTGTCCTAAACATTTTTTTTTAGTCTCAATTCTCTGTTTCAATTTCCCGACGCATCCGCACAAAATGACACATTAAGGTGTAAAAAATGTAAATGCAACTCCGATGTACAGCAATAATTAAAATAGAATAAAAATAAATAGCGGTCTGCAGTTAGTCAAACTATACAATAACGTACGGGCTGGACCTGCAAACTTAAAGAATTAAACCTTTATAAATTTTAGAAATCTGAAATTAAATTTAAATGAAAACAAACACAGTGGGTCTTGCTAAGACCAGGAAAAATTTTTTGTAAAAGAAACATAAAAAACAGACCTGTGGCTATGCAGTCCTCTTGATCGTGAAGCAAAGCTGAAAAGGGGTTGTAATTCCCCTCTGTGTCCTTCAACGTTATCCCACTCGTTGTGTGACGTAAGGCGGGGGAAACAATGTCACTGGGCAACAGCCAATGTGATTAGACTGTCCGTTGGCGGGAACTCGTCCCCTAGAGCTAAAATGGGTTGAAAGACTCAAAAAGACATGGAAAGATTTCAAAATGGCATCAGTCAAGTTGTTTGAAGAATAAAACTGTTTCTAAATGTGAAAATGGCTAATTCAGCTAAAATTACTTAACATTGCTACAAAAGTAAGAGTAAAATGGAAAAAACAGTCATTTGTTAATAAAAGTTGTAATTCTTCAAGCTAGAGGGCGATCAAGCTACAATGAAAAACGAAAAGGCCCAGTTTGTTAATAAAAGTAGTAGAATTGGTCATCAAAGTAATTTAAAACTATTTAAACAATAATATTAAAAGTATTGTGACAAAATTTTTTGGAGGAAAGAAAACATAGTGACAAGAATTATATGTACATTTTTACATTAAATTCTCAGAATCAGCCATCCACTTTATACCGTCCCATTGGGCTTTAAGTATAAAATATCACTATCTAACTCAAAAAATCTAAAAATTGGTAAGGCTAATGCCAGCCTTTTTTTAAGGTATTTTTAATTATTTTTTGAGGAATAAGGTTATTTTTCAAAATTGTCACGAAGTATAGTATTTCTTCTTGAAGGTGTTTTGTTGTATTGCAGATTCTTTTTATTCTAAGTAGCTGTGAATAAATTGTGTTTAGGATGACTCTTTTGGAAATATTTGAATTCCAGTTGGTTAATTTTAGTGTAGAAAAATTGAATTCTCTTCTTTCGTCGTAAACTTTTTGTGAGATTATAATATATCTTATTATTCATAATGTAACAAAAAGATCACCAGTTCATACAGTGGTGGCTCATGGGTTATTTAAATGGCGGTTCACAAAGCAAATTTCTAAAATTGAATTTGCAGATATGATGTAACTTACAAATTAAAATATATTTGCATTTTCACAAGTTGAAAGAAACAATGCAATGAAAAGGAAAGAAGTTCTTGTAGGTTAAAAAAAAAAAAAAAAAAAAAAAAGAAATTGTAACATTTTATTTCTTACAATGGAGTGTAATAAAATTATAATATTTCTTACAATATATTTTTGAATTTTGATTACAAAATAGTCAAGTACAGTTTTTGTAAACTAAATCCACTCGTAATTTTTTTAAAGGAAACCAAATCAATAACATTTTCATTGAATTTAAGTATGTCATTATGCTCTTCAGTTTAGAGCATGACTAGAACACTTAGTCTAACCTCTTTCATAGTGCTTCTTAAAAATGCCTTAACTCATTGAAAAGCACAACTCAGCTTCAGCAGTGGTCATTGGAATAGGAGCAATAATTAGCAACAGTTTGTAGGTTTGCAAAAACGTAGTCTGTAAGTTGTTTTCTATAATAACTTGAAATAGAAGACTAATCATATTTGTCATTTTTCTGAAATCTGATCTTCTGTGAATTACTCCTAGTTCAGTTTTCAGACTATCCTTATGTAACATGGAAGAAACATCAGTTGTTTTGTCAAGAATCTGAGTTAGAAACTTTTTCTCATACTCCTGGAATTTTAGAGTTTTGAAAAGAGAAAATGCAGAGTAGTTAGAAATGAAACACAATCTGTCTTTTATGTGTTCATAATAAAAATCACATGTGCCTTTAGCTGCTACACTCTTGTCTATGTGATTTTTTTTTTCCTTCCTTTTTCTTGAAGTTTTTATATTAGTGCAATATCTCCTCTATCACTGTGTCCATTTACTTCCATTTTTCTGGAATGACTGCTAGAAAGCGCTTACATACTTTCTAATGAGTGCTAAGAGTTTTCTAAAGCTGGTTGTATAGCACATCGACATGTGGCATAATACTGTGAAACACTCAGCCAAAACATAAATTCTGAGTTTTCTAACATATGACAAATAGCCCCTGCTTGATATTTTGCTGTAGCATGTTTTGATGATGACGCTATTTTTTCTATGTATTCAATCACCTATTCCCTATATTCATACGCTGTATTGATGGTTCGACTCAAAATTCCATCTAGTAGCTGATTCATGATGTATCCTTTTTTTTAACAATTTCATCTAGAATAGCAATTCTCTGTGGAGAGTTATTGAAAATGTTAGTGATATCACTCAAGTTGGAAAAATGTACTTGAACTTGTTGAATTTGATTAGTTGCTAGCCCTATAATCAAATTGAGGTGATGTGCCTAGCAATGCACAAATTGTGCATTCTTACAAGAATGCATAATTGCATTGAATAAAAGCTCTAACACCAGCATGATAACCACTTATGTTTGTACTGTCATAGGTCTGCAATATTAATTTCTCAGGTTTTTCTACTACTTTTTCCAAATTTGCTTTAGTACATTCAGCTGTAGATTTCTGTATCATGCCCTGGTTGATTTGTGAATTCCCAGAATGCCTATTTTTGCCTATTACTTAAAACATAGCAAAAAAATTACTACCATTTGGGAAGCAGATCGCACACCAGTAATTTCATCTGGTATTGGAGAAACAAACCTTGCTTTTCAGATCTCATTTTTTATGTTGTTCTGACAAACAGCATACAGTCTAATAAATCATTTTTTAATTTTTTCGACATTCCTTTAAAAACATCAGCACTAGTGAGATGAATCAAGTTTGAGATGAACCAGGTTATGCTGAAAAGTTTATAAGACCTCCAAAAACTCCAAATCTTCGCATTCATGATATCCTGAAACTGCAAGCTGAAATGCACTGCTAAACACAATGCAATCAGTAGTTTTTTTTAGAACACAGCAGTCTTTGGCAGCTTTCTCATTGTGTCTTTTCACATTTGAACAAAGTATATTGTTTAATTGTTGGCAAATATCCAACCTTTCCTAACAAATTAAATTCTAAAAGGAAATTTAAGTATGATTGTGAGTATTCATGTTTTTTTATTTTCTGAGTTAGATGTGACAAATCACCAACAAAAACTCACCCATCTTAAATCAGCATTCTGTTTTGCAAACAGGATGTAGAAAAAAGAGATAGAGGGTGCTGTGCCACCCATATGTTTAGCTAATTGAAAGTTTTCACCGAAGAGAGTTGAGAGATTGATGAGAGTGCTATAAACTAGATATCCTGTAATCTGTATGTTACAGTGAATTTTGGAACATATTAAGCAGTGTCAAAAGAGTTTCATGTTATAAAATAATCTAGCTGAATCAAGAGAGGAATTAATACAGTCAATTTTTTTCTTAAAACTGTTGATGTTTAACAGCAGTTTAGTTTTTTAGTTTGATGTATTGAGACATCTTGCAAGCTTTGCTCTTTATATGTTCTCTTCATTGCATCTTGTTTAACATTCTTAGTAGTTTGAAGTGGTAACTACTGATTGTACTCTGTCATACCGAAAAGAGCTATACAAATACTTTTATATGAGGTTTCAGAACTGTAAAGTGTTTCTTTGGTTAAAATATATTTTATCATGCTTCATCGTTTCTGTGTGCATTCAATCCATTATAAACTTGTATGCACACACCAATATGCTATTATTTTTTAGCTTTTATTTAATAATTATTATAAATTTTATTTTTGGAACTCATGTATTGAAGCTAATTTGCTTTTTTATATTAATGTTGCATACTAGTGGCTGCATATTAAAAATCTACCTAGAAAACGTCGTACTGATGACATCACTAATTCTGTAATATCTCCCTCTTAATTTGAACTATAGGTCTTTATTGCTCTTACTTTGCTGTAAGAGTATTTCTAAAGTCTGCTGAGATGCCGATGCAACTGCTTACAGTTTTTGCAATAGACTAATCACCTAAAATCTTATTGGAATAGCAAAACAGGAAGCAAAACAAGGATATTTAAAAATAAAATATATATCCTTTTTTCAATATTTTGCTTCACTTCTTGTGTAAAATGTTTATTGAATAAGATGCATAGTTCAAGGTTTTATCATCTGGTATTCATATTAAATTTGTATGGAAATGTACAATTGGTTTTGTTTGCAATTATTTCTGGAGCAGTTATTTATATTGTTTAACAGATTAACTGAATAGACACATTAGTCAGTTCCACTCTCTGAAAAGACTGGAATGTAAACATATAAAGAAATACAATTTTTCTCTCTTAAGTCATTGTTTATAATGGAACCATAAAATGAATTTAGTACAAGTACTAGAAGAAAAAAGATTTTAATATTGAATTTTTTATGAAAGATATAAGAAAAAACATTTTGGCTACTCCTAAGATATATTATAGATATGAAAGAGCAGGATTTAAAAAGCTTACTTTCATTCTTTAGATTTTGATAGAAAGAATAAGTTTTAAAAAATACATTTCTTGCTAAAGAAATTTTTAAAAAACATAGTTTCTGAAAAAATTGAAGAACACTATAAAGCGGTTGATTTAAAGATTAGAAAAAACCGAAATGAAAACGTAAGAATAAATTGGACCTTAAATCAGGTAGAAAATATGTTTATTGATACAAATAGAAATGTATAGAAACACCTATAATATTCACAAAATTTAACATGCTGAAATCCGCAGAATTAACTGGTGAAGCGTTGTAAAGAGAAAGCATGAAGCAACATTAAAATTTAATAGTTTTAAAATAGTGCTTATATACCGAGTTATTCATATTCCTTTCAGGGTTTCTGAAGGCTGTAGAAAAAAAAAAAAAACTAAGATGAGTACAACGAAAAAGAACATAGCACTAAATACAGAAACAGTTCAAGTTTTATTTACAGCTCTCACAGTCCAGTTCCTGCCAAACTCTATTCAGCATGGTACTATCAACAGTATTGACAGTGCATGTAATCCATTGTGCTAAATCATGTATTAAGGAGGGGTACAAAAAAAAGATCTTTTACATATCTCCACAAGAAAAAGTCACATGGTGTTAAATCCGGTGAGCTTGGGGGCTAAAGCAAAAGAGATACGTCATCATCATGACCTCCCCCAATCTAATGATGATATAATTCTGTGTTAAGGTCTTTCACACATCCTGCAGAAAATGGGGCGGAGCTCTATTTTGTTGAAAAATGAAGTCATCATCCTCATGTTCATATAATTGGGGCATTAATAACAATTTTTTCAAATTTTTGTACACCGGTAACAGTCCATGCCTAAAAAACTGGCCTGTACACACTTGAGGAGGAGATAGCACAAAACACATTAACTTTCGGGAATCATGATAGTGTTCTACTATTGTATGAGGATTTTCACTGCCCAAAATGTGTAAGTTGTGGCAGTTTACCTTGCCGGACAAAAAATGTGGATTCATCTCTAGAAGTCATTTTCTGCAGCAGTGAATTCTGGAATCCATGCAAAAGTTCATATGAGAAATACAATCCTCTAAAGTCAGTGCTTGCTTCATTTGCAATTGGTATGTCTTCATATGGAGAACTACTTGCCACACTGTTGGTTACAAAATCCCCAATTTGTGGTTTGCATGAACAGTTGATTTTGTCGGGCTCCTCCGAAATATTTCCTGTACATCACTTACGATTTCTGCAGATGGACCCAGATGACCAGATCATTGCTTATCACACAAGCATCTAGTTTCTTTGAACTTACTCTACCACATATGAATTATCTTGTGAGTGAGTCCCTGTGTTCAATATATCATACAAAATGCCTGCTGCATCAACACCTCTGATTCCGATTTAGTGAATTCTAATGCACTAAAAGCTGTTTGCTCACTCATGAACGCTGTTTTGATTCACTTACTGCTTTCAGTCAGATGCGTGCTGCCATCTACTGCGAACCACTATTATATAAAAACTTGAATTTTTTCTGTGCTTAGTTCAAGGTTCAATTTTACTGTATTTGTCTTACTTTTTTTACTACAACGTTATGAATAATCCAGTATTTTAGGGATAGGATGAGAACAATAAGTAAAATTGTATCTGACAGCCGTTATATTGATCATATTTAAAACAGAATTAGCTGTTGTGTGATATTCTGCTCAAGTTCAAATAAGTCTTTCTTACAATGAAAATTAATTTAACTGATAAAAGATTTGCTTATTTTTAAGTCTGCTTTTTTAATCAATCGATTACAATAAAACACGTGAGGCTGTTTTCTTTAGGTGGGATGCTTTCGTAGAGAATATAAACCACGAGCAGCTCCAAAACTGGATGACTCTAATTACACCTTAAAATGTGACTGATCACTGTATTGGAATCTAAATATTTGTAATTTTTTTTAAAAGGAAAATATGCAAACCATTAGATTGGTCGTTGCGTATCTGACAACAGAATTTTCTGCAAGCCACACTGATATTCCATTCTTACCCATGTTTTGGAAGCACTTCTTCAGTAAATGTATGCAAGTGGATCTAGTGGTTTTTGGCCTAGTATCCAGTCAAATGAAATATAAATTTTTTTGCAGTTTGTTTTTCAGTTTGATCTCCCTGTACTTCGAGACAGTTTTCAAGTCGTTTAATTAGCAGCTTTTTGACCCTGTGAAACTAATCTGAAGGTTTGTCTTCAAAACATTCCATATCTGTTCTTTTCATGCCATCATCAAATCTCTTTTCATAGTTTAGAGAATAGCTAATAATCACTTGAAGCTAAATCCATACTATAAGGCAAAATCAAGCTCCTTGAGCCCACACTGCTTCTGA
This sequence comes from Stegodyphus dumicola, assembly GCF_044657685.1. Classification (NCBI taxonomy): domain Eukaryota; kingdom Metazoa; phylum Arthropoda; class Arachnida; order Araneae; family Eresidae; genus Stegodyphus; species Stegodyphus dumicola. The sequence continues at coordinate 36,925,557 of NC_140781.1, forward strand.
ATAGCATTGACGTATTGCTCAATTCAAATGTCTCAAAGAAGTCAGGGTTCCCATCTTGCAGAAACTTTGCTCATGTGGAATTCACAAAATAGTTTTAGACAGATTTAGTGTTGCTGCTGCCTCATTGGCTTTTAATCTCCTATTACTAATGTTTCAATCTAAATGCGCCCAAAATTTTCTGATGTAAATGTTACCAATTATCAACCTTCACAAAAGTCATCTTTTATGGATTCTCGACAAATGCAAAAGACTATTTCCTATTCTATCACTTTAAAATAAGGAGATAAATCGTGTACACTATACACATGATCCAAATGTTGTTTCATTTTTGGGGGTTTCTATTTTATTTATAATCAAAAATTAAATCACAGAGCAATATGCAATTTTAAACAAATTAAAACATCTGGCAGCAAGTCAAATGAGTTCTATTTCAAAATGAATTATGCAGAAATCAAAAATGTAATTCGTTTTCATTTGATATCTTTTAAACAAACTAAACATGTATATATTTCAAGAGCTAATAACGTTATTTTTTACTATATTAATTAAAAGAACATTTAATTATGTAGAAATATGTCTTAATTCAGAGCAAAATATGTAAATTTATAATTGTAAAAGTAAGGAATTATTCAATTTGATCTAACTCCATACCCTCCAAAGGAAATCAGAGAACTGCACTAACTATAAAGGGAGTCATTCTTGTTGATTCTAAGTTGGCCGTAGGGACAATAGCTCTCCAAAGAGTATCAGGAATGATTCGAATGAGTTCAGTCGCAGGCCACATAGAGAGGCTGTTGCTAATTTCAGACTGGGTACAGGGCACGATTGCTTAGCCGAACATCTCAACAGAGTAAGCATATTGACTGATGGCCAGTGCCCTATTTGTATTGCTTGTCTGTCCAGACCTTGGTCATAAGTTATAGCATAGCAGAGGTATTCTCCTGCTGTATTGGATGGGCAGGGGTCTTATGTCCTGGGCACATGGGTATTTCATCTGTAATAGCTAAGGTTATTTTAAGATTTTAATTGTGAAATTTTTATGCCTTAATTTTTGGGGGTATTGTAAAGACTCGAATTTTAGTGCTGTAATTTTCGAGTGTTTTTAATATTTTCATTATGAATTTTTAATTTAATGTTTTGTTTTTGGTAAGTGGCCTGATCTAAATGGATTGATTTCCAAGTAAAGTCATAAGAAACAATACTTTGTCAAAGTTATGACTTGTAATTGTTTTTAACACTTCCCTAAAACAAGTGTTCTTTCAAAGAGCTTACTAAAGGAATTCAGTTACATTGTTCAGCCACTTGTCAATTAGAAGCATACTGGCAAGTACTTTGTACTTATTTTTTTTTTACCACTGTATGTATATTGATAAACAGTTCTTAATTTTCATTGTTTATACTTTTAAAATTTTATAAGAAGCTTAGAATTTTTTACATGTATTTTCTGAAGGGGAAATGCAATTTAGTTGGTGTTCTGAACATTTTTTAATCCCAGAGGTATAGTAATCTTATCTCTCCTCCCCCCCAGCATCTCTCAAATTTTAATAGTCAGAAGACTGATGGGAAGTATTTATTTCATATGGTTTAGATTTTTCAGAGATATAACAGTTTCCTGTGTTTGGTAAAGATTACCTGAGAAATTTAATAATAGCTTTTTAAAGTAGAATCAAGTGGTAGGAAGATAAATTTTATATAAAAGGTCAGCAATTTATAACATCGATTGAATGAGAAAAATTTATGTTAAAATGACTGAAAGATTGCCAAATATATAAAAACTTAGCATCTTGATATTTCACTAATAGAATATGGTTTTTATGCAAGGTGTTTAATAAAAGCACCTTGCATAAAAACACCAGACATAAAACACCAGGCTTTGAAATAGTAATTACATGTCTGGTGTCAAATAAGGTAGGGAATTTTATAGCAACAGTTTTAGTACTGTGAAATAAGGTAGGTATCAATAAAAACTTTCTCCATGGTCTATAAGGCTGAAGTCCAGTTGATGAAATTTTTCATTATGCTGTACTAAATATGAAAACCTTCATACATTTATGCATAAAATGTGCAAAGATACTGTAATTAATATTTTCATGGGGCGCATTGCAGGGTGAACACAAGTGTGCAAAATGTTGCATTAATATGATTTAGGCTGCTGTTAAGTCGTACATAAAAGCATTCTGAATGCATAATTATCAATTCCTGTGTGAATTTCAGCAGTATGCACTACTACATGAATGTGGTGCTTGGGGATACATTTTTATCTAAGCGGTTGCAGCTGAAACAGAGCAGCTACTCAACTTGGATACATAGAATAATTCCAAAGTACCTCCTTTGAGTAGCTACTATATTTCTGTCTGAAAGCTTATAGATAAAATGTATGTTACCATACTTTGTATAGTATGCATATCACTGAAATTTGCACAGGAAATGATGATTTACCCCAGCAAAATGCTTACTGCTTAACAGTGTCCTATACCACTTCAGTGTGCCATTTCTGCACCTGTGTTCAGTAACGAAATCTGCTTGTATGGGTTTGTTTAACTGCTTGTACATTTTAGCTAGAAATTTTTTAATCACTGTATATGCAAACTGTAATAGGAAAAGCGTCAATGTAGGTAAGAGTAGGCTGTAATGTTTCAGACCATGTTAGACTTTCTCTGCCTCATCTGGATGTGAGCAAATTATTACTCTGTGCTTTTACTGTACAGAAGTTCTTAGTTAATCTACAGAAGTTCTAAGTTATTTTTAATCATCTTAGTAATTTTAAATGCATCCATGAAAATGAAGAACTTCATATTCATTTCTTCAGAAAGTGTTTTTCATAAGGAGCAATTTCTTTCTAAATGATAATTTATTATTCATGTATTTTATATTCTCCAGTTTTTTCCCCCTTACTCATTAAGGGGAAATCACATAAATCACAAAAATATCATTATTTTATGTCTTTAATCTTTATGTCTCACAGGGCATCTATCATCTGCTTCTTTTTGCTAAACAAATTTGACTGATGGTGATTTTTTTAGATTTATTATTATGACTTTTTTTGCTTTTAGTTCCTTCTCTGCAAATTGTGTGCAGAGATAAAATTCGTCAGCAGATGTCACGCTCACAGGTCTTCCATCTGCCCCTGCCTCAAAAACTGAAAGATTTCATATATTATAATTCATAAGAAGAAAATTTGATTTGAATGACTTCATATTGGATATCTCTAGATGCATGGCATGAAAGTATTTCTTCTCAGCTGTGTTAATCAGAAAATAAGTTAAATAATAGTTTTTCATTTAATGTTTCAGAATTTCTGTTTTTTTTTTTTTTTTTTTTAAATACATGGTCATCATTGTTCATCTGGTGTGTTCAAAGCATTGATTTAGTGCTGTTTAAAATTTTTGTTGTAATGGGGTAAAAATAGCAGAATATCTGAGCCAAGAAGTGTAAGCAATACTATGCAAAAAAGTTCTTGTTTTGACTCACTTTTTCATGTCTGTTAATGTTGAACCTGTTCTAGTTAAAGTTTGTCTCATCTTTTAATTTTGTTCTGAATGGCTTTTTTGTGACATGTAATAAATTTTGTATCATATTGTTTGATATAATATTTTATTATTATTAGCATCAGATGCATTTTTCTTTCATGAAACATGATTTTGTGAAATTTAGATATTTAATTCAATGTAAATTATTTGAACTTTTATGTTAACTTATTCTGTTTAAATCAATCAGATTTAATTATGTATATTTAATGTATGGTTATAATGAAAGTTTTCCGCTAAAAAAAGTTCTTAATAAAGTTGGGGGAAAAATTGTGAAAACAGTATCTTTAATGCATATAGCAATCACAACCCAAATCTAGGTGTTTCTGCCAACGTTTTGGTAGTTTTTCAAAACCTTCAGCCCAGAAACTTGGTGGCCGTAAGTCCAAAAACAGATCAACCTCAATTAGAATGCCATGTGCAGGATGGAAGATAACACCAGCAAGATGTAGCTGCAGGTGTGAAAAAAGCTAGAAGTCCAAAGGAATTATGTTGGGGCTGTATGGTTGATGTGAGAAAAGATCCCATACAGAGTCCAGCCAGTGAATTCAGACACGTGTCATGCATTATCTTAATGAACATTACCTTTTTACGCTGGAACTCAGTTCAGCATTTTTCCTAGATAGCAGCATCAACACAGACTAGCATCTCACTGTACACCTTACTGTAGAGGGTTTTACCTTTTTCCAGATACTCTTTGTGGACCATGGCAATCCCACCAGATACAAAGCATGAACTTTTTGTTAGTTAAATTGCACTTTGTGGCGCTGCCGACAGCCTCACTGGTCACAGACCAACCCCATTTTAGGCCTGTATTGTTAATGTAAATCAAGTTTTCATCACAAGTGGCGATCTGGCTCAAAATTTGTCTTTGCGTTGATAGAGCAGATTAGTGCATGTCTGTCCTTATCTGCTTGCGTCAGGCCATGTGGCACCCAGTGATTGCACGTGTACGTTCAGTGTAGTAAGTTAATGTGATGCATAGTGTGACTAATGGACAGGGTATGAATGTCTAACTCCTTAGCAAGGTTTCAAGTGCTTACATACTGATCTTCTACAAGTTCTTGCAAACAGGCCTCTTCAACATCACTAGGCCAGCCAGAGTGCTCTGCTTTTTGAATGTCAAAGTCCTTGTTTTTGAGCATCTGGTATCAAATCTTCGCAGTGTCATATGATACAACATTAGTACCTAAAGCTGTACACATGATTTGATTACATTCTGTAGCTGACTTTTTGCAACAGAACTGGAAGTAAATGATAGTTTTAATCTGGTAGCATGATAGTTCCATTTCAGACACTTTGTGCTTAATGATAATGATATTTTTTTACAAATTTCACAACACAGTGCTCTGAAACAAGTCTCTTTCAAATGCCAAAAATCATTTGACAAAATGTGATAAAACTTGGCAATGTGAACTGTTTGCACAGATGATATTTGCAGTGGCAGGAAACTTTCGTTAAAACCTGATATTCCTAAGTGTACTTTAATGTTTTATGATTACTCAAATCTGCTGTTGTTGCAGACAAATTGTAATGAATATACTGATAAAGCCTTTTAAAGTGCCTACCAGCAAACTATGTTTAAAATTTTAAGATGTATTTTTGTATTTATTTATCTTTCTCATAGTATGTTAGTGAATTAAAATTAATGTATTTGTAAATCAGCGCTGGGCAAAAAATCCAAAATGTTGTATTTTCAGTGTAAAGTATGTTTGTATTTTAAAATGTACTTTAGCAAAATACAAAATGCATTTCTATTTTTTATGGAGTTTTTAATTTGTTCTTAACTTTATTTAATCAGGTGCTTAAGATGAAAATAAAAATAAAGGATTGATTAGAAAGAAGGAAAAATATTGAATAATATTTTTGTACTCCTAAAATCTACTTGCAAAGAAGTACTGCTATACAAATGAAATATTGTGTGCCAGAAATGCTGTTTACCCTAGGTTGGTTTGGGAGGGATGTAGAGTAAAATTATGAGACAGCTAATGTTTTAGTGTTGCAGTCACTTGCATCTTCACAAAATTGATGCACAGATGATGAGTGCTGAAGTCTGTCTGCTACAGTTATGTCAGTATGATAATTTAAGTCATTATTAATAAAAATAACTTATGTGGGGATACTTTTAAATAGATATATAATAAAACTTTTATTGCAGCCTTTTTTAACACCATCTGTTAATTTTATGTTTTAATTTAATATGTAACATCAGTGTTTTACAGTCAAATAACAGGATTCAAGCAATATTTATTTACATAGATATATACCGTTACTCCTTCTGTAATTTTCCCACTGTTTAGTTACAAGTTCTGAAAATTAAAAAAAAAAATATTCATTTGTTTTTCCTCTTGTTCAATGCATTGGGAGAATGTGCTTTCTTAATTTTAAAATGGATTTGTCCGTATCGTCATATTTTTCATGTTGCTAACAAAGACAAAACCTTGCAAACTCCTTTCAAAGGTCATGCTGAGTCTTTTCTTTCTAATCATTGAACTTTATGCCAGTCTAATACAAGAACCGACTAATAGCAGTGAAGTAAACACAAACTGACATTCACTCTATGTCACTGAGCCAGCTGCACTTTCTGTAATTATTTATGAATGATTTGAAGCCCAAAAAGTAGCAAAGGCAACAGTGAGGTTCAAGTCCTATTGATTGCCTCAATGTGGTGAGGGTAGTGACAATGGATGGAGTATGTCAGGTATTTCTCCTGGTAATGCTATCCTAGGCATGAAGGCCATTCCTCTTAGCCCATCTAAAAGTAGTAGGCAAATTCAGCCTTCTACCTTTTGGTAGATGCAATACAAATCATACTGCATCACCTGTTGTGCAGGTTATCATGGGATAGTACCACTAGGATTAAGTTAGACACAATCCTAGATATTGTGGCAAAATATGGTATTCAAATGATTGCCATGCAAGAAACAAAGCTTAAAAAAAACTTATCTCAAAGGATATCATAGCTTGAGATCTGATAGACAACATAAAGGTGGTGGAGGTTTAGCTTTTCTAATTAGAAAAGTGAATTATCAACAACTTGACCTCTCACCGTTATCCTGGGAGACATTAATGCTAAGCACATTGTTATGGGCAGCATTGGTGTTAATAACAGAAGCAAGGATTTTCGTAACTTCATACATGATCATGCTCTTTTGTCCCTTAACAATGATTAAAATAACTTCTCTTCTTTTAGTTACGTACTGAAGACATTCTTGATTTAACTGTGGTCAATCCTGACTTCTTCCTTGATTCTTCTTGGACTGTGCTTAATAGCATTGGAAGTGATCAATTGGCCATTTTGGTGGAAATCAAGAGACGGAGGAGGAAAATGAATAGTAAGAATTTCTGGAATTTTAAGAAGGCTAACTGGGAGCTCTTTCGAAGCATTAACAATCCAAAACATATTACAGAGTTATCTCATAAAGATTTTGATGGAAGATGGCTGTTTTACAAGGTAACTGTGATTCAGGCTGCAAAACAAGCTTTCCCAAGAGGTAATTTTAAAAACTGCAGTTTTCATGCATCTCTCCGCTCTTGAAGCCTCTCTAGGAGAAAAGGATACAAGTAATTTACAATCTGAGGGATAGACGCGAACTTTTGATTAAAATCACTCTCAAAGATTAATGCAGAAATAAAAAGAACCTATGCCCTGCTTAAGAGAAAAAGCCGGGAAACTTGTGCACTAATATTGATGTGCAAACACTTAATGCAAAACCATGGAAGCTGGTAAAGAAACTTTGTAATAAACAACTTCAATATGAGGGTTTGCAACTCCATTTATGACAACCACGGGCAGGTCGCCCCTAAATAAGGCTGCTGCTAATGTATTGGTTAGCCACTACCAAAAAAATAAGTAAACTAAGTTTTACCAGAGAAGGTGAAATGCTAAAGAATATTGCCAGATGCACTGTTTATGGTTGCTGAAGTACATTGCAAATACATAAAGAGGGCATTTTCAATTGAGTGTTCACGCTGCACAAAAGGGACTATCCTTTGAGAACACTTTGTAGAGTCTCGTTCTTTCTGGGAGCATAAAATGTAGATGCCACTGAAGACAAAACAGCAAATTCTTGCTATGTCTTGGGAGGGGGGACAGATGACTGGCGACGAATGCAATAATAGCCTTTTTATTTTAACTGAACTGATCAGAACAGGCACTCACTCAGTGCTCAGACTTTATCCACCACTTGAGGCTAAGTAATTTATCACAAAATAGTACATGCAATCAGAATGAGTTTAATTTTAATTATACGACTGGCTTATACTTCAGTCTAAATCCACTTTATGGGCTGCACTCAGCAAAGTTGAGTCTAGAATATAAAGTAAGTGGCTAGCACAAAATATTCAGAAACAGAGCTACTTGCAAACACATGGCATATACTCGTAACTACCTCTTCTACTACGAACTTTCAAATTTTCCTACTTAATTGTATTTTCGAACTCATTCAGATTTGTATATACAACATTTTAATTTGCATTCTGGCAAGAAGCTGAATTGGAAGGGAAAGGAAAGTTTCTTAAAATAAAAAATGATTTCTTATTACAAAATAAGGTCTTTACAATATTTCCTTCCAGAATTTAAATATTTGAAAACAAGGTTCTATGCTCAACTGAGAGCCAGCCTTTAATGCTACTAGATAAAACTAGTTTAAAATTTTACAATACAAAAATCAGCTTGCAATCTTGACTAACATGTTTTGTATATTGAATCTCATCTCCTTCCAGTGCATCTGGAAGGAAAAATATATTAGCAAGAGTTTTGGGATAATAACATTTGGCTAGACCAGGGTTTCTTAAACTTTTTTCAGTCGCAACCCCTTTTTATCATTAAGATTTTTTCACGACCCTCCAGCACCCCATAATATTTACAAAAATTTTGTAAGGCTCCATAAGTATTGCGCAAAATCCGACACATGCATGAATGAAACTGTCAATTTTTTCACTTGTTCTCTAATATACTATTGCAGTTTTAGGTCATTAACTTTAATTTCTAATTTTAAGACATAGAACAATGTGAAAATTTTAAATAAGTAACAGACGAAATGACAGCGTCATGTGCAAAGTAAAGAAAATGAACGTTTATATTATAAAAAGAATGCGTCGAAAAGTTTTTGCTCTTTTCCTTGTATTTATTGTCTTATATTCATTTTCAGCTACATTGTGTAAAAATATTTGGTAATTGTAAAATTATTATAATAAGTCAAAGAAATATCAAAACTGCTAAAATTTTTGGTGACCCCTTGCTGCAGGTCCCATGACCCCCTTGGAGGTTCTGACCCACAGTTAAAAAAACCCTGGGTTAGACAATGAAAATTCTTTTACAGTGCACACAAATTTAATTGTTCATCAATAGCTCTCCAGCGTATGAGTGTACTGAATTTTCAACATAAGTGAAATTAGGGTGTTTCACAATTTTACCACCTGAGCGACAACCTACATGTTAATTAGCTCAGACACACTAGACTTCAACACTTTCTCTATATTCAGATTTATCCTAGTATGCTCATCCTAAAACATGCAACAAGCTTTATGTTCAGCCGAAAAACTTAACTAATTTAACATTATCTAAGCTAGCTTTTAAATTTTTCCCTCGCTAGCTTTTCTTTTCATTACACTTTAAATCTCGATAAATTTAAACTTTCCATTCCTAAACATAATTACAACTAGTTTTATAGAATTACAACACACTTTAGAGTCAGAAATACACATTTACATTAAACATAGTTGTAAATACAATACATATACAAGTTTTCAGTTTTCTTATATCCAAATTAAGGAAAATTGCTAGTAAGCAATTTCATCTTGCGAAATAGCACAAAACAATCTCTTGACAAACAAAGCGTATTTCTTGCCGCGAAAAGAATTATTTCATGGAAAAAAAAGCTTATAGCTGAAACAACTAAAGAAATCCTCACTTCGAGGCCAAAAATTTAAAACAATATTAGCAAATTGGTATACGTTTAGACATAACAGCACTGAATATTTGAAAATAAGATCAAAATTTATTTATCTTTTCGAATTGACATATTCTGCAATGCCTTTCTGGAAAAACTATTTCCAGGTCGTATACAAGTTTGTTGCGGCTATTGTTCTACCATAATCTGAATAAACTCTCGCTATGTCATTTACATTCTGGCATGAAAAGTGTGGGTGAAACGAGAGTGATAGTGCTTTTCAACTTAAAATGAACTATTAGTTAAATAGATAACCCTCACAATACCATTGAAAACGTGAGGGTACCTGAAAACTGTAACACACTTCAGATAAGTGCTAGTACTAATAATGAAATTATTAATTTTATATAATGAAATCTACTGTATAACCCTAATTAAACCGAGTATGTGAGGACATTCTATTGTGTTTGGTTTTTTCGGGTTCGCGCTGGTTGAAGGCCGTACACTCTATTAAGGTGAATACTCAAACATTAAGTTAAAACATACTGAGAGTAACATCTAAACCATTAAATAAATGAACCATTAGCTGTCTTGAGGATAAATAAATTAGAAGAAAAGTAGCAATTGGCAGACTCAACTCTGCTCTTTACTATTCCGATTTGTTATATAAGTTTCGATCTTGATTAACAATTTAGTCTTACACGAGAATCATTTCATTAAGAAATCTTATTGATAGAATTTATACCCATTTAAATAATTATAATATTTATAGCATAATTAAATTCCAATGAATTATTACGGGAAACATTCCATATCTTAACACAATAATTCTACCGAGAGGAAAAATTAAAATTTTACTTACTAGTTTTTTTATCCTCAGCCGTACAGGCGAAAGAGGTGTTATACTTTTGACATATCAACATTAATTCAGATTACTCCTTACATGAAATATAGGACATTACATTCACAAATCTGGAGAACTAAACAAATTAGCTGACTACCTAAAATAAATCTGTTAGGCAGACTCATCTAAGAAAAGAAAACAAGACAGAAAAAATATTATTATATGAGTACTTATCTTAGTAGTCACTTCTTGGGATAGGTAGCTCGACACAGGAAACGGAAATCCTTCCTCCGGGACGATTCTGTAATGAAAAGAAACGAAAGCGTTATAATCTGTGTACATATTATTCCCCTTGGAATTGCCGCCAGAGCAGGCCACACACTACGGCCTATGAGGAACATGACACCACAGACGATTTTGCTGACAACTTCCTAGAAGACTTGGATAATGACGCGCCATTGGAGGCATTTTTTCTAATAGGTGGCTGGACTTCGGGAACTATTGAAACCAAGTACTAGATGAAATAGCTTATTGACAGCCAGCAGAAGATCGTCCTCGAACTTCTATCTGGGCAACTGGGTATAGGCATAGTTTACTCTCATCGATATTAGCAACAGGAAGTTGATCCAGCAGGAGATAATTTTTGGTCATCAACTCAATGGAAACAGGCAAAAAATGAGACGAGATCATGACGCAGAGGAAAGGTAGTGTCTAAATTTCAGCTCACTTCCAGGAAATTTGACAATTATGAAACATTTTTCTAGCCCCTCCTAAAACTGGGAATTAGCAAAAAAAAAGCTTTCAGTTTTCCATAATTCTGAGTGAAAATTTAGATCCGGAAGCATTTTTAGGTCTTCAACTCCAGGGAAACTAGCACAAAAAGTCACGAGATTACGAACTCTCATCAATGAAGCAGTAAAAAAGTCTTTCAGTTCACTTAACTTCCAGAAAATTTGACAATTATGAAGCATTTTCTAGTCCCTCTCAAAATTGGGAATAAGCAAAAAAAAGTCTTTCAGTTTTCCAGAATTCCCAGTGAAAATTCAGATCCGGCAGCATTCCCAAATCAGTCAAACACAACCCTTGCGCAGGCGCGGCTAGTAAGCCAGGGCACAGCCATCGTCAATCTCGTTAACCTTCCCGCGTAACCTACTGTTAACCCGTCATCTTTATTTAAAGAGGGCACGTACTAAATCCCCAAGATTTGTCGAACATTCCAAGACCCCGAGAAAACTAAATAGCGCAGGAAATTGTTAAGCTCTCCCGATTTCTTTTAGATGCAAAAATATTTCTTTTCTTTTTCATAATTTTCAAATTAGAATTAACAAAATAAAAATTGAAACACTGGGTTTCAGATAAGAATTTAATGAAATAAAATTCACTTGTTAAATCAAATAATAAAGAAACAAAATTACACTAGAATATTTCTAGATTCCGTATAATTACAATTAAGTTAGTTAATTCTCTCGTCAGAAAATTCTCGAATTTCATTACATAATACAGCTGATAGCGAAAACAGGAAAACAACCGGATCTCTTGAACGCTGTGGACACCCGTAGTCAGTCGCAAAAGCGCAGGAGTTTACGAAGAGCGGACGTAGAAGCGGTTGCGCATAGCGAGGAAGCAGACTTAGATTTGAGACCGGAAGATGAGGAAGCGATAGGATCTGATTCTGTTGTTCAGAAGAAGGGAAATTAACAAGTAATACGGAAGAATCCATTGAAATTTTAGTCATCAGAAGAAATGTCTATCCTTGTGGATATTTCGCCCGTGGAATTCGCCGAAGCACGAAATTCATGCACAAGTTTAGCGGTGCTGTGGAAGAAAAGGGAAAGCAAGAGAGAAAAGAAGTTTAGAATTGTAAAGGGGGCTAGGCAGAGTGGCAGGCTCTAAGAAAGGGGAGGATAAGCTTCAGCTCTGCGTGCGTCTTGTTTTTAGGGAAGGGATCTTGAAGTTATGCCACGAGGGAATCGCTGATCATTTGGGGGTAACAAACACCAAGGATAGAGTTTTGATGCACTATTTCTGGTCTAATTTTTACCAGAAAATTAAAAAAATTGTGAGGACGTGCAATATTTGTAAGAGTGTAGGTCACAATAGGGCTAAAAAGAAAGCTGTAATAAAGATTGTGCCTGGTATATCAGAAGTGTATAGTAGATAAAATACTGACCTTTGATTCATAGTTCACGTGGAAATAAATACTTAATTACGTCAATTTGTTTTGCTTCCATATATCCAGATACAATTCTGCAGAATTTAACCTCTAAGTGCGTAATTCAGGCTTTAATACAAATCTTTTCTAGATCAGGTTACCGTAAAGAGATTCAGAGTGATTTGGGTAGATCGTTTACTAGTGAACTTATCAGGGTCAATGTTCCTTCTAACCTTCTTCGGGAACATGCAAGGACCTGACTCGGAACAGAGAGCTTACTAAACCTATGTTCAAAACTGTGGGAAGTAAACAGGATACACAAGAAGGGTATACAAACCCTTTATTTTTCTCTATTTACAATGACTTCCGTACTTCGGAATACACCCACCCGCTACTTGGGGTCAAAACGTAAAAGTATAAAAATAAAACTAAACTCTAATTTAACTTTAGAATAATAGACGTGGAAGATTGGCCTTATATAACAGGAAGCGTATGTAGTACAGAGAACTGTGAACACTACAATACGTTTAAAATTTATCAAGAGGATTAAAACCTCTGGCCTGGAAGGCAACAAGCAACTGCGTAACTTCTAAGGTAAGCGGCCTGCTTCGACTCTCTCGCTTGGCAAAAAGCCACAACTTAAATACTTGGCGTTCGCCAGACAAACTTTGCATAAAAACCTTAACGCTTATAATTCTGGCCGGAAGTAGAAAATAAGAAGTGATAGTAAAGATTTAAAATAAAATAAACGTTAGTAAAACTTAAGATCCTTACATACTTCCCGCCAGAGTTAATTAGTTTGAAACTGAGGTCTAAAACGACCTTGTTGAAAACTTTTAGCTCTAGAATCTAACGCGAGGCCGATCTTTTACAAATATTTTTCGCTAGAAACTAGAAATTTAAAAGAAAGAAATTTTTTTTTCAGTAGCAGCTCCCAGGATACACACTTTTTTTTCATCTGTACTGCATCTAAACAGGAGCTTTTTTTCAATTCTGGTTCCTTCCAGAGATCTGGAAGGAAAACTAGTTTAATGAAATGTTACACAATGAAATGGCAAGTAACATATATAATTATACTTCTCTTAACATTCTTATTTCATTCATGACTATTTTGATTATTTCTCCCCGTGCTCTCTGACATGTGTTGTAAAAGAACACCAAACACGAATGTGTTTCTGTCTACGTGTTCCACACTTCCTCCTACAATCAAAACACTAACGTGTTAAAACTCAACATAACCAGACCTCTTAACACACCCTAATTTCAACTCTAAACCCTGAGGTACTATTCTAAAAGTGGCTAACTCTAAAGTGTAGCGTCAGAGAGCCTAACTACATCATTCAACCTTTAACACATATTCGCCATGCCGTTAGTCTTTTTACAGTCACACGAATAAAAAAAAAATTTTAACATTCACTTTTACCATATCACGGTATTTCTTAACATTTAAAATAACAGTTCACATTGTATATAAGAACATATCAACATGCCGTTAATTTTACACATTTGAAAACATACATTAGTAGTACATTGTTAACTTCTATTCTTTTCAAAGCAAGTGCCAATTCTTTCTACATTGAAATAATACATTTCAAAAAGTCTTTTAGACTAAACTTCTTTCCTGCTAGAATGTTTTAAATAAAATTTATACAATAAATTTTACAATATTTAAGTCTTTACACAACGCTATTATACATCAACTTTAGTTTTACACGCGAGTAATTGAAAAACATAATACCCAAAATCAACAACAACTCATTTCTCGCCCTTTTGGCGATAAAGGTAACAACTCATTTCTCGCCCTTTTGGCGATAAAGGTAGACCTCGCATGAGGTAAAACTTCTTGAAATCTGCCACTTGCAGTAAGAATGAAAGATTAACTTAAGTTTGCAAAGTAACATAAAATTTTACTTATCTTTGTGATATTCGGACATCCTTTTCTGGGCCTAGTCTTTAAAGGTATTGCAGATAGTAGTTTGATTTATCCTCCTTCTTGTACGGGCTCGCCCTTCAGTGCCTTCCTCTGGAAGCTTCCTTTTTTCACCAGTTCGGTCACCCTTGAATACCTTCTTTTTCTCCTCTGCTTGTGGTCTTGGCCGTTTGATGGCAGCTGGTCTTGGCGGAACCGGGAAACTTCTTTCGTGTGCCTGCTTGGACCTCGTTGCTGGCCGTTCAAATTTTCCTTGTAACTTTTCCTCCGCCGCTGATGGCCCTTCCGCAGTTCGGCGACATTTACTGCGGAGAGTCCTGTCGGATGAGTAGATCTTCCGTTTTAGAGCCGGGTTATAGTTGCCGTCATTTCTCCTGGTTCTCTTCACATACGTCGTCCTTCTCCCTTCTTCATTCTGGGGGTGTTCGTGAACTCTCTTTTCTGGACGGTGGAACGGCTTCTTTTTCTTGCTACCTTCAATTTTTCCGCGGGGCAATTTTCTTTTCACTTGCTCCTGCCTCTTATTGGCTTGCCCTTGTACTTGTCGTTTTTCCACCTCTGGAGCTTGTGCCTGCGGTGTCTGCCGTGCCGGATCCTGCAAAAGATCTGAAAATATTTGCATTTTATTACGATCGAAGTAGGGCTTGATTTGATCAATGTTTGCGGAACAGGTTTCACCATTTCTGGCTTTTAACACTACTGCAGCGTGAGTTATTTTTTCTATAACATATGGTCCTTCAAATCGTGGAAAAAATTTGGCAGTTTTATCTTCTGGTGCTGAAGAAAGTGAATGCTTAATTTTAAAACTTCATCCCCTACTTTATAAGTTACTCCCCGTCGTTTCAAATCATAATAGAGCTTCTGTTTTCTTTGTGCTACTTCCGTATTCTTCTTTGCTTCCTTAATTAGTTTTTCTATATCACCCATTTTAAATTCTGGGGCTCTTTGTTGCACATAAAATAATTTATCTAACGGTGTTATAATCTTTCTGCCTAGAAATAACTCAGCAGGAGTTTTGCCCGTTGTATCATGTTTTGCGGTCCTAAGGGCGAAAGCAAATTCATTGACATAGTTATCCCAGCTTTTATGAAAATTTTTAACATAACTACGGATAATTTTCACTACATTTCTATTGACCCGTTCCGCTATATTTGATTGCGGCTGATACGGGACCATTTTAAATGACGTATGCCCAGTTTTTGGCACATGTCTTCAAATATATTACTTACAAATTGAGGACCATTATCCGATATAACTTTGAGGGGCGCCCCGTATTTTAAAATATATTTATTTAAAATAGAATAAGTAACTAATTTCGCGGAGGCTCGTTTTAAGGGAACAGTTTCGGTCCATTTACTAAAATGATCAACCATAACAAGGAGATAGCGACTTTTATTTAACTGACTTTTTGGGAAAGGGCCCAATAAATCGATGCCAATTATTTCATTTGGAAATTCGGATTTAATACTATTTAGAAACCCGGCCGGGCGGAAATTAATATAATTAACGGCTTGACATGTTGGGCAGGACTGGACATACGCCCTTGTTAACTTTTGCAGTTCAGGAAAGTAGACTGCCTCGCGTACGCGTTGGATAGTTTTTCGAATACCAGCATGAGAAGCTAAAGGGCTGTCATGGAGCTCCTGCAGGATATTTAATCTAAGACTAGCTGGGATAACAGGTCGAAATTCGTTGCTGGAATTCGTAGTTTTTGTATAAAATAATAGACCATCTATTAGTTCGTAATGGGCCGCCCTATTTCTTATCGCCACAATATCTTGGTGGCTAAAATTTTCAGGATCCTTCAAATACTCATAAATGCTTCCAAACTCAGGATCCTTACCCAGTTCGGTTATTACAGTTTCTCGGGAATTTATTGTACATGCTGTAAGCATTGCCACCTTTACGGTATTACCTTGTTCGTCTATTTTAATTCTTGATAGGGCATCTGCTACAATATTTTCCTTTCCGGGGGTATGCTTGATTACCAGATTATATTCTTGCAGCTTGAGTGCCCATCTTATTAACCTTGGGGATAAATTTTTCCCTGAGTACAATCTAGTTACCGCCGCATGATCAGAGTACACTGTTATCGGCGCCTTTCCAAAATAGACTCGGAACTTTTGCACTGCTAACAGAACTGCAATTGCCTCTCTCTCGGTCGCGGAATAGTTTCTTTGTGTTTGATTTAAAGTTCGGCTAAAAAATGCCACGGGCTGCTGATTTTGCGAAAGTACCGCTCCTACCGCATAATCCGAAGCATCCGCTGAAATTTCTAAATTCTCATCCTTTTCAGGAAATTTCAACACAGGGGCTTGCGTTAATGCTTGTTTTAATTTTTCGAAAGCACTATTGGCTTCGGTCGTCCACGAGAATCTTGCCTTTTTCCTTTTTAATTTTAACAATGGTTCAGCAATAGCTGCAAAATATTTTATAAAGGACCTATAATATGAACAAAGTCCTAGAAAAGAAGAGAGCTTCATCGCCGTGGTTGGAGTCGGATACTTTTGTACAGCAATTATTTTTGATTCGTCTGTCTCGATTCCTTTTTGAGATATTTTGTAACCTAAATATTTTAATTCAGGGGCTGCAAATTTGCACTTTTCGACATTAACTTTTAGACCGGCCTCATTTAATAAAGAAAACACCTGTCTTAAATCCTGTACATGTTGGTCGAGATTATCACTAGTAATAATGATATCGTCTAAATAGATAAATGTGGACTTTCCAAGAACAGGTCTTAACACAATGTCCATGCATCGCTGAAATGTTGCCGGGGCCCCTGAAAGGCCAAACGGCATACGCAAAAATGCATAAGTGCCAGACTTGGTTATAAAAGCAGTCTTAGGCACGTCCGCAGGCCTAACCCCTATTTGAAAATTACCAGTCGTTAAGTCTAAAGTCGTCATAAATTTGGTTGATTTTATGTTCCTTAGAATTTCTTCTATGATCGGTAACGGATATACCGGATATTTAGTTATGGAGTTTAATTTACGGTAATCAATCGCGAA
The DNA here is from genome assembly GCF_044657685.1 of Stegodyphus dumicola. Taxonomy (NCBI): domain Eukaryota; kingdom Metazoa; phylum Arthropoda; class Arachnida; order Araneae; family Eresidae; genus Stegodyphus; species Stegodyphus dumicola. The sequence goes on from NC_140781.1 coordinate 36,942,915, forward strand.
TCTCCACCTTTTCGGATGTGTCAAAGGATAGTCATTATTTTTCTTACATAAAACCACCGGGCTAGCATAACTACTTCAGATGGGCGTTATGATCTTTTTACGTACCATATCGGTAATATGCCATTCTATAATTTTTTCCTTATTCTTATCATACCGGTACGGTTTTTGGCGAACTGGCATTGCATCTCCGGTGTCAATACTATGGTTAGTAACCTGAGTAAATCCTGGAATATCACTAAATAACGAAGCAAATTCACTTACCACTTGTCGGATTCTTCCTTGCTCGTCATTAGGGAGGTGGTCAAGTTTTAACATCGGCAGTTCAGCCTTTTCAGTACGAACTGGTTTCATTGTCAGCTTAAGGGACGCTTCATTAAAATCCAGTGTTGCTTGTGCGTCTGAAAGAAAATCTATCCCTAAGATTATATGTGCTTGCAGATTCTTTACTATAAAAAACATCACCTTTACTTGTTCGTCCTTGATACGGACATATAGCGGTACTTTACCTATAGACTTACATAGTTCTCCTTGCGCCGCTAACACTGTCGTATTATCCGAATTATATATGCGGTATTTCCGAAAATACTTCCTAAAAAAATCTTCTGCCACACAGGAACACTGCGCGCCTGTATCCAGGAGTGCGGTGGCTGGGATATTATTCACCAACACTTCAATCTTCGGAAGAGTCAAATTTTTCACCATTACTGTATTTAACGTGTAGGAAGAGGGGTTTTCGTGATCTTCGGATTTCCGCACCCTCTCGTCAGCAGAAATCCGTTTTAGTTTAAATTATTTTTCATTTCCGTGCTTTCCTTCTTTTTCTCCTGGCCTTGAGACTTTTTTCCTGGATTGCTATTGAAGTGTCGACGTTCGCCGGCTGTTTTTGAATGCTCGGGTTTCCTTGCCCACTGATTCGCTTTGCTTCCGTAGCCGTGTGCTTGAGTTTTCTGTAGTCTTGGCGTACCAAATTGGTTGATATTGGTTGATATTATACCAAATCGCTGTTGATATTGGCGTCTTCTTTCGACGTCCGCCGTTCTTCTACTTTCAAACTGGATTGCTAGCTCAAATAATTTTTCCAGTGTAGTCGGATTTCTCAATTCAATAAAGTCTTGCACTTGGGGTAGTAACCTCGGCAAAATCATTTGAATTATTTCAGGATCCGGACGGTTTCCATACAAGAGTTTGAAGACGTGAATTTTTCTTAAAATAAAGTTTGAGAGGTTTTCGATTCTTTGTTGATATATACTAAAAAGTTCCGTTTCTAATTTCGCACGATCCCTTACAACAGGGAAGGCTTTTAGTAGGGCAGTCTTGAAATTTTTGTAAGTATAGGTGGGACTTCCTGCTTGACCCAAGAGACTTCTGCCTATACATTTGAACCAGTTAAGCGCTTGGCCCCTCAAAGCGCTGGTAGCTAAGGTAACTTTTTGAAACTCGTGCACGGGGTAGAGCATGAAGTAATCATCCAATTTTTTCAAAAACTGGTTACCGGTGAGTTTCCATTAAATGTTGCTTCTGGTTTCATCGAAGCGCGCATGGTCTGGACGATGTAACCAAATCCTTCCAGGGCGGCAGCTGGCATTTCTGGATTCTGAGCCGCTTCTGCAGGCAGCACAGGTTCTTCTTGAAACTCGGCCATGGTTATTCTTCTTCGTTGGGCGCCACTATCAGGGTCAATGTTCCTTCTAACTTTCTTCGGGAACATGCAAGGACCTGACTCGGAACAGAGAGCTTACTAAAGCTATGTTCAAAACTGTGGGAAGTAAACAGGATACACAAGAAGGGTATACAAACCCTTTATTTTTCTCTATTTACAATGACTTCCGTACTTCGGAATACACCTACCCGCTACTTGGGGTCAAAACGTAAAAGTATAAAAATAAAACTAAACTCTAATTTAACTTTAGAATAATAGACGTGGAAGATTGGCCTTATATAACAGGAAGCGTATGTAGTACAGAGAACTGTGAACACTACAATACGTTTAAAATTTATCAAGAGGATTGAAACCTCTGGCCTGGAAGGCAACAAGCAACTGCGTAACTTCTAAGGTAAGCGGCCTGCTTCGACTCTCTGCTTCCTCTCTCTCAGTTGGCAAAAAGCCACAACTTAAATACTTGGCGTTCGCCAGACAAACTTTGCATAAAAACCTTAACGCTTATAATTCTGGCCGGAAGTAGAAAATAAGAAGTGATAGTAAAGATTTAAAATAAAATAAACGTTAGTAAAACTTAAGATCCTTACAAACTTACATCGGAGTCTTTCTAGAAGTTCGTGATTAAGGTGTACCAATCTTCGGTGAGTCATCTTCAAAGCAATCCTGTTGAAAGTTTGCATTCCACCTTGAAAAGGGTATTGAAGGCTTTGTGCTTGGAAAGCGGGAAAGACTGGGAAGAATGTTTGCCCTGTGCTTTGTTCGCCCTGAGAAACTGTCAGCCATGAGAGCACAGGTTTTAAACCTTGTGAATTAGTACACGGGAAAAATTTGAGAACGCTCCAAACGATCGTGTACGAAAATTGGCTAGAGGAAGAAAGTTTATATCTAACAGTTGTCGAATATGCTTTAGACTTGGTGATTAGATTTAAAATGTGTCAGGAGCTGGCTGTAGAGAGGATGAAGGAGTGTCAGAGTAAAAGGAAACTCTGATATGATTGCAACGCTGTTACGATAATGAACAGCGATTTGATGAAAACCTATCATCAGCGCCTCCAGTTTGCGAATCTGATGATGGAGGAGGATATCGAGGGAGAGGCTGATATACCTTATCCCTTGGCTGACCCAATAGATAGATTTTTGGAAAATAGTGGGAAATCGTAAGCTAGAGAAAAGAGTTTCAACCGAGGAAACAGAAAAATTCCAGGACATTATTAGGGAAGTATGGAAGGGATTGTTCGACTCCGGCTCTACATCTTTTGTCGAAATGGACATTAAATTAGAGGAGACCACTGTTAGAGTCAGGTCTTACCGAATGTCGGCGAGACAAACCGACATCTTAAAGAGGAAATTAGACGGTTGCTTGAGTTAGGGGTTATAGCGGGCAATCTAATTTTGCGTGGCCTATGATCTTAGTAAAGGTCCCATGTAAATATCCTCGCCCTTGTATAGACTATAGGAAATTAAATTCAAAACCTATATGGCTTTATTGTTCCCTCTCCCCAATATATAAGAGATTGTAGAAAAGGTCAGCGCAGCTCCGTTTATCACCATCAAGGGTCTAACCAAAGGATACTCCCAGATATCGCTCAAAGAACGTGCAGAGAGGTATGCTGCAGTTGTAACGCCTTTTGGTTCTTTCCATCTCAAGAAAATGATATTTTGGCTGTTAAATGCGCCCTTCTACTTTTGTAAATTAATTACTCAAATTTTAGGAGGGTTAGATAATTCCATATTACCGTATATTGATGACATCTCAGTATTTTCGTCGACATCGGAAAGGCATATGAACGATTTAAATGTGGTCTTAGGTCGCCTTCAGGAGGCTAAATTGATTGTTTAGCCCTCTAAATGCAGATTTGCCCAAGACTACGTGAAATTTATAGGTCATGAGGTACGGTCTGGGGAAATGTTACCTAGCGAGGCCAAAATTCTGGCAATCAGAGTTTTTCCGACCCCCACTACTAAAACGCAGATACGTAGCTGGTACCTTGGTACTATAGGCTATCATCCAAGGTATAGAAAAGATTACGCGCGTATTGCGGTATCTCTGACAGAAGGGCAGACATAAAAAGGAAAAACTAATTTAGATAAAAGAGGGCAACGAGGCTTTCAACGAACATAAGACCAAACTACTAAAAATTCCGGTTTTATTTGCACCAGATTATTCTAAGGAATTTATTGTACAGACTAACGCCAGTTATGTCCCAACCATTCCGAACCAACACCATTCACTTTACCCCCTTCTTACACACAGGAAAGAAACTTTAGTCAAGTCAATAATTTATTACGGAAAACAAGAAGCAAGTTTAATATTTATGAATGAGCTGATAAGCATTAAGCAATTTTATACCAAATATTCGAAAATATTATTTCAATACTATATCAAGCGCAGCCATTACACTAAATTAAAATCAAACTTTGAGGATTAGAATCTGTAATTTTGCATGTTTATATTTTTGCAAGTTTATTCTGTATCTTGTTTATATGTGTGAAATCAAAAATAAGAATACAAATAATAATAAAACATAAACCTAATAAGCCATTTTTTTTAACTTTCATTCATATTAGCCTAGCTCTAATCTTTAAGTAATGTATACGCAATTATTTGTATTGTTATTATGTTGTATGCGATATGTTATAGAGGGGTTAATGAATAAATGAAATAAATAATAATAATTAATGATATAAAAGGTGTAAGGATTATGTTAATTTTATTAACAGTTAAATTTTGAATTAAACTTCCTTTCCTATCGATTCTTAATTTCAACTTACCACTTCCAGCCAGAACGTAGTTTTAGAAGCACGTCTGAGTGCTAATGAGGAAGAGTGGTATACAACCGCGAAGTTCTACAGTCTTAGGGAGAGAGATACCAGATATTCTGGCTGCACGCGTCCGCCTTTTTAGGCTACTCTCTGGTAAGCTATTATTACGCTCTGCCGTACTTAAGGCCCTTGATAGCTTCACAATCAATTAGCGTAAGGGACTGCCCTCCTGGACACCGGGGCGCATATTTCACAAGTGCACATCTGTGTAGCCACCGAGGGAGTGGCTTCTAGGATCGACCAATGGGCATCCCGTAATATTTCTGTCATGTCACATGATGTTTCGTGTGCTTTAAGATTTAAGCAGGATGGTTGAAAATATTTTGCCACGCAATTTTCTGTAAAAAATAATTAAGCCATAGTCGATTTCTTCTGGAAATTTTCATTGCGAAGTTAGATCAAATATAAGTAATTGTGAAGATTACACTTCCTGGTCGAAAGAATTTGAAATACATACAAACATATGTTGGACACTCCGGCAAAAATATCCATGTGAAATATTAATAAATGGTAAATAAGATGAAGAAAGAAGTATGTGATAAATATCTGAGCCCAAATGCTGTCTTTATATAAAACTATACATATGATAAAAATATTTACACCAATTATATATGTAATTAGAAGTCAGCACTTTTTATTGTAATCTATATGAAAAAGATGTTCTATAATATTAGCCAATGCAGAATTTTATTTAAAGTGAACTTTACTAATTTGCATTCTTATACACTTAGTGTGTTAAATTTCACATTTAATAACTGCTTACTCTTAAATATACTGTCTACACAAGAAATATTACTCATCAAGCAGAATGAATTTATCTTATTCACAACGAATATATTCAATTTATTCACATGCAATTTTTAATGTTAACAGCGAATATAATCAGGTTATACACAATATGTATTCTGAATCTTGCCTCTTCAAAATCAAAATAATGCAAGCATTGAAATAAGAAAACACTAGATTCATTGTAACACTTTCAGTCCTTCTCAGCTGAATTAAAAAAAAATTATACACTTGAATTCTCTTAATCCACAGGTGTTAGTAAATGCATAATATTCAAGGCTAATTGTAGCTTGAGTCGTTTTCTCGATGTAATGAGCGATAATATGCCGTGAACATCAATCCAAATATTAATGCGTGATAAAAATCGCGAACGTGAAATGTCAGAAATTCATTAAACTCATAAACTGAAAGCATAACGAGATTTTCTACTATTACGCCATACATTTATAACTGCGAAAAAAATGCAAATAAAAACCTAAACAATATACCCTCACATGCACAAAGATTTAGCGACACAAGAGCAATAGAAGCTCATTGGTCCATTTTCGAAACCCCTCCCTCAGTGGCTACGCAGATGTGCACTTTTGAAATATGCCACCGGGGCTCAGTGTTAATTTCTCTAAGAAGATTTCTTTAAAAAACATTTTCGTCGTTATAGACGTCGTTGCCGCCCAAGGCAAACAGTGCGTATATTTGGGAAAAACCGCACTGCATGTGCAAATTAAAAATGAGGTGTTAAAAGTTAACTTTTTAGTTGTGAAAAATTTACTCATGTCCGTAATATTAGGCGTCAATTTCTTACGCGCAGCTGGCGCGAATCATAATTTTCAGAATTATACGTTTCAGGTGCACATGGACGCTGTTGAAGAAGAGGAAGTGTCTAGGCCGGAAATGGGCTTAGACCATCGCAAGCTTGAAGAGAAGGAAAAGATTCAAAAGTTGGTAAGAAAATTTAATTATTTGTTTAATGACAAACCTGGCTTTTGCCAAGTAGTAAATCATGCTATTGATACAGAAAATGCCCCTCCAGTCTGGTTGAAACCTTATCGTTATGATAAAGTCAAAGAACACATTCTGGAACTTAATATAAAAACAATGTTAGAAAATAAAATCATTGTGCCAAGCACTAGTCCATACGCAAGTCCGGTGGTCTTTTGTAGGAAGAAAAATGGGCTACCACCCGAGCACCCGGACGCGTATAGGTTTGCAGTTGATTATCGCAAACTTAACAGTATAAAAGTATCCTACGTGTCCCCTACCAATAATTGATGAAATCATCAGGAAAATTCATTCGACTAAATTTATGACAACCTTACATTTAACGTCGGTTATTTTCAAATCGCCGTAAAACCTGAAGATGTTGAAAAGACTGCGTTCATTACAAAGTGAGGCGTCTATGCCTTCCTAAGAATGTCGTTTGGTTTAAGAGGAGCGCCGGCTACTTTTCAAAAAGCAATGGACATAGTTTTAAGGCCAGTTTTGGGTAAAAGTATAATTATTTATTTCGATGATATAATAGTAACCAGCGAAACAATATACGACCATGTGAAACACTTGGAAGAAGTTTTTAATTTGCTCAACGAAGGCCGGTTTTAAAATAAATGCAAGAAAGTGCAAGTTCGCGGCCAAGGAATTGCGGTACCTTGTATTACAAGATTTCGAATAAGGGCATAGAGACCAATAATTCCAAAATATTAGCGATTAAAAGTTATCCTCCTCCAAACACGGCTAAGAAATTATCTTCGCTTTGGGGCTTATGTTCCTATTACAGAATGTTCATTAAAGACTTCGCCAAAATTGTAGACAGATATTTGTTAACAATTGTAGACCATTTTTCAAAATTGGAAGAAATAGTGCATCTTAAACGAGCTTCAGCTAAAATAGTCGCAGATTCGTTTTTGAGTAAGCATAATTTAAATTACGGGGCCCCACTAAAAGTAATATCAGATAATGGAAAACAGTTTCTTAGCAGTATATTTAAAAATTTTTGCACAGGACTTGGCATACGCCATCTAAAAGTGGTACCATATAGACCGCAGTCGAATATTGCGGAACGCGTTAATAAGAATATTGTAAAACTTATCAGGGGATACGTTAAGAATTTTCATGACCGCTGGGACAGGTGTGTCAATGAGTTAGGTTTTCCCTTGAGAAAAGCAAAGCACGATACTACACAGAAGACGCCCGAAGAGTTATTTTTAGAAAGAAAAATCCTAACGCCTTTGGATAAGCTATTCTTTGTACAGCAAAGGCAAGAAGAATTCAAGTTAAAAGACATACAGAGAATTATCGACGAAGCAATTAAGAACTCTGATGTAGCAAGACAGAAACAGAAGTTGTATTACGATAGAAATAGAAGCGAAATGGAATATAAAGTGGGGCAGAAAGTACTCAAGTTGAAACACTCATTATCATCCGCACCCGAAAACAGGGTTGCGAACACTGAAAACAGAGGATGATCATAGGGGATTGACAAATTACATGGACAGAAAGCAAACTGATTATTACCTAATTACCAAAAAAATAGACAAACCAATCAAAGTAGTTGTCAGAGGTCTGCCGGGTGACTGTTCTATTGATGACATTAAGCAAGTATTAACTGATTTGGGATTTAAGGTCAGAAAGATAGCACAGATGCACAGACTTAAAATGCCTCTTTTCCAAATTCAATTAGAAAACATTCCAGGAGTTGAAAAGATTTATGAAATAACACACTTCTTACTTTTCTATGTTAAATTTGAAGAATATAAAATTAATGGTAGAATAGTCCAGTGTTATAATTGTCAACACTTTCACCACAATTCTGAAAATTGCAAGACGCAGCCTCGCTGTGTTAAATGTGCTGGGGCACATAAAACTACTGAGTGCACTGCTAAAAGACTGGAAATAGTTAAATGTTGCAATTGTTTGGAAATTGGACATACCGCCAATTTCAGGGGGTGTTCGAAGTTCCCAAAAACCAATAATTCAACGAACGTCAGCATAATGCTAAGCCATCTACTACAAGTCAGCCTCATGGCAATAATACAGCATCTTATACACAAGTCACCCAACATGGAAATAGTAAACTTTCAGTCAGTCCAAAAAATTCTGACAATAGTAAAAATCTCGACAACAATCTTAGCTTAGGCTCTCTTGGTGAAGTTGTCAAACTTATTAAAGAAATAGAAAACATATTCAGAGGTCTTTCACTGGCCAAAATAATTCAAAGAATTACCTCCAAGTTACCTGAAATACAAGCTGCGAGAATTCAATAGACAAGCTATTCTTACTTTTTAACTTGTTCGAGGAAATATTTATGAATAACACTGATAATGTTCAGAACACAAGTGTGTAATTTTCTTTTTTGTGCTCAGTAAATTTTCGTAAATATGTTTATTGTATTCAGAGTACTTTTCATGTATTATGATTACCTCTTTATAATGCATTCTACATCTCGGCTGGCTTAAGGCTCCTTTTATTTCTTACCTTCAATCGGGTTTCATCATATTATTATTTTCCTTAGCAATTAACCAAATCATTGTACTTCCTTGTATGTTTCTAATTATTTCTCTTTCAGTACTTCATGTCACCAGCTCCAGATGCTTTTGCTTTGACGCCATTCGATTTTCGGGTCACTCATTAATCAAATCATTCTTTACTGTTATGTACTGTAATGCCATAGTCAATCACCTTCAACTATTCGACTTACTATGATTTTTTACCTTGTTTCTACAACATTAAAAGGAAAACAAGTGTTCGATCTGTGGTAGGGCCTTCGGCCCAGGCACCCTGGCGCAAGCGCCGCTCCATTGGATGAACTACGAGGGAGGCCCAAGGAGGTCCAGATTGAGGACGAGAAGAGATAAAAGACCAGCTGATACACCCGTGCCTGACCAAGAAGTTGGAAAGTCCAAGCGCAAGTTCAAAGACCCTGAACGGCGGAGGGTCCCCACCAGAGCTCAATAGGAGACTGAAGTTCCAAAACCTGCAGTCATCCCGCAAGAATCCCAGATTCCTAGACAAGAGGCAGAAGAGGAAAAGGAGTGAAGCGAACGACACGGAACATCAAAGTTCTAGAAGAAGGTTGGAGGTCATGAGGTTTCTGACGTTTTGAACAATTCTGCCACATCAGAATGGAGGAGTACAGAAAAACATAAGTGAAAATTTCTTTGCTTATTTTTCTTTGAAGTTCAACTTATATCATCTTGTTATAAGTTGCTAAAGATTCTTAGTAAAGTTAAATCGAAAATAGCGAAAACTTAATTGTAAATAGTTTCAAATCGAATAATTTTATGTTCGGAATTTGGCGAGAAGCTACTAGCAGTAAACATTTTTTTGTTAAGAACTCTCAAGTTGCGAGAATTAAATTGTGAATATGTTTAGCCGGAAAGACTCTTTGAATACTGAAATCTGTTAACTTAAAATTAAGATTTCGTGTAAATATGGTGAATTGTAACTAAGCAACTATGACTGTTGATGTACAGTGTATTTAAAAGGGATGTGTAAATATCTAAATGTTCATGTTAAAGTAGACATGTTTAACCTTTGTGTTAAAGTGTCGTAAACTTAAACTTTTACAGGAGATAAATTTTGGCCTCCGTGAAAATGAATTTGTGAAAGAAGGGAATGCTTTAGAATATACACTGCTCGACATTGAAAATGCAACATCAAGATGGAGTGGTCAGAAAGTGATGAAATTTGGAAAAAAGACAGAGACAGCAAGCAGCAATAAGTGAACTTTATTTCAAAATGATAGAATACAGAGCGAGAACGGCGTCGGCTCAGTAGGATGTAGGACCACCGCGGACAGCAATGCACGAAGAAACACGTCTAGGCATAGAGTCAATAAGAGTGCGGATGATGTCCTGAGGGATGGCTGTCCATTCCCTTTCAACCATTTGCCACAGTTCGTCTTCTGAACGAGGCAGGGGCATAGTCTACAAACGGCGTCCAATCACATCCCACACATGTTCGATTGGTAACAGGTCAGGAGAGTACGGTGGCCAGGGAAGCATCTCTATACCTTGCAGAGCATGTTGGCAGATGCGAGCACTGTGTGGGCGGGCGTTATCCTGCTGAAAAATTGCATTAGTCAGCCCCTGAAAGTAGGGGATTGCCATCGGCCGCAGTACATTATCCAAGTATCATAGGGCCATCATAGTGCCCTGAATACGAACTAGAGGTGACCTGGAATCGTAGGCAATAGTGCCCCAAACCATTATGCCACGTTGTCGCGCGGTAGGGCGTTCCACAATTACTGCCGGATTAGATCTGTCTCCACGTTGACGCCACACACGTATGCGGGGACTGCCACTGGATAAACAGAAGCGTGACTCATCTGAGAACACGACGTTTCCACATCGTCATCCACATCGCTCCAGTCCGGCACCATTCTAAACGTTGGCGTCTATGCGGTGGGGTCAATGGCAATCTTCTAAACGGACGCCATGAGTGCAGGCCACGTTCAGCCAATCGACGAGAAATGGTTCTGGTCGACACGGGAATATCCAGGGTATCTTGCACATGCTGAAGAATCGCGGTACAACGCATTACATAATACAGATTACATTTCTAAGAATTTAATTATTAATTAATAATATTAATTAATACTTGCATGGTACATATTATACACATTTCATAGTGCAGTTTACATTTACTGAGAGATTGATTAATGCTTTTGTTTAGAGTACTTAATATTTATGTGTAAGGTACTTTACACCTGTTTGGTTCAATTCTTACTATAAGTATGTATAGTTGGGTGTTTAGGTTAACACATAGGTTGTCTTTACGCATTAATTATTATTTACAGTTTGCATAGTACATATTACACACATTGGTACATATTACACACATTAAATAATGCATACTAATTAATTAGCATGGTACATATTATACACATTAAATAGTGCATACTAATTAATTAGCATGGTACATATTATACACATTAAATAGTACTGTGAAAATTGACATGATACATATTTACACACAATTACTGAGACATGGGGTATATTTGCATGGTACATATTACACACATTTACAGTTTACAGTTACCAAGAATACAATTGCTGAGAATATTAGCATGTTACATATTACAATAATATTAACATGGTACATATTGCACACATTAAATAGTACAGATTACAATTACTGAGAAATTTAATAGTACTTATTTCCGTTATGTTCAGACTTGCATGGTACCTATTACCATATTCTGACTTGCATGACTATTATATGTTCTATACTCTATTCAAACTTGCATATTCGAACTTGCTTTGATGCAGATACATTCATATTGCATGGTACATATTCTCACACGTTACATACTACATATTGCATTTTACTGAGAAATTGTTTTTACTTATGTTTAAGGTACGTTGCATCCGTAGGGTTCAATATTTTAATATTAATTAAACATAATTATGCATTCATTATTGTTTACAGACATGCATGGTACATAGTACACACATTACATAATACTGATTACATTCACTAAGAAGTTAATTAATAGTTAATGATATTAATTAATACTTGCATGGTGCATATTACTTGATTATTATAGTACAGTTTACATTTATTGAGAGATTGATGAATACTTGTGTTTAAAGTACTTAATACGTTCAGACTTGCAAATTCAGGCTTGTATGATACATATACATTCATATTGCATGGTACATATTTTACATATTGCATACTACATATTGCGCTTACTGGGAAATTGAATATTACTTATGTTTAAGGTACGTTGCACCCTTTGAGTTCATGTTTACGTAATCATACTTAATTAGGTACTTAGGTTAGCACTATGCATTCATTATTATTTACAGACTTGCATGATACATAGTACACACATTACATAATAATGATTACATTTACTAAGAAGTTGATTAATAGTTAATAATATTAGTTAATACTTGCATGGTACGTATTACACACATTTCATAGTACATTTAACATTTAGTGAGAGATTGATTAATGCTTAAGTTTAAATACTGAGAGTGTTAGCATGGTACATATTACACACAATTACTGAGACATGGTACATATTACACGCATTTACAGATTACAATTACTTAGTATATTAGCATGGTACATATTACAATGATATTAGCATGGTACATATTACTACAATATTAGCATGGTATATATTATACACATTAAATAGTACAGTTTACAATTACTGAGAAATTGAATAATACTTATGTTGAGGTACTTAGTGAAAATGATTATTACTTGTGTTTAAGGTACTTTATTGCTGTTATATTCTATACTTAAGTTTATTACACAGAGTTAGATACTTAGGTTAACACTACTCAGTTATTATTATTTAAAGTCTTGCATGGTACACAGAATCGACTATAAATAGAATTGCGATGAGTTAGGTAAATATTATATTTTCATTATGTTCATTGGCGATGTTTGCCCATTTTACATGGTGCATATTACAGACCTACATATTACATACTACACACATTACATATTGCAGGTTGCAGGTTAATATTAATTTGCATGTAATATACATGCAGTGAAAGTCACCATGTTGAAATATTGTAACATTATCAATTTACACAAGAAAAGGTTATCTACAGATTGGGGTGCAGTCTGTATATAAATAGCCAGATATGTGATTAATAGGCATACTATATGCATAAGTTTGTGATTCATATGCAGTAGTTATTATGCTGCTTGACACCATAAGATACATTAAGCAGTTTGTTACAATTCTGTGCCAAGTTTTACATAGTGCATATTACAAACTTGCATTTCACATACTACACACATTATATAATGCAGGTTAATATTAATTTCCAAGTAATATACATGCAGAAAAAGTCACTATGTTGAAATATTGTAACATTATTAATTGCACATGGAAATTTAATCTGCAGATTGGGGGTGCAGTCTGTATATAAATAGTCTGATGTGATTAATAGGCATAGTACATGCATAAATTTGTGATTCATATGCAGTAGTCATTATGCTGCTTGACACCATAAGTTACATTAAGCAGTTTGACACAATTCTGTGCCAAGTGTCATTAGCTTTGACATAATGGCAGTGATTTGGCGTATTGTTGGCTTAACGAGGAACCTGCAGAAGGCCTGCCGATCCGTTATAGGAATGGCAATATGGTGGTCCTCTGTAAGGGGACATGCAGTGATGTAATGGTCTGCTTTGCCCTCTTCACCACAGATGCATTCGTCAGTGCTGGTGATAGCGTGTCGATGATAGTACTGTGGGAAGAGGCCATGACCGGATATGTAACGTACCAAGAGGGGATTGGCGATAAGTCTTTGTAAATCTACTTTTGGCTTGAAGTAAAAAGTTCTTCTGTCGGTCAAGCTGTTCGTCCAATCCTGCTGCCATTTATTGCAAACAATTTGTCGTAAGGTCTTCTTAGATATGAGGTAGGCCATGGGATCGGTACTGTAGTAATGTTGTTCCCAGTGGCGGCGTCTTTGGCCAGGCCGTCTGCAAGTTCATTGCCATAAATACCTGTGTGCGCTTTAATCCATTTTATGACGTAATGATTGTGAGCATTTTCACGTAGACTTTTTGAATGCCTGCTATTTTCGGGGAGGTATGTTCTGAATTGGCAATTGCTTGCATAGAAGACAGGCTATCTGTATGTATTAAGGCTTTGGAGATTTTATTATTCGTAAGCGTATGGCCTCGTGAATGGCGAGTGCTTCACTCTGGAAAACGCTGTTTTCAGTGCTGAGCTGCATCTGCCATTGGTGAAGGGGTTGTTGTTGTTCACTGAGCACGACAAAGGCGCTGCCTACCTTTTTGTCAATACGAGAACCATCTGTGTAGATGGAGATGTAGCCGAATGGTGCCACATATGCTGGGTTCTTCGTGAGGTGAATTCCAATACCCTTGATTGCTGGGTGTATATGAAGTTGTGAGGTCTTATTCTCAAACTGTTCTTGAGAGAAGGTAACGTAATCATAAGTAAGTGAAAGTCTTAACTGCTGAACCTGTTGTGTCACCGCTTCTACTTCTATGCGTAGATGAAGTGGTAGCACTCCTGCCAAGATGTTTAGTTCATCAGTAGATGTTGTCCTGAAGGCCCTGGTAATTGAGAGTAGGAAGAGCCTCTGTAGTGCAGACAGGTGCCGGATTTTCCTTCCCTGCGTGGGGAAGGCCCAAATGGATGCTCCATAGGACACCATCTTCTCGACGACAGTAAGATATAACGCTTTTTGTATGTGAGAATTAATCCCCCAATGAAATCTGCGTTGCATTCTGAAATGCTGTGCTATTGTTGCTGTACGCTTCCTTAAATTAAGTATGTGCGGCATCCATGTCAGTTTTTCATCTATGTATTGGCCGAGGTATCTCAGGACACGGACAATTTTAATTCGACGATTGTTGATACGTATTGTCGGTCTTCTAGTCAGTGATCCTCCCTTCTTTGCGATTAGTAGAATTTGACATTTGTGCTCTGCTACTTGGAGTTTTTGTCTGTTGCATTGTTGGTAGAATATATTGCAAACTTCATTTGAGTTGGCCTCCAGTTCTGCTCTAGTACGTCCTCGGACAAGTAGTGCAACATCGTCTGCATATGCGAATATGGAGGAATGCGTTGGCAGTGTGAAATTTAAGACTGAGTTGAAGGTTGTATTCCACAAATGGGGGCTTGCACAGGACCCCTGTGGACATCCTCTGGTTTAGGTACGCTTGATAATCCCACTGTCGTGCACTATTAGAAGGCAACTGTCCGTTAGGTAATGTCGCAAAGTAAGGAAAATATTGCGTGGACATTGAACTGTTCTGAGTGCTTCTAAAATTGAGGGCCACCACAGCATATCAAATGCACTTTTCAGGTCTATACTGATTAGTGCAGTATGATAGCCGTGGTTGCGATTATCGTGTATAGCTGAATGTATATCGTGGAGAGCATGCGGTGTTGATGACCCTGTTCGAAATCCGTATTGCTTGAGCTGTAGATGTTGACCTCTTTCTAAGTGGTGTCGTAAGCGATTCATTAGAAGCTTCTTATATACTTTTCCGAGAGCCGAAAGTAAGCAGATCGGTCGGTACGAGGATGGATCTGAAGGGTCGCGATCCTTTTCTAGGAATAATACGGCCTGGCCGACCTTGAATGCTTTTGGGAACTTACCTGTTTGTAGCAGCTTATAAAAGAAGGCTATAAAATATAGCAAAGATGCTCTTATTGCTGTTTTGATGATTTGATAGCTTATCCCGTCTGGTGCCGGTGCCTTGTTATTGGAAAGGAATTTCAGGACTTGTAAAACTTCCTGCATGGTGAAGTCTGGATCGTCTGCAGTAGGCGGAGTAGAGTTGTTACTGCGTAGAGATTTATGATATTCCGAGTCGTCAGAATTGTCATCTTGACTGAAGACATGGTCCAGGATATTTTCACGCATATTTTTGGTGGATTCTTCCGTAATTACTGATTGCTCTGATGGTATGAATTGAAGACGCACGGGTTTAAAGAGCTTGTTAGTGGCTATTTTGTGGTGCAGCCCGTAAATTCCTTCCGTTTCAGTAAAGAATATTTGCCAGGAATGGATCTTGGTCTTTATTATTAGTCGTTTATATAATGCTCGCTCTCTGAAAGATAGGTAGGGTAGTGCTCTGGACTTCATTACGCCGTTCCTGCTTTAATCTGCGTCTGAGCGCACGGCATTTTTTCCGTTGGGTGGTGAGCTCTGTGTTCCACCAGTTAGGGGCGTTTAATTTCTTTTTGGATCTTGTTGGTAAGAGCTCTTCGCAGGTGCCATGAAGGGTTTTCATGATGTCGTCGGTTAGCGCTTCCATATCACTTTGTGTATTGGTATTTTTTAGGACTGGGGTTAGATTGCTTAATCTTTGATCAATTTTCTGAGAGAACGGTCGCTTCTTATTTGATGGCATGTTATAACGTTTTAATAATTGCGATTTGACGTAAGGACCAACTCGCCCTTCTCAGTCCTATCACAATACCCATCGTAAAATCGCCTATCTGGGCTGGAAGTGCCTTCCTTGACGGCGGCCTGGCATTCTCTCCTATTACACGTATCCTCCGGGACAAAAACCAACTTTCTTCGATAATTCATCTGTCAGAAATAACGACACGAATATTGCCCATTCTGGCACGTTCCTTCCCTTATATCTTACTTCACGTGCGTCGGAGAGCTGCGCATTTCACATCATTCGCATAACTCAATGACGTGCGTCTACTCTAAAATTTGCATAAATTTCTGACCACTCCTTCCTGGTTTTGCATTTTCAATGTCGAGTAGTGTATATATGTGTGTTTAATGTTAGGCTCTCCAGTTAACACTTTTAAAAGTAAATTTAAGCTTTCGCTTCGTACATTAGGAAAGTGTTGGCGTGTAGGGAGTCTTGTGAGGTCTAGTATGCAAAGTTTAACAAGTTAGATGTTGTGTAGCGGTAGTTTTGTTCGCGGTAACACAACATAAGTACCCTAAGTCCATTTCAGAACAAATTTCTGGAGAGCATGGGGGGAAAAAGAAGTTTAAGTATGAATGAAAGTGTATGAGGGCCAAATGAGCAATAAAAGGGTTATTGTAAGAGATATGGAAAATCTTTGTAAGATTCATTACTAATGTTGTTTCCTTCCAGATATGGAAGGACTAAGACTAAAAACAACTGAATAATGTATGGATTAAAAGAAGAAGTTGATGTTTGTCCAAAAACAGATGAAAATTATAAAATTTTTTAGCTTTAGATTTGTTGTAAAGTTGGCCATAACAACAGAAGTTTAAAGTGTACTTAGTTAATGAAAGTCTTAGAAGTGTGTAGTTAACGTTAGAAAGTTTTCAGACTTTAAAATCTTAACCTTTTGACTGCTACGCCGCGCAAAAGCGCAGCGTTCATTTGTCTCAAAAACCGCGACGCAGTTAGTTATTTTAGAATGCACTCGTGTTACAAAGTACGCGTGAGGTCAGACTAAAGCTGTTTCAAGAGAAGCGTCGTCACTCCCATATTACTACCTGCCGCCAGATAGGTTGACTGCAGCGCTAATTCAGTGCAGCGGTTGCGCTGAGAGTTGAAACCCTCCCCATGGCTGTTATAAGAAAACTTCTGGAATTGTTACATTAACACTGTTTTATATATTAAATGTTCATTTAATGTATTCTTTAAAAATTTATTTTTTTTATTTTTATTTTTTTTTGGGGGGGGGTAACATTTAAATTGCAACTTACGTCGTTTTGGTTAAAAAGAATCCAGTAATATAAAAAAATTCTAAAAACAATATAATTTAAAAAGAAGGTAAAATAAGAATTAAAAAAATTCTAAATATTCAAATATTCTTATGATTTTTTAAATAATTTTAATCATCATATGATTTTTTAAAATAATGATGTAACTACATTTCTGCTACATATATATATAATTTATTTTACAACACAAAATTAAAAAAACAATGTTTTTATATATGAATAATTTTATTAAATAATTTCAAGAAACAGGCAATGGGAAGAAAATACTAATAATTTTATTATTACTAGTAATAATACAAATAAAACTAACAAAATGTACTGAAAATTCTTTTACACCAAACTGCAATCTTTTTTTTTAAATAAAATATTAATGTATACAGATATTCAGAAAAACTGTAGATTTTATTTCAAATAAATATTATTTTGGTTTCATTGCTAAATGATAATAACCTTGCTTGCAAACCAACCTACTTAACTCTTTATATCATCATGCAAAATTAAAGGCATATGAACTTTAAGTTTTTTTTATAAAACAAATGAGGAATTAGAATAAAATAATTATGAAGCATTACATTCCTTCATGAATACTACATTATTCAGCAACTTCTTGGTTCCAGAATGCTGTAAAAATGTTTTGTTCATCATAGACTGTTGAAAGATAACTTTTGAAAAACCTATTCAGCTCAAAGTTATATAGGGACTCAATTTTAAACTTTTGCACAGAGAGGTTTAAAGGCTGTGAAATCACCAAATAAATAGTTCCACAGGTTTCAGCAACATTGCTTATTAACAGGTATTTTCAGGTAATATTTCAAAAAATAACATTCAAAATGGATTTTGCTGTAATGTAATGTATCAAATAAATAGACGAGTATGGTTAAGGGAATGCAATGAAAGTGTGGCTTAAAGAAAATTATCATTGGGATGTCCTGTCACCTTATCTACCAAAGCTCAAGATAAAAAGTTTTAAACAGCTTGGTCCTTTACTTTTCATAGAAAATGTTATAGTACAATTTCAAGGTGAGGGATGGAATTTAGAGTATTACAAATGCCAAGATGTCAAAAATGACTTTTGTAATTATATTAAATTACATATTTTTCTGCATCTAATGGGTACCTTTTTCTATGTAGAGAACTTGCAGGAAAAAGCAGAAAAACTGATAAAAGAACATCATTATTATTTGACATGAACGTGTGTCTTATCTGGACTCATAGAAGATACACACGATGATCATGCATACAATGTTAAGTGCTGTTTCAACACTAGAGTTATCCTCAAGATAGACAATTTCTTTGACTCAATAGAACTTAAAGAAGGTTCTTCACATATTAAATTTTAGAAAAACATGCTGGCATATACTGAAGAGTTTTTTTTCCCTTCATAGAGTAAATATGTATAAAAAACTTCAAAGCCATATTTTTGATTAAAAGAATAAAAAGACTATAAAATTAATTTAAATTTCAAGTCATGGAACTAAAACCCAGAACTTCTATAAATATATAGGAACACAATTTTAAAAAATTAACTAAAATCAAATATAAGTGGGTTTTTTTTAAGGTATGAAATGAGATTTTAATGGAATCGTGCAGCCAAACATATGATAGAAAAATTTAGTGTTAAGAAAAGTTTTTTTTATTTTTTATCATTATATTAAATTACGTTGTCTATATTAGATTATATTGTCTATATTATTGTTATTCTATATTAGAGTATTAAAAAAATGACACTTTACAATAGTAATATGCAATATGAATAATAAAATAGGATAATGGTTTAAGCAGTAGGATAGATGAAAATAAATAACTATGAGAAATATGCACACAATGTTTACAACAGAAAGAATATATATTTCACATATTATTGTATATTAACTGCAATATTTTTATATAAAACACAGTCACTCAATTACTAAATAGAACACATCATAAATTTAGAACTGTAGCTTAATTTTACTCTCCTTATTAAGTACAATCCTTTCTTAACCTTTAAAACCTTATTAAGTACAACACTTTATTTGGTTTTTGTATTTTACAAAAAAGGGTCCACAAAACTCTATGCCTGTATCATTAAAAGCAAAATTTTCATTAACAAGCTCAGGTTATTTTACCCTTTAGTGAGGCTTTTTCATGCTTTAACGAAGTAATTTTTTCTTCCATCATTATAAACACAAGTTACTCAACACAAATATTTCGGAAGAGGAAGTACAGTTTCATTTTCACACATACACTATTTAATGTCCCTGTTCGTAGTTAATTTCTCGGGCTCGATGGCCCATGCAAGATTTTTTTATATAATACACAGTCACTCAATTAAATAGAACACATCATAAATTTAGGACTATAGCTTAATTTTACTCTCATTGAATCTTTTACACTGTCACGCCACAGCGGCGGTAATTCTCTCCTCCAAGCTTAAACACACTCTGGGAATTTTCTACACATATGCTATCATTTCTTTCCAAAAATTAATATGCGCAGAACCAATGGAGCTGTTTTTCTCTTAAAGGATTCTTTTGAGTTCCATTCATGGAGTCAAACAAACTGTTAATCTTTAGAAAGAACTCTACTGTTGGAGCAGCACTTGCTTCTATCAGTCCAGACAAGATACACATGTTCATTCCTGCTGCTACTGTGTGGCTGAACACTTGTGCAGCAAGAGCAACTTTCATGGAATTTAATCCCATTGTATTTAAGTGTGCGTCAGTAATTTTCTGTGCACAGCCGATAAGCAGTGTTTTATCTACTCCATGGAAGTCTCGAATGTATTTGAAAGATACGAGCCATTTACTTGTCTGCAAGTCGTATTTCAAAAGATTCCTCCTCAAATTTTTCAAAAGATGTGGTGGATCAAACAAATAATAAATAGTCTGCCTATTAAAGTCAAAGAATGGTTTAATAGAGTCCACTCCTAAAATTTTAAACAACCTACTATTATTTCCACCCTGGTCACAAACTAAAGCTTTAACTATGGCATTAGCATCAGATAATTTTGTTAAAGCTTCTGCATTTATTGCATGGTTGGAGAAGTAAAATCCAAGTGGAAGTTTCTTTTTGCTAGTTAAACTTCTCAGCATTAATATTAGTGCATGATTTACAATTAAATCATTGCAAAAAACACCTAAGACCTCAAATCCAACTATGCGATCATTTTGTTTATCATGCACTAGACAGGGTTTCAATGATATCTCTCAAAGATCAATGCAAACATTCTTTCGTGATTTTCCTTATTTTGTAAAATTTGTTTCAGTGCTGATACGACATCTGCACTGATTCCTGTACGTAACAATTTTGATGAGACAAAACGTTGAAGAGTTCGTTCAGCTGGAAGTTCAAGGAACTCTTTCCAAACACGATATGCTGCCCGACTTTTACTGTAGATGCGGTAGGCATCAATTTTATCTGACTGTGTAAAACGTCTGCTTTTTGTTTTCTGGGTATTCAATATTACTTGGCGCTGAATAAAAGAAGATAATTACTAACTCCTTGACTGGAAAGAGTTCTTTCTAGAGCATTAACTGTAGAAAATTTCTTCTTAGATGACAAAAATTTTAATTTCAGCCGTCTTGCCATGTCACGATATTTTTTAATTTTTTTTGCCAATTGTGATTTTCTGGGTATGTATTTTTTCCCAGAACAATGTGATTTTTGGTGTGCTACAGGTCACTGGTATCGAAAATGACTGCTGTGGAGTGGTAGACATTAAAGATGCATTACAAGTCGAAAGTTCTGTGGAGCAGACATTTTGATAAACATTATTGGGTCCTTGAACATTGGATATTAATTCCTGTTGGAAATCTGACGGATAATTTTCAGAACCATTTCTCACAGAACTTGGCACTGTCATATGACTTAATTTAGACACTTCATCTGGAACCGAACCATTTGTCACCTGCAGTTTTGAAGAACATGGTACTGCATTGTGTACCAAACGACGTTTAGTAGTTATATTAACGAAGCACCAGTCTTCAAAATGTACCATACATAGATAGACTATTTTATGTAGGTCAGAGGCAGGAACAACCACGAGCTTTTCATTCTTCAGCCTTGACCCAAGCTTGGCATGTGAAACAAAAAAGATGGAAAATAAATAAGTATATATATAAATTGCATTAGTTTAATAGAATGAATCATCTAAAGCAGCTTATGTCAGTTTCCTGTCAAGTGGAGACCACTTTTATTAGGTAAAATATGTTTTGGAGATAACCCTAATACTGCCCCGCTCTTCCTGAAGCAATTTTACTTTTTTCTCTGGTTTCTATAACTTACAACAGATGGGAAACTGAATTTTTTTAAATAAAAAACTTGATCTGTGGGGCATTTACATATTTTGCCCACAGGAATCATCACGTTCACACAGTAAGAGTCATTCACTTTTTTATCACTGCACTTGGATAAAACAACTTCATCATTCTATTGAAACCCATTCTCCAATTACGTAATCATTTACCTATAATTTTGACATCCATATAACCTCTAAGTTTTCCGTTTACTATTGAAAACAGGGAATTTGGCTATGCCTTTAATTGGTAAACTATCCCTAAAAATAGATTTACAAACTAAAGGCATATTCTTTTATTATTTCATCTTAACAATTAAAAAGATAATTTTTTAATCATAATTCACACCAGTAGTAGCATGCAGTTAATGTAAAAATACTGTAATTTATTTTGTTTCAAACATATGTCTCTTACCACTTTCTGATTATTCACATAAAAAAAAAAAAAAAAAAAAAAAAGCAACACATTAACAACTTTTAAGTAGCTTCAAAAATAATACCTTTACTTCTAACAGGGTTAGGTGGCTATAATGTGCCGAAACCTAAAGGAACTCTAATATAAATAACTCTGGATGTGCAATATTGTGGGAAGAAAAGGTCAAAATTTCAGTTTTTTGTTTCTGAAGAATTTTTAAACATCATAATTTGTTTCCGAGTTTAAGGTACTTTAACTTTTCAGCAAAAGTTCAGGATGAAATACAAATGAATTACGTTTAACAAAACAATTTTTTATGACAAAAGTGGAAAGAAATCATAAAATAATTTAGTACTAACCTTTGCTCTTCCTTGGGAAATCTGTACAAATGTATTCCATTACTTTTTTATGCAATCTTCCTATTACAGCCTTTAAATTTGCAGTAGCGATAAGTCATTATGTCAGAAAAAACAAAAAATAATAATGAAATTGGGTCTGAAAAGATCTGTTTGATAAAAACTGCAATTAAAAATGCACGTGAGGCAAATTAATGACGGAGCTCTCGAAACCAGTAAGCGCATGTGCATTACATTCAAAAACAACTGTAAATGGGGAGCATGCGCAGTTCAATTAATTGTGTTTCCAAAGCGCAAACACCACGAGCGCTGTGATCATGACAAAGCGCAGGTTCGTCCATTGAGCGAAGGCCATCTTGATGGGAGAAGGCCGAAGCTAACGTTTAGTGACGTCACAGCCAAGGGCGGTCAGCCAAAATGATCTTGGGTCAGCGCGCTTTCTTTTTGCCTGCAGTATATGAGAAACAAATATATTCTTCTCTTCCTGTAAGCAATATTTAAAAAGAATACTGAAGAATGGATTACTGATATTTTACACTTAGACGAAGGGACAGCATCTGAGGGGATTTTCTCAAATAATATTAATTTTTGCTTGCTAATCAGTAACATTCTTTACAATACTATATCTTTGGTTACATACCATTATGTGCAGTTTAATAGCATTAAACACTGCAAACTCAAATAGTTTTGAACTAATTAAATGAATATTATATTAAATTTTTAACCACAGTGTGACAAGCATTCAATACTAAATTTTTTCGCTTATTTCCAAGCAATACAAGAAACTGTTTTTGCTGTCTCATATTAAAAAATTGTACCCAGAAATTCAAGAGCTGCAAATATTAACATTTCGCGTTCATCAAGTAAAAGATTTTCAACCGCAGTTGGATTTGAAGTCAAAGGCATTGACATTCAAGAGAGAGTTATGCATCTCTTAGATATAAGATTTATCAATATTTACATTAAATTGTTTATATCAGATAATTTTAAGATAAAAATGTTACTTTTAAATTAATCTAGGAACAAAGCGATATAAATGCATTGCATTTCTTCATTATTTGATTTACACATAGATTTTGACACTTTGATTCTTTTTGAATTTGTTATTCATAGACACGTATAAAATGATATTCTTCACAAAAAACTTAAACAGTTAAATCATGCTCGACTTTAAATGACCCATTCACTGAAGGGCACTCTTCCATCTCAATACGCAAAAAAAAGTATATAATCAGATGCTTTCATTATTGCCTATGTATCTGATAACTTACTGCAGTAAAGTTTCAAAAATTCTGGAAAGGAGACAATGTTGTCTGCAGCACACAATTTTTTAAAATTAATTTCACTCCGTTACTTTATTTCTCTTGTCCTGTCTTCTGATGTCTTTCGCTTTTGTGGTAAAGGGTAAGATAAATATTTAGGTTGACCGTAAAAAATAGTCGGATATGTATCTTTTGATAAAACTGGCACTTTTTTTTTATGTGTTAATACTGTCCCATCAGGTCGTGTTGCTTTATCGTCTCTTAGGATGAAATTTTCATCAAAATGAATACACAAGCACACGATCCTGGTACAAAGTCTTTCCTATTAATTTTACTTATCCATATTTTACATAGTAGTTCATCTTTAAGAAACTTAAAAGTTGTAATATGCTGTTCATTTGCATAGCAATTTGACTTGCATCCCGGAACGCTACATTTTCGCGGCATCTGTAAAAATTCAATTAACACTGCATTATGCACCTTAATTAAATAATAACTAAAAGGGAATCACAGTGAATTATTTAATGCTATATAATTAATGCACACCTATTGAAGCTTAGTGAATGTACAAAATATATGCAAAGCTCGAGTTCAGTATTTTTTAACTTTCAAGAATTTGTTTTAATTTAGAATTTTAATTCTTGTTTAATTTAGAAGAAGAAATTATTCTAATAAAGCATTACAAGATTCGTGTTTGATACATAGTTTGAAAATGAAAGATGCAAGAGAAATTTACTGGATTGTTATAATATTTAACATGAGTATTATGGCATGCTTGTTGTGGCATATGTTAATAAATACATATTAGAATCTGAATAAAAATGGGGAGGGGGGGAATTTCTTTAGCTTGCCTTTATCATAAAAGTGTTTGCTTTGTATCACGAACTAAATTTAAGAAGTACAGGTCAAACAGAATTAACTAAAGGAAAACATTAAAGTGAGCTAGTAAATAAATTTAACTCGCATCTTGCTAAAAATTAAATTTACTATAGTTAAGGAATAGCTAATGCTGCATATCTTGTATTTGAGCCACGTAGCAGTCAAACGGTTAAACAAGTTCGTTTAAAGACCTTTAGCTTGCGACTATATAAAGTCTGGTCGGAAGCTATGTAAGGATTTTGTTAGTTTTATTAACAGTTAAATTTTGAGTTAAAGTTCCTTTCCTATCGATTCTTAACTTCAACTTACACTTCCGGCCAGAACGTAGTTTTAGAATCCCATCTGAATACATAATGAGAAAGAGCGGTATTTAACCATTAATTTCTTCGGTCTTAGAGAGAGAGAGAGAGAGAGATACCACGTATTCCGGATGCACGCGTCCGCCTTTTCAGGCTACTCTCTCGTAAGCTATTATCACGCTCGGCCGTACTTTAGGCCCTTGATGGCTCCGCAGTCTATTAACGTTAAGGGGCCAACTCTGTCAGAATTTTGATAGCTTCGGCTATACCTCTTTAGTTTAGGTTAATTCTTAGTACCTCAAGTTCAAGCCGAAGTGTTGGCTTTATTGTACACTACAAGACGGAGTTTGTTAAACTTTAGTTGGAATAATAAAGGGTTAGTTTACCCTTTTATCTTGTTGTTTCTTATCACACGAACTCAAGCGATTATTCGCTTATTAGTTCTTAACCTTCTTCACTTCCATCAGTAACTTATAATCACAAAGTGAGAAACTCTACAAATTAATGTCATTAGATTTAAGTAATTTAAAGGCAGCAGCTTATAATTTAACACTTAAATATCCGAATGATATGAACGCTGAAGAAATTCAGTCAGAAATATCTAGTTTAAAAAATTAGCTATTTCAATAATTCCGGATTTCACAGCAGCTACAAGCTTAGAACTTTTACAATAATTCACGATTATAATTTAGTTCAGTCCTATTCGGATTTGGCAGCAGCGTTAAAAAATTTGTAACGTTGCCAATTACTGTAGCTAGTGGCGAAAGAAGCTTTAGCAAACTTAAAATAATAAAAACTATATAACATTTTCACTAGGCCAAGAAAAACTTTCAAACATGGCCATTTTCTCTATAGAACAAGAGTTAAGTAATCAAATAAATTTTGAAAAAATTATTGATGATTTTTCTTCTCTAAAAGCAAAAAAAAAAAAAAAAAAAATTAAATTATAAATATGCTTGAAAAGTTTATGCCATATAATTTTGAGCAGATATTTTATTTATACTACTTAATATTATTTGCCATTTTTCAAAAAGCATATTTTTAAAGTTTACCATTTCGAAATTGTTAATCATTATAAATGTTTTACTTTGTAGGATATACAGGGTGATCAGCGATTAAGCTCTGATTTAAAAATCAAATATCTGTACAACAAAGATCGATAGAATTATGAGGTAAACTGTACGTTCATTAGCAAATCTGTAAAAGTGGTGTACTAAAGTTCAGAAAATTTAGTTACGAAAATCGTTAACAGACGGCGCTCTGCGCTGAAAACTCTTTCTCTGAAAGGAGTAAAAAAAAGGAACTACTTTGATATGCGCCCTCAAGTCGCCAAATTTCTCGCCAAACATTTTTGGCGAGAAACTCCACGCTGCCATTTTGCTATCTAAATTTGTTGTCTACATTTCGAACTTTAAGCCTAAAATGTTTCCGAAAGCACGGTTTTCGCTAATGCAAAAGCCACGTTTTGAACACACAATTTAAGCTAAAAATCCGAAACAAAAACAAAAAATTTAGATAGCAAAACCGTAAAGTTTCTAACCAAAATTATTTGACAAGAGTCCATGTACACAGCGATATGTTTTAACTTAAAAAAAAAAATCTACGAATGGCACAATCTAGTCAACGAACGAATCTACGAACTACGCACACCTCGCTTTAATAAATTAACATAACAATAAATTTCAAAGAATACCATGTACACAGCATCCTGTTTAAACTTAAAAAAACATCTACGAATTGCACAATTTAGGCAACAAACAAATCTACGAACTATGCACACCTCAATTTAATAAATTAACATAACAACAATAAATTTCAAAGAATACCATGTACACAGCGTCCTGTTTCAACTTAAAAAAATCTACGAATTGCACAATTTAGACGGTACGCACTAATCAACAAAATAACTAAAATTTCAAACTATTCAAAAAAACAACAATAACGACAGAAATTCATACTAAAAAAACAATGAACATAACATTCTACGAAATAAGAACAAGAATAAAATAAAATGCACTTACCATGAAATGCTCTTTCGTACAGCAGAAATACCAATTTCATATCGCCTTTAACATGCCGCCACGTAATCACTATCGTATTTATATGACAGCCAGACACACTATCCAGAAAATTCATACTATGGTTCACAAATAAATAAAATAACAAATAATCACAAATCCCTGCTTCTATCATGCACAGCCACTAAAAATAATCTCCCAGACCCTCTTTCCACACCTCCAAATACCCACTGCCCCTCAACAGGATGGCCACGACGATATTTCCTTTTGCCGAACTTCAATTCAACAACTTCCACCATTTTAGCTTTTCCCCCTAGCTTCTCAGACACAAAGCATGACGCGAACCAACGAACTCCAGCGAAAGATTTTTCAACGTCAACAGGGTTGCCAGACAACACGCAATCGCGCCAAAACCAGCGCAGAATACATATCGCCGCATTTGGTGAAATTAGGGCGTATA
This sequence comes from Stegodyphus dumicola, assembly GCF_044657685.1. Taxonomy (NCBI): domain Eukaryota; kingdom Metazoa; phylum Arthropoda; class Arachnida; order Araneae; family Eresidae; genus Stegodyphus; species Stegodyphus dumicola. Next base: position 36,970,325 of record NC_140781.1, read on the forward strand.
TCAGAATTGTACCAAAAAAATTAAAAAAATAAAATAAAGTGAAGCAGCCTTTGCAATCAAAATACAATTTTTTCAAAATGTTCACCGTTTGAAACAATGAGGTGGCGTAAACGAACAATGAACGTCTGAACGGAAATGGAATCACATGCAACACCAATCAACGATTCAAGCTCATCTAGAGTAGCGAGATTGTTTCGATAGACAGTGTCTTTCAATGCGCCCCACAGAAAGAAGTCACAAGGACTCAGATCGGGAGAATATGGAGGCCAAGCTATTCCTGTGTCAGTAAATTGCGGATAACCTAACGCAATTACGCTATTTCCAAAGTGTTCATGAAGAAAGCGGAAAACTTTATCTGTTCGATGTGGTCGAGCCCCATCTTGCATGAACCAGTCGATACCTGGTCGATACTCCAACGCTAGTTGAGTGCTGACAAATTGTTCCAAAATTGTAACGTAACGTTCAGTAGTTATCGTTTCTCGTACGAAAAATGGTCCGATAATGCCTCGGGCGGATACCGCAGCCCATGCTTTAGGCGAAGTAACTTTAGGCGAATGCAGTGGCAGGCGAATGCCAGTAACTTTAGGCAAATGCAGTGCTTTCTCTTCACACAAATGAGGATTTTCGGTACCCCAAAATCTCCAGTTTTGTTTATTAACGATTCCATTCAAATGAAAATGTGCCTCCTCTGTGAACCAGATACAGCTCACATCAAATCTATCGTTGTCGACCATTGGTAGAATCTGATTCGCAAAGTCAACCCTTTGTTGCACAGCTTTCATGGGTATGGCCTGATGACTTTGGATTTTGTATGGAAACAGCCGTATGCTATTTTTTAATATTTTTTGCGTGCTCGTGTACTTCAAACCTGTCTCTGATGCCATCCGTCGGATGCTTTTCCTAGGATTTTGCTGAACAATCCCAGAAATTTTGGCTGCATTTTCAGGAGTGACTACAGTTTCCCTAGGCCCAAAATTTCCCTTTCGATCATCAGCCACGCTGCCATTCCGTTCAAATTTCGCGAAGAGCATGCGAATGGTTTTCACATCGGGTCCAACTGGAACATTGAATCCTTTTTGAAAACTGCGACGTGTTGCCGTAGGACTGTGTTCTAATCGGTGAAATTCCAGAATAAAAAAAACACGTTGTGCAATGGAATACATTAATTCACTTTCTACGCTGCCCTTTTTTCACTAGCCAACAGTCGTACTGATCCTTTTCGAATTCAAAGCACATTTTTAAAGGCTACTGATAGGTTATTGCGATTAGAGCGCCATCCGTTAAAGATTTTTGTAACTGAATTTTCTAAACTTTTGTACACCATTTTTACAGTTTCGCTAATAAACGTACAGTTTACCGCATAATTCTGTCGATCTTTGTTGTAGAGATATTTAATTTTGAAATCAGGGCTTATTCGCTGATCACCCTGTACAAAGTTATAATTAAATATTACTGTAAGAATTATTGTATTTTCACTTCAAATAGTTACTTTTAATGTGCATAAAATATATAAAAATATAGTTAATTTGTTCTACATGTATGATTATATGTATATATATATGCAATAATGCATATATATATCTAATAATAAAACTCCATAGTCAAGAATACACTTAAATTTCTAACTGTTTGTTCTTTTCATTTTTAATGGCGACATTCTCTTATTTGAAAGTACTTGGAATTAAATCTACAGCCCCGTAGTCAAGTTGTTTTTCCCGCCTTTTCTACTCGTACAGTTATAGAATGTTCTGGAAATATTTAAAGCGAACTGGATTGGATGACGAGGCTGACGTCATTTCTTTGAAGCTCCGCCTTTCCAGAGGCTACAAAAGGACTCGCAAAAGAATATCGGGGACTTTTTCTTAAATGTCACGATGCAGTAAACTTCATTCAAAAAGTTATTAGTAATTCTTTTTATTTACTCCGGATATTTGATTTTGTAACTGCTATTTCTCCTGAATAATAATAAATGGATCCTGTTTTTTTTTAATTTATCGTCTGATAATTTAAGCTACGACTAAAGCTGGTACATCACATATATATATATATGTAATATTTTCAGGAGCAAGAATTTTGATGCCGTAAACTGGAAGGCCTCGCATTACTTCTAAACAAACATATCCATAATGACTAGGAAATTGGAGGCGAATGCAGATTAAATCTTCAGTTTTATTTTCAGCAACATGTAGCGGCTAAGGCTACTATAAAGGGGAGCTGAATCATCATCCATTTTGAAGCTAACTTGTTGGTATTCGCTATTGGATTAGCACTGATTTCTTGACATATTTGTGGATCGATTCCGACCTAATTTTTAGAAAAATGGGTGGTTGTGCTGCACCAAATTGTTCGAATCAGTCTAAAAATAACTTTAGGATGTTTCGTTTCCCTAGAAATGAAGAAAGACGAAGAAAATGGATAGTTAATTCTCGTCGAGATCAATGGATCCCGGGCCCAGGAGCGTATCTTTGTGAGGTAAGTTCAGCTTCGTATTTTTCCATAGAATGTTAGAAAAATTACTCTTCTTGGTACTTTAAAATATTTATTTTCATTTAACTGTCACTTATTGACGATCAACTGATTTTGTAAGTACAAAATCAACTGCGGAATGTGTATGTGTTTGTGCAGTAAAATATCGTTGTTTCATGTTGTTTCTTTTGTTATCGTGAAAAGTTTATACCGTTTGTAAAATTTATATCATACATTTCATGTAAACTTTGTGCTCAGTTAGAAATGTGATGTGCCTTTTTCTTTCTTTAATTTTACTGTACGATTGGTGATTTAAAGTAGCATTCTATGTTTTGATTCTGATGTATTGTCGCCAAATCGGATAGTTGGCGCCAATGTTAAAAACTGGATGGTATGATCCAAATAATAAATGATTTTGTTTTTTCTTTATAGTAAGATAAATATATTCTGTATTTTTAGACATTTTTAAGAAGTTAAATATTAATTTAAATATTCGATGAATCGTTTTGATCCCATTATTATCCTTTATTGTAGTAGCAAATCTTAATGTTGTATTTTTAACTATAGGCACTTTAAATTTATTTTTAGTGTGTGAGCAGGAAATATGTTTTAAGTAGTTTCACAAACATGATTACTTTTTAAAAATTTTGTTCTATTTTCATAAAAAAATTTAAATTTATCAGAAAATTACATTCTTAAATTATTATAATATATGTAACTGTAATTTAATACTAGTGCTTTTGATTTTAATGTTAAATTTCATGCATGCTTTTGTTAAATATGCAGGTACATTTTGAAGAAAATCAATTTGAATGCTCTAGGCAAGATGGGCGTAAAAAACTCAAGCCCAATGCTGTGCCAACTCTTTTCAATGTGCCTAATCCCCCACAACTGTTGACCCCACAGCGTCTAAAAGGCATTGGTTTACCAAAGCACCGTTCAGTTACATCCAATTTTTGTAATGTATGTGTTTTTTATTTTTATGGTTTTTCATAAAAAAATATGTTTTTATTACAAATGGACTAAATTGCTTTATAAAAGAATCAAAATATTGAAATTAAGGCATTATGTGATAAAGCTGTAATTACAGTCCCTAAGATTAGATTAAAAAATTAAAATTTTGCTGTTGTTATATATATAATTAAGTATGTACTTTGTTATTATAATCATATATTGAAAATTAAGCATAAAACCTCAATTTGATGTAGTTTTTGGATAAAGTTTTTGTAGTTTTTCGAGGACGGTCATACATGGGTCTGGTTTCTTCAAATTTGCTCCTAAAAGAAAGAAACCGGTATCTGATTGCCTTCAAAGTCAAAAGAGTTTAAATCAAAATTTGTATTAAAATAAAGTTGCTTTTTTGCTTAATTTTAAATTCCAGATAAATAGAGAGAAATATGTATGGAGTAAGTAGAAGAAATAATATTGAAATTAATAATTTTAATCTTGACTAATACAATAATATAGTTATAATACATTGATTTAAATGTATATTTTAATGTCTTATATGTCTTGTCTGAATGTTGTTATTTTTTGTTTAAAGATTTACAAAACTTATTAGGATTATTTATATTATTTATTATTAAAATTACATTAAGTATATTTTATTTATCAGCATTTTCAGGTATCCTTACTTATATGTGTTTCATAATTTTTGCATCTTCAGGGTGGCTTGCTGCACGGTTTACCTTTATCAACTGAAGCTATTTCTGTTGCTGAACCATCTGTTGTAAGTCTTCATTTGAACAGTTATTAAATATTTAGTATTATAAACTTTTTCTAAAAAGTATTAACACTGTTTCTAAAATTAAAAAATATATTAACGTAATATTTACTTATGTTTAAGAAGTATGAATGCTATGAACAGTCCAATGTATTTATGCTTTTTTATAAGTTGAGTTACTTTGAAAATGGTAATGATTATTTTTATTTATTTTTATCCGATCAGAGTTTATAATTTCTTTCACTTCCACATATTTCATATATTATAATTTCTTTTAGGTTCATTTGCCACAACCTTCAGCTTCATATTTTGGAGAAATAAATTTTGCTGCCGAAGTATCTGATGTAAATTGCCATTTTGCACTTCTAAAAAATTTTAATAGTTTTTTAACATCTATTCGTAAACTGTACTATGTTTTTTAAATGTTTCCATCTTCATAATCATGCACTTTATTTCATTTCACCAGTGGTTGCAAATGTGTACATTACAGTACATCTCAGGTGTGTTTGCAACAACATTTAGCATTACCTTCTGATTAAATAACAGCTGCTAGTAAAGAATCTATTCTATGTTTTCATTTGAGCAGCTATTAAATGTCATATGTTTTACATATATTAATGAATTTTTATACGATTTCTGAAATATGAAATTGTTTGTCTTATGGTTGCTAAACAGCTGTACTATATCTGGCTGTTGTGCTATGGAATTATTTTTGAATTTTGAGTGTTAACAATTTATTATCTATTTATGAATTATAAAATGTTATGTAAAATAATTATTTCTTAAAATGAATGTAGTTTATATTATCTGTATTTCTAAATTTCTTATATATATATTTCAGGTTTGTTTGCAAGAACAAGCTTCAACTTCATCTTGTGATAAAATGCCATCTATTTGTGAAGGATCTCATGTAAGATAATTAGTGTATTATTAAATTGCTTGCTTATACAAAACGTTTCTATTAACTTTTGGGGGGGGAAGGGTAAAAGGAATGTAATTAATTTCATCAGCATTTACAAATTCTTTGTGTACATTTCAGGTTTGTTTGCAAGAACAGCCTTTAGCCTCATTTTGCAATGAAATACCATCTATTTGTGAAGGCTCTGATGTAAGTTGATAACTAATGTATAATTAAATTACTTCCTTATATGCATTTAAAATGTTCTATAAAGTAATTTTTTGGTAAAAGGAATGTAATTAATTTCATCAATAGTTGCAAATTCTCTATGTAAATTTCAGTTTTGTTTGCAAAAACAACCTTTAGATTCATCTTGCAACCAAATTGTAATTAATTTTAATTAATTTCATCAGCATTTGTGAAGGCTGTGATATAAGTTGATAATTTGTGTTATTAAATTGCTCATGATTATGGAGATAATCGATCCCTTGAAAAGCTGGAAATAAATTTTAAAAATCTATTTGGTACTTTTCCGTTTTGCCGGCGCAAACGATAAAGTCGCCAATAATGGTTTAACTGATGCCAGACGGAATATCTTCGCTGGTAACCTTTTACGCCTCAGTTTCAAAACAAGTTGAAGCCATTTCTTATCAGATTGTTTCTTTCAATACTGGCATACAATAATATAGAATTTTTACACGATATTTAAATTTTATCCCCTAAGACAATTCACGGTAATTAAGTCAATTAGAACGCAATTACACCGCTCATCCGAAGGCGAAATCAAGTGTTAAATTCATCAATTCTAATGAGAATGCACTAGTCAAGTCAAGCACTGTGGTTTTACATAATTTCTGAGTAAGCTATTCGTACGAATTGAAATAATTCTTGCATTTAAACTTGTATTCCAAATTAAGATTTAACTTGAAATTAATGTAGATAATTACTGAGCGAATTAGATTTTAGTAGCGTAGTTTACGTGAGATGAGATCACTTGGGGTCACGTGATACGAACCGGCGAATCAGGATTTTGAACCATGAAATCATAGTAAATTCTTAAATTAATGTCTTTTTACAAATTTATTGTCTTTATTTATTGGCTTTTTACAAAATTTTAAACCATATTAAAATGTTAATGCCTTCAAAATAAAAAAAATTCTTAGAATTAACATTTTTTTATGTGTATACTGTATGTTGTCGCCAACAAAGTCTGCTTGGCGAGATTTGCGCCGGCGAAACGGAAAAGTACCATCTATTTTTAAGTGAAATAAATTTTAAATATTAGAAAATAAAACAAAAATAATCTAGAAAATGCTGAAAACAATAGAGTCAAATTTAAAAACCCACCACAGTATAGGAAAAGAGACCTGGAACTTGCATTTTTATTTTGTGGATTTATTATCTGTTTAAGTTTGACATTTAATCCAAAGGGGCTTTGTCCCTGAAGGACTATTGTTTTCGTTTTGTATTGAAACACTATAAACGGCTGCATCACTTTTCAAATTGTTGCCACCAAATATTATCACCCTGTACTATATTTAAAGAAATTATATAGTGAAGACTCATAAATGCATGTATGTTTTTTGCATTCTGATAAAACAACGGTACCTAGAGCCATCAAATTTTGAATGACTTAATTCTACTGTGAATATGGACATCTGGAAGACCGAATTTGAAATTCAGAATTTGTTTTAATATATATTTTATATGTTGTAAAACTTTAACGAATTTTTGATTAACAAACTTGAGGATTTCAAAGCGAGCAATGGCAATGTTGTACAGAAAAGACACTTTTATCTCGAGCGTGTGAGACAATGAATCGGGAATTCTGAAGATATGTTCATTTTAAAATTATCTTGCAATATTGCTGTTGAACTGAATTTTATAGTTTAAGTGTGAAAAACTTGATATTTAATAAATAAAGGTAAAACACAAAATGTTAAAAAAAGGCCCCTTTGGGTGTAATTTAAAATCTGAAACCTTTCAGATCTTTTTTGTTTGTTTGTTGTGTCCCCCCCCTTCTTTGATGATTATTCATATAGATTTTTTCTTTATTCCAGGATGTTCTTTTAAAGAATTTTATAAAACAGCAGACTGAATTGATCTCGCTTCTGCAATGCCAGAACAAAATATTACTGAAAGAACTTACAGCAACCAAAAAAAAAAAAAAAAAAAAAATGAAATTGTTTTAAAAAAATAGCATAGCACTGAAATTCAACTTCATGACCTTCAAGTACAGCATGAGGAATTGCTGAAAGGAGTGAAAACATTTCTTTCAGATGAACAAATAGCAATGTTGAAAATTCCTCGTAGAAGCATTGCAAAATGGTCTAACGAGGGAATAATAAAAGGCCTCAAAGTTAGATTTGCCTTGGGCAAGCATGGTTATAATTACTTGCACAGAATGGGTTTTCCGTGCCTTCATACAGCACTTTAAATAAAAGACTTCAAGGTCTTGAAATGAATTTTGGAGTCATCAGTGAGATGATTGAACCTTTGAAAATTAAAGGAGAAAAAATGAATGCTAGTGATAAAGACTGTATTTTATCATTGGATGAAATGGAGATTTCTGGCAATCCTGATTTTGATATTTCAAAACGTAAATTTATTGGTAAATGTACATTAGGAAATCAAAAGGGTACAGGAAATCACTATTTAGTTATTTTACTAAGAGGTTTGAAGCTGAAATGGAAGCAAGTGGTTGCCCATGAGATAACTGGACAGGTAACAGGATGCCAGCTCAAACAACTTGTTGTCAATGTTATCGAAGCTGTCAATTCTGTTGGATTTAATGTTGCTGGTATTGTTAGCGATATGGCAGCAGTAAATAGAAGCCTGTGGAATTCTTTGGGAATATCTGTTTCTCGAAACCAAAGAAATAATTTCACTACTGAAATTAAGGGCAAAATTATTTATGTATTTGCAGATGTGCCACATCTTTTAAAAAAATCTCTGGTCTGCAACTCTTAATCATAGTATAAAACTGCCCAGTTATGTTTGCAATAAAGAAAATTTGGTTACTTTGCATTTATCTGCAGGATTTATAAAAGATATCTGGATTACTGAAACAAACCAAAATTGTGGTTTGAGAACTATGCATCATCTCAGCAAAGAAGACCTCTTCCCCTCACATTTTGATAAAATGAATGTTGCTTCTGCTGTGAGGTTTTTTCCAATTAAAACAGCTGTGGGATTGGAGAAGGCAGTAGCTTTAAAAGAGATAAGCCCTAATGCTCTTACAACAGCATGGTGGATAAGATTTATATGTCAGTGGTTTCAAATGCTATCCTCTAGATGTAGAAAGAACTCAATTTCTGTGACAAATAAAAGCAAAAAAATTGAGTTACTTTTTGAATTTATTAATGTTATACAGCTTATAGAAATTGGTAAAGGATGGAAACCATTACATACTGGTTTGATTCTTTCTACTTTATCAGCCATACAGTTAGCAGAGGCATGTTTTCTGAATGATTTTCAGTTTATTTTGACGAGCAGATTGACACAAGATGCTCTAGAAAATGTATTTTCTCAGATATGCAGAAAAGCTGGTTTGAGGCCAAGTGCTTTGCAAGCTGTGAAAGCATTAAAGCTTATCTGTTTATCTCAGTTTATATCTGACATTAAGAACTCCAGTTATGCTACTGATTCAGATATTTACTTATTAAACTATGTGAAAGATGAATTTGAATTTCTGAAGGAGAAAAAAGCTTTAGAGCCTGTTACCATACCAGAAGTTTCTGATGTATCTCTACAGAATCTCACCCTTAGTGAGGAAAATAACGTCTGTTATATTGCAGGAGCTGCAATAAATTCTGTTTTGAAAAATGCTTGTAATTCATGCTCACAGTTTCTCTTAGTTTGTGAGCAAAATACTCCTTCCATTGATGAAAATAAGCAGTACATAATTAATTTTGCAAATTTAGGTGGGCTTAAATGTCCTTCTCCAGAAATTTTTAAATTGTGCCTTCTGTGTGAAAAAATAATTCAAAATTTTCGAGACGAAATAATACATGGAAATGTAACTATGGATGTGGAATTTGTTAATATGATTTGTAAGAAAGCAGGCGAGGTAAATATTCCCTCCTGTTGCAATATCAAAACAAAGATAATAAAATATTATTTGACTGCCCGTGGAATTGGTCTCAAGAAGCTTCTTCAAAATAAAAGGCAGCAGCGGCAAAGTTTTGCATCTCCTGCTTTTAAAAGGAAGAAAGTAAACTAGAATCTAATCAAGAGTTTAAGAAGTTTTTGCTGTTCAGTTCTGTCTGTAAAAAAGTATAGTTGTCACTGAAAAATTGCTGTTTGTCTCTTCGAATAATAATTAGGCCCACTAACAGCTGAATGGTTAAAGTTACTGAATGCTGGGAGTTCCATCTTCTGTTCTATTTCCGAACAGGCTGGCTGCATGGTTGGTTTTTTTTTTGTGGTTTTTCCCCATGTGTAATGTGAATACAAGCCAGTTCTCCTTAGAAAGTCCTCTACAATAGAAGATCTCATAGTCAGCTAAATCGGATTTACTTTTGTGTGACCTTAAATGAGGCATCAATTGTGAATCTGTTTTGGCATGTTATTAGGAATTTTAAATGAAACATTTATTGCTGTTGTGAAAGAATGATCAACTGATGTTTACCTTACTAATCAATGTCTTATAGTATTGTAATGGCTTGCAGGATTTTTCATAATGGGATGTTGCATATGTTTTACTCTTCTTTTTTACCAAATAAATAGAGTATGTTCCTAATCAGACATTTCTTCTTTTGTACCAGGGTTATATAGTATGATGTGATAATTTGGATTTGTTTATAGAATACATAACAGTATTTTTTGACATTCTAATAGAACCAGTGTATTTTATTTATTTACTTATTGCTTTAAAACAGATTTTGAATCAAGGCTTACTTCCCACCCCCTTTGGGTATGCACATAAAACATGTTTAAGCTATATTTATAATATATCAATGAGATACAGTGGATGGACAAAAATATGGAAACACCTTGTGAAATGCATGTTTGAAAAGAAAGATTGATTTTAATGAAATGTAGGTGGCACTGACGTTTCTGACTACTGACGCCACCTATACAACTTCGTAAATGTGCTAAACAGTTCAGTTGTTGTCGGAGTACTGTTATGTGAGGTTGTCATTGCATTATGTCAGAGTTAACAGACTTCGAACGTGGGCAAAGTGTTGGAGCACGTATGGTAGGTGCTTCCGTAAGCAAGGTAGCCGAGGTGTTTAGTGTTTCAAGAGGTACTGTATCGAAGATTTATTCCGTATATTTGAAAAGCGGAAAAACATCATCTGCTAAATCACAGGGCGGACGAAGGTGTGTCCTGAGTGATCGCGACAGACGATCATTAAGAGCAATTGTGACGAAAAATAAGAAGACCACAGCTGCAAAAGTTACTGCTGAAATGAATGTTGTGTTACCGAACCCTGTGAGTACCAAAACAATTTGAAGGGAGCTTCATAAACAGGGAATTGCTGCAATTGAGAAGCCACTCATCAGTGACGCTAATGCCCGTTACAGGAAAAGGTGGTGTTTAAATCATAAAGCCTGGACTATAGAGCAGTGGAAGCGAGTAATATGGTCTGACGAGTCTTCTTTCACATTGTTTCCCACTTCTAGCCGAGTTTACGTCTGGAGAACGCCATCTCAAGCCTATAATACAGACTGTTTGTTGCCAAGAGTGAAACATGGCGGGGGTTCTGTTCTGGTTTGGGCAGCCATATCGTGGTTCTCTGCTAGCCCCAAATGAACTGTGTCAGGGACATGGTTTTTTGCATTTATTCAAACATCTCCGCATATAAATGAGAATTAATTATATTATATTAGTTTTAAAAGTAAAACTAATATAATATCATTCTATATAAAGCTGTTTGATGTATAATGGAAAAAATTCAATTACTGCAGTATGTTTTAATAAAATTTGAATATAATAGACTGAATTGCACTACATTAGACCAAAAAGCAAAACATTTTTATTTATTTATCTTTATTTTCACTATATGTGTTTGTCATATGTTTGTTACTAGAGGACTTATTTTATAGATTTGAAGCTAAATAATATTTTTATGTTTTTACTTATGCAAATTAATTAATAAAAAGAACTGTGATTTAAGTATTGTCTTTGCTGTAATATAGATTGAATCTTATTATGTTATGGAATTATCATTTAAATATTCAGATATGTGTAATATTAAGAGCATATGTATGTAAGTATAATTTTTCCAAGTATAATAAAAAGTAACCATCAACAACAAATAAACTTATAAGTAAATAGTATCTGTAAATTCTGTATGTAAAGGTATTATTTTTATTTTTATTTATTTGTGTGTGTATTATTTTAATATTGTTTATAGCTAAATAAAGAACCAAAAAAAAAAATTTAATGGAATTTTTTACTCTATTAAATCTATGAATCCCACAGTCATCTGAGCATTGAAGTAATTTTTATAGCATTCTGCACTTCATTCTAAAAGCGTTATAATTTAAAGGTGTATATCTTGAATCAGTATTTAAAATCATAAAGTGTTTAGCAGCTTTTTCTGGAAACACACACAAAATAACATTTTTAACAAATTTGCTACAGTAATAGACGTTTGATTCCATGTGAGCAAAATTCAAATAACATATTAAAAATAAAAAACAAAAATTAAAGATTAAACCTTATCCTAAATTAATGGAGGTTGAGGGATTTCCCTCAACCATATTAAGAATGTGGTTGAGGGAAAGCTCTTGTCAAAAAATACATTTTGAGATAAATAACATTATGCGTGTATTTAAAAGAAAAAATTGAAAATTCAATAAAGGAATTCAAAAAGAAAGCATAAAAATACAAATTTGGCAAATTGTATTAATACTAAAAATACAAATTTGAAATATGATATGTGAAAATGTTTTAGAAACTTTTAAAGTAACTTGAATCATACGAGAAATTTGGCAATTTAAAAAAAAAAATACGAGAAAGAATCTGTACTGCAGACAAAAGAAGGGGAAAAAGCCACGCATCTTTATAGGAGTGCAGAAAAAAGCTGAAATTCGGATTCTCTAGAATGTTAAATTTTAGCGGACAGCGCTAAAGAGCCGAAGTTGCCGCTCCACACCTAAATTGCAACCCTAAAGCTTAGATTCAAAATGGCTGACGAGTCAGCCTGTATCTCTAGTAGCGGCTACACACAAGTCGGCACATTAAATGTGCCTGTTCCAAAAGGCTTTCATTTTTGTTTGCTTTGTAGCAAGAAAGCAGCAGCAGACAGACGGCGATGTAGCTAGGCCAAAGCGTGGAAAGCAAGTGCGTAATGTTCAGGATGCAATCTCAAGTCAGCCTTGATTCATGGTAGGGTGAATTTTTTGGATGTGGAAAAGTAGGATTTTCTCAGCAACTTTAGACAGATGGCTAAGTAAACTGATAGGGCGATAGTTCTGTGGGAAGGTTTAATTTTGTTGTGGTTTAACAAAAACAATTATTATAGCTTGCTTCCATGAGTTAGGAAAATGAGCGAATTTGATAATGTTGTTTCGATTATCTTAGTTAGGCAGGTAAAAGCGTTGATCGGAAGATGTTTCAGTGCTTTGATCGATATGCCATCGTGCCCTGGGGCTTTCTTTGTTTGTAAGGAGCTGATGGTGTTGGCAACAATTGTTGGGGTAGTCAGGAAAGTGAAGTTGTACGAAGCAGGGGTGACAAGAAGACGCTCGGGTCGTCGAGTTCGCATCAACCCAAAGTGTTTGTTAGGTATCGTTAGCACTGGAGGGGAGTACTGTGGTGACTAGCCTGCTACAACTCATCGCTACCAGTCTGGTAATAGCAACGAAAAGCAAAATAATGTTTATTCTATTGTTAATATTGATACCAAAAAATGATATTATTAACGATATGTTTTTTTATCATAGTTGATTACCCAGCTACGCTTTATTTATTATTGTTCAAAACGGCTTATTATACAAATTATTTTTATATTAAAAGCATCTGTCTCAAAGTTGTAATACCATAATGTTAACACATAGTCATTAATTTACTTCACAATATTTATTATATTCAAAACCTGTCTGATTATTTTGATACAATATAAATTTGGACTTACGGCTCTCGAGTGCTCCATGCGGCTCCTATCGTCTTGAAGTATGACCATCTCTGGAATGGAGCTTCGAAACGTGCGCTGGACCGAGCAATGGTGGGAAACGCGTAATAGAGTAAAAGATTTTGCCTATGATTAAAAAATACTACATTCTGATTACCGTACCAGATTTAGCATTACCCAAGGAGGCCTCCTACTCTACAGCCCCCCAAAAAAGCACTTTTTGATTATATGATGATTACACGCGCATAAATGAAAAAAGATAACTTCGCTATATGATATTTACATTATTTACACTTATATTCCAAAATCGTCTATTTTCATGGTGGCACTTTTCGAAGCAAGTGACGGCCGATGCTATTCGCACCACCGGTGCGATTAGCCGCTTAAGCTATTCGCACCAACATTAACCACGCATGCGCATTGAGTTGTCAGATCCGTCAATAGAACCCAATCGAAAGAACGGATTCTACGTACGCGACTGTTCTAGTGAACCTTTTTTTTAAAAAAAGGCGGGTTTCTACCTTGGCGTAGTTTATCATTTTTTAAACGTTGGCGACTTTTAAAAGTTTACAATGGAAAGTGAGTTCCTTTTTTACTTCTTTGTACGAAGTAAAAAGGAAGTATTGTAATCGCGAAAAGTTTCAGGCAGCATATTTCAACGAAAATATCCATTTTGACCGCTATCGAATGCAATTTAACGATGTTTTTGGGCGATATCTGTACATAAGAACAGAATAAAAGACTCGTTTCCTCCAAAAAAATTATAAAACCGCTTTAAAATGAATTCTGAAGAGAATTTTTCCTGGAGTCTGTACGAACGTATGTACGTACGTGCGTATGTACGATTCCTTCTGAAATGGTCAGCCTTCTCTGATCCATTTTCAAAATAATTAAAAATGAGAAAAAATAAACTAATAGTACAGCTACAATTGAGAAAATAGAAACTCTAAAATAAAATCAACATCTACAACTCAAAACTATCAAAACGTAGAGCTAACAAAACTTCTTTCAAGAAAAGAGAAAGGAAAAAAAAAAAAAAAAAAAGAGAGAGAGAGAACTAAAGGAAAGTCAAAGAGCTAGCTGATAAAATTACCCCGACCTTCAGAAAAACATCCCAACAATTTCTTTGGTTAAAAAAAAAAAAAAAAAGAGAGAGAGAGAGAGAGAAAAGAAAAATGGGAAATGAAACACAGATGTGTACCTACCTTTCTAATGTGAATGATCTCACAGAAGAAAACACTGCAGTGAAATAAAGATACAGTTATTGGTCTGGTCCTGGTGTTTCAATGATCCCACTCTGGGAACACCAGATGTTCGTCGTTCGATTTTAGGCAAGATGTCAGGGTAAAAATTTAAAACTAATATAGAATAAAGAGATTAGCATACAGCCAAGAAAATAACACAGAAATTTCTTTTGAAACAATTCCTTTTATATCCTAAAAAGAATATGGAAGATTTTGAAAAATTAAGGTCTTTAAATGCTAAACATGGCTAAAATGTATGGACTGGTTTGTGTTGTGCTGCCATCTAGAACAAATAAAGAAGGTTTAAAGTAACCTATAGTAACATATAAAGCCTTCTCAATTTTTCTGTGTGTACAGAGGGAATATTTTGGGTGGAACCAGACTGGGCACACTGTGCCAGAAAAGGTTAAGTGAAACATTATGCCTACTAAGACTGACATCACACTTCCTCTTAGGAAATGCACTGTGGCCTTCATGTATTTAGAAGGTACTGGTTCGGGATCTTGAATATGGTCACCACTTCCCAAAGAGATTGTTGAACTCTTTAATTCCAGTCCAAGGAAACTTTAGGTCCCATTATGATGCTGATTTCATATAACAGTACTTATTGGTAACAGGGCATCTCTTTGCATGGAATATAAATGTTAGTTTGAAATCTCTTTACAGATAGGTATGGTAACTTTAATGATATATACAACTTAAAAGAATGGCTACTAGAAATCTAAAATAAATACAAATACATGAAATGATTTTAATCGAAACATGTACAGTGATTTATTCCTGATTGCAAGTAACAGTATTCTACTAGCATGGGGTCTTGATATCAGAAATAAATAAAGTGTAGTGAAATAGATTTAAAAAAATTATGATTTGTAATGCCAAGAACTTCAGATATAATTTGGCTTATTCAATCACAGAAAAACATGCAAGGGCTGTCTGCCTAAGGGGAGCGATGCCTACACGGAGGATCTTCTAAAGATAACTGTCTCATATCCATGTTACACATAGTAAAAAACACGAAAAGATCCATGCAGCCTGCCTGTTTACCAGCATTTGAACCACCACTGTTCAGCGACTTTATCACTCAGCCACTGGAGAGTTTTCAAGAACTTCAGAAAATAATGAACTAATGTTGTTTTTATATTAAAATTTTATATATAAAAAAAGAAGTTACTTTATTTTTCAAGCTCAACATCTTATGCTTTCATATAAAATAACATCTCTGGAAACCAACACATTTTCCGATAAGTTATTTTCAATCTGATTACATGACAGTAAAAAAATTAAATGCACAGAATTTTATAAAAATCATAATTCTATAAAAAAAAAAGGTAAAAAAAAAAATGTTTGTGAGATAAGGTAGGAGAAAAAGCAAAAACTTTTTTTTTTTTTTTTCAACAAAACTATGAGACACATGCATTCATATGATTGAAAGTGGTTCATAATACTTGACTAGATTGCATAACATTATATAGCAAAGCACAAAAAACACCATCTTTAAAAGCCCCTTTATATAGGGATGACTTTGTAGAAGGTACTTTTATGATAATCTGACTCATATTCATGTCAGATATGGAAAAACCATGAAAACTCCCATACAGCGTGCCTTTTCCCAGGATATGAACCCAGTAATAGCACTTGAAAAAGCTTGAGGTAGAAGATAAACAACCTCAAAGTAAAATTTTATTACATAGGTTATTTTCGTCTGAATATCTCATTTTATATATATTATTCACCTATAATTTACCATTTCATTCGTAACCTGAAATTTTAAACTACTTTTAGTAGATCGAAGAACATTTATGGATATTTTTGTTAATTTAGTCATCAACTTTTAAAATTTATCTCTATATGACAAAGTAATATATATGAACTAAAATACAGAGCATATTATTATGCTACTTATCGTCTTTATAGTATTCTATGTTTGAATTTGAATAAAAGAATTTGTTACAAGAATCCCAGCTTAAGCATATTTATTTTATATTATATTTTAGTATGTAATTGCAAAAAACAACAAAATAATTTTTTCTGCACATGTATTACAAAATGTTACTCTATGTCACTGAAAAAACTAACAATTTATGTGAAACTGGCAATGGATAAGTGAACACTTCTTTCGTTAAAATTAAATAATCATTAAAATAAGGCATTTCATCTAACGTTTTGCAACATATTTATTGTGCTTTCTGTGATTGCTTTATAAATAGGAATTTATTGCATACAAGCACTTCAAACGAAAAGGAAATTTTTCCTGTCATATTTTGTATGATAGGTCGGATTCCATAATTCACAAATGCAGTATTCCATTTGTGCTGACCATAGCTCAGATTACAAGTTACTTCTGATATGTGGATTTCGTAATGAGTTAACTGCTGTTAGTTAATACAGGGGTAAGTCTATGGCAGTTTCCATTCTTCTCCCATTATAAGTTCTATGGTTAGTAATATTAGCAAACCAATAACACCTTTTCCCTAGAACCAAATTACTTTTATAAGAACAAATACCAGGTACTGCTTTGTTGTGTCCAGTTCTAATATATTATGGCTAATTCTTGTAACATATACATTACCTAACCAAAAGTCCTTACTCAGCATTTATTTTTGAAGCCATTGGTTATAGACACATACTTCCATTTACAAAACTGGTTTGATTCTTTGACTGCTATGGGTGCGTATGTGCATCTGGAGCAAACTATTAGTGTAGACGATGAATGGAAATGCATGCTCGGCAAAGGTTTTGGCTGTTCACTTCTGTCTCATGTGTCTGTTCAGAAATTATTTCTATCATAAATGTCTAACACCCGCATAAACCTCATACTTCATTTGTTGCTTAGCAATGAGAAAAAATTAAATCTCATTTAGTTGGTCAATCACTCTGCGGTCGCACGCCACTCATGAGAAGTGCTTTAACTTAGACTAGTTAGCAGTCAAAGGATTAAATGACACAAATATTCCCGTTGTGATATTTAAAAATTTAAACAAAAAAAAAAAAAAAAAAAAAAATCAATTTCGTAAAAGTTAAAAAATATTAATTTTTATATACTTCCCCAACATTTATGCTAAGAAAAATATTATACTCATTACAAAAAATAAAAAACAAAATGTTCCTGTACTACAAAAATTGAAATTTTTGTAGTTCCTGTACTACAAAAATTAATTCCTGTACTACAAAAATTGAAAGATTTCAAAATTTGCAATCTTGGATATCATTTTTAATTTACATTGATGGGCCAATTAATAAACAAATTACAATAATTTATTAAAGCAATCACTTTTAATAGAAGTCACCAAAATTTCAGAATATGCTAAACTCTGGCACCTATTATATGCATAAACAACCTTCATTCAAGCAATGCTGCCATTTCCATATGCATTTTTTGTTGTATTCCAAGTTCTAATGCTTTTTTTTTTTAAAACAAATCTATTTTTGCCTTAAACTTAGCTTTAAAAAACAAGCTTGAAATCTGACAAGAATAGGAAAAACTGCAGTAAAATTTCTGCCAGGAGTACAGAATTTTGATGAACATTTTCTACGGGTAACAACAAGGAAATGTGTTTCATACATAGTCACTGTTTCCTAGGTTTGCAAGAAGCTGTCTCCACTGTTCTCTGATGGTTTTTAGGTGAAAACAGATCACTGCATATTTCCAGAGAAGAACAGAACAAAAAAATTGCAGAAAGATTTGAATAAAAGTGTGTTTCATATTTTTACTTTATCACGTAATCCTTATTTAATAGTTAAAATTTGTATTTTAAATTGCCAAAATGTGTTTTCTTTTCATATGTAGATAATGTTTACTGACACACTATAAAAACAGTTTATAAATGTTTCTAGAAAAAGGCATGAAAGACATCAATTTGCACCTGATAAGAAACTTCTATCTTTTGATCATTAAAATATCATCAAATTGTGCCAAGGTAATTACGTTAATACGTAAGTACAGTTGATTTTTTCCCCTTATATGTCTTTCAATAATATTCTTTTGCAATTTACTAGGTGTTTTTTTTTAAATTAATTTTATTGCATTTGGCAAGCTGAAAGAATTTTCACACAGGTAATTTATGAGATTCAAAGTCTAAAAATATGTTTTTAATATTCTCACAAACTTTTAATCATAATCTGGTAATGATACAAAAAAATGTCATTACATTACAAATACTTTTTTTTTTAATTAATGTAAATATGATTTTGCTATGTGCCAACACTGAAGCCTGCCAGTGTTTTCTACAACATGAATGCTACAAGATTCATTATTAAAAAAATTTTTTCGTTAAATTGATTGGCTAAAAACTATAAGCAATGCAGAAGGTTCTCTGTGATGATGTGGTTTTTTTTGGGGGGAAAAGATGAAACCCAAATCATGTTTGAGTCATGGCTGAGAATACTTGTTAAGACTGCTACGAAAATGACATCATCACATATATATATTATGCTTCTTCCACAATAATCTGCAAAGAAATGGGCTGATCTTTGGAATATGGTAACTGGTAGTTTCGCGACATTTTGGAGGCGATAAAGGTTACTACCTAAGACTTTGGTTGTAATGTGAGAAGTACTCAATTCCGATTACGCATTATTTTGTGTGAGGGAAATGAGAGATCATGAGATATGTCATGTGACATTAATGGATGAATTACAGTTCTTTAATTGGAAAAGGGGGGGATTTGGAAAACTGTAGTACTATATTATTTTGTATTAAGCTTCATTGTGTGTTGTGTGAAATAGTGGAAGTGTGCGTGCCACGTAATGAAAATTCTGAAGATTAGGTAAGTTAGTATTTTTAATCATTTGAGGATATTATTTTTATGCATTGTTCTAAATGTAAGGAGTAAATAAATTAGTATGGTATTATTGGAAAATTGTTATTAGCAATAATTTAATTTAAAGTAATTAGGATTGTAATCTAATTTTTATTAATTTAATGTATGTGCTTATTTATATTTTAAGTAGTGTTTTTTAATTTAATGATCATGATTTTGTGAGTTATATGTTTGTTGTATTTTGGAATACGTTTGAGTAGAATATGTTGAGTATTTTCATGCATTTTCGTGAAATTTTTCTAATTTATGAGAAAAAAGCAGTGTACATGGATATAGTGAAGAGTGTGCGCAATGCCATTTTTGTGCAATTCTGGGATGTTTATTTAAGTAAAAATAAGTCGACGTGTACATGGTTTAGTGATATTTTAATTAAATGATAGTTATTTTGTGAATTTTATGTTTGTAGGAATTTGTTATACGTTTCAGTTGAAGTAAACGTGTATGCAAATAATTTAAATATTTGACACTAAGTATTTGTAACCATTTGTAATGTTTGCGGTATGAATTCGTTGGTGACGTTTATAATATAATAGATAATTTAGAGGTAAAAGTTTTTGGATATTTTATTTATTTTATACGTGGAAATGTTCATCCTTGGAAAGGGTATATACTTTTTCGCGATCAGGTAATTTCATATATGTGCTTTTTACCAAGTTTAAAGAATCACAGAATTGTTTTGCATTTTTGTGCAAATTTTTGTAATTTATGAGAAAATAGTAGTGTAGATGGATAAAGTTAAGAGTGTGTGCAATGCCATTTTTGTGCAATTCTGGGATGTTTTTTTAAGTAAAAATAAGTAAAATAATATGTGTATGTGCTATTCTGAAAATCGCGCAAGGCGTTTGCGATTGTGCACTTTTTCCAAATTTTGCAGTTAATATTTGTCATGATTAAGCAGTTTTGTTACATAAAATTTCTAGCATAAATGTAATTCGGCTAGTAGATTGTTGGAAAAAGTGTTCAGTAAATAAAAAGAAAAGAAACATCGCTTTACTTTGTGTAGACAAAATGGCGGCGAAGAAAAAATAGAGGGTTGCTGTAGCAGAGTTGGTCGCCAAATTTTCGCCAAGTTACCATAATCCAAAGATCAACCAAGACATGCTCATCAGTTAATTTCTATTAATGCAAACCTTTTACTAAATTAATATTTTATTTTTAATTATGCACAGATACAAATATTTTGCTCTTCAATTTATGTATGGCTTCTGAATATGATCTCCAACTTTAATAAATATTTTGATAAAATTTTGTAATAAAATAAGGGATCACAACTTTTTCTTGCTTTATTTTTTAAAAGACGTAGACAAATTTTCTAAATGTAAGTACAGGAAATATAAGAATGCGTAAAAAATGAAATTTTACAATTTTTATACAATTACTTTCTTTAAATTTAAAAGTACCAAAACAGGAATATTTGCATCACTTCTCACATTTTCGTAACTGGAAGTATATGTCCATAACCAATGGTTCTGAAAATAAAGGCCAGGTAAGGTGTGTGTGTAACATGTGTGCATGAATTGGGTACTATATACATATATACATTATTTCATGATTACAATCCACTCCAATGTTATCAGCTCTTTCTAGTAAATATTTGAGACAATTATCTTTGGATTTAATCAACCAAAATAATTCTGACAGGCATTTAGGCATATTAACCTTCTAAAGTTCAGGTTTTAATTATGAATGCATTTGAAAATAGTTATGGAGGTACCAACAAAACAAAAGCAAAACTTTTATTTAAAAGAAAATTTCATAATGAAATCTAGTTAACCCATTTACAAGACTAAATAATGATAATTATCTTAAAAGTATCTTAAGCAATATGTGTAAGCCATAAAGGTACTTACATTTCAAGATTTTTTAAGTGATTGAGCTAATTATCCAATAAGAAATTACAGTAAATCCTTTCCTTTAGATTATTACATATCATATAATTTTGTGCATATGAAAATAAAATTAACATTCTTTCTTATTTTCTCATTTACCCATATAAAATTATTACTTTTTAATAATCTCAAATGCAATAATACATTTAATAATAAAACTTGATAACTAAAAAATATAAAAAAATATGATTTGAAAATTATACAAAAAGCCATCATACTTGACTTGATATTTTTCTTTCTTTCATGTGTTTATGAACTGCTGATTAATTTTAAAAACTACTATATGCATAACAATGGAGTAGCACTTTCTGTAAGTTCTATATTTCAAGTTTCCTAAGTATGAAATATGAAATTGACAGTTTTATACTTTGATATCACTGTGTGTAACATCTTGAAAAAACCAGTGCGCTTTTTATATCAAATCTGCATATTAGTAATATTAAAAATTTGAATTTAATTTAGGTATTAAGAAATGTACTCGGTAAAAGAGAGGTTATTTCTGAAATAATGATATCTGATGACCACTACATGAACAAGTTTAACGGATTAGTCTAATTATTACTAATAATTATCCATAATTGGTATTAACAGTTAACATTGACAATTACATGGAGGTTTATGATAATCTGCACACCCAGCAGGAAAGGCTTCATGACGTTTAGGTCAGTGATGTCTTTCTGAGATTTTTTTTTATATTCCTAATGTTCTATTTTAAATTGAGTTTCTTGCATGTAATTACCTATCACAATATTTCTTTGCACTGATGGCAGGGGTTCATCCAATCAACTATGACTAATCACTTTAATTGTTTGCATCTGCATTACTTCTATCAAGTGTGTTCTACTAATAAATTTTTTCTTGTTTTATATATAGAGCAGGTTCATTTACTTTTGTTTAATTCATTATAAAACAGCAAAGTAATTAATTATAATATGAATTTTTTTGAATGCCAATCTGGTTCTTCTCTCGTAACTATCATCTACACCTTAATTTCCACAAAAAAGTACATTTTTAAATTTTACAACAGAAATTCTTTTTCATGCTTCTTATACTGCTTTCCATAAACCATTAATTGTCTTTGGTCAATGCTCCCTTTAACAGCCTAAAAACAATAGTACATAGTCTATAAATGCCACATCCAGTTTTTTTGGAATACGTGAAAAAGGTTCATAACAGTTCTTTTTTTTTCTTCAAATATTCAAAGTCAAAACATCAATTTTCATAATACATAGAGGATACTTCTTTGTTAACAACTTCATAGGCCTTTGACAACATTTGAAATTTGTATTTTGAACAATTAAATTTGCCGATTTTGGTGACTAAGCATGGGAGCAGATTTAATGAGAAAGAACCATACAAATTAAATTTTTATATTTTCTCAAACCTATTTAGCTTGCCATCATATAAAAAGGCAGCTTTGATCATAAACTTCCTTAAGTTTTCTTCAGAATGCTAAAATTTAAATTATTCTCTTCTCATTTATAACTTTCAGTTACAATCATACACACATAGCCATATTTTATGCTTAGTAATTATAAATATTAATTTTTTACGTGATAAATAATTTCCGTAAAGAATTCTACAAGTGGTCTCTTATTTTGAAATCCCTTGAAAGGCAATAATCATTGTATATCTCTTTAGAATTTTTATCTTTACGTCTTTATTTAAAAAGAATATATCTAAAAAAGCCTTTAAAATAATTAAGACTTTTGTGTATAACTATGTAAAATATACCTTATTTCCGTGCATGTGTATGAAGCGGCAGATTTTACATTTGACAGCTTAGAGTATCAAAGAATATTGAAGCCATTTGCTAAAATTATATGATGAGCAAAAATATTATACTAATAAAATATAAATACATTTAAAAATAAGAGAAGAAAAATTGTTATTTTTATATTAATGGCTTTTATTGGCCTATAAAAAACACACATAATATAAATGACGATAAAGATATCATAAAAAAGGAAACAATTATGGTTTTGATTTGAAGTGCAAAATCTACTTTCAAATCAAACATATGAATGCATATACCACTGGTACATGCACATAACAATCTGTCATCCTGAAAGATTCTAAATTATTTTTTTTAATGATTTCATGATTTAGGATTTACCGTCATTCTTAATGTTATAAAAATGCGTACATTTGAAATCATAATCACATCATTAAAACAAACTGAAGAGAAGCCTAATAAATCTGGAATAACAAAATTATAACATAAATATGTCAATTTTTCCATGCTGACCAGCCTCTGAAAATTAAACATAAATTTCAGAAAGAAAAAAACGGGGTATCATACTGTAAATATTCAAATCTTACAACACTACCCTTCTACTTTACTGCTCTGCAGTTATTAATACAATTTTCAAAATTTGTTTTTTCAGTTACATCATTTTCGATACAGTAACTGAAAAATTATTTAAATCACTCTGACCTCGCTATTCCTCATCCCTTTGTGAATAGCAAATAATATTTCAAGATCTGCATTTGAAATTTGAAGGAATGGGAGAAATATTATTAAAATGATTTCTATGACTGTAAACCAATAATTATTATTCAGAATATATCAGTTACAGAACAAGTGTTTTCTTCTTTAATACATTTCAAATAATATTAAACTTTGCATTCAAAGTAATGTACATTGACAACTTTTTTTTTACGAATAATAATCTTACATTTAGTTTCTTACTTAAGAATATATGAACATCTGGATTGAATATTATACCTTGCATTGTAACATTTTAATGAAATTTATTTCGTTTAATGGCCTTAGAATTACGTCGAAAATAAGCATCGTGAAATTGCAGTACTTCTGATGCAAGAAACACTTTATTTTTCAGTATGTCTTTCCACTCACTTGTGTCCAATATATCACATGCATAAGAACAGAAAGATTTTTTAGCAGCTAACTTTAGCTTATTATCACTATGCATATCGGCCAAAATCAGCACATCACACACATTTTCAGCTGTCATGGAAACTGATATATATGTACAACATTTCGCTTTCATATCTAAAAGTTGATATTTATCTGACGCAGAATAAAGTTCCAAAGCATTATACATATTTACTTTTTTAAGCTGTCCAGAATAAATATATTGCAGCATGATTTCAATTACATCTGGATCAATGTCAGAAATTTCAATGACATTTGTCTTTTCTTCAGCCATCTCGTGACTAAACATACCACGGAATACGGGTGAACGGGTCGTCAAAATCACTTTATGGACAGGAAATTCCTTATCCTTCACTCGAATTGAAACATCAGTTAACTTTTCACTCTTATAAAATGCCTCCAAATCCTCTGCAAGTTTTTTCAAATGATTATCAGATAATTCTGCAGATGTCTGTGTTAGAAAAATTTCTTCAAGATCAGATATCGCAACTCTACCATCCGACACAGAAATATCACACTGAAGAGTAAGGGTATCATTTGGCAAAATATTTCTTTTCTCCTTAATCAACGTATCTCTTTTTACAAAATGACAAAAGCCTAATTTTTCACCTGTTCCGAACATTTCATTAACTATAGCAGTGTGCTGCAATTTATTATTTATATCTACAACAGAGACTTTAAATTTGACACGGACAGCCTCCTCTTCTTTAGCACACTGTGGTCGGAAAAGGAAAACTGACACTTGATCCTCATCATCATCTCCGCTTGCACCTTTGGGTTCAAATATAACATCAAAATTTTTACCTTCTGTCAAACATGAGGCTGCTAATACTTTTTTACTAATGGAATGCCTCCAACAACTAAAATTTTCAATAACCCAAGTGTAAGAACAACTTCCAACACTAATTTTAGTCCTAGCATGAACTTTATTTGGTTTGGAAATATGCTGAAGCTCACGAGGCCCATATTTGCATGCTATTTCATATAAGCCTAGAGGTACATAAGCTGCAGAATATACTTTACCTGTATATAAATAGGATATGAATGCTTTCATTGCCTCTGGGTTTAAGTCTGTAAAATCGACATTAACCCCATGTTTTAATCTTTCAGCTTCAAAAATATTTTTGAGCTCTGAACAACGAGCATCAAGGATGATTTTATGCAATTTTAGCTCCTGATCTTCCAATTTAAGAGTTAAATCACTGTATTCTCCACTCTCGTACAATTTTTTTAGATCATGGGACAAATTTTCATACACTGAAATTTCCTCCTCATCTTGATTCACATTCGTTTCTGTAGATTCATTATGTTCTACAACAACCCTGACTTCCCAACTTAAAGTAAGAGTGTCATTAGGGAGAAATTTTGATTCATTTTTAAAAACTTCTTCTCTACGGATAAAAGTAGGAAAACCCCAACCTTCACAATTTTTTAAATGATTCTGTGATTCATGAATATTACATAACTGTCCATCAGCATCTACAAATGAGAGCCAAGATTCTACGTAAATAACGTCTGAAGCAGCGTCTGGAGCCCGGTAAAAAGAAACACAAATGTATTCTTCATGTCCGGCTTTTCCTTTTGGATAAATATTTACTGAAAACTTAGCAGGTATACATTCACTCAAGCAAAATACTGGACTACTTAACACATCATCCTCTTTCTGGCAACACATACTGAAATTTTCGATAGACCATATAAATACACTTTCTTTAACACTAGAACGAAATCGAGGGCATTTTATGGCTTTTAAGACCTTTTTACAATTATTTAGTTTCCTTAAATATGCCATACTTCTGTAACAGATTACAGATTCATATCATAAAGTTACGGTAAATGTCAGAGAAATTTCATTAATTTAATATTACAACAAATAATAATAAACAAAGCGGAGAATTTAACGAGATGCAACAATTTCTCGAAACCCGCAAGTTACGTCATCAAGTGTGTACGTCATGACCGGAAATACCCTATGCCATCTGTGTCACTTTCATTGTTAACCAAAGGCTAAGAGCAGGTTTGCTTTCATTTTGTATTATTCTTATAACTTTAAAATTATTACATATATATATTTAAAAACATTAGTTATTTCTCATGCTAGTTACTTTTTGACTGCATTCGAAATCACCTATCTGTTTGACAAAGGGTAGGGTCTCTGCCCAGTCACCCTGATGCTACACCGTTTCTCCAGTGCGTGATTTTGTATTTATCACTGATCTAGCAATTAAAATAAGTAAACATTGAACTACTTAATGTTATGTGCAAAGATTGGAATGAGCTAAAGGAACCGGTAGAAAAACAGGTTAGCTCACTTTGGTAAACAAACGAAAGGCTAGGGGACTCGTTCGGCTGTGACGTTCTGAAGTTTGTAGAGCTACCAGAGGACATTGCTGCATTTGGACTTTCAACTAGATATTTTAGTTCCATACTTTTGTGGAGGGTGGAATTTTTGATAATTTCTGTGGATATGCAGATTGAATCCGCAAAGTCCTTAACAAAACTGCCTATTTAGATAGGATATGAATGCTTAATATCAGTGGCGTAGCTAGGGTGGGGCAAGAGGGACATCTGCCCCGGGCGCAGCATCCAAGAGGCGCCAAATTGATGCTAAAAATTTTAGAATGAAATGTTTCCCATTCTTGTAACACAGAAAAGGGGTGCAAAATCTTTAGTTGTCCCCGGGCGTTAAAAACATTAGCTACGCCTCTGCTTAATATGTGCACACAGATCGTATTTTATTCTCTAGTGTCAAGATGTAGAAACATCTTTTTACTCGACTTCTGATAAGGATCGGGTAGGAGCAGAAGGAGTAGGGTGGAAGGAAGTGTGGGAGGCGGTAAAAAGAGAGTGAGGTCCGCACTAGCGGCGGCGAAAAAGAAACGGGGGGTGGCAAGTCCAGTGTCGTTATAAGTTGTAGCCGCGAGTGTCAAACCGCAGAGTCAGTTTAGCGTGAATGAGTCAATTAAGGTTGTAATTCTTATGTGGGTAGGATGTCACATGGGTAACGATGTTTTTCTCTGCAACGCGGGGAGTGTCTGAGAGTGCTAATAAGGCTATTACTGTGGGTTTGTACTGAATAAAAGAAGTTGACCGCTAATCGTTTAATATACTCTTGAATAAGTTCGATTCGAAGGTCTCTGTGAATATAGATGTTTGGAATATACAAAGGAGCATTGATAATTTCTCGTAGAATTTTATTTTGTAGAATTTGTAATTGTTTAATATTGGTTTTAGCTGCATGTCCCCAGATCGCTGCTGCATAAAGAAGGGCTGGGCGAAGTATGGAGCGGTATAGAATTAATTTGTTTGTAGTAGATAAGTTGCTTTTTCTACCAAGAAGAGGTCGCATAGTAGCTGTGGTGATTTTAAATTTTTGTACTACGGACCGGAAGTGGGTTCTGAAGGTAAGTTTTTGGTCATGGGTGACTCCAAGGTATTTGGTTTCATTAACCCAGTCTATTTCTTCGTCTAATATTTCAGGGGGTGGAGGATAGTATTTCATGTTTCCTTTACGGAAAATTATATTGCCTTAGTTTTATCAGTGTTGATTTTAATCTTCCAAAGGGTGAGCCATTTTTTCCAGTTTTATGAGATAGTTTTGGAAATGGTTTCTTACGGTGATAACTGTGCAGGCTTTAGTAAGTGTGGCAGTGTCATCGGCAAAGAGTGCAAGATGAACAGAAGGGTCTTTAGGGATGTCTTGTGTATAAATGTTAAAAAGGTACGGCGAAAGTGCCGACCCCTGTGGACCACCAGCATTGATTACTCTGGTGGTAGAGTAAGCAGTACCGATTTTGATTCTGAATGTTCTGTTGCTGAGAAAAGAGGCTATTAAGCGAATAAAATGATCTGGAAAATTGAGGGTGATTAGTTTGTAAATAAGGCCTTGATGCCATACCCTGTCAAAAGCTTTCGCGATATCGAGGAATATAGCACCGGTCGGAAGCTTGCAGTTGTAGCCTTCAGTGATAATGTTGATAATTCTAAGAAGTTGGTGGCAAGTGCTATGATAATTACAAAAACCGAATTGTTCTTCTGGGAGAAAATTCATGTTAGGGTGAATTTTTTGGATGTGGAAAAGTAGGATTTTCTCAGTAACTTTAGACAGATGGCTAAGTAAACTGATAGGGCGATAGTTCTGTGGGAAGGTTGGATTTTGTTGCGATTTAACAAAAACAATTATTAAAGCTTGATTCCATGAGTTAGGAAAATGAGCGAATTTGATAATTTGTTGATTATCTTAGTTAGGCAGGTAAGAGCGTTGATCGGAAGATGCTTCAGTGCTTTGGTCGAGATGCCATCGTGCCCTGGGGATTTCTTCGTTTGTAAGGAGCTAATGGTGTTGGCAACGACTGTTGGGGTAGTCAGGAAAGTGAAGTTGTACGGAGCAGGGGTATCAAGGAAGTTATTGACCACCTGGTTGACCCGTTCAATATGGTTATTGTCGTACGGAGTGGGATTAAGAGTGAATGTATCTTCCATATAATCCGCAAAAGATTTAGCTTTATCTTCTTCTGTATATGAAAGTCCACTAGGTCCATGAATAGGTGGAATAGGTTTATAAGGTTTCTTGAATTTGCGGGAAATGTCAAATAGGGAATTGTCCTCTATAGCTAGGTTATTTAAGAAATTGGTCCATTTTTGGTGTTTGAAGTTCTTGATTCTTCTGTTGATTTCTTTTTGCATAGAGTTTAGTTCGTGTTTGAGTTGTAGATCCCTGGTGGTTTGCCATCTTTTACGGATCCAGTTTTTCTCTTTAATACTATTTCTTATATCGGCAGGCAGGGGAAGGAAAGGCTTGTTCACATAAAAAGTATTGGTGGCTTCCTTTAAAGCAGAATGGATGCAATTGGCAAATTTTGAGACTTCGTGTTCTAAATCTTCTTTGTTGTTGATGCATGGGTTACCTTGTATGGAGTTATTCAGAATTTCAGAGTATTTGATCCAATTTGTAACTACTATACTTCTGTCAAGTGAGGGGAGGTATTTATTAATGGGGATTTCAAATACAATGTGGTTGTGGTCGGAAAACAGGGCTGAAATTACAGAGATATTGCAACTGTTAGTAATGTTATTTGAGATGAAGTCAATTGTTGTGGCGCTATTGTACCCGTAATGGGTGGGCTCGTCTGGAGCATGAATGTTATAATTATTTGAATGAATGAGTTTAAATATGTCATTTCCTTTTTTGTTAACAGGTCCTCGGTTCCAGCAGGGGTGTTTGGCGTTGAAGTCCCCTCCGACAATGGTAGAAGTATTAGAATTGAGGAGGTGAATCAATTCTTGTACGCTGGGATTATTATTTGATGGGATGTATATATTAGCAATTTTGAATTTTTTATGTTCTATTACAATTTCTATTGTGTTACTTTAGAAAGTGGTGCTGGGATTAGGAATTTGAGAGTGTTTTATGCTCCTTTTAACAAATGTGATGATGCCACCACCTCTTCCTGTCTCACGATCCGTACGGTAGGTGTTATAATTAGCATAAAGTACTTTGAGTGTTGGTTTTAAGGTGAGTCTCTTGTATGAGTATTACGTAAGGTTCAATTTCAATAATGATGTTGGATAATTCATCTTTTTTATGGTAAAGACCGTTTGCGTTCCAAGAGAGGATTTTTATGTTGCACCTATTCTTGAATTTATTAGAATTAAAGATGATTTCGTATTTTTTCAATGATTTCAATTACTGCGATTATTTTATCAATAGGTGATTTCTTGGTTTTAATGTTTTTGAGTCCTTGTATCACTATTGTCCAGATTGTTTTTAGCGAAGAGAAGTCAAAGAGGTCTGACAGGGAGGATTCTGCGGTGCTGGTAGTTTCTTCTGTTGGATTTTCGTTTTGAATGGAGGTTTGAGCGAGATTTTCGTTACTGTTTGATGTCAGCGGAGGAAAGTCTTGTCTTCTGTTAGTCCAGGGATTGATTGTTGGTGGAGGACTGGGTTGGAACTGAACTTGTTTGTTTTAGTCTGGCCGGACAATTTGAGAAGTTGGCTGGGTGAGGACCTTTGCAGTGATAACATATGGCTGGCTGGTCGCGACTATGGGTACATTCTATAGGTTTATGATTGCCTCCGCAACGGACGCAGACCCAGTCTCTGGTGCAGAGCAGGGATCTGTGAAAAAAATCCCTGGCATCTATAGCATTGTGGAGGGCCAGGTTTCTTGCGTAATGATTCTATTGATACGTTCATATAACCTATGCGTTTGATTTTGAATACTTCCTTATTTTCATCTGATTTTGGTATATGTACTAAGAAAAGCGGCATTGGTTTATTTTCTTTTCGGTTTCTTAACCCTTTAACTGCTTAAGACGTGTTTAAACGTTTTCAGAGTTTCTTTAAAAATGTTTTAGATGACTTTACACGAATTTAAAATCGCTCGAAATATGTTTAAGACGTGTATACACGAAGCCCAAATTTTGCGAAAATTGCTTAAGACGTGTTTAGACGATGCGCTCTGGTGTTATTTCCCCTACCTTTCTGCAGGCGGTTGTCAGTTGACACAAAGCGCTTAATGGGGTGTGAAGTCTCTTTGAAAAGAGCACTTTACGAAAGAGTTCTGAGAGTGAAGTATCATTGTCAGACAGCAGGTATGTATTATCTGTGTGGCGACTAAAAGTTTGCGAAAGAAGATAAATCGTTTTACAACTGTTTGCCTTGTGGTACTTTATACAAATGAAAGTCAAACAGGATCTGACGTTGTTATAGTACATTGCCGAATTTTAGTAGAAACAAGAAAAAATAAGAATTGTAACGGAAGACGCCTTTATGCCTATATGTTATAGAATCAAATATTTTATTTTTGTGTTGAAAAATGATTACAATTTCTGATTCGTCAGGAAGAAATATAAAATGTAGCAACCAGTTTTTTTGTTTGCACTCGTATTTCAAATGCGCATTATTATAATGGTATATTCTTCTTTTTACATTCTGAAATGTTTAAACTGTGCTTTCAGCATGCCTGAGTTTTGTACTCGTATGTGTGGCTCTGTGTTCCGTAGAAATGGCGAACTGACATATAAAAATTTTATGAATGTTGAAAGGAAGATATTCTACTCGAAAACTTCAATTAAATGGAATAAATCAATACGCCGAAGGAATTTCTAGAAATATTTGTTTTAAAAATTTTATTATTAAGATTTTAGATCCACAATGTTTTAAAATCCAAAGAAAAAATACGCATTCTTTGAAACGTTTTTGGAAAGAAATCTATCGGTATAAAATTGCTTAAAATTAGTGGAGTGTAAATTAAGTAAAACAGTTAGTGTATGGAAGGGTTAGATATATTCCGCACAAAAAAAATTACAGTCAGAAGAACAATTACCTAAAGAATTAAATTAATTACATTAAAATAATTTAAAATAAATTAACGTCTCTCCAAATGTCAATGCTAACTGCAATAGCACGAATGAAAGTTATTCTTTAAGTTCCGAACTTAATTCATCCGTCCGTACGCAATGATTGTGTCTTTGCGATTACCTTTCATATAGATACTACAAAAGGCCGCCAACGACATAGCTGTAAAATCGTTGAATACTAATAGTTTGAAGCGGGTTCAAATCCTGGCTAATGGATTGCCTGCATACCAGTTTTCGCGAATTTTTGCTGCCCACGTTTAATGTGAATATGAGCCAATTTCACTTAGCTTTTCATGATGATGTGCCTTGACTGAGTCCTCGCTCGGGTTGTGTTTGGTTTGGCTAGTGATTAAGCAAGTGAAGGCGATCTGCCTAAGGGAAGATATGCTTTCGTGAGAGGTTTTCTAAAGGAAACAATCTCGTACTACATAGAGTTAAAACCATAAAAACGCCCATGCAATCAGCCTGTTCACAGAGATTTGAATACAGGTCAAACTACCAGTATGTGAAGAGATAGCCATCGTATAGTTTGCCATAAGCTAAATAAAATAATTAAACATTCTTGAAATCGCTTCACATTACTGAAATGGCAATAACTTCATATTATACTATGCTACCATTTTTCCTCTAATATGAAATTTTGAGCTTTTCCTTTATCGGACAGCCCACCAGCGGCTGAGCGGAGTCTAACGGAATAACGGGTGGTTCTGTCCGGGGTTCGAATCCCGGCAAAGGGGCTGGCTGCGAGGATGTTTTCTTAGTTTTCCATATGTGTAGCATGTATTCAAGCCAATTTCCGTTAGGCAGTCCTCCAACGAAGGCATCCTTCACCTTAGGTAAATAACCCTTGAGTACCTTCCCACAATCAAATAAACCATTATTCATAAAATGCTTCAAATATTTTTCTGTTGAAAAGTGCATGCGCCTAAGTCGGCCCCCGTTGAATGAAATATGTTGTTTATTTTTTCTTTGTTGTTTATGACAACAGTATTCTTGTTTTCAGAATCTGAATTATCAATAAAATATTTTTAATAATATGCAATTCTATTTTGTTTTTTGTTTAATGAAAAATTAATTTAAGCAACAAATTTCTTACGTTTAGAAAAATTTTCGATTGTCGAAACGAGTTGCTGTCAAAAGCGCATCTTCTCACATCTTCTGCACATATTTATTTAAAGAAAACTGCTTGGCGCGTGTACTTTTATAATTGAAAAGATCCAGAGAATTTTCAACAGGGAAATAAAGTTATTAATTTTATTGAAGTTTGTGGATTCTTTGTGTTTTGAGGTAAAAGTCAAACCATCAGATATGTGATAACCTTAAAATAAGGGTATATGTAATCAGGATTTTGGGGCCAGATATCCCAAGCGAAACATATTACAAAAATTAATCTATGTAGAATTAATGTAAATTCCGTTTAGTATTTGAATTTATCAGTATTATTACACATCAGTTTATCAGTGTAACTTATATCGAGATTTAGTTATGTTCGATATAAGAATTTTCTTTTGTTTATATAAATCCGATTCGTTTAATAATATTGTTGCGTTCGTACGGGTTCGTTTGAATTGAATGCACAAGTCCGATGAAAAATGAACAACATTTATTATTATCACAACAAATAAATCAAAATTCTTAAATTTCTTCAGATATTCGTACAGTATTACAATATCTCACAGTAGATATCTTTTAACTATTCAAACGTTCAACAGAACTTAATTCAAAACAGCTAAAGAAAGCTAAAATCCACGAATTCGCTACAGTCAACAAGAGCAATTTTCTAAAAACAACAACAAACTAACTGACAGCAACTGAATTGAGAGGTTTTCCTTCTTTTATAAGATTTTAAATCGCGCGCGAGAATTTTCTGAAATTTTCTCGAAATCAAAAAGAGATATTTATTTATTAAATATTAAATGCACGCGCTCTTGTATTTAATTTTCCGGCTTAGCTTTAGTTTAATATTCATCACGCGCTGCATTGCGCCGGGTATAAAACAATTTTATTTATAATTCTACTAACATTAACTAATTAAATACCAAATCCGTAACAATACTATATTTATTAAATACTATTTATTAGGTTTCCAAATCTGTCAAACCCAATCAATTTCCTGCTGGCTAAGATTTCTGATTACCGCTAGTTCGATCATATTCGAACCCAAACAAACGAACTACACTCATGTCCATAAATTAAGGATAATGCAAAATCAGGCAAAGGAAGAGTTAGAAGCAAAACAAATTTGACTTATTTGTAAAGCTTATTTATTAAACAAAAGGTAAAGAGCAAAAAAAGATGCTATATGTTTGATATCATTAAAAAAATTAGCGATTTTTTCTCCCTGGAGCAAATTACAAAAAACACCTATTTACAAAAAACCAATATTACATGGTTGGTATGATTGTTCATACATTGTATGTCTCTCAGACTATGCAATACAGTTCGTACAACGCCTAGGCATGCTAAGTATCAAATTATCGATCTGATCTTGGGGGATATTACACCACTCAAAAAGCAATGCTCTCCGAAGTTCCGGTAGACATGTAGGAGGAGGCTGACGGGCTGCAACTCGTCGGCCAAGCATGTCTCACACGTACTCTACTGGATTCAAGTCAGGTGAGAATGCTGGCCAGTCCATACGGGTGATATCCTCCGATTGAAGGCATTCGCGTACGATGTTTGCACGGTGAGGACGGGCCTTGTCATCCATAAACACAAATTGTGCGCCCATGGCGCCCCGAAACAAACGTACATGTTGTTCCAGAATGACGTCCCGATAGATTTGGCTTGTCATAGTTCCAATGCGAACATGCAGGTCAGTTCTGGAACCCAGAATAATTCCAACCCCAAAGGAGCACTCCTGCACCACCGTAACGGTGTCGTTCAATGATGTTTTCTTGGTCCCAACGGGTACCTGGAGCTCTCCATATGAAAGTCCGGCGAGAATCAGACTGCAAGCTAAACCTGGACTCGTCGGAAAACATCTCACAAGCCCACTGTTGCGGTGTCCACAATGCATGCTCTCTACTCCAGGCTAACCGCAGGCGACAGTGAGCTGCAGTAAGTGGAACGCATCTGACAGGTCTACGAGCATATAGGCCAAGCTGCTCTAAGCGTCTGTACACGGTCTGCCTTGAAATTGTCGTACCAGTGGCTGAAGATAGCTGACGAGACAGGTTTGAGGCTATGCTCCGCCTGTTTCTTTTGGCAGTAACTGCCAAATACCGGTCCTCATGCGGCGTTGTAACTCTGGGGCGACCTGTGCTGTAACGTCTACTCACATTACCATCATCTTGGAATCGTTGCCAAAGCCTGGAGATGACACTCTGGGCAATTCCAAGTTCGTCTGATACTTCCAGTTGGGTACGCCCACATTCCAGACGGCCGATAATTCTACCACGTAAAAAATCATTCAAATGTGTCCTTTGTGTTATATCTATTCTGTTATTGCACTGAAATGCTTATAAAGCGCCTGCGAACAATTTTACTTCTTTGCCTGTATTCCTTATATATCACTCTCTTACTCTCTCGTCATAGTGACGTACCATCGGTGTCATCTGGTTACTTCCTGAAATTTGCATGTGATCCTTGAAGATGTGTGTAGTGATTTTACAGGTGATATATTTATTTTAGAGTTCGATTTCCGCGTGACTCCGAATTATCCTTAATTTATGGACATGAGTGTATTTGCATGGTTGGGTTTTGTGATTTCCCCTATGTGTAACATGAACATGAGTACGTTTTACTTAGAAAGTTTTCTCATCTACATATGAAAAATACCAAAATCTTGCTGTCAAACTGGAAATTCTTAAAAATATAAAACTCGTTTTTTTTGAACAAAAGTTTCTGGAAAATTTCTCTAGGTCAGCAGCTAGTAACAGGACCACTGAATGCTTTGCTTGAAAAACCTGATGAAGTGGATAATTTCACCCCCAAAAGTTTTCTTTAACAAAGCAGATTTGGTCTAAATGGCTTCTGAGAAGCGTTCGTATTTGAATAGCTAGAAGTTTGAGTTGGAAAACTTATTGTTCCCGAAGTAATCAGTCAAACAGCAATAAAATTTGTTATAGATATTTCTCTCTCTGTGTTCTTGAAATCCTGGAATGGGTGAAAGTTTATTTTGTTTTCCATATATAACTGCATGTAAAGCAAAATAATTCCAGGCACCCATTGTATCTTAATCATTGTACGTTCCCTCAGCTCTTCGGTTGGATATTAAGAAAAGAAATTCTTATACTGCTTTTGTATTATAAGAATTGTATAGTGAAAGATTTGAAAAAATTAGCTTCATATGAAAAGTTTTTCTCTGATGAACGAATACAGCTGAAAGCATATTTCTGTCTTCCGTATATCCACAAAACAACTTTAAATAGTACCGTACTCTTTTCTGTTGTATTACATTTTTATATTACTTCGTGGTAAATTTTTCGATTCTTAAATTTCTCTCTCTCTCTTTTCTTATAATACACAAGCACTTTTTCAAATATGGCTGACCTATGAACCTAAATTTTTATGCTATAAAATTTTATATAAAAATTAGCCGTAATCATTAGACACAGCTTATGAATGCATGCCTATTATGTATTCATAAGCTGTGTATATTATATTTATGTATATTATATTTATGAATACATGCCTGCCATTAATACTAAGAATACTGTTGATAAAATTCGTGATATAATTAACAATGAAAATATTGTTTAAGCTAAAAACCAATTTGATTCTTTTTTTCATTATAGGGTAACATGCGCCAAACAGTTTTCGTTAGAAATATATAATTATGCTAATTTAACACATCAGATAGAAAATATTTTATCGCCATCATTGGCTATCATAAAAGATTTTGACGCTTAAGATTTTGGATTATGATAAAGCACACGGGACCTACTTGTCTAAGGGAAAGGAAGTCTTCGTGGTAGATTTTTTTGATTGAAACAAACTGTTAATTCACAATTGCATTTCTGAAAAACTCCTAAACCTCCCATGCAGCCGCTAGAATTTACCGGTGCTCAGCTATCTTACCGCTTGGAGACTACTTGGCTTTCTGAACTTACGTAATATCTATCTGCATTTGGATATTTGCATAAAAACGAGCAAAATAAAATGGCACATTGTAAATTGTACATTTTACTGAAAACAAACTTTCTTTGAAGAAAGAAAATTAATTGTAAAGAATAAGACGGACGCATTTAATTAAACGGCGGCCAATAACAGCGCTGATCATATGTTTTTGCATAGGAAATCATTTCGTTCTTGTTATCGTATAACGGAAAATATGCACAGATTATATTTTACAGTTTTAAGAAGTCACGGGTTGTCTGTTTTAAAAGAACACCTTCGTGGGTAATTTTCTCAATAAAGTTGGCTTGAATTCACGTTACGCATGGGGAAAATCATCAGACATCAACAGCTAAACTGTTCGGCTGCCAACAACAAACTACCAACATCCAGCAATCTTATTCACTCAACTATAATGAATTTAAATTACTGTTTGTAAATAATTAGTAGTATTAAAATAACGAAAATATTTATTCTAATAAAAATTTTTGTTTAAATATCCTCCCTAGCAAGGTATTTCCTTTGGTTGGAGATTTGGTGTCAGTAATTAATGCTATGTTCAAACAAGACATTTATTTAGAGCATAATGCTTCAAAAATGTATGCTGGGATACCTAGAAAAAAAATATCGCCGGAAAATATATCTCCGAAAAAAATATTTAATTATTCATATTCTTATGATTAATTATTAAATAACTAATAATTGTTATAATTATTAAATGGAATGCTTATTTATACTTTACAAAATGTACAGCAACACTCTATCTTTACAAAAATACCATACTGAATAAATTATATTGTAAGCTAATGAGTAACAACATTGCTTTGTTTAATTAAGATACACTCCGAATAAACATTAAATTGGAAGACAAACAACAAAAATCAGCGTTATATTTCCAAATTTTCACAATCTAATTTTCATTATATCTTATCTCGTTCATTTGCGCTTTTGCAGCTGAGGATAATGGTTCGGTAAAAACCATCGAAACTAGTCCTGTTTAAATTTGAAAATATAACGCTGATTTTTGTTGTTTGACTTCCAAATTAATCGCTTTGTTTCTTATTAATATGTCTCATCTTCCCTATTTCAGGTAAAGTTTACTAGTGTTTGTTGGACAGGAAAGCATGAATTTTTAAACTGAGTCAATAAATTTATGATACACTGAAAACAGTTTCAGGTTATAATTCCCTTTTTGAATATCTTGAATGTATCTAAAAAAGTAAAATGCAAATTTAATATTAATATTATCACCCTTAAATAATACCCAAATGTTCCGTTTATTACTCTTAAAACTACGTAATAATTAGGGCAAAAAGAAATTATTTAAAATAATTATTATTGCAT
Organism: Stegodyphus dumicola; assembly: GCF_044657685.1. Lineage (NCBI taxonomy): Eukaryota > Metazoa > Arthropoda > Arachnida > Araneae > Eresidae > Stegodyphus > Stegodyphus dumicola. The sequence goes on from NC_140781.1 coordinate 37,008,115, forward strand.
GCAGTTGAAGAATATAGGAAAATGTTGAAAGTTTTAAATATTTTTAATTAACGACAAAAATACAGACAGAAAATCTGAAATAATACGAAATGTTCTCAGAAGGAATGAAAGAGATATTTGTTAGAATAGAATTTAGCCATAGCAGTTTAATCAGTCTGCATTGAAATTCAGGTGATAACAGTGACATGCAGATTTAGGTTACTTAGGTTAAAAATGCGTAATAATTAAAAATTTAACCGGGTAAATTTTAAAACCAATTTATTTGAAAATAAGATTGTTTTAGGGAAGTAAACTTTTAAGTTTCGCAGCTGTACCCTGCGGCATTGAAACGGTCATCCCGGAGATTCTAGCCTTTTGCAAGTCTCTTGACAGCTGACATCTACAGGACAATATCTAGTAATCAATCTCAATTAGCGGAATCATTGAAGTAAAATTCTGGGAGGGATGGGAAATAACAAAAGAACTGCCTGACAATTTTCAGAGGTTTAGGGTTATTTACGCGACATTTTACGTGAAGTTCGGTCCAAAACTAGCGACAGTTTTAAAGGGATTCGCAGGAAATCGCTGGACAGGCTAAGGGTTAGTAATGTAATAAAGTTAACCTTGAATCCTCTGTCAAGTAGTTCTTGAGTGGTGGTTCGGGGATCTGGGGTGATGGTTAAGCCTCTTATTATGACTTTTAAAACTTTATCTTCGGGCAATAAGTAGGTGTAGGCTTTAAGCTTTATTTCTTCAACTATTTTGCGAATGAATCGATGGGAGTCAGAGTCTGTAGTCTGTATTTCAAGGCGGCATCCTTTTAAGGTGCCAGTTATCTCTTTTCCGGTTTGCTTGTTTAAGTTTTTTAAGAATTCGTCCGCTTTTGATACGTCATCTACGACAATAATGGGCACTTTATCAATTTTGCTTGTTTTGGGGCTGGAGCTTGGTTTACTATTTGCGGGAATGGTGTCACTTTTGTTTGGTTGGTCTTTTGGGGTGGTAGTGAGCTGAGTGGCTGATTCATCTTCGTAGTCCAAATGCATGTCGTCTATTTGGTTCTCTAATTGTTCATATCGATTGCTGGTTTTGAGAGAAGGCTCCTCATCGGAGTCAGAATCCGTTTGTCTATGGCGCAATTTTCTTTTTCTTTGTTCTTTGAAACCACTAGTGGATTGAAGTATGTCGCAGAAGTTTTTAATCTCTTCAAATTGTTTAGCGAGCGTTTTGTTAGAGGTTTGTAACTCATTTATTTTTTCATTGGCCATCTCGTTTTCCCGCATACGCAGTTGATTAATGGCTTTTACAAGGAGAAAGTTTAGTTCTTTTTTATCACTAGCGGACATTTGGGTCGTTACGGATATCTTGGATATCTTCCACCAAGGATATGTTAGTTTCGACGTCATTGGATAAAGTAATTTTGTGACTTAATATTTGGAGAACGTTGGGTTCATCATTGAGATGTCTCATGTGAGGATTTTCTGAGTTTGGAGGTGAATTTTCCATGTTTGTGTTATTATTAGTTACATTTATGTTTGTTGTGTCATATTGATTAATCATGTGAGGCAAATAGGTAGGAGAAAAGGCCTAACTAGAGGCCATACCCGAAGGTACTCTTATCAGCACGGTGAATAAAGAGAATCAGAAGAAAGAATAAAATACGACTTGTTTTATCCAGCGAAGGATGCAGCAGTGGAGTTAAGGCGACGCTTCTGCGAGGCGAAAGCCAAAGAAAAAACAACCCACAGCCCGTGAGGCGAGGTCGATGAACTCGGTACAGTGGCGGGGGTGGCAGCAACGCAAGGAAACGGAGAGCGAAGCGATAAGACGTCTATCTCGAACGCTGTCCCACCTCGGAATGTTAATATGTACTGTTGGCAGTGTGTCATGTTACGTTGTTCAGAGCTTTGGCAAATTTAGACCAGTCAGTAACAATGGCTCTTTTGACTTTTGTGATATAATAGCTTAAGTGCAGGAGTCTGACCGGATTATGCTCAGAGGAGCGTTCATCTAGCACAGAAGCATTTAGTGGATCGCTGGTAATTCTGAGCAAGAAGAAATCTATAACTCCAAAAGACCCAGTACCATAACGTCTTAGAGTTTTTTGAGCTGCTATATGCGTAATGCAGCCGAGTTAGCTAAATCGTAAATGACACGTCCGTTGCTGTTTGAGCTGTAGCAGTTCCAAGCGCGATGCCTAGCGTTAAGGTCACAACTTATGATAATACAGTTTCCAAGTGTGAGTAAGGTATTCAAACTTCATACTTTGATACTGATATGCCTGTTTCAGCAGGATTTATACCCCGCTATTACAAGCACCTAAGTATTCAAATCGGATCGTAAGTAGTAAGATCCCGTACTCGATAGGCGAAAGTGACATCACAGAAAAGAGGCGTGGCCGCCGCTATCTTGGAACCACGTGACAACCGGAATTGCCGCGTTGGGAATTACATTAAATTTGCTACACAACATATGCTCAATTAAATGAATCACAGAAATCAAAATTTTAATGTGTAAATAATCTAAATTTTAGCTACACAAGATTGGATATATTAATTTATTTGGCTATTATTATTTATTGCAATCAATTTGGGTTATTTGGTTTTACGCGAACAGCGTCTTCAAACTCGTACACTCAGACAATGGATATATGTGGATTTTCACGTAATAAACTCAGTTTTTCATGATAAAAATTAAGTTAAAATCTTAGTATTTAATATCAATAGTTGCAGAAAAATTAGCTCTTTAATTTGAGATAACTTTTATTTTCCTAACTTCAATTACATTTTAGTTATAAGCTTTTAATTAATAGACTTTTACCGTTGTCATTGTGATTTCTATTCTGGGAGAAGAAATCTCCCTTTTCCGGTAGAATGGTCGTTTTTTCGAGTTTTCAGTGTACTTTCACTGGGACCTCTTCCAGGGTTATTGAAATTCCCACGTTCTCCCCTCTGCTAGGCGTGGCTGGTTGGCGAGTTGGAAAATCCGTCGAGGTTTCAAAGTGGTTGTTTTGGCGAGCTTGCTTGCTTGAGGGAATGCTGAGTGTTGCAACTGGTTTCACCTTGGCGGGGCGTGACCGATGCCAAGTTGGTGTTCCCGTGCGTTTCTTTTTAACGGCCGGTTTTGAGGGACAAGGCCACTTTTTGGACTTTTGACTTTACGTTTGAGACTGTTACTCGCTGGCCGCGAAGTAAGTGTTTCTGGAGTATGGGTAAGAGGAAAAAAATGGATTCCTACCCGTTGGATCTACGGGGCTCATGCCCTTGCTAAGAAAGGCCAGGAAATTAGCGTCGGCGACATCTTTCCATCTGACTTTTGTTTTTATCTTCGGTGTTTACTTGAATCGTTTAATGTTCAACTAAAATAAGAAAAAAAAAATGGAAAAGAAGAGGCCTTCCAGATTAGTACCGTAAAAATTATATGCTTCTACTCTCCATGATGATGTTGCAACTTCATCTCTTCCGCCGATTCTCAACTATTTAATTAATCTTCTCAATGTTAGAACTTTAAGGACTTGTAACTTCCCTGCAATAGTTTGAAAAATTTTTGGCTTCGAGTTCACCTAAAGAAAATAGTTTGGAACTTTTCTCCTGAGCATTGGATCTAATGAATACACCTCTTCCAACGCGCCAGCCAGGCATCCAGCAGTTCAGATAAGTTTTTTTTTCTCTCTTAAAAGTTTTAGTTGTTAAAGAAATAATTCAGTTTGTGGTGATAATGTAACTTAATTCGAATGAAATAATTTTTGATAGTTGATAAAAGTAACTTAATTAGATTGGCTAAGGAAATATATCCTTAATTAAATTATTTAATTAAAGCAGTGAATTTCTTTCATCGTTAAGATTGTTATGTAAAGTGCCATTAATTGAGCTTCTTTGCTTCGCTTAGGGATTAAATTGTTTGTAAGATGTAAAAGCCTGATTTTACTCCTTAATATTTTACCCGGTTTAATTTTTTGTTGAAAAACAATTGATTACAATGTGTGTTTTGGCCTCCTCGGTGATTGCGGTGATTTGTGCCCAGAGGCAGTACCTCCTATAAACGAAGCCACGGCACGCCGCACACTACGTCACTAAAGTCGTCCTTATGTACAGAAAGCATGGTTGCCACATGAAACCACTTATCGCTGTTATTCCTTTAAGAGGAGAGAAAATGAAAAGTAGTTTTTATTTCTTTGCATAAGGCTTACTATATCGTTTGGTTTTAAATATATATATATGTGTGTGTGTGTGTGTGTGCAAAGATATATATTCCGATTTGATTTCATCGACTGCATTTTCTAATTTCAAATACCTAACCTTACTTTCCTTATATATTTTTACGCTTAAAATAATAACAGTATAGTAAAGAAATTAATTCAACATACTTCAGATTAGTAGTAATAAATATTTACTGAATATCTGGCTGATGCTGGTTTGCTTTCTGAAGAATATATATTTTATTAAATATTTTCTTCCATTATTAAATATATTCTTATTAACAAAGAGGATAACGCATAATTAAGCAAGTAACACTAAAATCCTTAAATTAATTTTAATCAATGTATAACGGCATTTTCTGTTTCTCGTAAATACAAATTTACACAAAATTGTTTAGTCATTTTCCGCTTTTTTTTCACTTCAGTGTGGGACTGAATTTCTTAACAGATGAGAAACCTGGAGAATGATTTGAAAAATACTATTTTTTAGCATCTATCAATATTTATTCATTGGTAGTTTTAAAATACGGTAGCAAAACACTTCATATATTTAGGCATTTTAAATTAGATCATTATTTGAGAATACATAACTGCATCTTCCCCAATAATAAAAAAAAGAAAAATTGTAAAAATTCAACAAACTTGACACTTGCTAGGAATTCAAAATTCTTATGTTTCATTATTATTGTTAAATGTTTGTAACATCCCTTTTGTCTAATTATGTGCATATAATTTTTTTTGTAACTTGTAAATTTTTGTTCCTGAAAACATTTCATTGTAACTTATTTGAGAATTTTTTAGCAAATGATAAATATGAAGTTTATATATGTACTTACTGGAATTTTTATCAGGGTAATCAGTAGGAACTTTTAAAACATCTAAATAGATCAAATGTCCTCAATTCTTAGAATTGAAAGAATAACAAGTTTTATGTATTTTCCTATTAGAAATGAAAATAAATATAGCCTGATTGTTAAGATGTAAAGTAAGATTTAAAATTTTCAAAATAATTCAGATTTTTATTAAAGGAAAGCAACACAATTAGGATGCAGAAGATATAAAAAGGATTTTATTTATTTATGGCCTGAATTTTTTGTACTAGTAAATTTATAACTGGAAGTAATAGGAAATGGCATTACATACTACAGTGGGAAAAAGGGTGGGATGACTATTTATGTAACTTGATGCTACTTATTTTTTATTACAGTTAAGTCTCTAATATCAAAATAGTTTAGTATAACTGCATGAAGCCTTACAGCTGGGAAGGATTAAAAATATTTTTTTACTTAATTTATTTTTGATAAGTTTTCCCCTGTATATGTACACCCACATCATTAGAAATTTTAATTCCAAAGTATTTCATTTTAGTTTTGACAGAATTTAGCATGTATTACAACGAAAATATTGTATAAGAATACAGTGAATTTCCTCCATAAAAATGCATGAATATCCATAAAAATAACTCAAATGGAATTGTAGGTAAAAACAAATTGTATTTATTTTCTTCTTACAGTGTAAAATTAATGTAATAAACATGTCTGCTTCAATTAAAATAATATTAAAAAATTGCAAGATACTGATTTCAAAATCTAAACAATAGTAATATTAATTGGCAAAGTATTTTATCTTCAAAAATCAATATTTCTCTAGTTTACAATAAATACACCTATTTTGCACAAAATGATATTATAGAAGAGACTTAACAACTTTAGCACTTTACTGTCATAATTAGTTAACTATTACAAATGCTTTTTTTTTTGTGTGTGTGTGCATGCATTTTGAAAGAGTTGGTAAAGATTTCACAACACAAATAGAAAAAGCACTATTTTTTTATTTAACATACTATCTACATTCTGCAAAAAATATTCATTTAAATAAAATGAATTACAAGTTAAGTCTGAAGATAATAAGAAACAATAGATTAGTGTCACTATCTTATTTTATAAAGTTTACTAACTTATAAACATAGTATATGTCATTTCTGCTGTATGCATAAATTATTTTTTTAATGTTTTCGATTTCCGTTGCTTATTTAAATTGTTACTTAAAAATTATCATTCAACTTTTTGCAGTAATTATTTAGAAAAATATTCGTTGATGCTTGTATGATGTTTTTCAAAATAATTTGAGGGTCATGAAGTTTAGGACAGTCATTCAACTCTAAAAAAAAATTTTCATGAAGTAAATTTAGAGTAATTTTACACACTGTAACTCGTGGATTTGCCGAAAATAAAAATTTTTGCTCATATTCATCTGAAATAAGTTTCTTAACAACAATAAAATTGTATATAACAGCATGTAAAATATCAGGATGAGGATACATAAGACCTCTATCAAAAACCTTAATCCATGAATGAATATTTTCGTTTTCTAAAGCTAACTCCTTATCAATAGTAATATTAGATTTACATACATCACATTTTAACTTTTTAAGCATACTATAACAGCAATATCCAGCTATATAAGTCAAAATAGGTACATCCAATTTTATGTCGTGTATATCACTATCTTCAACTGTTATTTCATCTATGAATGTTTGTACATCAGTGTAATCAAAAGTTTGTTCTTCGGTGTCTTTAAAATCAGATACAAGAGGAGGAATATTTCCAAATTTTGAAGAATTTATTAAGGTTGGTAATGTATTCTGAAGTCTTAATTTACCCTCTATTTCATAAACCTGTCTGATAGAAATATTATGGTGAGCTCCAGCCAGTTGCCTGTACTTACCAAATCTAGCCTCTAACATATCTGTTTGTATTTTTCCAAGTAAAAGGTATTTAAAACCCAACTCATTTATACAATACCTTGATATCTCAATTAAAGCATACGTTGTATGGTATACTGCAAAGTGAGTTTCTTTGGTTAGGCAACCAGAGGTTAAACTCAAATTTTTCCAACTATCTAGCCAATTCAAAAAGTTATTCATAAAAACATATTTTTCATCATTTTCTGCCACAGTGAAAGGTGTTTCAAATACATTATTTTTATGAACCCCTTTAAAAATAGATTCCACATTTACAATTGACCACCATGTGTTTATTATTTTAATAAAGTTTCCAGTTTCTTGGAAATTTATTATTTCTTTCTGCTGCCCAAAAGAAAATAATGCTTCAACAACATTATCATTAAAAATCTGCAATGCAAGCTTTACACTTTGTTTTTCTAAGTTAGTTGGATATAGAGCTTTTATTGTCAGACCATAAGCATACTTTAATAACTTACCAGTTTCAGATTCATGTAATTTTTTAATACAAGAAAAAGATGCAGTTTCAATATGTGAAGCATCATCAAAACTTGGGAAAAACATACTCTGATTATTATTTTTTTGATTTATCCAGTTATTTCTAATGCATTTTAAAATATGCACTGTATCAATAATAAAAAACATTGGCCTAGATTTGTCCACAGGGTTTTGATAAACAATACTAACTTTAGGTGGTTCTGAAAACAGAGACATAGCCTTTTTATTAATCGAATTATTGTCAGTGACAATAGCAATAATTTTAAACCCAATATTTTCTAATCCCACAACAATTTTTTTAATATAAATATACAAATTATCCGCACTAAGTGTTTTCACCGGCAAAATATGTACAACATCCTTATAAATAGATAATAGGCTGCGAATCATGAAAACATATGCACTAGACACAGCATTTTTGCAATTATATGCCATTCCACACAAATTACCACCTTTATAATCAAATGCTTGATTTAGATGAATTTCATCAATCATTAAAATAACAAGCAGATCTTTTTCTGATAGTTCTTGAAATTTAAATTTTATGTAGCTTAGGAACTTTTGGTTGTATTGTTCATTTATTGGATATATATTAAAATCTGAAAAAATTTTCTGAATGGTCCGTGGATGAGGCATAATAATATTTTCTGAATTTCGAATAAAATTATATGCATGTGGTGAAATTGTGTGAAGTAAAGTGGAAAATATTAGAAAGTCTGCAGAATACCTATATTGTTGTTTTTCTGAATTCAAGTTTGATAGTTGCTCAAGCAGAAAATTTATTTCATTGTTTTTATGTGGAATTTTCTCTTTTAAAATTGTCATTAATTCATTTACAATTTGTAAATAATTTTGAATACTGTCTTCAGATGAATCATTTGAGGCAAATAGGTCTAATTTCTCTAAAATACTTAAAAGATCTTTAAGGTTGTTAATTTTTGATGGGATTACATATTGCTTCAGTGATTTAATAGGTATATTTCTAATTGCTACAGATATATTCAAATTACAATCAATAAATAATGATTTTAGAATTCTTGGATGATTGTCATTAGAAATATTAAGAATCATAGTATGTATAGGCCTGTGTATAACTATCCAGTTATCTGGTAAATTCACAGTATTAAAACAAATTTTTAGTTCATCTAAATTATAAAACATTTGTTTTCGTTCATACTCTTCCTTTTCAGCTAAGCTACAGGCTAAGGCTTTTTCGAGTGCATCTTGTTCTCTTTTGAGTCTTTTATGCTCTGGTGATTCCCTTGATAAAACACTGAAACTAAGATGACTCGGACCATCAGGAAACAGTCTTGGAATTGCACCATTCTTTAAACGAGGATATGACAATGGTATAATGATCTTCTTTCCAGTTTTCTCATCAAAGAATTCAGTTTGCCTCAGAACATCCTCTTGCTTGAAGTGAAGTTCACACACCTTTTAATATGAAAAAGAACAAATAAACAAACATGCATCAAAAGGTTAAACAATTATAAAATCGTAAGCATTCGCCATCCTTTAAATACATGCACAGTCTAATAAGGGTTTTATTGTATTTTTATTTAATCATGGCAAAGCACTCAAGAGCTATCTGCTTAAGGGAAGGGTTACCGTTGTGGAAAACGTTCATCATTTAATTTCTTTAAAAATAATACAGGGCGATAATGTTTGGATGGTAACAATTTGAAGAGATATAGCCATTTAAAGTGCACAACGCAAAAAAGTGATGCAGCCATTTAGAGTGAATAATGCAAAATCTTAAAACAAAACTATTAACTCTTTTGGGCTAAAACGAGCCATGGATGCTGTCATAAAGTTTTGAAAAGTGCAAATAATTAGCACATGTTTGTTGTCATATGTCAAATGCATATAACATAAGTAATATTTAATTGATACATCCTCAGGTAACATACAATTGCTCATGTAATATATAATTGCTACATCCTAAATATTTCTTTCTTCAGTTATTTGAAAACAACACTTGGTTATGGAATTACATTCAAAATGGTGATAATACAGTTATAAAAAGAATAAGATTAACCATCAGTTGATGGATAAGAATAAGATTAACCACATTCATTCGTACCATTCAAATATAAAGTTACTGGCTCTTTTTCTAAAAACTTTTACAAATGATATGTTCACAACCAGAAGTACAAATTTACTTGTGTGCCTATGAATGTTTATATTTAAGAGCATAAAACATCATTAGTCATTAAAAAAATTCATTTTTCTTGAATTATTGAAAACAAGTATAAGTGCTAAAATATGATACACAAAGAAAAAAACAAGAATTTGTATATTTAACAGTTTATTTGCAGTAATTAAATATTTTAGGCTATTCTTATGTAATTTTGGAGTGAAATATTCACATTCATCAATCGTGTTCGACATTATATTACTGTGGAAGGCTCACTAGATTGCTTATTTCCCATATAATTTTCTTAACATTTTTCAGAAATTTTAAAAGTTATATAACTTATTAATACAATGAAACATTTTCATATTCCACTGCAACAAGTATAAATAAACAAAACCCCTTATATAAGTGTTTTTAGATAAGAAATTAATGTAAATTTCAAGCCCACAAGAACTTACTGCCAGTAGCAAGTGAACCACTGTAACAAGGTAGGTTTTATTGGCATAAGAAACTCGTACTTTTATAGATGTGTGTGTGCATGAAACAATTTAATAGGCTAATTAGGATTTATGCCAACATGTAGTGAAAACTAGTAAGCTTACAATCTTAGGCAATATTATTTGAACAAGACAGTTTAATTTAAACACCTTGTAACTTATTCCAGAAATTATAATTACTGTCAAAACTAGTCCATTTATACGATTGTTTTCTTTTACATATATTTCATAATTTTTTTAAGGATTTTAGAATTAATAAAGTTTAGAACATTGCATAATTAGCATTAATTTCCTGTTCACGAGTTACGAGCAAAATGCATTCTCAAATGCTCCTAGCATATAATAAAGGGGCATTGCATACATTGTTTTAAAAAGAAAAAAAATAAAAATAAAATAGGTGGAACGAGACTTATCTAAATCAAAAAAATAGTATACCCAAACAGTTAAATACTTATATCTAAAACAACTTTAAATTAACGGCTTTAAAATTACGACTTGAAGCATTTTCTATTTATCTACTTAAAGTTATAATATGAACATTATAAGGTTGGTGGATTTTCTATTGACTAGTTATTGAGAAAAGGGTCCATTTTATAATCACTTTAAAATTCAGTATAAGCTCTGTATAACATAAATTCCTGAAAGATTAATCAATCCCAAATCAATGTGCGTGTTATAAAGATCCCGACGCCGAAAACATAAATTACTGAAAGAATTCATTGATAATACTCATTCATAATGGGATAAGAGAAATTTCTGCCTAGTAAATAAATATATAACTATGCTTGTATAGAAAGTAATTAAAACTTCGTTTTATTTTCTATGGTTGAATGCAATGAAACTTTAGTAAATTATTTCCCTTGCAATCAGAATTTTTTGTTTTCACATTTTCAAGTCATGTTTCTTTCAATGACATTAATCTTTCAGGAATTTTCTAATTTAAAAATGAAATGCATGCTTACCTTTGAATGTTTCGTAGGCTTGAATCCATCTTTTCGTTTGCAGTTCCAAATCCATTGTTTTCTCAGTTGTTCTTCCGTAGGAAAACTAAATACAGCCACCTTCGGGCCATTCTTATAATTTCCTTTGCATGTTGCAACACAGCATTTATGTGGCATAATAAAAAATAAATAAAGTAATTTAAATGAAAAATGTTCTATTAGAGCACACTACGCTTTCAAACAACAGTCAGTTCACTACGCTACGACACCGAAGTATATTCTTTCATTCTTTGCCGCGAGGAAGATGGTAGGAATGACGACTTAGATGACGTCAGACCGTTCAAGCAACCCCAGAGGCTTGGCTTCGTATATAGGAGGTACTGCCAGAGGGCGCACCGCACAAAAAGTTAGTTGCGTTACAGAACGTAAGGGAAGCGGACACGCCAAAATGTCGGGCGTATTACCGCTAATTGAGGTAATTGCATCGTATCTGTCAGGTGGCAGAAAACTAATATGATGTATCAATTCACATGCCAGGTGGCAGAATATGTCTATCATGTACACGCCAGGAGGCATAACGCTTGTAAATATGCCAGGTGGCATACGACTTGTAAATAAATTGTAAATAAATGTACAGTAAAATATCTTGGTGCAGTAGATCAAGGAACACGCATCAACAACCTTCTGATCATTTGGATACGTACATTTTTTCTGGTGACACCGGACTTGATTTGTGGAGATGAAGAATGGACGAAGAAAATTAGTGAGTTCATGACTGAAAAGCCAGGATTTAACGCGAAGAAATTCGAGGTAGGCCCTTTTTCATTTTTCCAGTTTTGAATAGAATTGTTGAATAAAAATCTTGGTGATTATTATAGTTGATAGAATCTAATGGTAAAATGGAGGCTAAGAATAAGGCAAAGAAGTTGCGTACGGTGACGCGTAAGTTAACTACCAAGTTGATGAGTAAAATAGATTCCGCATTGTTAGAAGAGGGTGAAACCGCGGATGAGAAATTAAAAGAATTACTCGAAATGTTACTTGAAAAATCGCAGTTGTTGAAACAATACGATTCTAAGATTGAAAAACTTATAATTACGGAACAGGAGTTAGAAACTGAAGTAATTTCCGCGCAGGAATATCAGGAAAGAATTATAAGTTTTAAATGTAAAATTCAGGAAAAATTAAGAAAAAACGCGTGTAAAGTTGAATCTAGAAATTCTAGTGAGGAAACTATATCTCCGAAGTTGAAAACTTGTGAAGTTAATACTTTAAAATTGCCAAAATTAACGATTACAAAATATTACGGTGATCCTTGTTCTTGGCTTGAATTCTGGAATCAGTTTAGTAATTCCATTCACCAAAACGAAAGTCTCAGTTCGGTTGACAAGTTTTGTTATTTAAAATCGCTTTTGGGAGGTTTAGCTTTAAATGCTATTAGTGGATTAACATTTACTAGTGAAAACTATACGGTGGCTGTTGATATACTAAAAAACCGTTTCGGCAGAGATGACCTGCTAATTAATGCGCATATGAATAAATTGTTGAGTTTAGAACCTGTAAAATATTCCGGAAATACGGCTTCTTTGAGGAAGCTTTATGACGATATAGAAATACAAATAAGGAATTTAAATTCTTTAAATGTTACTAGTGGTTCTTATGGACATTTATTATCCCCTGTTTTGTTAAAGTTAATACCCGAGAATTTAACTCTAGAATTCACTAGGAAAAGAAGTGATAAACAAAATTTCGATGTTAATGAACTACTAACGTTCTTGAAAACGGAAGTGGAATGTAGGGAAACATCAATGATGTTAGCGCGTTCTAAGAATTTTGATGTAAATGAAACATCAATACGAAACAAAAGTTCCCATCAAAGTTATCAAAATAAATCTTACATGCATTCTAAAAGAAATTATTACAGTACGAATAAGCAAGGTGCTTCGGTATTAACTAGTCAAAGTGAAACTCCCTCTAAATACTTTCAAAATTCACATTTTAATCCAAATCGAAAGTTCTCTACCCCGCCTAAGAAAGAGAATCAAAATGTCTGTATATTTTGTTTATCTGCTTGTCATATGAATCATGATTGCGCACTTGATTTAAAGGCTCGCCGAAAGGCATTAATGGATCGAGGTTTATGTTTTATTTGCTTTTCGAAAGGGCATCCAAGGCGTTTCTGTGCTCATAAAGATGAAAAATGCAGACTGTGCAATGTCCAAGGTTTACATAATTCGTTAATATGTGACGCCGCGTCGAAAGGTTTAGAGACGGATACTTCCAATCAGACAAAACAAACGCCAATCCCTGAAGCTTCTCTTTCGCTCTTATATAATGAAAATAATAACAAAATTAAACTACCGACTTCCGTTCTTTTACAGACGTTTTCGGCAACAGTTAGGTGTAAAGGGGGGAACGAAAAGGTATTACGTTGTATGCTAGATTCAGGGTCAACAAAGTCATTCATCTTACGAGAAGTGGTTGATTAACTGGGGTTGAAAATTATTAATAAAGAAGCGCTTATTATTTTCACATTTGGATGCAAAGATGCAAAAGAGCGCTTGTATGATATCGTAGAAATCGTATTGCAAAATGTAAACCATCCCAATAAAAAGATAAAAATTAACGCAATAGTCATTGATTCTATAACACTAGGGCAAGTAAAAGTTCCTTCTCGGTGGATACGAAAGATGGCGTTTGAGAAGGGAATAGAATTAGCAGATGCTCGTACGATTGACGAAATTCAAGTATTAATAGGTTCGGATTATATTTGGGAAATTTTAGGAGAACGAAACGTGAAGATTTGTAAAAAATTAGTCGCAACAGAAAGCACTTCCGGTTTTGTGATTCAAGGCAAGGACGAAGGATCAAAGTGTAAGGACGCAAGAGTTAATCATATAACCGTTGTAAATGAGGACTTAGATTATGAAAGAGTTAAAAAATTATGGGAATTGAAAGCAATTGGGATAAGTTCGGATAAAGAAATATCTCTATCAGATAAAGAAATTTTAGAGTCATTTGAACGAAATACAACTTACAAGAATAAAAGGTATGAAACTCGATTATTGTGGAAAGAGGGTGTTGAAGGTTTAAATAACAATTATGAAATCGCGAAACAGCGTTTACAATTTTTAAATAATAGGTTTCAGAAAAATAGCGAGCTATATTTAAAATATGATGAGATAATTAATGAACACTTGAGAGATGGTATAGTGGAACGGGTAGATACGTATTTAAAGAGTAGTTTGAAAACGGGGTATTACATGCCTCATCACGCGGTAGTGCGCGAGCAGAAGGATTCTACAAAGGTTCGAATAGTTTTTGACGCTTCTTCTAAAAGTAAGGGAAATTTATCACTTAATGATTGTTTGGAAAGCGGACCTAATTTAAATCCTGATTTGCTAAAGATTATCATTAAATTCAGGGTACATTCAATTGCGTTTTGTGCCGACATTCAGCGGGCATTTTTAGAGGTAGGCTTAGCTAAAGAAGATAGGGATTTTTTAAAGTTTTTGTGGATAAATGAAGAAGGGTCAAATCTCGATCACAGTAATTCCAACTTACAAGTTCTCCAACACAATCGAGTTCCTTTCGGGGTCAAGTGCTCACCTTATTTATTAACAGCTACAATAAGACTGCATTTAAAAAAGTATGAAGATGCCTACGAAGAGGCATGCAGTATGTTAAAAGAGCTTTACGTAGATGATTTAATTTCTGGGACAGTTAATGTAGCAAAGGCCTTACATTTAAGCAAGGACATGATTTTCATTCTTAGCGAGGCCAGTATGAATTTACGTAGATGGGTTTCAAACTCACCTGAGCTGAATGAACTATGGAAACTTAATGGAATTGACTCTCGTGAAACATCTGAAGACTCTTTGGTACCGTTGAAAGTTTTAGGTCCTATCTGGGACAATGTCAATGATAATTTGAAAATAGATGTATCTCAGTTTGAGAAGTTCCAAAATCTCAAAGTAACTAAACGCATCATTTTAGCAGCATGTGGTATGCTCTTTGATCCCTTAGGAATTATGAATCCATTTACTGTTCGAATTAAACTCTTAATGCAAACTATGTGGGAAAAGGGTATTCAATGGGACGAAAGTGTTCCCCTTGATACAGAATTCATATTTCAGGAATGGTTAAAAGAAGTTGAAAAAATAAAGTTTTTCGAATTTCCCAGACAGTACTTCAGTGATATGTGTTGGAAGTTTATAGAAGTTCACATATTTTCTGATGCCAGTCCCAAGTGTTATGGTGCCGTAGCATATTTTAGATTTAAGAAGAAAAATAAATGTAAAACAAGTTTCATAGTGTCGAAATCCCGTTTGGCTCCATTAAAAAGGGTAACACTCCCTAGGCTTGAACTTTTGGGAACATTAATTTCTGCAAGATTAGTTTCGTATTTGCAATCGATATTTCCGCAGTTGGATAAGGGAAATATATTTTACTGGACTGATTCCCATTCCCTGATAAATTTGCATTCACTGGATCAAGGGATCTGCCAACGAGTGGAAACAATTTGTTAGAAATCGTGTGGTAGAAATCAAGGAGAAAACAATTTTAAACAACTGGTACTTTTGCAGTGGGAAGACAAACCCTGCTGATAAACTTACGAGGGGCATGGATGCTGAAGTTCTAATTAATGATAGTGATTGGTTTTCTGGGCCACCCTGGCTTTCAGAAGTAGATATTCGACATCACATAAACGAAATGAATACCGAAGCTGACTTGCAAAACGTTAGTGAAGAGCGTAAATGTGTTACTTTGAAAACACTTGTGGAATCTACAGAACCGTTACTAAATCTTGAACTGTACGGAAATTTAACCAAAGTACTGGGAATAATGGCTTATGTTCTGCGCTTCGTGAACAACTGTAAATCCGCTCGTGAAAAGCAATCTGGTGTGCTTACCGCCTATGAGTTACGGAAGGCTTCAGAATTTATTATAAGAAATGTTCAACTTAATGAATTTTCAGAAGAAATTAAGGCTTTAAAGAGAGAACAACCGATTAAAACTAAAAGCAAAATCATTTCACTTAATCCATTTCTAGATGAAAACGAAATTTTAAGAGTAGGAGGTAGATTAAGAAACGCAGAAATTACCAGAGAAAGTAAATATCCCATTATATTGCCAAATAATAATCACTTCACAAAATTAATGATACAGCATTATCACGAAAAACATTTACACGGAGGGTTGCATTTAATGTTATCCGCAATAAGACAGAAATACTGGATAATAAGTGCAAAGAATGAAATTAAAAAATGCATTTGGAAATGCATAAAATGTTGCAGAGTACGAGCAGTAACATCTATT
This sequence comes from Stegodyphus dumicola, assembly GCF_044657685.1. NCBI lineage: Eukaryota > Metazoa > Arthropoda > Arachnida > Araneae > Eresidae > Stegodyphus > Stegodyphus dumicola. The sequence continues at coordinate 37,024,427 of NC_140781.1, forward strand.
CAATTAATGGGAGAACTACCTGCAAGTAGAGTGATTCCAAGTAGAACCTTTTCAAAGGTTGGCGTTGATTATGCCGGCCCATTTTCTGTGAAAATGAAAAGGGGAAGAGGTATAAGACCAATTAAATGTTATGTGTGTATTTTCGTTTGTTTAGCTACAAAGGCTATCCATTTAGAGATTGCTAGCGACTTATCAGGTGAAGCATTCCTAGCTGCTCTAAAACGATTTGCTTCGAGGAGAGGAAAACCTCAAGAAATAAGAAGTGATTGTGGAACTAATTTTATAGGTTCAAATAAAATCCTCAAGGAAGCAGTTTCATCTGTCCAGTCAACCTCAGAATTTCAAAGGTGGTTAGCAAATGAAAACATAAGGTGGATATTCAACCCGCCAGCTGCTCCACATCATGGTGGTATATGGGAGGCAGCTGTTAGATCTATGAAGCTGCATCTAAAGAAATGCGTTGGAACTCAAATTTTGACTTATGAAGAGTTTCTAACTCTAATTGCACAAATTGAAGCATGCTTAAATTCGAGGCCAATAACACCGGTCTCCAGTGATCCCAATGATTTGACAGCTTTGACTCCTGGACACTTTATTATAGGGACTTCTTTAACAGCTGTTCCGGAACAAGATTTAACCGAAGTACGAGTGTCTCCATTGCAAAGATGGCAACTAACACAGCAGATTTTCCAAGGGTTTTGGAAGCGGTGGTCTAAAGAGTACCTGTGCCAACTACAGCAGCGTAGCAAATGGAGACAGCCTAGCAGAAATATTCGCCTAAATGACTTGGTTCTCATTAAAGAAGATAATATGCCTTCATTACGTTGGAAACTCGGGCGAGTAATAGAAGTGTTTCCTGGAAGAGACGATAATGTCCGAGTGGTTAGACTAAAAACTGTGCACGGGGACATTAAACGTCCTATTACCAAACTGTGTCTTTTACCAGTTGAAGAACATTAACTTAAGTGTTTGGTTTATATTGAATATGTTTTATTATTATTTTCATTTCTTATTGTACTAATAATTTTATTTGTTTGTTCTAGTTTAACCCTCATAGTTAACGTTTCAATATAGTAAGATATAAGATGTTTTGCTAGAAGATTGGTAAGTGTAATATGTAATTTTATACTTTTTGAAGGTTCTTGTATGTTTTCATTTTCTATATTTTCATTTACTTGTTTGCATATATTGAAGATTGTATTAAGATGAATGTAATTCATCGGGGGGGGGAGGATGTTTTGGCCTCCTCGGTGATTGCGGTGATTTGTGCCCAGAGGGCGCACCGCACAAAAAGTTAGTTGCGTTACAGAACGTAAGGTAAGCGGACACGCCAAAATGTCGGGCGTATTACCGCTAATTGAGGTAATTGCATCGTATCTGTCAGGTGGCAGAAAACTAATATGATGTATCAATTCACATGCCAGGTGGCAGAATATGTCTATCATGTACATGCCAGGAGGCATAACGCTTGTAAATATGCCAGGTGGCATACGACTTGTAAATAAATTGTAAATAAATGTACAGTAAAATATCTTGGTGCAGTAGATCAAGGAACACGCATCAACAACCTTCTGATCATTTGGATACGTACAATGGGCAATAACCTTAATTCCATTGGATTCTGGTCCCAGTTCATTTATAGCTTATTCTGTGTGAAATGGGTTTTTTTTTTTTTTTTTTTTTTTTTTTTTTTTTTTTAAAGTGTGAATTGTTAGATATTCCTTTGAGGGTATTGTTAATCTATCCAAAAGTTTTATTTGATTATGCTTACCTGTATGAATTTGAAATAATTGTTTGATATTATAGAGTCTTAAAGAAAATGTAAGATTATTTAGTAAGAGTATACATTTGTAATAATCAATATATGCACCTTAACAGGTTAAGTTCTGCTTGAATATAAACTGCATACAAATTTAATTAACTGTTTAAGAGTTTAATCAATAGGCCTACTTTTCTGGATCAGTCAATGTTTATTTTTGTGTGTGTGTGTGCTCATGTCTTTCCCCAGTCAACTACTTAGATTTATTTCAGGGTTAATCCGAACACAACGCAATGTCCTTGTTTTATTGGTATTAGTACATATAATTGTTGCTAGAAAAATTTAAGTGTTACTTGTCAACTTAGTAGGCACAATACATTTTGGTACCCCACGCAAAAGAACCTAACAGCATTGGCAAGTACAAAAGTTTTAGTGCCGCTAGTAAAGAATAAGAATGCAGTTGGAGCAAGTTGACCTATGGAGAAAATTCAGAGTAATACGACGGATAAGGTTCGGAGAACAGCCTTAACGCCAAAACTGGGAGAAACAGCTTATTATGGTAGACCACGTTATGGTTGTCATCCGATGACGTACTTCTTCTAGGAGGACAGCGTGATACTTTTCCCCTGCTAAGGGATTATCCGTAGCAGCAGATCGGGATATGTATTCGGAAAATATTATTATGTTTGCTGTTTGCTTATCAAGCAAAGAGTATTAAATTAGAAAGAGCACATAATTGAATAAAATATAAAGTATTGATAATATATGTAAAAATAAGTGTCTTGCACCTGTAAATATTTATTTAATGCTTTATTTTCTGTTTTCATTTATTTAATGCTTTATTTTCTGTTTTCCTTTGCTTTGTTATGCTTCCCTGTACTCATCGATGTTCAAACATGGTTTATTCTATAGCTTTTTAGTATTTATTTTATGTGCATTGATTGCAAGTAATCTATAAACATTTTCTTGTACTTTCTTTCTTGCAATGTGTGCTTTCATATCGTAGTGCAATAAAATAAGTTGCTAGAAAGATAGTAATAAAATACGTTGCTAAGATAAGTTGCTTCACAGTTGATAGAAATATCTGGCTTAAACAGACTTAAGTTCTCAGACTAAACATATTTGCAGTATATTTGTTCTGGGACATTTGTAGCCTCAGTCTGATATTTGGTTTATAGCACATTTATATTTTTAGTATTTATTGTACGAATTAGAAATAATAATAACTTTTTAGAAATATGTATGCGATAAATTTTTGTGCTGTTAGACATGTTAATGCTCTCAAGTCTTAATTGTTCAAAATTCGACAAAATGCAATGGTATTGTATTTCATTTTTTTAACTGCCGTATAAATATAAAAATTTCATTAAACCTGCTAGAAGGAACCATATTTTGTAGTATTTAATGCTAGAATAAAATGCTAGAATATACATAAATATGCAATAAGCAATAACTATAGATTCAATGCAGAAGATGCATTAAAAACCAGATTACATGTTATAAATATTCGGGATGGGCATAGGTCTGTTTAAATTGGACAGGTCATTATTTTGATGGCTGCATTATAGTTTTTAGCCTGGCTTTCACGAAATTTCTTGGTAAGGTTGTAGTAGTGAGTTCTAAGTAATGGGACTTTAAGTCCGTCATTGATGCGGCTATTGCGTAAGCACCAAGGGGAATTTGTAATTTGGCGGAGAACACAATTCTGCGCCGTTTGTAATCTTCCTACTTGATTCACAGACTGGACATGCATAACAAAGTAATGGGGGTAGAACGGACTTATATAACAAAGTAATGGGGGGTAGAACGGACTTATATAACAAAGTAATGGGGGGTAGAACGGACTTATTGTTATCTAAGGATAAAACACTGTTTCTAGCAATTAGGGGGAAGAGTTGAGCTTTAAGCACTTGAACTTTCAAATAAAGTCAGATTATGGCGTTGAGTAGAAAAACAACCAAAACGTCACTAGGCTGGGACCCGCAAACGTTATCTGTGTTCACGTTCCAGCAAGCCAAAACCGCTTCACGATTTCTACATCCGCCGTGGCGAACGTATACAATCTTAATGACCAATCACCATCTTGCTAACAATAGCTATCTCATTTCTCATTCCCAATCAACGTTTCTCGTTCTCATAATTCGTCTATACATTCTCTGGTTTGGACGGTTGCAGTCACTTCTACAATGGTTGCTGCAGTGTAAACTTTCACTTTGTGTGATTTTCTGCGCTATTTTACTTAAAACCTCTTTAAATAAAGATTCAGGGGAAATTAAATTGTGTCATAAACTAAAACCAAATTATTTAATGGTCAAGGGAAACGAGAGACAAAAAGTCGCTCCAGCGAAAACATTATTTTCAAGAACTACCGCAAAAGGTATGCCCCACTCACAGGAAATAAAAAAGCATCCTACTTCTTTGAGTTAATCGACAATTTTTTCGATATTATTAATAGTGCCAAACCATACCCTCCTTCAGATGAAGTACTTAAAGAAGCATTTGGATTAAATGAACATCATGAAAAAAAATTAAAGTTTTGGAATTAATGAAGAAAGTCATTGGTGGATTAAGAATTCAGGGAAAAGCCAACTTACTGCCTTTCCAAAAAGGAATAATAATTTCAATAAATTCTCTTTTTGGCTTACACCAGGATTTGAAATCATCGCATGATGCTAAATATATTTTAACCTCTAGATTAACTCAGGATGCACTTGAAAGTCTCTTTAGTCAGATTCGAGGGCTTGGTAGGTTTAATGACCATCCATCACCTAGTGAAGTTATACGCCGCTTAAAGCCATTAATACTCGCTAATAAGCTGCCAACTTTATCTTCAAAAGTATGCATGACTAAAGAAAGCAGAAATATTGATTCATATTTAACATCAGAAATACTTGAAAGGGCTTTCAAAACTGAGGAGGAAGATGCTTTTCCATTAAATACTATTGATGATTTAGATTTGGATTTCATAGAGGAACCTTCTCCTATGGCTTGGGAATTAGAATTGAATTCCGACAGACAATTTTCGACCGCCGAAAAAGAAGCATTAACATACGTTGCAGGTTATATTGCCTATCGTGTGCGAGACAAAGACACATCTTTGGGAACAATATCTAAAAATAGTGCTGATGAACCAATATTTAATTCAGAATGGATTAAATTATTGTCCTTAGGAGGTTTGACTACACCTTCTCATTCATGGATGAATACAGTTTATGAGTTCGAAAACATATTTTGTGCAGTTCATAGTACAACTTACTATAAAGGGAAGCATGTAATTGGCTCTTTAATTAATAAACTGGAGAAACGTTATCCTGAAGTTAACAGAGAAGCAATTCGCTTATTTTGCAGAGTGCAAACTTTTATTAGAATACGTTTCTTAAATAGAAATGTATATGCTTTTTCCCAAAGAAAAGCAACCCAAAAGGCAAAAAAAATGGATTGCTTCGAATGTGGCAGCCAATAAATAATGTTTCAACAACTTGTTGTTGCATTGCGACTGTACAAGTAAGCATATATAATATGTTTTGATTTGTATTTCTAGATGACATTTTAGAAGTTAATAGCGTAAAGCATATTTCAGATGAGAACTAATTCTGTTAAGTTATTGTTACAGTTATTTTTATTGTATCCTCTGTTATTATTGATTCGATTTTGTGCTAGCTTAGCATTCTAGATAATATATATATAAAGTATAACATTAAAGTAATTGGCATAAGAAGACCTGCCCCCTTAACTCCCACTTCTGAAAAATTAAATAATTTTTTTAGGTACTGTGAGTAAAGTTGTTTTGTCTAAATTAAGATAACAATCTTACATGTATTTATTTAAATGAAATATTGATGTAAGCCTAAGTTACAAAATTATTAATATATATATAGTTAATAATATTAATATAAAAATTATTAATATGAATTTATTAATTAATTTATTTATTAATTTATTAATATAATATATATATATATTGAATCGGGAGAAAATATGCCAATGTAAAATTTACAATTAGGCTGAAATTCAAACTTAGATTAGCAGAAATCTTGCTATATATAACCATACATGTTTAAAACTATGCCAATTTAAGGTTGTTTTTTTGATTAATTTTAAATAGCTGTTATTATCAGCTGTTATTTTTATAGCTGTTTTTGATTAATTTTAAATATATGTTATATCTTAGAAGCAGTAGTACAGTTCTCTTAGTTAACATGCAGATAAAAAAATGATTAGAAACAAACAGGCATTTAAAGAAAAAAAAAAAAAAAAATCCCTGCAAAATAAAAAAAAGGGGGGGGGAACTTTATGCTAAGAGTAGCGCATTTTATCTATTATTTTAAAACTGAGTAAGTACTATTAAATTTTTTAATGTTCAGTGTAAAATGCATACTGCAGTAACATTGTCTCTTCCAAATTATAGCTATCTTTCACACACAGCTCATTTTAAATGCTGGTTCTTCAAATTTAAAACGCTAATTTCTATGTTGTCAATTGCATCTCCTTCGCTCAATGGCATCGTTGCTACGTCATCACTCCCCCCCTGCCTGTTTCAGGGGGAAAAGCTCTATGAGCTAGCCCTTCTCTTTCAAGTCCTGGGTTCGCCTGAGTTCCTGTCGGAAGGTCCGGCGAAAACTTCAACACCGCTGAAGAGAGCAGAAATCCCAAAGGATCTTCAAGGACGGTGAAAAGTTTGAAAATCCGGAGAAAACACCAGATGAAGGTGAACCTCAGCCCCGGAGAGGAATTAGAGCGCAGCAAGCAAACGTCTACCCCTTCTGGAAGGATTTCCCTAGGAAACGTATGAAGGAATTCCGAACGACGAAAAGATAAGTGAAAATTTATTTTTCCTTTGCAATTTCAGTTTCTATTTTATGTCGAGAAATTTGCTATTTAATTTTGAATTTTGTCTCAAGTGAGGTCATTTCAGTTATTCCTAAAGTAGCAAGAACTCTGACTTTAAGTTTGTCTAGAATTAGGAATTCTGTTTTAGTCCAAGACACTAATGTGAAGAGAATTTGGCTAAATTATAAAGTAATTTTAAGCAACTTACATACCTTGACGTAAAGATGAATTTTCTTAATTTAATGTAGTATGTCTAATGTTTTTGTATGGTAAACGTTAAAAGTGCTGTTAAATATTTTTTTAACTAAATTAAACGTTTCCATAGTTGTAAGAATACAATCTTATATTGCGAATGATATGTTTAAATATAACCTAACAAAACAAGAGAAAATTTACTTACTAGTAAAATTACCTTTATGCCCGAAATTTAAGAGTAGGCTCTCCAGCCAACACAAAAATTCAATCACCTATTTTTGTTAGCACATAGGTGCAGTTTTGAAATTAAGGTATTTTTGAGGCCTAGTGAGTCCAATTTTCAAACATGTAGGGTGTGGGTTAGTTAGTAGCGTTGTGCCACTTATACTTTGTTTAGTTGGTTATTTCAAAGCACTCGAGGGCTATCTGCCTAAGGGGAGGGATATCTCCGCGGAGGACTTTCTAAGGGAAACTGGTCCGTATACACTTTACACATGGGGAAACTCCGAAAAGTCCATGCAGTCAGCCCGTTCGTCGAGATTCGAGCCCCGGTCCGAACTACCAGTGTTAAATGACTTTACCGCTCGGCCGTTTGTGAACTCTTTAGAGTAAATGAAATGCATGAAAGTTCGGATAACATTTTTTTAAGTGTAAAGTTCGAATAATATTTCATAAAAAGAGCTTGGATGAACTATTTAAATAAGAAAAGGTTCAGAAACGACGAATTAAATTGAAATAATGTAATTTCTGTTGAATTTTTCTGCTAAAATATTTTTACTTCCAGATGACTGGGAGAAGATCAGCAGCTGATTTATTGTAAATCGAAGAAAATAGTTTCAAGATCCAGCTCTTTGTCAAATACATGTAAAAATAAGATAGTATAAGGCAGGTTTCCCAACCCTACGCCCGTGGGCACCATGGCGCCCGCCGATCGTTTAACGTGTGCCCGCCTCTGTGCGATCGTAATAAAAATGTTTTAGTTTTGAGTAAAATTCTGTGTGAAATTTTTCTCATTTTTAATGACACAGAAATTGTGTCCAACACAGATACCACTACAAAGCGAAATACGACCGACCTCTTTTTTTTATGTGCATATGTTACGGTGAAAAACCGAAATCTGGAGAATGACTTTCACCGGGGAATTTTGAACATATAAGAATATTATACTCTCTTCTCCGTAATTCAGTTGCGAAAAAACGCACTTGAAACTTAAAATAAGAACTTAAGAACATAAGAACTTAAAACACGCAGTACATTCAAAAGGAGAAAGGTTAGGTTATTTAATTACGGCAAAGCCTCGAGGGCTATCTGCCTAAGGGGAAGGATGCCTTCGTGGAGGACTTTCTAAGGGAAACTGGCTCGTATACACGCAAAAGGAGAAAGGAAAATAATAGAAGTTAAAAACTTACTAAATTATGTGATTCAAACCTTATTTATTTCAACAACTTAAACTATTATGACGCTTTGAATTGCACAAGAGGCCCTTGCTTTTACAACTGCATTTATTTGTGGAACACTTTCTTTTGCAATGACAAGCGTGTACATATACTCCTCTCTTTTCGACCTACACCAGAGCATATCTGTGATTGTCGACATACACCGGTGAGGATCCGAATGTACAAGAATGTAATGCAATATTCGATCTTTCACCGACGTATCTGGTGAATGTTGACATTCTGCTGTGAAAGTCGACATTCTCCTGTGAAAATCGATATTCTCCAATTTCGGTCTTTCACGGTAACACATATATTATTAAACTCTATCCAACTATAAATTCACATTGAAAAAGTAAATGGTGCCCGCCGTCCAACGTATATTCTAGAATGTGCTCTTAGGGACAAAATGGTTTTGGAAACCACTGGTTTAAGGTCTATGTGTTTGTAAGAAGCTGGTTGGTGGTTAGGTAAAATTTAAGCTCTTAACAAGGTCGTTAAACATTTTCGTTGCGATTATTTAAATTCTGGCAGAGAAAGTTGTAAAGTATTTATTTATTTTTATCTAACCAGTTATTTTTATGTTAATTACCTTTACTGTCTTTCTCCTTTCCATTTTCCTGCCAGAATGCAAATTTTAGTTCGCGCGTACTCAAATGAGGTAGAAAGAGATAGTATTTAAAGGAAGGTTCCAGGACTGTTGAAGCATAGCATGTTCGATTAGCTGTCTGTCTGCGGCACTGCGTTATTCTTGTCATTAGAGCTTGTCATGCCGGCTTAGGTTTGAGCAAACTTGCGCGTTAATCCTTCTGTATAGCCTTTGGCTAACTTAGCTTTAATTTGAATTTATTACTTTTTAAGTTACTCCATAAATGCGGGCTGGTTTTCTAAGCACAAGAAACGCTTTCTGTTAAATTACTAAGTTTAATAAAAGAGTCTTTTACACTCTTCTTAGGTTCTCTGTCTTTTTACTAGACATAGCAATAATTTGCTTAGTTTTACCTTCAGTCTGAATTTTAGTTTATGTTTTCAAAAAAGATGAGACTCTACATAATTTAAGTTTTTCATTTTAGGAGTATGTATGAGAAGCCTTGTTATTATAATCTTTGTTATAGCATTGTAAAAGCTTCCTTTCTGTAAAACATTACAAGAACATGTGTGAATATTCTTAAATAATGAATTTTTTAGTGCACTATTTTATAATACTTCAGTATTAATAGTGTACTTTTCAATGCCTCTTATCTAATACCTTGGTATTATTTCCTTGAGCTATTTTTTTTTTTCATATCAAGGTTGATTAGGAATCTGTGTAAAAAGCTTTTACTAACACAGAATTACAACAGTGGCGACCCTTTACTTTGTACAGATACAGAATGGATGTACGTCTATTGTTAAGTAATGAAGAATCTATGTGATATGTTCCTCGTATTGTGAAAAATCGGTAGTTCCTACAGCTGCCAAATTTTGAATACTGATAGTCGTCCACCCGAGCATGTGCACCTCTAAGCTCAAATTTTGAATTTCGAAATTGTTTTTCGAAATTTTATAAATTTAATACATTTTTTATTAATAAAAATCAGGCATTGCTCGAAATAAAACATCTTTATCACCAGCGCGCCGAGCCGTTGCCATTTGGTAAAATGTGAAATATTTATTTCTCAATTTTAATCAAAAACTGGGCTATTTAAAAGCAGTGTAATGCCACTGCCCGAAATAATGTTAAAAAAAATAACTGCTAGGTGGTTCAAATATGCTCGGGACTGATTTTTTTTTACCTTTATTGCCAATGAAAGACCTTATTGCCAATTATTTATTAAACCTTTATTGCCAATGAAAGATTTGGGCATGTCACCCAACTACGTATTTACCTCCGCAGTCAATATATTTTTGCGAACATTCTGGAAGCATTTTCATACCCTTTCCTTAAAAGTTTTTCATTCGGATCTTAATCCATTCCCAATTACTGACGGTGATGACTTTATGCCTGCCAAGTAGGATTTAAGCTCAGGAGTTGGGATTGAACTAGTGAATCCACGTTTCATTGACGGCCACTATAGTCTTCCAAAATGCCTTCCGTTCAGTTTCAAAGAACCGTCGGAGAGAAAAGGTTGCTTAATGTATATCACTTTCCTCTCATGTGTCAAAGTGTAATTCACCGGGCGTAGACCTTACCATACTGTGAAAACATTTTTGCAATGGTTTCTATATTACCAACACTGACTGAAAGCAGCGATTCAATTTCTTTGATAGTGATGCCCATATTAAGTAATCACATTCACACCACCAATGCTTGTTAGTGTGATGCATTCTTATTCCTCATTAAAGTACTTACATCACTCAGATGCATGGGTCCCAGATACGCTCTGTTCCATATTGTGCTTAGACTCTTTGACAATTTTCATATGACTGGAGTATTTCCACCAGCGAGAACTTTGAACACAGTGCTCTTTTCCATGCTTCGAGGTAGGTGTTGGTGGTAGCGGTATTATGCTTTCGGGGACGTTCTGATAGGTAGTTGTGGGGCTTTTAGTTGTTGTAGAACAGACCATTAAAGTTGAGGACTGGCTGAACATAATTTCGGATCAGTTGCGCCCTTACATGCCGTCTGTGTTCCCAACTGGAAGTAAAATTATCCAGTAGGACAACGCCTCATATCACAAGGCTCGAATTGTATTGGTGTAGTTAGAGGACCATAACGATTAATTAAAATTAACGTCCTAGCCACCTAATTAGCCTGATCTTAACCCTATAGAGCACATTTGGGCTGTCATGGATCGGCAGCTTAAAGCTCAAACGCCACCATGTCGGAATGTCTTGATTTTGCATGACTGCTGCTTAGACATTTGATACAGCCTTTCTTCATCTACAAAGAACATGTGAATCCATGCCAAAACGATATATATATATATATATATATATATATGGGGGGACGCTGAAGATGGTGTCACTTAGTAAATAATGAGGAATCCTTTTTCCACACCACAGAACATTTAATAACATATAAAACTACAGCTTAAATTGGGATATAACGGTGGCTTAGCCCCTTCTCGTGCTAATTAAACACAAGTACAATTTTGCATCACTTTAGACCAGCGGTTCTCAATCTTTTGACTAACGCGTACCATCTAAGCAAAAATTGAAAACCTTCAGTACCACCACTGCAAAGTACTACTACCACCACAACTCTTGAACAAAGCTCAGATCCTATCAATTTACGAGTGTTAGAGAAAAACCTCAATCAGGATGTTGGGGTTTTAATTTTTGAATTTAAAAGTTAAAATACTTCGCTTCATTGCATACCACCTATTTTTCTCTTGCGTACCACCGGTTGAGAACCCCTGCTTTAGACGTTTAAACAGTCGCTCAGCGCCTACTCGCGCTCGCGATCAGATAAAAGTCCCTTGTCACCACCTTCTTTTTTTTTTTTTTTTTTTTTTTTTTTTTTTTTTTTTTTGGTGTTCTGACATTTTCTCGTCTCTACCTTCCTTTTTCTCCAGGTTCGCAGGCGATGAGTTTTCCCTGTTAGGTGATGCCCAACGGTGGCTGCAAGCCTTACCGTTCCCACATATATATTGCTCAATACTTTTCACAATAATATGCGTACATATACGAAGACTCATTCATAGCATTCTTCGACGATTGAGGTTCAGACTTGATGCGTGAAGGTGCAGTTGCCCCTCGATCCCTATTTTTTGACTTCGCTGATTTTTTAAGTCTATGTGTTGTACTTGATCAGATAGCCTGGCTCAGTAAAAGTAGGCGGCCAGTGTAACACTGATTCAAAATCCGGTTACGACCACAACGTTCAGTGCTGATAACGACCACGTGTTTCTGAGACTCCTTGCGCCGAGGCTTTATTATTGCTATATATTTGTTGGATAATTGCTTATTATTTTAAGTGATTAATTAAAATTTTTTTTGTTTAATTTAATTTTATATTAGTATTTTGCGCTGAACTTTCGACTTGCCTAGTTACCCCAAAGCTTCCGCTATTAGGCGGTTGTTTGCCTGGTAACGTCTCCACCTGCCTATCCGTCTGTCAGAATACCTTCGTGTAGGCCTGGTTCCGGGACGCAGTTTTGCGTTTTTCAGGCGCTGCGTTTGATTTTTGGATTTCTGATCATGGACAGAGTTAAGGCTATCATTGCAGAGCTGGAAGCCGAACAGAGCGAAGGTAAAATTGATGATGCAAAAGCTAGTGAGCTGCGTTTATTCAAACAGATGTTAAGTTGTATAGAAACCCACGTAAGTGGCGGAAATTCTAATGATAAATCTGTTAGCAGTATTCAGACACTAACTTCTACCGAAACACGTGATATCGCACATGATGATATTGAACCACGTGCGCGTATTTCTAATACCAATAGCGACAAGGAAAGGTCACGTAGCCCTATCAGGCTAAATAACGAGACTAATTCTAATTCAGAAGAGGAAATTACACTCGACAAGGACATTAGTTCCGATGAGGAAATTTATGCTAAGAGTAGAGGTGATCAGACCGTTAGGGTTAGGGTCCAGAAGAACACTGCTTAAAAGCAGAAACTGATGAACCTACGGTTAACACTAATTTAATACTGCCGCCACAAAGCAGTAATGGAAAGGCTAAGATAAACCCGAATGTTAACAGAAATATCCCTGATGAGAAGGCTAAGATAAATACGATGACCCTGTTGAGGTTAATAATATGGAAATAACTACAAATGAGGACAAACAAAACACTAATGAGGCACAGAATAATACTGACCAACAACAACCCACTGAAAAGGACTTTGTGAGGAAAAATCGAATTCCGCCCATTAACGTAAAGACTAATGGCCAAATCTTGAAATCAATTAGGATCTTACTTAAAAAGAATAACATTGAAGCTAATTTTAACCAAATACCAGGCGGTTGTAAAATTTACACAAAAAATACTGAGGATTACAAACTATGTATCAGACTGCTAAAAGATGCTGATGTTGAATATCATTGCTACTATTACCTCAAGATAAGGACCTTAAGGTAGCTATAAGAGATCTGTTTCATGATCATACACCGGACGAAATACGAGAAGAACTTTTGACTAAGGACTACGCTGTTACCTCAGTTAAACAGATGACTCGCAGAGGAAATGGTGAAGTCACTAAACTTCCACTATTTTTAGTTTCACCCCCAAAAAATGCTAAATCATGGGGTATACATAATTAAGAATTTCTGCTAGATCTCAAAATTATAATTGAACCTTACAGAGGCAGGTCGGGACCCTTGCAGTGCTAGAGGTGCCAAGGGTTCCACCACACCCAGGCAGGATGCAACCACTTACCAAAGTGTGTTCGATGCGGTGAGGAGCATTTCTCCTATGTATGGCCCAATAAGGACAATGGCAAGCGCCCTCGCTGCGCGAACTGCATTCAGGAACATACCTCGAACTTCAGGAGTTGTGAGAAGTTCCCGAAAAAGGTCAGTAAAGACAAAACTAAAACATACGCAAGCAGAGCGATAGAAAATAAGTCATTTGCACAAGCACTATCGACGGGTCTTTACACGGACACAATAAATGAACCAAAGAAAGTGTTCGCGGACCTAACGGAGCTAGTGTCAGTTATCAAAAGCTCAGGCTTTTTACTTACAAATTAAACAGGTACAAAATTCAAACAAAGATAACCTCACTCCTGAACCCAATAATGGATAAGAGACCCATTAGCAAAGCTCTCATAAAATTAGCGTTTTGAAACGCTTGGGGCTTCCAAAATAAGCTCATGGAGCTTCACAATTTTCTTATTGATCATGATATTGATATCGCACTAATCACCGAGACCCATACCACTCTCAGTAGAAGTATTAATATCGTCAATTTTCGCACTTATAGGTGCAATAGATGGAGTCATCGAGGTGGGGTGTCGCTATCTATGTTCGCAACTCTCTGCAGGCATGCCTTATTGATACTGATAGAAGCAACGGACATAAGACAGTCACTGTGGCTGTGAATCTCCCTTCTTATGGAATTATTTATTTTAATTCAGTTTTTAACCCGCCCACTGAACGCTTGAATGACAATATTATTTCAAGCTTCTGCCCAGAAAACAAGCCCTTTATCACCACTGAAGACTTGAATGCTAAAAATACAGTTTGGGGATGCCGCTGCAACAGTAAGAACGGGAAGACTTTATATGAATACTTACTAAAGCACCCTGTTGCACTAAATGCCCCGGCCGAATACACGATTAAGCCGAGCAATCTACAAAGAGCAGATATATTAGACATTCTATTAACCAATACTGCAATTTCCATGACTATGGAGGTTATACACGAGTTAAACTCTGATCATATCCCAGTTATTGTCACGCTTGGCACATCAAAGGCTCATTGCGATAAGATAATTAAAGTTATAAATTAGGATATCTTTGAAGAATCGTTACAGTTGAACCCATCTATTATTGGGAGCCTGAAGACTAGGAAAGATATTGACTCTGCTGTTGATTCCTTCACTAACTGTATTAACAAGGTCATTGATAACGCTTCTCGTAACATCTTAAGAAAGCAGTATGCAAAAAGACTCCCTAGTAGCATTAGAGATATAATTAAGGAGAGAAATCGTCTGCGGAAATGGTGGCGTCTCACATTGTCACCCCAAGTTAAGAGGGAGCTCAATAGATTGAACAAAATTATTAAAAATAAGATCGATCAATTGAGGAACGATTCCTGGGAGGTGAAAATTTTAAGTTTGAACCCTATGAATGGTTCCCTTTGGGCGTTTATTAAAAAGTTAAACAATAAACTCACCTGCTCAAGGCCGATTTTCACGAATGAGAAAATTGCTATTACTAATGTTGAAAAGGCCGCAGTTCTGGCGGAATGCTTAGAGTAGCAATTCACTCCTAATCGGACGCCCAGAGACCTTGATTTTGCCTACGATATCTGCGATAATGTTAGACTGGCTAAATGGTACCACGGCAAGAAAGCAAATTAAATACGTCACGCCGTTGGAAATTAAAGATTTGATTAAAAAGCTAAAAGTACGCAAGGCGCCTGGCCACGCCACAATTTCTAATATAGCTATTAAGAAATTCCCACTTAACGTAATCACGAAATTCACAAGTATATTGAACGCTTGTATGAATATCAGCTATTTTCCTAGTGCGTGAAACACGCAAAGATTATATTACTCCCAAAGCCTGGTAAAGACGCTACTCGACCTGAGGGGTACAGGCCCATTACTTTACTCTCGGGTCTGGGGAAAATTTACGAGCGAGTTATTTTGGATAGGCTCAGGCCATTCTTAGACCTACTGCCACTGGAGCAATTCGGGGTTCGTAGTAAAATTTCCACAACAAAGCAACTTGTCAGGCTCGTAGAATTCTGCGGAGATGCTCTACATCATCGTAATAGTGTTGCTATCCTCATGCTAGATGTGGCAAAAGCTTTTGACCGCGTCTGGCATGAGGAGCTTATTTACAAATTATTTAATTTCAACATGGATAGAGAATTGATTGAACTTATAGTATCGTTCATTACTAGGAGGAAATTCACAGTTTCTGTAGGTAATGATTTATCTGACACAAAGGAGATCAATGCTGGGGTCCCTCAAAGGAGCATTATTCGACCCCTGCTCTATCTACTCTACATTTCCGACTTCCCTAGGGCCCACCTAGACAGGAACAATTTTCTAGGATGCTATGCAGACGACACAGCTTTAGCTGTGAGGTCAGCCAATGCTAATCACACCGTCAAGAAGCTACAAAGTATCATGCCGGAAATTGAGGATTGGTGTACTAGGTGGAGGATCTCCATTAATGCCCAGAAATCCCAACTTTTAGTAATCAGAAGAAAGCACACTAAAACGCATCTCAAAGGAAAACTTTATTTATTCAATGAGGAAGTTCCGCAGGGCCGTGATTAACAATCACGTCGTGATTAACAATAAGCTGAACTGAAACGACCACATCACAAATGTTCGTAAGAAAGCTTGTGTGGTCAGTAGCCTGAAGCCACTTTTAAACAATTTTTCCAGCTTAGACCTACGTAGAAAATGTCTCATTTACATAATGACTATCAGGCCAATTATTTCCTATGCTTCCCCAACTTGGAGCGCAGCGAAGAAAAAAGATCAGCACAGGCTCCAAGTGATTCAAAACGCGATATTCCGTATGCCCACTTTTTTGTTAGAAATGATACATTGAATAGAGACTTGAAAGACGACACAATTGAGGCACACCTACAGAAAGTAAATAGAAATTTCTTTACGAAGGCACTCACCTGCAGAAATTTAATACCTTCGATTATGTCATTCTGAACGAAGACTGCGACAAGCGACCACTAGCGGCCCACCTCGTTAAAGACTCCAATTTTCCGACTTAACACATAGTGCGATATCTTATCATTGTATATTTGTATACAACCGTACATATGTTTATTTAGCGTTTTAGATATCTGTTTGTATACCTAAATTAATTGTTTTCTGCATCATGTTTCTTTTCCCTTGGAATTTCAAAATTTTTATGATACTACTCCACACGCCTTGCTGTCCATGATCGGATTATTTCTGACTGAGCAATGTATCGGTCCCCTTTCTTTCCTACCTGCCTAGTTCCCTTCGGGTATATTACGCCCGGACTGTCCCACGTGATGCGCCCTTGCGGCATTATTTTATAGAGCCGGATACACTGCACTTTGTGCGGTATTCCGGCAATACAGGAACAGTCAGTCAGACAATAATCTGCATAGAAATGCTCGTCAATTAGTAAGTTGGCGATGCGGTCAAAACTGAAGCCTGCTGGTGTTTACTAGAGCATAAATTCTATAATATTCTGTGATTAAGATCTCCATTAAAAAATAAAATAACAAATGTTGATCAAAACATTTCACAATAATCTGCCGAGAAATGTTCATTCCTTAATCTCTTAGCATCCGACATATTTTTCCAAACTGATACTTTATTTTTAGTTACCTGCAAATGAAAGCATTTTACTCTTCAGTTTATGTATGGCCCCTTAATTTGATCTCCAACACTAATATCTAGTATCTCAATCAATTTTTGTCACACAAGATTAAACTTTCTGTGCTTTATTTTTTTTTAGAACCAACACGAAGTTTTCCTAAGCATAAAGACCAGAGGAGGCCCCCTCCAGCGGGCGAGCGGTAAAGTCCCTGAACACTGGTAGTTCAGTCCGAGGATCGAATCCCGCGAACAGGCTGGTTGTATGGACGTTTTCGTGGTTTTCCCCATATGTAACGTGTTAAAACGAGCCAGTTTTCCTTAGAAAGTCCTCTACGAAGGCATCTCTGCCATCCGTGTAGTGCCTTAAGGCAGAATACGTAAATAATAATAATAAGGACCAGAGGAATGTATAAAAAGTTAATGCAGTAGAACACCTTTCATGCATCTTTAAAGGACCGTTCACAAACGACATGTAAATGAGAAAGACGTGTAAACGAGATTTTAATTTCTGATGTGAAACATATGTATATTAGCTGCACAATTTTAATACTACTAACCTACTACTACTGGATGGGGTGGATAAGTGGAGGAAACTTGGAGAGACAGCCTTGGCCTGTCACAGGCTGTGGAGCTTATGAACAAGAAGACCCTACTACTTGGTGTTACACAATTCTATAATCGTACTTTCAGTTTGTTTAACACGTTGAGTGCGGCGCCGAATTTGCTGTCCTTTCCGTTCAGCTGGCAGCGAGATAAGCCGTACTTTGTTTAGAATGTTTCAATACATTTCATTGAAACTAAATTTGATCACATTTCATTGAGACTATATTTATTTTTTAACTTTAATACTGTCGGTCCCGCGGACCGACGCCAGACCAACGAAAATTCTAGTGCCGGTCCCCAGGGACCGACGCCGGCCACACGCAAAGTTCACTGCCAGTCCGTAGGGATCGACGCCGGCCACACGGAAAGTTCACTGCCGGTCCCCAGGGATAGGCGCCGCGCTCAACGTGTTAAAAATATTAACTATGTGTTCAAACAAATTAAAAATTAATATTTTAAATAAATATTTAAATAATATTAATATTTAAAACAGTTTAAATAATTTTTAATTAACATTTTAAACACGAAATCAATATAAATTTATTACTTTTAAAATCATAAAAGTAAAACGTAGTTACATAAGTTTGAAAAAAAAATACTGCCATACCTTTTTATGAATTAACATCTTAAATAAGTTAAATTTTTTTCAAACAACATTTCAAAGCATATCTTAACTTCTTTTAGAGAAAATGTCTTTAATTGCCGTCTGACGTATTATTTATTTATAATACCCGGAGCTTTTTACTGCCAGGGGTGAAATTCTTCTTCCCTATTCAGCGGTACTCTACGCTAGAAAACGTTCGGAAACCGACTACTTCACTAGACTGGGATAGGGTTTTACCCTGGAGCCCAAGAAAATGAACTTAGTTCATGAAGCCTATTCAGCGGAAAAAGTGACTTTGTAGAAAAGAAGTCAACGTTTGGAAAACTAAAATCATAAGAATGAAACGCTGTTACATGAAACTGAAAACAAAAAAAAAAAAAGAAAAAAAAAAAGAAAAAGCCTAATTTTTATTTGAAATAACATCTTTAATAATTTAACTTTTTTTTTCCAAAAAACATTTCAATGCATATCTTAACTTCCTTTAGAGAAAATGCCTTTGATTACCGTCTGCCGTATTATTTTATTCTGAAGCAAATTCAGTCCCTGAAATATTTCTTACTGCTGTTATTACATACAAAAAAATTTCTAAGGGTGCATTTTGAGAAGAAGTTGGGATTATTTTTTCATCCCCGCTTCTTAAATGTTCATATGGTAAGACATTTTCAATCAGTTCTTCAGCTGCGCACAAGTCTAGCATCATTACATTTCCATCCCAGTTGAGGGAACCCCCGAAGAACATTTATTTTTTTATTTTTTATTTTTTTATTTGTCAAATGCCAGTTACATTGGCCGTTAGGCCATTAAACTCCTTGTTTGCCAATAGCCTTGAAATCTACAAGAAAAATTTGTCAGTGCTTCACTCTCGTCCAAATATTCCGCCGTCATTGGCCGTCCACTATTACATAAAACACACAACGGCGAATCAGCTAGTCCAATGCGAAATAAATGATTCTGTAGACAGTCATGCCCCGTCAATAGTCTAAAAGATGCAACCGCAACTGTTCGCGGGTGGTCAGAAACAAAAGCTGGGTTTGATGAGAGAACAGTCCAAGTCTTGTTCTCACAAGCTCGAGTGGCAAAATCTCTAAAAGTCTCTTGATATGTTAGCGATGTCAGAAGCTTAATAGAATGGAAGCTGACACTCGTTTTTGGCTTTTGGAGAACCATAGCCCCCTTTTCGCAAGCATATCAGCCATCTCATTCCCATAAATACCGCAGTGTGAAGGTACCCATTGAAAAGATATCTTGTAGAAAAGTTCTTTTATGACTTCCTGACACTGTTGAACGCATGTATTCTTACAACCCCCGAAGAACATGATTAATTATTTCTGTGTTCTTTGAAACCGTGTTGTCCAAGACTAAAAAAAAAAAAAAAAAAAAAAAAAAAAAAAAAAAAAAAAATCCCTTTCAAGTGTGAAAATAAAAAAAGAATTACGCTTTAATCTTTTTTTTTCTTTCTTTTTTGTTAAATATAAAACCAAAAATTTTTACTTTTTAAACTCATATTGGTAAACACTTGTAAAGTTGCGCGCCTCCAACCTGCACGCAACAAAGTGGTGACTGCTGAAACTGGAAATTAGACAGAGTCTTGAGAAGGGTTTAAGTCCCTTTTTATTCAACTTTAGAAATTACAAATGCGTGCTCTTGACGCTCACAAACTACACCGACCCGGCGGTAAAATAAAAATAAGAAACTAAAAAGAGATTATAACAAGAGACTAACTACGAGGCTCTCTAAACGTAACTAACCTCACCGCGTTCTAAAGTACCGCTGATAATTCAGCAAACTCTGAATACCACGTTGAAAGATTAACAATTTGCCGAGGCAAGCACACAGGCCGAAACGCGTGGTTATTCAATTTCTAACTAGTCACCTCCACACTCGTGAAGCAAGAAAGCACACCTTCGAACTCGTTTCCTTTCTATTTAACTCAGAATACTTCCGCTGATAATTTGAATCCTTGCGCGTTCTACTAAAATTTACATACTCTGGCATTGGCAGTTCCAGGGAAAAGTAAGGCTTGACAGGAAAGATAGTTTAAACTTAAAATAAATGCTAGTTAAAATAAATATAAAACCTACATTTGCCGCTGCCAGAATTTGGAAAACTTGGAAGCAGGTCCTACAAACGACCTGTTGTAAAGTTTCTACAATTCTGAATTAACTTTTAAGAGCCTCGTTTACATAAAAAAATCTTATCTCACAAAAGGTAATAAAATTTCTGAGTATACTTAATTAAATCTCTCTTCTTACAGCAACTTTTCCTGGACTTCAGCAATCAATCTTGTTCTTTTCCTTCCAGCATCTGGAAGGAAAAAATATCAGTATCTTTCTAAATACATTATAATTTACACTTTCTTGACACTGAATACATTTTTGTTTTTAAACGATTTATTTTCCTTAGTTACTGCTTAATTCACATTCATTCAAGTATTCAAACATTAATTTAACTTTACCCTGGCTCTCCACCATGTGCGAACGGGAATATTCGTGTTTTAGTATTGCAACACTTCCCCTAAACACAATGATTTGTTAGAATTCAGCAACCAAATAGACACACCTTACTCGACATTCTACAACTCGATGAGCTACTTTAACTTTCTTAAAATTCAAGTGTAGGTGGAGAACCCTACAAAACACATTCATTCTAACTTCCCCCTCATTCATCTTTAGACATGCAGGCTTTCGCTCTAAAGCATGATTTTATCTACAGTTTAATACTTAAATTTGAATTCATTGCTTTTAAGCATTTACTTTTAGCATCTAAAATTTTATGCTTCTAGACTAAATTCTACTTTTACATAACTTTGAAGTATTTACATATATTTACAAAATTCTAATACATATGATTTTTACAATTTACCATAAAATGAATAAGAGAAAAATAAATTTTTACTTTACTCATTCTTCGCCAAGCTGGCGGCACTGAAACTAAAGTTCTTATTAATACAATAATACGAAGTTATTTTTATCTTCGGCCAAATTTTGGCTTTAACATAACAGAATTAGTCTTTCGACCAACAGGAACTACTTGCTCTTAGATTTTATACTTAAAGAAAATAATACTTTTGCCTTAGCGAAATAAAGTAAAAGAAAAGTCTCAACCGAGACACATTGACTTCCGTCAAAACATAGAACTTCGTATTTACGCATAACATTTCAGAACAAAAGAAAAAATGTATAGAAGATTTTAACTTATCTTTGAGTTTTTCGATGATTGGAACTCCGACATCCTCTTCTGGCAGAACTGATCCCACGTTATGGAATTCATAGAAGTCAATCGTCTCCTTTGGGTTCTTCGAGGTTCGTCCATGGTGATTTTTCTTTTTCGCCCTCTGTACGCCGGCCTCTTGGAGTGGTTCCTGTCTTTTCCGTTTTGCCCCTGGACAGCTGGTCTTGGCGTCCTCCGGTCTGGAGTCATTCTTGAATTTCTTCTGTTGGTGCTGGTCTTTTCGTTCCTCCTGCTGTCTTTTTATTTTCGGGAACGGCGGCCTTTTTGCACCTGACTCTCTGGCCCTGGGAGCGTTCTCCTTGATGTATAATTTCTACTGCGATACGTTGTAGGTGGTGTTTTCCTCTTTACCAAGGTTTCTTTACGCGGTGGTTTTGCATTCTTGTTTTTCTTAAATGCTGGAGCCTGAAAGTTTTCGTTTTTTCTTTTCGGTACCGTCGCCTGGGTTGTAGATGGGCTAGGTCTCTCTTCAGTTCTCTGCTTCTTGGGTGGTGGAACGGGTGACGTTATTTCTGGACCTTCTACTTCTTTTACGCTTGAGTCCTGCAAGAAACTTTTAAGGATTTCAAAATCATTTTGATTATAGTATTTTTTCACCTGGTCGGGACTTGCTTTACAGATTTCCCCTCTCTCGTTCTTAAGGTACAATACGACTCCTTTGATTTCCTGAATTACATAGGGGCCTTCAAATTTTGGAGCTAACTTTGCAGTAAAATTGTCTGGGGCACTTTATAAAGAAAATTTCCGCTTCAACACTTTATCCCCAACTTTAAAATCTGCTTCACGGCGTTTTCTATCATAATGTACTTTTTGCCTATTTCTTGCCGTGTCCGAGCTTCTAATCGCCTGGTGAATAAGTTTTTGCACATCTTTCTGTTTAAATTCTTGCTCTCTTTGTTGCACAAAGAAAAATTTATCTAAAGGCGTAATTAACTTTCGACCTAAAAATAATTCTGCTGGGGTTTTCCCCGTAGTATCGTGATTTGCCGTTCTTAAAGCATAAGCTAACTCATTTATGTAGCCATCCCAGCGCTTGTCATGTGTGCTAATGTAACTGCGAATTATTTTTACAATGTTTTTATTAACTCTTTCTGCTATGTTTGCCTGTGGTCTATACGGAACCATTTTGATATGGCGTATGCCAAGTCCAGTGCATATGTTTTCAAATATTTGACTAATGAATTGTTTACCGTTATCGCTAATGACTTTTATCGGTGCACCGTATTTTAAAATGTTTCTGTGTAAGAATGCATCTGCGACTGTTTTGGCTGACGCGCGTTTAAGTGGAACAATTTCTGTCCATTTTGAAAAATGATCTACAATTACTAAAAGAAAACGATTTTTATTTAACTCACTCTGGGGGAAAGGACCAAGAAGATCTATGCCTAAAATTTCATTCGGAAATGTAGCGCGAATGCTATTTAAGTACCCGGCCGAGCTGTAATTAATATCATTTATTAACTGACATTGATTGCAGGACCTGACATACGCAGTTACTATTTTGTATAATTGCGGAAAATATACCGCCTCGCGTACCCTTTTTAAAGTCTTTCTGACCCCTAAATGACCCGCTGTTTTCGCGTCGTGTAATTCCTTCAAAATGCTTAATCGAAGCGAGGCTGGGATGACTGGTTTGTACTCGAGATTTTCATTTGTTGTTTTCGCATAAAATAATAAATTATCTATTATTTCATACTTTTCTGCTCTATTTCTTATAGCATCGATATCTGAATGTTCAAAGCATTCGGGGTCTTTCAAATATGCATAGATACTTTCAAATTCAGGATCAGCTTTCAGTTCAGCGATAATTGTATCTCTAGAATCTAAAATTTTTGAAGTCAACACAGCGCATTTAAGTTCATTACCTTCATCGTCCAGTTTTATACGAGAAAGTGCGTCAGCTACATTGTTTTCCTTACCCGGTTTATATTTTATTATTAGATTATATTCTTGGAGTTTTAAAGCCCATCTTATTAATCTGGGCGTTAGGTTTTTCCCCGAGTAAAGTCTACCAACAGCCGCATGATCCGAAAAGACTGTTACTGGCGCTTTGCCGAAATAAACTCGAAATTTGTGTACAGCCATTAATACGGCTAATGTTTCTCTCTCTGTAGCTGTATAATTCCTTTGTGTCTGATTCAACGTTTTACTAAAAAATGCCAGAGGATGGCTATTTTGCATAAGAACCGCCCCCACAGCATAGTTCGACGCATCTGCTGCAATTTCCAGGTTTTCGTCCCCCTTCGGGAATTTCAAAACAGGGGCATTGATGAGCGCTTCTTTTAATCTTTCAAATGCGGTATTTGCTTCCGCTGTCCACGTGAATTTACTTTTCTTTCTTTTAATTACTAACAGGGGTTCAACAACATTAGCGAAATCTTTTATGAATGACCGATAATAAGAACATAACCCAAGGAAAGAAGAAAGTTTCTTGGCGGTGTTGGGAGGTGGGAAATTCTTGATTGCTTTTATTTTTGAATCTTGAGTTTCTATACCCTTTTGCGAAATTTTATAACCCAGATATTTAAGTTCTTTAGTTGCGAACTTGCATTTTGAGGCGTTAATTGTAAGACCGGCCTCTTTTAATAATTTAAAAACTTCTTCTAGATCTTTAATATGTTGTTCCAAAGTACTACTCGTTATAATTATATCATCTAGATAGATTAAAGTTGATTTTCCTAGGACAGGCTTTAGAACAATGTCCATAGCTCTCTGGAATGTTGATGGGGCCCCACACAACCCAAAGGGCATGCGTAAAAATGCATAAGTGCCCGATTTTGTTATAAACGCGGTTTTATGTTTGTCTTCAGGTCTCATAGCTATTTGATAGTAGCCAGACGTTAAGTCCAAAGTAGTCATGTATCTAGTAGATTTAATCTTTCTAATAATTTTCTCTATAACCGGCAAAGGGTAAACTGGGAATTTAGTAATACTATTCAGTTTTCTGTAATCGATAGCAAACCTCCAAGCCCTTTTATCCGAAGGAGGAAACTCGTTCTTTTTCCTACATAGTACGACTGGACTCGCGTACTCACTATTTATGGGCGTTATATTTTGTTCTTTAACATTTCCTGAATATGTTCTTCGATGATTACGTCTTTCTGTTTATCATAGCGATACGGTTTAGTCCTACAAGGTTTGTCGGCAGTTAACTGTATCTGATGCGTAACTATTTGACAGCTACCAGGCCTTTCTGAAAACAAATTTCAAAAAGTACTCACCACTTGCTGGATGGCTTGACTTTCATGGTCATTCAAATGGCTAAGGTCAACTTGCGGTTGTTCCACAGGTTCCACCACCCTCTGGTCCATCTCCAGCACAATAGAACTGTCCTGAAAATTCAATTTGGCCCTCGCGGCCCTTAAAAACTCCATACCTAAAATAAGAGGATTTTGCAAATGTTTTACTACAAAAATTAATACTTTGAGGCTTTCCTCTTTTACCTGTATGTTTAATGATAATTTCCCGATGCAGTGACAGGTTTTTCCTTGCGCCGCTATAATTTCTGTGTTTTTGTTTTTAAATAATCGTAACCTATAAAAATTCTTTTTGAAGAATGTCTCGCTCATAAAATTACCTTCTGCTCCTGTATCGATGAGGGCTTCTACTGGTACATCGCCAACCAGGACTTGTATAATTGGTAGATGTGAGTTCTTTACGATGACCGTATTTAAGTGTCTTTTTGAGGGTTTTTTTTTTAAACTTCCGGGGTCTGGACCCTCGCTTTCACAGGCCCCTCTACTCGTTTAAAGCTTTCCTTTCAACTTCTGCCTTCTGGGTACGCGGACGTTTGTTTTCAAATTTCCTTTTTGGGCCTTGACCTTCGAGGTTCGATGAGTTAGCTTGATAGCTCTTTCCCCCATAAGAGCGGTTTGCATTTCTGGTCTGCTCATTTGAAGATTGCCTTCGGGTACTTTGAGAATACGACGCTCCTCTAGCTTTTCCCGCTATTCTGCGATTTTGAAACTTCACCGCCAATTCGAAGAGCTCCTGCAATGTTCTTGGGTTTCTAATTTCAAAGTAATCTTGAACAGCAGGTAACAATCTTGGTAAGATTATTTCAATAATCTCCGCGTCGGGTTTCTTCCCATACAGCATATCCGTCAGCTTAATTTTTCGCAGAATAAAGTCCGTTAATTCTTCTATATCCCGTTGATAGAAACTATATAGTTAGGCTTTTAGCCTTGCTCGATCTTTCACTATGGGGAAGGCCTTTAATAACGATTTTTTGAAATTTTCAAATGTATATGTCTGGCCTCCAAATTCCCCTAATAAAAGTTTCCCTATATTCTTCCACCATAGCGCGGCCTGTCCTCTTAGTGCAGATGTGGCGATGACAACTTTTTGTCTTTCAGGCACAGGGTAGAGTTGAAAGTGATTGTCGAGGCTTTCTAGAAATATCGCCACCGAATTTTTCCCGTCGAAATTGACGTTTGGCTTGATTGACGCTCTCAAAGTCTGGACCAGGTATCCAAATCCTTCCAATTGGCTTGCCATTTCTTGTTGTTGTCCAGTAACTTCCATCCAATTTTCGGCCATTTCAGTTCAACAAGTGTTCGGGCGCCAATGTAAAGTTGCGCGCCTCCAACCTGCACGCAACAAAGTGGTGACTGCTGAAACTGGAAATTAGACAGAGTCTTGAGAAGGGTTTAAGTCCCTTTTTATTCAACTTTAGAAATTACAAATACGTGCTCTTGACGCTCACAAACTACGCCGACCCAGCGGTAAAATAAAAATAAGAAACTAAAAAGAGATAATAACAAGAGACTAACTACGAGGATCTCTAAACGTAACTAACCTCGCCGCATTCTAAATTACCGCTGATAATTCAGCAAACTCTGAATACCACGTTGAAAGATTAACAATTTGCCGAGGCAAGCACACAAGCCAAAACGCGTGGTTATTCAATTTCTAACTAGCCACCTCCACACTCGTGAAGCAAGAAAGCACACCTTCGAACTCGTTTCCTTTCTATTTAACTCAGAATACTTCCGCTGATAATTTGAATCCTTGCGCGTTCTACTAAAATTTACATACTCTGGCATTGGCAGTTCCAGGGGAAAGTAAGGCTTGACAAGAAAGATAGTTTAAACTTAAAACAAATGTTAGTTAAAATAAATATAAACCCTACACACTTCTAAGAAATCTTGTATCACATAATTCAATTAATTTTTTTAATTTGTTTTGAAAAAACGTTTTATCTTAATTTTTTTTATGAAAATAAAAGAAAAATAAAGCAAGAAAATTTTTGCAATGCATCACTTTTTTTTAATTAAAATTACATTACCATGCCATCTATTCCTTATCACTGGAGTCATCTAGGAATGTTGTGATTCTAGAATATTCTGTTGTAGTAGGTACCACATCGCTTGGTTCATCTTGATATGAATATCTAGCAGCAATGATGGTTCATTCCTGTGTTGCAATTTCTCTAAATAATTTTCATATGGTTTAAATACAGCTTTTCGAATTGTACTGCAAATGTTGTTTTCCGTACTTTTGCATGGATAATTTTTGTTAAGAAAATCTCCAATTTGTTTGCCAAATGTGAGGCATATTGTACATTATCAACACAAAATGTTGGTTAGATACATTTTCATAATTTTCTTTATGTTCTTTAGTGACTGAATTTCAATTGGATTCCTGTAAATGCCTTACAAAATACTCTTCATCCAAAGTTTTTTTTTTTTTTTTTTTTTTTTTTTTTTTTTTTTTTTTTTTTTTTTACAGTTCATCAACGTTTTCAGAAGACATATCATCAAACACTGTACCACATAGCAAACGTGCAACATTAATTATCTGATTGTATTCGGTCTGCTTACGTAGAATATTGAAGCCTTAATAAACCATATCCGGTAACAGAGCTTGTAGAGACATTAAGTATTTTGGAAGCAGGAAAGATGAAAAATGAGTAACGCCTTCGCCGGGAATCGGACCTCTGGAATATGCTCCCAGCGTGCAGACCACCACACTACGAAGGCATGCTAAGAAGGCGGGAGAAATACCTTATATACTCCCCCCTTTTAAAGGGCGATTGGGCTTTTAGGAGACCCAATCGCCAAATCTTGGGTATGGAGAATCATCATCCACCACCCTTTTTAGTTCGGGCGCCACTGTAGAGATATTAGGTATTTTGGAAGCAGAAAAGATGAAAAATAAGCAACGCCTTCGCCGGGAATCGAACCGTGGCCCTCTGGAAAACGCGCCCAGCGTGCAGACCACCACACTACGAAGGCATGCTAAGAAGGTGGGAGAAATACCTTATAAGCTTTCCAACTTGCATTCAGTTTCGAAGCTTTGAGATCACTTATTGATGAAGATACAGTATTAATGCAATCCAAGTTTGAAAATTTTTTACAAATTTGGGTGTCTTATTTTCTACAGCTTCTAAATTATCCAAAACAGACCGAAAAGACATTCGTATGAAATATGCCTTAAATGTTGATATTACACCTTGATCTAGTAGCTGGATTAGTTATGTAGTATTTGATGGCAGAAATATTATCTTTACATTTGGATGTTCTAACTCCTTCGGATGTCCAGGGGCGTTGTCTACTAGTAGTAATACTTTGAAACACAATTTTTTCTTTTTTAAATATCTAAACGTATATCAGGCACAAAACAGTTGTGAAAGCAATCTGCAAACACAGATTAAGTCACCCAAGCTCTATTGTTTGGCTCACCAATAAACCGGAAGCTGTTCTTTATCTAAATTTTCAACGAACGAGGATTCATTGGTTTCTTTAAAAATAATGGTTTAATACAACAATCTCCTGATGCATTACTGCATTGGAGAAGCATTTCCTTAACCATTTCAAATCCAGGCTAGAGTTCTGGTTTTTTATAATACATTTTTAGGTTCTGGTTTACATTTTTTTATAATATTTTTTTACTTAAAAATACGATTTTTAGAACAGAGAGGGAGAATTAGTTTTACCCGTTAGTTTAAATTATAATTTTGATTTACATATTTTTTGTCTTACATATATGTGTTACCGTGAAAGACCGAAATTGGAGAATGTCGACTTTCACCGGAGAATATCAACGTTCACTAAATACGTCGGTGAAAGACCGAATATTTCACTACATTCTTGTATATTCGGACCCTCACCGGTGTATGTCGACAATGACAGATATGCTCTGGTGAAAGTCGAAAAGAGAGGTCATAAAGTGCCATAATAGTTTAAGTTGTTGCAATAAATAAGATTTGAATCACATAATTTAGTAAGTTTTTTATTACTGTTATTTTATTTTCTCATTTAGAACGAACTGTATAATTAAGTAAGTTTTTAACTTCTATTATTTTCCTTTCTCATTTTGAATGTATTGTCTGTTTTAGGTTCTCATGTTCTTAAGTTCTTATTTAAAGTCTCAAGTGCGTTTATTCGCGACTGAATTACGGAGAAGAAATACACAGAGTATACTTGCTGCCTTAAGTGATGAGCTCCCAAAACTCGCAGTTGTAGCTGATAAAATGACAGATCTCACAACTCTCACTGACATAAATAGTGCTGCTGCAGCATCTACTTCTCCCATTGATTAGCAAATTTCAGAGCTGACGAAACAAGTAAATGAACTTTCGATAGCCATGAAAAGCAGCCGTGAGCGTTCCTGTGAACGAAGAGACAATCATTCCCAACGCAACAGAAGGCGCAATAGATCCAATGGACGCTATCGCCAGTATAAACAACCGCGCAACAACATTTGTTTCTACCATACTATAATTTTGGTTCCAATGCAAGGAAATGTGTTTCTCCATGCAATTTCCGGCAGTCGGAAAACTAGATCGGCGATCACTTGTCGGCCAACGTTGCGACCGCCACATTAATCGAATTCTTTTGCCCGATCCATCTTCAAAACTTCCCTTTTTAATTGACACCGGAGCGGATTTATCTGTCATTCCCAAGAGTTACAGTCAGCACGCCAAAACCCCAGCTGACTTAGTACTCTTTGCTGCTAACGGCACCAAAATCTTGACCATCAATTTAAACTTACGTTGCTCATTTACTTTTCCTGGCAGACGTCAATCAACCCATCATAGGTGTTGACATTCTCAAAAAGTTCAACTTACTTATAGATGTTAAAAACAACCGTTTAATAGATAGACAAACAAAACTATATTCTTGTGGTAGACTTCCCAATGTGAACCCGCTCAGTACTAGCATTCATATTTTGATGGGTAACTCAAAATTTGACAAAATTCTTGCCGATTACCCCAGCTTGACAAATCCTTCGCAAACTTTTGAGAGGGCACCAATGTCAACAATTTTCCATCACATTGAAACTAAAGGACCCCCTATTTTCTCAACACCTAGAAGATTATCTCCAGAATTGCTTCAAGCTGCACGCCATGAGTTTGACCTATCAAAAGGTATCCTTCAGCCTTCAAAAAGTCCTTGGGAAAGCCCCCTGCATATGGTTCGTAAAGCAAATGGCGACTGGCGACCATGCGGGGATTACCGTCGCTTAAACGCAGTTATCATCCCGGATCGTTATCCCGTACCCCATATTCAGGATTCCACTCAAATGTTTCCAGGAAAGAACATATTCTCAACTCTTGATTTAGCCCGTGCCTATCATCAAATCCCTGTTTTGATGATAGCAGACATTCCGAAAACGGCCGTCACTACCCCTTTTGGTCTTTTTAAATTTTTGGCTATGCCGTTTGGGTTACGTAATTCAGGCCAAACTTTCCAACGTTTTATACATGAAGTTTTATTTGGATTGGATATTTGCATCCCTTATTTTGAAGACATCCTTATTCCATCGACTAGTGAAGAAGAGCACATTCGTAATCTTCGTCAAGTGTTTCATCGTTTAAAAGAACACGGTTTGACCTTAAACCCCAACAAATGCGTACTCGGAAAACCATCTGTTTTCTTTTTAGGTTGCCTCATTACTGCTTCAGGCGTAAAACCCCTGCCTGAAAAACAAAAGCAATTGCCGACTTCCCAAAACCTACCACTATTGTCGAGTTTAGACGTTTCTTAGCCATTATAAACTTCTATCGCCACTTCTTACCAAAGGCAGCTGAGACCCAAGCTTCACTGAATGAACTCTTAAAAGATTCACGTAAAAATGATAAATGCCCCGTTCCTTGTAACGACGAACTGAATCAGACATTTGAAAAATGTAAAGACGAGCTTATTAAAGCTGCAACTCTCTCTTACCACTCTCCTAACCAAAAGCTGAGTATTATGGTTGACGCTTCTGACATTTCCAACGGAGCTGTCTTAAACGTTCGGCACTCTAATAACTACCAGCCGCTAGGATTTTTCTCACGTAAGCTATCCCCTTCCGAGCAAAAATACAGCACATATGACAGAGATTTATTAGCTGTTTATGCAGCTATAAAATATTTCAGGCATAACTTCGAAAGTCAACACTTCACTACATTTACTGATCACCGACCTCTAACTTATGCATTCACATCAAAATCAAATTCTGCTTCTCCGAGACAAATTCGTCATTTAAATTACATAGCTCAGTTCATCACAGATATTCAGCATATATCAAGTTCCAGCAATGTCGTTGCTGATACTCTCTCGCGTATTCAAGGCATCAATGCCAATGCACCGCTCGATTTCACACTTATTGCCCACTCGCAAGCCATCGATGAGGAGTTAAAACGTCTGAGTGAAGACTCCAACTGCTCATTGAAATTCCAGTCATTAAAACTTATTCAGGATCTCCAACTATTGTGCGATACCTCTAACAACAGACTTCGACCTTATGCACCACTTGACTTCAGAAAAAAAGTTTTGTACTGTTTCCATAACCTATCGCACCCAGGTATCTGAGCTTCCAAAAAGCTCATACAAGAAAGATTCGTTTGTCCATCTATGCTAAAGGACATTGCCAATTGGACTCGTTCCTGCATCATGTGCCAATGTTCGAAAGTTAACCGGCACACACATAGTCCTTTGGAAAAAATCGTGATACCCTCTGAACGATTCGACCATGTTCATATAGACATCGTCGGTCCTCTGCCACCATCTGACGGTTATCGATATCTAGTCACCTGCGTTGACAGATTTACTCGATGGCCTGAAGCTTTTCCCATTCAGGACATCTCTGCTGACTCTGTGGCTCGACAATTCATCTCCGGTTGAAATGCACGATTTGGTGTACCATCCATTGCAACTACTGATCAAGGTCGACAATTCCAGTCCCACCTTTTCGCTTCTTTGACGTCTATGCTTGGAATACGCCGAATTCGCACTTCGCCATACCATCCTTCCTCCAACGGCTTAGTGGAACGTTTCCACCGCGAACTAAAAGCAGCTCTAAAGTGCCATAATGACACCCGTTGGACTACATCACTCCATCTTGTGCTTCTTGGTTTACGTTCTTCCTTCAAGCAAGACCTCGCAGGTACATCCGCTGAACATGTCTACGGCACAGCCCTTCGATTACCATCTGAATTCTTTCAGCTCTCCTCTGCTCCAATCGATCCAGTATCCTTTCTCCAGACTTTCAGAGAGGCCATGATGAAGCTGTTTCCGACTCCTACATCATGCCACAACAAATCCACCCCATTCCTACACCATGCACTAAGCACTTGCACTCACGTGTTTGTGAGAAACGACGCGGTAAAACCACCACTCACTCCTCCATACGATGGACCCGTCAAGGTTTGTGAACGTAACAATAAACATTTCACCGTTCTCGTGCGTGACAAGGAAACCGTTCTGGGAATAGACAGACTGAAGCCTGCCTTTTTCGAAGCTTCAAGCACTCAGGTTCCTGTGACCAGCGATCCTCCTGCTTCCCCGGACCCAACTGTTTCTCAGATGCTCCTCCTTCTATCGACCATACGCTTCCTCCCAGTGCTCCACCAGTTGTCACACGATCGGTAAGACGTGTGCGCTTCAACATCAGATATTTGTGAACTGATTTTTTTCATCCTACCTTTGGTGCTCGGGGGGGGAGAATACTGTGGAGAATTCTTTATTATGATTATTATTTGTCCACTGGCCCAAGAGAGGGGGCTACCAGCTTTCTCCCTCTTCTCCACTACGAGAAAATTCGGACTGGTTACTCTGTTCCTGGCTGCCGTCGGTGAAGCACTGGCTAACCTCTCTTCCGCTTCACTTTCATGATTTTTCACATACGTGGATTTGTTAACTATAAAATGCTTATTGTGCGAACTGTAATCAATGTGACTGTGTATCAGTGAATGTGTGTTAAAATATATATCTTTTTTCTAGTGTTAAATAAAAATGTTAATATTACCGAGCCAAGCTACCATCGTTATATCTAAAGCAACAACACACGCCACCAAAAATGGCATCCATAGACGAAAGCCATAACAGCATCACGTGCAAAGCAAGTAAAATGAACGTTTTCTATTATAAAAAGAATGCGTCGAAACGGTTTCCTTTTTTCTTTGTCTGTATTGTCTTATCTTTATCTATTTTCAGATACATTGTCTAAAAATATTTGGTAATTGTAAAATTATTATAATAAGTAAAAGAAATATCAAAACTGCTAAATTTTTTGGCGACTCCCTGCTGCAGGTCCCGTGACCCACAGTTTAAGAAACGCTGGTTTAGAATATTTGGATTTGCAAAGTATAGGAGAGCTATTTATTGTAAATATATGAGGGCTGCCATCGTGAAGGGCTTTCTAAGGAAAACTGACTGCACAAACACCTACGATGCAGTCAGCCCATTCACTTATGTTAAAATCTAAAATCAAACTATCAGTATTCAGCAAGTATTTTATCTCTTGGCTATTAGCAAGATTCAACTAGACGAAACCAATTCAAAAATCTTATTCTCATACAGTTCTAAACTCAACACCTGCTATAAGGGAAATCTATTCTTACTATATTTCTTGTACTCTGTAGTTAGCTAGTTTTAATGCAATTAGCAGGTAATATGGATTTTGGAAAACTTTAAATGTACATTACACTTTCGAATTTTCTTTCTCATCGTTCTAAATTTTACAGTGAGAGCCCAGTATACGAACAGAAACAGATAATAGTTATATATGTCTGGGGAGGGGCTTGACTCGTGGACAGCGGAAAAGAAGTCTTTTTCATCCAAAGGTACTATATACAGTCAAAAGTCGTTAATTCGGACACCCATAATCCGGAATGATCTATAATCTGTACCTCAAAGCTACAAACTTTCTGCGCATGCGTCGCGTTGACGCATGCGCGTAAGACCTTTACGGCTGCGAATTTGCGTGTGCGCGTGCGCAAAATACGTTTACGAATGCGCGTTTAATGTATAACGGACGGGAAAAGCTAAGCTAAAATTATCTAATTATCTATTTCAGTTAATGTTGCAGATTGCGTTGTTTCTTAATCTTCGAATTGGATCCGGCGTATTATTTTTTGAAGACTGTTAGAGCAATTTTATAAAAGTAAGCTTGAACTTTCGATTATGTCAAATAGAATTTCCGATATATATTTACTTATATGTAAAGGATATACGAAGCGAAAGTATCTTTCGGAGTCCATTCAACAAAAAGTGGAATTGCTGCAAAAATGGATAAAGGTTAAAACCTTTGTTAATCTAAACTTTAACGTTTGTTTATCTATCTAAACTTTGTTTATCTTTAACGCTGCGCCGCCGCGCAATGAATTGGAAGTTGATCTGTCAGCACTATCCTTATCTTAAGAGCAAATGTTTTTATTTTATTTGGCTTATAATTGCTTACTAAATGTAGTACTCCATCTTTGATATGATTTAAATCAAATGCCTCGTCATTATAATTCGCTTCCGATAGCGAAGAAAGTGACAGAGGTTATTGAAAACGAAAAAATTTCGATTGACAAATTAGTCGGTATTCTCGACACAGCAATTATAGGACTTGAACAGCGGAACTTTGCAACTGAACAAGAAATTATGTCTGTTTATAGAATTAAAGAGAATGTATTATCACATAAAAAGCGAAGACTCTTAAACAACTTACATTGAAAGAAATGTTTAATAAAGTAAACAAATAAATATTAAGCTTTTTTTTTTTGTAAATTTTGATACCCTTTAGATCATAATTTTTCTTTATTTCGTAAATTACGGTTTCATATTTTTAATTTTATAATTTCTGCATGCCATTTTACCAGATTTAAACTGATGATCTATAATCCGGAATCGCCGAAGTCCCGACGAGTCCGGATTAACGACTTTTGACTGTATAATACGTGCAATGACCATGCAAATTGCTTTTCATTTTTATCGTCCATCCTCTAACTTTCAACGCATAACCTGTTCTTTCTTCTATCCGTTTTACATTATCGCTTCTTTTCAGCGTACAGCCTATTTGAAAATACTTGATCTGCTTTTAGAAATAGAGGGTAGACATTTCTCAGTACCGTAGGAAAAAAACATTCAGCAGAATGTAAGAACGCACTTCTGTGAGTAAAATTCCGTAGAAAAATCTGTAAAATGCTTCAGTTTTATGATAAATATGTGCGTAATATATACGAAATTTAAGAGCGGATTTATTATGACATAATAAAAGCAAGAAAAAGCCGAAACACTGCTGATGCGTACGTAGATCCATATTGAAGAGGAAGAATTCTGATTGCGTAGTATGCTAATATGTTGACTTAATATCTTAAAAAATTGGCAGTCGAGGCAGTTTTAATTCCATTTTTATTATCCAGTTGACGTTTGTGGCCACAATCACTTGGCACCCCAGTCCTGCCTGTTCAAGAAAATTTACATTTTTGTTACTGTTGTGATAGAAAGCAGGCCACTAAAATTACATTCTAGCAGAGCAGAGAGCGAAGCTAAAGTGCGTAGTTATGCAATATGGAAGCACGGGAAGAGAAAAGTTTCGTTTCCAATTATTACGGCATCAGAGCTGCAGAATGATCTAGAAATGATGCAATCCCGAGAAGTTATTACGATTTTTAGAACAGAGAGGGAGAATTAGTTTTACCCGTTAGTTTAAATTATAATTTTGATTTACATATTTTTTGTCTTACATATATGTGTTACCGTGAAAGACCGAAATTGGAGAATGTCGACTTTCACCGGAGAATGTCAACATTCACCAAATACGTCAGTGATTTCTTTATCTAGAGTAATATATTTATATTAAAATCAATTCCATAATCCTTAATTTTAATAAAAGAGAATTATATTTGCATGAGTTCCGTGTATTTCATAAAAAGAGTGTGCATATTTGCAGTGCTTAAATTGCGCCGGAGCCCTAAATGAAATGAGCTCCGGTACTTCTTTTTATAAAACTGAGCCAGAATTTCAAGAAAAAAAAATTTAGAACACTCACATGCGGAAACCTTGCCCTTTAAGAAGGGCAATAAATTTGGGGGAGTTTGTTTAGGAACGCGTAAATTTCTCGCCATGCCGTCGTATTTAGAGTATTTTTATCGATGGTTACAGTTAGTTATCCTCGCAGGAAGGAAAATTTGTGTTCTTAAATGTGCGTTAAGTGATAGCGAGTACAATAAGAGTGAAATACTGAGATAAACTGCTCAAACACGTCCTATACATCGTCTTCCCACAGTATGCACTAATGTAATCAAATACGGGGGGCGAAAAGCATAACCAGCAACTTTACATTCATCCTTAGGAGTCAGATTCAGGACTCATTTTACCCCTGCAAGACATCCACTTGATGGATATAATTATATCAGCAGAGAGACGTGGTCAAAGAAAACGTTCTCTCTCACCAAGATTCCCCTCATTTTTTGTTTCCACCCCAGGGCTAGTTCATCAGCCTCTCGCGGCTGAAACCGAAAGAAGAGACTGATGACGTAGTTGGGTTCGCTTGGTCAGTTCTGCTGTTCAGTTTCTTAAGCATTTGCTTGAGAATCTAAACGCTTTGAAAAATAGTTTAATAACCAGTATGAGCCGAGATTTTAGCTCATGAAATTGCAATATACATGCATTTGTATATGAACTAGAAATGTATTTACGTTAAACTCTAATATGCGTAAAACGTAAGTAAAACATGCATAAACATAACTATTTTTTAATTAACACATATGCGTAAACATAACTCATTTTTTAGGTCGAGTGTACCCTAAATGTAGTAATTCTTTTTCATAATCATCTTTTTAAATATATGTAAATAATAACCCACCGATAACATACGTAAATTTCTACATTTACGAAGAATTCTTTTTGCGTTAAAATATAAGTTAGTCGCAAAGTAATTTGCATTATAGAAATATTAAATAAAAATATGCAAATACATTTTGAGAATACATGCTAAAGACATTACACATCTATCTAATTAAAAATTAGTTAATGCTAATAATAGATTTTTATAACACATTAAAACGAAACAAATTTCACTTCTTCCATTTTTGCTTTTCAATTAGCGTTGATAATGAGTAGTAGAATTTTGTAAGCTTTTCAATGTCTATTATGAAAGCATTATTATGGAATATCAGTATCAGTATTATTATTTAACGTCAATTGCTCAAAAAATAATGAAAATATTTTAAAATAGTATTTATATATTTTGGAATAATAGCATGTATTCTTACATTTTAAAAGTATATGCTCTGATACTAATTTATGTTTATTCAGAATTTCATGGTTTATTTTATATAGTAAAATTTAGCAGTCTAAATTAGTATATAATAAATATAATATTTTATATAGTAGTCCAAATAATTAACTGAAACGTGCATAAATTAGGTCACAAATTAAGTGAATAATAAACAAAGTAATGATTCAAATTATTATTTTTGGTAGGAATAATATGAATCAACTTACATGATTTTTTTTTCCTATATAGTTTGGTTCGATAATCCTCTATTACTCTTTATCCATTTATTTGCTTTCTGGTCAGCTTTTCTTGCCGATACAAGGGTTGCATTCCTATTCAAGTGCCGAACCCTTATAAATGTTCGTAAACGGCAAAATAAACGAATTGCACTCTTATTCACGGAGTGAAAACGTTTCTCAAGTTCAGAAATGAGATTCTGAATTACACCTCTACCTTTTCGAAAAGAACTGCCATGAAAAGAACGGAAAGCATTTTCCATTTTCATCATCGTTTCCATCCAAACTGGTGATGGTACAGTTAATCCTCCTTTAGATAATAAAAATATCCAATTTGAGTCGTTAGGAATATCTACGAATTTTTTTGATATTTCACCCAAAGTAGGATCTTTATCTTTCACGCGATATGCAATATAACCTGCCACATAAGCGAGCGATTCTTGTTCATATGCAGATATATCTTTCGTTGAATCATAAATTTCGGTTTCCCAAGGAAGTGACGTACATTCATCATAGATGTCTTCGTAATTTATTAAATCATCTTCGTATAAGGAAGACTCAAACATTTGTGCTTTTTCATTTGAAGAAAAAGCTGTTTCCAACAGCTCTTTTGTCAAATATGCTTCAACTTTCTTCACATCTTCACAGTCATTAGCATTTGTCTTTAACGACAATTTAGGCAATTTGTTTGCCAATAGCAACCTTTTCAGACGAATTATTACGTCTGATGGAGACGGATGGTCATTAAAACGCCCTAGACCCCGAATCTGGCTGAACAAGCTTTCTAATACATCTTGAGTCAGTCTTGATGTTAAAATATATTTCACATTTATAGATTTTACGTCGTCAAATAAACCGAAAAGCGAATTTATAGATATGATAATACCTTTCTGAAAAGGTAGTATTGTCTTCTTTCCGCATACTCTGAGATCAAAAATCATTTGCTTAATCTCATTTAATTTTTCTTTTTGTACTTCATAATAGCTTTCTAGGCCGAAAGCAGCTTTTAAAGGCTTATTGCTAGGGGGTAATGATACACTACTATTCATAATGTCAAAAAAATCATCAACCATTGAAAAAAAAAATTACTTGTTGCAGCATTACCAGTCAAATGCATAATTGCTTTAGCCGTTGTGGAGGAAAATAATGCTTTTTCTGGTGCTACTTTCTGTCTCTCGTTCCCTTTTACAGATAAAAATTGAGGTTTCAGTTTATAGCACAGTTTAATTTCTCTGATATCTTTATTGAGTACTTCATATATAACGTCTTTGTTTATAACTGTACCATTTCCGAGCATAAAACCTTTATCAAGAAAATGGTTTCTCAAAAGCTTTATGCAATGCGGCATATCAGCGAAAACCCATATTTTGGTGCTGAACTTGGGACTGTAAAAGAAAGATTTATCTGTTGAAATTTGTAATTCTTTCCAAAGGGTCTGACTACCTCCCATGTCAGATACAATTGCTTTGACTCGAAGCCCAGACGATTCAAGTGCAAACAAAATGGAAGACAGAAGATTTTCCTTCATTTGACGATCAAAATCAAAATAAATGGGCTATTTCCATTGCGAAATGAGTCCTCGAACCAATACAAATTGAGTCTTTTTAAAAGGACCTAATATCTGATCCAATTTTGAATCATAACAGAGTCTTGAATCTATATGAATTTCATCGAAACTTAATACGCATAATCTTTCTTCGTCAGTTGCATTTTGGCAAGTTTTTTTAATCAATAACAGTACATCATTTAAAATTCCAAATGCAACTGAATCTTGAGCACCATCTTTTCAGTGTACTTGCACTTGGAAGCGGAATACCCATTTTTTCTTTCCAGAAGTCGTATGACTTTACGGATAACGATCTGATTACTATGCTTTTAGAAATGTCGTCTGGAGACCATTTAATTCGCTTTTTTTTCATTAATGCATTTATTTGAGTTTCGGTAAATATGTTTTGAATATACGTTTTCATTTTTCTTAGTTTTTCATTTTCTTGATTCACTTTTTTAATGTCTTTCCTCAGTTTTTGAACTTCTTCTAATATTAGTTTTCTATTCCTTTTAAATCTTTTTCTTTGCTGGGAGATAGTTTTTAAATGCTCCTTTCTCTCAGTCTGTAAAACAGAAACCTTGTTCTCAAGAGCTGATAATTTTGTGATTAAATCATTCCCATTTTTCTGGAGGTTGAACAGTTACAACATTGCTGAGTAATATTATTTTCAGTGAGCTCCTCATAGCTATTACTGTTATCGTTTTGAAGTTCCAGGCATGCCTTTTTAGGACTTAAATTCTGAATTCTTTCAAATGCACTTTGTAATTTTTTTCTTTTTTGTTGCCTTTGCTGCCTTGGTGTATTCTGATAAATAACCAAGTCAGGAATACAAGCAGTTGGAATAGCAGTTGACTTCAGTATCTTTTTTGTCGGTAATCCTAGCAACCTATTTTTCATATCATCTTCATAA
Source organism: Stegodyphus dumicola (assembly GCF_044657685.1). NCBI lineage: Eukaryota > Metazoa > Arthropoda > Arachnida > Araneae > Eresidae > Stegodyphus > Stegodyphus dumicola. The sequence goes on from NC_140781.1 coordinate 37,064,171, forward strand.
TCAGATTCAGTGAAGTGAATGCTGCATATTCGAGCACTCTTTGTGTTAACAATATCCGCTCTTCGACACCTATGCAACCATTCTTTCGTTAACTGAATATTTTTGTACGGAAATCTATGAAATACCACGCTAGTTTCTTTCGTATTATGATACGTATTGCTACAGGTAGCAACGGCACACGATACCATTTTTTCAATGATTTCTCATTACAAGAACTTTCGAAATACAAAATCCCTTTAAAAGTATCATCAGTTATAACTTTCAAGTAAAAAAAAAAAAAAAAAAAAAAAAAAAAAAAAAAAAAACAACAACTCTTTCTCTGAAACTAACAGGGCTAAAGAAAGAGAATCCAAGAACTAAAGATTCAATCTTTCGCACTGATGCTCTGGTCAGTCGACGACGGGACGAACCCAGTGACGTCACATAACATCCGGTATCCTCCCCAAGAGGGGTTCGTGTCGGCATCGTTCTTCTCAAAGGGATGACCCAGCCCTTCTCTTTCTTTAGCCCTGTTTCCACCCACTCGTACCCTCACGCCCTCATTCTGTTTCGCTCTCTTTTTAGCATTATCTGAATTTTCAACAGCTATATTTTAAATATATTTAATTTTTGTGATGATAAAAGAACTTCCCCCCCCCTACGATCAGAGCTTAAACTGCGCCAGAGCTCACCGGATCCCGGCTCCGATGCTTCTTAATTTTTGTAATGAATCATAATTCTAACCGGAGCACACCGGAGCCCTAAATAAGAGGGTTGCGCCACTTCTTTTATATAATTGAATAACAATTTCAGTAGAAATTTCATCTCGAAAATTTCATTTTTAGCAATAAAATTATATTAAAATGGCTTATTAAATTTTAATTTATCTCTTTATATTTAATTTTAATTATTTAATTATATAATAATTATTGATTAAATAAAAATTTATTACCATTAATTAAATACTTATTAATGAGTTTAATAGTCATTTTATTTATTTATTTATTCTTGTTCCTCTTTGCTGTCGGGCTTCCGTAGGGCTCCGGCACTTCTAATATTAGAAATTAAGCCCTGCATATTTGTATCCTATAAAATAATTTGTTAAAATTCTACAGGATATGAGTGGGCTTCAGACACTGTTATTTTATAAAATAACAAAATATTTGTATTGTATACAACAATATCTTTAAAGATTACGTTAATTCACCAAATGCAAATGATATATATATATATATATATAATTTATTTCCTAAACAATATCGATTAATTGATTATATTATCTCCTCATTTTAATTAAAGTAGAATTATCTCCAACTTTTTTAGTTTTTTAATATTTTAATTTTTAAGTTTTAAAGTTCTTATACAAAAACTTTACTGTATTGAAGGTTAGCAGCCTCCTTACTTTTAAATCTTGCTAGTTTATCTCAAATTGAAATCATTAAATGTCATTCCACTAGATGACAAACTTGAAAATTTAACGCTATTCCTGCTATAGGTAAACCCAAAAAACAATTTCTATGAAAAACATTTAACTGTATTTACATGATTACATGCGGCACCTAACATATGAAATATATAGGACAGACTAAAATCAATCTTAACTTTCGAATCAATAACCATAGAGCTCAAATTAAAAAATTCAACGCACAAAAAATTAGCATTAAAATAAGTACATCATCACAACTCAATACAGCAGAATTAGAGCACTTTAAACACCATGACTTCAACTCTATTCAACTTCAGATACTAGACATAATACCCAATCACAAAACACGAATTTTTCAGGAATCTCTCTATATACTAAAACAACATTCACTTTATCCATATGGACTTAACACTTATATACATAGTCATAGAGATACTTCTAAAAAATCTATTTTCAGCAAAATTTAAGCTCTACAGCAACAAAACGCAGAGAGGAAAAAGAGGAAGCAAAATAAAAAATAATGCGAGATTTTTATCCACTTTGGATACACTTGCATTGAAAAAACAATTGAAATGTTTTTTTGACTCAGACAACTTTACCAAGAAACTTCTCAACTGGTTACGCTCCTGTACTAATAAATTCTTTATCAAACTAAAAAAATTTATTCAAGAAAGCTACGACGACATGCAAATCATTAAAGACATGATTCTCGATTTTAGTCTTTTCAGACTTTCTAATAGTCTCACTCAACGCAAAATTTATTTTAAAGTCAATTTTCTGCATCCGCAGTTTGACAATATTCATTTCTCAAGAATCATCAGAGATTGTAAAGATTACTTCCCTGCAGTTGACACAATACCAATGGTTGCATTTAAATATCAAAGGACCTTAAGCAACTTGCTCACTAACCACCATGAAATAGATGAAACAGCAGAATGACATTGTAAGACACCAGTTTACAGCAATTACGTAGATTCTCATCACTAGCACATAATTACTGGCAACCTGAATATCATACAAAACCATCAACTGAAAACACTAATGAGTTATGGTACAAAATTTAGACCAGTCAGAAACATGACTAAAAATTACTGTTACAAGACTTTCGAAAACAACATCAACGAATTTAAAGCAAGCTATCAACTGAATTTACCCATAGATACCTTCTTAAAATGGAAAGCTAAAATTCTTCACCGCATATCCAACGAAATCAGTCACCTCAAGTTTGAAAAAGTACACTGAATTGGCCGCAACTTACATCAGATATTAAAAAATTAAAACAGCTTTTTACTATTACAAAAATAGATAAAGCAACTAATAACTTTAGCATTATATGAAAACAATTGTACGCAGAAATTATTCATAAAGAACTTCTCAACGCAACTACTTATCAATTAGCCAACCTTACAGAAACATCTATAATAAACAGGATTAAAACTTTTCATAAGAAACTCAATATTACTTTCAGTACAAACTACAACAGATTTACTAATCTTTATGCAATTCCCAAATTCCATAAAACACCATTAAGATTCAGATTTATAGCTAATGGAACTAATAATTACAAGAAAAATGTAGACTATTATTTTTCAATTCAACTTAATAAAAATCTGTAAATTTATTTTCAATGATTGTAACACTAATCATAACTATTGCTGGATTATCCATAATAACACCCCTATCATTAATACCATTCAAACAATTAACATCCAAAACATTAACTACTATGACTTTGAAAACTTATATACCTCACTTCCTCTAGAAGAAATCTGTACCAGTCTACTTGATCTGCCTAAACTCTTCCCTGATAGGCTCAAAATTAGGACTCTTGACAAATGGAAAACCTACCTAAAATGCACACTTTTTTCATTCAAAATTCATTCAAGAAAGCTACGACGACATGCAAATCATTAAAGACATGATTCTCGATTTTAGTCTTTTCATGGTTTCTAATAGTCTTAAGTGATAATTCATAACTACATCAAATTTCAAAATCAACTTTTTAAACAAGTCAGAGGATTGCCAATGAGCTTACATTCCAGCTCCTCGATCTGTAATATCTTTTTATTTATCAAAGAATTTAACTTCCAAAAACATTTACAACCACAAGAGTTAAATTACTACAAACACACCTACAGATATATTGATGACCTTATTACAATTAATAATTTTGGTAAAATTGAACACTCCGAGATTTATCCAAATTGTCTTACACTTAATAAAACTAATAATTCACAAAATAACATAGACTTTCTAGATCTTCAAATCATTAACTACAAAAAAAATTTTACTTTTTGACAAAACAAGAAACTTCAATTTCAATACTAACAAATTAATAAATTGGAACTCCAACATATCCAAAAAAGTAATTAACAATACAATAATTAATCAAATACAACGAATTAAAATTATATGCACAGATACAATAAATTTACAACGCGAAATTTTGCTCCTTATTAAAATTCTCAAAAATAATCTAATACCCATTCAATTTATTAACCATTGCCTTAAAAGAGCAGGCGTTAAATACTCACTCTAAATCATTTAACTGATAGGGATATGATAATTTGTTCCTAAACCTGAGAAGGCGGTATAAGTTGGATGACTATCAGTTGAAGGATTTGTATATAGTGTAATTACTCAGTTGTATATATTGTAAAAAGCTAATTGTCTTCAGAGACTTATGCTGTTACTAAAAAAAATGGGCCTATTTCATGACTTTAGTCTGTCTAATAGCTCTTGGACAGTGAAAATTCCTTTTTTCCTTTCTTTAATTCTTAATCATTGCGACACGACAATTAGCCAGAAATTAATTAATTTCCATTCACTAGTATTTTCAAAAACAATCTTAACAGACAGTTTCACTCAAATAAGAACTCCACATAATACATCCCTCAAGAATTCCGAGTCCCACCCACTACCATTAAATTACTTCACCCAAGTATTACCGACTGTTATTATTCAAAGCCCCCACTGCCGCTAAGAATTTTCGGACACCCTACACTTATGAGTCAGACACGAAGAGAACACTTTGTCAACTCCCCACTAGAAAGAATGTAAGTTACTTAATACCTTTTCTGGCTTTTATATCTTCATGTACACTGCTCAAAAAAAAAATGGGACAGTGCTATATCTCCCGTTCTACTGGGCCGATTGACAAAATTCAAACTGCGTTTTTCATGTCTCGAAAGCGCGACTTAGGATATATATTAGATTTATATATAGCACTATTCTAACATAGGTATTTTAACACAAAATCGGACTTTTTCTGAAATAACATACCAATTTTTTTCCATATTTCGATTCTACGGCTCAAATTATGCCAGAATACCAAGTTTTGTAAAAATCGTACGAGTAGTTTTTAAAATATTAGCTCTCAAAATTTTAGCTCCTCAATGTTAATTGAATTTGGCAAATATTTATTAATATCTCTTGTTTTACTAAACTTTTTTTTATTTTTTCTCTCACATTTCGAAATTTAGGTTCATTCCAAATAAAATTTACCCATTTTTTGTGTTTTATTTTTTAAATTTCTATTTTTAAATATTTTTTATAAATTTTTCGAAAAAAATTTTGAATTATAACCTATAAAATTTTTACCATCATCATAAAGTAGGTGTATTTTTAAGCATATCTGCAAAAAATTAGACTTTTTTATTCAAAATTTTCTAAGATATACACGAATTTACATATTTTCGCGCTTTGAAATTTGGCATCTTTTTTTTGAGCGATAATAACGCCAAATGTGGTCTATGGATTTTTGTTACACTGTATTCCCACAGCTATTTTTAACCTTAAATTTCAAGTAAAATTTTACGGAGAATTAATTATATGAAATTTTTTCCCACAATAAGGCGTAATAAATATTTATTAATACTATATGAAAATCTATTTTTTAAATTATAGATGATATTATTCAAATTTTTAACAATTTTTTTAAATTTCTCTCTTTCTTCCTTTTTTTTAAAAAAAATAAGAGTACGTTTTTCTAAGAGTAAATTTTTACCTTCGGCGTTTTATCGTCTGCTACTTTACTTCGTTTAAATCGAATTGTCTAAAACTGAGAATTTTCGTTTAATGTTTATTTGAATTTAATGAAAATATTTTATGACATTAACTGTATAATTTATTTCTAAACAAACTGTTGCTTTTGAAGTGGCCGAAATAGCGGCAGATACTATCATCCATATTTTTAAAGCACAGTATATTTTTATAGAGATATAAGATTTAGAATAATCATTTTTATAAAAGTCAAATTATGATATAAACATACAACCCTGTAGAGACTGAATTAATGGAAGTTCAATGGTTATGTAGAAATGATCTGCAGCTACTTAATGGCTGGATAAGTCAGCAGATTCTGTGGACAAGCAAGAATAATTATATAAACGACACCCAACATTCTGTATTTTTGTATTTAATGTCAATTTAATCTGTAAAAATGTATTTTTGTGCGTAGCTTATTTTCATTATATCCTTAAAATTCTAATTTAGAATGTAATTGTCAAGAACTGAATCCTAATCATCAGTAATATAATAAGTAATTATTACGGTTATTAATAAATCCTTCTTATAAAGTAATTGCAAATATTTCAGAAAACTTTCTGTCTGAATGCAAATATTTTTCTATGCAAAATTTTCAATTTATATTAATCAAGATTGCACACGATATTATTTATTTGCACTTCAATTTTTACCGTCAGCTCTAGTAGAAGTTACAAATCAATTATATTTAATTAAGGATTGGATTGGATTATTTAATTATGGCAAAGCACACGAGGGCTATCAGCCTAAAGATAGGGATGCCTTCGTGGAGGACTTTCTAAGGTAAACTGGCTCGTATACACGTTACACAGGGGGAAAACCACTAAAACGCCCATGCAGCCAGCCCGTTCGCGGGATTCGAACTTCCGACCGAACTACCAGTGCTCAGCGTCTTTACCCCTCGGCCGCTGGTGGGCTATTTAATTAAGGAATGACCATCTAAATTTAGAAACAGCGTACCGTAACAGCAATTCAATTATTGGCGCCGTATCTTTCATGTTACTCCCGACTGGCAAGCTACATGATTTTTAATGAGTATTCGGGTTTTGCTAGTAACTTCATTTGGAAATCGCGCTTAAACTAGGTTAGTTGGTTATTTGAACATAGAAAGAATATGGGAGCTATTTGGTTAAGATGCTTTCATAGAGAACCTTTGTAAAGAGAACCTAGAAAACTACGAAAACCAACCATGCAAAACCCTGGGTTAGTGGTGGTGTGGTGTATTTAATTATGGCAAAGCACACTAGGGCTATCTGCCTAAGAGGAGGGATGCATTTCGTGGAGGACTTTCTAAGGGAAACTGACTCGTATACACGTTACACATGGGGAAAACCACGAAAACACCCATGCAGCCAGCCCGTTCGCGGGATTCGAACCTCGGACCGAACTACCAGTGTTCAGCGACTTTACCGCTCGGCGCTGGTGGGCCCCCTGGGTTAGACTTCGCAACAAACAATTAGTATTTAACAATCTTCAAATGCTGGCAACTGGTGAGGCTCCAATTAAATCTCCAATTTAATATTTTATTTGTAAATATTTAAAATATTGTTGTATACTTAGACACAAAAAGCAGAACTACCAAGCCGTAGTGCAAATGAATATTCATTTTCTTTTGCAATAATTGTATTCACTTAATATTCTTGGAATATGAGCTAAAGAAGGAACGTTCTCGGAAGATTAAAGAAGTGTTTAAATCCAGTGATATAAGGTTTGTCTTAGAAGCTCAGGATCAAAACGATTCTGCAATTGCCCCAGTAGTTGACTTGTAAATGGTTGTGAATTAAGCAGATGACTTTTAATCTTACGTTTTCAGTCAGACAACGTATTCCAAATGTTTTGTATTGCATGATAATGCATCTTTTCATTATTCAATAACCAGTCGGAGAACCGCTTGTGTTCCGAAAATAAGTATGTGTACTCAATCGTCCTGCATGTTTTTCAAATTTGTCTTCTTGTGATTTTTTTTCTTTCCCAAAAACTAAAGTTGCCTCTCAAAGGAAAGTTTTTTGATATTGAAGAGACAAAAGGAGTATGACATCTACTTTTAGAGGCATGTCAAAAACAGATCTCTACAAGCCTTCTCTTCCATTACATGTTGTGCAGTCAGACAAAAGGTTGCATCAGCGTAAATTCCATAATCTATTTTTATTACACTCTGATTACTTTACTAACATACAGTGAATATATACTAAATCTTTTACATCAGCTTAAGTAATTCGGAATTTTTGACGAAATTGTTGTCGGAACTAGGACTTAGAAGATAGGTCATATTGAATATTTCGATAATCCAATAAATTCAAGGTCGAAGTTTCAATATTTTATTTTCGGAGGTAGGGGAATTTTTTTCAGTTTTGTTCCATTATCCTAAGTATATTTGCTTCGATTCTTTATTTTTTCTATAAAAGCGGAAATCTTACGCATGGTACACATATAACGCATAGCTTCAATTAAAATTTAATAATATACAGGGTGTTTATAATTAAAGTTCCACATTGAAACGGTCATAAAACAAAAACTACTAGATCAAATGTTATCAAACCTGGTAATCGTGTAAAGGAGATATCATAGGAATTTATTTTCCGCGAAAAAAGGGAAGTTCCAAACCTCACCACCAGGGAGAAAATGGCGCTCTATGCAATATTATTAAACGAAATATGGGTCGGAATCTAACTTAACCTTTTGTTACACGGGTTTAATATGTTGCATACCCTTAAGAAATTTTGAAGTAAGAAAATTACCATTTAAAGGCGTTAAATTCGATAAACGTCGAGTGCGCCATCCGTGTAAGTGAGAAATTCGTCCGTGAAAACCACGAATTAGCGATTAGAAAATGTGAGATCGCAAATCACTCGCACAAGTGCGTACAATCTGGAAATCGCTTTCTTACCGATCGCTAATTTGTAATTTTTGAAGCCTGAATTCGGCCCTAAAACATGAAGATACTGATTCAAAACGCTTTTAATCGATTTGAGGTAAAAAAATTCCTCATGTTATCTATCTAGTTCCATTGCATTCTCCTACTACATTCGATTGCATAGCAGTCATTCCACACCGTTTGGTGTGGAATGACAGCTAGTTTTATAACTGAACCATTTTTCTCTGAAGAACAGTCGACAGCTGGACCACTGTGATTGCAGCTCACTTAGAGTCAATGTTAAAATGTTTCGTGATACACGAACTGCAGTAACGTGGCATTTTAGATACTACGATTTTTATGCACGGCTGGGCCCCACCTCACGTGTGTCGCACAGTTACTTAGGCAACATTTCACGAATGAACGTCTTATACGCCAACATTTCCCCTCTTCCCACCAGACCTCAACCTCTGTGACTTTTAGCTATGGGGTTTTCTCAAAAGCACTGTTTATGGTGATAATCTAAACAATTTGGCAGAAATGAAAAATGTTAAACACTGACATGTCCGTAACATTCCTCCCGATATGCTAAGAGCTGCTGTTGAGAATGCAGTAACAGGATTTAACTTGCTTTCGGAAAATGCTAGACGCTACATTGAACATGCTTTGTAACACGTTTCGGAAAATATTAAACACATTTTAAGCAGATGTTTTCGTGTCTTATTTCATTTAAGAATCTTGTATACAGCGTCATTTTCCCCCTGGTGATGAGTTTTTTAACTATTTTTTTCTCGCTGAAAATAAATTCCCATAACCTCCTTTACACGATTCCCAAGTTTGATAACATTTGGTACGGTAGTTTTCCTTTTATGACCATTTCAGATTTGAACTTTAATTATAACCACCATGTAAATTAAACTTTAAAAACTTGACAGTTTGGTTCAAGTCCCAGCTTTAAAAATATATATATATAAATATAATCTTTTACAGTAATCCTCTTAGAAAGAATGTTTTAAGAAGCTAATTTTTCTCTCGCGTTATAGATTGTATAAAAAAACATGATCTTTAATATGATTTAGATTGTTTCAGCCGATATAAGAATCGGGTCACTCGGTGGTACAGAATTAACCCTGCTGGACTGTTTTATTTCTTTGTCATTTAGCAAAAATCTTTTAATTAAAATATTTGTCCTTGGGACTTCGCTTTTTTTTATTTATAGTTAAAATGACTAGAAAATGAAAAGCTGTCTTCAGCTGAAACGCAATTTATGCAATTGATATTTTAAAAAATTGACAAGAAAGCAAAATTTATGGAAGTCTAGCAATCGAAAAATCTTAATTTTCTTGTGTGTGCACTGAAAATAACTGTAGAAGGAAAGAAGAAAATTAGGGAGAAAAGTAAGCAAAAATTTGCAGGAAAATTTGGCTGTCAGACATACCAAGGTGTTTAAAAAAGTTGGACGCTTTTGAAGATACTTTCAGGATACTTCAATGAATTTAGGTGTTCAAAGAAAAAACACTTGGACGTGTACACCAAATACCATCAATTGAGCTTGTGGTTAACAGAAAAGACAATATGGTTTAGACTATATGGTTGTATAAATTTAAATTACGTTATAGAACATCATATCGTATCATAAATGGAGAATCCCATGATTTTCTCATTCGAATTATTTGAAGATTCAGGAGTTTATCCAGTGATGTATGTGGATGTCACCTAAAGATGTTTTTTTTTTCCTCCTGATGAAACAGCGGCCGAGCGATAAAGTCACTGAACGCTGGTAGTTCTGTCCGAGGTCCGAATCCCGCGAACGGGCTGGCTGCTTGGGCATTTTCGTGGTTTTCCCCATGTGTAACGTGTATGCCAGCCAGTTCCCCTTAGAAAGTCCTCCACGAAGGCATCCCTTCCCTTAGGCAGATAGCCCTAGTGTGCTTTGTCATAATTAAATAAACCAAAACCTCTTGATGAAACCAGTCTTTCCTTTCATCTTATACCTTCAAAATGTTTAGCATCTAAAGACTGATAAAGGCTCTGGCATGCAACCAGCCTGTTTATCGGGATTCGAACCCCGGAGTGAACTATCAGTGTTCAGCGACTTTACCACTCGGCCGTTTGTGGGCCTTCATGAAATGGAAAGCGATAACTTTATTTAAAATGATTGTCAGAAATATCAAGATATTTCGAAAATTTGGATGCTTTTTAATATACTTCCGGAATGCCTAAAGAAAAAGAGCAATAATAAAGTAGAATGCCTGAAGAAAAAGAGAAGAAAAAATACATTTTACGGTAAAATTTAGTATTTGTATTTTTTTTTAATTTAAAACTTTTTAATCTTATGATATTTGATTTTTACGATTTCAAAAATAAAATATTTGACTAAAATATGAATAACATTTAAGAAGCCAAATGTAGGATAAAACTGTGTAAAGCAATGGGCACAATGATAAAACTGTTTAAAGCAGTGTATGCAAGTCATCCTAAGTTAAAATGTCGCAATCCTAAGTTAAATGTCTCTCTTATTTATATATATCTTTTCTGAACGGAACATTGAAAGGCGTGTTAACTGTGCTTTACTGTATTTTCTCTTTTAATATATGCAGTTTTCAAACGCATCGTAGTCTGGGTTACAAAGTAATCCTCCGAAAGAAACGCAATTCAAATAAATAAAATCAAATTCTGGAAAATTTATATTAATAAATATATTTAAAATGCTCAATTCGAAGGAATAAATAGAAAATTTTAAAACAATTATCTGAAGAGACAATGCAACACAAACAATTAAAATAAAAGTTAAGAATTTAAAAATTACCTAAAATAATAACTATGACAAAAAATATATATAAAGAAAACTATTTGAAAAAAATAAATGCTGCACCTTTATTTACGCAGTTCGAATAGGTAAGTAGAAATTTTTAAAACAGTTATTCGAAAAAAAAACATGCAACTTAAACAATTAAAATGAAATTCGAAAAAGAAAAAATTACTTAAAATAATAAGTTATAATTAAAAATATAATATAAAGAATATTATTTGGAAAAAAGGAACGATGGTGACTTTTTTTCCGCTAACGGGAAAGGAAACTAGGTTGCCATATATTAAGAAGTTCGCCAAGTGAACTATTCTTGGCGCAAACTGACAAAAAAGTGCCAACATACGAGTAAATTTGTGAATTTCTCCGTAAATTTCGCTCCAAATTTTACAAAATTTCATATTTAGGCGTAATCTGAGTCGTAGAATCGAAATATGTAAAAAAATTGGTATGCTATTTCAGAAAAAGTCCGATTTTGTGTCAAAATACCTATGTTAGAATAGTGCTATATATAAATCTAATATATATCCTAAGTCGCGCTTTCGAGACATGAAGAACGCAATTTAAATTTTGTCAATCGGCCCAGTAGATCGGGAGATATAGGACTGTCCCATTTTTTTTTGAGCAGTGTACATTCACTGTTCTTAATATATTTTTTATATTATTTTTATATTATTTTTGATTTGTTTTTACAAAGGTTGCATTATTTATCTTATTTTGTAATCTTCTATGTTTATTTCAACTTTACTTTGAATTCTATTTCATAATGACAATTTCCAATGTTTAATTTTTACAAATAATATAGAACTAAAATGCATAAACATGAGGGTGTCGGGGACGGTTACTCGAGTTTTTTCGGATTTCTCTACAGAAATTGCTTTTTACTCCGAATTGAATTGGCTAAAATGCTTCATAAGAATAAGTTCTTTGAATATCAGCATTGGTTCGTAATCCCTTCTTATTCGCGGAAATATTTGGTATGACTAGAATTGCCGGTTTGGCTTTACCTTATAACTCGAGTAAAGACGAAACACCTTGGTATTTACGTTTTTTTTTAAATTATTGTTCATTGAACGGGAGTTGGTTTGTTCCCCTTGAAAAGTCAACTAATTTCCGATCAATGACAATGATTACATATTTATAATTTTTCCTTTTACAATTGAAATTTTGTTCTTCATGATGATTTAATTCCAGTCCCCGTTTAAAACATTATTAACATTTTACTTTCAAGTTACTTCAACACATCTTTCAAAATTTATCTTACCCGTATGGATTCAAGCCTTTAAAATAATTCTACTTTAATTAAACTTAGGAGATAATATAATCAATTAATCAATATTGTTTTATCAGGTTCAATGTTCCTTCTAACCTTCTTCGGGAACATACAAGGACCTGACTCGGAACAGAGAGCTTACTAAAGCTATGTTCACTAATTGTGGTAAGTAGACAGGATACAGACGAAGGGTATACAAAACCCTTTATTTTTCTCTATATACAATAACTTCCGTACTTCGGAATACAATGACCCGCCACTCGGGGTCTAACGTAAAAGTATAAAAATAAAACTAAACTCTAATTTAACTTTAGAATAATACACGTGGAAGATTGGCCTTATAATAACAGGAAGCGTATGTAGCACAGAGACTGTGAACACTACAATACGTTTAATTTATCAAGAGGATTAAAACCTCTGGCCTGGAAGGCAAACAGCAACTGCGTAACTTCTAAGGTAAGCGGCCTGCGTTGACTTACTGCTTCCTCTCTTTCGCTTGGCAAAAAGGCCACACTTAAATACTTGGCGTTCGCCAGACAAACTTTGCATAAAAACCTTCACGCTTATAATTCTGGCCGGAAGTAGAAAATAAGAAGTGATAGTAAAGATTTAAAATAAAATAAACGTTAGTAAAACTTAAGATCCTTACATACTTCCCGCCAGAGTTAATTAGTTTGAAACTGAGGTCTAAAACGACCTTGTTGAAAACTTTTAGCTCTAGAATCTAACGCGAGGCCAACCTTTTACAAACACAACTTCGCTAGAAACTAGAAATTTAAAAGAAAGAAATTTGTTACAAAAGCAGCTCCCAGGATATACAACAATCTTTTTTTCATCTGTACTGCATCTAACCAGGAGCTTTAATTCAATTCTGGTTCCTTCCAGAGATCTGGAAGGAAAACTAGTTTAATGAAATGTTATACAATGACATGGCAAGTAACATATACAATTATACTGCTCTTAACATTCTTATTTCATTCATGACTATTTTAATTATCTCTCCCCGTGCTCTCTGACATGTGTTGTAAAAGAACACCAAACACGAATGTGTTTCTGTCTACGTGTGCCACACTTCCTCCTACAATCAAAACACTAACGTGTTAAAATTCAACATAACGAGACCTCTTAACACACCCTAATTTCAACTCTAAACCCTGAGGTACTATTCTAAAAGTGGCTAACTCTAAAGTGTAGCGTCAGAGAGCCTAACTACATCATTCAACCTTTAACACATATTCGCCATGATTTAGTCTTTACAGTCACACGAATAACAAATTTTTAACATTACTTTCACTTTTACCATATCACGGTATTTCTTAACATTTAAAATAACAGAACATATCAGGATGCCGTTAATTTTACAGATTTGAAAACATACATTAGTAGTACATTGTTAACTTCTATTCTTTTCAAAGCAAGTGCCAAATCTTTCTACATTGAAATAATACATTTCAAAAAGTCTTTCAGACTAAAACTTCTCTCTTGCTAGAATGTTTTAAATAAAATTTACACAATAACTTTTTACAATATTTAAGTCTTTACACAACGCTATTATACATCAACTTTAGTTTTACGCGCGAGTAATTGAAAAACATAATAAGAAAATCGGTCACAACTCATTTCTCGCCCTTTTGGCGATAAAGGTAGACCTCGCATGAGGTAAAACTTCTTGAAATCTGCCACTTGCAGTAAGAATGAAAGATTAACTTAAGTTTGCAAAGTAACATAAAATTTTACTTATCTTTGTAATATTCGGACATCCTTTTCTGGGCCCAGTCTTTAAAGGTACTGCAGATAGTAGTTTGCCTTATCCTCCTTCTTGTACGGGCTCGCCCTTCAGTGCTTTCCTCTGGAAGCTTCCGTTTTTCACCAGTTCGGCCACCCTTGAACACCTTCCTTTTCTCCTCTGCTTGTGGTCTTGGCCGTTTGAAGGCAGCTGGTCTTGGCGGAACCGGGAAACTTCTGTCGTGATCCTCCTTGGACCTCGTTGTTGGCCGTTCAAATTTTCCTTGTACTTTTTCCTCCGCCGCTGATGGCCCTTCCGCAGTTCGGCGACTTTTGCTGCGGAGAGTTCTGTCGGATGAGTCGATCTTCCGTTTTAAAGCCGGGTTATAGTTGCCGTCATTTCTCCTGGTCCTCTTCACATACGTCGTCCTTCTCCCTTCTTCATTCTCGGGGTGTTCGTGAACTCTGTTTTCTGGACGGTGGAACAGCTTCTTTTTCTTGTTACCTTCAATTTTTCCGCAGGGCAATTTTCTTTTCACTTGCTTCTGTCTCTCATTGGCTTGCCCTTGTACTTGTCGTTTTTCCACCTCTGGAACTTGTACCTGCGGTGTCTGCCGTGCCGGATCCTGCAAAAGATCTGAAAAGATTTGCATTTTATTACGATCGAAGTAGGGCTTGATTTGATCAATGTTTGCGGAACAGGTTTCACCATTTCTTGCTTTTAGCACTACAACAGCGTGAGTTATTTTTTGTATAACATATGGTGCTTCAAATCGTGGAAAAAATTTGGCAGTTTTATCTTCTGGTGCTGAAGAAAGTGAATACTTAATTTTTAAAACTTCATCCCCTACTTTATAAGTTACTCCCCGTCGTTTCAAATCATAATATAGCTTCTGTTTTCTTTGTGCTACTTCCGTATTCTTTTTTGCTTCTTTTATTAGTTTTTCTATATCACCCATTTTAAATTCTGGGGCTCTTTGTTGCACATAAAATAATTTATCTAACGGTGTTATAATCTTTCTGCCTAGAAATAACTCAGCAGGAGTTTTGCCCGTTGTATCATGTTTTGCGGTCCTAAGGGCGAAAGCAAATTCATTGACATAGTTATCCCAGCTTTTATGAAAATTTTTAACATAACTACGGATAATTTTCACTATATTTCTATTGACCCGTTCCGCTATATTTGATTGCGGCCGATACGGGACCATTTTTAAATGACGTATGCCCAGTTTTTGGCACATGTCTTCAAATATATTACTTACAAATTGAGGACCATTATCCGATATAACTTTTAGGGGCGCCCCGTACTTTAAAATATATTTATTTAAAATAGAATCAGTAACTAATTTCGCGGAGGCTCGTTTTAAGGGAACAATTTCGGTCCATTTACTAAAATGATCAACCATAACAAGGAGATAGCGACTTTTATTTAACTGACTTTTTGGGAAAGGGCCCAATAAATCGATGCCAATTATTTCATTTGGAAATTCGGATTTAATACTATTTAGAAACCCGGCCGGGCGGAAATTAATATACTTAACGGCTTGACATGTTGGGCAGGACTGGACATACGCCCTTGTTAACTTTTGCAGTTCAGGAAAGTAGACTGCCTCGCGTACGCGTTGGATAGTTTTTCGAATACCAGCATGAGAAGCTAAAGGGCTGTCATGGAGCTCCTGCAGGATATTTAATCTAAGACTAGCTGGGATAACAGGTCGAAATTCGTTGCTGGAATTCGTAGTTTTTGTATAAAATAATAGACCATCTATTAGTTCGTAATGGGCCGCCCTATTTCTTATCGCCACAATATCTTGGTGGCTAAAATTTTCAGGATCCTTCAAATACTCATAAATGCTTCCAAACTCAGGATCCTTACCCAGTTCGGTTATTACAGTTTCTCGGGAATTTATTGTACATGCTGTAAGCATTGCCACCTTTACGGTATTACCTTGTTCGTCTATTTTAATTCTTGATAGGGCATCTGCTACAATATTTTCCTTTCCGGGGGTATGCTTGATTACCAGATTATATTCTTGCAGCTTGAGTGCCCATCTTATTAACCTTGGGGATAAATTTTTCCCTGAGTACAATCTAGTTACCGCCGCATGATCAGAGTACACTGTTATCGGCGCCTTTCCAAAATAGACTCGGAACTTTTGCACTGCTAACAGAACTGCAATTGCCTCTCTCTCGGTCGCGGAATAGTTTCTTTGTGTTTGATTTAAAGTTCGGCTAAAAAATGCCACGGGCTGCTGATTTTGCGAAAGTACCGCTCCTACCGCATAATCCGAAGCATGCGCTGAAATTTCTAAATTCTCATCCTTTTCAGGAAATTTCAACACAGGGGCTTGCGTTAATGCTTGTTTTAATTTTTCGAAAGCACTATTGGCTTCGGCCGTCCACGAGAATCTTGCCTTTTTCCTTTTTAATTTTAACAATGGTTCAGCAATAGCTGCAAAATTTTTTATAAAGGACCTATAATATGAACAAAATCCTAGAAAAGAAGAGAGCTTCTCCGCCGTGGTTGGAGTCGGATACTTTTGTACAGCAATTATTTTTGATTCGTCTGTCTCGATTCCTTTTTGAGATATTTTGTAACCTAAATATTTTAATTCAGGGGCTGCAAATTTGCACTTTTCGACATTAACTTTTAGACCGGCCTCATTTAATAAAGAAAACACCTGTCTTAAATCCTGTACATGTTGGTCGAGATTATCACTAGTAATAATGATATCGTCTAAATAGATAAATGTGGACTTTCCAAGAACAGGTCTTAACACAATGTCCATGCATCGCTGAAATGTTGCCGGGGCCCCTGAAAGGCCAAACGGCATACGCAAAAATGCATAAGTGCCAGACTTGGTTATAAAAGCAGTCTTAGGCACGTCCGCAGGCCTAACCCCTATTTGAAAATTACCAGTCGTTAAGTCTAAAGTCGTCATAAATTTGGTTGATTTTATGTTCCTTAGAATTTCTTCTATGATCGGTAACGGATATACCGGATATTTAGTTATGGAGTTTAATTTACGGTAATCAATCGCGAATCTCCACCTTTTCGGATGTGTCAAAGGATAGTCATTATTTTTCTTACATAAAACCACCGGGCTAGCATAACTACTTCAGATGGGCGTTATGATCTTTTTACGTAGCATATCGGTAATATGCCATTCTATAATATTTTCCTTATTCTTATCATACCGGTACGGTTTTTGGCGAACTGGCATTGCATCTCCGGTGTCAATACTATGGTTAGTAACCTGAGTAAATCCTGGAATATCACTAAATAACGAAGCAAATTCACTTACCACTTGTCGGATTCTATCTTGCTCGTCATTAGGCAGGTGGTCAAGATTTAACCTTGACGGTTCAGCCTTTTCTACACGCACTGGTTTCATTGTCAGCTTAAGGGACGCCTCATTAAAATCCAGTGTAGCTTGTGTGTCTGAAAGAAAATCTATTCCTAAGATCAAATGTGCTTGCAGATTCTTTACTATAAAAAACATCACCTTTACTTGTTCGTCCTTGATACGGATATACAAAGGTACTTTACCTACGCACTTACATTTTTCTCCTTGCGCCGCTAATACTGTCGTATTATCCGCATTATATATGCGGTATTTCCGAAAATACTTTCTAAAAAAGACTTCTGCCACACAGGAACACTGCGCGCCGGTATCCAGGAGTGCGGTGGCCGGGATATTATTCACCAAGACTTCAATCTTCGGAAGAGTCAAATTTTTCACCATTACTGTATTTAACTTGTAGGAAGAGGGGTTTTCGTGGCCTTCGGATTTCCGCACCCTCTCGTCAGCAGAAATCCGTTTTAGTTTAAATTATTTTTCCTTTCCGTGCTTTCCTTTTTCCCCTGGCCTTGAGACTTTTTTCCTGGGTTGCTATTGAACTGTCGACGTTCGCCGGCTGTTTTTGAATGCTCGGGTTTCCTTGCCCACTGATTCGCTTTTTCTCCGTAGCCATGTGCTTGAGTTTGCTGTAGTCTTGGTGTACCAAATTGGTTTCGCTGTTGATATTGGCGTCTTCTTTCGACGTCCGCCGTTCTTCTACTTTCAAACTGGATTGCTAGCTCAAATAACTTTTCCAGTGTAGTCGAGTTTCTTAATTCAATTAAGTCTTGCACTTGGGGCAGTAACCTCGGCAAAATCACTTGAATTATTTCAGGATCCGGACGGTTTCCATACAAGAGCTTGAAAACGTGAATTTTTCTTAAAATAAAGCTCGAGAGGTTTTCGATTCTTTGTTGATATATACTAAAAAGTTCCGTTTCTAATTTCGCACGATCCCTTACAACAGGGAAAGCTTTTAGTAGGGCAGTCTTGAAATTTTCGTAAGTATAGGTGGGACTTCCTGCTTGACCCAAGAGACTTCTGCCTATACATTTGAACCAGTTAAGCGCTTGGCCCCTCAAAGCGCTGGTAGCTAAGGTAACTTTTTGAAACTCGTGCACGGGGTAGAGCATGAAGTGGTCATCCAATTTTTCCAAAAAACTGGTTACCGGTGAGTTTCCGTTAAACGTTGCTTCTGGTTTCATCGAAGCGCGCATGGTCTGGACGATGTAACCGAATCCTTCCAGGGCGGCAGCTGGCATTTCTGGATTCTGAGCCTTTTCTGCAGGCAGCACAGGTTCTTCTTGAAACTCGGCCATGGTTATTCTTCTTCGTTGGGCGCCACTATCAGGTTCAATGTTCCTTCTAACCTTCTTCTGGAACATACAAGGACCTGACTCGGAACAGAGAGCTTACTAAAGCTATGTTCACTAATTGTGGTAAGTAGACAGGATACAGACGAAGGGTATACAAAACCCTTTATTTTTCTCTATATACAATAACTTCCGTACTTCGGAATACAATGACCCGCCACTCGGGGTCTAACGTAAAAGTATAAAAATAAAACTAAACTCTAATTTAACTTTAGAATAATACACGTGGAAGATTGGCCTTATAATAACAGGAAGCGTATGTAGCACAGAGACTAACACTACAATACGTTTAATTTATCAAGAGGATTAAAACCTCTGGCCTGGAAGGCAAACAGCAACTGCGTAACTTCTAAGGTAAGCGGCCTGCGTTGACTTACTGCTTCCTCTCTTTCGCTTGGCAAAAAGGCCACACTTAAATACTTGGCGTTCGCCAGACAAACTTTGCATAAAAACCTTCACGCTTATAATTCTGGCCGGAAGTAGAAAATAAGAAGTGATAGTAAAGATTTAAAATAAAATAAACGTTAGTAAAACTTAAGATCCTTACAGTTTAAGAAATAAATTATTATTAACTAACTTTGCAGCAATTGCGCAAGTAGTAGTAACTTGTTTTCGCACTAAATGAATTTAAGATCATACATCATTATATATATATATATTCTTTTTTTTGAGCTTTTGTAAAAGGAGAATTGTATAAACCATTTAGTAGGAATGAAACTTTTTTTTTATTTTATATCTTTTTGCTGATATTATGATGATGTATTATATAAGGTTATGCTGCCGTTTCCTATTTTCTTATACAACTGAATGAATTTTAAAATATTCATTTTTCGCATACACAAAGCTTTCGGTTGAAGGATTTTCAGTATTTTTCAGCTTTGGCACGAAAATCGCCCTTAGGTCAATAGATGGTAAGACTGGATTTGAGGTTTTTATTTATGACCCTCGCATTCTAACATCTTTCTTTAACGATCGCTGTTTTCCCGCTACAATTAAGCCCAAAAGGAGGTCGGGGGAACGAGAATACAGAATATTCCGTCCTCAAGAATTTCGAAGAGGAAAATGTAAAGCGAAAAAAACAAAAACAAAAAAATCGCTTGAAACAATTTCGGTTACATCAAGAGCTGATAGAATATTCCGTTTGCAAAGATTTGGAAAGCCATATTACGGAATAATCCGTCGGTAACGCTGAGAGGATTAAAAGCTAAAGTTAAATGATCATAGTGAGTAAATTTTGTACCAATGGCAATAATACACACCATCAATTGTCACAACTGATGATTTCTGTGAAATCATCAGTTGTGTGAAAGATTCAAAGTTACTAGAATCCACTAGTGGTGAAGTGATAAGACACTGAACACTGGTGGTTCAGGCTGGCTATGTGGGAGTTTTTGTGGTACTCCTTACATGTAACATGAATTTGCGCCAGTTTCTCTTAAAAAGTCCTTTATGAAGTCATCCTTCCTCTGCTAGCCTGCATATATATTTATTTTCTATTCATAAATACTGTTCTTTCTTCTTAACCCGGCGGAAGTCGCACCAAGAAAAGTTACTAGAGTGGGCACGTGGGGTATCACATACCCCAATATTTGAAATGCGATAAAAATAATTTTATTTAGTTTTAAAGCTGTTTATCTTGTTCTCGTGTATTATAAATACGTGAATACCGTATATACCCGCTTATAAGTCGATACCGCGTATAAGTCGACCCTCCACTTCGACATAAAAAATTCGTAGAAAATAAGAAACCCGCGTATAAGTCGACCCCCCCACTTCCGAAATCGATCGAGAAACTTCAAAACATTTTTTTTAAGTACTACATTTATTCAAAATCATCTGAGAATTCAACGTCCGATTGATAGTCAGATTCGCCAAACATTTCATAGAACTCTTCTGTCGTCATTGGCTCGTCATCATACATATTTTCAGTCTCGAACTCTGTATTGTTACAATCACTACTAGAGTCTTCGTCTTCATTTTCACTTTCAAAAACAGCATCATCTTCCGTGCCGTCTAGTTCGTTGCTAATACAACATTTTTTAAATGATTTTATAATCATTTCAGAGGGTATTTCGTTCCAAGCATCTTTAACCCACTGAGCAATTAATGTAATATCGGGCTTTTTAATGTTGCTTCCCTTTGTAAATGTTGGTCGACCGGAACTAATCCACTCTGCCCAATATTTTCTAACATTTACTTTGAAGGGCTTATTGAGGCAGACATCTAGGGGTTGAATGACGGATGTCAATCCTCCCGGAATTACGGAATCCAAAACGCAGGATAATTGGGGAAAAATGATCGTATATAGTAACCTTCTAGAATTTGTTCCGGAAAAGATTCGCGTATGTAAAATCTATCTGCATTTTCCCTTTTTAAAAGATAAAAGAAATATTCAAAACTGTTCAGTTATTGCGTGGGCTATTTTTTTAAATTTTGACGTGTACGCCTGTTAATAAAAGTATTTCATGAATGAACAATAACTATTAAACAATAACTAGTCAAAAGTCGTTAATCCGGACTCGTCGGGACTTCGGCGATTCCGGATTATCGATTTTTCCGGATTATAGATCATCAGTTTAAATCTCGTAAGATGTCATGCAAGAATTCTAAAATTAAAAATACGAAACCGTAATTTATGAAATAAAGAATAATTATGATCTAAAGGGTATCAAAATTTACAAAAAAAACTTAATATTTATTTGTTTACTTTATTAAACGTTTCTTTCAATGTAAGTTGTTTAAGTTGCTTCGTTTTATGTGATAATACTTTCTCTTTAATTCTATAAACAGACATAATTTCTTGTTCAGTTACAAAGTTCCGCTGTTCAAGTCCCGTAATTGCTGTGCCGAGAATACCGACTAACTTGTCAATCCAAATTTTTTCGTTTTTACTAACCTCTCTGTCACCTTCTTCATGTCTTTATCCATTTTTTTCAGCAATTCCACTTTTTGTTTGATGGACATCGAAACATACTTTCGTTTTGTAGACCCTTTGGGAGCTTCAGCATCGGAAATTCTATTTGACATAATCGAAAGTTCAAGTTTACTTTTATAAAATTGCTCTTACAGTCTGTAAAAAATAACAAGCCGAATCCAATTCGAAGATTAAGGAACAACGCAATCATCAACATTAATTGAAATAGATGATTAGATAATTTTAGCTTATACCGTCCGTTATACATAAAACGCGCACGCAAAAACGTATTCTGCGTTTGCGCACACGCATATGCGCTGTCGTAAAGGTCTTACGCGCTCGCGTAGCGGCCCATGCGCAGAAGGTTTTTAGCTTTGAGGTCCGGATTATAGATCATTCCGGATTATGGGTGTCCGAATTAACGACTTTTGACTGTATAAAGACTTATACGTACGTAAAAACTATCTGCATTTCTCTTTTCTTGGCTTGTTGGCGAAACTTTTTATTGCTCGATATTGATCGGTTGTTCGGGGCCGAAAATTCTTTGGTTTAATCGAAACTTACTCTAGTTAAAGTATGACACTCTGTGATTAGTTATTAGTTCGTCACATAATTTAAGTCATGAAATTACTTCAAGTAAGTGACTTATTTGATAAGTCGTCCAATTTGAGTGCGGGAAGAAAACAACTGCATTAACTGCATTATATAAAGAAATTTTTGAACTTCCGATTCTTTTAATTTTTTATGGCCCCGCGTATAAGTCGACCCCCCAACTTTGAAGACTTTTTTTTTGTCCAAAATATCTCGACTTATACGCGGGTATATACGGTAATAATTGGGTGTCAAAAAATTAATTTCCAAAATAATCTTAGACTTAAAATTAAGATAAATGAAAATAATAAAAAAATAAACATCATGCCTCTAAGTTTCGTTGCATCTCTACTACACAATGCTTATTTTATTTCTTCACACTTTGAACGAAATACATTCATGTGTTCTTGGCACAGAATGTTTTCCCATTTTAAACATCGCATTCACGTTCTTCTGTCCTTAGCGCGAGGGCAAAAAAAATTATCACATCTTTCATACTTACTTGTTTCGAAATTCATGTATTCGTTTTAATTCTTCGTCGAAACTTCTGCTTTTGTTTTGCATGCAGTACGTCAGTTTCTTAGTAAAGTATTAATCTCTGATTCTTTGTTCAATACTTTTTTCATTCATTGTAATGCTAAGTCCTTCAAAAACAGACTTCTGTTTCTGGTTGGTGGATTAGCAGTTGAATGTAATATAATTCAAGCATTTATTACAGTACCATTCAGTGCAGGAAAGAAAATTACCATTGGCCTCCTCCTTGTTATTCTGACAATTGAATAATTGGCTGATATTTCAGCCCCCATATTCAGTGCTCCTTTAGTCATATTATAAAAACATATAATTCCTGACGTTTTATTTTCTCCAATAGTATCATCTATAGTATAATCGTTATATAATGTTGAAAGCATAAGAACAATTTTTCCTTTTTTAGGAACATCAGGAATTAATGTTTTATCTTTTTCGAAACCAAAACAATGTAGAAAATATTCCTAGTTTCATCTTTAGTTTCCGAAACGCAATCTTCATCGCTTTCAAATATTTCTAATAAATCTCACAGGCGTTGCATCTTCAATTCATAGGGAGTTATTTTTTTTCCATACTGCAGTTAGAAGTTTTTAAGAATTTAATGTCAAGTACTTCAAAATCACTTGCGAGTAGAAATATTTACTGTTACAATCTAGAAATAAATTTCTGAACTAAATATTCAGTCAGAAAAACACTTACGCGGACAGGCGCGTGGGTTGTGTCATACCCCAGTTCCAACAAAATACGGATAAATCTTTTTCTGAAACACACAGGCAAAGAAAAAGCGGTTCTGAAAGTCAACCACAACTAGAAAGTCAGCTACTGAAAGTGGCACAGAATTTCAGTTTCACAAGCTAGGAATATTCCACTTTTATGTAGGGTTGGGGTATGATACACCCCACGCGCTTTCCCGCGGGTTAAATTCACAGATCCCTATATTTTGTTTGCTTTTTTACAATAACTATCAGGCCCAAAAATTAGCTTGTTAAAAAAAAAAAAAAAGTTTTTATATATGAGTTAAATACTTTGACAAGTAATGTTACTTTTTATTCTTCTATGTTTTACTCTGCTATAGCTATCCACATCATTTTTACATGAAAGCTTTATATAGCAATGGTTTAAAATTGTGATAATGTTTGTAGTTACCACACTTTTTTCATTCTGAAACAGTTTTCCAACAGCAGTTGAGTGATGTTTCTTAACACATGAAATTGATTTCTTGGAAAATAAATCTTATTTCTGAAGTGAAGAAGTGTTGTATCTATAGGTTGAAAAATAAGGTCAATATGCTTGCAAAATCCTGTTAAGTTTTGGACAGTATTTAAGTAAAGTAATTTGTATATGATGCAAACAAAAATGTATTACACTATTTCATGTAGTGAATAATTAATAAGGGTACAGAGTATAATATAAGGTTGCTTTACTTTGTAACCAGAATTATTTTATGTTTGGGATCTCTACTGTAACCCCCCCCCCTCCGTTTTCTCACCAGAATGCAAATGAGGCATTTAGTTTGCAAAACAAAGTGTGTTTTGCCTTTGGAGGCCATGTTGGTAGGTTTCTAGGTAAGATTTGTAGTCTTCAGTCTTGCATTATAATTTGCCGATAGTTGAATTCCATGACGGTTAAATTCTGAGCCAACTTCGCATTAAACTGATTGTGTTAGGCTTCGGCTACTAGCTTATTTGAATTTTAATTTTACATTTGAACTTAACTGTTATCATAAGTTATCTTGCCACAAGTGGCTGGCTGAGTTGTAAGCAAACAGTGTGCCTTCTGTTCTTTAGTTTTAAAAAGTATCTTTTACGTCTTCTCGTGATTCAGTTGTTACTTTTAGATGTAGCAATAATTTGCTTAATATCTACCTAAAGTTTAGTTACACTATTTGATTGTAAAGAATATGACTAAACTTTATAATAATTACATTTAAAGACGTTGAAATCAGTATTTAAGTACTTGCCATGCAGAAAAATTGTTATATATAAACTGTACTCTTACTTTTATTACAGAGCTTTCATTACAAAAAATTTAGATTTCCGTTAGATTAACCCTCTTGCTGCGTATCACGCGATTTCCACGGCAACGTAGAAGTAGAAAAATTTGAGCAACCCGTGATTTCCGCGGAGATGCATTTTTCCCGTTTATTTAACTGTGCAACCCGCTCTTTTCCTGTTCATAGCTTCATTTCAGCTTTTCCATGATGTTTAATTATTTATTCAGATCTGGATTACAGATGTCATTAGTTGTCCATATTTCTGCGAAATATACAAACAGGTTTTGGACCATTTTGTGCGCTCTTTTTAAAGCTCAAAGATGTCTGTAGTTCAACTCTCTATCTCATGAGACTAACTGCTTAACATTTTGCTAGATATATATGTAATGATTTAAAAATGCATAGATGAAGGCACTGGAATTTTTACAGCTTTCGATATTGCGTAGATGGCCGAGAAAATCGTAGTGGGTTGAAGGTGGCAGAGTGGAAAGCATGATGACGCAATTTAGCACAACGTATCTTGAAAAATCACGATCTTTTTTTTTTACGCATAGCAAATCATCCTTTTTCAGACAAGATGATTCCTAATTATATTTGAATACAGTAAGTTGCATTTTGAAGTACGATATCGTTTTAAGCAAGCAAGCGGCAGCAGCATACATAAAAAGCGCCTTGCCGGCAGGAGAGCTTATGCAGAAAAGGGCAAAAGTTATAGTACTTTCAGAGGAAGAATGTTGGGAGGGGGAAAGTTTCAATTCAGAGTTTTGGTTTACAATTAATTTGATTGGACAAGAGGCATCTGCATTAAAACGTTACATAAAATAGAAAAATCTGGAACCTGTGAGAAGAGATGAATTTAGTGGCAGATCACCAAATTCCATCAAGAAAGAAACTCATAGACGTGCTGTTTGTTTCTAAAGAAAAAAAAATGAAACTGGCAAAAAAATTCACAAAGAAACACGTATTTGGTGCAAAGATGGTGAAGTAGGATGCTTCAAAGTTTATCATATTACACTTCATTTCTAATAAATGTTTTGTAAATATTTTGCATATTTTCATTAGTATATATACCAGGGGTAACCAACCCGCAGCTCGTGAGCCACATGCGGCTCTTTGAAGGATTACCTGTGGCTCTCGATAAATGTACCCCAGTTCCCTTTTCATTTTTGTATTATTATATTTAAAAAAATTATTATCGTTCCGTATGTGTTTCAAAATGTTTTTAAATTACAGACAACAAAATATGAATAAGTGCAAAGTTGTAACAATTTCATTTCTGTCCATCGTCTCTTGATTTTTTTCTGAATCCATTTGAAATTAACATATTTAAATTCAATACACATATTTTGTACTTTTATTTATCAATAAATATAATTTCTGTAAAAAAAAAATTTTAATACCTTTTTTGCATACCTTTTAAATACATATTTAATTGCGACTCGCAAAAAATTTCAAATTTTGAAAAATGGCTTGGACTATCAAGGAGCTTGGCCAACACTGGTATATACACGTTTTAACATTATATTGGTAAAAGTATACACTGGTGTGCAAAAATTAAGGACGAGACGGTTTTTCCAATATAACTTTGTACAAAAGCTTTCCAAATCAACACATTTAATACCGTAAGATCCCCAATACGTAAGGACATGAGTAATGTAAGCAACACTTACTAAAAGAGAAATCAGAGGGATAAAAAGAAGCTTTATTGAAAAAGTAGCATGGAGCGCAATGCGACTGAAGGCCGAAACATCCCTGTGATGGGTGTCCAGCAAGAAACATCCGCTCTTTAATAGGGGATATGATCTCCCCTGACTGCTAGGCAGGTTTCACATGCTGAGAATGAGGGTGTCAATGAGTTGTTGAAGCATTGCTGCCCATTCGTCTTGCAGCTCCAATCGAAGCTCCGGAATCGTTACTGGTGGTAAGGTACGAGCTGCCAAGCGTCTGCCTAGAAAATCCCATACATGCTCGATGGGATTGAGATCCGGAGATCGTGCCGGCCAATCCATACGTTCAATATCCTCACTCTCTAAGAGCTGTTCGGCAGCTACTGTATGATCACATCGTGCATTGTCGTCCATGAAAAGGAACTGCGGACCCATAGCGCCTCTAAAAAGACGCACATATGGAAGAAGAATCTCGTTACAATAACGGGTCCCGTTGACTGAACCTGCGTCGAAGATGTGAAGGTCTATACGACTACCAAGCATGATGCCTCCCCAAACGAGAACACCGCCACCTCCATACCTGTCCCTTTCAATGATGTTCGAGGGATGACTGCGGCTTCCCCGCTCTCTCTAGATGAGTATGCGATGAAAATCGCTACTCATACTGAATCTGCTCTCATCTGTAAAGAGTACTCGTCCCCATTCATTGTCTCTCCAATTCCGGTGTTCCCGGCACCACAGAGAACGCCTTCTCCGATGTGCAGGCGTTAGAGGTACAGAACGTGCCGGGCGTCGTGCAAACAGACCACCAACGTGCAGTCTTCTGGCCACGGTAAAACGCGATATCGGTCGTCCAGTCGCCTGTGTCGTGTGTCTAGCGATTTCTCCCGCTGTCTGCCGCCTGTTTTTTCTGGCCTGTAAGGCAATATACCGGTCATCTGCGGGTGTGGTTCCTCGTGGACGACCACTACTAAACCCCCGGATAGCTGTTCCTGTAGTTTGAAATTGTCTCCAAAGTCGTGAAATGATGCTGTGAGCAATTCTGCAGCCACACTTGTCACACTGCGGCCTTCCTCCAACTTCCCAATGATTCGACCTCGGGTAAAAGCATCCAGATGTCGTCTAACAGATTGATTATTCGCCATTTCTCGCTGAGGCAGCAACTCGGTGTGATTTTAACTGCTATACAGCTTGCAATATCTGCCAAAAATACTGATCTTACACCGACAATATGCTTTATACTACTCAGACACTCCCCCATTACGTCTACCTGCATATCTGCGCATGTGCTACCGTACATCACCTTACTTAATCTCCTGATTGGTCTTTCTGTCCGCTCTGCCTCTTCGTTCAGCTGATATGCTGATTTTTCGACTTCGTCCTTAATTTTTGCACACCAGTGAAGTTTAGGGTACCCCTTGGCGAAACTTGGCGATTTTTGGCGGTACATGGATACCGATTTTCTGCAATTCTTTGACTCGTTATTTTGGATTGCGAAGCGGCAATTTTTGCACCAAACTTCGCCGCTACGCAAAGCCAAAATAACAAGACAAACAATTGCACAAACTCGGTATCCATGTACACATCGACTTATTTTCACTTAAAAAAAAGATATCCCCCGATTGCACAAAAATGGAATTGCGCACTCCTTTGACTTTATCCATGTACACGTCGACCTAGTTTCACTTTAAAAAAAATCCCCGAATTGCACAAAAATGACATTGCGCACTCTTTTAACTTTATACATGTACACATTGACCTACTTTCATTTTTAAAAAAAATCCCAGAATTGCACAAACTTGCATTGCGCACTTCCTTTACTTTGTCCAGGTACACATCGATATATTTTCACTTAAAAAGTCAAAGGAGCACCAAATTCTAAAATATAGACAAACAAAAAATACATAGTCTCAATAAAATAAAATTTAAACCAAACAATAAAATAACATAAAAAAGGAAAAACATGTTATACATTTAAGCACTACCAAAAGCAAATATTCACTTACCATGATTTTCGAGTTCACTTCGTACACCCAGAGCCACGTAAAAATCAAAATATCAATCATACTCAAATGACTTTTTTTCAAACCAGGTACTCTTTCTGATCGAACGCTTCACATACTGACCATCTAAACCTTTCTTCCTATAAACCCATTCAAATCCATCTAAACGGTTTTTACGCTCGACTAGACGCATATCCTTCCTACATACAGGACACTTATAACAGGCTACTAAGTAAACTTTCATTTACACACCAGTCAATTAAAGCTCTTTTCCCCTTTCGCTCCAAATGGTACAGAAATTTCAAATTAATCTTACTACATTAGGCCATTCTATAGTCTAAAAAATCAAACCAACACACACCACAAAAACGCTTACAAAACATCCCATGATTCAAAATTTCTCAGAATCATGCACCCGATCACATCATAATAGGGTTTCCATAATATTCAACTACTCAGGCTACCATAAATGAAAGAACAACTTAATGATAAACCAAAGAACAACTTCGTCATAATACAAGGGGTACCTTAAAGTCTACTCTACCCCATTATATTTTATAAAATAAATAATTATTTAGCCAAGATTAATTTTCAAAATTTTTCTTTTATATGATTATTCTTCAGTTTAAATTTTCCAACAACCTTTTTTATGATTTAATTCTATACCGATAAAAAACTTTTATAATATTTTTTTTAAAAAATACGCAGTTTTTGAACCTATTTTGATAAAAAAAAATTACGCAGCAAGACCCAGGCAGCACGTCTCCAAAAATATACGTATAATTTTGGTGAAATAAGCGTATGGTATTTTTTGCACGTTACTTTTACGAAATTTATACGAATGAAAAAGGCTGAAGTTACTGTTGACTCTTTATCGTTGTTTTCCACACGTTATTTTTACGAAAATTATACGAATCCGAATGTACTGAAAAAAACTACCGCCATAATGCTATATTTTATTCGTCACTTTTACGCATATTATACGAATCCGAATGTTCTGAAAGAAACTACTGCCTTTATGGTATATTTCATTCGTCATATTATTCGTCATTTACTGATATTATACGAAGTCTAAATAGATTGAAAATGAAGTTTATTAATTCAAAATATTTAGTGCATTTTTGGCATTTCACTTTGTTTTCCTTTTCGACGAACATGAAAAAAGGGCATTCATATATGAGGCTAAAATTTTTCTATGAATTTTAAAATGTGAGCTAAATCTTTACGTGCATTTTTGCAAAAAATTATATTTTCTTAATTTAAAGATCTTCAAAATAACTTATTTATTTTCTTATATCAAATTTGTTATTTTTATTCATATCAACACTTACATTAATTTACACAATTTAATTTCTTTTATGAAAATCATATTACCCATTTAACTGGAATAAGCTGTATATTAAATTTGTGTACTTACTGAGTTTGGTACAATACTCGCCTTATTTTATTTAGCAAATGTGGGCATTTAAATCGAAATAAGACTAGCAAATCTTTCATGTCGAGGAATAGAATAATAAATAGAGCAGAAGATGCTTGAAAATGTTTAACTTCTTGAACAATGGTTTAATGTAGACCAACGGATCATTAATTATAATTAAAGATATACTAATAGTTTTATTTAATAATAATAATAATAACTCTACGAAATTGCAAGCTGAATCCTGATATTTTGGATATATTTCAGTTCCTTTAATCTTTGTTATAAAAATCATATGAGGCTAAAATTTTTCAATTTTGGTTAATGTACGGGAAAAATGATATAGCGATTTTAATAATTTTTATACGAGGAAAAAATAAATAAATAATGTAAATAAATAATTATATTATATTTTATATTTTTCCTGAAACAGTTAAAGACATTCTTAATATGGAGATCTACAGAATAAGTACAAGGGTCCAGTTAAATGAACTCAAAATTTGCATAGTTAATTTTATGCTAAGTTATAAAAATTAACCGGATTTACGATTAAACACTGAGCATGCGCATACACAGACATTTTTATTTTTCGTAGAAAAATTGAATTATTACCTTAATACAGAGATGCTGTGAACATAAATTTATATAATGCAAAAGTAAGTTTATTTCATATGCTAATTTAGAGGCTTTCTTAATATGTTTAATTATAAAGAAAAAAAAAAGCGTTGCAATTCTTGTTCACTGACCAATGGCAAAGCAAACACTTTCTACTTCCGGTTGTGGCGGGATATTTGTGAAGTCAGCAATGGCGGTCGAAAAGAATGGTAAAGTCGCAAAGAATACTGTTTGTTCGTGGATTGGCGTTTGTGACTGAATCCATCGATGTTACTAATTATTTGAAGAAAGTATGTGAATATTTTATATTTTCAGTGTTTAATACTCGTACTTTCTTCACTTATATAAAATTTTATAAATAGCGTCTGTGTAGGAAATGTGGTTTTCCATGTGTTGTTCTTTTGTGTACGTGCCTAATGATTCATTTTCAGGATTTGGTACTGTTAATGACATAGAATACCAAATCAATAAATTGAAAAAATTTTGCACTAGTCTGTTTCTTACTGTTTGTGTCACTCCTGTTTTTATGTGTCTCACCCTTTTATAGTTATATTATTTTTACTCAAACGTTTTAATATTTATCTTAAAGCATACTGTAATTAAGCAGGAAATAGCTTTTAATGGAAAAAGAAAGGCAATATTAACATGACTAATTGTTCAGAAATCTGTTCTGGAAATATTATCTACCTTATGGCAAAAAATAAAGCATGTAACTTTCATTTATTTATGAAATTCAAAATTTTTTATTTGCTTAGTGTTTTCCCTAAAAATAATTTTATTTCTTATTTTTGAATTTAGTTTTATAAATTTGCTTTAATATACACTGGTGTGCCAAAATTAAGGACGAAGTCGAAAAATTAACATATCAGCTGAACGAAGAGGCAGAGCGGACAGAAAGACCAATCAAGAGATTATGTAAGGTGATGTACGGTAGCACATGCGCAGATATGCAGGTAGACGTAATGGGGGAGTGTCTGAGTAGTATAAAGCATGTTGTCGGTATAAGATCAGTATTTTTGGCAAAGAGATTGCAAGCTGTATAGCAGTTAAAAATCACACCGAGTTGCTGCCTCAGCGAGAAATGGCGAATAATCAACCTGTTAGACGACATCTGGATGCTTTTACCCGAGGTCGAATCATTGGGAAGTTGGAAGAAGGCCGCAGTGTGACATGTGTGGCTGCAGAGTTCGGAATTGCTCACAGCATTATTTCACGACTTTGGAGACAATTTCAAACTACAGGAACAGCTATCCGGGGGTTTAGTAGTGGTCGTCCACGAGGAACCACACCCGCAGATGACCGGTATATTGCCTTACAGGCCAGAAGATTCAGGCGGCAGACAGCGGGAGAAATCACTAGACACACGACACAGGCGACTGGACGACCGATATCGCGTTTTACCGTGGCCAGAAGACTGCACGTTGGTGGTCTGTTTGCACGACGCCCGGCACGTTGTGTACCTTACGCCTGCACATCGGAGAAGGCGTTCTCTGTGGTGCCGGGAACACCGGAATTGGAGAGACAATGAATGGGGACGAGAACTCTTTACAGATGAGAGCAGATTCAGTCTGAGTAGCGATTCTCATCGCATACTCATCTAGAGAGAGCGGGGAAGCCGCAGTCATCCCTCGAACATCATTGAAAGGGACAGGTATGGAGGTGGCGGTGTTCTCGTTTGGGGAGGCATCATGCTTGGTTGTCGTACAGACCTTCACATCTTCGACGCAGGTTCAGTCATCGGGACCCGTTATTGTAACGAGATTCTTCTTCCCTATGTGCGTGTGTTTAGAGGCGCTATAGGTCCGCAGTTCCTTTTCATGGACGAAAATGCACCATGTCATCGCACAGTAGCTGCCGAACAGCTCTTAGAGAGTGAGGATATTGAACGTATGGATTGGCCGGCACGATCTCCGGATCTCAATCCCATCGAGCATGTATGGGATTTTCTAGGCAGACGCTTGGCAGCTCGTACCTTACCACCAGTAACGATTCCGGAGCTTCGATTGGCGCTGCAAGACGAATGGGCAGCAATGCTTCAACAACTCATTGACACCCTCATTCTCAGCATGGGCAGACGCTGTGAAATCTGCCTAGCAGTCAGGGGAGATCATATCCCCTATTAAAGACCGGTTGTTTCGTGCTGGACACCCATCACAGGGATGTTTCGGCCTTCAGTCGCATTGCGCTCCATGCTACTTTTTCAATAAAGCTTCTTTTTATCCCTCTGATTTCTCTTTTAGTAAGTGTTGCTTACATTACTCATGTCCTTACGTATTGGGGATCTTACGGTATTAAATGTGTTGATTTGGAAAGCTTTTGTACAAAGTTATATTGGAAAAACCGTCTCGTCCTTAATTTTTGCACACCAGTGTATACTTTGACCAAGCATTGCACACCAGGGTATAATCTTTATTAAAGAAAATTTATAACTTTCATATATAACTCAAAGATATTGTGCTATTAAAAAAGGAAATTTTATGCGATAGAAACACAGGTACTTTGTTCCAAATCTGTGTTCATTTTTTTAAATATATATACTGAATTTTCATGCACTTGTAATTACTGAAATACAGACAAAAGTCGTTAATTCGGACACCCATAATCCGGAATGATCTATAATCCGGACCTCAAAACTACAAACTTTCTGCGCATGTGTCGCGTTGACGCATGCGCATAGGCGTTTACGAGTGTGCGTAAGACCTTTACGGCTGCGAATATGCGTGTGCGCAAACGCATAATACGTTTACGCCTGCGCGTTTAATGTATAACGGACGGTATAAGCTAAGCTAAAATTATCTAATTCAGTTAATGTTGCAGATTGCGTTGTTCCTTAATCTTCGAATTGGATCCGGGTTATTATTTTTTGCAGACTGTTAGAGCAATTTTATAAAAGTAAGCTTGAACTTTCGATTATGTCATATAGAATTTCTGATATATATTTACTAATATGTAAAGGATCTACAAAACGAAAGTATGTTTTGAAATCCGAAATCTGTTTATCAATTTCACGCTGCTTTGCGGCAGGGGGAGGAGAAACGCCGTGGCGCGAATGAATTGGAAGTTGATCTGTCAGCACTATCCTTATCTTCAGGGCAGATGTTTTTATTTTATTTGGCTTATAATTTTTTACTAAATGTAGTATTTCATCTCGATGTACTCCGTCTTTGATATGATTTAAATTAAGTTCCTCGTCATTATAATTCGCTTCCGATAGTGAAGAAAGTGAGAGAGAGGTTAATGAAAACGAAAACATTTCGATTGACAAATTAGACGGTATTTTCGACACAGCAATTATAGGACTTGAACAGCGGAACTTTGTAACTAAACAAGAAATTATGTCTGTTTAATAGAATTAAAGAGAAAGTATTGTCACATGAAATGAAGCAATTTAAACAACTTACATTGAAAGAAATGTTTAATAAAGTAAACAAATAAATAAAGCTTTTTCTTTTTGTAAATTTTGATACCCTTTAGATCATAATTGTTCTTTATTTCATAAATTACGGTTTC
Source organism: Stegodyphus dumicola (assembly GCF_044657685.1). Lineage (NCBI taxonomy): Eukaryota > Metazoa > Arthropoda > Arachnida > Araneae > Eresidae > Stegodyphus > Stegodyphus dumicola. The sequence continues at coordinate 37,098,233 of NC_140781.1, forward strand.
ATATTTTTAATGTTGTAATTTCTGCATGCCATCTTACCAGATTTAAACTAATGATCTATAATTCGGAAAAATCGATAATCCGGAATCGCCGAAGTCCCGACGAGTCCGGATTAACGACTTTTGACTGTATATCCTTTCATGAATAATAAGTAAGTCCTAAGTCCTTTCATGAATGCATTTCTTTTTTGTTTGTTTCATTTTGTTGTTTTAAAAGATCTGCCATATTTAGAGAAAGAAAATAAAGTAAGAATGCTTTACTTTCAGTTTTGAATAAATTTATTACTATTTACAGCTTCAAGTTTCTCTAAACATAATTTTCGAAGTCAAAACTTGATAGTTATGTTGATTATTAGACTTGCATGAAAAAATTTATTGAAAAGTTAGTATTTGATCTAAAATACCTTAAATTATTTGAATTATATTTTACTAAATCATGTATTTTAATATAACTAGATAGTTAAAAAAATGAAAATTGTAAATGTGCAGAAATCCTTATATAAAACCAAGAAATTGTTTATATTTTTGTTGCTTTTTCCCTTGTAAATTAAATATATATATATATATATTACAGTCTGGGGAGTCAGCACCCAGCTGAATTGTAGTAAACGAGACGTCCAATCTACTAGACCATCAAAGACGCAGATTTGGATTTTCTATTTCATAGTTATTGAAATCATAATGGTATGTTTGTTTAAATTAGTATTGTTTATGGATGTGATAAAAATAAATTCTGATAAGCTAAGAAATGATTTATTTTCTATTAATTATGAACTATAAATAATGTAACCAATTTTCTTCATAATATTTACTAATTTTTTTTTTTTTTTTTTTTTTTTTAAAGGGAGGTAGTCTTATTTATACAATTCTTGCAGAGATACCAAGAAATAAAACATTTCAGGAATTTTCACTCGGTATATCTTGATGTGTAAAATCATGTTGTTCAGTGCCATATTACTTTTTCACAGGAAAGTAATTTTATTGATCTAACATCTGCATAAATCAAACTTAAGAATGATTGCAGTTTCTAAGCTAACTTAAAATTTTCAGATTTAGAAAATATATGTTTAATGTAGCATTAGTTTTGCATGGAATAGAAAAGGTTTTAAAAATGTTCAGTTGTTAGAGGGAAATAATATAAATGAGATTGTCCTGATATAGTTTCAGCTGGAAATGAAACTGAATTTTCGGATAGTGAAGATTTAAGAATTTTAATAAAACTGATTAATGTAAATCCTATGATTCATGTAGGTATTCTTCTGTTATCAGGACCAGATTCAGAAATGTGTGTTTATATGCATGCATTTTTAAATGTAGGTGCTCGCGTGTGCATGTGTATACTTATACACATATATGCGCATACATGCATATACACATGCTTACATATCTACCGTGGAACCTCAAGATACGAGTTTAATTCGTTCCAGCATTCAACTGGTATAGCGAATTTCTCGTATCTAGAAACAAACTTCCCCATTGAAAATAATGGAAATTCAGTTAACCCGTTCCACACCCCCAAAAAAAATATCAGCATTTTAATATCAAACCATTTTTTCCTAATAAATAACACTGGTAAATAATATAACCATAGTTTAACTCTGTTACCAACATTTTAATTCCTTCTCATTAATCCACACCAACAACAGGTTCTTAACATCTAGGAGTACTTTTATGGTGCTTGGAAGCAACGATAATTCCTTTGGCTACATCAGGTTTCTTAATTTTTTCCTGCTTCTTCAGAATAGTATAGATTTTCGATGTCGAAAGGCCGCAAGTCTTTGCCAATTCTGTCACCATGCTTATGTTTATCTATGATTTCTTTCTTGATATCGACGGCCATGGCCTCCTTATTTTTCTTTGCAGCACTATCTGAGGCAACAATCTTCTTGTGAGGCATCTTGAAATAATTATTTTCACGTTAAATGTCAAAACAATTAACTTACAAGTGCACAAACACGTATATAAAACAACAATGAGTGATCTGACGAGGGGATTCCCTGAGTTGAGCCGGATAGGGAAATGGCGCCACCCCTACCAACAGCCTGGCTCATTGCTCGTTACTCGAGTCAATGCTCGTATTTTTCTCATACTTTCCTCGTATCTCGAGGTTTCATTGTACATTTCTGAATTCCATCCTAATAACAGAGGAGTACCTTTGCCAGTATTGCAACAGAGCTAGAATGAATTATTGTGTTAAATATGTGGAAAATGCATGCTTAAAGTACTGTTATTTTCTAAAAATATTCTGTACGTCTATTTTTTACAAGAAGAAAAAATAGCTAAAAGCTGTTAATTTATTTATTAGTCCAAAGGGGCTTTGTCCCTAAAGGACTACTGTTTTTGTTTTGCGTTGGTTCACTATAAATATCTGTTTCACTTTTCAAAGTGTTCCTACCAAATGTTAGAGTCCCTAGTGTGGGATTAATACTCTCTATCTTAGTGCCCTCTATAGCCTATGTTAGGGTTAACCTGTATAACCTACAAGGATTGCCAGTTTAAGTGAGATATCTAGGTAGTCATCATAATACGTACATTATTTTTTATTATTTTTAAATTAAATTAAAAGTAATAAACTAGTTTTCAAGAATGGATTTAAACTAGATTTGCATTCAACTCTGGTTTATTGTGTTAATGATGTTTTGCTGTAACAAATATGAATTTTTTGTTTAAGTTAAATAATTTAAAATGTTTTTTCTAGAGAATGAAGTACTGCCACTAAATCGTATTGGATATGTTGCAAGGTAATTTTCTATTCTACATTAACTTAATCTTTATGTCCTGTTACAGATATATTGGCAGAAATAATGAAAACCTGACATTCAAAAAGAAAAATAATAACGTTGAATGTAGTATATTAGATGGTCAACTGCGGTTTGGCAACACATATTGAATACGAATAATTTTGACAATTACCGGTATTTTCAATAGTATAAAATTAGGCAAGAAAGCAGCTTTAGTTTAGCACCGATTTTAAATACAACTCTCTTAATTTCAAAGGTGATCCTGCACACACAGGTCCTGTGTAATAGAAGGCTCGCCAACGGTCCAGCGGTAAAGTCGCTGAACACTGGTAGTCCGGTTCGACGTTCGAATCCCGCGAACGGTCTGGCTGCATGGCCGTTTCCGTGGTTTTCCCATGTGTAACATGTATACGAGCCAGTTTCCCTTAGAAAGTCCTTCACGAAGGCATTCCTCACCTTAGGCAGATAGCCCTATTGTGCTTTGCAGTAATCAAATAAACCTAAACCAGCTAGTACATTCTCATTAGAATTGATGAATTTAACCCTTGATTTTGCCTTTTCTATATTTTTGGGTGAGCGTGTGATTGCATCCTAATTGATTTAATTACCGCGAATGGCCTTAGAACATAAAATTGAATTATCTGGTAAAAATTCTATGTAGTTGTATCCCAGTATTGAAAGAAACATTCAGTCTGATAGAAATAGCCGCGACGTGTTTTGAAAATGAAACTTAAAAGGTTACCAGCGAGGATATTCTGTTTGGCATTGGTTATACCATTTTGGGCGACTTTATCGCTTGCACGACAAAATGGAAAAGTACCCATATTGGTTTGACAAAGTTAAGATATAATTGAATTTAATCCGTTGGGGTACAAGTCTGATAAACGCCCTAATTTCACCAAATGTGGCGATATGTGTTTTGCGCTGGTTTTTGGCGCGATTGCGTGTTGTATGGCAACCATGTTACAGATGTATTTTATGTTACTAAAACAGTAAAACTTAAAACTAAACTGGATGGCACAAACAGCCCTTAGAGAGCCATGGCTGGGAATTCCTTGATATCTACTTTCTAGATGGTGAGCTCTGTGGTGTTTGCGCATAAGTGCTCAGCTTCTTGCAGGCCCCCCGGTATTAAGTCCCCAATGGAACTTGGTACTAATTTTATCGACCCACTCAAGGGATGAAAGGCTTGCCCAGCCTGGGAATCAAACGCCGGACCTCTGGTGCTGCTGCGTGACGCACTAGCCACTGTGCTATCGAGCCTCCCTACAATAGTAAATTTATGAAAATTATTTAAAAAAATTCAAAATATCAGGGTATTTTTCCGTTTCGCCGGCGCAAATCTTGCCAAGCAGACTTTATTGGCGACAACACACAGTATACACACAAAAAATGTTAACAAATGTTAGTTCTAAGAAATTTTTATTTTAAAGGCATAAGCATTTTAATATCATTGAAAATTTTGTAAAATGATAATAAATAAAGACATTAATTTGTATTTGTAAAAAGAGATTAATTTAAGAATTTACTATGATTTCATGGTGCAACATCCTGATTCGCCGTTTCATATCACGTTGTAAGGATCTTAAGTTTTACTAACGTTTATTTTATTTTAAATCTTTACTATCACTTCTTATTTTCTACTTCCGGCCAGAATTATAAGCGTGAAGGAGTTTATGCAAAATTGTCTGGCGAACGCCAAGTATTTAAGTGTGGCCTTTTTGCCAAGCAGAAGAGAGGAAGCCGTGAGTTCGAAGCAGGCTGCTTACCTTAGAAGTTACGCAGTTGCTACTTTGCCTTCCAGGCCAGAGGTTTTAATCCTCTTGATAAATTAAACGTATTGTAGTGTTCACAGTCTCTGTGCTACATACGCTTTCTGTTATTATAAGGCCAATCTTATTCTAAAGTTAAATTAGAGTTTAGTTTTATTTTGATATCTTTTAAGTTAGACCCCGAGTGGAGGGTCATTGTATTCCGAAGTACGGAAGTCATTGTATATAAAGAAAAAAATAAAGGGTTTTGTATACCCTTCGTCTGTATCCTGTCTACTTACTACAATTAGTGAACATAGCTTTAGTAAGCTCTCTGTTCTAGTCAGGTCATTGTATGTTTCCGAAGAAGGTTAGAAGAAACATTGAACCTGATAGTGGCGCCCGACGAAGAATAACCATGGCCGAGTTTCAAGAAGAACCTGTGCTGCCTGCAGAAACAGCTCAGAATCCAGAAATGCCAGCTGCCGCCCTGGAAGAATTTGGGTATATTGTCCAGACCATGCGCGCTTCGATGAAACCAGAAGCAACGTTTAATGGAAACTCACAGGTAACCAGTTTTTTGGAAAAATTGGATGACCACTTCATGCTCTACCCCGTGCACGAGTTTCAAAAAGTTACCTTAGCTACCAGCGCTTTGAGGGGCCAAGCGCTTAACTGGTTCAAATGTATCGGCAGAAGTCTCTTGGGTCAAGCAGGAAGTCCCACCTATACCTACGAAAATTTCAAGACTGCCCTACTAAAAGCCTTCCCTGTTGTAAGGGATCGTGCGAAATTAGAAACAGAACTTTTCAGTATATATCAACAAAGAATGGAAAACATCTCGAGTTTTATTTTAAGAAAAATTCACGTTTTCAAGCTCTTGTATGGAAACCGTCCGGATCCTGAAATAATTCAAGTGATTTTGCCGAGGTTACTACCCCAAGTGCAAGACTTTATTGAATTGAGAAATCCGACTACACTGGAAAAATTATTTGAGCTAGCAATCCAGTTTGAAAGTAGAAGAACGGCGGACGTCGAAAGAAGACGCCAATATCAACAGCGAAACCAATTTGGTACGCCAAGACTACAGCAAACTCAAGCACATGGCTACGGAGAAAAAGCGAATCAGTGGGCAAGGAAACCCGAGCATTCAAAAACAGCCGGCGAACGTCGACAGTTCAATAGCAACCCAGGAAAAAAGTCTCAAGGCCAGGGGAAAAAGGAAAGCACGGAAAGGAAAAATAATTTAAACTAAAACGGATTTCTGCTGACGAGAGGGTGCGGAAATCCGAAGGCCACGAAAACCCCTCTTCCTACAAGTTAAATACAGTAATGGTGAAAAATTTAACTCTTCCGAAGATTGAAGTCTTGGTAAATAATATCCCGGCCACCGCACTCCTGGATACCGGCGCGCAGTGTTCCTGTGTGGCAGAAGTCTTTTTTAGAAAGTATTTTCGCAAATACCGCATATATAATGCGGATAATACAACAGTATTAGCGGCGCAAGGAGAACAATGTAAGTGCGTAGGTAAAGTACCTTTGTACATCCGTATCAAGGACGAACAAGTAAAGGTGATGTTTTTTATAGTAAAGAATTTGCAAGCACACTTAATACTAGGAATAGACTTTCTTGCAGACGCACAAGCTACACTGGATTTTAATGAAGCGTCTCTTAAGCTGACGATGAAACCAGTGCGTGTAGAAAAGTTTGAACCGCCAAGGTTAAATCTCGACCACCTGCCTAATGACGAGCAAGATAGAATCCGACAAGTGGTAAGTGAATTTGCTTCCTTATTTAGTGATATTCCAGGATTTACCCAGGTTACTAACCATAGTATTGACACCGGAGATGCATTGCCGGTTCGTCAAAAACCATACCGGTATGATAAGAATAAGGAAAAAATTATAGAATGGCATATTACCGATATGCTACGTAAAAAGATCGTAATGCCTATCTCAAGTAGTTATGCTAGTCCGGTGGTTTTATGTAAGAAAAATAATGATTATCCTTTGGAGCATCCAAAAAGGTGGAGATTCGCTATTGATTACCGTAAATTAAATTCCATAACGAAATATCCGGTATATCCGTTACCGATTATAGAAGAAATTTTAAGGAACATAAAATCAACCAAATTTATGACAACTTTAGACTTAACGAATGGTTATTTTCAAATAGGGATCCGGCCTGAGGACGTGCCTAAGACTGCTTTTATAACCAAGTCTGGCACTTATGCATTTTTGCGAATGCCGTTTGGCCTTTCAGGCGCCCCAGCAACATTTCAGCGATGCATGGACATTGTGTTAAGACCTGTTCTCGGAAAGTCCACATTTATCTATTTAGACGATATCATTATTACTAGTGATAATCTAGGCCAACATGTACAGGATTTAAGACAGGTGTTTTCTTTATTAAATGAGGCCGGTCTAAAAGTTAATGTCGAAAAATGCAAATTTGCAGCCCCTGAATTAAAATATTTAGGTTAGAAAATATCGCAAAAAGGGATCGAGACAGATGAATCAAAAATAATCGCTGTACAAAAGTATCCGACTCCAAACACGGCAAAGAAGCTCTCTTCTTTTCTAGGACTTTGTTCATATTATAGGTCCTTTATAAAAGATTTTGCGGCTATCGCTGAGCCATTGTTAAAATTAAAAAGGAAAAAGGCAAGATTCTCGTGGACGGCCGAAGCCAATAGTGCTTTCGAAAAATTAAAACAAGCATTAACGCAAGCCCCTGTGTTGAAATTTCCTGAAAAGGATGAAAATTTAGAAATTTCAGCGGATGCTTCGGATTATGCGGTAGGAGCGGTACTTTCGCAAAATCAGCAGCCAGTAGCATTTTTTAGCCGAACTTTAAATCAAACACAAAGAAACTATTCCGCGACCGAGAGAGAGGCACTTGCAGTTCTGTTAGCAGTGCAAAAGTTCCGAGTCTATTTTGGAAAGGCGCCGATAACAGTATATTCTGATCATGCGGCGGTAACTAGATTGTACTCTGGAAAAAATTTATCCCCAAGGTTAATAAGATGGGCACTCAAGCTGCAAGAATATAATCTGGTAATCAAGCATACCCCCGGAAAGGAAAATATCGTAGCAGATGCCATGTCACGAATTAAATTAGACGAACAGGGTAATACCGTAAAAGTTGCAATGCTGACAGCGTGTACAATAAATTCCCGAGAAACTGTAATAACCGAACTGGGTAAGGATCCTGAGTTTGGAAGTATTTATGAGTATTTGAAGGATCCTGAAAATTTTAGCCACCAAGATATTGTGGCGATAAGAAATAGGGCGGCCCATTACGAACTAATAGATGGTCTATTATTTTATACAAAAACTACGAATTCCAACAACGAATTTCGACCTGTTATCCCAGCTAGTCTTAGATTAAATCTCCTGCAAGAGCTCCATGACAGCCCTTTAGCTTCTCATGCTGGTATTCGAAAAACTACTCAACGCGTACGCGAGGCAGTCTACTTTCCTGAACTGCAAAAGTTAACAAGGGCGTATGTCCAGTCCTGCCCAACATGTCAAGCCGTTAATTATATTAATTTCCGCCCGGCCGGGTTTCTAAATAGTATTAAATCCGAATTTCCAAATGAAATAATCGGCATCGATTTATTGGGCCCTTTCCCAAAAAGTCAGTTAAACAAAAGTCGCTATCTCCTTGTTATAGTTGATCATTTTAGTAAATGGACCGAAATTGTTCCCTTAAAACGAGCCTCCGCGAAATTAGTTACCGATTCTATTTTAAATAAATATATTTTAAAATACGGGGCGCCCCTAAAAGTTATATCGGATAATGGTCCTCAATTTGTAAGTAATATATTTGAAGACATGTGCCAAAAACTGGGCATACGTCATTTAAAAATGGTCCCGTATCGGCCGCAATCAAATATAGCGGAACGGGTCAACAGAAATATAGTGAAAATTATCCGTAGTTATGTTAAAAATTTTCATAAAAGCTGGGATAACTATGTCAATGAATTTGCTTTCGCCCTTAGGACCGCAAAACATGATACAACGGGCAAAACTCCTGCTGAGTTATTTCTAGGCAGAAAGGTTATAACACCGTTAGATAAACTATTTTATGTGCAACAAAGAGCCCCAGAATTTAAAATGGGTGATATAGAAAAACTAATAAAAGAAGCAAAAAAGAATACGGAAGTAGCACAAAGAAAACAAAAATTGTATTATGACTTGAAACGACGGGGAGTAACTTATAAAGTAGGGGATGAAGTACTAAAAATTAAGCATTCACTTTCTTCAGCACCAGAAGATAAAACTGCCAAATTTTTTCCACGCTTTGAAGGACCATATGTTATAGAAAAAATAACTCACGCTGTTGTAGTGTTAAAGGCAAGAAATGGTGAAACCTGTTCCGCAAACATTGACCAGATAAAACCATTCTATGACCGTAATAAAATGCAAATCTTTTCAGATCTTTTGCAGGATCCGGTACGGCAGACACCGCAGGTACAAGTTCCAGAGGTGGGAAAACGACAAGTACAAGGGCAAGCCAATGAGAGACAGAAGCAAGTGAAAAGAAAATTGCCCCGCGGAAAAATTGAAGGTACAAAGAAAAAGAAGCCGTTCCACCGTCCAAAAAACAGAGTTCACGAACACCCCCAGAATGAAGAAGGGAGAAGGACGACGTATGTGGAAAAGACCGGGAGAAAGGACGGCAACTATAACCCGGCTGTGAAACGGAAGATTGACTCATCCGACAGAACTCTCCGCAGCAAAAGTCGCCGAACTGCGGAAGGGCCATCAGCGGCGGAGGAAAAAGTACAAGAAAAATTTGAACGGCCAACAACGAGGTCCAAGCAGGATCACGACAGAAGTTTCCCGGTTCCACCAAGACCAGCTGCCTTCAAACGGCCAAGACCACAAGCAGAGGACAGAAGGAAGATGTTCAAGGGTGGCCGTAGTGGTGAAAAACGGAAGCTTCCAGAGGAAAGCACTGAAGGGCGAGCCCGTACAAGAAGGAGGATCAACCAAGCTACGGTCTGCAGCACCTTTAAAGACTGGGCCCAGAAAAGGATGTCTGAATATTACAAAGATAAGTAAAATTTTATGTTACTTTACAAACTTAAGTTAATCTTTCATTCTTACTGCAAGTGGCAGATTTCAAGAAGTTTTACCTCATGCGAGGTCTACCTTTATCGCCAAAAGGGCGAGAAATGAGTTGTGACCGATTTTCTTATTATGTTTTTCAATTACTCGCGCGTAAAACTAAAGTTGATGTATAATAGCGTTGTATAAAGACTTAAATATTGTAAAAAGTTATTGTATAAATTTTATTTAAAACATTCTAACAAGAAAGAAGTTTTAGTCTGAAAGACTTTTTGAAATGTAGTATTATTTCAATGTAGAAAGAATTGGCACTTGCTTTGAAAAGAATAGAAGTTAACAATGTACTACTAATGTATGTTTTCAAATGTGTAAAATTAACGGCATCTTGATATGTTCTTGTATACATGTGAACTGTTATTTTGAATGTTTAGAAATAACGTGATATGGTAAAAGTGAAAGTAATGTTAAAAAATTTGTTATTCGTGTGACTGTAAAGATTAAATCATGGTGAATATGTGTTAAAGGTTGAATGATGTAGTTAGGCTCTCTGACGCTACACTTTAGAGTTAGCCACTTTCAGAATAGTACCTCAGGGTCTAGAGTTGAAATTAGGGTGTGTTAAGAGGTCTCGTATGTTGAATTTTAACACGTTCGTGTTTTGATTGTAGGAGGAAGTGTTGAACACATAGACAGAAACACATTCGTGTTTAGTGTTTTTAGAACACATGTCAGAGAGCACGGGGAGAGATAATTAAAATAGTCATGAATGAAATAAGAATGTTAAGAAAAGTATATTCTATATGTTATTTGCAATGTCATTCTGTAACATTTCATTAAACTAGTTTTCCTTCCAGATCTCTGGAAGGAACCAGAATTGAATAAAGCTCCTGTTTTGATGCAGTACAGATGAAAAAGAAAAAAGATTGTTGTATATTCCGGGAGCTGCTATTGTAACAAATTTCTTTCTTTTAAAATTTTCTAGTTTCTAGCTAAGTTATGATTGTAAAAGTTTGGCCTCGCGTTAGTTTCTAGAGCTAAAAGTTTTCAACAAGGTCGTTTTAGACCTCAGTTTCAAACTAATTAACTCTGGCGGGAAGTATGTAAGGATCTTAAGTTTTACTAACGTTTATTTTATTTTAAATCTTTACTATCACTTCTTATTTTCTACTTCCGGCCAGAATTATAAGCGTGAAGGAGTTTATGCAAAATTGTCTGGCGAACGCCAAGTATTTAAGTGTGGCCTTTTTGCCAAGCAGAAGAGAGGAAGCCGTGAGTTCGAAGCAGGCCGCTTACCTTAGAAGTTACGCAGTTGCTACTTTGCCTTCCAGGCCAGAGGTTTTAATCCTCTTGATAAATTAAACGTATTGCAGTCTCTGTGCTACATACGCTTTCTGTTATTATAAGGCCAATCTTATTCTAAAGTTAAATTAGAGTTTAGTTTTATTTTGATATCTTTTAAGTTAGACCCCGAGTGGAGGGTCATTGTATTCCGAAGTACGGAAGTCATTGTATATAAAGAAAAAAATAAAGGGTTTTGTATACCCTTCGTCTGTATCCTGTCTACTTACTACAATTAGTGAACATAGCTTTAGTAAGCTCTCTGTTCTAGTCAGGTCATTGTATGTTTCCGAAGAAGGTTAGAAGAAACATTGAACCTGATAACGTGACCCCAAGTGATCTCATCTCATGTTAAACTACGCTAATTCTCTCAGTAATTATCTACATTAATTTCAAGTTAAATCTTAATTTAGAATACAAGTTTAAATGCAAGAATTATTTCGTTTCATATGAATAGCTTACTCAGAAATTATGTAAAACCGCAGTGCTTCACTTCGCTAGTGCATTCTCATTAGAATTGATGAATTTAACCCTTGATTTTGCCTTTTCTATATTTTCGGGTGAGCGTGTGATTGCATCCTAATTGATTTAATTACCGCGAATGGCCTTAGAACATAAAATTGAACTATCTGGTAAAAATTCTATGTAATTGTATCCCAGTATTGAAAGAAACATTCAGTCTGATAGAAATAGCCGCGACGTGTTTTGAAAATGAAACTTAAAAGGTTACCAGCGAGGATATTCTGTTTGGCATTGGTTATACCATTTTGGGCGACTTTATCGCTTGCACGACAAAATGGAAAAGTACCCATATTGGTTTGACAAAGTTAAGATATAATTGAATTTAATCCGTTGGGGTACAAGTCTGATAAACGCCCTAATTTCACCAAATGTGGCGATATGAGTTTTGCGCTGGTTTTTGGCGCTATTGCGTGTTGTATGGCAACCATGTCGACGTTGAAAAATCTTTTGGTGGAGTAGTTTAATTGCTAGTTGGTTCGTGTGTCGTGTGGTTTTTGTGTTGTATTTTATATGTGTTGAGTACGTGCTCAGTGATGATTACAAGATGTACACAAACATCGTTTATTCTACATTACTCATCTACTATTCTATATTACAGTTATGGTTAAAGATAATAATAGATACAGTTACAGTTACATATATAACATCTCCCTTTTTTTAAAAAAAAAATAATAGTAGTAAAATTAAACATATTCTTTTAAATAATAAGGTTTCTTAACAGCCCTACCAGATCGAGTGACGTAGTTATGTCCATTTGAAAAATTTGATGATACTATACCTCTTTCACTATTTGGTGACACAACACTTCTGTTAGATTTTGAAGGACTTACAGGCACATCTAAATTTGTAGTGCTCCTACTATTTTCATGTATCTCGGGTTCATCTATAACTTCATTCTCATAGTCATTTTGTATTGCAAACTCTTCCTGATTAGTTCCTTTAAGAAGGTCTCTTCTGTTCCTTTCTACAATTCTTCCCTCTGTTCTTATAATCCTATATGAACGTGGTCTTTCTGCTTCTTCTATAATTTTCCCTCTTTCATTTAGTTTTTTCCCTTTCTCTTTTATGTAAACATGATCTCCTGTTTTCAGTCGTTTTAATGGTCTTGCATTCCTATCATAATAACTTTTTTGTAAGGTTTGTCTCTTCAGTAAATGTTGTTTATGGTCTTCATATCGTTTACCTTGGACAAAATTCTCTTTTATAGGCATCAATCCATTTACTTTTCTTCCAAACATCAATTCAGAAGGTGACTTAATTTCATCTGAAATAGGAGAGTTACGATATTCCAGTAAAACTAAATATGGATCCTTGTTGTCAACTACAGCTTTTTCTAACATTCGCTTGACAGTTTGAATATGTCTTTCAACCATTCCATTAGACTGTGGGTATTTTGGACTTGAAGTTCTGGTTTCAAAATTCCATCTTCTTGCAAAATCTTTATATTTCCTGCAATTATATTGTGGACCATTATCCGAATATACTATTTCCGGAATACCATGTCTTGCAAAAATTGATTTCAATTGCTTTATCACTGCTACACTTGACAAATCTTCCAAATGTCCAATTTCAACATATTTGCTAAAATAATCTATAACTATTAGATAATCCCTTCCTGGAAAGTAAAAGAGGTCTGTTCCCAATATTTCCCATGGACCATTAGGTATTTCTTTAGTATTAGCTTTTTGTAAACTTAAACATGTTTGACAATTCAGTACCAAATCTTCAATTTCTTTGGACATTCCTGGCCAAAATAATATTTCTCTTGCTTTGATCTTGCATTTTACTACTCCTAAATGACCATAATAAATTCTGCTTAACATATCTTTTCGTAAACTTCTTGGTACAACAACACAGGAATTTTAAATATTAATCCATTTGCTTCTGATAGTTCTTCTCTGAAGTTAAAATATGGTTTTGCCAGTTCTGGAACCAGACATTTTTCATCTGGCCATCCAGTTTTAATTAATTTTCTTAAAACTTGTATGTCTTCATCTTTTTCTGTTTCCAGTTGAAAAACTTCCATTTTACCATTAGACATTGGTATACATTCTACAACTAATCCAACATGAGCTTCTATTTCTCCTTCAAAGAAATCAGATCCTTTATCAGTGAATGATCTTGATAATGCATCCGCTATAAAAAGTTCTTTTCCTGGTTTATATTTTACCTCAAACTGATATGGCTGTAATCTTATACGCATTCTTTTTAGTCTTATAGGGCATTTATTTAATGGCTTTTTAAAAATTGATTCCAGTGGTTTATGATCACTTTCCACAGTAATATTTTTCCCGAATATATACTGGTGAAATTTCTCACACGCAAATACAATAGTTAAAGTTTCCTTTTCAATTTGAGCATAATTCTTCTGTGTATCTGTTAATGCCTTAGATGCATATGCCACTGGTAAATTATTCTGCAGTAAGACTGCTCCTAGTCCTTCTTGAGATGCATCTACAGATAAAACTACTGGCATGTTTATATCATAATACTGTAAAACTGGTTTATTTACCAAGACATCTTTTAGTCTTCTAAATGCTTTTTCATGTGTTGCATTCCAGTTCCAGATAACTTGTTTTTTCAACAAATCTCTTAAGCATGATGTCAATTCTGATACATTAGGTATAAATCTAGAAACATATGTAAACATTCCTAGGAAAGTTTCTAATTCTTTCACATTTTTCGGTGGTTTTATATCTAGAATAGCCTTAATTTTGTCTTCATCTGGTTTTAAACCATCTTTAGAAAATATATGTCGCATATATCTCACTTCATTCAGCCCAAATTTACATTTATTTAAATTAAATTTAACATTCTTTTCTCTGGCTCTGTCCAACAACTTCTTTAATCTTGAATCATGTTCTTTTTTATCTTTACCCCAAACTAATAAGTCATCTATATATATTTGAACTCCTTCTAAATCACTAAAAATTTCAGAAAAACTTCTGTGGAAAACTTCTGGTGATGAACTCAGTCCATATGGCAACCTCAAAAAACAATATCTACCAAACGGAGTGTTAAATGTAGTAAATTCACAACTTGAATCTGACAGTTTAATTTGCCAAAATGCTTTGTTTGCATCTAAAATACTAAAAACCTTTGCATTTGTCATTTGAGATGAAATTTCTTCAAAGGTTGGTATGTGATAATGTTCTCTCAGTATATTTTGGTTAAGGAGTTGAGGATCTAAACACACTCTTAAATTTCCATCCTTTTTCCTTACTACCACTAATGAATTCACGAATTCTGTTGGTTGGTTAACTTTCTTTATAATACCATCTTTTTCCATTCTTGCTAATTCCTTTTTTAATGGATTTAATAAGCTAAGTAGAATTTTCCTACAGGGTTCTATTTTACCAACAGCTCCTGATTTTAATTTAATATGATATGTATATCCAGTTAAATTCCCAGTTCCTTTAAACAAATCTTGATATCCTTTTAAAAGTTCTGGTAACCTTTCATTAGAATCAGGATTTACTGTACAAATCCTTTGTATTAGGTTTAATTTTTGCAATGTAGGTAAACCTAAAATAGCTGGAACAGTTTTATCACATGCTACGACTTGAAATTCTATTTCATCCTTGTCCCCTTTCGATGTTTCACATAATAATTTACATTTTCCAACTACATCAATTGTAGTACCATTGTAATTATATAAAGTGACTTTTGATTTAGTCAAACATTTCTCTCTTAAATTTAATTGTTTAAATTTAGGCAATGGTAGCACATTACACTGAGCTCCAGTATCCAACTTAACAAATAAATATTTATATATGTTTACTTTTAGTTTTTCAAACCATTCGGTTTTATTTTTAGAAAATGGATTTATATCTTCTACTGACCCTAATATATATTGATTACCATCATTACGTAACTCATGCTGAAAATTATTCTGTACGACATTAACATTTTTATAAGTGCACATTTTAGAAAAGTGATTTTTCTTTTTACAGTACAAGCAAATCTTATGATAAGCAGGACAGTTGTATAACTTATGAAAAGTTCCACATTTTCTACATGGTTTTGGATTATTGTACTTATTTCCTTGATAGTTTGAAGAAGATTTAGTACTTTGTTTTACATGATAGTCTTTCTTACAAGGCTGACTTTTTTCCTCTGAAGGTGGAAATTTATTACGTTTGATAGCTTCTATTTTATTTTCTTCAATTAAAGTTTTCAGCTGAAGTTATGCTAATTCAGAAGTTTTACACATTTTAATACATTTCTCCAATGTTAACTAATCTTCCCTTAATAATCTATCTTTGAGATTTTTATTTAGAATTCCACTTACTATTCTATCCCTTATTAAACTATCTTTTAATTCTGCAAATCCACAGTTACTACTTAATTCCTTTAAATCGGTTAAGAAATCATCAAACGATTCACCTACATGTTGTGTTCGACAGAAAAATATATGTCTATCAACACTTTCGTTTGCTTTCGGTATGTAAAAATTTTCGAAAGCTTCAATTACTTTGTCAACATCCTTCTTATCTTCTTCACTTAAATTAAAAGTATTAAATTTTTCAAGTGCTTCTTCACCAATTATATGCAATAAAATAGCTACTTTAATTTCAGGTGATTTAGTAATACCACCAGACGCTAACATATAAATTTGGAATTTTTGTTTCCATTTCTTCCAATTTTCGCTTAAATTTCCTTCGAAACTTAGATTACTTGGTGGCTTTAATCCATCCATATTTAATTTAGGACTTTAAATAGTTTATATATACGTATTTTTAGCCACTTCCAATAAAAATAAACAACTCACTTACCAGCGATATAAGTTTGGATTTCACAGTAAACAACTTCCCATGATGTTTTTGTTTAGAACATCTTTACCGAGGCTGCATGGTTCTTCAAAAAAGATTTTCTTTTTTAATCAACGACGAGCTGCGCCATGTGTTGTATTTTATATGTGTTGGGTACGTGCTCAGTGATGATTACAAGATGTACACAAACATCGTTTATTCTACATTACTCATCTACTATTCTATATTAAAGACAGACAGACAAAGTAGACAGATGTCTTGTTTTGCACCCGCTAAGTCTTTCTGCACCGATGGGCGAAAAATCAAGCATAGGTGCGAAGGAAAGGTATATAGAAAGAGGGGCAATTTCGTATTTGAGGAGAGTAAAAAGGAACTTCGTACATTTTTTACGAGTTCAAAAGGCCAGAAAGAAAAGATGGGACAAAATAAAATTTAAAATAAATGGCCCAAAAATAATAGAGGAGAATAAAAAGGGCCTATAGAAAGAAAAGGAAAAGAAGTAGAAAATATCCTAAAATACGATTGTGTCCATAAGTGTAGTTAAGAAGTTCATCTGCAAAAATTAGTGTCTTTAAGAAGCAAACTTTAGCTAAGTTAAAAAAAAAGGGGGGGAATGAATTCCTACATGGTAATGTGTATGCCCTTATCTTGAGACCCAACTAGAAAAGACATATATCATCACAAAGATGTACATAATATTTTAACTAAAGTAACATTAAATATTACCGTTCCCAAAAAAATTCATGTATATTTCAGAAAAACAGTAATTGACAAAATTATAAATCCATCATACATAGTGTGAGAGCATTTCAGCAAAAATAAATTATACAGTTTATTTTTCTTAAATATTAGTTAAATATAAAATTAATTTATTAATT
The DNA here is from genome assembly GCF_044657685.1 of Stegodyphus dumicola. NCBI lineage: Eukaryota > Metazoa > Arthropoda > Arachnida > Araneae > Eresidae > Stegodyphus > Stegodyphus dumicola. Next base: position 37,115,308 of record NC_140781.1, read on the forward strand.
TAACCGTTGAAATTTATTATAGTACAAGTTGAACAAATTCCGTCACTGTATTTTTATTTACTGGTAATTTTAAGTTTGAGACCTGAAAAAAAAAAAAAAAAAAGTCGGGGATTTTTGTTACAAAAATCACAATCTATACTCATCGATGATCAAGAGATCCCCATTTTTCCCTCACAAGAAATTCCTAAGCACGAAAAGGGGGGGCCTCCGAAGGGTGTGAGTTGCTGATAAGAACGGACTACTGATAAGGAATGTGGCGTCTCTACGGAATAGTTACGAAGAAAAGAACCACATGACCTGCTACTATTACCAACTATTGTATAATGCTAGAATCTTATGAAAAATAATAAATAAAGAAATTTAATGACACTCTAGTAATAGAGAAACAGATATTTTATAGAGAACAGAATGTTACTTATCTGAATATTCCGTGTCAGGGCCTCTTTTGGATTTCTCGTGTTCATAGTGAACAGCTAACAAAACACCTGAAGTTTCGAAGAAGCGAAGTTTCCTTTTTCAATTTGATGAATGAGATATTGCATAGGAAAGGGGCATTTAACTATTTTAGAGAGTTGAAAACATTTTTGAAACACTTATTTAAAAAATTTCGGAGCTGTGTTTAGACACTGCCTCCAGCTTTCGTGATCGCAGCGCCAGTATCACTATTCTATATTACAGTTATGGTTAAAGATAATAATAGATACAGTTACAGTTACATATATAACAGTTTTGAAATGGCCCATGTTGCGATGAAAGACGTGGTGGGAAGGTTTCAGCCGCGTATTTTAGATTGTGTGCAGAGTAAATTTAGTATGAAAAGGTACATGTTGGAGTTGTTAACGAGTCTTTTGTTCACGGATGTATTTATGGGGATCGTAGTGTATTTTTTGAATTTCTGTGGGAGTCGGGACTTTTAAAACGGGGTTTGACGTGTCCGAAATGCGGAGCTGATATGAGAACTCGGACGAAAAATGGTGTTTCTGATAGACTTGTGTGGGTTTGCAGTAAAATTGTTGCTAATAAAGTATGTAGGTGTCAGCGGAGTTTAATGTTTGGATCTTGGTTTTCGTGTAACAAGTTAACGTTGGAGGAAGTTTTTATTGTTACTTTCGAAATTTTGAATCGTAGGAAGGCATGTGATATAGCAAAATCGTGGAAGTTTTCTTCACAGACGTTGTGTGACTGGCGAAATTTTATTAACGAATGTATTTTGGACTTTGTATGCTCTGTATCTGAGAAGATAGGGGGGAAAGATATTTCTGCTTTTAAAAGAAGCTTTCATTATGGTAAGTGCATCTTATTTTATTGTTTTTATTTTGTAGAATATTATATTCATTGTTTTTTGTGTGAATTTCTGTTTTTATTGTTGTTTTTTGAATTGTCTGAAATTTATTTTAGTTTATTTTCTTGATTTGCTTTTAGTGTAGATTGTGCAATTCGTAGATGTTTTTTAAAGTTCAAACAGAACGCTGTGTACATGGTATTCTTTGAAATTTATTGTTGTTATGTTAATTTATTAAAGCGAGGTGTGCGTAGTTCGTAGATTCGTTCGTTGCCTACAGTGTGCCATTCGTAGATGTTTTTTTAAGTTAAAACATGTCGCTGTGTACATGGATTCTTGTCAAATATTTTTGGTTAGAAACTTTACGTTTTTGCTATCTAAATTTTTTGTTTTTGTTTCGGATTTTTAGCTTAAATCGTGTGTTCAAAACGTAGTTTTTGCCTGTGCGAAAACCGTGTTTTTGGAGACATTTTAGGCTTAAAGTTCGAAATGTAGGCAAAAAATTTAGATAGTGATATGGCAGCGTGAAGTTTCTCGCCAAAAATATTTGGCGACTTGAGGGCGCATATCAGAGTAGTTCCTAAGTTGGAAATACTGTCTGTCTTTCCATGAGTTAAAAAATAATTTCGGTACTTTTCCGTTTTGCCGGCGCAAGCGATAAAGTCGCCAATAATGGTACAACCAATGCCAAACGAAATATTCTCGCTGGTAACCTTTTACGCCTCATTTTCAAAACAAGTCGCAGCTTTTTCTTATCAGATTGATTGTTTCTTTCAATACTGGCATATCATTACATATAATTTTTATCAGATAGTTCAGTTTTATGTTTAAGGCAATTTTCGGTAATTAAGTTAATTAGGATGCAATCACAGCACTTACCCGAAGCCGAAAAATATAGAAAAGGTAAAGTCAAGGGTTAAATTCATCAATTCTAATGAGAATGTATTAGCGAAGTAAAGCACTGCAGTTTTACATAATTTCTGACTAAGCTATTCGTACGAATTGAAATATTTCTTGCATTTAAACTTGTGTTCCAAATTAAGATTTAACTTGAAATTAATGTGGATAATTACTAAGAGCATTAGATTTTTGTAGAGTAGTTTACGTGAGATGAGATCGCTTGGGGTCACGTGATATGAACCGGCGAATCAGGATGTTGAACCATGAAAGCATAGTAAATTCTTAATGTCTTTTTACAAATTTGCTGTCTTTATTTATTGGCTTTTTATAAAATTTTAAGCGACATTAAAATGTTTATGCCTTCTTTTTTAAAAAGAATTCTTAGAACTAACATTTTTTTAATATTTTTTACGTGTATACTGTATGTTGTCGCCAATAAAGTCTGCTTGGCGAGATTTGCGCCGGCGAAACGGAAAAGTACCAGAATTTCAAATAAAATTTCTTTTTTCAGTTTTTCATGTTATTTGTTTAATGTTATTGTAATCTGATTTATCATATTTAGTCACATATTCCATCCCTCTTTGCACTATAGTGTATAATTCAAAGGGCTTATCAGTTTCAGCAATATTTTTTTCACCAGTATACATTTTTACCATAACTCTGTTTCTAAATCATATCCTGAAAAATTAAGGAGTAAAGTACACAAAGAAGGAAAATATGCAAGTAAATAATGGCATTTAAGTGTTGTTTATGTGTCTAATATTTGTACTAGATTGTAAAAGTTATAAAATTCTATTAGCTTTTTTAAATTGAGATGCTTCTTTGCACCCAAATGGTTAAAGCCTTCCAGAACTGGTACTTTGATCTAACTTCTATTCCTAATAAATAATGCACTGCATACAGTTTACTCAATTTCTGCCATGTGTAAGGTAAACAGTATTAGCTTTTTTTTTAATATATCTTTTACAACTATTCCATCAGGTAGATTTCTTTCATATTTTGCCTTAATTGAGTCATCCTGCTAATTAAGAATTTATTAAAGTTAATATGTTAAGTTTTTGAGTGTATAATTTATTTTAAGTATGTGCAAGCAAATGCATACATTAAGTTACGTAGAATTATGTTTTGGGTATCAAATTCAGAAATTTTTGGGCTGTTTTTAGAAGATTTATTAATGATTTATACTATATTAATATTGATAAAAAAATTCTGTGGCTTTTATATGAGGGTATATATTTTAAAATAGCTGCATGATATGGTAGAGGTAAAAAGCTTCATGTGGATCGTAAATTAACATTATGTGGGAATTTTTCATTTATTTAATAAAGAAAATATTCAAGCCACAATTAAATTTTTTTCACTGGATTATTTGCATACAAAGTTTGCAGCAAATATTTCCTGCAACAGAAGTGACAATTTTTATTTTGCCAAGACAGGAAATTTAGTTAGTGAAAGCAGTAACCCTATTTTGAGATGTTAAACAGAAAGGCAAATTTTTGAATTTAAATTGATTTTTGAAGGAAGACCTCATTTAGTCTTGCTATCATTCTACATGGCTTTTAACTTTTTTATGGTATTTATAATTTTATTGTTATTCAGCTTTCTGTTTGCTTAGAATGCACATGAATGTAGACTTGAAATATTTTATATTGCAAACTGAGATGCCATTGTTATCATAATTAAAGATTTGTGTTCTGATTTTGGAGGAATTTACTGATAATACTTTTGATTGTGTATTGGTTTCTGGTTTATTGAAATGTGTAAAATAGCCTGTTAATGCATATACGTATGTTAATGACATGTATATGTTTATGAAGTATTCTGTTATATGTATATAGTGTTGCGATTAGTTTTCTGCTTACTCTTTATTTAAGAAAAAGTTATCTGTAAGAAAGCGAATATTCTTTACTATATGTAGGAGTAAAATTGAAAATGCTAATGCAATATAATTAATACAAAATTAAGTTTTTTCTCGTGTACTTAAATACAAACATAATTAAAGACTTTCTTAACCTTGCAGTTCTAAACAAATCTTTAGGTATTTTTACTTGAAATTATAGGCATTGTATAAGGTATATAATTGAAGTTTACTATGTGATAGTATGAACTTAAAGTTTTAATTACTGAAATGTAAATTTTTAAATATGAAATACTCAGTGCATTTTATATGCATCTTTTAATACTTCAACTATATTTAAAAACTGAAAACATCTGAAGTGTGAAATTATTACAGTTTTTTTTTTTTTTTTTTTTTCTTATTTAGGAGCTGTTCTCAAAACATTGGGTGACAAAGAATTCACATTTACAAAAATCGAGCAGGATATTAAAGACAGCGAACTATAGAACAAATACGGCGAAGCTGAATGAAATCTATGTTGAATTTTATTATTGAAAAAAAATATGCTCTTCAGATTTAATGTTTGTTTTTATTGTTTAACAGTAATTGCAGTTTTCGAATACCTGTAAAATAAACCTAATTCTTAAATTAATTTCACGTGTATTTCTTTTGCAAGTATTACAGTTCATAATACTTCAAACAACTTGAAATTTGATACTTGTTAATTTATGTGGGATATATTCATAATAATTTTATAATTTAAATAACTCATTGTCATCATATGAGCATAATCTAAAATGCACAGCATTTGACAACAAATTAATAAAAAATTAACCAACTTCTAATTGCTTTCTTTTGTCCAGTTGTCTCCTTTTAAATCATTTAATACCATAAAGCTATTTGATGAAAAAAAAAATAATTGGTATGTCCACATCAACATGTACATTTATAATGATGTTATAGAAAAAGTCACATGAGATAAATATTTAAAAACTTCAATATTCCTAAACAAATTAACTTTTTTAAATTTTATCTGGTATATAAGATAAAATAAAGAACATATTTAGGTAATTTTGAATTTGCATAATTTTATGAACATATTTATAAAATTAACAGTTACATTGTAAAAGGGAACTTTTTAAAAATGCCTAGATAAAGCATTTCTTTTGTAGAGGTGAACTTTTAGTACTGATATAATATATTTAAGATTTTAAACTGAGAAAGACAACAATAATAGATTACAATACATTGCAAGATTGACTGATAAATGTAAAATTTTTACATATCATAATTATGTGTGTAATTAAAACAAAAGTTACTCGATTAACTTGCATGGAAATTAATATTTTCTTTAACATGTTTGGGATAAACTAAATTTTAATAAATAAATATGTATATATTTGTGTATTATCTGAAGATACGAATGCAATATTTGTGACATTAAACATTCATCTTCAAGGAAAATAACAAAGTCAACTTGGTAACTATTGGAAAAGCTAAGTTTTCTACAATTTCCTGGTCTATATTTAACAATTTAAAAATTTAGCACACTCATTCAAATAATCTAAACGTATGATGTTTTCTTTTGTGCTACAGTCATTTACTGAATTTGGTAAATAACTACTATATTGTACTTTAGATAGAAATTAACGTAGATATTCCCCGTATTTTACAGTACAAAAACTTATATATTTGATAATAATTGACCTAAATCTTCCCTATTGTTATATATGTAACTGTAACTGTATCTATTATTATCTTTAACCATAACTGTAATATAATATAGTAGATTAGCAATGTAGAATAAACGATGTTTGTGTACATCTTGTAATCATCACTGAGCATGTAACCAACACATATAAAATACAACACATGGCGCAGCCCGTCGTTGATTAAAAAAGAAAATCTTTTTTGAAGAACCATGCAGCCTCGGTAAAGATGTTCTAAACAAAAACATCATGGGAAGTTGTTCACTGTGAAATCGAAACTTATATCGCTGGAAAGTGCGTTGTTTATTTTTATTGGAAGTGGCTAAAAATACGTTTATGTAAACTATTTAAAGTCCTAAATTAAATATGGATGGATTAAAGCCACCAAGTAATCTAAGTTTCGAAAGAAATTTAAGCGAAAATTGGAAGAAATGGAAACAAAAATTCCAAATTTATATGTTAGCGTCTGGTGGTATTACTAAATCACCTGAAATTAAAGTAGCTATTTTATTGCATATAATTGGTGAAGAAGCACTTGAAAAATTTAATACTTTTAATTTAAGTGAAGAAGATAAGAAGGATGTTGACAAAGTAATTGAAGCTTTCGAAAATTTTTGCATACCGAAAGCAAACGAAAGTGTTGATAGACATATATTTTTCTGTCGAACACAACATGTAAGTGAATCGTTTGATGATTTCTTAACCGATTTAAAGAAATTAAGTAGCAACTGTGGATTTGCAGAATTAAAAGATAGTTTAATAAGGGATAGAATAGTAAGTGGAATTCTAAATAAAAATCTCAAAGATAGATTATTAAGGGAAGATCAGTTAACATTGGAGAAATGTATTAAAATGTGTAAAACTTCTGAATTAGCAGAACTTCAGCTGAAAACTTTAACTGAAGAAAATAAAATAGAAGCTATCAAACGTAATAAATTTCCACCTTCAGAGGAAAAAAGTCAGCCTTGTAAGAAAGACTATCATGTAAAACAAAGTACTAAATCTTCTTCAAACTATCAAGGAAATAAGTACAATAATCCAAAACCATGTAGAAAATGTGGAACTTTTCATAAGTTATACAACTGTCCTGCTTATCATAAGATTTGCTTGTACTGTAAAAAGAAAAATCACTTTTCTAAAATGTGCACTTATAAAAATGTTAATGTCGTACAGAATAATTTTCAGCATGAGTTACGTAATGATGGTAATAAATATATTTTAGGGTCAGTAGAAGATATAAATCCATTTTCTAAAAATAAAACCGAATGGTTTGAAAAACTAAAAGTAAACATATATAAATATTTATTTGTTAAGTTGGATACTGGAGCTCAGTGTAATGTTCTACCATTGCCTAAATTTAAACAATAAAATTTAAGAGAGAAATGTTTGACTAAATCAAAAGTCACTTTAAATAATTATAATGGTACTACGATTGATGTAGTTGGAAAATGTAAATTATTATGTGAAACATCAAAAGGGGACAAGGATGAAATAGAATTTCAAATTGTAGCATGTGATAAAACTGTTCCAGCTATTTTAGGTTTACCTACATTGCAAAAATTAAACCTAATTCAAAGGATTTGTACAGTAAATCCTGATTCCAATGAAAAGTTACCAGAATTTTTAAAAGGATATCAAGATTTGTTTAAAGGAACTGGGAATTTAACTGGATATACATATCATATTAAATTAAAACCAGGAGCTGTTGGTAAAATAGAACCCTGTAGGAAAATTCCACTTAGCTTATTAAATCCATTAAAAAAGGAATTAGCAAGAATGGAAAAAGATGGTATTATAAAGAAAGTTAACCAACCAACAGAATTCGTGAATTCATTAGTGGTAGTAAGGAAAAAGGATTGAAATTTAAGAGTGTGTTTAGATCCTCAGCACCTTAACCAAAATATACTGAGAGAACATTATCACATACCAACCTTTGAAGAAATTTCATCTCAAATGACAAATGCAAAGGTCTTTAGTATTTTAGATGCAAACAAAGCATTTTGGCAAATTAAACTGTCAGATTCAAGTTGTGAATTTACTACATTTAACACTCCGTTTCGTAGATATTGTTTTTTAAGGTTGCCATATGGACTGAGTTCATCACCAGAAGTTTTTCTGAAATTTTTAGTGATTTAGAAGGAGTTCAAATATATATGTAGTAGGTGAGTTGAAGATGCTAAATAACAATCTCAACTTTGTTTTCCACACCACAGAACATTTAATAAAGATAATCAGAAAAGGTACAAATTAGATTAAATACAAGTGCCGTTTGATACAAAGAGGATTCTGTATAGCTTTTACCAGTCTTATCACATAACCGATTAGTGCCTACTCGCATTTGCTGATGTATTAAACAGTCCAATTTACCACCTTCGCGTGGAAAACTACAGTTCCTTATTCTACACCTTCACGTGCAGACAGACATCTCACTACCTTCACGTGGGATAGCAGAAGAGTCTCTGTCATACTCCTCTTTCACCTCGCTGCTGGCGCATCGGTGAGGCCCTCTGGTGATTATGATGCACTTCCAGATACTACATATATAGATGACTTATTAGTTTGGGGGTAAAGATAAAAAGGAACATGATTCAAGATTAAAGAAGTTGTTGGACAGAGCCAGAGAAAAGAATGTTAAATTTAATTTAAATAAATGTAAATTTGGGCTGAATGAAGTGAAATATATGGGACATATATTTTCTAAAGATGGTTTAAAAGCAGATGAAGACAAAATTAAGGCTATTCTAGATATAAAATCACCGAAAAATGTGAAAGAATTAGAAACTTTCCTAGGAATGATTACATATGTTTCTAGATTTATACCTAATGTATCAGAATTGACATCATGCTTAAGAGATTTGTTGAAAAAACAAGTTATCTGGAACTGGAATGCAACACATGAAAAAGCATTTAGAAGACTAAAAGATGTCTTGGTAAATAAACCAGTTTTACAGTATTATGATATAAACTTGCCAGTAGTTTTATCTGTAGATGCATCTCAAGAAGGACTAGGAGCAGTCTTACTGCAGAATAATTTACCAGTGGCATATGCATCTAAGGCATTAACAGATACACAGAATTATGCTCAAATTGAAAAGGAAACTTTAACTATTGTATTTGCGTGTGAGAAATTTCACCAGTATATATTCGGGAAAAATATTACTGTGGAAAGTGGTCATAAACAACTGGAATCAATTTTTAAAAAGCCATTAAATAAATGCCCTGTAAGACTACAAAGAATGCGTATAAGATTACAGCCATATCAGTTTGAGATAAAATATAAACCAGGAAAAGAACTTTTCATAGCGGATGCATTATCAAGATCATTCACTGATAAAGGATCAGATTTCTTTGAAGGAGAAATAGAAACTCATGTTGGATTAGTTGTAGAATGTATACCAATGTCTAATGGTAAAATGGAAGTTTTTCAACTGGAAACAGAAAAAGATGAAGAACTACAAGTTTTAAAAAAATTAATTAAAACTGGATGGCCAGATGAAAAATGTATGGTTCCAGAACTGGCAAAACCATATTTTAACTTCAGAGAAGAACTATCAGAAGCAAATGGATTAATATTTAAAAATTCCTGTGTTGTTGTACCAAGAAGTTTACGAAAAGATATGTTAAGCAGAATTCATTATGGTCATTTAGGAGAAGTAAAATGCAAGATCAAAGCAAGAGAAATATTACGAGGGCCATCCAGGAAGTAGATTACGTTTCCGTCTGTGTCCGCTAGGGGCGGGGCTAGCGCGGCCATCTTGGGGTCAGAGCGTTGCGCAGCTCAGTCTGCATCTAGCCGTGCTAGTGAGAGGTTCGTGCTGTGCTCCGTTCAGATACTGTGACGGTTTGAAATGTCTGCGTTAATTGAAAATCCCGCGAGCTGCGAGGTGCGCTCAGTAATAAGGTTTCTGACTGCAAAAAACTGTAAACCGATAGAAATCTATTGGCAGCTTCGTGAAGTGTATGGGGACAACATTATCACTGAAGGTGGAGTGCGTCAGTGGGTCATAAGATTTCAAAATGGCCGAACCAATGTTCACGACGAAGATCGAAGTGGGAGACCCAGCATAGTGACCGCCGAACTTTTCGAAAAAGTCGATGCTAAAGTCCGTGAAAATCGAAATTTCACAATAACGGAACTTTCTTTGAGTTTTCCACAAATTTCGCGAAGTTTGTTGCACGAAATCATCAGCGAAAAGCTTGGTTACCACAAGTTTTGTGCAAGATGGAAGGCAAGAAGAGGTAACGAAGTGGTTGAAGGCGCAGGCGGCCGAATTTTTCGACGAAGGAATTTCCAAGCTCGTACATCGCTACGATAAATGCCTTAATTTGTAATTTGTATGGTGACTATGTAGAAAAGTAGTATTTGAGTGTGGCTTTCATCTGTATATAATAAAATTTGTTTCCTATACTTTGTTTATTTTTTTATTCCAAAACGTAATCTACTTTCTGGATAGCCCTCGTATATTGGCCAGGAATGTCCAAAGAAATTGAAGATTTGGTACTGAATTGTCAAACATGTTTAAGTTTACAAAAAGCTAATACTAAAGAAATACCTAATGGTCCATGGGAAGTATTGGGAACAGACCTCTTTTACTTTCCAGGAAGGGATTATCTAATAGTTATAGATTATTTTAGCAAATATGTTGAAATTGGACATTTGGAAGATTTGTCAAGTGTAGCAGTGATAAAGCAATTGAAATCAATTTTTGCAAGACATGGTATTCCGGAAATAGTATATTCGGATAATGGTCCACAATATAATTGCAGGAAATATAAAGATTTTGCAAGAAGATGGAATTTTGAAACCAGAACTTCAAGTCCAAAATACCCACAGTCTAATGGAATGGTTGAAAGACATATTCAAACTGTCAAGCGAATGTTAGAAAAAGCTGTAGTTGACAACAAGGATCCATATTTAGTTTTACTGGAATATCGTAACTCTCCTATTTCAGATGAAATTAAGTCACCTTCTGAATTGATGTTTGGAAGAAAAGTAAATGGATTGATGCCTATAAAAGAGAATTTTGTCCAAGGTAAACGATATGAAGACCATAAACAACATTTACTGAACAGACAAACCTTACAAAAAAGTTATTATGATAGGAATGCAAGACCATTAAAACGACTGAAAACAGGAGATCATGTTTACATAAAAGAGAAAGGGAAAAAACTAAATGAAAGAGGGAAAATTATAGAAGAAGCAGAAAGACCACGTTCATATAGGATTATAAGAACAGAGGGAAGAATTGTAGAAAGGAACAGAAGAGACCTTCTTAAAGGAACTAATCAGGAAGAGTTTGCAATACAAAATGACTATGAGAATGAAGTTATAGATGAACCCGAGATACATGAAAATAGTAGGAGCACTACAAATTTAGATGTGCCTGTAAGTCCTTCAAAATCTAACAGAAGTGTTGTGTCACCAAATAGTGAAAGAGGTATAGTATCATCAAATTTTTCAAATGGACATAACTACGTCACTCGATCTGGTAGGACTGTTAAGAAACCTTATTATTTAAAAGAATATGTTTAATTTTACTACTATTATTTTTTTTATAAAAAAGGGAGATGTTATATATGTAACTGTAACTGTATCTATTATTATCTTTAACCATAACTTAGATTAGCAATGTAGAATAAACGATGTTTGTGTACATCTTGTAATCATCACTGAGCACGTAACCAACACATATAAAATACAACACACCTATGTTTTCTTTGCATATACGAATCACTTTGGTAAAAATTTAGTCCAATGTCTTCTTCTCTTTACTGTGTATAAGTGCACATTTTTGGTAAAAAATTTGCATAAATCTCCAATTACCTATTTACTGCATTTTTCGTAAAATGTGCTTATTTTAATCTCGTATTTTTTATATAAATCTATGCAAAAATGTTCTGCATATTATGATTAAAAGATAAAATGTTAATTTGATATCAAATTTTTACATATCCACCTTTTAGGTATGTACAACAATATGGAATATATATAACTGGAAAATTTAAATGCAAAAAATAATTTCTATTCAAAAATTATGTAACACTTAAAGGCTGAAAATCACTTTTAATATTTCATTTCAAAGTGACTACAAAATATGCAATAAATTTTGTAAACCTGAGTTCTATGTTTTAAATCAATTAATGCTATCGTTCATTTACATGGCATAAGAAAATGTCCTTCGGAAAAGTAAATAATTTATTTAAAGTGTTATTTAGTAATAATGAATTTAGTAAACAACTGTTTGTTACAGTTGTTTACTAAATTTAAATTTATGAAATGAATTTAGTAAACAAAAACGCAAATAAACGACAGCATTAATTGATTTAACTATCAAATATATACGTTTTTGTACCGTAAAATAGGGAAATATATACGTTAATTTCTATCAAATATATATGTTTTTGTACCGTAAAATACGGGGAATATCTACCTTAATTTTTACCTAATATATACTTTATATACAGTAAAAAATCGGGGAAATTTACGTAAATTTTTACTAAATATATACGCATACGTGAAGCAAAAAATTGAGATTTACGTATATGCGATAAATATACGTAAATCCCTGAAATTTACGTATATTATACGTAAAAGTTGCGAATGAACAGCAGTCTCTGGTGTAAATATACCTAAATTTTACGTAAAAGTTATGTATAGTATAACATAAAAATATACGTAAATATTTAGTAATTGCCACTGGACACTTTTTATGATATTTTTACGTTCAATTTGAACGTTTTTTATATGAAAGGCCATTCATAAATTGCACGTATTTTTCTCGTGCAATTTACAAATGCATGCTGCCTAGTGAGGGTTAAATGTATCAGTAATGGAGAAAATTTGCATAAATTTTAAAATAAAAAGTCTACAAATATGTCAACATACTATTAATAAAAGTAATGGTACTCAATGAATGTTATTTATATACAACTATTAGATTGTGAGATTTACAGAATTTGAGAATAAATTATGAGCAATATATTCCATAACACAGGCAATATGTTATCTTTTATAGTCAGACAAATTATAAAAATTTTATAAAAGCAATAACGAAAACCTGATTTTGCTCTATGAATTCACACAATTACACATTCCTATAGTCTAATTTAAGAAATGAAGCAAAAAAGTATTTTTAGGTAATATTGATCATGGCCCATTTTAAAACACGTAAGAAGTCTAAATTTCCATATTGTTCCTTAGCAAAAAAAAAAAAAAAAAAACCAAGAGTTTACCACATGCTACTAAAAATCTTTTTTTTCCTGGGGGTTGGAATGAACATTGACATTTAAAAAAAAATGTCAAGAACCATATGATGCAATATTAAAAGCATTAGTTTTAATGACTCTAGTGTATAATCGGGTACCCCTTCGATTAGGCACAAATTTTGTTTAATTTTGCCGATGAAACCCCATTTCTCGTTACCATGATAGTTTTAACTTCCTGAATTTTTTAAGTGAAAATAGATCGATGTGTATGGACAAAGTTAAGGCAGTGTAAATTACCTAGTTTGTGCAATTCTCCGATGTTTTTTAAAATGAAAATAGATCGATGTGTACATGGACACTGAGTTTCTGCAATTCTTTAACTTCTTATTTTGGTTTTGTGTAGCGGCCATCTTGAAATTGTGCCTTCCTGGCACCAACCTTGGTGTCAAAAAGGAATCGTTAAAAAAACATGGGGCACCCAATTGTAAGCTTTTACCGTCTTAACTACCAAATTTTGACATTTTAAAAGTTTTGTTCTTATATTGTGCTTTCTTAACATAAAAATAACTTTAAGAAAAACTTGCAATTTATCCCTCCCATCATCAAAGCTCTGATACCTACCAAATTCGTTAAAGTTATGTGGACAGAATGGCAACATGTGTTTTAGCTCTGTATTCAGGGTTACCATAAATTAGCATCATTTTCATTTATCATGTCAAAAAGTCACCAAAAAATTCTCGCTAAAAAGGACTAATATTAAAGCTGTGCTGATATTTGCATAATAAAGATGTTTTGGCTAATCTTTGGATTACGGTAACAGGTAGTTTGGCGACATTTTGGTAAGGCGATAAAGGTTACTAGCTAGGACTTTAGCAGCGTACGTGGATATCGTCAAGAGTGTGCGCAATGCCATTTTTGTGCAATTCTGGGATGTTTTTTTAAGTGAAAATAGGCCGACGTGTACATGGATACCGTGTATGTGCAATTCGTAAACACGCGGCAAGCAGTGGCCGATTCTGCACTTTGTCCCAATTTCGCACCTAATCTTCGTCATGATTAAGCACTTTTGTTCCATAAAATTTCTAGCATAAGCGTAATTCGGCTAGCAGATTGTTAGAAAAAAATGTTGGAAATGTTGAGTAAAAAAAAAACATGCCTTTACTTCGTGAAAACAAAATGGCGTCCAAACAAAAACTAGCAGGTTGCTGTAGCAGGGTTGGTCACCAAATTTTCGCCAAGTTACCATAATCCAAAGATTAACCGATGTTTTTAATACAAATATATGTCAAAAGTTTACAAATGAGTGCTCCTTTTTTCTTTGGCGATTCTTTTTTTGATGTCACATGGTACAATTTCAAGATGGCCACTACACAAAACCAAAATAAGAAGTCAAGGAACTGCACAAACTCAGTGTCCATGTACACATCGATCTATTTTCACTTAAAAATATCAGGAAGCTAAAACAATCATGGTAACCAGAAATGAGGTTTCATGTCTTTATGTATGCTTGTACATATATGTACTTAATATATATATACACGCTCAGATACATACATTTCTGAATTTGTCCCAATGTGTAGCAGAAATTCTGTATTTGATCTTATACACATCCTGAAAGGCAATAATGGACTTGGTATTTCTTTTTTATCTTTTAACTTAAATCTGTGTTTAAAAAAGAGTAAATCTTAAAGATAAAATAAAAAGTGCATTTAAAATAACTTGAGAATTTTGTGCATAAATAAGCAAGCTAGATACTTTTATGTATGCATAGCGGATTGTGCATTTCACAGATTCAATGCTGAAAAAAAAAATTCTGGAGCCATTTGCTAAAATTACAAGCTGTAGAATATACTAATAATATAAAAATAAACAAATAAAAATTATTATTATACTCATGGCCTATAAAAAATACAGATTTGCACAATATATGATGGCAATAATGATATCGTAAAAAAGGAAGCAGTTATTTTGTTTTCCCTTGATGTGCAGTCTCCGTATATGGCGTCACTACTACATGCATATACCATTCTGCGATTCGGAAATATTTAAATATTTTCATGATCTAGGATTTACAATCAAATGGGCTAATCTTTGGAATATGGTAACAGGTAGTTTGGCGACATTTTAGTAAGGCGATAAAGGTTACTAGCTAGGACTTTAGCAGTGTACGTGGATAAAGTCAAGAGTGTGCGCAATACCATTTTTGTGCAATTCTGGGATGATTTCTTAAGTGAAAATAAGTCGACGTGTACGTACAATTCTTAAAAACGCGGCAAGCAGTGGGCGATTCTGCACTTTCTCCCAATTTCGCACCTAATCTTCGTCATGATTAAGCACTTTTGTTCCACAAAAGTTCTAGCATAAGCGTAATTCGGCTAGCAGATTGTTGGAAAAAAAATTTGAGTAAAAAAAAAAGAATGCCTTACTTCGTGAAAACAAAATGGCATCAAAAAAAAAAAAAAAAAACTAGCAGGTTGCTGTAGCAGGGTTGGTCACCAAATTTTCACCAAGTTACCATAATCCAAAAATTAACCAAAATGCATATTTTTCAAATCATGAGCACACTGTTTAGCAAATTTAATGGATGACTAATAAAAGGCTGAAGCAAAAATACAAGTCAACTTTTTTTCATGATGTTGTCCAAGACCTAAATATTAAACACAACGTTTAAATAAACAGGGTATTATAAGTACCATGCAACATTTTATTGAAATTTAATTCGTTTGATGGCATGAGAAGTATGTGGAAAATGAGCATCATGAAATTGCAGTAGTACTGAAGCAAGTTCCAAGTTATTTTTCAATATGTTTTCCCACTTACTTGTCTCCATTACTTTACAAGCATTGGAAGAAAAATATTGTTTAGCCGCTAGTTTTAGCTTATCATCATTATGCATATCAGCTAAAATCAGCACATCACACACATTATCTACTGTCAAAGAACTTGATAAATAAGTACAACATTTTGATTTCATATCTAAAAGTTGATATTTATCCGATGCAGAATAAAGTTCCAAAGCATTATGCATATTTACATTTTTAAGCTGACCAGAATATATATATTGTAGCATAATTTCAACTGCATTTGGCTCAATATCAGATATTTCAATGAAATTTGTCTCTTTTTCAGCTGTCTCGTGACTGAACATATCATAAAATACAGGTGAACGAGCCATCAAAATCACTTTATGGACAGGAAATTCCTCCTCCTTTACTCGAACTGAAATGTCTGATAACTTTTTACTCTTATACAAAGCTTCTAAATCCTCTCCAAGTTTTCTCAAATGATTATCATTAAATCCTGCAGAAGCATCTGTCAAAAAAACCTCATGAATCTCACATGATGCAAGTCTACCGTCTGACACAGAAATATCACATTGAAGAGTAAGGGTATCATTCGGCAAAAGATTTTTCTGCTCCTTAATCAGTATATCTCTTTTTACAAAAGGACAAAAGCCAAATTTTTCACCCGTTTTAAACATTTCATTTAGCACAGCAGTGTGTTGCAATTCATTATTTATATCTACAATAGAGACTTTAAATTTGACACGGACAGCCTCCTCTTCTCTACCAAACCATGATCGAAAAAGGAAAACTGATACATCATCATCATCATCTCCTCTTGACCATTTTGGCTGAAACAAAACATCAAAACTTTGACCTTGTGGCAGAAATGAGGTAGTTAATACTTTTTCACCAATGGAACAACTCAAACCACTAAAATTTTCGATAACCCAAGTGTAACAACAATTTTTAACATTAATTTTGGACCTAGCATGAGCTTTATTTGGTCTGGAGATATGCTGAAGCTCCCGAAGACCATATTTGCAAGCTATTTCATATAAGCCTAGAGGTACATAGGCTGTAGAATGCACTTTACCAGTATATAAATAGGATATGAATGCCTTCATACCATCTGAATTTACATCTATAAACTCAACATTAGCTTCCCCATGTTTCAATCTTCCAGCCTCAAACACATTTTCAAGCACTGAGCAACGAGCACCAAGGATGACTCTATGCAACTTTAATTCCTCAT
This sequence comes from Stegodyphus dumicola, assembly GCF_044657685.1. Classification (NCBI taxonomy): domain Eukaryota; kingdom Metazoa; phylum Arthropoda; class Arachnida; order Araneae; family Eresidae; genus Stegodyphus; species Stegodyphus dumicola. Next base: position 37,132,280 of record NC_140781.1, read on the forward strand.
CTACTAGTTTAATAGTTACATCATTGCATTGTCCACTTTCATAGAAATTTTTTAAATCATGAGACAAACTTTCATACACTGAAATTTCCTCCTCCTTTTGGTTCGCATTCTTTTCTGTGGATTCATTATGTTCTATACCAATCCCTATTTCCAATCGAAAAGTAAGAGTATCATTAGGAAGTAATTTTGAGTTTTTTTCCAAAACTTCCTCTCTGCGTATAAAATCCTCAAAACCCCAACCTTCACATTTCTGATACAGTTTCCGTAATTCAAGCATATTACATAACTGTCCATCAGCATCTACTACCGACAGTGAAGATCCTACATGAACTCTTTCTGGAGCAGTATCAGAAGCCCGGTAAAGATAAACAGAAATGTATTCTTCATTTCCGACTTTTCCTTTTGGATAAATAGTTAGTGAAAATCTTGCAGAGATAGGTGTATTCGTGCAAAAGATTGGACTATCTAATTTTTGAACCTCTTTCCGGCAGCACATACTGAAATTTTCAATAGACCATATAAATATGTCCTGTTTTACACCACAGTGAAATAGAGGGCAATTCTCGGCTTTTAAGTCCTTTTCCCAATCATGTAGTTTCCTTAAATATTCCATATTTGCATAACTAAGTACACGTTCAAATATTCAAGTTGTAATACACATTATACATATATTACTTCTTCTTCTTGAAGCTTGGCTTCCCTTTGCCACATATGATATTAATTAACAGACTGAGTAAACAGATGTCTTGTTTTGCACTCGCTAAGTCTTTCTGACGCACGCGAAAAATGAAGCTTAGGTGTGAAGGAAAGAGGACAATTTGGGGGCGTTAAATCAAGGCCAACTAGATGTATACTAGAGCTACTAGAGATACAGGCGCATGTTCCTAAAACGTACTCGCCGTGCCCCCTGCTGTGACAATGCTGAATCACTATTGGCTGACCGACTTGCTACGTAAAAAACGTCACTTGTTTGGTCACGTGACAAGCCGATTGCATGGATTCTGAACTGTTGTGAAAGTGTAATTTGTAGTTTGCTGTATAAGACGTAATAAATTTTGCATGCATATACAATTCTGAATTAATAATAAACCGCTAAAAGGTACAGCTGGTAAAGAATATAGAACACAAACCTTTTCAGACATAACGCTTGAAGTATTTTATTTGGACGGCATAAGATATGTTTACTAGGAAGACAAATTTCGGCAAACAAAATATATAATTATGCAAAAGAAATTTCGTTACCGGAGCATAAAAGTATTTATTATTGTACTTTAGATTTTCAAATATCAGAGGTTGTGATATAATGTAAGAGAATTTTGATTTAACATTAGAGATTCAATTTTGAGGGAGTTGGAGCTTGGCATGAAGGGATTTTTTATTTATTTTTCAATAAAACAAGATTGGTTTTGTATTTTTGAAAATTTTTGACAGAAGAACAGTTTAATCTTTTAATATTTCATTGGTATGTTAATATTTTCTGGAACTAAAATTAAAAAATGGAGGACTGTTAATATTTGCAGTAATAACCGATATTCTGAAAAAGAATATTGTTTTCGATTATTTAAAAATATAGAGCAACTTCTGATGATGTCTGTCTTTTAAAAAGGTACAAAAAGGCAAACTAAAACACTACTTTGTCATTGTCACAAGTAATGTATCAAAAAACATTGTTTCAGTTTTGGATGTGGGTATTCAGTTGCATACTAATTTATGTGAATCACAGGAAAAAAATAAGCATTCCAAAACTTGGAAACAGTCATTATGGTATTTCTAGGCAAAGTTTGGCATGGTGAATTAATAATTTCAAAAAGTTGTGTAGTGGATTTGTCATTCGGAAAGCACTTTGCAAGGTTGTAATGTGCTCAGAATATCATGGTATGCCTTGAATAATAAGAAGAAATGCTTACCAGCAAGGGTCAGAATTCAATAGAGCCAGGATTGTTGCCTATAGAGTGTGTGGATTATCGTTCTGTGATATCGCCCGTTGCACTAGTCGACATCCAACCACTGTTAAGCGAATATGGCATGTATGGAATGCTGAGGATTATACTGAACGGCATGCAGGACCTCATTGCCGTCCCATGATTAATACCCGAAAGGACAGGCATATTGTGAGGTCAGCCCTCCAAATTTACAACCACATCACAGACCATTAGTCAGAAAACGGGCATATTTGCAGCATGCCCAGTATCTGCTCGTACGGTGTGTCAACGTTTGCATCAGCATGGACTATCAGCACAGTGTCCATTACTTTAGCTTTCCTTAACAATGCAGCACAGAGAAAGATGGCTACTGTGGTGTGTCCAACAACAAAGCTGGATATAGGAGGGGTACAATGTCGTCTTTTCAGACGAGTCCCGTTTCTGTGTGCATTATTCTGATGGTCGTATAAGTGTCTAGAGGCTCCAAGGAGACCGCAAATCGCCTGGTTGTATTCAGTATCAGCATAGGAACCCTAATGTGATGGTATAGGCAGCCACTGAGCACATGGCACACACATCTTTAGTTCGGATCGATGGTAATTTGAATGCCAGATCGGTACATTTGTGACATCTTACATCCAGGAGTTGTGCCCTATCTTTGAGGCCTGCCAAATGCAATCTTCCAACAGGATAATTCAAGACCACATGTTGCACATTGTGTTCTGACCTTCCTCGGTATGCAGTGCATTTGATTGCTGCCCTGGCCTGTATGGTCTCCGGATCTGTCACCCACTGAAAATACCTGCTCGTGGTTTGCTGAGGACTGGCCTAGCAACCCTCTCCATCTCATATGATTGATGAAGTGTGGCATGGACTTGAATCAGAATGGAATGAGATGCCGATTTCTGTCATTCAAGTGAAATGTCTACGTAGACGATACTTTTACCCTGTTTGAAGGTAATAAAGATGATTTAAATAAAGTTCTTTCAACAATGAATTCTATTGATCCTGCTATTCAGTTCACTTTTGAACTTGAGACTTGCAATTCTCTTCCGTTTCTCGACATTCTGGTCACACGTAACACATCCAACTTCAGTACTACAGTTTACCGTAAAGCTTCATCGGTTTGCCTTCCACCACACTTTAAATCATGTCATCCGACTAAACAAAAGTTAGCTTCATTTTATTCCTATGTTTTCCGTGCTCTTCAAGTTTGCTCCTCCAAACTAGCCCTTGATGAAGAACTAAATTATTTAAAAGCAATAGCTATTGACAGGGGCTTTTCACCCAACATTATTAATCAAGCAGTTAAAAAAATTTCATCTCAACATACTAAAAGCCACACTCTTATTTTAGGAGATTATAAAAATTCTGTTGTCATTCCCTTCTTTCCATCAATTAGCTATAAAGTTGCACATATTTTGCAGAAATTTAACTTTCGGGTTGTTTATTCTCCCATCAATAAAATTCCAACTTCTATACTCAAGGACCCCATTCCAGATATGAATTCCTGGGGTATTTATAGGATTCCTTGCCAGTGTGGTTTAATTTACATTGGCCAAACTAAGAGAGCCTTAAAATTTCGCGTCAAAGAACATGAGGCATATGTTAGAAAAAAGGAAACACAGAAGTCTTCTGTTGCTCAACATTGTTGGTCCGAAAATCACACTTTCAATTTTTCTGCTGCCAAAATTATTCAAAAAACATCTTCCATTGGAGAACTGGATTTTCTAGAGGCATTTCACATTCATAAAAATCTTTCTGTTCTAGTTAACGATCCTAATTCCAATCCAAATTTGCCTTCGGCTTTTAGAGAAATTATGTTTTAGTTCTTGTTTCGCCAACAGATGGCGCCACTTGCTTATTCTTGTCCAGGCTTTCTTATCTTATCTAATCATTATTTCCTATCTTGTTCATTTGCGGTTTTGCAGCTGAAGATGATGGTTCGGTAAAACCATCGAAACTAGTCCTGTGAAAATTTTGTAAATATAACGCTGATTTTTGTTGTTTGACTTCTGAATTAGTATTTATTCGGCGTGTTATTGTGTCTTAATCACTGTCTTATTGACTAGCCATTTAGTCGCTCGCATACCGTTTGCCATTGTGCATAATGATAGAAAACTAATGCCTTAGTAGCATTGCTCAGTCAACATCATGATATTCATGAAATTTTCTAAGGGATAAATCAAACAAAAATGTAAGCAAAAGTCTTCTAAAAGATTATCTTTCCTAGAAAATACCAGCCAGATTTAAGACAAAAATACAGCATGTCTTCTGAGAAGAAAATAATTACTTACAAAATCATGTTTCCAACACTAATAAAGCACCTAATTATATATTAAAATATCAAAAGATCTACACAATTGATATTCAACTAAGTCTTGTATATCTATTATTTGGCTTCATAAAGTAATATGTTGTCTAAAATGAAGTAGTCATATAAAAACAATATATTTTTCTTAATGATGGTTATATAAAATTTCTTAATAGAATGGTTTTTCTGAGTAAATGAATTAGAGTTTAAAACAATAAATATAATAGTGCTATAATAAAGCTTCGTAGGACTGGATTTCCTTCGTAAGCTGGATTTCCTGCTAATTTATAATTTAGATTTTTTTTCTGCTTTGTGAAACTTTTCTCTTCTTCATAACATCATGCTTCTAATGTACCTTTAAAAGCTAATTAATTAATTTTGACAAGTATTTTGCTTGAGAGATGCTCTCATGGAAGCTACTAAATGATATTTGTCTCATACCTGCTTTTCTGATTAGAAAATACATGAAAGACCAAGCCAGCCATGACCTGCCTGAGATCAGTATACAAATGTTTTGTGTCTTTAAATATGAAGCTAGGTTAAGTGATGTATGTTTAGTAAAACTCTTAATCTTTATAATAAAATATATCATAAATATATTATACCTACATAAATATGTATCTCAGAACATTTGCTTAGATACAGCTAGGATAACTTCTCTTGTTAATGTTATTTTGCACAGATTTTTTAATCAAAATTGTCTCTAAAGTAATGTGCTATAGATTTGTTTTGAGATTTAGAATGATGTCAGACAAAACTGGACAAACTGTATATTTTCCTAGATCCAAATTTTCCAACTTAATAGAAATAATGCTTGAATAATACATGAAGGAAATAATACATGATTGGAAATAATGCTTGAATAATACATGATGGAAATAATACATGAAGTAAAATTCTGAGAAGAAAAAAAAACTTCTGAAAGCATTTTAATGAAAAATTAATAACAAACAGCAATACCGGTTTCTAGGAAATGATGATTTAAGTGAAAGAAATATTAATTAGAAAATATGTAAACTGACGTTTAACATGTGTGTTACAAAAGTGCATAAAAGATAAGTTAAGTAAAATGTGTTTCATCAAAGAGTAAAATCTTCTATTAATGATTTACTATGAATAAATTATTAGTAGTTATGTGTACATTTGAGAAAGAGTATGAAAATCATCAGTACAGCGAATATGTTCTACTGATATTATCACTTAACGCAGTTACCATTTGACTGTTAATAGACAAAATATAAAAATTTCCTCAATTTATTTGCAGAATGAGTGTGGATGAATCTAAACAACATAGGAACATTTCTTTAGATCAGGGGTTTTCAACCATGGTATACAAAGAAGCAAAGTATTTTTAACTATTAAATTAAAAAATTAAAACCCAACATCCTGATTGAGTTTTTTTTCTAACACTCATAAATTTATGTGATTTGAGCTTTGTTCAGGAGTGGTGGTGATATTAAAGGTTTTCAATTTTTGTTTAGATGGTACGCGTTAGTCAAAAGGTTGAGAACCGTTGCTTTAGATTAAATATTAGAAGAAAATGATAATTGCAGTTTGTCTAATTTGTAGATTTCCACAATGATTAAATATTTTGGGGGGTTAACATTAATATAAATAACTGTTGTAATCTTAAAACAGTGATGGCCCTTAAAAGCATAACATTATTGAAGACGGGAGATAAAGCCATATTTATTATACAAATAAATTTTAATACATGGTTTAACTGTACATGTGTAAGCAAATCAATTAGACTTAAAGTACATGGTTTAAAAAACAGTTAAACTTGGAGTATACCACCTCGTGCAGCCATTGCATGAAGATAAACAGATACTGGATGTGCACCTAGAATATGTGAGAAAAGTAGATTTCAGTTATTACCAGTTTTCAGCTGATGTAGCCATGGGTAGACTGTGGTACGTTAGTTTTTTTATAATCATAGGCCTGATATATTCAGTAGATAACAGATCTGATGAAATCATAGATCAAGGGATTAATAGATCAATAAAAAAAATGGTGGGAATTTAGGATTTTTTCTCTGTTATGTGCCATACATTCCTTGTTGATCACTAGTTCTAGACAACCTCTAAAGATAGACAGCAGTGAGCTTCGAAAACCTCAGAGTAATAATAAATGATTCATCAGATTTTAAAAACACTGCCTTTTCATAAATGGTATACATACAATAATCAATTTTTGGAAATGAACTAGAAACTAAAAAATTACCTCGCATGCTACATACATTTTATGAACATTGATCACATAGCACACTTCCAAATGGCTATTGATTTCACATTTTTTGTACGAGTTTCCATACTGCATCATCTATCACATTTGAAGTCTTCGATTGGGCAAACATTAAGGAGTGCATTTTTGTACATAATGTACTGTTAATATGTTATGTACAAAATGCACCTGGTGTTCACATGGTATTTTTGTACATAATGTAGCTGGTGCTCACATAACATACACAGCAAAACATTTGTTGTACGTAAAGAAAATTTGGATAATTTCTCATTCTTTACTTGGATTCAATCATTATAATATGCGTAATATTTTCAATATTAGAATTTTTAAATCTGATAAATCATTTACAGTAGCCCTAAACAATGGCGCCTGTTCAACTGCACATTAAACATGGAGGCTGTTTTTTTGGGGGGGTGTTTAATTTATTTGATTACAGTATAGTAACTTGGCTAAGGGTAGAGGTACTTTCAAAGAGAAGTTAGCTTATACATATTTCATATATGCAAAAACTATGAAAACACACGTGCAGCCAACCTGTTCGCTAGAATGTAAACCGAGGTCGAATTATCAGTATTCAACTACTTTACTGCTTGGTTGCTAGCGAAGCCAGAGCTAGATATTTTATCACCTAAACTATAGCTGTAGTCACTTATAATGTTCTAACGAGGGTTTGGTTAGGTTACATGAACATGGCAAAGCATCTAAGGGCTGCTTATTTTTTCTACCAAAGTTAGCTGAAACAATGGTCACTTTAAAAAAAAACTACTTTAACTTTTTGCTATGTAGCACTTACTTAGTTCTGAACTGAAGAATAATATAACTGTAACAGCCATACATACAGATTATGTTATCTTAATCAATGAGTCAAACTAGTGAGTTCATTCACCAGCTCAGGTAGGAAAACCAGATCAAGTAGGATAGTGCTTTTTTTTTAACATAATTAAATATAAAGTATAAAGCATATGTGCTTTAAAAATGATAATTCAAATTGTGACAAATGTATCTATTTATTATTAATACATGTCAGATTTTTAGAGGTAGTTATTTCCCAGCAATGATGTCTGTGTGTTTTCTTTGGTGGTAAAATAAAAATCTCATAGATTGAAATAATAATCATTCCAAAAACATATTGCAATAGTAAAGTTCTGATATATGCAAATAAATCATTATGTGGAAGAAAGGAAATTGGTTTGAGGAAAGCACAGCTTATTAATTTTTGTTCATCACAGTTCACAAAGTGTATAACTTACTCAAAATAATTCTAAAATGATGAATTTTGGTACTTTCTAATTTTCTGAACCTCACCAGAATGCTGTGAAAAAGTATTGATGGTCTAAACCATGATGCGAAGAAAAATTTATGTGGCTACACATGTCACTAAAAATCATTTATATGGCAACCCAAGTATACACATAGCATTCTCCCAGACAGCACTTCTCCAGATATTTTCACCAGTGTGGTTGCAGATTATGATCCCTCTTGTGGGAATTTCAGTACTTCAGCATTCAGGTGGACCACATACCACAGTTTCTATTGTCTCTGGTAAAATCTTTGACTATGTAGCTTTCTGCATGCATACAACATAAAAGGCATCACATGCCTCTCTTTCCTTTCTAATTTTAGGATTCTGGTGCCAAAATTTTGCAATTTTCTGTTTTTTTTTTATTTATTTTTTTTTTTTAAATTTTTATTAAAAAGATTTATAGGGAAAACAACGGTGAAAAAAAGCCTAGAATTGTGCGTGTCTTGTATTGAAGAAGAAAAATGTAAAACAATAGGTGGTGGTGGCTGCATCGTTGAAATAAATTTAAAGATATGCAAACAAACATCCCTCTCCTAACTCACCAACAAGTTTGCAAATGCTCTTCAAAGTTGCCAATGAGTTCATGACTTACCACATCTGTGGTAAGAATTTAAATTCCATATATTTTATGGCTGTTGTTAAAGATGGAATTAAACACAGGAATTTTAATTTAATAACTTATATTATTATATTTGTTTCCCTTAATGGGAGAGCAAACATAAATATTGGTGCAAAATGTAGTTTAAAATATTAATGGTAAATTTAAAATACATTCAAAATGCAATTTGTCACACTAGATCATCCCCATCTTAAAAAAAAAAAAAAAAAAAAAAAAAAGGTAATGAAGTAGAAATAGATAATGGAAATGACACTGTGTATTTTAAAATATAAATGAAAATTTAGGATAATCCAAGCAATGTTTATGTGTCTAAAAAGTATATTCCTTACTACCTAATACATCTAAAAGTTACTGATAAAATTAACTGACAAGTTACTTTTAAAACAAGAATATTAAGAGCGATTCAAAGGTTATATTTAATTTAATGGACAGTAGGCAATGTAGGCATATATATTTTGCTGTAAATTGACTGGCAAATGTTATTCAGTAAAGGCAAAGATCCCACGTGTGCTTTCTCTATATGACTACTTTGATCTAGTCCATCATTAACAATATTTTTCCTGGGATTCCATCTCAGAGTGAAAACTGAGATAAATTTAGGTGTATAATTGTAAACTTTGTAATCTTGTTCTTAAAAATGTGGTTGTATCACGATAAAAGATTAATAAACTATGTTAAATATTGTTTTTCCAACATTCCATTAGCAAAATGCTGTATGGATATAACCCTCTCAAGCAAATAACCCATTTTCCTTCCTTTGTAATGATCCGGTATTTCTCAAGTGTGTATTGCATAAAGTGAAAATATATATTAACATATGAATTAATTCAGTTGTACATAAAATCACCTCTGACTTAACTGATTTTTTTAAAGGATTAAAACATAACCGCTCTAATCCGAACAAGTATGGCTGGAGTACGAGAAGCTTTACCACGTGACAAAACAAATGACGTCGAAAGCTCTATGTTACGTCTAAATTCTTCTAACCAATAGCAGCGAAGCAGCTCTCACAGCAGGAGGTACAGCGAGTACGTTTTAGGAACATGCGGTAGGCGCAGCCGACTGATTCATTTATGTAGTACGCAGCGTTTTATTTCAAACTCAAGTCAAGTTAAATTAATTTTTACAACTAATATTTCGAATTTTAGGAATAATAACGTACTATGTTACATCGTAATGATGGATATTTAAATACTAAATACCGTTCTACCGATTTATCAAACAGAAAATAAAAATAAGATTCGAGTGATATTGTAAATATAGCAGAGCTGATTTAAATAAACTGAAACATATCTGAACTTTTATACAGAAATAAAATGGACTCAAAATTATTTATAAAAATTATACGGTATGTTAATATCAATGAAAATATAACATATGTAATGAACTAAACATGAGATGTTTTCATTTTGTAATAAAAAGAAAAAATATGTTAAGGCTCTCAGATGATTTTATATTGCTTAAATTATGAAGACTGATTTATACTGCTTGAATACTAAACAGACATATATAGTATTTCATAGTAAAATTAATATCAATTCATTAATTCTAATTTAATAAAATATTGCTTTATAATTATTTTTCGGTGCAATGATATTGAAGCAAAATGAACTCTTTCTTTTCTTCATTCCCATAAAGATTTTTCAAGATTCAATCAGATATCCTAAGATGCTTTTTAATAATAAATACACATGTGGACATTAAGTGAAATACATAAATCTTATTAATACATTGATATATTAAAAGTATATCTGAAGTTTAATCTACATATTGAAAAAAAGGTTTATTCTAAAGATGTTTTATAGCAAAAACATTACACAGAATATTCAAAAATATATTTTAAATTCTCTTAAAAAAAGCAAGATCATAACTATGCAATCAATCCCAATGAGCATCGTATCATGCTCCAAAAAATTCGTATGAAAGAAAATCTGATTAAAAATACACTCTTAATACATCTCATTAAAAATCACAATATTAAGCAATGAAAAATCCAGAGAGTCATTACGATAGTATAAGATACTGATTAGCCAGTTGAAATTATCATTTCACATCTGCAATAAGTTGTCATTTGAATTTTTTAAATATTAATAATGGAACATTATTATTGTAGACTCTGATGTGAGGTCCACAAAAGTAAACTTCAAACTTGAATAAGTTTCTACGACTCACTGATATTACAATATATCATCTATATCATTCTATATGCCAACATGGATATAGTTTAGTATTCAATTAATTTAGACATTCTTCTTTTTTTTTTTCTTTTAAAAATATTTAAACTCTTTGTACACCACATACTACTACATTAATTTGTATTGCTTAAATTAATTAGATTGATTTATACTGCTTAAATATTAAAAAGATATGTGATATTTCATAACAAAATTCATAAACATATTAATTTTAATAAAATTTTGATTTACATTTATGATTTTACATGCAATCCTATTGAAGCAAAGCCAATTTTTTTCCTTTCTCATAAGGACGTTTCAACATTCAATCTAATATCTTAAGGTACTTTGGTACTTACGTATTATCGCAACCAGGTTGACGCTATTCGTAAGTTTTGACGCTATTTGTAAGTTTGAGTAAAAAAATATGAATAGAAAGAAAATGTACATTTATTAATTACAGATAATTTTTAATACAGTTTTTTATATTATTTTCTTTTAAAATATAAAATAGCAATTAAACCCTTCCGGTTTCGAATTTGAATAAGTTGCAGAATTATTTTTTCGGCGGAAATCTTTTGGCTATTGCTTTTAGCACATTAAAAACCGTATTCGCCATAACCATGTACACGTCGACTTATTTTTACTTAAAAAAACATCCCAGAATTGCACAAAAATGGCATTGCGCGCACTCTTCACCTTATCCATGTACACTGCTATTTTCTCAAAAATTACAAAAATTTGCACGAAAATGCAGGAAAAGTTTGTGAATCTCCACATGCTCTTTTTACAAAACTACGTATAACACGTAGGGTTGCCAAATTTCGCAATTTATGAGAATTTTGACCTGGTTGCGATAATACGTAAGTACCGGAACTTTTTAATTATAAACGTACAAGTGAACATTTTGGGAAATACAGTCAAAAGTCGTTAATTCGGACATCCATAATCCAGAATGATCTATAATCCGAACCTCAAAGCTAAAAACTTTCTGCGCATGCGCCGCGTTGACACATGCGCATAGGCGTTTACGCGTGCGCGTAAGACCTTTTACCACTGTGAATATGCGTGTGCGCAAGCGCAGAATACGGTTTTGCGTGCACATTTTATGTATAACGGACGGCATAATCTAAAATTATCTAATTATCTATTTCAGTTAATGTTGATGATTGCGTTGTTCCTTAATCTTCGAATTGGATCCGGATTATTATTTTTTGCAGACTGTAAGAGCAATTTTATAAAAGTAAACTTGAACTTTCGATTATGTCAAACAGAATTTCCGATTCTGGAGCTCCCAAAGGATCGTACAAAACGAAAGTATGTTTCGATGTCCATCAAACAAAAAGTGAAATTGCTGCAAAAAATGGATAAAGACATGAAGAATGTGACAGAGAGGTTAGTGAAAACGAAAAAATTTCGATTGACAAGTTAGTCGGTATTCTCGACACAACAATTAACGGGACTTGAACAGCGGAACTTTGTAACTGAACAAGAAATTGTGTCTGTTTATAGAATTAAAGAGAAAGAATTATCACATAAAAAGAAGCAACTTAAAACAACTTACATTGAAAGAAATGTTTAATAAAGTAAATAAATAAATATTAAGCTTTTTTTGTAAATTTTGATACCCTTTAGATTATAATTGTTCTTTCTTTCATAAATTAAGGTTTCATATTTTTAATTTTAGAATTTCTGCATGCCATCTTACGAGATTTAAACTGATGATCTATAATCCGAAAAAATCGATAATCCGGAATCGCCGAAGTCCCGACGAGTCCGGATTAACGACTTTTGACTGTATTCTGTTTTGAGGACCATAAGAAAATGCAGCGAAAATGTATGGGCAAAAGCGCCAAATCTAGCGTATGCGCTGATTTCAGATTGCGTAAGTTTATATAGTTCTATATTTCCTAAGACGTTATTGAAATACTAGTTTCATTTTTAAATCCTTTTTTGATTTTAAATCATTTTAGTTGGAGCCATTTTAATATTATCATTTTTTCTATTTCATACAATTTTTTTAAATGTAGAACACTGGAATTGTAAACAATATTTGAGTTTTCAAATGACGGTATAAAAAATGTTTGGTTTGAATCTTTCTGATTGAACCCGTTGTTTCGTATAGATTTCAATAAATGAACTGTATCAAATAATATAAATATAGGAAGATTATGCATGGTAGGGTTTATAAATTAGGATTTTAATGCACCACCACAAAGCATTTCGAACATATTTCTGTTAATTCTATTATTGTCTGATATTAGAGTTATAATTCGATAGCCACAAGACTGTACATGGTCATTTACTTGTTTTGTAAATATTAATAATTGATGTGATGATAAGTTTTTCACGGGAAACATTGCTACAATATCTCTGTTTTTTGATTATATAGAGCTTATCATAAATGTTTGCAGAGTTGTGGCCTCCATCTGCGAATTATCCGAAAAACTTAAAACACGACCACTTTTATACGAAACTTGTGGTTTTATATATATCTCATCTAATAATAAATTGACATTTTTTTCCAGAATCATTTAAAATTTCACATTTTTTTTTCAAATACATCCAGTGACTTGTTTGCAATCCAGAATCTGCTCGGCCAATTTTCAGAGATAACTTCCTTAAGTATGACGGATGAAGCAATATAAAATACTTACTGTTACGTATAATATTGTAGCTGTTTGGATTGCAATAAAATATATAACAAGACCAGGTAAGGAATTCTGCACTATACGAAGGCTGTTTCATTTTCATTAATTGAATCTGTTCATACAAAAACTTAAATTTCTCAGAATGTGGGTTATTTTCTGTTTCTGCACATTTCAACAATAGTTTTGATATTTTATCTAAATTTAAATTGCAGTCATCATGAATATCAGAAGCAGAAAAACCATCCAAATGGCTAATCATTGTCTCAAGTTTAGACCATTTATCACATAGCTTTTCTTCTCCAAATATCCATTTGAACTTTTCAATGGGAATTTCATTTTCATTGAAAAAAACTCTTACATTTAAATCTTCCAATATTTTTAAAGATACAAGCACTTTTGGACAGTTTAAAAATTCTAATTTCGATAGCCAAAAGATCTTACTTTTGATAATGAATATCCATGAAGAGGAAAGATCTTTTTTTTTTTTTTTTTTTTGCAAAACCATTTATTAGGTTTTCAAAATCGCTAATAATATCATTCTTTTTCCACTGTTCAAATTGTTTATCACAACGAATATCAATTTCTGCTTCTCTTTCTTCCGGTGTTTTTCTTTTTGTGGGAAGTTTCTTCGATAAATAAGATGGCTGGTTTTGAAAAATCGTTGGATAAGCATCTTTTTTTAAAGCTGGAATAGTTCTAGGAACTACTAATACCGTCCCATCATCACGAACAGCTTTATCTTCTCGAACGATAAATTCTTCTTCGAAATGCTTAATGCATACACTATTGTGTTTGCCAGCTACAAAATCTTTTCGATTAATATTTTTTATCCATTTCTGAGAGAGTACAGGATCCGAAAGAAATTTGAAAGTGGACACATGTTCAGTAGTGCTATCGTAATTTGATCGGCATTTAGGTACACTACACTTTCTTGGCATTCTAAAACACACTTTTTCTTATAAATTCGAATTCGCAATATAATATTTTACTTTCCGGTAAAATAAAAAATTTTTCAGAAGAAAAAACACATGTAAACAATTATCTCACTAGCACTAATCCTACGGCGAAGCAAGCTCAACCTACAAAATTGAAAGCCTAAGATTATGACGTCAGATCATGTGATCATCAGATTGGAGCAGGCCTGTAGATATCTAGTTAGCCTCCTATATACCAGGCTGAATCATCAGGCATTCGCGCTCCCAAGTGGGAGATTTAATGGCGGCTGTGTAGTTACAGTGCAACAATTTTTTGTGTGTTTTTTTGTGTAAAATGGCGGATGTACAGCTATTAATTGTTCAAATCATTCACGGAAAGGTCATACATTGGTAAAATTTCCTAAAAATGAAGAAAGAAGAAAAATATGGGTAAATAATTGCCGAAGAGACAATTGGAAACCTGGTCCAGGAGCTGAACTTTGCTTAGTAAGTATAATGTTAATTACGCCTTCATTTAGAGTTTATATCTTCTCTGATGTTTATAATGTGCAAGTAAAGTGAAATTCTTGTGTACAATAACCTGAGTATCTGCTAATTTCTGTAATAATAGCTATAATTAAATTAGTCTAGGGTTAATGTACCCGTCGCCAAAAATCGCCAATGTAGATGTTTTGAATGTGGAAAAGAAATTTCTCTTTTAATATAAAGCGCGGATTTTGTTTTCCTGTGCTAATTGTGGAATTTATACTAATGTAACATGAAAATCATTAGCATATTGAAATTTATTACAAAATAAATAATAATTTGGAAAGTCAAGATAAAATCTGAATGTTTGCTAAAGATATATGTAAAATTATACTATAGTTGCAATATCGTTAGAATGATATATAATTTTTTTCTTTATTTTATAATCACTGTTGTTAAAAAGTTAGATGAGTTGCTTATGCACGGTGCCCACTACTGTTTCTTGGTTAAAATAACTTCCAGAATTTTGACATTGACATCTGAAGTCAATAGAATAAATTGAGTAGTGTGAGACAAAATATATATAATCTGACTTCAATAATTGCAAGGATTGTGCAAGTTTATTTATAATCACAGTATTATACAATTTGGCAATGGAGTAAAGATTTAGAAATGAATGCAGAACATTCAAATTAGTATTTTCTTGTTTCTAATATATAGAAATATAGTCTATTTTCCAGTATAAAAGTTTTACTTAAAAGTATGGGAAAGCAGATTTGTTTCATGCATGATCTTTATAATCCTAGTATGAAATGAATGAATTTTAATCTGTAAACAATTTTTTGTTAATATTGAAATGTGTTTCTTTGGATACATTTTTAGGCACTTGTGGATCATGTCAGACCACATGCAATAGAAAAAAGATGTCCGTGTGCATAAATTTTCCCATTGTGTTACTTCATTTTATCTAAATTTCAAGGATAATTCTTTTCATTTTTATATGGCATGTTATCAGTATAAAGGCTAGTGAAAATAAATTGGTATGTGTATCTGTTTTTGAAGTGTAATGCTTAAATAAAAAGATGGAGAAGGTGTTTTGGCCTCCTCGGTGATTGCGGTGATTTGTGCCCAGAGGGCGCACCGCACAAAGAGTTAGTTGCCTTACAGAACGTAAGGGAAGCGGACACGCCAAAATGTCGGGCGTATTACCGCTAATTGAGGTAATTGCATCGTATCTGTCAGGTGGCAGAAAACTAGTATGATGTATCAATTCACATGCCAGGTGGCAGAATATGTCTATCATGTACATGCCAGGAGGCATAACGCTTGTAAACATGCCAGGTGGCATACGACTTGTAAATAAATTGTAAATAAATGTACAGTAAAATATCTTGGTGCAATAGATCAAGGAACAAGCATCAACAACCTTCTGATCATTTGGATACGTACATTTTTTCTGGTGACACGGACGTGATTTGTGGAGATGAAGAATGGACGAAGAAAATTAGTGAGTTCATGACTGAAAAGCCAGGATTTAACGCGAAGAAATTCGAGGTAGGCCCTTTTTCATTTTTCCAGTTTTGAATAGAATTGTTGAATAAAAATCTTGGTGATTATTATAGTTGATAGAATCTAATGGTAAAATGGAGGCTATGAATAAGGCAAAGAAGTTGCGTACGGTGACGCGTAACTTAACTACCAAGTTGATGAGTAAAATAGATTCTGCATTGTTAGAAGAGGGTGAAACCGCGGATGAGAAATTAAAAGAATTATTCGAAATGTTACTTGAAAAATCGCAGTTGTTGAAACAATACGATTCTGAGATTGAAAAACTTATAATTACGGAACAGGAGTTAGAAACAGAAGTAATTTCCGCGCAGGAATATCAGGAAAGAATTATAAGTTTTAAATGTAAAATTCAGGAAAAATTAAGAAAAAACGCGTGTAAAGTTGAATCTAGAAATTCTAGTGAGGAAACTATATCCACGAAGTTGAAAACTTGTGAAGTTAATACTTTAAAATTGCCAAAATTAACGATTACAAAATATTACGGTGATCCTTGTTCTTGGCTTGAATTCTGGAATGAGTTTAGTAATTCCATTCACTAAAACGAAAGTCTCAGTTCGGTTGACAAGTTTTGTTATTTAAAATCGCTTTTGGGAGGTTTAGCTTTAAATGCTATTAGTGGATTAACATTTACTAGTGAAAACTATACGGTGGCTGTTGATATACTAAAAAACCGTTTCGGCAGAGATGACCTGCTAATTAATGCGCATATGAATAAATTGTTGAGTTTAGAACCTGTAAAATATTCCGGAAATACGGCTTCTTTGAGGAAGCTTTATGACGATATAGAAATACAAATAAGGAATTTAAATTCTTTAAATGTTACTAGTGGTTCTTATGGACATTTATTATCCCCTATTTTGTTAAAGTTAATACCTGAGAATTTAACTCTAGAATTCACTAGGAAAAGAAGTGATAAACAAAATTTCGATGTTAATGAACTACTAACGTTCTTGAAAACTGAAGTGGAATGTAGGGAAACATCAATGATGTTAGCGCGTTCTAAGAATTTTGATGTAAATGAAACATCAATACGAAACAAAAGTTCCCATCAAGGTTATCAAAATAAATCTTACATGCATTCTAAAAGAAATTATTACAGTACGAATAAGCAAGGTGCTTCGGTATTAACTAGTCAAAGTGAAACTCCCTCTAAATACTTTCAAAATTCACATTTTAATCCAAATCGAAAGTTCTCTACCCCGCCTAAGAAAGAGAATCAAAATGTCTGTATATTTTGTTTATCTGCTTGTCATATGAATCATGATTGCGCACTTGATTTAAAGGCTCGCCGAAAGGCATTAATGGATCGAGGTTTATGTTTTATTTGCTTTTCGAAAGGGCATCCAAGGCGTTTCTGTGCTCATAAAGATGAAAAATGCAGACTGTGCAATGTCCAAGGTTTACATAATTCGTTAATATGTGACGCCGCGTCGAAAGGTTTAGAGACGGATACTTCCAATCAGACAAAACAAACGCCAATCCCTGAAGCTTCTCTTTCGCTCTTATATAATGAAAATAATAACAAAATTAAACTACCGACTTCCGTTCTTTTACAGACGTTTTCGGCAACAGTTAGGTGTAAAGGGGGGAACGAAAAGGTATTACGTTGTATGCTAGATTCAGGGTCAACAAAGTCATTCATCTTACGAGAAGTGGTTGATTCACTGGGGTTGAAAATTATTAATAAAGAAGCGCTTATTATTTTCACATTTGGATGCAAAGATGCAAAAGAGCGCTTGTATGATATCGTAGAAATCGTATTGCAAAATGTAAACCATCCCAATAAAAAGATAAAAATTAACGCAATAGTCATTGATTCTATAACACTAGGGCAAGTAAAAGTTCCTTCTCGGTGGATACGAAAGATGGCGTTTGAGAAGGGAATAGAATTAGCAGATGCTCGTACGATTGACGAAATTCAAGTATTAATAGGTTCGGATTATATTTGGGAAATTTTAGGAGAACGAAACGTGAAGATTTGTAAAAAATTAGTCGCAACAGAAAGCACTTCCGGTTTTGTGATTCAAGGCAGGGACGAAGGATCAAAGTGTAAGGACGCAAGAGTTAATCATATAACCGTTGTAAATGAGGACTTAGATTATGAAAGAGTTAAAAAATTATGGGAATTAGAAGCAATTGGGATAAGTTCGGATAAAGAAATATCTCTGTCAGATAAAGAAATTTTGGAGTCATTTGAACGAAATACAACTTACAAGAATAAAAGGTATGAAACTCGATTATTGTGGAAAGAGGGTGTTGAAGGTTTAAATAACAATTATGAAATCGCGAAACAGCGTTTACAATTTTTAAATAATAAGTTTCAGAAAAATAGCGAGCTATATTTAAAATATAATGAGATAATTAATGAACACTTGAGAGATGGTATAGTGGAACGGGTAGATACGTATTTAAATAGTAGTTTGAAAACGGGGTATTACATGCCTCATCACGCGGTAGTGCGCGAGCAGAAGGATTCTACAAAGGTTCGAATAGTTTTTGACGCTTCTTCTAAAAGTAAGGGAAATTTATCACTTAATGATTGTTTGGAAAGCGGACCTAATTTAAATCCTGATTTGCTAAAGATTATCATTAAATTCAGGGTACATTCAATTGCGTTTTGTGCCGACATTCAGCGTGCATTTTTAGAGGTAGGCTTAGCTAAAGAAGATAGGGATTTTTTAAAGTTTTTGTGGATAAATGAAGAAGGGTCAAATCTCGATCACAGTAATTCCAACTTACAAGTTCTTCAACACAATCGAGTTCCTTTCGGGGTCAAGTGCTCACCTTATTTATTAACAGCTACAGTAAGACTGCGTTTAAAAAAGTATGAAGATGCCTACGAAGAGGCATGCAGTATGTTAAAAGAGCTTTACGTAGATGATTTAATTTCTGGGACAGTTAATGTAGCAAAGGCCTTACATTTAAGCAAGGACATGATTTTCATTCTTAGCGAGGCCAGTATGAATTTACGTAGATGGGTTTCAAACTCACCTGAGCTGAACGAACTATGGAAACTTAATGGAATTGACTCTCGTGAAACATCTGAAGACTCTTTGGTACCGTTGAAAGTTTTAGGTCTTATCTGGGACAATGTCAATGATAATTTGAAAATAGATGTATCTCAGTTTGAGAAGTTCCAAAATCTCAAAGTAACTAAACGCATCATTTTAGCAGCATGTGGTATGCTCTTTGATCCCTTAGGAATTATGAATCCATTTACTGTTCGAATTAAACTCTTAATGCAAACTATGTGGGAAAAGGGTATTCAATGGGACGAAAATGTTCCCTTTGATACAGAATTCATATTTCAGGAATGGTTAAAAGAAGTTGAAAAAATAAAGTTTTTCGAAATTCCCAGACAGTACTTCAGTGATATGTGTTGGAAGTTTATAGAAGTTTACATATTTTCTGATGCCAGTCCCAAGTGTTATGGTGCCGTAGCATATTTTAGATTTAAAAAGAAAAATAAATATAAAACAAGTTTCATAGTGTCGAAATCCCGTTTGGCTCCATTAAAAAGGGTAACACTCGCTAGGCTTGAACTTTTGGTAACATTAATTTCTGCAAGATTAGGTTCGTATTTGCAATCGATATTTCCGCAGTTGGATAAGGGAAATATATTTTACTGGACTGATTCCCAAATTTGCATTCACTGGATCAAGGGATCTGCCAACGAGTGGAAACAATTTGTTAGAAATCGTGTGGTAGAAATCAAGGAGAAAACAATTTTAAACAACTGGTACTTTTGCAGTGGGAAGACAAACCCTGCTGATAAACTTACGAGGGGGATGGATGCTGAAGCTCTAATTAATGATAGTGATTGGTTTTCTGGGCCACCCTGGCTTTCAGAAGTAGATAGTCGACATCACATAAACGAAATGAATACCGAAGCTGACTTGCAAAACGTTAGTGAAGAATGTAAATGTGTTACTTTGAAAACACTTGTGGAATCTACAGAACCGTTACTAAATCTTGAACTGTACGGAAATTTAAACAAAGTACTGGGAATAATGGCTTATGTTCTGCGCTTCGTGAACAACTGTAAATCCGTTCGTGAAAAGCAATCTGGTATGCTTACCACCTATGAGTTACGGAAGGCTTCAGAATTTCAAAGGTGGTTAGCAAATGAAAACATAAGGTGGATATTCAACCCGCCAGCTGCTCCACATCATGGTGGTATATGGGAGGCAGCTGTTAGATCTATGAAGCTGCATCTAAAGAAATGTGTTGGAACTCAAATTTTGACTTATGAAGAGTTTCTAACTCTAATTGCACAAATTGAAGCATGCTTAAATTCGAGGCCAATAACACCGGTCTCCAGTGATCCCAATGATTTGACAGCTTTGACTCCTGGACACTTTATTATAGGGACTTCTTTAACAGCTGTTCCGGAACAAGATTTAACCGAAGTACGAGTGTCTCCATTGCAAAGATGGCAACTAACACAGCAGATGTTCCAAGGGTTTTGGAAGCGGTGGTCTAAAGAGTACCTGTGCCAACTACAGCAGCGTAGCAAATGGAGACAGCCTAGCAGAAATATTCGTCTAAATGACTTGGTTCTCATTAAAGAAGATAATATGCCTTCATTACGTTGGAAACTCGGGCGAGTAATAGAAGTGTTTCCTGGAAGAGACAATAATGTCCGAGTGGTTAGACTAAAAACTGTGCACGGGGACATTAAACGTCCTATTACCAAACTGTGTCTTTTACCAGTTGAAGAACATTGACTTAAGTGTTTGGTTTATATTGAATATGTTTTATTATTATTTTCATTTCTTATTGTACTAATAATTATTTGTTTGTTCCAGTTTAACCCTCATAGTTAACGTTTTAATATAGTAAGATATAAGATGTTTTGCTAGAAGATTGGTAAGTGTGATATGTAATTTTATACTTTTTGAAGGTTTTTGTATGTTTTCAGTTTCTATATTTTTCATTTACTTGTTTGCATATATTGAAGATTGTATTGAGATGAATGTAATTCATCGGGGGGGGGAGGATGTTTTGGCCTCCTCGGTGATTGCGGTGATTTGTGCCCAGAGGGCGCACCGCACAAAGAGTTAGTTGCCTTACAGAACGTAAGGGAAGCGGACACGCCAAAATGTCGCGCGTATTACCGCTAATTGAGGTAATTGCATCGTATCTGTCAGGTGGCAGAAAACTAGTATGATGTATCAATTCACATGCCAGGTGGCAGAATATGTCTATCATGTACATGCCAGGAGGCATAACGCTTGTAAACATGCCAGGTGGCATACGACTTGTAAATAAATTGTAAATAAATGTACAGTAAAATATCTTGGTGCAATAGATCAAGGAACAAGCATCAACAACCTTCTGATCATTTGGATACGTACAGAAGGTGTTTGGTAAAACTGAAGTTATAATAAATCTAATTTTACTAGATCTCTCCCTCCCCTCAGGTGTAGAAAATTTTCAAGTGCAGAAAGTTTATTTGCAGAATTAATTCATTTCTGATAAACTTATTATCATTAATTTTTTATATAACATGTTATTAAGTTACACATTTGACTACTGTGTAATAAAATTGTATTTAGGACAAAAAATTAACTATAATTTTGCATCTGGTGACTAATATCATATGCTTCTAATAATATTACTTTAACTTTTTCCATAATTTTTGTATTTCAGGAACATGAAACTGTTATTTTGATATACTTAAATAATAAAAGTGTATATCTGAATCAATTAATGGATACAAATATTTTACAGTTATTTTTAGAAGATATTTGCCATATCGCTTCTAATAATTCATAAAGTATGTTAAAATATAGGTAAATAATTTGGTGCAGAATTCAAATTTAGGGTTTAAAATATAGTGAATCATAAGACTAAATGATTTTTATTGTCATGATTTGCCTGGGCTTAAGAATGTACTTTTCGCCCGGTGGAAATTATCATCAAACTGTCCTGAACAGGCATTTTGTTGATAATAACTTCCAGGCTTATCAGTACCTCCTTTTGAGTGGAGGGTATGCAAATATAGTACCCAATTTAAATTACATTGTGATTATAATAATATTGTGGTATTAAGTAAGTGATTATAATTACAATTTAGGTAATTGCATTGTAATTATATTACATTGTATCTGTGAACTCTTAATTTCATTACTTTATGCAAATATGTTGTAAGTGCATAATCTAATTGCAATAATATAATCTATTCGCAATTACAAAATAATTATAAATGCAGTTACATCTTAAATAGAGGCAATTTTAATACTTTTAAATTTTCGCAAGATAACTTCCCATTAAGGTTCATTTGGAGGAAACTATGCAAATACTAAAAAAGAAGTTATGCTAAATTTACATATTTTGTACAGTACTTTCTTGTTATAATGCTGTTCAATATATCTTCAATACTTTTGTAAATTTAACGACATTCTTTGCAATCACTGTGGTGCTTTAAAAAGAAGTTTCTTAGTTATGCTTTCTAATAAGAATGGGTTTAAAATTAAGTATTATATATAATAACTAGCAGTTAAAGAAACTTGACTGCATGAAAATGCTGTTGCTGTGTAAAATAAAAAATAAGCTTTCTTTTATGCTTTGAAATGAATTACATGTGGTTAAGTCGTCCTTTTACAATTTAGGAATGTGGTTAACACACATTCTTAAATTGGACAGGTTTTATCTAAATTATTAGTATAAAATATATAAACTATGAATTATTTTGTAACATAACTCAAATTACAAAATTCATTCTATATACGTTCAAATTTATTATCTTTTATGGAATAACTGTTTTTTAATTTAGGTAAAAATTGGATTTTTAGAAGTATTACAAATACAATGCAACACAAAGGTGATCTGATTGAAGAGGAAGGACTTTTTATTATGGTTTCTAGTTCGTATTTATATTAGATTTGATGAAAAGCATCCAAAACACAGAATGCTGTACTTTCTTCTTCCATATATGTTATGAAATATTTCACACATTTAAAAGAAAGTGTTTCTTCAGAATCTTGCACAATTATTTCCATATACCTCAGACTTAAATGACAACATATTCTTAAGTTATTTTTTTAGTATGAATTTACAGTGTTTTTATGGAAATTTTTGTTAAAATGTCATTAAGATAAATTTATTTGCACACTCTGTGCTTTAACTATTTCCCCATTTGACACTATTGAAAGTTTTTATTCATATCTTATTTATTTTAGTCTGCTGACGAAACTGAAACATCTAAAGAATAAGTTATTTTGAATATGTTTACAAAATATACGCGAAATTTTTATTTAAGTGAAAACGTCTATATACTATTCCAGAATTAATAAATTATCCGAAAAGTTTATATGCGCTGAATGCCGCCCGTCTATAAAATAAATCTTTAAAAAAACAGCAGACTTAACTTTTTAAAAAAACAGCAAACAGCCAGCGTGTGCGATAAACGCGCCAAAATTGGCAGCGCGTTCACTCCCTCACCAAGAGAGAAAAGTTGGTGATTCAGCCTGGTTTAGAGGAGCCTTAGCCTTGGTTAGATGATGGACGAACGGATCTTTTTTTGCAACCTACTCGACAAAGAGAGAGTCACGTGTCATCGACCCGATCGCTCGCCTTATCCCGATCATTACACAGATCGACGCCACGGAAATTTCACCTTCAGTTAAGTAGCTGCCGTTTAACTTTCTGAAGCCTCGTTTCCACTACTGCGTATGAACGCGTTGCGTCAATTGAAGACACGCCTACGGCATCCGTTCCACTGCCGCGTAACCGTAGAATATTTTCATTTTCCGCCACTAGGTGTCACTGTAATATTTTGGTGCCAAACAAGCAGTTCGCGAGTTACGACGCTGAACATCTGAATTTTCCCCGCTTAAGCGAGTATTGTTTATTTTGGATTTGATATGGATCCTGACGTAAAACGCAGAAAACTTTTGTTTACTAAATTCCATGTTATTGGAAATTTTTATTTCTGCTTATGAACTGCGAAAGTAAAGTACGCTAGCAATTTTTAGATAAGTAAGGTTATAATGCATAGTATGAACATCACTAATTCCATAGAAGCTGAAGTAAATTTTAAAAAAAAATTGCGTTTCTAGAAGCCTTAAATATTAATGAAATAATATACATATTATTAAAACTAAAATGTACTGTTAGTGAAAAAATAAACAAATAAATAAATGAAATAAAAAAGTTAAAGGAATTAAATAGTTGGTACTTTAAAAATACAGAGCAACTGTAAAGAAAGGTTCATAAAATTTATACAAAATTTTCTATGCTTGTATACCGCTGATTTCAGGGTCATAGCTGGATAATTTATTAGAAATCTTGTTTGTTTTAAAATTCACTATGGGCTGTTATATTTTATGCATAATCCATAAAATATTATTTTTAATTTAAACATTTTTAATTCATATCTCTTTTTATAGAAGAAGTTATAAAAATAAGATTTTTCTCTTTATATGTACACACATTAGATAAAGAAAATGTAAATATTTAATTAACTAATCAATTAATTCCTGCGATTCTGCTGGAAAGGACTGAATTTAAAAGCAATTATTATAGTAATTTTTTGTTAAAAAATGTTTAGGGCATTAATACTACTAATATATTAATACATGTTAATTGGTAATGAAAGTTTAGAGTCGTAAACATCCCAAAGTCTGAGCACATGTATATACATTCACATAAAAGTGAAACGAAAATGTATATATATATATATCTACAGGGTTTCAAAATAAATTAAATTTAAATAATTTTCTTGCGCCATTGCTGCAAGGAATGAAATTTGAATTTAACAAACATTTTCTATTCGTAAAAAGCAATTTAAAGTTAATTAAATTTAAATGAAATTTAATGCAAACAAATAAATGATTAATTATTGCTGCGAACTAATCTACAATATCATTTAAATTCTGAGAGCATATGTAAATCAAGTGCAAGTATCAAAATCCATGAATGAATATATAATTCCAATAATTTATTTATCCTATTATTCACTTATGCATTTTTATAATTTTTTAGGATTAATAATCTATCCTATTATTCACTTATGCATTTTTATAAATTTTTCAGGATTAATAAATTTTTGGAATTATATATTTATTCATGGATTTTGATACTTGCACTTGAATTACATATGATCTCAGAATTTAAATGATATTGTAGATTAATCCGCAGCAATAATTGAACTTTTTTCTTAAATTTAATTCTTAAATGTTAATTTCTAACGGTACCACTTCTATTGGTATTTCTTTTTAGTTTTGGTTTTGACTTTTACCCTTGCCTGCATGAATGACGAAACACGAATTGAATGATTGGAGAGTTAGGTTTGGAAGCAACTTCCCCTTGATAAGTCTGTCTCCTGCCTACTCAACAGTCATTCACTTATGCATTTTTTAAAAAAAAATGTTTAGTTTAATTTTAATTTTAATTTGCTAAATTAGTGAATTTATTTTCATGGATTGGTTTTGCACTTGATTTGCTTATGATTCTGAATTTAAATGATATTGTAGATTAGTTCGAGAATTAAATCTTTTATATGTTTACACATTTTTTTTATTTTATTTTTTAAAAAATTATTTTGGCTTTTTTTAGGCTTTAAATTTGCTTTTTTACTTTTATACGTGTTTGTTAAAATTTAAACTTAAATTTGTTTAAATTTAAATTCAAATATATATGTTTTAATATTTAAATTAGTATTACATAATTTTCAAACATTTTTGCGGGGGGAAAGTTGCAGACAGGGTGCAAAAAGCGTATGGGATTCGAACTCACGACCCCCAAAAGTAAACGTTACCATCAGCTTTACCCAGAGTCGTAGCTAGGGTTTTCAACGCCCAGGGGTAACTGAAGATTTTGCGCCCCCTAGTGCTTGCTAAGGATGGAAAACATTTAATTCTAAAATGTCGTAACATCAACTTCGCGCCCCTTGGATTCTGCGCCCGGGGACAGATGTCCTCCCTTGCCCTCCTCTAGCTACGCTCCTGGTTTTACCACTAAGCTAGCATTACACAGGAGCCCCATGCATATTTTGGCTTATATACATCATCAAATAAATCAATTCTTAAAACTAAATTTTTTGGTCCTATTTCAGTGTGCTATCGTCTGAAAAATTCACCAGAGTTTGTTCTTCAGCTTCTAGTACATTTTTTACAAAATCACTATCTTTTAAAGTGGCGTTCGATTGAAGTTAAACGGGCTGCTAAAAATATATTTCATGTGCTTACAAATATATGTTAGCCAACAGGATATATTTATAAAGGGAAATACAAATTTAACATACTCTTTAATGCAGTGAAATATTTAAAAGGGTATCAAATTTAATTTATAATTAATGTTTTTAGTTTTTACCTGTTTCAAAAGGAAAAAAATAACAAATCTTTTAATCATATCTAATTTACTGTAGCAGTTTGATATAGTCAGACATTCATTTTCATTAAAGGTAAATGAGTATTCAGAACTAGGAAATAATTGTCAGGACAAATTTTGCTATTTCATTGATTATAATTTTTGCCGCTGATATTCTTGAACTGAATTTCTTGAACGCCTGATTTTACCTGCGAACAAATACTGTATTTGCAGTTATCTTATTTTTCTTATCTTTTTTTTAACTAAATTCAGCTGATTGCTGTCTTTTACAGCACGCAGATTTCTCGCTATAATCTTAATTCAGAAATAAGTAATTTTTAACAAAACATTCCTTCCCTAAGCGAGCATTCATCGCTACATCGCCCGCCATTAATTTTTGGTGACTACACCTGATTGCTCCTTTTTTACCACGTGACCCCAACGCATCCGCAAACATACGGATAGAAGTTGAACATTGCTGAACTCCATCCGTATGTCATCCGTCGACCGGATTGCAGATGTCAATCAAAGCGAAGACGCTCGCTGATTGGAGAAAGGCATAGACACCGCAACGCATACGCAGCAGTTGAAACTAGAGCTACTAGAGATTTATAGTAGCCTTAGTTGAAGCGGACCATGACTGTCGTTTTTGGAAGAGTACGTAAAAGATATATTAATTCAAGATTTGCAAAAAACTCGAATGTTTCGCAACACATTTGATGCTGACGATTCTGCAATTAAGGCTCGTTTCCACTACTGCGTACGAACGCGTTGCGTCAATTGAAGACACGCCTACGGCATCCGTACAAGCGTTTCCACTGCTGCGTATGCGTAAAATATTTTCATTTTCCGCCGCTAGGTGTCACTGTAATATTTTGGCGCAAGCAGTTCGCAAGTTACGACGACTGAATTTTTCCTGCTTAAGCGAGTATTGTTTGTTTTGGATTTGATATGGAATTTTAGATAAGTAAGGTTATAATGCATATTATGAACATCGCGAATTCCATAGAAGCTGAACTAAATTAAAAAAAAAAATTTGTGTTTCTAGAAGCCTTAAATATTATGAAATAATATATATATTATTAAAACTAAAATGTAATGTTAGTGAAAAAGTAAACAAATAAATAACATAAAATAAAAAAGTTAAAGGGATTAAAAAATAGTTGGTACTTTAAAAGTACAGAGCAACTGTAAGGAAAGGTTCACAATATTTAAGCAAAATTTGCTATGCTTGTATACCGCTGACTTCAGGGTCATAGCTGGATAATTTATTAGAAATCTCGTTTGTTTTAAAATGCACTATGGGCAGTTATATTTTATATATAATCCATAAAATATTATTTTTAATTTAAACATTTTTAATTCATATCTCTTTTTATACAAGAAGTTATAAAAATAAGATTTTTCTCTTTATATATATACACACATTAGGTAAAGAAAATGGAAATATTTAATTAATTAATTCCTGCGCTTCTGCAGGAGAGGACTGAATTTAAAAGCAATTATTATAGTAATTTTTTGTTAAAAAAATGTTTAGGGCATTAATACTGTCTCATGTTAATTGGAATGAAAGTTTAGAGTCGTAAACATCCCAAAGTCTGAGCACATGTATATACATTCACATAAAAGTGAAACGAAAATATATATATATATATCTGCAGGGTTTCAAAATAAATTAAATTTAAATAATTCTCTTGCGCCATTGCTGCAAGGAATGAAATTTGAATTTAACAAACATTTTCTATTCGTAAAAATTAAAAGTTGATTAAATTTAAATGAAATTTAATGCAAACAAATAAAGGATTAATTATTGCTGCGAACTAATATACAATATCATTTAAATTCTGAGAGCATATGTAAATCAAGTGCAAGTATCAAAATCCATGAATAAATATATAATTCCAAAAATTTATTTATCCTATTATTCAGTTATGCATTTTTATAAGTTTTTAGGATTAAATCTATCCTATTATTCATTTATGCATTTTTATAATTTTTTTAGGATTAATAAGCTATCCTATTATTCACTTACGCATTTTTATAATTTTTTAGGATAAATAATCTATCCTATTATTCACTTATGCATTTTTATAATTTTTTTAGGATTAATAATCTATCCCATTATTCACTTATGCATTTTTATAAATTTTTTAAGGATTAATAAATTTTTGGAATTATATATTTATTCATGGATTTTGATACTTGCACAGCAAAAATTAATCATTTCTTTGTTTGCATTAAATTTCATTTAAATTTAATTAACTTTAAATTTGCTTTTTACGAATAGAGAATGTTTGTTAAATTCAAATATATATGTACAGGATATGCTTTAAATTAGTATTATATAATTTTCAAACTTTTTTGCGGGAAAAATTTAAATAAATAAGAGCATAAATAAAACAATATATTTAATGCATATAATAATAGAAATAAATTATAAAACACGAATATAGATCAAATTGGAATAAAAAGGTAAGAAAGTTGCAGACATGGTGCAAAAAGCGTATGGGATTCGAACTCACGACTCCAAAAAGTGGACATCGTTGCCATCAGCTTTACCACTAAGCTAGGATTACACGTAAGTAGCATGCATATTTTGGGTTATATACATCATCAAGTAAATCAATTCTTAAAACTTAAGTTTTTTGGTCCTATTTCACTTTGCTATTGTCTGAAAAATTCACCAGAGTTTGTTCTTCAGCTTCTAGTACATTTTTTGGAAAAATCATTATCTTTTAAAGTGGCGTTCCGAATGAAGTTAAACGGGCTGCTAAAAATATATTTCATGTGCTTACAAATATATGTTATCCAAAAAGATATATTTATAAAGGGAAATACAAATTTAACATACTCTTCAATGAACTGGAGTATTTAAAAGGCTATCAAATTTAATTTATAATTAACGTTTTTAGTTTTTACCTGTTTCAAAAGAAAAAAATAGCAAATCTTTTAATCATATCTAATTTGCTATAGCAGTTTGATATAGTCAGACATTCATTTTCATTAAAGCTAAATGAGTATGCAGAACTAAAAAATGATTATCAGAACAAATTTTGCTATTTCATGGACTTGGAATGATAATTTTTGCCGCTGATTTTCTTGAATGAAAAAGTACTGTAGTAGCAGTTATCTTGTTTTTCTTATCATTTTAAACTAAATTCAGCTGATTGCTGTCATTTTCAGCACGCAGATTTCTCGCTATAATGTTAATTCAGAAATAAGTATTTTTTAGCAAAACATTCTTTCCCTATTAGCGAGCGTTTATCGCTACTTCTGCCGCCATTAATTTTTAGTCACTGCACCTGATTGCTCCTTTTTCACCACGTGACCCCAACGCAACCGCAGACATACGGATAGAAATTGAACATTGTTGAACTCCATCCGTATGTCATCCGTCACCGCACACCGACCGGATTGCAGATGTCAATCAAAGTGAATTCGCTCGCTGATTGGAGAAACGCATACGCACCGCAACGCATACGCAGTAGTGGAAACGGGCCTTTATTGTATTATTTCAACTTACTACACAGGGACCCTTATCAATAAATTAAGGCTATACTTTACCGGAGCATTCACATCAAAGACAGCAATAGCTCATGAATCACCAATCCTGAATCACTTTCCTGGTCAGGAATAGGCTTCTGGTTATTGATCAATCAGATAAACAATTTCTTAATTTAATTTTAGTGAAAATAATGTATTTGGTGTTTTCCTTTTTCACATATAAAAAAGGAGTGCATTCTTAATTTCATGCATTGATGAGTAATTTATAAATTTTGAAATTTTATGCTTTAATTTATAATGTATTTCCCTGTACTTTTATTTTAATTTGTAGCGCATAAAAATGTAATGCATCAACAAATGCATTTAAGAATATGAGGTATATATCCAAATTATGCACATCCTAACTTCACGATTCATATTAAATTGCTTCGAGTTTAAAAATGTATTTGAGTGTTTTAATTCTACCGATATGAATGTCAATTTCCAGTAAATTTTTGAATCGCCTGTATAATTAAATTCCTGTATAATTTTCGGTTAAATTTAATTCTTGTAAATATTTAATTGCATGATTTATAATTAGTTATCAGAATTTTTATATCGACTACTATTTAGATATGAGATCAGTTTTGTGTGATTTTTATTCAGATTAAAAAAGTGTTTGGTTTTGCTTTTATGTGATTACGGCAAAGCCTCGAGAGCTATCTGCCTAAAGTGAGGATTGCCTTCGTGGAGGACTTTCTTTGGGAAACTAGCTTGTGTGCACTTTACACATGAGGGAAACCACAAGAATTTCCATGCAGCCAGCCCGTTCGCAGGATTCAAACCTCAGACCAAACTACCAGTGTTTAGCGATTTTACCGCTCAGCCGTTCGTGGAATCGATTTAAAAATTGTATAAATAGGAATATGTATTGCAATTTCGTTCACTACATATTTTATATGTACTTATAGTCCAGTTTTATATTTATAGTACAGTTTTATACATTTATAGTACAGTTTTATGCATTTATAGTATGGTTTTATACATTTATTTATTTACTTAAAACAGGCTTTTTGTGCTTTAAACTTTTATGTTTCTGGAAGTTACCAGAGGTATGTTGGGTAATGACAAATATATTAATAATGACGGCCATGCAGCCAGCCCGTTCACAGGATTCGAACCACGGACCGAACTACCAGTCTTCAGCGATTTACCGATCGGCCGCTAGTGGGATCGATCTAAAAGAGATCTAAAAGAACCTGTACAATCGGTCACAAAAGTATTCGAACACCCGAACCCATTCAGAAAATACACTTTTCAGGTGGAGGAAGCAAAATGGTAACTCAAGTCAATCTTGGTTTGGGGAAACAAAATGGTAGCTCAAGTCAATCTTGGTTAAAAAAAAACACATTTTTTGTTTAAAAATTTTCTCTATTAGCTTAAATGCATCTCCTTTTCCATACTTGAATGTGTTACGACAAGTTTGAAAAAAAAATTAATTTTAGTTTAAGGAATGAGCTGAGAGTATGGAAAATTTAAATGTATTTTTGAGAAAATATACAACAGTTCCTGAGAACGCTTTACGGAAAATTACGGCAAAATTTAATTGCAAAAAATTGAAAACCTATTTTTATACAATTTCATGCAATTGGAGAATCGCTCATTCTTCCTTCAGCAATTAAAATGACATCATTTATGCATGGAGAAAAATATAGTAATGATGTAAAAACAATAGCATTATCAAAAGATACCGTTTCTCGCCAAAATTTCTGTCATATCAGACACTATAGAATACAAAATTCTGTCTTTACTATACAACTTCATGAATCTACCGACATTACTAAACTGTCTCCATTAATTGTTTATCTGAGATACATTTTTGAAGACGACGCAGTAAAATATTTTTTATGTTGTAATATTTGGGAAGGAAAAGCAACTGGAGAGAAAATATTTGAAATTATTAACCGATATTTTGAAGCAAATAATCTTACCTAGACACACTGTCGCAGTTTGTACTGATGATGCTGCAGCATTAACAGGTAATTATAAAGGACTAGGAGAGCAAATAATAAACATTGCTCCCCATATAATATTCATCGACTGTACGACACATAGACAAGCTCTTGTTGCAAAAGACATTGATGAAGAATTGCAGAAGATATTCCAGGGTTATTACTGCGATTAATTACATTAAAAGGGAAAATCCTACACAGTTGTCTCTTTTTAATACTATGTAATAAGTTCTGTGTATGAGACATTATTACCAGAAGTCAGATGGCTTCCACACAAAAAAAATACTGCGACATATTTTCGATTTGAGAAATACAGTTTACATATTTTTGGAAGAAAAGAAACATAAATCAGTAAGTTCATTCATTAATAATGATTGGTTAAAAAAACTCAGTTACATATTAGATATTTTCTAAAAACCTAAATATTTTAATACTGAGCACCAGTATTGAAGCTTTTAAAACTAAGTTAATACTTTTTCAAGGACAACTGAACAAAAAAAAATATGTTTTTCAGAATTTACTAAAAAAATAATATAGATTTCTTGTTTAAAACAACATATAATAAAATTGACAGAAAACTTTTGGAAAAATTTCCAAATAAGGAATTAGGTTGGATCCGTGACACATTTTCCTTTGGTATTTTCTATTCCAATGTATCTCTGAATGAAAAAGAACAATTAATTGATATTTTAAGTGACAGAATACTGTGTGTTCAAGTTAAGTCTCTAACTTGCAAAAAATTTTAGTTATCTATTGCAAACAAATATGCTGATTTAAAAGGAATGAAAGTAAATTATTACGTTTCTTACATAAAATTGTATAGTAAATCTTTAGCTTATACTTAAAAGCTTCCAAAATGCTTATGTTACATTTCTCTATTATATAAGGATTAAAAGTGGATTTCTCACTGAAATAGAAATAGTTTTGTTATTGAATTTTTTTATATGAATATTTTTTCTCTGAGCCATTTAGTTGCATCTACTACAAACTAAAGATTAAAGAACTGTTTTTGAAACATTTTGAATTCGTTGTCATATTGATCTACGAAGAACTAGATTAACGAGTTCTTATTACATTAATGACAAATATAGTTTTTAAACAAACAAGAAAGCTTTTGACAGGGTATGGCATAGAGGCCTCATTTACAAACTAATCACTCTCAATTTTCTAGATAATTTTATTCGCTTAATAGCATCTTTTCTTAGCAACAGAACATTCAGAATCAAAATCGGTACTTCTTACTCTACCACCAGAGTAATCAATGCTGGTGGCCCACAGGGGTCGGCACTTTCGCCGTACCTTTTTAATATTTATACACAAGACATCCCTAAAGACCCTTCTGTTCATCTTGCACTCTTTGCCGATGACACCGCCATACTCACTAAAGCCTGCACAGTTATCGCCGTAAGAAATCAACTCCAAAGCTATCTCATAAAACTGGAAAAATGGCTTACCCTTTGGAGGATTAAAATTAACACTCATAAAACTAAGGCAATAACTTTCCGCAAAGGAAACATGAAATACTATCCTCCACCCCCTGAAATATTTGACGAAGAAATAGACTGGATTAATGAAACCAAATACCTTGGAGTCACCCTTGACCAAAAACTTACCTTCAGAACCCATTTCCGGTTCGTAGTACAAAAATTTAAAATCACCACAGCTACTATGCGACCTCTTCTTGGTAGAAAAAGCAACTTATCTACTACAAACAAATTAATTCTATATCGCTCCATATTGCGCCCAGCTCTTCTTTATGCAGCACTGATCTGGGGACATGCAGCTAAAACCAATATTAAACAATTACAAATTAAAAAATCTATAAAATAAATTTCTACGAGAAATTATCAATGCTCCTTGGTATATTGCCAACATCTGTATTCACAGAGACCTTCGAATCGAACTTATTCAAGAGTATATTAAACGATTAGCGCTCAACTTCTTTTATTCAGTACAAACCCACAATAATAGCCTTATTAGCACTCTCAGACACTCCCCGCGTCGCAGAGAAAAACATCGTTACCCATGTCACATCCTTCCCACATAAGAATCACAACCTTAATTGACTCATTCACACTAAACTGACTCTGCGGTTTTACCACCCGCGGCTACATCTTATAACGACACTGAACTTGACACCCCCCTTTTTTCGCACCCCCCGCTAGTGCAGACCTCACTCGCTTTCATCCGCCTCCCACTCTCCTTTCACCCTTCTCTTTCTCCCCCCACCCGATCTTTATCAGAAGTCGAGTAAAAAGATGTTTCTACATCTTGACACTCGAGAATAAAATACGATCTGTGTGTGTTAAACAAACAAAACATTTTCAGCCGAGATAATTATTTGTTAAATATGAATGCTTTTTTCAAAGCGGAACTAAATAATAAATGATAAAAAGAAAATTCAGTTAGAACATTCACATCTTTAAGAAAGCAATTTGCTTTGATTTAATCCTTATAATACAATATATTTTGCAATGATAAGGCAAAATCCAATGTGAAAGGTTATGTGAAGGTTGCGACAGTAATTACAGCATTCAGCATTTCGTATAATGTAACCAGATAATAATATTAAATAAATTTTTGTAAGTGAAGTTTCCTTATTACAGAAACAGTCAAATTACGCAATTACATAAACGTATGGACTTTCAGACTATATACTTAATACTGTTTACAAGTGCAAGCAAAGTTCTGTTTATGTTACTTCTCGTCCTTCAGCGCAAGCTCAAGAATTACCATCCAGGCGAAACTAGTCGATTTTTCGATGACGTCGAAAATTCGAAAAGTGGGGTAGGGTTTGAAAATACGCTCCCGTGTGCAGTCTAGTGGAAAGATTTCCACTGGACTTCGGACATCGATCTTGGCCAGTGTCTAGACTAGCAACCCCTAAGCTTAATTTTTCGACTTGGAGGCAGAAAGACTCAGCAGTTTCAAAGCAAGACATCTGTCTGCTACTGCCCTGCTACTGCCTTAGTTGAAACGGACCATGACTGTCGTTTTAAAACTGAAGACCGCGGAGAGCACGGATAGTTTTTGGAAGAGTACGTAAAAGATATATTAATTCAAGATTTGCAAAAAACTCGAATGTTTCGCAACACATTTGATGCTGACGATTCTGCAATTATTGTTTTATTTCAACTTACTACACAGGGACCCTTATCAATAAATTAAGGCTATACTTTACCGGAGCATTCACATCAAAGACAGCAATAGCTCATGAATCAACAATCCTGAATCAATTTCCTGGTCAGGAATAGGCTTCTGGTTATTGATCAATCAGATAAACAATTTCTTAATTTAATTTTAGTGAAAATAATGTATTTGGTGTTTTCCTTTTTTACATATAAAAAAGGAGTGCATTCTTAATTTCATGCATTGATGAGTAATTTATAAATTTTCAAATTTTATGCTTTAATTTATAATGTATTTCCCTGTACTTTTATTTTAATTTGTAGCGCATAAAAATGTAATGCATCAACAAATGCATTTAAGAATATGAGGTATATATCCAAATTATGCACATCCTAACTTCACGATTCATATTAAATTGCTTCGAGTTTAAAAATGTATTTGAGTGTTTTAATTCTACCGATATGAATGTCAATTTCCAGTAAATTTTTGAATCGCCTGTATAATTAAATTCCTGTATAATTTTCAGTTAAATTTAATTCTTGTAAATATTTTAATGCATGATTTATAATTAGTTATCAGAATTTTTATATCGACTACTATTTAGATATGAGATCAGTTTTGTGTGATTTTTATTCAGATTAAAAAAGTGTTTGGTTTTGCTTTTATGTGATTACGGCAAAGCCTCGAGAGCTATCTGCCTAAAGTGAGGATTGCCTTCGTGGAGGCCTTTCTATGGGAAACTAGCTTGTGTGCACTTTACACATGGGGGAAACCACAAGAATTTCCATGCAGCCAGCCCGTTCGCAGGATTCAAACCTCAGACCAAACTACCAGTGTTTAGCGATTTTACCGCTCAGCCGTTCGTGGAATCGATTTAAAAATTGTATAAATAGGAATATGTATTGCAATTTCGTTCACTACATATTTTATATGTACTTATAGTCCAGTTTTATATTTATAGTACAGTTTTATACATTTATAGTACAGTTTTATGCATTTATAGTATGGTTTTATACATTTATTTATTTACTTAAAACAGGCTTTTTGTGCTTTAAACTTTTATGTTTCTGGAAGTTACCAGAGGTATGTTGGGTAATGACAAATATATTAATAATGACGGCCATGCAGCCAGCCCGTTCACAGGATTCGAACCACGGACCGAACTACCAGTCTTCAGCGATTTACCGATCGGCCGCTAGTGGGATCGATCTAAAAGAGATCTAAAAGAACCTGTACAATCGGTCACAAAAGTATTCGAACACCCGAACCCATTCAGAAAATACACTTTTCAGGTGGAGGAAGCAAAATGGTAACTCAAGTCAATCTTGGTTTGGGGAAACAAAATGGTAGCTCAAGTCAATCTTGGTTAAAAAAAACACATTTTTTGTTTAAAAATTTTCTCTATTAGCTTAAATGCATCTCCTTTTCCATACTTGAATGTGTTACGACAAGTTTGAAAAAAAAATTAATTTTAGTTTAAGGAATGAGCTGAGAGTATGGAAAATTTAAATGTATTTTTGAGAAAATATACAACAGTTCCTGAGAACGCTTTACGGAAAATTACGGCAAAATTTAATTGCAAAAAATTGAAAACCTATTTTCATACAATTTCATGCAATTGGAGAATCGCTCATTCTTCCTTCAGCAATTAAAATGACATCATTTATGCATGGAGAAAAATATAGTAATGATGTAAAAACAATAGCATTATCAAAAGATACCGTTTCTCGCCAAAATTTCTGTCATATCATACACTATAGAATACAAAATTCTGTCTTTACTATACAACTTCATGAATCTACCGACATTACTAAAATGTCTCCATTAATTGTTTATCTGAGATACATTTTTGAAGACGACGCAGTAAAATATTTTTTATGTTGTAATATTTGGGAAGGAAAAGCAACTGGAGAGAAAATATTTGAAATTATTAACAGATATTTTGAAGCAAATAATCTTACCTAGACAAACTGTCGCAGTTTGTACAGTCGGTCACAAAAGTATTCGAACACCGGTACCCATTCAGAAAATTTACTTTTCCGTTGAGAAACAAAATTGTCTCCAGAGTCCATCTTGGTTCGATAGAAAAAAAAAAAACAAAAGGATGGCTCATGTCCAAAATTGGCTAGGTGCATGAAACAAAATACAACATGACCTATCTGGGTGAGATGGGAAACAAAATGGCTGCTCACGTAATCCATTATTGCGCTCATAGAAAACGCAAAGTGTCGCTGCGGCTCGTCTCGGTTCGCGAAGAGTGAAAACCCAAAACGGTCTGCAGTGTCTATCTTTGTTGAATGAGAAACAAAAGGATGGCTCATGTCCAGTTTATTTAGGTGTGGGAAAAAATATAACGTGACCTATCTGGATGAGATGTCTCCAGCGATCCAGTATAGACTTTTTCCCCATCTGCAATAGGTGACATCTATAAACAATTCCATTGAAATCTCCTCGAAATATAAGAAACAGCTAGCTCGTGAAATTGTAAAGTATTCCCAAAGAATTCCACTTCTTGAAGAAGGAAAAACACCCTAGCTGCAGATGAGGAAGAGAGAGAAAAAGCATGTTGCACCATGGAGAGCCCGCACGGTTCTGAACAGAAAACGTGGAATGCTTTTATAGAAAAGAGTTGAAAGTGAAAGTAAAAGCCGATTGGAAATTTTTCAATTGGTTGCCGACTGGGAAAAAATTTTCAGAGCTCAGAAAAAAAAATCTGATATGTAAAAAAAAAAAAAAAAAACTTTTTGTTAATTTTTATCATGTCTTCTAGACATGATAAAAATTAACCCTACCCCCCTTTTGTGTGGGAATATTGTCTCACTGTTTCTAAAAATAGACCATCACTCATTCTAGGAATTATATGTTTTAAAAAGGATGAGTTTAAAGTTTATAAGATAAGATAAGTTTTTAAAAAGGATATGTTTTAAAAAGTCTTTGGGTTTCTCCATTCCAAAGTAAACAAAGTGAAGACATCAAACTAATAGAAAAAAAAGGAAGAGTTTTTTTTTTTTTTTTTTTTATAGCTCTGGAAATATTTTTCCAATTCAACAGCCAAGAAATATTTCCAGCCAATACAATTTCATTTTTACTTTCACTTTCAATTCATTTCTTATATCTATAATAACATTTCATGTTTCTGTTCGGATCAGTGTGGGTTGTTCAAGATGCAGCAACTCTACTCCATCCCACAACCAGGAAAAAAAGATGTTCTTTGATGAGATGTTCTTTTGGCTTTCGAAAACAATGATGACATGATGATTGTAATACATTTCTGTTCTCATGTCCCATGATTGAACTCAGAATTATTTCCAGAACTCTGAGAATTTTTCCTAGTCAGCTCGATAACCCAGCTTTCGTATATTTATTTTTTAAACCACTCGAGTTTCGACTTCCCATCCGTGTGTGCTGTGCATTCAACCTGGAGACACATTCCCTGAGCTCTAAGAAAATGTTTCCCAGCAGACTCAATCGCTGAAATGGATTAAAAATAAATTCTTTCATACATTTTTAAAGCTCAAGATTGTTAGCTGTCATGGAAAGAGCCTTTTTTTCCCTGAGCTCTAAGAAAATGTTTCCCAGCAGACTCAATCGCTGAAATGGATTAAAAATAAATTCTTTCATACATTTTTTAAACCTCAAGAGTGTTAGCTGTCATGGAGAGAGCCTTTTTTTTTTACCTGAGCTCTAAGAAAATGTTTCCCAGCAGACTCAATCGCTGAAATGGATTAAAAATAAATTCTTTCATACATTTTTAAACCTCAAGCGTGTTAACTGTCATGGAAAGAGCCTTTTTTTCCCCTGAGCTCTGAGAAAATGTTTCCCAGCAGACTCAATCGCTGAAATGGATTAAAAATAAATTCAGTCATACATTTTTAAAGCTTAAGCGTGTTAGCTGTCATGGAAAGAGCCTTTTTTTCCCCTGAGCTCTGAGAAAATGTTTCCCAGCAGACTCAATCGCTGAAATGGATTAAAAATAAATTCTTTCATACATTTTTAAAGCTTAAGCGTGTTAGTTCTCATGGAAAGAGCCTTTTTTCCCCCTGAGCTCTAAGAAAATGTTTCCCAGTCCACTCAATCGCTGAAATGGATTAAAAATAAATTCTTTCATATATTTTTAAAGCTCAAGCGTTTAGCTGTCATAGAAAGGGCCTTTTTTTTCCCAGCCCATTCAATCGCTGAAATGTATTAAAAATAACTACTTTCATGCATTTTTAAAGCTCAAGCGTGTTAGATGTCATAGAGCTGCAATTGAGGTAGAGAGAGAAAAAGCATGTTGCACCATGGAGAGCCCACACG
The DNA here is from genome assembly GCF_044657685.1 of Stegodyphus dumicola. Lineage (NCBI taxonomy): Eukaryota > Metazoa > Arthropoda > Arachnida > Araneae > Eresidae > Stegodyphus > Stegodyphus dumicola. The sequence goes on from NC_140781.1 coordinate 37,171,710, forward strand.
GTTCTGAACAGAAAACGTGGAATACTTTTATAGAAAAGAGTTGAAAGTGAAAGTAAAAGCCGATTGGAATGTTTTCACTTGGTTGCCGACTGGGAAAAAATTTTCAGAGCTCAGAAAAAAATTATGAGATGTAAAAAAAAAAAAAAAAAAAAAAAAAAACTTTTTGTTAATTTTTATCATGTTTTCTAGACATGATAAAAATTAACCCTACCCCCTTTTGTGTGGGAATGTTGTCTCACTGTTTCTAAAAATAGACCATGACTCATTCTAGGAATTATATGTTTAAGAAAGGATGACTCATGGTCTTTGGGTTTCTCCATTCCAAAGTAAACAAAGTGAAGACATCAATTTAATAGAAAAAAAGGAAGAGGTTTTTTTTTTTTTTTTTTTTTTCCAGCTTTGGAAATATTTTCCCCGTTCAACAGCCAAGAAATATTTCCAGCCAATACAATTTCATTTTTACTTTCACTTTCAATTCATTTCTTATATCTATAAAAACATTTCATGTTTCTGTTCAGATCAGTGTGGGTTGTTCAAGATGCAACATCTCTACTCCATCCCACAACCACGAAAAAAAGATGTTCTTTCATGAGGAATTTTTTTGGCTTTCGAAAACAATGATGACATGATGATTGTAATACATTTCTGTTCTCATGTCCCATGATTGAACTCAGAATTATTTCCAGAACTCTGAGAATTTTTCCTAGTCAGCTCGATGAACCAAATTTCGTATATTTATTTTTTAAACCACTCGAGTTTCGACTTCCCATCCGTGTGTGCTGTGCATTCAACCTAGACACACATTCCCTGAGCTCTAAGAAAATGTTTCCCAGCCCACTCAATCGCTGAAATGGATTAAAAATAAATTCGTTCCTATATTTTTAAAGCACAAGCATGTTAGCTCTCATGAAAAGGGCCTTTTTTTTCCCCAGCCCACTCAATAGCTGAAATGAATTAAAAACAAATTCTTTCATACATTTTTAAACCTCAAGCATGTTAGCTCTCATGAAAAGGGCCTTTTTTTCCCCCAGCCCACTCAATAGCTGAAATGAATTAAAAACAAATTCTTTCATACATTTTTAAACCTCAAGAGTGTTAGCTGTCATGGAAAGAGCCTTTTTTTCCCCTGAGCTCTAAGAAAATGTTTCCCAGCAGACTCAATCGCTGAAATGGATTAAAAACAAATTCTTTCATACATTTTTAAAGCTCAAGCGTGTTAGCTGTCATAGAAACTGAAATTTATGTCATGTTTTGTGTCTCACACGTCGTCAACGGTATGGTTTGAGGTGAAAATTGAAAACCCGGTATGAAAAATCTCTTTAAGTTCACTTTAGAAGAAGCTGTGGGATAGAGAGATTTCGTCATGGAAAAATGTCTTTCAATGTCTTTCAATGTCCGTCATGGAAAAATGTCTTTCAATGTCCGTCATGAAAAAATGTCTTTCAATATCATGACATCTCCTTTCAAATAGGATTGAAGGATTTTTCTTAAACTATGTTGAAATCTTGATCCATCCAAATTACAGATGGGAAATTCTGATCCATGGATGGATCATCCAATTTCGCTAGAACCTGATAAACGGTTTCTGATGAAATCCAAACGAAAACCCTAGCTTTTCAAACAGGAAACATTTTCCCCTAAACGTATTAATGATTTCTATTCTGTGAGGCATTAAAAAGTGGAAAGAAACTTGTGTTCACAGAAGCTCTTTCTAGAAGAGTGGTCCTAGGTCCAGATGAGATAGAGAAAGAGAAAATGCATGCTGCACCTTGGATAGCCCGCACGGTTCTGAATAGAAAACGTGGAATACTTTTATAGAAAAGCGATGAAAGTGAAAGTAAAAGCAAATCGTCTTGGCTGTAGAATTTTCACTTGGTTGCCGACTGGGAAAAAAATTTTCAAAGCTCAGAAAAAAAATTTGAAATGTAAAAAAAAAAAAAAAAAAACAATCTTTTTGTTAATTTTTATCACGTCTTCTAGACATGATAAAAATTAACCCTACCCCCCTTTTGTGTGGGAATGTTGTCTCCCTGTTTCTAAAAATAGACCATGACTCATTCTAGGAATTATATGTTTTAGAAAGGATGAGTCATAGTCTTTGGGTTTCTCCATTCCAAAGTAAATAAAGTGAAGACATCAAATTAATAGAAAAAAAGGAAGAGTTTTTTTTTATTTTTTTTATTTTTTTTATTTCAGCTCTGGAAATATTTTTCCCATTCAACAGCCAAGAAATATTTCCAGCCAATACAATTTCATTTTTACTTTCACTTTCAGTTCATTTCTTATATCTATAAAAACATTTCATATTTCTGTTCAGATCAGTGTGGGTTGTTCAAGATGCAGCAACTCTACTCCATCCCACAACCAGGAAAAAAAGATGTTCTTTCATGAGGAATTCTTTTGGCTTTCGAAAACAATGATGACATGATGATTGTAATACATTTCTGTTCTCATGTCTCATGCTTGAACTCAGAATTATTTCCAGAACTCTGAGAATTTTTCCTAGTCCACTCGATGACCCAAATTTCGTATATCTATTTAAGCTACTCGAGTTTCGACTACCCATCCGTGTGTGCTGTGCATTCAACCTGGACACACATTCCCTGAGCTCTAAGAAAATTTTCCGAGCCCACTCAATCGCTGAAATGGATTTAAAATAAATTGTTTCATACATTTTTAAAGCTCAAGTGTGTTAGGTGTCATGGAAAGAGCCTTTTTTTTCCCTGAGCTCTAAGAAAATGTTTCCGAGCCCCCTCAATCGCTGAAATGGATTAAAAATAAATTCTTTCATACATTTTTAAAGCTCAAGCGTGTTAGCTGTCATAGAAAGGGCCTTTTTTTTCCCCAGCCCAGTCAATCGCTGAAATGGATTAAAAACAAATTATTTCATACATTTTTAAACCTCAAGAGTGTTAGCTGTCATAGAAAGGGCCTTTTTTTTCCCCAGCCCAGTCAATCGCTGAAATGGATTAAAAACAAATTCTTTCATACATTTTTAAACCTCAAGAGTGTTAGCTGTCATGGAAAGAGCCTTTTTTTTCCCTGAGCTCTAAGAAAATCTTTCCCAACAGACTGAATCGCTGAAATGGATTAAAAACAAATTCTTTGATACATTTTTAAAGCTCAAGCCTGTTAGCTGTCATAGAAACTGAAATTTATGTCATGGTTTGTGTCTCAGACGTCGTCAACGGTATGGTTTGAGGTGAAAATTGAAAACCCGGTATGAAATATCTCTTTAAGTTCACTTTAGAAGAAGGTGTGGGATAGACAGATTTCGTCATGGGAAAATGTCTTTCAATGTCTTTCAATGTCCGTCATGGGAAAATGTCTTTCAATATCATGTCATCTCCTTTCAAATAGGATTGAAGGATTTTTTTTAAACTATGTTGAAATCTTGATGCATAAAAACCACGGATGGGAAATTCTGATTTATGGATGGATCATCCAATTTCGCTAGACCCTGATAAACGGTTGCTGATGAAATCCAAACGAGGGGTCCTAGCTTTTCAAATGGGAAACATTTTCCCCTAAAAGGAGGAATGATTTCTATTCTGTGAGAAGTCAAAAATTGGAAAAAAGCTTGTGTTCACAGAAGCTCTTTCTAGAAGAGTGGTCCTGGGTCCAGATGCAGTAGAGAGAGAAAAAGCATGCTGCACCTTGGACAGCCCGCACAGTTCTGAACAGAAAACGTAGAATACTTTTATCGAAAAGTGTTGAAAGTGAAAGTAAAAGGCCAATCGTCTTGGCTGTAGAATTTTCACTTGGTTGCCGACTGGGAAAAATTTTTCAAAGCTCAGAAAAAAAAATTGAGATGAAAAAAAAAAAAAAAAAAAAAAAAAAAACTTTTTGTTAATTTTTATCATGTCTTCTAGACATGATAAAAATTAACCCTACCCCCCTTTTGTGTGGGAATGTTGTCTCACTGTTTCTAAAAATAGACCATGTATACCAATATACTACAAACGGACTTGAACGCCTGTTCTCAGTATGTAGCTATACAAATTTGAAGGTAAAATTTAAAAAAAAAGACATCTTTTTGGGGAAAAGGGAGTAAATTTGTATAGGAATATACTACAAACGGAATTTAAGGCCTGTTTTCAGTATATAGCTATACAAATTGGAAGGTAAAAAAAAAATAAAAAAAAAGACATCTTTTTTTTCGGGGGGGGGGAACGCAGTGAATTTGTATAGGAATATACTACAAACGGACTTTAAAGCCTGTTTTCAGCATATAGCTATACAAATTGGAAGGTAAAAAAAAATAAAACAAAAGACATCTTTTTTTTTTTCGGGAAATTAAGTGAATTTGTATAGGAATATACTACAAACTGACTTTAATGCCTGTTTTCAGTATATAGCTATACAAATTGGAAGGTAAAAAAAATAAAAAAAAAGATATCTTTTTTGGGGAAAAGGAGTGAATTTGTATAGAAATATACTACAAGAACATCAAGAAAAGAACATCATGGGTCCAAGAATTGAAAGTAAAAGTCCAAAAACGAAATGTTAACGACTGGGAAGAAAATTTTCAAAGCTGAAAAAAGATTTAAAAAAAAAAAAAAAAAACTTATTTTTTCTTTCTTAATTTGATGTCTTCATTCTTTTGACCTTGTAGAAATAAAAAAAGTGAAGACATCAAATTAAGAAAGAAAAAAGGAAGGTTTTTTTTTTTTTTTTTTTAATGTGTTAAAATTTTTCCAGAGCTCTGAGAATTTTTCCCAGTCGGTTTCTAGAAGCAACTCGTTAATGTATTTAAACCACTCGCGTTTCAGTTTCAGATCAGTCTGTGCTGTGCACTCAACGTGGATACACGCTTCTCACTCTCCTGGGAAGAGCTTCTGTGAAGGTATGTGAACATTTTTTTCTTACTCTTTTGTATTTCATAGACTACAAATATTTATTGAGTCACCCATTTTATTGAAATGTATTCTTATTTCCTTTCAATACTTTGAGGTAGGGTAATATTTTTCCCCCTGCTACTGTTTTTGCTTTTCAAGGCTAGAAGTGTTTTACTCAATAGCTGTTTTTATAGAAAACATGCTATTATTTCATATACTGATATATTTTGTGAAACTTTAACAAATTCCTTTCAAGAAGCCAAGATCATGTGATCCACAGCTGGCTAGACCCGTCAGTGTAATCGGATCACGATTGTTCCATCATATACTGATATATTTTGTGAAACTTTAACAAATTCCTTTCAAGAAGCCAAGATCTCGTGATCCACAGCTGGCTAGATACGTCAGTGTAATCGGATAACGATTGTTCCATCATATACTGATATATTTTGTGAAACTTTAACAAATTCCTTTCAAGAAGCCAAGATCTCGTGATCCACAGCTGGCTAGACTCGTCAGTGTAAGTGGATCACGATTGTTCCATCCTATACTGATATATTTTGTGAAACTTTAACAAATTCCTTTCAAGAAGCCAAGATCTCGTGATCCACAGCTGGCTAGACCCGTCAGTGTAATCGGATCACGATTTTATCAATCGTATACTGATATATTTTGTGAAACTTTAACAAATCCCTTTCAAGAAGCCAAGATCTCGTGATCCACAGCTGACTCCATTAGTCAGGAAAAACGGATCACGATTTTATCAATCGTATACTGATATATTTTGTGAAACTTTAACAAATCCCTTTCAACAGGGCAAGATCTCGTGATCCATAGCTGGCTAGAGCAGTCAGGATCTAATGGATCACGATTGTCCCATCCTATACTGATATATTTTGTGAAACTTTAACAAGGCAAGATCTCGTGATCCACAGCTGGCTAGACTAGTCAGGATTAACGGATCACGATTTTATCAATTGTATACTGATATATTTTGTGAAACTTCTTTAACAAATCCTTTTCAATAAGGCAAGATCTCGTGATCCACAGCTGGCTAGAGCAGTCAGTATAATCGGGTCACGACTGTTCCCTCGTATACTAATATATTTTGTGAAATTTTAACAAATGACTTTCAAGAAGGCAAGATCTCGTGATCCAGAACTGACTAGACCCGTCAGAATTAACGGATCACGATTGTTCCATTGTATACTGATATATTTTGTGAAACTTCTTTAACAAATGACTTTCAAGAAGGCAAGATCTCGTGATCCACAGCTGACTAGACCCGTCAGAATTAACGGATCACGATAGTTCCATTGTATACTAATATATTTTGTGGAATTTTAACAAATCCTTTTCAAAAAAGGCAAGGTCTTGTGATCCACAGCTGACTCCATCAGTCAGGATAACGGATCACGATGTTTCCATCTTATACTGATATATATTTTGTGAAACGTTAACAAATGACTTTCAAGAAGGCAAGATCATGTGATTCAATAGAATTGTTCAATCGTATACTGGCATATTCTGATAAAACAACAGAATGATCCAATTTTGAATGCGATCCCAATATGTTTTTATAAAATCCATTTCATATTTTGTTAAACGTGAACGACTGACTTTTAAGCTGGCTGCATGGGTGTTTTTTTTCGTGGTTTTTCCCCATGTGTAACGTGAATACGAGCCAGTTTCCCTTCCAAAGTCCTCCACGAAGGCATTTCTTAAGGCAAATAGCCCTCAAATGCTTTACCGTTCTCCGAATCGACTTGAGCTCTCTCCAACTTCCACGGTGTCATTTGAACGATCGAGTCGGCTGTTGGAAAAAAATGTCTGACAGCTGAAAACAATATCTCCACACACCTTCACAAAACCTCTTTCCAGGAGGAAGAAGCGTGTATTCAGCTCCAGTGCACAGCACAAACTGATTTAAAGCTGAAACGCGACTGGTTTAAATAGATGAAAACCCTCTATAGAAATAATTTGAATATATCTGGTTTTGTGAATTAAGCCGACTGGGAAAAGAAATTCTCAGAGCTCAGAAAAAAATTATGAGATGTAAAAAAAAAAATCTTTTTGTTAATTTTTATCCCTTCTCTTTTTGTCTGGGAATGTTGTCTCACTCTAAAAATAGACCATGACTCATTCTTTCTAAAGAATAGAATTCCAAGAAAAGATTGGCTGAGTCATGGTCTATTTTTAGAAAGTGGGAGACAACATTCCCATACAAAAGGAGGGGTGAGTTAATTTTTATCATGTCTAGAAGACATGATAAAAATTAACAAAAAGATTGGTTTTTTTTTTTTTTTTTTTTTTTTTTTTTTTTTTTTACATCTCAGAATTTTTTTTCTGAGCTCTGAAAATATTTTCCCAGCCGATCTCATTTCGTTTTTCGACTTTCACTTTCAAATCTTCTCTTTTCTATAAAAGTATTTCGAGTTTCTGTTCAAAACACTGTGGGCTGTTGAAAAGGTAACACATCTCCCTCTCTACATTAATGGGGAATCCAAGATGTTGTAAAGAAGAATTCTTTGAGAATCTCTTAACCTTTCTGAACTTTAGACGAGCTAGCTGGATATTTCTTCATTTCTTTTTCAAGTATGGGTTCAAAGGATTCTTTTAAATAGTTGCAAGTAAGACGTTGTATTATTTTCTGTTGATCATGAATCTATTAAAAAATTTCAATGCCTAATTTTAGGGCTACCTATACCCAACATGATTCATATGTTTTACTCTACGTTTTAGATAAGACCCTCTCTTAAAAACATGATTTTCCTATTCAAAGTTGAAATGAGTTTTCAAAAGCATGATCCTTTTAAAGAAAACATGTGTGTTTGTGTAGGTGTGGTGGGACGGTTAGCTTTCTTTCTTACGAGATAGTCATCTCCACGAGATGTGTTTTGGATATCTTCTCCACCCTCTCTCTTTACCCAATCTCATGATATTCTTTAAGAATTTCTTAGCCATTTGTCAATGAAGGAGATTATAATTGAAGAATTTATGAATTTGGGAACATGTCACCATGGCAAATCTAAAATCTTGGCACTGGATACTGGAAAGCCCCGCTCTGATTATAATTCTGAGTTCTAGCATGGGACATTTTTTAAAGCAATAAGCTAAACTATTTTTTCTAGTCTCATATTCTCTCGTGACTAGGGTTCCAGATTTGGGTAGAGAGAGACATGTTGCCTCATCAACAGCCCGCACTGTTCTGAACGGAAACGTGGAATTCTTTTATAGAAAAGTGAAGAGTTGAAAGTGAAAGTCGAAAAACGAAATGGGATCGGCTAGAAAAAATTTCTCAGAGCTCAGAAAAAAAATTCTGAGATGTAAAAAAAAAAAAAAAACCTTTTTCTTAATTTTTATCATGTCTTCTAGACATGATAAAAATTAACTCCCTTCTCTTTTTGTCTGGGAATGTTGTCTCCCACTTTCTAAAAATAGACCATGACTCATCCTTTCTAAAGAATAGAATTCCAAGAAAAGATTGGGTTCTGGTCTATTTTTAGAAAAGGTAAGACAACATTCCGAGATAAAAGGGGGATGAGTTAATTTTTATCATGTCTAGAAGACATGATAAAAATTAACAAAAAGTTTTTTTTTTTTTTTTTTTTTGTTTTTTTTTTTTTTTTTGCATCTCAAAATTTTTTTCTGAGCTCTGAAAATATTTTCCCAGCCGATCTCATTTCGTTTTTCGACTTTCACTTTCAACTCTTCTCTTTTCTATAAAAGTATTCCACGTTTCTGTTCAGAACACTGTGGGCTGTTGAAAAGGCAACACGTCTCCCTCTCTACCCTAATCGGGAATCCATGATGTTGTTAAGAAGAATTCTTTGAGAATCTCTTAACCTTTCTGAACTTTAGAAGAGCTAGCTGGATGTTTCTTCATTTCTTTTTCAAGTATGGGTTCAAAGGATTCTTTTAAATAGTTGCAAGTAAGACGTTGTATCATTTTCTGTTGATCATGAATCTATTAAAAAATTTCAATGCCTAATTTTAGGGCTACCTATACACGGCATGTTTCATATGTTTTACTTTACGTTTTAGATGAGACCCTCTCTTAAAAACACGATTTTCCTATTCAAAGTTGAAATGAGTTTCTAAAAGCATGATTCTTTTAAAAAAACATGTGTGTTTGTGTAGGTGTGGTGGGACGGTTAGATTTATTCTCTTACGAGATAGTCATCTCCACCCTCTCGTGGTCGCTGAAATCTCGTGATGGCTCAAGTGAAAAGGGTTCGTTTATTTTGACTCACAACCACGTTATATTTTTTTGGATATCTCCTCCAACGACTCGTGGAACTCTTTTCCCTGAAATCAGGTATGTTTAGCAAGCCCTCTGAAGTGAAGCTCGGAATACTTTGACAAATCCTGTCGAGTGGATTCTGAAACCATTTTTAAAGGATCTCAGAGAAACACCTATGAAGACAATAGCAACGTGTAGTTTTTTTCGGAAAGGATGAAGCAGGCTCATGGTGAGAGATGTTGCTGTAAAGTGTTTTTTTTTCCTTAGAAATTTGAAAAAAAATAGAGAATAGTAAGACACAGTCTCTTTTTTCGAAACTGAGTAGGAGGGTCATTTTGAGATGACCTGGAAAATATTTTCTGAGAGATTTGAAAAAAATTTTTAAAAAATTAAAAAATATATATATTATATAATATATATATTATATAATATATATTATAAATACTTTTTGTTCATTTTTATCATGTCTTCAGACATGATAAAATGAACGACATATCTCTTTTCTCTTTGAAACCTCTTTCAACCTATCTCGTCATGTTTCTCAAGTAACATTTCTTTCCTGAAAAGCTAATTTCTTTAGAAACCTAAGACAACTCCTTTCCTGAAAAGCTAATTTCTTTAGACACCTAAGACAACAGGTAGAGACATACTTCGAACCAAAAAGAGAGTAGAGATCCTTTTGAATAATGTCGAATAGACAAAACACGAGTAGCCATTTCAGTTCTATGCTTTTTCCTAGGGACGATCCACGAAAGGGTCCTCTTTTGTTCACGACCCGTGGTTCACCCATGAATTAAACACGTAGGCTCGAAACTTTCTAACATCTCTACCTCCACGGTGCAGTTTGAAAGGAAGGTGACCCACCCATCACCCCAGCTATGAAATGAAACGTCAAAACAGTGCACACGTTCTAGAATAAGGGCTCTACAGCACAGACTCAACAGAAACAAAACGATAAAAACTTTCATAGATCCCAGAGAGTGGATGCTTAAAAATAAGGTGATGTCTCGTCGATCAAATCAGCTGTAAATAAATGTCTAAGAGCTGTGAAGAATGGATGGCCTACCTTCACAAAAGCTCTTTCTAGGAAGGAAAAGTATGTATCCAAGCAGAATACACAGCACAGACTGATGTTAAGTCGAAACTGGAGTGATTTCAATACACAAGTATGAATTCGTTCTAATAACCCTTTAGATAGGTCTTGTTTGACTCATCGAGTCGAGGGGGAAAACATTGACGTGTTGCTTTTCCAACAGCCCACACTGTTCTGAACAGAAACGTAGAATGCTTTTATAGATAAGAGAAGAATTGAAAGTGAAAGTAAAAAAACGAAATCAGATCGGCTGGGAAAATTTCTGAGCCGAGAAAATATTCTGAATCAGGAAAAAAAAAAAAACTCTTCCTTTTTCTTTATTAATTTGATGTCTTCACTTTTTGACATTCTACAAGGTCAAAAGAGTGAAGACATCAAATTAATAAAGAAAAAGGAAGTGGTTTTTTTTTTTTTTTTTTTTTTTTTTTTTTTTTTAATCTCAGAATTTTTCCTGAGCTCTGAAAAATTTTTTCCCAGCCGATCCCATTTCGTTTTTTGACTTTCACTTTCAATTCTTCTCTTTTCTATAAAAGTATTCCACGTTTTTGTTCAGAACAGTGTGGGCTGTTGAAAAGCTAACATGTCTCCCTCACTCTTTACCCAAATCTGGAACCCATGCTGATCTTAAGAAGAATTCTTTAAGAATCTCTTACAATTCCTGAATCTTAGACAAGCTGAATGTTTCTTTTTCGTATTTCGAAGCTATTGATGGATCAAAGAAGATTTCAATGGACTGACTTCATCGTTCTAGGATAGAATATTTTTTCGAAATCTCTTCCTACTTTCGTCTACACAGAAATGCTTTCAACGAAAGTTAGGTCCTCTTTTACATTTCCTTTTTAAATAGTTGTTCAAAGGGATTTTCGTTCTGCTGATTCAGGTTTCCCGCGCTTCACGCTACCCATCCTCACCCATTCCTAAAGGATCTCAGAGAAAATTGAAAGGGAGATCGCGAAAAAAAGAAATACCCTCCAGTGAACACAGTTCCAACGACAGTGGATAGATTTTTTCGGTCCTTCCAGAGATATCCCCGGTGACCGATAGGTTGTTCAGCCACATGGGTGTCACGAAAAGGCACACCATGCCTGTTTCCCTCCCTAAAATGTTTCTTCGGAAAAGGGAAAGTTTTTTTCCCACCCCTTTGGAGATTCCTTTTCCGAATCGATACCCAAACCCATCGTCCAGAAAAATAAATTTTTTAAGAACCTTTCTACTCTTGAAACCCAATATAAGATACGTATTCATTGTAATATTGTTAATAAATTATGCATACATGTATTTTACGAGGTTATTTATTGTTTCTTACAATGCTTCGTGAATCTTACGTAAAGTAGCTTGGAAGAACCGTATTATTATTTCTTTCTTCTAACCTCTTACAACTATATTGTTTAAAGTTTCTAAGGAATTTCTAATACATTGTGTATTTAGCTAAAGCCTGTGACAAGATGAGTTTAACTCCCCAAAACAATTTATATATAGGCAGTTTGAGTTAGCTGGATCCGTGGAAATAATTAGATAATATTTATGTCACGTAAATATTTGCTAACACGTGTTTCGTTTCCTTCTTATCATGCTATTTCAACCATTTTGTTTAGCAATGATCCATCTCAAATAAAAAGGATTTGACGAGACACAAATAGTATTTAAAAGATTGATGAAATAACACTAAAGTCTCATGTTGTTGGAATCAGTTAAGAAATTTATAGTTTACAGAGTAGTTCATCCAATTTGTTAACAATATTAGAATGAATACGTATATTTGTAATATATTTCAGAAACGGCAAGTTCTTAAAAAAATTTATTTTTCTGGCCGATGGGTTTGGGTATCGATTCGGAAAAGGAATCTCCAAAGGGGTGGGAAAAAAACTTTCCCTTTTCCGAAGAAACATTTTAGGGAGGGAAACAGGCATGGTGTGCATTTTCGTGACACCCATGTGGCTGAACAACCTATCGGTCACCGGGGATATCTCTGGAAGGACCGAAAAAATCTATCCACTGTCGTTGGAACTGTGTTCACTGGAGGGTATTTCTTTTTTTCGCGATCTCCCTTTCAATTTTCTCTGAGATCCTTTAGGAATGGGTGAGGATGGGTAGCGTGAAGCGCGGGAAACCTGAATCAGCAGAACGAAAATCCCTTTGAACAACTATTTAAAAAGGAAATGTAAAAGAGGACCTAACTTTCGTTGAAAGCATTTCTGTGTAGACGAAAGTAGAAAGAGATTTCGAAAAAATATTCTATCCTAGAACGATGAAGTCAGTCCATTGAAATCTTCTTCTTTGATCCATCAATAGCTTCGAAATACGAAAAAGAAACATTCAGCTTGTCTAAGATTCAGGAATTGTAAGAGATTCTTAAAGAATTCTTCTTAAGATCATCATGGGTTCCAGATTTGGGTAAAGAGAGAGGGAGACATGTTAGCTTTTCAACAGCCCACACTGTTCTGAACAAAAACGTGGAATACTTTTATAGAAAAGAGAAGAATTGAAAGTGAAAGTCAAAAAGCGAAATGGGATCGGCTGGGAAAAAATTTTTCAGAGCTCAGGAAAAATTCTGAGATTAAAAAAAAAAAAAAAAAAAAAAAACTCTTCCTTTTTCTTTATTAATTTGATGTCTTCACTTTTTGACATTCACAAGGTCAAAAGAGTGAAGACATCAAATTAATAAAGAAAAAGGAAGAGTTTTTTTTTTTTTTTCCTGATTCAGAATTTTTTCTCGGCTCAGAAATTTTCCCAGCCGATCTTATTTCGTTTTTTTACTTTCACTTTCAATTCTTCTCTTATCTATAAAAGCATTCTACGTTTCTGTTCAGAACAGTGTGGGCTGTTGGAAAAGCAACACGTCAATGTTTTTCCCCTCGACTCGATGAGTCAAACAAGACCTATCTAAAGGGTTATTAGAACGAATTCATACTTGTGTATTGAAATCACTCCAGTTTCGACTTAACATCAGTCTGTGCTGTGTATTCTGCTTGGATACATACTTTTCCTTCCTAGAAAGAGCTTTTGTGAAGGTAGGCCATCCATTCTTCACAGCTCTTAGACATTTATTTACAGCTGATTTGATCGACGAGACATCACCTTATTTTTAAGCATCCACTCTCTGGGATCTATGAAAGTTTTTATCGTTTTGTTTCTGTTGAGTCTGTGCTGTAGAGCCCTTATTCTAGAACGTGTGCACTGTTTTGACGTTTCATTTCATAGCTGGGGTGATGGGTGGGTCACCTTCCTTTCAAACTGCACCGTGGAGGTAGAGATGTTAGAAAGTTTCGAGCCTACGTGTTTAATTCATGGGTGAACCACGGGTCGTGAACAAAAGAGGACCCTTTCGTGGATCGTCCCTAGGAAAAAGCATAGAACTGAAATGGCTACTCGTGTTTTGTCTATTCGACATTATTCAAAAGGATCTCTACTCTCTTTTTGGTTCGAAGTATGTCTCTACCTGTTGTCTTAGGTGTCTAAAGAAATTAGCTTTTCAGGAAAGGAGTTGTCTTAGGTTTCTAAAGAAATTAGCTTTTCAGGAAAGAAATGTTACTTGAGAAACATGACGAGATAGGTTGAAAGAGGTTTCAAAGAGAAAAGAGATATGTCGTTCATTTTATCATGTCTGAAGACATGATAAAAATGAACAAAAAGTATTTATAATATATATTATATAATATATATATTATATAATATATATATTATATAATATATATATTATATAATATATATATTTTTTAATTTTTTAAAAATTTTTTTCAAATCTCTCAGAAAATATTTTCCAGCTCATCTCAAAATGACCCTCCTACTCAGTTCCGAAAAAAGAGACTGTGTCTTACTACTCTCTATTTTTTTTCAAATTTCTAAGAAAAAAAACACTTTACAGCAACATCTCTCACCATGACCCTGCTTCATCCTTTCCGAAAAAAACAACACGTTGCTATTGTCTTCATAGGTGTTTCTCTGAGATCCTTTAAAAATGGTTTCAGAATCCACTCGACAGGATTTGTCAAAGTATTCCGAGCTTCACTTCAGAGGGCTTGCTAAACATACCTGATTTCAAAGAAAAGAGTTCCACGAGTCGTTGGAGGAGATATCCAAAAAAATATAACGTGGTTGTGAGTCAAAATAAACGAACCCTTTTCACTTGAGCCATCACGAGATTTCAGCGACCACGAGAGGGTGGAGATGACTATCCCGTAAGAGAATAAATCTAACCGTCCCACCACACCTACACAAACACACATGTTTTTTTAAAAGAATCATGCTTTTAGAAACTCATTTCAACTTTGAATAGGAAAATCATGTTTTTAAGAGAGGGTCTTATTTAAACGTAGAGTAAAACATATGAATCATGTTGGGTATAGGTAGCCCTAAAATTAGGCATTGAAATTTTTTAATAGATTCATGATCAACAGAAAATAATACAACGTCTTACTTGCAACTATTTAAAAGAATCCTTTGAACCCATACTTGAAAAAGAAATGAAGAAATATCCAGCTAGCTCGTCTAAAGTTCAGAAAGGTTAAGAGATTCTCAAAGAATTCTTCTTTACAACATCTTGGATTCCCCATTAATGTAGAGAGGGAGATGTGTTACCTTTTTAACATCCCACAGTGTTTTGAACAGAAACTCGAAATACTTTTATAGAAAAGAGAAGGTTTGAAAGTGAAAGTCGAAAAACGAAATGAGATCGGCTGGGAAAAAAAATTTTCAGAGCTCAGAAAAAAAATTCTAAGATGTAAAAAAAAAAAAAAAAAAAAAAAAAAAAAACAATCTTTTTGTTAATTTTTATCATGTCTTCTAGACATGATAAAAATTAACTCACCCCTCCTTTTGTATAGGAATGTTGTCTCCCACTTTCTAAAAATACACCATGACTCATCCAATTTTTCTTGGAATTCTATTCTTTAGAAACAATGAGTCATTGTCTATTTTTAGAGAGAGTGAGACAACATTCCCAGACAAAAAGAGAAGGGAGTTAATTTTATCATGTCTAGGAGACATGATAAAAATTAACAAAAAGATTGTTTTTTTTTTTTTTTTTTTTTTTTTTTTTTTCATCTCATAATTTTTTTCTGAGCTCTGAGAATTTCTTTTCCCAGTCGGCTTAATTCACAAAACCAGATATATTCAAATTATTTCTATAGAGGGTTCTCATCTATTTAAACCAGTCGCGTTTCAGCTTTAAATCAGTCTGTGCTGTGCACTGGAGCTGAATACACGCTTCTTCCTCCTGGAAAGAGGTTTTGTGAAGGTGTGTGGAGATATTGTTTTCAGCTGTCAGACATTTTTTTCCAACAGCCGACTCGATCGTTCAAATGACACCGTGGAAGTTGGAGAGAGCTCAAGTCGATTCGGAGAACGGTAAAGCATTTGAGGGCTATTTGCCTTAAGAAATGCCTTCGTGGAGGACTTTGGAAGGGAAACTGGCTCGTATTCACGTTACACATGGGGAAAAACCACGAAAAAAAACACCCATGCAGCCAGCTTGAAAGTCAGTCGTTCACGTTTAACAAAATATGAAATGGATTTTTAAAAACATATTGGGATCGTATTCAAAATTGGATCATTCTGTTGTTTTATCAGAATATGCCAGTATACGATTGAACAATTCTATTAAATCACATGATCTTGCCTTCTTGAAAGTCATTTGTTAACGTTTCACAAAATATATATCAGTATAAGATGGAACCATCGTGATCCGTTATCCTGACTGATGGAGTCAGCTGTGGATCACAAGACCTTGCCTTTTTTGAAAAGGATTTGTTAAAGTTCCACAAAATATATTAGTATACAATGGAACTATCGTGATCCGTTAATTCTGACGGGTCTAGTCAGCTGTGGATCACGAGATCTTGCCTTCTTGAAAGTCATTTGTTAAAGAAGTTTCACAAAATATATCAGTATACAATGGAACAATCGTGATCCGTTAATTCTGACGGGTCTAGTCAGTTCTGGATCACGAGATCTTGCCTTCTTGAAAGTCATTTGTTAAAATTTCACAAAATATATTAGTATACGAGGGAACAGTCGTGACCCGATTATACTGACTGCTCTAGCCAGCTGTGGATCACGAGATCTTGCCTTATTGAAAAGGATTTGTTAAAGAAGTTTCACAAAATATATCAGTATACAATTGATAAAATCGTGATCCGTTAATCCTGACTAGTCTAGCCAGCTGTGGATCACGAGATCTTGCCTTGTTAAAGTTTCACAAAATATATCAGTATAGGATGGGACAATCGTGATCCATTAGATCCTGACTGCTCTAGCCAGCTATGGATCACGAGATCTTGCCCTGTTGAAAGGGATTTGTTAAAGTTTCACAAAATATATCAGTATACGATTGATAAAATCGTGATCCGTTTTTCCTGACTAATGGAGTCAGCTGTGGATCACGAGATCTTGGCTTCTTGAAAGGGATTTGTTAAAGTTTCACAAAATATATCAGTATACGATTGATAAAATCGTGATCCGATTACACTGACGGGTCTAGCCAGCTGTGGATCACGAGATCTTGGCTTCTTGAAAGGAATTTGTTAAAGTTTCACAAAATATATCAGTATAGGATGGAACAATCGTGATCCGATTACACTGACGTATCTAGCCAGCTGTGGATCACGAGATCTTGGCTTCTTGAAAGGAATTTGTTAAAGTTTCACAAAATATATCAGTATAGGATGGAACAATCGTGATCCAATTACACTGACGAGTCTAGCCAGCTGTGGATCACGAGATCTTGCCCTGTTGAAAGGGATTTGTTAAAGTTTCACAAAATATATCGGTATACGATTGATAAAATCGTGATCCGTTTTTCCTGACTAATGGAGTCAGCTGTGGATCACGAGATCTTGGCTTCTTGAAAGGAATTTGTTAAAGTTTCACAAAATATATCAGTATATGATGGAACAATCGTGATCCGATTACACTGACGTATCTAGCCAGCTGTGGATCACGAGATCTTGGCTTCTTCAAAGGAATTTTTTAAAGTTTCACAAAATATATCAGTATATGATGGAACAATCGTGATCCGATTACACTGACGGGTCTAGCCAGCTGTGGATCACATGATCTTGGCTTCTTGAAAGGAATTTGTTAAAGTTTCACAAAATATATCAGTATATGAAATAATAGCGTGTTTTCTATAAAAACAGCTATTGAGTAAAACATTTCTAGCCTTGAAAAGCAAAAACAGTAGCAGGGGGGAAAATATTACCTTACCTCAAAGTATTGAAAGGAAATAAGAATACATTTCAATAAAATGGGTGACTCAATAAATATTTGTAGTCTATGAAATACAAAAGAGTAAGAAAAAAATGTTCACATACCTTCACAGAAGCTCTTCCCAGGAGAGTGAGAAGAGTGTATCCACGTTGAGTGCACAGCACAGACTGATCTGAAACTGAAACGCGAGTGGTTTAAATACATTAACGAGTTGCTTCTAGAAACCGACTGGGAAAAATTCTCAGAGCTCTGGAAAAATTTTAACACATTAAAAAAAAAAAAAAAACCTTCCTTTTTTCTTTCTTAATTTGATGTCTTCACTTTTTTTATTTCTACAAGGTCAAAAGAATGAAGACATCAAATTAAGAAAGAAAAAGTTTTTTTTTTTTTTTTTTTTTTAAATCTTTTTTCAGCTTTGAAAATTTTCTTCCCAGTCGTTAACATTTCGTTTTTGGACTTTTACTTTCAATTCTTGGACCCATGATGTTCTTTTCTTGATGTTCTTGTAGTATATTTCTATACAAATTCACTCCTTTTCCCCAAAAAAGATATCTTTTTTTTTATTTTTTTTACCTTCCAATTTGTATAGCTATATACTGAAAACAGGCATTAAAGTCAGTTTGTAGTATATTCCTATACAAATTCACTTAATTTCCCGAAAAAAAAAGATGTCTTTTTTTTTATTTTTTTTTACCTTCCAATTTGTATAGCTATATGCTGAAAACAGGCTTTAAAGTCCGTTTGTAGTATATTCCTATACAAATTCACTGCCTTCCCCCCCGAAAAAAAAAGATGTCTTTTTTTTTTATTTTTTTTTACCTTCCAATTTGTATAGCTATATGCTGAAAACAGGCTTTAAAGTCCGTTTGTAGTATATTCCTATACAAATTCACTGCCTTCCCCCCCCGAAAAAAAAGATGTCTTTTTTTTTATTTTTTTTACCTTCCAATTTGTATAGCTATATGTTGAAAACAGGCTTTAAAGTCCGTTTGTAGTATATTCCTATACAAATTCACTGCCTTCCCCGCCGAAAAAAAAGATGTCTTTTTTTTTTAAATTTTTTTTTACCTTCCAATTTGTATAGCTATATACTGAAAACAGGCTTTAAATTCCGTTTGTAGTATATTCCTATACAAATTTACTCCCTTTTCCCCAAAAAGAGGTCTTTTTTTTTAATTTTACCTTCAAAAATTTGTATAGCTACATACTGAGAACAGGCGTTCAAGTCCGTTTGTAGTATATTGGTATACATGGTCTATTTTTAGAAACAGTGAGACAACATTCCCACACAAAAGGGGGGTAGGGTTAATTTTTATCATGTCTAGAAGACATGATAAAAATTAACAAAAAGATTTTTTTTTTTTTTTTTTTTTTACATCTCAAATATTTTTTTCTGAGCTTTGAAAAATTTTTCCCAGTCGGCAACCAAGTGAAAATTCTACAGCCAAGACGATTGGCCTTTTACTTTCACTTTCAACACTTTTCTATAAAAGTATTCTACGTTTTCTGTTCAGAACTGTGCGGGCTGTCCAAGGTGCAGCATGCTTTTTCTCTGTCTACTGCATCTGGACCCAGGACCACTCTTCTAGAAAGAGCTTCTGTGAACACAAACTTTTTTCCAATTTTTGACTTCTCACAGAATAGAAATCATTCCTCCTTTTAGGGGAAAATGTTTCCCATTTGAAAAGCTAGGACCCCTCGTTTGGATTTCATCAGCAACCGTTTATCAGGGTCTAGCGAAATTGGATGATCCATCCATAAATCAGAATTTCCCATCCGTGGTTTTTATGCATCAAGATTTCAACATAGTTTAAGAAAAATCCTTCAATCCTATTTGAAAGGAGATGACATGATATTGAAAGACATTTTCCCATGACGGACATTGAAAGACATTGAAAGACATTTTCCCATGACGAAATCTCTCTATCCCACACCTTCTTCTAAAGTGAAGTTAAAGAGATTTTTTATACCGTGTTTTCAATTTTCACCTCAAATCATACCGTTGACGACGTGTGACACACAAACCGTGACATAAATTTCAGTTTCCATGACAGCTAACACGCTTGAGCTTTGAACATGTATGAAAGAATTTATTTTTAATCCATTTCAGCGATTGAGTGGGCTGGGATAAAAAAGGCTCTTTCCATGACAGCTAACACGCTTGAGCTTTAAAGATGTATGAAAGAATTTATTTTTAATCCATTTCAACGATTGAGTGGGCTGGCGAAAAAAGGCCCTTTCTATTACAGCTAACACGCTTGAGCTTTAAAAATGTATCAAAGAATTTGTTTTTAATCCATTTCAGCGATTGAGTGGGCTGTGGAAAGAAAAAGCTCTTTCCATGATACCTAACACTCTTGAGCTTTAAAAATGTATGAAAGAATTTATTTTTAATCCATTTCAGCGATTGAGGGGGCTGGGAAACATTTTCTTAGAGCTCAGGGAAAAAAAGGTTCTCCCCATGACAGCTAACACTCTTGAGCTTTAAAAATGTATGAAAGAATTTTTTTTAATCCATTTCAGCGATTGAGGGGGCTGGGAAACATTTTCTTAGAGCTCAGGGAAAAAAAGGTTCTCCCCATGACAGCTAACACGCTTGAGCTTTAAAAATGTATGAAAGAATTTTTTTTAATCCATTTCAGCGATTGAGTGGGCTGGGAAACATTTTCTTAGAGCTCAGGGAATGTGTGTCTAGGTTGAATGCACAGCACACACGGATGGGAAGTCGAAACTCGAGTGGTTTAAAAAATAAATATACGAAAGCTGGGTTATCGAGCTGACTAGGAAAAATTCTCAGAGTTCTGGAAATAATTCTGAGTTCAATCATGGGACATGAGAACAGAAATGTATTACAATCATCATGTCATCATTGTTTTCGAAAGCCAAAAAAATTCCTCATGAAAGAACATCTTTTTTTCGTGGCTGTGGGATGGAGTAGAGATGTTGCATCTTGAACAACCCACACTGATCTGAACAGAAACATGAAATGTTTTTATAGATATAAGAAATGAATTGAAAGTGAAAGTAAAAATGAAATTGTATTGGCTGGAAATATTTCTTGGCTGTTGAATGGGAAAAATATTTCCAAAGCTGAAAAAAAAAAAAAAACTCTTCCTTTTTTTCTATTAAATTGATGTCTTCACTTTGTGTACTTTGGAATGGAGAAACCCAAAGACCATGACTCATCCTTTCTTAAACATATAATTCCTAGAATGAGTCATGGTCTATTTTTAGAAACAGTGAGTCAACATTCCCACACAAAAGGGGGTAGGGTTAATTTTTATCATGTCTAGAAGACATGATAAAAATTAACAAAATGTTTTTTTTTTTTTTTACATCTCATAATTTTTTTTCTGAGCTCTGAAAATTTTTTCCCAGTCGACAACCAAGTGAAAACTTTCCAATCGGCTTTTACTTTCACTTTCAACTCTTTTCTATAAAAGTATTCCACGTTTTCTCTTCAGAACCGTGTGGGCTCCCCATGGTGCAACATGCTTTTTCTCATTCTACCTCATCTGCAGCTCTATGACATCTAACACGCTTGAGCTTTAAAAATGTATGAAAGAAGTTATTTTTAATCCATTTCAGCGATTGAGTGGGCTGCGAAACATTTTCTTAGAGCTCAGGGGAAAAAAAGGCTCTTTCCATGAGAACTAACACGCTTAAGCTTTAAAAATGTATGAAAGAATTTATTTTTAATCCATTTCAGCGATTGAGTCTGCTGGGAAACATTTTCTCAGAGCTCAAGGGAAAAAAAGGCTCTTTCCATGACAGCTAACACGCTTAAGCTTTAAAAATGTATGAAAGAATTTTTTTTAATCCATTTCAGCGATTGAGGGGGCTGGGAAACATTTTCTTAGAGCTCAGGGAAAAAAAGGTTCTCCCCATGACAGCTAACACGCTTGAGCTTTAAAAATGTATGAAAGAATTTTTTTTAATCCATTTCAGCGATTGAGTGGGCTGGGAAACATTTTCTTAGAGCTCAGGAAATGTGTGTCTAGGTTGAATGCACAGCACACACGGATGGGAAGTCGAAACTCGAGTGGTTTAAAAAATAAATATACGAAAGCTGGGTTATCGAGCTGACTAGGAAAAATTCTCAGAGTTCTGGAAATAATTCTGAGTTCAATCATGGGACATGAGAACAGAAATGTATTACAATCATCATGTCATCATTGTTTTCGAAAGCCAAAAAAATTCCTCATGAAAGAACATCTTTTTTTCGTGGTTGTGGGATGGAGTAGAGATGTTGCATCTTGAACAACCCACACTGATCTGAACAGAAACATGAAATGTTTTTATAGATATAAGAAATGAATTGAAAGTGAAAGTAAAAATGAAATTGTATTGGCTGGAAATATTTCTTGGCTGTTGAATGGGAAAAATATTTCCAAAGCTGAAAAAAAAAAAAAAACTCTTCCTTTTTTTCTATTAAATTGATGTCTTCACTTTGTTTACTTTGGAATGGAGAAACCCAAAGACCATGACTCATCCTTTCTTAAACATATAATTCCTAGAATGAGTCATGGTCTATTTTTAGAAACAGTGAGTCAACATTCCCACACAAAAGGGGGTAGGGTTAATTTTTATCATGTCTAGAAGACATGATAAAAATTAACAAAATGTTTTTATTTTTTTTTTACATCTCATAATTTTTTTTCTGAGCTCTGAAAATTTTTTCCCAGTCGGCAACCAAGTGAAAACTTTCCAATCGGCTTTTACTTTCACTTTCAACTCTTTTCTATAAAAGTATTCCACGTTTTCTCTTCAGAACCGTGTGGGCTCCCCATGGTGCAACATGCTTTTTCTCATTCTACCTCATCTGCAGCTCTATGACATCTAACACGCTTGAGCTTTAAAAATGTATGAAAGAAGTTATTTTTAATCCATTTCAGCGATTGAGTGGGCTGCGAAACATTTTCTTAGAGCTCAGGGGAAAAAAAGGCTCTTTCCATGAGAACTAACACGCTTAAGCTTTAAAAATGTATGAAAGAATTTATTTTTAATCCATTTCAGCGATTGAGTCTGCTGGGAAACATTTTCTCAGAGCTCAAGGGAAAAAAAGGCTCTTTCCATGACAGCTAACACGCTTAAGCTTTAAAAATGTATGAATGAATTTATTTTAATCCATTTCAGCGATTGAGTCTGCTGGGAAACATTTTCTCAGAGCTCACGGGAAAAAAAGGCTCTTTCCATGACAGCTAACACGCTTGAGGTTTAAAAATGTAGGAAAGAATTTATTTTTAATCCATTTCAGCGATTGAGTCTGCTGGGAAACATTTTCTTAGAGCTCAGGTAAAAAAAAAAGGCTCTTTCCATGACAGCTAACACTCTTGAGGTTTAAAAAATGTATGAAAGAATTTATTTTTAATCCATTTCAGCGATTGAGTGGACTGGGAAACATTTTCTTAGAGCTCAGGGGAAAAAAAGGCTCTTTCCATGAGAACTAACACGCTTAAGCTTTAAAAATGTATGAAAGAATTTATTTTTAATCCATTTCAGCGATTGAGTCTGCTGGGAAACATTTTCTCAGAGCTCAGGGGAAAAAAGGCTCTTTCCATGACAGCTAACACGCTTAAGCTTTAAAAATGTATGAATGAATTTATTTTTAATCCATTTCAGCGATTGAGTCTGCTGGGAAACATTTTCTCAGAGCTCAGGGGGAAAAAAGGCTCTTTCCATGACACCTAACACTCTTGAGCTTTAAAAATGTATGAAACAATTTATTTTAAATCCATTTCAGCGATTGAGTGGGCTGGGAAACATTTTCTTAGAGCTCAGGTAATGTGTGTCTAGGTTGAATGCACAGCACACACGGATGGGAAGTCGAAACTCGAGTGGTTTAAAAAATAAATATACGAAAGCTGGGTTATCGAGCTGACTAGGAAAAATTCTCAGAGTTCTGGAAATAATTCTGAGTTCAATCATGGGACATGAGAACAGAAATGTATTACAATCATCATGTCATCATTGTTTTCGAAAGCCAAAAAAATTCCTCATGAAAGAACATCTTTTTTTCGTGGTTGTGGGATGGAGTAGAGATGTTGCATCTTGAACAACCCACACTGATCTGAACAGAAACATGAAATGTTTTTATAGATATAAGAAATGAATTGAAAGTGAAAGTAAAAATGAAATTGTATTGGCTGGAAATATTTCTTGGCTGTTGAATGGGAAAAATATTTCCAAAGCTGAGAAAAAAAAAAACTCTTCCTTTTTTTCTATTAAATTGATGTCTTCACTTTGTTTACTTTGGAATGGAGAAACCCAAAGACCATGACTCATCCTTTCTTAAACATATAATTCCTAGAATGAGTCATGGTCTATTTTTAGAAACAGTGAGTCAACATTCCCACACAAAAGGGGGTAGGGTTAATTTTTATCATGTCTAGAAGACATGATAAAAATTAACAAAATGTTTTTTTTTTTTTTTTACATCTCATAATTTTTTTTCTGAGCTCTGAAAATTTTTTCCCAGTCGGCAACCAAGTGAAAACTTTCCAATCGGCTTTTACTTTCACTTTCAACTCTTTTCTATAAAAGTATTCCACGTTTTCTCTTCAGAACCGTGTGGGCTCCCCATGGTGCAACATGCTTTTTCTCATTCTACCTCATCTGCAGCTCTATGACATCTAACACGCTTGAGCTTTAAAAATGTATGAAAGAAGTTATTTTTAATCCATTTCAGCGATTGAGTGGGCTGCGAAACATTTTCTTAGAGCTCAGGGGGAAAAAAGGCTCTTTCCATGACAGCTAACACGCTTAAGCTTTAAAAATGTATGAAAGAATTTTTTTTAATCCATTTCAGCGATTGAGGGGGCTGGGAAACATTTTCTTAGAGCTCAGGGAAAAAAAGGTTCTCCCCATGACAGCTAACACGCTTGAGCTTTAAAAATGTATGAAAGAATTTTTTTTAATCCATTTCAGCGATTGAGTGGGCTGGGAAACATTTTCTTAGAGCTCAGGGAATGTGTGTCTAGGTTGAATGCACAGCACACACGGATGGGAAGTCGAAACTCGAGTGGTTTAAAAAATAAATATACGAAAGCTGGGTTATCGAGCTGACTAGGAAAAATTCTCAGAGTTCTGGAAATAATTCTGAGTTCAATCATGGGACATGAGAACAGAAATGTATTACAATCATCATGTCATCATTGTTTTCGAAAGCCAAAAAAATTCCTCATGAAAGAACATCTTTTTTTCGTGGTTGTGGGATGGAGTAGAGATGTTGCATCTTGAACAACCCACACTGATCTGAACAGAAACATGAAATGTTTTTATAGATATAAGAAATGAATTGAAAGTGAAAGTAAAAATGAAATTGTATTGGCTGGAAATATTTCTTGGCTGTTGAATGGGAAAAATATTTCCAAAGCTGAAAAAAAAAAAAAAAACTCTTCCTTTTTTTCTATTAAATTGATGTCTTCACTTTGTTTACTTTGGAATGGAGAAACCCAAAGACCATGACTCATCCTTTCTTAAACATATAATTCCTAGAATGAGTCATGGTCTATTTTTAGAAACAGTGAGTCAACATTCCCACACAAAAGGGGGTAGGGTTAATTTTTATCATGTCTAGAAGACATGATAAAAATTAACAAAATGTTTTTTTTTTTTTTTTTACATCTCATAATTTTTTTTCTGAGCTCTGAAAATTTTTTCCCAGTCGGCAACCAAGTGAAAACTTTCCAATCGGCTTTTACTTTCACTTTCAACTCTTTTCTATAAAAGTATTCCACGTTTTCTCTTCAGAACCGTGTGGGCTCCCCATGGTGCAACATGCTTTTTCTCATTCTACCTCATCTGCAGCTCTATGACATCTAACACGCTTGAGCTTTAAAAATGTATGAAAGAAGTTATTTTTAATCCATTTCAGCGATTGAGTGGGCTGCGAAACATTTTCTTAGAGCTCAGGGAAAAAAAGGCTCTTTCCATGAGAACTAACACGCTTAAGCTTTAAAAATGTATGAAAGAATTTATTTTTAATCCATTTCAGCGATTGAGTCTGCTGGGAAACATTTTCTCAGAGCTCAAGGGAAAAAAAGGCTCTTTCCATGACAGCTAACACGCTTAAGCTTTAAAAATGTATGAATGAATTTATTTTAATCCATTTCAGCGATTGAGTCTGCTGGGAAACATTTTCTCAGAGCTCACGGGAAAAAAAGGCTCTTTCCATGACAGCTAACACGCTTGAGGTTTAAAAATGTAGGAAAGAATTTATTTTTAATCCATTTCAGCGATTGAGTCTGCTGGGAAACATTTTCTTAGAGCTCAGGTAAAAAAAAGGCTCTTTCCATGACAGCTAACACTCTTGAGGTTTAAAAAATGTATGAAAGAATTTATTTTTAATCCATTTCAGCGATTGAGTGGACTGGGAAACATTTTCTTAGAGCTCAGGGGAAAAAAAGGCTCTTTCCATGAGAACTAACACGCTTAAGCTTTAAAAATGTATGAAAGAATTTATTTTTAATCCATTTCAGCGATTGAGTCTGCTGGGAAACATTTTCTCAGAGCTCAGGGGAAAAAAAGGCTCTTTCCATGACAGCTAACACGCTTAAGCTTTAAAAATGTATGAATGAATTTATTTTTAATCCATTTCAGCGATTGAGTCTGCTGGGAAACATTTTCTCAGAGCTCAGGGGGAAAAAAGGCTCTTTCCATGACACCTAACACTCTTGAGCTTTAAAAATGTATGAAACAATTTATTTTAAATCCATTTCAGCGATTGAGTGGGCTGGGAAACATTTTCTTAGAGCTCAGGGAATGTGTGTCTAGGTTGAATGCACAGCACACACGGATGGGAAGTCGAAACTCGAGTGGTTTAAAAAATAAATATACGAAAGCTGGGTTATCGAGCTGACTAGGAAAAATTCTCAGAGTTCTGGAAATAATTCTGAGTTCAATCATGGGACATGAGAACAGAAATGTATTACAATCATCATGTCATCATTGTTTTCGAAAGCCAAAAGAACATCTCATCAAAGAACATCTTTTTTTCCTGGTTGTGGGATGGAGTAGAGTTGCTGCATCTTGAACAACCCACACTGATCCGAACAGAAACATGAAATGTTATTATAGATATAAGAAATGAATTGAAAGTGAAAGTAAAAATGAAATTGTATTGGCTGGAAATATTTCTTGGCTGTTGAATTGGAAAAATATTTCCAGAGCTATAAAAAAAAAAAAAAAAAAAAAAAAAACTCTTCCTTTTTTTTCTATTAGTTTGATGTCTTCACTTTGTTTACTTTGGAATGGAGAAACCCAAAGACCATGACTCATCCTTTCTTAAACATATAATTCCTAGAATGAGTCATGGTCTATTTTTAGAAACAGTGAGTCAACATTCCCACACAAAAGGGGGTAGGGTTAATTTTTATCATGTCTAGAAGACATGATAAAAATTAACAAAATGTTTTTTTTTTTTTTTTTACATCTCATAATTTTTTTTCTGAGCTCTGAAAATTTTTTCCCAGTCGGCAACCAAGTGAAAACTTTCCAATCGGCTTTTACTTTCACTTTCAACTCTTTTCTATAAAAGTATTCCACGTTTTCTCTTCAGAACCGTGTGGGCTCCCCATGGTGCAACATGCTTTTTCTCATTCTACCTCATCTGCAGCTCTATGACATCTAACACGCTTGAGCTTTAAAAATGTATGAAAGAAGTTATTTTTAATCCATTTCAGCGATTGAGTGGGCTGCGAAACATTTTCTTAGAGCTCAGGGGAAAAAAAGGCTCTTTCCATGAGAACTAACACGCTTAAGCTTTAAAAATGTATGAAAGAATTTATTTTTAATCCATTTCAGCGATTGAGTCTGCTGGGAAACATTTTCTCAGAGCTCAAGGGAAAAAAAGGCTCTTTCCATGACAGCTAACACGCTTAAGCTTTAAAAATGTATGAAAGATTTTTTTTAATCCATTTCAGCTATTGAGGGGGCTGGGAAACATTTTCTTAGAGCTCAGGGAAAAAAAGGTTCTCCCCATGACAGCTAACACGCTTGAGCTTTAAAAATGTATGAAAGAATTTTTTTTAATCCATTTCAGCGATTGAGTGGGCTGGGAAACATTTTCTTAGAGCTCAGGGAATGTGTGTCTAGGTTGAATGCACAGCACACACGGATGGGAAGTCGAAACTCGAGTGGTTTAAAAAATAAATATACGAAAGCTGGGTTATCGAGCTGACTAGGAAAAATTCTCAGAGTTCTGGAAATAATTCTGAGTTCAATCATGGGACATGAGAACAGAAATGTATTACAATCATCATGTCATCATTGTTTTCGAAAGCCAAAAAAATTCCTCATGAAAGAACATCTTTTTTTCGTGGTTGTGGGATGGAGTAGAGATGTTGCATCTTGAACAACCCACACTGATCTGAACAGAAACATGAAATGTTTTTATAGATATAAGAAATGAATTGAAAGTGAAAGTAAAAATGAAATTGTATTGGCTGGAAATATTTCTTGGCTGTTGAATGGGAAAAATATTTCCAAAGCTGAAAAAAAAAAAACTCTTCCTTTTTTTCTATTAAATTGATGTCTTCACTTTGTTTACTTTGGAATGGAGAAACCCAAAGACCATGACTCATCCTTTCTTAAACATATAATTCCTAGAATGAGTCATGGTCTATTTTTAGAAACAGTGAGTCAACATTCCCACACAAAAGGGGGTACGGTTAATTTTTATCATGTCTAGAAGACATGATAAAAATTAACAAAATGTTTTTTTTTTTTTTTTACATCTCATAATTTTTTTTCTGAGCTCTGAAAATTTTTTCCCAGTCGGCAACCAAGTGAAAACTTTCCAATCGGCTTTTACTTTCACTTTCAACTCTTTTCTATAAAAGTATTCCACGTTTTCTCTTCAGAACCGTGTGGGCTCCCCATGGTGCAACATGCTTTTTCTCATTCTACCTCATCTGCAGCTCTATGACATCTAACACGCTTGAGCTTTAAAAATGTATGAAAGAAGTTATTTTTAATCCATTTCAGCGATTGAGTGGGCTGCGAAACATTTTCTTAGAGCTCAGGGGAAAAAAAGGCTCTTTCCATGAGAACTAACACGCTTAAGCTTTAAAAATGTATGAAAGAATTTATTTTTAATCCATTTCAGCGATTGAGTCTGCTGGGAAACATTTTCTCAGAGCTCAAGGGAAAAAAAGGCTCTTTCCATGACAGCTAACACGCTTAAGCTTTAAAAATGTATGAATGAATTTATTTTAATCCATTTCAGCGATTGAGTCTGCTGGGAAACATTTTCTCAGAGCTCACGGGAAAAAAAGGCTCTTTCCATGACAGCTAACACGCTTGAGGTTTAAAAATGTAGGAAAGAATTTATTTTTAATCCATTTCAGCGATTGAGTCTGCTGGGAAACATTTTCTTAGAGCTCAGGTAAAAAAAAAGGCTCTTTCCATGACAGCTAACACTCTTGAGGTTTAAAAAATGTATGAAAGAATTTATTTTTAATCCATTTCAGCGATTGAGTGGACTGGGAAACATTTTCTTAGAGCTCAGGGGAAAAAAAGGCTCTTTCCATGAGAACTAACACGCTTAAGCTTTAAAAATGTATGAAAGAATTTATTTTTAATCCATTTCAGCGATTGAGTCTGCTGGGAAACATTTTCTCAGAGCTCAGGGGAAAAAAAGGCTCTTTCCATGACAGCTAACACGCTTAAGCTTTAAAAATGTATGAATGAATTTATTTTTAATCCATTTCAGCGATTGAGTCTGCTGGGAAACATTTTCTCAGAGCTCAGGGGGAAAAAAGGCTCTTTCCATGACACCTAACACTCTTGAGCTTTAAAAATGTATGAAACAATTTATTTTAAATCCATTTCAGCGATTGAGTGGGCTGGGAAACATTTTCTTAGAGCTCAGGGAATGTGTGTCTAGGTTGAATGCACAGCACACACGGATGGGAAGTCGAAACTCGAGTGGTTTAAAAAATAAATATACGAAAGCTGGGTTATCGAGCTGACTAGGAAAAATTCTCAGAGTTCTGGAAATAATTCTGAGTTCAATCATGGGACATGAGAACAGAAATGTATTACAATCATCATGTCATCATTGTTTTCGAAAGCCAAAAAAATTCCTCATGAAAGAACATCTTTTTTTCGTGGTTGTGGGATGGAGTAGAGATGTTGCATCTTGAACAACCCACACTGATCTGAACAGAAACATGAAATGTTTTTATAGATATAAGAAATGAATTGAAAGTGAAAGTAAAAATGAAATTGTATTGGCTGGAAATATTTCTTGGCTGTTGAATGGGAAAAATATTTCCAGAGCTGAAATAATAAAAAAAAAAACTCTTCCTTTTTTTCTATTAATTTGATGTCTTCACTTTATTTACTTTGGAATGCAGAAACCCAAAGACTATGACTCATCCTTTCTAAAACATATAATTCCTACAATGAGTCATGGTCTATTTTTAGAAACAGGGAGACAACATTCCCACACAAAAGGGGGGTAGGGTTAATTTTTATCATGTCTAGAAGACATGATAAAAATTAACAAAAAGATTTTTTTTTTTTTTTACATTTCAAATTTTTTTTCTGAGCTTTGAAAATTTTTCCCAGTCGGCAACCAAGTGAAAATTCTACAGCGAAGACGATTTGGCTTTTACTTTCACTTTCATCGCTTTTCTATAAAAGTATTCCACGTTTTCTATTCAGAACCGTGCGGGCTATCCAAGGTGCAGCATGCTTTTTCTCTTTCTCCATCTCATCTGGACCTAGGACCAATCTTCTAGAAAGAGCTTCTGTGAACACAAGTTTCTTTCCGCTTTTTAATGTCTCACAGAATAGAAATCATTAATACGTTTAGGGGAAAATGTTTCCTGTTTGAAAAGCTAGGGTTTTCGTTTGGATTTCATCAGCAACCGTTTATCAGGTTCTAGCGAAATTGGATGATCCATCCATGGATCAGAATTTCCCATCTGTAATTTGGATGGATCAAGATTTCAACATAGTTTAAGAAAAATCCTTCAATCCTATTTGAAAGGAGATGTCATGATATTGAAAGACATTTTTCCATGACGGACATTGAAAGACATTTTCCCATGACTGACACTGAAAGACATTGAAAGACATTTTTCCATGACGAAATCTCTCTATCCCACAGCTTCTTCTAAAGAGAACTTAAAGAGATTTTTCATACCGGGTTTTCAATTTTCAACTCAAACCATACCGTTGACGACGTGTGAGACACAAACCATGACATAAATTTCAGTTTCTATGACAGCTAACACGCTTGAGCTTTAAAAATGTATGAAAGAATTTGTTTTTAATCCATTTCAGCGATTGAGTCTGCTGGGAAACATTTTCTTAGAGCTCAGGGGGGAAAAAGGCGCTTTCCATGAAAGCTAACACACTTGAGGTTTAAAAATGTATGAAAGAATTTGTTTTTAATTCATTTCAGCTATTGAGTGGGCTGGGGAAAAAAAAGGCCCTTTTCATGAGAGCTAACATGCTTGTGCTTTAAAAATATAGGAACGAATTTATTTTTAATCCATTTCAGCGATTGAGTGGGCTGGGAAACATTTTCTTAGAGCTCAGGGAATGTGTGTCTAGGTTGAATGCACAGCACACACGGATGGGAAGTCGAAACTCGAGTGGTTTAAAAAATAAATATACGAAATTTGGTTCATCGAGCTGACTAGGAAAAATTCTCAGAGTTCTGGAAATAATTCTGAGTTCAATCATGGGACATGAGAACAGAAATGTATTACAATCATCATGTCATCATTGTTTTCGAAAGCCAAAAAAATTCCTCATGAAAGAACATCTTTTTTTCGTGGTTGTGGGATGGAGTAGAGATGTTGCATCTTGAACAACCCACACTGATCTGAACAGAAACATGAAATGTTTTTATAGATATAAGAAATGAATTGAAAGTGAAAGTAAAAATGAAATTGTATTGGCTGGAAATATTTCTTGGCTGTTGAATTGGAAAAATATTTCCAGAGCTATAAAAAAAAAAAAAAAAAAAAAAAAAAAAAACTCTTCCTTTTTTTTCTATTAGTTTGATGTCTTCACTTTGTTTACTTTGGAATGGAGAAACCCAAAGACTTTTTAAAACATATCCTTTTTAAAAACTTATCTTATCTTATAAACTTTAAACTCATCCTTTTTAAAACATATAATTCCTAGAATGAGTGATGGTCTATTTTTAGAAACAGTGAGACAATATTCCCACACAAAAGGGGGGTAGGGTTAATTTTTATCATGTCTAGAAGACATGATAAAAATTAACAAAAAGTTTTTTTTTTTTTTTTTACATATCAGATTTTTTTTTCTGAGCTCTGAAAATTTTTTCCCAGTCGGCAACCAATTGAAAAATTTCCAATCGGCTTTTACTTTCACTTTCAACTCTTTTCTATAAAAGCATTCCACGTTTTCTGTTCAGAACCGTGCGGGCTCTCCATGGTGCAACATGCTTTTTCTCTCTCTACCTCATCTGCAGCTAGGGTGTTTTTCCTTCTTCAAGAAGTGGAATTCTTTGGGAATACTTTACAATTTCACGAGCTAGCTGTTTCTTATATTTCGAGGAGATTTCAATGGAATTGTTTATAGATGTCACCTATTGCAGATGGGGAAAAAGTCTATACTGGATCGCTGGAGACATCTCATCCAGATAGGTCACGTTATATTTTTTCCCACACCTAAATAAACTGGACATGAGCCATCCTTTTGTTTTCTCATTCAACAAAGATAGACACTGCAGACCGTTTTGGGTTTTCACTCTTCGCGAACCGAGACGAGCCGCAGCGACACTTTGCGTTTTCTATGAGCGCAATAATGGATTACGTGAGCAGCCATTTTGTTTCCCATCTCACCCAGATAGGTCATGTTGTATTTTGTTTCATGCACCTAGCCAATTTTGGACATGAGCCATCCTTTTGTTTTTTTTTCTATCGAACCAAGATGGACTCTGGAGACAATTTTGTTTCTCAACGGAAAAGTAAATTTTTTGAATGGGTACCGGTGTTCGAATACTTTTGTGACCGACTGTCTGATTATACTATTACAACCACGAAATCTCGAAATGGATGGGTTTTACAGTTGACTACGGTAAGACGGAGGGAGACCTGTCATCCCTAGCTCCTCCTAGGAATTCTGAAGATACTATTACAACCCCCAAATCTCAAAAATGATAGGATTTACAATTGACATCGAGTCCGGAAACCAATCGAGCTGACCCTAGAGAGATTGGAAAGGAAGATGGATTCGATGGGAGGGAGATTATTCTTCTTTCGGGATGGAAACAATATTCGTACTACTTTTCTTTCAAGAGCGAAAGGGGCATCCAATCCCACAACCTGTTGAGTGGACCCTAGAGAGGTTGAAAAGGCAGACAGATTCGACTGGGGTCGGTTTCGGATTTAAAAGGAGAGCCGTTCCGCTTTTCTTCCAACATGGAAAAGGGTATCTAGTCTCACAACGTACAAACACATCTTCTTTCAAAAAGTTAGAAAGGATTTTAAAATAGGTTGGAAACTATTTTCTTCTTCAAAATTCGGAAAAAACAACAACATACGCTTGGGTTCCAAAAAACAGTTAAAGAAGGCTAAATGAACAGCCCGTCTAAAGTGAAATTCCGAAGAGAAAAAATGGGTAAGGACTCATCCATCGAGTTGGCTGGGCAATGGTTTTTTTAGAAATTGAAACGGTCCACAAATAAACAACGTGGTAAACAATATCAACAAAATGGTAAAGCAAATCTATTGAGCTGGTCTCTCAAATCTCACCCCGCAAAATATTTTAAACGTAAACAAGTCAACAACATAGTAAATACCATCAATAGAATAGGATAATAACATCGGCTAGAAGGGGGAAAACCTGTCAGAGAAGCAAAAACACAAAAGAGTGGAAGAAAAAACGTTAACATACCTTCACAGAACCTTTTTCCAGGAGAGATAAAAGCGTGTATCCACGTTGAGTGCCCCGCACAGACTGATTGGAAGCTGAAACACGAGTGGTTTAAATAGCTAAGTGAAAGTTCTTTCTAGAAACAATTTGGAAGTCTTATTTTGATCATCGAGTCGACTGGGAAAAAATTCTCAGAGCTCAGAAAAAAATTCTGAGATGAAAAAAAAAAAAAAAAAATTTTGTTAATTTTTATCATGTCTTCTAGACATGATAAAATTAACTCCCTTCTCTTTTTGTCTGGGAATGTTGTCTCACTCTTTCTAAAAATAGACAATTACTCATTCTTTCTAAAGAATAGAATTCCAAGAAAAGATTGGATGAGTCATGGTCTATTTTTAGAAAGTGGGAGACAACATTCCCATACAAAAGGAGGGGTGAGTTAATTTTTATCATGTCTAGAAGACATGATAAAAATTAACAAAAAGATTTTTTTTTTTTACATCTCAGAATTTTTTTTCTGAGTTCTGAAAATATTTTCCCAGCCGATCTCATTTCGTTTTTCGACTTTCACTTTCAAATCTTCTCTTTTCTATAAAAGTATTTCGAGTTTCTGTTCAAAACACTGTGGGCTGTTGAAAAGGTAACACATCTCCCTCTCTACATTATTGGGGAATCCAAGATGTTGTAAAGAAGAATTCTTTGAGAATCTTTTAACCTTTCTGAACTTTAGACGAGCTAGCTGGATATTTCTTCATTTCTTTTTCAAGTATGGGTTCAAAGGATTCTTTTAAATAGTTGCAAATAAGACGTTGTATTATTTTCTGTTGATCATGAATCTATTAAAAAATTTCAATGCCTAATTTTAAAGCTACCTATACCCAACATGATTCATATGTTTTACTCTACGTTTTAGATAAGACCCTCTCTTAAAAACATGATTTTCCTATTCAAAGTTGAAATGAGTTTTCAAAAGCATGATCCTTTTAAAGAAAACATGTGTGTTTGTGTAGGTGTGGTGGGACGGTTAGCTTTCTTTCTTACGAGATAGTCATCTCCACGAGATGTGTTTTGGATATCTTCTCCACCCTCTCTCTGTACCCAATCTCATGATATTCTTTAAGAATTTCTTAGCCATTTGTCAATGAAGGAGATTATAATTGAAGAATTTATGAATTTGGGAACATGTCACCATGGCAAATCTAAAATCTTGGCACTGGATACTGGAAAGCCCCGCTCTGATTATAATTCTGAGTTCTAGCATGGGACATTTTTTAAATCAATAAGCTAAACCATTTTTTCTAGTCTCATATTCTCTCGTGACTAGGGTTCCAGATTAGGGTAGAGAGGGAGACATGTTGCCTCATCAACAGCCCGCACTGTTCTGAACAGAAACGTGGAATGCTTTTATAGAAAAGTGAAGAGCTAGCTGGATATTTCTATTTAAAAGATCAAAGGATTCTTTTAAATAGTTGCAAGTAAGACGTTGTATCATTTACTGTTGATCATGAATCTATTAAAAAATTTCAATGCCTAATTTTAGGGCTACCTATACCCGGCATGTTTCATATGTTTTACTTTACGTTTTAGATCTAAAACAGACATGGATTCCCGATTAGGGTAGAGAGGGAGACATGTTGCCTCATCAACAGCCCGCACTGTTCTGAACAGAAACGTGGAATGCTTTTATAGAAAAGTGAAGAGTTGAAAGTGAGAGTCGAAAAACGAAATGGGATCGGCTAGAAAAAATTTCTCAGAGCTCAGAAAAAAAATTCTGAGATCACATTTCGTTTTTCGACTTTCACTTTCAACTCTTCTCTTTTCTATAAAAGTATTCCACGTTTCTGTTCAGAACACTGTGGGCTGTTGAAAAGGCAACACGTCTCCCTCTCTACCCTAATCGGGAATCCATGATGTTCTTAAGAAGAATTCTTTGAGAATCTCTTAACCTTTCTGAACTTTAGAAGAGCTAGCTGGATGTTTCTTCATTTCTTTTTCAAGTATGGGTTCAAAGGATTCTTTTAAATAGTTGCAAGTAAGACGTTGTATCATTTACTGTTGATCATGAATCTATTAAAAAATTTCAATGCCTAATTTTAGGGCTATCTATACCCGGCATGTTTCATATGTTTTACTTTACGTTTTAGATCTAAAACAGACATGGATTCCCGATTAGGGTAGAGAGGGAGACATGTTGCCTCATCAACAGCCCGCACTGTTCTGAACAGAAACGTGGAATGCTTTTATAGAAAAGTGAAGAGTTGAAAGTGAGAGTCGAAAAACGAAATGGGATCGGCTAGAAAAAATTTCTCTGAGCTCAGAAAAAAAATTCTGAGATGTAAAAAAAAAAAAATCTTTTTCTTAATTTTTATCATGTCTTCTAGACATGATAATTTTTTTTTTTTTTTACTTCTCAAAATTTTTTTCTGAGCTCTGAAAATATTTTCCCAGCCGATCACATTTCGTTTTTCGACTTTCACTTTCAACTCTTCTCTTTTCTATAAAAGTATTCCACGTTTCTGTTCAGAACACTGTGGGCTGTTGAAAAGGCAACACGTCTCCCTCTCTACCCTAATCGGGAATCCATGATGTTCTTAAGAAGAATTCTTTGAGAATCTCTTAACCTTTCTGAACTTTAGAAGAGCTAGCTGGATGTTTCTTCATTTCTTTTTCAAGTATGGGTTCAAAGGATTCTTTTAAATAGTTGCAAGTAAGACGTTGTATCATTTACTGTTGATCATGAATCTATTAAAAAATTTCAATGCCTAATTTTAGGGCTACCTATACCCGGCATGTTTCATATGTTTTACTTTACGTTTTAGATGAGACCCTCTCTTAAAAACACGATTTTCCTATTCAAAGTTGAAATGAGTTTCTAAAAGCATGATTCTTTTAAAACAACATGTGTGTTTGTGTAGGTGTGGTGGGACGGTTAGATTTATTCTCTTACGAGATAGTCATCTCCACCCTCTCGTGGTCGCTGAAATCTCGTGATGGCTCAAGTGAGAAGGGTTCGTTTATTTTGACTCACAACCACGTTATATTTTTTTGGATATCTCCTCCAACGACTCGTGGAACTCTTTTCCCTGAAATCAGGTATGTTTAGCAAGCCCTCTGAAGTGAAGCTCGGAATACTTTGACAAATCCTGTCGAGTGGATTTTGAAACCATTTTTAAAGGATCTCAGAGAAACACCTATGAAGACAATAGCAACGTGTCGTTTTTTTCGGAAAGGATGAAGCAGGCTCATGGTGAGAGATGTTGCTGTAAAGTGTTTTTTTTTCTTAGAAATTTGAAAAAAAATAGAGAGTAGTAAGACACAGTCTCTTTTTTCGAAACTGAGTAGGAGGGTCATTTTGAGATGAGCTGGAAAATATTTTCTGAGAGATTTGAAAAAAATTTTTAAAAAATTAAAAAATATATATATTATATAATATATATTATAAATACTTTTATTCATTTTTATCATGTCTTCAGACATGATAAAATGAACGACATATCTCTTTTCTCTTTGAAACCTCTTTCAACCTATCTCGTCATGTTTCTCAAGTAACATTTCTTTCCTGAAAATCTAATTTCTTTAGAAACCTAAGACAACTCCTTTCCTGAAAAGCTAATTTCTTTAGACACCTAAGACAACAGGTAGAGACATACTTCGAACCAAAAAGAAAGTAGAGATCCTTTTGAATAATGTCGAATAGACAAAACACGAGTAGCCATTTCAGTTCTATGCTTTTTCCTAGGGACGATCCACGAAAGAGTCCTCTTTTGTTCACGACCCGTGGTTCACCCATGAATTAAACACGTAGGCTCGAAACTTTCTAACATCTCTACCTCCACGGTGCAGTTTGAAAGGAAGGTGACCCACCCATCACCCCAGCTATGAAATGAAACGTCAAAACAGTGCACACGTTCTAGAATAAGGGCTCTACAGCACAGACTCAACAGAAACAAAACGATAAAAACTTTCATAGATCCCAGAGAGTGGATGCTTAAAAATAAGGTGATGTCTCGTCGATCAAATCAGCTGTAAATAAATGTCTAAGAGCTGTGAAGAATGGATGGCCTACCTTCACAAAAGCTCTTTCTAGGAAGGAAAAGTATGTATCCAAGCAGAATACACAGCACAGACTGATGTTAAGTCGAAACTGGAGTGATTTCAATACACAAGTATGAATTCGTTCTAATAACCCTTTAGATAGGTCTTGTTTGACTCATCGAGTCGAGGGGAAAAACATTGACGTGTTGCTTTTCCAACAGCCCACACTGTTCTGAACAGAAACGTAGAATGCTTTTATAGATAAGAGAAGAATTGAAAGTGAAAGTAAAAAAACGAAATAAGATCGGCTGGGAAAATTTCTGAGCCGAGAAAAAATTCTGAATCAGGAAAAAAAAAAAAAAAAACTCTTCCTTTTTCTTTATTAATTTGATGTCTTCACTCTTTTGACCTTGTGAATGTCAAAAAGTGAAGACATCAAATTAATAAAGAAAAAGGAAGAGTTTTTTTTTTTTTTTTTTTTTTTTAATCTCAGAATTTTTCCTGAGCTCTGAAAAATTTTTTCCCAGCCGATCCCATTTCGTTTTTTGACTTTCACTTTCAATTCTTCTCTTTTCTATAAAAGTATTCCACGTTTTTGTTCAGAACAGTGTGGGCTGTTGAAAAGCTAACATGTCTCCCTCTCTCTTTACCCAAATCTGGAACCCATGATGATCTTAAGAAGAATTCTTTAAGAATCTCTTACAATTCCTGAATCTTAGACAAGCTGAATGTTTCTTTTTCGTATTTCGAAGCTATTGATGGATCAAAGAAGAAGATTTCAATGGACTGACTTCATCGTTCTAGGATAGAATATTTTTTCGAAATCTCTTTCTACTTTCGTCTACACAGAAATGCTTTCAACGAAAGTTAGGTCCTCTTTTACATTTCCTTTTTAAATAGTTGTTCAAAGGGATTTTCGTTCTGCTGATTCAGGTTTCCCGCGCTTCACGCTACCCATCCTCACCCATTCCTAAAGGATCTCAGAGAAAATTGAAAGGGAGATCGCGAAAAAAAGAAATACCCTCCAGTGAACACAGTTCCAACGACAGTGGATAGATTTTTTCGGTCCTTCCAGAGATATCCCCGGTGACCGATAGGTTGTTCAGCCACATGGGTGTCACGAAAAGGCACACCATGCCTGTTTCCCTCCCTAAAATGTTTCTTCGGAAAAGGGAAAGTTTTTTTCCCACCCCTTTGGAGATTCCTTTTCCGAATCGATACCCAAACCCATCGGCAAGAAAAATAAATTTTTTTAAGAACTTGCCTTTTCTGAAATATATTACAAATATACGTATTCATTCTAATATTGTTAACAAATTGGATGAACTAGTCTGTAAACTCTAAATTTCTTAACTGATTCCAACAACATGAGACTTTAGTGTTATTTTATCAATCTTTTAAATACTATTTGTGTCTCGTCAAATCCTTTTTATTTGAGATGGATCATTGCTAAACAAAATGGTTGAAATAGCATGATAAGAAGGAAACGAAACACGTGTTAGCAAATATTTACGTGACATAAATATTATCTAATTATTTCCACGGATCCAGCTAACTCAAACTGCCTATATATAAATTGTTTTGGGGAGTTAAACTCATCTTGTCACAGGCTTTAGCTAAATACACAATGTATTAGAAATTCCTTAGAAACTTTAAACAATATAGTTGTAAGAGGTTAGAAGAAAGAAATAATAATACGGTTCTTCCAAGCTACTTTACGTAAGATTCACGAAGCATTGTAAGAAACAATAAATAACCTCGTAAAATACATGTATGCATAATTTATTAACAATATTACAATGAATACGTATCTTATATTGGGTTTCAAGAGTAGAAAGGTTCTTAAAAAAATTTATTTTTCTGGCCGATGGGTTTGGGTAACGATTCGGAAAAGGAATCTCCAAAGGGGTGGGAAAAAAACTTTCCCTTTTCCGAAGAAACATTTTAGGGAGGGAAACAGGCATCGTGTGCCTTTTCGTGACACCCATGTGGCTGAACAACCTATCGGTCACCGGGGATATCTCTGGAAGGACCGAAAAAATCTATCCACTGTCGTTGGAACTGTGTTCACTGGAGGGTATTTCTTTTTTTCGCGATCTCCCTTTCAATTTTCTCTGAGATCCTTTAGGAACGGGTGAGGATGGGTAGCGTGAAGCGCGGGAAACCTGAATCAGCAGAACGAAAATCCCTTTGAACAACTATTTAAAAAGGAAATGTAAAAGAGGACCTAACTTTCGTTGAAAGCATTTCTGTGTAGACGAAAGTAGGAAGAGATTTCGAAAAAATATTCTATCCTAGAACGATGAAGTCAATCCATTGAAATCTTCTTCTTTGATCCATCAATAGCTTCGAAATACGAAAAAAAAACATTCAGCTTGTCTAAGATTCAGGAATTGTAAGAGATTCTTAAAGAATTCTTCTTAAGATCATCATGGGTTCCAGATTTGGGTAAAGAGAGAGGGAGACATGTTAGCTTTTCAACAGCCCACACTGTTCTGAACAAAAACGTGGAATACTTTTATAGAAAAGAGAAGAATTGAAAGTGAAAGTCAAAAAAACGAAATGGGATCGGCTGGGAAAAAATTTTTCAGAGCTCAGGAAAAATTCTGAGATTAAAAAAAAAAAAAAAAAAAAAAAAAAAAAAAAAAAAAA
This sequence comes from Stegodyphus dumicola, assembly GCF_044657685.1. NCBI lineage: Eukaryota > Metazoa > Arthropoda > Arachnida > Araneae > Eresidae > Stegodyphus > Stegodyphus dumicola. The sequence continues at coordinate 37,211,641 of NC_140781.1, forward strand.
ACACTTCCTTTTTCTTTATTAATTTGATGTCTTCACTTTTTGACATTCTACAAGGTCAAAAGAGTGAAGACATCAAATTAATAAAGAAAAAGGAAGAGTTTTTTTTTTTTTTTTTTTTTCCTGATTCAGAATTTTTTCTTGGCTCAGAAATTTTCCCAGCCGATCTGATTTCGTTTTTTTACTTTCACTTTCAATTCTTCTCTTATCTATAAAAGCATTCTACGTTTCTGTTCAGAACAGTGTGGGCTGTTGGAAAAGCAACACGTCAATGTTTTCCCCCTCGACTCGATGAGTCAAACAAGACCTATCTAAAAGGTTATTAGAACGAATTCATACTTGTGTATTGAAATCACTCCAGTTTCGACTTAACATCAGTCTGTGCTGTGTATTCTGCTTGGATACATACTTTTCCTTCCTAGAAAGAGCTTTTGTGAAGGTAGGCCATCCATTCTTCACAGCTCTTAGACATTTATTTACAGCTGATTTGATCGACGAGACATCACCTTATTTTTAAGCATCCACTCTCTGGGATCTATGAAAGTTTTTATCGTTTTGTTTCTGTTGAGTCTGTGCTGTAGAGCCCTTATTCTAGAACGTGTGCACTGTTTTGACGTTTCATTTCATAGCTGGGGAGATGGGTGGGTCACCTTCCTTTCAAACTGCACCGTGGAGGTAGAGATGTTAGAAAGTTTCGAGCCTACGTGTTTAATTCATGGGTGAACCACGGGTCGTGAACAAAAGAGGACCCTTTCGTGGATCGTCCCTAGGAAAAAGCATAGAACTGAAATGGCTACTCGTGTTTTGTCTATTCGACATTATTCAAAAGGATCTCTACTCTCTTTTTGGTTCGAAGTATGTCTCTACCTGTTGTCTTAGGTGTCTAAAGAAATTAGCTTTTCAGGAAAGGAGTTGTCTTAGGTTTCTAAAGAAATTAGCTTTTCAGGAAAGAAATGTTACTTGAGAAACATGACGAGATAGGTTGAAAGAGGTTTCAAAGAGAAAAGAGATATGTCGTTCATTTTATCATGTCTGAAGACATGATAAAAATGAACAAAAAGTATTTATAATATATATTATATAATATATATATATTATATAATATATATAATATATAATATATATATTATATAATATATATATTATATAATATATATATTTTTTAATTTTTTAAAAATTTTTTTCAAATCTCTCAGAAAATATTTTCCAGCTCATCTCAAAATGACCCTCCTACTCAGTTTCGAAAAAAGAGACTGTGTCTTACTACTCTCTATTTTTTTTTCAAATTTCTAAGAAAAAAAACACTTTACAGCAACATCTCTCACCATGAGCCTGCTTCATCCTTTCCGAAAAAAACGACACGTTGCTATTGTCTTCATAGGTGTTTCTCTGAGATCCTTTAAAAATGGTTTCAAAATCCACTCGACAGGATTTGTCAAAGTATTCCGAGCTTCACTTCAGAGGGCTTGCTAAACATACCTGATTTCAGGGAAAAGAGTTCCACGAGTCGTTGGAGGAGATATCCAAAAAAATATAACGTGGTTGTGAGTCAAAATAAACGAACCCTTTTCACTTGAGCCATCACGAGATTTCAGCGACCACGAGAGGGTGGAGATGACTATCTCGTAAGAGAATAAATCTAACCGTCCCACCACACCTACACAAACACACATGTTTTTTTAAAAGAATCGTGGTTTTAGAAACTCATTTCAACTTTGAATAGGAAAATCGTGTTTTTAAGAGAGGGTCTCATCTAAAACGTAAAGTAAAACATATGAAACATGCCGGGTATAGGTAGCCCTAAAATTAGGCATTGAAATTTTTTAATAGATTCATGATCAACAGAAAATGATACAACGTCTTACTTGCAACTATTTAAAAGAATCCTTTGAACCCATACTTGAAAAAGAAATGAAGAAACATCCAGCTAGCTCTTCTAAAGTTCAGAAAGGTTAAGAGATTCTCAAAGAATTCTTCTTAAGAACATCATGGATTCCCGATTAGGGTAGAGAGGGAGACGTGTTGCCTTTTCAACAGCCCACAGTGTTCTGAACAGAAACATGGAATACTTTTATAGAAAAGAGAAGATTTGAAAGTGAAAGTCGAAAAACGAAATGAGATCGGCTGGGAAAATATTTTCAGAGCTCAGAAAAAAATTTTGAGATGTAAAAAAAAAAAAATAAAAAATAAAAAAATAAATAAAATAAAGTCTGAAAGGATTCAGATTTTAGATTACGTCCAAAGGGGCATTGTCCCCGAAGGACTTTGATTGTGATTAATGATATGATAATTGTTTTTCAATACAAAAGATTCTTACAATAGTGTTTTTTACAAATGTCTTTACAACTTTTTTTTATTTTATTTTTTTATGTCTACTACAATGGTTTTTTATTGTTGTAGGTGCTTGACTCCCGTTTTATTGACAATGATTACTATTCTATTCTTCCATATAACGGGAAATGGTAACTATATGTACTAATGTATACATCCGTTCTCATGCTTTGATTGGAAAAGATTCCATCGATCGTGGTATATCCTCTGGTAGTAAAGTGTTTGGGATTCGTCCGCAATTCGAGATTCATGGCTTGAAGTTCTTGGGCAAATTGTCTTCCTTCCGAAGAATCTAAATCAATATTAAAATCTCCCGCTAAAACCGTTTTACATTCTTCATCGTATTCCAAAGTCCGAAAAATGGCATCGAGTACATCATCAGTACTGAGGTTTGGTCTTGCGTACAGAACAGCAAATCTAACTTTGTGTTGCAGGTAGGTCACCGCCATTTGTACATTGTTATAATTTGTTTTCATGGATTTCAGGTTTTTATCCATCAGTTTGTTTTTCATATAAATCATAACAATCATAACTCCGGAAGGCTTTCTTGGTTGTTGTTGAGAACTGTCTAATTTTTCTATCAAGGTAAAGTCCGGTATTTGAAAATCGTCGGAAGGTAAGGTCCAAGTTTCCGCCAAGAGAATTAAATCGCTTTGCATGAAGGCCGGGTCCGCCGTCATATCTTCATAGTGCGCTGGAAGCGATTGGATGTTATGATACATGAATTGGATGCCTCCATAATCATTTTCGTGCAGGAAACTGAATCTTGGAACCACTGCATTTTCTCTCAATCGAGTCAGTTCTTTAACGACCGGATCATTTTCCGATGGTGGATTGGGCGGTAAGAATTGTTTCATAATGTATAATCCTTCCGCTTTCGTCGCTCTTGAAAAGGCTACATATTGCATTGCTCTCCTGACCGATTTTTCACATAAATGCACAGCACATTCTTTGTAGGTAGCCCCTTGAGATTTATGAATGGTGATCGATTCCGCTACTTGTATAGGAAACTGATATCTGCACACGGACATTTCGTTGTTCTTGTTCGATATGTGTATTAATTTTCGTACCCTATCTATTGGTGTATAGAGAAGATCGATTTGGTTTTTGACAGCATAAGACATATGCGTTTTACGAGTCAACTTCCCTATCTCTTCGTCTTCAAATTCTAACCAAATTCTTTTAACAGATAGGGTTTCCGAATTTTTAAGTTTGGCGTATTCAATTTTTCTCAGAGTACCCATCGCTCCATTCACCAGTCCGTCGGATGTATTCAAGTTGTACACGAGCATATATTTTGCTGACAATTTTAGTTGAAGTTGGGAGGCTAAATTTGCAGTATCACTTCGTTTCATGGTATTAACTTTACGCAAAAGGTATTTCTTTGTCGATTCGGATACAGCTCCCGATACTCTATCAATCGCTTTGACCATGGCACTTTCCGTCTCCAATTTTAAAAGTTTTTGTGAGTTAAATTCGTCCACTTCCCTATTCGAATGGAACAGATGAATAGCTGATTGTGGAACTTCTTCCGGATCACTCACGACACGACGTCGCATCAAATTAATATCCTCTTCGGTCATTGTTCCGTTCGCCATGTTGTTCAAGCACCGAGCAAATGCCAAATCATCTTTCTGTCTCATAATTTCGTCGAGTTCGTAAATTCGGAATAGATCCCAAAGAACAGTTCGGCTGAGTTGACTCATGTCTGAACGTTTAGGAGTTTGATAGACTGCCGCATCACCCACTGGCGTTAACTGCCTGAAATCTCCAAAGACCAAAATGCTGAGTCCTCCGAATGATTTATGAACTTGCATGATTTATTTCAATCGTTGATCCATCATTTGAAAAGTTTTATAACCCACCATAGATATTTCATCAATGATGATGAGTTTTAAATCCTTATATCGGGCTCTGTATTCGTTCACCGTACTACCAGATAAATTGGGTATCGTTGAGAGAAGTTTCGTCGGTAAACCGAAAGCGGTGTGTAAAGTGAGTCCCGAAATGTTGTAAGCCGCTTTTCCCGTTGGCGCAAGTTTTAAGATTTTGAGAGACGAGGGGTCTGAACCTCTTTTGCCATCGTAAATTCGTCCCAAATTTTCTGTTATCATATTGATTAAATAGGATTTACCACAGCCTGCAGGACCCGTTATAAAAATGTGAAATGGATCTGTTTCGAACAGCGTTAAATACATTATGTGCTTCAAAATATCATGTTGTCGAATGTTTGCTTTTCGAAGGAGTTGATTAAATTGATCATCCGACATTCTACTTTGAATGCGGAACACGTCAAACTCTTTACCGACATACTCTTCCAGGTCTAGACCGATATCTGCTTTAAAATCGTCTTCTTCAAATTCCAAATCCGCTTCTGGATCCTGCAATTCCTTACTGATCTCATTGAAAGCATCGTCATCTTCCTTTTCAATCGAAATGGTTTCAAGGTCGTGGTCAATACGCGTAAATATTTGTCTGTTCTCCTGGATCATAGAGAGTTTCGTGTTGTAAATCGTTTTGAAATCCTGATCCAAAATTTCCTTACGTTCATCTCTCCAATTTGTATACAGCATGATTTGTTCTCGGTAGTAATTCAGTTCGTCAACCGATTGTTTGTAACCGACCGCTCTCAGAATTTTTCTTCTTTTTCTTTCGTAAACATATAAAGAATGATCCAACAACACCATATCTTCCTGACCCATCTTTAGGTAATTGAATCTCGTAGCAAAGTCCGCCAGACATATATTTTCCAAAATAGCCGGTCGTTTCACATATTTATCTAAAACAGACAATTCAAATACTTCTTGGCTATCTTTTGGTAAGTCTTTTAACACTTCATTACTTTTCAAAATTCTAGCTCTTTCCCCGGGAGGAAACGTAGGAACGAATATATCGTCTTCTGAAAGTCTACTCATGGGTAATTCTAACAGGCTCCAAGCAGCTTCTTGAGCACTGACTTCCGAAGCATTTATGAACTTATTTGCCACCTGTTTTAAACTTTCCTGCAGAGTATGATTGCCTTTTCGAAGTTCTTCAATACATTGTCTTAACAGTTTCGACATGCCTCTTTGAGATTTATTGATGTAATCAACCATGTAGGCCACACAAGCATATCCGTTCAAAATGAATTGAATATCCATGTTGGACTGCATTAAATTGATAATCTTTGGACTATAGTTATTTATCATGATTTCTTTCACATCACGTTTAAGACATACAGTAGCCCGATTAATGCCAGATCGAATGATGTTGATATATTGGTCGAATGATAAATTGATCGATTGTAAAAAGTCATCAAAAGACATGTCGTTGTTTTTGTAGTCTATATTCGATAAGTGATCTTTCATTTCTTTGAATTTTTCTTTCTCTTTACTACGTTTATTGTTGTCTTCTTCGCTGAATGGTTCCAGTATTCTCGTTTTGTCCATGGGAAAGAAGGGCATGTTAAATCGACAAATCTCTTTCCGATCTTTTCTAACTTTTTTACATGTGAAAGAATGCTTGTGAGTCTGATAATCAATGAAACGGTTTTCTGTACTGCACGTCATCATTTCATCTATAAATGTAACACACTCCTCTAAAGTATCTGGGGAATATTCAGGAGCGTTTTCTAACCAAAGAAGCATATGGGCATGTGGACTACCTCTATGCTGAAATTCGATTCGGTAGTAAGAATGAGCGATTTTGTATTTACCGAATGGACCATACACGGACTTCCAGGTTTTCATCAACTCACGATACTTATGGTCGAAGAATAAAGAGCAAGTCACCGGATCATTTCGAATGAGTTGGCATTTTTCCAAATATTCCATATTTTTAAATTCTTCTTGAGTCAACTCACGATGATCGATATTGTATGACAAAAATTTCATTAATTCGTACCAATGGGTTTCAGCAGCAGAAACCGTTACAAATAAAGTAGGTAACCCAAATTGCCTGATGGCTGCAAATAGTCTCGTCTTCTCCTTCTCCCAATGAGCCGGAGCATTCTTTATGTTCTTCAGAAATTTGTAAGCATCATTATGATCGATCAATCTCTCGACAAAATCCTGATTCAACACATTTTGCGCCGTCAGTGATCCTTCTAATAACTTCTTTTTACGAACAGCTATACACAAGGCATTTCTCAAATTAATCCGCAGATATTTACAGTAAGCATAAAGAAGATGATCGGGTCGAGCTGCTCTTCTATCCGATCTTCTTATTTCAGAGTTAGTTATTTGCGTATAAGTTGGCAAGGTCTCAAAATGTCTAGCTTTACCACAATATATAGTAGGAAAGGCAAATTCCTCACCAAACGTATCGTTGAGCAACGATATGGGAACTTGATTTTCTCCTGGGGCCAAGCATAAGCCATGATCTTGCTGGATGAGGGTATGCCCGGCCCCAGGATTTAAATCAAGGTACCTATCGTTCTCTCCCCCCTCCTCCTCTTCTTCTTCGTCAAATTCTGTTATAAGCTTATCCACATCAAACGTCTTTTGCTTAAAGTTTTCATACCACTCCATTGAAAGTGTAATATTACAATGTTTGTAAAGCTCTTGCTGCAATAGGTAATGAGCCGCTTTAAATACACTATCGGGATTAATGATCTCATACATGTAATCAGATTTAAATGTTAAACGTTTCTTCAATTTTACATGAACGGTATAGCCATCATCTAAATTTCTCGGCAGCTTATTAACCGTCGCTTCTAAATCGATAGGAACATTCACGACATTTCCGACAATACCTAACTGTCGATCTCTACCGAGCTTGTTAATTTGCATGAATGGTAATCGACATGAAACTAATCGTTCTTCTAAAGGTGTCAGATCTTTTAAACAATCAGGAATTTCGTGAAACTTAAAGCCGTTACATACAGCCAACGTAGGAATACCGAGGGATAAAATTGTTTGATAACAGGTCGCACAAAATTCACCCGTATCGCCTTTATCGATATAGAAAACCGATTTTATAAAATCTTCTTCGGCTCCTTTGGAAATAAGGCAGGTTTTCGTTAAAGATCTTATCGATTCTTTAAACCATAAACGATCACAACAATAGCAGACGTAAGTAGGACCTTCGGATATGGCTTTAAAGAATTTTTCAGATAATTTCTGAAATTGAGGAGTTAAGACCGTAGAATTTAAATCGAAATCTCTTTTGAAACGTTTTATCTCGATATCGTAAGCTTGACATGATTTACGTTTCCTGTATTCTCTCTTAGATGCAGCCTCTTTAGATCGATAATCTTCGTTCTCCCTTTTTCGTTTGTTAAACTCGCGGAATATTACCAATCTTTCTTCACGCCATGTCATATTTTTATCCTCTCTAAATATAATTTCTAATTCTTCATTTGCCGAGACATCTGATCCAAGTTTCTTACGTTTTCTATATTCCTTCTTGGAAGTAGTTTCCTTAGAACGATATTCCGGATCTTCACGTTTCCGTTTATTTGTCTCACGTACATTTTCTAATCGTTTCTGACGAGATATAAGCTTTTCTTCTTCGGTCAGCTTACGACGTGGCATCTCTTTATTTTGAAAAGTGAATCGGACATTCTACGGTTGTCGACGCAAAACGCCCAAACGAAACTAATAGTCCTTCGGGACAATGCCCCTTTGGACTAAAAAAAAAAAACTTTTTGTTAATTTTTATCATGTCTTCTAGACATGATAAAAATTAACTCAACCCCCTTTTATCTGGGAATGTTGTCTTACCGTTTCTAAAAATAGACCAGAACCCAATCTTTTCTTGGAATTCTATTCTTTAGAAAAGATGAGTCATGGTCTATTTTTAGAAAGTGGGAGACAACATTCCCAGACAAAAAGAGAAGGGAGTTAATTTTTATCATGTCTAGAAGACATGATAAAAATTAACAAAAAGATTTTTTTTTTTTTTTTTTACATCTCAGAATTTTTTTTCTGAGCTCTGAGAAATTTTTTCTAGCCGTTCCCATTTCGTTTTTCGACTTTCACTTTCAACTCTTCACTTTTCTATAAAAGCATTCCACGTTTCTGTTCAGAACAGTGCGGGCTGTTGATGAGGCAACATGTCTCTCTCTACCCAAATCTGGAACCCTAGTCACGAGAGAATATGAGACTAGAAAAAATAGTTTAGCTTATTGCTTTAAAAAATGTCCCATGCTAGAACTCAGAATTATAATCAGAGCGGGGCTTTCCAGTATCCAGTGCCAAGATTTTAGATTTGCCATGGTGACATGTTCCCAAATTCATAAATTCTTCAATTATAATCTCCTTCATTGACAAATGGCTAAGAAATTCTTAAAGAATATCATGAGATTGGGTAAAGAGAGAGGGTGGAGAAGATATCCAAAACACATCTCGTGGAGATGACTATCTCGTAAGAAAGAAAGCTAACCGTCCCACCACACCTACACAAACACACATGTTTTCTTTAAAAGGATCATGCTTTTGAAAACTCATTTCAACTTTGAATAGGAAAATCATGTTTTTAAGAGAGGGTCTTATCTAAAACGTAGAGTAAAACATATGAATCATGTTGGGTAAAGGTAGCCCTAAAATTAGGCATTGAAATTTTTTAATAGATTCATGATCAACAGAAAATAATACAACGTCTTACTTGCAACTATTTAAAAGAATCCTTTGAACCCATACTTGAAAAAGAAATGAAGAAATATCCAGCTAGCTCGTCTAAAGTTCAGAAAGGTTAAGAGATTCTCAAAGAATTCTTCTTTACAACATCTTGGATTCCCCATTAATGTAGAGAGGGAGATGTGTTACCTTTTCAACAACCCACAGTGTTTTGAACAGAAACTCGAAATACTTTTATAGAAAAGAGAAGATTTGAAAGTGAAAGTCGAAAAACGAAATGAGATCGGCTGGGAAAATATTTTCAGAGCTCAGAATAAGAATTCTGAGATGTAAAAAAAAAAAAAAAAAAAAAAAAAAAAAAAAAAAAAAAACAATCTTTTTGTTAATTTTTATCATGTCTTCTAGACATGATAAAAATTAACTCACCCCTCCTTTTGTATGGGAATGTTGTCTCCCACTTTCTAAAAATACACCATGACTCATCCAATCTTTTCTTGGAATTCTATTCTTTAGAAACAATGAGTCATTGTCTATTTTTAGAAAGAGTGAGACAACATTCCCAGACAAAAAGAGAAGGGAGTTAATTTTATCATGTCTAGGAGACATGATAAAAATTAACAAAAAGATTGTTTTTTTTTTTTTTGTTTTTTTTCATCTCATAATTTTTTTCTGAGCTCTGAGAATTTCTTTTCCCAGTCGGCTTAATTCACAAAACCAGATATATTCAAATTATTTCTATAGAGGGTTCTCATCTATTTAAACCAGTCGCGTTTCAGCTTTAAATCAGTCTGTGCTGTGCACTGGAGCTGAATACACGCTTCTTCCTCCTGGAAAGAGGTTTTGTGAAGGTGTGTGGAGATATTGTTTTCAGCTGTCAGACATTTTTTTCCAACAGCCGACTCGATCGTTCAAATGACACCGTGGAAGTTGGAGAGAGCTCAAGTCGATTCGGAGAACGGTAAAGCATTTGAGGGCTATTTGCCTTAAGAAATGCCTTCGTGGAGGACTTTGGAAGGGAAACTGGCTCGTATTCACGTTACACATGGGGAAAAACCACGAAAAAAAACACCCATGCAGCCAGCTTAAAAGTCAGTCGTTCACGTTTAACAAAATATGAAATGGATTTTATAAAAACATATTGGGATCGTATTCAAAATTGGATCATTCTGTTGTTTTATCAGAATATGCCAGTATACGATTGAACAATTCTATTGAATCACATGATCTTGCCTTCTTGAAAGTCATTTGTTAACGTTTCACAAAATATATATCAGTATAAGATGGAACTATCGTGATCCGTTAATTCTGACGGGTCTAGTCAGCTGTGGATCACGAGATCTTGCCTTCTTGAAAGTCATTTGTTAAAGAAGTTTCACAAAATATATCAGTATACAATGGAACAATCGTGATCCGTTAATTCTGACAAGTCTAGTCAGCTGTGGATCACGAGATCTTGCCTTCTTGAAAGTCATTTGTTAAAGAAGTTTCACAAAATATATCAGTATACAATGGAACAATCGTGATCCGTTAATTCTGACGGGTCTAGTCAGTTCTGGATCACGAGATCTTGCCTTCTTGAAAGTCATTTATTAAAATTTCACAAAATATATCAGTATACGAGGGAACAGTCGTGATCCGATTATACTGACTGCTCTAGCCAGCTGTGGATCACGAGATCTTGCCTTATTGAAAAGGATTTGTTAAAGAAGTTTCACAAAATATATCAGTATACAATTGATAAAATCGTGATCCGTTAATCCTGACTAGTCTAGCCAGCTGTGGATCACGAGATCTTGCCTTGTTAAAGTTTCACAAAATATATCAGTATAGGATGGGACAATCGTGATCCATTGATCCTGACTGCTCTAGCCAGCTATGGATCACGAGATCTTGCCCTGTTGAAAGGGATTTGTTAAAGTTTCACAAAATATATCGGTATACGATTGATAAAATCGTGATCCGTTTTTCCTGACTAATGGAGTCAGCTGTGGATCACGAGATCTTGGCTTCTTGAAAGGAATTTGTTAAAGTTTCACAAAATATATCAGTATATGATGGAACAATCGTGATCCGATTACACTGACGTATCTAGCCAGCTGTGGATCACGAGATCTTGGCTTCTTCAAAGGAATTTGTTAAAGTTTCACAAAATATATCAGTATATGATGGAACAATCGTGATCCGATTACACTGACGGGTCTAGCCAGCTGTGTGGATCACATGATCTTGGCTTCTTGAAAGGAATTTGTTAAAGTTTCACAAAATATATCAGTATATGAAATAATAGCATGTTTTCTATAAAAACAGCTATTGAGTAAAACATTTCTAGCCTTGAAAAGCAAAAACAGTAGCAGGGGGAAAAATATTACCCTACCTCAAAGTATTGAAAGGAAATAAGAATACATTTCAATAAAATGGGTGACTCAATAAATATTTGTAGTCTATGAAATACAAAAGAGTAAGAAAAAAATGTTCACATACCTTCACAGAAGCTCTTCCCAGGAGAGTGAGAAGCGTGTATCCACGTTGAGTGCACAGCACAGACTGATCTGAAACTGAAACGCGAGTGGTTTAAATACATTAACGAGTTGCTTCTAGAAACCGACTGGGAAAAATTCTCAGAGCTCTGGAAAAATTTTAACACATTAAAAAAAAAAAAAAAAAAACCTTCCTTTTTTCTTTCTTAATTTGATGTCTTCACTTTTTTTATTTCTACAAGGTCAAAAGAATGAAGACATCAAATTAAGAAAGAAAAAGTTTTTTTTTTTTTTTTTTTTTTAAATCTTTTTTCAGCTTTGAAAATTTTCTTCCCAGTCGTTAACATTTCGTTTTTGGACTTTTACTTTCAATTCTTGGACCCATGATGTTCTTTTCTTGATGTTCTTGTAGTATATTTCTATACAAATTCACTCCTTTTCCCCAAAAAAGATATCTTTTTTTTTTATTTTTTTTTACCTTCCAATTTGTATAGCTATATACTGAAAACAGGCATTAAAGTCAGTTTGTAGTATATTCCTATACAAATTCACTTAATTTCCCGAAAAAAAAAGATGTCTTTTTTTTATTTTTTTTTTTACCTTCCAATTTGTATAGCTATATGCTGAAAACAAGCTTTAAAGTCCGTTTGTAGTATATTCCTATACAAATTCACTGCCTTCCCCCCCCGAAAAAAAAAGATGTCTTTTTTTTATTTTTTTACCTTCCAATTTGTATAGCTATATGCTGAAAACAGGCTTTAAAGTCCGTTTGTAGTATATTCCTATACAAATTCACTGCCTTCCCCCCCCCGAAAAAAAAAGATGTCTTTTTTTTTATTTTCTTACCTTCCAATTTGTATAGCTATATGCTGAAAACAGGCTTTAAAGTCCGTTTGTAGTATATTCCTATACAAATTCACTGCCTTCCCCCCCCGAAAAAAAAGATGTCTTTTTTTTATATTTTTTTTTACCTGGCAATTTGTATAGCTATATGCTGAAAACAGGCTTTAAAGTCCGTTTGTAGTATATTCCTATACAAATTCACTGCCTTCCCCCCCGAAAAAAAAGATGTCTTTTTTTTTAATTTTTTTTTTACCTTCCAATTTGTATAGCTATATACTGAAAACAGGCCTTAAATTCCGTTTGTAGTATATTCCTATACAAATTTACTCCCTTTTCCCCAAAGAGATGTCTTTTTTTAATTTTACCTTCAAATTTGTATAGCTACATACTGAGAACAGGCGTTCAAGTCCGTTTGTAGTATATTGGTATACATGGTCTATTTTTAGAAACAGTGAGACAACATTCCCACACAAAAGAGGGGTAGGGTTAATTTTTATCATGTCTAGAAGACATGATAAAAATTAACAAAAAGGTTTTTTTTTTTTTTTTTACATCTCAAATTTTTTTTTCTGAGCTTTGAAAAATTTTTCCCAGTCGGCAACCAAGTGAAAATTCTACAGCCAAGACGATTGGCCTTTTACTTTCACTTTCAACACTTTTCTATAAAAGTATTCTACGTTTTCTGTTCAGAAGTGTGCGGGCTGTCCAAGGTGCAGCATGCTTTTTCTCTCTCTATTGCATCTGGACCCAGGACCACTCTTCTAGAAAGAGCTTCTGTGAACACAAGCTTTTTTCCAATTTTTGACTTCTCACAGAATAGAAATCATTCCTCTTTTTAGGGGAAAATGTTTCCCATTTGAAACGCTAGGACCCCTCGTTTGGATTTCATCAGCAACCGTTTATCAGGGTCTAGCGAAATTGGATGATCCATCCATAAATCAGAATTTCCCATCCGTGGTTTTTATGCATCAAGATTTCAACATAGTTTAAGAAAAATCCTTCAATCCTATTTGAAAGGAGATGACATGATATTGAAAGACATTTTCCCATGACGGAGATTGAAAGACATTGAAAGACATTTTCCCATGACGAAATCTCTCTATCCCACACCTTCTTCTAAAGTGAAGTTAAAGAGATTTTTTATACCGGGTTTTCAATTTTCACCTCAAATCATACCGTTGACGACGTGTGACACACAAACCGTGACATAAATTTCAGTTTCCATGACAGCTAACACGCTTGAGCTTTAAACATATATGAAAGAATTTATTTTTAATCCATTTCAGCGATTGAGTGGGCTGGGATAAAAAAGGCTCTTTCCATGACAGCTAACACGCTTGAGCTTTAAAGATGTATGAAAGAATTTATTTTTAATCCATTTCAGCGATTGAGTGGGCTGTGGAAAGAAAAAGCTCTTTCCATGATACCTAACACTCTTGAGCTTTAAAAATGTATGAAAGAATTTATTTTTAATCCATTTCAGCGATTGAGGGGGCTCGGAAACATTTTCTTAGAGCTCAGGGAATGTGTGTCCAGGTTGAAAGCACAGCACACACGGATGGGTAGTCGAAACTCGTGTAGCTTAAATAAATATACGAAATTTGGGTCATCGAGTGGACTAGGAAAAATTCTCAGAGTTCTGGAAATAATTCTGAGTTCAAGCATGAGACATGAGAACAGAAATGTATTACAATCATCATGTCATCATTGTTTTCGAAAGCGAAAAGTATTCCTCATGAAAGAACATCTTTTTTTCCTGGTTGTGGGATGGAGTAGAGTTGCTGCATCTTGAACAACCCACACTGATCTGAACAGAAATATGAAATGTTTTTATAGATATAAGAAATGAACTGAAAGTGAAACTAAAAATGAAATTGTATTGGCTGGAAATATTTCTTGGCTGTTGAATGGGAAAAATATTTCCAGAGCTGAAATAATAAAAAAAAAAACTCTTCCTTTTTTTCTATTAATTTGATGTCTTCACTTTATTTACTTTGGAATGGAGAAACCCAAAGACTATGACTCATCCTTTCTAAAACATATAATTCCTAGAATGAGTCATGGTCTATTTTTAGAAACAGGGAGACAACATTCCCACACAAAAGGGGGGTAGGGTTAATTTTTATCATGTCTAGAAGACATGATAAAAATTAACAAAAAGTTTATTTTTTTTTTTTTTTTTTTTTTACATTTCAAATTTTTTTTCTGAGCTTTGAAAAATTTTTCCCAGTCGGCAACCAAGTGAAAATTCTACAGCCAAGACGATTTGGCTTTTACTTTCACCTTCATCGCTTTTCTATAAAAGTATTCCACGTTTTCTATTCAGAACCGTGCGGGCTATCCAAGGTGCAGCATGCTTTTTCTCTTTCTCTATCTCATCTGGACCTAGGACCACTCTTCTAGAAAGAGCTTCTGTGAACACAAGTTTCTTTCCACTTTTTAATGTCTCACAGAATAGAAATCATTAATACGTTTAGGGGGAAATGTTTCCTGTTTGAAAAGCTAGGGTTTTCGTTTGGATTTCATCAGCAACCGTTTATCAGGTTCTAGCGAAATTGGATGATCCATCCATGGATCAGAATTTCCCATCTGTAATTTGGATGGATCAAGATTTCAACATAGTCTAAGAAAAATCCTTCAATCCTATTTGAAAGGAGATATCATGATATTGAAAGACATTTTTCCATGACGGACATTGAAAGACATTTTTCCATGACGGACATTGAAAGACATTTTCCCATGACTGACATTGAAAGACATTGAAAGACATTTTTCCATGACGAAATCTCTCTATCCCACAGCTTCTTCTAAAGTGAACTTAAAGAGATTTTTCATACCGGGTTTTCAATTTTCACCTCAAACCATACCGTTGACGACGTGTGAGACACAAACCATGACATAAATTTCAGTTTCTATGACAGCTAACACGCTTGAGCTTTAAACATATATGAAAGAATTTATTTTTAATCCATTTCAACGATTGAGTCTGCTGGGAACATTTTCTTAGAGCTCAGGGAAAAAAAAGGCTCTTTCCATGACAGCTAACACTCTTGAGGTTTAAAAATGTATGAAAGAATTTGTTTTTAATTCATTTCAGCTATTGAGTGGGCTGGGGAAAATAAAAGGCCCTTTTCATGAGAGCTAACATGCTTGAGCTTTAAAAATATAGGAACGAATTTATTTTTAATCCATTTCAGCGATTGAGTGGGCTGGGAAGCATTTTCTTAGAGCTCAGGGAAAAAAAGGTTCTCCCCATGACAGCTAACACGCTTGAGCTTTAAAAATGTATGAAAGAATTTTTTTTAATCCATTTCAGCGATTGAGTGGGCTGGGAAACATTTTCTTAGAGCTCAGGGAATGTGTGTCTAGGTTGAATGCACAGCACACACGGATGGGAAGTCGAAACTCGAGTGGTTTAAAAAATAAATATACGAAATTTGGTTCATCGAGCTGACTAGGAAAAATTCTCAGAGTTCTGGAAATAATTCTGAGTTCAATCATGGGACATGAGAACAGAAATGTATTACAATCATCATGTCATCATTGTTTTCGAAAGCCAAAAAAATTCCTCATGAAAGAACATCTTTTTTTCGTGGTTGTGGGATGGAGTAGAGATGTTGCATCTTGAACAACCCACACTGATCTGAACAGAAACATGAAATGTTTTTATAGATATAAGAAATGAATTGAAAGTGAAAGTAAAAATGAAATTGTATTGGCTGGAAATATTTCTTGGCTGTTGAATGGGAAAAATATTTCCAAAGCTGAAAAAAAAAAACTCTTCCTTTTTTTCTATTAAATTGATGTCTTCACTTTGTTTACTTTGGAATGGAGAAACCCAAAGACCATGACTCATCCTTTCTTAAACATATAATTCCTAGAATGAGTCATGGTCTATTTTTAGAAACAGTGAGTCAACATTCCCACACAAAAGGGGGGTAGGGTTAATTTTTATCATGTCTAGAAGACATGATAAAAATTAACAAAAAGATTTTTTTTTTTTTTTTTACATTTCAAATTTTTTTTCTGAGCTTTGAAAATTTTTCCCAGTCGGCAACCAAGTGAAAATTCTACAGCGAAGACGATTTGGCTTTTACTTTCACTTTCATCGCTTTTCTATAAAAGTATTCCACGTTTTCTATTCAGAACCGTGCGGGCTATCCAAGGTGCAGCATGCTTTTTCTCTTTCTCCATCTCATCTGGACCTAGGACCAATCTTCTAGAAAGAGCTTCTGTGAACACAAGTTTCTTTCCGCTTTTTAATGTCTCACAGAATAGAAATCATTAATACGTTTAGGGGAAAATGTTTCCTGTTTGAAAAGCTAGGGTTTTCGTTTGGATTTCATCAGCAACCGTTTATCAGGTTCTAGCGAAATTGGATGATCCATCCATGGATCAGAATTTCCCATCTGTAATTTGGATGGATCAAGATTTCAACATAGTTTAAGAAAAATCCTTCAATCCTATTTGAAAGGAGATGTCATGATATTGAAAGACATTTTTCCATGACGGACATTGAAAGACATTTTCCCATGACTGACACTGAAAGACATTGAAAGACATTTTTCCATGACGAAATCTCTCTATCCCACAGCTTCTTCTAAAGAGAACTTAAAGAGATTTTTCATACCGGGTTTTCAATTTTCAACTCAAACCATACCGTTGACGACGTGTGAGACACAAACCATGACATAAATTTCAGTTTCTATGACAGCTAACACGCTTGAGCTTTAAAAATGTATGAAAGAATTTGTTTTTAATCCATTTCAGCGATTGAGTCTGCTGGGAAACATTTTCTTAGAGCTCAGGGGGGAAAAAGGCGCTTTCCATGAAAGCTAACACACTTGAGGTTTAAAAATGTATGAAAGAATTTGTTTTTAATTCATTTCAGCTATTGAGTGGGCTGGGGAAAAAAAAGGCCCTTTTCATGAGAGCTAACATGCTTGTGCTTTAAAAATATAGGAACGAATTTATTTTTAATCCATTTCAGCGATTGAGTGGGCTGGGAAACATTTTCTTAGAGCTCAGGGAATGTGTGTCTAGGTTGAATGCACAGCACACACGGATGGGAAGTCGAAACTCGAGTGGTTTAAAAAATAAATATACGAAATTTGGTTCATCGAGCTGACTAGGAAAAATTCTCAGAGTTCTGGAAATAATTCTGAGTTCAATCATGGGACATGAGAACAGAAATGTATTACAATCATCATGTCATCATTGTTTTCGAAAGCCAAAAAAATTCCTCATGAAAGAACATCTTTTTTTCGTGGTTGTGGGATGGAGTAGAGATGTTGCATCTTGAACAACCCACACTGATCTGAACAGAAACATGAAATGTTTTTATAGATATAAGAAATGAATTGAAAGTGAAAGTAAAAATGAAATTGTATTGGCTGGAAATATTTCTTGGCTGTTGAATTGGAAAAATATTTCCAGAGCTATAAAAAAAAAAAAAAAAAAAAAAAAAAAAAACTCTTCCTTTTTTTTCTATTAGTTTGATGTCTTCACTTTGTTTACTTTGGAATGGAGAAACCCAAAGACTTTTTAAAACATATCCTTTTTAAAAACTTATCTTATCTTATAAACTTTAAACTCATCCTTTTTAAAACATATAATTCCTAGAATGAGTGATGGTCTATTTTTAGAAACAGTGAGACAATATTCCCACACAAAAGGGGGGTAGGGTTAATTTTTATCATGTCTAGAAGACATGATAAAAATTAACAAAAAGTTTTTTTTTTTTTTTTACATATCAGATTTTTTTTTCTGAGCTCTGAAAATTTTTTCCCAGTCGGCAACCAATTGAAAAATTTCCAATCGGCTTTTACTTTCACTTTCAACTCTTTTCTATAAAAGCATTCCACGTTTTCTGTTCAGAACCGTGCGGGCTCTCCATGGTGCAACATGCTTTTTCTCTCTCTACCTCATCTGCAGCTAGGGTGTTTTTCCTTCTTCAAGAAGTGGAATTCTTTGGGAATACTTTACAATTTCACGAGCTAGCTGTTTCTTATATTTCGAGGAGATTTCAATGGAATTGTTTATAGATGTCACCTATTGCAGATGGGGAAAAAGTCTATACTGGATCGCTGGAGACATCTCATCCAGATAGGTCACGTTATATTTTTTCCCACACCTAAATAAACTGGACATGAGCCATCCTTTTGTTTTCTCATTCAACAAAGATAGACACTGCAGACCGTTTTGGGTTTTCACTCTTCGCGAACCGAGACGAGCCGCAGCGACACTTTGCGTTTTCTATGAGCGCAATAATGGATTACGTGAGCAGCCATTTTGTTTCCCATCTCACCCAGATAGGTCATGTTGTATTTTGTTTCATGCACCTAGCCAATTTTGGACATGAGCCATCCTTTTGTTTTTTTTTCTATCGAACCAAGATGGACTCTGGAGACAATTTTGTTTCTCAACGGAAAAGTAAATTTTTTGAATGGGTACCGGTGTTCGAATACTTTTGTGACCGACTGTCTGATTATACTATTACAACCACGAAATCTCGAAATGGATGGGTTTTACAGTTGACTACGGTAAGACGGAGGGAGACCTGTCATCCCTAGCTCCTCCTAGGAATTCTGAAGATACTATTACAACCCCCAAATCTCAAAAATGATAGGATTTACAATTGACATCGAGTCCGGAAACCAATCGAGCTGACCCTAGAGAGATTGGAAAGGAAGATGGATTCGATGGGAGGGAGATTATTCTTCTTTCGGGATGGAAACAATATTCGTACTACTTTTCTTTCAAGAGCGAAAGGGGCATCCAATCCCACAACCTGTTGAGTGGACCCTAGAGAGGTTGAAAAGGCAGACAGATTCGACTGGGGTCGGTTTCGGATTTAAAAGGAGAGCCGTTCCGCTTTTCTTCCAACATGGAAAAGGGTATCTAGTCTCACAACGTACAAACACATCTTCTTTCAAAAAGTTAGAAAGGATTTTAAAATAGGTTGGAAACTATTTTCTTCTTCAAAATTCGGAAAAAACAACAACATACGCTTGGGTTCCAAAAAACAGTTAAAGAAGGCTAAATGAACAGCCCGTCTAAAGTGAAATTCCGAAGAGAAAAAATGGGTAAGGACTCATCCATCGAGTTGGCTGGGCAATGGTTTTTTTAGAAATTGAAACGGTCCACAAATAAACAACGTGGTAAACAATATCAACAAAATGGTAAAGCAAATCTATTGAGCTGGTCTCTCAAATCTCACCCCGCAAAATATTTTAAACGTAAACAAGTCAACAACATAGTAAATACCATCAATAGAATAGGATAATAACATCGGCTAGAAGGGGGAAAACCTGTCAGAGAAGCAAAAACACAAAAGAGTGGAAGAAAAAACGTTAACATACCTTCACAGAACCTTTTTCCAGGAGAGATAAAAGCGTGTATCCACGTTGAGTGCCCCGCACAGACTGATTGGAAGCTGAAACACGAGTGGTTTAAATAGCTAAGTGAAAGTTCTTTCTAGAAACAATTTGGAAGTCTTATTTTGATCATCGAGTCGACTGGGAAAAAATTCTCAGAGCTCAGAAAAAAATTCTGAGATGAAAAAAAAAAAAAAAAAAATTTTGTTAATTTTTATCATGTCTTCTAGACATGATAAAATTAACTCCCTTCTCTTTTTGTCTGGGAATGTTGTCTCACTCTTTCTAAAAATAGACAATTACTCATTCTTTCTAAAGAATAGAATTCCAAGAAAAGATTGGATGAGTCATGGTCTATTTTTAGAAAGTGGGAGACAACATTCCCATACAAAAGGAGGGGTGAGTTAATTTTTATCATGTCTAGAAGACATGATAAAAATTAACAAAAAGATTTTTTTTTTTTACATCTCAGAATTTTTTTTCTGAGTTCTGAAAATATTTTCCCAGCCGATCTCATTTCGTTTTTCGACTTTCACTTTCAAATCTTCTCTTTTCTATAAAAGTATTTCGAGTTTCTGTTCAAAACACTGTGGGCTGTTGAAAAGGTAACACATCTCCCTCTCTACATTATTGGGGAATCCAAGATGTTGTAAAGAAGAATTCTTTGAGAATCTTTTAACCTTTCTGAACTTTAGACGAGCTAGCTGGATATTTCTTCATTTCTTTTTCAAGTATGGGTTCAAAGGATTCTTTTAAATAGTTGCAAATAAGACGTTGTATTATTTTCTGTTGATCATGAATCTATTAAAAAATTTCAATGCCTAATTTTAAAGCTACCTATACCCAACATGATTCATATGTTTTACTCTACGTTTTAGATAAGACCCTCTCTTAAAAACATGATTTTCCTATTCAAAGTTGAAATGAGTTTTCAAAAGCATGATCCTTTTAAAGAAAACATGTGTGTTTGTGTAGGTGTGGTGGGACGGTTAGCTTTCTTTCTTACGAGATAGTCATCTCCACGAGATGTGTTTTGGATATCTTCTCCACCCTCTCTCTGTACCCAATCTCATGATATTCTTTAAGAATTTCTTAGCCATTTGTCAATGAAGGAGATTATAATTGAAGAATTTATGAATTTGGGAACATGTCACCATGGCAAATCTAAAATCTTGGCACTGGATACTGGAAAGCCCCGCTCTGATTATAATTCTGAGTTCTAGCATGGGACATTTTTTAAATCAATAAGCTAAACCATTTTTTCTAGTCTCATATTCTCTCGTGACTAGGGTTCCAGATTAGGGTAGAGAGGGAGACATGTTGCCTCATCAACAGCCCGCACTGTTCTGAACAGAAACGTGGAATGCTTTTATAGAAAAGTGAAGAGCTAGCTGGATATTTCTATTTAAAAGATCAAAGGATTCTTTTAAATAGTTGCAAGTAAGACGTTGTATCATTTACTGTTGATCATGAATCTATTAAAAAATTTCAATGCCTAATTTTAGGGCTACCTATACCCGGCATGTTTCATATGTTTTACTTTACGTTTTAGATCTAAAACAGACATGGATTCCCGATTAGGGTAGAGAGGGAGACATGTTGCCTCATCAACAGCCCGCACTGTTCTGAACAGAAACGTGGAATGCTTTTATAGAAAAGTGAAGAGTTGAAAGTGAGAGTCGAAAAACGAAATGGGATCGGCTAGAAAAAATTTCTCAGAGCTCAGAAAAAAAATTCTGAGATCACATTTCGTTTTTCGACTTTCACTTTCAACTCTTCTCTTTTCTATAAAAGTATTCCACGTTTCTGTTCAGAACACTGTGGGCTGTTGAAAAGGCAACACGTCTCCCTCTCTACCCTAATCGGGAATCCATGATGTTCTTAAGAAGAATTCTTTGAGAATCTCTTAACCTTTCTGAACTTTAGAAGAGCTAGCTGGATGTTTCTTCATTTCTTTTTCAAGTATGGGTTCAAAGGATTCTTTTAAATAGTTGCAAGTAAGACGTTGTATCATTTACTGTTGATCATGAATCTATTAAAAAATTTCAATGCCTAATTTTAGGGCTATCTATACCCGGCATGTTTCATATGTTTTACTTTACGTTTTAGATCTAAAACAGACATGGATTCCCGATTAGGGTAGAGAGGGAGACATGTTGCCTCATCAACAGCCCGCACTGTTCTGAACAGAAACGTGGAATGCTTTTATAGAAAAGTGAAGAGTTGAAAGTGAGAGTCGAAAAACGAAATGGGATCGGCTAGAAAAAATTTCTCTGAGCTCAGAAAAAAAATTCTGAGATGTAAAAAAAAAAAAATCTTTTTCTTAATTTTTATCATGTCTTCTAGACATGATAATTTTTTTTTTTTTTTACTTCTCAAAATTTTTTTCTGAGCTCTGAAAATATTTTCCCAGCCGATCACATTTCGTTTTTCGACTTTCACTTTCAACTCTTCTCTTTTCTATAAAAGTATTCCACGTTTCTGTTCAGAACACTGTGGGCTGTTGAAAAGGCAACACGTCTCCCTCTCTACCCTAATCGGGAATCCATGATGTTCTTAAGAAGAATTCTTTGAGAATCTCTTAACCTTTCTGAACTTTAGAAGAGCTAGCTGGATGTTTCTTCATTTCTTTTTCAAGTATGGGTTCAAAGGATTCTTTTAAATAGTTGCAAGTAAGACGTTGTATCATTTACTGTTGATCATGAATCTATTAAAAAATTTCAATGCCTAATTTTAGGGCTACCTATACCCGGCATGTTTCATATGTTTTACTTTACGTTTTAGATGAGACCCTCTCTTAAAAACACGATTTTCCTATTCAAAGTTGAAATGAGTTTCTAAAAGCATGATTCTTTTAAAACAACATGTGTGTTTGTGTAGGTGTGGTGGGACGGTTAGATTTATTCTCTTACGAGATAGTCATCTCCACCCTCTCGTGGTCGCTGAAATCTCGTGATGGCTCAAGTGAGAAGGGTTCGTTTATTTTGACTCACAACCACGTTATATTTTTTTGGATATCTCCTCCAACGACTCGTGGAACTCTTTTCCCTGAAATCAGGTATGTTTAGCAAGCCCTCTGAAGTGAAGCTCGGAATACTTTGACAAATCCTGTCGAGTGGATTTTGAAACCATTTTTAAAGGATCTCAGAGAAACACCTATGAAGACAATAGCAACGTGTCGTTTTTTTCGGAAAGGATGAAGCAGGCTCATGGTGAGAGATGTTGCTGTAAAGTGTTTTTTTTTCTTAGAAATTTGAAAAAAAATAGAGAGTAGTAAGACACAGTCTCTTTTTTCGAAACTGAGTAGGAGGGTCATTTTGAGATGAGCTGGAAAATATTTTCTGAGAGATTTGAAAAAAATTTTTAAAAAATTAAAAAATATATATATTATATAATATATATTATAAATACTTTTATTCATTTTTATCATGTCTTCAGACATGATAAAATGAACGACATATCTCTTTTCTCTTTGAAACCTCTTTCAACCTATCTCGTCATGTTTCTCAAGTAACATTTCTTTCCTGAAAATCTAATTTCTTTAGAAACCTAAGACAACTCCTTTCCTGAAAAGCTAATTTCTTTAGACACCTAAGACAACAGGTAGAGACATACTTCGAACCAAAAAGAAAGTAGAGATCCTTTTGAATAATGTCGAATAGACAAAACACGAGTAGCCATTTCAGTTCTATGCTTTTTCCTAGGGACGATCCACGAAAGAGTCCTCTTTTGTTCACGACCCGTGGTTCACCCATGAATTAAACACGTAGGCTCGAAACTTTCTAACATCTCTACCTCCACGGTGCAGTTTGAAAGGAAGGTGACCCACCCATCACCCCAGCTATGAAATGAAACGTCAAAACAGTGCACACGTTCTAGAATAAGGGCTCTACAGCACAGACTCAACAGAAACAAAACGATAAAAACTTTCATAGATCCCAGAGAGTGGATGCTTAAAAATAAGGTGATGTCTCGTCGATCAAATCAGCTGTAAATAAATGTCTAAGAGCTGTGAAGAATGGATGGCCTACCTTCACAAAAGCTCTTTCTAGGAAGGAAAAGTATGTATCCAAGCAGAATACACAGCACAGACTGATGTTAAGTCGAAACTGGAGTGATTTCAATACACAAGTATGAATTCGTTCTAATAACCCTTTAGATAGGTCTTGTTTGACTCATCGAGTCGAGGGGAAAAACATTGACGTGTTGCTTTTCCAACAGCCCACACTGTTCTGAACAGAAACGTAGAATGCTTTTATAGATAAGAGAAGAATTGAAAGTGAAAGTAAAAAAACGAAATAAGATCGGCTGGGAAAATTTCTGAGCCGAGAAAAAATTCTGAATCAGGAAAAAAAAAAAAAAAAACTCTTCCTTTTTCTTTATTAATTTGATGTCTTCACTCTTTTGACCTTGTGAATGTCAAAAAGTGAAGACATCAAATTAATAAAGAAAAAGGAAGAGTTTTTTTTTTTTTTTTTTTTTTTTAATCTCAGAATTTTTCCTGAGCTCTGAAAAATTTTTTCCCAGCCGATCCCATTTCGTTTTTTGACTTTCACTTTCAATTCTTCTCTTTTCTATAAAAGTATTCCACGTTTTTGTTCAGAACAGTGTGGGCTGTTGAAAAGCTAACATGTCTCCCTCTCTCTTTACCCAAATCTGGAACCCATGATGATCTTAAGAAGAATTCTTTAAGAATCTCTTACAATTCCTGAATCTTAGACAAGCTGAATGTTTCTTTTTCGTATTTCGAAGCTATTGATGGATCAAAGAAGAAGATTTCAATGGACTGACTTCATCGTTCTAGGATAGAATATTTTTTCGAAATCTCTTTCTACTTTCGTCTACACAGAAATGCTTTCAACGAAAGTTAGGTCCTCTTTTACATTTCCTTTTTAAATAGTTGTTCAAAGGGATTTTCGTTCTGCTGATTCAGGTTTCCCGCGCTTCACGCTACCCATCCTCACCCATTCCTAAAGGATCTCAGAGAAAATTGAAAGGGAGATCGCGAAAAAAAGAAATACCCTCCAGTGAACACAGTTCCAACGACAGTGGATAGATTTTTTCGGTCCTTCCAGAGATATCCCCGGTGACCGATAGGTTGTTCAGCCACATGGGTGTCACGAAAAGGCACACCATGCCTGTTTCCCTCCCTAAAATGTTTCTTCGGAAAAGGGAAAGTTTTTTTCCCACCCCTTTGGAGATTCCTTTTCCGAATCGATACCCAAACCCATCGGCAAGAAAAATAAATTTTTTTAAGAACTTGCCTTTTCTGAAATATATTACAAATATACGTATTCATTCTAATATTGTTAACAAATTGGATGAACTAGTCTGTAAACTCTAAATTTCTTAACTGATTCCAACAACATGAGACTTTAGTGTTATTTTATCAATCTTTTAAATACTATTTGTGTCTCGTCAAATCCTTTTTATTTGAGATGGATCATTGCTAAACAAAATGGTTGAAATAGCATGATAAGAAGGAAACGAAACACGTGTTAGCAAATATTTACGTGACATAAATATTATCTAATTATTTCCACGGATCCAGCTAACTCAAACTGCCTATATATAAATTGTTTTGGGGAGTTAAACTCATCTTGTCACAGGCTTTAGCTAAATACACAATGTATTAGAAATTCCTTAGAAACTTTAAACAATATAGTTGTAAGAGGTTAGAAGAAAGAAATAATAATACGGTTCTTCCAAGCTACTTTACGTAAGATTCACGAAGCATTGTAAGAAACAATAAATAACCTCGTAAAATACATGTATGCATAATTTATTAACAATATTACAATGAATACGTATCTTATATTGGGTTTCAAGAGTAGAAAGGTTCTTAAAAAAATTTATTTTTCTGGCCGATGGGTTTGGGTAACGATTCGGAAAAGGAATCTCCAAAGGGGTGGGAAAAAAACTTTCCCTTTTCCGAAGAAACATTTTAGGGAGGGAAACAGGCATCGTGTGCCTTTTCGTGACACCCATGTGGCTGAACAACCTATCGGTCACCGGGGATATCTCTGGAAGGACCGAAAAAATCTATCCACTGTCGTTGGAACTGTGTTCACTGGAGGGTATTTCTTTTTTTCGCGATCTCCCTTTCAATTTTCTCTGAGATCCTTTAGGAACGGGTGAGGATGGGTAGCGTGAAGCGCGGGAAACCTGAATCAGCAGAACGAAAATCCCTTTGAACAACTATTTAAAAAGGAAATGTAAAAGAGGACCTAACTTTCGTTGAAAGCATTTCTGTGTAGACGAAAGTAGGAAGAGATTTCGAAAAAATATTCTATCCTAGAACGATGAAGTCAATCCATTGAAATCTTCTTCTTTGATCCATCAATAGCTTCGAAATACGAAAAAAAAACATTCAGCTTGTCTAAGATTCAGGAATTGTAAGAGATTCTTAAAGAATTCTTCTTAAGATCATCATGGGTTCCAGATTTGGGTAAAGAGAGAGGGAGACATGTTAGCTTTTCAACAGCCCACACTGTTCTGAACAAAAACGTGGAATACTTTTATAGAAAAGAGAAGAATTGAAAGTGAAAGTCAAAAAAACGAAATGGGATCGGCTGGGAAAAAATTTTTCAGAGCTCAGGAAAAATTCTGAGATTAAAAAAAAAAAAAAAAAAAAAAAAAAAAAAAAAAAAAAACACTTCCTTTTTCTTTATTAATTTGATGTCTTCACTTTTTGACATTCTACAAGGTCAAAAGAGTGAAGACATCAAATTAATAAAGAAAAAGGAAGAGTTTTTTTTTTTTTTTTTTTTTCCTGATTCAGAATTTTTTCTTGGCTCAGAAATTTTCCCAGCCGATCTGATTTCGTTTTTTTACTTTCACTTTCAATTCTTCTCTTATCTATAAAAGCATTCTACGTTTCTGTTCAGAACAGTGTGGGCTGTTGGAAAAGCAACACGTCAATGTTTTCCCCCTCGACTCGATGAGTCAAACAAGACCTATCTAAAAGGTTATTAGAACGAATTCATACTTGTGTATTGAAATCACTCCAGTTTCGACTTAACATCAGTCTGTGCTGTGTATTCTGCTTGGATACATACTTTTCCTTCCTAGAAAGAGCTTTTGTGAAGGTAGGCCATCCATTCTTCACAGCTCTTAGACATTTATTTACAGCTGATTTGATCGACGAGACATCACCTTATTTTTAAGCATCCACTCTCTGGGATCTATGAAAGTTTTTATCGTTTTGTTTCTGTTGAGTCTGTGCTGTAGAGCCCTTATTCTAGAACGTGTGCACTGTTTTGACGTTTCATTTCATAGCTGGGGAGATGGGTGGGTCACCTTCCTTTCAAACTGCACCGTGGAGGTAGAGATGTTAGAAAGTTTCGAGCCTACGTGTTTAATTCATGGGTGAACCACGGGTCGTGAACAAAAGAGGACCCTTTCGTGGATCGTCCCTAGGAAAAAGCATAGAACTGAAATGGCTACTCGTGTTTTGTCTATTCGACATTATTCAAAAGGATCTCTACTCTCTTTTTGGTTCGAAGTATGTCTCTACCTGTTGTCTTAGGTGTCTAAAGAAATTAGCTTTTCAGGAAAGGAGTTGTCTTAGGTTTCTAAAGAAATTAGCTTTTCAGGAAAGAAATGTTACTTGAGAAACATGACGAGATAGGTTGAAAGAGGTTTCAAAGAGAAAAGAGATATGTCGTTCATTTTATCATGTCTGAAGACATGATAAAAATGAACAAAAAGTATTTATAATATATATTATATAATATATATATATTATATAATATATATAATATATAATATATATATTATATAATATATATATTATATAATATATATATTTTTTAATTTTTTAAAAATTTTTTTCAAATCTCTCAGAAAATATTTTCCAGCTCATCTCAAAATGACCCTCCTACTCAGTTTCGAAAAAAGAGACTGTGTCTTACTACTCTCTATTTTTTTTTCAAATTTCTAAGAAAAAAAACACTTTACAGCAACATCTCTCACCATGAGCCTGCTTCATCCTTTCCGAAAAAAACGACACGTTGCTATTGTCTTCATAGGTGTTTCTCTGAGATCCTTTAAAAATGGTTTCAAAATCCACTCGACAGGATTTGTCAAAGTATTCCGAGCTTCACTTCAGAGGGCTTGCTAAACATACCTGATTTCAGGGAAAAGAGTTCCACGAGTCGTTGGAGGAGATATCCAAAAAAATATAACGTGGTTGTGAGTCAAAATAAACGAACCCTTTTCACTTGAGCCATCACGAGATTTCAGCGACCACGAGAGGGTGGAGATGACTATCTCGTAAGAGAATAAATCTAACCGTCCCACCACACCTACACAAACACACATGTTTTTTTAAAAGAATCGTGGTTTTAGAAACTCATTTCAACTTTGAATAGGAAAATCGTGTTTTTAAGAGAGGGTCTCATCTAAAACGTAAAGTAAAACATATGAAACATGCCGGGTATAGGTAGCCCTAAAATTAGGCATTGAAATTTTTTAATAGATTCATGATCAACAGAAAATGATACAACGTCTTACTTGCAACTATTTAAAAGAATCCTTTGAACCCATACTTGAAAAAGAAATGAAGAAACATCCAGCTAGCTCTTCTAAAGTTCAGAAAGGTTAAGAGATTCTCAAAGAATTCTTCTTAAGAACATCATGGATTCCCGATTAGGGTAGAGAGGGAGACGTGTTGCCTTTTCAACAGCCCACAGTGTTCTGAACAGAAACATGGAATACTTTTATAGAAAAGAGAAGATTTGAAAGTGAAAGTCGAAAAACGAAATGAGATCGGCTGGGAAAATATTTTCAGAGCTCAGAAAAAAATTTTGAGATGTAAAAAAAAAAAAATAAAAAATAAAAAAATAAATAAAATAAAGTCTGAAAGGATTCAGATTTTAGATTACGTCCAAAGGGGCATTGTCCCCGAAGGACTTTGATTGTGATTAATGATATGATAATTGTTTTTCAATACAAAAGATTCTTACAATAGTGTTTTTTACAAATGTCTTTACAACTTTTTTTTATTTTATTTTTTTATGTCTACTACAATGGTTTTTTATTGTTGTAGGTGCTTGACTCCCGTTTTATTGACAATGATTACTATTCTATTCTTCCATATAACGGGAAATGGTAACTATATGTACTAATGTATACATCCGTTCTCATGCTTTGATTGGAAAAGATTCCATCGATCGTGGTATATCCTCTGGTAGTAAAGTGTTTGGGATTCGTCCGCAATTCGAGATTCATGGCTTGAAGTTCTTGGGCAAATTGTCTTCCTTCCGAAGAATCTAAATCAATATTAAAATCTCCCGCTAAAACCGTTTTACATTCTTCATCGTATTCCAAAGTCCGAAAAATGGCATCGAGTACATCATCAGTACTGAGGTTTGGTCTTGCGTACAGAACAGCAAATCTAACTTTGTGTTGCAGGTAGGTCACCGCCATTTGTACATTGTTATAATTTGTTTTCATGGATTTCAGGTTTTTATCCATCAGTTTGTTTTTCATATAAATCATAACAATCATAACTCCGGAAGGCTTTCTTGGTTGTTGTTGAGAACTGTCTAATTTTTCTATCAAGGTAAAGTCCGGTATTTGAAAATCGTCGGAAGGTAAGGTCCAAGTTTCCGCCAAGAGAATTAAATCGCTTTGCATGAAGGCCGGGTCCGCCGTCATATCTTCATAGTGCGCTGGAAGCGATTGGATGTTATGATACATGAATTGGATGCCTCCATAATCATTTTCGTGCAGGAAACTGAATCTTGGAACCACTGCATTTTCTCTCAATCGAGTCAGTTCTTTAACGACCGGATCATTTTCCGATGGTGGATTGGGCGGTAAGAATTGTTTCATAATGTATAATCCTTCCGCTTTCGTCGCTCTTGAAAAGGCTACATATTGCATTGCTCTCCTGACCGATTTTTCACATAAATGCACAGCACATTCTTTGTAGGTAGCCCCTTGAGATTTATGAATGGTGATCGATTCCGCTACTTGTATAGGAAACTGATATCTGCACACGGACATTTCGTTGTTCTTGTTCGATATGTGTATTAATTTTCGTACCCTATCTATTGGTGTATAGAGAAGATCGATTTGGTTTTTGACAGCATAAGACATATGCGTTTTACGAGTCAACTTCCCTATCTCTTCGTCTTCAAATTCTAACCAAATTCTTTTAACAGATAGGGTTTCCGAATTTTTAAGTTTGGCGTATTCAATTTTTCTCAGAGTACCCATCGCTCCATTCACCAGTCCGTCGGATGTATTCAAGTTGTACACGAGCATATATTTTGCTGACAATTTTAGTTGAAGTTGGGAGGCTAAATTTGCAGTATCACTTCGTTTCATGGTATTAACTTTACGCAAAAGGTATTTCTTTGTCGATTCGGATACAGCTCCCGATACTCTATCAATCGCTTTGACCATGGCACTTTCCGTCTCCAATTTTAAAAGTTTTTGTGAGTTAAATTCGTCCACTTCCCTATTCGAATGGAACAGATGAATAGCTGATTGTGGAACTTCTTCCGGATCACTCACGACACGACGTCGCATCAAATTAATATCCTCTTCGGTCATTGTTCCGTTCGCCATGTTGTTCAAGCACCGAGCAAATGCCAAATCATCTTTCTGTCTCATAATTTCGTCGAGTTCGTAAATTCGGAATAGATCCCAAAGAACAGTTCGGCTGAGTTGACTCATGTCTGAACGTTTAGGAGTTTGATAGACTGCCGCATCACCCACTGGCGTTAACTGCCTGAAATCTCCAAAGACCAAAATGCTGAGTCCTCCGAATGATTTATGAACTTGCATGATTTATTTCAATCGTTGATCCATCATTTGAAAAGTTTTATAACCCACCATAGATATTTCATCAATGATGATGAGTTTTAAATCCTTATATCGGGCTCTGTATTCGTTCACCGTACTACCAGATAAATTGGGTATCGTTGAGAGAAGTTTCGTCGGTAAACCGAAAGCGGTGTGTAAAGTGAGTCCCGAAATGTTGTAAGCCGCTTTTCCCGTTGGCGCAAGTTTTAAGATTTTGAGAGACGAGGGGTCTGAACCTCTTTTGCCATCGTAAATTCGTCCCAAATTTTCTGTTATCATATTGATTAAATAGGATTTACCACAGCCTGCAGGACCCGTTATAAAAATGTGAAATGGATCTGTTTCGAACAGCGTTAAATACATTATGTGCTTCAAAATATCATGTTGTCGAATGTTTGCTTTTCGAAGGAGTTGATTAAATTGATCATCCGACATTCTACTTTGAATGCGGAACACGTCAAACTCTTTACCGACATACTCTTCCAGGTCTAGACCGATATCTGCTTTAAAATCGTCTTCTTCAAATTCCAAATCCGCTTCTGGATCCTGCAATTCCTTACTGATCTCATTGAAAGCATCGTCATCTTCCTTTTCAATCGAAATGGTTTCAAGGTCGTGGTCAATACGCGTAAATATTTGTCTGTTCTCCTGGATCATAGAGAGTTTCGTGTTGTAAATCGTTTTGAAATCCTGATCCAAAATTTCCTTACGTTCATCTCTCCAATTTGTATACAGCATGATTTGTTCTCGGTAGTAATTCAGTTCGTCAACCGATTGTTTGTAACCGACCGCTCTCAGAATTTTTCTTCTTTTTCTTTCGTAAACATATAAAGAATGATCCAACAACACCATATCTTCCTGACCCATCTTTAGGTAATTGAATCTCGTAGCAAAGTCCGCCAGACATATATTTTCCAAAATAGCCGGTCGTTTCACATATTTATCTAAAACAGACAATTCAAATACTTCTTGGCTATCTTTTGGTAAGTCTTTTAACACTTCATTACTTTTCAAAATTCTAGCTCTTTCCCCGGGAGGAAACGTAGGAACGAATATATCGTCTTCTGAAAGTCTACTCATGGGTAATTCTAACAGGCTCCAAGCAGCTTCTTGAGCACTGACTTCCGAAGCATTTATGAACTTATTTGCCACCTGTTTTAAACTTTCCTGCAGAGTATGATTGCCTTTTCGAAGTTCTTCAATACATTGTCTTAACAGTTTCGACATGCCTCTTTGAGATTTATTGATGTAATCAACCATGTAGGCCACACAAGCATATCCGTTCAAAATGAATTGAATATCCATGTTGGACTGCATTAAATTGATAATCTTTGGACTATAGTTATTTATCATGATTTCTTTCACATCACGTTTAAGACATACAGTAGCCCGATTAATGCCAGATCGAATGATGTTGATATATTGGTCGAATGATAAATTGATCGATTGTAAAAAGTCATCAAAAGACATGTCGTTGTTTTTGTAGTCTATATTCGATAAGTGATCTTTCATTTCTTTGAATTTTTCTTTCTCTTTACTACGTTTATTGTTGTCTTCTTCGCTGAATGGTTCCAGTATTCTCGTTTTGTCCATGGGAAAGAAGGGCATGTTAAATCGACAAATCTCTTTCCGATCTTTTCTAACTTTTTTACATGTGAAAGAATGCTTGTGAGTCTGATAATCAATGAAACGGTTTTCTGTACTGCACGTCATCATTTCATCTATAAATGTAACACACTCCTCTAAAGTATCTGGGGAATATTCAGGAGCGTTTTCTAACCAAAGAAGCATATGGGCATGTGGACTACCTCTATGCTGAAATTCGATTCGGTAGTAAGAATGAGCGATTTTGTATTTACCGAATGGACCATACACGGACTTCCAGGTTTTCATCAACTCACGATACTTATGGTCGAAGAATAAAGAGCAAGTCACCGGATCATTTCGAATGAGTTGGCATTTTTCCAAATATTCCATATTTTTAAATTCTTCTTGAGTCAACTCACGATGATCGATATTGTATGACAAAAATTTCATTAATTCGTACCAATGGGTTTCAGCAGCAGAAACCGTTACAAATAAAGTAGGTAACCCAAATTGCCTGATGGCTGCAAATAGTCTCGTCTTCTCCTTCTCCCAATGAGCCGGAGCATTCTTTATGTTCTTCAGAAATTTGTAAGCATCATTATGATCGATCAATCTCTCGACAAAATCCTGATTCAACACATTTTGCGCCGTCAGTGATCCTTCTAATAACTTCTTTTTACGAACAGCTATACACAAGGCATTTCTCAAATTAATCCGCAGATATTTACAGTAAGCATAAAGAAGATGATCGGGTCGAGCTGCTCTTCTATCCGATCTTCTTATTTCAGAGTTAGTTATTTGCGTATAAGTTGGCAAGGTCTCAAAATGTCTAGCTTTACCACAATATATAGTAGGAAAGGCAAATTCCTCACCAAACGTATCGTTGAGCAACGATATGGGAACTTGATTTTCTCCTGGGGCCAAGCATAAGCCATGATCTTGCTGGATGAGGGTATGCCCGGCCCCAGGATTTAAATCAAGGTACCTATCGTTCTCTCCCCCCTCCTCCTCTTCTTCTTCGTCAAATTCTGTTATAAGCTTATCCACATCAAACGTCTTTTGCTTAAAGTTTTCATACCACTCCATTGAAAGTGTAATATTACAATGTTTGTAAAGCTCTTGCTGCAATAGGTAATGAGCCGCTTTAAATACACTATCGGGATTAATGATCTCATACATGTAATCAGATTTAAATGTTAAACGTTTCTTCAATTTTACATGAACGGTATAGCCATCATCTAAATTTCTCGGCAGCTTATTAACCGTCGCTTCTAAATCGATAGGAACATTCACGACATTTCCGACAATACCTAACTGTCGATCTCTACCGAGCTTGTTAATTTGCATGAATGGTAATCGACATGAAACTAATCGTTCTTCTAAAGGTGTCAGATCTTTTAAACAATCAGGAATTTCGTGAAACTTAAAGCCGTTACATACAGCCAACGTAGGAATACCGAGGGATAAAATTGTTTGATAACAGGTCGCACAAAATTCACCCGTATCGCCTTTATCGATATAGAAAACCGATTTTATAAAATCTTCTTCGGCTCCTTTGGAAATAAGGCAGGTTTTCGTTAAAGATCTTATCGATTCTTTAAACCATAAACGATCACAACAATAGCAGACGTAAGTAGGACCTTCGGATATGGCTTTAAAGAATTTTTCAGATAATTTCTGAAATTGAGGAGTTAAGACCGTAGAATTTAAATCGAAATCTCTTTTGAAACGTTTTATCTCGATATCGTAAGCTTGACATGATTTACGTTTCCTGTATTCTCTCTTAGATGCAGCCTCTTTAGATCGATAATCTTCGTTCTCCCTTTTTCGTTTGTTAAACTCGCGGAATATTACCAATCTTTCTTCACGCCATGTCATATTTTTATCCTCTCTAAATATAATTTCTAATTCTTCATTTGCCGAGACATCTGATCCAAGTTTCTTACGTTTTCTATATTCCTTCTTGGAAGTAGTTTCCTTAGAACGATATTCCGGATCTTCACGTTTCCGTTTATTTGTCTCACGTACATTTTCTAATCGTTTCTGACGAGATATAAGCTTTTCTTCTTCGGTCAGCTTACGACGTGGCATCTCTTTATTTTGAAAAGTGAATCGGACATTCTACGGTTGTCGACGCAAAACGCCCAAACGAAACTAATAGTCCTTCGGGACAATGCCCCTTTGGACTAAAAAAAAAAAACTTTTTGTTAATTTTTATCATGTCTTCTAGACATGATAAAAATTAACTCAACCCCCTTTTATCTGGGAATGTTGTCTTACCGTTTCTAAAAATAGACCAGAACCCAATCTTTTCTTGGAATTCTATTCTTTAGAAAAGATGAGTCATGGTCTATTTTTAGAAAGTGGGAGACAACATTCCCAGACAAAAAGAGAAGGGAGTTAATTTTTATCATGTCTAGAAGACATGATAAAAATTAACAAAAAGATTTTTTTTTTTTTTTTTTACATCTCAGAATTTTTTTTCTGAGCTCTGAGAAATTTTTTCTAGCCGTTCCCATTTCGTTTTTCGACTTTCACTTTCAACTCTTCACTTTTCTATAAAAGCATTCCACGTTTCTGTTCAGAACAGTGCGGGCTGTTGATGAGGCAACATGTCTCTCTCTACCCAAATCTGGAACCCTAGTCACGAGAGAATATGAGACTAGAAAAAATAGTTTAGCTTATTGCTTTAAAAAATGTCCCATGCTAGAACTCAGAATTATAATCAGAGCGGGGCTTTCCAGTATCCAGTGCCAAGATTTTAGATTTGCCATGGTGACATGTTCCCAAATTCATAAATTCTTCAATTATAATCTCCTTCATTGACAAATGGCTAAGAAATTCTTAAAGAATATCATGAGATTGGGTAAAGAGAGAGGGTGGAGAAGATATCCAAAACACATCTCGTGGAGATGACTATCTCGTAAGAAAGAAAGCTAACCGTCCCACCACACCTACACAAACACACATGTTTTCTTTAAAAGGATCATGCTTTTGAAAACTCATTTCAACTTTGAATAGGAAAATCATGTTTTTAAGAGAGGGTCTTATCTAAAACGTAGAGTAAAACATATGAATCATGTTGGGTAAAGGTAGCCCTAAAATTAGGCATTGAAATTTTTTAATAGATTCATGATCAACAGAAAATAATACAACGTCTTACTTGCAACTATTTAAAAGAATCCTTTGAACCCATACTTGAAAAAGAAATGAAGAAATATCCAGCTAGCTCGTCTAAAGTTCAGAAAGGTTAAGAGATTCTCAAAGAATTCTTCTTTACAACATCTTGGATTCCCCATTAATGTAGAGAGGGAGATGTGTTACCTTTTCAACAACCCACAGTGTTTTGAACAGAAACTCGAAATACTTTTATAGAAAAGAGAAGATTTGAAAGTGAAAGTCGAAAAACGAAATGAGATCGGCTGGGAAAATATTTTCAGAGCTCAGAATAAGAATTCTGAGATGTAAAAAAAAAAAAAAAAAAAAAAAAAAAAAAAAAAAAAAAAAAAAAAAACAATCTTTTTGTTAATTTTTATCATGTCTTCTAGACATGATAAAAATTAACTCACCCCTCCTTTTGTATGGGAATGTTGTCTCCCACTTTCTAAAAATACACCATGACTCATCCAATCTTTTCTTGGAATTCTATTCTTTAGAAACAATGAGTCATTGTCTATTTTTAGAAAGAGTGAGACAACATTCCCAGACAAAAAGAGAAGGGAGTTAATTTTATCATGTCTAGGAGACATGATAAAAATTAACAAAAAGATTGTTTTTTTTTTTTTTTTTTTTTTCATCTCATAATTTTTTTCTGAGCTCTGAGAATTTCTTTTCCCAGTCGGCTTAATTCACAAAACCAGATATATTCAAATTATTTCTATAGAGGGTTCTCATCTATTTAAACCAGTCGCGTTTCAGCTTTAAATCAGTCTGTGCTGTGCACTGGAGCTGAATACACGCTTCTTCCTCCTGGAAAGAGGTTTTGTGAAGGTGTGTGGAGATATTGTTTTCAGCTGTCAGACATTTTTTTCCAACAGCCGACTCGATCGTTCAAATGACACCGTGGAAGTTGGAGAGAGCTCAAGTCGATTCGGAGAACGGTAAAGCATTTGAGGGCTATTTGCCTTAAGAAATGCCTTCGTGGAGGACTTTGGAAGGGAAACTGGCTCGTATTCACGTTACACATGGGGAAAAACCACGAAAAAAAACACCCATGCAGCCAGCTTAAAAGTCAGTCGTTCACGTTTAACAAAATATGAAATGGATTTTATAAAAACATATTGGGATCGTATTCAAAATTGGATCATTCTGTTGTTTTATCAGAATATGCCAGTATACGATTGAACAATTCTATTGAATCACATGATCTTGCCTTCTTGAAAGTCATTTGTTAACGTTTCACAAAATATATATCAGTATAAGATGGAACTATCGTGATCCGTTAATTCTGACGGGTCTAGTCAGCTGTGGATCACGAGATCTTGCCTTCTTGAAAGTCATTTGTTAAAGAAGTTTCACAAAATATATCAGTATACAATGGAACAATCGTGATCCGTTAATTCTGACAAGTCTAGTCAGCTGTGGATCACGAGATCTTGCCTTCTTGAAAGTCATTTGTTAAAGAAGTTTCACAAAATATATCAGTATACAATGGAACAATCGTGATCCGTTAATTCTGACGGGTCTAGTCAGTTCTGGATCACGAGATCTTGCCTTCTTGAAAGTCATTTATTAAAATTTCACAAAATATATCAGTATACGAGGGAACAGTCGTGATCCGATTATACTGACTGCTCTAGCCAGCTGTGGATCACGAGATCTTGCCTTATTGAAAAGGATTTGTTAAAGAAGTTTCACAAAATATATCAGTATACAATTGATAAAATCGTGATCCGTTAATCCTGACTAGTCTAGCCAGCTGTGGATCACGAGATCTTGCCTTGTTAAAGTTTCACAAAATATATCAGTATAGGATGGGACAATCGTGATCCATTGATCCTGACTGCTCTAGCCAGCTATGGATCACGAGATCTTGCCCTGTTGAAAGGGATTTGTTAAAGTTTCACAAAATATATCGGTATACGATTGATAAAATCGTGATCCGTTTTTCCTGACTAATGGAGTCAGCTGTGGATCACGAGATCTTGGCTTCTTGAAAGGAATTTGTTAAAGTTTCACAAAATATATCAGTATATGATGGAACAATCGTGATCCGATTACACTGACGTATCTAGCCAGCTGTGGATCACGAGATCTTGGCTTCTTCAAAGGAATTTGTTAAAGTTTCACAAAATATATCAGTATATGATGGAACAATCGTGATCCGATTACACTGACGGGTCTAGCCAGCTGTGTGGATCACATGATCTTGGCTTCTTGAAAGGAATTTGTTAAAGTTTCACAAAATATATCAGTATATGAAATAATAGCATGTTTTCTATAAAAACAGCTATTGAGTAAAACATTTCTAGCCTTGAAAAGCAAAAACAGTAGCAGGGGGAAAAATATTACCCTACCTCAAAGTATTGAAAGGAAATAAGAATACATTTCAATAAAATGGGTGACTCAATAAATATTTGTAGTCTATGAAATACAAAAGAGTAAGAAAAAAATGTTCACATACCTTCACAGAAGCTCTTCCCAGGAGAGTGAGAAGCGTGTATCCACGTTGAGTGCACAGCACAGACTGATCTGAAACTGAAACGCGAGTGGTTTAAATACATTAACGAGTTGCTTCTAGAAACCGACTGGGAAAAATTCTCAGAGCTCTGGAAAAATTTTAACACATTAAAAAAAAAAAAAAAAAAACCTTCCTTTTTTCTTTCTTAATTTGATGTCTTCACTTTTTTTATTTCTACAAGGTCAAAAGAATGAAGACATCAAATTAAGAAAGAAAAAGTTTTTTTTTTTTTTTTTTTTTTAAATCTTTTTTCAGCTTTGAAAATTTTCTTCCCAGTCGTTAACATTTCGTTTTTGGACTTTTACTTTCAATTCTTGGACCCATGATGTTCTTTTCTTGATGTTCTTGTAGTATATTTCTATACAAATTCACTCCTTTTCCCCAAAAAAGATATCTTTTTTTTTTATTTTTTTTTACCTTCCAATTTGTATAGCTATATACTGAAAACAGGCATTAAAGTCAGTTTGTAGTATATTCCTATACAAATTCACTTAATTTCCCGAAAAAAAAAGATGTCTTTTTTTTATTTTTTTTTTTACCTTCCAATTTGTATAGCTATATGCTGAAAACAAGCTTTAAAGTCCGTTTGTAGTATATTCCTATACAAATTCACTGCCTTCCCCCCCCGAAAAAAAAAGATGTCTTTTTTTTATTTTTTTACCTTCCAATTTGTATAGCTATATGCTGAAAACAGGCTTTAAAGTCCGTTTGTAGTATATTCCTATACAAATTCACTGCCTTCCCCCCCCCGAAAAAAAAAGATGTCTTTTTTTTTATTTTTTTTACCTTCCAATTTGTATAGCTATATGCTGAAAACAGGCTTTAAAGTCCGTTTGTAGTATATTCCTATACAAATTCACTGCCTTCCCCCCCCGAAAAAAAAGATGTCTTTTTTTTATATTTTTTTTTACCTGGCAATTTGTATAGCTATATGCTGAAAACAGGCTTTAAAGTCCGTTTGTAGTATATTCCTATACAAATTCACTGCCTTCCCCCCCGAAAAAAAAGATGTCTTTTTTTTTAATTTTTTTTTTACCTTCCAATTTGTATAGCTATATACTGAAAACAGGCCTTAAATTCCGTTTGTAGTATATTCCTATACAAATTTACTCCCTTTTCCCCAAAGAGATGTCTTTTTTTAATTTTACCTTCAAATTTGTATAGCTACATACTGAGAACAGGCGTTCAAGTCCGTTTGTAGTATATTGGTATACATGGTCTATTTTTAGAAACAGTGAGACAACATTCCCACACAAAAGAGGGGTAGGGTTAATTTTTATCATGTCTAGAAGACATGATAAAAATTAACAAAAAGGTTTTTTTTTTTTTTTTACATCTCAAATTTTTTTTTCTGAGCTTTGAAAAATTTTTCCCAGTCGGCAACCAAGTGAAAATTCTACAGCCAAGACGATTGGCCTTTTACTTTCACTTTCAACACTTTTCTATAAAAGTATTCTACGTTTTCTGTTCAGAAGTGTGCGGGCTGTCCAAGGTGCAGCATGCTTTTTCTCTCTCTATTGCATCTGGACCCAGGACCACTCTTCTAGAAAGAGCTTCTGTGAACACAAGCTTTTTTCCAATTTTTGACTTCTCACAGAATAGAAATCATTCCTCTTTTTAGGGGAAAATGTTTCCCATTTGAAACGCTAGGACCCCTCGTTTGGATTTCATCAGCAACCGTTTATCAGGGTCTAGCGAAATTGGATGATCCATCCATAAATCAGAATTTCCCATCCGTGGTTTTTATGCATCAAGATTTCAACATAGTTTAAGAAAAATCCTTCAATCCTATTTGAAAGGAGATGACATGATATTGAAAGACATTTTCCCATGACGGAGATTGAAAGACATTGAAAGACATTTTTCCATGACGAAATCTCTCTATCCCACACCTTCTTCTAAAGTGAAGTTAAAGAGATTTTTTATACCGGGTTTTCAATTTTCACCTCAAATCATACCGTTGACGACGTGTGACACACAAACCGTGACATAAATTTCAGTTTCCATGACAGCTAACACGCTTGAGCTTTAAACATATATGAAAGAATTTATTTTTAATCCATTTCAGCGATTGAGTGGGCTGGGATAAAAAAGGCTCTTTCCATGACAGCTAACACGCTTGAGCTTTAAAGATGTATGAAAGAATTTATTTTTAATCCATTTCAGCGATTGAGTGGGCTGTGGAAAGAAAAAGCTCTTTCCATGATACCTAACACTCTTGAGCTTTAAAAATGTATGAAAGAATTTATTTTTAATCCATTTCAGCGATTGAGGGGGCTCGGAAACATTTTCTTAGAGCTCAGGGAATGTGTGTCCAGGTTGAAAGCACAGCACACACGGATGGGTAGTCGAAACTCGTGTAGCTTAAATAAATATACGAAATTTGGGTCATCGAGTGGACTAGGAAAAATTCTCAGAGTTCTGGAAATAATTCTGAGTTCAAGCATGAGACATGAGAACAGAAATGTATTACAATCATCATGTCATCATTGTTTTCGAAAGCGAAAAGTATTCCTCATGAAAGAACATCTTTTTTTCCTGGTTGTGGGATGGAGTAGAGTTGCTGCATCTTGAACAACCCACACTGATCTGAACAGAAATATGAAATGTTTTTATAGATATAAGAAATGAACTGAAAGTGAAACTAAAAATGAAATTGTATTGGCTGGAAATATTTCTTGGCTGTTGAATGGGAAAAATATTTCCAGAGCTGAAATAATAAAAAAAAAAACTCTTCCTTTTTTTCTATTAATTTGATGTCTTCACTTTATTTACTTTGGAATGGAGAAACCCAAAGACTATGACTCATCCTTTCTAAAACATATAATTCCTAGAATGAGTCATGGTCTATTTTTAGAAACAGGGAGACAACATTCCCACACAAAAGGGGGGTAGGGTTAATTTTTATCATGTCTAGAAGACATGATAAAAATTAACAAAAAGTTTATTTTTTTTTTTTTTTTTTTTTACATTTCAAATTTTTTTTCTGAGCTTTGAAAAATTTTTCCCAGTCGGCAACCAAGTGAAAATTCTACAGCCAAGACGATTTGGCTTTTACTTTCACCTTCATCGCTTTTCTATAAAAGTATTCCACGTTTTCTATTCAGAACCGTGCGGGCTATCCAAGGTGCAGCATGCTTTTTCTCTTTCTCTATCTCATCTGGACCTAGGACCACTCTTCTAGAAAGAGCTTCTGTGAACACAAGTTTCTTTCCACTTTTTAATGTCTCACAGAATAGAAATCATTAATACGTTTAGGGGGAAATGTTTCCTGTTTGAAAAGCTAGGGTTTTCGTTTGGATTTCATCAGCAACCGTTTATCAGGTTCTAGCGAAATTGGATGATCCATCCATGGATCAGAATTTCCCATCTGTAATTTGGATGGATCAAGATTTCAACATAGTCTAAGAAAAATCCTTCAATCCTATTTGAAAGGAGATATCATGATATTGAAAGACATTTTTCCATGACGGACATTGAAAGACATTTTTCCATGACGGACATTGAAAGACATTTTCCCATGACTGACATTGAAAGACATTGAAAGACATTTTTCCATGACGAAATCTCTCTATCCCACAGCTTCTTCTAAAGTGAACTTAAAGAGATTTTTCATACCGGGTTTTCAATTTTCACCTCAAACCATACCGTTGACGACGTGTGAGACACAAACCATGACATAAATTTCAGTTTCTATGACAGCTAACACGCTTGAGCTTTAAACATATATGAAAGAATTTATTTTTAATCCATTTCAACGATTGAGTCTGCTGGGAACATTTTCTTAGAGCTCAGGGAAAAAAAAGGCTCTTTCCATGACAGCTAACACTCTTGAGGTTTAAAAATGTATGAAAGAATTTGTTTTTAATTCATTTCAGCTATTGAGTGGGCTGGGGAAAATAAAAGGCCCTTTTCATGAGAGCTAACATGCTTGAGCTTTAAAAATATAGGAACGAATTTATTTTTAATCCATTTCAGCGATTGAGTGGGCTGGGAAGCATTTTCTTAGAGCTCAGGGAAAAAAAGGTTCTCCCCATGACAGCTAACACGCTTGAGCTTTAAAAATGTATGAAAGAATTTTTTTTAATCCATTTCAGCGATTGAGTGGGCTGGGAAACATTTTCTTAGAGCTCAGGGAATGTGTGTCTAGGTTGAATGCACAGCACACACGGATGGGAAGTCGAAACTCGAGTGGTTTAAAAAATAAATATACGAAATTTGGTTCATCGAGCTGACTAGGAAAAATTCTCAGAGTTCTGGAAATAATTCTGAGTTCAATCATGGGACATGAGAACAGAAATGTATTACAATCATCATGTCATCATTGTTTTCGAAAGCCAAAAAAATTCCTCATGAAAGAACATCTTTTTTTCGTGGTTGTGGGATGGAGTAGAGATGTTGCATCTTGAACAACCCACACTGATCTGAACAGAAACATGAAATGTTTTTATAGATATAAGAAATGAATTGAAAGTGAAAGTAAAAATGAAATTGTATTGGCTGGAAATATTTCTTGGCTGTTGAATGGGAAAAATATTTCCAAAGCTGAAAAAAAAAAACTCTTCCTTTTTTTCTATTAAATTGATGTCTTCACTTTGTTTACTTTGGAATGGAGAAACCCAAAGACCATGACTCATCCTTTCTTAAACATATAATTCCTAGAATGAGTCATGGTCTATTTTTAGAAACAGTGAGTCAACATTCCCACACAAAAGGGGGTAGGGTTAATTTTTATCATGTCTAGAAGACATGATAAAAATTAACAAAATGTTTTTTTTTTTTTTTTACATCTCATAATTTTTTTCTGAGCTCTGAAAATTTTTTCCCAGTCGGCAACCAAGTGAAAACTTTCCAATCGGCTTTTACTTTCACTTTCAACTCTTTTCTATAAAAGTATTCCACGTTTTCTGTTCAGAACCGTGTGGGCTCCCCATGGTGCAACATGCTTTTTCTCTCCCTACCTCATCTGCAGCTCTATGACATCTAACACGCTTGAGCTTTAAAAATGTATGAAAGAAGTTATTTTTAATCCATTTCAGCGATTGAGTGGGCTGCGAAACATTTTCTTAGAGCTCAGGGGAAAAAGGCTCTTTCCATGAGAACTAACACGCTTAAGCTTTAAAAATGTATGAAAGAATTTATTTTTAATCCATTTCAGGGATTGAGTCTGCTGGGAAACATTTTCTCAGAGCTCAAGGGAAAAAAAGGCTCTTTCCATGACAGCTAACACGCTTAAGCTTTAAAAATGTATGAATGAATTTATTTTTAATCCATTTCAGCGATTGAGTCTGCTGGGAAACATTTTCTCAGAGCTCACGGGAAAAAAAGGCTCTTTCCATGACAGGTAACACGCTTGAGGTTTAAAAATGTAGGAAAGAATTTATTTTTAATCCATTTCAGCGATTGAGTCTGCTGGGAAACATTTTCTTAGAGCTCAGGTAAAAAAAAAAGGCTCTTTCCATGACAGCTAACACTCTTGAGGTTTAAAAAATGTATGAAAGAATTTATTTTTAATCCATTTCAGCGATTGAGTGGACTGGGAAACATTTTCTTAGAGCTCAGGGGAAAAAAAGGCTCTTTCCATGAGAACTAACACGCTTAAGCTTTAAAAATGTATGAAAGAATTTATTTTTAATCCATTTCAGCGATTGAGTCTGCTGGGAAACATTTTCTCAGAGCTCAGGGGAAAAAAAGGCTCTTTCCATGACAGCTAACACGCTTAAGCTTTAAAAATGTATGAATGAATTTATTTTTAATCCATTTCAGCGATTGAGTCTGCTGGGAAACATTTTCTCAGAGCTCAGGGGGAAAAAAGGCTCTTTCCATGACAGCTAACACGCTTGAGGTTTAAAAATGTATGAAAGAATTTATTTTTAATCCATTTCAGCGATTGAGTCTGCTGGGAACATTTTCTTAGAGCTCAGGGAAAAAAAAGGCTCTTTCCATGACAGCTAACACTCTTGAGCTTTAAAAATGTATGAAAGAATTTATTTTTAATCCATTTCAGCGATTGAGTCTGCTGGGAAACATTTTCTTAGAGCTCAGGGGAAAAAAAGGCTCTTTCCATGACAGCTAACACTCTTGAGCTTTAAAAATGTATGAAAGAATTTATTTTTAATCCATTTCAGCGATTGAGTCTGCTGGGAAACATT
Source organism: Stegodyphus dumicola (assembly GCF_044657685.1). Classification (NCBI taxonomy): domain Eukaryota; kingdom Metazoa; phylum Arthropoda; class Arachnida; order Araneae; family Eresidae; genus Stegodyphus; species Stegodyphus dumicola. The sequence continues at coordinate 37,255,456 of NC_140781.1, forward strand.
TTCTTAGAGCTCAAGGAATGTGTCTCCAGGTTGAATGCACAGCACACACGGATGGGAAGTCGAAACTCGAGTGGTTTAAAAAATAAATATACGAAAGCTGGGTTATCGAGCTGACTAGGAAAAATTCTCAGAGTTCTGGAAATAATTCTGAGTTCAAGCATGGGACATGAGAACCGAAATGTATTACAATCATCATGTCATCATTGTTTTCGAAAGCCAAAAGAACATCTCATGAAAGAACATCTTTTTTTCCTGGTTGTGGGATGGAGTAGAGTTGCTGCGTCTTGAACAACCCACACTGATCTGAACAGAAACATGAAATTTTCTTATAGATATAAGAAATGAATTGAAAGTGAAAGTAAAAATGAAATTGTATTGGCTGGAAATATTTCTTGGCTGTTGAATTGGAAAAATATTTCCAGAGCTATTAAAAAAAAAAAAAAAAACTCTTCCTTTTTTTTCTATTAATTTGATGTCTTCACTTTGTTTACTTTGGAATGGAGAAACCCAAAGACTTTTTAAAACATATCCTTTTTAAAAACTTATCTTATCTTATAAACTTTAAACTCATCCTTTTTAAAACATATAATTCCTAGAATGAGTGATGGTCTATTTTTAGAAACAGTGAGACAATATTCCCACACAAAAGGGGGGTAGGGTTAATTTTTATCATGTCTAGAAGACATGATAAAAATTAACAAAAAGTTTTTTTTTTTTTTTCTTTACATATCAGATTTTTTTTTCTCAGCTCTGAAAATTTTTTCCCAGTCGGCAACCAATTGAAAAATTTCCAATCGGCTTTTACTTTCACTTTCAACTCTTTTCTATAAAAGCATTCCACGTTTTCTGTTCAGAACCGTGCGGGCTCTCCATGGTGCAACATGCTTTTTCTCTCTCTACCTCATCTGCAGCTAGGGTGCTTTTCCTTCTTCAAGAAGTGGAATTCTTTGGGAATACTTTACAATTTCACGAGCTAGCTGTTTCTTATATTTCGAGGAGATTTCAATGGAATTGTTTATAGATGTCACCTATTGCAGATGGGGAAAAAGTCTATACTGGATCGCTGGAGACATCTCATCCAGATAGGTCACGTTATATTTTTTTCCCACACCTAAACAAACTGGACATGAGCCATCCTTTGTTTTCTCATTCAACAAAGATAGACACTGCAGACCGTTTTGGGTTTTCACTCTTCGCGAACCGAGACGAGCCGCAGCGACACTTTGCGTTTTCTATGAGCGCAATAATGGATTACGTGAGCAGCCATTTTGTTTCCCATCTCACCGAGATAGGTCATGTTGTATTTTGTTTCATGCACCTAGCCAATTTTGGACATGAGCCATCCTTTTGTTTTTTTTTCTATCGAACCAAGATGGACTTTGGAGACAATTTTGTTTCTCAACGGAAAAGTAAATTTTCTGAATGGGTACCGGTGTTCGAATACTTTTGTGACCGACTGTACTGATGATGCTGCAGCATTAACAGGTAATTATAAAGGATTAGGAGAGCAAATAATAAACATTACTCCCCATATAATATTCATCGACTGTACGACACATAGACAAGCTCTTGTTGCAAAAGACATTGATGAAGAATTGCAGAAGATATTCCAGGGTTATTACTGCGATTAATTACATTAAAAGGGAAAATCCTACACAGTTGTCTCTTTTTAATACTATGTAATAAGTTCTGTGTATGAGACATTATTACCAGAAGTCAGATGGCTTCCACACAAAAAAAATACTGCGACATATTTTCGATTTGAGAAATACAGTTTACATATTTTTGGAAGAAAAGAAACATAAATCAGTAAGTTCATTCATTAATAATGATTGGTTAAAAAACTCAGTTACATATTAGATATTTTCTAAAAACCTAAATATTTTAATACTGAGCACCAGTATTGAAGCTTTTAAAACTAAGTTAATAATTTTTCAAGGACAACTGAACAAAAAAAATATGTTTTTCAGAATTTACTAAAAAAATAATATAGATTTCTTGTTTAAAATAACATATAATAAAATTGACAGAAAACTTTTGGAAAAATTTCCAAATAAGGAATTAGGTTCGATCCGTGACACATTTTCCTTGGGTATTTTCTATTCCAATGTATCTCTGAATGAAAAAGAACAATTAATTGATATTTTAAGTGACAGAATACTGTGTGTTCAAGTTAAGTCTCTAACTTGCAAAAAATTTTAGTTATCTATTGCAAACGAATATGCTGATTTAAAAGGAATGAAAGTAAATTATTACTTTTCTTACATAAAATTGTATTGTAAATCTTTAGCTTATACTTAAAAGCTTCCAAAATGCTTATGTTACATTTCTCTATTATATAAGAATTAAAAGTGGATTTCTCACTGAAATAGAAATAGTTTTGTTATTGAATTTTTTTATATGAATATTTTTTCTCTGAGCCATTTAGTTGCATCTACTACAAACTAAAGATTAAAGAACTGTTTTTGAAACATTTTGAATTCGTTGTCATATTGATCTACGAAGAACTAGATTAACGTGTTCTTATTACATTAATGACAAATATAGTTTTTAAACAAACAAGAAAGCTTTTGACAGGGTATGGCATAGAGGCCTCATTTACAAACTAATCACTCTCAATTTTCTAGATAATTTTATTCGCTTAATAGCCTCTTTTCTTAGCAACAGAACATTCAGAATCAAAATCGGTACTTCTTACTCTACCACCAGAGTAATCAATGCTGGTGGCCCACAGGGGTCGGCACTTTCGCCGTACCTTTTTAATATTTATACACAAGACATCCCTAAAGACCCTTCTGTTCATCTTGCACTCTTTGCCGATGACACCGCCATACTCACTAAAGCCTGCACAGTTATCGCCGTAAGAAATCAACTCCAAAGCTATCTCATAAAACTGGAAAAATGGCTTACCCTTTGGAGGATTAAAATTAACACTCATAAAACTAAGGCAATAATTTTCCGCAAAGGAAACATGAAATACTATCCTCCACCCCCTGAAATATTTGACGAAGAAATAGACTGGATTAATGAAACCAAATACCTTGGAGTCACCCTTGACCAAAAACTTACCTTCAGAACCCATTTCCGGTTCGTAGTACAAAAATTTAAAATCACCACAGCTACTATGCGACCTCTTCTTGGTAGAAAAAGCAACTTATCTACTACAAACAAATTAATTCTATATCGCTCCATATTGCGCCCAGCTCTTCTTTATGCAGCACTGATCTGGGGACATGCAGCTAAAACCAATATTAAACAATTACAAATTAAAAAATCTATAAAATAAATTTCTACGAGAAATTATCAATGCTCCTTGGTATATTGCCAACATCTGTATTCACAGAGACCTTCGAATCGAACTTATTCAAGAGTATATTAAACGATTAGCGGTCAACTTCTTTTATTCAGTACAAACCCACAATAATAGCCTTATTAGCACTCTCAGACACTCCCCGCGTCGCAGAGAAAAACATCGTTACCCATGTCACATCCTTCCCACATAAGAATCACAACCTTAATTGACTCATTCACACTAAACTGACTCTGCGGTTTTACCACCCGCGGCTACATCTTATAACGACACTGAACTTGACTCCCCCCTTTTTTCGCACCCCCCGCTAGTGCGGACCTCACTCGCTTTCATCCGCCTCCCACTCTCCTTTCACCCTTCTCTTTCTCCCCCCACCCGATCTTTATCAGAAGTCGAGTAAAAAGATGTTTCTACATCTTGACACTCGAGAATAAAATACGATCTGTGTGTGTTAAACAAACAAAACATTTTCAGCCGAGATAATTATTTGTTAAATATGAATGCTTTTTTCAAAGCGGAACTAAATAATAAATGATAAAAAGAAAATTCAGTTAGAACATTCACATCTTTAAGAAAGTAATTTGCTTTGATTTAATCCTTATAATACAATATATTTTGCAATGATAAGGCAAAATCCAATGTGAAAGGTTATGTGAAGGTTGCGACAGTAATTACAGCATTCAGCATTTCGTATAATGTAACCAGATAATAATATTAAATAAATTTTTGTAAGTGAAGTTTCCTTATTACAGAAACAGTCAAATTACGCAATTACATAAACGTATGGACTTTCAGACTACATACTTAATACTGTTTACAAGTGCAAGCAAAGTTCTGTTTATGTTACTTCTCGTCCTTCAGAGCAAGCTCAAGAATTACTATCCAGGCGAAACTAGTCGATTTTTCGATGACGTCGAAAATTCGAAAAGTGGGGTAGGGTTTGAAAATACGCTCCCGTGTGCTGTCTAGTGGAAAGATTTCCCACTGGACTTCTGACATCGATCTTGGCCAGTGTCTAGACTAGCAACCCCTAAGCTTAATTTTTCGACTTGGAGGCAAAAAGACTCAGCAGTTTCAAAGCAAGACATCTGTCTGCTACTGAGTCTATCTGTCTGTCCATTCTGAAGATTAGTTTCCAATTTTTGGCAGTATCACGATTCTAAAGTTTCTCTAGTTTCTATGATTGAATCATGGCTAGACGGTTAGAAAATGCGTACAGGTAACACATTTTTTCTGTTTACACTTAGTTTCTTGTATTTTTAGTTAATATGTGGACTTCCTGCTACCTGTTATTAAGCATTGTTATTGAGCACTGTTTTTTTTTTATTTGAAACTATTTAATGAATTCAACTTTTCATGCATAGCTACAGCCTAATGTTGAACTTGGACATTAGAATCTTCTAGTAGAGGCTTGCAGAAATCATAGGCATGTATCGATACTATAAAAACTGAAAATATGCAGAAATTGAATATTAATGCTTGTTTCGCGACATTATTATATTCACCTGCTGAGAATGTTGGGAGGATATTTTTTAATTTTTAAAATATAGTACTTTCATGTCTCTCGTCGAGGTTAAAGCTTTTATGAATTTACTGGAAGTGTATTTCTTTTGTTTATATATAATTTATTTCAGTTTTTTTAAGGGCTCTTGAGTACATACCCTTAACATTCCTCTATACGGATTGTTCGCGTACGTACAGCGTTTATAACGTATTGATGTTTTGGCATGTTATATGAACTGTTGCTTTAAGGATAAAATTAGTTTTAGGATGCTGTATTGTTGGTTAAGTTATTGCTATTTTATGGATATTTTATTATTGCTTTTTTGTCTTAAAAGTGAGGAGGCTTTTTTAAAAAATTCTTCGAATTGAATTTGTGTCTGAATAAAACTTAAAGCTGTAATGTGAATTTTCAATTTGTTTCTTAATCCGAAGAAATTGGTTTAAAAGCAAAAATTGCAATATCTGTGTCTGCATACTTTTCTTCGTCATATATTTCTCAGTAGCAATGAATCATTATTTGGTGAATTGTGAGATTATATTAAAGGGTGGGATAAGTGCTGATTTCTTGCAAAAATTTTGAGGTAGCGTTGTGTAAACATATAAATACACAGCAGTACTTCACACAGTCTGACTGTGATCTGTGTGGTTTAAAAATTTCAAGACTAAATTTTGAGCAAAGTAAAAATAAATTCTAAAGAATAGTACATCAAATAATTTTTTAATACATTAATGATAAGTTTTTTTCATTTCGTACAGCTGCCCATTTTCGCGTGATGTTAAGTTTTGATATATGACGCATTAATAAATGCTTATTAACGTAGATGAAAAATGGAAGATAACTTGGACTAGGCTGTGTTAAAGTACCTGGATAAGAATCATGGCTGAAAACCGTAAAATAATTATTGGAATTACTGAAATCTTGTCGTAACATCATGTGGAGTTGAGGCTAATCTTTGGAATATGGTAACAGGATGTTTTTTTAAGTGAAAATAGGTCGACGTGTAAATGGATGATACCGTGTATGTGCAAGTCTTAAAAACGCGGCAAGCAGTGGGCGATTCTGCACTTTCTCCCAATTTCGCACGTAATATTTGTCATGATTAAGCACTTTTGTTCCATAAAAGTTCTAGCATAAATGTAATTTAGCTAGCAAATTGGGCTAATCTTTAGAATATGGTAACAGGTAGTTTGGCGACATTTTGGTAAGGCAATAAAGGTTACTAGCTAGGACTTTAGCAATAATCTGAGAAGTACACAGTTCAAATCACAGATTATTTTGTCTCGGAGAAATGAGAGATCACGAGACATGTAATGTGACATTTTCTGGAAAATTCCGATTGTGATTTTAGCTAATAAGCACTTAGAAACAATTTCGCTGCTAAAGTGCAGAATATCCCACTTATTTGTTTGGCGCTTTTTACAAGAGTAAGAAGAATTGGATTTTTGTCAATTTTCTTTGACTTTTTAAGTGAAAATAGGTCGATGTGTACATAGATAAAGTCGAGTGTGCGCAATGCCATTTTTGTGCAATTCTGGGATGTTTTTTTAAGCGAAAATAGGTCGACGTGTACATAGATACCGTGTATGTGGAATTTTTAAAAACGCAGCAAGCAGTTTGCGATTCTGCACTTTTTCTCAATTTCGCACCTAATCTTCATCATGGTTAAGCATTTTTGTTCCATAAAAGTTCTAGTATAAGCGTAATTCGGCTATCAGATTGTTGGAAAAAATGTTGAGTTAAAAAAAAAAAAAAATGCCTTTACTTCGTGAAAACAAAATGGCGTCCAAAACAAAACTAGCAGGTTGCTGTAGCAGGGTTGGTCGCCAAATTTTCACCAAAAAATCGCCAAGTTACCATAATGTAAAGATTCACCGCAAATTGTTGGAAAAAAAAAATGTTGAGTTAAAAAAAAAAAAAAAAAGGCCTTTACTTCGTGAAAACAAAATGGCGTCCAAAAACAACTAGCAGGTTGCTGTAGCAGGGTTGGTCGCAAAAAATCGCCAAGTTACCATAATCCAGAGATTAATCGGAGTTGATACCATTTAACATAACCTTGCAGTTCACCACATGATAAACTGTGGAATTAATTCTAATGTGAAATGTATGAAGAGGAAAAGTCATAGAAGAAAAATATACCGACATAAGTATTGTAGTTTTTATAGAATAAAAAGTAAATTGTTAAAAGAATATGTTTTTAAAAATTTCTAATAAAAGCATTTGAATTTATTGTGATTTTATTGAAACAGAGAAAACAATGTGGTAAAAATATATTGGTACTACAGTCAAAAGTCGTTAATTCGGACACCCATAATCCGGACCTCAAAGCTAAAAACTTTCTGCGCATGCGCCGCGTGGACACATGCACATAGGCGTTTACGCATGCGCGCAAGACCTTTTACCACTGCGCATATGCGTGTGCGCGTTTTATGTATAACGGACGGTATAATCTAAAATTATCTAATTATCTATTTCAGTTAATGTTGATGATTGCGTTGTTCCTTAATCTTCAAATTGGATCTGGCTTATTATTTTTTGCAGACTGTAAGAGCAATTTTATAAAAGTAAACTTGAACTTTCGATTATGTCAAACAGAATTTCCGATTCTGGAGCTCCCAAAGGATCGTACAAAATGAAAGTATGTTTCGATGTCCATCAAACAAAAAGTGAAATTGCTGCAAAAAATGGATAAAGACATGAAGAATGTGACAGAGAGGTTAGTGAAAACGAAAAAATTTCGATTGACAAGTTAGTTGGTATTCTCGACACAACAATTAACTGGACTTGAACAGCGGAACTTTGTAACTGAACAAGAAATTGTGTCTGTTTATAGAATTAAAGAGAAAGTATTATCACATAAAAAGAAGCAACTTAAAACAACTTACATTGAAAGAAATGTTTAATAAAGTAAACAAATAAATATTAAGCTTTTTTTATAAATTTTGATACCCTTTAGATTATAATTGTTCTTTATTTCATAAATTAAGGTTTCATATTTTTAATTTTAGAATTTCTGCATGCCATCTTACGAGATTTAAACTGATGATCTATAATCCGAAAAAATCGATAATCCGGAATCGCCGAAGTCCCGACGAGTCCGGATTAACGACTTTTGACTGTATTCTGTTTTGAGGACCATAAGAAAATGCAGCGAAAATGTATGGGCAAAAGCGCCAAATCTAGCGTATGCGCTGATTTCAGATTGCGTAAGTTTATATAGTTCTATATTTCCTAAGACGTTATTGAAATACTAGTTTCATTTTTAAATCCTTTTTTGATTTTAAATCATTTTTTAATATCCTATGGATTTAACAATTTGGAAATTGCCAATGACGAAAAGTCGGGAATAGAATTTTGGGTAAAGTGCAGAATCATCCACTGCTTGACGTGTTTTTAAGAATTGCACATACTCCGTATCCATGTGTACATCAACCTATTTTCACTTAAAAAAAATCCCAGAATTTCACAAAAATGGCACTGCGCACACCTTTGGCTTTATCTATGTACACATCGACCTATTTTCACTTAAAAAGTAAAAGATAATTGACAAAAATGCAATTGTTTTTACCCTTGTAAAAAGCGAAAACAAATGCGTGGGTGATTCTGCACTTTACCGAGAATTCTTTCAAAGAAAAGGCATCATTCATTATAGAAAATTACGTTTGAACATCCAACGGATGAAATTATGCTTTAGCGATAACTCGGTAGCGAAATAACGATGCAGGCATCCATTCAGTTATGTTTAGTAATTTTTACATAAATTATAATAATGATCTGAAATAGTTATTTACTCGTATGCTTCCATTCAGTCATATTTAGCCTTTTTTATATAAATTATAATAATAAAAAAGTATTATATGAAATTAACCTTTCATCTAAATTAAAACATCAATCGGTTGATCTTTGGATTATGGTAACTTGGCGATTTTTTGGCGACCAACTCTGCTACAGCAACCCTCTATTTTTTTTTCGCCGCCATTTTGTCTTCACGAAGTAAAGACATGTTTCTTTTCTTTTTATTTACTCAACGCTTTTTCCAACAATCTACTAGCCGAATTACACTTATGCTAGAAATTTTATCTAACAAAACTGCTTAATCATGACAAATATTCAATGCAAAATTGGGAAAAAGTGCACAATAGCAAACTCCTTGCGCGTTTTTCAGAATAACACATACACATAAACCATGTACACGTCGACTTATTTTTACTTAAAAAAACATCCCAGAATTGCACAAAAATGGCATTGCGCACACTCTTCACTATATCCATGTACACTGCTTTTTTCTCATAAATTAGAAAAATTTCACGAAAATACATGACAATTTTCTGAATCTTTAAACCCAGTAAAAAGAACATATATGAAATTACCTGATCGCGAAAAAGTATATACCTTTTCCAAATATGAACATTTCCACGTATAAAATAAATAAAATATCCAAAAACTTTTACCTCTAAATTATCTATTATATTATAAACGTCACCAACGAATTCATACCTCAAACATTACAAATACTTAGTATCAAATATTTAAATTATTTCCATGCATGTTTACCTCAACTTAAATGTATACCAAATTCCTACAAACGTAAAATTCACAAAATAACTATCATTTAATTAAAATATCACTAAACCATGTACATGTCGACTTATTTTTACTTAGAAAAACATCCCAGAATTGCACAAAAATGGCATTGCGCACACTCTTCACTATATCCATGTACACTGCTTTTTTCTCATAAATTAGAAAAATTTCACGAAGATGCATGACAATTTTCTGAAGCTTTAAACCCGCTAAAAAGAACATATATGAAATTACCTGATCGCAAAAAAGTATATACCTTTTCCAAATATGAACATATCCACATATAAAATAAATAAAATATTCAACAACTTTTACCTCTACATTATCTATTATATTACAAACGTCACCAACTAATTCATACCGCAAACATTACAAATGGTTACAAATACTTAGTGTGAAATATTTAAATTATTTCCATGCACGTTTACTTCCACTCTAACGTATACCAAATTCTACAAACGTATAAGCACATACATTAATTTAATAAAAATTAGATAACAATCCTAATTACTTTAAACTAAATCATTGCTAATAACAATTTTCCAATAATACCAAATTACTTTATTTACTCCTTACATTCAGAGCAATGCATAAAAATAATATCCTCAAATAATTAAAAATACTAACTTACCTAATCTTCTTCAGAATCTTGCTTACATGGTGGATACACTTTTATTATTGATTCAGTAAAATTATTGAACGATTTTTTCTGCGAATTTTTCCTCCACACTTCCTCCGCTAAATAAAAAGCAAAATTCTCTTTATCACAATGCCTCGGAATGGCGCTTTTTATAGCACTCCACGTGTCCTCTATTGTATTGGTATATGCACCTGTTTCCGGATCTTTAAAATAATATTAGGCAGCGCCATACAATCCAAAAATTATTCAACACTACTTCACACAACACACAATGAAGCTTAATACAAAATAATATACTGCCACAGATATTTTTCCAAATTCCCCCCTTTTCCGATTAAAGAACTGTAATTCGTCCATTAATATCACATGACATATCTCATGATCTCTCATTTCCCTCACACAAAATAATACGTAATCGGAACCGAGTACTGCTCGCATTATTACCAAAGTCCTAGGTTGTAACCTTTATCGCCTCCAAAATGTCGCCAAACTACCAGTTACCATATTCCAAAGATCAGCCCATCAATCTTTTAGATAGTTATTTACTATTATACTTCCTCTCTTGCGTTAGGGTTGCCGCAATTATTTTTGGCAGCACTGGCATCAACAATATTTTGGTGATTTTTTACGGTCCTTAAAACCGAATAGTACCAATATATTTTAGGGTACCCCTTGGTGATTTTTGGCAGTACATGGATACCGAGTTTGTGCAATTCTTTGATTTGTTATTTTGACTTGCGATTTTCGGCTGAAAAATCGCTGCTATACGAACCCAAAATAACAAGAAAGAATTGCACAAACTCTCTATCCATGTACACATCGACCTATTTTCACTTTAAAAAAACATCCCAGAACTGCACAAAAATGGCATTGCACACTCTCTTGACTTTATCCATATATGCATAGACCTATTTTCACTTGAAAAAAATTAGAGAATTTCACAAACTAGGCTTTGCGCACTCCCTTGACTTTGTCCATGTACACATCGAACTATATTCACTTAAAAGTCAAAGGAGCAGCCAACAAAAAAATATGTAATCTGAATAAACTACATTTTAAATCAAACAATGAAATAACATAAAAAAGGAAATTCATCTTAGCACTATATGAAAAAAATATCCACTTACCTTATTTACGAATTTAGACATCTTCAGTTAAACACAATTCCTTAACAGCATCCAAACACTTCCTAAAATTATCTGAACTAGAATCTGTATACTGGTGTATCCACATAAATTCACAAAAATAAGAGTAAAACATATCCTCCGTTCGAAAATATCCGATGTTCGACCATACGCGTTTCCTTCCTCCGAACAGAACACTTAATAATGGCTACTAAGTAAAACTTCATTTACACACCAGTCAATTAATGCTTTTTTCCCTTTCGTTACAAATCCTACAGAAACTTCAAATTATTCTTACCACAATCAGCCAATTTACCATGTAAACCACATGATAACAACAACATACTAATCCATCACACACAAGCCCTTACCCAAAATCTGACACACACTTTCCAAATTTTTCCCATGATTCAAATTATGTCATAATAGGGTTTCCATAGCATTCAACTACTCAAGTTGTCATAAATGAAACAACAATTTCGCGATAATACAAGGGGTACCCTAAAGTCAACTCTAACCAACAATTTTTGTAAGAAATTCTATATTTAGTTCCAAATTAGTAGTTAGCTAACTAATTTTTATGTATTTAGTTCCATCATTAGTCCATTGGTTAGAGTAGATTGAAGGGTGTGTCTTGTATTATTGCGAAGTTGTTTCGTTTATCGCCAAGTCGTTGCTTCATTTATCGCCAGGTTGTTGTTTTATTTATGGTGACCTGAGTAGTTGAATATTATGGAAACCCTACTATGATGTAATCGGTTGCGTGGTTGTGGTAAATTTTGAATGACGGGAAGGATTTGTAAGAGCTTGTGGTGTGTGTTGGTTAGGCAATACATTGTTTGCTTTGTGGTTTAGATAGTAAAATGGCTGAACGTGGTAAGATTAATTTTTAGTTTCTGTATGATTTGGAACAAAAGGGGGAAAAAAGCATTAATTGGCTGGGGTGTAAATGAAGATTTACTTAGTAACCATTATAAGTGTCCTGTTAGAGGAAGGAAATGCGTAGGTTTGAAGATCATAGGATACCAGTACTACGGAGCATATTTTTTACTCTCATTTTTGTGAATTTATATGGCGATGCTGATGTACGGATTCTAGTTCAGATAATTTTAGGAAGTTTTTTTTGGATGCTGTTAAGGAATTCTATGTGTCACAGATTGAAGACGTAGAAATTCCGCCTCTACCCTTATATGCGCCCTAATATCGGCAAATGTGGCAATGTGTGTTCGGCGCTGGTTTTGGGCGAATGAGAGGTGTGGTGGCTAGATTTCAGTCGCGTATTTTTGACTGTGTGCAAACTAAATTTAGTATGAAAAGGTACGATATTGGAGTTCTTAACGAGTCTTTTGTTCATGGGTGTGTTTATGCAGATCGTAGAGTATTTTTTGAATTTCTGTGGGAGTCGGGACTTTTAAAACCGAGTATGGCGTGTCCAAAATGCGGAGCTGATATGAGAACTCGGACGAAGAATGGTGTTTCTGATAGACTTGTGAGTTTCCAGTAAAATTGTTGCTAGTAAAGTATGTGAGTGTCAGCAGAGTTTAAGATTTGGATCTTGGTTTTTGTGTAGTAAGTTAACTTTAGAGGAAGTTCTTATCGTTACTTTCGAAATTTTGAATTGTAGGAAGACGTGATATAGCAAAATTGTTTCACTTTGGTTCACAGACGTTTTGTGACTCGCGAAATTTTATTAACGAATGTATGTTGGACTTTGTATGCTCTGTGTCTGAAAAGATAGGGGGGGAGATAAAGTGGTGGAAGTTGGTGAATGGAAGTTCGGCAAAAGGAAATATCATCGTGGCCATCCTGTTGAGGGGCAGTGGGTATTTGGAGGTGTGGAAAGAGGGTCTGGGAGATTGTTTTTAGTGGCTGTGCGTGGTAGAAGTAAGGAAACACTGATGCAGTGAATTAAAGAGTGGATTGAGCCTGGTACAACTATTTTTTTTGGATGGGTGGAGATCTCGCGACGATTTAGGAAAAGAAGGTTTTGAACATTTATTTGTGAACCATAGTATAAATTTTGTGGATAGCGAGTCTGGCTGTCGTATAAATACCATAGAGAGTGCGTGGCGTCATGTTAAAGCTACGTTGCCTAGTTATAATTGGAAATGCGATTTTTCAGTTTTCTTTGGCTGTCTGTATGTTTTTTCATTACTGTTATGAAACTGGAGAAGATCCTTTTAACAAATTTGTAGAAATTATAAGAACTGTTGAATGGGAGAAATTAAAAATTTCTATGTAGTGTATTGAAGAAAGTGTTTGTGTTTTCTGTTTTGGTGATGTTTGAAAATTGATATTTCTGCTGTCAAAAAAAGCTTTCATTATGGTAAGTGCATTTTATTGTTTTTATTTTGTAGAATGTTATTTTCATTGTTTTTCAGTATGAATTTTTGTTGTTATTGTAGCTTTTTGAATTGTTTGTAATTTAGTTTAGTTTATTCGGTTGATTTGTGTGCAATGCCTAGATTGTGCAATTCGTAGCTGTTTTTTTAAGTTTAAATAGACATGTACACAGAATATCTGTGTACATGATATTCTGTGAAAGTTATTGTTATGTTAATTTATTAAAGCAAGGTGTGCATAGTTCGTAGATTCGCTGCCAAGATTGTGCAATTCGTAGATGTTTTTTGATTCGTAGATGATGATGACATGTTTGATGTTCTCTTTGAAGCACAACCATCTTACGTGCATTCTTTTTTATTAAGAGCTCGCTCTTTCATTGAAGAGCATTTCATGTCTGATGTGTCCACCCAAGCAGTAGAGCATTTTAAAATTCTGCTAAGGGAGTATGTACAAGTCAATATTCTTGATGTTTTCTATTGTCATGACAAGAGAAACATAATTAGATCATATACAAACACCCTCTTCTTGAGCACAGATATGAAAATATAGCTGCCATGAAAACAGCAGACCAGAATGTATATGATGAATCGAAAGCAACTAGTCATGTTGATACAATATTTATAATAGGTGACTGTGTGGAGGGCAGACACTTGCACTATGCATGCTCAGTCTTGATGTCTGAACCAACTGTTCTGTATTATGCACTTTTATTGATTTCAAAGCTGTGCCAAAGAAAGTTCATAATTTGCACAGACTAGTATAATGCATTGAAAGATATGCAAGGAAACCTTTTTCAACTCTTGCAAGCTTCCAAAGGTAAACGTAAACTTACAGCTGCATGGATATCAAATTCTGTACTGCTGGGTTTCTGGTTGTCTTGTATGAAAAGAAATGAGCTTGCAGAAAAAAAAGTCCTAAATAAATGACAGCTAGTGTGGGATTTTAAGGTCAGTAACACGCTTAAAAATGTAAAACCTGTAGTAAAATATTGAGAATCAATTACAAACCAAAGGTAAGAAGTAATTTCAACCCAGGTCTTCATATTGGTCACTTTCGAGTTACACCCAGTTATATTTTGAAGACTGAGAGTGAACCTGTTCATACTGTGGTAGTGTTCTGACTGTGCTTCATTTTTTTTTTTTTTTTTTTAATTTAATGTCTGTATTTTAACATACTTTGAGTGAAGCATTTTAATAATGCTGACTAGCCTCTTGACCGTGTGATTGGGAAAGAGGCCAATGTTGATTTATTTCAGTACCTGAAGGAGGGTGGTTTTTATTTAATTTTGTTTTGATGTTCTATCTTTGTATTTTTGTGATATATATTTTAATGTATTTGTACATTTTATTTATATTATATTTTTGTGTATTATATATAATACTATAATTTATGATGTATGTTTTTACACCTGCTTCACACCTGTTATCATTTTCTAAATCATAAGTAACTTCATCTCAACATTCGTTATTTTATTGCTTCTTTTGATTTTATAAATCTGCTATATTTTAAAATTTGTGATTGTATGTAATTCTTGTGTGGATTTAATTGTGATTGTGTGTAAACATGTGTCTGGCGTATATAATCTGTTCAGGTTATGTGCCATAAAATCCACTGCCACCACCACTAACATTCTTTTTGGATAAATTGTCTAAAATTGATTTGGTTAGCATTTCCAGATTGCTGTGTCCTAAAATTCAATCACGAAAATGCAACCATAAATTAGTGTCATCCATTGTAGTTGAAATTTGTAGTCAATTTATAGAAAGTTTTGTTTTAGCTAAACTCTGTTAAAAAATCTTTGGTTAGAGTAGACTGAAGGGATACCCTTGTATTATTGCAAAGTTGTTTCATTTATCAAATATAAGTACGAAATAAACGAATATAAGTACATCCCATATATTGTAACAAACAATAGTTTCACTCTCAGCTTTGTTGAAAGACCATTGAGAAAATCAGTAGACAAATTTCTGCAGTTATACTGAAAAAGTGATGTTGTTGCTGACATAAAAACTGAATGGAAGTATAGTCGTTATAACATCCCTTTACTATGCCATTACTTAATGTATCAGTTCAGTTTTCAAGAGATTTGAATAAGAAATTGTTAAAAATGGACAAATTGGTCTCCATTGCAGCAGGTACATTGAATGCGTATACCATCTGCGATGGAAGACACGAATGTGGAAACTGAGTATATCAGTTTGACATCCTGAATAATATCAAAAGGAGTTGCTAGAAATATAATAGATTCACTGTCTACTAATACAACAAAAAAAAAAAAAAAAAAAAAAAAAAAAGCACATCTTTGGTAAAATACTGTTTGGAGTATCCAAACTTAATTACTAAATGGGATGAAGGTAAAATCATCAATAAATCCTGTCACAAAGCAGCTTTAAAATTGAGGAGTGTTAGAAGTTGCTGAAAAGCCATGCAGTAGAGTTGCTTTCAGTCTGCCATTTATTTGAAAATTGATCCTTAAATTTCAGCAACCGTACATTCAGCAACCCAGCAGAAAACAGCCGTTCATTCCTATTTTAGCTGATGAAGAAGACAGCTATCTCTGGAAGCTCCAAATTCACTTACATTTAAATGTAAAATTTTTAGCATGTCAAGCTAGAGTATTTTATTTAGTTTTATTTCCATTTTAACCACATGTGCTTTTTTATTTTTCTACATGTAGCTTTTCAGCATGTAAAATATGTAAGTTTTGTTCTCTTCCTTGGTTTTTTTCAAGTTTTATATTAACCTTCCAGAATGTCTGAATGTCATTTCTATTCCTCCTTTCTACCCTTCCCCACATCTTGGAATGTGCCAACAGGAAGTCATTTGACCTTTTTTTTTTTTTACTGGGCATTTGTGCTATGTAGCAGCTTTCTCGTAAAAGTTACGACATGCAAGTGTTCGTGGGTGAAAATTCGGAAAATGCTCTTTTTTTTCTTCAAATATTTTGTAATTGTGTGTTATTAATTGTCGTATATTATTTTAATTAGAATACATTTGGCTCTGTAAATTTTATATCAGTGCGAATGCTCATGTAAAATTGCCAAGCGCGCGTGCTGGAAGGTTAATCTTGGTGGTTCAGTAATATGTGTATATGAAGTTCTTGTTTACGTGACGTACAAGCACAGTTCTGTTTCTCTAAATCCTTTGACTGCATTCCTTCCTGTGACCAAGAAATCCTAGTATCCATAGCCCAAATTCAGCATTCTTTTTGACTAGTATATTTATTTTTGAAGACTGAAGGGTTATAGCGATATTTATTAGGTTAATTATTTAAAGAACTAAAAATATGCTATGTGATGTTTCATCGTTTTATTTGCAATGGCAAAGCTTGAAAAGGCTTTATGCCAGTGGAAAGGAATGTTCTCATGAAGGACTTCCTAAAAGAAACTTTTCATTTTGATAAATCAGTATTCAGCCATTTGAAGCTAGTTATGTGATTTAATGTTTTTTTAGTTGTATAATTTTGTATATTTCTTCATGAATGCTATTCTAATCTGTTTTTATAAATGAATTTTTAGAGTATTTTGGGTTTTTTCACATGCATCAATAATTTTATTACTCTTACTTTTCTGTTAATGGGTGACAGTTGTCAAATAATAAATGCCAAATGCGATACCTGCTTACATTGTGTGCCAAGGCTGTGCCAAATTTGTGCAATTCTGCAAAGTTTTTCTGAGTTAAAAAGCATTGGAGAATTGTATAAATTTGGCATTGTGCACATTTAAACATTATATGAATTAAATAATGTGATGCATTATTTTATTACAAATTTAATTTTTTCTGAAGCTTTATGTATCGGTAAGGTTGTCACTATCTAATTAAATTTCTTATGAGTGTTTATGATTGGTGCTAAATGGCTCCCCCATTAACTGAAAGGTACCTTTTTAAATTTTAATGTATATATTAATTACCTGTCATTGTTTAGGCAAGAAGGACCCACTCGCCCTTTGCCAACAGAACCTCCTTACACACTCTATGTGGGAAATTTGCCTAAGGGTGTAGTTCAAGGTGATATTGAACACATGTTCGGAGGAATGAATGTAAGTTTTGTGAAATTTTTTATGGAATCCAAACTTTAAAATATAAGCAAATGAAGGCTGGAAGCTCGAAAGCTTAGTTTTATTAAAATGTATTGTAGACATATGATTTTATTAGCTGTCTTTGTCATAATCACTTCTTTAAGACTGATCATCTTTGTAGTAATCCCTTGTTAAGATTCATCCTGTATCCTTTCATTTTTGGTGCCTTACCAAAATATGGTGATTAGCATAGACATACCTGATATCTCATTAGGCCTATCTTTAAATCCTGGATAAGAAGTTTATATCTGTGATTGTATTATCTTTGCGGAATGGGTGTATTTGATAATAGGAAAAGAGGAGATATCGTTGAATTCCATCTTGAGATAGCCATCTCAATCAAAAGTAGAATGGATTTTGCCAGTTATCTAATGTGCACTTTGCCTAAGTTAAATAATCCAATCAATTTTTTTCTTTATTTTTTGTTTTGGATGTATACATTCTGTTTTTATTCTTTGTTTTGGATGATGCTTTTAAATTGCATGATGATATTAATATCAACATTTTTTTATATGGTACCCTAACTTCAATTTAATCATTCACTAGAATACTTTTTATTTACCATTTTGAGCAATCTGAACCCATGCCTAAAATCCGATGTAATTTTTAACAGAAGAACGACAGGAGTATGCTAATTGTGTTTATTAATACTGTAAGTATTTTTTATAAAAATTTTCAAAATGTATTTAATTCATGTTTTATTTCAACATAATTTTGAAAAATTAGTATTCACAAGGAATAAAATAGTGCACATTGAAACATAAAGTAAAGCTTTATAACTAAACTTGCTGCTATGTGGCTAGCCTTCCTCTAAATGTACCGAAAAAAATTTTAATTTTAAATCTTTTTTTTAAATTTTAATTTTAAATCAAAAAGCAAACGTCCTCTCGACAAACATCCAGTATCCAAGAGAAACATTGTATTTAAAAACTGCACAGAATTATTGTCCTCATTTTTCTGAGTGGCAGCAGTGCTGATATCAGCAAATATGGCTGTGTACCATCGATTTGATGCAATTTCATCAAATAAAAAAAACCTCATTCGAATTTTGAAAAAAATCACTTTGAGGTGCACTGGCTCTTGTCTAGATGCACCTATGTAGCCCTGTGTCTATTAACTTATGGACAGCACGAATGAAAGACACACACAGACGGACAGACTCTTCCTTTTATATATAGATTACTGATTTTCTAAGAAGTCCCCCTTCTCGAAACTCCAAAATGTCGGTAGTAAGTCCGTAAAAGTTTCAGGGGGTTTTTTGGGGTCCCACAAGCACCCCTGAATATGCAAATATACAGATGGCAGTAGTATCGCCTAGAAAATGTATAAATGCGAAGTGCTGTGGCAGGGCTTTCATTTGTGTTCAAGTTATTCATGTGAAGAGTCTTTGACGTGATTATGGCCGCACGGCGAGAATTAACAGACTTTGAACGTGGAATGGTAGTTGGAGCTAGACGCATGAGTCATTCCATTTCGGATATCGTTAGGGAATTCAACATTCCGAGATCCACAGTGTCAAGAGTGTGCCGAGACTATCTAATTTCCGGCATAACATCCCACCATGGACAGCGCAGTGGCCGACCACCTGCACTTATCAACCGATACCAGCAACGTCTGCGTAGTGTTGTCAATGCTCACAGACAAGCAACACTGCGTCAAATAACCACAGAAATCTACGAGGGACGTGTCCGATAGGACAGTGCGGCGAAATTTGTCTTCCTTATGCTATGCCAGCAGAAGACCAACTCGAGTGCCTTTACTGACAGCACGATATCGCCTGCAGCGACTCTCATGGGCTCGTGAGCATATCGGTTGGTCCTTAAACGAATGGAAAACCTTGGCTTGGTCAGATGAGTCACGATTTCAGTTGGTAAGAGCTGAAGGTAGGGTTCGAGTGTGGCGCAGACCCCATGAAGCCATGGACCCAAGTTGTCAACAAGGCACTGTTCAAGCTGGTGGTGGTTCCATAATGGTCTGGGCTGTTTTTACATGGCATGGACTCGGTCCTCTGGTGCAACTGAACCGATCTTTGACTGAAAATGAATACCTTCAGCTACTTGGAGATCACTTACAGCCATTCATGGACTTCACGTACTCAAACAACATTGGGATTTTTATGGATGACAATGCGCCATGTCACTGGGCCACAATTGTTCACGATTGGTTAGAAGAACATTCTGGACAATTCCAGCGAATGATCTGGCTACCTAGATCACCCGACATGAATCCCATCGAACATTTATGAGACATCATCAAGAGGTCAGTTCGTGCCCAAAACCCTGCACCGTCAACACTTTCACAATTATGGACGTCTATAGAGGCAGCATGGCTCAATATTCCTGCAGGGAACTTCCAACGACTTGTTGAGTCCATGTCACGTCAAGTTGCTGCATTTCACCGGGCAAAAGGAGGACCGACAAAATATTAGGAGGTATCCCATGACTTTTGTCACTTCGGTGTTATTCTGGCAGCAGTGTACAAAATAATTTTCTTGATGCAATTGATATTACTATTTATGTTTAGAATTAATTTTGTTTTAAAGAATAAGTTCGTAGTAAAATACTAAGGAGAAAGTTGATTAGTAATCTATCCATTCTCAACATTGTGATAAGACAAACGTGGTACTTAAAGATAAAAATTCAGTGAATTTGTTAATATTAACTTTCTTGATTTAAGGTTTTATTAATATACCTGTAAGAAACATGAACTGTTACAATCTGTAATAGCGTCTTTAAATGAAACAGATTTATAATAGGCAGTTGAAATTAAATGTTCTTCTTTAGAGCAAATTGCTACAGATTTGGCTGAATTGGATGTTAAAATTTGTACTGCTTTAATAGATGCCAAATCTGAAGATTTTGGTGTGGAATACAAGAAAATTGAAGATCAAGGAAAAGCAGATGTAGCTCGCATTTGTATTAAAGCATGTCTTGATAAATCAAATTTTTGTGAACGGTTGGCGATGCATACAGGTGAGAAAATAAAATTAAAGCCCCCAAATTGGAATTGGTTAAATTTAACGAGGAAGTGAAAGCCTGCCTTACATTTTGGAGTCAGTTCAGTAGAATTCATGATGATGAGTCAATTGGTCATGAAGATAAATTTCATCCCTAACAGTTGGCAGTAGAGTCCGAGAAATCGCAGATAGCTATCCACCAACTGGTGATAACTATGCAAAAGCCATTGGTAGCTAAAGCTTCATACTAAAGCATGGTACAAAAAACAAGGTTTGGGCGTGAAGAGCTATTTGTTGGTATTATGTCTGCAAACTGCTACCCATTGGTAGTAAAAATGCTATGAATATGAAATTGAAAATGAACATCATGCAGATGTACAATAGATTGGAGTCAATGATGTCTTTAGAGTCGATCGGCATAACTACTGACAAATATGCTGTCATGTTATTCCCATTGGTGAAATAATGAATTCACAAAAATTGGTTGTTTGGTTATATCCAAAGCTGGTATTAAATCAGATGAAGTTTCAAATAAGAAGTACACAAAAGACAAAATTTCTATCCAGACGAGTAATGAGCTCGAAAAAGCTATGAAACCTGCTTGTATATTTTGTGGCAAAACACATTATTCTCAAGACTGTTTTAAAGGCCAAAAAATGTCTTTTTAAGGAGGGGGAAAAGATATTTTAAGAGAAAATAAAGCTTATTTCACATGTTTGAGATTCTAGCATCATTTGAAGAATTGCAAGGCTAATGTTCGATGTATAATTTGTGAAAAAAAACATTGGACTATAGTATAACCTGAATTCTTTAGTGTTGATAAGAAGAAAATTAATGCAGAGACTTTTCATGTTAATGAAAATGAAGGTCTAACTAAGCCAAACAGAAGTTCTTCTACAAACTCTGCTTGTGTCAATTGAAGCAAATGGAAAGAACTTAAGAACTTTATTTGACACTGGATCACAGAGGTTGTATATTCTTAAATCTACCATGAACCAAATGGGGGCAACTGCTCAATGAAGGGAAAATTTAATGCATGTTGTATTTGGGGGGGGTATTAGCTTTAGAAAGCAACATAAATGCTACAACGAATTGGTGGGTAATTTATAAAGAAATTGCTCTTGTCCAAGTTCTTTACCAGCAAGTTATTTGTGAGCACATTTCTAGTATTCAAGAAGAATGGTTGAATTACGAGATAACAGCATCAGTCTTGCTGATGTAGGAAAAGGCTTACTACCTATAGCTAATTGCAGTTGACTGTGCTGGAAGTCTACACCAGGAACATTTTCCACTCATCTGGTTTTGTTGCAGTACAGACACTACTCGGCTGTATTGTTATGGGCAAGCTAGACTACTGCATTTCACCTCAAATTACCTCATCTGTGATAATCAGTATGCTAATTCACAAGAATTTACAGAAATTAAATGCTTTAGGAATAACCGATTCCAGTGAAAGCAAGGCTAGTGTAGAATTAGAAATTGCTATTTTGGATTACTTTCATAGGACTTTGAGAAAAAATGATGATGTAGGTATGAAGTCAATTTGCCATCAGCTAATGATTGGGGTAGTTTATCATTCAATAGACACACTGCTGAAAAGATATTGTTTTCAACCTCTAAAAAACAGAAATTAAAGGGAAAGCTTGAAGACTATAATGTGATAATCCAAGATTGTTTACAATCAGGAGTAATAAATGTCAAGTAATGAAGTAGAGGGGAAAGCTACCTTCCACATCGACCAGTTTTCAAACGAAATTCTGAGTAATGATACTACCCATTCAAAAAATTTTTCACCTGGAGATATCTTCATATGTTGAAGAAGATAGGAAAGAAGAGAAACATTTTCCCTGATCAATCTCTCCTTACCTCGCCAATGAACCAAAAAAATTGACGTGACAGGAAGCAGAATGATTGTTAAGTTACTGTCTAGATTTTTAGAATAAACATTTTAAACTGAATAGCTTTTGGTAGCCACAAAGCAAATCTAGCAGCAAGTGTAATGAAATAACTTTCTTGATGCAATTGGCATTACTGTTTATTAATTTTGTTTAAAGAATAAGTTCGTAATAAAATTTTAAGGGGGAAGTCAGGGTCCATTCTCAACAGCTTGCGTTTGGAAACATCAGTCGCAGACTTATGTGTTAAGTTCTTGTCAAATTGTTATTGTTGTCCCAAAATATATTGTAAGACTTTTTTTCAATCAGTGATTAAATGATGAATTAGTTCCACAGAAGTGAGAAAAATATCTTATGTTTGTCAATAACCATGCATAATTTAAAACAAATTTTAAGACTGATTAAAGCATCTTAACCCAGGAGCGTGCGGGCTCTTTTGGGTTACACGAGCGTGCGCTTATGTTTTTTGAAGAAAAAAACTGTTACTCTTCAGGCAAAAGTGTTACATTTATGCCAAAATATTATGATCAAACTTAAAAAATATTCAAATTATAAAAATTAAAATTTTAATTTCAATAATATTTTTTATAATATAAATTTTTTAAGGAATAGAAGAACATTAATATATAATTTATTAGAAATTAATTATTATTATTGAAGTTATTCAGGAATTATTATTTAGGTTTATTAGGAATATACTGCATGAAAGAACAACTCCCTCGGAAAGCTTCAAGTTTTTCATCAATTGCTAAGGACTCGCCGACAGTGTAATATTTCCGGCAGTAATTCACAAAATCTTCAAAAAACTCTCATACAGGTTCAAGTTTATCTGATGCTTTCTTGACGACGCGAGTTCCTATATCAGCGAAACGCAAACATCTTGATAAAAAAAAAATAAAACTTTTGTAGAACGTAGTTTTGTGGAAAATTTCCAAGCCGGTTCCGTCTGTTGCCCACATATCCCACACATTTACATAAGATGACTTATGTCACAAAAATATAAAAGACCTATAAAAGAGCGAATTTCAAATAGACACTGAATCGCCTTTCAACTGCTTCTCGTTAATCCACACCTACAACAGCTTCTCAACATTAGGAGTTTTGGATGGTTCTTGGAAATAACGGTAACTACTTTGGCCACATCAAGTTTAATTTCTTTCTTCTTCAGAATAGTGCAGATCGTCCATGTCGAATGGCCGTAAGTCTTTGCCAGTTCTGTCATTCTTACACCACGCTTATGTTTATCTATGGTTTCTTTCTTAAATTCAAAGGCCACGGCTTGTTTCTCTTTGCAGCACTGTCTGAGGCAACAATCTTCTTGGGAGTTATCGTGAAATAATTATTTTCACGTTAAATGTAAAAAGCAATTAACACACAAGTGCACAAACACGTAGATCAAAGAACACCGAGTGATCTGATGAGGGTATTCTCCGAGTCAAGCCTAATTGGGAAGCGCCATGCATACCAACAGTCTGACTCTTTGCTCGTTACTCAAGTCAGTGTATTTAATTTTAGTTCAATATTTATTTCAGAAAACAATTTATAATACTACAGTCAAAAGTCATTAATCCGGACTCGTCGGGACTTCAGCGATTCCGGATTATAGATCATCAGTTTAAATCTCATAAGATGGCATGCAGAAATTCTAAAATTAAAAATATGAAACCGTAATTTATGAAATCAATAACAATTATGATCTAAAGGGTATCAAAATTTACGAAAAAAAAAGCTTAATATTTATTTGTTTACTTTATTAAACATTTCTTTCAATGTAAGTTGTTTAAGTTGCTTCGTTTTATGTGTTAATACTTTCTCTTTAAATCTATTCACAGACATAATTTCTTGTTCAGTTACAAAGTTCCGCTGTTCAAGTCCCGTAATTGCTGTGCCGAGAATACCAACTAACCTGTCAATCGAAATTTTTTCGTTTTCACTAACCTCTCTGTCACCTTCTTCATGTCTTTATCCATTTTTTGCAGCAATTCCACTTTTTGTTTGATGGACATCGAAACATAATTTCGTTTTGTAGATCCTTTGGGAGCTCCAGCATCGGAAATTCTATTTGACATAATCGAAAGTTCAAGTTTACTTTTATAAAATTGCTCTTACAGTCTGCAAAAAATAATAAGCCAGATCCAGTTCGACGATTAAGGAACAACGCAATCATCAACATTAACTGAAATAGATAATTAGATAATTTTAGCTTATACCGTCCGTTTTACATTAAACGCGCCTGCGAAAAAGTTTTCTGCACTTGCGCACACGCATATGCGCAGTCGTAAAGGTCTTACGCGCACACGTAAACGCCTATGTGCATGTGTCAACGCGGCGCATGCGCAGAAAGTTTTTAGCTTTGAGGTCCGGATTATAGATCATTCCGGATTATGGGTGTCCAAATTAACGACTTTTGACTGTACTAACAAATGGTATCTCTTGCATGTAATTATTCCATTCTATCACAGTCTTGCCAGGAATTTCTATTTCTTCCAAACAAAATTTAACACTCATTAATTCTTTACTCCAGCAGTATATAAACCTGATTGCTGTAACAAATGGCAGAGGACTGCTCTCGAACCAAGTACAGACTTGCCAACTCTCCCGATTTAGGCGGGAGACTCCCGATTTTCAACCGCTCTCCCGCCAACCCGATTTACAATATATTTCTCCCGACTTTTTCTTATTCTTAAAATTTCTCATGATTTTTATGGAACTTGGCTTAATACTTTGTTATATGAACAAAAAAAGTTATTTTGGATGTCCGAAGCAAATGAATTTTCTCTAGATTATATCTAAAACAAAACCTTGCGAATTAGATAACTTCTGCTTTGTGAGTGAGAGCATATACGTATTCAGAAACGTCCTTCTCCAGTTCTCCAATGGACATCGTGCTCAACTGCGTGTCATCTGGCATATATTAGCCAATGAGGACAAAACAAGCTGTTATTTGGATGTTCTTTAGTTATTTCGGTCATTTTGTCCTGAGTTGTGTGAGTACACGTGCCTTTGGGAAATAGTTTTAGAAATTATCATCTTTTGTTATGTCTGCGAGAAAGGTGAAATACTCGTTTACGTTTCAAAATTCGTACATAGTTGACTTTCCTTCCATTATTTCCTCAAGGAAATGTAATAAATTTGCGATGTGTACCGCCTGTCGTTGCGATTTTTCGATTTCGAATGGTGGAAGGGCGGATGGTCTCAAACATGTGCGTACACAAAAACACAAGGGCAGCATGAGCTGTTTTGGAAAAAAAAAAAAAAATAAAATAAATTTTTCTTCAGAAACAAAAAACCAAAAAGTTATTAATGCAGAATGTCTGTTCTCTGCCTTTTTACTGGAGCACAACCTGCCACTGAATGCATCGGATCACGCTGCAGCTTTATTTAGAAAAATGTTTCCTGATAGTGAAATCGCTAAGAAATACTTAAGTGCAAGAACCAAAAGAGGTGCAATTGTTAAAGAAATGGATTTGAAAAATAAATCTTCAGCTATTGATCGCATTAAAACAGCTCCGTTCTGCCTCTCTACGGATGGAAGCAATAATACCTATTCAAAACTGTATCCAATTGTTGTTTCTTTTTTTAATCCAGAGTCTTCAGAAATTGAGTGCAGTTTACTTTCTGTCCCCACTTTGGAAGGACATTTGACAGGCTTTAATATAGCACAGCTAATTATTAAAACTTTAAAAGAAAATGCAGTCCCTCTGGATAATTGCTTAGTACTTGGTGCCGATAATGCACCAGTATTGGTAGGCTTGAAGACTGGTGTTGCAGGCATCTTCAGAAAAGAAAATTCAGATTTGCAGATTATGAGGTGCACCTGTCACCTCTTAAATTTAGCAGCTGAAAAAGGAGTAGCTTCTTTACCAATAAATGTGGATGAACACATTGTTGATATTTATTATAATCTTGAAAGGAGTTCTAAAAAGGAGGAAAAATTGAAACAAGTCCAACAGCTGCATAATAGCAGTTTACAATTAGAAAATTTGGATGAAGTTATAAAATCAGCTAGGATTGACACCCAGTGGTGTTTAATTGGAAAACTGAAAGATGCTGACGGAATTTTAAAATATAGTGAATTGTAGAATTATGTTGGCCATCTTGACCGTTCCCCATAGTAATGCACAGTGTGAGAGGATTTTCAGTGTTGTTGCGAAAACAAGGACTAAATTTAGATCTAATATTAGTGATGACACATTAGAAAACTTTTATTAGAGAAAGCAGGCCTACGTGGCAATTCCTATGAACAAAATTATGAAGTTTCTTTCTTAAAGAAAGCAAAATCTGCCACTGTTTATACCATTCGTACAAAAACTGATTAAAGGTTTTTTTTTTGTTTTTTTGTTTGTTTTTTTGTTTTCTTAAACGATGCAAGTAATAAAAATGTTTTTTATGTGTAAGGTATTTTTGTGTTGCTTGCATTTAAGAATTAGTTACTATTTAAAGTTAATTCATTATTAAAAACTATATTTTCCTTATTTAAAAAGTCTTTTTAACATTGTGAAAAATCCCCCGATTTCTTAAAAAAATCTCCTGATTTTTGAGTGTCATAGGTTGGCAAGTATGCAAGTACTGCTTCGAATGTTCATGTATTTGTTACACTTTTTCATATTGCATTTCCAGAAAGGTTGTTTTACAAAATACATCATCGTCAAATGTGAATCTGAACATTCCTTCCTTAATGGCAAAATATTATATTCCTGCAAAAATTTCAAAGAACTTTCTTTGTTTTGCGGACAGTTCCCTCAAGGGATATTTCAGAATTCAGTTGAAGACCAAAAATATTGCAATTTGTCTTTAGAGGTATAAGGTATCCCGCCTTCTTAGCTTGCCTTTGTGGTTAATGGCCAGCACACTCGACATGTATCCGAGAGGTCCATGGTTTGAGTCCCGGCGAGGGCATTGCATATTTATCATATCTCCTGCTTCGAAATAACCTAGTGTGTCTACAGTGGCCCCCAAACTAAAAAAGGTGGTGGATGATGATTCTCCACCGCCAGGATTCGGCGCTCGGGTCCCCTAATCCCCAGTTGCCGCTTAAAAGGGGGGGAGTATATAAGGTATTTCTCTCGCTTTCTTAGCATGCCTTTGTGGTACAGTGGCAGGCACACTCGGCACGTATCGAGAGGTCCATTGTTCAAGTCCAGGAGAGGGCATTGCACATTTTTCATATCTCATGTTTCGAAATAACCAATATCTCTATACAGAGCATCTAAATGCAGTAAAAATAGCATTTATGAAAATGGCAATGTTGCTTATTCAAACTTACAGTTAATGATATGATTACTTGAAGAATTGTTATGCGTATGGTTGCCATGGTTTGCCAACTTTGACCAAGGTGGTTGCAATAACCAAAGTACCTTTATTTCAATACCTGAAAGAAACAGGTCTTTATAATTTAATTTGAATTAGCTTTTATTATTGTATATTTTTAATGTGCCTCATCTTTTGATGGAAATAATTTCCTGTGTTTTTTATACTTATTCATTTAATTGTTTATCATCTTATTAATTAATTTAGATACTGAGTTAGTTATTTGTTGTTGTAAATTTATGATCCAAGATAACTTGTTTTGTAGGGTTCATATGGTCCTTAAGAGTCCTTAGGTTTTTCTAAATCGATTTTTGGCCCTTTAAAAGTTCTTAATTTCAAACAAAATTTTGTGGAAGGTCCTTAATTTTAATCACCTGAAATTTCTGTCTGTTTTTACAACTGCCGTTTTGAGTGTGAATTAGCATTTTGGAGAAATATTTTTGGGGATTCACTGACAAATATGGTCATCTTTTGAATGGGTTCATGAATCTAATTTGTTCTTAATATAAAGATTGGATACTCAAATTTCCGGGCAAGAAGCATTTCGAAATTATTTCAATGAAGACCTCTTAAACAAGTTTTCACTTTTGGAGATGTTAGTTCTTTTATTAAACGGTTCTAAATTTTACAACTTATAAACATTTCAGTGGTTTTTAAGATCAGTTTCTATAGAAAATTTTTAATTCAAATATCTGGAAATTTTTCGGCGACTTTTTTTTTTTTTTTTTTTTTTTTTTTTTTTAACATTATATAACATTGACAACCATTATTAAGTAGTGGAAATGTATTGAAATTATATTTAAAAATAACATTAAAATAAATCATTTTTATTTTTTTGCTGTCATATTATAAAATGACGTAACTTTCCATTTTGGCGACTTATTGTGCAGTATTTTGAATCTGAAAAATAAATAAGGTAATAAATGCTATAAAGCGCAATTTACAAAGTAGCTATGCAATTAAATAAAGTGTCTTCTTCTTATTATTTTTCATGGTAAGACTTTTTTCCAATGTAGTTGTCACAGAAAACGCACTAGGTTTTTCTATAAAATTAATTGTTCACTTTTTTATCTCTTTCATCTGCTCCTTCTGGGATACCACGGGCAGATAGTAGTACCATGTGGCAAATTTGATTGAGCCGGAAAAACTGCACACTGTGTGGTAGTCCGGCAATAAATTAATCAGTCAGTCAGTTTACCTCTTTAAAAAAAAAATTGTCTTTTACTGTTGCAGAATTGGTAGGGGTAATTTTTCTTTAGGATTTTAGACATTGCAACTTTGACAGTTTAGAAGGATTTGAAGGCAAAATTTATAGACACGAAGATTCCAGAAAAATATGACAAAATGAAAATTGTTTTCATAGAATTAACACATAAAAACCGTATTTTACAGGAAATTTGTGATGAATTTCATACTTTCTGGAGAATTTTTAGCAGAACAATGAAAATATAATATTTGAATGTTTTAAATTTGATACTAGAAGTCTTTTTCTTAACATGTATATCTTTCCATAATTTTCTCTACTTTTCACTAGATACAAGCATGGAAAATATCAAAAATTCTTCCAATCTTATCACATAGGCAGGCATTTATAGAAAGGAAATTTTCTGTTTATGAAAGAATTGAAAACTGACAATGTAAAAGATTCATCTTATATGTCTCAATGCATCATACAGGCCAGCCCTACCTGATTTACCTACTCTGCGGGTTCTAAATCTGCTGCCTAGTGCCTTCCTAAATTCTAAAAGTTTTGCCAATACTAGATTTTTGTTGCTCCGTGTGTCACTAAATTCTTAAAATTCTGCCACAAAATTTCGGTGCTTACCATATATAATTTCATACTTATTTTGAATGTTCATATTATTAAAGAAATAAAATTAGCAGCTTTTTCTATATATTCAAAATGCATTTAGTTTTTTAAAATAACAAAAATCTCTTAATTAAATGCAAAACTTCTAAAATGAAGAGGAACCGTACTGAAAGGGTGGGAGGGGGAAACAACACGTAAAGAGAAAGAAAATTATTCTTCAAAGATATGTACAGTTATTATTATGTAAATTAACTAGTTGTTTATAATTTCAGCCTTTACTATAACTTCCTCTTTCTGTTTTTTCACCAGGATGTAAATCTGATAGTTTCTAAACTGGAGTTTTTTAATGGTAAGACAGAGTGTGTTTCTGGCCTCTGTTTGCATGCTGCATTAATTCTTGCCAGCATAGATTCAAATTAAATTGTGTAGTCTTTGACTATTCATCCACATTTTTAATTTGAATTTGACTGTTCCTGTTTAATTACATCACCATGAGCTGTAGTTGATTGTGTTATCTTAAGAACTTGCCTTTATGTTCTGAGTTCTTTTTTAATAAAAGTTTTGTCTGACTTTGTAGGTAATTTCAGACATGGCAATAATTTGCTTCACATCTGACAGGGGTTTGGGACTATTTAACTTTTACCAGATCAAGTAAAACCTCATAGGTACATTGCCGAGAGAATGAAAAGTTAGGAGATAAAGCAGCAGAAACTAGCGGGAACATTAGTTTGCATACTGAAACAAATTTCTAATTGTTGTAAAAGATGCTTAAAGAGAAGCAAATTGATATAAATTAGCCAAAATGCCTGGGAGGGCTTTAAACTAAAATGTTCTGGTTAATTTACATGTTCTTGGCTACTAGAACTTTAGGGAAGTGAGCAGCTATTCGCTGGTCTTCTTACAACTGTAAAATATTTCAAAGAATGATTAAAATATCCGTTTATTCACTCAGAGAAATGCTCACCGATGCCCCTTCTCTGGCTTAAAGGGAAAGCCTCCACTTGGGCTTTAACTTAAGATAGAAAATAAGAAACTAAACTAATTCTAATTAGCCATACTTTAGTTGAAGCTGCACAGAGATTGTTAACCGGGTTGACTTGTAATTAAACCTCACCTGCGAAAACTGTTGTTGTTGTTACTAATCTCCATGGCTAGGAATATACTAGACGTGGTCCACGAGTCCATTCACCTTTAAAAAATCGAAAACAAGATTAGGAGACCCGTAAAGGTCCACAAGAGACAACTCCAGGCACTCGAGGATATGTGCCGGTGATGCAGGTGCATTGTGACACTTAGAAAAATTGGGTGCATCGTGATACCACTCTCAAAAGCAAGTCCCCTCAGGTGCCCACTGAAGAATCGGGAAAGTGTTACCTGAACACATCTTTCGCAATCCATAGCAAGGGATCTTCCAGGACAATCAGCTTGATACCAGGAATGACTCGGGGGAACGAGCCAAATGTGCCTGTCAGCATGTCTTCTAATGGAATGCAGTTCAAGATATGTCAGTGAATTGATAATTGGCAAAGGTTCTTCAGAAGCCTCCTTTGCCAGAATGTCTGCCATTTCATTCCCCCATATATCAACATGGGAAGGAATCCACTGAAGATGCACTTCACAGAGTGACGAGACCTGCCTAAGTTTGCTAAGAATTGCAGCTCCGGCCCTATCACCAACTCTTTGCCAGTTTGAAAGATATTCATTTAAATCATTCAAGTTAAATTGTGTAGTCTTTGACTATTCATCCACATTTCTCTTAAAGACCGAACTGAAGTCAAAATTTCTTTATTTTAACAATATTTCGATTTGTGCATTTAATGACAACACCACTACCAGAGCGAGAGTCCTCGCTTTTACTCCCATCAGTATAGATGAGGGTAGCTTCAGTGGGAATTGCATGTATAGTTTCCAAGGCAGATTGTCGTAACAGGGCCGGAATATAATTTTTCTTGGAAACTCGAGACGAAAGTTCCGCATGAAACCCGACTCCAGGGAGTGCCTCAGATGGATCTAAGCATTGTTTCAAGGAATGTTGCTCAACATTACGGTCATTTATACCAGCATACTCAATTTGACAAAACGGACTATTTTTCTTAAGTCTTTGGGTATTACTCCAGTGCTGCAGAAATTCTGAAGTTCTATTCTGGGAGCCGTAACTGAGTTTATTATAATATTTTACGAGGCCCGCATTTCTTCTTAGACTAAGGGGTTGAAGGTCTGTTTCATACAATGCAATTTTCTTCGGGCAACTGTTGCGCAAGCCAGTTATAATGCGAGAAGCACTGAGTTGGACTCTTTCCAATTTCTGGAGGTTGGTGGAAGAAGCACAACAGTAAATGAGGAAACCGTATTCCAAAATAGGTCGTATGATAGCAGAGTAAGTAGTTCTCAAAGTGCAAGCATCGACTCCCCAATCACGTCCCGAGATATATAGTTCAGAATGTTTAGGCGTTTTCTGCCTTTAAAAACCACCGCATCCACATGTTTGTTTACTAGTGATCTCTGGATCGAGAACGAAGCCTGAATATTTGGGATGTTTGTCATATGTAAGAGGCAAATTATTCATAAAAACCTGTGGATGATAATTATAAATCTTCTTATTGGTGGTAAAAAAACTAACAATAGATTTAGTTGGATAAGAAATCAATATGTGGTCTTTTGAGAATTTCCACACTTCTTCAAGGATAAAATTTATATTGGTCTCAATTGAACTCACATCTGGGCCTGAGCTCCAAAGGGCAATATCATCTGCAAATAAACCAACCTCACATCTCCTTGATATAATCTTCTCAATTCCAGCTAAATACAGGCAGAAAAGAATTGGGCTCAACACAGAACCCTGGGGGACGCCTTGGCCTTGGTTCTTGGAAGGCGTTTGACATAGTGGAATTAAGCTTTACTTTTATCAGTCTATTTCTTAAGAAATCTGCGATCCAGATCAAGGCTTTACCCCTGGTGCCAAAATCTTCGTAGAGTTTAACTATTAGTTTATGTTTTCAGACATGGTCAAACGCCTTTGACAAGTCTAGAAAAGCAGCCACGGTATGATTGGTAGGTTGCTTGTTTTGGACATCTCTAATCTTCTGGCTGAGATAGACCAATTGATCAGTGGTGCTATGACCTCTTCTGAAACCGTATTGTTCTTTTGGTAGGAGGTCGTGGGTGTCCAGGTGAAAGAGCAACCGCCCCATGATAATTTTCTCCATGATTTTACATGCAATGCTGGTTAGGGCAATGGGTCTAAAGCTTCCAGGAGATCCATTGGTTTGGCCAGGTTTCTCAACAGGTATAATTGTGGCTCTTTTACACTCTTTAGGAAGGCGTCCTAGACTCCAAGATTGATTTACTATATTCAGAAATTTCTTTTTTGCATGAGTGCCAAGATGCCCAATCATCTGGCCATGGATACCATCAGGTCCAGGAGTTTTGGTCAAGTCAAGATCCTCAAGTGCCATCTCCAATTCATGCATGGAGAAGGATTTAAAGAAAAGGGGATTGCCCGAGACAGCACTACGACATCCAATATGCAAGATCTCGAGACCTTTTTCTCACTTTTTTATCAACTTCTGTAAAAGTCATCTCACTTATCTCCTGGTAATGTGCCCCGTGGAGATCAGCCGCAGCTTTTTCGTCTGTAGGGATGTTGCCATCCGTATCTAAGACAGTATTACATCTCTTTATCTGAGGTTGTTCACTGCTAATATTTTTGATCAATTTCGTGTCAGATGATCTAGCATCAAGTCCCTCACATATATCCATCCATTTTTTCCTCTTAAGTAGCACATAAGTTCTTTTTATTTCTGCATTGACTTTGTTCATCTCTGTCCTGTTTTGCTCTGTATTATTGTTTTTTAATTTGAGTCGCAGGTTCTCTCTCCTCTGAAGCAAAGGCTTCAAAACCGGCGAATCATGAGTAAAGTAAGGATTAAAAAGCTTTACCCTTCCTCTAGGTATAGTTCTTTTAGCTGCCCCAAAGAGCATATGCTTAAAAGTAATCCAGTTAGTATCAAGGTCACTTGAATGAATGCTAGGTTCAGCCAGGGTGTCAACAAGACCACCAAATGCCTTCCAGTCTGCCTTAGAAAAATTCCAATATTTTTTTACGATTAAGGAAAGTACACTGTTTCTTCTTTATTTCAATTAATATTAGAGAATGGTCACTCCCAATATTCTTCATAACTGTCCAGGTGCAATTTGGAAAGATAGCGGGGCTTACTATAGACAGGTCAAGGGCTTCAGTCGTGTTATAGCTATATGAAGAGTGCGTTGGAGTACCATCATTAAGGATCATGAAATCTGAGTCATCAACAGAATGAAGAAGATTAAGTCCCCTCTGGTTCTGGGAAGAGCAACCTCACGCTGGGTGCTTAGCATTTAAATCACCCAGAAGTATAGTATTTCCAGATAAAAGATTATCAAGGACTCCAGGCAGGTTACCAATGTTGGGAGGGTAATATAAATTAAAGATGTTTAGTGGTTCACCTCTCCACAAAACAGTGATGCCTTGCAACTCTAAATCTGAACCAGTGGGTACATTATAACTTTTGGAAATATAGTTGATGTCTCTGATAAGGAAAACAAGGCCACCGCCTCCTTTCGCGTGTCTATCTGAACGGATGATGTTGTATCCCTTAACTTTTAGTTGAGAATTCTCTTTCAGTTTAGTTTCCTGTAGAGCGATGATTTGAGCTCCCTGGTCTTCAGCCAACTTCAGTATTTGGTCAAGTTTAGATTTCGCTGCCAATGTTGAAATACCATTGACATTACATTGGATAATTTTAAGAGTTCGTAATCTAGGAGACTGTAGCTTATTTTTTGGACGAGGTCCTCTTCCTAAACCTCGAACGCGCCCCTTTTGAACCTGCGCGACGGGTGATGCAGTATGGATCACATTAGAAAGCTTCATGACTCATGGGTGGAGGAAAAGGGCAGCCTCTATAAGTCGTGAGACCTGAGTATAATGGAATAGCCTTCACGCCTAGGTTGGCCCTACCAGGAGTATACACTCCCGACGTACTTCGCCTATTCCACCCAGTGCCACCCCGTTGCCACGATGAGGCAGCCTACAGGTCTTGAGGGGGGAAAACTAACAGGCACATAAGACATGGCAAGTAACAGGCCGTGCATAGTAAGATAGGCTTCAAACAATGACATGGCCCAAAGGCAGAACGCGTTCTACTAAGAACTTCTGAGCTTTTTTACGGAAGTGACTGAACTTCCCATTAAATACTTTTACTTCATTTACATAAAACGTGATACTGAAATTACATTCTTGCGTTGTAGGTGGGAAACAAAAATTTAAAGGAAAGGGTTTTCAAAATTAAAAATAACTATTGGAAAATTAAAATAAGCCCTAAAAATTAAAAAGACTCAAATTTTTTGTTGCATGTTGCAGCTACAAAATATAAATGTTTTGTAGTTTTTAATGTGTAATTATCCTAATAATCATTTAAGAATCAATGTCATAAATTATATGTATTTTAAACTGTGAAATGTTATTAGATTGTGATTTTGATAGTGCTTTTTTTTGACAAATATTTTCAAAATATTAAAAAATTTAATAGTGGTCATGTAAATCTATAATGATTAAGGGTATCTAACTGCCTAATTTAATTATTTGTAACTAACAGCTCATCCTTAAAAGTTATATCTGCATATTAAAGTAAGTTATTGCCCTTCATTAATATTTACCGTGGTCACAAAATACAGCACAAAAATATAAAAATTAATGTAAAACATTCTTTGCGTCTAGTGAGACTTAATACAAAACAACTTATAAGTTCTGGTGCTTTTACTGGCTTATTGGTACCTTAAAGTAAAATAACTGGGTTACAATCCCAGAAACTCTATACGAAGCTATGACACAAACTCCATCAGACAGACAGAACATAACTAACTTTCAAAACTTGCCAACTATGCCTACATCATGCTTTCAGGTTTGCTTAGACCAGCCAGGTCTTTCTCTAAACAAGCATCAGTCGTGGCAACAGTCAGTTTTCTGTTACGAATCATGCTGTTTATGATTTTACTTCTCATTTTAACCTATGCTATTTACTAAATCTCTAGATTGAGCAAGTACGTAACAAAATGAGACATGAAATATAAAGCTAAATGTGAAATCTTCTTAAACTTGATTTTGTTTTGTAATTATGTTGATTAAATTATATTTAATAATAATGCATACTACTTAGATCTGTTTTATTCTTACGATGGTATTACAAAAGGCATAGAGGTGAATCTTTACATTATCGTAACTTGGCGATTTTTTGGTGAAAATTTGGCGACCAACCCTGCTACAGCAACCTGCTAGTTTTGTTTTGGATGCCATTTTGTTTTCACGAAGTAAAGGCTTTTTTTTTTTACTCAAAATTTTTTCCAACATTCTGCTAGCTGAATTACGCTTATACTTTTATGGAACAAAAGTGCTTAATCATGATGAAGATTAGGTGCGAAATTGGGAGAAAGTGCAGAATCGCAAACTGCTTGCCGCGTTTTTAAGAATTGCACATACATGGTATCCATGTACACGTTGACCTATTTTCACTTAAAAAAAAATCCCAGAATTGCACAAAAAAGGCATTGTGTACACTCTTGACTTTATCTATGTACACATCGACCTATTTTCACTTTAAAAGTCAAAGAAAATTGACAAAAATCCAATTCTTCTTACTCTTGTAAAAAGCGCCAAACAAAATAAGTGAGCAATTCTGCACTTTAGCAGCAAAATTGTTTCTAAGTGCTTATTAGCTAAAATCACGATTGGAACTTTCTGGAAAATGTCACATTACGTCTTGTACTTCTCTGAGACATAATAATCTGTGATTCAAACTGTGTACTTCTCAGATTATTGCTGAAGTCCTAGCTAGTAACCTCTATCGCCTTACCAAAATGTTGCCAAACTACCTGTTACCATATTCTAAAGATTAGCCGGCATAGATAATATTTTAATTGAATTTATTCAGCTCCCATTTTGCTGATAGGTCCTTAATTTTTTTCATGAATTGTCCTTGAAAGTATTTAATTTCCATGTGGAGAAATGCATACAAACCCTCTTTTGCTATGTAAGCTGTCTAACTAACCGTGTGTCTGGTGCATATAATTTTTTTGATTACGTAGCAGGAACTCCACTACCGCCGTCAAAGGAGTAGCTGGTCAACAGCCAACAATGTTAAACTCTTATTTTCTGTTATGTCAGTTGACAGGCTATTCTGTGTAGCAAGCATACATACTTAAAACTTCATCCTCTCAAATGTACAGGTGCTGTGAGATAGCTTTCCCACAAAGCAGGTTTAGGGTTGCCATAAAATGGCAAGTGAAGGTAGTGTTGCCACATTTGGCGAGAAATTGTCCATTTGGTGACAAAATAGGCGATATACCATGGACGGATGGAGATCCTTCTGGAACGAATTCTTACCGGTTTAGCCCAGAATGTTCTTGAACACAAGCTGAAAGCTATATAAACCCTGCTGGTGCGCAGTCAGCGAGTGTGTGTGCTTCAAGAGTGCAAGATGGTTAGTATCGAGTTGGTGTCTCGTCTAGCGAGTTGATCAAGTTGACAGCCGGGCAGCGAGTGCTGAGTGGGTCGTCGAGTTCACCGAAGGAGTCTCTTAGTGTATCGCGGTTAGTGCATCGTCGAGAGAGCGTGTTGAACTCCGGGAACGACTGAACCGAAGAGTCGGGAGCCATGCTCTGTTTGTTGTCAAGTGCATCGCAAGTTGTAGCGTGAAGAGTCTCGAGAGTACGTGGAGTTCCGAGAACAACCGAGCAGAGTCGGGAGCTGTATTCTGGTGCTTTGCAGTGAAGCTGTCTCCATAGTGATAGCTTGATAACCTAAAAGCTGTGTCGCTGATCGTGTCAGCGTGTTTATAACAGTTCGATGACTGTAAACGAGATTTTGGAGCTGTCCTGATTAATACCTGCCAATAAAGTGTGTTTCGATACTTCATCAAGTAGTATTGTCATTATTCACTCCAAATCCTCACGAACCCCGTACGAACATGAAGGTAGAAAATAACGTAACAACTGATGTTAGAAAAGAAAAATGCAACAATATCGGAATAGTGATAATGTGAATATATATTAGTAGTATGATTAGGAGTGAAAGAGACTCTAGTGCTTTGGAAATCTTTGTCTTGAACTTTGCTTTCTTCTGACTCTTCCATGCAGCATCAAAACTTTTCTCAGTTAAAACATCATTTTACTTGTTTTTGACACCTTCTGTTTCAAGTGAAGACAAAATTACACGTGAAGACAAAATTACAAACTAAAATTAATTATAAAAGAGTTTCAGCTGTATTCAAAAAGCTAAAGGACAAAAAGAGACTTTTTAAAGTTATTTATTCAATAAAAACAAGATTTATTATGACAAGCTTTATATATATGCTACAAATAAAGTAAAGGAAAAAGTTATTTTGTATAAGGATAATTGTAGTGTATTCATGTTTGCCACAGAATTTTATCGTAAGTTGATAAAAGACACTCTGATATTCAACTATTGTTTTAATGATTGATTGCTCGTGTAGTGCTGTCCTGTTGTGGAGCCTCATAGCAAATAAATTATTGCAAGAAAATCTACCTGATATGAATATTACCTGTTATGCTGATGATATTATGGTAACTATTACACGAGACTATTTCGAAAAAATAGAGGTTACTTTTAACCTGCTTGAAAATATTTCTAAAAAGTGGAGTACTGAGCAAACTATAGAATTTAATATTGCAAAAACTAATGGTCCTCCGTGAGGGGGAAAAGTTAGGATCCCCAGATTGAAATATGTTAAAAAAATAAAATTTGGGAATATGTTTAAATACCTGGGTGTAGTGATAGATGACATGTTGAATTTTATAGAGCATTTTAAGTCAGTACAACAAAATATAGAAAAAATTTAATTATTATTAAAGTAATTTTACTCCGATCACTCTCTCTAACAAAAGCTCTACCCTGAGGGATATTTACAAAAATGTTATTACATCAAAAATTCTTTACAGTATTGACGCATGGGGTGACCAAGCAGTGGAGCTGGTCAAGACAAGGCAGAAATTGGACTCGTTGCAGAAAGCCTAAACTCTTGCATCCCTTAAACAAGATCATTTGAAACAGTCCCGATGGAAGTTTCGTGCCTACTGGCTGGTGTACTACCTCTCTCCTTGCAATTTAAATTTACTTATAACAAATTTGGTCTGAGATATATTATACAAAGCAGAAAATAGTGTATGAGGATAACTAATTACCATCGAGATGTTTTTAGAGCATGATCTCTGTATATCCTACGCTAAAGACTACTTCAACTGGAGAAATTAAAATTTATGCAGATGATGCAGGGTTTGCGCAGAGTTCTGTGCATTCGTTGTGTTTTTCACAGTATTGAAATTGATTGTAAGAAGTGTACTGGAAGACTAGGAAATTCAGTTTATCAAGCAGAATTGCTGGCAATTAAAATGGCTTTATTCTGGATTAAGAAATTATCTATGAGGTATTGCATTAATTTACATTCAACTGCCTTATCTGCACTTATGGCACTCTCCTGCCCTTTTCAAAAGCATAAAATTGCTAATGATTTAAGCAGATTTATTTAAAACTACGAAAGAAGCATATTCTGGATCTACATTGGATCAAAGCTCGCGCTGGGCATTATGTCAATGAGAGAGCAGATGCACTAGCAAAAGATTCTGCACGAGGAGGGGGTGATCGAAGAGGTTTCTATTCAAGGTTAAAAAAACAATACGTGTACACTAATACAAGCTCTTTTTAAAGACTGGCAAAATATGTCGAATCTCTCTGAAAGAAACAAAACCATCTAAGTTGCTTAAAAATTAGCCAAACGAAATGCAATTTTTAGGAGATGTTGATCAAATTTTCAGTGCACATGAAAGGTTTCCTGCTCATTTAAAAAAGGGCCCCCCTCCAGTATATATAAAGCTTGTAATAAATTTGGTGAATCAAAGCACCTCATCAAAGACTTGCCTGACTAAGAGTGTGAGAAGAAAATATAAATTTACAAAGTTTGAAGATTTATTTAGTAACTATAAAGTGTTTAGAAAATTTGCAAGACGTATTATGCAAATTGTGAATGAGAATAAAAAGAATATAATGGAATAAACACATGTAATGGAAGTAAACTTACAAATTTAAGATGAATTTGATAATATGAAGAAAATTTGAATAATAGTAATTGATAGTAAAATTTATAAAGGTTTAAAATTTGGGAAAGAACATAGAAATGGAAATAGTGCCTCTATATACTGATTTCAACGAGAGTTCTTGGGACGTATGCATTTGTTTTACGTGTTGTGTTTTTATTTCTTTCATCATTTCTTTTGAGTTTCTGAATGTTCGTTTTGTGTGATTGTATGAGCTGGTGTTTATTTTAGCTTTGCAACCTATAACCAGATGTTTATTAAGTTCATTATGTTCCGTTATTTAACCATTTATTTAGTTATGCTTCATTATTTAACGTTTGTTGTTGGATTGGCCTGTCTCCTCATAACCATTTGGCAGGCTTCGCCTGCTGGGTGGGCTTGGAGGCCAGTGCTTAGAATTAGTTAACTAACAACACACTGCTGTCTATACCTTGTGCATTTATTCTTAAAAATTTTGTTTCAGATATCCAGTATACGTTTAGTGAGAGATAAAGAAACAGATAGGTTTAAAGGTGAGTATTTCTGTATTTTGTAGTATGCTTTGTATATGTTTATTAGATTTAATATTTTGTATATAAAATTCTCATATTTATATGAGCTGTTATTAAACCTTTGCACTCATATTAAGTTTAGACATGGTTGTAATCAATTTTTATTGAACGAACTCTAATGCATAATGTGCAAGATTATGAATCTTGTCCGCTTAATATTGTCGCATAGATGAGGGGATCCTACAAATGAACAGGCAAGTACAAGTCTAAACTCAAGACTTTATTAATTAGAACTGAATGAAGAGCTACTTATATACAGCTGGTGAACATGCTGAAACATTCCAGACTTGGAATGTTCTGGAAGAATAAGAAGGAAATTTACATAAATAAGATAACATTAACAACAAGGATATTTACATAAAAACCAATTATCAGGCATCTTGCCGTTGATGGGTTTCGAACCCGGTACTTTCAGGTTTCGAGTCCTACGCCTTCTCCGCTAAGCTATGAGGAGCTCGGTTGAAAAGAGCGATTTTCGCTACATTATCACCTTCTTGGGAAGAAGCAGTGTCCCGCTGCGTTCTGGTCTGGCTTCTTGTAACAGGTCTCCTGGAAATATTGGGCTTTCTTTCATCATCTAGTTGTACTTTCAGATCAAGAGAGGGCTTCAACCTCAACACGTGAACGATGTCTTTTGAATTCCATCGTTTCTTATTTTGTTCCATACTTTCTACTTCATACGTCACGTCAGAGAGCTGTCGTGTTATTCGATACGGTCCAAAGTAACGTCTTAGAAGCTTTTCGGATAACCCAAGCTTTCATACTGGAGTGAAGACCCAGACAAAGTCTCCGATGTTGTAGCTGACAGGTCGATGTCTCTCGTCATATCACCGCTTGTCTGTGGTTTGCGCTTTAAGAATATGGAGTTTTGCAAGCTGTCTAGCTTCTTCAGCTCTAGTGATCAGATGTTGCGCATAACTATCTTCGATACTGTATGGGAAAATTACGTCGAGAGGAGTCTGAATGTCTCTGCCATAAATGAGAAAGAATGGGCTGAATCCCGTTGTGTCTTGTTTGGCTGAATTATAGGCATAGGTTACAAATGGTAGAATAGTATCCCAATTTTTCTGTTCAACGTCTACGTACATGGACAACATGTCTGCCAATGTTTTATTGAATCTTTCAGTTAAGCCATTGGTCTGAGGGTGGTAAGCAGTCGTCAGCAGATGAGACGTCTTGCATAGATGAATTACTTCTTTAACAACATTGGATAGGAAGTTGCGTCCTCGGTCACTTATCATTTCTTTGGGGGCACCATGCTTCAGTACAATT
This sequence comes from Stegodyphus dumicola, assembly GCF_044657685.1. Taxonomy (NCBI): domain Eukaryota; kingdom Metazoa; phylum Arthropoda; class Arachnida; order Araneae; family Eresidae; genus Stegodyphus; species Stegodyphus dumicola. Next base: position 37,296,971 of record NC_140781.1, read on the forward strand.
TCTTCAACTATAAACTTGGCAATTTCAGTGCCCTCAGCTGTCGGTATTGCCTTTGTGACTGCAAATCTGGTAAGGTAATCTGTGCAAACTATAATCCACCGGTTCCCATTTCGAGTAACAGGAAAGCGTCCAAGTAAATCTATTCCAATTTTTGTAAACGGTGTGTCAGGAGGTTTTATCGGATGAAACTGTCCTGGTGGACGTTGCGGCGGTGATTTCCGTCTTTGGCATTCTCGGCAGTGTGATGCATACCGCCATGTGCTTCCATATAGCCCTGGCCAATGGTACTTCCTCCTTATTCGGTCGTACGTTTTGGCAAATCCGAGATGGCCAGCGGTTGGAGCATCATGAAGACTTCTTAGAACCTCGCTACGAAGTTGCTTTGGTACCACCAAGAGCCACTGCTGTCCCATAGGGTCATAGCTTCTTTTCTACATTATACCATTTTTTATTTGATAATTTTGATATGTGTCACCTCTCTTGAGAGTTGTAATGATGGATTTTAATCGTTTGTCCTTCTGCTGCTCTTTTCCGTAATCTATGATTGCTGCAAAGAAAGGGATGTCTTCATTGTTCTCAATTATTGGTTCTATAAGAGGCTTCCTCGATAGTGAATCTGCATCGGAGTGCTTCCGACCGCTCTTGTAGACGATATTTATGTCGTACTCCTGCAACCTGAGAGCCCACCGTGCAAGTCTTCCGGATGGATCCTTAACATTGGCCAGCCAACATAAAGAGTGGTGATCTGTGACTACCGTGAAGGGTTTTCCGTAGAGGTATAGCCTGAATTTACTAATTGCCCAGATGTTATGGCAAGGCATTCTTTTTCGGTGGTGGAATAATTCCTTTCAGCTGCACTAAGGGACCTGGATGCATAGGCTATTGGTCTTTCTTTGCCATCCTGGATCTGAACCAGTACTGCACCGATACCATAGCCGCTAGCGTCAGAATGTATCCTGGTTTCTGCGTCTGGAATAAAATGTCCCAAAACAGTGCCACTGGTCAGCAGCCTTTTGAGCATTGCGAAAGATTCAATCTGTAACGCGTTCCAAGAAAATTTTGCATCTTTCTTCAACAAGTCATGTAGGGGCTTTGCGATATCTGCGAAATTTTGGATAAATCGTCGGTAGTAGGAACACAAGCCCAGAAAACTTCGGACATCGGCGATATTTTTCGGAATAGGGAACTTTGCTACAGCCTCTACCTTTTGTGGATCGGGATATATCCCATGTTGATCGACTAAGTGTCCCAGTATAGTCAGTTTCTTTTTGCCGAATGAACATTTCTTGGAATTTAGCGTCAGTCCTGCTCTTTGGATACATTTCAATATTTCCCTCAAATGCTTTTGATGCTCTTCGAAATTAGGTGCGTACACGATTATGTCGTCGAGGTAGCAAAGACAAATATTCCATTTGAGACCTCTTAGTACCATGTCCATCATCTGTTCAAATGTGGCTGGAGCATTGCATAATCCGAACGGCATGACTTTAAATTCATAGAGACCATCTGGAGTCACAAAAGCTGTCTTTTCTCTGTCTTTATCATCAACATCTATTTGCCAGTAGCCTGACTTCAGATCCATCATAGAGAAAAGTTTTGCACCAGCCAGGCAGTCCAAAGCATCATCGATGCGAGGTAATGGATAGACGTCCTTTTTAGTTACCTTGTTCAATTTTCTGTAATCGACACAAAAACGCCATTCACCATTTTTCTTCTTCACAAGCACGACTGGAGATGACCATGGACTATCTGATGGTTGTATCACATCTTCTTTTAGCATTCGTTGCACTTCGTCTGCAATCACATGCCTCTCAGTGGCTGACACACAGTATGGCCTTTGTTTGATTGGTGCACTGTCACTTGTATCAATCTTGTGCTTCACCGAATTGCATCGGGATTTTTTCGCAATACTGTTAAAATCAAAAATGTCACTAAATTCATCTAGTAGACTCAATAGCTCGTCTTCCTCAGCATTGGTCAAATCAGTATCAAAAATTTCTTTTAAGTTTTCTTGAGATAACCTTTTCCTGGACCTATGTCCCTTGGAACCTGCTGGAGCCTGATCACTGAGGGAGCAAATAGCGTCGCTTTTTATGGTCGTTAAATAGCCAACATTCATCCCTTTCGGTATCAGTTGGGTTCGTCGAGAACAATTAGTTACCCATAATTTACCACAACCATCCTCTATAGTGACAATTGAGGCTGGTATCGATGGTTCTTTTTCGCACATAAGAACTCTATTTCCAACAATCATAGCTTCGTCTGCTTCCCGTAGCTCTGAATTCAAGGCACATATTTGCTTTGCGGTGTTTGCTTCAATTACATAATCGGTTGCGGCAAACAAGGAGAGCTGTGACTTATTTAAATATTCAATGTCTGGAAGGATTTCTGCAAGTGTAAGTTCTTGATTTCCACAATCGATAACGGCATCGGTGGCACAGAAAAAATTCCATCCAAGTATCATTTGATGACTACATTCAGGAAACACAAGGAATTCAAACGGCTTCTTAGTCCCATTCAAATCAACTTTCAATACACAGCGTCCCGAGGCAGCTACAGTTTTACCACAGGCAGTTTTCAATACAGGTACATTCTCAGCAAACATAGGAGCATTTAGCTGTCGACGTAACTGTTCAGATATGACAGAATTATCGGCACCCGAGTCAACAAGGGCTTTCACACACTGTCCGTTTACGGTGATAAAAGTGTTATTCTTTTCCAACTTGGCTGTTGTGTACGTCGGAGGATTTTCTTCAACTGCGGCCTCACCTCCTGTACAGGTCGCTTGAGCTAGTTTTCCTCATTGGTTCGGCGTGGGGAACGGCTGGACCGGCATACTGGTGACTGCGATTGTCGGCGGTTGAGAGAGCGTCGCGGATAAGGTGAACTGCTCCTTATTCGGGAAGAACTAGATTGTGCATATTCGTTGTCGAAGCTGTATGTAGATTCAGTGTCCCTGTCCCGTCGAGGATTGGACGTCTTTACGGCTCTTGCATTTTCAAATATCTGGCGTCTTTCCCTACAGTCCCTCAGAACATGTCCTGGGCATCCGCAATGAAAACAGAGAGGTACATTATCGTCAGTCCTCCACAGATCTGTCGTACGTTGTGGAGCAGTTCTCTGGCTGGCTTCACGTCTTGGTTGCGACCTAACTGGAAGTGAACATTGGGTAGTGTGTTTGCTTCTCCCTGCTCCTGTGAGTTGGTGCCAGCGCCTCTATAACGTCTTCCCGGACCACAGATGCTATGTCATTTGGTGCTACGGGTTTTATTTCCGTGTAGCCCTGAACTTGCGTAAGGACCTTCTGAAGCTCTTCTCTGACAATGGTGTGCACTATAGACTTTAGTTCACTGGCGTCCGCATCGGCCGAGACCGCGGAGACATTAGGCAGCCTCTGGAATCGTGATCGGGCGATACGTCTTCGTCGAAGGCTTTCTATGTGACGGCAGCGTTTCACGAAGGCATCGACGCTGTCATAGTCCTGGGACGACAGGACCTGGTACAAATCTTCTGCAATACCTTTCATGAGGTGGGCCACTTTTTCGTCGTCAGACATAGATAGGTTTACTTTCCGGCAGAGAGCGAGAACATCTTGAATGTATGCTTCAGACGTCTCAGCGATTTGCTGAGCACGTGTCAGTAGTACTCGTTCAGCTTGGCGCTTTACATCAGCTGCTCGGAAAAAGGTGTTCTTAAGAGCAGTCTTGAAAACAGTCCAACTGGTAAATGTATTTTCATTATTATCGAACCACTGTCGAGCGGTTCCGCCAAGGTAAAAAATGACATTCGCCAGACACATTTGATCATCCCAGTGGTTATAGTTGGCGATTCGATCAAAGTCCTTGAGCCATCTATTAGTGTCTTCTTGGCTATCCCCGCTGAATATACACGGGCTTCTGGGTAGTTGGTACGTCAGGATCGGTATTGGTGCGATATTACTTGAAGCGGAACTGGCTGCTGGAGAATTCTGCTCGGATTCCTTCTCATCAACCATCTTTCTCGATCTTTTACGCGAATCCTCTAAGAGCCCAAACTCAGGAGGAAGTCCTCGAATCCGTAGGCTTCGGCGTAACACTGCCGTAGTAACTGAGAAATACCCGGCGCCTCCACCAAACTGTCACGTAGATGAGGGGATCCTACAAATGAACAGACAAGTACAAGTCTAAACTCAAAACTTTTTATTAACTAGAACTGAATGAAGAGCTACTTATATACAGCTGGTGAACATGCTGAAACATTCCAGACTTGGAATGTTCTGGAAGAATAAGAAGGAAATTTACATAAATAAGATAACATTAACAACAAGGATATTTACATAAAAACCAATTATCGGGCATCTTGCCGTTGATGGGTTTCGAACCCAGTACTTTCAGGTTTCGAGTCCTGTGCCTTCTCTGCTAAGCTATGAGGAGCTCGGTTGAAAAGAGCGATTTTCGCTTCAATATAATACGAGATCAGTATGGTTCTTTGCTATGGTGGCTGACAGCAGACATATGACTGGAATGGTAGAAATATTTTGGTGGCTGAGAGTAGATACACGAAAGGAAGGAGTTAAATTATTTGTCAGTGCAATAGAATGCATAGATAAAAATTAGTAAATTAAAAAAAAATTCTGTTAAAAAAGTTTTCAATTTCTAAAATCGTATATGGTAGCAGTTCAGAAAGTCGGTAACTATTCTTAGAGACAAACTTTATTCCAGAGGCAAATATACATTGATAAGGTAGTTGTAAATATTACTTCTCAATGTTGTCACCTCATATGTCCAAGCATTTTTTCCACTGCTACATCAAAGCTTTGATGTTCGCATAGAAGGAATCCGTGTCAAATCCATAAAGTCATGTCTTGATGGCTTGGTCAGGAGAGATGAAAATTATTGGGTGCAAGGTCTGGGCTGTAGAAAAATAATCTTCGTGAGAGTTAATCTTTCACCTTTTACTAAGGATTACCGCTTGTGCTATAACACATCGTATGTAAAGGGGGGTACTTAATCTGGTTTGTTGCTATCATGCAGCAGGATGATGCCATTTAAAAGGTCTTGTTTTATGCGGATGGCTTTGTGCACCCATCTCTTGTGTCACATTAATGGCAGCATTCACTGTCACTTTCTGGGTCGGAAAATCAACCAGTAACATCTAATAATCCAGGGTTCGTACGATCCTTAATTTTTTCAAAAATGGTTTTTGGTCCTTAAAAGTCCTTAATTTTGGCCAAAATGAATAAACGGTCCTTAATTTTGCTCATTTGACATTTCTAATGATTGGCATTCTATGTGTGAATTGCAATTTCTCATGAATATGGAATTAAAATTGCATGGCTCTGAACCAATCTGTTGGCAGATTAGCATTGCAAACGATAAAAATAAACAATTAGCTACCCGAACGAAAGTATCGGTGTCTGATTGGCTATTCACCCAATCTTTCGAAACAGGTGTGTGTTATCCATAAATTTAGGCAGAAAGCGTGAAGCCGGGAGTTCTTTAAGAGGCGAAAGTGATGATGAAGGTGCTCGAGAAAAAAAAGGGGGAGGGATTCTGAAAATATTTGCCAAAATTAGAGCAATCCCAACCTGGAAGGCCACAACCCTTCCGACGCCAATAGGAGCGAGATGCCTGGAAAGTGCATTTTCAATAAACCGTGGCTTCATCAAGCTGACTACAAAGACTGGATATTGATGGATGACAATCCTTATAAAGCTAAATGTGGTCTTTGTCTGAAACAAATTGAAATTTCTATAATGGGAGAATCAGCGCTGAAAATTCACATGAAAATTAAGTTTCGTTTTATCATTTCAATTTGTTTTTACACGGTTTTGCTTAGCTTAATTTCTGTGTTTGTTTCAATTAAGCCATAAATTAATTTTTTATCACCTTCTACAGAGTTTATTCTCTTTTGCACATACTATATGTATGGGATATCGGGATTATGAGTTTATTCCTGCAGAGGGTCTGTTATCGATTTCGCGGGAAATCTGTTGGCTCCATTTCGATTTTAGGTCGCCAAGGGCAAATTCAGTAACGCTAGCCGAGAAAAAGTGAAGTTCGGAAATGCGTTTTGAAGCTTCAATAGACAATTAAGTATTTGGTTTAATCCTATGCTGTTGATAGTAATGCATTATTTTTGCTAATGGCGATACAATTATTAGTTGAAAACAACTAACTAATTAAAAAATTTTAATATTTTTAAAGCTGAAAACAACTAATTGAAACTAATTTTCCTGAATTAACTAGACACAAAATTAACTTTCATGAATTACTAAAGTTATTGGGTAGAAGTTTAACTGAAAATATACATTCCGTATTATATATATATATATATATATATATATATATATTTATACAGTACAGAGTCCGAGGTCGGGACTTCGGCGATCCCAGATTTGAGATTTTTACGGATATAAGATCATTTTAAATCTAGTAAGATGGCACGTAGAAATTATAAAATTGAAAATATGAAATCGTGATTTATGAAATAATGAAGCATTTATGATTTAAAGGTTATCAAAATTTACAAAAGAAAAGAGCTTAATATTTATATGTTTACTTTATTAAACATTTCTTTCAATGTGAGGTGTTTGATTTGTTTTCTCTGCTGATACTTTAGACTAATACTATAGACATATAATTTCTTGTTGAATTATTAAGTTCCATTGTTCAAGTCCTGTAATTGCTGTGTCGAGAATTCCGAATAACTTGTCAATAAAAATTTTTTCTCGTTCATTAACCTCTCTGTTACTTTCTTCACTATCGGTATCTGTATTTTCTGGATTTAGAACCATACTACAGATTTCGCCCTCCGTTAATTGATTGATGATTGGGGCATTGTCATCGCAATGAAAAACTTCTGTTTAACTTCCCTAAATTCTGCCGCCTGGTGCGGCCATGCGAGCTCTGGCGCTGGTTCTGGCTTTATGTGAATAACAAATCAGTTATTCTTAAGTCAAATAGCACTAAATATAATCATTTGTCCTACGAGTATCATTAACAAAATCTATTTTTACCATAAGGAAAGAAATTTCTGTTAAATCTCCCCTTGTCAACATTTTAGCGCATTAAACTTAAATCTGTAATCGGAAAATACTCTGTTATTTGGCGTTGCTGCATGATTCATCACTCAAGTTGTCATCCGTTGATAAACATGCGGTGATGAAAGCAAAATACAGTAAATAATGATTCGCGATTTCGGCATCAAGGATATAAAATATTAGTTGCTGTAAAATTAATAAATGTTTCGGTATGAGATTATGCCAAGTAGATATGCAGCTATGGAGTCAAGTTACTAATCACACAAATTTATGCTAAAATAATTATTTCTTCAATAATGAGATATTTTATTTAGCGCCAAACTGAGATTAAGAATCGGAATTTCCGACATGTTTTTTTATGATGAGGAAAAAAAATTTAATGTGCATGCGTAAAGCATACCCCTTCCCTCCAAAAAAGCCCTAAAAAATTGGTTGGTGTTGGCTTTGAGGTCCGGATTTTAGATCATTCCAGATATTGGATGTCCTGATCTTGGAATTTGTACTATATATATATATATATATATATATATATATATATATAGTAAAAATGTATATTTTCAGTATACATTTCTTATTATATATATAGATTTCTTTATATACATGTATATGCGATACTTAATTTTACTAATGCCTTGCATGTAATGCCCCTTTTAGCTGCAAAACATCTTTCCCTTCTCAACTGCAGAGTTTCTTCTAACAGTATCATGAATTTTGTCAGTATCATGAAGTTAGAACAACCATCTACTTCAGGAAAAGATGTAACTGCTAATTCAACATCAATAAGTGTAGAAAATAATAAAATCAATTCTTTTCTTTTCAAATCTGAAGTTACAGATGCAGAAATATTGTGGGCTTTTAATTGCATCAGAAGCCACTATTCTTTTAAATCGTGCGATGATATTGGGCCGTTATTCACTAAAATGTTCCTGGATAGTTCCATTGCAAAATAGTTTTCATGTGGTGAAAAGAAATGTGCTTATATCTGTTATTTTGGTCTTGGCCCTTATTTTAAAACTTTGTTACTAAAGCATTGTAAAAATGCTGAGTTTTTTACATTACTAGAGACTTTTAATCTGACAAATCAAAAGAAGCAACTAGATATTTATGTGAGGTACTGGCATCACGAAAATAAGGTCAGAACTCAGTACCTTACTTCTGCATTTATAGGGCATGCAACAAGTGAAATTATTTCATCCAAATTTTATGAATGTGTTGAAAAACTAGACTTGTCAAAACTCTTACAAATGTCGATGGATGGGCCCTGCAGTAAACTGGAAATTTTATGATTTATTGCAACAGGACTTGACAAAGGAATATAACATTCAATGCTTGACGTTAGGGACATGTGGTTTACACATTCTTAACAATGCTTTCAAGCATAGGATGTCATCCACTGGCTGGGACATTCCATCATTCTTATCCTCCTTAGATTGGATTTTTAAAGATTCTCCTGCAAGACGTGAAGATTTTTTTAAGTATATCTGGCTTAAAAAAGCTACCTGTGAAATTCTGCTTTTACCGATGGTTGCAAAATGTCCCAGCAGTTGAAAGAGCCATTGAAATATAGGATGACTTGATACTGTACATTAAAGAAGTTGAAATGGGGAAGTTTAAAAAAAATTCATCGAAATCCTTCTCAAATATTTTGGAGGTCCCTAAAGATAAAACATTTCTTATAAAATTAAATTTTTTTCTCTCTCTGTCGAAAATATTATTGCCTTTCCTTGAACATTATCAAAGTGATAAACCACTTATTTTCTTTTTTGCTGAAGATATCTTAAAACTTGTAAATGATTGCCTTCAGCACTTTAAAATTTTGAAACTAGAATATTCAAAAATAACTAAAGCAGAAAATCTTTATAAATTTAATTATAATGATCCAAATTGTTATAATGATAAAAGTAAAGTTTATTTGGGATTCATTGCTGAGCAGTTAATGAATGATAAATGCCGCAAGAAGGACATTTCACAAGCTGAAAGTTTTGCTTTGAAACAAGAAGGTCAACAATGTATCTTAACAATGGTACAACACTTAATGTCTAAATGTCCAATAAATTATTCTCTTATTCGAAATGCATCTTGTATAGACCCGCGATTGATGGTTAAAAAGTCCAGAAAAAGCCCAGAACAAAATGAAAATACTTTTAACGGTATTAATGCAGAATAAATGTGTTTTGCAAGATGATTGGGATGAAATTCTGCTGCAGTTTGGTGAGTTTCTAGACAAAGTAGTTAAGACAAATTTACATGAATTTTCTACTTTTGATCCTCAAAATCTTTCTCTTGACACATTTCTCACTTCTTATTTTCATGATTTTCACTATTCAAAAGTATGGAAAATAGTGAAAATGATTCTTATCTTGTCACATGGACAGGCCTCTGTGGAAAGGGGCTTCTCTGTAAATAAAGCAATTGAAATTGAAAATTTAAGTGACTCATCATACATTTTTCAACACACAGTATTTGATTACATAAAATTTTCTGGAGGTGTTCTTAATATTGAAAGTAATAAAGAAATGAGATCAGCAGCAGCTTCTGCAAGGTCTAAATATATGCAGTATTTAGAAGAACAAAAATCTTTAACTAAATCTGAAAATTCAAAGAGGAAAAGAAATATTGAGGAAGAAATTGATTATATGAAGCAGAAGAAAAAATTTCTTCAAAGGGACATTAAAGATATTAATGAAGAAGTATATGCTTTAGTAGATGAAGTTGAGACCAGCATGAACATTGATTTGTTTATCAAAGCAAATGAACTTAGAAGAATAGTTAAAGAAAAGGAAATAGACATAAATAAATTAGATGTTATTGTAAAATTTATTATTCTAGTATCTTTCAAAAAACCAAGGAAATAAATTGTATATTTACAAATCAGTTATTTTAATCTGCAAAATATTCTTACATTGTGATTATAATAGTAGTTGACTGTGTTTAAATAGATATCAAATAAGTTAAATAATAATCATGTAATCACTATTTTATAGTGACTGTTATTTGTGTAAAATACACTTATACATGTTTTTAAAGAAATTGTGTTCCTAATTTAATGTTATCTACTTCATAACTTGTAGGGAGTTAGTTTAATTTTCAAAATTGTTTTATGGTAAGTATTAAAGTGAATTTAATAATAGTGCATAATACACACTTCTGTTAGTTTCTTAAAGTGAAATTACAAGCGTGAAGTCGGTTGTATGGATAATTGCTTTATTCTATTCGTGTTTTTTTTTTTTTTTTTGTTTGTTTGTTTGTTTGCTGATAGGTCCTTAATTTTTTCTTTGATGGTCCTTAAAAGTCCTTAATTTTCATGTAAGGAAATGTGTACGAACCCTGTAATCTCCAAAAATCCATTATCATAACTTTCTTTGCAGATGGGGTTGTTTGAATTTTTTTGGAAGGGGTGACTGTGCATATTGTCATAACATTGATTCTTGTTTTGTCTGAGGTATCACGTGATGCATCTGTTTCTTTCCCTGTAAAAACATAGTGCATGATGGACAATTCCAACCTCATGGCTTTGTGATTGTTTGTGAGCAGGTTAAGCTCAGCATGAATAAGTCTTCTGGTGTCCCAGTTCAGAACAGTATTATTCACACTGCTCACTTAGATGTTGGGTGTGTTAGCCTAATTGATATAAGCATATAAGAACTAAGGGAAGGAATACCTTTGTGGAGGATACTCTAAGGGAAATGGCCTCATATGCATAAACCTATGCAGCAAGCCTGTTCTTGCTTTTAACCTAAGTTAAACTACCAGTATTCATAAGTCTAATCTACTTGGCAACTGGTAAACTGACTTCCATATTAAATAACAGTTGAATATGACGATAATCTTAAAGTGTCTCACCAGTGGCTGAGTGGTTAAGACCTCTAAATGCTGGTACTTCAATTTGGGTTTGAACTCAAGCGAGCAGACTGGTTGTCACGGTTTCCCTGTGTATAACATAAACATAAGCCAGTTCCCTTTAAAAAATCCTCCACAAATTCATCTCTGTCCTAAGGCAGATAGTTCTCATATGTTTTACTAGATTCAAATAACCTTACATTGAAGCTGTAACAAACATTGTTATCCGTCAGATGCATGTGGTTGACCAGGTAATCGTTCATTTTGCACACCTGATTTGTCTGTATAAGGTTCAGGGCAGTAAAACCGAACTTGATTACTTGATGTGATATTAACACTATGCATTGTCTATTTTTAGCATATGGAAAGAGATTTTTGTTAAATTTTTCCTCATCAACATTTCTTGTGCATTTAACTTAATTCTGTAATCATCTCCAAGGGTAATGTCAACGTAAAAAGTTACCACACTCTTTATGATTCAATTACTGTGATAAAAAATTGTTTAGGTGTCATTACTCAAGTTGTCATGTGTTGATAAGCCTGCAATGATTAAAGCAAAATATAATAAATAATGATTTACCAGGTTGGCATCAGGGATACAAATTATTAGTAGGTATAAAATCAACGATGTATCTATGTAGAATGTTTCGGTTTGAGATATATACCAAGCAGATACGGATTGAAGCCAAATTCTCGATCATACAAATTTGTGCTGAAATAATTGTTTCTTCAATAACGAGGCATTTTATTTAGTGCTGAAGTGAAATTACGAATCGAGACTCTTCACATGTTTTATTATATTATATTATATTATTGATAGTGCTGAATTGATGGTGTTTGTTATGCCCTTGTTTGTGAGATGAGAAATTTATTAACTTTTGAAACTGCATCATTCTTTTATGCATGGTGCAGTTTCTTTAATTTTTACTGTGTATTTTATGTATAAATTCAGTATATAAACATGTAAAAACAATATGTATAATAACAGTTTGCTCCAATATTAAAGAAATTTCACCTGCAAAGAGAATGTAAGCTGAAATTCCATTTATTCTATAGTTTTCTGTAAAAACCAATGTGCAACATCCAGATGCAAAAGGTAAATGTTAATATTCAGTATTTATATTTGTTAGAAATAGAATGGTAGTGCCCTTTTCTCGTGATGCGCACTTTGTTCTTGTGTTTTCCGCTTCTCCTTAGTATTTGTACAGAAGATTTGAGTATCATCCTGCAGACATTGCTAACATAAGAAAATTTTAGAAATTTTGATAAAATTTTAAACTGCTGAAGAGCTAAAATTTAATTGGAGGTGTTTAGACACTTTGATCTCTCCTATATACTTAATGTGTGAATTGTTTGTATTGTTCCTGTTTGCAGTAGTAACATCTGCTATGTAAAATTGACATTTGGTCTGCTGTATGCTAATGATGTTTAATTTTTGTAACCAGTTAACAGAACATTAATTTGACATAAAAGTGTTAAATCTGGACAGCAAAATTAGTCATCTGCCACTTATTCTTAATCCGAAGCTGCTGTTTTTCCTGTTATGAAAATTGTTCATAAAACATGAATATTCATCATATGTAATTTATTAAATCCCCCCCCCCGATTTCAGTTCTCAGTATGACTTTTATTAGATGAATATTATGCAGTTTTCTGTCATTTTTAGTAGATTGCACTGTCTATTTTGTCTTCTCACTTTTTGAATCTAAAGGAATCCATTGTGAATAATTTTTTAACTGAAGCCCAGCTGCGTATAAAATGAATATGAGTTTTTTTAATGAGCATCAAAAGCAGGTGGAATTTTGCTGATTTAATTGTGAAATACCTGGTCATGTAAACATGATCATACAATAAAAGTATAAGAGGGTGACTGTCACCTTCACTGTATATGAATGTATTAACTTTGAAATGTGTAATTGTGCAAACATTGTTATGATGAAAGCATGGCAGCTCTCTGTAATACCTGGTTGCATAAACATTATTATGATAAATTTATAGCTGATTAAATTTCATCCACATTTTATCATATAGTTATCTAAACATTACCTGGTTATGAAAATATAGTGGACTGAATTTCACCTTCATCATGCAAGAAACTATACTTATATGATATATCCTATCCATCTTCGCAAAAATATTTGTCTTAATACACTTAAGTACACAGACGCATGTCTTTGAATGTATGCAATTAAATTAATAAAAATATTGGAAAAAAAACAGTCAGGGTACAAAAGAAGGTCATTTCCAATTTATAACCAAGAAAATACCATTTACTCATGGCCTGTTTGAAAGTTTAGGGCAAAACTTGACTGCTGGAAGTGTTAAAGAATGCAGTGGCACTTACTACCATTGTACTTCTGCTACTGATAAAAATAGTTTTATTTAAATATTTTGAATGATGTATTTACTGTGCTTACATTTTTTTTATATTTATTTTCTGGCACGCAGGATAAATAAGTAATGTGTTTTGTCTTTATTTATAGGTTACTGTTATGTTGAATTTGATGACTTAGAATCCTTAAAGCGTGGTCTTGAATTAGATGGTGCTGTAAGTGAATATATTAATGCTCAATTTAATACATCACAAGGAATCTATGTTATTAGTAAGCTATTTATTGATTATAAATTTAGGTAACCTGTGGTCTAAACACTGCAAGTATGCTGCTGATTACAGTACATAGGAATGAAATAAACTAATCATTGTATTAAATGCTTGATAGTACAGAATTTGATCCTCAGAAACAGCTAAAAATGTTGTTAAAACTCTGTTTATTTAAATTGTGAAACTATTTTTCATGAGTGTGCTGATTTTGTGCTGGTAATCAACATTTCTAAATTAGATGTTTTTTTTTTTTTTTTTTTTTTTTTTTTTTTATGTGGGATGTAGGGTAATAGAAGATATGCAGCTTCTTTCAAATTTTTGTGGGATAGTACTACTATAAATTTATGCTGCTGCTTGCTAAAGTTTCACCACTGGTTATTTTGTAAGGAGTGCCTGTGAAAATAAATTAGTTACAAGTTCTTTAATAATAATGCGTGTTTGTATTTGATGTAGGAGGCAGAAGGACGTTCTATAAGAGTCGACATAGCTGATGGCAGGAGAGGAGATAAAGGTGGATTTAGAGGTGGGAGAGGAGGAGGACAAGGTATTTATTTTTATAAAATACAGGCATGCTTACAAGTATGCACACATCTTTCATGCAATCCTTTTTAATTTAGGGCTCATTGGTGGTTTTACATTCAAGACGTAGATCCTACTGTATCAGAGTCCACTGAATTATGTGACGTGTCTGTAAAAATTCACCATGAGAACGCGTTTAAATATTGCGTTACCTTATGTTTGCCTTATGTGCATTGTGTATAGTATTATTTGATGTGTTATATTTGTTTAGGTGATATTTTGTAGATGATTGTAAAAAAAATTACATATTATTAGCTTCTATTTTAATTGTTTCAAGTAATAAATTAATTGGCTTTTTGTTAGAGCAAATGCCATGTAAATACTAATTATGAATTGTTTTAAAATTTTTAATGTGTGTGTGTACATTGAGCGGGGGAATTCTGTAATAGACAGTCAAATATTTGCACAGCTTAGTACCAGAGGCTTCGAAGACTTTAGTTTCAGGTCATTGGGGGAAGGAAATCATTAGATTGTAGGCTAGAAAAAGTAAAAAGAAAGTGTAATGTAGTAATATGGTATGGTAATAAAATAAAGTACATACAAAGTAATTTATTTTTGATGTTTTTATAAATCAAAATAAAAAGCCTTTAAAATGACATAGATATCTCTGGTACATTGCCACAGTCAAATAACCTTAAAATGACGTAAAAAGTTTTTGAAATATCTGTTTTACAATAGTCTGGGTGTTTAGATGCTGTCCTTGCTAATACATTGCCAACAGTGTCACCCAAAATTTCTTGCAAGCAGTTTGGCATCTTTAAAAGCTGTTCCAGATTTTGTTAAAAAATTCTATCCCCTGCATCTTTGTTTGTAATAAATGGTGTAAGCAAACTAAGGTAAGAACAGTTTTTCCTCCTCTTATTTTGGCATCAACTTCAGATCAATTAAAGTAAGCCTATTTTTACATTACATCATTATTTTAGCAATCCTTTCGTCTTGTGCAGTGATTCTTCATTTGTTTCTTGTTAATTTTCCATCATGTATCAACTTGCAAAGAGGTAAAGCAAGAGAAATCCATTATTTACAGCCATGGTATTTATTTTGTCTAGACAAATTGTTAATATTCCAGTTCTTATCGTGCAATTGTACAAAAAAGATGTACAGAGACTAACAATAAAACTTTACATTTAAAACTAAACCAATTTTCAGCCTTTTATAATAAGAACTAGAAATTTGTTTTAAGGAAGTCCCTTTGCTTCTTATTTCTCACAGTGGATGTGGAGGCAGAGAGAAGCTTTTGAGAATTACAGCAATCTGTTGCATGAGATTTTAAATGCAGCTACTAAGTGATACATGCTACAAACTTAAGAAAGTCCCGTTTAATTAATTTGCTGCAGTAGAAAATATATTTCATCACCAAAAGCAGCAGATGAATTATTTGCAGAGTATCAATGGATGCAAGCTAATACCTCAAGTATTGTTTGTATTAAACTTCAGAATGTTCTTGTTTGAGTCCCCTCTTTAAATAATGTGTACTTTCATTACTTTTATATCACTTAAGTACTATTCAGTTTATTGTTAATCAGTTAAATTGTATCAGTTTATTACTTTTATATCAGTTTCATTACTTTTATATCAGTTAATCTGAAGGCAAACCTTTGTTGTAATTTTTTTTTTTTTTTAATGTTCTTTAAATCATCATCATGAACCAAATCCCTTTTTTTTTTCTGGATTTAAAACATTGTCCGTCTCAGCAGATGTTATGTTTTCTGCTTGCATTCGTTTTTCTTCTTCTTTTGCATAGAAAAGCAATTTGTAGCTTCATTGTCCACTTGGTATATGGGTCTTTGTTTTTTATCATTTTATACTTATCAAATGCGCATGTACTTAGTGCAGTCCCCCCTTCCGAAAAAAAAAAAGGATTAGATCCTCAATCCAGAAGGTTTTTTTTTACTGTCACAATCTTTTTAGCAGGTAATGATTGTGCCACTTATTTTTCGAGGTGGGCTTCGAAACGAGATGATTTTATCTCAGAAGTTTTGCAACTTTGTTCCACTGTTAATATCTGAGAGATTGTACAGATTGTACTTTTGAATTTTTAGTCTGCTACTGTAATTAATTAGAGACGGTGGAACTAGAAGAAGCATTTCATGAGTATAGCAGATAAGCAGAATTAATACTTATTGTGCATTTTATATTAGTGAAAATGTTACTTGTTGAGTAATGCTTCCATGTATTTCCCATCCTAATCTTTGTCTTAGAAAATAAGTCTCCCTTTTCATAAAAAGTCTCCCTCTGGAAGCAAAATATTAGCAGGCATTTAGTGTAGTTAATAGAGTTGAATTCAGTGTTTTAGTATTTTTAATTATGATGAGAATTTTGCTTCTTAGTACAAATAATTGGTAGTATGAATTTAGAAAGTTTTCATGCTGTTGTGCTTTAATTGCACTGAAAATATCCATAGTTTACTAAGCAGACATGACTATAGAAAATTTGCTTGGAAAAGTTAGCAGAAAACGAACCTGTTGGACCAAATATTTTGCATTTTCATTAATTAACATTTTAAAAGTGATATGACTAAGATGAACTTTTCTGTTGTTTTCATGCAGAAGTTTTATTTGTATAAATGGTAGGGGGCATCACTTTCACTTTATTAATAGTACTATCTCAAGGATGCCGTGAAATTGGCCACTTTTAAGTTTCAAGCTGTATTGTCTTAAATGTAAATACTTTCTTAATCTTTTTATGCACAGTAACAGCTTTATGTGGTGTACTTTATTTTCTACATACTAATTTTCAACTTTTTGTAATTAGTATTTATTTGCTATTATCATGGGAAAGCTGAGTTTTCTTAGTGTAAATGGTTTCATAATGTATGAATTGAATCTTTGATTATAATCTTTTATTCCATTTGTGTTAGGTTTTGATCGAAGTGCTCCTGGTTTTGGTTCAGGTCGGGGTAGATATAATGAAGGAAACAGAGGCCGTGGCACTGGAAACTTTCGTGGTGGCTTTACCGACAGGGAATCTGACAGAGGGCGAGGATCTGGAAATTATATGAGATCGACCCCAAACAGAGAACAGAAAACATCTCCAGACTTCAAGGAGCCAACATCAGGTATTATTACTATTATTATTGTTACGGTAAACCTGCAACCTCTCTGGGACCACATTGTAAACCACACAAATAAATAGTTGGCTAATCAATAAAATACCATATGTAGGTGTCATAAATCAGATTAAAAAGTTTGTATGTAGATATTTACCAGTTATTTTATTTCTTTATTTAAAAATAATTTTCATTTACTTTTCTTTCAATCATTTTTATCTCCTACAAGGCCTGTACTTTTCTCAACATCTGGTTCACTATATATCCAACTTATGGGTTGTCCATCATGAGATGGTTTCAGTGCTTTTAGTTCCATTTCAATAGTTAATATATTTCCTTTCAATATGTCATAAATTTAAGAAAACAACAAGAAATGAGAGAAAAATTATATACTGGAAGGAATTACAATTCAAAAAGCAGCATTACCAAACACTAGTCAGAGCATAAGTTCAAGGGCTTTATATATATCTATATATATACAGTCAAAAGTCGTTAATTCGGACACCCATAATCCAGACCTCAAAGCTACACGACGCATGCGCGTAAGATCTTTACGGCTGCGAATATGCTTGTGCGCAAAATACGTTTACGAGTGCGCATTTAATGTATAACGAACGGTATAAGCTAAGCTAAAATTATCTAATTATCTATTTCAGTTAATGTTGCAGATTGCGTTGTTCCTTAATCTTCGAATTGGATCCGGCTTATTATTTTTTGCAGACTGTTAGAGCAATTTTATAAAAGTAAGCTTAAACTTTCGATTATGTCAATTAGAATTTCTGATATATATTTATTAATATGTAAAGGATCTACAAAGCGAAAGTATATTTCGAAGTTCATTAAACAAAAAGTGGAATTGCTGCAAAAAATAATAAAGGCATATCCTTTGTTTATCTAAACTTTGTTTATCTTTAATGCCGCAGCGGGCGCGCAATGAATTGGAAGTTGATCTGTCAGCACTATCCTTATCTTCAGGGCAGATGTTTTTATTTTATTTGGCTTATAATTCCTTACTAAGTGTAGTATTTCATCTCGATGTGCTCCGTCTTTGATATGATTTAAATCAAATTCCTCATCATTATAATTCACTTCCGATGAAGAAAGTGAGAGAGAGGTTATTGAAAACGAAAAAATTTCAATTGACAAATTAGTCGGTGGACACAGCAATTATAGGACTTGAACAGCGGAACTTTGTAACTAAACAAGAAATTATGTTTGTTTAAAGAATTAAAGAGAATGTATTATCACATAAAAAGTGAAGCAACTTAAACAACTTACATTGAAAGAAATGTTTAATAAAGTAAATAAATAAATATGAAGCTTTTTTTTTTTGTTTGTTTGTAAATTTTGATATCCTTTAGATCATAATTGTTCTTTATTTCATAAATTACGGTTTCATATTTTTAATTTTATAATTTCTGCATGTCATCTTACCAGATTTAAACTGATGATCGATAATCCGGAATCGCCGAAGTCCCGACGAGTCTGGATTAACGACTTTTAACTGTATATATATAATGTTTTCAGTTATTCCAACACATCGTGGGTGAATGGTGAGGATATTCCTTTTTACGTTTTGGCAGATGGTTGACGAAGCTGAGATGATTGCACCATGGAGAAAAATGACGACTCAGGACTTTTCACTTTTAACAGCATATCTTTATTTTATTTTAGAGCAGATGATTTTTTCCAGATGAAGTTACTCAAATAACTTATTCAGTAATTGAGTTATTAGATGCGACTGACTTTAGTACGTTATAACGTTCTAACAAAGAAAGAGGAGCATAGCGGAGGCGTTAGCAGAATGAAGGCGAGAAGGCATCTGTGTAGGAGAACTTATGACTCGGCATTTATATGAAAGGTTATGTGACAGAGTAGCTTCTAGAAAAATGTAGAAAAACGCAGCATTTATATGAGGAGGTTATGTAATAAGCGCAAATGTTCTGGAAGGTACTGGTCTAGAGGAAGATCCTGAATTGCAGAAAATTAATTAAAGGTTGCTGGTTCGCAAAGAGCAAAGCCATCATATTTTTTTTTTATATTTTACATCTTCCCCCCCCCCCCCGTCAAAAAGGAGAGGCCGGGATAAGAAAAGCATTAGTACAGGAGTAAAGCAAAAGTATGAGAAAAGACATGAAAAACATCCAGGACATAGCGTACAAGCTTTAACTATGGCCTATCATAGTTCATGACTTTCTCATATAAATTTTTGACTTTATAGCATATGAAATTTTGAACATTAAAACTATGAGTTATAAATAAACATACAATATATGACTAATTTTAAAACACAATAAATATGGAATACTGATAAATAAGTTATAATTACAAAAGTCCTCAATTTTGTTAAAAATGTCCATTTTGTTTTTTGAAAGTCCTTTTCATAAAAAGAGTTCGAATAGAATGAAAATATCTGGTAAAATATCTAAATGCCAGATAGTCCACAAATATGATGCATGTTGATAGTTCACAAATATGATGCTTTTTTTTTTTTTTTTTTTTTTTTTTTTTTTTTTTTTTTTGCTGAATATGTTTTTATAATAGTAAGCTTTGATTAGAAAATATTTAAAATTTTTCTTCCTTCAGATAAAACTTGGAAAAGAAATAGATTATACAATTTATGAATAATAAATTATGTGCATTTTTTCCTCTCATCATAGCCAATTAAAGATTGACATATTTTACACTTCAATACAAAATATTATAATTATTCAATAAACAATTCAATATAAATAATACAATTATACACTAGAACATGAACACTTTGACTTTAAAACTATGGCCAATAGATCAGCGTGATTACTTGCTGATGGTTGGGGGGTGCTACAGGGTTTGTACGGTCCTTAAAAGTCCTTAATTTTTTTAAATCGATTTTTGGTCTTTAAAAGTCCTTAATTTTGGCCAAAATCAGTAGAAGGAACTTAATTTTCATCATCTGAAATTTCTCTCCGTTTTTACAACTGCCGTTTTGAGTGTGAATTAGCATTTTGGAGGAATATTTTTGGCAATTCACTGACGTATATGGTTATCTTTTGAATGGGTTCATGGGTTATAATTTGTTTCTATTTCTAACATCAATGATGGGATACTCGAGTTTCTAAGCAAGAAGTGAAACATAAGCATTTTGAAATTCATTTTTTCTAATAAAGAGCTCTTAAACAACTTTTCGCTTTTGGGGTTGTGAATTCTTTTATTAAATGGTTCTAAATTTGACAACTTGTCAACATTTTCACAATTTGAAGATCATTTTCTATAGAAAATTTTTAATTCCGAGATCTGAGAATGTTTCGGCGATTTTTTTAAAACATCATAACATTGATAAATTTCATTAAAATAATGGTAATATATTAGAATTATATTTAAAAAATAACATTAAAATAAAACATTTTTTATTTTTCGCTGTTATATTATAAAGTTTCATTTTGGCAACTTATACAATATTTTAAATCTAAAAAATAAAAAAGGTATATAGCTATAAAGCATAATTTACAAAACAGCTCTTAGCAAGAGCAAAATTAGCTATGTAGTTAATTAAAATGTCTTCTTTTTAATTTTTTCATAATAAGCGTTTTTCCCATGTAATTGTCTCAGATTATTCAAAATTCTGAGAATATGCATCAGTTTTCTGTATAAAATTAATTTTACAATTTTTCCTCCCCCCCTTTTTTTTTTCAAAATGTTACTGGCTTTTTACTGTTACAGAATTGTTTGGGATAATTTTTCTTTAGTATTTTTGACATTACAGCATGGAAAGCTTAGAAGAATTACAGCATGGAAAGCTTAGAAGAATTTGAAGGCAAGATTTATAGACCCACGATTCTAGAAGATTCGAGAAATAAGTGACAAAATGAAAAATGTCTCCATGGTATCAACATAGCAACACGTAATGGATGCATTTTACAGAAAGTTTGCGATGAATTTCTTACTATTTGGAGAATGTCTGCAAGAACAATGGAAACATAATATTTGAATGTTTTACTCCTGATACTAGAATCTTTTTTCTTAACATGTTTATCTTTACTTTATTTTCTCTACTTTTCACTAGACAAAAGCATGGAAAATATCAAAAATGCTTCTAATCTTATCACTTGGGCAGGCATTATAGAAAGAGTTTTTTTTTATTAATAGAGAAATTGAAAACTTACAATTTAAAAGATTCATGTAATGTGTCTAAATGCATCGTACACAGAGCTGGTGCTATGCCTTTTCCCACCTGATGCAATCTTTGTGTGTCCTAAATTCTGCTGCCTAGTGCCTATCTAAATTCTGCTTCCAATGCCTGCTCTAAATTCTAAAAGTTTTTTCTAGATTTTGTTGTTCTGTGTGTCACTAAATTCTAAAAATTCTGCCACATCTGCTGTGTAACAGGCCTTTACCATTTATATTTTATATTTCTTCTGAATGCTCATATAACTAAAAAATTAAATTAGCTGCTTTTTCTGTACATTCTAAATGCATTTAGTGTTTTTGAGAATAACAGAAATCCTTTATTAAATCCAAAAATTCTAAAATTATAAGGAAACACGTCAAAGAAAGAAGCCGAATACATAAGGAAAATTATTCTTCAAAGATATGTGCAGTTATTATTATGTAAATTACTTAAATGTTTATCATTTTGGCCTTTACTATAATTTCCCATTTCTGTTTCCTCATATGAAAGAGTTACTGAGCAGATTAAATTAAAATTAAATTGTATTATCTTTGACCACTAGTTCACATTTTTAGTTTGAATTTGACTGTTCTTGTTTGATTACGTCACCGTGAGCTGTAATAGACTTTGTTAGCATCAGAACATGCCTTTGTGTTCTAAGTTCTTTGTCTGCTATCGTAGTTACTTTTAGATACAGTGATAATTTGCTTCACGTCTATCAGGGAGGGACTATTTAACTATCAAGTAAACCCTCAAAGGTACATTGTGGAGAGGTTGATAAGTTAGGAGATAAAGCACACAGAAACTAGCGAGAACATTGGTTTACATATTGAGACAAATTTCTAATTATTGTCAGAAAAGATCAATAAGTAAAGAGAAGAAAATCGATATAAACTAGCCAAAATGTTTGGGAAGGCTTGTAGAGACATTAGGTATTTTTGAAAGCAGGAAAGATAAAAGATTAACAACGCCTTCGCCGGGAATCGAATTCTCTGGAATACTTCTACCAGTGTGCAAACCACTACACCACGAAGGGTTGCCAAGAAGGTGGGAGAAATACCTTATATACTCCCCCTTTTAAAGGGCTATTGGGTTGTTTTTAGGGAATCCAATCGCCAAATCCTTTATGTGGAGAACCCATCAAATAACCATCAACACCATCAAGTAAAACTGCTTTGTATCTACTGAGACTTATATATAAAACAACTTATGACCTCTGGCGCTTTAATGGCTTATTGGAAACTTAAAGTATATTAATTGGGTTACAACCCCTGGAACTCTACACAAAACTATGACATTAACTGCATTAAGCAGAACTTGACTAACTTCAACACTTGCCAACTGTGCCTACATCAGGCCTTTCAGGTTTGTTCCAATCAGCAGGTTTCTCTTTAGACAAGCAGCATAGGGACAACATTCAGTCTTTTGTTATGACTCATGCTGATTATGATCTCACTTCCCATTTTAACGTATGCCGTATGGCATAAAATCTCCCTATATTTGCTAAACCTCTAGACTGACGAAGTATGTGACAAAATTAGACATTAAAAAAAAAGAAAGCATAAAGCTAACTATCAGTAAAACGGAAATGTCACTTATCTTCTTTTAAATATGTCCAACTATTACAAGTGTAAAATATTTAATGCTACTTGATAAACTGCATGAAATTTATTTTATTCTCACACTTATTAATAATTATGTTAGTTAATTCATGTTTAGTAATAATGCATACTACTTAGGGATCTATTTTATTTTTAGGATGGTATTACAAAAGTGAAATTCAGTCATAGAATAATATTTTTAATTGAATTTAGTCAGTTTCCATTTGGTCATAAGTCCTTAATTTTTTTCATTAATGGTCCTTAAAAGTCTTTAAAAGTACTTAATTTCCATGTGCAGAAATGTGTACGAACCCTGGTGCTAGGTACAAATATCGAAAAACCTCCATTGCCTAATACAAGGTAACTGGTTTTTGGCATTGTACATTACCTCAAGGTGGTTTTAGAAAAATTAAAGATCATATAAAATCAAAATTATAAGACGGATAACATGTATAATCAAGTTAAAGTCTTTTTTATAATTTTGTAAATTAGAAACAAATATTATCCTACAATAAGAAGAAAATTTTTGCTACAAAATAATTCAAATTATGTGAAAAATATAAAAGGTCAAGATCAGGAGAATAATTTGTCATAGTCGGGAAAATAACTTGTCATAATTAGGGTTTAAGTCTAAATCAGGTATTACAAGTCATAATCAGAAAGATTTTTAATAGAGAATTTTGAAAAAATTAATTTTAATTTTGAACAGAGATAGTTATTAATTAGCCGGTAGGATTTATCCACTACGTGGGAAAAAAGCTCCTGGATTTATTTCTAACGCGCTTCTAAATTCAACAGTGGGTCAAGGACAGTGTGTGATCGTCTTATGCTTTTGCTTCTTTTCCGGCGATGCTTAAGTGTTTTACCTCGCCTCCAAAGTTATGCGTTTTATCAAGTGCTTCTAGAGTGATTGATTTTAGTGTTCAAATTGATGTGTATGCAAACTCTTAAATTCAAGATTTTGTGACTGGAACGCTAACACGCTCAAAAACTGCAAAAATGTCAACTGATAAGCAGGAATCCGTAGCAATTGTGGCTACAGTGAAATTTCAGTTCCCTGTTTTTGACAGCACAAGTACAAATTTTCCAGTAGACAAATATCTTCTATTGTTTGAAGAGAAATGTGCCACAAAGAACATTCCAGAAAAAGAAAAGAAATTTGTTTTCTCAGAGTGTATGAGAGGAGAGGCTTTAGCCCTCTATTTACGTGATTGTGTTTAGATAAAGACTGGAACATAAAGGATATTTTCGAGACATACTTCACAACATCGGAATCTGTTACTTTTAGTGATTTTGTGTCTTTAAAATACGAGCAATTTAATAATATTGATGTTTATTTTCATAATAAGTTGAAATTAGGAGCCAGCTTAAAACTAACAGACTAACACAATGGTGGAAGCACTTACGGAAGGACTTCCCGAGTCTCAAAGAATGCTGTTAACAGTACAAAAAAATAGACACACCAAAAGACTGGATTACTCTTGCTAGGAAACTTGTTACCAGTTCAGATGCTGTTGGATGGTCTAGGAAATAGTAATTACCAATTTGTTTCTCCAAGGCAAACTGTTCCGAAGTGCTATTATCCCAGACCAGTGCAAGCCACTCCTGATCAAAGTTTTCGTAGTGTGAGACCTTTTTAATTATCAACAAGTGCAATACTGACCTCTACAGTATGCGTATCGGCCAATTCGATATCCACAATTACCTGCTATTAATTATAACACGGTTTCTTAAAGAGAAGTTAAAAAATTATATTACTTTAAAGTGAATGTCCAAATTGGACAGGAGAAAATTCCCAGTGTTATTAATACGGGATCGCAAATTAACGTTTTACCGTTGAAAATTTTTAACAAAATTGGTGATAAATTTGGAGAAATTTCAGTGAAATCCCATGATAAAATATTTTCAATATCTAGTGAAGTTCATATAGAGAAAATTAATTAAAGGTTGCTGGTTTGCAAAGAGCAAAGCCATCGTATTTTTTTTTATATTTTACATATATATATATATATATATATATACACCAAGAATTGACGATGAAAATTTGATTCACAAGTAAAATAATCTTGATGAAAATGTCAAGTTAAAACTGGGAAAAGCTAAAGAAAGATGTAAAAAGTCATGTAGTATATGGTAAAATTATCACTTAGATGTTCAATCTGTATTTCCTGGAAGACAGTTCATTCTACCTGGGTATTTGCCTGTAATTGTATGTGTCTATCATATAGTACCACTTTTAAAGCATGTTTTACAAACATATATGTGGTAAATACGCCACTATTTGAAAGCTTGGGAAATCCTTAACCCGTTCAGTACGGGCATGTCATATGTGCATCAGCAGCGAACTTAACCTCATGGCCGGGTGTGTCATATTTGAATCTCCATTTAATTCACTCTATCGACCAAGCGTACCACATTTGACTTTTTAGATAGAACATTTAATTAATATTTTTTTTTGGCCACTAGACGTAGCTGTGTGCTTGTTATGGGGAAATGTATCGAAAGTTAAGTATGTTTACCTTCATTCCTATGCAATGATTTTTATTTTTAGTATATTTTGTTTCATAATGAGAGTGAGATTCGTGGGTGGGTGTTGAGCAATGTAATGTCTCTTTAACTGCGTCATTTGATATAAACAAATGCACATGCTCTCACTGCATTGGGGTACTTTTTATTTTTATTTTTGCGATATAGTGGGATAGACGTTCTGTCATTAGAGATTTTTTTTAATTACTCTTATATTTTCCTTTTTTTTTATTACTCTTAGATTTTTCATGCTTTGAGATGAATATTTTTAATCGTCGGCGAAACGTATCTCTTTTATTGGCAAACGAAAGCAGTATCTAAACGTAGAATATACACAATCGCTAATTCGTTAGTGTTGAGTAATGTAATGGCTCTTACTGCGTCATTTTACATAAACAAATGAACATGTTCTAGATGCTCTGGAATACTTTTAATTTAATTTATTAATTTTTCTTATTTTTATTTTAATTTTTTATCGGTGATAGTGGAGTAGATGTTCTATCATTAAAGACTTTTATGTTACTGTTTTGAGTTTTCCGGCATTGAGACAAATATTTTGTATTGCTTAGCGAAAGTGTTTTTTTTTTTTTTTTTAAATGGCAAAACCAAAGCACTATCTGACCGTAGAACATTACAAATGCTAAATGAGTCAAATTTGCTGAGGAAAATAGCAGCAGATATTATATTCCTGTGACTAATGCAATGTTGGACTTTGCATACACCCATGTTTCAAAGAATATCATACACTGTCTCATTTTGAAAGATTGCTTACTTTTCATTGTTTGCTCATTGAATTTTTATGAAAGACAGGTTTAATATTTTAAAATTTAATTGTGTGTTGTGTTAAATAAAATCTGCAATTGTTTGGATATTTTTCCGTATATATTTATTTGTGGGATAAGGGGAAAATTATATTATTCTAGAGTGAGTATTTTATAAAATTTTTAAGGAAAATATAATATTAAAGGCTTGAATTTAATTCTGAAGACTACCTGAATGTTCTTCTCATAATGTACCCAAAATTGGATGACAAATTTCATTTATACGAATTTTTTTCCAAAGTTAGGCTTAGCAGCGTAAATTGCCCATCCCTACAGGACGACGCATCCGGTTAACGTGTCGTCCCAAGAGAACGCTTTGGTAACAGAGGTACCCTTTGCGAATGGATTAACGCCAGATATGTGAAAATTTTGAATAGTGGAGCACATAAAACATGCAGTTCACAGTTCGAAAGCCAAACAATATAAAAAGTCATTTTTCATCACCTTAAAAATCAAAAACCTGTTTTCATCATAATGTAAGATTTCAAAAAAGTGTATTTCAGTCATAAAAGTTGACTTTTTATAGGCTTTGAACAAAAGAAGGAAAGTATGTACAGGCATGAAAGTTTTCCGTGGAATTCCGCTTTTTTGAATGTCACCCGGGCTGTTTCTGAGATCAATGCAGAACCGTTGAGAAATCATGACCGGCGAATGTCTGTGTGTGTGGGGGGGGGGTAAACAGAGGACATGCTCTCTCTCTTCCTCTTTTCTTTGTAAAAAAACTTTATCATGCCAGAGATTGTGAAATGCATTGTTTCACATCAAGGCGAAGTAGGTGGGACTTATGTGGAAAGGCGAAACTAGATGCGTAGATCATGCCAGAGATTGTGAAATGCATTGTTTCACATCGAGGCGAAGTAGATGGGACTTATGTGGAAAGGCGAAACTAGATGCGTACGAATATTGAATCAAAGCAGAGCAAGCAATCGTCAAACGAGAGCTGACTTCAATAATTTCAGCAATCGGTGCTGGCGCCATTTGTCGGTCATACGGATAGCCTATTGATGTTATCCAGAGCATGTGCAAGTTTTAGCGTGTATAAAGTGGCATACTGAAATTTTATATTCCTCCTTTAACTATATGTTATTTTATTACTATATTATCTCACATGACTACTTTTTCTGGTTTTATATAAAGTACTGTTTATTGAACTAAAAGTGAAGATAATTGAAAGCTATAGTAACAGTTATATATATATATATATATATATATATATATTATCTCTAAAACGTGTCATTACCTGAAAATGGGCAGTAATATGTAACATAAATATATATATTAGTATGTTGTAATGTTTTATACAGTATTCATGTATCAACTATTAAATTAAGTTACATAAAGAGCATCTTAAAGAAGGTTAATTCATTACAATTTCTTGATGATTTACTGATTTTTTTTACAAGTGGATGATAAAATTAATAGCAAAATAGTAAGTGCAAGTATTATTTTAGTTTAATTATATGTTTAATACTTTTTATATTAAAATGTGTTTTTTAGGTCGTGCGTGCGCATTTAGTTTTTGTGTAATTTTGTGTCCACGTGTTGTTCAGCTTTTTTTTTGCCAACTTGCACTTTCATGCCTGTATGTATTTAATTGTGAAGACGTATCAATCATAAAAGTTGGTGGAGATTGCACAAATCATTCCAGCACCCATTTGAAAGAACTAATTGCTTTTTAGTTGGTTAGTTAAGTTATACAAGTTACAGGTATAGCATGTAAAAGCTTAAATGGCTAAATTTTGCTCATTGTATCGCAATTTTTTATCTGAAGTGTCCTTGATGCACTATCTTTTCTTGATGCCAGGATCTTATAATTTTGTAAATTTTTCAAAGCAAGCTGTTCCATTAAAGGCAGGTTACGTAATGTAATCATTTTTTCAAAATGAAGTTTTTGCACTGGGACCTGGCTCATATTCATATTGCACATGGGAAAAATCGCGAAAATGGCTACGCTGTCAGCCCGCTTGCCGAGATTTGAACCCTGGATCAAACTACGAATGTTCAGTGACTTTACTGCTCTCCAAACCTGAAGGAGAAAGATATTTGTTAACTTAATACTCTTCAGAAATTCTAAACCAGCTTCTTGAGAATTATATTGCTGTTACAAGAAAACCAAGACAAAGGTCTTATGATCATATTATGATATTATAATGTAGATTATTGGGGCTAAATCATTGTGTTTGGCAGATGTTTTTGTTTCCTTTGAGTTATAGTCCTCTACATGCTTTAAAAGTCTCCTTATATGATTTTTTGTTTCAGAAAAAAAGGAGGGAAAAATTTCCAATATTTTTAAATATTTCATCTTTTTGAGCTGCCTGGCTAGTTGATGCTTGATAGCTGGAATTTTTACTGTATATTTAGAAAATTCAAAGTTAGATCAGCTCTTTAACGTAACCAATTTTTTTAGTGATTGTAACAAATTATGATAATTTACTCTTTCTCATAATTCCAGATATTTTATATTAAGATGTAATGTGTTAAATTTGTCACTTCTGCT
The DNA here is from genome assembly GCF_044657685.1 of Stegodyphus dumicola. Lineage (NCBI taxonomy): Eukaryota > Metazoa > Arthropoda > Arachnida > Araneae > Eresidae > Stegodyphus > Stegodyphus dumicola. The sequence continues at coordinate 37,325,657 of NC_140781.1, forward strand.
TAACCCATGTGTACATAATATGAACAAAAATGATTTTTTAAAAACAAGTCATAGTAATAAACCCAGAAAATTTTTAGTTGCATAGAGATGCTAACATTTGCAGCTTTTGCATAATATTTACCAATTTCTTCTCTCTGTTATGGAATTAACAGGTGTGCCAAAATTCCTATAGTTAATGCTCAGTTCCTAGCTGTTCCATGCGGCTGAGCAAAAATGAAAGATCAAAGCTTATCCAATTGTAATCAGTATTATTGGATTGACACTAGCTTTTATGTTTGTCACATAATGTATTATATTATCAGGCTTTAATGTATTACATCTTGAAATGTAAATATGCATATAAATCTTGCTTGTATTGTTGTTGAAGGTCATTGTGATAAATATTCTAACCATGTCACCTTCAAAGAGAGAAAAAGGTTCTTCAGAAGTATAGACAAAGCTGTAAAAAGATCCACATTAATTTGTAGTCGGAAAATCCTGTTGTATGCTGTAAACAATTATGATTTTGTAGTTAACCATGGGTTTGCTTACCAGTGGTTGAGTGGTAAAGTCTTTGGACTCTGGTGGATCAAGTCGTGTTCATAACCTGGCAAATAGGCTGGCTGCATGGAAATTTATGTGGTTTTGCTATTTGTAACGTGGGTGCAAGCTGATTTCCCTTAGGAAGTCTTCCATGAAGCCTCCTCTTAGGAAGATAACTGCCATGTGCTTTGCCATAATCAAATAAACCAAAATCTAATCTCAAGCAGTCGGGAGACAAATTGATTTTCAGATCACTTGCTTCTCATTGAGTATCACATTCTTTATTCCTACACAGTTTGAAAAAGTGTTTTGTGGGAGGTTTGAATAATATATTATTCCTCTTAACTGGACATCTGAATTTTGAACTTTGTACTAAAATTCAAATGTCAAGAGAAAGAAGTCTGACCATGAGCAACCTTCCACTGCTCCTGTATAATAGTAAGAAAATAGTTTTTGCTAACTTAGAAAACACATTAAATTTTATGCACATCATCAATGAAAAGTATGTAACGTATAAACTAACAAATTAAAAGTCCACCAGAATTCTGGAGATTCTCCTGGTCTGGCAAAAATTCAGCAAATTAAATGGAAGTAGATTATGAAAGCATCCATATGCTTCAAAAGTAAAATGAACCATGACAGCATCTGAAAAAGCAAGAGATTTCATTCAGAATATATATTTGAACATTAAGTTACTGCTTTTCAATTTCCATTTTGCTACAAATGATAATCGATTTTTGCAGTACTTATAAATTATCAACTCTTTTAAATACCCATAATTGTATATGGCTTCTGAATGAGGAAGGCATTTGTCCAAAAAAAGTCATGCTGTTATCAGGTATTTGATATGTCTATTATTTTTATCTATTTGTAGGTCAAAGTAATCAACTTTGTTATTGTGTAAATTAATTTCTAAATACTTAAGTTATTTGAGGTTTTTGGCGAAGTGGGTTTGAGGTTGAAATTTGAGGTTTTTAATTTGTAAATTGATTTTTAAATACTTTACTTATTTGAGGTTATCTTTGATTATATTAATGTTACTGTAGTTGCTGGAAACTATCATATTACATCAGGTGGCCGAAGTGCAGCTCGCGAGCTTGATACGGCTCTTGCAGTCAATTTGTGCGGCTTGTGCATATAAAATATGGTAAATTAAAACTATTCAGTGTCCAAAAAGAAGTAATTAATTAGTTTAGACTCTTTTTACGAAGTTATCAGGGATTTCTTCCCATTTAAAACCTCCTCTGCTACTACTATAATGATGTAAATGTGAACTTGTGGCTTTTAGAAAATCTAGGTGCAGCTCTCGAAAAGTGCGGCTCTTACTGACATGAAGTTTGGCCAGCTCTGTATTATATTATGTACATAAAAGTGCTTACAAATTTAGATGTTGTAATTTAATTACTTAATATACTCTGTGTCTATTCATGTATACTTATGGTTTTAGATACTCTTTCTGATTTGTAGTTTATTATTTACTTGCACTTTGCCTGTGAGTTAAAAAAAATTGATTGACATAAAACATGCTTATGATTTTGAATTTAGAGCGATTTTAAGTTTCAGTTTATTTTTACAAATTTGTAAATTAGATCTGTATATTATGTTTTGGTTTACCTGGATGCTCTTCACCTCCCTAAAATCTCTGTCTCTTTATTTATTTATTTATTATTCTCTCTCTCTCTCTCTCTCTCTTTTTTTTTTTTTTTTTTTTTTTTTTTTTTTTTTGTTTCTTTAATTGTGGTATCTTTTATTCTGTAGAGGAAGCTGCTGCAAGACCTAGGTTAAAATTACTTCCAAGGTCAGTTAAAGATCCTGTAAATGCTGTGGCTGATACATCAAATAGATCGAGCATTTTTGGAGAGGCAAAGCCTAGAGATGAAAAGGTATTTACGGAGAAGAAAGTTGACGAATTGCCATTTAATTATCCTTCAGAAATAGGTGTGAAGTGACAACCTTTAAAAAGCAATTGGTATTTGTGATATCTCTACAGTTTTATTTTCATATTTCTGCTTTAAGTTTAAAAAGCTTAACATACATTTGTTTTTATTTAATAATAAAATGAATGGTTTATAGAGCATGTTAACAGATGACAAGTAATTAAAATGTACTGTGCAATCCTGTAACTAAAGACCGTGAAATTCATGTAAGTGTAGGTAATATCTGTTGTTAATATTAAATTTGTATCAGTATTATATCCTTAGATATCATTATTCTTAAATTTTGTATGGGATTGGAACAAAGAATTATAGATGCAATATGAATGTTGATACTATTTATTCATTGTAATTGCAGTTAATGTGGCTAGAATTTTACTGACTGTAAAATGAATCTTATATTTACACAGACAATTTATGCCATTGCTATTGAATAAAATAAATTCTGGTGTAAAGCTTTATGGCTAGATTTCTTTAAGAATGTTTCTTTTTCTTCGTTGTAAAGATTTTCCCAGGTTGTTGGGACTAAATATTCGTAGCATTTAAAAATACGAATACAGTTATATATATGTCAGTGAATACAGCTTTCAAAACAAAATAGTGAACACTGTTTTTTATAAGGATAAAATTAATCATGATTAAGTAAAACATATTTGGGAGATTATGGAAATTTACACTCTCAGTTCATACATTTAGCATTTAGTGCTTCAATGCCATTGAGAAGCAGTGACACCCTTATTTTTTATGTAATTCCCTGTAACTGTGTATGTATCTCATGTACTCCTTATATTGGTAAATAAAACTAGTTATAACAATGGGAATTAAACATATGTACATAAAACATATTAAATTTTGTGTGTATAAACAGCACATATATAAAGGCCCTAATAAATTAGAAAATTTATAAATATTTTCTACTTTAAATAGCAGTGGAAAGGCTTACTTCATGTCTTAAATGTAAAAGGGAAAGAATTAGCAAAGTTTGAAGGTAATGGTTTGAGATTATGATGATTTAACCCTTAAAAAATTTTTAAATGGCGACATATACATTTTTGTGTGCAAATTAATCGGCTCATTGAAAGCTATACATTGCATTGAAACAATACATGTATGAGAAAAATTGCTGGCATAAAGCAATTTCAAAGAAGAGCATTGCAATGGATCATTGACAACGCAAGAGAGGAAAGGGGGAAAAAAACTTTTATTGTAATTGTCAAGTTTTCAGCGGGTCACTATCACAAATAATGCATTGCATGTGGGAGATCGTTGATAACAATGATGAATGTAACATCACTAGAGGAATCTGTAACCTTCAGTTTTATGGCATCTTTCAATAACAAATCAGTTTTATTGCAATCTAACAAATCCTGCGGATCTGATGCACTTTAGATTTTGGATAATGTTTTCATGCTTGTGGAAGTGACCTCTTTGAAGTAGGAACTGACAATGAATGTGTTTGTGTGTTGCCTCACCATACAGTCACTTTGTGTAAAGATGCTGGTACCACATTGTAAGGATTTTCGTCAGCCCAGTGAATGCAGTTCTTGGGAGTTTACATTCCCAGTCAGTGTGCCTCATCCATTCTTAATATCCACAGCGGGTACTTTCTATCTTCATTATATGTGATGAGGAAAAAAGACATGCTGCTTAGATCCAAGTTGCAACATCTGGATGAGTGGGAATTGATAAGGAAACATCGGCAGCAGCCTGACTATTGGTTTTCATTACATCCAAACTACAGGCAACACTTCTTGTTATATGCAGTAGACCTGCAATAATTGTATTATGCACTTGTGCAACAAATTCAACATGAATACACGGTCGTCCAGATCGTGGTATCACACCTGTATCCAGTTTCTTCAAATTCTTTTACCAAATAATGTACAGTTTTTATAAAAAAATATGGTTTCTGTGATAAACTTGCATTGCTCGACAGCATTTTCCCTGTTCAGATAATAGGACCTTTATCAGTTCACCAAGTTGCATCTCATTAGCATGTTTGAACATCTGATTAAAGAAATGGTCTTTTCACGCTGTTTGTTAAGGAATTCCCACAAGCAATGCTTTCTTCAGAGTGTTCTGTGATTGATTCTTCTACTGTCTATCCTTGTGAATTACGTGAAGTGCATCAGTGCACCTGCTGTCTGTGTTTTCATTGGTCCTTTACAGAGCTGTTCTGAATAGATGTTTTATGCCAGCAATTTTCTTTATAAATATATCGTTCCAATCTCTTTTATGGGTTTTCAATGCACTGATTAATTTGCACGGAAAAAAGTGGTTGCTGCCATTCAAAAATTTTTCTCTAACCATAAACCTTCAAATAACAGTATCTGAAATTTTATTAGGCCACTAGGGTCTCATATATTTTTTTTTTTTTTTTTTTTTTTCCCATGTTAACTCTGTGTATCCCTAGGGATGTGAAAATCACTGTCACTTTCTCCTGTATGATGCAGTCTTGCATAATAAAATTTGGGTAGAAAACAATTTTCAGATTCCATGATATAAATGCACATTTACTTTAACCTTTACAGAAACAATCACATATTCTCATTTTCAACCTGTTATGTATTTTGTCAAGTCTTTCTTCTGTAAAGTTTCTTTGAAGTAATTAGCGTGTGAAAGAAGAACATGTTTTTCAAACTATTTGAGGTACCTAAGACAGAATGAGAAAATACGACACCGACTTGAGAATTGCTGACATTTACGTTTCATTTTTATATATTGTATTATTTAATTATCTATTTAAGTATTTGTGTTCCTTAAAAAAAAGGAATAAGTATTGTAGAAATAATCAACAACTATGCTTATAATTTCCATTTAGAGCTTTAAAAAAACTTACACTTTTAAACATTAATTTCATGAGTCTTGAAAATTTTCCAATTATGTAGAATTTTTTTTATTGATTTGTGATGTATTTGTGTTGTAAATTAATGCAGTGTAGCATTGGATTTTACTAATATTCACAGTGTCTAGAAAAAATCGTATTCAGAAGCTTCAGGTGTTTCAGATGGCATGTGATTTGTATTTTATTCATACTTTCATTTAATTTTATTTACTTAATTTTCTTTTGGCCAACTAATATTTATTGTTAGTTTTATTTTTTGGAAGTGACAAGAGAGCACCTTACAAATTGTTTATATGAGTGATGTATTTATTTAAAATTCAAACTTATTTTCAACAACAATACTCTAGAATGTATTTATTTTATTAGTCTCTAGAATAGCAGTTGCCAACCGGTGGTCCGTGAAAACTTTTTGATGGTCTGCAGAAAAATTGGGACCTTGTTCGTATTTTTATGAAGAATTCAGTTTAAGAAATGATGAGTAACAAAATCTATTGTGGAATGTGGATTATACTTTTTTAAATTTTAGCTACTGCTTTTAGCGAAATTCATTCTTAATTTAGCGAAATTTAGCTACCTTTTGCGACAAGTGAGAGTTGGCATCCATGGATATGCTGCTGTTATCACTAATAGTGCAAACTGGAATTCTCTTTCCTTTTGAATTACAAACATATGCTATTGTGGTCATTAAGAACGCAGTTTTTCTCTGTGTCAGTAGGCATCTTGATGGATTTTTATGAGAACATCTGCATTCTTGTTTATAACTGCATCACTGGTACTTTTTGTTTTGTCTAACTCTTGATCAATGGCACCATTGCTGAATAAGCAATGATTATTATGTTTACAGTAATTAAAAATTGGCAGCATAACACTGTTAGTTTATGGATATTGCTTTGTGTTTGCTGATTCCTTCTTGCTTTTCGTGAAGTTCTTTTTCAGTCATATGGAGTTTTCTGTACAAGAAGGTAAGATTTTTGTACTTTTCATGTAATTTTTCAATGTGAACGAAATATGTGTAGTTTGCTGATTATTATTGCATAAATGTATTTACCTTTTTTTTAATTCGCATTAGTTGTTCACCAAATATAAAATCGTATATGTAGTGGTCCGTGAAGTTCTAAGAGTTGACGACTGCTGCTTTAGAGTATGTGATACACTGGCTAATCGTAAATTGAGAAAAAATCGCAGAAATGATGATTACTAAAAAAATTACGTGTAGAATTTAATGAAACCTAATCATAGTATGTAATACATAGTAAGGTATAAAATTACATGAAATGAAATTACCAGACAATTATGGTGTTACAGCACTTAGCATATATATAAAGTGAAAAAATTGAATGTGCCAGTTTGGTATAGGAAAATTACCTTCAATATTGAATTTGATCTTTCCCAGAAGTAATAAGTGATGTGTGTTGCTATCAGTTCTATAGGAAGTCAGAGCCATTGGTCTTGCAAAGAAGTTGCGAGAGTCTGAAGATGAGGATTGACAGCAGCTGTGCATCTTCCTCAGGCATCTCAAACATGCTCGATAAGATTCAGATCCACTGACTGAGCTGGCAACTAACTCCATATACTGAGTTGTTTGCTGCTGAAAATATCATCCACTATGTGAGTCCTGTGCAGTCTAGCGTTGTCATCTTATAGCAGGAACTCGTCATCTGTTGCCCCAGCATAAGGGTGCGCATAAGTATCAAGAATGTTATCTGTATAGGCCTAAGCGTTCACGATTCCATGTGGAAAGACATGGAGGTCTGTGCATCCACCGAAAGAGATGCAACCCCAAACACAGGCACTGTCTCCTCCGTATGTACCTCTTTCACGATTGTATCATAGATAACGAGTTACATGTTGCCTCCAAATCAAATAATGCCTAATATTTCTTGCCAAAGGCTAAACCTGAACTCATCCATAAAGAGAACAACCGATCTTAGCTGAGTAGGAGATGTGGTTGTGTTTCTTTATGCTCATAACCACAAATATCGATCATCGACACTGAACCTTCTGGCCATCATTGACTGAACCTCGTGGTTGCTAAATCTGTGGTTAGAAAATTGTTGCTAAAGTCTATGAACCACAGAAGGACTTGCATTTCACGATCTGGCTACTTCTGTCTGACTTTTTTCTTGCCACTACTCTACCAATAGTTCTCCATCGCAGTTCTTCGAGCAAATGATGCCTGGAGGTCAATGTTTGAAATTGGCTATCCCAGATTTCTTCTCAGTATCACAGCGAAATTTACAGGCTTTCTCTCAAACATGCTATTTTATGTTCCTCACAGATGATGCATTCCGATTGCATGGCCACTAATTTGCATACTGTACTTTTTCTCAACAAATCTTACTTGACAACATATTCAATTTTGTATATTACCTTATTTTTGGATGAGTTATTGCTATTTTTTGTGCTTTATCCCTTAATTTTTGGAAGCCATAGTAGTTTATTTTGACGCATAAGCGATAATTTTCTGATACCCTTGGCGATGCGCAAGAGGCTTTTTTTTTTTTTCCCAATCCTAATGTATAAAAATGGAAGGTAAAGAAACTTTAATTTAGAAACTTTTTTATGTTTCTTGTTCAAATCTTCTTTGTGTGTGTGTGCATTATTCCCTGTATACAAGAGGAGACATTTTGAAATTTTTTTAAATAATTTTTCTCTTAATTTTTGAATGCATATATTAAATATTTATATCAGTTTTCTAGTAAACTTGCATCATACAGTTCTCAAAATTGCTACATTAAAAAATTGTTTCTTGCAATTTAAAAAATTGGTAAGATGCTTTCATAAGAGTTCCTCATCAAAATTGTTTCTGCAGCTTTTTGCTAGTCTGCTACTGCTTAAAAAGCTAGAAACTATCAATGGTGCTGTAGGATAAATGTGCATGTTCCCATATGCCAAACAGTTTCTAATTTGAAGTAAGCAACCTTTGCAAACATATATGCATCTTTATGCGGGATCACCACTATTTCAAGCAGAATTGTCAGTTGTTTTGTTAGAGTAGCAAACTAAAATCTACTTGCATAGCACTCCCCTGGCTTAAAACTAATGTGCACACCTTTATGCAAAAGCATTCTTATGAATGTTTATTTTCTCATGATGTGTTAAAGTGGCATCTTTATACTGAAGCCTTATTGTGGGGTAATTTCTTCCATTAAATAAGCCAGAAGTGCCATTACATTTACATGTATACCAAATATTTTAATATTTTAGTGGCTTCTTTTAAGTGATTTTTGTTGCAGCCCAAGGATATATTTAAATATGTGTATTTCTGATACACCAGCATTCTTCTGATATAAATATGCAATCATTACTTGTACTTCAAAATTAAAATCTCAGAAATAAATGGTGGTTTGGAGAAAGAACTTCATTTTAAAACTGAGTTTATGTTAAATTTCATAGGTATCAGTTTTGTATGTGTATTAATAAAAGCTGATATTGTCATTTACAATTTTTTAATGTGCCATGTAAGGTATTTTGAAAGAGAATTGCATTTTTATAAATGAAGTACAAACTTCCCCCTGCTTATAAGCCAAATGAATAAAATAAATGAAATCACCTAAATTTATTGCATGTTAAAACGAATTGGTTGTCTGGAGTTTCCTGCTATTTTCCATAAATGCCAAATTAAATGTTAACTATATCTCCTTAGTAAAATTTCAACTAAATGTGTTTCAGAAAAGCCAAATAACTTTCATACTCTTAATGTAACCAATTTCAAGATTACTATTACACTACAAAGTCCGAAATCTGGACGTCTATTATTCGGAATGATAAAACCACCAACAGTGTCTTTCTAGTAGGCTTTACACATGTGCATTTGATTCCCCCCCTTCCGTGCGTAATAAAACATCTTTAGAGTCCTGATTCTTAATTTCACTTCGACACTAAATAAAAAAACCTTGTTATTGAAGAAACGATCATTTTAGCATAAATTTGTACGATCAGCAATTTGGCACCGTTGCTGCATATCTGCTTGGCACACATCTCAAATTGAAAAATTCCACATAGATACATCAATGATCTGACACCAACCTGGCGAATGATTACTTATTATACTTTCCTTTCATCACTACATGTTTATCAACACGACAACTTGAGCAATGACTCATGTAGCAATGCCTATACAATTTTTTTTGTTAGTAATTAAATAACAAAGGAGTATGGTAACCTTTTAGTTGACATAATGCTTCACGATGGTTACAGATTTGCGTTAAAAAATGTTGACAAGGAAACATTTAACAAAAATTTCTTTCCATATGCTAAAAATAGACTTTGTTGATGATACTCATAGACCCAAAGATTACATTTAGGGCTATCTGAATTAAGAATAACTCATTTGTTATTCACATAAATCCAGAACCAGCACCAGGGCTCGTGTGGCCGCATCAAGTCAGAGAATTTAAAACTCGCAGAGACTGCATCAGGCGGTAAGGTATCTAGCACCGGCTCTCAATAAGGCTTAAATATAGTGTAAATTTATTTATTCAGAACTCTATTAAGCGTATGCAAGAAATAGATGATATAATAAATAACTAAACTAATACAATTCAGGCTTAATTGTCTCTGTGCGCGATAGAAGCAAGATAAAATTTAACGGAACAACTTGTTAGTCGTCAAGCTCATGATGCATTGCCAAATATGTATAGTGAAGGATAGCTTAATTTGATGACGATAGCCACTAATGTTAAAGGGTTTTGGATATCACAAAAGAAAGGGGAAATTTTCCAATTAACGGATTTTGTAAAGAAATGTGGAGAAGCGGTAATAAATGAAGATTATATATAAGAAGTTTTTCATTGTGATGACAATGCTTCTCAGTCATCAGTCAATTAATGAATGGCAAAATCTGTAGAATGGTTCTAGATCCAGAAAATACCGATACCGATACCGATAGTGAAAAAAGTGGCAGAGAAGTTACTGAAAACGAAAGAATTTCGATTTACAAGTTAGTCGAAATTCTCTACACAACTCTTACATGACTTCAACAATGTAACTGAAGAAGAGATTATGTCTGTCTACAGAATTAAAGAGAAAGTATTAGCACAAAAAAAAATGAAGCAACTTTAAAAAACTTGCATTGAAATAAATGTTTTTAATAAGGTTAACAAATAAATATTAAACTTTTTTTTTTTTTTTTTTTTTGTGTGTGTGTGTAAATTTTGATACTTTTTAGATCATAAATCATGATTTCATATTTTTAATTTTATAATTTCTACATGCCAGCTAGATTTAAACTGATGATCTAATAGCCGAAAAAATCCGGAATTGCAGAAGTCCCGACGAGCCCGGATTTCAGACTTTGTACTGTAGCAGTTCTATGAATTTCTTTAAAAACCTGATTTAAATGTGTTCTAACTGTGCACAATGCATAATGTACAAGTTATTTGTTATTTTATAGCTATGCTTTGCTCATAAATACACAATAATCATTTTCTTTATTTCTAATGGATAATATTAATTTAGCAACAGTTAGGTGCTCTGCATAACCAAATCAATTAATTTTTGACTTGTGCACATGATATAGTACAATAATTTTCTGTTGGAAGAATTCAACATTTTAGCTTATACTTGGTTAAGTCTCAGAAACTGCAGTGGGCATTATCACATATTTTAAAAAATTAACATAGTTATCTCTAAATATATATGTGTGTGTGTGTGTGTAGAGAGAATGCTTATATTCAAAGGGACATTTTTCAGAAGCAGAGTGATCAGATATTATGTGTTTTATGAGACAATCTAATTTCCTATATTCATGTGCATGCATATGCAAATATGATTCACATTTTGATTGTGGATTGTTGAGCTGGGAAACTGCATACTGTGATTTTTTTCAGAACTTCTTTTAAATATTGGCATAAATAATGAAATTAATTTTCTGTTCTGATGTTATGGATTGCTTCAAAGGGGTGTTGAAACCCCAAAATCTTCAAAAAAAATTTGATTTTGGATTTTTGCATTTTCAAATTCTTTACACTTTTATCTTCCTAAAAATATCATTCTTTAATCTCCATGAAAATTAGAATTGTAAAAAATCTAGTTTTAATTTGTCATCGACTACTTTGATCAATGAGGATGTTTACATAAAAACACGTTTTTCTCCAAACGTGATTTTTTATTCTCGAAGTAACTTTCTCATGAACTACTGCTCACAGGTATCTAAAATTTTTATGGTTTATTTATTAGGTTTCCTAATATTTACTAAAATGAGCTTTTTGTGATAAACTTTGGGGAAAAAAAAAATTTTATTTTCTTGTGTGAGAAAAGTGCTAAATTTTACTATGCCTAACAAAATATTCTGTAAATTACTCTAAACTTCAAAATATTTCAAAAGCTCATTGCAGTATAGATAGGTATACTTTAATTACACAAAAAATTTCAAGCGTGTATCTACAGCAGATTTTGAGGAAATGTACATCGAAAAGGGCCAGTTTATCTTTTGCATCTTAATAAAATTTTTTTTTTAATTCTAGAACAAAGATATTGAAATTTTTATTAATTCACTGATAAATATATCAAGAAAATTATTTAGTTATGTTAATGAAGCAACTCAGTGACTGACTGCAATAGAATGATAAGAAAGCATCTAATTTGAAAACATTTAATGCTGATTTCACATCTCTGAATGAGGAATTATACCAAGGGCAATGTAAATTAATCCTGACAAAAATTTAAGTTTCAGCAGAGAATAATTAATACTTCAAAGTATTAACAAAATAGGAGGATACTGATATAAGATCATTATAAATGCAAAGAAAATTCCTCTTTCATAGAACATCAGATATAAAATGTAGATTAACACTTTGATTTTATCAAAAAATTTCAATTGTCTAATCATTCATGTAAATTGAGAAAGAGTTTTATTTCGTTCAATCATGCTGATCATTAAATATATCAGATTCACTGAATTCATACTCTTTGAATTTGCATGTATGGTAATAAAGGGAAATTTCATCATATTCTTAAAATTCTTTAATTTTCTTCGAACCTTATTTCTGTCAAACAATCATCTCACCATAAGGAGATGTATTTGGTTAGCCATGAATTTGACAAAGGTACGAGCTGGTTGAGGTTAGGGAAATTCATCATATTCTTAAAATTCTTTAATTTTCTTCAAACGTGAAGCCATTTCTGTCAAACAATCGTCTCACCATAAGGAGATCTATTTGGTTAGCCGTGAAGTTGACGAAGGTATGAGCTGGTTGAGCTTGTTCAACTAAGGGTCCAAATGGTCAACCCCCTTTTCCCCCAAAAAAATATTACTTTCACTCTTGAGTAAATTGAATTCTTGGATAAGCATCACTCAGGAACTTGCCTGCATATGGTGAAACAAAAATTTGTTTAACTGTGATGCTTTTGTCTTCAAAGTATAAATAGTCCAATGTTGCATTCCGTTTACAAGCACTTGCAGCTTTGAACATAAATACATAAATAAATATGAAGATTTGTTTTAGTGCATGAAAAATGGTATATTTGAACACACAAAGTTTATCGCTGTCGTTGACTTTATGTATAATGTCAGCCACAGTATTCTTGTAGCTGCAGATGAGGCAAAACACAGCCCATGCTGCTCAAGTATTGGAAAGGTTGAGAACACCCATAACTTGAAATATCAATGATTTCAAACCATCTTTGGTAAATACCATCTATTGCATATTCTGTTTCAGAGATACTCTGATCAAAGCAGCTTGCCTTAAGAATCTGACATTTATGTAAATTCAATAGATGTTTTGTATTTTCAATTTTGAGGTAATAGCATATATTGACAGGTCTGGGTATTTTATGTATGTAAATCTTGGCACGTTATCCATTGGATGCCGACACATTTAAATTTCGAACAGAAAATGTATACATCTGTTTTAAAGATCTGAGTCATTTATAGTGCTGTGTTAAAAAAAAAAAAAAAAAGGATGATTTTCTTAATTGAAAATGTACAGTCTTGAAAATTACCATTCTTTGCTAGAAAAATATGGATTCTCACAACAGAATCTAGTTTCCCTACAGCTCTTTAAAACCAGAAGAAATTCACTTAATGTAATTATTTTCATCTGCTTTAACTGATGAAATCTGACTGTTTATCATTGAGGTTAAGATTGGTAAACTATGTAATTAGAGTTTGCATTGGGGATTTTAGATGTGGCCTGCAAATTCTTCAAGAAAGCACCTTTCTGTAATGTTCATTCTTTTTTCATATTAAAAGATATTTAAGGAGAAAGCATCAGGCAATGTAATTATGCTAAAAATAAATCTGTTAGTTAAATTTTTCTGGAATTATGAACTCTTCCTACTTCGTTTAAACATTTCATTCTATACACATATAATTTTCATTTGTTTGATCATGCAATATTTGTAGATATTGTTTTGGGAGGGGTTGACACAGTTATGAGATAATTATTAAGTGTTCATTTTAGCATCAAAAGTGATCATTCATGTTTGGAACATCTACAGGCAAAATCAGAAGTATCTTTAAATGCAGTCATTAAATTAAAATATATTAAGTATGGTTAATGTATGTAGTGTGGATGGAAGTAATAGAGTATGTAGGTGTTTTAAAATGTATATTTGCTGTAGTTAACTTTTAACCACATACCTTTATTGTAAACTTTTAAAGCTCTATGAATGTTTTTGTTATCTTTCAGATCTTTCAAACTGTAACATTTTTTCATAAATCTTTATTATTAGTTTCTGTTAAATGATGTAGAAAATAACAATTATCATTGCCCACATGTTGTTATTTAAAAGTTTTATTTAATGGGCTGGGTGAAATATTCAAAACCTTAAAAATGCTTTAATTCTGAATTCATCAGCAGTTTCTGGTAAATCATCATGATGTTTAGATTGAAAATACATGTCTTTTACCATTGTCAAAGTTCGCCTGCAGATTTAAATCTTAATCAACATTTTCATTAGTGTTAATGTTTATCCTCAATTTCAAACACAATCTTGTAGATTTGAGTGTGTTCTGTATTTTGAACCACTTGGCGGATTATGAATATTTTACAGTTTGTTTTCACAATAATTTTTTCCTGTGAATGTATTCACTGCCTTTCGAAGGCTTAATAATATTCATATTTTATCTCGCAGTTGTTTGCTGACTGATGTTTTGTGAGGGGAACATGGTACCAAGTTATCAAAGAAAGCATGAATTTAAAATCTTTAATGCAAAAATTTTGTTAGTTATTCTTTTAATTAAAATTTTCATATTCCTCGCTAAATCCCTATATCAGATTTTTATTAGATAATATTATAAAGCTTCAGTGAAGAAAATGGTAGTGTCTACATTGACTTGTACATCGTTATTAAATTTAGAGTATAATTAGCACATACAATAAAAGTGATAAAATATGTGTATTTTAGTATAAATATTAAAAGTACATTTTTTTCTCTTTTCATATTTATCCCTTCACCATATCCTTAACCTAGAAGAGAATTTCTTGCTTTTCTTGTTTAATTACTGTTTCACATCACTATAACCTGTAGAATCATAATGCAAAAATTCAGAAAGGTTTTTCACCGATTTTAGTTGCTTTATCAGACCACAAAGTGACTGAAGAAATTAAATTGTATGTATTAAGTGATACTTTTGTTTTACCCTGCCAGTTAATGGGGAGTAATTTAGACATACTATAATGGCAAGTAAATGAAGAAATAGCTTTCATGTAGTTGTTAAAAAGAAAATATGAGAAAGAATACTCTTATAGCATTTGGTTGTACTTGGAAAATCAAATGATCCTTCAAGTCATCACAAACCCTGAAGATGAATTTACAATTTACAATTTTTTATGCTTTTGAATATTGTGCACAGCCTATTAACTAAATTTTTCTAATAACTAAATGCAGGTGGTGAAATCTTTTTTCCTGCATTATTTGTCAGGAACTGATTAAGATTTCAAAGAAACTGTTAGAACTTTGGAGGTTTTGTGAAAGATGACCCACCAAAGAAAAACATGCACATGGACTTAAGTATGAAATCCATGCAAAAGCATGCAACATCATAGTTATATAAATCTCATAAGATACATTTGCACGAAGAAAAGTATTTGGCTGAATATCGCATAAAAAGAGCTTTTATGCTGTTCTCTGTAAATAAATTTTTGCTCAACAAAAATTAAGCCGTAAAATTTCCCATATTTTGTGTAAAGACAGAACTAACATTCGGTTACATAAAATTTTGATACTTAAGTATTATGGTGTCCTAGTTTATTTCTGGAATTTTAGAATTCTTTTGAAAGTGCTGTGGGTAACTTTAATGAGTTATCAAAGGTTGAGAAGTTTACCTTTCTTAAATTCTTGCTCATAGGACCTGATTTAAGTATAGTATCTGGGTTCTCACTTTCTCATGAGAGTTATGATGCTTCTATTAAGTTTAACTGAAGAAAGATTTGGACGATTAGATTTGGTTATATCTTCACACGTGTACAAACTCTTGAATCTTAAACCTGTTAGAAGTTCGCCCAGTGTGAAAGCATTAAGAGTACTTTCCAGTTCCTGTGAAATAACATAAGAGATGTAAATTCTTTGAGTATTGGAAACTTTTGGAAGCCTTTAGGGGTCGGTTATTTTAAAACTTACCAGATGATGTGAATTTGGAATTGAATAGAAAATAAAAGTCTGAACAGCAGTACAGCATAACAGGACTTCATGAATTCATTCATTACATTAGAAGTTGAGGATCAGGAAGTTCTAATTTAAATATAAACTCAAAGAAAAGACACAAATTATGGTGTTAAGCAAAATATAATTACTCAAAAGGGGGCAAGCTTTCCTACTGCTTCAGCATTAACCACAGTGGCTAAGCCATAGTGTTTTTATTGTAATCAAAATACATGATGTAGGAAAATGAGTAGAAAAGAATTATATTTAAAAACCAAGGACATTGTTACAGATGTTTTAGGAAAAGGCATTTGACATTTAGATGTAAAACAGAACTTCAACTGCATGTTCCAGAATATGGTTGAACTAAGGTTAAATTTAAACAAAATACATTAGTCTTTGAAGTTTTAATGGTGCAAATGACAAAAATATGATTATAAATTCTTCTGTGTTCTCGTTTACTTACATCAGATTAACTACTGAAGATCGTTGTTAGGCTTTGTGGACAAAAATATACACCTAAATTCATAAAATCTGAAATTTCATTTTGACTGCCTGCTAAAATTTTGTAGTGCTCTTTTTATTTTTTTTAATTGCCAGGCACTTTATTACATATTGAAAGCCATTAGCTTTGGACCACTACAAGGTTCAGAAGTGGTGGCCATTTCATTACGGAAGCACCTAATAGGTAGCCACTGTTGGCTGCTGTGAAGGGATGGACATTTACAACCGTGCCTTCTCTGGGATTCAAATCCTGGTCCATTACTACAGCAGTCAGGGTCATTAACCACCATACTGGCTAGGCAGCTAGTGCTTCTGTTATATAAATTTCCATTCCAGAATTTTAAAATAATTTAAATGCATTAATTTTAACAAATAATTTAATACTTTGTAAGTTCTGATATTACGTAATTCTCTTCGCTCAAATACACACTATATCTACCAGTTGTGAGAACAGACGGCGCTTGTTTTCTCCTAAATGCTTTGGTATATATCACTGTACCTGAGTGAGAAAAATGGCCTTTTTGAAAGGGAAATTATGCATGCATCTTTATAAAATTTTAAGAATACAAGGAAAACATATTATTCTAAACAAATTATAAATTTAATTAAAAAAAACATTGTGCATCGTTCATGTTTTCAAATAATTTTAACAAACCACATTTGGCATTATTATCACTTATAATAAATATGCCAAATTTTAAAATCTGTCAAAGTAGAAATTCATGTATATCTTGCAAATTACTGCATACTCTAAGGTTTTTGAGGTACGTTTAAAAATACATCTACTTTAAGCTGATGGTAAAAAATTTATAGGATATAATTTAAAAGCACTGAAAAGTATATTGATTGAAATATACTGATTGAAAAACATATTGAAAAATTTATAAAAATTATGAAAAAATAATAAAATCTGAAAGCTTTCAGATTTTACATTATGCCGAAAGGGATGTTTTGTGTGTTAACTTTATTTATTAAATATCATAGTCTTTGTTCAAACCATAAAATTAATTCAACAGCAATATTGCAAAATAATTTTAAAATGAGCATATCTTTTAGAATTTCCGATGCACTGTCTCACACAGGAAATAATTCCCCGCGTACAGGTTTGCCATTGCTCGCTTTGAAATTGTTCAATCTGTTAATCGAAAATTTGTTTAAGTGTTACAAAATACGAAACTGATAATAAAACAAATTCCAAATTTGGCCTTCCAGATGCCCGTGTTTGGGTGGAGAATTATGTAATTCAAAATTTGATTGCTCTAGGGTCTGTTGTCTTATCACAATACCAGAAACTTACATACTTTTATAGAGATTCTTAATTATTTAATTTCTTAAAATATAATACAGGGCGATAATATTTGGTGGCAACAGTTTGAAAAGTGAACAGTTTGAAACGCAAAATGCTGAAACAAAATTAATATGCATCTTTATAGAAATAAAGCCTTTGGGCTAATAATTCTTCATTATTTGCCATTATATTTTCACATGTTACTAATCTGCTGATATAATGTTATAGTACGAAATTTTTAAAAGGGAACACGACATGTTAGACAATCCATTTACAAATCATTAAGGAATGAATATATTAAAAAATTTAATATGTGTATATATATATATATTTACTTAAAGCACTTTGTTTGATAGACGCAGATTAATACACAATGTGGCATTTTGCATTTCTCTACTTGAATCATCTTCTCAACTTTAAAAACAAATATCGTTATCTGAATTAGAATCATTTTTGTTATCTGATTTTTTTTAAAAATTGTTTTCAGAATCTGATTCCTTGACCAAAAAAATGAACTTTTAACTTTCTGTTTGATTCATTTCTAGCCATAACATGCATTCAAAACATACCAATAAAAATTTCTGAAAAAACAACCAAATTCACCTTTAATATGCAAAAAATGATCTAGTACTGTTACTGCCATCTCGGGGGTTCGCAGCTGTCCTTACAAGTGCTTATAAGTCCTTATATTTGAAAATAAAATATAAAAGCCTTTATAGTTGCTTGCTTTTTCTCTAAAGCACTTATTTTTTTGTTGTTGTTGTTTTTAGTGCTTATTTTTTGCTTTTAGTGCTTTTTTTTAAGAACGCACATTTTTTCCCCCAAAACTAAATAAACAACTTTTCTGCCTTATATGGAACGTCAGATGGTGAATCATACTCCCAGAAGTAGCTTTCTGCCTCTTTCTCTGCATTAACATAACCTTTGGTGCACGTGAGTATAGACAGGTGCAAGTCGTTCTATTGTTCAAAGAATTGTGAAAGCGATAGAAAATTCCAATACATTCCGTATTCTTTTGCTCACACCGAATACTACACACGTTTTAATTTCTATCAAGATTTTTAATAATTTACATTGTCGCTTCATGTGGTCAGTTCATATTCTCGTTTATTATGATCGGTATTCTTATATTATGAGCATATGCATGAATATTTATAATAATATATTTGCCGTAAATGAAGTATAGATAAACCTCAAAAATAGGTAAGTGTGTTTTAACACAGATTAGTTTTCTAAGGAATAATATTCGGAATGGCTTAAATAAAGTAAAAGTAATCAAATAGTCAAAATAATTTTTTGGGGGGGGGGGAGGCAATGCATTATACAGTACGGAAGTTGGGGGTTCTCCCCTCTCTCCGCAAAATCTGGAATATTGAAACCGTTACAGTTCGCAGCAAAGCAAGCAATGGACTTTTTTTGGAAGGTCACTTTTCAATCTGGATTGAATAGGACTAAAAGTTCTGTGGTCTACCAACCCAAGTGAAAAAAGATTCTATTTAGGAAATTTAACAAAGTCTGTTCAAAATTAGAATGAAAAACACCCCAGGTTGGTAAATCTCTTTATTAATCAATATGAGTATGGCAGGGACATCGCGACGGGCATATGACTGTGAAAACTGGATGAAGAAAAGGAGCGTTTTCCTTTATTTAGTTATTTATTCTCCGAATACTGCCAGCTGTTGATTCCGATTACGTAATGTCACGTGCGGAAAAATTAAGGCGCACATATTGCACAATAACGTTTGCGATATTTTGCAGAGGTAAGAGTTTTACTGTGCTTGCTAAGTAGATTTTTCTTCAGTTCCATTGGGCTGTTTTTTATATGATGTACATATCGAAATGTCAATAGCATTATTTAGCTGAAAAATCTAAAGAACGGCTACAATCTACCCCCCTTCCACTTTTACCAGTTACACTCGACTATCCGGGATTTTCAGATATTCGGGACTTTCCGAGTATGCCGGTTAGTTAAGCTTTTACTTTTAAAGGATGACTGCATGAAGCAATTTCCCGTTTTCTGATTTCAGAAAAGTTCCCCTTTTTTTACTTAAATTACTTTACTTGCAATATCTGTTAAGGGAAAACTGTTATACAATGAAAAATTAGAAAATGTTCAGAATTTTGACTTAAATTAAATTATTTAAGTATTAATATGCATGGAAAAATAAATTGTATTTATTATTAGGTGTCAAGCGAATATAATAAATATGGCTTATTATTTATTTTCTCTATTTTGAACTGAAATTTCATCATTAAATCTTGTTATATAATTTAGTTCTGCATAGTTTCTTTCCCTCATTGTAAACTAGTTCTGTAAATTGAACTGTTATTTAAAAATAAAAATAAAAAAATATATATATATAAAAGAATGCAATTGTTTTCCATGGTTGAGTAATGTTCATTCTCTCTTAATAAATACTGAATTTCTCGTATTTTAAGTTACAAGTCTTAGTTTTTTTTAAGGTTGTCCAGTTGTGTATAA
Organism: Stegodyphus dumicola; assembly: GCF_044657685.1. Taxonomy (NCBI): domain Eukaryota; kingdom Metazoa; phylum Arthropoda; class Arachnida; order Araneae; family Eresidae; genus Stegodyphus; species Stegodyphus dumicola. The sequence continues at coordinate 37,345,819 of NC_140781.1, forward strand.
TGTAATCAGACAGGTGCCTTTTTTTTTTTTTTTTTTTTCTTAAAATGTGCTTCAAGAGTGCTCATTTTTCTAACTAAAATGTGGCTACAAACCCTGCATCTATACCAAGTAAAATCAGCTAATCTGGGAGTTCAATTCATTTGTAACACTAAAAATGATTCCACTGCATTGACCCATGAAATTTTTATCGCTTCCATTTCATTTATGTATTGTGTTTGAAAAATCAATGATAGTTTCATTTTTCCCAATTTTAAGTTCATTCTTCTTTTAAAGTTTGTTTTTTTTTTTTTTTTTTTTTTTTTTTTTCCCCTCTCTGTGTATATCATCGTTTTTTTATTTTCTTAGCAAGCCATCTGCCCCTATGCAAAATTTGTAATAATTCTTTACAGTTTTTGCAACATTGTCAGAAGTGCAAAAAATGTGCAATAAAATATAAAAATAGAATTTGCACTAAATGAAGAAAACCATAATCTGGATATCATCTTTTCAAAATTATATCAAAATGTGCTAATATATACATTTCTTTGAATTTTTGTGCATGTGTATCATTTGTCAAAATTATATTTTTCTTTAATATGGGTCCCAGTTCCTGTAGTAGGTATTCATAATTTTTCATCATTAGCATTTTCTAAATATACTTTAAGGTTTTCAAATTGTCTTGTAAAATTTTTCCATTAAGAACTAAACATTAAGAACTTCACTGATTTTTCATTACAAGTAGCATTTTTTTTTTTTTTTTTTTTTTTTTTTTAATTTCATTGATGACATGGTTTGCATATCTCATTTTACATGATTAATACAATTTTCCCCCCTATCTTCATGCTTCGGATTTTGAAAATAAGTTTCTTTTATGCTCCATTTATTAATCTTTTGCTGAGAGAGTTAAGAATTATGGTGTAAGCTGATACAGTACAAAGTCCGAAATCCTGACTCCTCGGGACTTCGGCGATTCCGGATTTGAGATTTTTCCAGACTGTAGATCATCAGTTTAAATCTGGTTAAGATGGCATGCAGAAATTATGCAATTAAAAATATGAAATTGTAATTTATGAAATAAAGAACAATTATGATCTAAAGGGCATCAAAATTTGCAAAAAAAAAAAAGATTAATATTTATTTGTTTGCTTTATTAAACATTTCTTTCAATGTAAGTTGTTTAAGTTGCTTCCATAAAAAATTCAAAAAGTTCCTTTTTCTTATGTCATATACAGTTGACTTTCCAATGCCATACTCCTCGCATAATTTTGAGACGGATATGCCTTTATCCATTTTTTGCAGCAATTCCACTTTTTGTTAAATGGACATCAAAACATGGTTTCACATTGTAGATCCTTTGCCTTCTCCAGAACTGAAAACTCTTTTCGATATAATCGAAAGTTTAAGCTTCTTAATTTTTATAAAATTGCTGTAATAATAACAGTCTGCAAAAAAATAATAAGCTGGATCAAATTAGAAGAATAAGGAGCAGTGCAGTCTGCTTCATTAACTGAAATGCCTTAGAATCAGTTAAGATAATTTTAGCCTAGCTTAATAGCGTCCGTTATACATTATTGGCTGTGTATCACAAGATTGGCGACGAAAACCAAGTTGTTCCGCTAAATTTTGTCTTGCTCCTATTGTGTACTGAATTAAGCCTGAATTGTATTAGTTATTTACTATAGCCACGTTTATTTCTTGCACATGCTTAAAACTGATCTGAGTCCTGAATAAATAAACTCCCACATATCCTTAAGGCTTCATCTAGAGCCGGTGCTTGATACCGCCTGCTGCAGTCTCTAAATTCTGCTACAAAACGCCTTCCTAAGTTCTAAATTTTTGCCGCGCCTAAACTTTAGATCCCAGTGCTTTCCCCCTAATTATAAAAAACTTCTCATCTCGTAATTTTGCCGCTCGGTGCTTCCCCAAATTCCAAAAATTGTGTCTTCCCCAAATTCTGCCGTCCAGTGTCTTCCCTAAATCCTGCCGCCACTTCTGGGTTTATGGTGAATAACATATCAGTTATTCTTAATTAAAATAGCACTAAATGTGTTTCATTAACAAAATCTATTTTTATCACATGAAAAGTCATTTTTGTTTGAATTTTTCCTCGTCAACATTTCTTAGAACGTTTAAAAAAAAATCTATGATCATCGCCAAGCATAATGTTAGCAGAAAAGGTTGCCTTACTCTTGTTATTCAATTACTAATATAAAAAAAATGCTTAGACATCACTGCAGGAGTTATATTACTGAAGTTGTCATGCATTGATAAACATGCAGCATTGAAAGCAAAATATAATAAATAATGACTCGTCAGGGGGTATGAAATAGGTGAATGTTTCGGTTTGAGAAGTAATGCCAAGCAGACACTCAGCTGCGGAGCCAAATTATTAATCTCGCAAATTTATGCTTACATAATTGTTTTTTCATAACAATGTATTTTATTTAGTTACCTAAGTAAAATTAAGAATCAGAATTTTTAATTGAAAATCTCCACACGTTTTATTATGGAAGGAAAAATCAAATGTGCATGCATAAAGCATACCAAAAAAAAGTTTGTGGCTTTGAGGTCAGGATTTTAGATCATTCCAGATAATGGACGTCCGGATTTCGGACTTTGTACTGTAATACGTTATTCTTAAAAAAATACATATAAAAGGACATTTCATGTTAGCAGCTGGAAAACATTACCGAGGTAAATTCATGCAAAATTTGTGAGCTCTTTTTAAATTAACTATCAATTTTTTTGGTCAAGTTTCTTTTATCTTCCTACAAACAGAATTTATCTTCTTTTATCTTCTATCGTTGCAAGAGACATTTCTTAAAAAATATGTCATAACCAAATCTTTTGAATAAAATCTTTCATTTGTATTAACAAGCATTTCACAGTCTTTCTCTGTTTTACACAGGTTTTAAAAAGCTCATTTTTGGATATATCTGATTTTACTTAAATGATGCCAATAAAGAAACAGGCCTTCCCCCCCCCACTTTTTTGGGGGGGAGGTGGGATTTCGTGTTACTGATTCAGTGCATCATAATATGCTTATTTCTGTGAAATGAAATTCTTTTCTCTCTAAAGCCCATTGTTCTGAATAATTTTTCTTTCATTAGAGTGTACTTAATTTTCAAAAGCATACATGTGAAGTTGATCTGTCAGAATCAGTCTATTGTTAATGCAATCTACAGAAGAGTTTATCAAAGATGAATTTTACCAGAGCATCTTCTAAATATAAATATTGCTTAAATTCAGATATGTATGTATTTAGGAAGCATGATACATCTGTGTTAAATTATTCTATTGTCATCATTAACAAATAAATAATAGACTACGATGGAAAAAATGTGTAAATCTGAGATTTATTTGTAAATTCCTTCTTTTCTTCACTAAAAATTCAGTTCATTGATCTGAAGAAGGGTTCTTGTTGTGAAATATAGGGTGTTCCATTTGTAAGTGAATGAAGTTAAATGTAAGAAACTTCGTAGAGATCAAATAGAATGCATCCATTTTGTGGAGGCAATGTGAGCTATATGCCACCATGGTTGTTATGCCTGCAATATAGTGGTTAGCATCCAGCAGCATGGTGTTACTGGCTGCCATATTGTTGGGCCTAGGCTCAAATCCCAAAGAAACCATTGATGTTTGTGTCTATGTGGCATGGGGGCACTTAAAATACACAGCAAACCAAACGTCATGTTTGAGTGGTTTGCTAGGGGAAGGAGGTTCTTGAATTCAACCTCTACAGGAATATTTCAAATTGGGATGGATTGCCCAAGACCTGTATGTGTGTGAATTGCCCTCCTCACCACAATAAGATTTGTGGACTTGATCTGAAGTTCATCAGACAGGCGAGATAGGTCACAATAGCATGATTTTGATCAGTATTTAACTATTACATTTCTTTGTCTTTCTGGCACCATTTTGTGAAACTGCCTTCTTAAAGCTGTGTTGTGCATATAATGAGGTAATATAATAGCTAATAATTATGTAGTGTGTATTAAACATGTGTACCTGAGCTGTTAATCTAATGAAGCAAAGCATTATATTCCTGGACTAAGAGGTATTGCTAGATTCAAATGCTTATTCTGTTATCTGAAGTACTTCTTTTCGAATGTTATACTTCCTAGCTTTTCAGTGTAGTACAATGTATTTAGCCATCCAAGCAAAAGTGAACTGTATAAGTATTAATATCAGTTTTGAAAGTTATCTGTTGTCCTTTGGGCACAAGTGTTATATTAAGAAGTAAAATTTCCATTTAGGGTATTCTGCTTTAATAGAGATCATGTATATTTTTTTATAAATAAATAATATATATTTAATTCACCTTTTATATCATTACATTGATGAAAGAATCTCAGATTACCTTTAATTATTGACATACACCCTCTGTTAAGAATTAATGTTGCTTAGTTTAGTTTCAGTACTGTAGTTATTTTTTTTTCATTTCATATTTTGAATGTACTCTTTCATATTCTGTTTATAAATTATAAAAGGAATTCCATTTTTGAATTGGGGGACTTATTTCTTGTGCCCCAAAAGCATTAAAATAAATAGTGTTAAATTTTTCGAATTTCAGTCATTGAAATTTGTGTGAAAGTCTGTTATTTAAACTTTGCAAGATGAAAGGATTCAAATTTATAAATGAAAGACAGATTATAAGCAAGATCAATTCCAGATTAATGAAAACAAAATGTTCTTGGTTGAACACTAACACCACTTTTAAGCATTAGTAAAATAAGAGCCTTTACAGATGACTAGTCTTCAGAAGTTATTATTTTACTAATGTTTATTTGTTTTTAACTTCATTCTAACCATGTCTGCCTTTGAATTCTTTAATGTCAGAACAATTGTTATGTATCATTATGAAAACAAACAAGGTCTGTGTGTTACTAGAATAAAAAATTGCAACACCTGTTTCTTTGCTAACATATGAATCTCAGTGCTTTTACCTATTGAAATATATTTTGTAGATATGTAAATCAAAGAATTTGCTTTAAATTATATGATTTCATGATATGTGTTGAGGACTGGAATAAAATTGTGTCATTCCTTTATGATGATAATATTCCTTTGATATTAAAAAAAATGCTTTGCATTTGTAAAAAATTGGCATGTATAATTCTTTATATTTTAGTGAGCTGGGGAAACTTCAGTGAAATCTATATTAATTTTATTCTGGTTTCATATGAAAATTTGTGCTTGAATTGTATTTAAGAGCAGTTGGAATCACTGAATTATGAAATCTGTATGAACATTTAAATCTTTCACCAGAGATATGGTTAAACTAGTTTCATGTATTATTGTTTGCCGTACCTATTAAAAGTTAATAACTAATTTTCAGCCATGCTCTTTTGCATTAGAAGCAAAATCGAGGCTAGTCTACTCATTCTTGGGCTGTAGTTTGTTATATTAAAATATGCACTTCAATGTCATAGCAACCGACCCTCATTTTTGATCATAATGTTTGCCACTGCAGAGAGGGAATTTTTGCAAATTATAAGATTCAATCATTTTTCTGCAGCAGTTATTGTAATGGTTTGGGATGGAAAGAAATTGCCATAAAGTTCTGATTCAAAAGTGATAAACTGTAACAAAGTGTCAACATTATAATGATGTACAGATCTTCAAGTATTGCTCGTCCACAATATGCGTTACTGATATACGAGAAATGTATTGAAGGTTGATTAGTACAGTATCATGTTTGAATGCACATTGAAACTCTACTAGCTAAGAACTTGGCTTATAATCAGAACATATTTGTCACATGCATGAGATTAATTTTAGGATTTGCAAAACAAGTTTAAAATTATATTGAAATGTATTTCAAATGCAAAAAAAAAAAAAAAAAAAAAAAGTGTTTTTAGAAAAGAGAGAGTTAACCGATGAAAGTTTTAGAAAGAACATTGTTTCATCCACGGAATAGTGTTAAAGTTTTGGCAATAACTTTCCATATTTGTTTATACACTAATTCATTATTAATCTGCATTTGAGTTCTGTTTGGCAATCCATTAGCTTTGGATTTCTCGTTTTTATTTCCAATGTGCATTAAATGAAGAAAGTGAGAAAGTTTTCCTAAAGCGAAAGAAATTGTTCCTTATGACAGAAGAACATGCCAGAGAACTAAATACTCAAGCAACAGTAATGGGCATAACTTAATTAAGTTTGCAGAACTGGAAATTTAACTAGAACCTTCTGCAGGATTGAAAGTGATGAAAAAGAGATGTGTACCTAAGTGAAAACAACAGAAAATTTTGAGAATGTTAATTTTTTTCTTGATTTTTCCGAATTTTTCATTTTTTAAAGAAATGTTTCTTTTTCTCATTTTCTGTCCCACAGCTGAGGGAGAAGAGTATAACTTCCAAAACTATAGTCCTACAAATTTACTTGTTATGCTAATTCATGTTACTTATTATTAGCTGCTTTAGCAAATGTTTTTCCTGTTGCTTAGTTTAGGCGAAAAAATTCATACGAATATATTGGTATGCATATTTATTTTTTATTTTTTATTTTTGGCTGATGAAAATTTAAATATGAAAATTATTTTTCTTTGCAGAAAACTAGTGAATGACTTGAGTGAAGATGTGCTCATGTTCTGAATAAAAAAAAAATGAAAAAAATCATTTTATATGTTAATCATCCTTTGAGATTCATCAGTTGCAGTTGAAGACCTGCTCTAATTGTTGTTTTTAAATTAATTTTATTTCTCCCAAATTATAAATTTAAGAATCATGCAAATATAAGTTATTATCTTACGTGCATTTCATTTTCATTCAGAAACATGACAGCGAAAGGTTTATGTGTTTGAGTATATATTTATCTCTTTTATATGTGTAAATATTAAATTTTTTAAAATATGCTTTAATTGTTTACATATCCGTCATGTGATTAGTCAGTTTTTTTTACTGATTATTAAATAATTGAAACAGTTTATGGAATATTTAACTTATTAAAGTATTGCATGCATAATTCTATGGCAGTTGGGTGTTCATAAATATTAAAATAAAAATTTTTGTGCTTTTATTATTTTAAAAAGCTGTGTGATCAGCCAGTGACATGTTTTATTATCTTGAAGCTCCAAGTACATGGTGAAGAGGTATTCAGCTCCTATTTATTATTATTACTACTTGCGAAGGTGGCAATGTAAACTTAAATTTATTGATTATCAATAACCTAGATGAATCATTTTCATGATTTTCTGCAGTCAATGTATGTTTAATTAAAATATTGTTTCATCTGTGCATTATGCTTCTTCTTCAGTGCCTGTCTGTGCTATGAGAAAGATAATCAAGAAATGTGCATAGCAATAATCCTATTCTTAAAGAAAATTCTTCGTAGGAAAGAATGTTTTCTTTTTTCAAAAACTTGTAGTTTTGGACACTTTGCTTTTACATTTGGAGCTCCCAAAACACATGAATTATGAACTTACATAAGGATCTATCTGCCCCTTGCGTCTGCACAAAAATGAGAAAATGTGTGTATATTATGAATAAATTGTTGGTTATTTATATGTTTATTTATTTAAATAAGGTACATTTATTAATTGTGTAATTTTTTAGCTTATTAGTAGGAAAATTTTGCAGGTAAACTCAGATTAAGTTGAATGTATGTTACCTAGTTTTAATGACTTTTTATATGCAAATGCACACATGTGTATCTCTTTGCGGTGTAGTTATTCTGAACAGGAGTCTCAGACTTAATTGAGCCTTAGTTACTTACAATTCTTACATTTGCCTATCATAAAACATCAAGGTGTGGAGATGTAATATTTTTGACTTCATTCGAGATAAAAAGACTTCAAGATAAAAAGAGATGCTTTGAAAGTTTATGTACCCCAATCTTAATAAACAAAAAATGAAGTTTGAAGTAATTAATAAAATTAAAATTATTCATTGCCATTGAAATTGTTATGGTGTCATAGATTATTCATTTATATGTGATATATAATCCAAGGGGAATATTTGAATCTGGTTTGATATTTAATAAAATTAAGTAAATGTAAATACATGTGTCTAAAAGCATGATACAAAATTGTTTCTGTGTAACAAATTGTTTTTGCAAGGCTGGATGCGAAGTAGAATAGTAAGTATTGAAAGACTAAAAGAGTTTGGAGGGGGATGTTTATTAATGTATTTCCATAGAAAGTGCAAAAAAAAAAAAGTATTTTTCTATATTATATATGCTTGTTTTTAGCATATGAATGTGCATAATAACAGTTCTGTGTAAGACTCTATATTATACAGTATCTTTGAGAATGCTTTTGGATGATAAGCAAAACACTTTATTGAAAGAAAAATTTTAGAAGAGAATAATCTCTGTAAAAGTAGTGATTGTAACAATAAAAAAGATATAAATTGAAAGAGGAGGCCTCAAAAATCAAATTGCTCTGATATCTCATGTATTCTTCTTGCCAGGTATACATCATATTTTAATAAAAATACAACTGTAAGGGGAAAAAATTAAATTGTTTCTTTCTTTGATCACTAATTTGCATATATTTATTGTTATGTTCAAGAACTTTATTCACTTACATGATACAGCTACTGATGACTTGCATGATACCACTGTCCTGTTCGATGGGGGGATATACCTTGTGAATTGTAATCTCACTTTCTCTTTCCTCTGCTGTGAAGACATTCAGTGAATAGCTCTTATATTTATTCTAAAAGATTGGTATTTCAAGACTTTGCTTTTAAAATGCCTGTTTTTTAATTCCAGATGTTTCTGAATTTTTTTTTTTTTTTTTTTTTTTGCATAACTTGAATTCTTTTATAAGCAGTTTAGAAGTAGAAAGTTATTGTGGGCATAAGGAAGTTACTAATGTAATTTTATGGTTTTCATATTACATGCTTATACACACGTAAGAAGAAAACGATGCACACGCACATGCATAAGTGTATATATATAAAGTTGAGTATCATTCATACACCATGCCCATAAAAGTCCTTGTCCGACTGTTATTTTTGCAACCATGGTCCATAGACATAAACTTCCAAATGCAAAAATATTTGAAGTGATGAAAAGATATGCTTTTCAATATTTTAAAATTTAATGTCAATTTTGTAAAAAATATAAAATCTAGCTTTTTATATGTTCCTCTGTTCTATGTTTAGAATGTATATGTAGAGAAATGTTGTAATCCATATTAAAAAAGTAAAACAAAAAAAAAATTGATTCCCATATAAACAAAATTGACCCAGATATTCCTAAAATTTTCCATTTCTGACATTAATGGATCTGTTAATAAATTAAGATACTTCAAGGGTTTATTCCCCCCCCCCTCTTAACCATTTCGAGCCCAGTGGGTTATATAAGGCCCAGTAGATGTTTAAAGAACCCTAGAGGGAATTACACTCATGTGGGAGAGATCTGAAAATTGTGTCACGCATCTTGTTTTAGAGGCTTAGTGAATTTGCTTATAATAAGGCAAGCATGTGCTATTTCTTTACACCTAAACAAATAAATTGAGATTGAAAGGGTTAAACTTCCCTTTCACTCAATGATATTCTTTTGTGATTTACTAGTGTCTTTATTTATAATTTTGTTACATTTGTTATGCCAAAATAATTTTCGCACAAGTTGTTGGTATGTTTCCAGAGTCTAAAGTTATATTATTAATATTCTCACGAAGTTTTATTACTTTTGAATCACAATCTAGTAATCACAAAATTTTATTAGCATACAAATGTTTTTCATTTTTAATTAACACGAATAACATTTTGGCTATGTGCCAATACTGAAGCCTGCCTTTGTTTTGTAGAATACAAGTTCTCCAAGATCCTGTAAATAAGATCTTCTTTTTGGAAAGAAAAAGTTATATTGAGCAGTGTTTTTCACGATAGCTTGCATAGAAATGCTCATTATGCAATCTGTTAACTTTAAATTATGTACAAATGCTAATATTTTGTTCTTCAATTTGTGTATGTCTCATGAGTAGGAATCCCAGTTTCTAAGTCAAACATCTTCGTTAATTTTTGTCTTATGAGAGTCGAACTTTTTTTTTTTTTTTTCCTTATAACAAGTACAAAATTTCTCTACGTATAAAAACCAGAGGAACACGTAAAAAAGTTAGATATCGTAATTTTTACGATATTGATTTCTTTGAAAAGATCAGACATGAAGGTTTGCATTATTTAAAACATTTTTATCAGTTAGTGTAAGTTTGCGGCAAACAGTTCCAAAAATAAAGGCCGAGTAATAACTTTTGTACACATGGTGTATGTCTTTCAAGTTACTGTTAAAGGTGAAAATGAGAAAAATGTATAATCAAAATTTTTATAATTTACTGTCTAATAGGTTTATAGTAGGTGAGGAATTTTAATGCTACTACTGTGTTATTAATATTATACAAATTCCCATTAGTTTACTAAAATATTATCTATATTTTATTATTAATTTTTTATCTAATTTTACTTATGTTACCAAGTTAAAAAAATTCACTTTTAATATCAAAAATTCAAATTCAGGCAAGAATAAGAATAAGCATATTTTTATTAACACCCTTTTTTTCAAGAAAATTTTTATTATTGATATCAGTTGCATGATTTTAATAATTTAGTATCTTAATTTTGAAATATCTAAACTCTTACTTATACATATGTAAGATATAAAATATAGAAACTGTAGTCCGAAATCCGGACTCATTGGGACTTCAGCGATCCCCGATTTGGGAATTTTCCATATATTAGATCATCAGTTCAAATCTAGTAAGATGGTATGTAGAAATTATAAAATTAAAAATATGAAATCATGATTTATGAAATAATGAAGCATTTATGATCTAAAGGGTATCAAAATTTACAACAAAAAAAGGGCCTTAATATTTATTTATTTACTTTTATTAAACATATCTTTCAATGTAAATTGTTTAAGTTGCTTCCTTTTACCTGCTAGTACTTTCTCTTTAAATCTATAGCCAGCTATAATTTAGTTTTCAGTTACAAAGCTCCTTTTTTCTCCTGTGATTGCCGTGTCGAGAATTCCAACTAATTTGCCAATTGAAATTTTTTAGTTTTCAATAATCTGTCTTTCACTTTCCTCTCCATCGGTACTGGTATTTTCTGGAACTAGAACCATACTACAGATTTCATTGTCTATTAATTGACTGATGATTGGGGCCTTGCCATCGCAATGAAAAACTTCTGTTATGCCACCTTCATTTATTACTGCTTCTCCACATTTCTTTACAAAATGCAATAATTGGAAAATTTCACCTTTGGTTTGCGATATCCGAAAAGTTTCAATTTCACAGCTATCATCTTCATCATCCTCACCATGAAATATGGTGCTGGCTATAAATTATGCCAAACATTTTTTAAAGTAGCTAGATTAACATCCTCCCATGATCTAGCAATGCTCCACACAACAAATTTTATGCAAAATATCTCAAAAATTCTTGAATAGTTTTGCCACTATTCAAGAAATTTAACATGGATTCTAAAAATGCTACTTTATGTTTGCATTTTAGGGCACGCACTATTCCGATACCCATAGGCTGAATGATGGACATAAAATATGGAGAAACAAATAATACGGATGCATTATCTTTCACTAAAACCTTAAGTATGAGCAATACAGTTGTTTAAAATCAGGACAATTTTTGCGTCATCAGGTAAACCAACCGAATTCAAATGTTTACTGAGCCTCGAATATAGAATGGTTTTCTAACCAATCAATCATCAATACTTATGTCATCCATGCTGTTATCCATGTATCTGTTTTATTTGCACAGTATATAACAGGGAAAATCTTTACTCGTTTAAATTCTCGAACTCGTGTATTTTTTCCGATTATGAAAAGTTTGCACTTGCACATTTCTACAGCATTTGTGCTTCCAAAAATTAGTGGGCTTGCTTTGGAATTTTTGGCACCAGTTGGAGCCTTTTTTTCTGTAGGGGTTGCCAAGGTATTTTGTAATACATATTGCCAGAAAAGACCAGTTTTATCAGTGTCGTAAATTTGTTCTCGGGATAAATTTGCACTATTAGCGAGTTCAATGAATTCATCTGCAAATAGATTAGCACTTCAGTATCAGCTAAAGCATTTTCAGCTGAAATTTTTTATTGCCTTATACAATAGCGATTTTTAAATTTGGTTAACCAACCTGTTGAGTATGTGCACTCAGTTTTTAAATTTATTTCTTCATAAAATATTTTGGCTTCAGCCATTAACATTGGACCAGTTAATGGCATGCCCTCTCTGCAAGGCTGTCTGACCCATTCGATCATCATTTTGTCCTGATTGCCATTTTTAGCGCAACAAACAATTTTTCAGTTATTCATTGCGAATGGAGTGTTTGAATACATAAAAAATTCAAAAAGTTCCTTTTTCCATTTTCTTATGTCATATACAGTTGACTTTCCAATGCCACACTCCTTGTATAATTTTCAGATGGATATACCTTTATCCATTTTTTGTAGCAAGTCCATTTTTTGTTTAATGGACATTGAAACATGCTTTCACTTTGTAGATTCTGTTTTAGCTCTAGAATTAGAAACTCTTTTCAACATAATCAAAAGTTCAAACTTTTATTTTCATAAAATTGCTGTAATGATAGCAGCCTGCAAAAAATAATAAGCTGGATCAAAGCAGAAAGTTAAGGAACAGCGCAATCTGCTTTATTAACTGAAATTCCTTTGAAATCAGTAAAGTATAATTTTAGCCTATCTTAATAGCATCTGCTTTACATTACTGGCTGTGTTTCATAAGAGTGGCGACAATAGACAAGTTGTTCCGCTAAATTGTGTCTTGCTTCTATTGTGCACTGAGACAAGCCTGAATTTTGTTGTACTTATATCTATTTCTGAAAAATGCTTAAGGCTCATCTGAGCCCCAAATAAATAAATTCCGGCTTATGCTTAAGGCTTATCGAGGGCCGGCACTAGATATCTTACTTCCTGAAGCAGACTTTGTGGGTCCTAAATTCTGCTATGAAGTGTCTCCCTAAGTTCTAAATTTTGAGTCTCGGTGCTTTACCTTGTCAGGACTCGTATGTCTTTTTATTTGCTTTGGAAACGTGATGTATCCTGAATAGGAATAGGGAGCTTGCTCAAGCTATGTTCAAATATGTGTGGAATAGACAACACCAGCCGGAAGGGTTGACTTTATCCTTTATTCTCTATAAGATCACAGGCGCTCCCACACTTCGGGATACACTTGTGGTGTGAACGTAAAAATATAAAACTACTAACTAAAATTCTAAATAAGAGCTAACTTTGAATTAGTTTACAAATGCCTGTCACTAAGACTGGCCTTTTAAAAGATTACGTATGTAGTAAGCAAACTGCCGAAACTACAATATGTTTTAAATATCAAGAGGACTAAACCTCTGGCCTTAAAAGGCAAGCAGCAACTGATTGAAAACTCGCATGTAATGCAGTTGCAAGGCTACTCACTTCCTCCCCCCCCCCTCTCTCTCTCTCGGCAAAAAGCCACAACTTAAATACTTGGGCGTTAGCAAGTACAATTTGCATAAACAAGTTAACACATTTAATTCTGGCCAGAAGTGGAAAATAAGAAAGGTAGTAAAGTTTTAAAATAAAATAAATGTTAGTAAAACTTAAGATCTTTACAACCTAAATTCTAAAAAATTTGCCATTCCTTAATTTTGTTGCTCGGTGCTTCTCTAAATTAAAAAAATTTTGTCTTCTCTAAATTCTGCCGCCCGATGCGACCATACAAGTTGTGTCATTAGTCAAGGGTCTTTATGAATAACAAATCAACTATTCTTTATTAAGATAATACTAAATTTAATCCTTTGGCCCATGAGTATCATTAACAAAGTCTGTATTTAGCATATGGAAAGAAATTTTTGTTAAATTTTTTGTCAACCTTTCTTAGTACATTTAACTTAAATCTGTAATCAATGCCAAGTGTAATGCCAACAGAAATGGCTATCATACTCTTTGTTATTCAATTACTAACATTAAAAAATTATTTAAGCATCGCTGCATGAGTCATTACTCAAAATGTCGTGTTGGATAAACATGTGGTGATGAAAGCCAAATATGATTTGCCAGGTAGACATCAGGGATATAAAATATTAGTAGGTGTAAAATCAATGATGTTTCTATAGTTCAGTTTGAGATGTATGCCAAGCAGATAGCAGCTACTGAGTTAAATTATTGATCACACAAATTGATGTTAAAATGACTGTGTCTTCAATGATGAATTATTTTATTTAGTGTCAAAGTGAAACTAAGAATCAGGACTCTCCATATGTTTTATTATATGGGGGAATCAAATGTGTATGCATAAAGCATACAAAATCAAAATTCCTAAAAAAAAAAAAGGTTGGTGATTGCTTTGAGGTCCGAATTTTAGATTCCAGATATTGGACATTTGGATCTCGGATACTGTACTTTAGTTTAGTAATAGTCCTTTTAATTCTTCATTTTAATTTAACAACATCCCCTTCCTCTCTTAAAACTAATAATATATAATTCTAAAGTGCATTATTGGAAAACTATTCCACATTACACCATTATTTAAGAGCAGCACAGCAGATATTTTTTATCCAGCCACAGTTCAAAATTTAAACAAAGGAGCTAAGTCTTTAAATATTGCTGTTACTAACTGTGCAGCACTTTTTCTTGCTTCCCTCACTGCTTCCTAAGTTGTGCATCATTGCCACTGTGCTTTGTTTGTTGTGTAAGCATGTGTTAAGGAATGCAAAAATTGTGAAGTGCAAATTGCACCCGTAATGATGCGTAGACAAGCATAGGTATCATAAGTGTTAGATATCAAGAAATGAAATTATGTTTTGTATATCTGTGCCACATCTGCTAAATTCTCCGTTATATTACACATACATATGTAAAAATTAATATATCTATATAAATTAGGAAAAGAAAACTTCCAAGTGTTATCTGACAGGCAGTTTGACTGTGAACTTTAACTGTCTGAATGTCATTACCACTTTTAGCCAGTCATGAAATTTTCTGTCATGTAGTGTATATTAACTTATTTAAAAATGTTGTTCTCTTATATTCTTTATTATAAATATTTTCTTAAGGAATAGAAGATCATAGAAACAAGTAGTAAAATAAGTTATTATACAAATCTAGATAATAAATGTTTAAATACAGCTCTTCATCAGCAAGTCCTAAAAGCTATACCACTCAGATTGTTCAGTAAAGCACTGTTGAATGAATTGAATTCTTGAAAAACTTTTCTCACTATTAACATGTGTCAAGGAAACTTTCACATAATATCTCAAAAAGAAGGTAGAAAATGCCTCCCTTTTTTCATCTCTGCTGTTTAAATATTAACTCAAAAATCTGTGTCTTTTTTTTTTTTTTTTTTTTTTTTTTTTTTTCCCCTTAACCTCAGTTTTTCAGCTGAGTTTTGATATTTGATTGACCTTAATTACAGTTCACATAATTTTTTGAAAGTAACATCTGCTAATAGAAGATTTTAGCCCTTTTCATCTACAATCTTAGTCTCATCATCGTTTTTGCTATCAAAGATTTTACCTGATTTTGACTTTTAAAATTCTTAAAAATTTTTCCTTTTGCTTGAGTCCAGGACAGAGATCATACTGATAACTTCAAGTATGTTTATCTTTCTTGCAGTAATATTCGGAAGGGTGATATGAAGTATAACCTTCTACTACAGAACAATTTTAAATGCCCTGTTTAAGTTTCATTACCCTCGAACAGTTTGGTGGGGAAAAAAGTCATTCACACGTAAGTCAGTCAGTCAGTTGTGGGCACATTAGATCTATATAGAGGAAACTTTTACTGTTTTGTCTTTCCATTGCTTTGTTCATTTTCTTGAACTATTTTGTAGAAATAGGTCACAATTTTGCTTCCTTCATAACTATAGCAAAGGTTTAGCTTTTTTGAAACGGTGTTGTTTTCCAGACTTGCTTATACCTAAAACTATCACTTTTCCCATCTCTCAGTGTTCCATATTAATATATTATTCCAAGAAACATGGTAAATCTATTGAAACCACAGGGTTGGGACTCTGACAGTTAGTTAGTGACCAGGTTGTCATAAAATCATTTCAAGGCTTGCTTGCACAATCTGTGATGATCTCTTGCGTAAGCCCTAGCTTTTTATGTCACTTCTCTCTATATAACTTAAACTTGAATTACTATGTGCTGTAGTTTACTTCAGACTCTTTCACATATCACAATACAGCTTTTTAGGAAGACAAACTAATATGTAGCACTAAAAGTTTAAATTAATATCACTTGAGAAGTCATGAGAAAATTTAAATTTCTTACTACCTGTCACCAGTAGTTATCAGCACAACTAAGGCAGCTATGGGGACAGATAAAAATAACTGACCTGCTTCACATAGAGCTGATACACATCATGTTTCTCCCATTCATGTGAAAACCAGACTAGACTGAAATGGTGCACAGTTTCAAAAGATATAAAATGATTTTCTTTTGAATGCTAAATAAATATGTACTTGACTTGTAGTTTTATGCCTAAAATGATAGAGGACTAACCTAGTCCTTCTAGTCCACTGATGATGCCACAGAACTTAAGTTATGTGTCATGAAATATTTTGCCATTAACATGAATATTAATGGATGAGGATAGAAATAAGGTATGAAAACATAAATAAGAAACATAAATGGTGCTTCACTATATGTATATATTTAGTTGTACCATAAGATCCCTAAGATGTAAGAACATGGGTAATGTAAGCAAAACTTCCCCAAAACGAAATCAAAATGTTGAAAAAGTAGCATGGAGTATAGTGCAACAGCAGGCAAAACATCCATGTGACAGGTGTCCAGCAAGAAACATCCAGCCTCTAGTAGATCTATATGATCTCCCCTGACTGCTGTGCAGGTTTCAAGTCATCTGTCCATCCTGAGTAAAAGGTTGTCAATGAGTGGTTGAGGTATTGCTGCAATTGCTCTTGTAACGCCAATCCCAGCTCCAGAATCGTTATTGGAGATAAGTTACATGCTGCCATGCATTTCTGTAAAAAGTCCCATACATGTTCGATGGTATTTAGATCCAGAGGCTTTGCAGGCCAATCCATGCGTTCAATATCTTCACTCTCCAACAGCAGCTGTGTGATGAGGTGGAGCATTGTCGTCCATGAAGAGAAACTGAGGACCCATAGCACCTCTGAAAAGGCGCATATAAGGAAGAAACACCTTGTTACAATAGCAGGCCTCAGTGACTCAACCTCCTTGGAAGATGTGAAGGTCGGTACCTCTACCAAGCATAATGCCACCTCAAACGAGAACTTCACGACTTCCAAACCGGTCCCTTTCGATGATGTAGGAGGGTTTATTGCACGTTCCCTGCTCCCTCCAGATGTGCATGTGCCTAGAATCCATAATGAGTACTCAGCCCCATTGAATATCTGACCAATTCTGGTGTTCCCTGCACCACAGAAAATACCTTCTGTGATGTGCAGGTGTTAATGGTATGCACCGTTGAGATTGTTGTACAAGCAGACCACCATTGTCCAGCCTCCTGGCCGCAGTAAAATGCAGTAGTGGTAGTCCAATCTCCTGTTCCATGTGTCTTGAGATTTGTCCCACTGTCTGCCATCTGTTCCTTCTGGCCGTAGGGCAACATACCTGTCATCTGCTGTGTGGTTGCTCATGGACGACCACTGCTGAATGATCACACAGCTGTTCCTGCAGTTTGAAATGCTCTCCAAAATTGTGAAATGATGCTGTGAGCAATTCTGAACTCTGCAGCCACACTTCGACCTTCCTCAGTCTTTCCAATGATTCGACCTTGGGTAAAATCATCTAAATGTCGTCTAACAGATTAATTGTTTGACATTTCACACTGAGGCAGCAACTTGACATCTTTTAAACTGATATATGCCATGCATTAGCTTCCCAGAAATGTTGAGCTCACACTGCCAGCAATCTTTATACCCCTTTGACACTCTCCCATTATGTCTAGCTGCATATATGCACATGTGCTACTGTACCTGACCCTAGTTGGTCTCATGATTGGTCTTTGTCCACTCTGCCTCTTCATTCCACTAATAAGCTAATTTTTCAACTCCATCCTTAATTTTTGCACACCAGTATGTATGTATTGGATCTTGTTGTCATTTATACTTATAAGTAAGTATAAGTTGAGTTCAAGAAAATTTCAGTCATTAATTATCAGTTTCCTTTTTGCACCTTACTTTTCTTTCAAACTTCTTATACTGCATCTGTTGACTAATTTAAAAATTTACTGCTGTTTTAGAATTCTAGGTATAAGTTCTCTCTGCATGGTCAGTTTCATTTCCATTATCTAAGTTCCACTATCCACATCCCTTTTCCATCCCTATATTAGGTAAAATATCCTCATAAAGGGATCGAACTTATCTGATTTTACATGTTTAGAGTTCTCTCAATATGAGAATTTTATATTTTTTATAATTCATAAGAGTACTACTAGGAACAGTATATAAAATATATTGTTTCCAGTTGCCAATTGGTCTTTGAGTTCAGCTTTCATACTATCTGTTACATTGCTAAGCAGTTGTGGCTGTTTCTTTGCCTTCAGCACATATTTTTCTGTTTCCCCTTTACTGTTCAATTTTCTACTGGTTTTAAGTGTAATGTTTCATTTTAGCTATAAACATGCCATTTTTATGAGATAAATTTCAAACTTGTTACTGCCTCTAGCTTTCTTCTTTGCAATTTCTAACTTACGTCTATGCTGTAACTTTATTCTTTTTTACTTCAGCAACAGTGCTTAACAAATATGGCTGAATTACATATGCTTTATAGTATAAGAATATGTCCATATTTAATAGTTTTGTTTTAGATTTAATAGCTTCATCTGCATCTTCCTCTTATTCTGTAAGAATATTCATTAAATCTTGTTTTTTTTTTTTTTTTTTTTTTAAATTTCTGAAACGGAATTTTTTTTTTCTTTCTTGCAGTTTCTGCTAAGAGAATTATAATAGAATAATAATTATAAAAAAATCACACATGAAAATTCTCATGCAGAAGAAAAATGCTTTGTGAGTCTCCACTTTTCAGGGTGATAGCATTCCTGCCGATAGTTGATTCTGCAACAAACTAATGCATAAATAGCTATTCACAATTCTATCAGTCTCTCTAAAGCTGTTCTCTGGTTTTTATATATAAGGCATGTTGTAATTGAAAGGGTTTTGTTTTAAAATTTAAACATTTATCATCTGCATTCATATATAGAAAGAATTTAATTTTACTGTTTGTACACTTTAATAATACAAAATTGAGATTGAACAGCTGTGACTTAGGAATTCATGTCCCTGTCTAAGAATTATTCTTGCATGGGACTGGCAGTAGTCTATGATTTACAATTTTCTCACCTACTGTTCAAGCATATTCTTATTCTCAGTTTCTTCATGCTTAGGGATTGACCTAAAAAGTAATAAATTGCTAAAAATTTACTCTTTATACTTAAAATTTGCTAAATTGTGCCTGGCATTATATGTACTTCAAAGCAGTGAAGATGAATAAAAAAGCAGTTGGACATAAATATTAAAAATGCTTGGGTACAAAAAGAGATGTTAGCATGGCTAATATAATTCATTTAGGAAGAGAAGAATTATTTATCATTTTCTGCATATACCTTTATCCTTTAGTATTTTATGATTTGGTGGAGGGAGAAGGCAGTGTAAAGAGGCAAGTCAGCAGAATTTTGTGTTATTCATGCATTTGCTAGGTTATGGAAACCACCTTAAAATTTTTAATCTAATTTCTCATTAAGCTTAATCCTGGATATTCATTCCTTTGTTTTAATAAGATTTATACTTGATTGCACTTTCCTGTAGAAACTATGAACTTTGATCAAACATATCATGAAAGTGAATGTTCTTATTATATACATTTTTTTTTCTTTCCAAAATTAAATTTGGGTGTTATCTCATTTATAATTTAGTTTTCTGTAAATATTTTCCTTTTTATAAGGTCTGTGTGTTGTGTACTTGCTTCCTTGCATTTTCAATAAACCGTATTTTTCCAATAGCAAATTAGAATCCATCATCCATTTATAGTTAACTGTGTGATAATTATATACTAGATAACTGATGATCACCAACAGATTACTTTGGTGAAATATTATTTCTAACATAAACCTTGTAATACTGAAATAACTTATGGTAGATTTTTTAAACTTACGGTGAAACCTCTTACAGCAATCATCTCCTGTAAAATTGCACAGTAAATAGCCATTATTTTTTAGAACATAAAAATAAGCTTCAGTATTAAACATCTGCATAAGATGATTACCTCCACAGTTAACTAGAATTTTTTACTACATTTGATCATCTTGATGTGCTTTCACTATATAATGCACTATTAATCAATTCATTTTTCTTTTATGTTAATATAATAATGTACCTTAAGATAATTAATCCTTTTATAATTTTCGGTCTGAGGCTCCTGTAATGTTAGTGGAGGATTTTTGAACCGCAAAGATATTATTATCCACAATTTTTTCTGCAAAATAAATAAGGAAACTATCATTATTAAAAATCTTAAAGTAAAATGTGATTTTAAACTTCTGTTTGGTTGAGTATTTTAAAACTAATATTTATTTTTAAATTTCTTTTTTGGTTAATTTTATAGGTCTTTAATACTCTAATAATGTGTACTTGAACTTTGTTCTAACCATTGTAACTGGTTTTAAATTATACATTCCTTGAAAGTTCTAACCATTGTAACTGGTTTTAAATTATACATTCTTTGAAAAAAATTTCTATCATAAGTATGGAACATTTGGCTTATTTAGACAGTGTAAGAAATTATTCAGTTTTAAAACTATTTTGTGGCAAACTCTAAATATTAAATGTTTTCAACTTTATTACTGTTAGCATTAACAGAATTCTAAAATTTGTACTGTTTGCAGTCTCGTCATATTCATACCTCATGTTCATTTCCACTGTATAAAGTTTTGAGGTTTTTTTTTTTTTTTTTTTTTATGTTATTCTTCAAGTTCGGCCCTCCAAGTTCACTAAAACTGTCTGCAACTTCAAATAAATGTCTATGTAGAGAAAGGAGGATAAATTCACCTATTATCAGTTGATAAACAAGGAATGTACATATATTCTATACTCACCCTAATTCAAGTTGTTGGCAATCATAGAATTTTTTTAACAACAATATTTTAAAAATATTTTTACGCCTTTGAACATTTTAATTAATGTGACTGAATACATTAAATGTGCAAAATTTGATTAAAAGAATTGTTACTTGATTCGTAAAATTGATTGTTTTTTCTTTCTTTTGGGGGGAGCCACTAGTATTGAACTGATGAAATTTTTACATTACCAGGTGCCTTTACTGTTACTGAATATTTAAGTGTAAGGATGTTTACTGCAGTCAAAGTAATATGTTACTTAGGCAGTTAGTAGATTTTCAGTTGTTTAGAACTGCAACAGAATACCTGGACTGCTGTCAGCATAATGGATATAAATTTTCTTGTAAACAGAAGTCTTAACTTTATCAGAATTAGTTTTTTTAATTTACTTTATACTCATCAATAGCAAGTTTTTTTTTTTTTGTTTTTGTTTTTTTGTTTTTTGTTTGTTTTTGTAAATCCGTAGGGCAGAGACATGGTCATGGTAAATATGAGCACTCGTATTTAACAGGGAGGAAAATCTTTATTGCTAATTTAGATTTAAAGCAATGTTCTGTTTTAATTATTTTATTTAATTTGCAGAAAATTGTTTATATTTAACTTTTTGGTGCAAAACTAAGCTCAATTTAATTGGGCTTTAATGTCTAATCTACAAGGACCATTGGAGCAGAATTTAAAAAGAAAGCCATAAATTAATTTCCTAAAAAGGATAAATGAAGCTATTAAAGTAGAGCATCATCATACTTTTCAACTGTAAGGTAATGAATATTATGTGCCATGTTCCTTATTTTCTAATCCAGCTTGTGTATTTGTAATTAGTTAAATATGTATCTTCAAGTAATACTTAATAATTATCTTTGTTTTCCTTATCGCTGGCTAATTTTAAATGAAAATAATTAAATATCATTTTTGCGTCTGCAAAAATTTTATGAAATTGTCGAAAATACAATTAATTGTGAAAAAAGAGTATTACATTTCATCTGTAAATAAATCAGTAAGTAAATGAATTCTTATAGGATCTTAGGTCACAAAACAATGTATTTGATTCTGAATATCATACTATATATCACATTCTATAAATTTAAGCATTGCTAATTTGCATTCATGGGCTCTTTACGCCACATTGCATTATATTAATGTTTGTAAGTCTGCCTTTTTACTTTGAAAGTTTCACCGCACGTGCCTGTCTTAGGGATTTAATATGTATCCTTTCACTTGATTAATTGTTTAATTTTAGATGACTGCATTTTTTAGATCAATTTTATGTTTGATTCAAGAAATATGTTCATTAACATTAATCATAAAATAAAATGAGGCTTCAATTAAATAATTTTATCTCTTTTGTGACATACAGATCAGGGATGTCAAATATGATGCTAGCACACCAATATAACCAGATGCAAATATGCTTTCTTTTCATACACTCTGTTGTATTTTTTAATAAATTGTTATATTGAATCATTGCACACCTTAATTCATTTAAATGGCAGGTGTTTCTTTAGATTCTGATACATCTGCCTATGCTGGTATCAAAATATAAAGGAATAACTCTTGCCACTTCTTTTGGTTTAAAACAAGTAATTCAAAGATGACATTATTTGTTTACATAGTGTAAACAAATAATGTCATCTTTGAATTATTTATTAAGAATTATATGCAGGGAACATGTACTACATTGCAGAATCATGACAACATAGCAGTCCAATCCATACTATGTAATCTTCCCGTATAGATCATATTAAGCTGTATTTTTCCTATTAATACTTAATCAAGGAAGTTTCAAATGTTTCAGCTATTGAAAGCATGTCACAGGTTAATATGTTTAGTGTGTTATTTTGCTCTTTGTTTTGAATTAAAACAAGTAGATTTTAACATAATGAATAGTTATCGTATGTAAAAAAAATTAGTGAATTTTTTAGGAAAAGGAAATGTTTTATTTTTTGATGAACACCTTTATTTTCGAAATTTTAATTTATATTTTTATTTTATAAAAAATTTTGACATTCCTGATCTAGAGCTTATATTTTCATTGTGGTTACTTAATCTTATTTTGAATAAAGGTAATCTATTCTGGTATTTATATTGTAATTTGTCATACCATTATTTCTACTCTTGGCTGATTTTAAAATAATTATGTTTTCATATTAGGTTGTATTAATATTATTTCTTTTACAAAATTTCAAGGTGCATACAAAAACTGTGTGCTTGACTGAATGGTGCTTTTCTCATTAAAATGAAAAGTGGTGTTTTATACCTATGAGATCCTATGATCCTATGAAGTATGATTTTGATGTATTGTCATATAATGGCCTGGATATTAACTAATGATTTTAAATTGATATTTGCGGTGAAGGTTTTACTTTCTGGTTGTTTTAGAGTATTTTTATATGTTCATGTCGGTTTGTATGCCATGGTAATATAGCTATGATTTAATAAAAATTATTTAAAATGTATTATTTTGTTCTCTAATGCATAATTTTATATGTATCCATGTGGGATTCCCTTGTATATTTAAAAATTTTCAATTAACTGATTGCACTTTTTAAAAATTATTATTATATAAACATTCTGCCATACCAAATAAACATTCAGGCTTTGTTTTTACTTGATATTTTTTAAGAAAAACATCTTTTAAAGGTTTTATATATTTTTTCTTTAAGGATAGACATGCAGCTATATGTCATTATGTTTCATGTTTTTCAATGGCAACTTAAATTTCAACTATTAAAAAGTTATTTGCTCCATAATTAAAAACATAATTATTATCACTTAAAAAGCATAGCATTTATCACTTATTTAATAATCTGGCAGATTTATTTTATTTAGTAGACGCAGTAGTGATAAATCAACATTTAAAACTTACTGATAAAACATATTTTTTAAAACCATTTAATTAGCTTCTGATTCATAAAAAAATTGTTTTGAGTTTCTGCATGCTCTGGTATTTATTTTTATTGTTGATCTTATTTATGTGTTTTTATTGCCCTTAATTATGTTGCTAGTAGGACATCCTGAGATTTGAGAATGAGATTAATCAATGTTTTTACTGAAGTACAATTCAATATTTTTCTATAACAAGTTGTCTTGTCAGTCTGATATTTTTCATATTGATACAATGTGCTACTAAGATGTGTTTTAAGAAATTCCTGCATAGATTTTTGTAGTTTTTTTTGTTTCAGAATAATTGTGACTGTTATAATGTTTGTATTAATTAAATACTTAATTTAGTCTTCAGAACAAGCCCAATTTTATATTTCAAGGGAAAAAAATTGCAATGAATAAAAAATGTTTTTCCTATTGGATTAATTGTCAAATTTAGTTTATGTTTTGATTATAAAATCGTCAGTGACTGAAATTTGAACTAGTTTTTTGAAATGTAAATCAGAATTCCTGTATATTCAACTTTTAGGAGTTTCCATGGACAAATAAATCAAATTCACTTGCCATATATGATGAACATGTTATCAAATTAAGTGTAAATAATAATTTTGATAAATTTATTAAAAATACAATGAAACTAAAGACATGAAAATATATCTCACTCATTGTGAAGCAAACTAAAGGAATATATATGAACATTTAACCATTTTAAAAAGGAATGCAATATATCAAGTATGGATAAAACTGTTCATTCTGTAAAGAAATTTGTTAAAATATTTTCATAACAAATATTCTTAAAGTGTTTCGAAATAAAACTGAAAAGCTAAGAACGATTGAATCGGGGAAAAAAAAAAAAGTGAAATAAATGAAAGTTATTAACTATAACAGTTACACATTGTAGTGACTTCTAAATTGATCAATTTATTTTTTAAAGGCCATTATAGTTTTAAAGAGCTCTGTTTTTGAAACTATAATAGAACACAATTAAGTTTGCATTTCTAAAGCGAAGAGAGGACAGTAGCTCACTGGGTGAATAAGAGGGTTGGGGTTTCATAAAATTGCATAAAGTGCTAGGTGTATAAAATGCTTTCTGCAGGAAAAACTAAGATTACAGCAGTTCTTCATTTGTTATCTTTCTTAAAGAAGCAATTTTTGTTTAGTGGTTGTTGCTTAAAATACTTGCTTTTTATTATTTGAACAGGATTGGTCTGCACTTCTTTTTACTTCTGTGGCTTTTAGAAAAAATTCTGATATTTTGAAGCATGTTTCTACACTGGTTATCATAAAATTAAGGAAAAATCACAAAAATAGCGATAACTCCCTCAAAAAAAAAAAAAAAAAAAAGGCCAAACCGTGTAAAATTTGAATATGTTTCCAATATAAGAGTAGCTGAGTAAAACTGCAATATGCAAATTAGTGGCGCTGCACTCGGAATATGTCATCTGCGAGGAGAATAAAAGTCCATGTTTCAGAGCAAGCCCACATATTTCACTGTGATATTGACTTTAGAAGTCTGAGATAACCAATTTGTAACAATGACCTCCAGGCATCATTTGCCTGCAGAACTACGATAGACAGCCATTGGGAGACGTGAGGCAGGATATAGTCAAACAGAAGTGGCCAAATGGCTAAATGTGAGTCCTGCGGTTCATAGACTTTGGAGGTGATTTCAAACCACAGATTCAGCCAAGGACGGCCAACTGCTACGACGAGCTCTGATGACCGATATTTGACATTATGTGCATGCAGGAATAGAACCGCTAGTCCGACTCTTCTTAGATCCTTCCTTGCTGCAGCCACCGGAAGGTTAGTGTCAGTGTCAACTGTGCGTAGAAGGCTTCACGAAGGTGGTCTGTATGCGAGACGACCAGCCATTTGCGTGCCGCTCACATCACACCATAGGAGGGACCGTTTGCTGTAGGTACGACAGCATATCCACTGGACGCTTGATCAGAGAAGGCTTTTCTCTTTACGGATGAGTCCAGGTTTAGTCTAGAAAGTGATAGTAGGCGTTATTTGATATGGAGAGAACCTGGAACTGGTTATCATCCATCAAACATCCGTTAAAGAGATGCATACAAAAAAGGCAGTGTCTGTGTTTGGGATGGCATCTCTTTGGGTGGACGCACAGACCTCCATGTCTTTCCAATGGAAACCATGAATGCTCCGGTTTATAGAGATAACATCCTTGATGCTTACATGTGCCGGGGCAATAGGTGATGCTTTCCTGTTACAGGATGATAACTCAAGACCACACAGGGCTCTCGTCGTAGATGATTATCTTCAACAGGAAACAGTTATGTGCATGGAGTGGCCAGCTCGATTCCCGGACTTGAATCTTATCGAGCACGTTTGGGATGATTTAGAGAGACGTCTATCTGCTCTCAGTCTGTCCCCTCAGATCCTTGCCACGCTTGCAACAGCTTTGCAAGAGCAATGGCTCTCGCTTCCTATGGAACTGATAGACCGCATAATTGAAAGCATCACTCATCACTGTGTGTGCTGTATTGCTTCGAGAGGCGACCATATTCCCTATTGAAGGTACTTCCTATAGCAAACTGACACCTTTGATTTGTTCATTTTATACATGTGCTAATTTTTATACTATCATAATTGTCTGGTAATTTATTTTTATGTTATTTGATACCTTACTATGTGTTGTATATTGTGGGTAAGTTTTATAAAATTCTACATGTAACTTTTTCAGTAATCGTGATTTTTCCTTAATTTATGATAACCAGTGTATATTTCCCAACTTGCTTCAACTATTTTTCATTTCCCTGACTTTCCAGGTGGGTGAAAGATCAGAGAGATGAAAAATTTCAAGTATATGATCAAATAAATCAAATAACTAAATATTACACTGTATCATATTTCCATAATAAGACATTTTTGAACAATTTGACATGTACATAAAACACTTTGGATTTATGAAAACAATTTTTGTAATAAATTTCATTGTATTGCTGTGTAGTACTATAATATAAAAAAAGCTTCGATAATACAGTGCCTGCCACTTATTAAAATTCACTAGTTAAACTCAGCCACTTATTTCCTTATTTCGTTCCAGAAACCAGTACAAATATATACTAATGAATAGAAAAACTGCTGCTTACTAAACTCATCTCTGCTGCCTATTAAGCACAGATTGGCAAAAAACTGATCCTTCAGTGCCAGATTATTTTACTTAACCTATTGAAGCTTTCTGTATTTCATCCATTTACCTTATTGTGGACCAATGTTTTATTGTTTAGGTATGCAGTACTGCAATAAAATGTGTTTCATGAACTTTTTCTATTTTCAGTCTGCACCAGTGAGACACAGTTTTCAGAGCTCTTTATCTGCAGTGGGCTTCAAAGGAGCAGAATTTCCTCATCTTAAAGCTGAAAAAAAAAAAAAATGCTTTACATGTACTGTAAATGAGTATGGTTTCCTTCTAAAATACCAGCTGATAGGAGGTGGAAGTGAAACTTCCATATCCTATCTTTAAAGATTTTCCCATTCCAAATTTTTTCTTTGGCATAAATTCATTATGTTATAAAGTATTTCTCCCACCTTAGCATGCCTTCGTGGTGTAGTGGTCAGTACGCTAGACGCGTGTGTCAAGAGGTCCGTGGTTCGTGTCCTGTCAAGGACATTGCTCATTTTTCCAATTTTCGTACTTCCAAGTAACTTAATGACTCTACAATGTTCACCAAGAGTTATAAAAGAAGCTCCTGAAATGTTTCTTAATGCTACTATACATTAACAGTCTTTGAATGAAAAGGAAGTTATAATTTTAAGCTGAAGAAAAAGAAAGCATTGGTCATGCTTTTAATCATGAAGTGGCAGAACAGCTAAATAGATAAAGGGCAGTCTTTCTGCTGACTAAAAAAGGAAGTTTTAAAATTTGAGTGGATCACTAGAAGAAGCGTTTTTTACTTTGTTGTGTGCTTAAACTGTAACATGTTGAAAATGTCTATGAAAAAAGACGTAAGTCTGAATGAACAGGATAAATTGCTAAAAGATTTTACTGTTCTTGGCATTTGCAGTCGCAGAAAATATACTTTTAAACTAGCAGTTTCCCAAACAGCATTGTGCAGTTTACTTAAACAGGGAATCAGCATGTGTCCTATATTATAGAGCAGTAGTGGCCAACTTTTTTGTATATAAGATCTACTTTTTATCTTAAAAGTATGTTGCGATTGACTTGACATAGGTGTAGTCTAAGGGGGGGAGAAGGGTGTAAAATACATACAATGTTTATACACTGTTTCAGTATAAGGAGCATTCCAGCAAAGTATAGGTAGATAAGTAAAATATAATGTTCAAAACTATTTTTTGAATCACTCATTAAGTTTTCAAGATATACGCTCATGAAAAAAATAAATTTCCAGACCCAACTTTTAATAGCAGCATTCTGTACATGTGGTATCTAAAAAATTTGATTTTCCTACACTTTTTCAAGATAGCTTATTACTAATTTAAAATGCAGTTTAATTTTATTTGCTGTCATATATAAGTTGTACTATTTGTTTGATGGAAAAAAAATGTTATAAAAATGCATAATATGGCAGATAATTTTATTTCAGTATTTCACTTTCACTTTTTTTGGGCCAGGAGAATTTATCATGAAAAAATAACATGGCTTACTTTTTGCTAATCTATCAATAGCTCTCTGAGCATACCTCCTACTGAAACATACACTCTTAGACGGAAAAAAAAAAAAAAAAAAAAAAAAAAAAAAAGACTCACCGAGAAGATATAAAGGAAATCGGACACAAATTGATGTGCATTTTGCATTTCCCGTCGAATTTTACATTTTGCCTGCCAATGAATGAACGGTTGTCCCTACAGCGCATCTGATCTGCGCAACTGGCAGGATATTTAAGAGGAGAAATTAGGATTCCAGGTCATAAATTCTTCACGAATTTCATTCCGTGTACTCTGGTAGACAGTAACTATGCCTCACATACGGGTGCGCGAACGATATGCGCAGATGTCAGAATTAGAGAGAGGTCGTGTAGTAGGCTCAAAGAAGCCGGTTGGTCTTATCGGCGAATAGGTCGACATTTGAGCAGGAGCAATGCCACTATTGACGATGTTGGCAGGAATTTGTGAACCATGGCCGCACACAGCGTCAAGAAGGAAGTGGTAGGCCTAGGAAAACGACAGAACGTGAAGACCGAGCAATCGTCAAGGCGGCATTCACAGCCCCAGATGCATCATTATCATCGATTGTACGTGCAACTAGTGCTTCAGTGACCGCAAGGACCGTTCATAGACGGCTCACAGAAAGGGGGCTGAGGTCACGGCGCCCCTTGCGCGGACTACCATTGACCTCTGTGCAACGTCAAGCCCGTTTGCAGTGGCCATTCGCACTGGAATGTCACATACTGGAGTAGAATAGTCTTCAGTGATGAATCCCGCTTTGAACTGAGCGCCGATGACCAGCGAAGGCGAGTCTGGAGACGTCCAGGGTAACGTTGTGATACCAACCTAACCTGACTGTCTTCCGGCAGACAGGCCGACAACCAGGAGTGATCGTCTGGGGTGCCATTTCATTTCATAGTATCATGTCGGCCCTTTGGTTGTCCTCCGTCGCAACCTTACAGCACAGCGGTACGTCGACGAAGCTCTAAGGCCCGTTGTGTTGCCTTTCATGTTACGCCACCCTGGGCTTACATTTCAGCTAGATAATGCCCGCCCCCACATTGCACTTGTTTCTGCTGCTTGCCTTAGTGCTTGCCGAACATTACCTTTTCCAGCAAGGTCGCCGGATCTCTCTCCAATTGAGCACGTTTGGAGCATTATGGGCAGGGCACTCCAACCAGCTCGGGATGTTGACGATCTAACGCGCTAGTTGGACAGAATTTGGCATGATATCCCACAGGAGGACATCCATAACCTCTATCAATCGATGCCACGCAGAATAACTGCTTGCAGGAGGGCCAGAGGTGGACAAGTGCATTACTGACTTTTTCACTTTGTGAAGCTCTATCACTTCAATAAATCCTCCGATTTTTCTCAAACTGTAATAATTTATTTTTCTGTACATGTACCGCTTTTCGTCGCATTCGGATAACTCCTTGGTGTTTTTTTTTTTTTTTTTTTTTTTTTTTTTTTTTTTTTTTTTTTTGCTGTGTGTGTCTAAGAGTGTAGATATAAGGTTTATCTACGTACGTAAAAAACAACCATAATTATTTAAAGATCCCAAAAACTCATGTCAAAGGAAAAAAAAGAACATGGATAAATAGTAACAATATTTACTAGTAGTAAGCCACGGTACTCGGGCGGCGGAAGTGACGCCACAGAAAAGGGGCGTGGTCTCCGCCATCTTGGATCACGTAAAAACCGGAAGTGACGTTGAGTGGAATAACGTCATGCATACTTTCGTTTTTATTCTGTGGCAACGATTTTGTTTTGAAAGTTTTTATTTTTTGTGGCAACAAGCTCTTGAACCACGTGTTTGGCATGACATCAATTTTAATTTATTATTTTTAATTATTTAATACGTCATTAATTTTTAATTATTTACTCTTTTTAATAAGTATTTTAGTTATTTAGTACGTCATTATTTTAATTATTACCTTTAATTAATTTTTATATTTTCTCTGAATTTTAAAAGCAACTCCATGAGCTGGCTTCGAACCCTCCATCTCTTGTATAGAAGCCTGAGTTTTAACCACAAGGCTATGCTTTATCTCTTGAATCTTCTTATTTGAAACCCTCTGACTTATTTGCACCATTGATGTCATGAGGCTGAAAATCTGCGCATGCGCTTTGACATGAAAAACGCGTGACACATTTGTTTTTACACGATGGCTAGGATTTCATTACTTTATTTATTGCTGTTTTAAATGTAAGATTTCACCCACATTTCAAATTTCTCTCTTTTTACTTCCTTGTACGAAGTAAAAAGGAAGTATTGTAATCGCGAAAAGTTTCAGGCAGCATATTTCAACGAAAATATCCATTTTGACCGCTATCGAATGCAATTTAACGATTTTTTTGCGTGATATCTGTACGTAAGGACAGAATAAGACTCGCTTCCTCCAAAAAAATTACAAAACTGCTTTAAAATTAATTCTGAAGAGAATTTTTCGTGGCGTATGTACGTATCTCGCATAACTCGAAAACGAGTAGCTTCAGAACGTTGAAATTTTGTATATAAGGCTGCTATAACATGTAGATGTGCACCTCGTATTTTGGTCGCAATTGGCCGCACCAAACGTATATAAATACTACGAGTATATATATATATATCCACTTTGTTACTCGGTACAGTGATCTCAGTTTCTTTACTCTTATATGTTTGTAAATTGTACCTTTTTTGCTTTAAAAATGATTGAATTATGTTGTTCTTATCTTCCGGTTAAGGTTTTCATGCCTTTCGTAATTCTGGAAGCAATATATGTACAATTATCAACAATTTAAAAGCTGTTTAAGTGCGGTTAAGTTTTAAATAACATGGCGGACATATTTGTTTACATTTGAAACAGCAGAATTGTAGATTTGTTGCCAATCTAGAGAGACTAAGCTTCGCAACAACAAAAATAACGCCTTCATTTATTATAGCGAATTAAATCATGCTTAATCCTTTCTGGAATTTTTTCGAGGAAATAAGTGTTTAAGATTTACTTCGTAATTTTTAATACAGATATTTTGAGTTTTTATGTATTTTTGGCTTGTCGCTAAGTGAGAACTGAATTAATTGAATGAGAAATACTCAATCGTCTGTGAAAAACTGTTTTTTTTTTTTTTTTTTTTTTTTTTTTTTTTTTTTGTTTGTTTGTTTAATTTTTTTTCATACATCGTTCTAGCTTTATTATAGTATTTGAATAGAACATGTGGCAACGATAAGATAATTCTTCAAATGGTATAAATTTTGTGCATTCAGAGTGTCGTTATAGTAAACAAATATAGTGAATTTTAAAGAGTGCATTTATTCTATTGTGGTTTATGCGCTGTCGACGAAGTAGATTTAAATGAAATTCAAGAAACAAATGCGTATAATTTAATATTCCGTACAAGGAAGTCGTGGTGTACACATCAGATTTTTATATTTTATTGGGATATTTTAATTGTTTCCCTTTTTCTTCTCATTCTTGCTAAATTTATTAATTTTTCATTTAATATGTTTTCATTTTTCAAACATAAATTTTATTTTTAACTTTCTCAAATTGACGTTTATTTTTACAAAAGTGAATTTACTTTTATTTTGCAAAAGATTTTTTTTTTTTTTTTTCAAATTTATTCCTTTTCGTGTTTTTACTTTAATTTTTTTATATTTAACTTTCTTTTTTGATTTTAAAAAAGTAATATTTATTTTGACGAATTTAAATTTTACTTTTTATTTTGCAAAAGTTTTTTGTTTCTTTTCAAATTTATTAATTCTCGCATTTTTACTTTATTTTTTATTTATTTATTTTACATTAACTTTTTTTGGTTTTACAAAAGTAATATTTATTTTTTCCTTTTCGCTTTTTTATTTTAAAAAAAGTTGCTACTACATTTTTTAACTTTATTTTGTCTTACAAAAGTAATATTTATTTTCATAAGTTTAATTTTTTTTGAGTTTTTCGTTTACACCAATGCAGGGTTTTTTTTTTTTTTTTTTTTTCCCTTATGCATTTTACTTCCAAAAGTAATTTTTTTTTCTTACATTTTTATTTTACCCTTAACTTTTTTCCCTTGTTTTAAGTACAGTATGATATTACATTTCCATTTCTCCAAAAGTAAACTTTCCTACATTTCTCTGTCTTTGAAATTTTAAGCTGGAATTTACATGCATATAACTTCACTAGATTATATTTTCTGTAACTTTAAACGAATATGCAGAATGTTCATATATAGTTTAACTGAAATACTACATTTCTTACTTTTTTATTACTAAGTTGGAGATACTCAGAACTTTTCCTTCTAATGTATTGTACTAACTATTAATGACTGTATTAACTTTTTGGCCAACTATACAAAACTTCGCTGATTCTCTTTTACACGTCTTACTTTTATTCAAAGAATTCACCAAACTATGTCTGACAAATGTAATTTTTACACTTTCCATTTACACATTTACCCTTATATTTATAAAACATCTTTATGCTGTATTTCTGATTCCTTTTCCCCAAAAAATTAAATATAGACTTATACAAATTTCGTTATTCCAAGACCTACTGACTTTAAACAAATCTTATAAGGAGCAATAAATTTTCATGGTATGAAGTCTACTCAAACCAATGCATGAGGCATTTCTACCTAGTTCAGTTTAAGGATACGTACCAGTAGTACTTCATTTCTTCTTATTTTACTTTACAGACATTTATACATATATATTCAGAACACTCCCTTTTATTCAGTAACATTCGTTTACACAAAATGTGTGTTAGTAATATAAACACAAAATAATTCGAAGCTTATTTTTGGAATTATATAGCATATGAAATGTAAATTTAATAAAAAGAGATATAATGAGGATCAAGTACTTTGCAAAATCTTGCAAAGTACTTGATCCTCATTATATCTCTTTTATATTAAATTTATTTACATTTTATATGCTATATAATTTGCAAAGTACTTGATCCTCACTATATCTCTTTTTATTAAATTGACATTTTGTATGCTATATAATTCCAAAAATAAGCTTCGAATAGGATGAATATTAGTACATTCTACTGAATTGCCTAGTTCTGAAGAATTTCTTTTACTTCCAGATTTTTACCTTATTACTGATAGGAAAAATTACATTTACGTGAGAGATTTGGAATACTGAAGTTCATATGAATGTTCAATAAAGAGAACAAAATCCGGCGTTTTGTCATAATTGACTAATACTCTGAATAATAAAATTTTAAGAAAACATTACCTTCATTCACGTGAATAAAATACATTCTCAAAAGCAAACATCCAGGAAATCTATCACAAGTTTCAAAATAAACGGTATACAAATATATTTTTAAGTATTTAAATATTTCATAAGCTAAAGATAAACCAAAGTATCGAGAATTCATTGGCATATACCAACAGCAAAGATAAAATAGTTTCCAATAGCAAAGAGAAAACAGTTTCGAAATGTCTAAACGACTACTTAGAGCACACTCTCAAAACGTTTGCGAAAAGACAATGACATCACAAAGACATAAATTTTTAAGTTAGGAAAATTTTCTCTACTGAACATATGTGTCTACGAAATTCTTTCGAAAAAGTGGAAATTAAATAATCATTTCGATACTTCGCTAGAAATCAAGTATTATAAATGAACAACAATTTAAAAATTAACCAAGAGCTCAACAGAGTACATATATAAATTATTTTGCGAATCGGTTATGAACTTTTAACTAGGATATATCCAGAATTTTCAAAATTAGTGATGAAACGTTTAATTTAACCCTTGAGATTTTACTAAAGAAGTCTCAAATATTAAAAGGATGGTTAAAATTTTGCTAACAGAAGGAAAAAATATGCCTTTTTTTAAAATATTCGCATGATATGTGATAAAAATGAAAGCACGGCTCCGGTTCAGCAATGCAATACAAGGTGTTAAGTAAAAAGTTTCTAAACTGAGTTTTTTTGTCACGTACGAAATGTGTTGAAAGAGGGAAAATTAGTAATATATTAGCAGTGGACTAGGAAACAAATTTTCAAAGATGATACTGTGGTATGAAAATTAATCAAAAAGTATAACATGTAAAAATTTTTTCTTCGCAATAAGTTATGAATGTTTTCGTTTCAGTGGAATGAAGTTAGAAAGTACAAATTTGGTAATGAAACACTCATTTCAGCCTTTAAGATTTTATTAAAAGATGCAATAAACACATTGACTTGAAACAATAAGTTAAATTAGAACAATCGTTCATCAATACAATATACAGTCAAAAGTCTTTAACCCCTTAACTGCCGCGGGCGTATATATACGCCTTGCTCAGCCGATGCGTTAACTGCCCCAGGCGTATATATACGTCCTTCCAAACTGCTATCATTTGCTTTGCGCTGCTACACCTAAAATTATTCGCAAAGTTAACGCATCGGCTGCGCATCTGGGGAAGTTAACGCATCGGCTGAGCAAGGCGTATATATACGCCCGCGGCAGTTAAGGGGTTAATCCGGACTCGCCGGAACTTCGGCGATTCCGGATTATAGATCATCAGTTTAAATCTGGTAAGATGGCATGCAGAAATTATAAAACTAAAAATATGAAACCGTAATTTATGAAATAAAGAGCAATTATAATCTAAAGGGTATCAAAATTTACAACAAAAAAGGATTAATATTTATTTGTTTACTTTATTAAACATTTCTTTCAACGCGCGCATGCGTAAAGCATACATTACGCATAGTCAAAATTAGAAAATTGCAACCAGAAAACTATTTGATGTGTATTCATGATATTTATAATAACGAGAAATTTGATTTAAATCATATGAAAGACGGAGTACATCAAGATGAAATACTGCATTTAGTAAGGGATTATAAGCCTAATATAATAAAAACATCTGCTCTGAAGATAAAGATAGTGCTGACAGGTCAACTTCCAGTTCACTGCGCGCCGCGACGTCCCCTCCCCCTCCGCAGAGCAGCGTGAAATTGATAGAGATTTCGGAATGGTTATAGAAACAAAGGATATGCCTTTATCCATTTTTTGCAACAATTCCACTTTTTGTTTGATGGACATTGAAGCATGCTTTCGCTTTATAGATCCTTTGGCAGCTCCAGAATCGGAAATTCTTTTTGGCATAATCGAAAGTTCAAGCTTACTTTTATAAAATTGCTCAACAGTTTGCAAAAAATAATAAGCCGGATCCAATTAGAAGATTAAGGAACAACGCAATCTGCAACATTAACTGAAATAGATAATTTTAGCCTAGCTTATACCGTCCGTTATACATTAAATGCGCATGCGTAAATGCATCATACGTTTGCGCATGCGCAGAAAGTTTGTAGCTTTGTGGTCCGGATTATGGACGTCTGGATTAAAGACTTTTGACTGTATTAGATATGTACGGTTAATTGTTTTTTCGAATATTATACAGAAGAAACTTTTGAGTCAAAGAGAAACATATTTACAAAACAATATTCTTAGTTTCCTAGTAATTTAATCAATTAATTTTAATTCCTAGTAATTTAAATCAAAGCGCTGATGTTTCTTATGAATGTGAGATATTTTCTTAGACATGCTTCTAATGAAATTAGTATTTAAACTTCTTTTAAGAAAGAAATAGACTTCATGAGAAAAATCTATGACAATGCAAGGTCAGTGATTTTTGTTGACTTAGAGAAAATATTCAAAGTCTGCATGAACTGTGTTAAAAGTCTCTATTATCTACTGCATTCGAATACATCTAGGTCAGCGAAAATTAATCTATCCCTGTAGTATACTAAGATAAATTTCCATTTCTTTTCTTAATTTCTGATTCAGTGTGGTAGTGTTGTTGAAGTTAAATCTTCTAAATGTGTAACACAATGATTAAATCAAATAATATAACTGTTTAGTAAAAATTTGTTCTCAAGACTTTACAGGACATTGTAAACGATAAATAAGAAAATATTTGAAAATTCAGTTATTTGCAGTGGTAGTAATGTAAAAAATGGTAATATTCAAAGTGTTCAAAAGATTATCGATAAGGTACTTCACAAAAAACGGTTTATGAAAACACGAACACATCACAGCCATCCGTAAATAACTTTCGTCCAAACTGAAAATTTTTTACTCTAGATTTACTTTGGATGCAGGAAAAAAAACATTAAAGGATTCAAAATGAAGATACTCATGTAAACGTTCCGAAAATAAATGTACAGTATTTCACGAAATATTCACTTAACTTCTAACTCGTTTGTAATTTTGTTAAATCATATGTAATGAGCGTATGTGAGATACGAAATGCATTCATATGCGAAAAAAATAAACATTTAACTATCTGGTTATGAATCAAATTACATTGGAAGTGTAATGGCATGAAAAGTAGAAAAAATATATCTGTATGGAAAATGTTGATGATAATTTCTGAGTGCGTTTTTTTTTTCGAATAAAAAAAATTTGTTAAAGACTCCTAGGTTAGTAATGAACTACTAAATTCGATCAATTTTCATCAAGAACGCAGTAAGAAGTTCTTCGTACTGGTAAAATATTACTTAAATTCTCTAGCTTTGTGACTTCCCTCAGACATTGGCGGGACCATCGGCTGTCTGAGCAATACAAGACAACTATGTGTTTAATAGGTTACTTCAAAGCTATGAAAGAAAATACGTTTGAGGAAAAAATATGGACATTTTCAAGAAAATTGTCTTCTTTTGTTCTTTCCGTATTATAATTGTAAATAAAATGCAAAAATTAAGTAAATACGTAGATAAATCTCAAGAAAAACTATAAATTTATATTAAATGTGTACTTAAAGTCTATGTAAAGTTGGAAAACAGTGATCTTAATACATCTGAAAAAGTAGTTCATATACAATGCATTAAAATTTTACTATCGATCTATGAATTCATGAAAATCATTTAATCACGTTCGCTTGTTTACTCTTGTCGTTTTAATCTTTTGAGTTGTATTATTTCTGAATCTGAAGCTTTAAAACACAAAATCACTCTGATTTATCAACTTGTGTCTAAATGTAGAATACAGTCAACCAAATGGAAGATTTTAGTATAAGTAAATGTACTGCAGACAAAATAAAATTAAAAATTCATGATTATTTTTCGTGCTCTGGTCATGAAACTATTCCTGACTGATCCCATTCGGAACATTTTCAGAAAAAATATTCGTTTCTTGTTCATGTTTTGCATAATCAGGCACTAATTTTGTAGGAAATATGGCATTTTCTTATTCCATTTTATATTCCACTGTTACAGTCTGGCTTGGGAAAAATTTTTTCCATGGATATGGCGTACTTCTCCTGTATGTCTGCATGTCTGCCACTGTTCTAATAAATTACAATACTAACGTGTGAAAAAAATCCCTAGTTATACAGGAATGATCTTGAATGTTTGCTTAATCTGAAACGAAAAATGCAACCTATGTGCAAAAATAGAGCAAGTTTATCTTAAAAGTAAATGTTGTATTTTTAAATATAGTTACTTCAAATTTATTTTCAATGTGTGAACAGGAAATATGTTTTAAGTACCTTTACAAACTTACTTTGTCTTAATTTTGTTCTATTTTCATATAAAAATTAAAATTTACCAGAAAATTGCATTCTTAAAAGCGTGATTAAATTCATTTAATACCTGTAACTGTAATTAAATACTAGTGCTTTAAATGTTAATGTTAAATTTCATGCATGCTTTTGTTAAATTTGCGGGTACATTTTGAAGAGAGTCAATTTGCTCATAAATGACATAGTTCATAAATTTCTCATAGTCTGCTAAATCAAATTTACTTTTGTGTGACCTTAGATCTGAGGCACCGATCGTAAATCTGTTTTGGCGTATTAAGAATTTTGAATAAAAAATTCATAGCTCCTGTAAAAGAATGATCAACTGATGTTTATTTTGCTAATCAATGGCTTATAGTATTGTAATGACTTGCAGGATTTTTTATAATGTGATGTTGCATATGTTTTACTCTTCTTTGTTATCAAATAAATAAAAAGAGTATATTCCTAATCACATATTTCTTCCTAGAATAATTTCTTTACATATTTCTTCTCTTTTTCTTTTTCTTTTTTTTTTTTTTTTTTTTTTTGTAAAAGTTTTATGTATCATGATGTGATATTTGGGATTTGTTTTTGGAGTACATAATAGTCCTTTTTCGAGGTGTTAATGGAACCAGTGTATTTTATTTATTTACTTTTTGCTTTAAAACAAACTTTAATTTGATGCTTTTTTCCTCCTCCTTCCCATATGCACATAAAACTTACTTTAGCCATATTATTAACATATTAATATATTATATTAATGAGGGATATATGTAAATGAAATAAGTCTCTTATGTTAGCTACTTTACTAGAAAAAGAACTAAACTAAAATGATATACCTTGAAAACTTTTATTTTATTGAGTTATTTTTTTAAGTATTTAAAAAACATACTTTATCTTCTAACACTTACTCTATTTTTTTTATTTCTGCAGTATTTAATATTTTCTTGTTTCCTCAGTACATTTTCATTTAACATCATCTTTTTCACATTTGCAAATTCCAATAACATATTACATGAACATCTGCTTCTGTTTTGTCCAAACACATGAATCATTCTGTTGAACACAAATAGATTCAGAGCCTCTAGCAATCAAGCAAACAATCCGCAACAGAATTATAAAGGTTGCCTCACATGTAAAATTTGCATTTCAATTTAGGAATTCATAATTAAATGATACATTTTTTAGCCTCAATTTTTTAGTGTTTCAAATTATACATAAATTATTGGAATATATCTTCAGATTGTGCTGCAAGATATTGCTGTTAATGAAAACTATAAATAATCGAATTTCTATTCTGAGATCTGTTTAAAAATATGTAGATATTTTTAAGTAACCAAAAATTGTATAAACCTGATCTAAATTCACTGACCTAAACTAAAAATTTGTGTATGGATCAGGCAGATTTTTCCCTTGAATGATAAACTGTAGGAAAAAAAAAGAATAATAAACAAATTTTGTACATCTTAGATTAAAAAACTTAAAACTGCCTAAAGAACTTCAAATGAACAAGATTACACAAAATTTAGTTATTTAGTGATCCTAAATTTATTGAAAGAAAAGTCATGGTGGAAATGAATAACAGCAATCTAAATAATAACGCATAAATACGCATGTGTGTGAAGTGTATAAAATAGTATCTTTCATGGTGCTTTTCCATGAAAGACACAAATGTCTCTAACTGACGAGAAGTTATCCGGGATGACGGCTTATTCTAAAAAGAGATGGAGAAAGATACGTTGTTTACAAATCTGTTTACAAAAATAAATAAATAAATAAATAAAGTTACGATTATTTTTAACAAGTCTTCTCATTGGTTGTTGTACAATCGTTTGATGTCAAAATGTGGGGGTGCGAAGGAGGAGCTAATACCCCTTTCGATCGGCGAAAGCCTTAACGTTTCGCACGGTAGAGGCGCTTGAGGATACCAGTTGTTGTATCTCTCAATAGAATTCTAAAAGGTAAAAAGAAATCTCTTACCTTTTCTTTCACCCGGGAGCCGAGCTTGTTCCATTCTAATTCTTATTCGATGAAATATCTAAATAATTCCAAGCTTTTGCATAAAAACTGACACTTCTGTATAAATAAAGATATTATATTTAGATACAGTTATATACAATTATTAGATTACATGAAATTACGCGCTCTCCAGCTAACAGTCATTCAAGTTCGGGTTCAGAGTTCTAACTACGTTCTTCCGTAGGATTATTCTCGAGTTTAGATGTAATGGTGCTGATAGTTCGGAGTTTAGATGTAACATCACCTCCCACCATTGAGATCCGACGATGCGGAGGAACTCAATACACACAGGTCCAGTCGATGAGGAGGCCGAACAACTCGTCCAGCTCTGGTCATCCCTCGAGGACTTGAGGCAGGTTCTAGAATACTAGCAGCCTGATCGGCCTGACCAGTTGCATGATCAG
This sequence comes from Stegodyphus dumicola, assembly GCF_044657685.1. NCBI lineage: Eukaryota > Metazoa > Arthropoda > Arachnida > Araneae > Eresidae > Stegodyphus > Stegodyphus dumicola. The sequence continues at coordinate 37,386,262 of NC_140781.1, forward strand.
CCTGACCGTTTCTATCTTGAAGTGCTCTGTCGAGGAACGGAGGGCCAACGGATTCGGAAGTAGAGATCTCCAACGGGAAAAGCCGGGGCACTGGACGAAGCAGAATTCCATTTCTTGTCTTGACCCTCGCTAGTCTAACTATTCCGTCTTTACTGGGTAAAAGCTCGACTATCTTGGCTAAAGGCCAATGTATGCGTCGTCTCTGGCTGTCTTCCAATAGAACGACATCGCCTACTTGCAACTGTTGAAATTTTCCCTTCTTTATTGCCTGTTGTCTCAACTGACCAAGATATTCATTACGAAATCTGTTTCGTAGATCATGTCTTATTCTCTGTCGGTATTTGGCTCGACGGTTTAGTTCTTTGGAATCTACGTAGTCCATATCAGGAACTCCAGATGACGGCAATTCTTGCAGAAACATCATAGGGGTCAGTGGTGATGGATCTTGATTATCCTCTGATACGTATGTGATAGGTCGCGAATTAATCACTTGTTCACAGTCACATAATATAGTGTATAATTCTTCATAATTTAAGGACGTTCGACCTAACACTCTTCTTAAATTTTCTTTCACCATTCGCACAAGCCTCTCCCACCAACCTCCCCACCAGGCGGCGGTCGGAGGGTTGAACTTCCATCGTATCCTTTGGATAGAAGCAGCTGAACATATGGCGTTCCAATTAACTTTCTTAAGAACACTGTTAGTCCCTACAAAATTAGTTCCGTTGTCGGAATATATCACATAAGGTCTACCTCTTCTGGCAATGAATCTACGTAAAGATTGGATGAAAGTTTCTGTAGATAGAGAAGTAACTAGTTCGAGGTGAATGGCTCTATAAATGGCACATGTATACAAGACTATCCACGCTTTAGACCCCTCACGGAGATAGAGAGGACCCGCTAGATCTACACCGACGACTTCAAAAGTCGCCCCTTCTCTGACTCGATCTTCGGGTGGAAATCCTGGCTCGACTTCCACTCTTTGTGTAACAAATCTTTTACATCTTACACATTTTCTGATAATATTTCGAATACTTTTTCTGGATTTTAATATCCAAAAGTTTTCTCTAAGATTTGTCATTAAAGTGCTGACACCAGCATGCTGGAGTTCTAGATGTTTCTCGTAAATTAGTCTCTCAACAAGAATATGTTTTGAAGGTAAAATGATAGGATATCGGAAATTTTCATTATCTTGACGCTGTAGGACGTTCGTTTTGGCTCTTAAAATTCCATTTTGGTCTACGATTGGTCTCAGCGCACGAATGGCGGGATCGTTTATGCCTGTAAATGATTCTTTCTGTACCAATCTACAAAGTGCCTTTTCAGCATTCTCCAATTCATCAACTGAGACATCAGGAGTGAGGTTTTATCTTTGTTCTTTAAATTGTGATAAAACCTGAAAATCCAAGCGATCATTCTCACGGTTTTTCTATATGAAGAGAAGTATTTGTAGTACCGGTCCAAATTGTCTCCATGATCTAGAAGAGTCAGAATCGTTTTCCTTTTTTCCTTGTTTATAAGTTCTTCATCAGGCTTTTCTTCTACATGCGGCCACTCGTCTTCTGGTAAGTAAAGCCACGATGGGCCCTCCCACCATGCCGATTTCTGTAATTGCTCAATAGTACATCCTCTCGATGGGAGATCCGCTGGGTTTAAACTTCCAGGTACATGCCTCCAGTCAGATATTCTGGTAAGCGATCTTATTTCTTGTACTCGATTGTGAACAAACGTACCCCATGCTTGATCCCTTCTTATCCACCCCAAAGCTGTAGAAGAATCACTCCAGAACACTGTTCTACAATTCTTAAGTTTCAAATCTGATAGAATTGTTTTGGCAAGCCTGGCACCTATCAGACAAGAAAGAAGTTCAAGCCGTGGAATCGTAAGTTCTTTAATAGGGGCTATTCGACTTCTCGCGCTTACTAACTGAACCTTTACACCTTCGATGGTTTCAGCTCTTAAAAATGCACATGTGGCATTACTAGCATCCGAAAAAACGTGGAGCACTACGGTATCTTCGTTTTCGTAATCAATATTTAACCAACGAGGAATTTCAATCTGAGATAGCAGAGGCAATTGGTTCAACCAAGTCCCAAACTGCTCACTTAGGGGAAGAGGAAGATCTTCATCCCACTTAATCTTCTGGTTCCATGTTTCTTGCAAAATTAGCTTAGGAATTACAGTTATCGGTGCAGTAAAGCCAATGGGATCAAAAATTTTCTGGGTAATTGACAAAACTTTTCTTTTGGTAATAGGTTCCCTCAAGTTAAATGTTTCTTCGATCTTGCAACTCAAACTATCTTTTTCTAAATCCCATACTAATCCTAATACTGGGACAACTTTTGTCTTGCTCTCTATCTCATCGATCATGTCAATGCGAAAATTTGATCGCCAACATCTCAAATTGAAATGCCCTGAAGCCAAAATCAATCTTGCTTCTTGAACGAAATTTTCAGCTTCATCTACGTGATTTAAGCTAATTAACGAATTATCGAGGTAAAATGAATCTTTCAAAATATTAGAAGTTTCTACAAATTTTTCTGGGACTGTAGTCAAAAGGTGACTAAGTGTAGCGGCTAGCAGAAACGGACTTGATGTGAGTCCAAAAACAACTCGGTTATGTCTGTAAATTTTAAACTTATGTTGATTATCGAACCATAGAAACCTTAAAAAATCTCTATCCTTTTCTGCTATTTTGATTTGACAAAAGGCCTTTTCGATATCCGATGACACTCCTATGCGATATTTTCGAAAACGATTCAATATACGTGGAATAATTTCTATTAAATTTGGTCCTTTACTCAGACAATCATTGAGAGAGGGTGAATTCTTAGAACGTGCAGATGCATTGAAAACAGGCCGTATCTTTGTAGTTTCACTAGACTCTTTTATTACAGGTCTGTGTGACAAGTAGTGCACTCCTTCCTCCTTTTCCTCAGTTACTACCTCAATAATATCCTTCGCTTCCCACTCATCAAATATTTCTTCGTAATCTTTTCTTCTGCGTGTGTTAATTACGAGGGCCATCCAGGAAGTAGATTACGTTTCCGTCTGTGTCCGCTAGGGGCGGGGCTAGCGCGGCCATCTTGGGGTCAGAGCGTTGCGCAGCTCAGTCTGCATCTAGCCGTGCTAGTGAGAGGTTCGTGCTGTGCTCCGTTCAGATACTGTGACGGTTTGAAATGTCTGCGTTAATTGAAAATCCCGCGAGCTGCGAGGTGCGCTCAGTAATAAGGTTTCTGACTGCAAAAAACTGTAAACCGATAGAAATCTATCGGCAGCTTCGTGAAGTGTATGGGGACAACATTATCACTGAAGGTGGAGTGCGTCAGTGGGTCATAAGATTTCAAAATGGCCGAACCAATGTTCACGACGAAGATCGAAGTGGGAGACCCAGCATAGTGACCGCCGAACTTCTCGAAAAAGTCGATCCTAAAGTCCGTGAAAATCGAAATTTCACAATAACGGAACTTTCTTTGAGTTTTCCACAAATTTCGCGAAGTTTGTGCACGAAATCATCAGCGAAAAGCTTGGTTACCACAAGTTTTGTGCAAGATGGATTCCAAAAATCTTGACAGAGGACCACAAAAATCAGCGAATGGCTGCAGCGTTGAACTTTTTGGACGCTTACCATAAGGATGGTGACTCTTTACTCGATCGCATCGTTACTGGTGACGAAACATGGGTGAAACATGTGAACTGTGAAACGAAATTGCAATCAATGCAGTGGGGGCACACAAGTTCTCCCCAAAAACCCAAGAAATGCATGCGAACAATGTCGGCAAGGAAGATGATGGCGACTGTTTTTTGGGACAGAAATGTGTAATTTTGGTGGACTTCCTGGAAAGAGGCACTACAATAAACTCTCAAAGGTATTGCCAAACTCTCCAAAAACTCAGAAGAGCAATTCAAAACAAGCGCAGAGGAATGTTGAGCTCTAAGATCTTGTTGATTCACGACAACGCCCGGCCCCACACGGCAAATGTCACTCGTAAAGTTCTTGAATCTTTTAAGTGGGAGTTGTTTCCTCATCCGCCGTACAGTCCCGACCTGGCACCGAGCGACTTCCACCTATTCCCAGCAATGAAGAAGTGGCTGGCTATGCAGCGTTTTGATCACGACGCACAGCTGCAAGAAGAGGTAACGAAGTGGTTGAAGGCGCAGGCGGCCGAATTTTTCGACGAAGGAATTTCCAAGCTCGTACATCGCTACGATAAATGCCTTAATTTGTACGATGACTATGTAGAATAGTAGTATTTGAGTGTGGCTTTCATCTGTATATAATAAAATTTGTTTCCTATACTTTGTTTATTTTTTTATTCCAAAACGTAATCTACTTTCTGGATAGCCCTCGTAGTTTACATTCGGTTTTGACGAGGTGTCTTTCTGCCGTAGTACGGTTACTGGATAAGACGGATTTATCTAAAATAAAGGGTAATGTTACTTCATATCTCCCTGAGCTATCTCGTTTTACACTTTTTAAGAAATGTTTTCGAGTTTCTTCTTCCAAGACACTTTTTGTTTTGTTTTCCTCACTTGAAATCCCCAAGGTGTCTAAACGCCAAAGATTGGACAAATTTGTATCGGAAACATGTAAGGATAAAGAAAGAACGGACAGGGAACTCGACGTATTCGCATTCTCTTTAATCTTGCCCATTAAAGTCCAGCCTAACTTGGTCTCAAAGGCTACGTAATCCCCCGCAAAATGTTCAATTCTTTCAGTGAACAATTGTGCTGCGGTGTCCGCTCCTAACAGCATATGAATCTCTTCCGGATTTTCTTGAAACAGACAGAGATTTCCATTCACATGATTGTCGTTGATAAGGATTCCCCCTTTTTCCATTACTTTAATTAATTTTTCGTCTTTGATCTTAGGTAGTGACGAACAAATTTTCCTCTGGTCTAGTGCTTCGATTTTACACCTGTACTTTCCATCCAAACTAGTTAAATCTATTTGATAACGATTATGATCTTCCGAAACTTCTACACCCCCAAATAACCCATGTTTAATTCTTTCAGTTCCTATTTTTTCTAATTTCAACGTTTTAGCAGCATATTGACTTATGTACGTGTTCTGACTTCCGGTGTCTATTAGCAATCTTAAATAACCCTTTAAGGTTTTCCCAGCTACCCCTACGACCAAAGTTTGTAAATAAACTTCAGAACGGTTGCTTTGATTCGAAAGTACTTTATTTTCAACTTCCTGGACTGTTTTGATCGTTCCCTTTTTACTCTCGGAATTGATTCTGTTGCACATAATCGTAGAATGCTTAGAGTGACAATGGGAGCAAAAAATGTTAGAATCACAAAATTTGCTGATGTGACCCTTATTTTGTAAACACCTAAAACAAGTGCCATTTTTGCGTAGTATTTCAACCTTTTTGTCATTAGTTAGTTTCTGGGCAATAGGACATTTATGACTTGAATGGGAAAAATCTCCGCAAAAAACACATGCCTTAATCAATTTTTCTTTAATACCCGTGGGCACTAAATCAGAAGCAGAAGAAGCTTTCGTTTCTAATTTATTGCTCTTTCCATCGCTGAAATGACGAGTGTTTATTTTCTGGGCTGCATACGCAAACTGACGGCGCCCACTATTCGCTGTCGAATGCTCTGAATTCTTATTTATGACTTCCGCCCTTTCGCGTGAATCTAAACATTGAGCTATAATCAAGCACAGGCTTTTAATATTACAATATGCCCTTCCATTACTCATTCTGTTAATCTCAAGCAAAATATCTTGGGGAAGTGATTTCAGAATTATTGGACATAACACACTTGATAAATTCTCGAGAGACTGACCCAAATTTTCTAAACTTCTTAATTCGATAGAAATATTATCATAAAATTTTCTAAAGGCGCGAACATCATTCGAGATTTTCAACGGTTTAGTGTTCAAAATGTTATTCATGTGAGTATAAATGAGCACATCTGTTTTCGCAAATCTTTCTTTTAGAAGATCAATTGCGGAATCGTAATTAGCAGCAGTAATCGGTAATCCTTCGACTGTATTTAAAGCAGAACCACCTAAATGAGCTTTCAAATAATTAAATTTGTCTATTTTATCTAATGAATCATTTTTATGAATGGCAGACTCGAAACTGTTCCAAAAGGTTAGCCAGTTGTTTATATCTCCGTAGAATTTCGTTAAAGTTAACTTAGGTAATTTAATTCGAACAGACTCGTTATGTTTTGGTTCGCTTTGACTATCAGTACTGAACTGGTTATTTACTACCGTTTCAGTAGATTTGCGTTTTAATTCGTCGATTCTTTTGGAGGTACGGAAACTGCATTTAACGACCTTTTGGCGATATTCTTCAGATTTTTGGAATTCAGCATCAAATTCTTCGACTTTAAAAAGAGGTTCTAATTCTGTATCGACACTTTTAAGCGATTCGAAATTATTCTTTAATATTTCTAAATTTTCTTCCAAATCGTGAATTTTCGGATCAATTTCCGAAAGCTGCGATTCCAAATCTTTAAGCGATTTCGTTACTGATGTTCGGAGAGCTGCGCGCTTCTTTTTTAATTTATTTAAGATCTCTTCAGATATGTTCTTAACAGTTCAAACATTCAAAATGTAATCAATAATTGTATTCTTAATCTTTATTTTCTAATTTAAATTCTTATTCTTAGCTCGGGCATCCCGGCAGGGATGCCAAAATTTGTTGTATCTCTCAATAGAATTCTAAAAGGTAAAAAGAAATCTCTTACCTTTTCTTTCACCCGGGAGCCGAGCTTGTTCCATTCTAATTCTTATTCGATGAAATATCTAAATAATTCCAAGCTTTTGCATAAAAACTGACACTTCTGTATAAATAAAGGTATTATATTTAGATACAGTTATATACAATTATTAGATTACATGAAATTACGCGCTCTCCAGCTAACAGTCATTCAAGTTCGGGTTCAGAGTTCTAATTACGTTCTTCCGTAGGATTATTCTCGAGTTTAGATGTAATGGTGCTGATAGTTCGGAGTTTAGATGTGGAGGCGCTGATAGTTCGGAGTTTAGATGTAACACCAGTTTTCGCTCAATCGTTAGTAGCAGTCGAACGAGAAGGAATCGCTTGTTACGTCACTCTCGTATCGAGATTTCGTCGCACGGTAGGAGGATACGGCCCTAGGTCCCATCCTTGATTGTAAATATGTCAAAATTTATTTTAATTTGCTGAACGAACATTCACAGCTAGCATTTGATAATGAAATAGCAAGGAGTATTTGAAGTGCGACTCTTAGGTTTGGAAAAACATTTTCTCTATAGATCTGTAATGGAGTTTTAGAACATCTTGCTGACATATTCACTGCTTAAAACAATTAGGGGATATTGTGGTTCGGTATAAAATAACCATATAATCGACAACCTGTTGAAGAAAAGGAAATAGAATAGATTATAAAGGAAAATTATAATCCTTACAAAGTTGGGAATGTGCAAATTTAGCCTGTGACCTCGGAAACTATGCGTTTTAGATAAGGAGTAAGGAGTAAGGACTGCAGCATTCCTTTTATAGTAGGAGATTAAAAACAATTGACACGTGTCGAATGCTTTGTAGCAATGAATATACGATATCTCAACAAAATGATTTAGTTGAATCGGTAGCTAGGAAGGCCATCAGTCGTTTACAGGAGAGACAAACGCAATCCTTTGTAGCGGAAGCGTTAGGAGTTTCCCAAAATGTCATTTCCAGACTATGGAATCGGTTTCTGGAAACTGGATATAATTGAGAAATTCGAGACAAGTTCGTGTTATCATTTTAAAATAAAAAGATAGAGCTATACGTGCATTTCGTTTAAAAAAGTAAAAATACATCTCTATTTTAGAGAAGTAAAGTGGTCAGAAATGATAAGGTTTGAGTTATTCGTGGGTTAAAGAAACGACATAGTCCAGGTTGAACAATAAAAAATACATGGGAACAAGCAACCACAGCAATGCACACCGGATAGGGACGCGTAATGGCAGACCGCACATTGAGTTGAACAGTGTTAAGCGAATTTCGCTTACTGCGCATGCTTGATGGTGTACCTTTGGCGCGGGAAGAAATATTGGCGACTAAAAGCAACCCTACGCTAGCTCATTCGTGATCTCCATGGCTGTCGAGTGATGTGTACAACTGCAATGTTGTGGAACTTTGTTTATTAGTTATTTTAACGTTCATACCGATTGCACTTGCTTATTTTTCTATTATATGTTTCATTTTAATTTGTCTAACAGTGCATTTAATAATTGTTACCATATATTGTGCTTAATAATTCGTTATTTAGATGTAATTTGTTTACATGTTGTAATTCTCAGTAATGTAAACTGGATTTTCCCGCTTAGTTTGTTAACGTATATTCGCGCTTTTATTTCTTATTTAAAAGAATTAAACAGCATTAAGGAATTGTAAAATTTCTTCAATGTTATTTGCAAACACTTGCTATATTTTTTACGTATGTCCGTGTTTCTTTGCGTATGTACGAATGTAACGTATGGTAAATTCTGAATTGTTTTTATTCCTGAATTGTTCCTAAGTGTAACTAATATATCCTGAATTTCAGTCTTTTTCTGAGCGAAAATTCGTACAGTTCCAAAGTGAAGTGCAGAATTTCATAAGTATAACATCTTACATTTTGAATGCAAACACTGCTTCACATTATTTCGTAATAATTATTTACATCTCCTCCATCTATGCCTGTATCAATTTTTTCATCGGGTTATTTATGAATAATTTTTGGTAGAATTAGAAATATATTATTAGAAAAGGTTTTTCCTGTATCATCTGCAAGGAACAGAAATTTAAAACGATGAATTATTGGAATAAATTTTAGCCAGCATTTGAAGTTATTTAGATTTCTGTTGCATTAAAAATTATTTAAAAGCTGCATAGAAATATTATTTGGAAATGCACACATTTTAAGTGCCAAAATTAAAAGTATTTAAAAGGTAGCTATTATCATTGATGATAGATTAATTGACTTGTCAAGGGAAACAAACCAAGACTTCAGTACATAAACAATATATTTTTTATTCTGGGGGGGGGGGTGAACATTGTTATTAATGGTGATACAATCAAATAAATAACAAAGAATCTGCAAGTGAAATGTATTGTTACGAATTTGGTATTTAAAAAGCTAATGTTAGTTCAATTACAAATTAAATGGTTTTATTTCTCGCGCAGTGCAGCGCGTGACGAATATTAAAAGAAAGCTAAGCCGGAAAATTGAAAATACAAGAGCGCGTGCATTAAATAAATAAATATCTCTTTTTGATTTCGAGAAAGTACTGGAAAATTCTAGCGCGTGATTTTAAAATCTTATAAAAGGAGGAAAACATCTCAGTTTGTAGGAGTTGCTTAGTTTGTTGTTGTTTAGAAAACTGCTCTTGTTGATTGTAGCGAATTCGCGGATTAGCGTTCTTTAGCTGTTTTGAATTACGTTCTATTGGACATTTGAGTAGTTAAAAGATAACTACTGTGAGATATTGTAGTACTGCATGATAATTTGAGAAAATTTAAGCATTTTTGTTGTGATAATAATAAATTTTTGTTCATTTTTCATTGGACTTGTGCATTCATTTCATAACTAACCCGTACGCACGCAACAGTATTTTACCATTTCTTTGAATTTAGATATTTTTCCGAATATTCCAAGCATTTAAAAGAAATATATTTTACATATTTTGTAACTGTGAATGTATTCGTAGTTCCGGAAGTTCTGAATATCTGCAGAAACACATATTTCGGTCTATGACTTAGCTGGCTTAGTTAAGTTAAGAAATAAATTTTTCTTTAATATTAACAAATGATTATATATTAATAAGAAATTGGTACATTTGTAATTCCCCCGAAAAATTCTTTAAGAGTGGTAAATACGTACATAAATTTGATTCCCCCCCCCCCCAGTATGTGTGACGAGTACGTTCCATTACACTTCATGATTATTTTGTAACAGCTCTACTTATTGCCAAAATTGGGTCTTTATGCATATATCTATGTATAATGCATACAACATACATGCAAATTTATGATAGCTGTTAATATATCATAATTGACTAAACACTACGAACAGTGTTTCTCTTTCAAGACATGTACTCTCAAATGTTTTCATAACAACTTCTGTATTTATTTAGGAAAAATTCTACTGATAAAATACTACACACAGAAATATTTTTAAAATGGTGTTTAAGAATGCTGTTGATTTTTCAGAGACACAGTAACAATTTAACTGGTTATAACCTTAACAGAGCAGAGATGTCAAACAGAAAAAGAAATGCCATTAGAAATGCTCAAATGCCAAATTAAAATATTTGATCATAAAACAAATGCAATTACAGTTAACTTATTTTCGAACTTGAAGATTGATTATCAAGTATAAGTTAATGTTTAATAAAAAGAATTTCATGAAAACAACCTAAATTTGAAGTACAATGAAAATGGCTTAGTACAATGATTTTGTCAATGTATTCTTTATGTTTATTTATGGGAAATTAACAGAATGTAACCTATGTTATGAATATAAAGGTAATTTTTATTTTAAACTCTCGCTAATTAAATATAAAACAGTTACAAAAGTCTGAATATTTGGTGTAAAATTCGATTTTTCATTATTAAGATTAAATGCCTTTTCCACCGATTACTTTTCTTGATTTAATAAATCTCCTTTTGGTCTTTCTTACACCTTATACGAACGCGCTGCCAATTTTGGCGCGTTTATCGCACACGCTGGCTGAATGTCTGCTGTTTTTTTAAAGATTTATTTTATAGACGCGCGGCATTCAGCGCATATAAACTTTTCGGATAATTTATTAATTCTCGAATAGTATATAGACGTTTTCACTTAAATAAAAATTTCGCGTATATTTTGTAAACATATTCAAAATAACTTATTCTTTAGATGTTTCAGTTTCGTTAGCAGACTAAAATAAATAAGATATGAATAAAAACTTTCAATAGTGTCAAATGGGGAAATAGTTAAAGCGTAGAGTGTGCAAATAAATTTATCTTAATGACATTTTAACAAAAACTTCCATAAAAACACTGTAAATTCATACTAAAAAAATATGTTGTCATTTAAGTCTGAGGTATATGGAAATAATTGTGCAAGATTCTGAAGAAACACTTTCTTTTAAATGTGTGAAATATTTCATAACATATATGGAAGAAGAAAGTACAGCATTCTGTGTTTTGGATGCTTTTCATCAAATGTAATATAAATACGAACTAGAAACCTTAATAAAAAGTCCTTCCTCTTCAATCAGATCACCTTTGTGTTGCATTGTATTTGTAATACTTCTAAAAATCCAATTTTTACCTAAATTAAAAAACAGTTATTCCATAAAAGATAATAACTTTGAACATATATAGAATGAATTTTGTAATTTGAGTTATGTTACAAAATAATTCATAGTTTATATATTTTATACTAATAATTTAGATAAAACCTGTCCAATTTAAGAATGTGTGTTAACCACATTCTTAAATTGTAAAAGGACGACTTAATCAAATGTAATTCATTTCAAAGCATAAAAGAAAGCTTATTTTTTATTTTACACAGCAACAGCATTTTCATGCAGTCAAGTTTTTTTAACTGCTAGTTATTATACATAATACTTAATTTTAAACCCATTCTTATTAGAAAGCATAACTAAGAAACTTCTTTTTAAAGCACCACAGTGATTGCAAAGAATGTCGTTAAATTTACAAAAGTATTGAAGATATATTGAACAGCATTATAACAAGAAAGTACTGTAAAAATATGTAAATTTAGCATAACTTCTTTTTTAGTATTTGCATAGTTTCCTCCAAATGAACCTTAATGGGAAGTTATCTTGCGAAAATTTAAAAGTATTAAAATGGCCTCTATTTAAGATGTAACTGCATTTATAATTATTTTGTAATTGCGAATAGATTATATTATTGCAATTAGATTATGCACTTACAACATATTTGCATAAAGTAATGAAATTAAGAGTTCACAGACACAATGTAATATAATTACAATGCAATTATCTAAATTGTAATTATAGTCACTTATTTAATACCACAATATTATTACAATCACAATGTAATTTAAATTGGGTACTATATTTGCATACCCTCCACTCAAAAGGAGGTACTGATAAGCCTGGAAGTTATTATCAACAAAAAGCCTGTTCAGGACAGTTTGATGACAATTTCCACCGGGCGAAAAGTACATTCTTAAGCCCAGGCAAATCATGACAATAAAAATCATTTAGTCTTATGATTCACTATATTTTAAACCTTAAATTTGAATTCTGCACCAAATTATTTACCTATATTTTAACATATTTTATGAATTATTAGAAGCGATATGGCAAATATCTTCTAAAAATAACTGTAAAATATTTGTATCCATTAATTGATTCAGATACACACTTTTATTATTTAAGTATATCAAAATAACAGTTTCATGTTCCTGAAATACAAAAATTATGGAAAAAGTTAAAGTAATATTCTTAGAAGCATATGATATTAGTCACCAGATGCAAAATTATAGTTAATTTTTTGCCCTAAATACAATTTTATTACACAGTAGTCAAATGTGTAACTTAATAACATGTTATATAAAAAATTAATGATAATAAGTTTATCAGAAATGAATTAATTCTGCAAATAAACTTTCTGCACTTGAAAATTTTCTACACCTGAGGGGAGGGAGAGATCTAGTAAAATTAGATTTATTATAACTTTAGTTGGACCAAACACCTTCTCTCTCTATATATGCATCACTAAAGAAATAAATAAAATTATCATGCTTAAAAAACAGATATACCATACCAGTTTTTTTCCCCTTGTTACCCTTTACATTGAGAAATAACAAACACTGAAAAATACTATCCTTGAAATTTTGTTTAAATGAAGAAACACACACCATCTTTTTATTTAAGCATTACACTTCAAAAACAGATACACATACCAATTTATTTTCACTAGCCTTTATACTGATAACATGCCATATAAAAATGAAAAGAATTACCCTTGAAATTTAGATAAAATGAAGTAACACAATGGGAAAATTTATGCACACGGACATCTTTTTTCTATTGCATATTGTCTGACATGATCCACAAGTGCCTAAAAATGTACCCAAAGAAACGCATTTCAATATTAACAAAAAATTGTTTACAGATTAAAATTCATTCATTTCATACTAGGATTATAAAGATCATGCATGAAACAAATCTGCTTTCCCATACTTTTAAGTAAAACTTTTATACTGGAAAATAGACTATATTTCTATATATTAGAAACAAGAAAATACTAATTTGAATGTTCTGCATTCATTTCTAAATCTTTAGTCCATTGCCAAATTGTATAATACTGTGATTATAAATAAACTTGCACAATCCTTGCAATTATTGAAGTCAGATTATATATATTTTGTCTCACACTACTCAATTTATTCTATTGACTTCAGATGTCAATGTCAAAATTCTGGAAGTTATTTTAACCAAGAAACAGTAGTGGGCACCGTGCATAAGCAACTCATCTAACTTTTTAACAACAGTGATTATAAAATAAAGAAAAAAATTATATATCATTCTAACGATATTGCAACTATAGTATAATTTTACATATATCTTTAGCAAACATTCAGATTTTATCTTGACTTTCCAAATTATTATTTATTTTGTAATAAATTTCAATATGCTAATGATTTTCATGTTACATTAGTATAAATTCCACAATTAGCACAGGAAAACAAAATCCGCGCTTTATATTAAAAGAGAAATTTCTTTTCCACATTCAAAACATCTACATTGGCGATTTTTGGCGACGGGTACATTAACCCTAGACTAATTTAATTATAGCTATTATTACAGAAATTAGCAGATACTCAGGTTATTGTACACAAGAATTTCACTTTACTTGCACATTATAAACATCAGAGAAGATATAAACTCTAAATGAAGGCGTAATTAACATTATACGAGGGCCATCCAGGAAGTAGATTACGTTTCCGTCTGTGTCCGCTAGGGGCGGGGCTAGCGCGGCCATCTTGGGGTCAGAGCGTTGCGCAGCTCAGTCTGCATCTAGCCGTGCTAGTGAGAGGTTCGTCCTGTGCTCCGTTCAGATACTGTGACGGTTTGAAATGTCTGCGTTAATTGAAAATCCCGCGAGCTGCGAGGTGCGCTCAGTAATAAGGTTTCTGACTGCAAAAAACTGTAAACCGATAGAAATCTATCGGCAGCTTCGTGAAGTGTATGGGGACAACATTATCACTGAAGGTGGAGTGCGTCAGTGGGTCATAAGATTTCAAAATGGCCGAACCAATGTTCACGACGAAGATCGAAGTGGGAGACCCAGCATAGTGACCGCCGAACTTCTCGAAAAAGTCGATGCTAAAGTCCGTGAAAATCGAAATTTCACAATAACGGAACTTTCTTTGAGTTTTCCACAAATTTCGCGAAGTTTGTTGCACGAAATCATCAGCGAAAAGCTTGGTTACCACAAGTTTTGTGCAAGATGGAAGGCAAGAAGAGGTAACGAAGTGGTTGAAGGCGCAGGCGGCCGAATTTTTCGACGAAGGAATTTCCAAGCTCGTACATCGCTACGATAAATGCCTTAATTTGTATGGTGACTATGTAGAAAAGTAGTATTTGAGTGTGGCTTTCATCTGTATATAATAAAATTTGTTTCCTATACTTTGTTTATTTTTTTATTCCAAAACGTAATCTACTTTCTGGATAGCCCTCGTACTTACTAAGCAAAGTTCAGCTCCTGGACCAGGTTTCCAATTGTCTCTTCGGCAATTATTTACCCATATTTTTCTTCTTTCTTCATTTTTAGGAAATTTTACCAATGTATGACCTTTCCGTGAATGATTTGAACAATTAATAGCTGTACATCCGCCATTTTACACAAAAAAACACACAAAAAATTGTTGCACTGTAACTACACAGCCGCCATTAAATCTCCCACTTGGGAGCGCGAATGCCTGATGATTCAGCCTGGTATATAGGAGCCTTACTTATACGAGTTTCACCCACTTTGGTAATATATACTGTGTGAGAACTCTGGAAAACTTAAGCGACTTCTCGTTATGTTTTGGAAATTACAACAGAGGTTTGGAATAGGTGTAAAAAACCCTTTTATAGACTCGGACAAATTAACACAGTGCACAGCTTGTTCATACAGAATCAGCTAGCATTTATGGCGTAAATCAAAAGTAACGAAATGAATTCACCTCATTTGAATACACTCAAAATTAGCATTCTGGCACGAAAATGGAAAGGAAGAAAGAAAAGCTAATTATCATAAAATAGCTGGTTAATAAAAATAAATGAGAACTCTACAACCTCAATTCACTATTTTAATTTAGCCATTTTCATTTTTATGCAGCGTTTATATCGAAGTATGCATTTGTTTTGGTGTTAATAAACTTAATTCTTTCATTTTTTACCCGATTACATAACATCACATGCAACAGCTGTAAATATGAAAAACACATGCATATATCCAGCAGCATGTTAATTTCTTTTTAATATATGGTGTCTGTCATCTACAAAAGAAAACTGTAAATTCAAAATATAAGATGTGAACATAGGTCTCCTGTTGGATAATATAAGAAAGTCACACTTTCTGGTATTACTATTATTTTTGGAACTACTCTGATATGCGCCCTCAAGTCGCCAAATTTCTCGCCAAATATTTTTGGCGCGAAACTCCACGCTGCCATATTGCTATCTAAATTTTTTGTCTACATTTCGAACTTTAAGCCTAAAATGTCTCCAAAAACACGGTTTTCGCGAATGCAAAAACCTCGTTTTGAACACACAATTTAAGCTAAAAATCCGAAACAAAAACAAAAAATTTGGATAGCAAAACCTTAAAGTTTCTAACCAAAATTATTTGACAAGAGTCCATGTACACAGCGATATGTTTTAACTTAAAAAAACATCTACGAATCCACAATTTAGGCAACAAACGAATTCACGAACTACGCACACCTCACTTTAATACATTAACATATCAACAATAAATTTCAAGGAATACCATGTACACAGCGTCCTGTTTCAACTTAAAAAAAATCTAGGAATTGCACAATTTACGCAAAAAACGAATCGACGAACTACGCATAACTCACTTTAATAAATTAACATAACAATAAATTTCGAAGAATACCATGTATACAGCGTCCTGTTTCAACTTTAAAAAAAAACATCTAGGAATTGCACAATTTAAACGGTACGCACTAATCAACAAAATAACTAAAATAAATTTCAAACAATTAAAAAAAACAGCAATAACAGCAGAAATGCATACTAAAAAAAACAATGAATATAACATTCTACAAAATAAGAACAAGAATGAAATAAAATGCACTTACCATGAATTAATGCTTCAGCAGAAATACCAATTTCATACCGCCACGTAATCACTATCGTATTTATATGACAGCCAGACACACTATCCAGAAAATTCATACTATGGTTCACAAATAAATAAAATAATCACAAATCTCTACTTCTATCATGCACAGCCACTAAAAATAATCTCCCAGACGCTTTTTCCACACCTCCAAATACCCACTGATAGCCACGACAATATTTCCTTTTGCCGAACTTCAATTCAACTACTTCCACCAATTTATGTTTCCCCCTAGCTTCTCAGACACTAGCATGACGCAAACCAATGAACTTCACCGAAAGATTTTTCAACGTCAACAGGGTTGACACACAACACGCAATCGCGCCAAAAACCAGCACAGAATACATATCGCCACATTTGGTGAAATTAGGGCGTATATCCGAGTTGTACCTTACTTTTTATTATTTGTAGGACCTAAGGTCCTACAAATAATAAAAAATAATAATTAAAAATTAAACATTGTGTAGAGAGTAAAAAGCATAACGCAGAAACTTGTTGAAAAATTAACATGTATATCACTTTGCCTGAGTGTCATGGTCAGAATCCCATTCTGTATAATAATATATGCATTTGACATTATTAGGTATTGCTAATTAAATTAACATTTAAATACTTCAATGAAATATTAAGAAAATGAGAAAAATTATGAATACTACTTACTATATGATATGAATTTTTTAAAAGTGAGCTAATTAATAAACAAAGAGCAAAATATATAGTTCCATATTCCTTACGCTGAAGTCTACTTCATGCTAATTATATCATCATTAGTTATGCGGGCAGAACATTTGTGGTCTTCACCTTGCAAAATCATGAGGAACATTTTAATAATATAGGAAAATTTCATATAATTGCCAGTAGCTGAACTGAATGAAATGAGTATTTTAAATTCACTAGAAATTTAGGGTCGTGTAATGTTTAAATATTTCAAGTTTTGGAAGAAACTATTTAAAATGTCTTCTTTTTTGGGGGTGGGTTGCTTTAACTGCTTTTGGGCTACAGATTTCAGCCATATAATCTCATAAATAGGATTTAAAGATTAATTTTTTAACCCAGGCAGATCATATTTCTTCATATGAAATTATTGTTCAAAATTTATTCACTGCCTTACTTATTCATTACACACAGTATATTCATATACTAATTAATCATATATTAATACAATATTCAAATACTAATAATTAAATATTTAAAAAAATTTCTCTATTAAAAGGAAAAACATTTTAAAATGTCCAATTGAGCAGTATTTATTTTACCTCAAAATAGGTCACTATTGTATTATTTTTCAAATTCATTATTAATACATGAATTAAGTAAACTCAAGTATTATTTAGAATTGAGGATTAGTGATATGGGATGTTTAGAATGTTCAGGGTTTTATGGAAAAGTACTACTGAATGGTAAAAAGGTTTATTAAAATTCAAATACAGTAATTCAATGATGTAATATACACATATAATTAATATGCACAACAAACAATTAGTATGAAATGCATGACAGAGCAAGAATGAAAACATACATGAATTTACAATAACATAAGTTGCAAAATAAACAGAATACAGGAAAACTCGTATAAATTTACAATAATATGGAACAATTAAGTGTTATGAGTAATAATATTAATCAGATTTTTCTTTATAGTTAAATCTTCATTTTCATTGCTCTTTTAATATCTTGTGTTGGTGGTTGGCCTGCACGCATTCTTTAAGCGATAATCTCTGAGGCACTTCATCAAACCCTAAATTGTTGAAACAAACATTATCAAATGCTAACTTGTAATGACATTAATACATGCATCATAACAACATGTACCAATATTTCTTGTTTCAGTAGTATCAATTATTGAAATATCATAAAAGAGGAATTAGACATTTTTGATTAAACATTCAATTATACATCTATCAATTTCAGTGTTATAGTGTGGCACCAGGGTAACTATGCGAGACACACTAATTCCCTCGAAGATTTCTGATTTACAAAATAATTTTGGCAGTAACTTGTAAAGGCTAAATAATATTATCAAAAAGATACAATTCTTAAGTAATTACTTATATTTTGCAGAAATACTTTGGAACTGTTTGAGCTGGTATTTGTGAGAATCCTTGAGTAATTTTTTGAATGCAGAATAGTTTAACTGAGAAACAACAGAATGCAGCCAAATGATATCCCTAAGTATTATTTCATTTCACTTTCTAATGCATGCATAATAGCATTAATTAAGAATTTAATAAAAACATTAAAAATAATTACATGAAGCAAGATCTCTAAAATTTCAAAATTGCATATAAAAATCTAGTTTAATATCTGCAATACATTTTTAACTCATCATATTTTCATAAATTTAACTTTACAATCTAAGACTAATTACAATAAAGCATACTTTATGACACAAGAATATGAACTTCCAGATAATGTGTATCATTTAGTCTGAGATTAAAAACTATGCTAGGAAACATTTTGGAAAACCATATTTAGTACGTTTTAAACTATTTTACTTTCCTAGATAATCTCATCAAAATTATTAAATATTCATCAATCTTTTGATCGTCAGTTTCTGTTACCTGCCAGCAAGGTAGAATGTATTCACCAAGACACAAAGAATATGTATTATATACATGTAAAATATAGAAAATACAGTGGCTTTGCTCTGCGCGAGCATGCAATCTATAATTAACTTACTGCAGTTTCAGGATCTTATCCTAGACCAGTACTTTCGAGAACATTCTGGCATGTTATATAACCGCTAGTACACATACTGAATACGTGCCATTTTTCGTCAGACTGCTTTCTTCTACCGCTGCTACAAGACCTTGCAGCTGCTCCTCCCATCTTGTTCTTTCCTTTGTTAAAGCAGATATGACGTAAAGTCTAAATTCAATCTTACTTAGTTTAAATCAATATTGAATATATAATTTTGAGAATTTCATCTAAAGGCAAAATGATCTGCTGAGAGAATTGAATAAAGATGTGGGATCTAAAAAGCTAAATCCTTCTTTGTCGTCATTTTGCAACCTTCTATCCAGCCATAACAATGCCTGGCCTATGATGTAGTTATATTGTCCAGCTTTGGTCATTCCTGTGCCTGCCAAAATATTACATATACACGTATGAAAATTATTAATATAAGCTACATAATGTAATATTAATAATTTTCATACGTGTATAATTTTCTAATGATTGTTTTGTCACAGTAATTACAATAAAAGTCTGAAATATTGCCATGTCTTGCAAAATATCAACTAAATCTGTACACAAGATAGTTCGTCCATCTCTGCGCATGCGCTAGCCACACAATTTCGCCAAGACCTGATAAATCGCCAAATTTAGTCGCGAGTTACGTTTCCTAGGGAGGAAGTAAAAATACGCGGTCGGGATTTAAGGAACAGGACAGAATGGCTGTATCATCAGCATAACATGCTGTGATGTAGTTAATGTTATCGTCAAAAAGCGGGAAATCCATTGCATAGATCAGGTACAAGAGAGGACCTAAGTTTGAGCCCTGGGCGACGCCGGCCTGAATTTGTCTGAGGGGGGAGCAGAAATTACCGTTTCTGATGCAAATGTGCGATTGGTGATAAAAGAATAAATTAATAGAATCATCGCCCTGGTGACGTTTAGAGGAAGCATTTTATAAATAAGCCCATTATGCCAGATGCTGTCAAAAGCTTTGGCCACGTCTAGCAGAAGAAACACCGTCGTCTGATTACGTTATTCATCGACGAGACGAACGAAATAAAAGGTCAGCGCTAAATCCCCGAACGCGCAGGGAGGTCACGTGATCGTCACTTCATGCGTAATCTGAAATAAGTCTTTGTGGATATCTGTCAATATGTACGTTTGAACGATTTCGAGCATTATACAACTGAATAGCTTGGTTATGTTTCTCCGTATGAGAAAGCGAAAGAATAAATAGTGATAATTTTTTAGATTGGTCTTATATAGAAAATGTAGTACACGTAAAAAATTCTTAGTAAGATATTCTAGTATCAGGATATATTTACATGTTACGGTTGCTTTGTCAAGTTCACTGATTAAGCCAAATTTAGCAACACTGGCCAAATTTAGTCTATAAATTTCTCTTTCAAGGAATATTCAGAATAAAACTGGGATATGGTAACCTCACAGTAAGATTAATATTTACAAATATTAGTAACAAATATTTTGTAACCAGACCTTAAAAATAGCTTCTAAGTTTTTGAAAATGCCAATCAACTGCATTTCCATAGATTTGCTATTTTTTCTCATGTCACATCATTCATCATCATGGGCAAACTTGTGAATAAAATTTATATAGTTACTACTAAAACATCTGTGTGTTTTATTAGATTTATGATGCTTGCATAATAACAGATATTTGTCATGCCACCATTCATACTTGTGAATAAATATCTGACTCTCATATAACAGTTTATAATGATATCAACACAATTAGAAACTGAATTTCTTTGCTCCAGGCAAACTGGGATTTGTGTTTCCTCGCTTTCAAAATCAATTTAGTTTTATCCAAAATCTAGGCTCCTATTTTTTTTTTTTTACCTAATTTTAAATAGTTTTCTTGCCAATTCAAGAAAGTAAAAAAAAAAAGTAGACAGTTTCTATTCTCTGACTTCGCAAATCCAACAGATACATAAATCAGAAATTACAGAAAAAATAACAGTTTTTTATTGCAAGTTGAAATTAGGTGCATATCAGTAAAAATTTTATATGATGCAATTAAAATATAAAATGAGCAAAATTTCAGGATCATATCTTGTAATACTATTTCCATCATTATCATATTTTTCAAACAAGGAGCTCACATGTGTTAAAAAAAATCCTGCACAATGTTCCTATTAAAAATTTTATGCTCATTTTTTCTCTAATAAGTATGTTTTTAAAATGTTTGTGTACTTTTATTATGCATCTTAATAATACAAGTGAAACTGAAAAAAATTAATAAATATCAGATTTTATATGTGGCACTCAACACACTTTTGTTCTGCTGTGTTGCCTCTACTATAATTTTATGGAACACTGCATTTCTGATTATTAAAAAAAATGAATAGCAATTGTATAGGCTGCATCTTTACGAAAGACAAACTAAATGCAGATTCTGCCAAATTGGGAAATAATAGGTAGCAGTGCTAGGAATGTGTTTTTTATACATATATCAACCATTCAACTTACTTTCTGTATTTTCAGCATTCATCTTTACAACCTATATTTCTGTTACTGAACTTGATTTAGTATTAAACTATTATTTTAATTCTCAGGTATGCATACATGAAATTAGTTTCATTAGTTAAAAAGATTATTAGTAAGTAAGATGCTTGCAATGATATATTGCTAAAGATATACAAGCATGCAGGAAAAGATTTGTTTTAAAGGACATAAATTATATCTTAATAGACAAACAAACATAATCAACAAACCAATCAATAATATAATTTACTATTTCAGAATTTTCAGCAACAATACATTTTCTTTTCTTTCTTTTTAATTTTTCAAAGTTACAAAACAAAATAAATCACTGTTTCAAAATTTAAATACTTAATAAATAAAAGTGTGGAGAACAAAATATGATTTTAATAATGAATAATGTTTAACATTTTTAAGAACTGTTCAAATAAACTATCACTAACAGCAATACATGCATCGTAACCACAATGAGATAACTGGCATATACTTTGAAAGATGGCTGGCATGTACTTCTACAGCAATGGTGCTAATTTGGTGCCAAGGTCAGACTAGGGTTTCAAAAATTTATAGTTAACTATCACAAATTCTGCAAAAACGTGCCTTGTGATATATAAAAAATTTCTTCAAATATTTTACATGCCAAACAGGTATTATATCTCCTTTTGTGACCTAGTTTTGACTAGCCTATATCAAATAATATAACAAAACGGTTTGCATCATACAGGCAATTAGTCTCTTCAAAATTTGTTGCACTATGCATGAACTATCTTCTCTGTAAATACTTCTGTTTGATAGTTCATAACGTAAACTTGGAAAGATTTGTTATGTACTGTTAAGCATTTGCTGTATTTAATATTACTATTACATTAGTGTTTATAGAGTATAAACTCTGAAGGCAAATATGATACCTTGTGTTTTAAAGAAACTATTCTGTACTTTTGTATTAATGCAATCAGTACAGTCTATAAACAAGCTATTCTTTTTTCTACAATTACAATTTTAAGTTTTTAAATTATTGAATATAGTTCTGTTTAGATCATAATTATACTTACAAATTAACACTGCATTACTTAGATTATAACAAAGGGCTGAACAGCTATTTGCCTAAGAGCAAGAATGCCTTTGTGGAATACTTTTTGTAAGAAAAGTTCCTCGCTTCCATGTTACACATAGAAAAAAAAAAACACAAAATCTCTCATGTAGTCAATCCATTTGCTGGGATTTGAAACTGGGTTGAACTAACAACACTCCTCAGTTTTACCAATTGCCTATTGTGAGCCATTTCAGTCGAAGGAAAATATTGTTAATATACATTAAATATGGCTCTCACCAGTCGTTGGGAAGTTATGACCACTCAATAGTAGTAGTTCAACCCAGGTTTGAACACACTCAAATGAACTAGCTGCATGGTTGTTTTTCTCCATGTGTAACATGAATATGAGCTAGTTTCCCTTAGGAAAGTCTCCACAAAGGTATCCCTGTCCTTAGCAATGTAGCCCTTGTGTACTTGTGCCATATTAAAAAAAAAATCTAATCACAGTTATGGTAAATCACACATTTTGAGGTATTTTTAAAAATTTCTTAAACTATAGAGAAAATTACTCATTATCTGTAATATGTGTTATTGACCGTTTTACATTCCTAGACATCCATACTCTGTAAGTTCATTAGACTATTAACTGTAATAACTTATTTCCATCATTGGATAGAAATATTATATCTACTGCAACGATTCATCCACTGCCACTTGTTTCTCTATATTCTCCTTTTTCTATATAACACACATATACAAGGCCCACCTGCGGCCGAGCGGTAAAGACGCTGAACACTGGTAGTTCGGTCCGAGGTTTGAATCCCACGAACGGGCTGGCTGCATGGGCGTTTTCGTGGTTTTCCCCATGTATAACGTGTATACGAGCCAGTTTCCCTTAGAAAGTGCCCCACGAAGGCATCCCTCCCTTTAGGCAGATAGCCGTCGTGTGCTTTGCCATAATTGAATAATCCAATCCAACACACATATACATCTAAGTTTTTGTGCTTTTGTTCTCACTATATACACAGTCATCTGTTTTCAGGTAAGGAAACATCTGAGAATGTTACAAACTTGGTATTAAAATTCTAAAATCAGAAAGAAGAAAGAGGCACATGATGTCTTTAAAGCAAGCCACATTACAGTTTATTCATGCAGAAGGCTAAATATGAAATTTTGCCGAAACAATCAAAACTACACTATGCTGTCCACCACTAGGCTAAAACATTAAATTTCCCATTGGAGGGATCATAATCTGCAGTCATGCTACTGAAAAACCATCTGGGAGAATGCTATATATATGCCCAGGTTGAACAATTAATATTTTTTGGTGACATCATGGGTTCCCACGTAAATGCTTTTTGGCGACATGGTGCGTTGCTTCATCAATATATTCTGATGGTTTACCGGTGGAGGTGTACCCCAAAAAAATCAACTGGCAAAATATTAGGTACTGTTCTATTATCAGGACCAGATTAACAAATGTTTGCATGCACACATATATGTGTATGTGTATACACATACATTCGTACTTAAATATATGAACACATACATATATACATGCATCACATATCTACATATCTGAATTAGATCCTGATAAAAGAACAGTGCCAAATATTATACAGAAATAGATAAATTATGTGTTTAATAGACAATACAGTGGCTATTAAAATAACACCCTCACCAACCAGTTAAAAATCCTTTATCTACTTCAACACAGCCTCTTTCTTCTCAGACATTTATAGATTTAGAAATTTCCTGTGAGAAGACATCAGTAAGTTTTCAAGTCCTTGCTACACAATGTTTACATTTCTATATTTTAAAAAGAAATTAAAAGACATTCATAATTGGAGGACATCAAAATGAAAACATACTGGTATGACAATGAAATGAACTGAATTATAAACAGAACCTTAGTTTTAAAAATGTTACAATACTTCTTTAGTATTGCAGCTTCCATTTTTTTAAACATCAAGCTGGCATCAGAATTATTGCCAAGTTCATGTCTCATGTAGACTTTGTTGCTGCCCTGCTTCCTCAATTGCTTTTAATATGGCATAAGAAGCATTCCAAGGTCTCAAAGATTTTTGCTATATTAACTCTGCAAAGTAAGATTCATGATGAAACATGCCTTTTCGACTTTTATTCCACCACTTAGTGGAGCTCCACAGTCTTTCTATATTTTATATATGAGCAGCTGTTGTTAGATTAAGAAAATGAAATTTATTGTCCACAGAAAAATGTCTGTTAAGCTGGTATTTATCAGTTCCTATCTTTTATATTCTCACCAGAAGTTTGAATAAATTGTCACTTCCTCTTGTAGACGGCCGACAAGTTTTGGCATGAATGTGGATGGCTGTCTATTTAGAAACTGAGCGAGAAAAATTTTTTCAGTTTTTTGGCATAACTTGTCATATATGCAGCATTGTGAAAGAATCATGCCAGTTTTGGTTTTTTGCTGTACGAACTGATTTTCCGCTATGTTCAAAATTTTTTCAGGGCCACCTATTCACATATTTGGTTGGTGGATCATATGCAGAGAATATATCTCTCTCGTAAAAATGTTTCAGTGAATAGTCCAATTTTCTAGTGTTTCTTTCATTTTATGCTGTTACAAGCAGTATTCTGAAACCACTAAACCAGCTGTTAAAACATATACTTTTCTTTCATTTGCAAATTTTCAAGCTGCACCTCTAAATGCTTTCACTGATTTCAAATTTTATTTAATGTCCATTTTTGCATACTCGAATGTGATGTAACATATGTGCATTTCTTGAAAGAAACATACAGCAAACATCTTCCTTACTTCTCAGTAAATTAAGAATTTTAAGATTAAAATATAAATAAAATTCATTAACATGTACAATACCGAGAGCTCTTCTTGTGATGAGAAAATTCTGAGTGATTATGAATTACTAACATTTGCATGGTAAGAAATATGATCACATGATCTCCTCGAAGCTCTTCTCATTATAAGCAAACTGCAAATCATTATTGTTGGGGCTGCCAGATGCTTCAGAATAGTTTACATTGGTGACTTATCAAAAATCTTGACACCTTTAAAAAACATAATAATAAGGAAGAAACAATATCACATCCTTACCAAAGCTTGGTTTAATTTATTTGATTATAGCACGTAAGGGCTATCAACCTAAAACGGTGGATGTCTTTGTGAAGGACTTTCTGGGGGAAACTGGCTCGTATCTACACTAGAAAAGCCTGGAATCCATCTTTGAAGTCATTTTTAAGCCTTAAATTGATATTAGCTTTCTATGAAAATAACTTGGCAGCTTCACAAGAGCTCATTAATATGAATGCATTTCGCAGAATAAAAATTTGTTATTTAAATTTAGTGTGTGTGCAATATATTTTCCAAAACTATTCAGAATAAAATTATATACACATTAAAAATTCTGAACATGAAAAAAAAAAAAAAAAAAAAAAAAAAAAAAAAAAAAATTCTTCCAGTAGATCTTTTGTTTAAATATATTACATGATAGTTTTTCCATCCAAAGATTGTGTAAATAATTTATATTTCAACCAGATTCCTTTCAGATATAATAAAATAATACAAGTTTTCACATTTATTACAAAATGTTCGAAATTTTAAATTCATTAATTATTCATTTGAATATTATATAGAGAAACAAATATTATCTTTTTTCTAATACAATGACGAAAGTAAATCACAAAACACTAATTATTACATGAAATGCACTGCAAATATTAAAAGAATTAATTTAAAACTGAAATCTCATATATTCTGCAGTGATTTAAAATAAACACAAGAGTATATTGGAAAGCTTTACATGCTAAAATGTTAATATTTGATATGTATTTAGTTAGCATCTGTAGTATTTTCAGAAAAATTTTATCTACTGAAATTCATATTGCGCAAACATGTAGCGTAAGGGACGTATCTTTCAGGTGACATCATATTTCACATAGTTCGGATGTCACGTGACCACCCTGCACGTTTGGGGATTTAGCGCTGACCGAAATAAAGAACCTCAATCTTGCTTTGTGCTCATTGGTTTATGTATGCCAGATGACTTGCAGCGGCGCTTGCTTCTCATTGGAAAATTGGAGTAAAACGGAAGACACGTGTTTTAGATTCTCATACACAAAGCAGAAACGCACTATATCTCAGTTATGAAACGACTTCGGTATTTTTTATATGCATGTAGAGAAAAACATGTGCTTTCAGACGCCCAAAACCGCTTTTAGGGGGCAAATAACGAAGTATTAAGCCAGGCTATATAAATATCGTGAAGAATTTAAAGAATAAGAGAAAGTCGGGAGAAATATGTTAAAAATCCGGTGGGGCGGGGGGTATAATCAGAAATGCGGAATCTCTCGCGAAAATCGGGAGAGCTGGCAACTGATATGGCATTGATTTATTGATAAGGATCCATGCTATAGGTTTGGTAAATGATCCAATAAAAGTAGAATCATCAGCATCAAATGCGTTGTTTCTATTGCGAAACACTCGACTTTTTAGCAAATCTTAAATTAAAATATCCATTACGTACACTTCCAAAAACTATCCGTGACCTCCGCCATCTTCAGTTTAACCACAGTCAACTGAAAGAACATGGCTAGAGCTACTAGAGAGAAATATATAGCCCTTTAGACGAGGGCATCTAAATTCACGAAGGTCACTATTAACTCTAATAAACGACAGTCAGAAAGTTAAACGGCAGCTGCACAGCTGACGGAGAAATCTCCGACGCTTCGATCTCTGTAATGATCGAGACGATGACACAAGACTCGCTCTTTGTCGAGTAGATCGCACTCGTGAATAAAATACGATCTCTGTGTTTGTGTGTGCTAAAAAGAAGACCCGTTCTTGCATCTCGACAATGTCCAGACTAGGGCCCTTCTACTACTAAGGACATATAGTGAATTTGAGTTTCAGAAAGCAGCTCCTCCTTTTACTCTGTATCACGTGAAGAACATCAGTAAAACAAAAAGACGAAAGTAAAAGTCAGGTGGCCGCCATCAGTCAACGAAAAAGGTGAGTGTCTGGTTGAAGGTCCAAATCAGTGAACTGAAGAATTTAGTATAAGTAAAAAATGTTAAGGATGGAGAATATCAGATGGATATTTGTGCTTTTCTCTTGGAAATGGAGAAAATCTAAGAGAGTTGATGCAGTTGTTAGGATGAGTGAGAACCGAATAGAAGAAATTTCTGGCAAGTTTTTGAATATAATCTTGAATTGTGTCTACTTTGAGATCACGGTGCATATAAGAATTTGGAATGAACCATGGCACTTTGATGATCTCTCTGAGTGCTTTGCTTTGAAGAACTTGGATGTGTTGAAGGTGAGTTTTGGCAGCGTGGCCCCAGACAGGACTAGTATAGAGTAATGCTGGTCGAAGTATAGATTTATATAAGGGGAGTTTATTAAAAACGGACATATGACTTCTTCTGCCAAGAAGTGGGCGCATAGTTGCAAGCGTGATATTGATTTTTTTCACAGTTTCCTTGAGATGTTTCTGAAAAGTCAATTTTTATCAAGAATGACTCCTAGATATTTAACTTCGTCAACTAGGGCACTTCTTCGTTTGTTTACCCAAGTGATGAAGCAAGGTGAAACCACCTTGCGTCTCTAAAGCGCAGACTCGTTGGACTTGATGTGCAGAATCGTTCATAGATGAACCTTATTCCGAAAGTGAAATCGGTTTGCCTGAGCATATCATCGGCGATGCGCACGTGCAGGGTTCGAGTGTATCGAGGTAAATTGCTGTTGTTCATTTAAATTCTCTTCGAAGTTTATGTTGCTTCTTGAAATATTAAGATTTTAGATAATGTTTTCATAATTTACGTGCATTAAGCTGTACGCTTTGTTGTGATAGTGGGAAAATGAATTTAGTAATTTGTATATTGTCATACATTGAACTGTTTCAAAGATCAGACATAGTTATATTGTGATACCTAGCAAAGTACTAATTATGTTGATTATTCGCAGAATACTTTTAGGAGTATTTGGATGTCATAAGTTCTTTGTAACTAGTCACTGTAGTAATTATTTCTGTGATGTGAATATTGTTATCATGCGTTCTATCGAAGCCCTAAATTGTTTTTCGAAATAATTATAGAACTGTAAAAGTTTGTATGCATACTCCTTTTTTTATTTAGAAAAAACTTTGTATATATTAGTAGATTAAAAGGTAGTTAAGGCCCTCATATTAAATATAAGAAACTGATTGCAGAGTGTAGTACTGTCATTTTATGTACATAGAAGGTTAATCATTATCCACACTATTAATTTTTATTTCAGATTTTAATGATATGAATGGCAGTCACGAAGCTCATAATATTATTGGAATTCGGTTGATTCCAGATGGAGGTGTTGTCCAGCTTGATAACAGAAATTTATCTTATCAAGATGGAATAATAGGTTCTATAATTTGCTCTGATTTATCTATGTTGGTCCAAGATTTTCGTGACCTCTTAATAGCAGAGCTTTCTGATTTACCTGAAGAATTTCGCTTCTTGTCAAAAAATGGGTAATTTATTTTTTTATTTTTAATAATATGTGGTTTCTTTTCTGTATTACATTCTTTATTTAAATAAAGTATTCTAATAAATAAAGCATGTCAATAAAGAAATAAATAATGTTGTAATAAAAGAGAAAAGTGTTAATACAGTAGAAAAAAGCATGTCAAATTACATTTGTTGGAATTCTCTTTTCCTGTGTTAATTTGTAAATAATACATTACTGTGCAAAAACGCGATTTTCGCACATGCAAAATTCACGTTTTGAACACACAATTTAAGCTAAAAATATGAAACAAAAACAAAAAATTTAGATAGCTAAAACGTAAAGTTTCTAACCAAAAATATTTCAGAAGAATCCATGTACACAGTGATATGTTTTAACTTTAAAAAAAAAAAAAAAAAAAAAATCGCAGAATTGCACAATCTGTGCGGCAAAAGAATCTACGATTTACACACACCTAGCTTAAATAAATTTCAAAGAATACAATGTATATAGCATTGTGTTTAATCTTAAAAAAAAAAAAAAAAAAAAAAAAAAAATCTATGAATTGCACAATCTAGGCAGCGAAAGAATCTATGAACTATGCACACCTCGCTTTAATAAATTAACATAACGATAAATTGCAAGAATACCGTGTACACAGTGTTCTGTTTCAAATTAAAAAAACAAATGAATGCACATAAACCAGTACAGAAAATAACTAACATAGAGAATGCTTCTTTCCTATGCAGGAAATACTACCAAACTACATTAGCTTACTAAATTGCACAATCTAGGCATTGTGCAATAATCAACAAAATAAACTAAAATAAATTTCAGACAATTACAAAAAAACAATAATGACTGAAATTCATACTAAAAAACAATGAACATAAAATTCTACAAAATAAGAACAAGAATATAATGAAATGCACTTACCATGAGAGAATGCTTCTTCGAACAACAGAAATACCAATTTCGTGCTGCCATGTAATCACTATCCAGAAAATTGATACTATCTTTCACAATTAAATGCTCAAAATCTTCTTCTCCTAAATCCTTGCAGGATTTCCATCTATCCGAAAAAAATAGTTTTACCAGGTTCAATCCACTTTTTAATACACTGCATGAGAGTTTCCTTTCTTCTGTCATGCACGGCCACCATAAATAATGTCCCAGACTCTCTTTCCACACCTCCAAATACCCACTGCCCCTCCACAGGATGACCACGATGATATTTCTTTTTGCCGAACTTCAACTCGTCAACTTCAACCACTTTATCTTTCCGTACTATCTTCTGAGATACAGAGTATACAAAGTCCAGCATACATAAATCACTTAAATTTCTCACACCACACAAACCAACTAGCAACTGAAATCCAAGTTTCCACGTAAAAAGGGGTGCCATAGAAACCAACATCACAGAACATGTAATCGCGCCAAAAACCAGCGCACAACACATATCGCCGCATTTTGAGGGTGTATAACAGAGTGGTACCATTGGTTTATATGCATAACGATATATAAACATAAATATAAGTGTTGAAATGTGTCTATAAAATAATGAATTCTTTGTTAGTTTGAAGATTTTGAGCAGATGATACCCTGTCCCTTCAGATTATTTATTAGTGAATCTTCGGATTATGGTAACTGGGCGAAAATTTGGCGACCAACCCTGCTACAGCAACCTGCTAGTTTTTTTAGTTAATCTTTGGATTATGGTAACTTGGCGACTTTTTGGCGAAAATTTGGCAACTAACCCTGCTACAGCAACCTGCTAGTTTTGTTTTGGACGCAATTTTGTTTTCACGAAGTAAAGGCATGTTTTTTTTTTACTCAACATTTTTTCCAACAATCTGCTAGCCGAATTACGCTTATACTAGAACTTTTATGGGACAAAAATGCTTAATCATGACGAAGATTACGTGAGAAATTGAGAGAAAGTGCAGAATCGCAAACTGCTTGCCGCGTTTTCAAGAATTGCACATACACGGTATCATCCATGTACATGTCGACCTATTTTGACTTAAAAAAAATCCCAGAATTGCACAAAAATGGCATTGCGCACACTCTTGACTTTATCCATGTACACTGCTAAAGTCCTAGCTAGTAACTTTTATCGCCTTACAAAATGTTGCCAAACTGCATGTTACCATATTCCAAAGATTAGCCAATTTATCTTTCATTATCACCTTAATATAGGGAACAATATTGCCTTCAGGTAAAATCAATAGATTATTGGAATTACACTAGAAATAAGAAGAAACAGATGTAGAAACAATTTAAGTAATTTTGCTTGAAATTATTTGTCCAAAAAAGGTCTCGGTATTTTGTTTGACAGAAGGCTCATAAATTCATAAATAAGGTAAATGGATATTTCCTTTGTGTAGTACTAAGATGAATTCCCTTTTTATGTTATATCATTGCTTGATTTAAAATGTAGTTTATTGAGATTATATATTTTTTGTTGTCTTCTCCTTTGACTTTTTAAGTGAATATAGATCCATGTGCACATGGACAAGGGAGTGCGTAATGCCTAGTTTGTTCAAGTCTCTGATTTTTTTAAAGTGAAAATACGTCGATGTGCACATGGATACCGAGTTTGTGCAATTCTTTGACTTGTTATTTTGGCTTTGCTACTGAGACCTTTTTTTATATGCATTTTAAATGAGATTGTTATTCCTTATCCTGTATTAAATTCATTCTTGTCTTTCATGCATCCATAACTTCCACATCAGACTGTGAATCCATCAGCTGCTTTCTAACTTTCTAAATTGTCCTCGGTGGCAGCTTGTTTTTAATATCATCGATGGTTATCTGAGCACAGATGAAGTAGATAGACATAATATTTCTCCATGCATGATCATTCATTCTGTCTGAAATTTGCATTCCTTGAAGTCTTATTAAATATAGAACAAAAAATATGGATCAAGAAAAATAATATATTTGTAATCTCCATGTTTGAATTCATGCCATTTCTACTTGTGTGCATTATATAACTAAACTATTGCCTGTATCAAAAACTGTAAGGGAGAGCTGCCAAGAAATTTAGCTTTTACTTTTGTAATTCTAAAGTGTGCATTCTTCTTGAGAATTGATAATAAAAGGGACATATTTGTTGGTATCATTTAAATGTAAAATTTTTTTTGATGCTAATAAAATGATGATTATATGTTATATTTTTTCTGCATTCTGAGTACTTGAACATAACGTGGAAATAAATCCTTAGTAATATTATTCTGTTTTTACATTATTACTCAGTATATAAATAAACTCTCCATTTTTTTTAGGTTCCCAATTCAAAGCACTGAAGAAGCTAAGATTGAAGTTCTCGAAATAATTAATTATAATTTGATTACAGTCCAAAGACATTTTGGTAATGGTCTTTAAAATGTATTATTTCATTGTAATTTATTTAAGGTTAGGTACTCTACTATCTTTAAGTGTAGGAATAAATATAGTAAAGTGTGATTAATAAATTATGCATAGTAAGAGATTAGCAATGTAATATTAGTATAATTTACTGTATCCTATGTTATATATTTTTTCTGTTTGTTCTTTCTGTTACGTGAGAAAGTAAACGATTCTGATCTTTTTGCATAACCCTAGATGACAAGATATGGAAAAAAAAATGCTACTGCTATGTTCTGTAGTTTCATGTGCAGTTCTAAAAAGTGGGAAAAACAAAAGTGCTGCCTCTTTTTTTGAAATGCTGAAAGAGGGCTCTGAATTGCACGTGTGTACTTGTATTGGTGGATTAGCCAAGCGAAGACAAAACTGAGTGATTTGGTTGCTGTATTTCACTATGTTACAATATATTAACTATGTTACAATATAATTTGCAAGTCGTAATATACAGTATTATAACTTACAAATTCTTTATTTCCTTAAAAAAAAAAAAAAAATTTTTTTTTGAGGCTGGGGACAAACTATGGTCAACTAAATCTGTGGAATATGGGAAGACAGTTGTAGTGAGTGTGTATTTTATTCATCACCTTGGATTGGTATTCTCTATATTTAAAAACAGATATGTCAGTATATTGAACATAACATTTTTGCCTGTGATGTGTTTTAATTTGTGTGCTTTTATGTAGTTTGTTTATTATCTTTTCAGTTTTATATATTTTAATCATAAAAAGAGTTTGTGATTGAGTGGATTTTTGTTACCTTGCTATTTTACATATGCTGTTTCTTTCAGTTTAATCTATTATTGTTCATTTGTAATATTTGTGAAAGCATTTGGTTTTTCATTTATGGATTTAAATCAGACATGGCCAAACTGCGGCTCTCCCACACCCTAACTGTGGTTCGTGATCCCTTGCGATCTGAAATGCAACTTGTTTTGAATAAATATGGTTTAATTTTTTTTAATACAAATGGAATTAAAATAGAAATCATGCAGTGGCACGTTTCTTTATCAATCACTAATTTAATTTCTGATATTATGTATGTAAAAATTTGTTAGGTTCAAACTGTTCACTGCTGACTTATCATCAGAGCAGCAAATACATAAAATTACAAGTAATTCCATTTCTGGCAATTACTATTCTGGTTATGTTACTTTTTGAGCTGGTAATGGTCATTGGAATACACTAATGCAAAGTTAATCTAAAATGCAATGCTAATATTGTTATTTAATTATTGTGCATATCTTTTCTCTCAAGTTAATTTAACTTCAGGCAGTATCTGCTTACATTCCTGTATGATCCCATTGTTCAGAACATTTGTGATCCACCTGGAAGATTTGCTATTTGTTGTAGGGTACTACAAGTAGTTTTATTCAGTCCTTGAATAGCGTTAGTAACTGCTGAAGAAAACTATTTCGCCTTGCAATCCATATAGAGCTCTTTTAATCTGTGAATGAATTTTACGAGGATTTTATTTTTGGTGGAGTGAACTTTCAGCATCTTACTTGGTTAGGAGATTTGTCTCAATTTTCTGCCGAACTCCTTCAAAATTAATTTCCTATCCTTAAGCAGTCAGGAATTTTTGTGCAATTGCTTCATAGATTTCTGCAGTCTTTCATAATAATATTCTTAATGAACACTTTTCTCACATGAAACTCTAGCGTATCCATGAACTACTAGATTTATTAGCAATAGGCTATGTATGTCTATAATTATCGTAACAATTCAAGAGGTGGTTTCTAGAATTTTCGATGATATGCATGAACTTTGTTATCTATGTCCCAAATTATCAAGACAATTCAAGAGATAGTTTCAAGAATTTTCAATGATGCACACGAACTTTGTTATCTAGGTCCAAAATTAGCGCAATGATTCAAGAGATAGTTTCGAGAATTTTCAGTGATGAGCTTGAATTTCATTATCGGGACAATTCGAGAGTTAGTATCCAGAATTTTCAGTGATGTGCTGTGTACTGATTATTAAAAAATTCTGGCAGATTCCGTTTGATATCACACTGAAATACTGTATGAGTCAGGGCCATGATGAGAGAGATTGATTATATAAATACCACTGAAATTGCAATTATATAT
Organism: Stegodyphus dumicola; assembly: GCF_044657685.1. Classification (NCBI taxonomy): domain Eukaryota; kingdom Metazoa; phylum Arthropoda; class Arachnida; order Araneae; family Eresidae; genus Stegodyphus; species Stegodyphus dumicola. Next base: position 37,420,818 of record NC_140781.1, read on the forward strand.
ATATATATATATATATATATATATTTGTCTTCTGTACTGGACAGCAGTAAAAGTAGTTATTCCAAAGTTTGGGAAAAAATGTTTAACTATTTCTTCGGTTAGGATCTAAAGATTTCGAATAATCTCAGTATGTTGTTCCTTGTTGTTAATGGTGTGGAGAAACAAAATTACTTTTTAAGCAAAAGCCTAAACAAGTTAATAGCTTATTTTCAAATAAATATTCTTTCTCGAATAAGAGTTTCTCTGCCGTGTGCCTTGATGTGTGTTATTTAATTTATCCTTTCTAAAAGACTGCTAATGAGTTAAAGATAAAACACTCAGTTTTCTTTTAAATAATAATTTTAATTTACTCAAATAACATTTTTTTTATGTAATTGTAGAACAATGAATATGCTTTCGATTCATTTTACTTGTACTAAACTAAAACGATAATAATTATAAACTGAGATTTATAAAGGAAATCAGATGAAAAAAATTTGGCTTCTATACCTGAAGACAAAAACACTCAGTTGCCCTGTACAAGAGTTACAAATTTTTATTTTCTTGGGACTTAACTTTTCTAAACACAAAACAGTAAGTTACACTTATCCCATACAGCACACTTAGTTGCCATGACGTTGCAGTGAACTCTCAATGTTGTATTTTCTTCACATTACATTTATGACCACGGTACAACGTCGCAGAAATGTCGCATTGTGATGTGGATGTGAATGTCGCGCGGATGTCACATACACGTCACAGCAAACGTTTAATGTGATGACAAGAAATTCGCAGGTTTCCCCGCTCTGACCTTTCTTGACCTTGCACACTTAATTCTTCTTTAATGGGAGGTATTCCTGCTCGCTGACCTCCCTCCACCTGATTCATTGCTATGTGTTTCAGTAAACTTTCTAAATAAATGATTCCTTTATGCTAATAGCTTGCAATTTTAGTTACTTCTTTTTTATGAAAAATATTAAGTTTTTAGCGTGTTTTTATTGATGTGGTACTTCGAAATCATTGAACTATATTCTGTGGTGAATGGATTCACATTCTACCGTTCTCGAGAGCATGTGAAGTTCCGAGAACGACCGAGCAGAGTCGGGAGCTTTGCAGTGAAGTTGTCTCCACCGTTATTGCCTGACAGTGTGAAGGCTGTATCACTGATTGTTCCAGCGTGTTTAGAGTAGATCTTCGATGACTGTAAAAAGTGTTATTGGAGCTGTCCTGATTGGCTAAATAAAGTGTGTTTCTATACTTCATCAAGTGTCGTCGTTATTCACTCTCGAACCCCATATGAACATGAAGGAAGAAAATAACGTAACAACTGGTGTCAGAAAGAGAAAGAAATGCAACAATATTATAAGCCATGAATTCTTTGCATGAATGCCATGATGTTTAGTCTCTTCTTAAGAATGTACATGTTGGAACTGAGCAATGATCGTTGAGTAAGGAAAGAAAATAATGATGTATGTATACAGAGTGATTATACAGTACAAAGTCTGAGTTCGGGACTCGTTGGGACTTCACAGATTCCAGATTTGTGATTTTCCGGATATTAGATCATCTGTTTTATACAGTACAAAGTCTGAGTTCAGCACTCGTTGGGACTTCGCAGATTCCAGATTTGTGATTTTTCCGGATATTAGATCATCTGTTTTAACGCTAGTAAGATGAAATGTAAAAGTTATAAAATTAAAAATATGAAATCAGGATTTATGATATAATGAAGTATTTATGATCTGAAGTGTATTAAAATATACAAAAAAAAAAAAAAAAGGCCCAGTATTTATTTGTTTAATTTAATAAATATTTGTTTCAATGTAAGTTATTTCAGGTTGTTCGTTTTTGTACTAATACTTTCTCTCTTAATTCTATAGACAAATGTAATTTCTTGTTTACTTACAAAGCTCCATGGTTCAAGTCCTCTAATTGCTGAATCAAACATGTGAGCTAACGTGCCAAATGAAATTTATTTGTTTTCATTAACCTCTCTATCACTTTCTTCACTATCGATAGCGGTATTTTCTGGATTTCGAACTAACTATACTACAGATTTCGCCATCCGTTAACTGATTAGTGATTGGTGCATTGTCATCGCAATGAGAAACTTCTGTTATATCATCTTTATTTATTACTGCTTCTCCACATTTCTGTTACAAAATCCATTAATTAGAAAATTTCACCTTTGGTTTGCAATATCCGAGAACCTCCAAATCCGTGGCTATTATCTTCGTCATCCTCACCATGAAATATGGTAGTTGGTCATAAATTACGCCAAGCATTTTAAAAAATACCTGGATACATGTCCTCCTACGATCTTGCGATGCTCCACGCAGCAGATTTTAGGCTAAAATATTTTAAAAATTTGTGAATAATATTGCCATTATTCAAGAAATTTAATATGGATCCTAAAAATGCTCCTTTATAGTTGCATTTCAGCACGCACACTATTCTGATATATTTAGACTGAATGATGGATTTACAGTTTGGAGGAAAGAATAATATGGATACATTATCTTTCAGTAAAACTTTAAGTGAAGTATGAACCAAACAGTTGTGTACAATCAAAACAATTTTTGCGTTATCAGGTAAATGAACATAATTCAAATGTTGCGGACCCTCGGTGTGAAATTATTTTCAAACAAATCATTCATTAATGCTTGTGTCATCCTTGCTATTTTATTTGCACGATATGTAATGAGAAACATCTGTACTCTTTTAAATGCTCGATATCGTGAATTTTTTCCGAAAAGTTTACATTTGTGTGTTCCTGCAGCATTTGTGCATGCTAAAATTGTTAGTCTCACCTTGGAATCTTTGACACCAGTTGGAGCCTTTTCTGGAGAGGTTGCCAAGGTATTTTGTGGTATATATTGCCAGAAAAGACCAGTTTCATCACCATTGTAAATTTGTCCCGGAGATAACTTTTCACTATTAGCTCATTTTTCACTATTCAGTGAATTTATATGCGAATAGTTCAGCAGCTTGAGTATCAGCTGAAGCATTTTCACCTGAAATTTTTAATTGTCTTATACAGTAGCGATTTTTAAATTTTGTTAACCTACCTGTCTAATATGTGCACTCAATTTTTAAGTTAATTTCTTCATGAAATATTTTGGCTTGAGGCATTAGCATTGGATCCGTGAATGGCACACCCTCGCTGCGATGATGTCTGATCCATTGAGTCATTACTTTGTCATGATCATCACTTTTAGCATAGCAAATAAACTTTTTTTTGTTATTCATTGTGAGGGGGCTGTCAGAATCCACGAAAAATTCAAACACGTTCTTTTCCTGTTTACTTATGTCATACAGTTGACTTTTGAATGCCATACTCCTCACATAATTTTGAGACGGATTATGGCTTTATTTATTTTCTGCAGTAATTCCACTTTTTGTTTAATGGATATCGAGACATGTTTTCTTTTTGTAGATCCTGTTGCAGCCCCAGGATTTGAGATATTTTTCAACATAATCAAAAGTATAAACTTTAATTTCATAAAATTACTGTAATAACAGCCTGCAAAATATAGTAAGCAAAATATAATAATCAAATCACAATGTTAGGGAACAATGCAATCTGCTATGTTAACTGAAATTCCTTGAAATCAGTAAAGTATGATTTTATCCTAGTGTAATAATGTCCGCTATACATTATTGACTATGTATCATGAGATTGGTGGCAAAAGACAAGTTATTCTGCTAAATTTTGTCTTTCTTCTATGGCACAATGAGACGAGTAATTCTGAATGGTATTAGTTTAGTTGTTTATGATACTTACATCTATTTCTTGCACATGCTTAAGGCTTATCTGAGTCCTGAATAAATAAAAGGCTTGCCGATGCAAGATATCTTATCGCCTGGTGCAGTCTCTGCAGGTGTTAAATTCTGCTACCAAGCGCCTTCCTGATTTCAAAATTTTTACCACCCCTAAATTTTGGGTCTCAATGCTTTCCCTAAATTCTAAAAATTTTGTCACTCCTTAATTTTGTTGCTCGGTGCTTCTCTAAATTAAAAAAAAAAAAAAAAAATGTGTTCCCTAAATTCTACTGCCCGGTGTGGCTAAACTAGATCTGGCACCAGTTCTGGGTTTATGTGAATAACAAATCAGTTATTCTTAATTCAAATAGCACTAAATGTAATCTTTTGGCTTATGAGTATCATTAACAAAATCTATTTTTAGCGTATGGAAAGAAATTTTTGCTAAATATTTCCTTGCTATCATTTCTTACTGCATTTAACTTAAATCTCTAATCATCACAAAGCATAATGTCAACATAAAAGGTTACCATACTTTTTATTATTCAGTTACTAATATTTTAAAAAAAAGTCAGGTATCACTGCATGAGTCATTAATTACTCAAGTTGTCATGCGTTGATAAACATGCGGTGATGAAAGCAAAATACAGTCAAAAGTCGTTAATTCGGACACCCATAATCCGGAATGATCTATAATCCAGACCTCAAAGCTACAAACTTTCTGCGCATGCGTCACTGCGACGCATGCGCGTAAGACCTTTACGGCTGTGAATATGCGTTTGCGCGTGCGCAAAATATGTTTATGAATGCGTGTCTAATGTATAACAGATGGTATAAGGTAAGCGAAAATTATCTAATTCAGTTAATGTTGCAGATTGCATTGTTCCTTAATCTTCGAATTGGATCCGGCTTATTATTTTTTGCAGACTGTTAGAGCAATTTTATAAAAGTAAGCTTGAACTTTCGATTATGTCTGTTGGAAAATATGATTTATTGTAACCCTTTTACTGCATCATCTCTCCTTCTTGAAATGTTTATTAGGCTTAGTTATTATTTTAATGTAATATAGTAGTTACTTCTACTTCTTTTTCTTACTGCCACTGTTTGCGTTGAGAACGGACTGTTTCAACCTAATTAAGATGCAAAAACGAAATGTGATGTAACGTCATCTGGAAAGCCGAATCGTGCTGATAGCTGATTGGTTGCCGTGAGATGACGTCATGCCTACTTCTGGTATAAGTATCTCGCGTCGCTCTGGCTCAGCCCTTCTAGTTCCTGCTTTCCTGGCACTTGGGTGTGCGGTTTCCAGCCCCTTTTTTGAAGGATGCGTGCAGTCCGGTGAATAAGTTCCTTGGTTCCTGTCCACAAGATGACTGTTCCTGAATAAGTTCCTTGGTTCCTGTCCACAAAATGACTGTTCCTGAATAAGTTCCTTGGTTCCAGAAGCTACAATGTGACTGCCATGGGCGGCATCCATGTTCTTCATGAAGGTGGCATTTAAAAATAAGTTAGCAGCGATTCCTCGTGTTCAACTAATGTAAGCAGAGTTAGGCCGGATTTAAGTGCTTTCAAGAACTTAAATTTCAGGTGCTTTCTTGACCATTGATCATGGACTTATTGAATGTGTAGCCAATTTCATTTGAAACCGCATAATTACTGTTTAGGACATTTTGTTTGTATTGAATGCCAGTATTTTTGGAGACCAGGTAAAAATATTATTTGATGAATGATGGTTATATTATATTTTTTTTCTAAGACTCTGATATTGATTAAATTTATATTTCTGTGTTTTTATTCTTTTTTATATTGTTAATAAATTGGTTAAGTTTGAAACCTCTTTATTGTCTTCAATGTCTGCACAACATATTATCTCAGGGAGCTTTTATTGCTACTACTGCTAAATGTTTAATTTTATAAACTTTAAACTTTGCTTTAGCATCAATGTCAAATAGAATTTTTGATATATATTTACTACTATGTAAAGGATTTACAAAGCGAAAGTATGTCTCGAAGTCCGTTAAACGAAAAGTGGAATTGCTGCAAAAAGTGGATAAAGGATAATGGATTTGTTTATCTAACCATTCCGAAATCTGTTTATCAATTTCACGCTGCTCTGCGTGTGTGTGTGTGTGGGGGAGGAACGTTGCAGCGTGCAATGAACTGGAAGTTGATCTGTCAGCACTATCCTTATCTTCAGGGCAGATGTTTTTATTTTATTCGGCTTATAATTCCTTACTAAATGTAGTATTTCATCTCGATGTACTCCATCTTTGGTATGATTTAAATCAAATTCCTCGTCATTATAATTCGCTTCCGTTCTTCGAAAACGAAAGAATTTCGATTGACAAATTAGTCGGTATTCTCGACACAGCAATTATAGGACTTGAACTGCGGAACTTTGTAACTGAAGAAGAAATTATGTCTGTTTATAGAATTAAAGAGAAAGTATTATCACATAAAATGAAGCAACTTAAACAACTTACATTGAAAGAAATGTTTAATAAAGTAAACAAATAAATATTAATCTTTTTTTTTGTAAATTTTGATACCCTTTAGATCATAATTGTTCTTTATTTCATAAATTACGGTTTCATATTTTTAATTTTATAATTTCTGCATGCCATCTTACCAGATTTAAACTGATGATCTATAATCCGGAAAAATCAATAATCCGGAATCGCCGAAGTCCCAACGAGTCCGGATTAACGACTTTTGACTGTATAAAAAATAATGATTCGCCGGGCTAGCATTAGGGATATAAAATATTAGTAGGTGTAAAATCAGCGATGTTTCTATGTTTTGGTTTGAGATGTATGCCAAGCAGATATGCAACTTTGGAGCCAAATTATTGATCACACAATTTTATTCTGAAATAATTCTTCAGTGAGGAGGTATTTTATTTAGTGCTAAAGCTAAATTAAGAATCAAGACTCTCTACATATTTTAATCTTGGGGGGGGGGGAGAGGGATCAAATGCACATGCATAAAGCATACCCCCCCAAAAAAATTCCTTAAAAAAGGTTGGTGGCTTTGAGGTTTGGATTTTAGATCATTCCAGATATTGAATCTCTGACTTTGTACTGTACTTAAAAGTTCCACTTTCAGAAGGCTGTCAAAGAACCACTACTACTCAGAATGACTTGAATACACATGAAGTGATGGGAATTGGTCTGGTGAAAGAAAAATATAGTTTGATGTTTTATTAATAGATGGTATTGTACTTGTGATAATATGCTAATTAAATGATGTGGCATGTGCAGCACATATTATACTTAACCTCTTAACTGCTGCCGAAAACATACAAGATTCACTCCCCAGTTACACCGTTTTTCAACACAGGCATGCATAGTTATGCGATGTATTGGGGGGGAAATAAGTGCAAGGTTTACTTTTACAAAATAAAAAATAAAAGAAAAAAATGAAAGCACAAAATTTAATCTTTAAAGTAAAAGTATAATAAAAAGATTAAGTATAATAAAAATGACATCTGTATGATAAAAAAAGATCCCCCAAAATGGGGTTTCGATCAATTTATTTTTAGACCCATAAAGTATAATATGAGTTTTCAGTGTTATACGTTGTGAAATCAGTATACCTAAAAAAGAACATATATTTCTTCTGAACTAGTTGAATGCCACGATTTTGTTCTTAATTTTTCTTTTGCAAGATGTTGGTTCATATACTGGTTTGCAAAATGGTTAGTTTCAGTAACAATATGAAGAACGAGCAGTTCATAAAAAATAATTCACAAAAGATAAGTGGGTTTGAAACATCCGTTATATCTTTCTTTATTCCTGTCACCTACTAGAAATAGTAAATGAAAATGGAAGACACAGAATTAAAAAAAAATACATTTTACTTAAACAGAAACACCAGTAAATACCACACAGTCATTACTTTCACCATTTTAGAAACATCCCCCTTCCCACTCTTCTCTAAAATAGTAACCTCCTTCACGTCAATGTCATTGTGGTGTTGCATTCCAAAGCTTTGCGAATAATTTTACTGGTAGCAGCGCAAAGCAAATGATAGTATTTTGGAAGGGCATATATATACGTCCGGAGCAGTTAACGTATCGGCTGAGCAAAGCATATATTTATATATATATACGCCCACAGCAGTTAAGGGGTTAATAAAAGCACAGAGTACATGCAGTTCTCATTATTCTATGTCTAAGAAGCTCTTCATGATTGTCAGTACAGGATCAGGCTCTCATGTGAAGCATTTTTACTAGAATGGTGACTGCAGCTCTGGTGCAGTATCTGCAGTTTTGAGTATTGGATAATATCGCAGGACGTTTCATAAAATTTTACAAACCATAGTGATAGGCATGTTTGAAGATTAGGCAATACCTCTTGTACTCCCACACCACTTCTTGCCCGTTCTTGCAATTCTGCACAGCTTCCACTGACATTAAGCAAATATTTTCTCCCTCAGCCAAATCTCATGTGAAATGAACTAGTCCCTTTAAATTTATGAATCATCTTTCGCACACCCTTCACAGACATTGGACCAGAGCCATGTCTTGTACTCATTAATGTTCTTCAGGGCAATTAAAATACAGTTATCATTCTTGTGAAAAATTTTCGTATACAGAGCCTAATCCTTTAACGACAGTCATGACAAGCTTTCCAGATGTAGAATAGTGGGAAGTGCGTGTACTGTATGTGTTTAAGTCTAATATGTGAATGCTACATTTTTTTTAATTAGCATGTTATGACAGGTATAGTGCTCTCTATTGATAAAGTTTTGAACTATTTTTTCTTTTGCAAGATTACTTCCCATTGCCTCATGTATATTCAAGTCATTCTGACCTGGTCATTTTTTACAGCCTTTTGAAAGTGAAACTTTTAATTATAATCACTTTATAAAAAAGTCATAGCACATATTCAAATCTGCATATCCTATTGCTTGTGTAAAAAGAGAATGACTGTAACATCTTCTCTGTATTTATTGGTTTTTGAAATGTACTTGATATGGATAAGCAGTAATTAAGAGAGTAAGCAATGAACTGTAACCCTGTGTTAATGTTCTTCAGGGCAATTAATAACCCTGTGTTAATGTTCTTCAGGGTTAATTTGTTGCATTAATATATATATATATAAGTTGCATATTTGTAATGATATATTATGACACATTTTTGAATTGAATGATGTTATGACATTCATGTTATGTGTGACATGCTAAATTAATTTTATTGTATGCTGATAAGTGTGTCTTACACATTAATTTAAAGTAAACTTTTTAAAAGTATATCTTTAGTTACTTTTGTTAATATCAGTAAAAACCTTAAAAAGCATGTGAATAAATTAGTAGCAAGCTTAATTTTAGTTCTCTTAAAAATAGGCTAAGATGTCTAGATAATCTGAATTCTTTAAGCTACATGTAATTTTTTTCTTTTAAGTGAAAACCAAAACTACATTCTGGAAAAAGTTTGTGGTATTTTTATGCGTAAAACATATTTAATGTGAATCTTGTACATGATGTAAGTCAAGCATAGTAGGATCATGCCTAAATTGTTGCTTTGAATATTGAATATCTATTGAAGAAATAAATATATAAATTACTATATATACTATAAAAATATATAAAATAAATACAGTACAAAGTCTTTAATCCGGACTCGTCGGGACTTCGGCGTTTCTGGATTAGGGATTTTTCCGGATTATAGATCATCAATTTAAATCTGGCAAGATGCCATGCAGAAATTATACAATTAAAAATATGAAACCATAATTTAGGAAATAAAGAGCAATTATGATCTAAAGGGTATCAAAATTTACAATAAAAAAAGCTTAATATTTATTTGTTTACTTTCTTTCAACATTTGTTAAACTATTTGATGTGTATTCGTGATATTTATAATGACGAGGAAATTGATTTAAATCATATCGGTGTACATCGAGATGAAACACTATATTTAGTAAGGAATTATAAGCCAAATAAAATAAAAACATCTGTCCTGAAGATGAGGATAGTCCTGACAGAACAATTTCCAGCTCATTGCGTGCTGCGACGTTCCCCCCCCCCCCGCAGAGCAGCATGAAATTGATAAGCAGATTTTGGAATGGTTAGAGAAATAAATCACATCTCTGTCACTTTCTTCATGCCTTTATCCATTTTTTGCATCAATTCCACTTTTTGTTTGATGGACATCGAAACATGCTTTTGTTTTGTAGATCCTTTGGCAGCTCCAGAATCGGAAACTCTTTTTGACATGATCGAAAGTTCAAGCTTATTTTTATAAAATTGCTCAACAGTTTGCAAAAAATAATAAGCCGGATCCAATTAGAAGATTAAGAAACAACGCAATCTGCAACATTAACTGAAATAGATAATTAGATAATTTTAGCCTAGCTTATACCGTCTGTTATACATTAAACGCGCATGCATAAATGTATTATGCACATGTGCAAAGGTATTATGCGCATGCGTAGAAAGTTTGTAATTTTGAGGTCCGGATTATAGATCATTCCGGATTATGAACGTCCGGATTAAAGATTTTATACTGTATATGTAACTACATTAAGTTTAATATATATATGTATATGTAAGATAGAACAAAATATAATAGTTGTTTTAAAAAAATAATTGGCGAACTCAAAATTAACATTCTAAATTTGTGATTTCCCCCTTGGTTTACCTTTTCTACCAGGTTTCAGATTTTTCTATACGTAATGTTTAGATACGTAATGTTTTAATTCAGATACCACTTGTCCAATCAAATTAACTGTAAACGAAAACACTGAACTGAAACTTTCCCATTCCCAACATTCTTTCTCTGAAGTGCTATGACACCTTGCCCATTTTTGCATAAGCTCTCCTATTGGCAAGACGCTTTTCATCCATGCTGCTGCCGCTTACAAGCTTAAGATGATGTCGTACTCACAATGCAACTTCTGTATTCAAATATAGTTAGGAAACATCTTGTCTGAAAAAAGGATGATTTGATATACGTAAAAAAATAAAGAATGGGATTTTTCAAGATATGTTGTGCTAAAATGTGTCATCATGCTTTCACTCAGCTACCATCAAGCCACTATGGTCTTCTCAGCCATCTGCGGAATATTGAAAACTGTTAAAAGTTCCAGTGTCTCCATCTACCCATTTGAAATTATTACATATTTTTGAAAAGTCAAGACAGGATTAACCTGGTGCAAGTTTTCCCAATGATCTTCGAACTCTGCTACCTCAAACTTCCAGTGAATCATCAAATTCATTTCCGGTGTGTGATTTAATGGCATATTCAAAAGTGCTTTGAAAATCATCTAGTATCTGTAAGTTCAAAATTGAAAAGTGTTTCGAATCAAGGTCAGTGCTGCAACATAGTGAAATATATGGTTAGTGGTTCTTGCTCGCTTCGAATATTCACAATGTTTATGCATTTCCAATCATCACATAAAAAGAAAATTAAACATCCAAAGTGCTTTGAAGGTCAGTGACCTCATAAGTGAAATACCAAATAGTATTTTGTGCTCTTTTGCGTGTTTAGTGCTTTATTTGGCATATTCTTCATATTCAAAGAATGCAATATTATCAAAAGTCGTCAAATGCGATAGTGAAATGATATTAAGTTCCAAATTGAGTAAATTACGTTTAAAAAAGAAACTTTGCATTTATAAGTTATTGCGTTATGATTTATTGATGGTAATATTTTGCTTAAATCATTTTTAAGATCAAAGTTAATAATTTAAAAATTTTATGATTTATTTAAAATGTAGTTTTATATTTCTGAATTGGAAAAACAAATTATTGAATTTTTGGTAAAGAATTTGAAGGTTTTAATTAGGGAAGGTTCCTAATACGAATAACATTCCTGTACTATTGTTTAAATTTCTTTGAATTTATATTTTAATTTTTATTGTATTTTAAGAATGAAATTACCGTTTGAAATTTTTTAATTGTAGTAATTTTTTTTAATGTTTTCAAGTTAAACGTTGAAGGCTCTCACCTTATGAAAAAATACATTTAAAAAAAAAATCTAAGTATTTTTATTTTTTATAAAATAGAGCATTTTTAAAATTTTTATAATTGAATGATAGCAGTTCGAAAAAGGCCAGTTGCCTCTATCGAAGGAATGGAGGCCTTTTCTACAGCAAATGCTAATTTGGCAAATTTTTTGGCCACTGGTAAAGAATAAACACCAGTTTACTCAACTGATAAACCAATATGACGGATATGTTGGTATTTAGAAAACGTTGTGAAGTCTTCAGGTTTTGTAAAGAATAAGTAAATTTTAAATGTCTTAATAATAGTGAAAAGTTGAAATTTGTTGTGTTTATGAATGATGTACACAAAATTTTTATATTTTAAAATGCTTTCCCTAAAAATATAATTATGTAGAAAGTTGGCGTCTCAATCTGTATTATAATAGAAATATTTTCTTCAACAAAAATTGGAAAGACTTTTATTTGAACATTTACTGTGTGAAAAAATTTGAACGTTTACTTTGTGGAACTATTTTCATTAAGAATTTTACAAAATTTCATTGAACATTCTTATCTCAGAACTCTAAAATGTGCAATTGTTTTAAAAGAGTACTGTGTTTAAAGTTATAATTAAATTCAAATTTTATGATTTTCAGTGAAATGTCAAATTGAGTCAAAATATCAGTCAAAATTTTGTGACAATAATTTTTTGTTTAAAAGTTAATAGGTTTGTTAATATGTCTTGTATTTTCAAAATTTTATCTTTCACATTTTGCTGCTCTAATGCTTTTTCTTCCACCCTACTCACCCAGCCTTTCTTTTGAAGGGGGATATGTAAGATATAACAAAATATAATAGCTGTTTTAAAAAAATCATTGGTGAACTCAAAATTAACATTCTAAATTTGTAATATTTAGAATGTTAATTTTGCATCTACACATTTTAAAATCATTACACATATATATATACATCTATGCATTTTAAAATCATCTACACATTTTAAATCATCTGCACATTTTAAAATCATTACATATGTATATATATGTAATAATAAAATTCCATAGTCAAGAATACGCTTAAAATTCTAACTGTATGTTCTTTTCATTTTTTTTAATGGCGACGTTCTCTTATTTGAAAGTACATAGAATTAAATCCACAGCCCCGTAGTCAAGTTGTTTTTCCCGCCTTTTCTACACGTACAGTTATAGAATGTTCTGGAAATATTTAAAGCGAACTGGAATGGCTGATGAGGCTGACGTCATTTCTTGGAAGCTCCGCGTTTCCAGAGGCTATAAAAGGACTCGCAAAAGAATATTGGCAGCTTTTTCTTAAATGTCACGATGCAGTAAACTTCGTACAAAAAGTTATTAGCAATTCTTTTTATTTACTCCGGATATCTGATTTTTGTAACTGCTATTTCTCCTGAATAATAATAAATGGATCCTGTTTTTTTAAACTTATCGTCTGATTATTTAAGCTACGACTAAAGCTGGTACATCACACTTATATATATTATATATACATACCAGGTGGTTATAATTAAACATTCTCTATAAACGGCATTCTGCAGAGCAAACAGGCAAACGGAATGCAACGAAATTTTGTATATTGGCTATACACGAGATGCGCCTGTGGCATTTCGAAAAATAAATTTTATTTCCAAAATGTCCACCAGAGGGGGCCTTTTCGGGAAAAACATAAAATTTAACATAATAAATACAGAATGGAAATAACATAATGGAATACAGAAACAATATTAACAATCCAGAACAAGAATTATGACTAATAAAATACAAAACCGGGAAAAACTGTCAGTTGTAGGAGAAAAATGTTGAGATTTGCAATGCTTTGGAAGAAGAGGAAGTGGATGTTTAAGTCTATGCTTCCGGCTGTACTAATGATGGTCTCTTTAGTTGAACATGCATTATTAGTGAGGCTGTTGAACGAAAACAAGGGGAATGCTTCTGCTGCAGTTTGTGAATTTCGTCGTAGAAAGATCCTGCGAGCGTAAAACCTAAAGGACCTTTAATGGCCTAAAAGTATTCATGCCATGATTAAGAGATTTGAAGAGATGGGAAAATTAGGAGTTCAACCTGGAAGAGACTGTAAATGTGAAAAAATTTCAAATAAGAAATATCATAAAGGTGCAAAGTCTTAAGTAGTATACTTATTGAACATTAAAAAACTAATATCATCATAATTAAATAACTAATACAGCCTGAAAATTATGATCATATGACTCTATCAGTTAACCAGCTAATAAAATTTAGCAATATTGTATTAAATTGGGCTGTAATTTTTTTTCGCAAAACTCGATTAACTCAAAACTGAGTTTGTGACTTTCTTTTGAACGGTAGATCTAAAACACGAGTCAACTACCATTCGAAAAATAAAAAGAAAGGCGTTAAAATTCAATAAACCCCACACCCGTAGGCAAAAAAATAAAAAGTGACTTTCAAATCATGCAGTTCGAATTTAGTGATGGAGAAACGAAATTAAAAAGTTCTTGCAGGTGCAGAAAGTCAAAAATTAAGGTGGAGGATCGAACCCACAATCTCGATGTACAGAGAAAACCTGCTCTGCTCTTTACCATTGAGCTGTGATAGCTCAATGGTAGAAGATGTCGTGTAGAAGGTGTCGGAAAAGCTACGTATTTTGTCACTTGATTAACTCCCATTTTGGGCCAAGTCAATGAGTCTCTGCGCTGCTTTAAATTGGCCCGTAATTTCTCGACTGCAGAATCTGCTTTATAATTTTTTCAATAAGTGCGACCACAGTTTCAAGTAGTTTCTGAAAATTTTCATCTAGTACCCATGACATGGCATCATTAATAATTTTTGGAACTTTTCTTGGGGGAGTTAAAATAATTTTCACCCCGAATAGAAAATATTTGAATATATAAAGTAATGGGGAAGACAAAGCTTACCAAAATAAGAGAATCCCTTAATTTTATATTTTTAAAATTTACATTACTCGTATCCCACAGCACGATTCTCTCTAGAAATCTATTAGTTGAAAAATTTGAGTTTCGCTCCAACGATATGCAGCCATGTTTATTATTCCAAATGAGGAGAAAAGCACATGATCACTCAAAGCAATCTTATTGGCTAGAGACTCCGATTTTATTGTGCGCTAGTGAGCAGTGAACACCAGTTCTGAAATTGCGGCAGACAACATGACCGATTTTTGGCGCACGCACAGATCCTTAAAATTGTTGCTCTACGAGAAAGTCGGCTGAGAAAATCACTTTGTGTAGACAGCCCTTTAGAGTTTAGGGGCAGTAGCACGAGTGCAGTTACTCGACAGACAGGCTATTCTTACAGAACCATCTGAAAAAGTATTCAGGAACATAATGCACTACTTTCCATAGAATATCCGCCATACCCAGGAGCTGCTTGATAGATACAAGCTACAGTGTCTCTCATTCATAGTCAGTTTTCTCAACAGAATGACTGTTGATCTGTCATGGCCTTGGAATATTCTGTGGAGCGATGAGGCTCATTTCTACCTCAATGAGACAGTCAACACGCAGAATTGCCGCATTTGGGCTATGGAACATCTGCGGATCCACACTGAAATTCTCCTACAGTCTCCAAAGGTTACTGTCTGCTGTGGATTCACGGCAATATTCATCCTTGGATCATTCTTCTTTGAGGGAATCGGTGAATGTGGGCCTGTCACGTTCCATTACAGGCAGTTGGTACTATGACATGCTGCAGATGATTGTTGTGCTGCAACTACAGCAAAGCTGTGTCCTTACATCAACCATTTTCATGCAGAATGGTGTGCCCCACATATCCATGGGTCCGTGAAGGCGCTATTGCTCCAGCACTTATCAGAGAAACATGTCATTAATTGCTTCTTTCCTAATCCATGGCCACCACGTTTGCCAGATCTAACTCCATGTGAGACATTGAATGACTTAAAGAACTCCATAACGCTTCATGTGCGAAGCCTCACAACTGATCAGTTACAATCTGCTATTGAACACACTGTCTATCAACTTGAAATTTTGCAGGTGAATGAAGGTGGTCACGTGGAGCACCTTTCCCTATATCGTCCTGGACACGATTAACAACTGCTCCTCTTGTGCAATTTCATCCTAATCTGTTCTTTCTGCAAACTGAACTGTTTTTGTATCTCCCTTACTTTGACTTAATGTGGTTCAATGAGGATGTGATCAGAAAACTAGTCAATAAATGTTAATATTGTTTCCGTTTTGGTCGTTTATTGTGTTAAATTTCCCGTTTTTCCCGAGAAGGCCCCCTCTAATGGACATTTTGGAATTAACAATTTTTTCTCGAAATTCTGTGAGCACATCTCGTGCGTGTGTGTATAGCCCATATAAAAAATTTCGTTGCATTCCGTTCACCTGTTTACACTGTAGGATGCTGTTTATAGATAAAGCTCAATTATAATCACCCGGTATATAAAACATGATATTTTAATATATGTTACTTGAAAATGATGTGATGATAGAAGAAACTGGTACTTTTAACATACAGCAGCTGTAAAGGAGCATGTAAACGAAGCTGACAAAACTGAATCCGAAGCATTGTCATGTTTATTTTTATGCACATCAAATCATTTTTCATAGTTGAATACAATAATTTTTATGTACACAGGTTAAAAACAATACTACAGCATACCGAAGTAGCACAGCACCATCTATGACGTTGCAAACTCATCGCGGATGTTGTTGTAAAAACATTGCAATATGTCGTCTTTGAGATGCCTAGATGTCCGCGCAACTCCACTGTTTTGCAACCGTTGCAAAGACGTCTTTGCAGATGAGGTTTTTATTGCATAGATGTCGTTATTGCGTCTTTCGCAGGTGATTATTTTGTTGTGAAAGCATTGTATCACAACGTCTTAAATACACCTAAATGTTCGCAAAATTCCACCTTTTTGCAACAGTTGTGAAAATGTCGTTATTATGTCCTTGTGTTACATATTGATTTATGCAGAAAAATAAACTTAATATATTTTTCTTCGTTGTTAAAATTTTGTATTCCTTGTATTTATCTAAAATTTAAATATTTTATTATTTCCTGAAAACCAGAAGATAATTATACAATTTTTTCTCTCTAGACTAAATATGCATAATTAATAATAGCCTTAATTATTTTCAGTACTTAAGACTATAGTTTTTAACTTTCTCTTTAGACTAAATATGCATAATTTATAATAGCCTTAATTATTTTCAGTACTTTAAACTATAGTTTTTAAATTTCTCTTTAGACTAAATATGCATAATTAATTATTATTTTCAGTACATTAAACTATATTTCTTAAATAACTTAACTTCTAAGTTGTGGTTATTTAATAATTCATCATTTTTTCCCTTAAGTATTATGAAAGTGTTTATTATAAATATATAACATTAATAGTAGGTTTTTAAGTAAATAAAACTCAATTAGACATAAATAAAAGTAAAGATATATATGTGGGTAAAACAAAAAGAGCATTTCTGATAACAGCATTATCACATTTATTTCTGTTAAATCTCAGAAACATTGAAAATTGCCCCTGTCATGATAAATTTGGAAGCGGCTCATAAGGTAACATAATCAGTATTTTACCTGAACTCAAGTATAAATTTATTTGCGTGTCACAGTAAAAAATATAACCATTAACTTCTATATCTCCAAGATATGCAAATGAAAGACAGTATAAAGTAGTTAATAAATGTGATAAAAAATATACCTAAATCTAATAACTTCTCATATTCATATCTAAAATGAAATTATAACCTAACAAACAACATACATGACAGCACTATTTAAGAAAAAACAGGAACTAGTAGTGTTTGAAAGTATAAATACGAGAAGGAAAGTAACAGAACTAAAATTTCCAATTAATTAAAAAAATATTTGTGTTTTTTAAATAGTAAGCAATTAAAAGTGCAATAATTATGGATTGCAGTATGTTAATGTATTTACTTATTTTCAGTTTCTTCATTTTATAATAGTGGTAGATTACAATGCTTATTTCATGCACTTTTATAATCAATAACTTTCCTTTTTGTTACTGTATAGAAATAATTGAAATAATGTATTATACGACAGTAAGCTAAGTATGTTAAAGTAAGCTCTTTGTTTAATAGCACTTGATGAAACTTTTTATTTCTATTTATTCTAAATTTCTTTGTTATCACAAGCACATAAAAAGTAAGCGAAAAATAGAATATACGTAAATTTAATAAAAAATAAAGCCTAATTTCCAACATTCATTTATTGAGATAGTCTAATTAACATACATAACGGCAATATTTAAAAAACCCGAATTACAGAGGCTGTTCGCACATTTTTTAGACGATTTTGGTAAGCGGTAATAAAAAATCGTTTACTGCTAAAGAAATAATTGCAATTGTACTATGTTTTTAAAAGTCAAAATTATCGTCTGTGTCTTGAAAGTTTTGTTTTTATTCAAAATGGCGAATTTAGCAAAGCAGTGGTTCAAAGGCTACATTTACACTCTTTCCGAAGAGAAATATGCATACTCCGTTATCCAAAAATGATCTGAGAGTCATGGTTTTGTGATATCTAAAGCGTCGATAGGTAATGTCATCAACAAGAAAGGAAAAAAAACATCAAAACGGAGTCTCAAGTGGGACAAGAATTCTAAACAAGTATCCAAGGAAGAAAACGGACATCTTCGACTATTGCAAAGATACGTTGTATAATGTTAAAAGAAAATCCCCCTAGTCAAAGACAGTTGCAAATTCATTAAAATGCTCAGTGTCCACTGTAAACAAAATGATAAATGTTGTTTTAAATCTTAAAAGAAAGCGAAAAAACGCAATGTGCATCGTCTTCTTCCAAAGCATATCGCCCAACGCAGGACACGCTGCAGAATTCTATATGAGAACCACTTATCCAAAGAAAAATGGAAAACAGTTGTCACAGTAGATGAAGCATGGGTGTATTTAAATGATTGTAACAAAAAAAGAGCCATTTATTATCATAAAAGGGAAGAAAAAAATTTAAGTACATGGTTCAAAGAATCGAAATAGAATTGCCATTATAAGAAAAACCAGCAACAATCATGAATCCCTTGGTTTTTCTTATAATGGCAAGTTAAAAATAAAGAGAGTGCAAAAATATGTCAAGATTAACTTCAAATACTATCAGGAACATATTTTATCGCCAATTTTTCTGAATGAAATACAGTGAAAAGTCTTTAATCCGAAATGATCTATAATCCGTACCTCAAAGCTACAAACTTTCTGCGCATGCGTAAACGCATAATGCGATGCGTTTACGCATGCGCACAATACGTTTACGCATACGCATTTAATGTATAACGGATGGTATAAGCTAAGCTAAAATTATCTAATTATCTAAGTTAATGATGCAGATTGCGTTCTTCCTTAATCTTCTAATTGGATCCGGCTTATTATTTTTTGCAGACTGTTAGAGAAATTTTATAAAAGTAATCTTGAACTTTTGATTATGTCGAAAAGAATTTCCGATTCTGGAGCTGCCAAAGGATCTACAAAGCGAAAGCATGTTTCGATGTCCATCAAACAAAAAGTGGAATTGCAGCAAAAAAAGGATAAAGGCATATCCTTTGTTTTTCTAACCATTCTGAAATCTGTTTATCAATTTCACGCTGCTCTGCGGGGGGGGGGGGACGTTGCGGCGCGCAATGAACTGGAAGTTGATCTGTCAGTGCTATCCTTATCTTCAGGGCAGATGTGTTTTTTATTCGACATATAATTCCTTTCTAAATGTAGTATTTTATTTTGGTGTACTTCGTCTTTGATATGATTTAAATCAAATTCCTTGTCATTATAAATATCATGAATACACATCAAATAGTTTTCTGGTTGCAATTTTCTAATTTTGACTATGCGTAATGTATGCTTTACGCATGCGTGTGTTGAAAGAAATGTTTAATAAAGTAAACAAATAAATTTTAAGCTTTTTTTTTGGTAAATTGTTATACCCTTTAGATCATAATTGCTCTTTATTTCATAAATTACGGTTTCATATTTTTAATTTTATAATTTCTGCATGCCATCTTACCAGATTTACATTGATGATCTATAATCCGGAAAAACCGATAATTCGGAATCTCCGAAGTCCCGTTTGACTGTGCCATCAATATGTGAGACTCCATCAGGACAAAGAAGTCACACATCAAAATCCGCTGCAAATTTCCTAAAAGAAATGGAACATAAAACTGGTATCAAGGCCATACCCTTCATTGATATCCCTACTAAATCTCCCGATGTGTGACCTATGGATTTTTGTGCTTTCGGACTTTTAAAAACTGCATTATCCAAATGTTGTCCCCAAACCCTAACAAGACTGGAAAGCTGTTCGGGAGGAATGGGATAGAAAACCTCTTTTGCCACTTCAAAAGGCATTACCCTGGAAATTGCGGTGTCGAAAGATAGTTTAGAATAAGATTTGCCAAATAGAACATTTAAAACACAAGAATTTTATGTAATTTAGTTTTGCAAATACAATATATATCATCTAAAAAATGTGTGAACAGCCGCTGTACACAGTGTTTCGAAGAATAGATACTAAACAAAAAGTAATAAAACTGCAATTTGCAATCACTAAAAAATATTTAGTGTTTTTTAATATTACACAATTAAATATCACATAATTATAGAATACAATATTTCATAGAAATGCTAATCTTTCCTTAACACTAGTTTTTCGATCATACATTTCATACACTGTTTAAAATAATTAAACCTCTTCTGCATACTGTACAAAAGACAATATACTATAGAATGTGCATTATTATTAATTTTAATAATTAATTAATTCCTTATATTATACATATATCTAATTCATCTTCAGCAGTCCTATTAAGTACTGGTACCAGTCCAATAATTTCTTTGTATTTTGAAAATAATGAACATACCATAACAGCTTGAATTATTGTTGCCTCTGTATTGATTGTATATTTAGCAAAACCAGAAAGTGGCTTACCATTGTATGTTATTTTTGGTTTTATATGAATTAATTCTGAAAGCCAACTTTTCAATACGAACACAATAATCGATTAATATGAATGGTATGTGATATAGCACTTAAGACGTTATAACCAAAGCACAAAGCTAATAAGTTTATCTAAATATTGCATTGCTGGAACCACAGTGATTGGAGACAGACACTATTTCCACAGAGACACTATTTCACGAACACTATATATATACACCACAGAGACACTATTTTACGAACACTAGATTCATGATTAACATTGTAGCATTTCTTGTAGAGCAGATATTAACATGCAAAATAAGCACAAATTCAGCATTCTCACAAAAATTTCACTCGCTGAAGGCAGTTGAAGTAAGTAGATACAGAACAATGAGAAGATTCACAATGCATTCTTTGATTGACAGTGCATTACCTTTACTTTTAATATAAGCAGTATTATTTATATCAGTCATTGCTTGATTCAATTTCAAACATGAAGTCAGTCTTTTGAAAGCCTTACAGATGTCATCTTTAACAAATTACTTGAAAGAACTGTTAGAATCTGAATTAATTGCACAGTTTGAATTGGGCAGCTAGCCAAAGCATGCAAATCTCGAGATCTTCGTTTATATAAGCATCCAGTAAATAATGTATAGGTCTGCTTCTCCTAACTGTTGATGAGTTTTTCGCCATGTATATTGGACAGCCGTGAATTTGTCCTTACTTCAGAAATAAGAAATAAAGTCATATTTTAGTAGTGAAATAATTGCTAACACGTGATTTGCATTGATTTCGGAAATATGATTTTTTGAAGTATATAAAATGCATAACTTAATAACTTACTTTATAGATTAGTTTCATTTTTAAATATTTTGCTATAATATTTATAAAAAATATTTTAAGTATTAATTATTTTAACAAAATTTTAAACATTTATTTAGCACATATTTTTAGTACTAATTAAATTTAATAAATCAAAAGTATTTATATTAAATTTACATTTCATTAGATGAATCTACCTTCGATTAATATATTTAGATGAAATAAAGTAATGAAACATTGCAAAGTAAATAAGCAAATCTTATGTGGACTTCAGATTCTTGAAAGGGCAGATTTAGTCTCTTTTCATTCTAAAAGTAATGCTGATGAACTAAAAAAAAAATGCTAAAACGACCACGTCTAAAAGCGGTCATATCATGACGTTTCAGCAACGTTGACAAATTGCCAAGATGCAATGGCAAATATTTTGTGTTCGTAAAAGTTACCACGACCACTTTGCAACCTCTCGGACCAGTTCGCAACGTAATGTGCTACTTGGGTAGCAATACAGAGATGTTTTGCAGGGCAGAAGAAGTTAAGAAAAGGTGATGTAATTGCTCGCGAAGCAATAGTTATACTAGCAAGTGCATATGTGCAGCTAAGCTGCGATTGGTTAATTTTAGGTTTTAGTTCTCTTTGCAAGCAGCATTATGTAAGTGTCATTATGATTTTGGAAGGAACTCGAATTTGGGAGAAAAAATGAACTTAGGGGGAGAACATAAAATTTAGAAGAGTCAATTTTGAGGTTGACAATTATTCCTTAATGTAGCCATCGTATTTTATTATATCTTAGAATATTTCAGAATTTGTATTTTTCAAATTATTTCTCTTCATTTGATAATGCTTTAGTGCTTTCTCTCTTAAAAAGCTTTTCTCTCAACCAGCGCTTTTTTTCTTGAAGGGGGATATGTAAAATATAAATCTTTTAAATAATAAATTAATAATAGCCCTTTAAACCCCGCCTTCATTCTTAAAATAACAGAGCAATAATTTTCTAACTCCTCGCAGTTCTAATGTGCACTTATGAAATCTGGACATTAATCTGTCTTGTGATCTGAAGTGGTATAAAAGGTAATTGCATCACAACTCCCCCTCTCTTTGCTCATCTGCTTCATTTTGCTGCATCGCTTTATCATTAGCCACACAGTTTACTTTTCCAATTTTTGTCCATTGTTTTAGAAGTGTAAGCTGTATATAGTGATGATGTGCTTTATCAAGGAATAAAAATGAGTGGAATTTTACCTTTATGTCTCTCTTCAAGTGTCATCTTTCTAACTACATAGTAAAGTATTTCCAAGTTATAGAACCATCATCAGTAGAGACCATCGGCAATCCATTACAACTTACCATCCTTATTACCTTATACAGTCAAAAGTCGTTAATTTGGACACCCATAATTCGGAATGATCTATAATCCGGACATCAAAACTAAAAACTTTCTGCGCATGCGCCGCGTTGACACATGCGCAGAGGCGTTCACGCGTGCGCGTAAGACCTTTTACGACTGCGCATATGAGTGTGCGCAAGTGCAGAATACGTTTTCGCGTGCGCATTTTATGTATAATGGACGTATAAGCTAAAATTATCTAATTATCTATTTCAGTTAATGTTGATGATTGCGTTGTTCCTTAATTTTCGAATTGCATCCGGTTTATTATTTTTTGCAGACTGTAAGAGCAATTTTATAAAAGTAAGCTTAAACTTTCGATTATATCAAACAGAATTTCCGATATATATTTGTTTATATGTAAAGGATCTAAAGCGAAAGTATGTTTTGAAATCCGAAATCTGTTTATCAATTTCACGCTGCTCGGCGGCGGGCGCGTAATGAATTGGAAGTTGATTTGTCAGCTCTATCCTTATCTTCAGCGCAGATGTTTTTATTTCATTTGGCTTATAATTCCTTACCAAATGTAGTATTTCATCTCGATATGCTCCGTCTTTGATATGATTTAAAACAAGTTCCTCGTCATTATAATTCGCTTCCGATAGCGAAGAAAAGTGACAGAGGTTATTGAAAACAAAAAAATTTCGATTGACAAATTAGTCGGTGTTCTTGACACAGCAATTATAGGACTTGAACGGCGGAACTTTGTAACTGAACAAGAAATTATGTCTGTTTAATAGAATTAAAGGGAAAGTATTATCACATGAAACGAAGCAAAACTTAAACAACTTACATTGAAAGAAATGTTTAATAAAGTAAACAAATAAATATTAAGCTTTTTCTTTTTGCAAATTTTGATACCCTTTAGATCACAATTGTTCTTTATTTCATAAATTACGGTTTCATATTTTTAATTTTAGAATTTCTGCATGCCATCTTACGAGATTTAAACTGATGATCTATAATCCGGAAAAATCGATAATCCGGAATCGCCGAAGTCCCGACGAGTCCGGATTAACGACTTTTGACTGTAGCAGAGAACCATCGTCAATCCGTTACAACTTACGGATTAAGTCATCTTATTGCATATATATGTATATAACATATTTTGATTAATTAAAGTAAAAAGTAGCAAATTTTGAACCAAATTCAGAAAGACATAAAAGAAACGAAATTCAATACCAGTAAAGTGCGAAATTCCCAGAAAATATGCAAAAGAATTATCAACAAATTGTACCCAAATCAGATTCCCGAAAACTATAGCTAAGTGAAATACAAAAAATATATAGGAAGAGGATGCAATCAAAATCTGAGTCAGCGTTATCGAGAGGAGATAGATGAGATTCAATTGACCCCCCCCCCCGACCAGGAAAACCACTCCGTTTCTTTGAAAATTAGCTGATGATTCATTCTAAATTATTTAATTATAACAGTTCACCCAAAATTCTTAATGCCTTCCTGATGCTGTGGAATTCAAATAATAAAATAAAAATACACAAAAATCTATATGAAATAACTTCATTGTCCACTAAAGTGAAAGAAAAATAATTAGGCACATTTTGCTGAAATTAAAATTCAAGATACAAAATATGCATAAAAATCAATACAGAACATGAATTTCAAAACTTAGCATTGAGCGAACAAAGGAACAAAAGACAAATTCAAAAGAAAACATTAATGGCTGTCAAGTTTGGCATAATTGGTGAAACAATTTGGCGATGATAAGCTTAAAATCTCCCAAAAGGTGAATTAAAGGTAAGTAATTTTAAGTTTTTTTAGATTTGGAAAGCATAGGAATGTGAGAAAGAAAAAGGAAAGAAAAAAAAATTATGTCATGGACTTATCATGACGACTTAGAATAGAGTAGGCCCTCTGTTAATAAAATTAAAATCAAGAATTGTAGAGTTATACAAATATATAGATATTATAGATATAAAATTGTTTAAAACGTCATTCTTTATCTTTCTCTGTTTGAGCTTTCATATAAAAAATGTATTACTTAAAAAAGAATAATTTTGGGTAAACAGAAACGCAGTGGTTTTCCTGGGGGGGGGAATTTAATTGAATCTGATCTACCTCCTCTTGATAATGCTGAATCAGATTTTGATTGCATTCCTCTTCCTATATAATTTGTATTTCATATATCTGTAGTTTTAGGGAATTCTTCTGTTTTTTTTTTTTTTTTTTTTTTTTTTTTTTTTTAATTCACTGGTTTTTCATGTGTTTGTGAATTTGGTTTTAAATTTCTTACTTTTTGTATTGGTGAGATTTATTTTTTAGCAGCATATTTTGCAGAAATAATATTAGGATAATTTTGTTTTAAAATAAAAATCTATGGTACTGTATATAATATTTGATATATATACAAAAAGTAAAATTTAGAACCTAATTCACAAAGACATATATGCTGTTGAAGAAATAAGTATATAAAATTGGTACAGTAAATGATAGACATAGTTACTGTATAATGAAATCTGCATATAATTATATATGTTGATGCCTACAATATTAAGACTTTGTCTGAAAAATAAAGATCATTGTCATTACCATTAAAGAAAGTGATCAATGTGATGAGGTATTTCATGTCACATTAACTAACTAAATTTCAGTTGAAATTATCTGTACCTGATTAGTACCGAAGTTGTCAGAACTTGGATTAGAACAAGAAGGTCTGAGTTTGACCTTCAGTCAGGGTTAAAAGATTAAATATATGTTCTATAAGTCTAGTGAGTTTTGCTGGAAAAAGACTAGAAAATATAGCTTTTTCAATATTGCTTTGATTTATTCTCATCTATCCTTTTAAAGCCTTGAAAATTTTTTCACTTTTCGAACCCTTTTTGATAGAGTGCTTAGAAAAAATGATTGATTGAACTAACACTACAGAACTAAATACAGTGATATATAAAATAACGCAAGTAACTTATACGTGAGAATCATTAAAACTTAGTGTGTTCACTCATTTTAATGACTTCTTGTACCCTATAGGAAAAAGGGATACTATAATCGTCACTATAGCAAAAAGGAATTTAATATACTCCCACAGTGGGGACATTTTGCCCTCAATGTTGTAATGTTGTGATTGCTATAATGAGCAGTTGTTATGTAATGAATGCATGAACTTTGTTTTGAAACATCACAGCTGCTGGCCTCAGAGTTGTGATTGACTTAATAGTAATACAGATAATATATCTTGAATAAAACATGTAATATGGTACTAGTACAGTATAAAGTCTGAGGTCTGGGCTGACTGGGACTTTGGCAGTTCCAGATTTAGCATTTTGCTAGATATTAGATCATCAATTTGAATCTAGTAAGATGACATGTAGAAATGATAAAAGTAAAAATATGAGATATGAAGCATTGAGGGCCTTAAGAATACCAAAATTTACAAGAATAGCACAATATTTGTATGTTTGCTTTGTCAAATGGTTCTTTCAATGCAAGTTGTTTAAGTTGCCTCTTTTTTTGTGCTAATTTTTTTTTTTGCAAATATTTTCTCTCTAATTCTATAAGTGGACATAATTTGTTCAGTTACAAATTCCTCTCTAATTCTATAAGTGGACATAATTTGTTCAGTTACAAATTTCCTCTCTTCAGGTCCTGTAATTGCCATGTCAAAAATTCCCACTAAATTGTTAATAGAAATTTTTTCATTCTCAGCAACCTCTTACCTGTTATTCTCTTCACTATCGTTAGTGATATTTTCTGGATTTAGAACCATATTACTGCTTTTGCCGTCCATTAGTTGACTGATGATTGCAGTATCATCGTCTCGATGAAAAACTTATATCATCTTTATGTATTACCACTTCTCGACATTTTTTCACAAATTATATTAATTGGAAAATTTTGCTTTTTGTTTGCAATATTTGGAAATGTCTAAATTCTTGGCTAACATCATAAATTAAAACTGCCGTCTGCTATGCACTATTGACAATGTATTATGAGATTTGTGATTAAAGACATGTTCTTCCCCTAAATTTTTTATTGTCTTATCGCTTGCTTGTGAAGTTAAGCCTGAATTAGTTTAGTTTGCTGTTATACGTACGTCTTACATATGCTTAAAGCTAATCTGAGTCCTGAATAAATAAATTCCCACATGTGCTTAAGGCATATCCAAGGCTGGTGGTGTTAGGCATTTTGAAGCACAGTGCAGTCTCTGCGAATCCTAAATTCTGCTGCTGAGATCCTCCTTGAATTTAAAAATGTTGCATTCCAGTGCCTTCCCTAAATTTTAAAGACATTGCCATCCCTTAAATTTTTGCTGTTCAGCACTTCTTAAAATTCTAAAAATTTTTCCTCCATAAATTCTTCTGCCTGCTCTGAGCCTTTCCTGTTCGTATTTGAATAAAAAACAGTTATTCTCAATTCAAACAGCACCAAATGAAATCTTTTAGACTATGAGTATCATTTAAAAAAAAATCTTTCTTTTTAATGTGTGTGTATGGAAAAAGAAATCTGTTAAATTTGTCCTTTTCAACACTTCACAAAGTAGTTAGTTGAAGTCTATAATCATCATCAAGTTTAATGTCGACATAAAAAGTTACCATGTTCTTTGGTACTCAGTTAGTGATATTTTTTTTAAAAGTTTAGTCATCACTGCATGAGTCATTTCTCAAGCTGTGGTGTGTTGATAATCTTGCTGCAATAAAAGCCTCCCCCCCCCAAAAAAAAATAATGTGCACAGTTGATATCAGTAGTATAAATTATTTAGTAGGTGTAAAATCAAGATTTAGTTTTGGTTTATTTAATCATGGCAAAGCACACTAGGACTATCTGCCTAAGAGGAGGGATGTCTTCATGGAGGACTTTCTAAGGGAAACTGATTCGTATACACGTTACACATGGGGAAAACCATGAAAACGCCCATGCAGCCAGCTCGTTTGCGGGGTTTGAACCTCGGACCGAACTACCAGTGTTCAGCGACTTTACTGCTCGACCGCTGGTGGGCCGTAAAATCAAAAATGTTTCAATGTAGAAATTTCAGTTTGAGATGCATTACAAGCAAAGGCAAGTGTCAAATTATCTATCGTACATATTTGTGATAATAAATGACAGTTTCTCAAGTATGAAGAATTTTAAGTGAAATTAAGAATCTGGTCTCTACATGTTTTGTTATGAAAAATGAAAAAAAAAATATCGTGTATACAGTGAAACCTCGTTACAACAATATTTTAGGGACCAAATAAATATATTGTTGTAGAGAGGCATATTGTTATATCGAGGGCCCACATATTTTGAGCATTTAATAAGAGTTTTTCTTTTATTATTATTAGTTTAAGGTGCATAACACGCTACTTTTAAGTCTATATTTAAAAGAAATTAATTTGTAAAATACTAATAATAGTGGTTTCACTACTAAAAAAAATAAATAAATAAGATAAATTCAGAAAATAAGCACAGAAATATTCACATACCTGAAAACTACTTTTTATTGAAAATAATCCAATATTTTCGTTTGTTTATTGATTTTTTTAACTGTTAAGTTCACCAATACTGTATGCATTGAGTCTAGTGCACGAAAATGTTCTTCATTTGTCGATGGAAGGCTTGAAAAAAATGTCCGTAGTGAATTCACAGATTGAAGAACTTCCTGGGATGACAATAAGGACTGCGATGAACCTGTATT
Source organism: Stegodyphus dumicola (assembly GCF_044657685.1). Classification (NCBI taxonomy): domain Eukaryota; kingdom Metazoa; phylum Arthropoda; class Arachnida; order Araneae; family Eresidae; genus Stegodyphus; species Stegodyphus dumicola. Next base: position 37,449,267 of record NC_140781.1, read on the forward strand.
ATCATCATCATCAATATCATCATCATCTTCATCATTGTTTCCTATCTCATCAGTAATTTTAGAGAGAATATCTTCATCAGTAACTCCTGCGAAAACCATAAGATCATCATCTGCTGTTAAATAGTCTTCTATACTAATTCCAAACTTTTTACCGCTTGTTTCCTCAAGTTGGGATATGGATTTTTTGATGTGCAAAACACATTCTTGATCATCTGAGAGATCATTGTCTATGGAATTTTCATCATTATCAGATTTCTTATTTTCCATAACACAAAGACCGGCCTTTTTCCAGCAATTCCGAATGGTTTTTTCTGTTACTTCCCACCAACTTCCAGCAATATTGTCACACGCTTCCTTGACATTTACAGCTTTGAAAGGGTCTTCTACTTTATTTTCAAAGTTTACAAGTATGGAGTCCACCAACCATTTTCTGTATATCCTTTGAAGCACTTAATTATGCCCATATCAAGAGGCTGTAAAATTGAAGTGCAATTGGCAGGGAAAAAAAGCGATTTCGATATTTTGTACCTTTGGAAATGACGTGTGAGCACCGCAGTTATCTATCAACAAAACAATTTTTTTCTTTCTCTTCTTCATTTCATTGTCTAACTTCTGTAACCATTCGGAAAAAAATTTAGACGTCATCCAAGCCTTCTTATTTGCTTTATACTCCACGGGAAGACTTTTCACGTTCTTAAAGCACCTTGGCTTCAATGATTTACCAATGACAAGAGGTTGTATTCTATGCTTTCTTGTGCTATTTGTACACAGAAGAACAGTCAGTCTCTGCTTTGATTTCTTCCCTCCATAACACTTTTCACCCTTGAATGCCAATGTTCGATCGGTAGGAGTTGGAAAAACAGCCCAGCTTCATCTGCATTATAAATGTCTTCTGGAGCATACTTTTCTAAGATTTCTTTCATCTTGTTTTGCCGCCATTCATTTGCGTCGTTTATCGGGGCTGACTTTTTCTCTCCGTGAACTTCTTGGAAAGTTATTCCATGACGATCTCGAAAACGCATTAACCAACCATTGCTAGCTTTGAAAGTTTCGTTCCCTAGCATTGCTGCAAATTTCCGTGCTTTTGCACATAATAAAGGTCCATTTATTGGGACATTTGTTGCTCTCATCTCTTGAAACCATTTTAAAACAGCAGCATCAATGTTTTCATTTGTCGCAACTTTCAGTCGTTTTCGCTCTGGGTTAATTTCATTTTAAGTTACAGCATCTTCGATTTGCTTTCTCTTCTTTAGGAACGTTGCAACTGTAGATTGCGATAATCCATGTTTCTTAGCCGCATCAATCTGCTTCATTCCCTCATCAATATCATTGATAACGTTCAGTTTATCTTGAAAAGATAGTTGCTTTCGCCCTGCCATCTTAGGGAACAATATCGCGTGGAAGAAAGAAAAGTTTAAACCAAATGTTTCGCATAGAACTCAAAATCGTTAAAGACTATAAAACAACCTTTGAACTCACTTTTCAGTACGTCACTTAACAACACCCCGCCTCCATCTCCCCCTGTTCCTCTAACAAAGGGCACTTGTTCTGTGACAAGGTGACCAGACAGGTCTAGATGTCCTTAAACCTTATCAGAATTCCAAAGCTTACTGGGAAATGAGACTAGGCATACATTTACACTTCACCACCCCTCACCCACTCCAATTCCCAAAAGGATGGTCTTCATCTGTTTTGAAATCTGAACAATAGCTATTTATTCAGGGATAAGTTGAATATCCACAATGAGTCTTAATAGATGGAAAAAATAACAAAAGAAAAGGAAAAATAAAAAAGCATTTGAAAATCAAAATATTTATTATAAAGGGAAAAAGTAATACTGAAATTTGGATTGAAAAAATCGTTTTACAGAGGTTTATTGTTCTAGAGAATATAGCAATATTGAGGGGAGATTAACATTAGTTTATATGCAAAATCACTGGGACCATAAAACATTATTGTAGTAGAGGGAGTTACTGTTGTATCGGGTATCGTTGTAGCGAGAGTTTACTGTATATAAAGAATACAAAAGATAAAATTTAAATTTATATAAAGGATCCAAAAAAGAATTTTAAAAAGAAAAATGATGGTGGCCCAGTGGTACACATCTTAGATATTCCAGATATTGCATGTCCTGAGTTTTAAACTTTGTACTGTTTTGGAAACAACTTTACAGGGTGTATTGAATAAAATGAATTGCTAGATAATCAAGCAAAGGATAATCAGTATGCACTGCATTGCATTTTTAGGTAGTGTACTGTTCTTGATAATATTTGTAATTAATGCAGTTGTTTTTCTTTTATATATACTAAAATGTTAATTTTAAAATTTACTGATATATATGTCTTTTTGGATTTATAATATTTTATGTTTTATTTAGGTATTCCTCGTGTAGGAGTTAAATGGCTGCATGGAGAATCTTTAGGATTCATATTTATTAATTTTAAAAGCCCTCTCACTGAAGTGAGAAAAGTTGTTGAAACCGAAGTGAGTGTTTTTATATGTGGAACAAATGTATTAAATAAATTATTTTTTGTTTATTTAATTAAATATATATAAATGCTATAATTTCAATTTCAATTCTTTTTTTTTTTTAAATCTGGTTCTTATTGTTGTTGATAATAGCATCACAGTAGTTAAGATTATTGAGTATATGCTGTAGTTTTTGCTTTGCTGTTAATTATTGATCCATATGTGTATTATTAGTATTTTTTTATGTTGACCAGAATTACAGAAAATGACTGCAATTATTTTTTTCTGATTGTAGGCACCCATTGTTTTTAACATTAGCTAAAATTGCCAGGTTTTTGGCATAGTGTACAGGAGTTTATATGCTTTACATTTAGCTGTAATTTTGTTAAACACTGTATCCTGGCTGTGAAAGTATTACTATTTGCCATATAGACTTCTGTTTCATTTTATTTTCTTGTGCAAAGTAAAGGAAATATTGTGATAATAAAAAATTTTGGGTATCATTTTGATATAAATATCTATTTTTACTGGTTCTGAATCTACTTGGATGATTTTTTTTTGGTGTGGTGTCTGTATATATGCACAAAACAGAGGACTTTCCAAAACAATGTAGAATATATGTATGTGTATATCGCATAGCATAAAAAATCATTAGCCGTAGAAAGTTGAGATTTTGCATATCACACTGCTGTAACATCTAGTTGTGCACCTCCCTTTTTTATTGCAATCAGCAGTACCAAATACATGCATATATATATACTATTTACCCACCCCCTTACCCGGCTTAAATGTCCTTACCCGTCCTTTAATTTCACAATCGTTGGTTATAGTCATGTATTTCTAATTACAGATGCGACAAAAATATTTATATTTTGGCAATTCAAATTTATTTTTTTTAAGGAATAACAAACATTTTATCTTTTATTGCTGTATACTGGATTCAATTTGGGAAAGTTTTATACTGGTTGTGAAAGTTTGACTCTCGAACAACAAAAAGTGGCAGGGCTATTTAATTTCAAAATTTGCAATTTTTGATGTCATTTTCAACTAGGTCAATTAATTAAGTTAGAATAATACGAGGCAATAAGTTTAAATGAAGTGCAGCAAAAAATATGTATAATTTAATCGGTCAATATGATGGTCACATTAGATTTTTTTTACATATAATTTTTTGCTTCTGATATGAATTCACAACTTTTTGTACGAGTAGTCGAAAAATATCCAGTTACTTTTCATATATCTAGTGACTCGTTATTACATATAACCTAGTAGCTGTTATACATTTTGTGTGCTAAATGTTGTAATGGGAATTTAGATTCAGAAAATGCCTGATTTAGGTTTTAGTTTCAGGTTCAAAAACTGCTGCAATTAAAAGGAATATTCTACTTTTTTAAATGTGAATTAAGATTTGTGTACAGTTAAAAAGAATCATTGACTCTTTAGATTTGTCATGTATAAAAAGTATGGATATATGTGTATAAAAATATATATTTTTATACTATCATGATGTACATGATGGTATAAAAAATATCTGTTATATGCAAAGAGCGGGTGGAGTTTCTGGCATTACACACATTGAATTGCATTGTAGCTGTTAGACACTTTTTTACTTGCAATTTATAATTCTGTTTTCATAGCATTATATTACATTTACATCAAAGAGACCTCTGATTAATTATGACTGTTTTTTTCATTGTGAGATGTGTATTCATATTGTTACAAATTTGGTATTTAAAAAGCTAATGTTAGTTCAATTATAAATTACATGGTTTTATTTCCCGCGCAGTGCAGCGTGTGACGAATATTTAAAGAAAGCTAAGCCGGAAAATTGAAAATACAAGAGCGCGTGCATTTTAACATTTAATAAATATCTCTTTTTGATTTCGAGAAAGTACTAGAAAATTCTCGCACGCGATTTTAAAATCTTATAAAAGGAGGAAAACCTCTCAGTTCAGAGTAGTTACTTAGTTTGTTGTTGTTTAGAAAACTGCTCTTGTTGACTGTAGCGAATTCGGGGATTAGCTTTCTCTAGCTGTTTTGAATTGAGTTCTTTTGAACGTTTGAGTAGTTAGAAGATAACTACTGTGAGATATTATAAAACTGAAAGAATATCTGAGGGAATTTAAGCATTTTGTGATAATAATAAATTTTTTTGTTCATGTTTCATCGGACTTGTGCATTCATTTCAAACGAACCCGTACGCACGCAACAATTTTTGGTGTCAGAAGTGGGATTTTGAATGCCAATTACAAGAGCGATGGAAGAACAATTCAGGCAAATGATGACTGCATTTACTGCTTTCCAAGAAAGGATGGAAGGGGCCATCAACTCCATTAAGGAAGAAATGAAATTGGGCCAGGAATTCGTTAAAGTAGAAATGAAGACTGTTCAAGAGAAGATTGAAGCAGGTCATGACGAAATAAAAAGAGAAATTACTAGCGTGATAGAAAACAAATTCGAGGTTATGGACGGGAGAATTGATGCAGTTGAAAATAAAGTTGGACAAATTGAAGAAAAAGTTTCTTCGGGGAAAGAAGAAATAGAAGAAAGAGTTTCTGCCGTCGAACAACAAATTGAAGATAGGGTTTCAGCCGTTGTGAAAGAACTGGATACTTTAAAGAAATTCGTAGTGACGGGAGGGAGCAATTCGGATGGTTTTAAAATTTTACCCATGGCTGCCTGTCCCTCACTGAAGCTATCCACATATGATGGGAAGACCTCCTGGCAAATGTATAGGACACAATTTTGTATCGTTTCGGATGCGAATGGATGCGATTCCCAAACTAAGGCCTGTCATCTCGCCGCTTCTCTGAGAGCAGACGCAGTGGATATCCTGCAGACGCTTCCAGAAAACCAAAGACTTGACTTCAAAGCTCTATCCGGCGTGTTGGAGCTTCACTTTGGCGAGAAATGTTTAAAAGACTACAGCAGGCTTCATTTAAAATCCTGTCAACAGAAACCCACCGAAACACTTCACAAGCTTGCCACGGATGTTGAAAGGCTGTCACATCACGCCTTTTTGGAATGCCCAAGAGAAATCCTTTCACTGCAATATTTCATCGACGGCATCCCGGATCCTGAAATATAGAAAGCTCTTCGAATAGTAGATGTTAAAGATGTAAAAAGTGCTCTGTTGTACACCTGCCTTAAAATTCGAGGCAGCTCAGCAAGCAACTGATAGAGGTCGCTACCCAGTCAGAGCTATACGAGTCCACGAGCCAGTGGATCAACTGATGGCTCGTTTAGATGATTTAGCTAGAAAAGTCAATGCTTTGATACGGAGTAGGAGTGATAACAAAGTAGCTCTAAGGTGTTGGAGATGTGGTTCTGAAGGTCACCTGCGACGTAATTGCAGAACATCCCAGGGCTCGGATAATAAAGCAGATGATTTGATAAGACCATTGAATCCCTTGAGGCGGAATATTGTGTGAGGAAACCAACTCTTAAGTGCTGGAACTGCAATGTTGAAGGCCACATATGAAGGAACTGCAGAACACCCCAGAGCACAGAAAATAAGAGAGGCAGGTTAAACAGACAATTAAATGCCATGAGACGGAAAAGAATTGACAACAAACTAAAGTTTAAACTAAAGTTTAAGCTCAACAATTTAAACTAAAGTGCTGGAACTGTGGAGCTGAAGGCCACGTACGAAAGAATTGCAGAACACCCCAGAGTACGAAAATTGAGACCATTTCTCAGCAACGACGCAGGGAACAAAGTAATGACCATATCAAGGAACTTAGGTTTCCAGATAATGATAAACCTTGTTTTAAAGCGCTCAAGATTTTTACAGTGAGTGGCAACAGTAACGGACTGTCCATCAATGGGAATATCGATGGAGTTCCTTGCAATATGATCATTGACACAGGAGCTAATGTTACAATCATTCAGAAGGATTTAGCTCAACAGTTTAAAGATAAACTTATTTGGACGCCATCCTGTGTTATCCTTCAGACTGCGTCTGGTGATAAGATCGACATAGTTGGGAAATTAAACCTAAACATCACGTTTGGAAGTGCCGCTTACCATCACGTGGCATATGTGGCGGATATTACAGATCTGTGCATACTCGGATTGGACTTTTTAAGGAAATACAAGTTTTCCTTAGACTTCAAAAACAACAAACTGCTTTTAGCATCTGAGGATATGACTATCTATCCTCAGAAGGGATCCTCACCTAGAAACGTCGTTATCTCCTCTGAAAGACCCTGCTTAATTCGGGGATTAGCTTTCTCTAGCTGTTTTGAATTAAGTTCTTTTGAACGTTTGAGTAGTTAGAAGATAACTACTTTGAGATATTGTAAAACTGAAAGAATATCTGAGGGAATTTAAGCATTTTATGATAATAATAAATTTTTTTGTTCATTTTTCATTGGACATGTGCATTCATTTCAAACGAACCCGTATGCACACAACAATATCAATGGTAAATGGAAGATTGTCATAATGCATATTAAGTTTATTTGTTGCTATTAAGCATCTGTACTTTTGTTGGATGTTTAATGTAATGCATAGATTGTATGAGGGTTCTTTTTTTGTTATTTATGAGCAGCATTCCAGTTTGTCTGAGAAATAATGGTCCAAACTGAAGAAACATATCTCATTACATAACAGTGTGTATTCAGGGTTTTAGCCATTGTATGAAGTGGTTTTAAGCTCATCTGTGGACACTTAGATTAAAACGTGAACACTGGTACTTCTTGGTTTTGAATCTTAGTGAAAAAAGAACACGGTTCTTTTTTTTTCATCCTTGTTTAATGTTAACACAATCAAATTTTTCTTTTACATTCTTCACAGAAGTATCTTACTCTTTCAAAAAAATTCTGTTGAAGTTTAGATTGTTGCAAGAAATTCTAGAAATAGCAGATTCTGTACTTTAAAAATGTTAACTTCAGTTAATGCTAATTCGTGAATATTCGTGTTTTAGTATTACAACACTTCCCCTAACCACAATGATTTGTTAGAATTCAACGACCAAAATAAACACACCTTAATCGACATACTGAAACTCGATGAGCTAACATTCTTAAAATTCAGGTACAGGTGGAGAACCCTACAAAACACATTCATTCTAATTCCCCCTCATTCATCTTTAGACATGCAGGCTTTTGCTCTAAAGCATGATTTTATCTACAGTTTAATACTTAAATTTGAATTCATTTCTTTCGAGTATTTACTTTTAGCATTTAAAATTTTATGCTTCTAGACTAAATTCTACTTTTACATAACTTTCAAGTATTTACGTATATTTACAAAATTCTAATACATATGATTTTTCCAATTTACCATACAATGAATAAGATAAAAATAAATTTTTACTTCACGCATTCTTCGCCAAGCTGGCGGCACTGAAACTAAATTTTTCATTAATACAAGAATACGAAGTTATTTTACTTTCGGCCAAATTTTGGCTTTAACATAACAGAATTAGTCTTTCGACCAACAGGAACTACTTGCTCTTAGATTTTATACTTAAAGAAAATAATACTTTTGCCTTAGCGAAATAAAGTAAAACAAAACTAAGTCTCAACCGAGACAAATTGACTTCCGTCAAAACATAGAACTTCGTATTTACACATAACATTTCAGAACAAAAGAAAAAATGTATAGAAGATTTTAACTTATCTTTGCGTTTTTCGATGATTGGAACTCCGACATCCTCTTCTGGCAGAACTGATCCCACGTTATGGAATTCATAGAAGTCAATCGTCTCCTTTGGGTTCTTCGAGGTTCGTCCATGGTGATTTTTCTTTTTTGCCCTCTGTACGCCGGCCTCTTGGAGTGGTTCCTGTCTTTTCCGTTTTGCCCCTGGACAGCTGGTCTTGGCGTCCTCCGGTCTGGAGTCATTCTTGAATTTCTTCTGTTGGTGCTGGTCTTTTCGTTCCTCCTGCTGTCTTTTTATTTTTGGGAACGGCGGCCTTTTTGCACCTGACTCTCTGGCCCTGGGAGCGTTCTCCTTGATGTATAATTTCTACTGCGATACGTTGTAGGTGGTGTTTTCCTCTTTACCAAGGTTTCTTTACGCGGTGGTTTTGCATTCTTGTTTTTCTTAAATGCTGGAGCCTGAAAGTTTTCGTTTTTTCTTTTCGGTACCGTCGCCTGGGTTGTAGATGGGCTAGGTCTCTCTTCAGTTCTCTGCTTCTTGGGTGGTGGAACGGGTGACGTTATTTCTGGACCTTCTACTTCGATGATTGGAACTCCGACATCCTCTTCTGGCAGAACTGATCCCACGTTATGGAATTCATGGAAGTCAATCGTCTCATTTGGGTTCTTCGAGTTTCGTCCATGGTGATTTTTCTTTTTCGCCCTCTGTACGCCGGCCTCTTGGAGTGGTTCCTGTCTTTTCCGTTTTGCCCCTGGACAGCTGGTCTAGGCGGCCTCCGGTCTGGAATCGTGCTTCAATTTCTTCTGTTGGTGGTGGTCTTCTCGTTCCTCCTTCTGTCTTTTTGTTCTCATGAATGGCGGCCTTGTTTGCTCCTGACTATCTGGCCCTGGAAGTGGTTTCCTCGACGCAGAATTTCTACTGCGGGACTTTGTAACTGGTCTTTTCCTATTTACCAAAGATTCTTTACGCGCGGCATTGATTTCTTGCATCTCTTGAATGCTGGATTCTGACCATTTTCCTTTCTTCTTTTCGGGACCATAGCATGACTTGTAGAAGGGCTAGGTTCCTCTTCTGTTCTCTGCTTCTTGGGTGGTGGAGCGGGTGGCGTTAATTCTGGACCTTCCACTTCTTTTGTGCTTGAGTCCTGCAAGAAACTTTTAAGGATTTCAAAATCATTTTGATTATAATATTTTTTCACCTGGTCGGGACTTGCTTTACAGATTTCCCCTCTCTCGTTCTTAAGGTACAATACAACTCCCTTGATTTCCTGAATTACATAGGGGCCTTCAAATTTTGGAGCCAACTTTGCAGTAAAATTGTCTGGGGCACTTGATAAAGAAAATTTCCGCTTTAACACTATCCCCAACTTTAAAATCTGCTTCACTGCGTTTTCGATCATAGCACAGTTTCTGTCTATTTCTTGCCGTATCCGAACTTTTAACCGCCTGGTCAATGAGTTTCTGTACATCTTTTTGTTTGAATTCTTGCTCTCTTTGTTGCACAAAGAATAATTTATCGAGTGGCGTGATTAACTTCCGTCCTAAAAATAATTCTGCTGGAGTTTTCCCCCATAGTATAATGATTTGCTGTTCTTAAAGCATAAGCTAACTCATTTATGTAGCTATCCCAGTGCTTGTGATGTGTGCTAACATAACTTTGAATTATTTTTACAATATTTTTATTAACTCTTTCTGCGATGTTTGCCTGTGGTCTATACGGAACCATTTTGATATGGCGTATGCCAAGTCCAGTGCAAATGTTTTCAAATAGTTGGCTAACGAATTGTTTACCGTTATCGCTAATGACTTTTATCGGTGCACCGTATTTTAAAATGTATCTGTGTAAGAATGCGTCTGTGACTGTTTTGGCTGACACGCGTTTTAAGTGGAACAATTTCTGTCCATTTTGAAAAATGATCTACAATTACTAAAAGAAAACGATTTTTATTTAACTCACTCTGGGGGAAAACACCAAGAAGATCTATGCCTAACATTTCATTCGGAAATGTAGCGCAAATGCTACTTAAGTACCCGCCCAGGCTGTAATTAATATAATTTATTAATTGACATTGATTGCAGGACCTGACATACGCAGTTACTATTTTGTATAATTGCGGGAAATATATCGCCTCGCGTACCCTTTTTAAAGTCTTTCTGACCCCTAAATGACCCGCTGTTTTCGCATCGTGAAATTCCTTCAAAATGCTTAATCGAAGCGAGGCTGGGATGACTGGTTTATATTCGAAATTTTCGTTTGTTGTTTTCATATAAAATAAATTATCTATTATTTCATAGTTTTCTGCTGTACTTCTTATCGCATTGATATCTGTGTGTTCAAAGCTTTCGGGGGTCTTTCAAATACGCATAGATACTTCCAAATTCAGGATCAGCTTTCAATTCAGCAATAATTGTTTCTCTAGAATCTAAAATTTTTGAAGTCAACACAGCGCATTTGAGTTCATTGCCTTCAACGTCCAGTTTTATATGCGATAGTGCGTCAGCAACATTCCTTTCCTTACCCGGTTTATATTTAATTACTAGGTTATACTCTTGAAGTTTTAAAGCCCATCTTATTAACCTGGGCGTTAGGTTTTTTCCTGAGCAAAGTCTACCAACAGCTGCATGATTCGAAAAGACTGTTACTGGCGCTTTGCTGAAATAAACTCGAAATTTGTGTACAGCCATTAATACGGCTAATATTTCTCTCTGTAGCTGTATAATTCCTTTGCGTAGAGTTTAAAGTTTTACTAAAAAATGCCAAAGGATGGCCATTTTGCATGACAACCGCACCTACGGCATAGTCCGACGCATCTGCTGCAATTTCCAGGTTTTCGTCCCCTTCCAGGAATTTCAAAACAGGGGCATTGATGAGTGCTTCTTTTAACCTTTCAAATGCAGTATTTGTCTCTGCTGTGCACGTAAATTTACTTTTCTTTCTTTTAATTACTAACAGGGGTTCAACAATATTAGCGAAATCTTTTATGAATGACCGATAATAAGAACATAACCCAAGGAAAGAAGAAAGTTTCTTGGTGGTGTTGGGAGGTGGGAAATTCTTGATTGCTTTTATTTTTGAATCTTGAGTTTCTATACCCTTTTGCGAAATTTTATAACCCAGATATTTAAGTTCTTTAGTTGCGAACTTGCATTTTGAGGCGTTAATTGTAAGACCGGCCTCTTTTAATAATTTAAAAACTTCTTCTAGATCTTTAATATGTTGTTCCAACGTACTGCTCGTTATAATTATATCATCTAGATAGATTAAAGTTGATTTTCCTAGGACAGGCTTTAGAACAATGTCCATAGCTCTATGGAATGTTGACGGGGCCTCACACAACCCGAAGGGCATACGTAAAAATGCATAAGTGCCCGGTTTTGTAATACGGTTTTATGTATGTCTTCGGGTCTCATAGCTATTTGATAGTAGTCAGACGTTAAGTCCAACATAGTCATGTATATCGTAGACTTAATCTTTCTAATAATTTCCTCTATAACCGGCAAAGGGTAAACTGGGAATTTAGTAACACTATTAAGCTTTCTGTAATCGATAGCAAACCTCCAAGCCCTTTTATCCGAAGGAGGGAACTCATTCTTTTTCCTACATAGTACGACTGGACTCACGTACTCACTATTTATGGGCGTTATTATCTGGTTCTTCAACATTTCTTGAATGTTTTCTTCGATAGTCCTACAGGGTTTGTCGGCAGTTAACTGTATATCATGCCTAACAATGCCTTTCTGTAATCGATAGCAATCTCGTGCGTAACTATTTGACAACTACCAGGCCGTTCTGAAAACAAGTTCGAAAAAGTATTCACCACGGCTTGGCTTTCATGGTCATTCAAATGGCTAAGGTCCACTTGCGGTTGTTCCACTGGCTCCACCACCCTCTGATCCATTTCCAGCATAATTGAATTTTCCTGAAAATTCAGTTTGGCCTTTGCGGCCTTTAAAAACTCCATGCCTAAAATAAGTGGACTTTGCAAATTTTTTACCACAAAAATTAATACTTTAAGGCTTTCATTTTTTACCTGTATTTGTAATGATAATTTCCCAATACATTGACAAGTTTGTCCTTGCGCTGCTATGATTTCTGTGTTTTTATTTTTAAATAATCGTAACCTATTAAAATTCTTCTTAAAAAATGTATCACTCATAAAGTTACCTTCTGCCCCTGTATCGATGAGGGCTTCTACTGGTACATCGCCAACCAGGACTTGTATAATCGGTAATTGTGAGTTCTTCACCACTACCGTATTTAGGTATATTCTTGAGGTTTTTTTCGAAACTTCCGGGGTCTGGACCCTCGCTTTTACAGGTCCCTCTACTCGTTTAAAGCTTTCCTTTCAACTTCTGTCTTCTGGGTATGTGGACGGTTGTTTTCAAATTTCCTTTTTCGGCCTTGACCTTCGAGCTTCGATGAATTAGCTTGATAGCTCTTTCCCCCATAAGAGCGATTTGTGTTTCTGGTCTGTTCATTTGAGAATTGCCTTCGGAGACCTCGAGAATACAATGCCCCTCTAGCTTTTTCCGCTATTCTGCGATTTTGGAACTTGACTGCCAACTCGAAGAGTTCCTTCAAGGTGCTTGGGTTTCGAATTTCGAAGTAATCTTGGACAGCAGCTAGCAATCTTGGTAAGATTATTTCAATAATCTCCGCATCATTTTTCTTCCCATACAGCATATCCGTCAGCTTAATTTTTCGCAGAATAAAGTCCGTCAACTCTTCTATATTTCGTTGATAAAAACTATATAGCTCGGCTTCTAACTTTGCTCGGTCTTTGACTATGGGGAAGGACTTTAATAATGATCTTTTGAAATTTTCAAAGGTATATGTTTGGCCTCCGAATTCCCCTAATAAAAATTTGCCTATATTCTTTCACCCTAGTGAGGCCTGTCCTCTTAGTGCAGACGTGGCAATGGCAACTTTTTGTCTTTCAGGCACAGAGTATAGCTGGAAATGATTTTCTAGGCCTTCTAAAAATATCGCCACCGAATTTTTTCGTCGAAATTGACGTTTGGCTGGATCGATGCTCTCATCGTCTGGACCAGGTATCCAAATCCTTCTAGTTGGTTCACCATTTCTTGTTGTTGGACTTGTACGGGAGCTTCCATCCAGTTTTCGGCCATTTCAGTTCGAAAAGTGTTCGGGTGCTAGTGTGGTGTTGCGTGTCCCCAACTTGCCCGCAACAGTAGTAGTGACTGCTATGAACTGGAAATTACACAAGCTCTTAGGAAGGGTTTAACTCCCTTTTTATTCCACTTTAGAAGTTACAGATGCATTCACTTGACGCTCACAAACTACGCCGACCCGGCGGTGTAACAAAAAATAGAAACGTACAACTAAAAGTAAATAACAAGATGCATAACTACGAAGTCACTATCTACGAGGCTCTATCAACGTGACTAACTTAACCGCGTTCTAAGATACAGCTGAGATTTCAGCAAACTTTTAGAATAAGAAGTTGAAAGATTCAACTAACTGCCGGAGTATTCACACAGACCGAAACGCGCGGTTCTTAAAATTTCTACCGAGCAACCTTCACGCTCGTCAATCAAGAAAGCACACTTACAAACTAGTTTCCCTTCTATTTAACTCAAAATACTTCTGTTAAAAATTTGAATATTCTGCACGTTCTACTAAAATTTACATACTCTGGCATTGGCAATTCCAGGGGAAAGTAAAGGCTTGACAGGAAAGATAGATTAAACTTAAAAAAATGTTAGTTAAAATAAATATAAACCCTACAAATTTATTAAGAAAATAAGAACAATAAGTAGCACACACATTACAATACATAAAACACATTTGGTATTACATTTTCGATCCTTTTAGGGTGAAATACATTTATAATTAAAATGAGGTTTAAAAGCTAAATAAGTACCTTGTTGAACAGTGATATCATACACATATTTAGACGATCAAGTTACCACAATACATAAAACGCAGAGTTACGTTTTTGCTCCTTTCACAGTGAAACACAATTTACAATTAAAATTAGCTTTAAAAAAGAAGCATAGAAAATTTTTATATCGTAACATGCTTTGAAGAATCAAACTGTCACAAAATCAAATTGCTCGTGATTTAAAATCATTGTTAAATGTTGTTGCAAGCTATGGATTTGTTGTTTGTTATGGGTTGTGTCTTTGCTTCCTTACATAACACGTTCATATAAGCAGAAAGAAATTAAAAATTTATTAATAAAATAAGAACAATAAGTAGCACACACAGCACAATAAGCAGCTGGAAATAACTCGAGGAAAATGCAGATATGAAACAATTTCTCCTTAGCACTTCAAATAAATTGCAAATTACCACCTTTAATCGTAATTCAGCTAACCACCAAATCTCACATGTGATTCACAATTGAATTCCCTAGCTGTTTGATGTAACCTTCCTGATGACTCGGTTGTAGGGCTTTAAAAATGTGTTTTCAGGAATCTTTCAGAAGGCTGCCAAGTTGGCAGGAAATCACTAAATGTCACCAACATGGTGACAGAAGTTCTTACCAAGGCTGTTTAAGAACAAAATTGCCTATGTTTGGCATCTAATATAGCTATTTCTGCAATAGCTGCCTTCACAGATCCCAGCAATAAATAAGCACTTAAATACAAAAATGTTGCCACAAATTAGATTTATCACAAAATAAACCTTAAAATTAACATTTTAAGAGCAATAAATAAATAAAACAATATAAAACACTACAGCAATACAGACAAACAAGAATACAATGAAATTCTATTAAAATATTTATAACATTGACATTTCCTTAAGAACTGCACATCCTGGGCCGTGCAGTCCCCAAGACCAGGGAGAACTAATTCTGATTACCATAAAAAGTTGTAAGTATATCATAGTGCACTACCTTAGGTTTAGAAGGTATTCTTTGTATATGCATCACTATGTTGTTAAGTTTCTTGACCCTTCCTAGGATGTGTGTAGCTTGGGAGAGATTCTATGACAATGCTTCGAGTTGAAGAGCCAGACTTGATCTCCTTCCTTAAATTGTCTGCCACCAACTTGGCATCATATCTCAACTTCAACCTCTTGGTGGCTCTGTTGATCCTTTGCATGGTGAACTGAGGAATGTCCTCTAACTGTGCCTGCAGATCTTCCAAGTACTGCTTAGCCAAAGAAGGCATATCTGGCAGTTGTCCAAAGAGCAGGTCACTTGGCAGGTGAAGATCACAGCCAAAAGTCATTTGTGACGTAGAAAAATCCAGTGCTATAATGAATAGCACTCTCATACGCAGCAGAAATAATGACAGTTTGGGGATTCCAGTCTTGCTGGCTCCAGGATACAAATGAGAGATATGGTCCAAGATTTTTAACTTGAATCTCTCCACCATGCTGTCCAACTGTGGGTGTAAAGGAGTGTTTAAGTCTTTTCCATTCTGAGAATTTTACAGTCCTTTAAATATAGATTATATGAAGTTTGTTCACTGATCAGAATGAATAAGGAGAGACACTCTAAATCTTGAAATCCTTTTCTTCACTAGGACTTCTACGGTTGAAGTTTCTTGATCAGGGATAGTATAAGCTTCGGCCATTTACTAAGGTTGCCTATAACAACTAGGATGTACTTGTTATCCTTAGCTGTATGAGGTAAAGGTCCAAGAATGTCCAGAGCAATGCCTCTCAAAATGGTACTCCCACACTGTAGGGCTGTAATCTTCCCTGTATATATGTGCAGGTCCACATGATTTGCACCACTTTTCTAGACCTGCTTTGGACCTGAAGAAACATTCACAAATTTTGGGGAGTATCTTTGTTACACTAAATCAGCTTCTAGTAGTGCTGCTATAAAGCTGTGACAGTACACTATTCACACTATGATTTTGGTAAGATGAACTGCATTTGAAACTCTTTCCTTCATCAGCATCCCATTTGCTGTAGTTTATATTGACAAAAAGAGCATATATTATGTGTATGAACTATTGTAAAGTGTGAGCAAATATTGACTGAAGCCAAATATGTTGCTAACCTTAATTAAAAATATAAATGAGCAAAACTTGCATGTGAATAAATGCATGCATATTGTCCACTGTGTATCTTTTCAATTACTATTTTATATAGTTTCTCAGAATTTGGGATTTATAACCTGGAATTCAGAACATTACATTTTGAAATTCTGGAAAATGGCCAAATATTGGTATAATTTATATATTTTTATTTGCATACACAAGTTTACTGACATTATGCCAAACCTTATAGCAAATAAGTGAATTCTTTAGCATTTAAGAAATATTCTTGATGGTGGAAAGTTTAAGTACTTTCTGATTATCCACATCCTTTCCAAAAAATTGCAAGAAAGTATTCACGAGGCAACAAGGAATGCGGCCATGTTATGAGGCAAACATTTTTTGCATTGATATTTCTTTTTACAGTGAGTTATACTTTTTCCTTGTAATGAATCTTAATGGGACTTTGGAATTTATCAGCTGATGAAAAGGAAGTATTGCAGCTCTGCAGAAGTGTGGTAACAATAGGAAACTTAACAATAGAGAATGCAAAAATTTACATTTTATGAAGTTATATTTCTCAAACTACTGACTTAAAAAAAATACATGCAGTGTGAAAAATTAAAAGTAGAGTATTAGAGAATGCAGGTTAAAAGCTGGTTTGAAGATAGCCATATCTTTAGCTATTTGCTTTGTTTGATGTTGGCCTGTAAACAATACTGAAACTGTGCATGATGCCAAATTTGTGCAGTTTTCTGTTTTCCCCTCTCCTTATTTAGTGAAAATAAATTAGGTACATGGGAAGAACACCACTGCAAAAAAATTGCAGAAATGTTTCTTGAAAAATGTAACCAATATTGTTTATTGCTGATGATTTTGCTTTTTTAATTTTATTTATTGATTGCTCTGTTATGGTATTTTTAGTGAATCTTGAAAATGACTCTTGTCTTTGGCACATGAGCTTGATAAAAAATTAGTTACTAGTGAGATCACAAATGTTCTCCAAAATTGCCAATGAGTTTTGACTTTTTGATAGTACTTGAGTGAATAATCTGAACATACTAAGTTTTTAAAACATTTTAAAGTAATTTAAATGTTTTTGAGGTCTTATTCATTTATAACCTTCCTATTTTAGAAAGATATAGCATACAGATAAAATAATTTTAAAACTTTTACTTAATGCAGAATTTAAGTAGTAGTATGAAAAAAAATTAAAAGATTAACTATCTGTGATGCTTATTAATTTCAATTTATATCATTGATCTCAGTTTATTTTCTGTAACTGCAATAAATATAATAAACATTGGTACTTTGTTATATTAAATTTTGATTTCTCAGTGATATTTTTGCATTGTTAATACATTTGAGGTTCTTTTAAACATATTTTACTTGAGTGATTAAGACTGCTGTCATGCATGAAGGTGTCCCATCTTTTAGCAGGTAGCTTTCTTGTGCTTTGCTGTATTTGAAATAACTTAATTGATAATTCAGCACAAATTCAAGTAAAATATGATTAAGATTTTATGATTTGAACAAATGAAGTAGAAGCATTTGCTATTTATTTCATGGAAATGGCACAGCGTTGCAAAAATTGCTGAATATTGTGAATACAGTCAAAAGTCGTTAATCCGGACTCGTTGGGACTTCGTCGATTCCGGATTATCGATTTTTCCGAATTATAGATCATCAGTTTAAATCTGGTAACATGGCATGCAGAAATTACAAATATAAAAATATGAAACCGTAATTTATGAAATAAAGAACAATTATGATCTAAAGGGTATCAAAATTTACAAAAAGAAAAAGCTTAATATTTATTTGTTTACTTTATTAAACATTTCTTTCAATGTAAGTTGTTTAAATTGCTTCATTTCATGTGACAATACTTTCTCTTTAATTCTATTAAACAGATATAATTTCTTGTTTAGTTACAAAGTTCCGCTGTTCAAGTCCTATAATTGCTGTGTTGAGAATATAATTTGTCAGTCGAAATATTTTCGTTTTCAATAACCTCTCTCTCACTTTCTTCACTATCGGAAGCGAATTATAATGACGAGGAACTTGATTTAAATCATATCAAAGACGGAGTACATCGAGATGAAATACCACATTTAGTAAAAAATTATAAGCCAAATAAAATAAAAACATCTGCCCTGAAGATAAGGATAGTGCTGACGGATCAACTTCCAATTCATTGCGCGCCACAGCGTTTCTCCCCCCCTGCCGCAAAGCAGCGTGAAATTGATAAACAGATTTCGGATTTCAAAACATACTTTCGTTTTGTAGATCCTTTACATATTAGTAAATATATATCGGAAATTCTATATTACATAATTGAAAGTTCAGGCTTACTTTTATAAAATTGCTCTAACGGTCTGCAAAAAATAATAAGCTGGATCCAATTCGAAGATTAAGGAACAACGCAATCTGGAACATTAACTGAATTAGATAATTACTTAGCTTATACCATCCGTTATACATTAAACGCGCAGGCGTAAACGTATTATGCGCTTGTGCACACGCATATTCGCAGCCGTAAAGGTCTTATGCGCACGCGTAAACGCTTATGGGCATGCATCAACGCGACGCATGCGCAGAAAGTTTGTAGCTTTGAGGTCCGCATTATGGGTGTCCGAATTAACGACTTTTGACTGTATTTAACTTGTGAAAGATCATTTTAAATTTATCTAACTGAAAATCCATTGAAGTTTTGCTGCAAATAAAAATGCAAAAATTTAAACATGGATAATTTTTCTTCTGTATTAGATTAATTTCTTAAAAGCATGATTATGTAAGATAAATAAATCATCTGTTATTGAAGTTTAAATTTTCAAGAGTGAAAATGGACAAAATTTAAGTTTACATTCTTTAAACACCAACTTCTTGAATATAATATTAAGTATTGAATGCTGCTTGCTTCAAAAAATGTATTTATTAAACCATTCTCTTAATTTTTATTATATATATATAGATAGGCATATTCTTTTTGTTCATGGAAGAATATTTCTGTTGATAATATGGATTTTTTATTTATAGGAGTATTTTTCCTGTATTTTTCAGTTAGCAGAGAAAATTGAAGATGCCAGTTTCCAATTTGTGGATAAAAAGGCATGGCCAGTTTCATATCCCCAAGAAGAAAAACTTACTGCTTGGGATGTATGTGTTGAAGAACATTACTTTAATATAATTAAAGCATCTACCAAAAGGAAAATGAGCATTAGCAATAACAAAATTAAAAGAAGACCTTCTAAGTAAGTAATTATGTTATCCAAATACGAGTTTTTTTGAAATTGTAGTTACCCTAGATTTGATGATCAAAATTAAGCAGTTTTAAATCACCATATTGTCCAAATCATATATCACAAAAATTTAAATTGATACACATGAACAAAATCAATAAACAGAGTTAAACACAACTTGAAATGCACAAAATATGAAATCTAAAGCAGTGCATAAATAATATTTTTTAAAACTCAGCAAATATACATTAAACTTATGTAACATCTACTGGTAGTACAGCTAATTTAGTTATTGGCCTACTTTAAAAGACCCGATTTGGTTTTTACAATGCAAACTGTAACCTTTTTATCCTTACCATAAATTAGTTCTTTGATTTTCCCCTAGTAACCAAGTTGAAATGGGCATATTGTCTTCCTTTACCCAAACCATGGTGCCCTTTTTAACGATATCCTTAGAAAAATACCACTTAAATCGTTGCAATAAACGACTGGTATAATCATTTTGCCACCTTTTCCACAAATATTGGGTTACTTTAGTAGTGTGCTGCCAGCGCTTTAAAGAATTATTAGAGAAGTCAGTTAGATCAGGCTCCGTTATAGATGTTGAAATTTGACCAACTAAAAAGTGTGCAGGTGTAAGTTCTTCTAAATCATTTGTGTCATTTGACAGGGGGATATTGGATGTTAATTTAAAATTCCTTCTTTGCGGTTCAAAATTGTAAGAACTTAAGACACAATAATACACTAAACACACTAAAAGGCACACTCTTGTTTTAGGAGATTATAAAAATTCTGTTGTCATTCCCTTCTTTCCATCAATTAGCTATAAAGTTGCACATATTTTGCAGAAATTTAACTTTCGGGTTGTTTATTCTCCCATCAATAAAATTCTGAGCTCCATACTCAAGGACCCCATTCTGGATATGAATTCCTGGGGTATTTATAGAATTTCTTGCCAGTGCGGTTTAATTTACATTGGCCAAACTAAGAGAGCCTTGAAATTTCGCGTCAAGGAACATGAGGCATATGTTAGAAAAAAGGAAACACAGAAGTCTTCTGTTGCTCAACATTGTTGGTCCGAAAATCACACTTTCAATTTTTCTGCTGCCAAAATTATTCAAAAAACATCTTCCATTGGAAAACTGTATTTTCTAGAGGCATTTCACATTCATAAAAATCTTCCTGTTTTAGTTAATGATCCTAATTCCAATCCAAATTTGCCTTCGGCCTTTAAAGAAATTATGTTTTACTTCTGGTTTAACCAACAGATGGCGCCACTTGCTTATTCTTGTCCAGACTTTCTTATCTTATCTAATCATTATTTCCTATCTTGTTCATTTGCGGTTTTGAAGCTGAGGATGGTGGTTCTGTAAAACCATAGAAACTAGTCCTGTGAAAATTTTGTAAATATAATGCTGATTTTTGTTGTTCTTTCTGAATTGTAAGAACTTGCTCAAATGCAAAAATTAACCCCCTAACTGTACATTTAAGATAAAACTTAAACAATGTAACAGCTGCCTCCCTGATACCTCCAAAGTGAGGAGCATTAGGAGGGATAAACTTACAATGAATCCTTTCAGATGTCATGTATTTGGTTAAGAATTCATCATGTTATTTTACCGCATTGTATAGTCATTTCAATTCGTTGCTAGCCCCAACAAAATTTCGAGCACTGTCACTAAATATGGATGCACATTTCCCTCTTCTAGAAAAAAATTATTTTAAGGCTGCAATAAATGATTCTGTAGATAAATTTGAAACAGATCTCTAGGTGGACTGTTAGAGTCGAGAGGCAACCAAAAATTGCAACATAAATCTTGTGCACTATGCTCTTCCTCTGTATTGTATATTTTATACCAAAAGGGCCACAAAAATCAACACCAGTGTGTTTAAAGGAAAAGGACGGATTTAGTCTCTCTAATTGTAAATTACCTATCTTTTGATCCAGCACTACTGGTTTTACCTTGGCACACATTACATATTTTCTTAAGATCTTTCTAGCAAGATTACATCTACTTATTGGCCAAAACCTTTGCCCAACACTACACAAGAACGCTTATGTTCCAGTATGAAAGTTTCGAATATGGTGGTCTAACATAATGAAATGAGTCAATTTATGATTTTTTGGCAAGACAGCAGGGTGCTTTGTGTTAAAAGGCAAGTTAGCTTCCTGCAATCTACCACCTACTCTAATAACTTGAGATTCATCTAAAAAAGAACATAAAAATTTTAACTGACTATTTTTACTTACTTCCCTTTTCTTATGTAACTCCTTAAATTCTTCAAGAAAGCCTTGCTGTTGGACTAAGGAAAGCGATTTCCTTTCGCTTGAAGAAACCTCTGCTGTCAGAGGACATAGTTGTTTTTCCTTGGATCTACAGTTTCTTATAAATCTTAAAATATAAGAAAAACATTAATTAATGTAGTATAACAATTAATGATACTACAAACATAATCCAAAAGAGAATTGTTAACTGTCAAATTTACATTAGAAATAAGTTTCAGTTCATGCACATAGTTCTCATTTGATTTTTCCAAGTTGTAATTAAGATGGTTATAATTAATGGCCTGTTGATGTAGAAAATTTGGTCCTTGATATCATAAAGAGTTATCACCAATATTTTCCGGGTTCAGACTACGAGAAATTAGGTCAGCAGGATTAGCTGCGGTTCTGACATGTTGCCAGGAGAAAACCTTAGTTAGCTCTTGGATACGAGCTACTCTGTTTAACACGAATACTTTTAGAAGATGAAAAGATGTAGCAAACCAGGCTAACACTACTGTTGAATCTGTGAACAGAATAACGTTGTCAATTTGTAAACTCAAAGATGTTTTTACTTTACACACAAGTTTGGAAAGGAGCTCTCCTGCACACAACTCCAGACGAGGAATGGTTATTACCTTGGTAGCCGATCCTCGAGATTTACTGCAAAGCAAAGTCACTTTAACCAAAAGGGCCACAAAAATCAACTTCTCAACACACTCTTGTTTTAGGAGATTATAAAAATTCTGTTGTCATTCCCTTCTTTCCATCAATTAGCTATAAAGTTGCACATATTTTGCAGAAATTTAACTTTCGGGTTGTTTATTCTCCCATCAATAAAATTCTGAGCTCCATACTCAAGGACCCCATTCCGGATATGAATTCCTGGGGTATTTATAGAATTTCTTGCCAGTGCGGTTTAATTTACATTGGCCAAGGTTTTGGAGAGCCTTGAAATTTCGCGCCTTGAAATTTGGAGAGCCTTGAAAAAATTGGAGAGTTTTGAAATTTCGCGTCAAGGAACATGAGGCATATGTTAGAAAAAAGGAAACACAGAAGTCTTCTGTTGTTCAGTTTCAGAGACACAACGCAAGTAGATAGTTCCACCATATCCAAACTTTGAAGTATCAGCAAAACAGTGGAGCTCGATTTCTTTAGTTGATTCTATAAGAGTAACAAGCAACCTTGACTTGTCTCAACTGTGGTGAGGCCTTTTGAAATGTCTCCTATTCTTCTGTCTATTTGAAAGGAAGTGGATCATCCCACTCTAGATGTAAAAGCCACAGCCGTTGCAGAAAGATCTTAGCACGCATGATTACAGGCCCTTGGAAATCTAAAATATCAAACAATTATCTGCCAAAACCGAGTGCTTAGTACAGATGTTAGATGAACTAGACATAGTAGAGCCTTCTGAATTCCATCTTAAACCTGGAGTTTTTATGGTGCTTCGTGAAGATTCTTCAAAATGATACTCTTGTTTTTCGAATGGAACTTATTCTAAAATAATTCTTTTGTTTGAGCACCACTTGTACAATTCCATTTTTGCAGATTGTAGCATGGCTATTAACTGCCACTGCAGCTCTGACATCTTCTGCGCCAGACAAAATGTCATCAACATAAAAATCAATGAGTGTTATTTCGGAAGCTGGTGTATACATATCCTTTTCATCTATGGCTAATTGCTTCAGCACTCTTGTTGCTAAAAGATGCTAATTTTGTTCCATATGTTACGGTAAGTAATTGATAAAGTTTAGATGCATCATTCAATGTATTCTTACAAAGGATGCATTGAAGTTTGCATTGCTCAGGATTTATACAAATCTGTTGATACATTTTGAAGCCACCTTCTATTTTCTAAATAGTAGCAGGATAGAGAACAGGTCATCTTGAACCACATCTCCGTTCATCAAGCAGTCATTGAATGAAAACCCTGATGATGAAGGAGCCGAAGCGTCAATTATCACTCTTAACTTCATTGTATTGCTGTCCGCTCTATAAACACCATGATGAGGCATTATGTATTTAGGAGTCTCCAACACACTCTGCATTTTTTGCATATGCCCTAACGCTTCATATTCACTCATGAATTCACAGCACATCCTAGACATGTCAGAGGTTTTTGTCTAGTCTCTTCCACAAATTTAACCGTTGTGTGGCCAGTAGCGAAGAGTCACCCAACTGAATGAATATCTTGCCTTTATGGTAGAATCACTACATATCAATCCTCGATATCCTGCTGATGTGTTTTCACAAAATGATCCTAACATTCTATTTCTTTATTTTTTATTTTGAAAGACTATAACAGACTCAATTTCCCCCAAAACTTGATTAGTGAAATTAAGTCTTCTTCGGCTTTCATAAATTCATATTGTGTGGATTTGGACCAAAATTTACACCACCAGCAATGTATCCAAACACAGAATTCTGAAAAGTTAAATTCGAATGTAGTGGATGAATTTGATCAGCCTTCAATAGTTGATAAAAGCATTCTGCACTTAACAAGGTATCTATTTTCTGTGGTTTATTAAAATGTTCCGCTAGTTTTATGTTTTGAGAAAGCTGTGAAAATGAAAAACTAATTTACTGGTACTAAATCATTAATTTTAGTTACAACAAAGAATTCAAGAGCTCTGTGGTAATCACGCTTGTTTGATATTACAGGAGTAAGCTTGAATTTTACAGATAGAGCCATTTCATTTAAACATGAAATTCGTTATTAATTTTATTCCGAAGTTATTAGCGAAATCAGAGGTAAAGGAACAACACTGACTTCCACTGCCAAGAAAAGATTGACATGCAATAAAATTCCTTCAAGAATCTTTAACTTAAATAATAGCAGTCGATAATAATACGTCCTTTGAAATCACTTGGGAAGTCTGGTGTCAGCATTTAGCTTCAAATTGTCTACTGAAGGGGATTCAGAGTTATAAGCAGGTATTTCCTCCCTCCACACACAACCTAGTATGGTAGCAGATGATTTCAAAATATCCTGATTGGGGAAATGCAGCAAAGTATGATGAGTTTTCATGCATTTTGGACTGCTAAATTCCGAGTGACATTTCTTTGTAGAATGAGTCGGATTGAAAACCATGCAATTAAAACATAATTTATGTTTCTTAACAAATTCAAGACATTCGCTTACAGTCATTTTCAAGAAAGAATTACATTTATATAACTTGTGAAAATTGTTACTCTTACAACAAATACATTTAAAATCTAGATTTTTAACATCTGACACCAAAGCAGTTACCTTTTGAATAGGTTGACTCTTTTTTACATTTACATTAGATGACTTTGATGACTGCAAAGTTCCAGCATGTTGTTTTAGAAATGTAATAAGCTCAGGTAGTTTAGGTAGCTCATTTGTATTCAAATCTCCTTTCCACTAAAGATGAGCAGAAACATTTAATTTTTGCAGCAAAATATATGCAAGAAAGGTTTCTGAGAATCCCTCTATCTTTTGGTTTAAAATTTCCAGAGACCTTGCACTTTCATTCGCTGTGTCCACTAATTTTAAAATAGAAGACGAGCTCTAATTTTGTATGGGAGAAATTGATATGAAACGCTTTATCTGAGCAAATACCTGTTCACATTTATTGGAGTACCTTTCCCCTAAATTTTATAGTCCAAGCAATTTTATAGCTACTGTCAAAAATTGTGATTGACTGAATAATCCTAGCTGCTTCGCCATGAAGCGATAACTTCAAATATGAGAGCTTTTGGGAATTCGATAATGTATTATTATGAATACTTGAAATGAAAAGATCCCGAAAGCTTAACCAATCTTGAATATTCTCATTAAAAGATGGCTAGTTAAATTTTATACTTTGTGCACTGGTATTTTCAATCTTGCATCTTTAACACTAAGTTTTGACTTTTGACATTTAACTTAAACCCATAAATTATCAATGTTCTCTTGAATAGTTTGCTGTTCAGTTATATATTTATCAAAATCTTTTTTCATAAACTGCTTCAAATAAGTTATTAAAAATATCTGAACACTCATTGTTAAATTTTGCACGTTTATTTTCAAAAAGTTGTAGTTGAAATTCATCACAAGTACATTTTTCAAAATCCGAAGTAGCTTTCGTTATACTTGATTTAAAAATTCTTTTGTTAATTAACAATGCCTCCATATTGTAAAGCTAATTAATAATACAGAATTATATAGACAAAGTCACTTACCTCCATATGAGGTAATCCAGAGGAAAACTGCAAGTGCTATTCGAAACACATTAGTTATGATGAATTCCATATAGCATGTCACACTTTGTATAAATTTAACAACACTTCAAGTTTTAGCTTTTTATCCACAAGCACTAATCTTCCTACTGGGTTGCTAGAATCACAAATGTTTGAGAATAGAATTTAAACACTCAAATATTCATGGAATTCAAACACTAAAATGAATGGATTGTAGATTCTTTATTACATCTGTTAACAGACATTACACACACACACGCACGCACGCACGCACACACACACACGCACGCACGCACACACACACACGCACGCACGCACACACACACACAAGAACTTACATATTTGACTCGGATGGACACTCTTGCCATCCACATCCACATACATATAATTTCACCAACCTGAGCTACTCACTCGATCAATGGCCGCTAGCTTTCCACGTCGTTCTTTTTTTTTACTTGTGGTTGCCAAATCACTCTAGTTAAACATTACTCTTATTTAGATCTTGGCATCACTTCACTTCTGCCTTAACACTTTGTATACGGTACACACAGGATTTGGCAGCATGATGATGAGCAGTAAATGGGTCATTTTGGTGTTGGCGACAATTTTCAAAATCGTGCCAAAGCCGTAGCGAGTACTAGGATTTTATCACAAAACTTTTACTTTCCTTTTAATAAATGCCTTATTTGTCATTTTGTAATAAAATAAAAAAATAATAATTAATCATCTATGCTAACCATTTAATATCCACTATATTCACCAAAATATCGCTGATTATTGTAATTCAAGTTTTAAGCAATTAACTTTATTTTAATGTTATTCGTATCATTTAATGTGGCTTCTTCCCTCTAAATTTATTTATTTATTAGTTAATAATACTTTTAAATTTCATGCAATTTTCTCTGGCATAATCCTGAAGGTAATTCTAGCAGTATGATGACATACTATCACGAAATTTAATGCACATATTTTTTGCTTATATGTGCTGCTAAATAAATACAAAATGCCTGAATTTATTTAAAAAATTCATTAAATAGATTTCTTTCTTTTGTATAACTGCAAAATGTCTTCAAAAAAAGACATTTTTTAATCCATATTCTAATCTCAATCTTAAGTGGAGAAAATAACTCCCATTATAGTTAAAGTAGTAATGGTTTGGTAAATTGGAAAATTTTTTTACTTTCAAGTGGTACGATAATTAATTTACCTCTCAGGATAGCCGATGTGCCCTACATGGACAAACTGGATTAAAAAAAAAGCACCTGAAAAAGTCGGGGAATTTTATTCTCCTCTTTGAGTGGCAACCCTGATGTAACTTCTGTATTCACATTTCCTGAGAAAGAAAATGAAGTTTAGTCATTGTCTAAAATATCTGATGCATATTAATCATCAGATATTTAGTACTTGCATGTTGTCCTAATGACCATGAAGTCATGGAACCGTAAAAGTTGATTGAGATTCTGCCAAACTGCACCAGTCATTCCTGTGGAATTGTAAACTACACTTCCATCTGCAATTCTTGCAATGAAACACTTGTTCATCACTTCGCTTCTTCCCCTCTTAAAAAGGCTTTCATCGACTTATACTACAATAGTTTGTTAGACTGTCCAGTTTTTCTGTAAGCTGTGTTTAGAGTGCTATGAGTACAAACTTCCTGCAGGTGGTTGTACCAATCTATTACTGTTTTGTCAGCCAGCTGTTTTTATGCCATTTAACTGATCGTTCCGTTGACCAACTATAAATGAACTGGAGTGCAGTCAAAAATTTAATTCTATAGCCCTCAAGCACATTCCCCTTCCCAAAAAATACCAGAACAGTTAATATTATATCCTCATTCATAAAAGCAAAAAATGGCTTATCTAGAACCATTTGTAATTACATCATACGAAAATGCAAAGGTTACGAGTATGTTTTGGTGTTATGGCTATCCATAAGTAATGCTAAATTAAGCTGCTTGGTAACAGTTTCATTGTCAACAGGATAATACATGAGTATCGATATTTAAGTAAGTTTAAATTGAAATTTGTACATTGTTTTTATATTGCCTTTATTCTTCTAGGTTGAATAGTACACCATCTTACAAACTGAATCAGAGTTCTAATAGTCAGACACGTTCAAATTCTATATTAATAAGCTATGTTCATGGTGAAGCTACTACTCATGCTCGGGATTTAAAAGATGAGCTGGTAAATATGGGACTAGAAAGTGTGTTTTTGGTAAGCTATTTATTTTATTAAAAAATTTTTTGTTAAAAATTCCTCTTGAAATCAGAACTTTTTAAGTATAAGACATGTGATTCTGATAATGTTTTACAGCAAATAAAAGTCAACTATGGCAAGAATATGTAATGGGACATTCCTACTTATAGTAACAAAGTAAAACCTAATAAAGATAATATGAAAGTAATCCTTAAAAGTCCTTACCTGACTTCTATTTTCATAAGTAGTCATAAAATGCTGTTAGAAAAATGTTTTAAATGATGCAATAATTCATATTTGAGCATTTTTAAGTTAACCAAAATTAATTTAATAAAAATCATGAAGTCTATCTTTTTTTACGTTCCTCTGGTCCTTATACTTACATTTAAGAAAATGTTACACTCATGATAAAAAGTAAAACACAAAAAGATGTGACATGTACAACAGAAGTGAGTGGGATATTTAATATAAAACTTTAGAAAGCTCTTTTGAAAACTCAGAGGTAATATAAAAATTGAAGAGCACTATTTAAATTTGTGTGTAACTGAAAATAAAATCAGTGAAGAAGAGGTCTCTGATGTTAATGGATTAGTTGACAAGCATTGATGTGCAGACTGCCATAAAAGTTTGATCAGTGCAAAATTTTTAAAAGTTCTTCATTTTGTGCCACAGAATGCAAATGGCAAGAGTTCATTGCAAATCAATTTTTAATTGAAAGAATCATACCATACCATTTTGAACAGAAGAAAAAATTAAAGATGATTATTACTTTTTTTTAATAATGAATAATCAAAACATTGTATTTCAAAAATTAAGAAGAAATTTCTTAGCTGCTGTAAGATCAGTTATTAGAAGCTTCAGCAATGAGAAAGGAACAGTCCTACAGTAACACATATGTGTAGTACATAGTAATGATAACAGAAAATAATTAATTCATGAAAATTAAACACAGAGTTTGATAATATTAAAGAAAACAGATATTCTTATAAATCAAAAGAAAAGCTGAAAATGAAAAATTCTAAGGTGAAATACATGTTTCCAGTTTTCAGCTTTTCAAAGTATTCTCCATGTGCGTCGAGGTACCGTTGCCATCATTGTGGCAGCTCCCTGATTCCTTTGGCATAGAAAGAACTTGGTTGTTGTAGCCACTGGAGGACGTCGTTCCACAGTACTTCATCTGTTATGAATTTCTTTCCTCCCAGATGGTCTTTAAGAGGTGCAAACAAATGATAATCAGTGTGGGGGGGGTAAATCTGGACTGTAGGGGGATGGGGCAGAACTTCCCAGTGCATTTCGGCCAGAGGAGTTCTTGTCACATTGGCCGTCAGAGGGTGGGCATTGTTATGGAGAAGACATTTCGAGACAAAATCCCAGGTCTTTTCTTGCAAATGGACTTTTGTACAGCACCACTCAACAATGTGGATTAGTATTGGACATTCATTGTGCTCCCTTTGTCCAAACAATCCACATAGATAACACCCTTCATGTCCCATAAGACACTTGCCATAATCTTTGCAGCGGACGGCTGCATTTTCCTTTACTTGGGCGGTGGGGAACCTTTATGTTGCCACTCCATGCTGCTTCTTTTGGTCTCTGGGCTTGAATTTTGCAACCATGTTTCATCACACGTGGTGACAGATTGCAATAATTCATCACCTTTGGCTCGAAACCAATTCAGAAGCTGTTCACACAGATCGTCATGTGTGACCACTTCTGATCAAATGTCAGCTGGTGGGAGAACCCATCTTGCACAGATTTTGTAGAGGTGTAAGTGGTCATGAATGATTGTCTCAACACTCCTGACATTGATATACACCTTGGCAGCAGTATCCCGCACTGTTAATTTTCAATCACATTATGTTTCCGCTACGCGGGACTTAACGTCCAAAGGGATAATTCTCAGAACTCGCACAATTCCAAGAAACCCACATAGCTAGGTTACCATTTTCACTTACTACAAAGACTTGAATGCCAAACACTAATCGATTATCGCTCAGATTGGGATCACATGAGGCTTCAGAAGCAGAACTTTCGTCTGATTGGTTGTCTCTACCCGGGACTGAGGTCCAGCCGAGACATTTTCGGTGAGGTTTGAAAAACTCTCACTTAGCCGCAACATTGTTTCCGTAGTTAGGCGGGTCTTCCCTTCAGGCGAGGCTCTTTTTTCTAGAAATCCTCCCGTTTAAATCAGTGCTACCAGAATCTCGTTTCTCAGAAAAGTCCCGTCTAACAGGGACTGTAGCCATGGGAGAGAACCTCTTTATTCGCTGTTTCTCAAGAATCAATTGCTCAACACGTGCAATATTCACTGGTGTGACTGCAGTCAGGCGAATGTGTCCATGCGTTTCATTTGTCACCAGCTCCTGTCCTTCGTGAAACTGTTCACACCATTCGTACACTCTTGTCCGTGACATCATTTGTTCGCCATTCTGTGCTTGCAGTCTTCTGAAAATCTCAGCTGGTTTAACTTTCTCCTTCACAAGAAATTTGATTATACACCGCTGCTCCACAGCCACAGAGTCAGTGCTTGCTGCCATGTTCGCTGCAACGGCTGTGCATGCGCCATATACATCATGCCAGGTGCTAGTTAACTCGAGAAGGAATACATTACGTCACCCGCAATTTTCATCATGATCCAGCTATTCATTGATTATTTACATAAGAAAATCCTGGTCAGCCTTGAACGACCCTTGTATTTACAATTTAAAAAATTACCATATTATGGAAATAAATTGCTATTTCAATGTTACCATTTTTTGCAGTAATATAAATATTTTTCAGCTCTTAAGTTCATACGTTCATTCAATTTAGCTTTGGTAATAAAACTCGAAAATGCCTGTAATCATAATATTTTTATGTTGAATAAATTCTAGAATAATAATAATAAGTAATGTTGCTTAGTTATGCCTCAAACCATCTTTTACTTTTTCATATTGCATCAGAGTAATCATTGCCAAAGTGACATATATAAAAACAATATTTGTTTCTGAACAATATTTTGAAGCAAGTTTGTTGTTTTACCATTAGTATAATTAATAAAGGATGCTTTGGAAGGGATATACAAGCATTTTACATCTTTGCTGCAAATTTCTCTTCCGAATGTACCAATTTTTTTTACATATTTCGATTCTATGGCTCATATTATGGTAGACTGCCAAGTTTGTAAAAATCGCACAAATAATTTTTAAAAAATTAGCTCTACAAATTTTAGCTCTTCAGTGTTAATTGAGTTTGATTTATGTTATTAATATCTCTTTTTTTTATTAAACTTTTTTTATTCTTCCTTTCACATTTTGAAATTTAGTTTCATTCCAAATAAAATTCACCCATTTTTAATTACAGTTCGAAGTCTGTTATCCATATGTCCATTATCCGGAATGATCTATAATCTGTACCTCAAAGCCACAAACTTTTTTTTTGTATGCTTTACGCATGCACATTAATGTGCATTTAAGCATGCGCATTGGGAGGATGTATCTCCAGATATGTTAAAAAATGCTTGGCATAATTTATGGCCAGCTACCATATTTCATGGTGAATTTATTCAACATAAAAATATTATGATTACAGGCATTTTCGAGTTTTATTACCAAAGCTAAATTGAGTATGATGAAGATGATAGCCATGAATTTGAAGGTTTACTGACATCACAAATTAAAGGTGAAATTTTCCAATTATTGGATTTTATAAAGAAATGTGGAGAAGCGGTAATAAATGAAGGTGATATAACAGAAGTTTTTCATTGCGACGAGAATTCCCCAATCATCAATCAATTAACAGATGGTGAAATATGTAGTATGGTTCTAGATCCAAAAAATACCGCTTCCGATAGTTGAAACTTTGTAACTGAACAAGAAATTGTCTGTTTATAGAATTAAAGAGAAAGTATTAGCACAAAAAATAAAGCAACTTAAATTGAAAGAAATGTTTAATAAAGTAAACAAATAAATATTAAGCTCTTTTTTTGTAAATTTTTATACCCTTTAGATCATACTTGCTCTTTATTTCATAAATAACAGTTTCATATTTTTAATTATGTAATTTATGCATACCAGATTTAAATTCGGAAAAACCCATTACGGACTTTGCACTGTATTTATTTTTAGAATTTGTATTTTAAAATAATTTTCGTAAATTTTTCTAAAAAATTTTGAATTATAACCTATACAATTTTTACTATCGTCTTAAAGTAGATGTATTTCTAAGCATACCTGTAAAAAATTAGTTTTTTATTCAAAATTTTCGAAGATGCACATGAATTTACATATTTGGGCATTTTGAAGTTTGGCATCTTGTTCTTAGCAATTATAACGCCAAATGTGGTTTATGGATTTTGTTGCAGTGAATTGCTACAACTATTTTTAACCATAAATTTCAAATAAATTATTAAGGTAGAATTCACTGTACGTAATTTTTTCCCTCAATGATGCGTTATAAATATTTATTAACACTGTATGGAAATCTATTTTCTTTAAATTATACATGATATTGTTCAAATTTTTAAAATTTCTTTCTTCCTTTTTCTTTTAAATATTTGTAAGTAAATTTTTACCTTCGCCGTGTTATCATCTGCTACTTTACTTTAACTTCATTTAAATCGAATTGTCTAAAACTGAGAACGTTCGTTTGATGTTTATTTTCACAATGTCTTTAAGCAAACAGAATGTTGGAATAGTTCTGGAACATTTCTAATATGAAAAATCATTTAGACAAATAGCCAAAATAACTGATCATTCTAAAAGCAGAATTCATTGCATTTGACGCAATTGAAACACATTAGATGCAACTGATATTATTAAAAAATTGACAAGAATGAAAAATTTATG
Organism: Stegodyphus dumicola; assembly: GCF_044657685.1. Lineage (NCBI taxonomy): Eukaryota > Metazoa > Arthropoda > Arachnida > Araneae > Eresidae > Stegodyphus > Stegodyphus dumicola. The sequence goes on from NC_140781.1 coordinate 37,482,031, forward strand.
GTAGTGTAACAATCAAAAAATCTTAATTTTTATGTGTCAGCACTGAAAACAATGTAGAAGGAAAGTAGAAAATTAGGGGAAGCAAAAATTTGAAGGATAATCTACTTCAAGAAATTTGAGTGTCCAAAAAGAAAACTCGTATATGTGTCCAGCAAATACCAGCAAATGGGCTTGTGCTAACGGAAAAGACAAAAACTATATTATTGTAGATTAAAGTGAAGAGTGACTAGTTTTTTGACTATATGGTTGTATAAATTTAAATTACATCATAGAACATCATATCGTATCATGAACGGAGAATCCCATGATTTCTCAGTTGAATTATTTGAAGATTCAAGAATTTATCCAGTGACGTACTTGATGAAACCAGTCTTTCCTTTCATCTTGTGCCTCTAAAGGCCAATAAAGGCTTGGACCAGATACTAATGAAATGGATTGAATTTGATTATTAAGTTGCAGCGAAACAGGGCTATTTGCCTACAAGGAGGGATGCCTTTGTGAAGAACTTTCTAAAGGAAACCAGCTCATATACACGTTACACATAGGAAAAAAAAAAACATGAAACCGCCCATGCAATCAGTCCGTTCGCCGGGATTCGAACCCCGAGCCAACTACCAGTGTTCAGCAACTTTACCACTGAAATGGAAGGCGGTAACTTTATTTAAAATGAATGTCAGAAATGCCAAGATGTTTCGAAAAGTTGCATGCTTTTTAATATACTTACAGAATGAAGAAAAAGAGCAAGCGATTAAGAAGAAAAAAAAATTTTTGAGTAAAATTTAGTATTTTTTATTAATTCAAATTTTTTAATCTTATGATGTATGATTCTTGCGATTTCAGAATTAAAATATTTGACCAAAATATGAATAACATTTTAAGATGTTAAATGTAGGATGATAAAATTGTCTAAAGCAATGGGCACAATGATAAAACTGTTTAAAGCAATGTATGCTAGTTATCCTAAGTTAAAAAGTTGGTTATACATCTCTCTTATTTATATATATTTTCTGAATAGCCCGTTGAAAGGTGCGTTAACTGTGCTTTACTGTATTTTCTCTTTTAATATATTCAGTTTTCAAATGCATTGTAGTGTGGGTCACGGTGCATTCATTTAAATAAAATCACATTCTGGAAAATTTAAATTAATAAATATATTTAAAATGCACAGTATGAATGAATAAATAGAAAGCTTTAAAACAATTATCTGAAGAGACAATGCAACACAAATAATTAAAATCCTTTGTCTGTTCCAATTTCCTCTGCATCCAAAGAAATGCCTTTGACTCAAGAAGGGTAAAAAAACCATTTAAGAAGTCAGAAGAGAGATTAAATTGTATAACATTATTATATATGGAAATACCTTGAATAACATCAAAGCTTCAAAAATAATTGGTGAATTTGTTAGCAGGAATTCTAGGGAAAAGTTATTAAACCTTTTATTTAATGGTTATCTAAATTAATAACCAATTATTTTAATTTAAAGAATATTCCATGAAATGTATTAGCAGTTTGATGTTTTGTTTTCTTTCCCAAAGAATATTTAGTTTTTTAATATAATTTGAATTTTTATGTATCTTGGTATGCAAAGTATGTAAGAATATTTAGAAATAAAAATATTTAGTTTTAGTTTTAATTAAAATGTTACTAGTACAAAATAGTTATGAGTATTTAATCATTTATTACTTTTCAGCACTAATTGTGATTCAATCGGTAAACCTGAAATCTGGTAATAGCTTGAAGGAGAGGTGTTACTTGAGAGAAAGTTTGTGATAATGAGCGATGACATAGGGCCTCGAAATTTCAGGATGAACTGAAATGGAAACCACAACATTTAAGAGAAAACGAGGTCACACACAAAAGAAAAGAAATTTTTAATAAATAATGTACCCACGTGGAAAGGGAAAGCAATCTGCAAGTCAATCTCAAAGAAAACAACAGAATTTAAACTTGGAAATGTGCTATTGCAATTTGAGAGACGCATCATATATCAATACCTCAGGTATTCAAGCTCTAAATAAATAAATAAATAAAAAAAAAATTCTAAGTTTAGTGTATTGTTTGAACCATCAGAGGGCCAGTACAGATTTTGGACAACTGGCCATGAAATATCATTCCATACAGACTGAATATTGCTGCAATTCATCACTTACGATTGTGCATAACTACTGCTGGCCAACATTCTAGCAGTCACATTCAACACGTGTTCTGTAGGGATTAAATCTAGAACAGCTGTAGACCATGGGTAAGTTAATGGTCTCGCAAGAAATGTTGAACAGTGCATATTATATGAGCAGTAGCATTGTCTTGTTCAAATATAGCACTTAGATTGTTCTGTATCAGTGTTAAAACTTCTTGTTCAAACTCTTCCTGAATGTAGCATTGACTGTTCAGAGAGATTGAGATTTGCTGAAGGCAGATGAAATGAGACAGCATTTTCACACTGTGATGCTGATAGTTGGGCTGCTATGGCACTTTCCAATAGAGCTGTTTTGATAGTGTATAGGCAAGCAAAGATCCGGCTGTTATGGACCCATTATATTGTATCTAGACTCGTTAATTGTGTATGATTGCATGATGTGACTCATTAACTATAAGTTTCTATAACTTACAATCTCATTACCTCTCTCTACCAATTGCAGCCTCTAACATCAGTAACAAAAAAATGAACAGAAATCACAACACTTAATGCTGAGCTATAATCTTTTGGTAGAGTAGTCATCGGTTAATACTTGCAGTCTTAAAAAAAAAATTAGGATGCATAGAAAAATTTAAAGTGCTACATTTTCTTCAAATGGAAAAATGTAGACTACCCAAATATTATAGATGAAAGCAAAGCTAATACAGTCAAAAGTCGTTAATTCGGACACCCATAATCCGGAATGATCTATAATCCGGACCTCAAAGCTAAAAACTTTCTGCACATGCGCCACATTGGCACATGCGCACAGGCGTTTTACGCATGCACGTAAGACCTTGACTACTGCGCATATGCGTGTGCGCAAGTGCAGAATACGTTTTTGCCTGCGCGTTTAATGTATAACGGACGGTGTAAGCTAAAATCATCTAATTATCTATTTCAGTTAATGTTAATGATTGCATTGTTCCTTAATCTTCGAATTGGATCCCGCTTATTATTTTTTGCAGACTGTAAGAGCAATTTTATAAAAGTAAACTTGAACTTTCGATTATGTCAAATAGAATTTCCGATGCTGGAACTTGCAAAGGATCTACGAAACGAAAGTATGTTTCGATGTCCAACAAACAAAAAGTGGAATTGCTGCAAAAAATGGATAAAGACATGAAGAATGTGACAGAGAGGTTAGTGAAAACGAAAAAATTTCGATTGACAAGTTAGTCGGTATTCTCGGCACAGCAATTAACGGGACTTGAACAACGGAACTTTGTAACTGAACAAGAAATTATGTCTGTTTATAGAATTAAAGAGAAAGTATTATCACATAAAACGAAGCAACTTAAACAACTTACATTAAAAGAAATGTTTAATAAAGTAAACAAATAATTATTAAGCTTTTTTTTTTTTTTTTGTAAATTTTGATATCCTTTAGATCATAATTATTCTTTATTTCATAAATTACGGTTTCATATTTTTAATTTTAGAATTTCTGCATGCCATCTTACGAGATTTAAACTGATGATCTATAATCCGGAAAAATCGATAATCCGGAATCGCCGAAATCCCGAGGAGTCCGGATTAACGACTTTTGACTGTAATTGGAAATATTTCATTTATTAAAACTGTTTCATTAGTATCAACTTTTTTCCCTTGGTCACCTTTATGTGGCAACTACAGTGTTGTAGTTTCATAAATTTGCTCATTTTGCTATTCTAAGAAATATATTAATTTTTTGTTTTGATTGTAAACAACAATCAAAACAACAACAACAAAGCCTATTTGTCAAAAATAAAAGTTTATGCACTCTGTATTCAGGCCCTTTAATGCATATATTAAAAAAAGTTATTAAAAATTTGTGGTATGAAAATTAATTGTAAAACATCTGACAATCCACTGTGTAGTGGCAAAATAGGATGACTTTATAGGTCACTCAAAGCAGCATTAAAAGCTCATAACAACCTAACCTGACGTGAAGCTTTACCAACTGTCCTTTTTGGATTACAATCTGCAATACAAGAAGATGCTAATATACAGTAGCAGAAATGATGTATGGACAACTTATAAAACTACCTGGTGAATTTTTCACAGAAAGTACCATTCATACAACCCGAGAAGCATTTGTAAATAATTTTAAAATAAAAATGGAATTCAAAAGACCAAGACGATCACATTACAAAACTTTGAAAAATATTATTGTTCATAAGGACTTAAAAACATGCTCTTATGTGTTTTTGAGACAAGACAGTAAGAAAGTCACTCGAACCTCCTTATGAAATGCCATTTTCTGTGACTGAATGGACACCAAAATATTTCACTATTGAAAAAAGGCATTGTAACAATTCATACGTTAAAACCAGCCTTTATCCTGGCAAACTAAAATGAAGATTTTCCCCATATTAAAAAGGATATATTGAAAGTAAATGGAGAAAATTCACCTTCTAAACAGTCTCAGAAAAATAAGGATTCCACTAAAATTTAGAGATTGAAATAAACTCTTACTAGTAACTTTCAGTTAAAATATTTGAACGTAGCTTAGTTATTGGTAAGAGAGTAATGTAGGAGTACAAGCATATTAAAAATTCTGAAAATGTGTAAATGTTAAATGTACTCGGATTTCTCTCTATGGCATCCAAAACATTATGTTCAATGGAGGACGTATGAGTCACTCGCAGCCTGCCCGCACTATGCCTGCTATCTCTTTTAGGCCCATATTCACATAAATTGTAATGCATGTTCGAAAACAGGTGGGGATCTGCTGTATCTCTGTGGTAACTATTCTTGATACAGTTGCTGAGCCGCTCATGCGTTGCCATCAACCAGTCAATACACTATTATGCATGTCTGCCAGTTTCCTTATCATATAACGTTGCATTGCTTCATATAACACTTTCTTAAGGCAATCACTGCTTGACCAATGAAAATCTGATATTTCCACTCCAGCATCCTTGTGAACAGAACCGCATAGTGGCATACAGTGACATTTGTGGTCAGGGCCGTTCTAAGACATTTGGTGCTGTGGACTACGAACAATAATATGCCACTTTTCATAGCAAAATGCATAGGAGGGTTAGTGGGAGCGGACTGACCAGGAACGTTTTACAAAAGTTTCAAAACCAGAAAAAGAAAATTCATACAAAAATTAAGGAAACTATAAACCTAAAGAAACTACACTGCTGGCTATTAAAATTGCAACACCTGGAAGGAATGATCTGATGAATGTCAAAATCACATGAAAGGAAGACGTTTGTTGGGATGTGCAAATGATTAGCATTTCTGTGCATATAGACGAGACAGGAGGGAGAAACGACATCAGAAACACTGCATAAAACAAAAGTTGTGTAGTGGATTTCTCATTTGGAAAGTGCTTTGTAAGGTTGGTGTTTGCTCAGAATATCATGTTATACCTTGAATAAGAGGAAATGCTTACCAGCAAGTTTCAAAATTCGATAGATGCAGGATCATTGCCTATCGAAAGTGTAGATTGTCGTTCTGTGATATCACTGGTCGCACTGGTTGACATCCAACCATTGTCATGCGAATATGGAATCAATGGATTGCTGAGGGTCAAACTGAATGACATGCAGGATTTCAATGCCCTTCCATGACTAATGCCAGAGAGGACAGACATATTGTGAGGTCAGCCCTGCAAACCCTACAACCACATCACGTACCATTAGTCAGGAAATGGGCATGTTTGCAGCACTGTGTACTATCAGCAGGGTGACCATTCCCTTGACAATGCAGCATAGAGAAAGACTGCAACTCAAGTGTGCCAAACAACAAAGCTGGGTACAAGAGTGGCACAATGTCTCCTTTTCAAATGAGTCCCGGTTCTACGTCTGACGGCCATTTATGTGTCTGGAGTGTCAGACCGCACTTCTCCTGCTTGCATTCAATATCGGCATAGGTGTCCTGCACCTGGTATGATGGTTTAGCCAGCCATTGGGTACATGAGACACACACATGTCTAGTTCAGATTGACGGTAATTTGACCATAGATGGGTAATTTTTGACATATTATGACCAGTAGTTGTGCCTTATCTTTGAGGTCCCCAAACATCGTGTTCCAACAAGATAATGCAAGATCACATGTTGCACATTATATTCTGTCCTTCCTCGATACACAGGGTATTAGATTGCTGCCCTGGCCTGCACAAACTGCAGATCTGTCACTCATTGAAAACATCTGGTCATAGGTTGCTGAGAGACTGGCCTGCCACCCCTTTCCAGCTAATATAATTGATGAAGTGGGGCATAGACTTGAAGTAGCAGGGAATGGGTTACCTATTTCTGTCATCCAAGCCCAGTTTGACTCCATTTCTAATGGGATATAAGAGCTGTTTTAGCTGCCAGGGATAACAGCAGTTTCTACTAATTTTGCACTCCTGAAAACCTCCAAAATGCTTACAAAGTTAATGATTTTGCCTTCATGCCATACGGTTTATGTGCAATAAATATCTTTTTTGTATTTGCTTTCCTTCATGGTGTTGCAATTGTAATGGCCATCAGTGTATATAAGCAGAAAACAAAAGCAACATGTATTTATTTCTTAGCTTTTTATTTGACAGATTGGTTAATAATATCACATAAATTTAAATTATTAAATAAGTCTCTCTGTATGGAAAAAAATAATCAAATAATTTAATTTACTTTTTTTCAAAGAAACTTTAAATAGTTTTTTGTTATTCTTTTCAGTGCTGGAAAAGATCTTTCATTGCTGCAGTTTGTAGTGGCAATAATACTTTAAAAAAAAAAAAAAATTGTATTGCTGTGGCCACATGAGGAAACGTAGACTCAATTTTCAAGTCAATTTTTATGCTCGTTTTGCTATTCTAAGAAATATAGTCAATTTTTATGCTCATTATGCTATTCTAAGAAATATAGTCAATTTTTATGCTCATTTTGCTATGTTAAACTAAGGTCCATTGCAATATACTTCCAAATAAATATGCATTTTTAAAATGAAGGTATTCTTCAATAAAATTATTTTCTAAATCTTTCATATATGTTTTATGCAACTCTGTAGCATTCCTTGTAATTTTGTCTTCATTTAAATTTTTTTAGATAGACCAGAAATTGTAATTTTGAATAAATGTCATCATAGACATACTTTTTCTTTTGTACTTCTGCTATATGTTCATTAAAATGTAACATATATTTATGCAGAATTTGTTATCAGCATCAAATTAAACTACTTCTGATGTATTTTCATCAACTTTTTTTTTTCTTTCACACTCATTGCATCTGGACAGTTTTATACCTTCAGATTTGTAGCATTTAAACGGTTTGTTATTTCATTTCAACTATAAAATTTTTTTCCAATGAGGCGTATAATCTAAGGCTGCTGTTATACATCCGTTTGTTTCGGAAGAACAACTTTTTGGAACAATTTTTCTGTTTTGTCACAACAGCCAATCGCCACAGATCACCTTGGGGTTGTTTTCCATTACAAACAAGCTGATTGGTTGAAAATGAACAACTTGCAGTTTTTTTTTTTGAAAGAAAGGGGAAAAAAATTGTGCCTCTTTCTTTCGATTATAAACCAGGCAGAAAAATTGTCTGAAACAGTTGTTTGTATGAAACAAATGCATGTGTGATATGGGCCTAATAATGCTTTCAACTGTAATATCTACATTTTGAATTGGTATATTAGTTTCATCTGTGATTTCAAATATTTCGTTCCAAGGGACTACCATAAGAGCAGTTTTGAGGGACTTCAACTCAATAAACAACTTCTTAGTTTCAACTTTTGTGGCAGGATTTTGAAATTCATCTTGGTAAATTTTAGGATTTTCATAACTAGATACGACTGAATCCTTTTTTGTTGACAGGTGATAATCAATTTTGGGGGGAACTTTAATTTTTCATGCATAATTTTTCATTTCATGGTTATCTTTGAAAAATTTCTCATGTTGATGTAGATATGGCAAAGATATTACATAGATTTTGTAGGAATAAAAATAACTTGCTATCTGTTGCGCAGCATTCTGCTACCAACTCTGATTAAATTTAAAGAATATACTACACAGTGCACGTAAATGACAAAATTGTTTTTAGATTTATTGTGTGCTATTGTATACATCCATCATTTTAGAGGCTGCAATTTTGCAAATTAATATCTAAATCAGATAATAGCTTTAAAAAGCAAACTTCCATTTCCATGCACTTATGGCCAGTATTTTCATAATAGTTAAATGTTTCTTATGGGAAATTCTGGGCATCGAATCTGGAGTAATAGTTTGCCTCTTTTAACTAAAAGGTAATAAATCTAACATTGTTACTGAAAATTTTGACAAACTCTTACAAATATTTGCTGGTAAATAAGAGACATGCCAAGTATTTGCAATACTAAATGTATATGTGATTGTAAGGTCATGAGGTCAAATTCTGCAAAATGTTCAATGCATCCTAAATAATTTCATTGTCGTCCGTAAATGCCAAGCCTCTTAAAAAGTTTAATTACTTGAAGAATCCCTTCTAAAATAATTTTCCAGTAATCAGTGCTTTTTCCATTTTTATAACTCAAAAAGATCGGTTAACAAGCATATTAATGTTTTCTTTATGCAGGGCCGAAACTTCAGGCTCCGACATTTTTCCAGTTGTTGAAATGCTGTACTAAATGCATTACTCACCTTACCAGATAGTTTGCTTGGTATGCAATAAACTTTTCCTGAGGAATTTGAGTGTAAAAGCCATTTTCATTATTGTTGTTTTCCATGTAGTAAATGTCTGTAAACTATCATTTTCTAAGCATGTCTCCTTTGGAATTTACAGGCCACTTCACATTCTGTTGAGTTCAGTGTTTGAATATCTACACTTATGTTTGATATGTTCTTGATTATACTTATAATTTTTTCTTTGCTTAATTTTCTCCTTAATTCAGTATCATCATAGTTAACGCTCAACATATTATTACTGGGCTTTAGCTTCAACTAATGGTCTCTTTCTTGATGTTCTTCTGGCCATCTTGTTGCTTTTGCTCTTCCTGTTGTTGTGTTTGTGTATCTCCTTTTTCCTTCTCATTAATTGTTGGGCATTATTATCTTACTATTGTTTGTTTTCTTCTTTTCCTTGTTGCTGATGCTGTGTAATTTCCATAGAAAATATTTTGCCATTTTTAAAGAAGTTTGCTAATGTAGCTATTCCACAAAAACTTTCTGTCTTGATTCTTTCACTTCCTTTAATTTATGATCGTTGAAATCATAACTGTTTTTTTTTCATTGTGATTAACCTTCACAGCATAATAAAAAAATATTTTTAAAATTAATGCGAGGAAGTAAAGATTATTGTACCACTTACCGCAGAAATAAAAAATATAATGCACTATTTAAAATTTAAAGTAGTATGCTGAAAATGAGAAATAGCAGACTAGACAAATAAGTGAAATTAAGTTATCAGTAAAGTAATATTTGTGCTACATAGTTAGTCACACTATGACTAAATGATATAACAGTTTTGATTAGCTGGTGGTAAATCTGCCATGAAACTACCCACAGTGCCCCCCCCGACCACCACCACGGGAGTTGACTCAGGAGAATTCCTGGGAAGCACTGGCTAGGATCTGTGTGTAGGTAGTCTCAGCCACGCGGGTATATAATTTGTCTCACAGGACTATAGTCCGAGTTTATTCTCAGGTTGGTTCAGGCTTGGCAGGGACCGTACTGGTACTGTCGTGTCTGTTCCTCTGGCTGTGGTGGAGCTATATCGTATGTAGATTTGACCTTTTTGACAGGGGTTTGGCTCTCAGAGTCCTAGTGATGGGGACTGACAGAGTAAGGCAAGGCACCGAAACGAATTTATTCAATGCTGAGGGAGTGGTGCCCCAAGGCAAAGATGTCACAGAGACCCATTTTTGTATTACATTCCATCATTTTTGTCCTTAATGAGGCTATGTATAAAGCCAGGCAGGGACTGTGGTGTCTGCGCCACTGTTGAGGGTTCTCTGGAGTTTGGATATCTCAACCCCGATAAGGCTAGTACCAGGATGGGGATCCTTCTCTAGCTTCCTGACCTCACTGGTGTCTTAATTTCATCATATGTAAATCACCTAGGGTGCAAATATTCCCTCAGTTTCTTTCATTATTTTGTGTTGTGACTTATCTCGCTTGTCTGCCAGTAACATCAACACAAACCCATGAAATTCATTGTGGTGAGGAGTGCAAGGTTGCGCCTGTTTATTGGCAAGAGCCTTGACTAGTATACAGGTGATAGTACGACTTTGCTCAGTGTCGTCCCCAATTTTGATGGAGAGCACCCCGGGGAATGATGAGTCTGAGGTTCTCCAATCTCTCAAGATAACTTTTAGCTCGCTGCATATTTAGAGTGCCCCCATGCCGTACAAACACTATACATTTACAAACATCCATGCTTTCTTCAGGATTCGAACCCGGGCCCACTGATATGGCAGTCGGTATTGCTAACCACTATCCCATTTGGGCAAATCTTTTATTACACTCTTAGACCAAAAAAAAAAAAAAAAAAAAAAAAAAAAATTACTCACTGAGAAGATATAAAGCAAATTAGACACAAATTGATATGCATACAGGTTTCGACGGAAAATGCAAAATTTTACATTTTGGCTGCAATGAATGAACAGTTGTTGCTACAGCGCATCTGACTATACATTTACAAACATCCATGCTTTCTTCAGGATTCGAACCTGGGCCCAGTGATATGGCAGTCGGTATTGCTAACCACTATCCCAGTTGGGCAAATCTTTTATTACACTCTTAGACAAAAACAAAAGAAAAAAAAATACTCACTGAGAAGACATAAAGCAAAGTGGACACAAATTGATATGCATACAGGTTTCGACGGAAAATGCAAAATTTTACATTTTGGCTACAATGAATGAACGGTTGTCGCTACAGCGCATCTGATTTGCACAACTGGCAGGATATTGAAGTGGAGAAATTGCGATTCCGGCTAATAAATTCTTCACGAATTTCATTCCGTGTGCTCTGGTAGTAACTATGCCTCGCATACAGGTGCGCGAACGATATGCGCAGATGTCAGAATTTGAGAGAGGTTGTGTAGTTGGGCTCAAAGAAGCCGGTTGGTCTTATCAGTGAATAGCTTGACGTTTGAGCAGGCGCAGTGCCACTATTAGACAATGTTGGCAGGAATGGGTGAACCATGGCCGCACACAGCGTCAAAAAGAAGCAGTAGGCCTAGAGAAACGACAGAACGTGAAGACTGAGCTATCATCGATTGTACGTGCAACTAGTGCTTCAGTGACGGCAAGAACCATTCATGGATGGCTCACAGTAAGGGGGCTGAGGTCACGGCGCCCCTTGCACTGACTACCATTGACCTCTGTACAACATCAAGCCCATTTGCAGTGGCGTCGGGCTCATTCGCACAGGAATGTCACTGACTGGAGTAGAATAGTCTTCAGTGATGAGTCCCACTTTGAACTGAGCTCCGACGACCAGCAAAGGCGAGTCTGGAGATGCCCCGGACAGTGGTGTGATACCAACCTGACTGTCTTCCGGCAGACAGGCCGACAACCAGGAGTGATGGTCTGGGGTGCCATTTCATTTCATAGTATTACCCCTTTGGTTGTCATCCTTCGCAGCCTTACAGCACAGCAGCACGTCAACAAAGTTCTAAGCCCATTGTGTTGCCCTTCATGTCACGCCACCCTGGGCTTACATTTCAGCAAGATATTGCCCGCCCCCACACTGCACATTCTTCTATTGCTTGCCAAACATTACCTAGTTTGCCTGATCTCTCTCCTATTGAGCATGTTTGGAGCATTATGGGCAGGGCCCTCCAACTAGCTTGGGATGTTAATGATCTAGCTCGCCAGTTGGACAGGATTTGGCACGATATCCCTCAGGAGGACATCCACAACCTCTATCAATCGATGCCAAGCTGAATAACTGCTCTCATAAGGGCCAGAGGTGGACAAACACATTACTGACTTTTTTACTTTGTGAAGCTCTATCACTTCAATAAATCATCCAAGTTTTCCCACGCTGTAATCATTCGTTTTTCTGTATATGTACATCACTTCTACCAATTTTCATCCCATTCGGATAACTCCCTCTGGTGCATGTTTTTTTTTTTTTTTTTTTTTTTTTTTTTGTCTAAGAGTGTATTTTGAATGCAGCAAATAAAAGTTAAATAGTAATCACACAATTAGATATATAAATTATAACACTAATTGGTACTGTGTAAATAGAAAAGTACATATCAAAAGTAAATAATTTTGTATATTATATGTAGTTAAATACATATTACTCTAATTATGGTTTTTCTTTTCTGTAATTTTAATTGCAACAATGAAAATTATAAATCAGTACTTTTCCTAGGGTTGCCACCTCTACAAAGCAATAAAAAAGGGGTGAAAGGCGTTTTTGGCAATTTTTTTATGCCTTTTTTCTTAATTTATGTAATGTATAAAAAGGTGCTAAAATTTGTTTCTCCCGGATGCTCAAAGCTAGATCCATCTTGGAGGTTTGTAGATAAACCATTTCTAATATTTACAGAAGTCATATTAATTATTTATATAAAGCTTAGTTCATAATTGATGAATTATTGCTTTAAACAGATTATTGTCCCGCTCACATATAATGCTTCTTTGCACAGCTGCTGTTAGCAAGAGGAGATAAAGGAGTTTCGACTTTAGGACCCGTTCAGAAGACTACCTTCTTCCTTGCCTTTACACATAAGCAAGCCATTGTGAACAATCACTCACAAACAAATTTATTTTATAGTGCTGATTTCTAATACTGTTTACACTTTTTTATCGATGTTTACTGTTACTTTCATAATCGGTACTTTTGCTACTGGTAATGAAACTTTCATAATGGTTCTCTAAAAAGTTATGCTCTATTATTATTTCATAAGCTTAATTAAAAGCTCACTCTTGGTGCTTGTTGCTATGGCTAAAATATGGTCATCAATTTTTAAATTGCTTCCTGATAAGATATCGAATTCAAACTTTGTATGTACATTGCTTGTGGATGTGATGTCATGATTTTCAGTTTTAGATGATTAAATTTTTTCAAATTGAAAGTTGAAACAATTTTTTTGCAAATATTTTAGTAAACAAATAAACTGAGAATCTTGGAATATTATTGTTTGCACCATAAGACACAGTGGAGGGGGGTTTACGTAATTTTTTTATTATTTTATGAGAATTTTTGAAAAGCACTCAAAATTTTAAACTTCTTGCTGCTCATTTATTTAAAAATTTCATATCGAAAAATATATCGGTTATAAACTTTTGAAATTTTCCCAGGGTATAACACAATCTTTTTGCGTTTTTTGAAGAAAGAATGATAATGGACATTAATTGAATGATTTTTTACTTTTTTAGAAGATATGCAATGAAGCAGAATGGGAGTATTGGTTCTTCATGAATATCACTCCGAAACATCAGTTTCAAAGTAATAATATCATTACATCACATTATTTTTCATCACATTATACTATACAAGTTGTTATTGTTGCGAGTAGTTACTTCAGTGCGAGAAGAGATATTTCTGAGCTAGCTTTCTCTTTAGATGTGCTTTGCATTGCGTTGTGTTTAATGTCCTTAGTAATTTGAAGCATAAGTACTGATTGTGCTTTCTGATACTCGAAACACTTGTACGAGTATTTCTGGGGAAGATTCCAGAACTTTGAAGTGTTTCTGTTGATAAAATAAATTTTATTAAGCTGTCATCAGACTTGTGTGCATTCAATTTATTATAAATCCATACTCACGCAACAATATTATAATTAGTTCATGTATTAACGTAAAGAAAAATTCTTGCATTTAATGATTTTTTTTTCAATCTTTCTGGCCAAATAAGATTTTAAATAAAAGCTTGTATTTTATATTTATCAACTAAATAGTACTAGGTTTTATTATATATATGTATTGAAATTCAGTAATAAAATTTTTAAGGAATTTCAAATAATTTAATGGCCATTTACACCATTTACATTCTTCAAACTGCGTTTTCTCAGTTTGCATTTTTGGATAAATCCTTTTACTTAAAGTTCTAAAACTTATGCAGATATGAACTAATTTTTTTTAATATTTTTACTGCCTATTTAAAATTATATACTTTATAGAAACTAGGATGGGTTTAGCAAAACGCTGAAAAATTATTTGAAATGAGAATGTGACTCAGATGTTTTTTCAAAGATTTACATAAACGTGTGTTTTTATTTTTTTCCTCAGAAACTAATTCATTAATTGCGAAATCGATCCTTGAAATTATTAAGAATACTAGTAAATACAATCAAAAAATTTGGTTGTTAAACATAGAAAATTGTAGAAGAAAGTCATTTTAATTGCTAAATGTTTCTTCAAAAAATGTAAATGTAAAAAAAAAAAAAAAAAAAAAAAAAAAAAAAAAAAAAAAAAAAATGCTGGCAATTTCTTTTCACCTTAAATAATTTTGTATTACAAAAGCATTTAATAATATTCATAAAAAGTAGATGAAAGCTCTTAAATAAAAATCATTCAAAAAGTATCGCGTCCCTTTGTTACGTTCAAGCCGATATGCGAGTCTGAGCATCTTAAATTTAGTTTTAATTTGAATGTTATTTCCAGAATATCCAACATCAGATAACCTTGTCTCTACTTCCTTATAAATTTCTCTATCTTGTACAGTTGCCTCTAATATTTTGGGGAATGTTATCACATCCCCAAATATCTATTAGCGCTATTATTTTGCTGACAGTCCATTGAGCAGTCAGTTGCACGTCAGCCATGTTGTTTACTAAAATTAAGTGAACAGCGCAATCACGCAGTGCACTATGGGGAATCTTCCCATTTGCCTAGTTTCAGAGAGGTAGGAGCATTCTACCAAATTCTACCTACTGTTCCGAGAAGCAGTTAATGCTTGTTCGTCGTGTGAATGGTACACGTTGGAAGAACTGGTTTTCGCCACAATCGAATCTGCTCTTGTGAACGGGGCTTATGCCAGGTTGCACAGCTGTTGAGTATACAGTACTGGTGTAAAGGATTTCTGAAGGAAGTATTTCTCCACTGATTAAAAAAAAAAAAAAAAAAAATGGATAGTTTACTATATAACCTGAGGATAGCATAAAATATACTTTCTTGTCCATCATAAAAAATTGCAACTTTAAAAGGCTGGTGTCCCTGAATGCAGTAGCCCTTGCTTTAAAATGTTGTACCCCATGGCATTTAGCCCTGTGGTTGAGGTGGCCAGTTTGCAGTCATTGGTTATTTGGTAATTCTTAGTCCTTTTGATGTGCCCTACCTGTCCCCAAAGTATGTACCCATAAAACTGATGATAACCAAAAAGCAATCCATGAGGGTTCTTTTAAAAAATAAGTTAGAATCGTTCAGTGTTGATTCTTTTTGCTGTGTAGTATTAAGCCATAAGAACTTTCATGCAAGTAACTTATAAGTTTTCAAGTACTGAAAATATGTTAATATTCACATGCAGTTTTATTACATTAAGAGCGTAATCTAATATTCATAGAAAAAATTCATTGGGTTACACATATTTTTCATTTTTAATTTATACATGTATTGTTGTAAGCTGCGTATCTGTCAATGCTTGAAAAAATGTGCATTGAACAAAATTTTCATGGCAGTTTGCATATCGATGTTCTTCACTTAATCTGTTAATGTCAGAAACCTTTTGTTTAGCTGATATTTCATTTTTAGTTATGTATAAATGTAAAAGTTTCAGTCTCCAATTTGCATATGACTTCACAATTTTCAGATGACGTGATTTCAGACATTAATTAATGTCTCTCAACTTTTGTCATATGAAAGTCAAATGTTTTGTTTTCTAGGATAAGTATAAACTTTTACTAAATATGAGGATTGTTGGTTCATATAAAAAGTTAGATTTAATAATTTCTCTTGTTTTTTCAGTTTGAAAAAAAAAAAAAAAAAAAGCCAAAACATAAATATTTGCCTTATTCAAAACATCTTTATAACCAGATGTATATGTCTGTGACCAATAGTTGATAAATTAAAGGCCTTGTAAAGACTTTTATGGACATTGTGGTTATATGTGTCATAATGTTATATACATATATGAGCAATAAATGCATAATATCAGTGTAATGCCCAGAATCAAACATTTTAGTGTTTATTTTGCTACTGTTTTATAACCGAAAGTTTGTGATACGTGTATTCTTTTCAGGATGTTGATGATATACCTGCTGGTCAGGATTGGCAAGATGTGATCAATAATGCACTGTATAACTGTACTGCATTTGTAGCTCTAGTTACTCCAAGATATGGTGAAACAAGGTGGACCAACCGGGAAGTGAGTTTTTGTGCAATCATATAGTATATAGTAAAATTACGTAAGGTTAGAATATTTGCTTATAAGCGGGAGACTAACCTACTGTAAAAAAGAGTGTGTTCTGCCTATTGGGTCAGAATCTTGGTGTTCTTGCCACTTCTGTTGCAAGCAGTAAGCTGTAATTCTTTTTATATGGGAAGTCGGAAGCAGAATTTCCATTCTTTCATGATTGGGATGAGAGCTGAAAGTTCTGTATAACTCATGCACCATCTTAGTGAATAACTACTCTATTCCCTCAAGTATGCATTTACTGCCGCCAGTGCAGCTGTTAGTTTTGTGGTTATCTGAAAGTCTTTGATTTCAGGTGGTATCAATGGTTCTGTGAAGATTTATAGGTCTTATCTCAGAGTCATAGTGCAATCCAGTCTTTTCACTCCTATAGTGACTACATTTAGATGACTAATGGTAAAATACAGAGGAGAATTTGGAAGAGCTGCTGCTGAAGTTTTTCTGTAACTTCTGAAGTTCTGGATTAGAATTGGATGTTAGATGGACAGTAAGAGATTCCTTATCTAGATCACTGCATGCAAGCCACATTTGGAGGGAGGCGTAGAGAAGTATTCTTTCAGTACTATACCATGCTAGTTTGGCATTGGCAGAGATGCCTCATGTTGATAAGGAAAACCTGAACATAGAATTTGCAAGAATGACGAGTCTTGGCTTCACTTCTTTGATATGTCAGATCCAAGATAGTGAGTCTGCTTTGGTGATTCCAAGATGCTTTTTTTTGGGGGTAATATCGTAGCATGTCAAGCAGAGGTTGTTATCTTTCATTGTGTTGGATAAGTATGGTCTGAGTTTTGCTGGCCAAGACTGAGAATTTTTGTTCCATAACCCACTAACTAAACTAGTAGACTATCATTAGTGCAGTCTTCTATCACATTGCAAATGTAGCCTTTGATGAATAACGCATTGTCTGCTTGAGCAGGAAATTTGATATTAGTGCAGCTGGTAAATAGTTTGAAGGCCATGTTCACAACCAAGTCCCAAATAACTCTCACAGACTATCGTGAGCATTTTTGATTGAGGTATTTATTCAAAAGTATCACAATACACTTTTATTTGGTAATGCATGCAATTTTGATTCTTGCCATAAAAATCTGATATAGAAATAGCCCCCCCTCCCTTTCACAGAAAAAGAGTAACAGCTCATGAACATAATTCTGTTTCGTATATCTCTTTTGTTTTATATCTTTCTTGTAATTTTCTCATGATTGTGGGAAACATTCAGTTTATGTTATAATACTCCAGGTTTCATATTAAGCCAGGTTTCATGTTCATATTTATCCTCATTGGATATGGAGTTATCGTTATTAATTTTAGCAGTCTGGACCCATAAACTGGTATGGTTTTTCTAAGTGAATAACTACTCTCTTCTCTTCAGTATACATTTACTGCTGCCAGTGCCACTGTTAGTTTTGTGTCATCTGAAGTCTTTGATGTCAGGTGGTATCAATGGTTTCGTGAAGATTTATAGGTCTTATCTTAGAGTCATAAGTGCAATCCAGTCTTGTCACTCCTGTAGTGACTACATGTGGATGACTAATGGTAAAACACAGAGGAGAATTTGGAAGAGCTGCTGCTGAAGATGTTCTGTAACCTCTGAAGTTCTGGATTAGAATTGGATGTTAGATGGGCAGTAAGAGATTCCTTATCTAGATCATTGCATGCAAGCCCCATTTGGAGGGAGGCGTAGAGAAGTATTCTTTCAGTACTATACGATGCTAGTTTGGCATTGGGAGAGATGCCTCACGTTGATAAGGAAAGCCTGAACATAGAATTTGCAAGAATGACGAGTCTTGTCTTCACTTCTTTGATATGTCAGATCCAAGATAGTGAGTCTGCTTTGGTGATTCTAAGATGCTTTTTTTTGGGGGGTAATATCATGGAATGTCAAGCAGAGGTTGTCATCTTTCATTGTGTTGAATAAGTATGGCCTCAGTTTTGTTGGCCAAGACTGAGAATTTTGTTCCATAACCCACTAACTAAACTAGTAGACTATCATTGGTGCAGTCTTCTATCACATTGCAAATGTTGCCTTTGATGAATTACACATTGTCTGCTTGAACAGGAAATTTGATATTAGTGCAGTTAGTAAATAGTTTGAAGGCCATATTCACAACCAGGCCCCAAATAACTCTCACAGACTATCGTGAGCATTTTTGATTGAGGTATTTATTCAAAAGTATCACAATACACTTTTATTAGGTAATGCATGCAATTTTGATTCTTGCCATAAAATTCTGATATAGAAATAGCTCCCTCCTCCCTGTCACAGAAAAAGAGTAACAGCTCATGAACATAATTCTGTTTCGTATATCTCAGTTTCGTTTTATATCTTTCTTGTAATTTTCTCATGATTGTGGGAAACATTCAGTTTATGTTATAATGCTCCAGGTTTCATGTTCAGATTTATCCTCATTAGATATGGAATTATCATTATTAATTTTAGCAGTCTGGACTCATAAACTGGTATGGTTTTTTAAATCCTTATAAATTGCTATTGTCAATAATTTCTTCTATTGTAAATGAGAAGAATTTAGATCATTTATTCTTTAGTTGTTAATTTTCGATGTTGCAAATTTTCAAGTCTTGTTTTTTTGCTTCATTTCCTGGATATCAAATGTACATTATATGCGTCAAGCATAAATAGTCACTGAAGATATTGTAGTCTATTTTATCAATGTTTATCTCAGATTCGGAGTCGCTCCTGTCAAGGATGCCACAAATTTTAAATCAAAATTTACATAAACTAACTGACATGCGTTTATGTACGAATGAAATTCTATTTCATTTTTAAATAAACGTTCTGAAAATGTATGCTCTGAAAATTTTTTGTGGTTATCGAAACACATACAGCTGAAGTAGTTTTCAAATTTGTTATTGAAATTGCCATGTTTGTACACTTATAAAACTGAAGAGTCAAAAACAACACAAAGAAAGATAACATTTTATATGAAGGTTGAAGCTTAAAAACCAAAGAAGCTGCATGTCTCCAAAAGTAAAATCAACCACAAGAAATCTAAAATTATAGGGTTCTACTCAATTGTTTAACTACTTGGCCTCTACTGAGACTGTGAGGCAATGTTTTTTTAAGCGTACCAAATTTGATTTTGTAGTATAGTTTTTTAACAAAATTTGTTTAGTATTTTCTAAGTGCCAATTTGAATTTTGTTTTTTAAGTTCTTACGTAATTTTTTTTTGCATAAAATTTAACTGCTTTCATTTCGTGTAATTGTTTTTACATGGTGTTGCTTGCAAACTTTGGAATTAGCTGCATCAAATTAAATTTTAAAGCTTTAGCTATTTTTAACTGTCCTTTTCCTTTAAATCTTATATATATATTATGTATGTATGTGTATGGAAACAATTCAGACACGGGTCTTTTCATTTAAAACTTTGAACTTAACCAGATGCATGACTCGTGCTTACAGATATTTTCATCTCTGCACTTGCTATCTCTAAAGCTTGGGTGATTCAACTAACTAAAATGAAGAATTAGAGTTCAAAGTAATTTATTTCTGGAGATTGTCTAGGTAAGAGATTTAACAAACATTGGCTCAATTCTAACAGGTTCGACTAGTAACTTGGCTGGAGAAAGGCTAGTGCGTAATAATGCTATTCTCAGAACTAGGGAAGGGAATAGCATTAATACCAGTGTTCTGTCTTAGCATAATACCAGTGTTCTAACTCTCTAAACTCTGTTCTTATATACCTGTATCTCATTTAAATCCTTGTTAGAGCCAATAAAAGCTCAAATAAGTTAGTTAGGTAATTAATGCAGCCTTACAGTGTAGTCTTACAGTTACAACAGTCTTACAGTTGCCCTTGCCATATTTTAAAATTATTCAAAAGCAAAGGTTTTAATGACCTTGGTAGAGAGTTTTGTATTCTGAAACTAAATTTGAGCCAGTGTTTTTTCTCAAAAATTCAGCTAATTTCTGTTAATTCTTTAATAATAAAACAAAGTTAAGGATACAGGTATTTTCTGCATCAGGAATTGGATCTTTGGCTCTGTATTTCTTCCAGACTCTTGGGTGGAAAAACTGGTTTAAAACATGGTACTTTTAATCATATCAGTAATATGTAAACACGACTTTAAACCTTTCACATTCATTTACTTCAGTACCATTACTCCTCCCCCCCCCATTTTCCAGCTTTGTATTGCGTGCGCGTATGTTTATGTTGTATCAAAACAGTTTCTATCACCTGTTTCAACTCTTTACACGGTTAGTTTACCAGACATACCACACAATGATTATTTCAGAATCTCCACTGATGTTCCACACAGAATTAAATATAATGTTACTAGAGAGCCTACTATAGTACTACTATATAATACACAATGTTTTTTCTACAGTAGCAACAACACATTTCCATTTATAGTAACATTGACATTCTCAACATACATTATTTACACACATTAATTTTTCAAGCTATTTTAAATTCATTTAAGTCTGTATTACATTCACACATTTTCTAATTTAACATTGATAATGCATAAATACATATATTAATTGCTACTATTTATGACCCTAAGAAAAATTCTTCTGGTTATTAACTGTCTTTTAACTAAGCAAACATAAGAGTGTTAACACACAAAACCAGTTTTACAAAACACAAACAGTTACTAAACAAAAGTTTTCCATGTCTAATTAACAACTTAGAAATGTTTACTTGAGGTGAAACATAGTAGCAACTTTTGTACAAATTTAAACGTAACCTAAAATTCCAGCTAAATATAAATATGTCTTTTGTTCAGGTGCTCATTCCAAATGCTCTAGTTTAAGCTATTGACTTTTGTTTCACTGGTGGTCGGAATCTAATTTTCATTTGTCTAATGTTGACTTTTGCTTGGCTGGTGGTCAGAATCTAATGTCTTATCTAATGTTCGTTTTTGCTTCCCTATATGGTGTCTAACTCTTGGATTTATGCTGCCCTTCTGTATCCTCTTCCTCTGGAATTTCTTGTTGGAGTTGTTAATTTCTGACCTCCATGCTTGTGGGGTCTCTTTGGTTGCTGATACAGTTCTTCATGTTCAGGCTGCATTGGCCTTTCCTTGCTGGAGTTGTTGATTTCTATCTTCTGACATCCTGGCTTCTGAGATTTCTGGTGCACTCCTTCCTCTCTAATTTGCTTTGGCATTTTCCTTGGGCAATTCATTAGATGGTTGTTGCTTGGGTTGCCCTTGGCTTTCCACCTTTATTAATCGACTTTGGTCTTTTGAAAGCTCCTCTTTTCTACATCCTTCCTCATAGGCCTTTTTGCCTCCTCCTTTTTCCTTTGGACTTTGGACTCTTCACTGTACAGTTTCTTTAATTTGACGTCTACTTTTAATTATGCTACAAAAAGCCTAAAATGAAGAAAAATATTGTAAAGCGTTTTATTTTCCAGTGCACAAAAGCATTTTTAATTTCACAATTAAATGCAGTGTAAGAAATAAAGAACAGCTAATTTTTTCCCCCTTCAGATATTCTCAGATAGATTTATTTTACTTTTATTATATTTTTCAGCATATATTGTAGCTCAAATATCAGCTGTAACATTTTAATTTTTGTTTTATTAAAGAATTTAATGATAAGGATTGCTGTGGTTATTCTGTAATAATCATCAAATGTATTATTTCTGTAGTAAAATTCCTTTGTTCTTTCTAACTATGCATTGAAGCCTTGGGAATCTTTCTCAGAGAATCATGAATGAACCTTAAGTGATACTGTCATAAGATACAGAATAGGATGGACAGACAAAACATAGTAACTACTGAAGAAATTCTGGTCAAATTATTATCATAAGATCAGCTAAACAAGATAACTGAATTGTTTATAATGTCTTAATAAACTTAATTGTATATAATGTCTTAATACTGGAAGATTTACTTTTTCAAAAAATGTGAAAGGCTATTAAAAAAATCTGCATCATAAAAGTCTTTGATAAATTAAAAAAGGTTTTAATGACCTTGGTAGAGAGTTTAGTATTCTGAAACTAAACTTGAGCCAGTGTTTTTTCTCAAAAATTCAGCTAATTTCTGTTAATTCTTTAATAATAAAACAAAGTTAAGGATACAGGCATTTTCTGCATCAGGAATTGAATCTTTGGCTCTGTGTTTCTTTCAGACTCTTGGGTGGAAAAACTGGTTTAAAACATGGTACTTTTAATCATATCAGTAATATGTAAACACATGACTTTAAACCTTTCACACTCATTTACTTCAGTACCATTAACTCCTCCCCCCCCATTTTTCCAGCTTTGTATTGCGTCCGCGTATGTTTATGTTGTATCAAAACAGTTTCTATCACCTGTTTCAACTCTTTACATGGTTAGTTTACCAGACATACTTCACGATGATTATTTCAGAATCTCCACTGATGTTCTACACAGAATTAAATATAATGTTACTAGAGAGCCTACTATAGTACTACTATATAATACACAATGTTTTTTCTACTGTAGCAACAACACATTTCCATTTATAGTAACATTGACATTCTCAACATACATTATTTACACACATTAATTTTTCAAACTATTTTAAATTCATTTAAGTCTGTAATACATTCACACGTTTTCTAATTTAACATTGATAATGCATAAATACATACAGGGGTTGGACAAAAATATGGAAACACCTTTAAAAAAACATGTTTCTTTGCTTAATATGGTGTAGGAAACCCATTGGCATCCAAAACATCTTGCAGTCTTCTCGGAATGGATAAATACAGTTCCTGTATGTTTGCCAAGGGAATATTATACCATTCTTCCTGCAAAACGGTGGCAAGTTCAGATAACGATGTTGGCGGTGGATATCGAGAACGCACTTTCCGTTCCAATGTAGACAACAAAGGTTCGATAATATTCAGGTCTGGTGACTGTGGTGGCCAGGGAAGATGGGACAACTCATCCTCGTGCTCAGAAAACTAGTCCTGGACAATGTGAGCTGTGTGAACAGGGGCTTTGTCGTCTTGGAAGACACCATCACCATCGGGGAACAAAGTTTGTACCATGGGATGAACTTAATCGGCCAAAATGTTCACATAAGTCTTGGCAGTCATGTGTCCTGACACAGTTATCATGGGGCTAGCAGAGAACCACGATATGGCTGCCCAAACCATAACAGAACCCCCGCCATGTTTCGCTCTTGGCAACAAGCAGTCTGTATTATAGGCTTGAGATGGCGTTCTCCAGACGAAAACTCGGCCAGAAGTGGGAAACAATGTGAAAGAAGACTCGTCGGACCATATTACTCGCTTCCACTGCTCTATAGTCCAGGCTTTATGACTTAAACACCACCTTTTCCTGTTACGGGTATTAGCATCACTGATGAGTGGCTTCTCAATTGCAGCACGGCCAGCAATTCCCTGTTTATGAAGCTCCCTTCTAATTGTTTTGGTACTCACAGGGTTCGGTAACACAACATTCATTTCAGCAGTAACTTTTGCAGCTGTGGCCTTCTTATTTTTCGTCACAATTGCCCTTAATGATCGTCTGTCACGATCACTCAGGACACACTTTCGTCCACGCTGTAATTTAGCAGATGATGTTTTTCCGCTTTTCAAATATGCGGAATAAATCTTCGATACGGTACCTCTTGAAACACTAAATACCTCGGCTACCTTGCTTACGGAAGCACCTACCATACGTGCTCTAACAATTTGCCCACGTTCGAAGTCTCTTAACTCTGACATAATGCAATGACAACCTCACATAACAGTACTCCGACAACAACTGAACTGTTTACCACATTTACGAAGTTGTATAGGTGGCGTCAGTAGTCAAAAATGCTAGCGCCACCTACATATTTCATTAAAATCAATCTTTCTTTTCAAACATGCATTTCACCAGGTGTTTCCATATTTTTGTCCATCCACTATATATTAATTGCTATTATTTATGACCCTAAGCCAAAGTCTTCTGGTTATTAACTGTCTTTTAACTAAGCAAACATAAGAGTGTTAACACACAAAACCAGTTTTACAAAACACAAACAGTTACTAAACAAAAGCTTTCCAGGTTTAATTAACAACTTAGAAATGTTTACTTGAGGTGAAACATAGTAGCAACTTTTGTACAAATTTAAATGTAACCTAAAATTCCAGCTAAATATAAATATGTCTTTTGTTCAGGTGCTCATTCCAAATGCTCTAGTTTAAGCTATTGACTTTTGTTTCACTGGTGGTCGGAATCTAATTTTCATTTGTCTAATGTTGACTTTTGCTTGGCTGGTGATCAGAATCTGATGTCTTATTATCTAATGTTCGTTTTTGCTTCCCTATCTGTTCTCTAACTCTTGGATTTATGCTGCTCTTCTGTATCGTCTTCCTCTGGAATTTCTTGTTGGAGTTGTTAATTTCTGACCTCCATGCTTGTGGGGTCTCTTTGGTTGCTGATACAGTTCTTCATGTTCAGGATGCATTGGCCTTTCCTTGCTGGAGTTGTTGATTTCTATCTTCTGACATCCTGGCTTCTGAGATTTCTGGTGCACTCCTTCCTGTCTAATTTGCTTTGGCATTTTCCTTGGGCAGTTCATTAGATGGTTGTTGCTTGGGTTGCCCTTGGCTTTCCACCTTTATTAATCGACTTTGGTCTTTTGAAAGCTCCTCTTTTCTACATCCTTCCTCATAGGCCTTTTTGCCTCCTCCTTTTTCCTTTGGACTTTGGACTCTTCATTGTACAGTTTCTTTAATTTGACGTCTACTTTTAATTATGCTACAAAAAGCCTAAAATGAAGAAAAATATTGTAAAGCGTTTTATTTTCCAGTGCACAAAAGCATTTTTAATTTCACAATTAAATGCAGTGTAAGAAATAAAGAACAGCTAATTTTTTCCCCCTTCAGATATTCTCAGATAGATTTATTTTAATTTTATTATATTTTTCAGCATATATTGTAGCTCAAATATCAGCTGTAACATTTTAATTTTTGTTTTATTAAAGAATTTAATGATAAGGATTGCTGTGGTCATTCTGTAACAATCATCAAATGTATTATTTCTGTAGTAAAATTCCTTTGTTCTTTCTAACTATGCAATGAAGCCTTGGGAATCTTCCTCAGAGAATCATGAATGAACCTTAATATGATACTGTCATAAGATACAGAATAGGCTGGACAGACTAAACATAGTAACTACTGAAGAAATTCTGGTCAAATTATTATCATAAGATCAGCTAAACAAGATAACTGAATTGTATATAATGTCTTAATACTGGAAGATTTACTTTTTCAAAAAATTTGAAAGGCTATTAAAAAAATCTGCATCATAAAAGTCTTTGATAAATTAAAAAAGGTGTCAATAAAAATTGTTAATTAGGTATATTGTTAATTAAATGCATTTTAGTTTAAACCAATCATATGAAAACATAAACTATTATCAAGAACTGTGTTTATTTCTTTTAAATCACTTAGTTTGTTAATCAGTAGCTGAAAGGTAAATATGGAAGATAAGTATTTTATGCTTTGACGAATGGCAGCACATAAAAGCATTTTGTTTCCAACAGTAGTACAGTACAAAATCCGTAATCCGGACTCGTCAGGGCTTCGGTGATTCCCGATTAGGGGTTTTTCCGTATTATAGATCATCAATTTAAATCTGGTTAGATGGCATGCAGAAATTATACAATTAAAAATATGAAACCATAATTTATGAAATAAAGAGCAATTATGATCTAAAGGGTATCAAAATTTTAAAAATAAAGCTTAATATTTATTTGTTTACTTTATTAAACATTTCTTTCAATGTAAGTTTTTTAAGTTGCTTCGTTTTTTGTGCTAATACTTTCTCTTTAATTCTATAAACAGACATAATTTCTTGTTCAGTTAAAGTTCCACGGTTCATGTCCTGTAATTGCTGTGTCGAGAATACCAACTAACTTGTCAATCAAAATGTTTTCGTTTTCAATAATGTCTTTGTCACTTTCTTCACTATCGGAAGTGGTATTTTCTGGATCTAGAACCATACTACAGATTTCGCCGTCCATTAATTGATTGATGATAGGGACATTGTCGTCGCAATGAAAAACTTCTGTTATATCATCTTCATTTATTACCGTTTCTCCACATTTCTTTACAAAATCCAATAACTGGAAAATTTCATCTTTAGTTTGTGATGTCCGAAAACCTTCAAATTCATGGCTATCATCTTCATTGTCCTCACCATGAAATATGGTAGCTGGCCATAAATTATGCGAAGCATTTTTTAACGTATCTGGAGACTCATCCTCCCACGATCTTGCGATGCTCCACACAGCACATTTTATGCTAAAAAATTTCAAAAAGTCTTAAATAATGTTGCCATTCTTCAAGAAATTTAACACAGATTTTAAAAATGCTACTTTATATTTGCATTTTAGCGCGTGCATTATTCCCATGTCCATAGGCTCAATGATAGACGTACAATTTTGAGGAAAGAATAATACGGATACATTATCTTTCACTAAAACTTTAAGTGAAGTATGTGCCAAACAGTTGTCAACAATCAGGACTATTTTTGAGTCATCAGGTAAACAACCGAATTCAAATGTCGCCGAGCCTCGGGTATAAAATGATTTTCAAACCAGTCATTCATCAACGCTTGTGTCATCCATGCTCTTTTATTTGCACGATATATAATGGGGAAAATCGTTACTCCTTTAAATGCTGGAGGTCGTGCATGTTTTCTGAGTATGAAAAGGTTGCACTTGTGCCTTCCTGCAGCATTTGCACCTGCTAAAATTGTTAGTCTTGCTTTGGAATCTTTGACACCAGTGAGCCTTTTCTGTAGAGGTTGCCAAGGTATTTCGCAGTACATATTGCCAAAAAAAAAAAAAACAGTTTCATCAGCGTTGTAAATTTGTTCTGGAGATAATTGTTCACTAATAATGAGTTCAATGAATTCATCTGCAAATTGTTCAGAAGCTTCAGTATCAGCTGAAGGTTTTTTACCTGAAATTTTTAATTGTCTTATACCATGGCAATTTTTAAATTTGGTTAACCAACCTGTCGAATATGTGCACTCAGTGGTTTAAGTTCATTTCTTCATGAAATATTTTAGCAGGAGCCATTAGCATTGGACCTGTCAATGGTATGCCCTCGCTGGGATGCTGTCTGACCCATTCAATCGTCACTTTGTCATGATCGCCACTTTTAGCATAACTAACTTTTTTCCATTATTCGTTGCAAGTGTGGTGTCAGAATCCACAAAAAGTTCAAAATGTTCCTTTTCTTTTTGCTTATGTCGTATACAATTGACTTTCCAATGTCAAACTCCTCACATAATTTTGAAACGGATATGCCTTTATCCATTTTTTGCAACAATTCCACTTTTTGTTTGATGGACATCGAAACATGTTTTCGCTTAGTAGATCCTTTGGCAGCTCCAGAATTGGAAACTCTTTTTGACATAATCGAAATTTCAAGCTTAATTTTTGTGAAATTGCTCTAACAGTCTGCAAAAAATAATAAGCTGGATCTAATTAGAAGATTAAGGAACAGCGCAATCTGCAACATAAACTGAAATGCCTTAGAATCAGTAAAGGTAATTTTAGCCTAGCTTATGCCGCCCGTTATACATTAAATGCACATGTGTAAAGCATACAAAAAAAAGTTTGTGGCTTTGAGGTCCGGATTATAGATCATTCTGGATAATGGACGTCCGGATTACGGACTTTGTACTGTAATACATTGCTTTTAAATCGCTGAGTTTGTTGATATGTTTAAAAGATAACTTTTGTTTTTATTACAGAATTTGAAAGAAAATTGTATTTTTAGATTAATTATGGGCAAAAAATCATTTATATGTAAAATATGAAGTTTATATATATATACAGAGAGAGAGACAGAGATAAAAATTACAATTACCCCTGTAATATTGGCTTTTTGCACACATGTAATAAGTTTATTTTACATAAAATACTCCTATAATATTGACTTTTTTATCACATGTCTGTAGTAATAATCATTTTACATAGCTTTATACTTCATCTTATTATACTTCTTGAAATTACTCTTACTTCTCGAAAATTTAGCTATAACTTAATAGCTCATCTCGATAAGGAAACAAGGACTGATACTGGGAGGATATTTTTTGGTTTATTTTAAAATAAGAAACGAACGAAAATTAAAACATGCAAATTATAATAATATAACTTTAAAATTATTTTATATGCTTTTAATACGATTATAAAATTAATCTGTAATAAAACTTAACTACGCGAAATTCGATGCAATATATCTGAAAGAAAGCATATGGTCACTATGACCTCAGTACCCCCCCCCAAAAAAAAAGAAAGAAAAAAGACCGTACAAACTTGTTCTTACGGTCAGGTAATGCCATCTAGAAACAGAAAAAGTAATCTGAAATAAATAAAAATGGGATAGTCAAAAACTGAAACTTAGGAAGTTAGGTACCTGTACCATGTACGGGGAAATCCGGCTGTGCAAAAAATGGTTGCCGATATGACTGGCGGGCAAAACTGTTAAGTGATTAATTATGTATTAATGTGTCATTTATCTCTAAAGTAATTTTATTGTTTCTTATCTTTTTAATTATTTTTGTCTTATAAAGGCAAAGCTCGCTGATGATAAGGAAAAACTTATTATTCCTGTAAGCTTTTTAGAAAAATGGCCTCCAGATCAGTTAGCTATACAGTTCCTTTCTCTGCAGTACATTCCTTGGAAAACAGCTGATGAATTTGCTAGTGGTAAGCTTTAAAGCAAAATATATAAAAATACATTTCTGTGTATTTAGTGCAATCATTTAGTAAGTCTGCTATATTTTTATTATAGTATATATGATACAAAGTCCGAGATCCGGAATTGTCAAGTCACATACTGGATTTCTAAATTTCTGGGATTTAGATCATTAGTTTAAACCTAGTAAGGTGATGTAAGGACAAGTCTGTGTTGCGGCTTTGGTAATTGTTTAGCTCATGTAGAAGAATGCTAACCACCCAACAATGCCAGAGTGACCCAAATTGTAGAATTTTGAGAAGCACTGCGCAGCAAAAATTAGAGATGGCAAAATTTTTAGAATTTAGGAGAGGCATTGGGTAGCAGAATTTAGGACCCTCAGATATTGCACCAGTTGGCAAAATATGTAGCACTGTCTCTGCCCTCCACAGCCACTGAAGGGCTGAAAGTGTGAACCTGCCAAATACTGAAAGTGTGAACCCGCCAAATACCAATGTCAATCAATGTTATGTTATTGACAGCAGTGTAACTTCTTAGCCAGCAGGTTTTTGAAAGTGACATGCAGGATTCTGAGTGAGGAAAAAACTGCATTTGTGTCATACCTGCTTCCTATTGTTGAGTATTGTATTTTCTGTTTGTAGATTTTTAAGGGGAAAGGGTAATTTTTTTAATTATTTTATTTACTTACTTATTTTTGGCTACTAGTCCTGAGGTTCAGCTATTGAACATCCGGATTTCGGACTTTAAATACTATTTACTTGTAGGTAATCATTTTTATTATGAAGTTGAAAAGGATGCAAAGATATTGATTATATAGAGAGAACTGTTTAAGGATAAATGCTGCTACTGCTGATGATGATTCAGCATTAATTCTAAACAGAACAACATACCATACACATAGAATTTTGTGTTACTCTTTGTTTTGTCTTAAGAGTTTTTATTATTATGAGCAGTTGTAGTTATTCGTCATTTTCTGTATTTATCTGCTCAGTGTGATAGCGTCTTGTGTTTGCTTTCAGTTTTGTGAGTTCAGAAATGAAACACTTTGCCGGTATCAGTATTCAGAATTTCTTGCTTGCTACTGGACAGTTTAATCTGCTGCTTTCTCTTTGTATAAACCTGTTTCATGCAACTAAGTCTTATTTTTTTTTTTAAAAAATGTCAAATTGCAAATGACAATACAATATAGCCATCACATAAATTCTCGGAAACATGTTTTTGATATGCTAGAACAGCTGTCTGCCAGATACCATATAAACTATATAAAATACCATATAAAATATTGGTCGTCATCCATTCACTGTGCTGTAAGAGAAATGGAGAGAAATTTTATTCAGCTTCCCTTTATTATAACTGCATGAGAATCCTACTTCAAAGGATTATTATTGACATTACTGCAGCACTTATGAAACATTAACAATTGGTCTCTTGTGAATTTTGGCAGCATATTACACTTTGATGTTAGCTGCCTCAATGTGGTTTTATGGCCTGATTTATCAAACCATTACAGTTAAAAAAGAAGTTTCTGTTTAAAACTGAGGTTTGTGAGATTTTTCTTTTGTTGTAGCATTTGAATTATTCCTGACTATATTTTTATCAAGTCCATTATGAGAAAAATAGCGGGCCAAATGATATTATGGAAAAGATTAATGGCTGATACATTTTGTAATCATTCAAATAATGAATGTACTTACCTCTATACTAGTGTGTTTATTTAGCCCTTAAAACTTCAAAAATTGCTGTATCAGAAATGTTTTATGTTATTCCAAAACTCATTTAGATACTATTTAAAAGATTGTTAATTTCTCTAAAATAGCTCATTGCTGTTCATTCATTCTTTTTATTTCTACAAATTCATAAAATTTCTCTGATTTAAAAAAAATAATAATTAAAAAGCTGTTTTTTGGATTTTAGCTTTTTGGTTGTATTTGTTGATTGACCAAAAGAAATCATACCATCCTCTAAATAAATTTTCCTTCTCTATACTAGTTTATTCATACGTAGCTTAAATCTCAGTTTTTAAAGCTTATTATTTATGCTGTTGTTTTGACCTTTAGCAGAGACTGTTTACTGGACTGACTTAAATAGAAAAATCCCAAGTAGAGCATGGATGTTTGAATTGCCTTTTCCCTTGCAAAGATGAACTATTGGTGTACTTCCTATGATGCATCTTGGGATACTTTCTGAGTTATATAATTATAAATTAGAGGGTTTTGAATGTAAAGCTGAAATATTTGGTGAATGTACGCTCTTAATTTCAAGCATTGGATTTTAGCAACAGGAGCAGTGAGTTTCGGTTTTTCACTAGTATGAGAAATACTGATTTTAAACATTGTGAATTGTGTATGTTCATGCAAGATATGTCAGAGTGCGAAAGAAAGCCTACTATTTGTATTTATTGGCTTATGGCTTATGTATCTGTTAGAGAGATAGCAGGTCTTTCCTGATGCATCAAGGACCACATTATGCAGGCTTTTCTCTATATACCTAGATAAGTGAAAAGTTTTATTTTAATCAGCGTAGGCAGTGAGTTAAGACTAAGCTATCAAAAGGTAATGTTAGGGTGGTAAGAATTATACAGGAGTGTAAAGTTATGCAATAAACGTGTATTATCCAGCTACAACTTCATTTCACTGCCCCTCCCACCCCCACAGGTAGACCCCCAATATTGTGGTAGTCTCTGGGAACACTGTTCTAGATACTGTTGAACTTGCTTAGTTAAAAAATGCTAGAATTGCTAGAAAACAGAGGAGGAAAACATTTTTCTATATAGTGTTAAATTGCTTAGTTTCAGAACGCTAGAAATGCAACAGAGAAAACAGAGTGGGAAAGCATTTTTCTCATCTACTGCCATAAAGTAAAATAGTCACTTTTATAAGCTACTATAACTAAAAATACATTTAATGTTTATTTGTAACTCATATTGGCCATTTCCCATAGTATTGCTCTCTAAAATCAAGCCTGTAGTGTATTAATAAAGTATTACACTTTAAGTGCTGGTTTTTCATTTTTATCCTCTAACTGCTGCATATTTTAGGAAGTGCATAGTTATTAATTGCAAATTTGTATCTTGCTTGGTCGCGTATTTTTTGTACATTATTGTCATTTATCATACAAAATTGTTATGCTGTTTAAAAAATTTTGAAGTTTATAAGCAAGACCCAATAACACGCTGAATAAATATTAATTCAGAAGTCAAACAACTAAAATCAGCATTATATTTTCAAAATTTTTCGCAGGACTGGTTTTGATGGTTTTGCCGAACCACCATCCTCAGGTGCAAAACCGCAAATGAACAAATCAAATGAATAAATTTGCGGTTTTGCAGCTGAGGATGGTGGTTCGGCAAAACCATCAAAACCAGTCCTGTGAAAAATTTTTGAAAATATAAGACTGATATTTGTTGTTTGACTTCTGAATTAGTTTATAAACATTTTAATTTCTTCTTCTTTTTTTTACAAAGTGTAAAGTTTTTATTATAGTTGTTTCCTAATATGAAAGCTGTTAAATGCTTTTAAAATAATTCCTTAAAATGTCCACCCTGAGAAAATCCAGCTGTAATAATCCCTTTGTAAGGCAATTGAAATCTGATTATTTTTTGATTCAAAAATGAGTGTGTAAGCTTGACTTACACATTCATTTTCTGCAGTTTAACTGTCTTAACAAGTTTGTGGAAAGTGCTGAGCAGCATGTATTCACATTTATTTATTTAGTACTAATTTTAAAATTGCCGAATTCAAGCTTGCTTATGAACAAACCTCGCTTAGTCATCTATTTATAAATGCCAAAGGTTATAAATTGTGTCTCACATAGAAATAAATGTAAAATTGTGTGGTTGACCTTGGATTTATTTTAAACAGAACATTTTTGCTGTTTATTTTTTCGTTGTGTCTTATTGCTGTGTCTTGTGTAGATTCCCATACCCCATCCCTTATAAAACCGATATTCTTTTTTAATTATTTGTTTTGCGGCATGTTTATAATACTTGAAAGTTTTGGTCAGTCATGATCTGTAAATGGATTGTATCATTGGTTATTTATGTAGAGACTTGTTGAACAAAATTATCAAAGAGAAAATTCTGTATGATTTCAGACCTTCTTTTTGGTAGTGCTCATTTTGCATTTGCTCAAAAGTACTCTGGCTGTGGAAAGACTGTATATACAGTACAAAATCCAAGATCCAGAATTGTCAGGACATCAGTGATTGTGGATTTTAGATCATTGGCTTAAATCTAATGAGATGAAATTCAGACATACCCCACACCAGGTGCAGAATTTAGGAGTGGCAAAAATGTTAGAATTTAGAGGAGCACCCAGCAGCAAAAATCCAAGATTTTTAGAATTTTAGGTGAAGCACTCGACAGAAGAATTTTGGCATGGAAATTTTTTTAGAATTTAGGGATGTACCAGGCAATAGCATTTAGAAGAAAAAAAGACTGCACTGGGCTGCAAAATGTGTAGCAGCGTCACGCACAACCATTCAAGAGCGTAAAGTATCATCCTCGCGAACATTCAAAGACAACACCAGTCAGTACCTTGTTCTTGGCTATGGTGTCGATCCATAGCCAAAAGATGTTTGAAAGTGAAATGCATACTTAGAAAATCATATTTATGGCACATTGTCTTTTTGTTGATTATACAGAGGGTGTTTACACATTTTTGTAACGATTTTGATTTTCTCCGTGAATTTAAATATTACTGTATGTTCACGAATACCACACGCTTCTGAATAAGACATGCACCTGATTTTTTTTCCAATGTACCAAAAAAGAAAAGTCTGCAAATATAGCGTGCATATTTTCATCAAGCCTACTGAAAGCTTAATTAACAGAAAAAATCTTTTTTTCTGTATTACAAGCATAAAGACAAAGAAATATGAAACCGATTGATGGTTATTGAGAAAGAAGCTACCACTTGCAGCTTTTGCACCTTCTGCCTAAATATGTAGCAACATATGCTCAACATTTTAATGGGAAGGAATAAATTGGTTAACAGAATTTAATACTATGGCAGAAAGAAAAACTGTTAATCTAAGTATGTTATATGAAATTATATTCATTAAAAAATAGCTTCAGTCGGCAACAATCACTGCACTAAATATGGATTTAAAGTCCCAAGTGATCCTTCAAAATCTACTGGTAATCTAACACCGATAACTTATCACACCCTTGCACTTTTTCCCACTTTTTCAGTCCTGAAACACAATATAGATAGTCAGTCTTCCTTGCCTTCTGTGCTGCTGTCATCACTGATGCTTTCCAAACTGCGAGTATTCTCTTCATCCGCATCATTTAACACTGCTCAATCCTCACTTCCATCCATGTTGTTTGATATTTTGCACCTTTTGATGCTCTTAACAAGTTCTTGTTAAATTCCATTCCAGGCAGCTTTGATCCATCCACAGATTTGAATTATTTCTGGTTTCTTGATGCGACCAGTCAGTGTCAGTGCTTAATTTCCAGCAGCCATCCATCCCATGTACATTCTTTTCAGTGCTGCTTTAAATGGGTGATTAACGCATATATCTAGTGGCTGCAGCATAGATATCATCCCACCCAGAATAACTGCAAGATTAACACTTTTCCCCCTTGCACATTTTTTGCACTACATCAGTATTGCACGAAATCTGCCCAGCACTAACATATTCAGCAACTTCAACAGAGCACCCGGGTGGTGATCCCATACATTTTTCATCCAGTCCTCAAAATGAAAAGCATCCCAGACTTTTGTGTCCTTACGATGATCCCACGTGGCAAAGCTTTCTTTGGCAGAGTTTTGTGCTTCAGTATGGCATAAGGAGGCAGCTTTCTTCTGTCAGTTAGAACAGAAAGCATTGCAGTAATGTGCTGCTTTTCCATGCCAAAGTTCTTATTCTGCTTTTTGCCCTTTACATCCACGGTCGTATCCAGAGGCATCTCAAATTATACTGGTTTCTGATCAGCATTACCAATTTGTGATTGAATATGGTTTGTTTTCTATCACACTTCGATCACATGGCAGCAAAATGCAATCAATTTTTCCTCATTTACTTCGTGGAGGCATTGTGCAACTGTTATTTTCCTCAATTGCATAAACCATTCCTCCTAAAAAATTTGTGAACCCAGCCTCTGCTTGCCATAAAACCTTCCCTTTGTACCTTCCTAGCAATCTGGATGGCCTATAACTGTCACATTTCAGAAGTAACACCATACCCACTCACTCGTTTTTCAATCACTTATTCATAATATTTATGTTCAGTATCAGAGTGTTTGGCATGTTGGGCCCAGAAAGCCCTGCAAGCACCACTGCTGCATTGAAGCAATTCTTTTTTCTTTCGCCAATCTCGAATACATGATTCACTAATGTCATATTTTCTCCCCGAAGCTCGATTTCCTATCAGTTCTGCTTCACACAGAATTTTAAGTTTCTCACTGATGGTGAACGAATGCAAACGCTTGCCACTCATTTCAAGAACACATCTTTACTAATGACAAAGTTCTGGAGTCTCTTTTCAGAATGATTGGTTTACCAGGTATTTGTAGTGCAACAGAGCTATCTGGAAATGTTTCAACAAGATGTCTTAAGAGCCATTCAGACTGGGGTTTTTCTGAGCTAGCAGAGACAACTCACTTAGCTGACACATCTCCAAAACCAGTTTCTTCCCATAGGGCAGCGAGTTGAAAAATCTGATCTGCAAGGTATAACAGAGCTAGTCAACACATGGAACTGACTCCGTTAGCTCATATAAACTCCAGTCTGAACCAGGACTTAAAAGAGAAGGGCTAGCTCATAGAGCTTTTTCCCCTGAAACAGGCAGTAGGGAGTGATGACGTACCCATAATGACACTGAGCTCGGAGATGCAATTGACAACATAGAAATTAGCGTTTTAAATCTGAAGAACCGCCGTTTAAAATAAGTTGTGTGTGAAAGATAGCTATAATTTAGAAGAGAGTGTTACTGCAGTATGCATTTTATGCTGAACATTAAAAAATTTAACAGTACTTAGTTTTAAAATAACAGATAAAATGTACTACTCTTAGCATAAAGTTCCTTTTTTTTTAATTTGCAGGGATTTTTTTTCTTTAAATGCCTGTTTATTTCTAATCATTTCTTTATCTGCTTGTTAACTAAGAGAACTGTACTACTGCTTCTAAGATAACTATAATAATAGCTATTTAAAATTAATCGAAAAAACAACCTTAAAATTTCAAAACCTTTCAAAATTTCTGCTAATCTAAGTGTGAGTTTCAGCCTAATCGTAAATTTTACATTGGCATATTTTTTTAAAAATAATTTTGTAACTTAGGCTTACATCAATATTACGTTTAAATAAATGCATGTAAGATTGTATATTAATTTAGACAAAACAACTTTACTCACAGTACCTAAAAAAATTATTTAATTTTTCGAAAGTGGGGGTTATAAGGAGGCAGGTTTTCTTATGCCAATTACTTTAATGTTATACTATTATATTTTATCTAGAATACTAAGCACAAAATTTAATCGATAATAACACAGGATACAATAAAAATAACTTTAACAATAACTTAACAAAATTAGTTCTCATTTGAAATATGCTTTACACTATTAACTTCTAAAATGTCATCTAGAAATATTTCAAATCAAAACATATTATATATGCTTACTTGTACAGTCACAATGCAACTGCAAGTTGTTGAAATATTATTTATTGGTTACCACATTCGAAGTAATCCACTTTTCCCCTTTTGGGTTGCTTTTCTTTGGGAAAAAACATATGCATTTCTGTTTAAGAAACATATTCTACAGAGCTCTTATGACAGTGTAATGTGAAATGTCTTCATTAGTCCACCTGATTTTTCCCTTCTTTTCTAGCAATGCATTAATCTGCATCTCTGTAAAAATATGCTTTAGGCGTTTTTTTCAAATTTTCCGATCTGTGCTGTTTTTTTCCTAAATTTCACTGTTTGGGATTTTAATTTCTGAATTTCCGATACAAATTTCTTTCTAGATGTTGTCCACCTTCTTTGTCGATGAGCTAACATTCTAAAATTTTTCTTTTCTCTATTTTTCAATATTTTATTACAATTTTTTAAAAATATTATTTTGTTCTTCAAATTATCAATACATTCTTGTTTATCTTTACACTTAGGTCATTCAGGGATATTGTCACTTGTGAGTTTTATTTCAGAATCATTCACATTTGATTTATTATTGTCAGCTTCAATTTCGTTCTCTGCCTCAAAATAAATTTCCTTTGGGCTTAATTCGTGTAGTCTTTCAGAAGCACACTGCATTAGTTTTCTTTTCAAATGTCTCCAATTTCTTGGTGTTATTTCGTTTACTGCACACCATAAATTTACTTTCGGCACAGTATTGCATTTCAACAGTTTCTTTTGCAGCAATCCAAGCAAGCGATTTCTCATGTCATCTTCATAATTACTGCACAGAAAATGTTCGCTACAAATTCTTGCGTTTTTCACATTAATAGAATCCTGTCTTCGACATTTATGTATCCATTCTTTCAACAAAAGCAAATTGTCCTTTGGGAAAGCATGAAATACAGTATCTCTTCCTTTTGTATTTCTATAAGTGTTACGGCATGTTGCTACAGCACAAGAAGCCACATTACATATAGGATACTTTAAATATAGAATTTAAAAGGAAAACTGACTAAAACTATATATATATGTACATAAATTATTAAATATTTGCATTATTAGAAAACAAAACAAATATGTATGATTAAAATTAATTTGGGATATGCGACCTCCAGAAAATCGTCTCACAACTGAATGAAACTACAGTTTTAAACGTGCAAAATCAGAGCAGGTGCAATACAGACACGTCAGATTACTTACAGTTAACCCCCTCCATGAGGCTCGCGTCGGCGAGGAGTCGAACAAAGGAATGACCTAGCCTTTCTTTTTATCCCCGAGTCTGAACGACCCTTTAGTGTAGAGACGAAAGGTAATTCATACTGAGACAAAGATCAAGGAAGCAGCGTAGCATGGGCTGAGCAAAATGTTAAAGTTTGTGTGTGTCTGTGTACTTGGGGGGGGGGGGGAGATGCGAATGTTATCCCCGTCCAGTTGCCTTTTTCTTTCTTGAGGGCAATTTTAGAGCTACATTCACAAAGCGATAATTGCATTTGCTTGTGAAGCTGGCTCCAAGACTGTTTTGTGAGACAGTGGAAGGGAAACAATACAGCATGTTTCTCTTTAAATGAAAGCTAATGGCAGAGGGAGGGAGAACTGGGATTTCTGCCTAAGAAATTTTATGAACTGCAGCTGTAAACAGGAAAGAAAGGCTGAAATCTTGTTTCAGTACATGTCAATTAGCATTTTTGAGAGGAAGAACTGAACCTGCCTCTGTTCTGGGTGTCTCACCATATAACGTCCTTGAGGCATGCTCTTGAGTTTCATGTGATTAGTAAGTTGCCTCATTTTGTCTGTCTTCTGCATAACTGTTAAATTTAATTAACTTCTGCATTCTGTTAAAACATACAGAATTTTAAGTTGTAAAATTTCTAGAGTTTTGGGGCAACGCAGTCGTTTTGGTAATTGCATATTCAGTTCGGAGGCCAGGACTAGATGGGGAACAAGCCATTGGCACGAGTTGACATGGGAAGCAGAGAAATAAACTTTTATTACAGTTTCCTAGAGAGTAAGAGGCTTTTTTAAGACTACATTAAACAAAATGGCTGTAAAACGTACATTAAAAACCTTGTGCTTATTTAAGTTTTTTTCCCTGTACACTTTTTAAGTTAAACGTTGATTCAAAGTTGGGGAAGGGGGCATCACACTTCAGAAAAAAAGGTGGCAAAATGTTCAGATCATCTTCCTGATCGCTTAAGAACAAGTCTTGTTTTGTGTTTCTTTATTTCCAGTTCCAGTCAAACTATTGTACGTTCTTCTGTTGTAGTGATATAGACAATGAAGAAGCACATGTTTTGCTTTTCCTCATGACATCAGTTTTTTTTCCAAGCACTGTAACTTCAGCCACCTGCAAGTTGATAGTGGCTCTGAAATGACAAAAACAACCCCCTCCCCCGCTTTTGTTTTGGAACTGGTTTGTGTACTACGATTCCTTCTTCCTTATCAGCTGAGCTCCAGTGCTGCTGCCAATATTATGGCTAAGAAACCAATTTCGGCAAAAAACATTCAGAGAATAACAGTTTGGTGAAAGTACTGGTATATCCTTTACAAATCCCTGGCCAGGATTTATTATTTGAGAGGGTGCAGTAACATCATATAATGTTATAGTTTCTGGGGATACTATAGTTTCAAAAGGAAATAATTTATGCTGACCAACTTGCATTTACTTGGCCTATATTGCTTTGTTTCACTTAAGCAGCACACCTCGATTTT
The DNA here is from genome assembly GCF_044657685.1 of Stegodyphus dumicola. NCBI lineage: Eukaryota > Metazoa > Arthropoda > Arachnida > Araneae > Eresidae > Stegodyphus > Stegodyphus dumicola. Next base: position 37,521,443 of record NC_140781.1, read on the forward strand.
TCCAATTAAAATTATCAAAAAAACGTGCACATGGTATTCGTGAATTTACGTTAATTTAATATACAAATGTGACTGGCATCAAATTACAATAAGTTTTAATTATTGTCTGCAGCTTTATAAATATTCTTTAAAATGTCGCTGAAAAATAAGTTATGAATCGATGTCTATACTTTTATGCTGTCTGAAAGGAAATACTCCTATTCAGTTATTAAAAAAAAAGATGTGAAAGGCATGGTTTTAATATTTCTGCACGTAAAATAAGTGACATAATTAATATGAAAGGAAAGAAATGTCAGTGTTTACATCTGACTGTGGAAAAGGGGGGAAAATGCATACCCAACAAGGTACGCACAGCTTTTATTAAATCTAAAGTCACATCTCGTGTTTTAAAAGGAAATCTAGCTCCCCTAATAGCTATTGCAAAATCTTTAAATATTTCTGTAGGAACTGTATGAACAAAATTATTATTATAAAGTCTGATTTAAAGCTACGAACAGAAAAACAGGATTTTTATCACCTAATGCTGAAACATGTTTCTCATGGTAAGGCTATGTGCAGATTTCTGTATGAAAATTATATGGCAGGTGAAAAATGGAAATTTATGGTTACATTTGATGAGGCTTCGATATACTTATTGCAATAGACTTCCCTTTACTTTCCTGTCACTTCCCTTCTCAGTCCCCCCCCCTCGCGGATTAAAAAGTTCTGGAAAAGTCTTTCGCTAAGGGAAGGAACTTCACAGTTTGTTTATATATAAATCTTTGCAAAATCGTTACAAAAATGTGTGAACACCCTCTACATTTTGTCCATTTCTAGATTTTATAAGGGGGAGGGGAAGGAAGAATTTTTTCATTATTTTATTTATTTATTTTTTCAATGTGTGTATTAGATTATTCTGGATATTGGATGTCCAGATTTCAGACTGTACTGCATTTTTTTTTGTGTGTGTGAACAACTTGTCAGGTGAAATCACGATGAGACTTCTAATTTTTTTATCTTATTTCTCAGCATCCTGGTAAAATCCAAATCTGTCAAAATTTAATTTATCCAAATTTTGATCATCTCCTCCAGATGCAATTTTAGAACAATTACTAATTGCAAAATATCGAAAAAAATTAAATGCACGAAAGATTTTTATAGTTTTTGAAAAAAGACATCATTAACATCTTTTATTAAAATTTCAAATTGTACAAATTCCTTTTTTTTTAATGATATTGTTGTATGATTTTTCTGATTAATTTCTGTTCAGTCTGATTGGTTTTAATCTAATGCAGATATTTTAATTATTATGTGCTCCACCATTTAGTACTACACAAAAAAGGAGGAATGCTCTGTGGAAGACTTTTTAAAGGGAATAAGGCTAATATCCACATTACAAATGGAAAAAAAAAAAAAACTACAAAAAATGCCCATGTAGCCAGCTTATTCACTGGGACTGTAACTATGGACCAAACTACAAGTGTTATGTGGCTTTTACTGCTCAGCTGCTGGTGGGCCTAATATAGAAATTTGTAAGCCTTAATGTTTGATAGACAAATCGTATTACTTAATTTTCATCAAGTGGTCCATGACTGTATTTTCAGTCCTTGAGTAGTTGGGGATTTAGCATTTTTCTAGCCAATGTAAACATTAAGTCTCAAAATTTACAGGGTGTCTCAGTACCACATTTTAGAACTTCTAGGAGGGGTAGGGTGCACCCCAGTGACTTGGAATTATACAGCAATGCCGGGTCTGAAATGATTTTCTGACATGGTAGATGGTGTTAAAGTTCCAAGAGTTCTTACAGGGAATCGCCATTTTTCACTAGGATTTACTGGTAGGATGAACAATTATATGAACGTTGAGTTAGCTGATATGCATTTGGCATATGGGGCTGTAGATTGTAGCGGGTCAGCCACACAGCGCTTGTACGCAGAACGATATCTTATGAGGCGTGCACCCAGCCATAATTTCTTTGCAAGGCTGCATCAGAAGTTAACTGAAACAGGCTCCTTTTGAAGAACTGCCATGAATCAGGCACAATCAATATAGACTCAAGACATTGAAGAGAATGTGCTACATCGCGGGTACAGGGGACTTCAAGTTTGAGTATGCGATGTGTAACGTATGCAGTCAGGGTTTCCTGTTCCAGCATCTGGAAAATTCTTAGAGAAAATGAAATGCATCCATATCACGTTCAGTGTATCCATGTGCTTCAACCAAGCGATTATGTACCTCATATTGCTTTTGCATATTGGCATCTTGAAAAGTATGCTACTGATCACCGTTTTCCTGATAATGTGTTATTCACTGATGGGGCATCTTTCACAAGGGAAGGAATATTTATGCACATAACGCCCATCTCCGGGCAATACAGAACCCTCATGCAATACGATGTCGTGCAGCACAGAGTTGGTTTTTGGTTAATGTTTGGGCCTGCATTGTGGGGGGTATCCTTATTGGACCTTACCTGTTGCCATTTTGTATAACCAGTTGTAACTACTTGATCTTTCTGCAGCAGGCCTTGCCACGACTTTTAGATGCTGAACAGATTTCTGCATCGATGTGACAGACAATGTGGTTTCAGCTTGAGAAGTCGATTTCAGCCATAATGTTCATACCCACCTAGACATCAGATCTGGCCAACAATTGCTTAGACATAGTGATCTGGTGCAGTGGCCTGTTCGATCACCTGATCTATCGTGTCTTGATTTTTTTTTTATGGGGGCGTATGAAGACACTTGTCAATGACACCCCCGGTGACAATGCCGAGGAGCTGGTTGCACGAATCTCAGGAGCTGCCATGTCAAATTCAAGATATGCCTGGAATATTCCAGAATATATAGAATTCTATATGCCGTAGATGTGAGACATGCATTGAAGTTGGTGGATGAAACTTCGAACACTATCTTTGACTCATGTTCAAACGAATATTAACTTACCTGATGTCTTTTAATTTCTGATGTTTCTGTGTACACTAGTGTGACAGGAAGGCATTTCCGACCCTGCACTACTATATGATTCGGAGTCACAGGGATGCACCCTACCCCTCCTAGAAGTTCTGAAACGAGGTACTGAGACACCCTGTATTTATTTTGAGTGGGCTCATACTGAGTTTTCTTTTGTTGGCGTAGCAGCGGTGAATAGATGAAAAAATAAGATTCCAAAAACTCTTAATATAGCTAATTGCTCTTTTATATAACTTTAATTTATTCCAAGCTATCATGTTTTGCTGGCTATTGTTATTGCAACTATCTTGCCAAAATTATAATTTGTGCTTTTGATTATATCAAAAAGGCTGGAGCTGCAAAGCAAAACCATGTTTTGATGCTGATCAAACAAAGAATGGAATTGCTGTCATAAAAGCATATCTGTCTCAAAGTTATACAAGCAGCATAGCATTGGAAAGCTAACATTCTACATTAAAACAAGAAAAGAAAAAGGAGCTTTAAAATTTTTTTCTGGCTACTGACACTCCATTCTCAATGAACAGGAAATCATTTGATAAGTGCTTAACACGTTCACGCCAGTGCGGGCCACCGGTGGCTCGCACTAGTCTGTCTCATCATGCAGAGCGTACCACCAGTGGCCCACACTAATCTGTCTCATCGGGTGGCATGTACCACCGGTGGCCCTCACTAGTCTGTCTTAACGGGCAATGCGTGCCACCGATGGTACGCATTTGATTGTGTTATTAGACGCTGAAAATTAAAATAATGAAAAATTAATTTTTATTTATTATAAAAATCTTTTTTAAAACAATTATAATTAATAACTATTAGCAAACGTACAACTTGTATACAGGTCTGAACAGGTAATGATCGCGCGCCGCCAGATGAAATGCAGGAAAAGTTCAAGCGCCATCTCATGGCAAAGAACATAAAAATTGACCCCGGCGTGAACATGTTAAAGTGGAGATCATAACAGAGTCATAACTGAATGGGTGAAACAGCATCGCAGGAAAGGCTTACTATTGACTTGTCCAATGCTAATGGCTCAAGCCTAAATATTTTATGTCGAAATGGACTTAAAAACTAATTGCATGTATTTAACCAGTTTCTTAACCAAATTTTAAAATCCTCATGGTTTAAGGCAGTTCAAAATTTCAGACAAAAAGTTCTGCTGAAACTGGAGCAGCTGATCAATTTGTAGATTCATTAAACTCATTAGCAGGTGAGAGTTATCATTAGAACATATCCATATTGCTGACCAGACTGATCTTTTCTAGCAACATGAGCCCTAAAATATGGCAACCTGTACAGAAGATGTCCTCACTGATGTCAGACTCCAAAGCAAGACTAATGATTTTGGCATGTACGAATGCTGCGGGAATGTATGTGTGTAAAACTTGCTGTAATAAGAAAAAAAAAAAGAAAATACATGACCTTAGCCATTTAAAAAAAAGACGATTTTCTCCATCTTCTATTATTCAAATACTGGAATGACCATGAATGATGCAGACATTAATGAATGATTGGTTTGAAAGTCATCTTATGACTAAGGTTTAATAACATTTGAAATTGGTTAGTTTACTGAATAACACAAAATTTGCCTGGTTGTAGAAAAATGTAGCCCTGATTTTAGAGAACTATTTCTGAACTATGTTTAATACTTAAAGTTTTAATATAAGATAATATGTCTCTTATTGTTCTTCCAAATCATACATCCATCATTCAGCCAATGGATATGAGTGTTGTGTGCATTGAAATGCAGATTTAATGTAGCCTTTGTAAAATTTATGGTAAATTTTCGGAACGGCTGTAAGACAGTTCAGTTCATTTTGAAAAATTTTAAGATAAAACCTGCTGTATAACATGCTGGAAAACTTGCATTGCAAGGTCAAGGAAGGATATCTTTGCAAGTTATTAAAAAAAATGCGTGGAATAATTTCTGGCCAGTCACCATATTTCATGGTAATGATGATAATTTTGATAATAGCTGTGAATTTAAAGTTTTCAGATATCACAGTCAAAAATTAAATTCTTCAAGTTTTTGCAATGGAAGTGTGGAAAAGGGATAAGTGAAGATGATATAACAAATTTTCCTTTTCAATGACAGTGCCTCTAAACTATCAATCTTCTAATAGATTGTGAAATCTACAGCATGATTTCAATCCCAAAAATATTGATGAGAAAATAGCAAAAATGGTTGTTGACAGTGAAAAGATTTTGACTGATACTTTAGTAGGGACTCTTGACATAGAAATTACAGTACTTGAGCAAGAAATTATGTCTATCTTTAAAATTAAAGAAAATGTATTAGTAAAGTGTTTTTCCTGTGTTTCAAGATTGGCAGTTGTGGTCTGTAGTGTAAGGCAAAATCTGGCTCAAGTGTGAAATGAAAGCCATGGTAATTATGAGGCTAACTTTGACATTTTTTAGATACAGCCAAATTTCTCTAAAGTGTAAATGCTTCAAACTTTACATTTCTTGGAAGCCATGAAAAATATGCTTTCACACTTCATCAATCTCATCTTGAGAACAAAAATTATAATTACATAAATATTGGTTTAGATTAAAAAATAGCCAAAGGTTATGTATAGGAAGATCAGGAGAGTAGGTAGATGTTCTATCACTTTAGTGTACTTTTGTTCAAGAAATTGGACTGTCACTGCTGCTTAATGAAAAGATGCATTATCTTGGTGAAGTAAGAGTCTCCTAACATTCACTTCTTGAAGAATTTTTGGAAGGCATTTAATGGTGTACCAATTAACGGTAACTGTCTTTTATCCCTCTAATCATATGATTTTGACCATCAAGTTAGATCTCACTTGAATTAGTACTTCTGAAGATCGAACTTGCTTGAGTTAGATTTCCAGAAGTACCAGTCCTGTACTTTTGAAGAAAACGACACATATTACTTTTTTATTGCTTAGTCTTTTCACCATTATTGTCAGTTTACTCTTTACTTTCTTGTCATGTTGAAATGTCCAAAAAGGGTGTGTACATTTCATCTCCAGTTATGATTTTAAAAGTAATAGGGTGTCTACCATTATTAAGCAACTTTAGGCTTTCTGTACTGATTCTGATGCACTCTGGTTTTTGGCGTTCTGTTAACTTATGGAGGTACCTAATGACAAACTAATTTTTGCATATGCAGCTCTTCATGAATAATTTTATGAATAGTTGTGGATCTAATATTGAGTTCCCACTGTATCATGTAGCAGGTGTAGCGATTATCACTGATTAACTTTTTCCATATGGCCGACATGTTTCCTGTGACCATAGATAACAAGGAAATTTCTGTATGTTCTTCATCCAGGAGAGAATTTCAATGAAATTCTATAAACTGTCTAAATAAACTGTAAATGTTCTGTAAACTGTATGAAATAGAACTTCATTTCCGCATTCCTGTTGTAGACATCGAAGGTAATTGTTCTTGATTTAGCTATCCTTTAAAAGCATAGAGTGCGATAATGCTTTTGCATCACCTCCCTTTTTCTGTTCTTTCAAATTTTATTCTTTGATAGATAAATTGCAATTTTTGTCACCAGTTATTATCTGTGGCTGTAAAAATGTTCAAATGTATGTATCTAACAAACAGTTTTTTTAGCATATTATTGTCTATCCTGTCTAAAAAAATTCCAAAATTCACCTGTGTATGAAGCAAAATTGTAAATTAAAATGCAATAAGTTTTATAATAGTGTATCAAAAGATCAAAATTTGTAGTTAAAGTAAGTTTATCTTAAAGTACATTGATATGAAGATACACTGTTCTGCTCTGCAGGAATATAAAACATTATGTTTGGTTTCTGTAACAAAATATTTTAAGTTCAGTAATATTGTGTAATAACTAAGTTATTTTAGGAAACCATGCTCTTATATGCATCATCATATTGTTTCTAATGGAATTATAATCTGTATACCCGTATATATCACCCTTATTCATTAAGAATTTTCTTTTCATTTAGCTGAAGGTAGCTGTGCATTTGATATTACACACTGGGACCAGCGCTGCATCCATAGAGTTGCTAGAGAAATCCATAAGTTATGCACTGCACAAGATGTTTCGACCCCAGATAGTGCCTCTATCATAGATGTAAGTATTAATTGTTTTCTCGTTTGCCTTTACTTAAAAATTATTCTTCAAAATTTGTTAGTTTTATTAAAAATTAAAATCAAGATGGCCTTTTAAAGGCGATTAAATATAATTAAATGTATGAAAGTAGGTAATATATTTTTATGGAACATTACAATTGAGGCAAAAAAGAACAAAATTAAAAGAATGCACGTTAAGCATAATTTTTTTTTAATGTTAAATAACGATAATTTTGAGGATTCCCGCATTATAAAAATGTATGGGTATCTTTTTTCTGCTGACCTGATATAAACTGAATAAAAGAAGATCACACTAATTGTAAGACAGTAGTCACATGGAATTCAATGAGCTATATTTACTCTCCCCTTGCATATTTTCTGCTTAGATGTTTCAGCATGTGATTTCAAAATTTCTTTTTTCTTATGATATAAAATGTATTCTCAAGGATATTTCAAGTAAAAGAATTATTGCTGAAATTAATAAACTTAACTGACTGCCATGAAAGAAAAAATACAGTTATATTAATATATGCTTTTTCATGTTCTAAATTTTAGTTTTCCTGTCAGAAATGACATGTAGCATGTGATTTTCTATATTCTGTTTTCAATAGGAAAAATTAATAAACAAAGGAGGATTATGCAAATAAAAATGATGTTTTGAAGCTAAAAATTACATCTGATCTGCATTTGATTAATGAAATTTCTGTTAAATGAAAAGTTTTGCCATAACCTGAATGTTTTCAGTAATAACATGAAATTTTCTCCATTATAACACATTTTAATATAAATGAAAAACAAACTCTTTTTTTTTTTTTTTTTTTTTTTATCTGAGATATAGAATACTTTTTGTGTAAACCCAAACTAACTACCCATTGATTTTTGTTATGAAAAGAATTGTAATAAATAACATTCACATTATAGTGAAAATACTTGTCAGTAATTTGAATATGTTGTTTAATCTTTCATAACTAAAGTGGCTGTAGAATTTATTTCATATCATAAATTTATTTGTTGCCAAGGTGTCCCTACTTTCATAGATTTTTTTCTTTTCAGTTAGTTGCTCATTGTGTCAAAAAATATGTAGGAAAGGTTTGAAATTTTAATTATTAAATAAAATGTTGGGTTACTCCTTTAAGGCTAAAGTCATTATCAGTATGAAGGGCAAAGGTTTGGCTAAGTATGGTATTCAATCTCAGTATCTTTCTGTAATATAAAATCAGCTATTTGATTTCATTGCAAATCATCCAATATTTTGTATTATTTTTATGTTGTTTAAAATTGTTAAAATTTATCATTAGTAATTAGCTGCGCTTACCACTATAAGCAGTATTTTTAATCGCTTTTTTTTTCTTATTTTTAATCCTTTTAATGCATATAGGTTAATTGATTTCACTATACAATCAATTTTCCATAAATATATTTTTCCAGTTTTCAGTAGCTCAAACTTCTGTAATTTTGGATATTTTATCCATGCTTGTCATCTTAATATACTGTCATTTAGGTTCATCTGATAGTTAAGACAGCTTATCTACTATTGATCTTTTTTTGATGTATTATGAATCTGTTTTCGCTTATATAACTCAATGAGGATATAAATCAGCTGCTTTTCCAGTGTGAGCGCAAAAACATTCTCTTAAGAAAGTACCTTGCAGCATAGCCAAAGCATTAATGACTTAACACTGAAGATGAGAAAGCCATTTCTCTGATGCCAGTAAGTGTCAATTGCCCAATAGCTGATCTTAATAATCTTAATAATTTCAACTTGCTAAAATTTGTTTCTTGCGTAGCAGTAGAAATGGGAAGGGTTATAAATATTCACTGATTAAGAGTTATAAATATTCACTGGGAAGAGCGGCACTGATATTTAGGTAAGACCCAATTAAACCAGTATAATGAGGAGCCTGTAGAATGTTAGTGGAAATGTACTAGTTTCTATATTTTATATAAGAGTGATTACTTCAAATTTCATGTGCGAATTTGCGCTTTTTAATCCTTGCTATATTTAATTGCGAGATCTGCATTTTTCTTTTTCTTTTCTTTTTTTTTTTTTTTTAAATCAGCACCTCTGATGCATTGTAGAAATGAGCCGTAGAGAGAGTAAAAATTGTCTCAGATAGCTTTTTCACTTTTTGATAATACCAATCTGTTTGAGACAATAGTGTCAAGAACGCTGTAAATTTGTATTATAAATATTCGTGTGTGAAGCTACTTCCTTCATCTGGTGTTTCATCTATTCCCATTATCTTAACTCTTGTCTTTCAGTATGAAATCTCTTCTCTGTACCTATTTCTTCAGCCAAATTTTGTGCTTCCTGGAAATTTTGTTCAAAAGCTGTATCTTGAGTTCCTTGTAATATGCTGTGCAATCCATTAATTAATTTTGTTCTACTATCTATATATTGAAGTACTATTGTAAAATGTTGTAATATATTTACTATAGTAAAATATCCTGTGACACAGTAGATTTTTTCCCCTTGCAATAGCTCTTTGTATTTTCTTCTGTGAGAACTGTCGTTCATTAAAGTATAGAGGCCAAGTGTAGTGTTGTATCATCAGCTTCTAAAACAGTAGTAGATTTCACGTGTTCTGCACATCTTCTATTCTCTGGTGTTTAACAAATTGTTGTTAACATTGCCTTGCATTCTTCTAATTTTTGTTTCCTTATATTTCTCTTCTTTGTTGTGGTGATTAACAAATTATTGTGACACAGATTTGCATTTTTCTAATTTTTTGTTTCTTTATATTTCTCTTTTGTGCATCTGACAGTTGCTTTGAGATTTCAAAATTAGAACTAAATAAAAATATTATACAAATATAAAACTGTGATAAAATGCTGCAAACTGTATAATAACTATTATTTATAGAGGGAATGCAAGCATCTGACAAAATATAATTTATTTGGGTCTCTCATATCTTATATTGCCATGTATTTTCCAACCAAACATTTTACGGAAAATAAAAACCTAAAAATTAATTGCATATGACATTATTGAAATTTTACTGTAAGCCGTAAATAGTACACTAGGATATGTATTAGATTTATATACATTGGTGTACAAAAATTAAGGATGAAGTCGAAAAATTAGCATATCAGCTGAACGAAGAGGCAAAGCGGACAGAAAGACCAATCAGGAGATAAAGTAAGGTGATGTACGGTAGCACATGCGCAGATATGCAGGTAGACATAATGTGGGAGTGTCTGAGTAGTATAAAGCATGTTGTCGGTGTAAAATCAGTATTTCTGGCAAAGAGATTGCGCGCCGTATAGCAGTTAAAATCACACCGAGTTGCTGTCTCAGCGAGAAATGGCGAATAATCAATCTGTTAGACGACATCTGGATGCTTTTACCCGAGGTCAAATCATTGGGAAGTTGGAGGAAGGCCGCAGTGTGACAAGTGTGGCTGCAGAGTTCGGAATTTCTCACAGCATCGTTTCACAACTTTGGAGACAATTTCAAACTACAGGAACAGCTATCCGGGGATTTAGTAGTGGTCGTCCATGAGGAACCACACCCGCAGATGACCGGTATATTGCCTTACAGGCCAGAAGAAACAGGCGGCAGACAGCGGGAGAAATCGCTAGACACACAACACAGGCGACTGGACGACCGATATCGCGTTTTACCGTGGCCAGAAGACTGCACGGTGGTGGTCTGTTTGCACGATGCTCTGTACGGTGTGTACCTCTAACGCCTGCCCATCGGAGAAGGCGTTCTCTGTGGTGCCAGGAACACCGGAATTGGAGAGAGAAGGAATGGGGACGAGTACTCTTTACAGATGAGAGCAGATTCAGTCTGAGTAGATTCTCATCGCATACTCATCTGGAGAGAGTGGGGAAGCCGCAATCATCCCTCGAACATCATTGAAAAGGACAGGTATGGAGGTGGCGGTGTTCTCGTTTGGGGAGGCATCATGCTTGGTAGTCGTACAGACCTTCACATCTTCGACGCAGGTTCAGTCAATGGGACCCGTTATTGTAACGAGATTCTTCTTCCGTATGTGCGTCTTTTTAGAGGCGCTATGGGTCCGCAGTTCCTTTTCATGGACGACAATGTACCATGTCATCGCACAGTAGCTGCCGAACAGCTCTTAGAGAGTGAGGATATTGAACGTATGGATTGGCCGGCACGATCTCCGGATCTCAATCCCATCGAGCATGTATGGGATTTTCTAGGCAGACGCTTGGCAGCTCGTACCTTACCACCAGTAACGATTCCGGAGCTTCGATTGGTGCTGCAAGACGAATGGGCAGCAATGCCTCAACAACTCATTGACACCCTCATTCTCAGCATGGGCAGACGCTGTGAAACCTGCCTAGCAGTCAGGGGAGATCATATCCCCTATTAAAGACCGGATGTTTCTTGCTGGACACCCATCACGGGGATGTTTCGGCCTTCAGTCGCATTGCGCTCCATGCTACTTTTTCGATAAAGCTTCTTTTTATCCCTCTGATTTCTCTTTTAGTAAGTGTTGCTTACATTACTCATGTCCTTACGTATTGGGGATCTTACGGTATTAAATGTGTTGATTTGGAAAGCTTTTGTACAAAGTTATATTGAAAAAAACCGTCTCGTCCTTAATTTTTGCACACCAGTGTATAGCACTATAGCACTATTCTAACATAGGTATTTTGACACAAAATTGGACTTTTTCTGAAATAACATACCAATTTTTTTACATATTTCGATTCTATAACTCAAATTATGCCTAAATATAAAATTTTGTAAAACTTGGTGCGAAATTTACGGAGAAATTCAAAAATTTATATTGCCGCTTTTTTTTTCAGTTTGTGCCAAGAATACTGTCTGTCTATGGTAAGAACAGCTCTCGCCAGTTTGTCTGCAGCTGTCTGTTGCCATAGAAACGAGCCCTAACCTATTTTTCGTAGGGATGTCTTGAAGACTTACTTCTGAGTTTGCCACCTTGGCGCATTTAAAGATGATTTGGCGATATTCACATTTTGTTTTAGTTTCAAGTAAAATGCTTGTTGACCCTTTGCGTCGACCCCGACATCCAATTTCCGAAAATGAAAATTCGATGGCATAGATAAAGCTTTTGCAGTTAAGAAACGGTCTTTGATTTTGCCGTGTGAGGTACAAGTCGCTGAATTTGCCATGCCTCTAGATGTACAATGAGTAAAAATAAACTTGTAGGGAAATAAATTTAAAAATCCGTGTTTATTTTTGAAGAAAAATTTAAATTTTGACATTTAAAAAAATCATGCTATTATTTTGCTTCTTTTTTGTTTATTTGTTTGCTTGAAAAATCATAGATGACATCTTAGAAATCTACTTGATTGCACCATTCTCTGTAATATAGTATAGACGCACTTCCTAAATATAAAATAAATTTAATTTTTATAGTTCTCCCTCTAGCTGATCTACCGTGAACATTCAAAGCAATTTCTTCAGTCTTTAAATGACGTTCTGCTATGTTTTTATTTCAAAATTTTCTGTTAATTTATTGCTTGTGCTTTAATAATGACTAAAAATTTCATCATTAAATGTATATGGAATCATCTTGAAAGTAAAAGCGTTTTTTTCATACCCATGCTCTCAATAAATACTTTTTGCGAACATTTCTTCTTTTCCCATACCTTTAAACTAAACCAAAAGCTGGTTGATTTAATGGCGGAAGGAAGCGAAGGTGAATTAAAATCAAAACTGCTTTTTCCTTAATTACCAGTGGTTTGGGTTGGTTTATATGATTACGGAAAGCCTCCAGGGTTAAATGCCTAAGAGGAGGGATGCCTTCAAGGAGGGCTTGCTAAGGGAAACTGGCTGTGCGCCCAAAACCGTATCATGTTGCCAACATTTCTTAAAAGTTAAATTGCTGTCAATCCATGTTTCAACGATGTGGCGTTCACTTGCTCTGAGTTTTCTCATTTCGCGTAAATAATTGTTCCTCCAAAATACAATGTGAGGTCTTTCGATAAGAATTTTTTTTTTTTTTTTTTCCCCTACGCATTCCAACGAAAATTCATTGAACACAAAACTTTGCACAAAGAGTCTTTTTGCCACGGGAAGTCTATTTTTTTGCCTCAAGACAGGCAGTACTTTCCGCCCAGATGGCACTTTCTTTTCTTTGATGTAAAAGTCTTGTATTGTCTGCCGTAGAACGCATTTGTCAAAATCGTTAATTTCACACTTATGATTAGCAGGGCTTTTACATTTCTTTCCAAGTGTATTCAGAAGTTTATTTTCACCCATTGTTGATACTTCGCTCTTCAAAACTTAAAGAAGAGGAACTACTAAAGAGTTCGCCGAAGCTTCAGAAGCGCAAAATTCTGCGACATTGTACACGATTTGACGTGACTGAGACTTTAAAGGTTGACCTTTCTTAAACTGGAAAGGCATTTTAAAAAATTGGCGATTAACAAAGCACTATGAAAATCAAGCTAAATAGAAGCGAATTTGAGCAAATGCTAGCACAAAAGATATAACAACGAGAATAAAAATAACTAATAGTAATAATATAAGGCTTAAGAAAAGATGCGTGCAGCTGGAATGAAGCCGAGAAGACGAATGATAAACTTCCCTTAAGCCAACAGTCACCAAAAACAAAATAACAATAAAGCAACCCTTGGTTCGTCCCTATTTGAAATATACTAGTCCTGTTGCTATAGCGACCGCCACTCGCCAGACACCGTGGCGGGAGCTGTTCTTACCGTAGACAGACAGTAGTTCACGTGGCGAACTTCTTAATGTATGGCAACCTGTTTTCCTTTCCGTTTCTACATTGTGCTTGAGGGAAAAAAAAGCCACATCATTCTTTCTTTCAAATAATGTTCTTCATATTATATTTTTAATTATAATTGTTATTATTTTAAATATATTTTTTTTCTTTTTTGAATTTAATTTGAATTGTTTAAGTTGTATGGTTTTTTTCAAATAACTGTTTTAAAAATTTTTACTTATTCATTCGAACTGCGTAGTTTAACCTTTTAACTGTCATGCTCGAAATAATCTCGGGCACAGCACTGGTATTCCAAAATGTCATCTCCGAATATTACTCGGGCTAATTTTTTTTGAGTACGTCGTATTGTTATACCCGAATATATATCGTGAGAAGTTTATTTCGGCTTCAGTTCAACAGATGGCAACATTTGATTGAAGGTTTCAAAGGATAGAAGTTCAAGTTCAAAGTGTGCGGCATTTAAAAAATTTTTTGACTTTTAGGCAAACATTTCATTTTTGGAATAAAAAAAAATTGACAATTTATGCACCCAAATCATCAAAGTAACTTGACAGTTAAAAGGTTAAATAAAAGTTGCATCGTTTATTATTATTTTTTATTCAAATAGTTTTCGTTATAGTATATTTTTTAATCATAGTTTTTATTTTAGGTAAATTTTAATTTTTAGACTTTTATTTTAATTGTTTGTGTTGCATTGTCTCTTTAGATAACTGTTTTAAAATTTTCTATTCATTCATTCGAACTGCGCATTTTAAATATATTTATTAATATAAATTTTCCAGAATTTAATTTTATTTATTTGAATTGCGTTTCTTTCGAAAGAATACTTTGTGACTCAGACTATGATGCATTTGAAAACTGCATATATTAAAAGAGAAAATACAGTAAAGCACAGTTAACACACCTTCAATGTTCCATTCAGAAAAGACATATAAATAAGAGAGATGTATATCCGACATTTTAATTTAGGATGAGTTGCATACATTGCTTTAACCCTCTGTCTGATCATCTCGTGATTTCCATGGGCTACACAAATGTAGCAAAATTTGCTCATCCCGCGATTTCCACGGGCATACATTTTTCTTCCTTTATTGAGGAGCTCATCCCGTTTTGTCCCTGTTTAACCATTGAAATAAATTATATACAGTATTAGGCGTTTAGTTTACGTTTTGGCCAACAGATATCGTTAGTTGTCCACTAAATTGGGGCATTTGAATGCACGTGATATTAGCGCTTAAATTTCACTTTTTGTCGATTTTTTTCTTACAGAAATGGCTGCTAGGAAACGTTCAGCGATTATCTTAATTATTTA
The DNA here is from genome assembly GCF_044657685.1 of Stegodyphus dumicola. Classification (NCBI taxonomy): domain Eukaryota; kingdom Metazoa; phylum Arthropoda; class Arachnida; order Araneae; family Eresidae; genus Stegodyphus; species Stegodyphus dumicola. Next base: position 37,536,467 of record NC_140781.1, read on the forward strand.
ATTAAATTATTAATTATATTTATTGATTAGATTATTAATTAGATTTATTATTAATTAGATTTATTCAATCTGGTGCAATGACTGTGAAGTTGGACTTTGCCTTGAACCCTGTTTTGAACTCTGTCATACTAAACTGCATTTCTAAGGTATTTTCCCCTCAGCGCTTTATATTTTCTTAAATTTTATAAATTTTACTTTTTTATATTATGCAATAAATAGACATTAACTGTAATTCGACTGAAATTTATTTAAAAAAAGATTTTTTTTGGTGATAACATCTGAACTTTTTCTGGCAACTTAGTTTCTCATGATAAAAATTTATATAAAAGATATTTTCTAGAAAGACAAAGTGCATTTTTCAATTCTCCAATATATATAGATTTAAAATGTGCAAGGGGAAAATATACACAATTTTGGAAGCGATTTCAGTCCACAAATTGAGCAGTCGAGGGTTAAACAGTTTTAACATTGTGCCCATTGCTTTACACAATTTTATCATCCTACATTGAATTTCTTAAAATGCTGTTCATATTCTAGTCAAATATTTTATTTTTGAAATCGCAAGAATCAAATATAATAAAATTTAAAATAAATAAATAAATAAATAAATAAATTTTATGCAAAAATTTATTTTTCTTGTTATGGCTTGGTCTTTTTTTTTAGGCATTGTGCAAGTATATTAGCATCCAACTTTTTGAAACATATTGGTATTTCTGATATTAATTTTAAATAAAGTTATTGCCTTCCATTTCAAAAGGGCCCACTAATGGCTGAGCAGTAAAGTCACTGAATACTGGTAGGTCACTCCGGAATTTGAGTCCCGGCAAACGGGCTGGTGGCATTGGTGTTTTCATAGTTTCTCTCATGTATAATGTGTATACAAGCTGGTTTCGCTTAGAAAGTCCTTCATGAAGGCATCCTTCCTGTAGGCAGATAGCCCTGCTTTGCCATAACTTAATAATCCTATTCAATCCATTTCATCAGTATTTGGTCAGACCCTTTATCAGTTTTTAGAGGCTAGACATTTTGAAGGCATTAGATGAAAGGAAAGACTTTCATCAAGAGGGAAAACATCTTTAGATGATATTCCATATACATCACTGGATAAATTCCTGAATCTTCAAATAATTCGACTGCGAAATCATGGGATGCTCCATTTGTGATGCGATATGATGTACTATGAAGTAATTTAAATTTATACAACCATACGGTTGAAAGCCAGTTGCTCATCACTTTAATCTACAGTGATATCGTTTTTATCTTTTCTGTTAGCACAAACTCAATTGCTGCTAATAGCTGGTGTACACACAAGTGTTTTTTATTAATACCAACTACCTTGAAGTTGATTCGCCTTTAAATTTTTGTTCCCCCCCAATTTTCTTCTTTCCTTCTATATTTGTTTTTAGTGCTGACACAAGAAAATTAAGATTTTTCGATTGTTATTCTTCCATAGATTTTGCATTCTTGTCAAATTTTTTAAAATATCAGTTGCAGGAAATGCATTTCAGCTGAGAACAGCTTTTCATTTTCTAAACATTTTAACTATGAATACAGTTTAAAGCAAAGTCCAAAGGATAAATATTTGAATTTAGAGATTTTTTTTTAAATGAAAAAGAAATAAAGCACTCCAGCAGCACTTATCTTATACCGCCAAGTAACCCGATTCTTATAGCTGTCGCAAACAGTCTAAATCATATTATTTAGAGTTTTTAAGCCTAATAAGTTATATAATAAAGAAGATGTTTTTTATAATCTACCACACGAGAGAAAATTACTACTTAAAACATTTTTTCTAAAATGATTAATGTAAAAATTTATATTTTTTTATATATATATATTTCAAAGCTGGGACATGACCCAAACTGTCAACGTTCTGTTTGCTTAAAAACATTGTGAAAATAAGCATCAAACGAACATTCTCAGTTTTAGACAATTCAATTTTAATGTAGCTAAAGTAAAGTAGCAGACAATAACACGGCGAAGGTAAAAATTTATTCTTACAAATATTTAAAGAAAAAAAAAAGGAAGAAACAAAGAAATTTAAAAAAAAAAAAAAAAAATTACAAATTTGAGTAATATCATGTATAATTTTAAAAAGTAGCTTTTCATATAGTATCAATAAATATTTATTACACATCATTCAGAGAAAAAATGTCATATAATTAATTCTCCATAAAAATTTATTTGAAGTTTAAGGTTAAAAATAGCTGTGGCAATTCACCATAACAAAATTCATAAACAACATTTGGCATTATTATCCCTCTAGGAAAAGGTGCCAAATTTCAAAACATGTAAATTTGTGTATATCTTAGAAAATTTTGAATAAAAAACTATTTTTTTGCAGGTATACTTAGAACTACACCTACTTTAAGATGATGGTAAAATTTGTATAGGTTGTAATACAACATTTTTTCAAAAAATTAATAAAAATTATTTTAAAATAGAAATTTTAAAACTAAAACACACACACACACAAAAAAAAAAAAAAAAAAAATGGGTGAATTTTATTTGGAATGAACCTAAACTTAAAAGTGTGAAAGGAAAAATCAAAAAAGTTTAATAAAAAAAGAGATATGGCAAACTCAATTAACATGGAGGAGCTAAAACTTTGAGAGCTAATTTTTTAAAAACTACTTGTTCGATTTTTACCAAATTTGGCGGTCTGGCATAATTTGAGTCGTAGAATCGAAATAGGTAAAACATTTGGTGTGGTATTTCAGAAAAAGTCTGATTTTTGTGTCAAAGTATCTATGTTAGAATAGTGCTATATATTAATCTATATGCAAAGTCACGCTTTTGAGACATGAAAAATGCAATTTGAATTTTGTCAATCGGCCCATTAAAACGGGAGATATAGAAATGTCCCCAATTTATTTTTCGCAGTGTACATTAAAAAGTGTTAATCAAAATAGTCTACAAGTACATAACACTAGAAATAAAACTAGAAACCATAACCATAACCAGCCATAACCAAAACCATATCCATAACCAAAACCATAACACTAGAAATAAAAAAAGTCCAGCATAACAGAACGGACAGGTTTATTCAAGCACATTCATCACGTATCTCTTAATGAAATCCTTGAAATATTGCATTCAAGTAATTTTAATATTATTTGCATTCTTACCTGGCAAAACACAAACGCAAAACACAGTAATAGTGCCTATGTTGCTGTATTCACTTTGTAGCGTAAGTTAGGCAAGTTGAAAATATCAGTTCTTTCATTTATTCGAATGGTCGTGTTGGTGAGCAGAGACATGTAGAACCCAAGTAAGGTAAAGTCTAATCGCCAAATTGTGAGTAGAAAGTCAAAATATTTAAAATTAAAAAATATAAATTTTTTATGAACAGTATTTTGGATCCCTCTTTTCGAAGAGGGGCCTATGGGTGTGTACCTGTTGCATCTGCCTAGTTATGGCACAGCATCTTAATAAGAAGAGAAGGAACAGCAGTATCACATGCCCTGAATTGATACTCGGAAAATCACAGTGACTTTTTAATTTCATTTAGTTTTTGTCTGTTATTAACATGTTTTTTAATTACTTTGTTTTAATTTAATTTTAACCCATTGCTGTTTTTAATGCATTAAAAAAAAGCAGCGAGTTCATAATCTTGGTTAGGATATTTGATTATGACCTGGTAATAAGCATGAAGAAAGAAGGCTCAGTTTCTTTAACTGCTGAATTGAAAATAAATATTCATATATATGGTTTAAAAAAAAGTCTCTGTACTTAAATTGACTACCAAGAACATGCTTTTGCAGCAATTTGCTAATTTATATATTCTAAATTTTATTTGAAATTTATTGTTTTTGACAGTTTGACTAGTTAATTTATGTATTTTTAATTTAATATGAAACTATTGTTTTTGACTGTTTATACTTTTTGATGATAGCTGTCATGAAGGTCTATCAACTTTAGATATCTGATTTAAGTGAAAACATGGCTTATTCCATGCATACATTCAGAATGAATGATGGTATTCAAAACTAGCTGCTAGATTCTTACAGGTAATCTAAGGACAAAATTAATATGTTAATTTTTGATCACCAGAGGACACTTTCTGACAATATTTGGTGCATTTTCAATATTGCTTTACTTTTGATGGCTGCTCCTTTTTGCAGAAAAATATTTCTTATATGTTTTGCAAACTTTGCAGTGTCTGTTTTGATATCTTTTATGTTTATTAGTGATTACTTATTATATAGTCTGCTTGCAAACAGTCGGATACATAGTGTTGTTACAATTCCTGAATTTCCATTTTCATTCTGTTTGGCAAACATGACTGGTGTAAAGTGAATTAAAGCTTTGATAATTTTAGTTGCTCCTCATATAGACCCTGAATCTGAAATCAGTATTCGATTTTCACATAACACATGTTGCATGGACATGACTTTAATATTAAGCATCTACTAGGTGATTTCCAGAATACCTGCATTGGGGTCATATTTTTAAAATTTTGCTTCTTATCTGTTTATCTTTTCACAAGATAATGTTATGTAGGGCTGCTTTTATAACTGGAAGTTGAAGTCCTGCTGATCTTACTAGATAAATAGTGAGTTATCCCTGCATCTTAAATAGCTCACAGAATACATAAGAAGGTTAAAATAACCTTTTTAACTTTATCTTAACGTAAATGGGCCCACCAGCGGCCGAGCGGTAAAGTCGCTGAACACTGGTAGTTTGGTCCGAGGTTCAAATCCTGCGAACGGGCTGGCTGCATGGGTGTTTTCGTGGTTTTCCCCATGTGTAACATGTATACGAGCCAGTTTCCCTTAGAAAGTCCTCCACAAAGGCATCCCTCCCCTTAGGCAGATAGCCCTAGTGTGCTTTGCCATAATTAAATACACCACATACTTAACGTAAATGAATAGACACAACTTGTGCTATAAATGAAATTTTTACCACATGTGAATCTTTAAATTAACATAATAGACAATTCAAATTAAACATTTGATAACATAGTCTAAAACCCCACATTAAATTGATAGAAATAAACTGGCTGAAATATTTTACCCATGTGTATTTAAAACATTCTCTAGTGCGAGTGTTCAGGCCAGAATACCACTTTTAAGCAAATCTAGCAAAACATACTAACAGTAAGATGCGATTGCCAAGCCTTTATCTAAAGTTTCAAAGCCTTGAGCTTAAATACACACAATGCTAATTTGCATTCTGATGAGAAATATGGAAAGTAACTTATAAAAAAATCCTAATAATGGGTTTATTAACATATGCTACGTTACGAGTAGAATGTATATCTTTTTGCATGAACTTTGGTAAAAATGTGAGCAAGCCTCAATTGAAAATAATGACTGCCCATAAAAAACAAAGAGAGTAAATAAAATTCAAAAGAGAGTAAATAAAATTCAAAAATGAATAGGTGTATCTTTAATAAAATTCTCTATCTATCATGCATCTGTGTATTTTTTATTTTACGTTTTTGCCCTGAGAATCTGTCTGGACGTTTGTGAAATGGCCAGCTTGAAATATTTTATTTTTTTTCCATTTTTAAACTTTATTTGCTGCAATTCAGCAGCTAATTTTTATTTATTTATTGCTAGGGATTTATATATTAACAAACTTTTCCCCCTTTTTTTAAGAAGCACTGAATAGTAAAGTTTGAAATATCTTCCTTATCAGTTGCATTATATATTTAAATGAGAGTATTTTCTTAAAATTAAAAATTTTTTTTTGTGTGTGTGTGTTTTGTGTATAGTCTAGGCCTGTTAATGAGAGTCCTAGGGGCATGTTTGCTGCTACCTTGAAGCATGGAAGTGGTAAAGAAGATAATATTGTTATTAGTGCTCATGCTCAGGAAAAGGATTTCGTAAGTACTTTGGGCATTCTTTTATTGTCCATTTCAGATTACCTACCTATTAGAGGTTCATGATTTTTTCAAAGTAAATTGTTATTTTCTGATCTTATGATGATGCTAATAGACATACTTTTGGAGCCAGCATACTACCGCAAATGCTCTTCTTGACTTAAGTTAATGAATTATTTTGACAATTATCATGTGCTTCCAGGTATAAGTCAATAAATTTTAACAGATAATTTACTTCTCAAGGTTATGATGATTTACAAATAATTCAATAAGAAAAAGCATCTTGAGGGTTAAATAATTGTAAAAAATTTTTTTCAATTTTATTTGATCAAAGTATACATTAACCCTTTGCGGCTCAGTGTTCCACTACATGGAACACCCAAATTGAATCGCTTCTGAAACCTTTAAATTCAACCGTAAATAGATAAAAATGCCTTAATAATATACTTTGAACTTTTCTTTTTAAACAGTAGATAGCAGCATATCACAAGGAGACACAGAATTTTCATTTATTATGTGGTATTAAAATCCACTTTTTTCAAGTAATTTTCTCTATTTTTTTAATGATATAAAAAATTTTATTTGGAAAAAAAAATAGGCCTAATTTTGCTGGCTGTACTCCAAATTATCTGTTCTATATTTTTTTAATCTTTCAAACAAAAACCATACGCAGAATCATTGAATAAACCCTGGTGTTCCATTAGCGGGAACACTGCGCCTTTAGCAATCTCATGCTGTTACGAATCAGAACATCTCTGCTTAGGAGAGAACATCCGTTGTTTACGTCTTCTGTTTCCGTTGCTTTGGGAGGGAAATGAATTCAAACAAAGCAGTATTGAGGGGTGAGGTCTGTTTTGTGTTATGAAAGTCCTAATATTGGCATCTTGAATTTTCTGGGACTAGTTTTTAGGCGGGAATTTTGTTCGTAGCTTGACTCATCATCTTTTCTTAGACCTGAGCGAATTTTTTGCTGTCGCTTTTTAGTCTCATTGCTGTTTATTTTCAATAATTGTGTGTGTACTTTTCGTGTATGTATATATCATAGGCTTATTTTTCTTTATTGTTAATATTAATCGTAGTTAATTTTTTTATTATTAATTTTCCATAAATGGCGCGGAGAGATCTAACTCTTTCTGAAGCGCTCTTTCCGAAAATTTGTAAATATTTTTGTGTAAAGGACTTGTGTTTATAGATATTTATCTCATTTATCCGTATATATTCAAGAATATCGTGCATATCCAGGAAACCATGTATACAGCCATAATACAGAGTTTTTTCATTCTTATACAAACGCTTCTACTCATTTTCGTGCTTCACTGCAATGCCTGCTTAGTCGCACTTTTAAAAGCTCTGGCGGCGCAGTGTTACACCTCATGGAACACCTACAGAATTAAAACGGTAAGTGCATCTTTTACAAAATTTTACCTGTATACTCCTTTAGGACTAAATAGATTGCATACAACTTTTTTTGTTGAAATTCCGACGTTAACATATAGTGCGCCGCAAAGGGTTAATCAAATTTCTTAATATCAGTATCCAGTCAGGAATTTTCATGAAATTCTTTGAAAGCACTCTGTGAAGAGGCAACAACGAGTGAATGTCATAATCCTCCATTCTGCCATTAATTTCTACATCTCTCCCATCCTCCATTCTGCCCCTCTGCTTTATATGTAATATTATTTTCAGTTCCTTCAGAGTATTGCTTATGAAAAGCAATAATGTTTAGTTTAAAACTAGCAGAAAAATGCAGTCTTTATTTGCCAGGCATCTTTTGCCATTTTCGCAGTGGTCATTTAGCTAACTAAGGAGCTTTAATGAGCTTTAGAATGTTAAAGTCTTTGCTTTGCAAATACCATGCTCATCAAATTAAATCTAGTAAGATTAAATTTAAAATACAAATATGAAATGGTGAAACATTTAATGATCCCAAAGAAATACAATTTACCTCCTCCCCTAAAAAACTGAATGTGAGAATTTGTTTTGTTTCATTAAAAAAATTTTTCAATTTAAGTTGTTTAAGCAGTTTCCTTTCATGTGTTGATGCTTTCGTTTTAATTTTATGTACTAGGACACAATTTCTTCACTGTTATAAAGCTCTACTGTTCATTCAAGTTGAGAATTCCTATTAAATAATCAGTTGAAATCTTTTCATTCTTATTAACTTTTTACTGTTTTTTTTCACTCTTTTTGGTGATATTTTCTGGATTTAAACCATAATACATGTTCTTTCAACTGTTGGCTGATGATGGGGATATTCTCATTACAGCTTTCTTGCCTGCAAAGGGGAAAAAATAAAAATAAAAAATCAGTATCTTGAACATTCCATTCCAAACAAACATTAGTCTTCGAGGTTCACTTACTATGTACAGGACTAGATAAGATAATAAAATTCTACCTTCAAAGCAGTTCCAGAGCCAAAAATGGAAATGTGATCTGCTTGCTAGCCAGCAAATGTTTAAAGCCAAAACAATTTACAGGATAATGTAAAAGGAAAGATGAAAATATATATATATATATATATATATATGGGAGGTCCAGATAATGAATCATTCTGGTTACTGGACATCTATGCTTTGGACTTACAAATTGTCTACATACATCTGCAGTATTCTTTAATTTAAACAGTGTTTTATTACATTTGAAAATTTTTATATGTAATGCTTATTATAGGCTGGCTTGTTGTATTTAAAGAGAAATGTTTATCTAAAAACATAAAATAGTGTTTTCTTATCTCAGTATGAAATGTGTCACTGGGCCACTTGTCAAATCATTGTGTACATATTGTGAATCATTTTGTAGGTTTTTGTATGTATAATAAACACAAAGGTTCATTCTTATAAAATCCACTTGTGATTGTTGGTGCACTAAGTTATTAAGAATGTCTCTGTGGTGGGATGTATCTATCAGATCATTGTGCATATCAATGTTATGCAAACAATTTAATTTGTTATGATGCTATAAGCTTAGATGCTGAGTAAGAGTCCCTAAAGAGAATATTTTATGTCACTTGTATACTGTCAGGTATCAAATATGCATCTTTCCTGTTTTCTGTGATATGTAGACAATCTTCACTATATCGCCTTTGAACGTCTTGACCAGTTTGGAATTGCCCGCAAAGCCAAGCTGGAAATATGCATCTTTCCTGTTAATGTTTATAGAATATTGAGCTTCTGGGTTACTTGTCTTTGATTTCTGCCACTTCCAATCTTTTGATTATCCTACCATGTTCATTAAGTGCATTTTTACTTTTTTTTTTTTTTTTGGCTAGAATCACTCTTTGAGATTAAAAAGCTGCAGTAGTCCTTTCCATGCAGTGTATTGATTGTTTCATTCTACATCAAGATCCTGGTTACCAAATTAAATTCATTTTAAGCATCATCAGCTCAGTATTCTTATCACTGAGTGGAAACTTCTGCTTCTCCTGTTAAAGAGATGACTAGATTTATCTATACAGAGTATATATCAAAAAAATTCTTCGCTATAGCAAACTCTAGCAGCCTAACTTCTCATTCAATTAAAATGACATTTCAAATATATATTTCAAATATTAAGTATATGCACAAGATTGTGATGATTTAAAACAATAGAGTTCTCACAGTTACGGTCAAAGTGGAAATATTTCAAAATATTTTTAATTTCAACACTCACTTTTTTCATGCACAAATTGATCAGCACATTGAAAAACCTTAAACTGCATTGGAACCACATGCATAATACCAAAAAAAAAAAAAAAAAAAAGTTTTTTCATCATTTGGTGTAAAAACATTTGTAAAATTGCAAAATAACAATCACAATACGAGGAGAGTGATGAAACATTTATTGGAATTAAAGTTTTCAACTTGCCCATGTAAGGTATTGCATGCAGGAGACTGTTGTCAATGGGACGAATGTAACATTGCAAGAGGAATTAGTATAGAATCACTCTTCATGCTTTATGGCATATTTAGTTCTGACTAATCTTGATGAATGTAATATTTAGGAGGAATCTGTACAACTTCACATTTTATGGCATCTTTTAATTCTGACAAATCTTTTGGATTTGAAGTGTACACCTTAGATTTCAGATAACTCAGAACCAGAAATTCATCAGACTGAGATCGGGATCGCGGTAACCTTAGGTTAGGTTATTTAATTATAGCAAGCCTCGAGAGCTATCTGCCAAAGGGGAAGGATGCCTTCGTGGAGGACTCGTAACTGGCTCGTATACACGTTACACATGAGGAAAACCACGAAAACATCCATGCAGCCAGACCATTCGCGGGATTCGAACCTCGGACCGAACTACCAGTGTTCAGCGATTTTACCGCTCGGCCGCTGGTGGGCCGGATCTGCGGTTACCATGATACTGCATAGTTAGGGGGATGCCTTGTGAACGGGTGGACAATTGCTAAGTATGGATGGCTATAGCAGTGATAGCAACCTCAAAATGGAAGTCACAAAAATATGAAAATTAGCATAAGTGTGGGATACAGTGAGAAGTGTTGTGCCTCTGCAAATTTTGGTTTGCCAAAGTTATTCATCATGTGATAGCACATTTTTAAAGGATTCAAAAATAACTATGGATTTAATATGTGAAAACACTTTAATTGCAAATATTTACAAGATTTAAAAGCAGTTATACTTACAAACAACGATAGAGCTTATTTTTAAAACATAAAACATAAACAGAGCTGAGTTGTAGCTGGTATTACTCAAACAACCTCCCACCTTGCAATTTGTAGGATACCTATAAAATGCGACAAAAGTTATGAATCAAGTCTATTGGGAATTTTAGCACATCAACCAGCTCTAGTAACAAAATCTGGGACTTTGGGTGATGAATCGTCATCTTCACTGGAATCTGAATCATTAGCTGCGAGGTGTAGAGGCATCTTCGTAGAGGCACTTTCATCCCTTCGACTATCTTGGGCAATGAATGGTAGCTTTTCGGAACTGTGGATTTCTAACAGATTAAGTCTTTGGAATAGTCTCAACTTCTCTCCATCAGCTGTTCTCACTCTGGCAACTCTTGAGTGCCCATCTGCTCCAGGAAAGACTTCAATGATGATTCCTAATGGCCAGTCCCCTTGCCATCAGTTTCTAGAACGACCTCTCCAACTCTTAAAGATTCTTCCTGGCTCTTACTTTATGAATCAGCATTGCTAAATACTCATTCAAAAATCTCATTCTTAAATCCTGCCATAATTTTTGTACAAAATGCAATCTTATGTTTAGGCTTTCACTATCGATTTCATCTAAATCAGTTGTTTCACTCCTAGGGATACTTTGTAAGAAATAAGCGAGAGTTAATGGCTTCAGACCTTCCAAATTGTCTTCAATAGATGTAAGTGGCTTAGAGTTTATTGTAGTTTCGCAGTCACATAGAATAGTTTCTAACCCTTCATAGTCAAGACTTTTCCTGCCCAAAATTCTTCTTAGCATCTTTTTCAACATTCCAACCATGTGCTCCCACCATCATTCCCACCAGGCGGATGTTGGGGGAGGTTAAAATTCCATTTGATTTTCTTGAAAGTGGAAAACGTCATGATCTTCTCCCAATCTAATTTTTTTAGAGCATTGCTTGAACCAATGAAGTTTGTACCATTGTCAGTGTAGATTATGTTTACTCTACCTCTTTGAGCAAAGAATCTTCTTAAAACCATAATAAAAACTTCTGTAGTACAGTTGTCCACATAAAGATTCTTTTAGTCGACAAGCTGTTTGCTTCCTTTCATCCAGTGCATTCTCGATGGTGAGCTATAGTTGCTTGTGGACTAGGAGAAGCCCTGAATACCACGCTACAGTGTCGGAGAGTGATTATTTCTTCTCGTCTTGATAACTCCTTCCATCACAGAAATTTAAAATATTCCCTATCCTCTGGATTTAAACTGATTTGCAAAAAAAATTTATTTCATGTCTGATGTTACACCAATTGAGTTTTTCCGAAACTGCATTATCAATTTGGGTACCGATTCCAATAAATTTTGTCCCTTTTCTAAACAATTATTCAAGGAATTTCCTTTGGAATCTTTTGTCAATGAATCTAAAACTGGCCAAATTTTTGTTGTTATTACACCAGTTTTTATCACAGGATGATGTGGTAAATAGTGTCCCCTTTTTCTCGTCTTTCTCTACAATTTCAATAATTCCATCCCGAACCCACTCATTTAAACACATCATCATATTTTCTTAAATATCGAGATCTAATAGGTAGTTGACATTAACCATTTAGTGGCTAATTCTTTATTCATTTCTAATTCTGGATGTCCACTTTTCCATGGCAAACATACTTCATATCTTTTGTCTTCGTTTCTTTTAATCGTTTTACAGAAAAAAATCTACCGTTTCATCAGTTATCTGCCTTGACTTTACTTGTGCAGGACATTTTATACCGATGACATCTAGGCTCCATAATTCCGTCAAATCTAAATTATTTATTAGCATGTACAATACTCTCCAAAGATTTAGTGTAGTTTCTTTGTTTACCTTGAAGCGTCCATTCAAATTTTGTTTTAATAGCTACCAAATTATTATCAATGGGCTCAATTCTCCCAGTCAATAATGTGCCAAGATAATCTTCTCCTATTAATAAACCTATTTCAGGCACATATTCTCCTGTATCACTTAAACATATATTTTTCTTTTTCAAAATTGGATAAATATCAGGATCCTCTACACGTGTAATTGCACCACATATCTTCTTTTCATCCAATACTGAAATAGTGTACTTGAAATTTGAACACAAGCTTTGTAATGTAATATTGTAGACATTGTGGGACTCTTGTTTAGTTTCATTGCCTCCCAAAAAGTCCATGACTCATCATTTCTTGATCTACAGGTTTCAATCCTAGTTTTTGTGCAATATCTTTTCGTATGAAAGATCTCTGAGCATCAGTATCAAATAATCCACGAACGATTCAGGACCTATTATCATTGATGATTTTCACCAATACAGTTAACAATAATTTTGGAGAATTTTTTGGTGACAAAAGAACTTGTGCATCCGATTCAGACTGTTTGGCTTTTTTGATTGATTTGTATTTGTACACCTAATGCTATGGTGCTTTTTCTTGCATATAATACACTTTAAATAAGCATTGCAGGTCTTAGAATTGTGTCCTGGTTTCAAGCAGACCAAACAAGCCCTCTTTTCTTTAAGGTTTTCCTTTTCGCCTCCAATGACATCTCGGCAACCTTAAAGCATTCTGAGGTATTATGAAAGGACTTATTTCAAAATAAAATATGTTTGCCATTTTTTTCAGCTCTTTGCTTTTCATTAGATACAATACAAGCTGCAGTGGGAATTTTTTTCGCTTTAAATTTTTCAAATTGATCATTTGCAAACCCTGATCGAGCAAGTTGTAACTGCTCTTCACTTTTGACTTCCAAACGAAGAAATTCTAATAAATTTCCTAGCATGTTTATCTTGTCTTTATTTTCTACACGGTTATGTGTGTGTTCCCACTCCTTGATAAGAAATTCTGGCAGAGCTGATTCTACTAAAGGATATAACATTGCTTCATATTTTTCAGGCATTACCCCTAAAGTCTCCAATGCTCGCAGCTAAGTCTGTAATTTATCATAAAGAACCCGCAAAGTAAAATTTTTGCCACTTTTCACTTGTGTTAAAACTAGATTTAAAAGTTCGCAAACATAAATTTGAATTAATAGTTCATCTTTAGCAAAACAAGAATTCAGCTGTTCAATTGCATTATAATAGTTTTCGCCAAATGGTGGAAAACTTGCAACTAAATCTCTGGCCGATAAACCTTCTTCAGTTGCTTGTAAAAGATACTGAAATTTGTCGTCTGTATCAATGTTATCATCATCATGAATTTTTTTTAAATTGTCCCCAGAATCCTAGCCAGTTTTTAATATTACCATCAAAACATTTCAATTCTAACTTAGGAAGATGGAAATTTTGCTTAGTTTCATGTACTACACTGGAAATATTGCCCTTTCTTTCAGTGGTTGGTAACATTGAATCAACTTTTGTTTTCATAGCAACCCAATGATTTCGTTAGCTTTACGTTAAATCCATATCCTTAGAAAATTCGTCTTCATTAAAATTTTCCATTTCTAGCCACGTTACTTTTCATCTAACTGAAATAATCTGTCAGCTTTATCATTAAAAATATTAAATACAGATATCAAATCAATCTTACTGCTTCATCTTTTAGAACAGTTTCCACTTCTTTGAAAGAAATTCGCCGTAATTGTATTCTCATTTTAAATTATCCATAGTCCTAGTGCACGGATGCCAGTATTTTAAAGGATTCGAAAATAACTATGGATTTCATATTAACTATGGATTTAATATGAAAAAACACTTTAATTGCAGATATTTACAAAATTTAGCAGTTACAAACAACGGTAGAGCTTATTTTTAAAACATAAAACATAAACAAAGTTGGGTTGTAGCTGATATTACTCATACAGCACTGATAGGAGATATGAAAGATTTGATGAGTATTGTCCATTGTTATTCAGAAGCAAAATTTAACAGGAAAGGATCAATTGACGTACTTGCAATTTGCAGTATATCTTCCTGACATCACCTAGATGATTTTACTCGTTCCATATTATTTGCAAGATTGAAGAAGGAGAAAAATAACAAATGTTGTTAGGCAACATGACATCAGCCACATTGTTGTTTTGGAGTTTAAGATATCATTTCAAAGAAATGAAATGTATAGCAAATGTTGTGGGGGAGGTTGTGTTTGCAGCATGACATGCAAGAAGATGGGTACATAATGCTGTTGACAAAAAGGAAACAGTGTAGCACAGATGCTGAAATAACAAATCAGTTGCTTGCTGCAAGCAAATCTGCTAAAAACCTGTAGCCAGATGCTTTCATCAAGAAAGCTTATATGCCCACCTTCGTGTTGTGTGCATTTCATTGTTTAGACATCACAGTTCTGCCCATTTGCTATGGTGTCATCAGCATTGCAGTTGGAGAAGAGACGACTGGGCATGTGTACTATTCTCAGATGAAAGGTTCTGTCTCTTGTGTGATTGTAGACGAAAACTGACGTCGCATGAGATTGCTATGGCATATAGTTCGTCAAATATGCAGAAAAGGGACCGATATCCTACATGTAGTGCCATGGTATGAGCTGAGATCATGGTCAGCAGCTGTATGTCACTCTGTGTGCTTCCAGCTGGGACTAGGGCTGGTCAATAATACATTAATGATGTCCTACTGCCTCATGTTTGCTTGTTTCATGGTGCTGTTGGTGATTAACTTGCAGTCATAGGTGACAACACAATATGTCATCGAACAGTCACTGTTTGGGAGTATCTAGAGAGTGAGGATATTCAATGCCTGTTATGACCAGCACATTCTCCAAATCTGAATCCCTTTGAAAATGTTTGGGATGTTTTCGGGAGGAATCTTGCCCTCCTTATGCCAGAATGGAATACCTGTGGATGGTAATTGCATTTTTTTTCACTTTTACATATTCAGCACAAAATGACTTTTTTTCCCTTGAACACTTTTCAAAGCCTTCTGGATTTCAGGGCATAAAAATTGTCTTTACTGTTATGTCCTAATATTCTGGTATTATTTTATTTCGCTTTGCATACAACTGCACTTACTTATTTATGTGTGTAGCTGTTTGTGTTCCCATTCTTAGCAATTGTCCACCAGTATATCTCAAAAGTGCCATTGCACAACTGCCGAATGCACGTGACATATGGAGGAACGCCATCTCTCATCCCTACAATGTCATTAACAACATTAGTGCTTAGTAACAGCTGGTTTTACTAAGTACTTGTGAGGGACCACATTTTCACACCTATGGAAGAGATCTCGTCAAAAAAGTATAGACTGAAAAAAAAAAGTGCCTCTGATCTCCTGATTACTTGCTATGAATAGAACAGTGCCTGTTGGACTTAAAGAAAGCCAAAATGAGCTTTTTACTAATTAATAAATTTGCCAATGAGTTGCTGACTTTTTGTAGGGGAGTGGATAATGACAGAATGCCAAGTAAATGTTGTAACAATTATATATAGGATCAATTATGGGGGGTAATTAAAATTGAAGATTTGAATTCATTGGCTATCTTTATAAGAGTGCTATATATAAAGCAAACATGTAAAACTAATTACTGGATTTCTGACTTATGCAGTAACTTAAGATAGACAATATAAAATTACAGTTATTCATGTAAGTTTATTTTATTAAATGGAGAATAATTAAAATATAGCTATTTTTTGTATATTTTTCTATGTGTTGCAAAAATATATACAGACAACAAAAAGGCGAATAAACATTTTCAATCGGAATAGCTTTATTTAATCCGAGTAATAATAAACCATACTGTGAAATAAGTAAATTCTCAATATTGTACAAAAATTTGGTATTATGGATCATTTAGTGTGTTAGGACACATGGGAATAAAACCTACCGAGCCTAAGAGAAAAACTCAGCATGAAAATAAAAAATTAGTTATTGCTGCCTTTGGTGTTAAATCCTCTATTTGATTGTAGCTGTATTTATTAGTTTTTTTTTTTTCAGTATCTATTCATGTATTTAATTTTCCATGAACAAATGTTTGCATGCTAATTCATCTGTTTTTCTTATTAATTTGAATTGTATTACAAATGCTAGCTGGGTATGTATATATTTTTACTTTGGTGTTTTATGCTGTATTATATTTTATTTGATTTCTTGTTCTCCATAGCGACAGTTCTTTTCGGTCAAATTTCATTTATATTCTGGTGTTCTTTTGCAGCAACTATTGCCATTGGGTAGTGCCTTTGTATGAAATTTAGTTTGTTGTTGTTGTAGATAACGCTATTTTGATCAGTAAATTGAAATATAAATTAAATTATGAAATTTTGAATTGTGTTCTTAAAAATTGACCATTTTTTGGTTGCTATTAAATATTTTTAAATGTATCATTTGTTTCAAAGTTTTTATGCTTTGTTTTATAATTTTCTCATTTTTCTTCTTTTTAAAGGTTGAGAAATTGGTTAACATATTAAAAGAAGAAGGGTATAATGTTTGGTCTTCAACTGATATTACAGAATCATATGGTAGCTTTGATGATAGCCAGCAATCTGAATATTCTCCAGTTATGGAATCATATTCGCATATCAAGTCATTTAGTAATGAAAACTTAAATATTTCAAGACAGAATTCTATATGTAATTTCAAATCTGATTGTGGCGGTATGCATTATTTTCTTCCCTGTTTTATTTTTATTGAGGTTAAAAAAAGTATTTTAAGTTCTAGTGAATAAAACCTTTAAAATATGGGTATTATTTGTGGTACACAAAACTCTCCTATTAATCTCTGTATGCTTAAAAAATAGTTAACTCTGTTTTTTGACGTAGCTGACCATTGCAGAAACCTGTAACAGTTTATGATGATACTTCGAAAAGGTATCAAAAAAGGTATATAGGTACTCCAAAAAGTATCAAGATACTCCCAAATAGTGATTGAATCAGGTTATATTTAGTGTAAAGGATATACAACCACTTGCAAGAAATATGTATTGAACAAAATGCATTAACATAATTTTTAATGGTGAAAAATTATTGTTTTTTGCACATTTGAGGAGATTAAGTATGATGAATCAAATTTTACTTTGTAGAATAATTTGAGTATTTTGATGTGTGAAATGTTTAAAAGAATTACAGTAGGCTTTCATTGTTGTCTAAAGGTGTTTTACCAAAATATGCTCAAGATCAAAGTTAGAAAAAGTTCCGTTTGATTTTTTTCCCCAATTTTTAAAACAATGCAAGGTTTTTTTCTGTCTTTGTTTTGTGATTGTTTATATTTTAATAAGCTAAAATGTTAATTCTTTTAATAAATTTGTATGTCATATTTGATGAGAAAAGTTAATTTCCCCCAAAAATAGCATTTCTGAATATAGAAGGTTTTTCTCATAAAATACATATAAAAATCACTTAAGTATTCATACAATTTTATTACTTTTAATGTATTCCTTTTTAATATCTTTCATTTAAACAATAATGCTACTTTTTATGCTTTATGTGTTAAATTGTTATTATTTCATACTTCACATGAAAGCGAAGTGAGATTATATTTTGTGATTTTACTGTTAGGTTTAAATATATTTCAGAGTGGTTTGATAGCTAAATCAGATGTAAAGTAGAGATGGGGATCAAAATTAAGTACTGGGTTTTTATTAGGTGTTGCTGGAAAATTTTCTCCATGTCCCCCATTGTACTGCAGTATTGATTTAGTATAATATTATTCATTATCAGCCTCTTGTTTTTTACCTGTGTACTTTTGTAAGATGTTTATTTCCTTACAATTTTAAAATATTATTTTTTATTGCAAAGAGCATACATATGTGGATACACTATTCCCATTGCGTTGGCCTGGTGTGAGGTAGAACTGATGTGATAAACAGAAAGCTGTTGACAATAACCATATATAAAGTATTTTACTAATAAGCTTCATTTCTGAAAACCATTTAAGTTCGTATAAAATACACTGATGTCCAAATTGACATATACAAAAATAATGATGTTCCATGACATATCTAATCAATAGAATCTATTTTTGCAGAGAATGTGTAAAAAGTAAGCCTAATTAGCATTATCTACTAATTCAGAAGTCAAACAACAAAAATCAGCGTTATATTTACAAAATTTTCACAGGACTAGTTTCGATGGTTTTACCGAACCACCATCTTGAGCTGCAAAACCGCAAATGAACAAGACAGGAAATAATGATTAGATAAGATAAGAAAGCCTGGACAAGAATAAGCAAGTGGCGCCATCTGTTGGTAAAACCAGAACTAAAACATACTTTCTTTAAAGGCCGAAGGCAAATTTGGATTGGAATTGGGATCGTTAACTAGAACAGAAAGATTTTTATGAATGTGAAATGCCTCTAGAAAATCCAGTTCTCCAATGGAAGATGTTTTTTGAATAATTTTGGCAGCAGAAAAACTGAAAGTGTGGTTTTCGGACCAACAATGTTGAGCAACAGAAGACTTCTGTGTTTCCTTTTTTCTAACATATGCCTCATGTTCCTTGACGCGAAATTTTAAGGCTCTCTTAGTTTGGCCAATGTAAATTAAACCACACTGGCAAGGAATCCTATAAATACCCCAGGAATTCATATCCGGAATGGGGTCCTTGAGTATGGAAGTCTGAATTTTATTGATGGGAGAATAAACAACCCGAAAGTTAAATTTCTGCAAAATATGTGCAACTTTATAGCTAACTGATGGAAAGAAGGGAATGACAACAGAATTTTTATAATCTCCTAAAACAAGATTGTGCCTTTTAGTGTGTTGAGATGAGAATTTTTTAACTGCTTGATTAATAATGTTGGGTGGAAAGCCCCTGTCAATAGCTATTGCTTTTAAATACTTTAGTTCTTCATCAAGGGCTAGTTTGGAGGAGCAAACTTGAAGAGCACGGAAAACATAGGAATAAAATGAAGCTAACTTTTGTTTAGTCGGATGACATGATTTAAAGTGTGGTGGAAGGCAAACCGATGAAGGTTTACAGTAAACCGTAGTACTGAAGTTGGATGTGTTACGTGTGACCAGAATGTCGAGAAACGGAAGAGAATTGCAAGTCTCAAGTTCAAAAGTGAACTGAATAGCAGGATCAATAGAATTCATTGTTGAAAGAACTTTATTTAAATCATCTTTATTACCTTCAAACAGAGTAAAAGTATCGTCTACATAGCGGAACCATGCCAGGAAGTTTAAAGTTTCAAACAATTTTGATTCATAATAATGCATGTAGATATCAGCCAGGATGGGACTGAGGGGGCTTCCCATGGCTAATCCCTCAGTTTGCTTGTAATATTTATTTTGGAAAACAAAATGTGTTTGTTTCAAACAGAGTTGAGTGAGAGAAATTAGCTCATCAATTTCGATGCAAGAGAAATGAAATTCGCGAAGTCTGGTTTCTGGACATCTTAATGCACCCTCCACTGGGACATTGGTGAATAATGATTTTACATCAAAAGAAACCATGAGTAAATTACTAGGAGAAATGTTTTTAACTTTTTTTACTAACTCTATTGAATTTTTTATGGTGTAAATGTTATTGTCTAATAGAGTTGAAAATCTAATTATTCACCAATGTCCCAGTGGAGGGTGCATTAAGATGTCTAGAAACCAGACTTCGCGAATTTCATTTCTCTTGCATCGAAACTGATGAGCTAATTTCTCTCACTCAACTCTGTTTGAAACAAACACATTTTGTTTTCCAAAATAAATATTACAAGCAAACTGAGGGATTAGCCATGGGAAGCCCCCTCAGTCCCATCCTGGCTGATATCTACATGCATTATTATGAATCAAAATTGTTTGAAACTTTAAACTTCCTGGCATGGTTCCGCTATGTAGACGATACTTTTACTCTGTTTGAAGGTAATAAAGATGATTTAAATAAAGTTCTTTCAACAATGAATTCTATTGATCCTGCTATTCAGTTCACTTTTGAACTTGAGACTTGCAATTCTCTTCCGTTTCTCGACATTCTGGTCACACGTAACACATCCAACTTCAGTACTACGGTTTACCGTAAACCTTCATCTGTTTGCCTTCCACCACAGTTTAAATCATGTCATCCGACTAAACAAAAGTTAGCTTCATTTTATTCCTATGTTTTCCGTGCTCTTCAAGTTTGCTCCTCCAAACTAGCCCTTGATGAAGAACTAAAGTATTTAAAAGCAATAGCTATTGACAGGGGCTTTCCACCCAACATTATTAATCAAGCAGTTAAAAAATTCTCATCTCAACACACTAAAAGGCACAATCTTGTTTTAGGAGATTATAAAAATTCTGTTGTCATTCCCTTCTTTCCATCAGTTAGCTATAAAGTTGCACATATTTTGCAGAAATTTAACTTTCGGGTTGTTTATTCTCCCATCAATAAAATTCCGACTTCCATACTCAAGGACCCCATTCCGGATATGAATTCCTGGGGTATTTATAGGATTCCTTGCCAGTGTGGTTTAATTTATATTGGCCAAACTAAGAGAGCCTTAAAATTTCGCGTCAAGGAACATGAGGCATATGTTAGAAAAAAGGAAACACAGAAGTCTTCTGTTGCTCAACATTGTTGGTCCGAAAACCACACTTTCAGTTTTTCTGCTGCCAAAATTATTCAAAAAACATCTTCCATTGGAGAACTGGATTTTCTAGAGGCATTTCACATTCATAAAAATCTTTCTGTTCTAGTTAACGATCCCAATTCCAATCCAAATTTGCCTTCGGCCTTTAAAGAAATTATGTTTTAGTTCTGGTTTTACCAACAGATGGCGCCACTTGCTTATTCTTGTCCAGGCTTTCTTATCTTATCTAATCATTATTTCCTGTCTTGTTCATTTGTGGTTTTGCAGCTGAAGATGGTGGTTCGGTAAAACCATCGAAACTAGTCCTGTGAAAATTTTGTAAATATAACGCTGATTTTTGTTGTTTGACTTCTGAATTAGTATTTATTCGGCGTGTTATTGTGTCTTAATTAGCATTATCTAGTCAAAAGTGATCAAATGGAAACCATTTGATATAAAAATAAAATCGTACTTTTGATATACAAATCAAAGTGTGTTGTCATCTGACAATGAATCAAGAGTTTGTGCAAAGTGAATATCTGAGTGAATTTCTGAAATACAGCATTTAATTTCAGTGTGTAAAAACTCAAAAAGGTTTGTTATGGCTCCAAAGTATCATTTGGAAGAATCTGTGAAGTGTTGAATCATTGGCCAATTTAGAAGCAGGGCAGATAATCATTGAAATAGTAAGATGTGAGAATATTTCAAGACTGGCAGTTTTGGTATGTAAACAATATCAGAACTCTTGTAAGGTCGTAAATGAATAATAATATCTTCTCAGGATCAATATCTAGGAGTAAATGAATAATTGAGATAAACCGCAAAAGAGGGATTACTTTAATTGGTGCAACGAACGGAAATGAACACCAGTGGTCCCATGTTCTCTTTGCTGATGAGTCAAGGTTTTGTTTAACATCTGATCTAAAGTTGTTCACATCAGGAGAGAGTCAGGCATGCAAAATCTTCCTTTGAACATCGTGGCACATACCCATTTTGGTAATGCAAATTTCTTACATGGGGAGGAATAATGACCAATGGAAGTCTGCCTCTACGTAGTTTCAACAGCGGATCGATGACCAGCCAGAGATATTAGAATGAGGTCTTGGAACGTTATGAAAATTTTGCTAAGGAGTCTTTTGGTCTGACTTTTATTTATAAATGATAATGCTCATCCTCTTCGAACGAAGCTTATTAACGAATTCACTGAAAGTTAAGACATTGAGTGAATACTATGGCCAGCAAAATCTCCTGATCTGAACCCAGTAAGGAACTTATGAGACTACTTTGGAAAAGAAATTGCATGCTGACATCTTTCTTCAAGAGATATAAATGGCTTGAAGACCACATTGATGGAAGAATTGAACTTAATTTCCTAAACTGTGGTTAACAATTTTATTACCAGCAGGAGATCATGTTCCTTATTAAATTCATATGCCCTAATTTATTTTTGAATTATTCCTATGTTTTAAACTTTCCTTGTAATGCATTATTACCATTTCTGTTTCATGCTACAGTTTTATATCATATGCAGTGCTCTTTAAAACTTTTCCTTTTATTTATGTGTTATTGTATCATTCCACATAAATTCATAGAATTAAAGTTTTGAGTTTCTGTATCATTCCACACAAATTCATAGAATTAAAATTCTGAGTTTCTGTATCATTCCACACAAATTTATAAAATTACAGTTCTGATTTGAGAAATCTATTTCATACATGTAAAGATAATTTTGGACATGAATGTAATTAAAGTTACACAATTAAGTTAAGACATTAGCACTGAACACACATGAACATGTTAAGCTTAATGTCCACCAAGTATATATAGTGATAAGTGTAACTCTTATGACGTACATTTTGAAATTGTCGCTTCTATATGTATTTTCAGTTCTCAACAGGAAACCGACTTCCTGAAATCAGTTATTGAAATATCCTTTTTTCCTCATAAAATAATAATATCCCTTCTTGTCAGATTTTTACTTCTAAATTTGCTTTTTTAAACCCTTTGCGCCGGGTAGCGCAAACGCATGCTTATCGCGGAGGCCGGCAGTGTCTTACGCGAGCGTCTGTTTAGGGCCGGGGGCTTTTTTGCCATTAAGACTAAATCCATGAAATTTCCGAAGTATAAAAGCATTGTTTAATAATGCTCTATAGAGTATTTAAATGGCTTATGCTTTATAGATATTTTATATGTACTTTAATTACCTTATTTCTTGTTTAAATGCATATTTTACACATTTTATTTTCATTACTCACCATTTTATGACTTTTAACATTATACATCTGAAAACTAAATATATTACTTAAAATTCTCGTTTCGTATGAAAAATTTGTAAACGGGGATCTACACACAGTCCTACGTTACATTCCTTGCACTCTTAATAACTCATTTGCAGTTTTGGAGGATTTTTCCGGGAATGTGAACAAACGAAGCATTGTCGTCTCATTTTCTTATCAGTTTCTTCCAAACAAAGTTTTGGAAAATGTCTTTCAGTTAATCTGAGCGGATTTAATGATTCTGCTGATCTTAGTGTGATATATGTAGAATCAATATCTGAAATATTTTGCATCATTTCTGCTATTTCATGCTCTGTTAAACATTTTCGATGCTTCGATATTGCAACGGTAAAAACAGAAAGAATTCACGTCTAATAAGATCTAATTATTTTCTAAAAACTGAACTGCAAACCGAAATACCCAACTCTTTAGCGAAAATAAAACTTCTCTACTTACAATAAACAACTACCACATGCGAATTTAAAGAGACGTCAAATCACGCCATTCGTAAACATTTATTTTCCCTTTTGTTTACATAATCAAAAACACGTGTATGTGAGTCATGCTTCTCTCATTTCAAGTAGAAAGTCTAAATGTGCATGTATCTGAAACCATGTGGACATACAATGCCATCTTGTGGCAGAAATTATAGTTTTTAAAACGTTCCAGGACACTGGCACAAATACATGACAGTCAGGGCTGAACGGGAAAACGCTCTGGCACGCTTGCGTGTCGGCCGGGAAGTGAGTGTGTTCATTGCTGGCACGTAGATGTGACAGTCGGCGCGAAGGGGTTAAACACACTAATGTGTAGAAAAATCAATATATGTGTGCTGTTATAATTTTTTAAACATACTTTGTCTAAAATTGATATGTTATCATATTTTTGATAAATTTTATTCATAAACAGAAGAGCAAAATAGAAATTTATCCTTGAATTATTCTTGAATTGCAATGTCGTCACTGGAAAATGTTTTGTAGAAATACCAAAATATCTTTCATTTAAAATTTTTTTTCATTCTAGATTTTTTTAAATTCAAAATAAAGCCTCTGGGTAAAAATACAATGGGTTGTGGAAATTTGCTGTTAGTTATTTCTTTCACTTTTTTATTAATACTTTGACTGCCGCATCACCCGTATTCGGGTGACGGCAAAAATTCTGATTAGGCCGCATCATCTGCATTTGGATGACTGTTCTTTGAGTTCTTACGAGGTGAAGTAGATATTTGAAAAAATAATTGTTGAAAGAAAGAAATGAAAATTATTGTTGCTGATAGCTAAATTCATTCCATTCACTAAACTGAATTCTGCTTTCTTTGGTATCAACTTTTTTTCTTCTTAAACAGCCAGTTCTTGTAAAATATGATCAGTAGTATCTGCATTACATTTATTATCACTGCATTTTTATTCTAATCAGAATCTGAAGATGTAATTTTGTTTATAATTATTTTTCTGAAAAACCTTGACTGTTCCTCATCACTACTTTTCGAATTTTTTTCGAATTTCAAAGTCTCACAACAGGTCTGATCTTCACTGCTATATGATTCAATAAACAACTGATACATGTGTTTGACACTTGTGGCCTAAGGGAGATTTTCTTAAACTCGCATGGTGGTCAACATGCTAAACATTAAAAGGCAGAATGGGGATGTTATGACATTTGTAAACTATCATTAAACGTAAAATCAAACATTTAGGACAACTGAATACCAGTATTGCACTTTTATGATAAATTGCAATTCTGCAAGTGAAAAATGGTTTATATGTGATTCAAACGTAAATGCAGGAAGAAAAATATTTCTTTCCTAAAGATGATAAACCTCATGTTAGCAGCTCATATGGTCAAGTTCAGAATGAAATCTGTACTAAGATCTGTTGGGCTGAGATGTCAGTGCACATAATTGCTGATAAAATGTGTGCTTTCTTTCATCCAGTTTCATCTTCAAGTCACTCTTCAAATACAGCTGTATATTGCAGTCAAACCTTTTGTGTTATTCCTTTCAACTCTATAAAATATTTTATATCTCTACACATAGATTATCCTTCCTAATTCTCTAAACCAAGCCACTTCCAAGCCTTAAAACTAGTTCATGTATATTCATTTAGTAAACTGAAAATAATACAAGCTCACCTGATTAGCATGATTAATACTAGCCAGATGTTACTTAGCTAAGCGATTCTCCATACTTTATAAACTGCTGACCAATGGGGAGTGGTTAGACTGCTGAACACCAGTAAATTGACATGGATTCAAATCCCAGTGAATGGGAGTTTGAGGTGGTTTTGCTTATGAATATTAAGTCAGTTTTCCTTATGAAGTCCTTCATAAAGACATCCATCCTATAGGCAGATAGTATTCATGAGTTTTTCTGTATTCCAAATAATCCTAATGTGTGTTTTGCATATTTTCCCATTTTTATGCAAAAATACATGCATTTTCTTACTATTTTACAAAGGCGCTGATGGATTAGGTTTAACTTTATTATTTTAAATTGGAATTTCCTGAAGAAAATAAATTTGTTGCTGAAAAAATTATTTTTGTCCCTCCGAAGTTCAGATCTTTATTGGTTTAGCACTATAAATAAGGTTAGTTTTTCTTATGATCCTTGACTATCTAGAATTTTTCTAGTTTGATTTTTAATATTTATAATACATATTAAATGTGCTTTTTGTGTTGTGCATTGACAAATAACTGAAGTTATAATATCAGTAAATACTTCTGAGGAAAAACATAGATGAATTTTAGTTTTTGTATGATTTTTCTATCTTGACACTTTTATTGCCAATCATTTTATTAAAGGACTGCAGCATATCATACATAGAGCACATAAAATATGTTAATCAAATATGTTTTTGATCAACAGTAGGCTTTAATAATTTTTCATGGAATCTAAAATAACCTGCAAACTATCAACTGTGCTCAGTGTTAGCTCTTGTGATCCCATTATAATTCAGGTATTAAATGCAGTTTATAATTATGGTGCATTAATTTGTTTGCAGTTAGTGTATATAAAATTATGTTAATTACAAATTTCATGGTTCTGATTTCCTCTCTATGTGTAGTTTCATTAATAGAATCTAAATCTGCATGCAAAGAGAAAGAATAATAATTTAATATTATGAATTTTTTTTTTTTTTTTTTTTTTTTTTTTTTTGTATGTGTGTGTGTGTGTGAAATTTGTTGTCAACAAAATTGTTTTCATATTATGGAAAAATTTTCAGGGGATGATAGCTTGCAATGCAGTCAGTCTGAATTCAAAAGAAATGTTCAAGCGGCAAAATTGGTGATTTTAATAATTTCAGAGACGTACAACAAATGCCGTTTGTGTTTGCAACAAGTAAGTACAGAATTTTGATTCTGAAGTAATAAACCTTATTTATTCATTGACAATTTTATTCAATTAAAATCATTTTAGATAAATTTTACAATGAACTGTTGCTAGTTGTGTTTGTGTAACATGTTGTAGTCATTAATTGCCTTTAGTTATTCAAAGAAAATGTGACAAGGAAGGTAGATGAAATCTTAAATCCTTGATTAAAACTGGAACTGAAGCTAGTTGAAAAGCCTGAATTTAAGGACATTGGAGATTACAAAGGAAACTGATTGCTTTATATATATATATATATATACCCATATTAAAAATCAAAAGAATATGCACATTATGTTAAATTTCTGAAAAACTAGTCGACAAAGTTTCATGAAATTTGGTATGAATATATATAACCATGCAAGAGATATACCATTCAAAAGTCATTTTATTTTCGCATGATTATCAGTGAAGCTCATAGTTCTGGAATATCCAAAATCCATGTTGTGATATAGAACTGAAAATGACTGTAATATGGGGTATGGTACTCTCTCATAACCAGACAGATCATGCAGTATGACGGCATATGGGACAGAAGGCAGTTTGAGAAATTCCTATGGTAGTGGTTCTAACTCAGTAAGGACTGCAGTAAGGAATTTTCAACACCAGAGTGGTTCTTGAAGATGGGTAGATGAAATTGCCCTCCCAAGAGTGTCCCTATCCTTACTTTCCAGGTAATCATCAACCAACTGAGGTGTGCTGAGAATCAGTATCTCTGCCAGTGATTCATTTTCTTGTTCCTTTTTTATGCTGTAAAGTACTTTGTATGAATATAATAAATACAGTTTATTACTATTAATTTTCCTTAAACTGATATTTCATCGTTAAATCTTGTAATATAGTTTAGTTTTGCATAGGATCTTCCCCACCCCCTCTCACTGTAAACTAGTTCTATAAATTGAACTGTTATTTGCAATTAAAAATAATTGTAATTGTTTCCCATGGTTGAGTAATGTTGATTCTCTCTTTAAATACTGAATTTCTCAGATTTTGAATTACAGTTAAATCTCATTTTTATTTTAAGGTTATGCAGTTGTGTATATATGAAATTAGAGAGGTGCTTATTTTTTTTCTTAAAATGTGCTTGAAAAGTGCTTATAGGTGCTTATTTTTGTAACTAAAATGTGGCTATAAACCCTGTCTAAGGGTTAAATGGCTTTAAATTTGGCAACCTAATCAACATGTTGGCGATTTTATGATAAATTTCTGTACAAAATCTTTTAATTTGGAGATTTGAGAATTTTTTGTTGATTTTTTAACACATTATAACATTGATAAATTTCACTAAAATAATAGTAATTAATATATTAAAATTATTTTGGAAACAATATTAAAATTTTTAATTTTCCTTGTCATATCATAAAATGACATTACTTTCCATTTTGGTGACTTGTAATTTTCCATTTTACTTTCCATTTTTGCTATTACAATCCGAAAATAAACACTAGAAATAAATGCTGTTAAGCTCAATTTATGAAACAATTCTTAGCAAATGCAAAATAGCTATGTAACTGTTTTTAAATGACTTCCTTTTTTTTCTTTTTGTATTTTTTCATGGTTAGCATTTTCCCCCTGTAATTCTCTCAGATGATACAAATTTCTCAGAATATGCATCAGTTTTCTCTATAAAATTCATTTTACACTTTTTTCTCTCATTTATTTTAAATATTTCTGGCTTTCTGTTGTTACAGAATTGGCAGGGGTAAATTTTCTTTCAGATTTTAGAAATTTCACCTTGTGAAGTTGAGAAGGATTTGAAGGCAAGATTTATAGGCCTACAATTCTAGAAGATTCCAGAAAAGTGTGACATAATGAAAAATGTCTTCATGGTACTAACACATAATAGATGTATTTTACAAGAAAATTTTGACAAATTTCTCACTTTTTGGAGAATTTTTGGAAAAACAATAAAATTTGGAAATATTTGATTGTTTTATTACTGATACTAGAAATCTTTCGCTTAACATGTTTCCATTTATTTCTCTTCTTTAAACTAAATACAAACATGAGAAATATATAAAAAAAAATGCTTCTAATCTTATCACTTGGACAAGCATCTATACAAAAGGATTTTTCTATTAATAAAGAAATTGAAAATCAGATTGGAAAATGCCTGATGTAATCTCTGTGGGTTCTAAGTGCTGCTGCTTAGTGCCTCCCTAAATTCTGCTTCCAGTGAGCATTAGGCTTTTTTCCACCTGATGTAATCTCTGTGGGTCCTAAGTTTTGCTGCCTAGTGCCTCCCTAAATTCTGCTCTCAGTGTCTGCCTTAAATTCTAAAAATTTTGCCATTTCTAGATTTTGTTGCTCTGTGCATCACTTTCTAAAAATTCTGTCACACTGGTTCTGTAACCGGCCCTGATTGTATATCATTTCATTTTTATTCTTAAAGTTCATGCTGCTGAAGAAATAAAGTTAGCAGCTTCTATATGTTCTAAATACATATAGTTTTTAGAATAACATAAATCTTAAATTAAATCCAAAAATTCTAAAATGAAGAAATATATTGAGGAAAGAAACTGAATACATAAAGAGAAAGAAAATTATTGTTCAAAGATATGTACAGATATTATGTAAATTAACTAGTTCTTTCTATTTTCAGCCTTTGCTATAACTTCTCCTTTCCAGTTCCTCACCAGAATGCAAATTGATTAGATGTTATTTAAACTGAGGTTTTTGGATTGTAAGACAGAGTGTGTTTCTGGCCTCCGCTTGCATGCTCCATTAGTTCTTCAGCTCTGATAAATTGTAATTATTCGGCTTTGCATTATCACTGCTGACATTTGAATTTATATTACTACAATAGAGTTACTGAACCAACTTATAAATTGAGTAGTCTTTGATTCATATTTTAAATTTGGATTTAACTTTTCCCTTTAAGTTACATAACCATGAACTGTGGCTGATTTTGTTAGCATAATAATGTGCTTTTATTTTCTAAGTTCTTTTCAAATAATGAGGTCTATTTAAACCTTTATCCTAGTTTGTAGTTAATTTCAGACATGGTGATAATTTCCTTCACGTCTGTTTTGGACAACTTAACTAACCAGATCAAGTGAAACCTCATAGGTTTATTGTCAAGACATTGACAAGTTAGGAGATGAAGTAGAAACTAGTGGGAACATTGGTTTGCATATTGAAAGAAATTTATTATTGCTAAAAAATGATGCTTAAAGAGATGAAAATTTATATGTATCAGTTAAAAAGATGCATAAATATTATGTAGTGTGTTGTGTTTTCAAAACATAAATGTTTTGTAACTTTTTGGTTTGTGTATTGAAACAAATTTATTATTGCTAAAAAAGATGCTTAAAAGAGAAGAAAAAAATTATGTAGTCTGTTTTGTTTACAAAAACATAAATGTTTTGTAACTTTAATTGTATAACCTAATATTGTTTAAGAATCAACTACATGTGTTTTAAACAGTTAAATATTATTTTAATAATACTTTTTTAACAATTATTTAAAAAAAATTTAATAGTGACCATGTAAATCTATAATGTCTAATGGTATCT